>NC_059072.1:333916051-336316051 GCF_020497125.1 Mauremys mutica
CACCCATAAGGAGAAAGGAAAACTGGTGAGGCAATCTTCAAAAGGGGCAGAGATTTTTCTTTACCCTTTTGGCCTAGACAGACACTTCCCCATCTCTGAGACTGTATGGGAGGAGGCAGTGTGTAGCAGCTATTAGTGTCTTGGTTGTTTTTCATATTTTTTTTAAAGAGATTGATTAATTCTTTTTAACTGAACTTTTCATCTGACTAGCCCTTCCTAAACTGTGCACATTGTTGACATAATTTTGAAATAGGTAAGAGATAACATGGCTTAGGTTATCTTTATAACACTTTTTACTCATTCGTAAAGACTAGGATCTTTCATTTTTCTCTTTTTTCTCTGACACACATTTCAAGTTTGTTTCTGCTTCCGTCTAGCTTTCTCCCATTGGAAATCCAGTAACCACTGTTTCATCATTTTAACTCTTCTTCAGTTGAGGTAGAACTTAGCTCAAAACATTCTCTCTGCTTTCACACAAGGGCATCGTCTCTTTTGCCTAAGCCTCTCAAATACACTCTTCTTCCATTTAGCATGTTGACTCTAACACTTTGGGGAATACAATTTGTACAAAGGACGTTATACAAACTCAGGGCTAGATTCTGCCACTTTTATACCGAGTCCTGTCTTACTCTGCAAGTAGTCCCATTGTAACCATAAAAATAAATTCCTAAACATGACAAAGGAGGACAAAACTGGACACTGAAATTGCATTGTGGCAAAAGTGTGAAGGCAATGGAAGAGCTGCCTCAAAGTATTTTGTAAAAGGGAATGCAAAGTATGGTAGGAAATATTAAAAGTTCTGACTTGAAGATAAGGGGCTAGATGCTCAGCCGGTTTAAGCATGGCACAGCTCCATTTACTTCAATGAAGCTATATTGGAAGTACACTAGCTAATGATCTGGCTCAAAAACTTTTGTTTCACTAAATATTTGTGTAAAACACACTAAACTCTACTTAATAAAAGTATGATACCATAGTGCAATGTTTTTATAACATCATAGCCCTCATATCAAGTCTAAAATGACATTGTTGCAGTAATTTTTCTAACTACCAATTTTAACATGATCAATATACATCTGTTTACTTGGCTAACTAGTAATTTTTCAAAGTCTGCATGACATTGGATACCATTTCTACTGAATGACAAGGCACGTCTACTGATCTTTAAAAGATCAGGAAAGATATAATGTAGGTCATTTGTCTTCTTACAATGCTTATAATTCAGATGATTAAACTCTTTACACATATTTTCAAACTAGATGATTAAATTCTATCCAGTATTTTTAAGACACTCAATGAATAATGCCTTAAGAGCATTTTTAATACCCTGGATTTTCTTTGTATATGTTTTCATATAGAGATATCTTAAGGTTTCCCATCAATGGTATCTGTCAATATCAGAATCTGATTGCTTTCAAACCTTTGTTATCTGCAAATGTAGAATTTCTGTTATTTTGTCACTAAGCAACATTCTCCAATAATTTTTCATCTCCATCCTTCTCTCCCCCCAATTATTATGCAAACTGTGTTCAGGACAAGAAAAGGATAGAGAGAAAATTGTTCCTGTGGTGAGATATTTTGACATATAAAATCTTTCCTCATCAAAGCTGAAAAGCACCTTGTCACTCATTTCTAATTACAACCTCATTTCTATCACTGCAGAAAGATGCCAACTCCCTGTAGTGATATCATACAATGACATTTACAAAACTATGTTGGACTTGGTCTGCTTTTGGTGTTTGCCAAGATCAGTCAGTGTCAGCACTGATAGACACTGATAAAGGTGATTTATAATTATGAGCATTAATCTCCTTTAAAGTCAAGGAAAGGGCACTATGTCTTTTCAAATTAATATATTTGCTGAATCATCTTTAATAACAATGAAAACACTTCATATCATTTTCCTATTTTGAAATGCTAAGACATTAAACTGCAATGACAACAAAGATTTCACACTCCAAGAATCAATTTGAAAAGATGTAAACTTATAAAAGATTCAAACGAAGCATTCAGTGTTCTGCAATTAGTGTTAACATCCATATTCAAACTACTGGGGGTAGGGGAAGCTGAACGGACGTGAGAACCATGTGTGAATGCAAAGCCTCTGAGGAATCATAATCCTGGCCACCAAACACCAGAAGTGTTTATCAGGAAATCGCAAAGAATCCTGTGGCACCTTATAGACTAACAGACGTTTTGCAGCATGAGCTTTCGTGGGTGAATACCCACTTCTTCGTCTGTTAGTCTATAAGGTGCCACAGGATTCTTTGCTGCTTCTACAGAACCAGACTAACACGGCTACCCCTCTGATACTATCAGGAAATGTAATTCATAAAGTAGACGCAATCATATTAACATAAACTTGGAGAAGGGGACAAATATATTCCTTGATTAGTTGTATTTGTTGTAGTGGCTGTTTTTCATTTCTGAATACAATTTAAAAAAAGGTGTGTGTGGGGGGGGGCTTCTAATTGTCTGAGCACAAGTTTATTTCACATTGTTACTGGAATTGTTTATAGCAGTCACGAAGTCCATAGCAGAAAATATCCACATATAAGATTGAAGCACTTGACATAACTGTCAGACAGACTTTGCAAGGGCTATTTTTAAGAGAGAAACTTAGTTATGCCTCAGCCTGTCAAGGTCTGCATTTAAGTCAGCAATAATATGGTATGAGGATAGAGTAATAGAGCTGATCAAAAAAATTCCAGTGAAACTTTAAAAAAAAATCAAAAAACAAAAAATATAATTTAGCAATTTGCTAAGTCCAACTATTTTGCTAGACTGGCTCTATTTCAATGAACTTCTGATGGATGGAAGGATTCCATTTGAAATCTCCCTGGTTTTCTGCCATCTCGCCTGCCCTACTCCTAGGCAGATTTTTGAGCTAGAAGCCTCGCAGCTCAGGAAATGATGTTCCCAGGCTCCCCTTAATCCTGCTTGGTGGGCTCTCGAAGATCTAGAACTTCTACACAGCCCACCAGATTGGCTACTATGGCAGGGAGTGATCCTGGTAGTCCCGGCAGCTGAATAAAAATTACCTAATTCTTGTCAGTTTCACTGCAGCCCCCTGCCAAATGGCAACTGTGAAACTGACCAGACTCTTGTTAATTTGACAACATGAGTCTGGATCAGTTTCACCACTGCTATTCAGAGGTGGAGGGTATGTCCATTTCAGTCAGCAGCTGCCAGAGCTTCCAGAATTCCCAGCTTTGTTGCAACTTTCCAGCCAGGCAGCTGGGGAGCACACTGTTTCCAAAACAAAGTACTGTGGGATTTCAGTTCTGCAATTATTTTGTTTCAAAATTTTGCCTTTGTCCTTACTGGGATGGGAAACAATTTTGAAACCTTGAATATTTTTCTGGGACAGGAAAACTGTTTCCCACCTAGCCCTATACTGTAGGCTATATCTACACTAGGAGCTAGGGGTGTGATTCCCCTGCTTGTGTATATAGTAAAGGCATGGTTTTGTCATGCCAACTACAAACTCACCCAAAACTGGTGGGTATGTACTGAGCATGATGAAGCCTTGCCTCTGCTGCTGCTACTGCTAGTCATGCTATCACAGTTACTCTACTACTTATACTTGCATTAGCTTAATGACAGCTAGTGCAAGTGTAAATACACATCTTGTGTCCAGTTCTGGGTGTCACGTTTCATGAAAAATGTGGACAAATTGGAGAAAGTCCAGAGAAGAGCAACACAAATGATTAAAGGTCTAGAAAACATGACCTATGAGGAAAGATCAAAAGTATTTGTCTTGTTTAGTCTGGAGAAGAAAAGACTGAGGGGAGACATAACAGTTTTCAAGCATATAAAAGGAGGTGGGATTAAAATTGTTGTCCTTAACATCTGAGGATAGGACAAGAAGCAATGGGCTTACATTGAAGCAAGGGCAGTTTATGTTGGAAATTAGGAAAAACTCCCTAACTGTCAGGGTGGTTAAGCACTGGAATAAATTGCCTAGGAAGGTTGTAGAATCTCCAGCATTGGAGCAGGTTAGACAAACGTTTGTCAGGGATGGTCTAGATAATACTGAGTCTTGCAATGAGTGCAGGGACTGGACTAGAAGACCTCTTGAGGTCTCTTCCAGTCCTATGAGTCTATGCTTAGGTATCTATTTTTAATTCTTGCAATTAAGAGCCATTGGTATGATGTGCACAAAGGATAGAACAGGCCTGCTACCAGGCAGTGTAGTATTTAGATAGAGAGAGATAGATGGAGAGATAGAGAGAGAAAGATGGACTTTCCATCTTTTTCAAAAAAGTGTGCATGTGGTACTATGGCGTTACCTTCATGTGGCATTAATGCAGGTCAATATGGTTTGGATATGTAAATATTTTCTTTTAAATTGTATTACCTTATTATTAGATTGATGTTTAAGGAGCTATCCTAGGATGATTGTAAAGAATAGATGAAACTCAATGGGATGTAGCTCTTCGTACAAGGCTGACCCATTGCTATTTTTTAAAAGCAGTATGCTGACAAAAGCACAAGAATACTCAGAGACCCAGTTTTAAAGAGTCATATTACAATGGAAACAAAAGTTTTGACAAATAACATTTACATTTAAATGTTTAGCTTCCACAATCCTGGAATCAGAAGTGAAAAGTAATGAATATTACAGACTCTCTTTTGCCATAAATGAACAATAGTGTAGTTTTCTTTTTTAGTAATAATTGTCTGAGACGATCTGGCCATGTGGGTATTCTCATATGCAATGCATTTAAGTCACACTCAAGAGAGAGCCTATACGTTAGGCACCTAGTGCATTATCTTTATGTAAAGAGAGATTAACTAAGCAATTAAAAAGTAGTGAAAACAAGACAAACTGGCAACCAGTCTGTGTTCATAAATGTAATCTTTTTCTATGATAGGCAAAATTCCAAAGCCTCCTGGGCATGGAAAACTCTCCATTTAGAATTAGAGCCCCTTGGTCTGGGAGTGTTTGGAGGGATGACAGTGGTTCTGCCTATTACAGACACGCAATCATATGTGGGGTATTTGTTTGGGCCCATCTCTAATTAGAATGCTGTGGTAGCTTAATCATATTTTTTTCAGAATTTAGATTCTCCTCATTTAAAAAATTAGTTTGCTACCCTTTATCATAGCGGCACTGTTCAGGTGCTAAGTGAGCAAAGAACAGAGAAGAGATTAGTGAGTCTCACCTCAGTTCGTGTCAGATTCTGCCACTGACTCAGTCTTCCCATTCCTGGGTGCACCAATTCTCCTGTTTCTTAGTAATTTAGCCCTCTGGCCAAATCAAAGTCCATTCCCCGTTCTGGGGATAACAAAGTCCAACAAAACAAAGCAGATGTCCAGCACCTTCATGCTGACTCTTCCCCTGTTTGGCCAGGATGGAAGACACAGTTTCTATCCTCAGGGGGATATCACTTCTCTCCTAGCCCACTGCTAGGCTCAGCAACCTGTCATGCCCCTCCTGGGCTCAGCAGTCCATTTACACTGGTACCTGGCAATAGAAGAGGACTTCCTCCCACCCTCACTGGAAGTCTCACTCCGGACCCCTAAATCAAGAGCATGTGCCAACTCCCTGCAACCCTTGGTCACATATCCCATCCAGGCTATTTTCTGTGAGAAACACCTTGTTGGAGGTCTTTCCCTTCACCCTCTCCCCTGGTTCTTGTCACACAGACAGAAAGCAGAAGACCAGAAGTCTAAAGTGCAAGCAATGCAATGTTTATTGGGGTTCGTGCCAAGCAAACATATCCATAGCTCTACACGCCGGCAGAGTCTGTTTCCCAGTGTTCCGTTCCCAGCTCTGACACCGCAGAGCATTTACTCCATGTTCCCCTACCCAGCTCTGATGCTGCAGAGCCTTGCCTGTGTCCCCATTCCCACCTCTTCCTTATTAGCAGGCCCAAAAATACCTACAATGCATGCCCACAGTCCCACCCCTTTGGTACCCCATGGGAGGGGTAAGGAGTGAGGTTGTGCTATGGTCAGGGACAGGAATTTCTTTGGTCTTTTAGTGTTTTATACCTTTCCCCCAACCCCCCTTTGCCCCTCCCGACTGTTTGCTTGACCTGGCCTTGAGATAAGGGTTGAGGGAATCTTAAAGTGTCCACCATGCCCTATAGCACTTTAACTGCTCTATCTTCCCATTATACTAACAAACCCATCTGGCCAAGCAGAAGCAACACACACAGTGTCTTTTGTTCACACATATTCGTATAAGATATAAGAGTATCAAAAGTTCAAACCCCAAATTCTATCCCAGGCTAACAAACAGACCTACCTACTAACCTACCTGTTCTCAGAGCCTTCTAATTCTGTTTTAAGAGGAATGTGGGCTGCTTCTGCCCATGACTGCAGGTAGACAGGCCTTTCTCTCTGGCTGGCATAGAGACCTCTTACCCTAGTCCCTTCTTATCTTGAACACCCTGCAGGCCTCTCACCATTGACGAAACAGGCTTTCTTTTATAGGGAGCACTGTCTCTGGACAAACGGCACATGATACCTGGTCACCTGACCCAAACACCAACAGGACTGAACCTTAAAGTGCCTGCCAATCCTGGGACAGAGATAGACATCAGAGAAGGGGGCATGGAGAGTAGCGTTCCACCTCTGTTCTTTAATTTCAGTCCAAAAAAGTGTAGTACTGTATATACAATTTAAATAAAGTATAAATAGTTTGTATTAAAGCATGTAACATGGTATGTAATACAAGTATGGGAAAAGCCTTAGAAATTATATGCACCCATCAGAAACATCTGCAAAATGTACAAATTCCACATCTAGTAGATCAATTCCACTTTTGTCTCAATTATATGATGGGTAAGACACATGTATGTAAGCAGGGGCGGCTCTAGGATTTGCACCGCCCGAAGCAGGGCGGCACGCCGCGGGGGGGCGCTCTGGCGGTCGCCGGTCCCGCGGCTCCGGTGGACCTTCTGCAGACGTGCCCGCGGAGTGTCCGCTGGTCCCGCGGGTCCGGTGGACCTCCCGCAGGCACGTCTGCGGGAAGTCCACCGGAGCCGCGGGACCAGCGGACCCTCCGCAGGCATGCTTGCGGGAGGTCCACCGGAGCCGCCTGCCGCCCTCCCGCGGGACGTCGCCCCAAGCGCATGCTTGGCGTGCTGGGGTCTGGAGCCGGCCCTGTATGTAAGTGACAGTATTAGATACTTAACAGAAAGCAGCAGAGTGATTAATAGGCTAAACTGGGTAAGTCATTCTTCCATTTTGGTAACATTAATGTTACAGATGATTAATTAAGTCAGGAATCAAGGCACTCCCCTTCAAATGGATGTCTGTAGTCAGGGCCAGCTCCAGGCACCAGCTTATCAAGCAGATGCTTGGGGCGGCAACTCCAGAGCAGGGCGGCACTTTCAGGTATTCGGCGGCAATTCGGCGGAGGATCCCTCACTCCCACTCGGAGCGAAGGACCTCCCGCTGAATTGCTGCAGATCGCGATCGCGGCCTTTTTTTTTTTTTTTTTTGGCAGCTTGGAGCGGCAAAACCCCTGGAGCCGGCCCTGTCTGTAGTATGGTAGGGTGCCCTTGTACAACACTCACATCTAGGATGTGCAAGTCAGAGCACAGATAGTGAGGTACAAAGAAACTAATGTGTGAGTCCTCCTATCTTTTGAAATTAGCACCAATGCACTCATTCATGCTGCTGAGCTAGATTCCAGTGTCTGAAGCTGCCCAGTTGGTTCCTGCACTGGAAAAGTACACACAGTAAGCAAATAGTGTGCCTAGCTGTGGGGAATCCCATGGAAATATCTTTTTCTCAGCAATAGTAATACATGTAGAAAAACATGTATGTTGTCAGGAAATGCTTATTTGTTGCCTCTAATATAAAGATTGAAATGTAAAAAAGTAAGTGATGTTTATGCACTGTAAAGAATCATAAGTATCATTTTAGGCTGGGATTTTCAAAGGAGCCTACAAAGGTTTTGTGCCTAACTCCCATGGGAGTTTTGTGTCTAACTCCCTTAGACATGTTTGGAAATTCCAGGCTATGACATAGGAAAAATAGAACAAAGTTAAACTCAAGTTCAAGCCGGATGTTTGGAAAGAAGTAGAAACAATTGAGTAAGAGAGAAATTCTAACACTGGTGATCACGAAAAACGACAGTCTGAAAAATCAGACACACATCACCAGGAAGCAACGCGATTCACATTATTAATGGTGGCCTTTGGCAAGGGGATATGATTTCTAGACTTGGGCAAAATGTTTATATCTTCCATGGTTTCAGGTTTCATTATAAACTCTTCACTCAGGCCAACTCCTATGAATAGGTTTATGAAGTTTTCATCAACATTTCTGTAAACCTTGGCCAATTTAAATCTTGGCATTAAAACAATGTAAAATTTGTGGCTTTGACACAATACCAGGTGAAAGTTGACAACTTTAGTGTAATTTTGATTTCAGATGGCAAGATTCTTTTGAAGCTGAAACTAAAAATAAAACTAAGGATAGGAAGAGTATGATGAGACCCCCACATTGAATTGAAACTACGAGAATATTTGCATGAGTCTTCTGAAGAGGAGCTGCTACCAAGATTCACACAACTAGTGATTTCTGCACTAGATTTCTGCATTATATATACTAAAAATAGAGCTGAGGGAAATATTCAGCAAAACTATTTTTTTCTCAAAACAAAAATGGAGATTTTGGGTTGACCAAAACATTTTATGAATTCACAATCATTGTAGTTTCAATCTTTTTGATTTTTTTGTTTTATATCAACATTTTCAAAATGAAACACTATTTTAAAAAAAATCAGAAAGACTTTACATTTTAAAAAATTAACTTCTATTTCACCACAACAAAATAAAAAATAATTAAAAGCTTTTAAGCAAAACATTTTGTTTGACCAAAAATGATTCCCCCCACACACTTTTCAAAATGGTAAATGAACCGAAAAACCCCTTCAGTTGTTCACACAGCTCTACTTTAAAAAAACAACACAACAACAACAAAACAGATGAGACTATAGGCATTATATGCTTTATGCAAATACCCTGAAGTTACCACTAGAGTTGAAATGACGTTTTATTATCTCACAACACTGATTCTGGTATAAATGTTAACACAACATATTGATTTTTTCCGAGCTTTGCAAATAAACAATTCAATTGAGTTAAAAGACATATAATTTTAAAAATAAAGACAATTATCACCTTAATTAAAATCTTTAGCCTAAAGTGTGTAGCTGTACTGATGCTAGCCAGTATTTCTCCACTTAGAGTTCTATTATCTATTAAACTGTTGGCATTCATTCATTTTTAAAGTTCTAAAGTGTGCTCATAAGCCACATTAAGCACATGTCAATATTTTAAAACACAAGACTGCACTTTTTAGAAAATAATCAATATCACCTTAAATAGACTCCCCCAAGGAAAATGCATTTCCACCATCATGTTCACCAATGAACACCTACAAACATAGATCAGTTATATAGATACACAGAGGGATCAATGTTGGGAGAAAATTCCACAGCTAAGGACCTTCTAGCAGAAGTGCCTACCTCCTCCACCCCCTCAAACAAGGAAATCAAGGGATTTTTTTCTGAAGTATCCTGAAGATTTAAACCACTACAATGTCAGATAAGAGCCCAAATCATGGCCTCCAGTTTGGTGGCTTAAAGGGGATAGAGAAATATTTTAATAGGGCATCTGAGCAGTCCCTTCATTCACTCTTAAAATGTGTTATTCTAAATATTAAAGCAACAAGAGCTTTTGTTTACCAATTATCTTATTTTTATTCAAACATTACATAGCAACAAGAGCTGGTAGTAAAAGGCAGCCTACCACCATGTTCTTGCCATCTGCAGATTGCCTTCCTAAATGGAATTTCCCTTTTTAACTCATGAAAAAATTAATGGCTGGCTCATGCCATTTCATAAAGTGACATTGAAAATTTGCCCAATGTGAAATTTCAAAGAAAATTTCAAAACATGAAATTTGTCCATATACGAAGTCGGGTGACACAAGTCCCTTCCTCCCCCACCCAAAAGAAAAAATTCTTTGCTCAGCTCTGTTGCTAGTACCTAGGAACTTTTAAAGAGAATGTCAAAAGGAAGCAAATTAAGTACTTTGCAATGCAAACCTCCTTTTTTTTTTTGATTGATTGCTAATTTTAAACCTCATTTCCTACCAATATATTTTAGGTGAAGTTGAACAGATGCAGAATCAATTCTGATTTTCTTTATACTGGTTCTACACCAACAAAATCATCATTGATATTAATTAAGTTACTCATTTTATTCTGACATAAGTGATTTTGGAATCTGGACTACAGTGTGTGATGATCTGCTGAGGTTCCAAGAACTGTGAGCCCCCATGTTGCCTCTTTCACTCTCAGCAAGTGAGAGCTTTACTGCTGTTAAGCCATGAGTCAGCTTCCTGGACTTTTCAGGACTCTGCCAGGCCAAACCTTGCCTACCAGGTAACAATCAATGAACTCCAAACCCCGAGATCCTCAGAGACATCTTTCTCTGCAGTGCTCAGCCACTCTTACTGTAGCGCTCACAAAACCTTGTCAAGTTAGCTGCGTCTTTATGGAGACAGTACACCACAGCTTATTAAGTTCATGGGGGCTGACAAACCCTCCACTTCAATCAGAGCACTGAGTTGATTTATGGTAAATGTAAAACACGTTTATTAACAAAAGAACGTAGGTTTAAGTGATACTAACTACATGGAATAAGGATAGCTTATGGTTAGCTTGATAGGTTGTTTCATCTTATATGTGTATGTGCATGCCTTCATTGTCTCTGCCTGATGTTTGTCTGACCAGCCTGGTCAATATACATTCCTTTCTTTATGGCAGACTGGGCTTATACTGTGCGTGACAAACACATTTAGCACATATCCATAACTCTTTGCACACATCCTATACATGCACCATACAATGAATTTCAGGAACAGTGTCTTACCAGTTAGTATGTGATACCTCACATGACAGCTTTTAGTTACAGATTATGACAGTGTTAGATGTAATGAGTATGTTAGGCCTGATAAGAGTTGCTGACATACAGTAATGAACCACCATTGGATCTCTCTGTCACACAATGATATAAAATTAAATGCATTGTCAATTGTTTGGGTGCAGATTCAGGCAGGTGCAAAACAGCCTTTAAAGCTCAATTTAAAATTAAAGAACCTAATAATTTGCTTTTGTCAAAGGCTGCCAAATTAAAAAGGCTTTTACTGAAATTATCACTCTATTAACAGGAATGAATTTGGACATTGTTATTTGCTCCTCTTAGCTTTTGCTCGCATTAAACCAATTTAATTTTTTGTGGTACAATTCAAAACATATTTACATTAGTTGAATCTTAATTATGTTTTATTAGTTTTTAAAAGACAATTTTAGACCTAACGTGATTAACATTAGCCATATATAACCCTCCTAAAGCTAAATGAAGGTTTCTAAATGGTACCCTCTTTCCATAGCTACTGGGAAGGTTTTTACAACAAAATGAGTGATTTTCAAATACATTTCCAAAAGCTAAAAGCTGTGCAGATGTGGATGAACAGGTATCTTGTTTCAACTTTGATGAAGTAGCCAGCAGAGCTTCATCTGAATGGATTTGTAATCCATTTTAGAATCCCCCTTTAAAGAACTCTTATGGAGAACTATTGCCAAGGCTATTTTCATCTGTATCTGCTTATACAGATTGCCAAACTAAAAATCTATGTCATCACAGAGAAAAAACAAAAGCCCACTTTCAACACCTGAGCATTTAAGTTCAAGACATTTGTAGTTAGCTCTTTAAAATGACTTCTTTTCTTGTTGTTATCTCAAATCTTGAAGTTCTTACTCAGTCTTCAAAGTAAGCTCTAAGTAATGAGGTCAGGGTTTAGTCCTTTGTCCCTTCCAAAAAGCGTCTAACCAAATCCCACTCCATTCTTGAGATATAACTAACCATTTAAAAAATGTATTACTGTCATGTATCAGTATTCAAAAAATATTCTTTCACAAGTACCTAAGCAAAATGGTGAAAAATAGAGATGTCATTGTAGAGTGAATACATTTGATCAGAACAGACACTTGAGGAGTGGTTTGCTTCACAACACATGGTATTATTCAACCATTCCATTTAGATCATGGTAACCATTCCATATTTAGTTCAAAATTCTACCCTAATACCCTAACTACAGTTGACATTCTAATTGCACAGAAGGTTTATTCAGAGTTCAGGTTCCTACATCAAACTTAACTTGGCCAACCTGAGACAAAGGTATATGGTAACAAATTTACTAATATGTATGGGTACCACTGCCCTCTCCTTGATGAAATCACAATTGCTCAACTTGACATTTGACCTATGATACTAACAACGTAAAGAAGATTCTCTTTAACTCAAGCGATGGGGCATGTGGAGTTGGAGAAAGAACATGTCTTGGGGGAAGTGTTGATACCAAAGTAACAACTGGCCAAGGATAAGGAGTGCCATTTCCTCAGGAACAAGGGCATAAGAGGACAACCCTACTCCTGGGAGAGTCAGTAGGGGCCAGGCAGTCACATAAGAAGGGCTTCTTGGGAGTGAGCTGCTTCTGCACTGTGTGCATGTATATTTCAAACAAAGTATTTTTGGCAACAGTAAAATATTCAAGTTACCAGATTCTATCATGCAACCACTTCATGTACAACACTTGTGTAGACATTAACAAATAGAGTTTGATGCATGTCACACCTGCAGATTAGACCCATACACCGAGTAACACAAAATGCAGCATATGCACAATATGCCTGAAGATATAGTGGACGTGGGAGCATAAACTCTGACTCTTTTTTTAAATCTTTGTTAAGTTAAAAGTTCAAACTTATTATTGCATTAATGATGTTTTTTGCATTAAACAAATCTAACAACGGAGCAATCGTACGGGCAGGGCTAGAGTTGTATGTACTCTAATGCATGCATACATCTATAACATTACACAGTGAACTTGAAAAATACATGTGATGTGATCTGTAACAGAAAAACCTTAATTGTACATTGGCAGATATATGTATATGAGATCAGCCAAATAGACACTACTGTATGTGCAATTATTAATCTAATTATTGAAATAAATGTAGCTACAATTATTCCAATGTGCACAGTTCCAAATATATGTGTAACTGAGTATACATTTATCTGGAAGACTCAGCTTTCTGGGTGATTATTTTGCTATGGAAAATTAACATATTACTCAAAGTACACAATTTTTATTCTTCAGACAAATTATTTTCAAATTTAGCAAAGTCCACATTATTAGATTTAACTACATGTATGCCAAGTGTCACATTTTAATAAAAAGACATCCCATAGTTATTCACAAAGACAACTTTAAAAAATGACCAAACTGAATTTTACCAAAACTTTCTACATTGAAAAAAAAAAAAAAAACTTTGCCACAGAAGTTGTTTAATGAAAAGGTTAAGCACCTGGACATATATGTTTATAATGGAAACTTTCTTCAATCCTAATTATATCACGATTACCCTAATTCTATAATTACACACTAGTCTCCTATTTATGAATAATGATCAATATGTATAATTATGCTAATAGTGAATACAATACTGAATTATATGTGCATATATTGCACCTTCATATCATCAGCATTAGCCTTTCCATTTTTATCTATCCCATTTCCAATTATGGATTTACCTGGCAAATCAAACGTAGAGATAGTAATTCACTCCTAGTTTATTATTTCTCTAAATCTGGTTTGACGATACTGCACAATTCCTTACTGGGTTTCTTTGATCATTGAGGATGACCTTTAGCCATGATTAGCACTGCAGTCACCTATATTACTGATGTTACTATTAAGTGCCAATATATAGAGAATCTCTGCTCTATGGTGCTTATCAGCTGTAGCTTCTGTCCTCACTAGGCAAGGCCTTCTCAATGTTTTTATTTCACAGTTGTTTTCCAGGTATATGATTGTTTTCCTGCTCTATTTCTGTGGAGCTAAATGCAATTTTTCTCTGTGTCTTGGAATCAGAGCTTCCCTTTTTCATCTCCTAAGGAGTCAAAAGATTGACACAAATGTTATGTCCTTTCTTTTTTTCATTTCATAGTTGTTCAGAGAAATGATAAGTTTCACTTTTCTCAAAATTTCATGCCAAGAAACCAGTACATTCTTCAGTTGTCTGAGACATGCTGGTGTTAATGTTTCACCTTTTATCGCAAAAATGAATGAGGATCTCTGCTGTTGCTCCACTACTACTTTCAGCTTCAGATATTTTTTGTTCTGCTTCAAGATATTCAACAGCACTCTGCCAAATCTCCTTTGTTAGAGGTTTTTCTCTTCAGGTCCACTCTGAATGGGTTGAGAGATCAGTTGACTTGCACAACTGTCCATCTTCTTTCACTTTATGTTCATATTCTTTTTACATCATGTCATTTGTTTGCTTAATCATATTGCTGTCTCTATTATTAAATGTTCTGCCAGCTTTCTTTTCTGAGGACGAATCATTATCATTTGTCAACTTTTCAGATCTGGTCCTTGTGAGGGTTCCTCCCCACACATCCATATATTTGGGCTCTTTAGACTGTAATACTCTTATAATAATAGAACCATAATTTATCCTGGCAATCTTCCTGACATTCAGCAATAGTCTAGCTCCAACCTTACTAATATCTTCATATTGTACTTCAAATAACACAGATTTGTAAATTGGAATTAAGTCCAAGTTGGCCTCAGCCTATCTACACTACTACATAACTACTGATGTCAATGGAGGTTTTGTCTGAAAGAGAGCCAAAATTTCCTGTTAGAAACTGTCTGGTCTTTAAAATCTGCTAGTTGGAAGATTCTATAGCTCATCTCCTGTCACATAGCCTGATCAAAAACACTGATATCTATAAGAGTCTTTTTCCATTGACTACAATGGATTTTGAATAGAGCCTTTAGTCATTCATCCCATAGTCTATTGTTAAAGTCTTTTATAGTAGGATGCTTACTGAAGTGGTCTCATATCACTTTTCTTTGCTGCATATGCCTTCAGAAATGCTGTGAACTACATTTTTCACAGATTAGAGGAAAGTAATTGGATCTGAGACTATAAATTCAATCTATCTATATCTGGTGATGAAAAATTAACTAAACCTATTGGTTCTAGAGTTTTGTCTTCCAACTATCAGCTTTTCTTCTCCTGAAATTAGCAAATCTCCTACAATTGATGAACTAATAATCTCCCATCTCTTTCATAATCTATGAGTCCTATGACAGAATCTGTTTGGAAATGTGTGTAAAAAATGATTGTGCTCATAAACTGGTTTCTATGGACTGCTATATTTTGAAATCTGGAAAGACACATCCCCTATACCTGAACTTCTCAAGTCAAATATCGGAAAATAGTGTTTAACCCAGAAATACTTTGCTAATTCATCTCTTTATTTTATAAATGTGCATGTTGTACAGTAATATGTAAAAAATCTTTCAGCATTAGAAGCTTACCTGCTAGAGCCAAAGATACTGTTGATATTTGCGCTTTTGCAAATAAAATGCTTTACAACGGGCTATGAAATGGAGCTCAGAGTCATCTTACTGAGGCTGATGAAGCCTATCTGATCTTTGCTAAAAGCTTTAGAGCTGATACCAGTAAAAAGGACCTGCAAGAAGATTTGCCTGAAGAGTTATCAGTATGCCCACCACGTTTATTTCTTTAGTAACTGCCTCACAGAGGAATGTTATCTTGAACGTGAAGCAGATAAGGAGGGTTGATTTTACAACAGATAAGAATACATTTATTTTCTGATCCTGTAAAAACTACAAAACCATGCTATCGAAGATGCATGTCGTTAAAAATGTATTTATGGAAATTGAGCTTTTTTTCCTTCTCTACCCTGCACCCCAAGTTAAGGATTCAAACTTGTGTAAGAAATTACTCAATTCACATATACTTCAGAGATTATTTCTTCAGTGGTGAAGGACTTTCTCTGATGACCTGAATGTGAAAAAAAACGTGCTGCAAATCCCCCAGGAATCCAATAATTTGTTTTTCTATTCATGTTACACTAGGAACCCTTGACATCGTAAACATTTGTATGAATCAGGGCTAGGCCCATACCAAGACACAACATATGAGCCCACTTGAACTTGGGGTGAATGGTGAGGCATATTCAAAATCCAGATCTGGAAACTGAAGTTTCCAGCATGAGCCACTAATTGAGATTAACATTATGGCATTTCAGTCACTTGTGAGAATGGGTTGATGTCATTCTCTGGGAGGGATTCATGTAACTTGATTTTTTTATCCTTTTTATCCTTGCCCTGTGCTTCCAGTAAAGTTATTGTTTATATATATTTTGATGCAATTAATATGTAAAAAAATGATATTGCATTCCTTTCTTTCACTCACTGAGGGCTTTCAAAAAGCACTATGGGGAACCATATTTGAACATCTCTTGCAAAGATGGGGATGGGGTCGCTCTCAAGAGTCCTGCTGAGCCCTGACTCCCAGTGTCCAGAAATACTCCTCCTGCTGCAGCACAGCACCCATCTCAAAACCTCCTTCTTTCAAAATGCAATTCACAGGATGTCACACATCTCAGGGACTCTGCGGTGTCCTCAGGGCTAATTTCGGTCATAAATAGTTTTGATTTGTTACACATTATTCATTCAGTTTCTTACTTTCTGAAAATGTCTAAATCAGAAACCATGTGCTCTGCTACTATTTACTTTCATTTTGTCCTCTATATTTTGTCATTTAACCAGGAAACCAGTTCTCTCCCTACCCCTAGTGATATTCATTTAGACAGAGCCCACACCATGGCTGGAGTGGAGACAAACTTATTTTTCTTCACTCCAGATGTTGTTTTAATAGATGGGCATCGTTTTGTGGTAACAGAGTGATAACTAATTTACTTACTTGTCTTTTAAAATGACTACAGACTCTGAATTCCATTTCATATTTGGGAATGAATACATCATTTTGTGTTAACATCTGAACAGGGATGATTTTTAAATGAATGCTGAATTACAATATGTGCAATGCAACAGGATTGGACATATGTTTTATTTTTAGTGCTCCAATAACACCAATCTTAGATATTCTGGTAGCACATCAGGAAAAAGGTCCCCTTGTTATTTTAAATCAATATTTTATTGAACAAGTTTTAGAAAGAACAAATAGAAACAAGTGTTCAAGATACCTATGGGTACACTTCTGTGCTGCTACAACAAATTGTTGCCTGGTATTATTTAATATAATCTATTTATGGTTGCCGTTACAATGCACTAGGTATTTTCCAAACAGAAAGCAAAATGTAGTCTGTGCTCTAAAGATCCCATACATTTATAAATAAATCATAACAATTCATCAAGAAAAAAGAAGAGTATTCACACTATGTATCAATCAGACTGGAAGCAAAAGCACTGATTACCAGGTCAAAGGACAATTTGGGGATTTTGTCTGTATCACTTCTGAACTAAATATCAGAGGGGTAGCCGTGTTAGTCTGTATCCACAAAAACAACAAGGAGTCCGATGGCACCTTAAAGATTAACAGATTTATTTGGGCATAAGCTTTTGTGGGTAAAAAACCCACTTCTTCTTCACCCATTTAGTTTTTTACCCACGAAAGCTTATGCCCAAATAAATCTGTTAGTCTTTAAGGTGCCACCGGACTCCTCATTGCACTTCTGAACTGTCGATGATTTTATGAAATTGTATTATGAAATTACTGTGATATGGGGAAACCATGAGTTAGCAGGATTGTGTCATGTCTCTGCTGGGCCAGGACAATGGTGAATGATCAGTACTCGATAATGGTCTATTCAAAGAAAAATACCTTGGGACAGTGGGTTTGATCCAGCTGGGAGAAGACACTTCTCTTGTTGAAGGAAGATGGGGTTTGGAAGCAATGGAAAGTTACCAGGAGGCAGAACAAAAGAAGCAGGTGACATCAGGAAGAGTCTGTTATGGGAATCACAGTGCAGAACTGGGAGAGAGAGTCATTTTGCACCAGATTAATATGATGGAGGCTGCTGCAGGAGCAGAGTAGGCAATGAGGCAGAGGACCCTGCCTGCCTGCCTGACAGAACACAGATGATCCCTCAATGCCCCCCCAGAAGGATGAGCTAGTGCGGGGCATTGCATTTACAATGGCTTATTGTTTTGTATGAACTATAGTCTCTTTTGCTTTACATGATTAAGGAAAAAAGAGCATAAAGATGTTAAACTGGACAAAGTGCACATATGTTGACTGCTTTATAACTGCTGAGTGTGCCTGAGAGAGCTAAAATGTAACCAGAAGCTTCATGTCTTTGAGGTGGAGTTTGGAGAAAGAGGTGTGTTTAGGTACTGGGGAGTCTGAAGGGTCAACGCTGCACCTAGAACGGTTAGGCCACTAGACACTGGGTTCCATACCTAGTTGGAGGTGCCAGACAGAAGGTCTGTACCCTGAGAGTGTGCTACAACGTACCCCAACACTGGGTCAGTGGCTGGAATCTGTTCATGATCCAGAAGTTTAGCACACCCCAGGGGATATAGAACACAGGCTTGAATTCCCCTCACAGCAGTCTTAGCGGGTAGCTGCAAGGGAGCACTCATGAGGATCTGTGACGTGTATTCCCAATTCATTAGATCCCATAACAGGAGAAATAAATGAGAAAAACATGAAGGGACATAAGGGAGGGGAAGGAAAAGAAGAATACCGTGGCCCCAACTGACAGGTTTTTTAAGTCTGCTTTTTGCCAGCCTCCCTGGGCAAAGCAAGACAAACCAAGAGGTTCCAGCTCCCCAGGCAATTCCCCAGCACGAATGAATCTGATGATTATCTAGACCTTCCATGAGAGCTCCTATGCTCTTGAATACCCTGCTCCTGGCACTCAGAGCAAGGGCCATTCCAAAGAGAAAGGGAGTGGGGCTAGTTGCCACAGCATCAGCCAATTTCCAGCTCCTGGAATGGTCCCTGCAGTCTGCTCTGTTTTATGCTGGTGACCTGGGCAGTTCCTTGCCAGCCTGTGATCAGGAGAACATAAAAATGGCTTTAAATGCCACATTTCCCCTCTCTCTGGCCCTCTTCTGTGTTCAGCTCAACCTGAACAGACAATCTGGCCTTTTATATTGTAGGAAACTGCAGGTGCTTCAAGTATCAGAGAAACAAAGCTAAGAAGTGACATACTGGTTCAGTTTAATTTTACGGTCCTGTTCCAGTCGTTCCTACGTACACAAGTAGTCCCCTTGGAGTCAAAGGTAGTTTGCATGTGAGTAAAGTTACAGGATCGTGTCCTTTAATATATGATACAAATAGAACTTGGAAAGTACCGTATGTCTGAGGACTAATCTCTGCATTCAGTTACTCTAATCTAACATTTTGGAATTACTCTTGATATACACCAGTACTTTGGCTCCATGTCAGCAGAGAATTGCCATATTCAGTGACACTCCTGAATCCTATCCATCTCTGTATAAAGAATTCCTATTTTGCCACTTGGAAGAATACATTGATTCAGGATATTTGGGGTTATTTAATTTTCCCAAAATTGGACAATAAGCTGTTGGGTTTTCAGTTATGAGTATATTTTGGATCATTGGAGATGTTTATTACAACATCATTGATGTGTGTAGCTGAAGTCCATACTTACATAAAATTGACATAATAAAAGATGAAAACCATTGAAGGGGCCAATTACGTGTGACTCTGAAAATCATTAACATTAACTAACGGGTTTATTGACTTGTAAAATGACTTGAATCGGGTGGTAATGGCAAATTTGATAGGATGTTGCATGAGAAATGCCATTTTGTAATTCAATCTGCAACTTGTTTATTTGGTGTCAAATATTAGATTTTAGTATTAACAATGTACACATGAATTTACAATACAAACTTCTTTAGTGAAGTGACAAAACACCACTACAGTGCACATTACTGCCCATCTCCCCGCAGACTATTGAGAAGGGAGTTGGACTATGGGTTAAGAGTGATTTGGTAGGTACCAATGGACTGTCCCTTACATACTATTTTGTGTTTAAAATGTACAGTATCATAGAGCAGGAGCCTCTGGATTATTAGTTTACAAGTACATATAAATAAAAATAATTAAATAATTCCTCCTGTTGCCAAGGCCACTTCTCCAACTACAGTCTAGAAAATATATATCTTTTTTAAATTAATAAAATAATGTATTTAGACCCTAATCCTCCCAACATATACAGATTTAACTCAATGCAAGCAAACAATCCCAATTACGTTACAAACACAAATGTTTGCAGGACTGGGGCCTTAAATGTGGATGCAAGACTTCAAAAAGCTGGACAAGAAAAAAAAAACCTCACAGGAAAAGGGTTTGTTTCATGTTTGAATTGAATAACAATTAGAGATTGTCAAATAGCAGGCTCAAATAGAATTATTTAATCAAAGCTTATTGATCAGAGATTAATACAGGAAGAATAGATCCATCACCACTCTTAGTGTAAGGTAAAGAGCTGGCCTCTGTGGATATGTCTACACTGCAATTAGACACCTGTGGCTGGCCTGTGCCAGCTGTCACAGGCTAGTGGGACTCAGGCTAAGGGGCTATTTACTTGCAGTGTAGACGTTCAGGTTTGTGTTGCAGCCCAAACTCTGGAATCCTTACAGGTCCCAGAGCCAGGGCTCCAGCCCAAGCCCAAACACCTTTGTCACAATTAAACAGCACCTTAGTTCAAGCTCCACTAGCCTGAGACAGCTGGCACAGGCCAGTTGTGGGTGTCTAATTGCAGCGTAGAGACACCTTGTGTCTCTCTCCTTTATAACTGGTGGGCTGTGGGCAGTCTGCACTCCCAACCTAACTTCCCAAGCCTCTGTCCTTGTATAGGGTGTTAGATAAAGAAACTTTTTGGAGAGAAAAGTACTTTCCCATGATTAATTTACCATGTGTACTGTTTTCCTAATTAATGAGGGAATTTCTTCTATGTCCTCAGTTTACCTGATTGATGAGCAAAAGGGAATCTCTAAACCAGTCATTATTAACAGTTGTGACAACCGACAGTTCTTAATGAATTAAAAACAGTTTTCAATGGGTCATTATTTCATCCGTTGCAGAGCCCATCTTCAATATCAAGCATCCCTCATCAATTACCCAGTATACCTTTTCAATCACTTAGTTTTGTTTATAACATACTTTTGTAGACACTTTTTGTTAATTTGAAGGGTCTTTTCCCCCGAAGATCTAGATTCCAACAGACCTGGAGATGGTGAGGATAATTAGATACAGTCCAACATTCAATCCCATTAAATTCCTGAATACAAGTCACATACAGGTTAAGAACCTACACTTTAGGCCTTAGAATACAGACACACTCTTGCTAACATTGAGAAGATTCTGAGAGAATAGTTAATAGGCCAATTAATTTAATATAGAAGGAAAAGATGACTAAAAAGGTTAATATTTACAAACATGATAGATTTCCTGTCTTTTGCCTCCTAGCCAGGCGAGAAACACCATGGCAACAGCTCCTCTCTTATGGGATTTTGGCACTTATACTTCTGGTTCCAGAGCCCAAGATATAAAAAGAAAAGTTATGCACATTTTAAAATATGAAATGTTTGTAGTCCAGGTCCTGTGCACAATTTGGCTACGGGTTGTGCCAATTCTTAAGTATGAGTGGTTTTCTGCAGCAGCCATTCTCTGAGGATGGGCTTTTCAAAAGTGCTCAGTGTTGGTCCAACTCTGCTCCCCCTGAAATCCTACGAAGTGGGTATTCACCCACAAAAGCTCATGCTCCCAAACGTCTGTTAGTCTATAAGGTGCCACAAGACTCTTTGCTGCTTTTACAGATCCAGACTAACACGGCTACCCCTCTGATACTTGAAATCAATGGAACTATCTAAGGATTCTCTGTTGCTCTGGCCTGTTCCTAGTATAAAATTAATGATCCTGACATTTAGCTGGTGTGTGGATCTCAGTACGAGGAATACAGGTTGAACAGAAAGGCTATAATGTTCATCAATAATTTTATTATGAGTTTCAAATTGACTGTACTTCATGAAAAATATGGAGGCCCTTCAGTGGCCAAAATAATCTCTTATTTTAGGGTTTTATACTGCTGCCCATCACTGTAATATCTGAGCATGTGCCAGATAACTCTGAAACTGTGAAGGTACTGTCTTAAAGGTTAAGATGCATAGCTCTACATTCCCCACACTAGGGGAGCTGGCAGGTGGAAAATGCACCCCTACGGGTGGTGCAACACACACACACACAGCCTCTGCTTGCCTGGAAATTCCAGCCTGTTGGTGCTCATTTTATTTATTATTTGTACTGAAGTAGCACCTCAGAGACACAGTCATGGACCAGGACCCCATTGAGCTAGGTGCCGTTCAGACGTAGAACAAAGAGAAAATCTCTGTCCCAGAGAATTCACAGTCTGAGAAACCATCTTGGGGTGAGGTGGCTCAGACAAATCCTTATTCTTTTACAGATCACATTTTGAGATGTATGAACTTGGCTTCTTGATTGTTATATGACTTATAACAGATGTGACTGTTCAAATACATCCAATTACCTAAAGTAGTATGACAAGGAAAACAAATAAAATAGCAAAAAGCTGTGAGCCACTATTAATACATGCTACATATTAGGCATTTCATCAGGCAGTGGTGAGCTGTAAACAAATAGATGTATGGATTCAGATTCATAAATTCCAAGGCCAGAAGGGACTATTGTGATAATCAAGTCTGAGCTCCTGTTTAACAAAGGCCATAAAATTTCCCTAAAATACATCCTAGAACAGATCTTTTAGAAAAAAAACCTCCATCTTGATTTAAAAAATTGTTAGTGATGGAGAATCCACCACGACTCTTTAGTACATTGTTCCAATGGTTAATTACTCTCACCATTAAGAATTTAAACCCTATCAGTTTAATCCATCCAACTACATACCTTATATTAATCTTAAAAAATGATAGGGCTTCAAGTCCGAAGACTTTCCAAAATTGTTTCAGTAATTCCTTAATTTTTATAGCATTTGAACATTTATAAAAAATATATAGTCATAAAATATCATTAAGTTCAATGTAAAACTAAAATAATAAATTAAACATACCAGAAAACCAAAGCATTGTAGTGAGTAGGTTCAACGTTTAAATAATTGGATTTATAGTTGTTTGATATGCAAATAAATGAGTAGGTACCCCTATGCAATTCTACATTTCAGTCCTTAAAAATATTGATTGTCTCCTTAATCCAAAATTTAGCCATTAGGCAACAAAATAATCATATAGTTTTGATATCTTATAAGCCTACTGGTTGTCACAGTCAAGCAAAATCAATCAAAAAAAGGCCACATTTAAATTTAAAAAAATTTCTTGAGATTTTAAATCCTTTCTATTCAACTTAGGTATTCACTGTGTAAGTTCATTGGAATCGCACACTGAAAAAAGACAGTCATCTCAATGAAAACAACCCTCGGAAACTCCTAATCCTTATTTCATGCACAACAAAACAACCTAAAAGGTCTGTTTCATTCCTGTCCCCCAAACACACACAGCTAAGACAATATGGGCTAAAGTTTTCAGACTACTGCACTAGAATTTAGCCATGCAACTCCAATTTCACATTAATGAAAGCAGTGCTAATCTTGTGGCAGCACACTAAAATCACATCTCCAGTGCATTTATAGAGCAAGTGGCTCTTATAAACATACTTTCATTTTCAAATGTGTTTGCTACAGAGCAAAGCAAAGATAACAGTAGTGCTTGTTATTGCCTTCCCAAAGCTCATCATTGTGGTGATGTGTGAATTTCCATCTCCCTGTCATTGTAGGGTGTGCTTCTCTGTCCTCTGGTTTCAACCTTTGATTTCTCATTGCTTTTCTTATTGCCTAAGCTGGCTAAATTGTTTGTTCACCTTTAAGTTAGAGATGGAGCAAAACCAGAACTTCAAACATCTTTCAATTTGGGAGTGAGACTGGAAGTTGGATCCAAGTTCCTGAATCCAAACCTGTGGATTGTAGTTCCATATGGGTCATATCAATATCTGAAAGAAGTCTTGCTTCTCATTTCTAATGGTTCCAAGATTGATTCTGTTAGTTTTTAAGTACCTCAGAATACATTTTATCAGGCCCTGCCAACTTGAATACATCTAATTTATGTAAATATTCTTTAACTTATTCTTTCACTAGTCAGGCTTCTGTTCTTTCCCCTTTTTACCACAACAGGCTCTCAAGATATTTTTGACATTACCTGCTTCAGGCATAAATGCCCCCAAACAACCTCTTGTGATCTGGCATTTCACTCTGGTTGGAACTAGAAAACACCAGAGTACATAATCTTAAATGGGAGTGGAGAACAGGGATACCCATAGTTAAGCTTATTTTAAATAAGGTTTGGTCCGATTGGGGGCAAAATTTATAGTTGTCTCTTATTCATGAGTACTGGTTCTCATCCTTTGGAACAATGGGCCAGATCTTCAGATATGACTGAGGCGTACAACGCATACGTCGGATATGCATGTGTGTGTGTGTGTAGGTGCGTATGTGGCATGAGATTCACCTTTGCACTCTCCCAGCCCCACATGTCCTAAATGCAGTCCCAATCCCCAGTCAGAAATTACATGGTCAGTAAACAGCTTCAAGGCACCAAAACCAGAGCTGGCGATCGGCAGCGGTTAGGGGCAACCAAGCCTTATCCACTTTTCTCCAACTGTTTCTCCTTTATGGGAGATGGGTTAATATTGATACCTTTATGCTGTCTCTATACTGTAGGAAGATTCCCACTTAGATTTGGGTTAACCCTCTCCCTCCCCCAGGGCAAAGTTTATGGCCAGGATCCTTGAGCACAATGGCACAAAACTGCTGCAGCATAACATGCCTAATGGATAAATTATTATAAATGGTTATTCAATGCTAGTTCTTGAAATGCTCACATAAAACAATGACAGACTATTTCATTTGTGTGTAATACTTTATTGGGTTTGCTTATAGCAGTTACAGAAGACAATTTTTTTAAAAAAACTCATAGCTATGAGTGGAGAGAACTTCTGGCACCTACCCAGACAGGTCACCATGAGCTGGATAATGTGACAATCTGTTATCATTAGCTCAGTTGGAAAGGTTCTGAAGACACAAGAGAGAATTAAATGACCTGGAAAACTCAGTCTATGGAAAAGTCTATTGTACTCATCTCTGTTATTTCCATCTCTACGCATCACTGGGATGGTGGAACAGCATGATTTGTAGTGGTGAAAAATATAAAAGGTCATTTTTCAGTTTTCCTTTTAGCCAGAACAAACCATTGGAGGTTTGCTAATCTTCCCCACAGAATGTCTCGTTCTCTGAAGAGTCTTCCATGCACTTAATATGTTAATCTTTGAAAAATCATCACATTTGGAAGAAAGTGAAGAGCTCTCTATTTAAATAGCTAGCAAATGGTGTTTCTATTTCTGTCCTTCAGTGTTATGACTACCAGTATTTCCAGCTGTCTAAAATAGTAATGTACAGTAAAATACATTACATATCTAAGTTTAGAAACTGTTTTTTGCTAAATATTGTGATTATTTTCCTTTGCATTTTTAAGGCAAGGGAAGTTTCAAAACAAGAGCATTCTCCTATTGAACCTAACTACTGTCCCCCGCCGTTTGCAGCAGCTAATATAGATGGAGGCTATTAAAAAGGACTGACATACAGTATTCTCAAATATACCTTGATGGCCACTGAAGTCTTCTTTTTGTGGGTTTTTTTACACAGGTAATAATTTTGTTGTTTTGTCTGGGCAATTGGTTTGACATGAAGGGACAGTCTCTGATGTGCCCCAGCTAACACTGGTGCTATGCACAGATAGATGTGACAGTTCCAACTTTAAGAGGAGTCCCCAGCATGAGGAGGAGCCTCATGTGGAGTAAAACCACAGCAGCAGCTCCTAAGTTAAGCACCCTGAGTCCCCAATATACATAGCAGGAGAAAGGAGGCAAGGCAAGGGCATCCTTATGCCTCAGTGATCCCTGGCTGAAGGGAATGACTTTTGGAGGCCACGGGCAGGCAGTATAAAGTAGAGGAGCCCTGAGTCTGCTATACTTCATATTGATTAATGGGGTCAATGCAGAGCAAATGAGGATCAGGGAGTCAAAAAAGGTGGTTAAAAGCTTTCCTTACAGACCCACTGCTTGGCACAGGTCAGGATCTAGCCTGAAAACCTGCGATGTAGTTTTCCCTCACATCAGTGGAGGCAGAAGCAATGTGTTTTTTTGCCTCACTGGCAAAAACAACACAACAAAATAATCCCTTTATTTAAGTGGCAAATTGGACATTTATGTTTCCTCCTGAGTAGAGCTAAAAGCCATAGCCAAATCTTGCTCCATCACGCGTAACCAAAAAATGAAGTCAATGTGGTACACGGGGTGTCAGGATAGACTCCGGACTCTATTCTCTATATTATTACATAAGAAAGGAGGCATAGTAGTGCAAACCCAAAATACTGTACCTAGAGCTGGGCAACCCAAACCACGGAATCCAAACACACACCCAATTCTGAAGCTGGTCTGATCCAGATACTCATTCATCTAGTTTGTATTGTTATAATGGGCAGAAATCCTAGATCCAAACACTCTCAAACTTTCAAGGAAGTTTAGAGATAAGATCTGTAGCTAAATGTATGGACACAGTGAATTTAAAATACTGCACAATATTATTGGTGAGCAGCAGTTGTTTTCCATTTCATTTTTTGTGTTGGTATCAAATTCCTCTTACCAGCTATAGTATATTGCACTTTGCATTAATATTTAAGAGACGGAGAGAGCTTTTCACTTTGTAGATCATGGGAATCCTGCCATGGGTGTAAATCTATAAAAATATACTGATCCTGGTAACTCTCCAACAATATACATTCTTTTTGAGAGGGCTAAGTTAGCGATGGCTGCACCACCTGCCATCAAAATGTCTGCTTCCCAGGATCTCAGGCTGGCACTCCTTTTAATATATAGATTATCCTTCAATAAATCCCCTCCTGATAGTAGGGCTAGTATGCAGAATGCAGCTTCAAGTTAAACTGTCCATCTTTCAGCTGAAAGCTTTTAGTGGTTGCAACAACAGATCAGGTGCAAGAAAATGAATGAAATTGTATGGTATTTAAAGTGACACTGTGAATCTACTCTTGGTGGGTTCATCAGTTCTAATTCAGTTATGTCTGTTTGGAGTGCACCATCTGTCTCATTTATTTCAATAGCTTTCTATTCTTCCAATGTAATTCTCAATTAGTTGGGTAGGCAGGTAAAACATCTGACATTACAACAGTGAACTATGCACTTCCAAATCTGTTTGCATAGGCATGTGTTACACTTTAACAAGCTCCTTATCCCCAACCTGGAACTATGGTTTATTAATAGGTCAGCATAAAGGTTCTTCTCAAAAATTAATTAGAGGCATTTTGAACTACATGAACATAATTCATTCTGCTGGTGAATGATGAACTACCCCAGTTAGCAGGTAACCATAGACATTTTCTCTTTCATTCCATTTCCATCTGCTGATGCTTCCTCAATAAATGTAAATTGGATATCCATCATCCATCTGGATAATGAGCATCAGATTCAAACGTCTCTTATCTACAGCTGTTGTACTGCATTGCTTTGCATTGAATTAGGCTGTTAGCAAGCACCATGCATTTGACCTGTTCATTAATGCAGTATATTGTATTTACTTGAACATGTATGAAAAATCACCAGAACTTAATTTCAGTATGCCAGAGGTTTGTTCTTGTATATATTAAACACACATATACATACACAAATATACACACACAAGTATATAATATATGAAAATAAACACACAGTTCCAGTGGGCTTAGGTGAAATTTCATAAATGATATGGGCCTGAACCAAAGTGCTTTACCTGAACATTTCCCTGTGGGCAAGGTACAATCTGAATCCGAACTCTGCAGCTGATTCCCATCATCTCAATAATAGAATGAATGAAAAGCCCAGGTCCAACCACATTCAGACTCTTGGAAAGTTGAGAAGCCAATATGAACTTGGTGTCTCAGGGCTGTCTCTAATATTCTTCAGTAACTGTATTTAATAATCAGTTGCTATTTAACATGTAATTGCAGTCTTATTAAATTTGAACAAATAGCTGTTTAATGAACAGTTAGATGTCTGTTACAACAATTAAAATGTAACCAATACATTTCCAATAAGTAAGTGGTATTAATTTCTATATACCAATTGCCTATTCTTACCATAACAAGTCTAAACCTGCCATAGGATCCAAAGTTCCCAATGAAGTGAATGAGAATTTTTTTTAATGCATATTTCCCGGGCAGGCACGATCAACTTGTTCAGTCTAAATTTACCTCATTTAACTTAACTGTTCTATGCATTGCTCCCTCTGACCATTGGATTTCTGATGGCAATAGTCTCAGTGACTGGCTTCAGTTTGGCAAGTACATGAATGCTTCGGTTCAGCACACTAACACATTTGAAATAAACTTGGTTTAAACATCCACTATACCTGAAGTCAGCTATCAGCTGTATGGACAGTGCCCTCAAAGGGAATGATCTCAGCAGATAGTCCTTGTATGAGTGAAAATTGATGAAGGCAAGGTGTTGAGTTGAGTCAAAAATTAGTCCTTTCAGATAATCTGTTGAACAGAAAAAAATATATTATGTTATATTTGGAGCTTTCCATCATCTAATCTCTCTTTTCATATGGAGATTGTCAGCTTTGTTATTTGACTTTCCACTATGACATTATTCCTGATATGTTGTGAGAGACAGCTGCTATAGCTACCTATGTGAACTAAGACATCTCCTTCTTTCTTGTTTCACAATGGGTATATTATCACACCCGTGTGACAGTGCTTTGTTTTATACCAGCAAAAGAGCAAGGCTGCTTCTTTACATTAGAAACAAGGGAGCAGTCTTCTTCCTCTTTTTAACTTCTTTCTCTTTTAATATAATAGGACTGGGAATAGGACTGGGGAAAATATGTTTGTACTAAATAACCTGCTATGATAACACAGCCTCTAGCTATTGGATCAGACTACCTGTAACAGGAGAAGTAATCAGTTAATGTTAATTTTACTCTGGGGGTCGGTAAGATCCAGGTGGCATCTCCCCTCCCCATTGCCACCCTGTAGCCTTGGGAGGGAAATACAGAGACGAGCTAGAAGAAACAGAAGCAGACAAAGCAAGGAACTTTTTTTACTTTTGACATTCCAATGAAAACTGTAGGATGTTCTGACTCTCTCTGTGCTGATGGGCCATGTGCTCTAATCCTCCACCTTCCTAGTAATAGGATGAAATTTAATAGTGAAAAGTGCAAAGTCATGCATTTAGGGAGTAATAACAAGAATTTTAGTTATAAATTGGGGACACATCAGTTGGAAGTAACAGAGGAGGAGAAGTACCTCAGAGTATTGGTTGATCACGGGATGACTATGAGCCACCAATGTGATATGGCCGTTAAAAAAGCTAATGCGGTTTTAGGATGCATCAGGCGAGGTATTTCCAGCAAAGATAAGGAGTGTTAGTACCATTATACAAGGTACTGGTGAGACCTCATCTGGAATACTGTGTGCAGTTCTGGTCTCCCATGTTTAAGAAAGATGAATTCAAACTGGAACAGGTACAGAGAAGGGCTACTAGGGTGATCCGAGGAATGGAAAACTTGTCTTCTCAAAGGAGACTCAAAGAGCTTGGCTTGTTTAGCCTAACCAAAAGAAGGTTGAGGGGGGGATATGATTGCTCTTTATAAATATATCAGAGGGATAAATATTAGGGAGGGAGAGGAATTATTTAAGCTTAGTACCAATGTGGACACAAGAACAAATGGATATAAACTGGACACTAGGAAGTTTAGACTTGAAATTAGACAAAGGTTTCTAACCATTAGAGGAGTGAAATTCTGGAACAGCCTTCCAAGGGGAGTAGTGGGAGCAAAAGACATATCTAGCTTTAAGACTAAGCTTGATAAGTTTATGGAGGGGATGGTGTGAAGGGATAGCCTAATTTTGGCAATGAATTTGGCAACTGATCTTTGATTATCAGCAGGTAAGTATGCCCAGTGGTCTGTGATGGGAAGTTAGATGGGGTGGGATCTGAGTTACTACAGAGAATTCTTTCCTGGGTGCTGGCTGGTGAGTCTTGCCCACATGCTCAGGGTTTAACCGATCACTATATTTGGGGTCGGGAAGGAATTTTCCTCCAGGGCAGATTGGCAGAGGCCCTGGAGGTTTTTCACCTTCCTCTGCAGCATGGGTCACGGGTCACTTGCTGGAGGATTCTCTGCAGCTTGAGGTCTTCAAACCACAATTTGAGGACTTCAATAACTCAGACATAGGTTAGGGGTTTGTTACAGGAGTGGGTGGGTGAGATTCTGTGGCCTGCATTGTGCAGGAGGTCAGACTAGATGATCATAATGGTCCCTTCTGACCTTAAAGTCTATGAGTCTATGATCTCTTCACCTCGGCTTCACTCTACAGCTGCCTCTCCTTACACTCTTCTCCCCCTGCTCTGCTTTTCCCTTCCATTTAGCTCCTGACCACCTAACTACCCCCTGTCCTCCCAAAAAACGTGGAACTAACATGACATTTGCCACCATGTGTTAGATTCCTGCCCCTATCCTATGTCTGGCTTGTCTATTTAGACAGTACACTCTGTCACTGCCTGGTAGTGCCTGCTAAATGCAGCCCCACATTTAGCTGGCCCAAAGGCCCTGTCAAAATACATATGTTAAATAATAATACTCAGATATTATACGTTGGATATTTGGGTGTATTTTTTGAGAGCTGTATTCCTCTGTTCTTTTCCTAAAGTAGCTTTGGCCTTTTTTGGTGACTCCTTGCAGATAATATACAAGTACAACAGCTGCTGATTATTTTGGTTTCAAATACCTGGTTTAGGATACCCTACTCTAACCACATACCCTTGTGGCTTCATGTAAGCTCCCTGGCCTAGGAAGAACCAATGCCACATCAATGAGTGTGAGACCCTTAGCTCAGGCCACAAGAAACTTAAGCACAATACCATAACAAAGGAGTTTCTCTGCCTCACATAGGCTACAGTTCCCAAAAGCTTTTACCTCTCTCACCCCTTGCCCTGTCCCATGGAGTCCCCACAGGAGGCTTTCTGCTCCTTGGAGTTCTCATTCTCCAGGCCAGCTGTCCAGGAGTCTTCTAGTAACTAGAATAATTCGTCTGTTCAAGGACCTGCTACAGAAGGCTATTTACTCCCTGTAGTTCCCTAGCTTAGCTGAGCACTTGCTGGCCTTTATAAGGACCAGCTGCTCTGACCCTTAGCCCCACAGCTTTAGCTGGGAGGCACATGGAATTGAGCCCATCTCTTAAAGGGGGCACTTTGTTGTGGGGAGAAGGATATGCTATTATCAGCACAGACACAGAAATCCTTTTGGAATAGTGCCAGATTACTTATCTGCCTTGAAAAACAAAAATCTGCCTAGTGTAATTTTTTATCTTGTCTTCTTACCCTATTATATGTCTACACACGTACACACACAAACACACATGCACTTTAATCTTGCTTCATTTTTAGTAACTGCCTTAGAAGAGATGGAACACGTGTTTTTGTTCCTTAATGAGCCACAAACTTCTTTTCAGAAATAAACTTTTGTTGAAAAATTAAAACAAAAACAAGCAAGCATAAAAGAGTAACCTTCAGCTCTGGCCTGAATGTCATCATCACTGGACACATTAATGGAAGAAGCCCACAGTTTGTAAAAAGTTGTCAGAAGATAGAAACATCTGCTGATCACCGACGTCTGCAGAAAGTGTTCTATACAGTAGGTCTCGGTAATTAGAACGAAACAATAAATCATGCTTTTCACTTTCACAGCCTAGTAATCCAAGGGTTGCAAAACATTTCACAAACATTTGTTAATACAGCCTCTCAACAGCTCAGCTGCAGACTCTACACTTCTCTTCTTTCCCCAGCCACAAGACTACTGGTGTTGTGGCGGGAACAGGGAACTGAGGGGGGAAGGAGGTGGGGGAGCAGAGATCCACAGACAGGCTATATGGCAAGAGTCTTGCTCTGCACTGCTGGGCAGTCTCTCATGGCAGCATGCAAGCCTAGTATCCATGTTGACTTGGCTCACCACTTGCAGCTTTACTCTGTGACTCTCCGGGGAGGGTGGGGAGAAGGTGTCACAGAGTGCTACATGACAGTTAATGCAGCTGCACGTCTCTTTATCATAGCCTGTGATTTATCTCTGGGACAGTCTGGAGGTAGGATACTTCTTAGTGCAGTTTCTGCCCTCCCACACAAACACTCCTGCCCCTGACACTTTTTCTTCACTACCTTGTGATCACACGCCTATTTGACAAAGTGGGAAAGGCAGCCTCAAGGAGGATGGCGGAAACTCACCTAGCTACTCCATCCCTCCACAGGAACCCACTAACATTGTCTCTGTGGATTCACTCCTCTCCACGTCGCGCACCAGCTGGGAAGATATAGGTTGTGGGGACACAACTCTCACAGTATCTAGATGCCTTTTAATTTCCCACAGTGGAGAGTGCTTTAGCCACTGGACTATGGGACTTGCCTCTTGAAGCTGTGTCAGTGTGTGTAAATAATCAAATAGTCATTGGGCCAAAGAGATTGAAACTGTGGGAGATCCAAGTTCATGTCCATGTGCTAATGATTAATTATTTGTACTCAGCAGAGCTGCTTCAACTGGAGAGATTGGGACAGCCTCCCCACTGTATACCCCATAGACAAGTGGCTAGGGCAGAACTCCCTTACAATATAGTGGGAGTTCAAATCCCTTCTCCACATTAGGTGAGGGGAGCAATTGAACCTCGATGTCCCACATCCCAGCTGAATGTCCTAACTAGAGGGCTAAAGCTTAACAGGGAGGATCCCCCTCTTGCCATTTTGTGAATCTGGCACTTGAAAATGCCCAGAAACAAAATGCATCTGGTCAAATGAAATGTTTTGTTAGGCCCCAAAATTGAGTTTTTCAATTCAACATATTTTTTTCAGAATTTGCAAGTCTGATTGAACCTAAATCAAATTTTATTTTTGGTTTTTCAGAACTGACAGTGAAGTGAAAAAAATCAGTTATTTGCATAGGTCTAGTTACACTTGCTTAAAATATTTTAGCATCCTATCTACTGATATCAAAAGTCTAGGAAAAATGCAGTAATCCTTTGAGGGAAGTCTGGGACTGTAAGTGGAGTTCATGGCAAACATAAACATGCTGCTGAATTCAATGTCTACTGAAATGTTTTCGTAATAAATGCCTAGTAAAATAATCAGTAGGTGGGGTGGGGCGGGGGGTGGGGTGGAGGGAGGCTATTCTGATCCAAAAAACCGAGTACACCTTTGAATAAGGGTGCTTTGATAGCAATGTGCCCTAGCCACTACGTTTGGATCTGGATTCACAGTTCCCCAAAGTTTGGGTTTAGATTCCTGGGTGTGGTTCCGAGCCACTTCTATTCTCAAGACAGCCATTTTAACCAGTAACAGAAAAAATATCAAGATAGACATCTATAGACAGTAAGTATATTAAACGCTCATCAAGGTTCTGAATGTGCTCAGTTCTTCATCATGCTGCAATATAAATTCTGTATCAAGGCTCCCTGAATATTGTGTCACACGAGTGCTGCATTTAGTAGCAAACTGTTAATTTTGTGGTAGCCCAAGTGGAAAATGTGTCATAGAGAACAGTTATCACTGAATTAGATATTAATATGAACAACACAATCAGTACTAGAATTGTTAATTCAATAAACTCTGGTGGTTTTTGCATTTTTTTCTCTCTCCATAGATCACAGAGATGTGCAGCAAACTGGAAATTTCACAAGTCAGGTGCTGCAGTCTGGTTGCCAAATTTACGGTCAGTGTGCTGCAAAAGCAATAGTTCTTCCTTTCTTCCTAGCTTCTAGGATAGGGCAAAGGGTTCCAATGACCCCTCCAATCACACTGCCTAATGGTTGGTAACTTGCCCCTCACCTCCTTCAGCGTGGTTTGACAGGAAGAGGTGGAGGCATCCTTTAATTTATTATTTCTTTTCACCATGTGCTCCAAATATCATATTTTTATGATCAATTATTAAGTATTATTATTATTTATTGGCTGCTCTAGAGCACTTTTCACCAGTAGATCTCAAAGCACTTTACAAAGGAGGTCTGTACCGTTATCCTCATTTGTCCACATGGGAAAACTGAGTCACAGAGAGATGAAGTGAGTTACCCAGAAGACCAATAGCACAGCTTAATGGAGGTGAAGTTTTTAATGAGCCTCTCCCTCAACCTGTATGATCCAGTGACCTGTGCAAGAGTTTGGTAGAGCAAAGGGACAGATTTTGGCAGGGCAAATTCTGCAGTGGGAGCTAATTCCCAGAGTTATCTCTGCAGCTGCAGACACACAGATTCTAATTTGAATATATTAAGAATAAATTCTAATTAATTACATAAAATTTAATAAATAAGCCTCAATGCTTGAATCTTAATCACATGATGTGGAGAAGGTTACAGGTGACGCGTTTTTTGGCTACTGTTGTCTGCTTCTCTGGGGTCAGCACAGTAGCCTCTGGATAACAAGCAATATAACACTGTACGCATGGTTTGGGATTTCGATCCTCTAAATCACAAGCTAACAAACACAACCTTGTTACCACATCTAGTCACACGTTTTTCTGTGCATCCTGTATCTTGTCAAAATCTTATCTCCCCTAAGCCCACTGTCAGGGAACCAATCTCACTCTCTAACACAATAAAGAAGGGAGAGGGGAAAATCATGAGAGAGAAAGTTGGCTAGAGCTGCTATTACAGACTTCACTCCCACTGGATCTTAAAACTCTGTGACAGGGACGTGCTGCTGCACCTTTCTACTGAGAGAGCTGCCACTCCCGCCACCGCTGCTGCTGCCGCTGTCAGTAAAATAACACCTCCTGAAAACCAGTGTGGTGTCATTGCTGGTTGCCAAAAGCTAATAATCATCTTGTGACAAACTCCTCTGAGGTAGGCTCCTGTTATAGCTGTTTCCTTCGATTTAGCTTAATTGAGGCAAGTACTTGTTTTCAACTCATGTTAATGGAATGTGGAGTTTTTTGTTTTGTTTTTTTTAAGACAGAGACGAGTTTTCGCAGATGTGTGTCTCTTTGCAGTGGGAAAGTTAGGGATGTGATTAATGCAGTTTTTTTGATTCATCGGGTACCAAATAACATGGATCTGTATCCAACGGAAGCTGAATATGCATCCTGTTTACCAGGAGGCCTGGAGAATAGCCACAATCTAACGAACTGAGGCTAAATGCTAGTTCAGCTGTGTTGGCTCTGCTCAATTTTACTTACTTCAGTGTTTCCAGAGTGCACAGCTAAATAACAATGTAATAAATTCCGACTGTGCATTCCATTTGAAATGCTCAAAGTGCTTTACAAATATCAATGCAGTAAGTGTCAAAATTGAGACACCCAAAGTTAGACCACGCCTTTGAAAATGTGGTGATTTCCCAAAGCCAGGCAGTGAGTAACCGTCAGAAACAGTAGTAGAACTCAGGTCTCCTCCTTCCTTAATAAGCAACTACAAGAAAAGAGATGTAGAAATAAGAACCTCAGCAGTCACAGCCCTTCTTACTAATAGAGAACAAAGCGTAACCACAGCATCTTATAATCAGAATCAAGGATACTGGAGTGCAGGATCGCAATCAGTGCAAAGTGATAAATGTTGTGTTTATAAATGGTGTCCATTGTGCTTCTGTTATTCCACTCAGAGCAATCTCCCATCAAGAAGCCAGGGCCGGCCGGGAAGTGGGGGGGCAAGTGGGGCAATTTGCCCCAGGCCCCCCATGAGAATATAGTATTCTATCGTACTGCAGCTTTTTTTAATGGACGGGGCCCCTGAAATTGCTTTGCCCTAGGACCCCTGAATCCTCTGGGCGGCCCTGCGTCAAGCAGCTGGAACGGAACATTAAACAGTGAACTGGCACCTAGATGCCACGGTGATGAGCACATTAACTACAGATGGATTCAATCAGAGAGCAGGCAGGCACAGTATCCGTGGCATTTAAAGATGATCAGTACAGTACAGTACAGTTCTTTCTCTTAGTGAGAGGAGGACTGCCATGGAAGACATGTGCTTAGGATGTTTTAAGTGCACCAAAATCCTTTGTGGAATATAGCAGTTTCCCTAAAGTTGTGTTATAATTGTGATAGAGCAAAATTTCACTATGGATAACATCCAAGGAGCAAAGCTATTAAAGTATTAATACAAAATACATTCTATTAAAAACCTTCCTGGTAGCTACATATGCATGTGTATTCACACACATTGCCAAACGGAAATATTGAGCTGGAGAACCCACCTCTAGTTTGCATACTATAGTTTTAATTTCTTTTGAGCTTGTTCTACAGTAAGTAGAGACCTAGCCAGTCTTACCTTAAGATAATATCTTTTTGTCTAGCCTGAGTTTTCTCTGTGGCCAGGACAAGGCAGAAGTACTTTCTAGTGCACTGCATTTCAGACCATGTTTGAGGGATTGTGAGTATTGCTATTTACATCTTCACACAGCACCATCTAGCTTCCTGCCAAGGACTGCAGAACTGCCAATTAACAGTACGTTTCTGGTTTGTGTTTTGGTTTAAGATGTAAGGTAGAGAATGGTTATACTTAAAATGAAAGAAAAATGCATAAGAAAGAGAGAAGGAAGGCAAGAAACAGAGTGGAAAGATGGAGGTGGCTGATTGGACAAACCAAATGGAGTGGAACCAAGGTACCAGAAAGTTGGTCTCTAGGCTTGAAAAGAGCAGTTCAGGTTAGAACTGCATGCTGGCTAGATGTCTGCCCAGGCAAGGCTTTTGTAGGGGCTATCTGAGATGTCAAACTGGGCCTTATCATGGGAAGACTATGTTAATTGAATTTTATCACTGGAACTTAAATTTAAACCACTTTTTTAGGTTGAAAGCCTTCTATTTTTTCACAGTTACAAGTGACTCTTAGTTTCTTTGTTCTTTTTCTCTTCTCAGTGCTTTCCTAAAATTACAATCCTCATCTCCCATGATACAACTCTAGCATGGCAATAGTTAATACTGTTACTCTTCTGCTGAGCAGTAGCAGATGTTTGGGGCTGTGTGTGCTGGCTCCCCAGCGGAGGAGAAATCAGTGATGTACAGTCTGGGTATATTCTAAGTGTAACTTGCTTTACTTACATATACACCATTCCTGGAATGGAGGCAGTTACAAACAACATGCATGTAACCCCTTTCAGGAATCTCAGACCAACACCAATGTCCAGTTCCCTGAGCAGCAACTCTGCTTCAAGAATTGACTCTTGTCAAAAATGAAGGCAGAGGGCAAAGTTTCCTGCTGCTTGCATAGCTCCTTCTACACAGAACAGTGCATAACAAACAAGGACATACCATACGTCTTCCCAAGATTAAACATTTGCTCACACACTTAGATCTACACTACCATGATAAGTTGACCTAAGTTATGCTATTTCAGTTACACGAATAACGTAACTAAAGTCGATGTAGCTTAGGTCAACTTACTGCAGTGTCTACACCATGCTGTGTCGATGGGAGATGCTGTCCCGCCGACTTACCTTACTCTTCTTGGGGACCTGAAGTACCAGAGTCAAAAGGAGAGCACTCTGCCATCAACTTAGTGGGTCTTCACCAGACCCACTGCTAAATCAACACAGCTGCATCGATCACATGCCAATTTACCGATAAGCGTAGACATTGATAATGAACTATATTATATTATGGGTATTTATTTGATAATTGATCATTGATAATGCTTCTATCATCATATTGGTGCACATTCATAATAATAACAAATAATTAGCACTAAATCTTTCCCCAAACTTCAAATAAACATCAATGTCTTTTACGCCCTAAGAAAAAGCAAGATTAAACAGATGCATCTTGTACCATGTCCTGCAAGTCACCAAACTCTGACCCCAAGAAGTCATACATTCCAGAGCAAAGGGCCCTCCACTAAAAACACTCTGCTGCCCTCTCCCAGGAATTCAGTCCTGAGGACAGCAGGAACATTCCAAACAAGCACAACTGTTGGAATGGGATGTAGGCAGTTTCTGAAAATAGCTGGTTCCCAGTCCATTCAGGTTAACATTGTTAACAAACAAACAAACAAAAAAGATATACAGTCTGTGCTGTATCCTAACACTGCTTTAGATTTTGGCTTTCAGTGTAAGGTACATTGAAATCTAAATAATAGTCTGCCTGGAAACTTAAAAATCATCTTTCTTTTTTTTTCAGATAGGATACCACTTACGATAGGCTGACATTTCCCATAAATGAAGATTATCTTTTGAGTATCTGGGCTGCTAACACAGAGCAGTATATCATGTTTAACAATTAACATCAATATTTATAACACTTTTAAGTACAGCAAGTTGAATCACATTAAGAAATAGCAAAAAAAGCCACAGAAGATTCATTATGAGAGATGAACAGCAGCAGCAGGTCGTCTGCTTAAAATTCAGATTGCAGCCCTTTTGAAAGGAAATGCTGCTTTAACTAGCTTCTTGCTTTTAAACCAAAAGGCTCATGGTTCTTAAAATTTCATCCTGTTACTCTAGCCAGGCCAGTAAAATGTTCTTGTGGATTTTGGAAGGGGGGATATGGGGCACGGAAGACAATATGTTTATGTGATTCTTTCATTATTTTTCTATCTACTCTAACTGGTATTTCAAGTATTTAAGGATTGGGTTTTGAGTCCTTTCAAGACCTAAAAGTTTAGCTATACCAGCTACCAATGAAAATATTGTAGAATGTGAAGAGTATTAATTGCAAGAAGCTGGATTTAAATTAGTTGCAGCAGACTGGGTGCCTACAGTTAATATACAAATTTGCAAAACACTGATGAATCTCATGGTGGACAACTGACTCCTTGTCAAACTTTCTATGAGTTCAGCCAGCTTGAGATCAAACACATCTTCTTTATATGTAACTGTGTCTCGTGGTGATTTATTTTAAAATGCTTCACTTACACATACACACTATTACAAATATATTGCACATGGTGAGTACATTTCAATTTTTCTATGCATACAAACAATGACTTTATTACACCAGTTATATATGCACAAATCAAAAGCTGACAAGTGGAAACGATATGTATAAAAATGTGAAAGGAACTTGGCTTTATGATGAACACACATATGACTGTATTTGGCAGTAAGTTAGAATGTGCATGTAACTAGAACTCTACCAGAAGCTGATATCCCCCTACTTGAAAACTTGAAACAGCAGAGACCAGGAAAAAAGCTAACTGTCATTATTCAGTGACTCCTGCAGAGAACCCTCATACAAACCCTCAGATAAATATGAGTATCCTAGGAGGAGTTCCTGAGAGCCCTTACTACCCAACAGGTCCTTACTCCTGTGAGAAGTCCTATTGACTTCAAGGGTTTTAGAAACATCATTGAAGGTTAGTCAAGATCATCATACAGTGATAGCAGCCGTAGATAGTATGTAGATGTAGACAGCTAGAATAAGATACATTAGACTGCATTAGACCGCCCACAAGGACTATACCTGATGCAATGTAATTACTACAGCAACACACTGAATAAACCACTATCTAACTCAGGGGTAGACAACCTATGGCACGTGTGCCGAAGGTGGCATGCAAGCTGATTTTCAGTGGCACTCACACTGCCCAGCTCCTGCTTACATTGACCTAACTTTGCAGTGTAGACCAGGCCTTACTTTTGGGCAGTGGCTGAGCTCAGGTCCTACAAGACCTGTTAGCAGGAACGTGGTGCATATCTTTATTTAATAGACCAAAAAAATGCATCCTAGTGCTTATAGTAGCTCAGACAGCTCTGTGCAATCAGCATCAGTACTGTGCCAAGGACAAGACGCACACTTGAGGGACTCTCTGTGAAACCAGTAGAAAATAGGCCCTCTGACAGTTTATGGAATCAGATCTTTGTATCTGTGGCTGCAACAATAATTTGTAAATGTTAGATCAGGGGTAGGCAACCTATTGCACGCATGCTAAATGCGGCACACAAGCTGATTTTCAGTGGCACTGCCGAGTCCTAGCCACCGATCCAGGGGGCTCTGCATTTTAATTTAATTTTAAATGAATCTTCTTAAACATTTTAAAAACCTTATTTACTTTACATACAACAATAGTTTAGTTATATATTGTAGACTTAGAGAAAAAGATTGTCTAAAAACATTAAAATGTATTACTGGCACGCGAAACCTTAAATTAGAGTGAATAAATGAAGACTTGGTACACCACTTCTGAAAGGTTGCTAACCCCTGAAGTAATTAAATCACCACAGAGAAGAATGATTGAACAAGTCCATATTCATACTGAGATAACATTTTGCCCTGCTTTCCTCTATTTCAGAAGACATATTAACCATAGAGGTATTCTTTCTGTATGTCTATTTATTGTACTTTAATATTTAGATAGATAGATAGATAGATAGTCTGTTATAGAAAAAGTTAAATATTTGTGAAGTCAAATGAATTTCAAGTCAAATAACTTTCTAAAACAGAGAGAAATGGATTTTGATTTTTTAAATACATTCTAAATTTTCTGCTTAGATAATTCTATCTATCTGAGTACAACTCTTCCATTGGAATAGCATTACAGCCACGCAAGTTCTGCTCCTGGAAGGAATTTCAGACAGACCAGTACTATTATATGAATGAAAACAGGAGGTGTTGAAAATTACATGGTATAAAGCTACAACATTTTCTGTGACTTTTTAATTCATATATAGTTGCTTTTTCATTACCTCCTGTGCTTACATAAATAAAAGGAATTGGAACTGGGGTTCAGTATTAAATACTTCTTCAGAGTCCTAAGTTAAAAGGTGTCAGATTTAGCTTATACTTCCTGATTTGACCAAACCAGTTGTGACTTGAAGGAGTACCATGAGACAGGCTTGTTGTGATGTTACACCTATTTATCATCTCTCCATTCACTCTGCCAATGGTTAGATAAATCCTCTGAATTTACAACTCATCTCATTTCTTAGACTACAAGATAAAGGAAGCAGTAGAGCAGATTCAAGTGCTTTCTCATTTAAATATCAGTAAATCTGAGATATACAGCAAATATCTCACATCTAGGTTCAGGGCTGCATTAATTATTATTGATTATGTATGTCTCACAGTAGTATTCCAAGATTTCTTGCTTTGTACAAGCAACAATTGTCTTGATTTATTTTTAATGGAAACCAAATTGTTAATACAGTGGTATGGCTGTGACTTTAAACTGTGCTATGAAACGTAACTTTTGCATTCCTTGGCTTTATGCTTGAATATGCAGATTGACTAATATATTTTTTTAGTTTGTTTTTAAAATTATTAAATTTCTTTAGCTTTAAAAATAAATAAATAAATAAATAATGGCCAAAGTTCCATACACTTCAATGGGAAGAGAATTGGCTTGTAAAAGGATAAAATATAATATTCTGCTTTGCAACTGGAAAGTGTTGCCAATTCTCACCAATTTATCGCAAGTCTTATCATATTTACTGAAGAGACAGGTGGGTGAGGTAAAATCTTTTATTGGACTCTGTTGGTGAGAGAGAGAAGCTTTTGACATCTGAAGAAGAGCTCTGTATAGCTCGAAAGCTTGCCTCTCTCACCAACAGAAGGTGGTCCAATAAAAGATATTACCTCACCCACCTTTTCTCTCTAATATCCTGGGGCCCAGATGACTGCAACAATAATCCCTAGAACAATGGAAGATATTTACTGAAGTCTTTTAAAACTTTAGATCTTTGATCTTAGAATCTCAGCTTTTATTTTTTTTAAAGAGTAAGTTTCTGGTCCTCCAGGTTGCAGAGAAAAGGCTCAAAATGTAAACCAAATGTACCCTAAAGGCCCATAAAAGTCAAATAAAAATAATTCATTTTTTTAAAAAATGCATGAATTCTAAATCAATCTATTGATTTTGGGGGACTGATTTATGATCTTGGAATACTTACCTGATTTTGGAATTCTAATACTAGCAATAATAAATCACAGCAAATTAAGTTTCAGAACCAAGACAGGAACTCAATTTCCTCACCCTACTTATCAGTTCTCTTTCAGTATTGAAAAGTCGACTCCTGCCTCTGATTGGCCCATGATATCAGTCTCTATTGCCCACTTGTTAAATTTTCAAGCAAGCGCCTTCATATTGTCTCCCATGTTGCCCCTCATGCTTGGAAGGAGCTCCCCATGAACACCTACAAAGCTATTTCTGTTCTCCTTTAAATCTCTCTTTTTAAGTGATCACTACAAAAAACTTGCCAATGGTGTACTGGAACCACTGCCTATCATACTGACCAATATTGTCTCATTGTTTCTTTGTACTCATCCACCTACTGGTGTCTGTTGTATCTTGTATTATAATTAGATTGTAAGCTCTTTAGGGTCCTTTTGTTGTGTTTGTGTTTGTTGTGTTTGTTGTGTTTGTGTTTTGTTGTGTTTTTTCAGCACCTAGCACAATGCGGTTTTGGTCCTTGACTAGGGCTCAGAGGTGCTACGTTAATACAAAAAAAGAAATAGTAAGATATTTGTTCCACAATCAAAACCTAATCCCTTTGGCCACAGTACATCACTGCCATATCACTAAGCTCCTCTGTTGCACCATTAAACCCGCTGAAAATTTTGGCTAATAATGTTTGTGTCCAGTCTTTTCAGCTGTCAGTCTCAAACCATTTTACAAAAGTGAGTTACTGGAAAGGCATTGCTATCCCCATTTTATGGTTATCCCAAACAAAGGGATTTGATTATGCTATTTGTTGAGATCCTCTGTAGCCTAGTTAATAAAACATTGGGTATGTGTCATTTTAGATCAGGGTTTTGCTCATAGCTCTGCCACATACTTCCTATGTAACCTTTGACAAGTCACTCAAACTCTCTGTTCTTCGCTGATGTCAGGGAGATAACAGACCCGTGTACATTCCTTGGGACAAAGAAGTAACTTCGTTGGGGGGTGGCGATACAAGAGTTCCTGGAGTTTCTTTTCATTTTGGAGCCAGTTTGGAACATGGCAATTAAAGTATTTTCTGTCACCATGCTTTTGATCTGTGGGCTTCAATGGCAGAGAATGGCATGTATTTTCTAATAATGACAATTGCTTAAACTTTTCATTATTCCCACCCTTTCATTCAGCAGTGTTTACATCTATCTACTTTTCAAGTGTTGTGGTGTGATGTGATTACCTCTCTAAAGGAATACAAGAAACATTAGAACCTGCAAACATTTAAAAATAGAGACTTTTTAAAGTCTTTTTAATCTCAAAAAGTACTTGGCTCAATTTCATCACAGTTTTCATGGTGTGTTCTAGCTGTCAATGAGATGTAGCCTTATACATTTTTTAGAATATTTATAAGAAGGGTTTTTTTTCCATTACTGATTCATTAAAATCCAGCATAGGATGGAACCATGGTTACTATGGAGTTACTATATAAATCTACCACCTCTACATAGAAAGCCAAACAAACACACTTGCAGAATTCCAACTGGAACTCTGTTCTGATAGCTACAAAAATAGCTCTCTGCCATGTGAGTTAAATGAAGAACTCAGTTAAGTATTAGCTAGAGAAGGCCCCTTATTTTTATTTTTTTTCTAAGCATCTGCCAAACAATAGAGGGCAACATACTCCCACACACTGCTCTCACTGAAGGAAAGGATTTATCAGATGAACAAGTGAAGAAACTCCCACACAAATTATTAATAATTCTATTTAAGAAATTGATATTCATGATAGAAGGATCAGACACTAGAAAAAACTGCTAATAACTTTGTTGAATCCCTTTTTTTTTCTTCTTCAAATTTAGCAGGGACATAAATTTTCAAAGAAATTTATCTATGTGGAAAATGTGAACAGTTAGTAACAAATCATTTTGAGCCTAGAGGAAGACACAGAAACATTAAGATAAGCTCAACAATTCAAGGTGAAACCTTAATGATCTGTAACTCATAAGATTTGGTTAATTTTCTTCACTCTTTGCAAAAGCTTTGCCTTTGACAGTAAATCTGGCAATTTTTACGCCAAATGCATTTTCCAAGCCAAAGTGAAAGGGCTGCTATTATGGAGTTTTAGAATGTAAGCTAGTGAAACCTTAACTATAGAGCAGCTACTGCCTCTCCATACCAATAATGAAACCTTTTAACTATGACATCTATTCTTTGTATATTATATATTGTATATAAAGCAATCTTTCGAAAAGCCTTGAACCAGAACTGATTGCCAGATAACATAAGTGCACTATTTCCTTATTTGTACTATTCAAGCTGATGTGGAGTCAGCTAATGAAGTTGATTTCTAAAGCATTCTAATGTCCCTGACCATCTGTAAAAATAGACTAGAGCTCCTTCTTGGAATTTGTGCATTCAAATAAAATCTCTGCTAAAGAAAAGCCTGCGGACATTCTTATACACTGAGTGATGAGGTTAATACAATGTCGTGAAATTGGGACTTCTCTCCAAGAAAAACAGTCCAAAAGACAATTTCCCTCTACCCAAAAACAAAATAAATCGCTGAAACAAAATGTCATTTCAGTGCAGTTCTCAAGAATTCTAAGTCAAGAACAGCTGTGAAAATTGAAATGCAGGTGCTGAGTTCAAGAAAAACAAGAATTCTTTGGGGCTGGGGCTATGTTGTAGGGCTTGTCTACGTGGCCCTATAGTTCAGACTAAAAGGGTGTAAATTGCAATGCACAACAAAGTGCTTTCCTGTAACTCCCCCATATAGATGCTGCTAGCGCAAACTAAAAGGTACCTAATTCACGTCGCCTACAGGACTATGTTAATGCAAACAAGGTACCTTTCAGTTTGCGCTAGCAGCAGCCACACTGGAGAGTTACTGTGCAGCACTTCAGTGTGCACTGCAATTCACACCCCCTTAGTCTGTACTACAAGGCCATGTAGACAAGCACTTCAGTTCTTGGCTATGACACAGGTCCCCTGGGTGACCTTAGGCAAATCACGTGGGGCCAGATAATTAAATGTTCATTATCACCCACAACTGGAGCCAGATTTTAAGCAGAGCTTAGCCGTGCTTATGGCCACTTTTCCAAAGTGCAACACCCACCCTGCCCTTTTTTGAAAATCTGGTGATTTATTTGATTGCTTAAATGGAAGCTGGGCAATTTTTGAACGTCTAGCCATTAATTCCTCTGTGCCTTAGTGACCTAGCTGTAATTCCTTTCCCCTGCCCTTGTTGTGTCTTGTTCATTTAGTTTATCATCTCCGGGGAGCATGAGTTCTCCCTTATTATGTATTTATAGCACCTGACACAAGGGGGAACCAATCCATAATTTAATACGAAAATATAAACAACAATATGGGATTCATTAGTAAGATAAAGTAGCATTAAGGGCTGTATTTGAAATTTAAAACAAACAGCTTGAAAAACAGAGATTCTGCCAGGAAAACAATACATCTGTTCAAAAATCACACTAGGTATATTTAAAATTTAGATTACATCTTAAATTACCTTTATCCTCAATATTAATCAAGCTTCATACATGCTGGTAGTTGCCATCTTCTAATACACACATCACTATAAATATATGAGGATTTTGGGATAAGTACATTAGGATCGCCATACATGCCCAAAGATTAATCTGTGTTAGACCTCAGGGGCACTGCTATGGCCTGCCTCTAAGTCATGTATATGTGCTTGAATCTAGAATGGACTGTGGGCTGGTCCAGAACTCAATCACAAGCTTTGCTGGATATTAGATCTTACATAAAGTAACAGAGAACTAGCAACCATTATCTGGAACATCAGAAACACAGTAGGATGAATGATACAGTTGTCTGAAATCCACATCGATTACTCTGCAGCATTAAGACAGAATGAGATTTCAGTGACTAAATTGCTGCTCTTTCAGTGAGGGGGTAAAATTAACATAATTTAATCTTAAAACAAACAGTTAATATAATTAAATCCAAGAATCAAATTACTTCCTTAAACTTTTAAATCCTGGGGACACGGAAGGCCGGCAATGCCCATGCTCTATGGAAAGTTATTCAATCTGGTTTGGATTTCAGTATAGTCTATTTACACAGAATATATATTCACAATTCATATATCTTCAGCACATCTGCACCTTTTAATTTGCTTGCATGTCTGTGAAAAGCTCTTGCCAGTCTTGTAAAATATGACAGCCTGACATTTTCTTTAATTACAAATCCTGATGTGTTTAATAGCACAAAATTGGCCTCCAACTTGACAATTCTCTCTTTTAAAATCAATGGTTAGACTCTAGGGCACCAGCTTGGTCATCAAGATCAATATTAGAAAAAATATAGCTTGTCAAGACCTCTTGGCCTTTTATTGATTCAAATAGGGAACTGCTAGCAGATTGAATAATGATATTACAGCTCTGGCCCAACAAACAGAGTTCTATTTCATTGATTTCAGTATAGGGAGACAAATAACACAAGTATAGTCCAGTTACCCTAGACAAGATAGCAAAAGCTGGTTGAGAGTGTCCAAGGGAAAAGAAAAAGACCATGAAATTTTATTCATGTCTGGAAGATTATAAGATGCTCAGCATGAAAACTGCCAAATGAAGAATTGCACTTCCATTTCTTCCAAAAAACAATTTACACCTCATTTGCTAACCAGCGCAGAGAGAATGTATGTGTTTGTGGTTTTCTTTCCCACCCCTGAAACACCGTGAGTGTTTATTTGTTAAACACACAGCTGCTTGAAAGGATCGCTTCTTTCCTGTGAAACCCAATCTATGCTGGGAAACCCTCCCTCCTCATAAGGCTGAGGCACCAGGAATAGTTGTGGGAAGGGAAGTTCCTGGCAGCACAGCTTCAGTGAAGCCATACTTACAGGGAACTGGTGGAAGCAGGGCCTCCACACTAATGACTCTCTTAGGGTATTAGAGAGACAAGGTGGGTGAGGTAATATCTTTTATTGGAAAAAAAGTCTGTTGGTGAGAGAGACAAGCTTTTGAGCCACACAGAGCTCTTCTTCTTCAGGTGTATGGCTCGAAAGCTTGTCTCTCTCACCAACAGAAGTTGGTCCATTAAAAGATATTACCTCACCCACCTTGTCTCTCTAATATCCTTGGACTGACATGGCTACAACTACACTCTCTTAGGGCATGTCTACTCTGCAATTAAAAACCCGCAGCTGGCCTGTTCTAGCTGACTTGGACTCAGGCTGCAGGGCTCAGGGGTCAGTCTGGGGTCAGACCATAGCCCGAGCTCTGGGACCCTCACACCTTGCAGGGTCCTAAAGCCCAGGTTCCAGCCTGAGTTTCTAAGTCTAAACTACAAACAGCTCCACTGCCTGAGCTCCACAAGCCAGAGTAGCTGGCACAGACCAGCCATGGGTGTCTAACTGCAGTGTAAACATACCCCTAGGGGCAACATACGCTCTGCTTCTTCCACAAACACCACTTTTGTAATTGAAACTCTCTCCATCCTGGCCCCTTCTGTGGGTTTTGTGGTGGGACAGCCATCTGGCCTTGAGCATTAGTTTTATGCAGAGATATATAACAGGTTTTGCAGTTCAAGACATTGTCCAAAATTTTTGAATGATCGCAGAATTAGGGGATAAACCAACTGTACAGTAGGCATAAGGTATAAAATCAAATTAGCAAACTCTCCTACAAAGCCTCCTCGTAGAACTGGAAATGTCAAGTACTGTCCAGACACTATAGGCTTAAGCAAATAAAGCCGTGTCACTTCAATCCATCCCTGGGAAATTTCAACTGCAACCTTTAGCTATTTGTAAATAACTAAAGGGTTTATGGAACCTGGGAAAGTTTGAGTTTTTCAATACTTTTAGGACTTGAAAAGGAGAGATTATTGTACTTTAAGCAGATCATATGCCCATTATACAAATTAAAAAGAAATTGGCTAAAGCCAGGTAACAGTGGCTCATTAAAAAAAATATTGACTTTGTTCCCTGCGGAAAAAAATATATATATACTCAAGCATCACTTCTTTTCCCTGGCCTTGTTGCCCTAAATCTTTTCCTTCTTCCCTTTTGTACTGAGATGAATGGCACTTCAAGAGATTGGATGTCACAGTTCTGGGCAACTGCACCCCTAGTCCCACTCTGTGGTCCACCAAGGGCTCCCAGCCATCACCTCTCTTTGGTGGAGACCCCTATCTCACTCCCTCCTGACTGGGGATTTTAAGGCTACACTGTTTACCACCTTGCACTGTGATAGCTCCAACAGGCCAGACTGCCTGAAAGGCCAGCACTTGTGCTGTGCTTTCTTTTTGAGGGCTCTGATCAGTGTATTGCCCAGAGTTATAAGCTGCCACACAGCTCCGTCCAAGCAACCATTTTTATTCTCAAGGTAAAATCACTACACAGAAAACATTGAACATTTAAAGAATCTAGCATGCTTACCAGAGGTCACAACCAACTCCAGCCTAGTGCTCTGGTAGGTTTTAGTCCTGCAAAACCCACTGCTAGGTTTTTCCCTTGCTTATGATTTCATCTGTTTTAGCTCCAGAACCAGAACAAAGAGTGGGCATATTAGCCATTTCTTTATATAACTCAGGCCTTTCATCGTGGCCTTCTGTAACAAATGATCAGCAGACAATGACCCTCTCTTTAGGGCATAGCTCCAAAAGACTGGGTTTTTCCAATACCAGAGTTTGGGAATTTGCATTAATCTATCCCTAAGGATTCCCCAGGAAATCCACTTAACATTTATAATCTCAAAAGTCCATACTTGTCCGGCACATTTTCAGTACAGTCTTTTGAACTCCCAGGTTTTACATCCATCACATCTGCCCTCTAGCGAGGTTATATACAATCCCAGCCCACAATAATACATAAACTTAATACCCTAAGGTCTTTCAAGGATGTTGCAGGAATTGCCATATGTGTCACACTGGATGTATTTTGTTAATATTTTGAGTTGATGAGCATGTGCAATGCTGTAATTTAGCAGTTATCATTGAGACTAGAAATATAAATTTGACTATAAAATACTGGAAAATTGTTGTATTTAGTGAGGAGATGTTGCAACACAGGAAAAAATTCTGTGGCAACAGAAATATGGAAAGGAGAGGAGAACAAGGCCCAGAAATTTCCTTGTCTTTTCCAAGAGACAAAATCCTTCAAGTTCGGTAATTGATTCTATTCAGTAGAGCTTGCTTTTTTAAAATAAATTCCCACTGATTCCTCACCATTGACATTGAAGGATTAAGGAGTATAAATCCAACTAATTAAATCTCCTCCCCTCCATTATTTCTTTAAGCAAACAGAAAACTGTTATGGGAGATGGCTTTCTCTTCTCTCTTCTCTCCTAGTGGCAAGTAAAATAGAGAGAGCAGCATAGGGTGGGGTGAGAAGGGAAGGAGAGAGCCTGGTAGCATCCTGCTCCTTCACTGCAACATTGTCAACTGAAGTGAGTGGAGTGAGATGCTGGTGGGCCTCTCCAACCTCTAAGCAAGCTCCTCCCTCCCCTGGAATTACAGAGCAGGACTGAGATTGGAGAATTCCCACAGGTAGCCTTTACAGGCCTTTTAGGGGGAAGAATTAAGATAGCCCCAGAGCCTGAGTGCTGAAGTAGCCTCTGTGTGGAACTCGACCCTCTTCTCTAGAGTACCCTGTATTAAACAGCCCATGGAACTGCATGACTCTGATTATCCTGTGATGCCATTTTACCATGATGCTGATGAGATCTGGTAATATGTACTTGAAGTACAAATACACATTGTGTCATCTTTCCTGTACTCAGCTGTACTATTGGTGGCTGTTTTAACACTTTACTGTTTCATTTGTTCAATAAAACCAACACATTTACTAGAACTCAGAGCTTCCAAGACTCACTCCTTCATGAAGAGCAATTTGTATTTCTTTACTTAGTAAGCCAACTTTATGATATCTGATTTAACATAGCTTGTGCTTGTCTAATCAACTGCTTTGCTTAACGAAGTAGCAAATAACAATATGACTTTCCTTCTGCTCTTTAAACAAATACAAATTCTCATGCTCCCAGCTCCCAAATCTAGCAATTACAGCTCCTAGATGGACACAATAGTGTAGGATCAATTAGCACCTCTCTTGGTCCCTTCCCATCTCTTTGTTAGAGCTGACTGTACTCCTCAGGGCTTCATCTATCTCACTCTCCACTCTGTGGCCTCCATCACAATTTAAAAATGCATTATTTGTAGTGTGGAAGACTCCTAGAGGCCCCAGTCAATGATCAAGAAATGTGAACACGCGATGAAAGGCTGCCGACTCATATATTTTCCTTTATTCAAAATGGCCACCAATCTCCTATTACTGTCATTGAGGAAGAAGCCAGAAAGATAACTGCCATTTCCTTACAGCCTGTCTATATGGAAGTGAGGTTGCCCTTCACAAAGTTGGCTACAACAGTTTTCAGTGAGATTGAAGCCAGGCCTATAGGCAAAATGGCTGCCACTGTATAGTTCAAGGGGGGCTGGACAGGACACAGGGACTGTGAGGAGTAGCAGAGACACTGTGAAAGATGAATGGGGAGAAAGAATGGAAACTGGAGGCATATTTAGGTGTTGTAGGGGAAAAGGGTGCAGGGTGATATGGGGGAGCAGGAGGGAGGCAAAGGGCAGTGATGGGAGTGGGAGCTAGAAAGGACAGAATGAGAGCTTCCCCAGCTGGGGGTGAGCAGTGGGTAAGGGAAGTCGTCTCCGAGCAACCAGTGTTGCCAACTCTCACAAACTGATCACAAATCATGGGATTTTGGCATCTGCTGGAAGAGCTGTTGTGATGATGAGTGAAGCTCCTCCAATCCCATGATTTTCAGAGCTGGGCAGAGCTCTGAGTGAGAACCTGGGGGCTGAGGACACAGACTTGTCCTGCCACTGAGTCCTGCCTTCAGATATGTACCTTAACAGAGAGATGCCAGCGGGAGGCAGAGAAGTGTTGCTGCTCTATCAAGACAGTAGCAGAAAATGGATGGCAGTTCCCCTATGATAGGGGTGAGGAGAAGAAATATGGACCATCTGAGCAGCCCGGGAGAGTTGTGCATGTCTGTGGACATTAAAGGTTGATTTTTCAACCTGAAATTTTCACACACATTGAAAGTGGAAAAGAGGGGAGTTTAAAAAGATTAAAATTTATGGTTTCTTGGGCTAATATCTTGGTTTTGAGGGGTTCTGAGTCATGATTTTTGATCTCTTGAGGTTGGCAATACTATGCTAGGCACTGTACAATCAAATACAATGCAGACAGTCCCTGCACCAGAAATCTCAGTCTGGGATTTTGACAAGACAATGGATAAAATGCTTCTAAGACCCAGTTCCCTCCTCCTCCTCTCTGCTTTTAGACCCTATGGACAAGGCACTAAACACCCCATTCTGCTCCTGGCTCAACAATGCTCCAAAATTCATCCCTCTCTTCTTAATTCTCACTGCCCCTCCTCCCCACTCTGCATTTTTCTAAGAGGCTCTCATGTGCATTTTGATCCATTTCTCAGATTTACCTCCCTCTTCTATGAGTTGTCTCTGTTATTTGCTCCCAGTTAACTTGCCTGTTCCTCAGGACCAATTATTTCTTTTTTGACCCAGGTGTCTGCATCTAATTCCTCTTTATGTTGCTTTCTTCTCCAGCGCTCTTCAATATAAATTTCCCTTAATCTCATCCTTAAAATGTTCCCGATTTCCTTTCCCTCTAGTGCTACTCACCTACGGGTGACAGAAGACAGTAAATTAGTCATGGATTTGCCATGAGATGTTTCAGAAATGAAGATTTCAACTCAGTATCAGAGAAATATAGACACGATGAAGGGAGTTCTGAAAAGAGCAACAAAAGTGATTAAGGATTGAAGGGACAGACTCGGGAAGAAAACTTTTTGAAAATGTTTTAAGTCTCATTCACCGGAGTAAGTCTGACTTTATTACTCTAGACCTACACAAATGTAAATGAGCAGAGAATGAGCCCTGCTAAATGATAACTATGGGGTTAGGGATGTGATAATCATCTAAAAATACTCAAAAGGCATACATACTCAAGGGATAATTACAGTAAGTTATTTAGTGTTATACAAGATAGAATAAAATGGGAGTAATAGGATGAAATTAAGAAAAGCAACATGTAGGTTGAATATTATGGAACAAATCTTCCCAAGTACGAACTCTATTACGTTATAGAATAATCAGTCTTCAGTGGGAAGTAAAGGAAGATCTGTCCCTTGAGATATTTAAAACTTTGCTAAACACAACTCTACAATATAAATAATTTTCCTACAGCAACAGGTCAGTCAGTTAAATGGCCTACTAGTAAAATATCCAGCAGTTTGGTCAAGCAAAACAAGCATGGAACTTAGACTTTGTCTACACTAGGAAAATGGGGTAGTTAACCCGTTAACAGGTTTTTAAATTTCCACTTAGCATCTCTTGTAGACAAAGACAGTGATTTAAAAAACATTTTAGCCAGTCAAGATCAACCTTAGAACTCCACAACCAGCTAACACATCTTTAAACACTCTTGTCTTTGTCTACACTAGGTGCTAATTGGGGTTTAAAATAGTTAATTAACACATATTAGCTAATAAGGTTGCTTAACATACCTCATTTTCCTAGTCTAGAAAAGGGGTCAGATTCTCCACTGACTTACACCACATATTATTTACACCTGCACAAAGGACAACCAGTCTGATTTGATGGTGTATTACAACCAGTTCTCAAGATTTTGCACTAGGAATGCAGTTCTGAATCAGTCTCCTAAATTCTAATGCTACTGATATGTGCAGCTTTTCCCCAGGGCTCACTTCCATCAGCTAACACATGTCAAAATAAAACTTGCCCTGTCTATACTACAGTTTTAAAACATATCTGTTAAAACATTTTAGGTAACAAATTTTAAAAACACACCATTTACTCTAGGCCTCTATTTATTTCAGTTTCCTCATGTCAAAAATAGAGAACACCTATGTCAGAGGGGTGCTGTAAATGATTAGATACATTGGTTAGCTTTTCTATAGTGTTTTAAATCTTCAAGTGCTGTACAAATATTAAGCATTTATTATTACTTAGCTAATAGGTCAATCCATCTCTAATGTCTATAATCTTACACTGGCTCTACCGCCACAGTAGTGTCTGCAGATACTTATTTCCTTTCCTTTCCATGTCCAGCATCATTTTACCTGCCACATTGCATCTTAGTAGCTACTTCTTACCACCATTCCCTTGCAAAGTCTTGGAGAGGGAAAAAGCATTGAGTAGATCTTGAAAGACAAAGAATGGGTTCAATAGGAGATCTTTAATAAATTATGATCACGCCGGTCTGCGTTACTTAAAATCTGTTCCTAACGTCCCAATTGACAAACTAGGGGTCAAAATTAGGGTTGTGCGAAATTCAAAAGGTTTATTTTAGGGTATTTCAAATAAAAATATTGGGTGTTAAATTCTGGATTTTACACCTCCTCACATTTTGCTATGTGAAATGTCAACAAAATGTATAATTCTTCTTCTCATAATATCACAGCAAATATGACCTTCCATAGCTTTCAGCATTCTCCCTGGAAAATGGATGTTTTGCATTTTGTCATCAATATTTTGTCCCCCCTCTAGTTTGAATGAAGACTGCTCCATAATACTAGGGTAGAGATGATGTTTAAAGGATAGTAATTGCCTTAACATTAACAATAGCATTTATGCTGTTTGCACAATCACAGCCCAATTCAGAACATATGTATTGCCATTTATTTCCATTCTCTCTTCTCACCTGCCTTTTTCTTAGTATGAATTAATCATTAGAACAGATGGGAGAAGATTATCAGTAAAAGGCGTTGTTAGCCTCAGTGTAAATCCACTATACTCAGTCAAAATGCATTGCTTAGCCACCTGCTCATATTTTACGCTCAAAACAACCCTTTCTTGCCTTAGGAAAGCATCTTGTTAGAACTGCTAAGTAAATTATTTTAAAGATTAGCCAAAGAGAAGAGTTTGGAGACTGTTTACCAGTTCTTGGACAAACATATTTTCAGTTCAATCATTAATTAATTACCAGTTTAATGCTCCAGTGACATTGTTCTTTTGTCTGCAGAGATATAGACTTCACATATATACACATAATAAACTAAAGAAAACAACAGTATGTTATATTATTTTACATCTTGTGCTGGGGGAACAGGGTACAATATCATTCTGGTAAACTAAAAATATTTTAATGGAACTTTTTAAAACACTTCAAAGTCAATTTGGTAATGATCAAAGTGAGAGATTTGATGGACCTGGAGCCTCAAATGACAAAAATCCTGAGTAGCATGTTTCATTACAAAGTATAATATATCCACTGGCCCCACTGTCATGGGCTCTACTATCCGAAATTACACTGGTGTATATTTTGAGCCAAAAACATACAATGAGGAAGTCAATTATTTCACAGTAGACCAAACAACAATGGGGACAATTTGTTACCGTCAAAGTGAAGAGCTCTATTAATAGGTTAAATGGCTAGTTGTTTTAGTTAGTACAGTAATAGACATACCTCCACTGTGATGTAATGCAGAGTAATCCCAACTAAGTGTTTCAAAAGGCTTCTTTGCAGATTCATAGATTTTAAGGCAAGAAGGGACTATTAGATCGTCTTATCTGACCACCTGTATAACTCAAGTCACATACTTTTATCCAGTTATTCCCAGCTTGACCCCAATAATTTGTGTATCACTAAAGTATATCCTCCTGAAAGGAATCCACTGTCAAGCTAAAGACTTCAAGAGATGAACAATCCACCATCCACCACCTCCCTTGGTAGTTTGTTCCAATGACTAATCAGCCTCACTGTTAACAATTTGTTCCCTATTTCTAATTTGAATTTGTACGACTTCAATTTCCAGCCATTGGTTCTTATTATGCCTTCCTCCGCTAAATTAAACAGCCCTTTAGTACCCAGTATTTTCTTCCCGTGAAGGTACTATTCTAAGAGGAGTTGAGAAATTTACTTGGTTAAGTTGCACCAAGAGTTTTCTAATACACGGTAAATATGTTTTAATGATAATATAATCTTCCACAAAATGCTTATGAGTATCAAACAATTACTTACAGCTACTGAATCAACTAATTACGCATAATCATTTGGCTCATTTGCTTATATATTAGTGATAGTGTTTTCAGCAGGAGTATAAAAAGAAAAGACATTTTGTCTGTTTGTTTATTTTAACCATTCAGGTATTCATCTCTGCAGTGCAATACTGGTGAGGGAGAGCACACACATTAAAATGAAAAAGTCAGAGAGAGACAAAAAAAATTGCAGAGTTTGCAATCACCTTTAACACAATATTTTAAAGTTCAAAAGGTGTTGAACTGAAACTGGTCTAGTAAATAGGCATCCACACCACAAAATCTTGTATTTGCACCATTTGGGGCAGCATTAGCAGGGGAACCATAGGACAATTTATGTGCTAAAATAGGGTGTTGCTTAAGTGTTTTGCTGGATCAGGGCGTTAAAGCCATGAACATGTTTTGAGTTAAATGTGTAACATAACTAATTTTATTTCAAATGCCAGTTTTCACCTAGAAAAGGACCAAACCATATTAATATTGAAAAGGGATACAATCAATTTTAAAAACATCACACACCTGTCTGGGAAAACTAAGTTACCTCCTATTGTTTTCAAGTCACATCTAACATTTCTATAGCTGAAATAAGTTAGTAAAAAATTATCGATTTAAAAAAATGTTTCTTTTGGGCATTTGACAGCACTTTGTGTATTGTCTGTGACTACTTGATTTATAGTTGCATTTCCTGTCTTGTACACTAGCATGGAGACATCACTGTCATACACTGCTCCAAGGAGGGGAGAGCTAGGGCATGAGGGAGAGAGTAAGTATATCAGATACCTGAATCATTAGAAGTTAATGTTTTTTCTAAAAAAAAGCTAAATTAACAGTGTCCCATTAAGTGTGTTGAATCATGTAAGGCTGCTACTACATTTTCTCTGTTGTAATGTTCAAAGTTTTCCTAGCAGGTTTGTGAGCTCTGACTGTAGCTAATAATATGCCAGTAGCTTTCAGTCTACACTTGATGGGAATGCATGAAATTACCTGCTATAATGTGTGCTTTCATGTGTATCTGGATGCTGAGATGTGTCAAAAGCACTGATTTGTGGTTATCATGCACACTGATTTATGATCATCAGTTTCTAATAAGCAGAGGTCACACCTCTTTCTATCTTCCTTAAAAAGCATTTGCCTACCCTACTTAGGGAAAGTTTTATTCAAAGAGTTGCCTGAGTGATATAAGAAGTTCCAAAAAGCTACAGGTATCTGCCTTAGTGGATGTTTCAGCAAATTGCTTTCCTGATAAAGCTTAGTTAGGATTTATCAGCTTTGATGAAGAGGTTGTTCTTGAAAGGCGCACAAGTGAGTTCAGGGGCATATTTGTTTATTAGTAATTGCTTTGAAAAACTAATTTGGAATATATTTACAGGATTTATCTCTGAATTGTAGAAAACTCCAGTGTACCACAATGCCCCAAAGTCGTGTGCCTGGGAATCAACGTGAGTATGATTGTTCATGAAATAAAGTTATCCAACAAGGCAAATGAGGCCTATTAAGTTAACATATAACTTCAGGAGACACGCCAATGAAACACTGGATGTTAGAAAAGGAGGCTGGGTGGAGGAAGGATCAGATTTGAATTTTATTTTGCAAAGCCATACTCAGATTTTTTTAAAACCAAACCCAAGGTACATCAGATCGACGTTTCATGTTATCTGAACCTTTAGGATTCAGAGGGGAGAAGGGGAAAAGGAAGAGATCTGCATGGATAAGGGAAATAATAATTCTACTGAAGATACAGGGTCAGCAGACTCTCAGTCTGAAATACTGGCGTGGTCTTAATGATCTAAAATCAATATAGTCACTTGCTAGGTGGAGAACAACTGGATTTTTATGTTTAAAGGAACAAGGGGATACTGTGATGACAGGAATGCATTTCCAATGGAAATTATGGCTTGTGGCTACGGTGGAAATATTGACTATGAATGAACCCTTCAATAACAGGCAATATTCCCATTACAGAGTAGTTGTGTCCTGTGTCTTTCAGGCAGAGATTGGCATTGCTGCAATATGGAGGCATAATCATCACTAAGAAATGTTTCTTTGCAGTCTCAGTGCAGCCCAGATTCTCTATATGTATACTGGATAACCACACCATGCACAAAAAATAGTATTTATAATTTATGAGGCGCTAATGAAGAATAATCTAAGTGGAAAGACAGCAGCATAGAGATCAATGATTAGGAGTCAGGAAGTCCTGAGTTCTAACTTTGTTCCTTCCGTGATCTGTGTCTCCTTGAGAAAGTTACTTCCACCTCCTCAGCTATAAAATGAGGCTAATACTTCCTCACTGAGGGATTGTGAAGATTAATCTTTGCATAGTGCCTTGAATATATAAAGTATTATGCAAGTGTGAAGTATCATTATTATCTAATCCAAACACATCTGTAATTTAAAGTAGCCATAGAATATTTATCTTTATTTTGCTGCTTCACTGTAGCAAACCATAAACCATGTTTATCTGTGAGCAGCACATGCCCTGTGGTGAATTCAAAGATCAAAACAGATCATTTCCAGTAATGATAAGCCAATACCCTTCCTCCTCCCCCAAAAATACTACAGTCGAACCCATTTATCTCGACCTCGGTTAACTTGCCAATCCTATTAAGTCGACGTTTTACAAGTGGAACCGCCAAACTCCCTCTTTGTCTTATGGGTTTCTCATTCATTATGTCGATTCGCCGAACCCTAATATCTCGAGCCCGGCTCCCCGCGTCCCCGACCCACCGTGTCCCCGCTTCGCCGGTCCCCGCTTCGCCGCCCGCCCGTCCGCCCGGCTCCGCTTCGCCGCCCGCCCGCCCCCGCATACCCGGTCCCTGCCCGGCCCCGCCCACCCGGCCCCGCATACCTGGTCCCCGCTTCGCCTGCCGCCCGCCCGCCCGGCCCGCTTACCCGGTCCCGCTTCGCCTGCCGCCCGGCCCGCTTACCGGGTCCCGCTTCTTTGGCTGCCCGGCTCCGGGTCCCCGTCCACGGCCGCCCGGCCCCGCTTCCCCGTCCCGCTTCGCCGGATCCTGCCACGTGCAGGCACCACGGTAAGGGGGCAGGGAGGGGGTGTTGGAGAGAGGGCAGGGGAGTTCAGGGGTGGGGGGGTGGATAGGGGTTTATCTCGATCATCGGTTATCTCGACGCTTTTTGGCAAACCCCTAGGCCGGCGACATAACAGGGTTCAACTGTACTTGGCACAGTCTCAAGCTGCATTCTACAAGGGAGATTTCTTTAGTTATACCAGTATAATTATACCAGCATAGTCACAATTTACTTCCCAATGTGGACTTTCTGGAATAAGAGTGGCATTTTTTAGCTTAGTTTAAACTGCTTCCAAAGCAATATGAACTAAATGAGAAAAAAAGGCACTTTTATACTCTTATCCACATGGGGAGTTATATCAGTATACCTATAGCACTTTAAATTCATACCCTACCTTACATCAGTTGAACTTCTCCATGTAGACAAGCTTTTAGCGTGACTTGACTTTTTGGATAATTTTTCAAGTATTGTAAAATCCTACGTGGTTATTTTTAGCAATACTGGGATTTTTTGGCTTTTGGGAATTTTAATGTGTTTACTACTTGTTAAATACCCGCACTGTGCTCTGAGCCATACAAGACAATTTTAAACTTGTTCCTGATCATTTATGGGCTGTTTTAGGGGTCAGTTCTTGAAGATTAGAGTTTATGATCAATTGGCTACCCTACAACTATAAACACTAACTATAGTAGTTCACCTTGTGGAATGCATACTGTACTGTAAATCTCCTCCCATTGCAATAGGCATTTTCATGGTCTTTATTAAGCACTTCTGTTTCACTTAACAAGTTGCTTATAAAATTGTTTTTTGTGTTGAGGAAAGGTGGCTTCCACTATCTGGCCATCTTTGTCACAGACACACCCTTAGTGTATACCAGAAGCAATATATCCCAAGCCTTTTGTAGTTAGGTGACTTTGAATTAAACTCAAAGGCCTACCTTTAAATGAAATAAAACAATGGTATATGGCAGGGTAAAGAGTTATTGATTATAAAATTTAGATGACTAAGGATGCTTTCATTACACTTTGGTAAAGATTTTTTTTTTACCTGACTCTGCACACATTGAAATTGATCATCTTATTTAAAGAGCTTGAAGGCTTGAATTCAAGCAGGATCCCACGAGCAAAAATGTTGCTGATGTGCACAAATGAGTATTGACTATTAGGAGTTATATAATTCTGTTGTCTAGATAATGTGGAAGCTCAAGGTTGGCATAGAGAAATATTTATAACCTGGTAATGCTCCCTGGAATTGTATTTTATATTTAAAAATCAGGCAGTTTGGTATACGCCCAATCCAGCAGCCATATTTCCTCATGCTTACAGATTAGAAGGTATACATTCATGACAAGGCTGGATTGAGAGACCCCAAACTGGCTGTGGCTGTGACTATCAGAAGTGATTTTTGTTTTGGAGGAAGAAAGCCAATGGTTTCAAGCACCAGCATCCCTGCTAGTCAGAAAATGAACATATCAAAATGAGCTGCATGAGTAGCTGTTAAGCTGGTCCTTGGGCCAGAGAAAGGGTATTTGGCAAAAGCAACTGATGAAGCAATTGCAATCTCACCCTTTTCCCCTTAAATTTGCTGGTCTTCTGCTTTGAAGTCTTTGGGATTCAGGTGTTGTTCATCACTCACAACACTGCAACACACACATAGGAATAGCCACCTTACAATAATACAATGATTTGTTCTCAAATGGTTCAGAAACACACAGCAGTGACAGTGGACACTCAATAAAATGCACAAAATATCTTTGTGATGCTGTGTATAGCAAGGATGGCCATTTATATCACTGTTGTTACCGTTGTTACACTTTGTGCAAGATTTATGGAAATTGTGTATCATGTAAAGTGTCAATGGAAAAGTTACAATCTATCATGTATGATTATCCAGGTGTCATCTCTACATCCGAAGTTATGACAATTGGCTATGTATTTGTATCTGTGTTGTATTTCTGGGTGACATCCATTAGATGAATTTACCTTGAGGCTAGACAGCTGTGTGTTGATGGCCCATTAAGGACACTTCACTCTAACAATGGGCATTAGAAGAAACTCATCCCACCCAGTAGGTCTTCATGTGGATGCTTCAGGCACCAAGGGGCCAATGGTCACCCCCATGAGTCAGCAAGCCATGTAAGGACATGTGATGTGCTTATGTGACCCTGGACTCTCTCTTGGGCCAGTAACTTTCCAATTTATTTGGGACAGTAAAATTCCATGCAGATGGCAGAGGATATAAAAACACAACTGTGACATCTCCATTTCCTGCTTCTTTTCTCTGGACTGGATTTCTAAAAAGGAAACCTTGAACAAAGACTGATGACCCCCAATCTGTTTGGATAATTCCAGAGAGACTTTTGCAAGCTAGCCGTTTGTTCCATTGCTGCTATGATCCTGATCTAGGAACACTGCAAATCACTTAAATGTGTATGATCTATTAATCATTTATAACTCTCTTCTTCTTTTCTTTTATCATTAAATCTTTAGGTTTTAGTTAGTAAAGGATTGGCATCAGCGTGAATATTGGGTAAGATCTGAGTTATATACTGACCTGGCTAAGTGGCTGACCCTAATTATGATTTAACTGGTTTTCAGTAACCACTCATCATAAAGTCCAAGTTCCTGGATGGTGAGCCAATGGCTGGAATGCATAAGGAGACTGTGGTTTTTGCTTCTTGTTAACCAGTGTGGTGATACAGAAGCTCATTTATGTTGCTGGTTTGGTAAACTCTAATGATAACCACCACCAGTTTGGAGTGTGTCAGACCTATTTCTTAGCAGTCTGTCCTGAATTTGGTATTCTCAGCTGTAACCACCTGAGGCATGGTGACACCCTTCCAAATGTACAGTTCATTCAGATACATGTCTGAGTGTCAAGTTTCCTATCAAGATGACAACATTCCTACATGGAACAAAAATAGTATTTTTGTATATATAAAGCATATCATTTTTGTAATAGATTTATGGATTAATATGGATTTGACCCCTATCATCTATTACATCATTAAGCAGGGTGTTGGGGAAAACATAAAATAAATCAGTTTGCTGGTAAGTTTTGAATTCTCATTTCCATATGTAAACCATGTAATTATGACCTTTTCCCTTCTAAGTCCAGCTACCTTTCCAGCACAGTCACCAGATTGTGATGCTAGCAATACACACAATCTGTTGCCATGGAAGTAACTGACATCACAAATTTAAGCTAAGTACTTCCTTCAAGGTGGCAATAAAAAGGCTCTACTACCATATGTCTTTGAAATGTATCAAAGTGACATGATAATTATGAAAGACAGAAAGGTTAACAATCTTTTAAATTAGTATGATATAGTTACAATTTCCCCCCCAGCATGAGGGTCCTATTTTAATAAAGGTATTTTAGAATTATCTTCAAAAGGTGTGTTTGTTTGTTTGCTTGGGTATTTTTTGGCATCTACACAGTGCACCACTTTTTCCTTTTTTATATTTTTTCCAATGATTTCTGTTAGGTTGTTTGTTCAAATCACAGAGTCTATAATACATTATATATCTTTTTATCATTGTTTCCTTTATACTTCTTTTTCTTTAGGTGGTAGCAATTTTCCACTCTATTTTCTAATTAATAAACTTTTTCCAGCATACATCTTATTGACAAAAAGACACAGTGATCACAGATCTTCATTTTCTGCTAAATGTTCTATTTCCATTATGGCTTTTATTTTTCAAAGTTTGCTTATACTTCCTCTTGATTCTTTCCATCTAGATTTTATCTGATCTGATCTTCAATCCAAGTTGTTGTCAATTTACACCTTAACTAGTCATTCTTATCTATGATAACCTCTCCTCTCTCTATTTCACCTACTTTTCTACATGACTAGGAAGACTAATGTTGCATCTTCGATTTCTAATTCTCTCATTCTCATCTGAAGTTTCTCTATTCTCTCATAAACACATTTTTCTGTACAGACACTATTTCCCAAACAGTTTTTAACCAAAGTTTTCATTCATAAAATGAGAGTTATAGTAACTCCACACATTATAAAATGGTATTATTCAAGAGATGCAAGTATAAAAATTAGTTTCTGGGGTTTCCCCACAGTAGAAAATTATCTTACAAAAGAGAGCCACATGGCTTATAGATAAAAAGATTAGATGGACAGTTAAGCTTCCAAGATCTTAGTAGAATATCTGAAATATTTTGATTTGTCATATTGATCTAGGAACTGCATGTGAAAAACCTTTTTCATTAGTTTATTTTTTGTTTTTCTTAAGAGGGAGAATACACGTTTTTCTGCTTATTTTTAAAAAAGTGTTCACACACAGCTAACTCAAACTGCTGACCTTTAAAATTTCAGACTTCACTTGGGAAACACTGAGTTTTGAAAGATTATAAAGTTACCAAAATACTGTATATTAATAAAATCATGGGTTTCATACATGCACTGTAACTAAACTAAAGAGTTGTGCAATAAAAAAAGAAAGTACCTATATTCATGATATTTATAGATATGAATGAGAATTTAAAATTACATAGGTTTATATGAGTTTTAATCTCACATAATATCTTAGAATGAATGTGGTTAAAGCTTATATAAAACCAAGGGACGCAATTCTTTAGAGTACTTAAGCACATGAATAGTCCTATTGAAATCAATAGACTATTCATGTATTTAAATTAAGCATGTGCACATTGCTGGATAAAAGTTTATATAGGCAGTTGGGGAAAACACAATTATGAAACTCCACAGTGCTTCACACAGGGTTCTCTCTCTCTTTCCTGCACTCTCTTTTTTAGGTCCTAAAAACCTAAAGGAAATTACATGGAAAAAAGGTACCATTATATAGCAATGTCAAAGTTTCAGGTTTAAACTCATGAATGTCAGGAAATAAAGTCAAAGTTCTCACAGTAATGGTAACACTTATGTCATAGTTTTGATTACTAGTTAAGATGTTAAACATATAAAATATATAATATATATAATGTTATATGTTTAAACACCTTACCTTGAAATCAAAACTACTACATACATACATTGGGGAAAAACAGCATGTGATCATGCAATTAAAGACTTTGTCACAAGGGGACAGAATGTAGTATTACACACAAATGATAAAATAAATGATAAATTATAAAATAAAAGCTTAAAGTTGCAAAATAAGCACACACAACAGTTAGGAAGTAGCAGAATTAATTCTTAACCTTAATTTTGTCCCCTTCCTCAGGCACATTGCTACAAAGTCTTTAATTACATGATCAGATGCTGTCTTTTCCCTAATAGGATAGCTGCCTCATTCAGTGTCCAAATGGATGGTGTTCAGTGAACGAAACAGCTGTTCAATATTTCTTTTTCTCCATATCATTCAGTGTATGGGCTCATTCTTTATTTGCCATACAGCATCAAACCACTGCACTGAATCTAGAATTATTAATTTCTCCACTATTGCTCTGAAAGTTGTACAGATCAAGCAGAACTTCTCCATGCTTGAAGATACCACATTCTCCTGCTTATATATAAATATCCCAGAAATACAAAAATCATACCTGATTTTTCAGGTTTTAAAAGCCCAGTTTTGTCACTGATCCAAAGGTGCTCAGAAACCACAGTAATGAGTGTAACATAAGAACCTGAATACAATAGAAATAATATGACCATCTCTACTTATGAACTGTATCAAAAATCAAATTCCTTGAACACAAATCTCCACTAAACAACTTCAACTTTCTCTCCAAGTTACTAGTGACAATTCCTCCCAATCCTCGTTCTGAAAATGTTTTCAGTTAAAATCTATTCAGTGGTTCGCTAAAATTATTTGCTTTTGCCTCATATCTTTTGTAAATATGGTGTGTGTGTGTGTGCGTGCATGCACATGCGCGCACAGGGGGTGGTTTTCATGAATTTTCCAAGAGTTGTGACATTAGAACTCTTCATACATAAAGAGAATATTCTCACATTAAATTGGTTTGATAAACGGATCTAAAATGGCAAGGTGTAATTTGTCATTCATTTTCTCCAAAAGATAATTTACTTCTTTTTTTCTTTTAATAATTACTAATTCTGATTTGAGCCTTTAAATTGCCTAGCTTGCTATTGTTGGGTTTTGCTGCTGGACCATACTACTGCACTTTAGTTATGGTTGGGTGTTGTTTGTGATGTATTTTTAAATTAAGTCAAAGGTGCCATATGTCAAACATATGGATTTTTTTGGATATTTATAATCCCAAATAAATAACTATAGACCATACCCTGAAGTGGTGTGAATTCACATATCTCCCTTAAAATCAACAGTATGCTGATTTTACACCAGCTGAAGATCTGGCCCAAAGATTTTACAATTTGTTTTAAACAGATGCTAAGCTTAACAAAGTGCTATTTAATTGATTAGTTCAAGCACAATTATCTGAAGATGCAACTTTATTGAAGCTGATGAGCTGTGTCATATTGCATTGCATAGTTTCATTGGCACAGCTGGGCCATTCACTAGAATTCCATGGGAAACCCTCATAACCAACCAAACAGCCTGGAATCATTATTAAATAATACCTTTCCATTTCAAAGAATACTAAGTTTAACAAGATATCAAATACCAAACATCATGGAAATTCCAAATCCTGCTCTCAGTTACAAGTGTAATCACACCATTATAACCAGTGGAGTCACATAAGTACAATCTCAGGTCCCAGACTTTAAACAGCAGAAAATGGCCTCACTAGATGTACTTATAAGTGAATATTTCAAAGTTTGAGGCGCAAATGGTGTTCTCGTCCATCCTCCCTGTGCAAGGAAAAGGCCTGGGTAGAGACCATTGAATAGTGGAAGTCAACGAATGGCTACACAGGTGGTGTCTGAGAGAAGGCTTTGACCATGGGATGGTGTTCCAAGGAGGAGGAGTGCTAGGCAGAGATGGGATTCACCTAAAGAACAGAGGGAAGAGCATCTTCGCAAGCAGGCTGGCTAACCTAGTGAGGAGGGCTTTAAACTAGGTTCAACTAGGTTGGAAGGAGACCAAAGCCCATAGGTAAGTGGGGAAATGGGATACCGGGAGCAAGCATGAGCAGGAGAGCGCAAGTGGGAAGGACTCCTGTCTCAGACTGAGAAAGCGGGACAATCAGCGAGTTATCTTAAGTGTCTATACACAAATGCAAGAAGCCTGGGAAACAAGCAGGGCGAACTGGAAGTCCTGTCACAGTCAAGGAACTATGATGTGATTGGAAAAACACAGACTTGGTGGGATAACTCACATGACTGGAGTACTGTCATGGATGGATATAAACTGTTCAGGAAGGACAGGCAGGGCAGAAAAGGTGGGGGAGTTGCATTGTATGTAAGAGAGCATTATGACTGCTCAGAGCTCTGGTATGAAACTGCAGACAAATGTGAGAGTTTCTGGATTAAGTTGAGAACTGTGAGCAACAAGGGTGATGTCGTGGTGGGAGTCTGCTATAGACCACCAGACCAGGGGGATGAGGTGGACGAGGCTTTCTTACGGCAACTAACAGAAGTTACTAGATCGCAGGCCCTGGTTCTCATGGGAGACTTTAATCACCCTGATATCTGCTGGGAGGGCAATATAGCAGTGCACAGACAATCCAGGAAGTTTTTGGAAAGTGTAGGAGACAATTTCCTGGTGCAAGTGCTGGAGGAACCAACTAGGGTCAGAGCTCTTCTTGACCTGCTGCTCACAAACAGGGAAGAATTAGTAGGGGAAGCAAAAGTGGATGGGAACCTGGGAGGCAGTGACCATGAGATGGTTGAGTTCAGGATCCTGACACAAGGAAGTAAGGAGAGCAGCAGTATACAGACCCTGGACTTCAGCAGACTTTGACTCCCTCAGGGAACTGATGGGCAGGATCCCCTGGGAGAATAACATGAGGGGCAAAGGAGTCCAGGAAAGCTGGCTGTATTTTAAAGAATCCTTATTGAGGTTGCAGGAACAAACCATCCCGATGTGTAGAAAGAATAGTAAATATGGCAGGTGACCAGCTTGGCTTAACAGTGAAATCCTTGCTGATCTTCAATGCAAAAAAAGAAGCTTACAAGAAGTGGAAGATTGGACAAATGACCAGGGAGGAGTATAAAAATATTGCTCAGGCATGCAGGAGTGAAATCAGGAAGGCCAAATCACATTTGGAGTTGCAGCTAGCAAGAGATGTTAAGAGTAACAAGAAGGGTTTCTTCAGGTATGTTAGCAACAAGAAGATAGTCAAGGAAAGTGTGGGCCCCTTACTGAATGTGGGAGGCAACGTAGTGACAGAGAATGTGGAAAAAGCTAATGTACTCAATGCTTTTTTGCCCCCCTCTGTCTTAATAAACAAGGTCAGCTCCCAGACTGCTGCACTGGGCAGAACAGCATGGGGAGCAGATGACCAACCTTCTGTGGAAGTGGTTCGGGACTATTTAGAAAAGCTGGATGAGCACAAATCCATGGGGCCAGATGCGCTGCATCCAAAGGTGCTAAAGGAATTGGCTGATGTGATTGCAAAGCCATTGGCCATTATCTTTGAAAAATCGTGGCAATCGGGGGAGGTCCCGGATGACTGGAAAAAGGCTAATGTAGTGCCTGTCTTTAAAAAAGAGAAGGAGGAGGATCCGGGGAACTACAAGCCAGTCAGCCTCACCTCATTCCCTGGAAAAATTATGGAGCAGGTCCTCAAGGAATCAATTCTGAAGCACTTAGAGGAGAGGAAAGTGATCAGGAACAGTCAGCATGGATTCACTAAGGGCAAGTCATACCTGACTAACCTAATTGCCTTCTATGATGAGATAACTGGGTTTGTGGATGAGGGGAAAGCAGTGGATATGTTATTCCTTGACTTTAGCAAAGCATTTGATATGGTCTCCCACAGTATTCTTGCCAGCAAGTTAAAAAAGTATGGACTGGATGAATGGACTACGAGGTGGATAGAAAGCTGGCTATATCGTTGGGCTCAATGGGTGGTGATCAATGGCTCCATGTCTGGTTGGCAGCCGGTGTCAAGTGGAGTGCCCCAGAGGTCGTTCCTGGGGCCGGTTTTGTTCACTATCTTAATTAATTATCTGGAGGATGGCGTGGACTGCACTCTCAGCAAGTTTGCAGATGACACTAAACTGGGAGGAGTGGTAGATATGCTGGAGGGTAGAGACAGGATACAGAGGGACCTAGAGAAATTAGAGGATTGGGCCAAAAGAAACCTGATGAGGTTCAACAAGGACAAGTGCAGAGTCCTGCACTTAGGACAGAAGAATCCCATGCACTACTACAGACTAGGGACCGAATGGCTAGAAAGCAGTTCTGCAGAACTGGATGAGAAGCTAGATATGAGTCAATAGTGTGCCCTTGTTACCAAGAAGGCTAACGGCATTTTGGGCTGTATAAGTAGGGGCATTGCCAGCAGATCAAGGGACGTGATCATTCCCCTCTATTCAACATTGGTGAGGCCTCATCTGGAGTAGTGTGTCCAGTTTTGGGCCCCACACTACAAGAAGGATGTGGAAAAAATTGGAAAGTGTCCAGCGGAGGGCAACAAAAATGATTAGGAGGCTGGAGCACATGACGATACTCTATTAGGACAGTATTGACATGAAACTTTAGTCTTTTAGTGGGAAGGACATTATAAAAAGCGCTAATAATTCAGCTGCTTAATGGCAGTAAGCTTTTGAAAAAACACTACTATACATCTGAGGAGGACATGCAGGAGAAACTAAAGTCATCATAAGGACTTTTTTTTTAAATCATTACTACAGCTTTAATACAGAATGTAGCTGGAGTGGAAAGGGAATTACCTCAGAATTGTGCAGTCTCAAAACTCAAGACAGGGCAATTTGAGAATCAACTATTAGCTAGAATATTTGGAATTTGGCAAAGGTTTATGTACAGTTACAAGGCATCTTTTAAATACATCTTTAGATTTGAAATATACAATATTTTCACCCTTTGGCTACAGGAACAATTTATAGTATCATATAGTTACTATATATCTTTATAACAAGGAGCCTGACCTAGTGAATTATGGGCAAGACTAGAAACCAGGAAATGGCAAATTTTAATCCCAGTTCTGTCATAAATGTGCACAGTGATTCTGGGCCAACTTCCTAACCTCTCCCCCTCTCCTTTTACTTCTCTGAGAAACAGGGATACAACCACTATACCTCATAGGTGTTCTCAGGATTAGTTTATTGTACAATGCTCTGAAAATATGAACTCAACATATAGTTGCTAAGAATCACCACCAAAGTGTTTCATTCAATCCTGCACTTTATTCTGTCAACATCTCCTCAAAGCTCTGTCATAATCATCTTAAATTTAATATAGCCATAACCAAACCTGAGTGCCTGATCTTTCTTCCAAAACCCTGTCCACTCTCTCTCTGTCAACTCGATAGATAATACCCTTATCCTCCCTACCACTCAAACTGATAATGAGCATCATCTTTAACTCTTTCCTGTTCTTTTCCTTGCCTATTCAGGCTTGATACCAGTCAGCTCTGTGTTCTTGGGGAACCAGGGCACAGTATCTAGCCTGTCTGACTCATGAAAGACACTCCCCACCCCACCAGACTCTGCTTGAACCAAAACCGATCAGAGAAAAGGCTTGCAGAGAGCAAGTGAAGGGCATTGGGAGACACACCTAGACCCTTTCTGACAAGGGTGATAAGATTAAGACATGTCCATTTGCATACAGAATGGAGAGCAGAGACAACTCCTCTAGCCTCAACTGCACGGAAGATTAGGGACAGGGATTAGCATACAGAATTAAGAACAGAGAACCACACTGAGCTCTGGGACCAGAAAAAGCAGGGAAGCACTGCATCATGGGAATTTCTACTCCAGATGTTAATGAACATACACTTGCCCACACCCAGCTCAGCAGTTATCAGAACAATTCTAGTAATGAATCCTTGACTGATATCCAAAATACTGAAGCAGCCTAGTTGCATTGGGAACTCACTGGAAGAAAACACCACCCATAGCCAAGAGTGATCAGCTCCTATTGTCTAGGCTAAAGAAAACCCTTGAGTCATCAGTTTACCCATAAACAAATCTAGTGTTCTCCCTTGACCCATTGTCGTTTCTCTACAAACCCCCTACCTATGTTCAAGTAAGTGTTCTGATGCATAGACCCAAACTCTGCATCAGTTCCACTGGGACTCCATATTATCCTGACTGATCGTGCTGGGGGCTCTGCCTGTCTCCATCACTCAGGACCGTAAGCTACCACCATTACCTGGAAACCAGTTCAACGTTCAGGGAGTGGTGAGATCCTCTTCTTTCTCTCTCTCGATTTTTCTTTCTACCTTAGGCATTAACCTTTAATAATGTATGTTATGTTGGTTTAGGCCCTCCTTGTGTAGTTACCACTATTATTCAATAAATAACTTTTATGGTTAAGCTGGTTGCTTCTCTCTCTCTTGCTCAACTTTACTCTTTTGTGTTTTTAGCTTCCCCCATTTACTCGACAGCAATGATTCTTTTACCTAAGCTAAAGATTCCTGCAGTGCCCAAAATACTGTGGGGTTGCTCATCAGGTAGTTTACTACCAGTACAATTGTGATGTGAGAGTGGGGATAGGAATGTGCTGAATCTGGGACACATAAGGGCGGCAGCTTGAAAGTGCTGCTTGACCCAGTCCATTGAGCCCAGGGGCACATGGGAGTGGGGGTGCAGCTTGAAAGTGCTGCTTCATCCAGCCCATTGAGTCCAGGGACATATAAGGGGTCAGCTTGAAAGTGCTGATTTACCCGGTCTGCTCAGACTTGCTCTGTTAACGTGTGTGTGTGTGTGTGTGTGTGTGTGTGTGTGTGTGTGTGTTCTCATCTGGGTCCGGGGCTGGAGGAACCCAGCCCTAGGGATAGCTCCATTGGGAGGGGACTTGCATAAGGGAGAAGTCGAACTCCATATGAAAACACAAGTGACAAGCAGTACGTTGATAGAATTACAGAACACCCACCCCCAGAAGAGTAACCCGAATAAATGAGAATACCCCAAAGTAACGAGCAGATCTGGTAACAAGCTGTGATTAAATTTTGCTGCAACTTCCTACATAGCATTATAAAATCTGATCATTTCTTTTTCTCTCTACATCTATAACTCTAGTCCAGGCCACATCATCTCATATTTGACCATAGCATTGCTCTCCTATCTGGTTTCCATGATGCCCTCATTGCTCCAGTACTTCAGTCTACAAAATGTGCCAGCTAAGATCATCTTAATTGTCTGTTGTCCCACTCTCTCTCGAATCTGGCCACAGGTTCCTGGTCTGCCATCACATTACATTCAAGCCTTTTCTCCTCTCTTTTCAGGCCCTTTACAATTCTGATTTCCCTACTCCCATCCTTCAGTCCATGGTTTAGAATGTTCCTGGATTCTTTGCTGACACTAAGCTCATATATATTAGCTTCAGTGAATAACACTTTCTACCATCTCCAGTTCGCTAAGACACTGCATCTGAACCTGGCACAGTTGGCTTCAGTTATACTCATTTGGACTACAGCAATGCAATATACCTGGACATAAAGCCATCAGCTGTCAGGAAACTCCAGCTAACATAGAATACTTCAGTGAATCTCCTCGACAACACAGGCTGCTATGAGCACATCTGACCTTTCCTTCACTCTCTATACTGCCTTCGCACAGATCACTAAGTGAAGTTCAAGGTCCTTATCTTCAAGACACTCCATGCCCTAAGCTCTAAGAGATTGTCTGAAGCCTCAGTATGAACACTATCCTCAACAGTTCAACTTCTCTGGCATAAGGGAAATTTCTTCCATAAAGGTAAAGCTTGTCTAGGGCTGGTCTGAAACTGTTGAATAAACTCATCTAGGAGCTTAGGACCATCACAAATCTTCCCACTTCCTGCTCCAAATGCAAAGCTCACTTCTTCAAACATGCGTACTCTCTCTCTCTCTCACACACACACACAAACGTGTACTTTAAGAAAAAAACAAACAAGCCAAAATCCTGCCAAAACAAAAACATGCTGCACACAATTCCCATCCTCGGGACACAGTGAGAGAGAGAATAAACCAAGTATGACAGATATTAGTCACATTGACTATTGCACTGTAGGAAGGCACTCAGATACTTCAGTGATGGGGCAGTATACTAACCTATAGAGAACATGTGATGGGGTGGGCTAGCCCTGGGAATCCCCCTGATGGAGGCCTCAGGGTCCTGCCACACCCATCCCAGGAAAGGAGAGGTCGAGGTAAGTCCTCCAAGCAGCCTAGAGAGACTGCGCAGGAAAACAACCAATCAGGTGGAGTCTGCAAAGGACTAGCCAATCACAAGTTTGCAGACTAATATAAAAGGATTCACAGTGAAGACCAGCATCCGTTCCTTGCTAGAGCCAGAGTAGTGCTGATGGCGCCCTTGCTGACAAAAGGGAACTGCAGCACCATGGACAGCTCAGTGCTGGCAGGGACCAGGGGAGTGAGGACGCGCTCCGGGCTGACTGCTAGGCCTTAACATAAAAAAGCCCTGAGGTACACGGCTGAGGCCATGGGGAAGCGGGGCAGGGAACTGAAAGCAGTTTAGTTAAAGGGACACGGCAGCATGTGGCTGTTATTCTTAGGGTCTGTGGGCTGGGACCTGGAATAGTAGGTCCCCACCTATAGGCCTCTGGGCAAAGTGGCCTACAACTGGACAGCAATAAATCTCCAAAAGGAGATCTGAACTACTCGGTGGCACAGCTGGAGAATTGGAGCCAGAAGGGCCCAAAGAGGGCAAAAGCATTGCCTCCAGGTAGGAAGTCCTGGGGGTGTGGCTCAAAACAACGACTGTGACTGTTTAAAGACTGCAGATATATTTGACCAGAAGGGGCTGCTCGTGAGAGATGGGCACCACACTGTTACAGAACAAAATAAAATTTACCAAAATAAAATTTACCAACTCTTACCTCTCATTAGATGTCAACAAGACTCTTTACTCTTTTATCAATTACACTATCTTTCCAGGGATGCTGAGCTGCCTCATCAGATCAAACTTGCTCGATGTACTGAATCAAAGGCCTGACAAAAGCCTATAAAAATTGCAGCACCTGGCTTATAAAGTTCAGCCATCTTCTCAAAACACTGCCTTAAGGTAAAAATCAGGTCAACAGTGGAAGAACCAGGACTAAAACTGCACTAAGTATCCTGGCCCTTGCCATGAAGTGCAGCATTGATTTGAGAAATTAACACAGAAGCAAAGAATTTTCCTGGAACCAATAATAGCATATTACCTCTATTGTTGCTACATTTGGCCATACTGCCCTCTTTGAACAGAGGCAGAGTAACACTGTTCTTCCAGTTGCCAGGGATGATATTAGTGTGTCAGACGGTTAAGAAGAGCTTAAGTGGCCATGACACAACAATACCCTCACCTCTCTTCAGCAACTTAGGAATGATGTTACAAATCCTTGGTGCCTTCCCAGATTTCACCTTATGGACTGCAATATGGATTTCTTCTTAGATGAAGGAAGATAGCTCTAGCAGAACTTCCTTCTCCACTGCAAACAGAAGAGGGGCTGCAGGCAGCAGAGAATTAAGGAACATCTTTAAATGACATTCCCCTTGATGCAACTGATCTTGCAGACACTGGCTGATGGTGCCATCCTGATTCTTTACTGGACAAGTTTCCTCCACAAACACCAACAAGTTGCTTACAGGCTGTGGAGGTCCTGCCTGCCGGTGCCCTGTTCTAAACTGTCTGCCTGAGACAGACAATCATCAGGATTGCTTATCTTGCTTACACAATCACTTGACGACATTTCAAAGTTGAACCCATTTTGCCTTTGCTTTTGCTCTCAACAAACATGTCTCAAATTGTAGGCTCCCTTTGTTCTTAGCTCCAACTTCAGTGAATGTCTTTTCACTGATCCACAGGTGACTTTAGCAGTGTTGAGGCCCCAGCACTGAACTGGCAGTGGACAGCACTGATGACTTGTAACACTGCTGCTCTTTATCAGACAGCAGAAGTGGTATTTCAGTCTCTATGCTTCCATGGACTTAAGAAATTCAGAATGGAAAGCCATCTGAGAGCCTAACTCTGATAAGAGCTTTTGGCTGAAATAATTTCAGTCCATTAATTACTTATCATTGAAGTCAAAGGTGAACTTTTGTCAGCAGACGTGTCATTGATGGAAGAGCTGTATAATAGAACACAAACCTGCGTTCGAGTCAGTGGCAGATACACGGTATGTTTTCCTATTTCTATGGGAGTCAGCAATGCTGGATTATGTTACCATCAATGTACAATACTGCCATTGACTGGTTGATGGATCTGCTTGAGGTAGCTGTCAGTGGCATTGAGCTGAACACCATTCTACTTCATGATCCTGAATACGTCGATGACATTGTCTCTTTGGCTCAGTTTTTATTTCAGTCTGTGTAGGTTGTTATACCACTCTGTTATACCACTCTATCAGGCCTTCTCTGCACACTGCTGGAGGCACTGGCACTCTGACACCCCCTGCCCAAGGAAAACCCAGTCAGAATGGGCTACCAACAAGACTTAGTCCTCCAGAGACCTAGAAAGGACAAGAGGAAACACTGACCAATGCGGAGCCAGCTGGGCAGTTAAGAAGGTGTTACAGAGCAGCCCTACCTGCCACAAACGCTCACCACTTTAGTATCTGAGCACATTCCAGTAGTATGCTAATCATTGTGACAGTACATCAGTCAAATGTTATTTATTCTCTTCCTGCCCTCCCTCCTCCCTCCCCAAGGGAGAATATATGTGTAGGTGTGGATGCAAAAGACAGAATCAAGGCCTGGGAAATGACTGGAAGAAGGTATAAAGGTGAAAGACAACATGATCCTTAAAGTGTTGATGAAATCAAGTAGGAATTTAATACATATTTTCAATAATTTCTCTAGTACATTCACTGAACATTCATTTGCATGTGTCAGCAAAACAAATATAGGCTAGCAAGTGCAAAAGAATCATTAACAACTATGGATAATACCAAGATTAAAAACAGAAAAGGGAAATAAAGCAATTACAAGAAAGGGCTTCTTGCAAAGATTTATGTCATGTCTCTGGGTTCTGAGGGTAATGCTAACTCAGTAACAAAATGTGTATATATAGTTTATTTGACTGAAGGAACAGCTCTCCCCATGGGATATTCTGCAGATCATTGCTCCTGTCCTCAAGTACATATATCAATAAAGATAAATAGATAAACTATAACAGTGATATCCAGAACACTCAGCCTTCTAGCTGACTCTCAGCTACTGGTAATGATGTCTGCTCTGAAATACTGATCAACTCTCACCTACAGAGGACGCCAATCCCAGGTTCCCCTCAGCTTGTAGGACACTTGTTAGAACACAGATCATTTGAGGAGAAAGGTACATACTATACTCATCCATACAACATACTGAGGAAAGATATATACTATACAATAATGACATTAGCAACGCAGAGACAATTCTTGAAATGTCTACCAAACAATGCAAAGATAATCTTCTCCCATGGTAAATCCTCTCTGTGCGATCTCTTCATATTGGGATATGAATATTGACCCACTGCAGAAAAAACTATGGGAACTGCCCACAAATCTGGGCAAACCACACTCAGGTCCTGCACCTCCCCTTGAATTCTGAGCCTTGTTGGGCTTGGTTCCTGGCTTTCTGGCAATGTGGCTATAAGGGAGCTGAACTACCAGGAACCCTTCTTGGCCACAGAGGCTCTGTGGAATCAGCCAGGACTTGGGATCAGAGGATAAAGGAAGGGAAGATCCAGGGGATCTGCAGAAAAAGTTATAAAGGTCTAGGATGTATTTTTTTTGCCTATGTATCATGGGTTCCTGAGGGGGAGGGAGAGATTACCATGGAGATATCAGGCCTCTTCTTTCCCCTCTCCATATGTGAAGACATAAACACTGAGGCGCCTCTCCATATGCAGAACTAAAGTGGACGATCTATGCAAATAATATCCATGCCACTTTTTCCCACCACAAGAAATGTGGTATCAATATTCTGCTGCCTCTGCAAATTGTAAGCATGTCTGACTGCAGGAGGCCAATTTATTTTCAAATCTCAGTTGTGAGGGAATGAGTTGCCTCCTCACGTAGCCTGTAACATTCCTGAGCAGATTATGTTTTTTATTCTTCCCAACTAATTGAAAAGTCTGTGTATGATTTAAAGGGCTTCTAAATTGGTCCACCCATCAGGCAGGCTTTAAAACAAACAAACAAAAAGTAATCTCGATCTGCTGAACCCAATCAGCAAGACTTGGTGATATTCCATTAACCTCATACCCGAAGTAATTAAGGGCAAAAAAGAACTTATTTTGATTTCATTTTATTTTTAAGGTAAGGAAACATGTCCTACCTTTGACTGATCAAAGCATAAAATGCTGCATAATGAGCACTCTCTGTTTTGATACAGTGAAATATTTTGGCCCGTTCATTAAAGTAAAGAATGTCTGGAGGTGTATTTCATTATTCTGTGAAAAAGTCGCTACAAAATACATTTGGTCTGAAATTACATATTCTAAATGCATCATCAAGATTGCAGTTAGCAAGAGGTGGAATACAGCAAAGCTGGAGACTGTCTTTACTCACATACAGAAGAATGCCATATCCAATAAGAACATGATTCTCTTTTGATATTTCTCCATCTTAAAAAACAAAACAAACAAACAAAAAACCCCACAAACCACTGAATCTATGTCATCCCTCTGAGGTAGTTATAAGGGAATTATCACCTTAGCAGGTGAACATGCTCTATTGAAGGACAGCTGCATATAACAAGAACATAGGGTCATGTTTGCCAAGGAAATATTCAGAAATTACCGGTACTATAAATTGGGGGAGAAAGAAAACAAAAAAAATGAGTGTGGGTTTTATTACATTGAACCTGAAGAGAATAAAAGTGAAATACACAAAATGACTTCTGATAATGTTGTTACTATTGCAAGATTAAAATATAGCTATGACTGGTTTCCTGCATCCTTTGTGTCTGCTTACACCTGGTAAAATGGCAAAAAACTTACTCTAGTGGGCTTCAGAAGAGGGAGACATGGTCTGATGCGTTCTGATTTTTGGTGTGTGTTTTTAAACCTCTGCTTCTTCTTGTTTTTTACCTCAACCTCTTTCTTTTTTTTTTCATGAGGTCTCTCTAATGATGGCCTCATGGGCAGAGGTCTGTACAGAGTCTCTATACAACAGTGCCAACCTCAAGATATCAAAAATAATGAGTTGGATCCCCCCAAAATCATGAGATTGGCTCAAAACTCATGTGATTTTAGATTAGATAGATAGATAGATAGATAGATAGATAGATAGATAGATAGAGTGGGGGGTGGTTGGTTTGTCTTTTGATTTTTGAACTCCTCCTGCCCATCGTGTGTGTGAGTCAGAGAGAGAGAATTAGTGTTGCCCATTCTCCCAAATTCATTGTGTGATGATGGTGGTTTGGCTGGAAGGCTAAGCCACAGAGGACAGGCGCAGCAGCTCCTGACCAGTGAGAGAAGGGGCGCAGAGCAAATGACTGAGGTAACAGCAGAAAATCTTGGCCTTGCTGCAGGAACTTTCACCACCACAACTGCCTGTCCCCTGCCCAGCAATTAATTCTGCCCCAGCCTCCAAAGCAATCCTGTCCCCAACCCCCCCACCCATCAGTTCAGTCCCCCTCCCAGCCTTTCCTCTGCTTCTCCTGGCATTCTTCACCCACTTCTCCCAGGCCTGGGGGGGCTGCAATGGGGTCCCCTCTCCCCCTTTCAGCCTGCAGACAGCAGCGTCAGGGGCTCTTCTCCCCCCCATTGCCCCTTCCCAGGCTGGGAGCTGTGAGGAGGGTGGTGGAGGGAGTAGAGTCACTCTGAGCTACTGAGGGGTTTTTGCTCCCTCCTCCCCGCTCCACTCATGTGACAATGGCTTTGAGTTGCTGAAGGGAGAAGGAGAGAGCTCTGATTGGTTTCTCAGAAGATGGGCAAGTGGGTGAGGCAGCCAATCACTGAGGGGGGTCTCCAAGGCAGGGCTCAATTTGCCAAGGGATGGAGCCTCTCATGTCATTGCCAGACTGGTTCAAGCCCCTGATAAATTTCTCTCTGTCAAAAAATAATGAGAGCTGGCAATAGTTTGCATGGGTGGGCACCCAGTGTCATCCTCAGCTCCAGTGGGGAAGGAGAGTGAGTAGATTGTGAGCTCTCTAGTGGTGCTCACTGTTCTCAGGGGTGTAGCTGCTGCCTGAAACCATGCAAAGCAGCAGTATGTATGTAGCTAGGCCAGCTGTGTTGGTGTATATTTAGTAACCTAAGTTATCTGGAATCTCACTGTACCCATATGTCATCTTCAAACCGTTTTTGCTGTGTAGAAAGCAAAAGACAAACGAAGTTGGGAGAGCATCAGAGCAGAGCAAGGAAGTCTATCTGCTCTTGCATAATCCACTGCTGCTGTACTGGCTCTGACTGGGGCTCCAGGGGAGCTGGGATTTCTAAGCTCCATGACGCCTTGAGCCCTGGTGCTGGAGGTCTATATGCCTCTAGGGGAGTTGGGAACCTTGGAACTGCCCCTCCTCCTCCTGAAGGCCTGTGGAGATGTTGGCTATGGTGGGGGACTTTTGGGAGGTGGATGCCCCTTGGTTCAATAGAATGATAGGCAGGAAGGGCGGGGCAGACTTTACTGGGTATTGGGGCCTGTGATGGGTATTCACCTCACACCAGCAGAGATGGGGTTAAAGAGGAAAGAGAGACCAATTAGCCTTAGGCTGCACCTGCTGGGGAGCTAAGAGGCAATCAGACTGAGAATGAAGCTCACAGCTCACATAGACAGGAACAGGAGAGGCTTCCATAAAGCTTCGGAGCTGAGGATGGAAGAGGGATGCAGGAAGGAAGCCTGCAGTCAGTTTCCTGATACAAGGGGGAGAGTAGGAGCCTCAAATAGGAGTTTAGGAAGCAGTCCAGGGAAGGAACAGTAAGGGCTGAGAGAATTGACCTGAACTGCTGGCTTGAGGGTCTCTGGATTGGTAGCCAGTGTGGAGAGCGGTCTTGGGTTCCCCTTCCAACTACTGCAGTCAGCAGGGTGGAGATGGAGACTGCCTGAGACTCTGAGGAAAGAGTCTCTGATAATACCCTGGCTGGGGAGGATGATGGTTACTTGGCCGGAGGGCTAAGCCATGAAGGAGAGGCACTGCAGTTCCTGACAAGGGAGAGAGGGGCCACCGAGCATGTGACTGAGGCAATGGGCTAAGCAACTGCAGCACAGTGAATGACCAATGGTTAGCTAATTCTTCAGGTGAGCCATAAGGAGGCACAGGTTATCAGTGTGTTTCTGACCCTGTCAAAGGCCACCATTATGCTCTGTGCTGTAAAAACGCAGAATAAAAGATTGTCTCTGCCTGAAGGTCTTTCCATCTAAAGACACAAACAGATAAAGTTTTTTTTTGGGGGGGGGGAGGGGGTTAAAGAACAAATAGCCTCAGAAAAACTGGCAAGTGTGGGTGCCCAGTGCACATGCTGCACACTATAAAGGGCATATTTATAACTTTAGGAATTATAGAATATAAATAGTCATTTTTCGTTTGGAAGATGCCATTTTAAAAACATCTGTCCTCATTTCTAATTAACAGGTCAACATTTGCATGGTATTTATTGATATAAACAGGTCGTGGATGATCTCGTTTAAACTCTCTAACATTGTGGAAACAAAACTCAAGAATGGCATTTTAGACAGTGAATTAATGGAGGAGGTTTGGAACAATTTATTTTTATGTGTTAGAAAAGTGACACACTAGCAGCAAAAGGTCAGATTTTCTCTTCTCTTTCTGATCTCACTTCATTTTTGCATGCAACGAGATAGAGACACAAACAACAGACAGAAGAATGAACCAATAGTTTTCATTGTCCAAAAAAAAAATTGTTCTGGTAAAATAAAGCAGTCTCCTGCTATTGAGGTATAGAAGAAAACCAAGGACACCATACAACAGTTTTCAACATTCTGTTTAAGTGACATGCTGTATTGCACAACTTTGTGCGCAGAAAACAAGCTGTTTGATGCTCTACAGACTTAATATCTTTTTCCTATTGAATTTTATCTGTTACTATCAGCCACAATATATGGAGAACTAAAAGATCAAGATGACACATTTAATCAATGACATTAAAAATCAAGCAATAGACAAATCTCAGAAGGTTTGCAGTTTGGATTCGGTTCAGGGATACACCCCAGAAGTTTGGCTGCCTATTCAAACTTCTTGATTCAGCAAACATAGGCTTCAATTCTCAAGAGAACAGTCTTTGTTACATTTAAGCTTCTGGGCTCATGTATTTCCATATGTTGTCTTTTGGTCTCATGCAGAGATATAAAGCTGAGAGGAAAGGTGACCCTGCGGTTGAGGCACCAGTCTTGTACTCTAGAGACTTGCATTTATTCCTACCAGTGGTACATTTTGTTTCCCTATAGCTCCATGATTAGAAATTCTAAAATACAACTTCCCTTATATACATTACTATGTATTTGGGCAGTAGCTATCACAAAAGGGCCTACATCTTGGTTGGGTCCTCTAGCTTGCTACTATAATAGAATAGCCAACAGAAGCAAGCAAAATGGAGGTGTCAGGGCTTGATTCTCCTCTCATGCTGTTATAAATGAGTATCGCAGCTGAAGTCAATCCGGTTTTGCTGGTGTACATTAGAGAATCAGATTCTAATTTTCCAAAAAGACCCACCACCAAATATCTTTTAACTTCCAGAAATGGTCATGTCACATTTTAGGCTAAGGATAAAACTTTGTTCTTATTTCATCCAAACTGGACTTCCAGATTTAATTTGGTGTCATGCGGTATTCCTGCCAGTGAAGAAGAGATGTGGTTGGTGTTATTCAGACGGAGAATGGGTCAAATATTAACGAGAGTGAGAATGATACATTTCTGTCATTCAATTCAACAACAAGACTTGTGAGCTGGTATTTCTCGTAACAAATCCCTTCACAGTGAGACTATAAAATGAATAGCATGGGAATTGGCTGGTGGTGTCTTGTCCGGAAATAAACATGATTTCCAATAAATTTAGATTACCCTTTGTTTGCCTTATATATTCATGCTGTCCAGATGAAATAACAACACAGATGGTCACTGCATTGTGTCCTCTTCAGAAACAGATTAAAAAGAATACTTGTAAAAACTAATCCATAATCCCCCCCATAACAGAAACTCTTCACTGGTAGTTGAATAAGGTCATTAGGCAATTAAATAAAATCTATAGAACCATTTTGTGTTTCATGTCCGTGCAATCAGTTAAACTCCTGCAGTTAGAAATGAACTCTAAACTTTATTTAAAAAAAATGTAATGTTTATTTTAGTAAAAAATCAGTTATAAAAACCACCTGTTAATTCAGGGGAAAATGCCTTGAGTTTAGAATTTCTATAAAACAATATGTTATTTTGATGAGGGCTTTTGGAAGAACCACACAAACACACTTCACAGCATGGAACTTAATTAGAGTCAAATCCTAGTCATGCTTTCATCAATGACAAAACTCCAAAGAGAGCTCACTCTAAGAATGGATTGCAGAAATCAAGCCTCTTGTAATGTATCATTATCCTCCTTTTATGGAAGGGGGAAATTAAAGTTTGTCACAAAGTTCAGTTTTTCCATACTAATGTAATTGGAGAACTTTGTATTTTTAGTAAAACTGCTTCAGTTCATTCAAATAGAAGTAATTTTCAATATTAAAAAATCTTTGTTACAGCTTTAATATTTACCCAGTAAGCTTTTTAACAGTGGTGGGGGTTGCTCTGTTTTGCATGCTATTTTTACGTGTTGCTCCATGAGATAATTAAATATGAATTTCTTATGACCCTAGTTCAGTTCCATGTTGTGTTATAGTCTTTTCAATATGTTGGTATGAAAACTTAAGCTGAGTTAACATGATTCACAGGCAGGATGCTTTTCCTTCCGACAGGAAAAAATAACTCTTTTGTGCCCAAATCCACTCATGCCATACATACTCTTCCACCTTACAACTCTGTGCAAACAGAGTAATATCCAAACTAACAATATATATGCTTGGTTCTTTAAAAGGGCCAATATCATAAAGCTGAAAGCAAATATAAGCCAAATCAGATGGGAAAAAGCATTTAAACAGAAAAGTGTGAATGATACTTGGGAACAGTTTAAAGGCCCCAACTGAGAAAGAATTTACAGCAATTAAAATAAGCAAACAACCCCTCCCTTCCCCCCCATCTTAGATGAAAAGTGAAAGCAGCTATATTAAAAATAAAGGAAGAAAGAAGGGAAAGTTGATGTCAATTAAAACATATTAGAAGCTAGTAATAATAGAAATTGATAAGGGAAGCAAAAGGACAGACAGCAAAATCTATGGCTACCAGAGTTAGGGCAATAAGGAGATTTTAGGTGTATTAGGAATAAAACATCCTAACAAAGTTATTGTTCCATTATTAGATGGATCTAGTAGAATTGTCACTAATAATGCAGAAAACACAGAAGTATGCAATAAATATTTGTCATGTATTTGAGCAAAAGCCAGATGATGTTACATCATACAGTGATTACAAAATACTTTCTATTCCAACTAAAGAGGATGCTAAACAGCAACTATTAAAGTTAGACATTTTGAACCACAAGGTCTGGACAGCTTCCATCCAAGAGTTATAAAAGAGCTGGCCAAGGAGCTCTCTGTACCATTAACGTTGCTTTCCAATGAATATTGGAAGACTGGTGAAGTTCCAGAAGATTCGAAGAAAGCTAATGTTGTGTCAATATTTTAAAAGGGTAAATGGGATGACAGGAATGTATAGGGCTGTCTGTATATTATTTATACCAGACACAACAATGGAAGGGCTGGTATGGGAGTAGATTAATAAAGAATTAAAGGAGGGTAATATAATGAATGTCATTCAAAATAGATTTATAGACTATAGAACTTGTCAGACTAACCAGATATATTTTTACGATGAGATAACATGTCTGATTGATCAAGGTAATGGCGTTAATGTAATATACTTAGACTTTTGTAAGGCATGTTGTTTTGATACCATATGACATTTTAATTAAGAAACTAGAATGATACAAAATCAACATGGCACATATTAAATGTATTAAAAACCAACTAACTGGCAGGTCCCAAAATGTAACTGTAAACAGGAAATCATCACTGGAATAAATTGCCTAAGGAGGCTGTGGAACAGATTAGAGAAACACCTGTCAGAGATGGTCTAGATAATACTTAGTCCTGCCATGAGTGCAGGGGACTGGACTAGGTGACCTCTTGAGGTCTCTTAGAGGTCTCTGATAATTAAGGGGGTGTGTTTCTAGTGGTGTACTGGAAGAACTGGTTCTTGACCCTACACTATTTAATATTTTTATTGATAATGAAGAAAACACAAACATCATTACTGATAGTTTTCAGATGACACAAAGATTAGGAAATGATAAATAATGAGAAGGACAGGTCACTGACACAGATCATTTGGTAAGCTGGGCACAAATAAATATGGGTAACAGAAAATTGATAATAGAGGTCTCTGTAATCCAGCAGACCAAAGTATAAGATCCAACAGCTGGAAATTGATTCTAGAAAAATTGAGACTAGAAATTAGGCACATTTTTTTTAAAGTGAGGGTAATTAGCCATTGGAACAGTTTACCAATGTTATGATGGATTCTCCACAGGAAATTTTTAAATCAAGATTGGATATTATTTGAAAAATTCAGCCACAGCTATTAGACTTGAAGCAGGAATTAATTCAGCAAATTCCTAAATCCTATGTTATGCAGGACGTGAGACTAGACAACTACAATGTCCCTTTTATTCAGCAACCCAATCTTCATGTATTGGCTTTGAGCATACAACAAAATAAGACAAGCCAGAAAGAGTAAAGTCTCCATAGCAGCTGGATCACACAGCCAGTGTCCTATGTCTTCAAAACACGTTTTAATAACTGACCATCAGATCCAGGGTGAGTTTGTGGAATTAAGTTGGGTTCTTTAGCATCATGAACTTCTTCAGTAACAAAAATTCTGTAGACCAGATTAGGATCTCCGTTACATCTCTACAACCCCACTGTCCTAAGATTATTGTATCATTGAATCTCAGTAGCCTTAAATGAACTGGCACAGGTATAATTTGACATGCAGATTCTCTATTGCTGATGGTGATGCAGGATCTGTAAAGAATGTTTCTTGACTGTCAAAGTGAAGGCTGAGTTTAAGGAGCTGGTAGTTTTTAGTAGCAAAATGAGCAAATTTGATATGGAAATCAGTGAGAAATAATGATTACAGAATTTGACAATGCAATTGTTCTACAAAATCAACTTCATGAGTACAGCTGCATTTTTAAAGGACAAAACCATCTAGACTTAATCTGTTTGCATTGTTATTGTAAAAGAACAATTGCTGATAAACTGCACTTATTTTCAATTTTTTCAAAATAAAAAAGTTTCTCCTAGGCTTTAGTCTTTTATGCCAGATTTGAGCCTGGAGCAAACATTTATTGCTGAGCTATATAAAACCCATTAAACTCGGGGTTTAGAAGAGAATGTATTTGCACAACCCTAAAAAACAGCATACTCAGAAAACTAACTCTGAACAAAATAAAAATAGTGGGGGTTCCATTCAAGGTATATGGTCCAATCCTCTGTGCTGCCAAGCATTTCCAATCTCCATCCATTCAAAAATAGAATTCAGCCATATGTTGATCTTCTATATCAAACAGGCTTCATTTACAGTTTGTTAATTTGCTCTGCAGACAACAACTCTTCTAGTCCGCTTTGGTTTTCATAGTGTGCTGATGGTTATAGTTAACTGAGCTGGGCTCCCAAAGTCAAGCTGTGCTTTCTGCCTCCTTCGCTGTTGCCTTTATGATAAATATAGCAATGGAAATGTGACACCCTCTGTTTTCTGAGGATTGCACCTTTATATTTCTAAGAATTCTCCTCTTAGCAAAGTTCAGCAGCCATTTTATTCTCAGACTTGTTGCAATGACAGAGGCGGCACTCTCACTGATGGAGACTTTACTTTTTTTCCTTCTTGTCATTTTTCTAATTCTACAATGTAAGTTGATTTAGGCAAAGTACACCTTTAGTTTTACTGCATGGAAACATCACCACCACCAATATGTGTTCTGCAATCAGAATATAGTGCCAGATGCCCAGGCAGCCATTTTATTCTCAGACTTGTTGCAATGACAGAGGCGGCACTCTCACTGATGGAGACTTTACTTTTTTTCCTTCTTGTCATTTTTCTAATTCTACAATGTAAGTTGATTTAGGCAAAGTACACCTTTAGTTTTACTGCATGGAAACATCACCACCACCAATATGTGTTCTGCAATCAGAATATAGTGCCAGATGCCCAGCTAGTGTAAACTGGTGTAACTCTAAGCAAGTCATTGGATCTACACCTATTCATCAAAAATCTCAGCCATAACTGTTAAGGTGCATGACAGAAGAGTCCAGCTCATTTCTCTCCTCTAGATTGAATCTTTTCACCTATAATGCGTGCAGACAAAGAGGATTCAGGTAATTTGGGTTAAAAGGTGTCATTTTTACATAGCAGTTTTTCTGACTACACCACCATTTTCAACACACACTATGCTGTGCAATTTTGATAGCAACATTATAAGTACAAAACTAATATAAGCAACCTCAGTGGATTAAAGTAGTCAAGGACTAGAGTAATACATATGCTGCAGTCTGCTCTACAGCACAATAGTTGAATTTGGCTGTGCACATCAGATCAAATCTTAGCTACAGAAAACATTCACATTTCTGATTTGAACAGAGCAGACAAAGAATTTTCCTTGGAGAATATCCCCTTGGGGAAAAATACAGTTAGAGATTATGAAATTCAGTAGCAGTGCGCTACTGAGCAGATGCTAGGTGATGGCAGGAATTAAGGAACTTCATGGTAGGAAGGCCTGCAGTAGTGTCACCTGCGGCCACCATAATCATGTGTCATTGGATTCAGGAATGAAACAGGAGATTAGAGATACAGCAGAAACATACCCAAGGGGCAGTCAGGAGAGAGAGAGAAAGACAGTTGGTTAAGGTACATGTCTTGAGAGGGGAAATAGAAAATGCATTCAGAAGTAGAGCAGTAAGAACATGCTAACAATACACAGAAATTTTTGAAAAATATTCTTTGTAAATTGCATATAGGTTTGGACCACTGGATCCAAGCTTCCATGTTTTACATAAGAGAGATTCAGAATATGCACCTACGTCTAAGTACACAGTTCAGAAATAGGATGCAACAAAGAATTATGTCCTATCACCCCAGAGGACAGGAGCCAAATCTCAGTTTTGAGGTCTGACCCATTCTAATTTAAAGACAGTTTGGCTGGTATTGGCATTCGTTTTAACAATTTATCTATTCCTGCTTCTACTTTTACATCACGAAGGGTCAAAACCCTGTTTGTTTTACTACCTATGAGTAGCCATGGAGAAATCACTGGGTATAATCTTGTAAAAGATTTAGCACCAAATAAGTTATAGGGCCAAATTTTGCATCAATGGGCTTTCACCAATATAACTGAGAGAAGATTTTGGCCCAGAAGGGTTCATCACACATGACTGTCCATGAACTGATACCATCACAAAAAGAAGCTAAGGCATAAAGAGCAGGAACAGGTGAAATTTTAAAATGAAGTTACAGTTTTCAGAAAGAGGAGCCTATAATCAAATATGTTCTCTGTACCCAAACTGATTAAACAGAATGTTTTTAGACCTTTTCCATGAGGTGTCAGCAGGTCTAATTTTAAAAGGGCAGGTCAGACTCTAATTATACAGCTAAGGGGTGTTCTTTTTTCGGGGGGGGTTGCCTTTCACCATAAGAAGGTTAATATCACTTTAAAAAGGTAAGCAAAGAAAGAACATGTTGTAACCTTTTATCTTGTCTTAATTTGACACTAACAAAAGCTGAGGAAACACAGCCTGCTGCCTTCTCTCATATCACCAGACTTTGCTGTGTGTGCAGGGCCGGCCCCAGGCACCAGAGAAGGAAGCAGGTGCCTGGGGCGGCCAATAGAAAGGGGCAGCAGTCCATCCGTTAGCGAGCTGGCATGTCCGGGTCCGCAGTGGCAATTCAGCAGTGGACCCTTCAGTCTCTCTCGTCCTCTTCGGCGGCACTTCGGCGGCAGCTCAATCGCTCCACTTCAGTCTTCGGCAGCAGGTGCTTCAATCGGGTTTGTCTTGGGGCAGCAAAAAAGCTGGAGCCATCCCTGTGTGTGTGTGTTACGTCCCCAGAAAGTGGTATTAGCAGCAGCCACATACAGATAGGTAGACAGATGCTTCCAGGAGAAAGGAACCAGAGAGAGACGCATACCATTCCCTTCACACTGCATAAGAAATTAACTCTCAGGAGAGCAGTACTTTGGAAAGAAAAAAAGAAAGTGGCTACTATATGGTTTAAAATCAAACGTTACTGACAACATTGTCAAAGGCCCTCCAAGTATGATTACGATTATAGGGCTTGAATGTGCCTTAAGGCGGCAAAATCCTGTGTGTGGAGGGTGCAGAGTCACACTGCACCAATGGGAACCCTGATGGAATTGTGCCCCATGTGTCCCCAGTGCAGGAGAACTGCTTCAGCTGCACAGCTGTTCAGGAGATGGCCTCTGTGGATGGCTATCTGTAAAAGGGGGGAGGGGGGGCTAACCCCTCCCCCATGTTGGGCTGGACTGCCTCTTCAATTATGCCAACTTCTTCTGCTTCCAGCTAGAAGAGCACACACAGAAAAGCCAGCACATCACACTCTGAACAAAGGTTGGTTAAGTCGATGCAATGCTGTATTTACATTTCTATAATCTTCTGGAGTAAACTGAAAACCAGAAAGAGTGAATAATACCATCATGGTTCTTTACTTCCGCATTTTCTTCTAAGATTCCAAATTGGATTGTGAAGTCAATGCCAATCAGACAAATGGGATCAGGTAACTACTTAAAGAGATCAAATAATTCATTACAGTGGCTCAGTAAGATTCAATTTTAAAAGGCTGGGACTTTAATTCTTGCAATCCTTAAATCCTGAAATGGATGGCGAGATGCAGGTACTTTTTTTTAAAAAGAGGCACAGTACATATTCTATGTCCAAAAGATTTATCCTGTGCTCTCATTCACAACTTAACTGTCCAAAAGAATGATTTTAAATACCATCCTTTAAATGAAAGCCCATGTCTTCTCATATAACTTCCAACATTATCATCTTACATAAAACCTATCATTATGCCATTATGCAGTAGCAATCAGCTAGATGACTAGGGATTAGTTTTATCCTTTTAGATGTTTTTTGTACACCCTCCAAAAATAAATCAGAACAATGAGAACATGAATTTCGGTCTCCAACATAATGGTCATGTCTAAAAATTAAGTTAAGAACAGCAAATGTATGACCAGCTCCAAGATCAGCTTCTGGATCCCATTCAAAACAAAGATAATTAGCAGATGCCAAAAAAACAAAGTAATGTTCTAGAACAGTGAAACTGAAAAACACTCCAGTCCTTTGAAAATAAGTGGACCAAATTCTCTGGTAGCCTAACTCCATTGATGTCAGTGGAGTTAGGCTCGTAGAAAGTTTGTTCCCAAATCTTAATTACAAGATCAGGGCCGGCTCCAGGCACCAGACCAGCAAGAAGGTGCTTGGGGCAGCCGACAGAGAGGGGCGGCACGTCCTGCTCTTCGGCGGCAAGTCCCTCACACTCCCTGTCGGAGGGAAGGACCAGCCACCGAATTGCCGCCGAAGACTGAGGCAGCGGCGGTAGAGCTGATCGCGATCGCGGCTTTTCTTTTGCTGCTTGGGACGGCAAAAACCCTGGAGCCTGCCCTGTACAAGATGCAGACAGTTACTCACAATTTCCAAGACTTTGTGAATTGAACTGCATTTTAACTTTTCAAGTGCCTTTGCCATCCCTTCATCTCCATTAATCACCTGTGCTATTATTTATAATGTTATTACAGGAGTGTACAGAGGTACAATCAGGGGTTGTACAAACAAGTACTGTAGTAAAAAGGCAGCCCTGGCCTGGAAGAGATTACATTCTCACACCTCAATACAGCAAACAATTATGCACACAGGTTTAGCTTTAAGCAGCTGAGTCCCTTTGAAGTCAGTGAACTGCTTGCATGCTGAAAGTTAAGCACCTGCACGAGTGCTTGTAGGACTGAGGACTTAGTTAATGATAAGATTCACCAGACAAAGAAACTGGCTGAAATGGAGGGAAGGGAGAACAAGATAACAATAAGATGAGCATGACTGTTGCCCCCTTACTAACATTCAGCGGGGGTGTTTTGGTTGGCTAGCTCCCAGTATTAAAAGAGGAAGGGTCCATGGGAAATCAGGAGCCTGAGATTGACAGTCCCCAGAAACAATGGGGGAGGCCAATGCTCCAGGTCAGCCTGAATGACAGGATGGACAGGCTAATAAGGGAGTCAGGAGGCCGGGGGGTCCAGTCCTCTATGTGAGCTGGAATTGCCTGGGTCAGACAGAGTGGGGCCGACCTAAGGAGAAAGCAGGGGCCCAAGCTGAGCAGGGGAGCAGAGCCGTGCCAGATCCAGAGGGGCCAGAAAAGCAGCCCAGGAAGCAGGTCAGAGTTGGGAGCAGAGTCACAGAAGCAGCCACAGAGCCAGAGGCAGCCCAGGGAGAGAGCAGATCCTTTGCTGGGAGCACAGCTGCAGCCACAGAGCCAGAGACACAGCCCAGGGAGAGCAGATCCTGTGCTGGGACCAGAGTTGCAGCCACCAAGCCAGGTGTGGTGAGCAACCAGGGCCAGCCAAGGGGGGACCCTGGGAAAAGGGCCCAGCACAGAAAGACACCCCCAGCCAAGGGTCCTTGCAGGCCAGACTGGGAGGAGGATCTTAACTCGATGGGGGGCTGATGCTGGGAAGAAGGGTCCCACCACCCAAAGCCTGGAGGTGTGTGGCCACCACCATTGCAAATGTCCAACCCGTAGCATCCCTGCAGCATAGCCAGGGCCTGAGAAGGCAGCCTGGGACTACAAGGAACAGACTGTGAAGTGTCCTGATGCCCAGAAACACTGTTTGTAATGTTCCCTGCCACAGAGCAGAGTGATATGTTTTCCTTTAACCTTTCTCATTTTTCCTTATTATTTTTTTAAATTAATTGTTAATTAAACAACTTGTATTTACTTTAAATTGTATGAAATGATCAGTGGGTCAGGGAAGTGTCCAGTGCAGAGAGAGTACCCCACAGTGGGGACACCCTAGCCCCTATCCTAGGTGACCACAGCAGGGTTGGGGGTCGAGCCCCCCAGGAATCCTGGGACCAGCCTTGTCGGGGTTACGAGGACTCTGCCAGACAGGAGAGTGGAAGGGGAGTCCTCAAGGGCAGGGAGGCCTCTGGGTAAAGGAAGTGGGGGTGAGGACTCAGAGCCTTTCGCTAGCCCACTTCCCCGGGCAGTGCAGAAGCCTGGAAAGTTCCCCACAATAGTGGGACCATTCCCCCGCTTACACATAGGTTAGCAGAGTACACAACAGTGGATAGCTTTCTAAACGATATGCTAGAGCTCAAACAAAAGAGATGGGCTGGAAGCAGAAGTTACCTGGTCAGGTTGTACAGCCAGTATTATGCAACAGGTGATCATCATAATGGTCACTTCTGGACTTAAAATCTATGAATCAGTAATCTGTCAGTGAACTCTGATTTCTATCAGGTAATACTTCAATAACTCTTTGTCAGGGTGGTTTTCCAGTGCTTTCTGCTGCTTAGTAGAGCTAGCAAGAAAACAATAATTCCGTTTCAGGAAAAATTTCACTGATTCAAAATTTGTTTTCTTGCCGAAGAGGAACAAAAATGAGACCTTTCTAAAATGTAATGAAAAAACAAAGGTAATAGGTAATAATTGGAGATATACCAATCTCCTAGAACTGTAAGGGACCTTGAAAGGTCATTGAGTCCAGCCCCCTGCCTTCACTAGCAGGACCAATTTTTTGCCCCAGATCACTAAGTGGCCTCCTCAAGGATTGAACTCACAACCCTGGGTTTAGCAGGCCAATGCTCAAACCACTGAGCTATCCCTCCCCCCTACAAAGCAAGATCCCTCAGCAGTTGAACAGGCAGGGCTCTCAACAAGGAATGTGGGAGACCTGGGTTAAAGTCCCTGGTGTGCCTGATTCAAAAAAGGATCCGAACCACACTCACCTGCATGCCCAGTGAGTGCCCTATCCACAGAGCTATAAAATCAATTTTCCAATCAATATTTATTTCTATAACGTGGAATGGCTCAAACAAGAGAGACAGAGAGAGAGAGAGAGACTGATTCTACATCTTGGTGAGTGGGGACTGAAACAGGAGCCTGGGTCTCCCACATCCCATCTGAGTGCCCTAACCTCTGGGCTATTGGCTCTTCAGGGGGAAGCACGCACTCGATTTCTCACTCCCAAAATGCCACCCGGGGCCTGAGAAACCTTCCCAATGAAATATGAAAAGTTTTGATTTTGACAAACTGGCATTTTCTGAGGAAAAACATTGAGTCAAAAAATTCCTGACTGGCTCTAGTGCACAGTGTCGTCAGCTGCCATTGACTTCTTCTATGAGAGTTGTAAGCACACAGCACCTCACAGGCTCAGAGGCCTGAATGCACAAGCTTACTTGAGAGAGCTCTTTGCACAGAGACATAATAAGGGCTTTTCACATGAGTGTCTGGCATTTGACAGCTGGACACTACAGCACTTTAATGTAGTAAGATATGATGTTGAAACAAGACAGATACCAATGCGAATGGACACTAATTCATTTGCTAACGATCCACATCAACCATAAGACCGGCTGCCAGTGGTTTCCTGTCCTTTCATCAAAAGAGAGACGGAGCCTATTTAAATGTTTTAATTGTCGGGAGAGAAATGGATTTGCTTTTATCCAATCAATATTACTTTGACCAAGAATCAATTAAACTGACAAGGCTTCTACTATTGAAGTAAGTAGGAGTTTAATTAAATTCCATTCTATAGTCTATGTAGGGTATAGAAAGAGAAGGGGCATGTAAGGGCCACTCTTTTTAATGTGTGGATTGGTAACTTGGTTAGGAACAAGTCATAAATTAAAACAATGGTGCATTAACATTTTACTTTAAATCATACAGTACGTCAAAAGAAAACCACAGCTATATACTGATACATTCTAGTACAGTACATTTTTGTGTTTAAAATTCATACACAATGGACAGCTCTGCCTGTCTTTTATAGCACAAGGATACAAAGTATAAAGGGGCTTCCTTCTTCCATTTCCTTAGAAATCATCATTAGCATTAAACAGACTCTCTTTGCCCATTTTCTCTATAAGATCACTGTACATGCAATGAACTATTCTAAGATAACAATGAGCTTTTTAATTGGTGAAACTTTCCCCCTTACTCCCCAGCAGCACAGCTCAATACTCCCTCTTAGGTGAAGAAGTCATTAAATCATTTGAAAATGACATTTTCAGAAAGGAATTTTCTCTTTCTTTTTTTTTAAACCCCTGAAGTCTGAAGCAAGGCGGGTGGGGGTGAGGTGGTGGTGAGGATTAGCTCAAATCCTAACAAATTTCTGAAAAATATTACATGAAATCAAGCAGCAATTTGCTGGCAACGTTAGAAAAGAAAAACTCTTCAAGCAAAACACCTAGAATGTAAGACCTTTCTGCAAGCTACAACACCTCTGATCATTTAGCCCAAAGCTTCCATCACTCCAGATTCCAGACTCCTGACATGATGCCTATTCCAGTTTTATTTTCCTCAGGCTGCTTTGCTCACCGAGGCAAGTAATTAGAGTACCCAATAATAGGGCCACAGTTCCACATTAACTTTCAATATTATCATCCTATTGCCAGTGGCTAAAACAATGATAACAATGGTAAATCTATATTCTTCCTTGCTAAACATCTATTAAAATAAATGATTCAGTAAAAATCATCTTCAGCTTTCTTGTTCTGAAATTTGCCCCTTTTATACAATTCATATACAGTTCTAAGTGACTTACAAGTCCCCCTGGCTTTACATCTTTTCTCCTAATTGCTCAGTGGTTCATTTCACCCACAGCTTTTTGTCTCCAACTTACTTAGTGCTGGCACGATGCCAGTGCTTTCATTTGCTGTTAAGTTAAGAGTTGATGAAGGTCCCCAAATATTGCTTGTTTATTTTTACTGTGTTAGGTTTTTTTATATACACACCTCTTCCCTGATATAATGCTGTTCTCAGGAGCCAAAAAATTTTACTGCGTCATAGGTGAAACCGCGTAATATCGAACTTGCTTTGATCCACAGGAGTGTGCAGCCCCACCCCCCCAGAGGACTGCTTTACCAGATTATATCCAAATCCATGTTCTATCGGGTCATGTTATATCGGGGTAGAGGTGTACATATCCTGATGTTTTTGATGTTCTATTTTATACTTTTTAAGTATAAAACCTGTATATCTTTCTCAAAAATCTAATTTTATCAAAAATCTAATTGATTATAGTTTGATAAATATAGATTTATCAAAAATCTAATTGATTTTTTTCTGTGGAACAGTTTTCCCATCAGAAGATGCTGTTAATCAAAATCATAATATTCTCGGGTAATGCGTCAATTGACGGGGAAAAAGTCTAAATGAATTGTTACATGAGAAAATATTTTGTTTCAATTATCATTTTGATTAATTTCATCTCAAAATGTATATCAAATATTTATGTTAATATTCTATTTATATATATGATATTTGCTCTCTTAACTATATTACAGTGTTTTGACATCAAAATGATTTGACATCATCAAAACAAAATAATGTTTCTGTGCCAATTTTTTTAGAGAAATTTTGAAACTTAAAGTTTTCATTATGATCTGGAATCAAAACAAATTTTGAAATGTTGGAATTTTCCATGGGAGGGAAATTCCATTTTCCAACCAGCTCTAACTGATTACAAATGCATCAGTTACAAACACTGGGACTAATTCTTCAAGCACCTATGTACAAAACTACTTCTTTACGCAAGTGAGACTTGTCCTATTGTTCCGGGTTCAAAAAAAAAAAATTCATGGAGGATAGGTCCATCAGTGGCTACTAGCCAGTTGGGCAGGGATGCAAATCCATGCTCTGAAGTGTCCCTAACCTCTGTTTGCCAAAAGCTGGGAATGGGCAACAGGGGATGGATCACTTGATGATTACCTGTTCTGTTCATTCCCTCTGAAGCATCTGGCATTGGCCACTGTTGAAAGACAGGATACTGGGCTAGATGGACCATTAGTCTGAGTCAGTATTGCCATTCTTATGTTCTCATAGTGGATCTAGTATTCCAAGTAATGGCTTCAATCCTGGACAAACCTACATGTATAAATGCTGTGTTAGATTACCAGTTTCAAAATGAAGCACTCTAAGGGTATGTCTACACTACAAGAGTAGTTCGAATCAACTTAAGTCGAATTTGTAGAATCGACCTTACAAAGTCGAATTTGTGTGTCCACACTAAGGACACTAATTCGACTTTGTGAGTCCACACTAACGTGGCAAGCGTCGAAATTGGAAGCGATGCACTGTGGGAAGCTATCCCACAGTTTCCGCACTCCCCGCTGCCCATTGGAATTCTGGGATTTCCCCCAATGCATGCTGGGGGGGAAACTGTGTCAAGGGTGGTCTTGGGTAACTGTCAGCATTCAACCGTCACTCCCGCCGGCGGGAAATCAGTTCGCGCACTTTTCCTGTTAGTGACAGCGCGGACGCCACAGCACTCCCCTGCGATCATGGAGCCCGCTGCGATCATCGCTGCACTTATGGCCGTTGTCAACTCCTCACACCTTATCGTACACCTCTTCAACAGTCAGATGCTGAGAAATCGGGCGAGGAGGCTCCGGCAGCGCGGTGAGGACATGAAGTCTCAGAGTGGCACAGACCTCTCAGAAAGCACGGTACGCTGCGCCGTGGAGATCATGGTGGCAATGGGTCATGCTCATGCTATGGGATGGCGATTCTGGGCCCGGGAAACAAGCACGGACTGGTGGGACCGCATAGTGCTGCAGGTCTGGGATGAATCACAGTGGCTGCGAAACTTCCGCAAGTGTAAGGGCACTTTCCTTGAACTGTGTGACTTGCTGTCCCCTGCCCTGAAGCGCAAGGACACCCGCATGCGAGCAGCCCTGAGTGTGCAGAAGCGAGTGGCCATAGCCCTCTGGAAACTTGCCACGCCAGACAGCTACCGGTCAGTAGCGAACCACTTTGGCGTGGGCAAATCTACCGTGGGGGTTGCTGTGATGCAAGTAGATAACGCAATCGTTGAGCTCCTGCTCTCGAAGGTAGTGACCCTGGGAAACGTCCAGGTCATCATAGATGGCTTCGCCGCGATGGGATTCCCAAACTGCAGTGGGGCTATAGATGGGACTCACATCCCTATCCTGGGACCGGACCACCAGGCCAGCCAGTATATTAACCGAAAGGGCTACTTTTCAATGGTGCTGCAAGCACTGGTGGACCATAGGGGACGCTTTACCAACATCAACGTCGGGTGGCCAGGCAAGGTTCATGATGCGCGTGTTTTCAGGAACTCTGATCTGTTTAGACGCCTGCAGGAAGGTAGTTTCTTCCCGGACCACAAAATAACTGTTGGGGATGTGGAGATGCCTATAGTGATCCTCGGGGACCCAGCCTACCCGCTAATGCCCTGGCTCATGAAGCCCTATACAGGCGCCTTGAACAGCGACAAGGAACTCTTCAACTACCGGCTGAGCAAGTGCAGAATGGTGGTGGAGTGTGCTTTCAGACGTCTCAAGGGGAGATGGCGAAGCTTACTGACTTGCTCGGATCTCAGCGAAACCAATATCCCCATTGTTATTGCTGCTTGCTGTGTGCTCCACAATCTCTGTGAGAGCAAGGGGGAGACCTTTATGGCAGGATGGGAGGTTGAGGCAAATCGCCTGGCTGCTGATTAAGCTCAGCCAGACACCCGTGCAATTAGAAGAGCCCAGCGGGAAGCGCTGTGCATCCGGGAGGCTTTGAAAGATAGATTCCTCAGGTTGCAGGGTAACCTGTGACTGTTCAGGTTCTTTACAGAGAAGCTGAACCTGCCCCTCTTTCAGTTACTGTTGACTTTCTTTTGCGGTTACATAGCCCGTTCACCACGTTTCCCCCCTTCCAACACACGTTTAAAAATAAAGTTAATGGAATATTGTTAATTAACAATGTTTTCTTTACTAATGAATTTGTGTTAAAGGGTTGAAACAGGGACGCAGACTGTGGTGGGTAGGGTGTGCAGTGATGTACAGACCGCTTCTACACTCGAGGAATGACAGGCTCCTGCTCCTAGAGCGGTCTGCACTGCTGGACTGGTTGTTTCAATGAAGCCTGCCATCCCTCCTTTTCGGGACTCTGTGTGCGGGGGCTATGTGGCCTTGTGGCGGGGGAGGACTGGGGGGAGGACGTTTACAGGTGGGTGTGAAGGAAGGGGTGAGGGGTGCAGGCTCTGGGCTGGGGGTGTAGGAAGGGGTGAGAGGTGTGTGGGAAGGGGGAGGAGGTGTAGGGGGATGAGGGCTCTGGCTGGGGCTGAGGGTTTGGGGCATTGGAGAGGCTCAGGGCTATGGTGGAAGGGCAGGGTAAGGGCAGCCTGCCTTGCCATTTGTGTATGGCAGGCGCTAGGACCCTGGGGCACCAGACAGCATTTCTGCGGGGAGCCGCTCTACTGTCAGGCAGGTACGCAGCGTGGCGTGGCGGGGGGAGACCCGTGGGGGCCAGGGCCCAATCCAGGCAGGGCCGGGGGAGAGACCCAGCTCCAAATATAGCTGGAGCAGGGCACCTGCCGCCTATGCACAGAACATGAAAAACACCTCCCAGACTGACCAGGGTGCCTAGTGACTGCACTGTGTGTGTGACCTGCTGTAGATCCTGCCCCCGTGTCTGTACCCAGGTAATGGTGACCGTCCTATGCAATTACCAAACCCCTCCCCCCCCTTCACACAAAGTCTTCTGTAAAGAAACATGACGGAAACAGTAATGAACAGCAAACTATTTTTAATAATCAACTACACAGTGAGGGGATGAAACTGGGATTTGGGCTTGGGTGATCCAGGAAGGGAAGGAATTCTCAAAATTTAGCGAATGAGAGCTTTTTGGTACTTGAGCACTCTGCTGGGTGATCCAGGAAGGGAAGGACTTCTCAAAATTTAGCGAATGAGAGCTTTTTGGTACATGAGCGCTCTGCTGGGGTGCAGTGACAGTTTTCACGGCCCCTGGCGCACCTCCTTCTTGTTATTTTGGGTGAGGGGGGTATTGGACTTTGTGGCGGGGGAGGGCGGTTGCAGATACAGTGCAAGGGGGCTCTGTCCTCCTGCCTGCGGTCCTGCAGAACATCCACAAGGCGCCTGAGCGTGTCCGTTTGCTCCCTCATTAGTCCAAGCAGCGTTTGAGTCGCCTGCTGGTCCTCCAGATGCCTTCTGTCCTCCCGTTCGCTGTGTGAGCGCTGCTGCTGGGAGAGGTTCTCCCTCCACTGGCTCTGCTGGGCCGCCTCGGCTCGGGAGCAGCCCATAAGTTCTGCGAACATCTCGTCCCATGTCTTTTTCTTGCGCCGCCTAATCTGCACCAGCCTCTGTGAGGGGCATGCTGGAGCAGGTCGGGATACAGTTGCAGCTGTGTGATGGGAAAAAGGGATTGACTTCCTTATAAAGATACATTTTTGCAAAGAAGAAACATAGTCTAGTCAGTCTCTGTGAACAAGACCATGCACAGCACTCACTCAGGGAAAGTTCGAATTTTCGGAATTCGCTTTCATTGCCTGGGGGATTGCACTGCAGATCAGACAAGTGGGGCAGGACAGCAGAATCCGTGGAGCAGCCAGGCATGGTAAGCCAAAAACTTTTGGCTGCTTAAAAGTGAATGTATACCACTGTCCTCTTGCTACAGGCAATCCTGAAAGCATAAACTCTGCCCCTGTTGCACCCCCTTGCGTCTGTTCCCTGGGAAAGATCCCTGTATGCTGCCACTCTGCAGCCTCCACCACGTGGCTGTAAAGTGACGCTCATTGTTATGCAAAGGAACAGTGAAGCACTCCCAATACTAATAGTACACAAATTACTGTAATTAAATGCAGGAGTCTCCGAGCGAGATCACCCTGAGGAGGGTCACTGAGGCAGATAGAGAGCGCATGCTGCGTGAAAGCCAGCACAAACCAGGGGCCTATGCTGCCATGCTCGTGGAGGCAATGCTCCCGGAGTACCTGATGATAGCCTGGCGCGGAAAAGTGTGCTACCACGGAGCACCCAATAAGGCAGCTCTCCCCAGGAACCTCATGCGGAGGCTTTTCGATTACCTGCAGGAGAGCTTCTCGAAAATCTCCCAAGAGGATTTCTGTTCCATCCCCATATATATTGACCTTCTTTTCAACTAGTAACTATTCCAGCTCCATTAAAAATAAATATTAACATGTTTAAAGCACTTACAGACTGATCCTTCCCCTGATTCAGGGTCCGGGGTAACGGCTGGGGAGGGTTGGTAGGGGATCTCTGTGAGGGTGATGAAGAGATCCTGGCTGTCTGGAAAATCAGCATTGTAAGCGCTGTCGACTGCCCCCCCCCGTCCTCATCTCCTTCCTCATCTTCCCCGTCCGCGAACATCGCCGAGGAACTGGCCGTCGACACTATCCCATCGTCGGAGTCCACGCACACTGGTGGGGCAGTGGTGGCAGACCCACCTAGAATGGCATGCAGTGCCTCGTAGAACCGGCATGTCTGGGGCTGGGCTCCGGAGCGTCCGTTTGCCGCTCTGATTTTTTGGTAGCCTTGTCTCAGCTCCTTGACTTTCACGCGGCACTGCGTTGTATCCCGGCTATATCCTCTGAGTGCCATGGCTTTGGAGACCTTCTCGTAGGTCTTTGCATTCCGTTTGTTGGAGCGCAGCTCCGAAAGCACAGACTCATCGCCCCACACAGCAATGAGATCCAAGACTTCCTGGTCAGTCTATGCTGGGGCCCTCTTTCTAGACTGAGATTCCCTGGACTCCTCTGCTGGAGAGCTCTGCATCGTTGCCAGTGCTGCTGAGCTCGCCACGACGTCCACACAGGAAATGAGATTCAAACTGGCCAGACAGGAAAAGGAATTCAAATTTCCCCGGGGCTTTTCCTGTGTGGCTGGTCAGAGCATCCAAGCTCGGACTGCTGTCCAGAGCGTCAACAGAGTGGTGCACTGTGGGATAGCTCCCGGAGCTACTAAGGTCGATTTGCATCCACACCTAGCCTAATTCAACATAGCCATGTTGAATTTAGCGCTACTCCCCTCGTCGGGGAGGAGTACAGAAGTCGAACTAAAGAGCCCTCTATGTCGAATTAAATAGCTTCATGGTGTGGACGGGTGCACGGTTAATTCAAATTAACGCTGCTAAATTCGAATTAAAGTCCTAGTGTGGACCAGGCCTAAGAAGTATCTGTTTAGAAGCTAGAAAGATAAAGTTTGTGCACAAAAATTAGGCTTCATTCTCATCTCACACGCACCAGTGAACATCAGGAGTAATCCCAATTGTGCAAAAATTGAGCTATACCAGTATGAAACCAGTGTAAGTGGATGCAGAATCAGGCTCCTGGAGTTTAGGGAATTCTCCATCCCATTACATGCTCCTACCAAAATTATTATTCTGATTATTAAAATATAGTTTAAATCTAATTCAATGTCTAGATGATTACTGGCACAGACATACAAGATGGAGTGAAAAGTGTCTGAAGGCAATGCATACCAGCACCAGTTCCTGGATTCATTATGCATTTGGGGCATAAAAGTCTGGAACTTTTACCAAGGCTGTGACAATAAAATAATATTTAGCTCTCAGTGATTTTAATATAAAAATCTCAGTGTGATTTTCAAATATTAAAACTCTCAATATCACTCAATAGCCTGTCACCCATGGAGCAACAGTAGGAAGTATGTTGTCTAAACTCTTCTAACAGGCAAAGAAAATCAGAGTCGATACTAAGCCATGGTGGATCTAGGGAGCAATAAATCCACAAAGCATTAAGAACCTCTGTGTGGAGTCCCACCGAGCTATTCACTCTCTTACTGCTGAATTACACATTTTGCCAAAGTCATCATAATGCCGTGTCTCTCTAGGCACATGTGCATTTAGGGTATGTCTACACTGCAATTAGACACTTGCAGCTGGCCTGTGCCAGCTGGCTCAGGTTAAGGGGCTGTTTAATTGCAGCATAGATGTTCAGGCTCTGGGTGCAGCACAAGCTCTGGGACCCTCCCCCTCCAGCTTAAGTCCAAACATCTGTACCACAGTTAAACACCACCTTAGGTCGATCCTTGCAAGCCTGAGTTAGGTGGCACAGGCCAACTGCAAGTGTCTAATTGCAGTATAGACATGACCTAAGAGGCAATTTTTTGGTTTTTCTCTGACTGCAGTAGCTCAGTTCTACAGTCTGCACAGAGCTATGCTGTTTCTTCCAGAAAAAGCAAAAGAAGGCAGTTGGCAAAGTCATCTACATCTACTGAAGTTCACTCTTAAAACACCCACAGGCACCGGCAACAGACAATTATAGCAGGGTCACTTTTTTTTCCCTCCACTGTGCCTATTTAATAACAGTGATTCTGCAAACATCTTTACAGGGAGAGAGCGCTGTTTGGCTAGTAACTACTCTGTGGTGCTGCATTTAATTAACATGTTAAAATGCTTCTGGAGCAGTCACGCTTGATTTTAGTGGGGGGGGGGGAGAAAAGCCTCAGATTTCTTGCTTGTATTTGACAGCTATTTCCATAACAATGACTAAAGTTTAAATATGTTAAGTCAACAATATAATATAGAGATAGCCAGAGAGGTGGCAAACACTCATTAACTTTGTGGCATGGTCGATGTCATTAGCGTTAAATGGGATCACTGAACCAGGACACCAATCTCCTGCTGCATGAGTGAGATCCTCATACATTGGAGAGTAACAGGAGCTGGATTAACTAGCATGGAGTCTGAGACTAGCAACCAATTACTACATGAGACTACAAGACTTTGCATAAATTATCAGTACATAGTATTCTCCTGCCGGACACATCTCTTTCGAGACCATGGTACACCTTGAATGGTCTTACCAAGTGCAAACTTTTTTTTTTAAAGTACAAAACCAGCAGATGAGAACTTTTTTTCTAATGAGTCTATTAGTACTGCTTTGTGCGTCTAGAGTCACTGCAACGTGACTCCCTTCTGACAATAAAGTTACTACTGGACCCTGGAGGAGGTGGGGAGGGAGGAGAAGCCAGAGTCTGAGCCCCGCTGCCCTGGGTGAGGGTGGAGCTCGGGTTTTAGCTTCAGCCCCGAGTCCAGCAAGTCTAATGCTGGTCCTGGTGAGCGACCTACTTTGGGGTCCCAACCCACAGTTTGAGAACCATTGATACAGACTGAAAGGGGTGTCCTGTGTCCAAAAACAGGAGACCTAAAATTGTAGTAACACTTGGATTCTAATTCACAGTATTGCCAATCATTTGCTGTTTGATTTAGTTTTCTCCCCTCAGTTGAGAAATATATGCAGCATCCATTTTGATATTTACATGTTTCACCAAGGTGGTGTGAAGGTTCAGAGTTTGTTTGTTTGTTTGTTTGGGGGGTTCTTCCAGGGGTTTTATATTCTTTGTTAAAAAGCACCATGTAAGTGCATAGTCAGTAATATACCACAAGAACATTAAAATAGCCATACTGGATCAGACCAATGGTCCATTTAGCCCAGTATCCTCTCTTCTGACAGTGGCTAGTGCCAGAGGCTTCAGAGGGAATGAACAGAATAGTCCTGTCACAAGTAATGGCAGTCAGAGGCCTAGGGACAACCAGAGCATGGGTTTGCATCCCTCATCATCTTAGCTAATAGCCATTGATGGACCTATCCTCCATGAACTTATCTAATTCTCTGCTGAAACCAGTTATACTTTTGAGTGGTAACAGCTCATTTAGATCCCATCATTTTGTATGTATAGTCGGTATTATGTTTTCTGATGTGCAGTACTTCAAATTAATCAGCATTGAATTTCATCTGCCATTTTGTGCCCAGTCACTCAGTTTTGTAAGATCCCTTGTAATACTTCACGGTCAGCTTTGGACTTCTCTTGAGTAATTTTATATCATCTGCAAGTTTTGCCACTTTACTATTTATCCCTTTTTCCAGATCATTTATGAATATGTGGAACAGCATTGGTCCGAGTACAAATCCTTGGTGATCCCAATATTTTTACCTCTCTCCATTCTGAAAACTAACCATTTATTCCTATCCTTTAGTTTCTATCTCTCAATCAGTTACTGATCCATGAGAGGACTTTCTCTCTTACCTCATGATTGCTTACTTTTGATTTGCTTTCTTTTTGCAGGGTAGTCAGCTCCCCCCCAACCTAAATAGGGTCTGTATAACAGGTTTAGACCATCCATTAATAGGTGCCCATTAGTAGCAAACTCAAAAGTGCAATACTCTTCCCCTGTTGCTGATTATGCTTTGTGTGCATGTCCTCCAGGCAGATTTTCCCAGAATGCACTTGTACAAACTCAGGCAGTCAAACTGCAGTGAATGTGGATACACAAACACAGTTGAGACATGGCTGCTTTGTGAAAACACCTTCTGTGTTGACAGAACTCAGCCGTCTTTGCTGTAACCAGTTTAGATGAGTGTGTCACAGACTGGTTAAAAAACCAGGGTTCTGCTGGTAGTGTAGCCAGGGCCAAAATGTGAAATTGTCACATTAATGTTCAGAAAACATGTGTTTTGACTTTGACAGGGGGCTTTCAGATTTGTCAGCCAAGAACTAAATCTGTAACCTTTTGATTGAAAGAAACTCAGCCACCAGTGACCCTGGGTATGATTACTGTATTTAAAACATTAAATTTTGCTCGATTGAATGGTATAATTATTTTACTTCAGCATGTAACTTCTTCTGCAAAGGTTCCACCTATGCCCTTCTTTACCCATTTGATTATTTTGGTTTCAAAGACAATCCGTTCCGTGAAGCAGACACACTTGACTGAACAGTAGAGAATACTACCGGAGGGCAGCCGCAATATCCAACAGTTACATGTACGATATACTCTGTGTTCCAGGGAAATCCCTACTGAAAATGTGTATGGCATTGTGCAGAGATAATCAAGGACAGAAAAGAGCTACAGCCATTTATATTAGGCAACTTTATCCTGGGGTGTACTTCACAAAATACCTTTAAAATAATAGATATAGATATAAGAGGAATAAGAACTCATGGAAGAATTAGGCAGCTATATCCTGAGGTAGATAAGCTGCTCTATACAATAGATGGCATTAGTTACTTCCACGCTGACTCCATATCTTCCCTCCCCCCAACCTGCTGCAGAAATATAATGTCCATTATAACCAGAATGCAACACACATTTCAGTTTAAGCCAGTAACAGAATTCCTGCTTATTCCGTTTCGTTGTGGTTACAGGGCCCTCTGGTATACTATAACTTAAGTAATAAGACAGCATTTTGGAGAATTATTGTGTATCTGGGCTATGTTTTGTGAGGCATAAGACAAACGGTGGAATGACTGAAACTACCTGAGTCGTATAGTAAATTAATCCCTTAGAAATGTTTTGCCTGGAGTCTATTATTGCTGTTTTAAAATGGACACTTAGAGAAAAGAAATGAAGTGGTCTTATCCACACATTTAGTAGGGACTATTGACACTATGTAAGATGTGATTGCCAGACAAAGAATTAATTCTGTGCAGACTGCAAAAGCTGTTTTATAAAGAAAAGTAGCATTTAACAAAGGAACATAAGAATATCTGTACAGGGTTAGGCTCATGCAGCATCCTGTCTATATCAGTGTCCAGAACCACAAACAGGGGAAGAGGAAAGAAATCACTAAGTGGACAGTAATAGACTAATCAGACCAGAGAGGAAGTTTCTTCTTAACCTCCATCACATAGGGATTAGTTTATATCCTGAAGTGAGGGTTTATATCCCATCAAAACAATTAATTTTTATCTTACCTAATGTACCTGTGGATTTCTCATTAGCCATATAGATCTTTAATGCTTTCTTGACACTAAATAAGTTCTTGGCCCAAACAGGATTTTGAGCAGTGATTCCTGTATTATGAGAAAAAAGTAAACAGGGCTACCAATGCATCTTTTATATACCATTCTGCGTACCATGCCTTTATCGTGTTGCCCAATCTTTGTCTCCCCTTTAAACTAAACAGACCCAAACTTTTCACTCTCTTCATATGGAAAGTCCTTCCAGGCCTCTAATCATTGTCACTACTTGGATCTAAACTACTTTTACCTCTGCTATACTTTTTTCAGTTAGTGTGAGCATAAGTGAACACTGTACCCCAGGAGAACACATATTATCATTGATTTATATAATGGCATTACAGTAGCATTGTACCAATTGAGTATCCTGGAAATAGCATGATGTGGCTAAACAAAACAATGGTGGCTTTAATCTTATTTATTTTGGAAGGAGCATATCCTAATACAGAAAGCTTGTTAACCAATATCTCCTCCTCCAATCCTGCTAGCATTGACATAATATGAAACAAGCAAGCAAAACTGCAAACTTTTTAACTTAATTTTTCTTGATAGTATACATTTTATTAAAACTGATGTATTTATAATTCTGAGCAATTGAATCAGAGACAAAAAAAACCAAAAACAAATAAGCTGTTCTTGAAAATAATCACTTAGGCGCTGGTTGTATTTGATGTCTAGGGTTCTCCAATACAGTGATGGCAATGTCAATTTCCCTTGAAAAGAGGAACAAACATTCTTGGGGTCAATGCCACATTTATATCTGGTGCTCCTGAACCCCCATAATCCATAGTGGAATGTTTCCCAAGAAAACCTGGGTAATTGCATAGTACAGCATTGTTCTGTTTTTGTTTTACTCTCAACAGACTCATGAATCATAGGACAAAAGACAAGGATATTTTTAAAGCTGATTAGGAGATTTTGACACACAACCTCCATTAATTTAAATGAAAGTTGTGTATCTAAATCCTTCATCAGCTTTGAAAATCTCAGCCAAGACATTTGGAGGATCTATACAAAACAGATAATAGAATTCTGCCATGGCACCTATGATTAGCTATAAAGACATGACATGGGCTACCTAGATTGTCTATATAAGTATCTTCTCTTCTTTCTCTTTGGCTATCCTTCAACACGAGGACATCTGCCGGCCACATGGATTCATTGGTGAGTTTTTAAGTGGCTGAGGAGCCCAATGCGTGACCGCTCTTCCCACCGTCCTTAACACAGGTCTTTACCCAAGGCCTCCCCCTCTTGCAGCGTTCCCCTTTTCTAAGCCTCCCAGCCTGGGACTCCTAAGCCCTAGGACACCTCCCACAACAAACCTTTTGCTTCCAAGCTTGGCTTCCCCTGAACCACCCAGATCTTCCCCCTATTCTAGGGGCCACTGCCTGAGCCTTCCCCTTCTCAAGAGGCTCCAGCTTCGGTCAGTTCTCACCAACTGCTTTCTCCAAAGCTCCTCACCAGCATCTCAGTTACTGTTCACCTTTCAAACTCAGCTCTCTCAGAAGGTACTCCTTCCAGGTCTTCACTGCTGCTTCCTTCTTCTCTGGGTCTCAGACAGCTGTCACTTGTCCCTTCCTGACTCTCTCCGAATCTGACTTGCCAGATCTCTAAGTCACCTGGATCTCTTTCCCTCTAAGGCCCAGGTGCCCTTTGTTAAGCTGAACTGTGTGTGGGGAGGGGAGAAACTGGCCAGTCACAGGTGCCCTGCCTTTTTCCTCTATCCTAGAATGTTGATGAATAGTAATATATCTATAGCTACAACCAAATCACTGTTAACTAATGCTGCAGCACTGCTGTGTGTGCATCCATAGGTATACGCATATACACATACATACAGAGCAGTACTACAGGACTTGTTAACAGATTTGTCCCACAAATCTGCAGATAATCAATAATTTAAAAATGCATCCTCTACATATGTATGTCTTTAAATTTACACATGCACTGAGAACATAATATATGGTTATAATTATAATTATAAGTTCAAGTAGAGTGAAACCATTTTGAATTATTTCTAACAATATGTGAGAATAGATGATTTTAAAAGATATCACCTTGAAATCTGGTCAGTTTCAACCAATGAAAAATGCCAATGATTTACCCGAGTCCCCCTACCAATTGTTATGATTTTATAAGTGCCAGTTCAGATAGCATGTGATACAGAGCTCACTTCTGGGCATGGTTTATTCACATGCACCAGTAGAATAATTTCCTCAGACATTGTAGTAAAACCATTTTCCAATTTCACAGTAAACAGAAACATATAAGTAGATAGACATATGTCATTTTGATTAGATATAGCTATACCTTTTACTTATTCATTTCTAGAAAAAGATGCAGACACAGGACAGATGAAACCAACCACAGAAGAAAAACAGTGAAACTGACTATCCACAGAAGTGCTGTCAAAGGCACAAAGTAAAACTGAAACAGAGATTTCTCTCCCTTCAAATCTCTTTCAGTGCTACTAATCTTAGGTGTTGCTTGTAACAGCAGTAGGTAATTAAAAAAACACACACACCAGACACAGGAGTGATTTTTAAGTTGACAGTGTCCCTTTTAAGTCAACTCGGTACAGACTAGCATCACAGCATGCTGTAGCTGTACCTTCTTTCTCTATGAAGCTGTTTTTTCACTGTCATCACAGACTTCACATGAAATGTTGAACTGATATTTGCCATGAAAAACATGATTCTTGAACTTTCTACTAGTTTTTCTGTTTACACATGCAGTTTTTACATCTGGCCTGGACATAGGGTTAGTATGACTGCAGCCTAACCCAACCGTGATCCCCTTACAAATGCAAATGATCCCACTGGCTTCAAAGGGGCTACTGGTGTGAGTAAGATAATCTTACTTTGGCCCTTAGTTTGAAGTCATATTAATCATATCCGAACAGAACATACAAATAGGGTGCCGGCGGGTTCTTTGTGGAAGGGGGGCAATAGTTATTCTCTTCCTCTGAACTGGAAGAAAACTACTCTACACGAACATTGCTGTGGGACCTCACTGGAAGCAAGAGGAGTGTGTGGGGTTAGGCTGGCAGAACAATGCTGCAGACATTAAATACAACAACCCATCTCCTTTTTACATAGGAACTAAAGGCCAGATCCACAGGTGGTAGGAATGGGTGTACTTCCATTAACTTCAGTTGAGTTATGCCAAGGATCTGGCCCTAAAACTCCATAGTGCTGCAGGAGTTGGCAGGGCCGGCTCTAGGCACCAGCGCAGCAAGCAGGTGCTTCGGGTGGCCAACAGAAAGGGGCAGCACGTCCGGCTCTTGGGCGGTAGAGCTGCCGCCGAAGTGCTGCCGATCGTGGCTTTTTTTTTTTGCCGCTTGGGGCAGCAAAAACCCTGGAGCCAGCCCTGGGAGTTGGTGACTGACCCGCAGGACCTTTCTTCTTCATACCTGATCAGTGCTACATGGTATTTACCCTCTGTGCTATCTGTGAATCCCTTGCTTTTTAAAAAAGATAGATCCTCTTCTTTCTACAAGACTGTCATACCCATTTAAACTGGAGGACAATATAGTAGATGATAGTTGCTTTTAATTAAGTATTCCACCCTACTGATTTTCTGCCAAAGGAAATATTTAGCCCACCTTCTCACTAGGTTTCCTTTCCCCCATCCCGTTCTACGGTCTTTCGTTTCTTGCTGCCTGTCTCTTGCTAAATAATGCTCATTCATCTTCATTTTGCTTACAGTTGCTGTGATTTGCTACTCGAGCCCTTTCAATCACACCAGTGAAGGACAACCCCCACCCCCCCAAAAATAGCCCTCTTTTTGAATTTCCTTGCCTCTGTCCATTTGTGGCACAGAGTTATTGACGTGTACTCTTTTCAATGCTTTAGTTACCGCCAAAGCTATTATTATTTCCTTCCCTTTCAGTTGATGCACATATTCAGTTAAAAATCAATTGTGCACCACATCCACCAACATACCCCTAGACTTATTTCCTCCACTTAATATTTTCCAGTCTGTGCTTGGATAGTTAAAATGTTCCATTAATACCACTCAGGCCTTTTAACTTTTTTTTTTTTAAATGCTCCATCATTTCACAGTCCATTTGTCATTTGTGGCAAGATGGCCTACTGCATAGCTAGTTTACCCTCTGAAACGCCATCCTCAATCTATAGTATCTCTTCACTCTTAATTTCATAGATGTCTTTTGGCAGTTGTCTCAAGTACAGCTGGAAGGGCCTCTCACTTGGAGCGTGATTTGGTCTATTCAAAAAGTTTAGAGCTTTAGAAAAAAAATATGGGGGTTATCAAATTGTGGCTACTTATGCTCAATGTCCATGTCTAAATGTGCATTGGGGGCCTAGAACAGGGTTTCTCAAACAGGGGTCGTTGCTTGTGTAGGGAAAGCCCCTGGTGGGCCGGGCCGGTGTGTTTACCTGCCTCGTCTGCAGGTCCGGCCGATCACGGCTCCCACTGGCCGCGGATTGCTGCTCCGGGCCAATGGGAGCTGCTGGAACAGCGATCCGCAGCCAGTGGGAGCCGCAATCAGCTGGACCTGTGGACAGGGCAGGTAAACACACCGGCCCGGTCCGCCAGGGGCTTTCCCTACACAAGCGGCGACCCCTGTTTGAGAAACCCTGAGCTAGAGATAGGACCATAGCAAAACTTTGTATCCTTAAAACTTTAAACTTTGGTGAGAGCAAGACACTTCTGTTCCAAACCCAGATCTGGGTTTTGTAGCTGGCCCCTCTTGCTATTACGCATCAAACCACACACAGACCCAAACTTCCCTGTCCTAGGATGGTGTGAAATGTTAGTTGGAATTCTGCAGCTCCAGCCCAGCTCTTCTACTGACTCCCTAGAGCTAAAACAGCATGTTAGCAAACATGAGGCTTCAGGATGCAAGGATTCCTGAAGCTGCTCATCAGCTCTGAGGGAGGCACAAAGGAGGCTGTATTTGAAAGTAGAAGATAATGCCAATGAGACAGAAATCAGCAGAGTGCAGAGGAGTGGTAGATAAGGGGAGATAAGAAGAAATTGTAGAGTTGGTGAACAGAAAACATCAGACCAGAGTGAGGAAGGTGATGTGCAAGAAAAGCAAAAGGGACAGTTTTAGGGGAAGCTGTAGGGGAAAAAAACATTAGGTTAAAAAAATATGAAAAATATGGGAGAGCCCTGGCACTTAGGTAACACAGTGACATTAGACTTGTCAAGAGATTGCAGACCAGGCCAACTAGGAGGACAAAAACAGACAATTTTATTGTCAGTATTTGTATTTCAGCAGCACATAAAAACACGGACTGAGAATGGTTCGCTTTTGTGCTATGCACTATGTAAACACACAGTGAGAGAAGCTCCTGCCCCAAAGAGCTTGCGTTCTAAATAGAAAGACTGACAAAAAAGTGGGAGAGAAAACATAAGGGGTGTGTGTGTATATATGTGTATGTGTGTGCGCACGTGTGTATGTGTGCGTGTGTAAAACACAGATCTCCTGACTCCCAGTCCTGTGCCCTATCCACTAGTCCATGATGCCAACCCAGTCACTGATTTGAGACTGAGGGCTGAAAAGATAATAAAAAGGGGGATAAAGAGGACAGGATGAACCAACAGAGGAATTTCTAATGATACTAGAATAAGGAAGATTAAAATAGAAATGTGCAACCTTAAAAATAAGAGTAAAATGCAATGATGGCAAGGCATGATATGGAACTTCCACGTGCCATTTCCTGATCTAGAGCAAGACCTGGGAATTGATCTCATCGCCATTAGACATTGTTTTTCTTTTAAAGTAATCGAACTGGTCCTGGTGGAACATGGTGTGGTGTTAGGGGCTGTGCCTTTAAAGAGTGGGCTTTCCAGACAGAGAATCCAGGCACTGTCAAGTTCTCATTATACACAGCCAGATGGAACCAGGCAGTGGATAAAGCAAAGCTCTTGCAATCACCGTAACCACTGAGGCATGTGTCCCTAAAGGGACTGAGGAATTGCCACACTGAGTGTCCTATTGCCTAACTTTTAGGCACCTAGAAAATCATAGCAACAACACTGTAATCCACAAAGATTGAATTAAATGCCTAGGCTCCCTGTACAATTCATAGCCAGAGACAGGCATCCTATAGCAGGGGTGGGCAAACTTTTTGGCCCGAGGGCCACATCTGAGTGGGGAAATTGCATGCAGGGCAGGAGGTTGGGGTGCAGAAGGGGTGCGGAGTGCAGGAGGGGCTCAGGGCAGGGGGGCAGGGAGGGGCATGGGAGGGGGCTCAGGGAAGGGGGTTGGGGGGCAGGAGGGGTGCGGGGTGCAGCAGGGGGCTCAGGGCAGGGAGTTGGGGTGCAGGAGGGTTGAGAGGTGTGGCAGGGGGCTCAGGGCAGGGAGTTGGGGTGCAGGATGCAGGAGGGGTTCGGGCTCCAGCCCGGTGCTGCTTACCTGGAGCGACTCTGGGGTGGCAGTGGTGCGCACCGGGGCCAGGGCAGGCTCCCTGCCTGCCTATCTGCCTTGACCCTGGCCCCAGCCCCACGCTGCTCCGGGAAAAGGCCAGCCAATGGGAGCTTCAGGGGAGGTACCCACAGGCAAGAGCAGCGCGTGGAGCCCTCTGCCCCCCCCCCCCCCGTGGGGCTGCAGGGACGTGGTGCGGCCATTTCCCAGAGCAGCGCAGGGCCCGCGGCGCCATGGGGGTGGCAATCCCGCAAGCTGGATCCAAATCCCTGAAGGGCCAGATCCGGCCTGCAGGCCGTAGTTTGCCCACCCCTGTCCTAGAGTGAGATGGTAGGCAGTTCCCTGACTAAGCTAGTCAGTGGGAGATGCCCACAAGAGGGATCCTAAGCCCCCCCCACACACACACCTCATAGAGTTAGGTGTCTAAGTCTGTGTTGCAGGGAGATCTCTATCTCTGCTTAGTGATCCATGAATGAGAACCCCTGTCCTGGAGTCAAGCAGCTTAGAAGCCAAAGCTGTTACTTACAGGAATGAGTTAGGTGTCTGCCTTGCTACACACAAAAGCAGCCAGTGGAGATGCTGCTGCTGACCTTATAATTTTTAGTCCAATGGTCAGAGCACTCACCTGGGAGGTGGGACACCTGGATTCAGTTCCCTCCTCCCCACCTGCAGGGGTGAAAGGATTTGAATAAGGGTCTCCTAGCTCTCCACAGGATGCTCTAACCACTGAGTTATGAGATATTCTGATGAAGGACTCCTTTAATCTCTCCTGTTGAAGCTGTTCCACAGTGGATAAATAATCACAGTGATTGGACCAGGGAGTGTTTTGACCACTGAGCTAACTTGCCAGATTATGAATGGGACTCATTCTGGTAGGTGGCTTCTGAGATAGGGTGCCAGGTGCCCAGTTTTCGAACAGAAAGTCCGGTTGAAAAGAGGACATGACAGTGTCTGGTTAGTGGATCTGACTAGACACCCAAAGTCCAGTTACTGCAGGCAGGGAGGCCCCGAGTCATCACCCATGCCAGCCCCTACTTAGCCAGGGCCGACTCCTACCTGCATCAGGCAGTTGCAGCTCCCAGCCCTGGCTCCGCAGACAAGTCCCTCCTAACTCAGGCAGAGGTGGGGGAGAAAGGTGAAGGGCAGCGAGCAATGGGGGTAGGGGGAAAGAGAAGTAAATGGGGGAAGGGCCTCAGGGGGAAGGGGAAGAGCAGGAGCGGAGCCTTGGGGGAAGAGGCAGGGCAGAGGTGAGGCCTGGGGGGAAGGAACAGAGCAGGGGCAGGGCCTCATAAGGCAGGGGCAGGAGAGGGTTCTCAGGGGGAAGGGGCGGGGAAGGAGAAGTTCCAGCACTCCTGCTGGAGTGTCCGGTTTTGAAATATTATGAAGTTGGCAACCCTATTCTGAGCACACCTACTGGCTCGGACTCCTCGCGCAGGATAGGTGTTTGTCCCCTATCTTCCCCTGGTTCATGAATCACGGTGGAGCTTAGGTGAGCATCTGGATGCCAGAGTGAGGCAGCAGTACACACAGGCAGAAACGTAGGAGGCAAGGGAGCTTTTCCCCTGCAAATGTAGGTGCCGAGTGAGTTTAGTTGTCTAGAGGGTTCAGAGGGAGTTTTGTAGGTTGCAGAACCTAAAACTGGGACTTAAGTGCCTAAACCTGAGATTTAGGTGCCTAGGTCTGCAGTTTAGATATATAAGTATCTTTGTGACCAGGGCATGGGTGATTAGTAAACGCCACACATTCTATGACACACAGGGAGCTCCACTGTCTTGGATAACAAAGAGTAGTAGTGCGGCCTCATCACTCCTATTGCCTGAAGTGACTCTGTGGTGAGTAGGCAGCTAGGGTGCAGCAGCAATGGGCTTAGCTACTCATCTATACTGCATAGAAGCAACTATGATAGGCAAAAGAGACAGGGCCCATAAAACATTTTTGTTGTGCACTCACAAGATTTAAGCCAGCTATTAGCTAGTCTCTGCTAAATCCTGTCTTTCAGAAACTAACACATTCTTCATTATAAGCAGGTTCTCTATTCTCTTTTATTTGCCTACTTATCCTTTAATGTGAATACCCCAGTTATAGCCATCAAAATAGATTTCATTTAAGCCCACAATTTTACATTTTTCTGTATCGGTGAATGCCTCCAGTTTATTTATATCATTTTTGCTGAACATCTTGCTTTTATATATAGGCACTTTATGAATCTTGAAATGGAACTTACTTGCCTTTAAACTGTTACTCATAAATCCCAAATTTAGCTGTGTTATATAGCTCATCTCCATTCCAAGTACATACTCTTTCTCTTTCCTCCCTGACACAGTACTTTATATCTTTATATGCCTAGCCTCCTTTTTGGTACCGATATTATGTTCACCTGAACAAAGTTTTCCCCAAAAACTTAGTACAAATTTCTCTAATTAGTTTCTTACTCATTTTCAAAAATCCTAACTACTCCTTACTAATTCACATATGATTCTCCATCTACCCTAAAATGATCTCCAGTGCTCTTCTCTTTCACTGCATCTCTCAAGGCAAGCAATTGAATTTCTAATCTTTCTTACTGTACCTGGTCTCAATTTAAACACCAGTATTACACACATAACAGTAATAACTTCCCTAGAGGACCTTTTCTTAATATCCCTTCCTTCCTTATCACCCGAAGGAGTTCTAACCAACTTGCCTTAATAGTTAATACAAAAGCAAGACAGCACTTGATGAATTAGATAGCAACACAATTACATATGACAAAAGAAAATATTTTCCTCATTTCATTTGTTTGCCTTTTATATGAATAGATATAGGCAACATTATAATCAAATCCAGGTGTCCTAAGTAAGACACGTATCTCACCCATGTCAAAGTCTGTATGTGAAAATTTCCCATCCCCTTTATGTGAATCTAACACAGAGGTCGGCAACCTTTCAGAAATGTTGTGCCGAGTCTTCATTTATTCACTTTAATTTAAGGTTTCACATGCCAGTAGTACATTTTAATGTTTTTAGAAGGTCTCTTTCTATAAGTCTATAACATATAACTAAACTATTGTTGTATGTAAAGTAAATAAGGTTTTTTAAATGTTTAAGAAGCTTCATTTAAAATTAAATTAAAATGCAGAGCCCCCCGGATCGGTGGCCAGGACCTGGCAGTGTGAGTGCCATTGAAAATCAGCTTGCATGCCGCCTTTGGCACCTGTGCCATAGGTTGTCTACCCCTGATCTAACATTTACAAATTATTATTGCAGCCACAGATACAAAGATTGGATTCCATAAACTGTCAGAGGGCCTATTTTCTATGGTTTCACTGAGAGTCCCTCAAGCATGTGTCTTTTCCTTGGCACAGTACTAATGCTGATTGCACAGAGCTGTCTGAGCTACTATAAGCACTAGGATGCATTTTTTTTGGTCTATTAAATAAAGATATGCACCATGTTCCCACTAACAGGTCTTATAGGACCTGAGCTCAGCCACTGCCCAAAACCTTACATTGACTTAATAATGAATGTGTCTACACAACCAGGTCCCTTCCACCGACATGCCGCTTCTACAAGGAGCTGCATGCGATTCTCAGTAGCAATCTCACCATGACCCACAAGAGCAATATGGAAACCTCTGAGGAGTTGGAGTTCCAGGCCAGCACAGGCAACACAGAGAAGCAGGTCTTGGATAAGGAAGAGCGGGAGGGGAATGGGAGACAGGCGAGTGGAGGATCCATTCTCTCAGAGAGCCAGAATCTGTTTGTAACCCCGGAGCAGTCCAGCCAGTTGCAGAACAGCATCGTGGCTGAGCGTGATGCTGGGGAAGGAACTTCTGGTGACTATGCAATTTCAAGTAATATTTTGGAGTCACATGTTCTTATATTCTATTTTTTATTAAAATTAACAAGGTGAAGTATCATCGCTATCCGCTTCCCAGTGGCTGCACAAACTAGGCAGAGGGTGACCCACAAAAAAAAGGTGCCCTGTTTATGTACACAGTGATGGCCCAGGAATTCTCCATAGAGATCTCCGGGAAACTTTCACTGAGGTACTCTGCAATCCATTGCAGAAGACTTCTGGGAAGGGCTGCCTTATTTCTTCCACCATGGAAGCACACTTTCCCGTGCCACTCCAGTATTAATTCAGCTGGCATCATTGCAGTACACAGCATAGCAGTGTAAGGACTCAGTCTGTCCCTGGACACTTGCAGCATCTGTTCCCTTTTCCCCTCTGTTACCCTCAAGAGAGTTATATCAGCTAGGGTCACCTAGGGAAGATGGTGGTAATTTTCATTTCAACAGCTCAGACTGCAAACAATAGTGCCTGTGCAAATGATAATGTCTGTACTCCCCCACTGTTGTGATTTTATGCCTCTTCACCCATAGTTTCCAAAACATGGCTATAGTTTGGGTGGCAGGGGTCAACTCTACACTAGACATTGGGTCTGTACCGACAATGGCTGTGTTTTGTGCTTTCCATGGCTTACAGCTGAAAGTGCAGCCTTCAAATCTTCCTCCACACCAGCAGAGAGGCTCTCCCAGATAAGACAAAGGTGAAAGAGAATGCCTGATGACACATTATGGGTTCCAGTTGAAATCAGGAGAAAATTGCATCAAGGGATGCTGAAGCCATACTCCCAGTCCTCCCGTGAGAATGTTTTGGTCCCAGGAGGCATTATAAGCCCTTTGCCAAACACCCTTGTGATGGGTTCCCCCCAGGGTGCTACCTGGAATTGGGCCCTCTGACCCACCAGCCTGGGCTCCCTCTCACACTGTGCTGCTGTGACAAGCTGTAAAGCCCTCGAATCTGAACTTTCACCAGCATTCACGCAGGTAGGGACACACCCAGCTGCAGTTATACGCAGGCTCTCTAACCACCAGCTTCCCATCCAAGGATCCCAGAGCAGTACCGTCCTGCGCTGGTCAAATCTGGCCAGTATATGGGTTTAATACCCGGTCTGCCCCTTCCTCAATGTGAAGAGAACAAGGCACACTTGTGGTAACTAAGCAGAGATTTTCCCCAAGCACACCAGTCAAAGCTCACTGGTTTGGATTAAAACATAAAATAAGTTTATTAACTACAAAAGACAGATTTTAAGTGATTATAGGTGATAGCAAACAGGTCAAAGCAGATTACCTAGCAAATAAACAAAACCCACAGAGCACCACTCTCTACATCGATGCAAGCGCTGCTAGTGAGGACGCACTCCACTGATACAAGGAGCACTACTGACTTAATTACTGCGGCGGCTGGATGTTGTCTTAACTGAAGCCGACTTACATTTATAGTGCAGTCATGCCCTAAGAGACTGCTATTCACTGCCATTAGTAAACTTTTATCAGCTAATCCTGCCACTGGGGCAAGCCTGTGTAATATATCAGCTGCATGCAGCACTTCAGGTAGCTGAGACAAAGCACAGCAAGGAAAACTGCAAATGTCATGGGAACGAGTGCATTCAAATACTAAGTCTAATTTTGTGTCCATCACTTTAATTTGCCTTCCAGATCTCTTAGCCTCCATGAGCTGAAGACCAATTTAAGGTTAAATGGCAAGTTCCTCTTTGCCATTCCCTCTGATCTATTATTTCTGTGAACTATGGAGAGAGGCCCTTCTGTTAGGCTTGCATTATGCAGCGTTATTAGGGATATAGCACTTATCCCTGCCCCATATAGCACTGGCTCTCCAGCAATTTCAGAAAGTTTAGAAGCCATAATATTTACAGATAAACCGACCCTTTACTCAGTGACTAAAACCAACTCACATACATAGGGATGACACAGACATGTGCTCAGTTATATTTCTAAAACCACGAAATTGCAAGTGATTTACTATGGTGTAAGCTGGAGCAGAATTTGGCCCAAAGTGTATAATTCCACTTTCTCAAATGAAAAGAGAATTTCATTTTCGGTAACATTGATTTTTGGTTGATTTTTTTCAAGTCATAACAAAACAACAGCAATAAAAATAAACAAGGATGTGATTTTTTTCTGAGATAGATGTACTCAATTTTCACTTAGAACATGCACATTAGCACCTCTCAGCTCCTCTAAGAAACTAACAGAAAAGAACAACCCGCAGTTTTACCCCAAACAAGCTCCAGATAGACTTTGATCCCTTCCCCTCCCCAATCCAGCATAAAAATGGTTTTAAAATTTTACAGTTAACAAAAATATTTGGTGTCACTTATTTAAACTATGTAGGGCTTGATTATCCTCTCACTCCCAGTTTTACATAATTGCAATTCCAATATTTTCAAGTGGAGTTATTCCTGATTTACACTGGTCTACGTGAGAGCGGGATCAGGCCTATATAATCCCAGCACATAATTGATAGCTGTCATTTTTATTTCCTGTGAACTCCCAGAAATGTCATTAGTTTCTTTCACAACTAGCATAGGCAAGAATTGAATGCGGTAACAAAAACAAAATTCTTGATACAGTATATGCATCTCTGTAGCCCAGAGTTCCACAATTACTTTAGGACATATACTTACATTACTAGATGAAATATAAAACATGCTTTAATTTTTTTTTTTTCAAAAACAACAGTTTCACTCATTTATAAATCAGAAAAAGCCAGGACATAAGACAAAAGAACTGTGATCTTAAAGGATGCTCTATTGTAATTTTTAAAGGTTCTTAATTCAAGAACATAATTCCAGGAAGACTCAGCTCATTTTCTACCCACATGGCTTCTGGTTTTCATTTATATGAGCCTAGATGTGTGATACACATGTATATATTACATATATACACACACATTACGGACTCATTTTTGTACACATTAACCTATTGTACATGGAGAATGCTATTCTGTACTTAGACCCCCAATCCTGCAAGACTGGAAGACAATGAATTATTCACAGTGTGTAAATATAAGCATGATTGTAAATCTTTGCAGGATTGGAGTTTTAGGGCTGTATGCTCTTCGGGGTGGGAATTGTACTATTCTCGACTAGCTTGTTGGCTTGTGATATACAGGCAGGCAGGCTAGATGATATAATGCAATGACTCTCAACCTTTCCAGACTACTGTACCCCTTTCAGGAGTCTGATTTTTCTTGTGTGCCAAATTTCACCTCACTTTAAAACTATTTGCTTACAAAATCAAACATAAAAAATACAAAAGTATCACAGCACACTATTACTGAAAAATCGCTTGCTTTCTCATTTTTACCATATAATTATAAAATAAATCAATTGGCATATAAATATTTTACTTACATTTCAGTGTATAGTATACAGAGCAGTATAAACGTGACTGTATGAAATTTCAGTTTGTACTGACTTTGCTAGTGCCTCTGCATACCCGCCCTAGGTACGCGACCCCTGGCTGAGAACCACTGAGCTAATGGTCCCTTCTGGCCTTATTGTGTATAAATTAATTACTTTATTTTAAATAATGCTGAACATAATGGGTCTGGAGCCATGAAACACTATACTACTACTACCAAATAACAAACTATGCTGCTACTGTTAATTAACTTTGAACCATACTCGGGTTGTGATTGTGCTCACACCAGCCTCTACCATTCTCCTGAGCACATCCCATCTTGGTAACATTCACCCTAAACACCAAAGTTCTACAAAAATTGCCATTTCATTTAGTTGGGAAACGCCAAGGCAGCAGCTGAAGGAAGACCCCAGCCTGTCCTCTGAGGCTGGCCTTCTTGTAATTTGCCCAGGGCCGCCCAAAGGGGGGAGTAAGAGGGGCAATTTGCCCCAGGCCCCCACAAGAGTTTTTCTGGGCCCCTGGAGCGGGGTCCTTCACTTGCTCCGGGGGCTCCAGAAAACTCTCGCGGGGCCCGGGCCCCTGGAGCTTCTTCCGCTCTGGGTCTTCGGCGGTAATTCGGCGACGGAGGTCCTTCCGCTCCGGGACCTGCTGCCAAAGTGCCGGGTCTTCGGCAGTGGGGGCCCCCCGCCGCGGGTCTTCGGGGCACTTCGGTGGCGGGTCCCAGAGCGGAAGGACCCCCTGCCACCGAATTACTGCTGAAGCGGGGGCCCCCCATCGCCAAAGACCCCAGGCCCCCTGAATCCTCTGGATGGCCCTGAATTTGCCCAGTGACTCGTGACACTGGGAGAAGAGTCGTTTAAATTGTACATCTGAGCTAAACTCCCAGTGAAATCCTAGCTCTTATGGGAGGTAAAAGAAAAGCGACAAACTTTTATTTAATGTTTTCAAATGGAGATGTTTAATTTAAGTTCAACTTGTGTAATTTAAATTACACAATGGTTTAGGAGTCAAACAGTTACCTCATAAGATAACAAATACAACGGTAGAGAGGCAGATTCTCAGGAGCAGTGCTGTTTTCTTGTGCTACACTGCTGGGAGATTTTAGTCATAAGAGTCTGTGTATCAACCCTAAAAGGATTACCCCAGTGCACAGGGCTTCCTCTGGTGGCTGTAGGTAGGGCATAAGTTCCTACACCACTACCACTTGTTGTTGCCAACATAGAGGGCACTCTTGAAAGAAAGAGTACAGAACAACTGTGTTGCATTGATCCCCAGCTATGGTTTGTATCCCATGGAGGCACTAGTAGATGGAGTAACTTAGAGCAGCTCTTAGCTTGTTCTAACATACAGAAGGGGACCAGTGTTGCGCTCAACAGCCCCAGCATTAGCGCAAAGGTGAGTGTTACACTCTTACAACTCAACCAGCACTCCATGCAATTCTCACACAACCTGGGATCTGGCACAGATTTTACACTGAAATAATCAAGCACATACTCTGGATTTACCCATACGTTCATCCATCAACTTAAATGACAGAAGGAACAGGCCTTCAGTTTATAAATTTATGACTTGTTGATGGAAATCAGTATCTTTTCTCTAAAATACCTTTAAAATGTACATATTTATTAAAAGAATGGTTGGCAACTGAACAAACATGATAATTATCATGGTCAGACCAAATATTTCTCCTCAGGGTATAAAATACAGATTTAGTCAACTCAACTGCAAATTCTCAAATCAAAATATTATCTGTTCTTTGGAATTTCACCCTGCTTCCTTGGTTGACATTTGATTCAATGAACAGCGTAGTTATAAGTATTGATCTATTAACAGAATCGTAACGGTGCTGAGGTGAGTATAGTTTGTTACACACATCTGAGCAGGAGCAACTAGATTCACAGAAATTCTTAGGCCTCTAAGGGCATGTTTACTCTGCTCCACAATTCAGACTATGGAATTGTAAATAACAGTGAACGCCAAAGTGCTGTGCTGTAACTCCCTGGTGGATGCTGCAGGCGCAAACTGAAAGATTCCTAGTTCACATTAACGTAGTTTTCTTCGCACAGGACTACACTAATACAAGCTAAGAACCTTTTAATTCATGACTGCAGTATCTACACTGGGGACAGGGCGGCTCTAGGCATTTTGCCCCCCCAAGCAGGGCAGGCAGGCTGCCTTCGGCAGGGCTGGCTCCAGACCCCAGCGCGCCAAGCGCACGCTTGGGGCGGCATCCCGCGGAAGGGCGGCAGGCAGCTCCGGTGGACCTCCCGCAGACATGCCTGCAGGAGGTCCACCGGAGCCGGGGGACCAGCGGACCCTCCGCAGGCACGTCTGCGGGAGGTCCACTGGAGCCACGGGACCGGCGACCGCCAGAGCGCCCCCTGTGGCGTGCCGCCCTGCTTGGGGCGGCACAAATCCTAGAGCCACCCCTGGCCTTCGGGGGCTTGCCTGCAGAGGGTCTGCTGGTCCCGCGGCTTCGGAGGACCTCCCGCAGGCAAGCCGCCGAAGGCAGCCTGCCCGCCGCCCTCGCGGTGCCGGCAGAGTGCCCCACACGGCTTGCCGCCCCAAGCATGCGCTTGGCGTGCTGAGGCCTGGAGCCGCCCCTGACTGGGGAGTTACAGCACAGCCGTTTGGTGTTTGATGCTATTCACAGCCCGTAGTTGAGCAGTATAGGCATGTCCTGTGTCTGAGGTTAAGTTCCACTCTTCCCCTTCCCCCTCCCCCCCCCGGCTGAACCCTATAGGTGTCCACACTCACTTGGCAGCTAAGCTTTTGTAATAAGAGTTCCATAGGCGTGCACTGCTGTCTCACACTAGTGATCCAGATATCTCCCCCCTAAGCCCCGGAGCTATTCACAAGCTAGGGGAAGATTAGGCTTTCTGCCACCTAAATCACATGCAGGACCCTATCCAATAGGCCTGCTCAGAGGGCACCAACTGGATCGGGCCAGTCAACTGCACTTGGGGCAGTCTCTCTAGAGGTCTCAGCTTTCTCCTAACTCTATTGCTCTCAGTTTAGCCCAATCCATCACCTTAAGCTAAAATGAGTCAATCGGTCCTTAAACTCCAGCGCTTGCAGACTTCCCTTGTCTCCCTGTCAGTTTCTTAACAGCAGCCTGGCATCAGACTGTTGTCCCGCCACTATTCCAGACCTTCCTCCATCACCATCTCTCTCTGTTCTCCCTCCTTTATAGCTGGGCTTGTTTCCCTTATTGCTCCCAGATGCAGGTGCCTATCTCCACAATGGCAGTTCTGGCAGGTGTGCTGGGCTGTGGGCTGGGCTGCTGGTTGCCTGTAAGCAGGAAAGACCTTCCTTTCCTTCTGCTTATCTCGGTTTGGGGGTTGTAAACCCCATTACAGGGATCTTCAGGAGAGTTCACCCAAAATAGCTGGGGGGAAGGGACAGAGGACCTCCCTCATAACTTTTAGCACAGTGGCTAAGATCCTCACCTGGGATGTGGGAGATCCTTGGTTCAGCTACCCACAGATTCTTGCAAAAGAGGCACAGACATCTAATTCCAAAGAGGGTTCCCAGCTGTGAGTCATTAGCAACAATTAGTGTTTCCCCATAGCCTGCATTTAGGTGCCTATATTCATGTGAGGGGTGGGGCTTAGTACACACACCTCTGGTCAGCATCTCTCATTGGCTACCTTAGGTGGCTCCCTGCTTATCACATTGGCTTTTGCGAATTGCATTCAAAAGGGCCTATCTCTTCCCATGCCTTGTATAGGGAGCCTAGGCACCTAACTCAGGCTTTGTGAATTCCAGTGATTTTCTAGGTGCCTAAAAGTTAGGCACTGTGATGCTCTGCATCACAAAACCTAGCTCCTTCTGTGTATCTAGGCCTATGTGCCTCAACATGGAGAGCTCACCTTGCTTTTAGCACTTTTGCACATTATACATTCTCTATCACTAGCACCTTTCAGATTGTTACAGTTAGCTGTGATTAAAAAAAAGTAACTGGTAAATCTCCAATAGGAGTATGGGAAGTATGATTCTGAAGCAGACTGGTTTTGACACAGCTAAGTAAGCTTCATTACTTGCTTACCTGTTCGAAAAACTTGTCAGCTTAGATCATTATTGTCTCATCCTGGTTAAATCAGAACTGATACCAAAGCTTCAACTATGGCAATAAACACAAAAGCAACAAAAGTAGTTCAGACTTCCACACAGGAACAATTCCAAAGGCTCACAGCCACATATAGGGATGGATGAATATAACAACTATCCCTCATGGGTCAGAAAAATTTACTCAAGACCTTGTAGTCAAAAATAATTAACTCTGCTAAGTGAACTTTAAGTGTAATTCTCTCATCACAACTGCAAAAATTGTCTTTTATTTTTTGCCTTGATCATTAAAGCTGGCACAAAAAAGAAAGTAGATTTTAGTATAGGGAGCAGCAGGGTGGCTTTCAGAAATATGAATTTGCCAGAAGAAGATTGGACCATACCAACTCAACCCATTGAAAAGAACTCAGATCTAATACCTCATGGAGTGGAGCTGAGAACTTCAAGGTTTGGGATAGTAGAGACTTTGTGGAGGAGGAAAAAAAACAAAAAAAAAGCAAAAGGAAGGCCTTTTTCATAGTGTGATGCTCCAACTGAACAACTATACTAAAGAAACTAACAATGTCAATAAGAAATTTAGATATAACATTAGCTCTCGTTCTATAACTGTTTAGTGGAAAAGCTGAAATCCCCTTTAATAATATCTGCTTTAGGAGTTTATCACTAGAAAATCAAACCCCCAAACACACATCATCATTAAAAGCCCCCAGGACACCTTTCATAATAGCACATGACATTTTTCATAATAGTATGTGTGTGACCTTTGTACACTCTACCCAAACTTCAATTTGGTTAATTAAATTCTGTCTAACTAAAATTCACTCTGCAGATTTAGTGAATTAACTTTTTTTTTAATGTCTCAAAACTGTAGGGTAGTGCTTTTAAACAATGTCTGTATCCTATTCTAGAAGTGACCTGTATATAATTTGTTTGTTGGTTTCTAAAATAATCCAAAATCCTTGTGGAGGAAAGGTACTCTATTAAAAGTGCTTATATAATCACATTACCAAATTTCTATCATTTTTCAGTCATCCCTTGTAAAAAAAACCTCTTCTCACACTCAAATTGAAAAGTGAAATACAGGTATTAAAAACAATAAAAGGTGCCTTTTACATATTTTTTTCTAGGTCAACGGACTGAATTCTTATACCATACCAATGGTTTGAAAAGAATCATTCTAGATTACTAGGTTAAAAAGCTAACTGCGTCCTTATGTTGTCAGAGAATTGCTAAGGTATACACTAAAACTGTTAATCATGGGGTTTTTGTTTGTTTTTGTTTTTAAATATGTGTTGCTCTCATAATTGCATGTTAGTGCTAATATTCTAAAAGTGATGTAAGGGCTTACTGTATGTAACTGTTACTCCAGTGTCTGTATGAAATGTATCCCTTAGGGCAAGCAGCAAAACAAACTTTAATCTCATGTGGCCTTCCTTCAGAGTAAACTTTGAATTGAATTAAAAAAAACAAAACACCACAAATAGAGCAAAATAGAGAAGTTTGCAAGTAGAGCTCTACTGTTAAATTCCCAAGACTGCTTTAAGAACTATCTAATTTATAACAATTTATGGCAGTTGTGCACATACCACGTAATAGACATCTCTCTCTCTCTCACTCTCTCTCTTTAAAAAATAAAGCTCCATTTGTTTCATGAGCAAAGTGATTGTTACAGGACACTTACAATTATCTGAATAATATTGTGATAAGCATTAGGGTCACATTAATTATTTTTATTTATCAATTGTATAAAGCTGCAAAGTGCCTTCCTTACTGAAGACACCTTCACTCCTTAAAACACATTTTGGGCCAGATTCCTCCCTGGTGTAAACCCAAGGAAATCAAAAGAATTAAACCAGGGATTAAATTGACCCATTGTGATGTTTTTCTTTTGTATCTTAAACTTTCACAGATGTTTTTGAGCATAGGCCCCATGCATATTATGTTTGTGTTGTGGTAAAAAGCAGATCATGAGCATGGTAAGAAATTATCTACCCAAGACAACACAAGTATTGTCAGTTTTTTCATTTCCTTTTGTGAAATTTGAAGAATTGTAGTTCAGTGCACCACAGAAATATCAAAAGGTTCCAGGCAAAGCATTTTCTAAGCACACGGGTGATCCTGTCATGCAGGGTTCTGATCTGGTTTTAGCATAGACTTGGGAACCCAGAATCAGAATGTACATTGTAGACAAAACACTTCTCCACACGCAGCCCAAGTAATTGGGCTGTGCAATGGAGAGACCACAGGGGTGGGGGAAGGGAAAAAAGAATCCTTCCCCCAGGCTACAGAGCAACAACAAAGCCACTCTGTGGACCAAATTCAAAGATAAATCTATGGGAGCGTAAGCTGGTGTAATTTAAACCTTCTTCTGTGTAAAATGTCATCATCATGATCAAAAGACTAATGGTGACCATCCTGTATCCTTTACTGATTTAAATTATATACTAATGTAAATGACCAGCTAAAAGTATTCATAAGGGTAGAGAAGGACCTGAGCCAAAATCCAGGAGCCAAAGACCTCTGAGCTCTGGGGAGGTTCAGATCTTCACATTTGGCCTCATTTTTATTTCAGGGAAACCAAAACCCTGGCACCAGAATTCTCAAGCGTTGGGAAAGCCTCAAATCCCTTCCAAATCATATGTCTCCTTTGCCTACAAGAAATCAACATACATACAAGCTAAGACTTTGAAAAGCACTCAGCACTCATCTAAACTCTGTTCCCATTCAAGTCAGAGGTACAACAGTTATTGATTTGAGTGGGCACAGAATTAGGCTAATGCTGAGTGGTTTTTTAAATCCCATCCATGACGACGAAGCTGAAGAGCTCTTAGGAAAAGTCCATATATACTCATCTAATTACAAATCTTAAATAGACAGTAGTGTTATATATTACTATAATATCAAAATGTGGATCCCAAATTGATTATAAGTCAACAATGTGATGCAGTTGCAAAAAAGGCTAATATCATTTTGGGGTGTATTAATAGGGGTGTTGTTCATAAGACAGGGGAAGTAATTATCCCACTCAACTAGCCATTGGGGAGGCCTCAGCTGGAGTATTGTGTCTAGTTCTGGGTGCCACACTTTGGGAAAGATGTGGACAAACTGGAGAGAGTGCAGAGGAGAACGACAAAAATGCTAAAAGGTTTAGAAAACCCGACCTAGAAGGATAGGTTAAAAATGGGCATATTTAGACTTGAGGGGAAAAAAGGCTGAAGGCACCTGATAGTATGGTCAGGGCTGTTATAAAGAGGATGGTGATTAATTGTTCTTTGTCTGAAGATGAGGCAAGAAGTAATGGGCTTAATCAGAAGCAAGGGAGATTTAGGTTAGATATTAGGAAAAGCTTCCCAACTAAAAGAGTATTTAAGATCTGGAATACGTTTCCAAGGGAGGTTGTGGAATCCCCATCACTGGAGGTTTTTAAGAACAGGTTGGACAAACACCAGTCAGGGATGGTCTATGTTTACTTGGTCCTGCCTCAGCACAGGGGACTGGACTTGATGACATCTCACAGTCCCTTCCAGCCCTACATTTCTATGACTCTATGCCTACACTTTGAGCTGGAGGTGTAATTTCCAGCTCGGGTAGACAGAGCCGCGCTAGCTCTGACAGAGCTAAATTGCTATAAACGGAAGTGTAGTCATGGTGGCATGAGTGGCAGGAAGGGCTAGCTGCTCAAGCCCATACCTGATGTCTCAGACAGGATTTACGTCACAAGGGTTACTCTTCTATTGATAGCATGCAAGCTTGATCAGAGTTAGTGCTGGTATGTCCACCCACACTGGAAATTACTCCCAGATCAAACTGTGGCCTCTTGTATCTACTGTCAGAAGTGCAGCTTCAATCCTGAACTGCCAGGGATTTCTCACAAGGGGCCAATTTTATGGCCAAAGAATCTCAACACTAATAAAAATACTGTGAGAGTTGGAAGCCCTGGGAGGAGGGGGGAGATGTATATTGCCTCTCCTTTGGTATATAAATGGGTTATCTTTCCTGTGGAGCATCTAAGGGCAGCCGAAAAGAAGTCCCACGTGGTATAGCATCAACTAAGCCACATTGCGGGAGAGTGGAAGGTGTGGTGCCAAGGCCCAGAATGAGCATGGAGACAATGGAACCTCTCTGTGGAGGGTCCTGGTATCACATGGATGACCCAGGACCCTGACATTTTGGAGGTGGGCCCAGTGACAGATATGACAATTTCCTACAGTATCCTTGGCGGACCTCACTGAATTAAGTTTAAGTATGTCTGGGGTCCATCATATTAAACAAATGGTTTATGTATTATTGTGGGCTAGGATTATATGTATCCTCTCTCTAGGGGGGAAATGGGATGTGAACCCTCTGAAACATTATGAGCTTCAAAGAACTATAGTGAACAGTGGGCCAGACAAGAATGGACACTTGGGAAAAACAGTGTCAAGTGGTTTGCTTGGGAAAGCTCTTGGGAGAGGTGAATGTAAATTCCCCATTTCTGATTATGCAAACAGCCAGCCTTTTGAAGATACACCTTGAGGAGGGGACCATTGCTCACTGATTTCCAGTTCTCAGAATCTGAAGATCAAAGGCCCAAGCTGTATAAAGGAAATACCAAACTATTCATGGGTGTGCTTGTTTGAGGTAAGGCTGTTACGGACCTGTAAGCATAGAAAAAACCCTTTTGTGAAGTTGTAGGACTGACTCCTACCAGAGCGGTCAGAGAGTGAGTGAGTGAGTGAGTGAGTGAGTGAGTGAGTGAGTGAGTGAGTGTGTGTGTGTGTGTGTGTGTGAGAGAGAGAGAGAGAGAGATATCTCTGGCATATGTGTACGTTCTTTTATTGCTTTTAATATGTTTTCTCTGTAACAATTTCACCTTAAGAATCCATGTGCTTGCTTATAAAGAGTACGGTTGTAACTTACAACTTCTGGCAATTACAGCTGTTCATAGTATTCAAAGAGAAAACAAAGTGCAGGCGCTGGCCAGTTTAGGCAGTCTGGCTTGCTGGGAGCATCAGACTGTATGCAGGAAACTGTGCTGCCTGAAAACCCCCAGTCCAGAGGGAGAGAGATGTGTGTCTCTGCCCAAGAAAGATGATTGCTGGAGAGCTGGAAGTCTAGAGTAGGTGCACCCAAAGGACCATGGAGCGGGAATACAGATGCAGTTTCCCTGAATTGTGACAGGCCCAAAAGTCTTTTTTCATGGGGAATGGAAGAGGCAAAACTCATTCCCTGTGCCTGGCCTCCAGTTGAATGATGTGTGTGGGGATTCTTCATGACAGGATCCTTGCAGATAGTTTGTCCCGGTGACCACCCTTCCCCTGGGTTTTATTGTAGAAGGGGATGATTGGGTGCTGGAGTCTTATAACTGGGAGCAGAATTTGGTCCCCAAAAGATCAAAATTTGACAGTTTCATTAAAACTTGTCACCACAACCTAATATGTAAAATTTAGCTACATTTTAAAGCATCAACTTCTAATTAATTCATAATAGTCAAGTAATGGCCATCAACAAAGCAAATACTAAGTATTGTAAAAGGTCCCATAATGATCCCTTGCTAAGTGCAATATGTTCCTAGCGAGACAGTGCTGTAGTAAGGTAATTGGTTTTCTGATTTTTCAACTGCAGTAACAGAGCCCAAGCCATGATCTCATCAGCACGTCTTATTTTACCCATAAAAGTTTAAATACACAGAAGAGGGCTTCTACAATAGAACCTGCTAACAAACTCTAGTGGCTTAATCTAAAGCCCAGCAAACATTAATGATGAGAAATAAACGCCTGTTGTTCAGGAAAGAGAAGTACATTCTAAACAAGTACGAAGCATACACATCCTCTGAATGCAACCTGGTTAGATTTTCCTAGAATAACACTAATAAAAAAGCCAGCAGATTTGAGGCCAGATCATCAAAGATTGTGTTTGAAAAAAATGTAACTATTCACAATTTTAGATGGTGCTTATTTATCTCCAGTTCATTCATATTTTTCAGAAACATGAGACTGGCTTATCCAATAATATATTCTTCTAACTAACTGAAAAAATAACTATTAAACCATGGATTGGACCTTGTAGGGACTTAATTGTTATTGTTTTGCTTCAGGTAACATTAAGCATCTCACTCGGCCTACATAATTTTTGTCCCGCCTACCACTAAAACAGCTATTAGAGAGTGATCTTGTCAATGCCTTATAATGTATTTCAGCAAATAACCATCCCCTTTGTATGGCTCCAATGCAATTATTTTATTTTGGTTATTATTACATCTAAGAGCCAAGATAATGCCGTTACGCACACATAAATGAAAACAATTTTAGTTCTAAGACAACAGATCATAAACTGAATATCTACAAAAATCATAATTACATATATTTAGAGCTCAAGGAACTCAGTAAATCAAATGCAGCTTGGAATAAGTGCAATTCTACTGAAGTCTCTTGGCCAAAAACAGCTGTGACCTAAATGGTTACATAAGACACGTAATTTGTATATAAATGTGCGTGAGCAGCAAAAGAGTGTAACGTGCACAGCTTTGCTTTCAACGTGGCAAATTCATGGGCATGTTCTGGCTACTTAGCACCACTCTGGTGGCACAAAGCAGCCAGAAACCTGGCCTGAGCAGGATTCATCAGCTGAAACATACCCCAGTGAATCTGACCCCAGTGAATGTAAACCTCATGCAAATTACAGTATTTTGCCACTTAAACTTTATTATGGCAAACTTAACATGTAAATAACGAACATAACCATTTGCCCTGAGCAGAGCACTGCTGTACTACTAGGGACCTAACAGGCTTAATTAGTGGATCATATAATGAGAGGGGATGAGTACTCTACCTATAACTCCCTTTTGGGGTCCTAAAAAAAGTCTCTTGGGAAGGCTGGCTGGAAGACAGGAGGACTGAAAGGAGTGAAATTCACCATCATGGCTGCCTCCCGCTATCTATTGGGGATGGCAGGATACACCATTACACCACTGGGCCTTCATCATCCTGATCCTCAAAGATGTCCTGACCAGACCAGGCCAGAGAGAGGAATCCAGATGACATCACCACCTACATCAAGTCAAACTAAATCCTGAACATCACCTGAGATGTGAGACTTTGGTTCCTGCTGTCACCCTCCCCCCCTCAACTCATATGTCATTTTCCTTCCCCACCTTATTTCTTCTCTGTCCTATCTCTCTTTTTTTTGGCCTCTTTTTAATGAGAGTTTGGCTTAGTCAGCCAAGATGGCATATTTTGAAACATCACCGTGAGCCTGTGACCAGATAGATAGCTAAAAGCTTTGCCTTAAATAGCCTGATAGTTGGTACCAGAGCCGCCCAGAGGATTCAGGGGTCCTGGGGGAGGGGAGCGCCGAATTGCCACCAAAGACCCAGAGCGGAAGAAGCTCCGGGGGCCTGGGACCCACGAGAGTTTTCTGGGGCCCCCGGAGTGAGTGAAGGACCCCGCTCCAGGGGCCCTGAAAAACTCTCATGGGGGGCCAGGGCAAATTGCCCCACTTGCCCCCCTCTGGGCGGCCCTGGTTGGTACAAATTTGCCAGGTCTCAGAGTAGCTGATAAAACCATGTGCCATGGTTGTGTTTCTTCAGCAGTGAGAAGGCAAGAGTCAGCAACAGAAGCTGCATTTTCTATCTCACCTGCAGGCCCCAAAATTGAGTGGTACTACCTCTAGCTGAGATAAAAACAATGGTTTTGTTATGTATATAACAGAATATGTTTATCCCTTGAAAAATAAGATAAGCTTTTACCAAAAGAAGAATGTATTTATGGAGATTGCTCCTACACTACACCGGTGTAACTGAGAAGCAAATCAGCTTTAAGTGAGATCAGAATGAGGCCCTGTGGATCCTAATTAGGGCTGGGTGAAGAACGGGCTGGGTGGAGGCAATGGTGGAAGTCATAAACAACTGCAGATCACTTCTTGTTTCGGTAGGGACACAGCAGAAGCACACTAGCCACTGATGACAGTGCAGTGACATTTATTTGCCATAGATATGCTGACACCGTGGCATATAACCTCCCCTCGCCTCTGCTAGGAGCAATGGTAAACTTCTACTGCATTTCTCCAAGATGCTTCAAGAGAACCACGTTCGATATTTCTTGACTGCCTCTAAATGTTTAGATTTTTACTCCTGTGATCTGAATAACAATTACTTAACTACTCTGTGAAAAAGAGGGCCCTTCTCTTATTGGCCTCACACTCCCTGCTGACATTTCAGTTTTATCTTTCAGAGCCATGAATTATTGATTCAAGTATGCTAGCCCTCCTCAAACTACTGAACTACTCACCATTGTACTGATGCAAATAGCTAATAAATAAGCAGAATATAAAATGGTTTTATGCAGCTTTAAAACAATTTAATAAAATCTTAGTGTATCCTATGCTGCTGCTAGTGCTATTCAGGTAGTAAATTTCAGCTTGTTATTTTCTGGCTTTATGTTCTCGCCAGCAATCTCCAAACTAGCTTCAGCTTCATATTGCATGGAAATTACACATACATTTGTTAGGCTGAGAAACTAACTATTCTTCCAACAGAAACTAACTATTCTTCCAACAGAAACTAACTAAGAAACTAACTATTCTTCCTTTCAGCTCCTCTCCTTTCTCAAACCTGACTATGATGCTCAAGAGAAAAAAGTGTCCCTGGTCTTCTTTCTAGTTGCTACAGGTCTAAAACAGGATCCAATTTTTTTCTCAGTTACCCTGCTGTATATCAGGGAAAACTCCATGGCAATCAATAAATTGCACCAGTGTACGGCTGGTGCAAATGAGAGGACAAATCAGGCCTCCTAGTTTCAAAGGTAGCATTAGTTTATGAAAAACTCAACACACAGTACACAAAGTGATCGATTTCCAAAGTGCAACCCCTGACATTAGCCTTTAAAGTCATGTGGAAACACTGTAAAAACTGAAAGCAGCAAAAAGTACATTTTGGATATTGCACAAGTGTGGTACCATACTTTGCTATGATAACTCCAAAATACAGATAACCTGAAAAATTATCACTGTGGAGGATCCTGTTACTGTGTTGAATCTGCAATAGTTACTCAATAGAGGTTTTGATGAGCCTGTTCTCATTTCTTTCATTTTTGTTGTTGTTATTATTGGATATGAAAATCTCAAAGGTTTTCTGCTACAGGAACTGTTATAAGCTGACTGCTGAGATGGTTTTACAGTGCAATAAAAAAATAGACAACTTAGGAAATAAAACTCAGTGTTTGGATGTTTATTACTGTCCATCTTCACACAGGACAGCATAGTAATATAGCAATTAAGTTTCTTACTTTTAGTTATTTTGATGGCACTGATTATTCCAGAGCACACACCTGGGGCCTTCCTTGATAAACAAAAAGCATAGGCAATAATATTAGCTCAGTTGGGTTAGCTGAATATAACTAAAAATCCTCCTTCGTAAACCAACCAATGAAAACTGGCTGCGTTGTGGCCTTGGTTACAGTACAGTCAGCTAACATGGTTTCAAACAGGTTAGCGAGAGCTGGTAATACATTTTCTATTAAAACTTTGTTTTTTCATAGAACGTTGTCAAACCTTTTCAGGGTTTTTTTTGTAGGAAAAAAACAAGACAAACAGTGCTCCTTGAATACTGAAAATTTTCAATAGAAACTAAACTGTTTTGATTTTTCAGGTTTTCATGCAAAAATTGAAAGTCCGAAAACCATGTTTGCCAAAAACCAAATAATTTGATTTTTCACAAGAAAAAAATAATAATTTACCAGAAAGAGCTAGTGTTAACTTGCATCTTAAGAGGGATTCTTTTTCAACAGTGTTAAACTAACTTGATTGAAAAAATAATAACTCAACAACACACCTTTTTACCCCTTCTGTTTCATCCTGAGGTGTGAGATTAAGAAGTTGATTAGCAAGTAAAAAGAATTTACAAGCCTTCAGGAGTGCAAATGCTTCAATCATTATTTGGAACAAAACATATTTCAGGTCCTCAAAAGCCTAATATCTATATAAAATTATCCCTTATCTTCAAGTTGATGATGTGAAGCTTAGTTTCCTGCAAGGATTAACCTCCTCAACAAAGCTCTTCTGTGCTAGCTGCCCAAATCCACACTGATGCATCCATAGTCACACTACAGTTTGGATAAACTGAAGTTGAAAATTCCTGCCTATTTGATATTCTTTTGATTGAGCTTCTTGTGGAGTGGCATCATAGAGTTGCAACTCAAGTCAGCACAGTATCACGGATGTGACAAACTTTGAATGGTCCGTAGGGAGGCAGGCACTGAGAATAGCAATATTGCTGGCCATGACACTTGGTATTCTGGGCATGGTCACTATCTGCTGAGCCAATCTTATCTGCTCTACCAAGTTTATATTGTCTTGGTCTACACTGGAAACCCTCCTGCACATTTAGACTGTGAGAAGGTTCATGTTTGTTTGGCACTCTGCCAGCTGCACAGCAGTCTGTATACATACAGAACTAAATGCCTAATTACAGACAGAAAAAGTACATTAAAAGAACATTATGGTTGAAAAGTTAAGCATTAAACATTTAGGAAATACCAGAATTAAGGTTGTCCATGCAACCTTAATTTGGCCTCCTCATACATATGTATTATGAGAAGTCTTTAATTACATGATCATATGCCATTTTTCCACATGAAATCCTTAATTCTAGCATTTGTAAACTTTGAGTACTTGACTTTGCATCATTAATGTTCTTTCAGTGTATTTTAATGTAATTAGTACAATATCATAGCCCATTTGTCCGAGTATTGAGTATCACTCTGTTCTCACACAATTTTTTTTTGAGTATGTTGTTTTTCAGTGATTGTTTCATGTCTTGCACCAATGTGATTAGAAACGTGTTTCAAGTGGTACCCTACTGTGGGATTTTTAGCAGATTCTCTTTTTAGTTGGCAATTTTATTTTATCACGTTTCTGAAAGAGGATAATATATTTATTATAACTTAAAATTGGTATTATTGTAGCACTTAGAAGCATCTACTGAGATCAGGGCCACATTCTGCTAGGCACACACAAACAGTAAGAGACAGTCCTGAACCCAAAAAGAGTTCACAATATAAATATCATAGAAAATACGTAAGCACAAAGGGGAAACAGAGGCCCACAAAAGGTGAAATGACTTGCCCCAACATCATACAGCAGTGTAGGAGAAGATCCAGGCCTAGAACCCACATCTCTTCAAGTCCCACTAACTTTTACAACATTCTAAAAGAAAAAGATGTGCAATAAAATGCTTCACTAATAAGCAATTGAATATATTAATGTCTAAAGAGAAGTATCGGTTAAGTCCTTGAGATAGAGAAAACATAGTGACTACACTGAGAAATACGATTCTTTAACAATAACATTGGAAGATATTTTAAAAGATATTCTAAAAACAGTAATCTGAATTTTTAAAGACAGTGGGGTTAGCATGATATGAGTTAATTTTACTGCCATCCCAGACTTTGTGTTTTACTGCAGTATTGGGTCCAAAGTATTCATAACAACTATGAAATTTATCCATATTACCACTTTAGAAATACTTTAGAATTTCTCCATAGTGAGACATTCAAAAGAGCATTAAAATCCATCAACTCCTAGAGCATGCACTCACAGTCAGCAAGCATAAGCCTTGAATAGCACTGAAATCCGCTCTAGGCAAAGAAGAGTATATAAACACCAGTTTGCCTGGCCTTTTACCCAGAGGCAAATGTGCTAGATAATAGAAGACACAAGATACACTGAAGCATGAGAGCTCAAATGATTAAAAAACCTTACCCAGAAATATAAACAATTGCCCATCATGGTCTGTCTAAAAATATTCAAGGATTGTTGAGTGAAAATGTTGTGTTCTCTTGTATTTCATTAAAGTAGTGAGCAAAAGGGTAGTTACCAAACTTTTGGGGTAAGAATTCCTCATGTCTATTGGATTCACAATTAGCCCTTCCTACTATATCCTCTTATATCATTCCCCAGAGCATTTGCCCTCTCTCACCTGATTGCCTTCAATTCCCTCTCCAGCTTTTCCTTTGTCTCTTTTCTGTTCTTGTGTGTGTGAATATTTCACTTCCCCTTTTTATCTTTTTTTTCCCCTACAAATGTTCTCCCTTTCCCTTCTCTACCGCTGTGCAACACCAGTCTCAGCCTTGCTCAAGGTTTACCTTTCTATTATTTCTTTCCCCGGTTTCTCTCTTACACCTTTCTCAGCCAATCCTATTTCCTCAGATCCCTCTCTCCACATCTTTCTCTTCCTGACCTTTATTTTTCTCTCTCTAGTTCTCTTCCTATTTTTTACCATTAGGGCCCACCTCACCTTTCTCTACCTCAGTCCATTTTTGTGTCTCTCTGCAACTCCCCCTTCTTGCTAAGACTTGTGATCAGGAAAAAGTCCTGTTGGTTTAACCAAAGGTGTAAATTTAAACTGATTTAGTTCAACTGGTGAAAACTCCTGTGCAGACACTTCTGTCTCAGTGTAAGAGTGGCTTTTATCATTAAATCGACTACAGAAACTGGTTTAAGCTAAACAAAATAAACTGCTCTTAAACCGAAAGAATACACAGGTATTTGAACTGGTTTAACAAAATCAATTTAAAAAACAAGTTAAGTTAAGCTGGTGCAACTTTCTTGTGCAGACAAAGGCTAATTCCCATTTTTTTTTATCTCCATGGTTGCAGTGGCAAATCCCTCCTCTTTATGGATTTTCCACTGGCCAATGATAGAGTCTACACAGTTGCTCAGTAGAACGGATCCAAAAATAAATCTGGACATGCTGTGGAATCCCTGTGTATATCATATGGAATGGTAGATTTCTTCTAAAAATTAATTGAACCGTAAAGAAGAACTATGTCCCTCTAGTTTGTTCTTATTATTTATCCCTGTTTGCCATTAATACTTTTTTCTGTAGTTGCAAGTGGACAATTTTCATTTACACACCACAGTGGTGCATACAAAATAATGATGCTGAAAATGCTCTTCTGTCTTTATGTTAATGATATGTAAATGCCTAACTGTACTCAGACAAATGCATGTAAAAAGGAGGGTGTATATTAAATAAATTCATGCAGCTCCAAGGTACTGTATTAATGCCAACTAGCAATTTACATGAGTTTACAGAATATTTACTGCATAATAAAAGCAATTCAAGGCCTTTCACAAATGTTTAGGTACCATTATCTGGTACTAATCCTGTTCCTTGGATACAAAACATAATTCTAAATATATAGTAGTTACTCATTTGCTCTGCCTCTAACTTCTTAGAGGGATTGAACCTGCAAGGGGATAGTCAATCTGGCCCTGACCTGGCAAAGAACATAAGCACCCAGAGCTGATTTTAGGGGCAGGAGACTCGGGGGAGTGCAGGGCCCGGGGTACTATTTCTGTTGTTAGCAACAAAAAGGAAAATAAAATGTTTGAAGTAAAATGTTTCAGGTATTCCTTTTTCACTAACCTAGAATGTTCTAGACCTTTGTAGAATCTCATGGAACCTTCCAGACTTTCTGAGAACTACATTTTCCTCAAACCTCCTGGAATGTTGTCAGCCATGCCCTTGTGGGTATATAAGGGACAGGGCATCACCAATCAGTGAGATATAAGAGCGAACTAAAGTGAAGTGAGAGCCCAGTTGCGATATTGTGAACTTTGATTTATTGTGAAAGTGTAGTTGTGTTTTAAGAATTGAAGAGTGTAAATAATGACTAATAAAGGACATATTTAATGAGATGCCAGAGATATCTATTGAACCCCTATCTAAACAACAATATAAAAGAAATACTGTTACTTCTTTTGCCGTGCTTAACATGTAATGTTTGATGACTTTCTAAGACTATGGAACATAGAATTTTGCTCTCCCTAATACTGTCTGTTTTCCCTGCAGAAAATAAAAGATGTCCCGAAGAAACCTTCAGGAGCTCAGTATAGGAAGCAAAAAGCTGAACTGCAGTCTAGTTTGCAGCAAGGGGCAAATTTGATGGGAAAATATTTGAAAGAGAACAACATAGACTGGGCTTTAGGCAGTAGCAGTGATCCCTGTGCAGAAAAAAAATTGAGGAATGAAGGGTAAATGATGGAAGTCCTCTTACATTTCAATTATTCTTAAAATTAAAAAGTTTCTATAAACTTAGAGGAAATGATTTTTTATTTGCTTATATATGGCATGACTAAATGCAGATTTACATATCCTAGCATGCAAATATAGTTTGCAGCAAGGGGCAAATTTGATGGGAAAATATTTGAAATAGAACAACATAGACTGGGCTTTAGGCAGTAGCAGTGATCCCTGTGCAGAAAAAAAATTGAGGAATGAAGGGTAAATGATGGAAGTCCTCTTACATTTCAATTATTCTTAAAATTAAAAAGTTTCTATAAACTTAGAGGAAATGATTTTTTATTTGCTTATATATGGCATGACTAAATGCAGATTTACATATCCTAGCATGCAAATATATCATCTTATATGACAGGGATAAATCATGCATGCAAATCAAGCTTCAAAGTCCTGAAATGGGCTACAAATGCAATACAAAATAAGGTATTCAAAAGTTTAACAAATTGAGGGTGGGAAGAGGGGGTGTCAAAGACAGTCTTAGGTGCCAATGGCATCATTTTTTCTGTGAGCACCTACTCAGCTTTCAACATGTATGGAGTCCCATTCACTTGCTCCTTTTGAACATATTTTACTTGCACTAATAGCTAATGCATATCTCCCTCGTCACTACATGTACAGGTACTTTGACTATGCAGTCAAATTATGTCCTTATTTTGGCACAAGACTTTCTGAAAATATGTCTTTATTGTGCATATGCTTTCCATGAAAAAGCAGTGTTCACCTTAGTACTACTAAAATACAATACACTGAAAAATGAGAAAAAAATCACTGTTTACAATATGTTATTCACATTACTGAATTACGCATAGAATCCCTACTTGAATTTTGAATGCAGCCTTAACTTTGTTCAGTGTTTGGTGGGGACTGGGTTCCATAATTGGACTTATGTTTCTTCTGAAGTTCAAAAGTGTTACAAGAATACAGGCTAAAAATAAACACATCTTACTCTTTGAGCATACAGGAAATTCAGGCCAAACTATTTCCCTCAAATGGTAAAACAGAATGATCAGAACAAATCAACAGATGGAATAGGTTAAAATAAGGTCATGAGAACCAAAGAGAATAATGAGTTTAAAAGACAGCTAGACTTCTTAATGACGAGACAGTGATGATTGAAAGACACAAAACCAATTCAGGGAGGTGAGATTACACTGAGTTTATTGAACATTGGCAGCCTTGGCCGAGTAGGCATTGGTTCAACATGATCTCATAACTGTTGAGATTAACTGTGAATGAATGAGGTTACTTTTCCTTGCCTACTGAAATCTGATTCTGTTTTATATGGATAATATGCTGAAAAATAATTTTGGCAGATGATACACACAAGTAATCATTGTGTGCATTTATTCTTGGTCTTCTCCAGGGGAGATAGAATCAGATTCTCAGACAGGAGTCTGAATTATGTGCACAGGCACAAAGAGGTGTAGCCTACTCCCTATTCTAAGCAAAAGTAATATTTGCTCATGCCAGTAATGCTACCTAGTGTCAACATATAAAAGAAAATGTCAACCGTGCCCACTGAACACGTGCAAACTGTGCGGCTGAGGGCACAAAATACGTTTACGATTGGATATTTTGTGCACATAGCTACCACTGGTAACATTTGATTTAGCCTGTATTCTTGAACACCTTTTGACAAGGGTGCTGGAACAATTTGTACAGTGGGGGTGCTGAGAGCCACTGAACCAAACTGTAAACCCTTCAAGCCAGCACCCCCAGCACCCCTAGTTCCAGCACCTATGCCTTTGGAACTTTAGAAGAAACAGTAATCCATTTATTCTACCCACTCTCCAATTGCACACACAATGTGTATTCATAATATAGTCACTTATTTTTCAAAACTTGATCCTTATAGCATACTTGATCCTCTCTCCTTTTGAGAGAGCGAGCCACAGCAGAAGCTCATACTGAATATTCTGGTGGGTTTTATATATGAGTCTATTTACATCTGATGAGGACATAATAGTTTCTAAGCAATTTCCAAGCAATGCGAGGTATGATCTTGGCACAAATTAGTCCCATCAAATACTTCTTCATATATAAATTTATCAAGTAAATTTCAGCCCTGGTGTAATTCTATTGACATCAAAGGGCTTATACCTAGGGCTGAATTCAGCACCTGGTACCATAGTTACAAGAGAAAAGAGGGCTGATCTGAGTTAAGTATCATTTTTGCAACTGAATTATTCTTATGAAAAAGGATTCTCTTCAGAACCATTGTATGTAATCACAGCTTTGGTGCAGGGAAATAGCTCATCTGCAAAATTTTAATTCTGTTTCAGGCAGCATTCTTTTCAGCAATAATGATGAAGAATATAAGCAGCTGTGGATTATTTTGTCCTGCTCAAAATAATTTGGCCTGCACATAAATAAAAGTGAAACACAACTAGGGGTGAGGAGAAGAGAGAGGAAATACTAGGAGGAGGGAATTCTGAGTATCAATCAGCATATTTTGTTCATGCTGCACTGAAAGTGTGTTTTTCACTGACAACCTGTTTGTAATAGCTACTGTGGAAAGTGTGTTTTATAATAATTACTACAATAATAATTATCACGTTCTGCTGAGGGTTAATCCTTTGGGTATTCATTTATTTTTCTCATTTGCAGGCACAATGTCCATATTCATCTCACTGCACTTAGCATATTACTAAAGATTAAGGTCTGCCAGTAAAATAACAAAACCAAAACACAGCTATATTTCAAATGAATACAGCAGAGATGATATAAATATAAATTCAATATTTTATCAGACTGTTTTGGTACATCATGCTGCAAGATTCACCTAAAACTACTCGTGAGTAATGAAGAAAGTGAATAATTTTAATCATCTTATGCATACAGGCTCTCCAGCTATGAAGCCTATTTACACATGCCATGTATTCTCTATATTTTTCTTGGCATCATCAAAGTTCAGTTATGCGCCAAAGTAGCCTCTGATACTCTGCTGAAATTTGCAATCAAAAGTCTTGTTAATATATTAACTTTTTCTACAGCATATTACATTTTAAAAAGCAATCTAGTTAATTAACCAAAAGCAATTTCTCAGATTTAATTAAGATCATTCTACAGCATTAAAATATAATTATTAATAACAAAGACTTGTCCACACTAGCTGAAACCAAAACAAACTCATTTTTATCTATGAATTGAGCAACACAGAACATATCCCTGTTTTAAATGCATCTTTCCAATGAAAGCAAGGATTTACACAGCCATGTTACACTGCTTTATTACAAAGAGTTAACACATGAACTGTGATCAAGGTTATGTTCTTTCACTTGGACTCTCTGAAACTCCTGCTTAGAACACCATACAACATCGAGTGAAAAGGTCAAAGCTATTTTGTTTACAATTTACATTATAAACTTAATTTCACATAGACTAACTTAAATCTCTTTCTTGAATACAGTAATATCTTCCTGCATTTCTTTTAAGAATTCACAAATTAATAAGAGGGTTCATTGACATACAAACAACAATGCTGATATAGAAAAACAAACAAAGGGGGACCATAGGAGAGACAGAGCTTTTACATCATAATCAGTTACCTACATTACTGTGATCACTTGGAATCCAATCAAGCATAAAATAAAACTGGCACAGCTTCTCCTTAGCAGATAAGTCGCTGTTAGTAATCCAGAGTGATAGGAAGACAGAATATCAGCCTAGCTGAGGTAGAATTCAATGTCTATGTTACAATTATTACATTACTGATTAGTTCAGACTTTAGCGAGTTAATCCTGTGGGTATTAATTTACTTGCTTTGGCCGTACAATAGTTTCTAGTGCTTTACCCCTTGGAGGGCTATCACTGTAATTATTCCATATGGTGCCACCAACAAGTCCTTCTTGTGTATATTTTCCAACCAATTGTATTTAAGATGTGCTCAAGTGATATAGTCAACAGCAAGCTTTATTCAAAGAAGAGCCTTAGTACTCTCTATTAGAACTGAGCAGAAGATGGAAGCTCTATTTTAAAAAGGATTTCAAAATTTGGTTTCATTCTGAATCAGAACAAAAAACAAAAATTTTGAAATTCTCCATGAAAGAAAATTCTGCTTTTTTGTTTTGGTGGATAGAAATGTTTCATTCTAACAAAATTGAAACATTTTATTTCTATTTGACATTTGTTTATTTTATATTATATTATAATCTGAGGGCATGGAAAAACTCTCACGTGAAGAGAGATTAAAGAGATTGGGACTGTACCAAGACATGTACAGTATGTATACCAGAAAATTAAAAACAATTCTAAATATGTAAGTGCTAAATATTATCATGATAGCATTTGTTAAATGAAGCACTGGTGCTTGCTACTGGTACTATCACTGTCTATGCCTTTCAGAATATTCCATTAATATTGGTAAGCATAAGATCCCTGGTCCAGTTCTGCAAGATGGATGTGAAGTTTCAGACTGTGCTGAAAGACCTGTGCTGCTGTCTTTGCAGGCTGCAAATTAAAGCCGCCAAATTGATTCACTGAGGACAAGCTTTGGATAATACCATCCATTCTTTTGTACATACGGTGCATCCAACCCTTTCCTCCCTTGAACATAACAGACTGAGGCTGCTGCCCAGGTAAATGCGGGCAGCATCTTGTGATCTTGGGGGATCATTCTGTTTTTAGTGGTTACAGAAACCCTGTGCAGAAGCGAACAAATGTGAGCCAGTTTTTTTTTTAAGTTCCAGAATACTGTGTGCCCCAGAAATGGAGCCTCTCCTTGATTTCCTGACATTTTAAAATTGGCAGATACATCCTGAAGTTGTTACTGTCCAGTATCTATCTAGCACTGAACTTGTATTTTGTTGTTGTTGTGGATTTCATGAGTACCCCTTTAGAGCCATAGGGTCTTTTCATGTTCTCTTGTTTCCTAGAGTCTGCCTGTATTTTGTTGTTGTTGTTTTTGTGGATTTCATGAGTACCCCTTTAGAGCCATAGGGTCTTCTCATGTTCTCTTGTTTCCTAGAGTCTGCCTGTATTTTGTTGTTGTTGTTGTTGTGGATTTCATGAGTACCCCTTTAGAGCCATAGGGTCTTCTCATGTTCTCTTGTTTTCTAGAGTCTGCCTATATTTTGATTTCTCAATGTTTGGGTGAATGGCAAGGCCTCCAGGCTCCTCCTCTCTGCCTCTCTTTTTAATACTTCACACTCACACCATAATCATCCAAGAGAGATGGAATCTCTTTCTAATATCAGAAGCCTGGATGTTGCTTCCTGAATTTCAGATCAAAGGAGATCCAAGTACTGGCTTGAGAAGTTGCTAAAGAACAACACAAGCCTCTTCCTATGCCACCAGGGGTTGAAAGAATTCCCTATCAGCATGTGCTAATCTCCGAAGCAAAAGGGAATGTCTGAACCGGAATTCTGATCTCTTGCATGACAGAACAATACACTGCTGCCAGGCCAGCCATGAGATCCATCTTGCAGAATTTTTGAGGTGGAGTTTTAGTAATCAGAAAAAACATTTTCATGCCTGAGTGATATTACTTTGGTGTATTTGTCCTTCAAGTGTTCTGGAAAAAAATAAAATAAAATAAAGCAGCAGCAAGCCCTCAATGCCTTCAAGCTATGATTGGAATCAGAATTTATAATGGTTAGGGCATGATGCACTTTAAATTAAATGTGAGGCATGATTTATCAGCAAAATACAAAATAATGTGATTATTATACTTAAGAATGCACATCAGATGCGTTAAATACAGTACTGTAAGGCATACAGTTATCTACCTATCTTGAAAGTCAGTGAACTGTTGGATCAATATTTTTCAGACTGTCAATCATAAAATAAGGAAATACAATTGTTTAGACAAAACAAGCTAAGAATTCTTCCAATGTACTGGTATGACATGCTGCAAACTGAAGCAGCCGTCATGTTCTGAAGAAAACAAGTCCACAGTCAAATACCCATATGCCAGATGTGCACAACTCTGTGTATGCCACTGCTGATCTGTCTGCAAAACATGCCACAGGCCATTTTGCTTTTACTTAAGGGATTGGGTAGGGGGATACAACCCAGAAAGAAAGTGCATTCATTACTGTAGTGGGGAAACTTTTCTTCTTTCTACTCACTGTTCACTTTTTTAATGTCCTCTTTTTCCATCAACAAATTGCTGCCGCAACAGATGCTGATAAAACGTTCAACAATGATCTTGCCAGAGAGAGAACTAATTTTTTTGCTAATGAAAAATGATGGAGGGGAAGGATTATTATTATGTTACTATTTTCCTCTTTAGAGTAAGTTTCTTTTGGTAGATGATAGTGATTGGGAAACATCAAGATTCCAGCGTTTGAAGGCTCCTAGTTCATACACGCAGTCTAAATATAAACACTATTATTATTATTATAAAAATTGCCATAATTGAGGAGCTGTAGCTGAGTGGTTAAGGTGCTCAACTACAATTCTGACTAGTGGGTTTGAGTCTCATTTGAGATCATGCTGAAAGGCCACCTCCAGTTCACCTAGCTGCAAAATGGGAAGCTGATCCATTAGAGTAAAGCAGTTGGACTTCATGCCGGCTGCATCATGAGACTGATGACACTTAGCTGCATCAGCCTGATGAGCCGTTAGATCAGATCTGTCCAGAATCCTGTGGCTGACAGTGGCCAGAACCAGGTGGTTAGGGAAATGTGCAAAAAAAATCACACAGTAGACAGATGTAAGATAATCTGACCTCCACATTGGTCTGATCTTGACCTATAATAGTTAGATATTGGCTTAAATCTTGAAGCACAAGATTTAACATCCCTTCTTAAAATTGTTATAATTAATTATATCAATTCTGGATATTTTTAATACCCAGATTAGCATCCAGTTCTTTTCTTCAGTCCTGCGATTATTTAGGCCTCAATGACATTCTGTGACAATGAGTTCCACGGTCCAATTTCCTTTTAGCAGTTTTGAATTTGCCACCTTTTAATTTCACTAAGCATCCTCTTGTTCTTATGTTATGAAACAGGAAGCATGTAACAGCGGGTGATCTATCTTCTCTATACCATTAATTATTTTAGCATGTTCACTCTTATGTCTCCTATGTAAGGCACACAGTGCCAGTCCTTTCATCTCTTTTCATATACAAATTCTTCCATGCCCTTGATCATTCTCAACACCCTTCTCTGAACCTCCTCTAATCTTTTTGAGATAAGATGACCGGTACTTAACAGTATTCTAGAAGAGGCCACACCATTCATTTATATGACTGCCTTATAATATTTTCTGTATTATTCTCCATCCCATTCCATATGCTTTCTAACATCTTGTTAGTTTTTTTTGACGGCAGCTGCACACTGAGCAGAGGTCTGAATTGAGATGTCTCCATTGATGCCCACATTGAGGAGTGGTACAATTTATTTCCTTCCTTCTAATATGCAATTGTGCCTAGCTTGCTACCCTCCAGTTTTCTGGTATAATAGCTGTTTATAATAATAAAAAAAAAAGGTGTGTTTTTTCTACCAGCTCAGCCACTTCATACTTGTGCTCCTTCAGAAATGTAGGCCAGGAGACTTTTTGCTTTTCAAATGATCAGTTTGTTCCAGTAGCTCTTTTTAACTACTTGCTTGTTTATAGTTGCACCTATAATGTGCTAGGGATATTCCAAACACCCAAGAATGGTACAGTCCTTACTCTGAAGGGCTTGAAAGCCAAACTGTCATAGGAAATAACTGTAACATGAGCTTTTTTGCGGAGGAAGAGGTAGAAAGCAATAAGATATAATATTGCCATCAACAGCCATGCTTTTATGTGGAGACGGCAGTTAGAAGAGCACGTCTGGGTGGGCATTTCAAATCTAGGGGGTTGCACGGAAAAAATCATGGAGACAGCTGTGGGAGAATTTGATGAATTCTGGATGACACTGATTTCACTGGAAAAGTGAGGGGATGGGAGTTGGCACAAGAAGAGACAGAGTGGATAAGTACTAAGGAGCAGAGTTATATAGGGCCTAGAAGGCACTGGTAAAGGGCTTGACTATGGTGTGGTAGAGGAAGGGTGCATGGGACACTGGGGCATACTACTGTCAAACCTTTGACATCTTGCAAGATGCCATCTCTTGCTACTCCTTGTTTTGTGTCCTATAGCCATTTTCTAATCAATGACAGAACTTTACCTACCTCTTACTCCATGATTACTCAGATTCCTCAATAGTCTTTTGTAAGTGACTTTTGTCAAAAGCTTTTTGAAAATCTAACATTACATCAATACCTTAAACTATTTCTGACACACAACAGGTTTAGTAGATTGAAGCAGCAATAGTTTCATGGACCCAAGCCGTCCCTTGAGTAGGGCGAATCGGGGCGACCGCTCTAGGCCCTGCGCTTTGTGGGGCCACACACTTAACATAAGAACATAAGAACATAAGAAAGGCCGTACCGGGTCAGACCAAAGGTCCATCTAGCCCAGTATCTGTCTACCGACAGTGGCCAATGCCAGGTGCCCCTGAGGGAGTGAACCTAACAGGCAATGATCAAGTGATCTCTCTCCTGCCATCCATCTCCATCCTCTGACGAACAGAGGCTAGGGACACCATTCTTACCCATCCTGGCTAATAGCCATTTATGGACTTAGCCACCATGAATTTATCCAGTCCCCTTTTAAACATTGTTATAGTCCTAGCCTTCACAACCTTCTCAGGTAAGGAGTTCCACAAGTTGACTGTGCGCTGCGTGAAGAAGAACTTCCTTTTATTTGTTTTAAACCTGCTGCCTATTAATTTCATTTGGTGACCCCTAGTTCTTGTATTATGGGAATAAGTAAATAACTTTTCAACATCACAGTGTCAGATGGGGTGAGGACAGTAGCTGTCTGCCTTGATCAGAGCAGGCAGAGGCAGCCAACGAGCAGGAGGCAGCATGGTTTGTCTTGCCCCATCTCCCCGCCCTTCCCCCCCCCAGCGGCTCATACCATTTGGCATACCTAGGGTGGGGGCTCGGCAGGCCTAGGTCAGGGTTTTCTGGCCACTGCACAGATAGCTGTGCTCCCACGTGGCGCCTGCACACAGATCACGCAGCCCCTAACTCCTCCCTGGGCTCTTGGGCCCCCGCCAGGCCTGGGGTAGCGCTGGCAGGAGGGTGCAGTGCACGCAGCTCCCCCACCCCGTGCTCCCACCCCAGCCCCGCCATTATTCAAGAGCAGAGGCTGGGGATTGTGGGGGTCCCAGCCCATCCTGGGCAGGAGGCAGCACCAGCACCAAACGAACGGGCAACCCCGACCACCAGTGGGTGCCCCTTGCTCCAGGTAAGCCTCCTTGTCCCATGCCAAGCAGAGTCCCAACACCCCCACCAGCACACCTGTTGCCCCATCCCTCCTACCAGCATCCCCAGGGGAGACCTAGCGTGCCCCTTGCCCCATGGGGGACCCATACAAGCTGATTTGACCCGGGCCCCGCACCCCCTTAGGAACAGCCCTGTCCTTAACAAAAGCCATGATGATTGGGACCAACTTGCTTTTTAGTTATTTTGTATGGTTGAGAGTAGGGAATCCTACTCCTTTCGGCACTTTTGAAAATACCGGCCTAAACCAACATACTTGGTACTGAACTAAGGCTCATGGCTTCTAGAATTCCAAGGATCATCTCTAGCTGCCTTCTTATAGTTAGGTACAACATCTATTACTCTCTTGTCCTCCATGATAGTGGATAATGAAGATATTTCCACACTGGGAGGCAGTATATATTTTTTCCAATGTGAACAGAGTAACCTTATCTAGAGCTGAACAATTTTTTAACTACGTTTTATTTGTTTTTAATGCATGGAAGAACTGAATGTAAAATTACTGATTTGGGAATAGGAGTAAATTCTATTTGGTTCAATGTGTTAATAACGTTATATTCATTCTCTAGAGGTCTACACTTTGTAATACGTAGGTTAATCGCTATTGATCTCTTTCACGTTCACTGAACTGATAGTACTTGTGCTGATCTCATTTGATATCAATGGAAATATACTATTCTGCAACAGTGTACATTTTTTTGTGTGTGTAGTTTAGTATTAAACATAATAAAATAATAGCTTCTGCATATCACTTTAATAAGTTGTTTTGTACCCTGACTAAATTTGTCCACTTTTAAGAAAGTGCGGTAAGTGAACTTCTATTCCAGACTCAGTGTTTAATTTATTTATTAATGCAATCCCTATGTAACCCTTCTGCCCTCTGAGTTGGCAGCAACAAGGGCCGGGTTCAGTATCCAGGGGTTCCGTTTCAATAACAGAATGCAAAACCGGCTCGAGCCCCCACCCAGTGACCTGGGACAATTACATACCACCCCCCCGGGCGCCTCTAGGAGGCAATACTTCCCCACTCACAAGCACGGAGTCCGAGTGTAGCAAAATCCTTTTAATAAAGGAGGGAAACAATGCGGCATCACCATTAGAGAAATACCACAAACCGGATTATAACACAAACCATAAACAAACAAAAAAACCCAATCCACCTCCAAGTACATTTGGCAATGTCCTTTCCCCCTTAGGGTCTTAAGTCAAATCATCCCAAAGTCCAACAACCCAAAAGTCTCTAGTCAGTGCCACCCCAGAGTTCAAAAGTTTATCTGCAGAGTTTTACACCCCCAGCCTGGGTGGAAATGAGTTATAGATGACCACTTCAGCCATCGCCAGGAGGTTGACGAGGAGGTCCCGCGAATTTATGGGACAATGGATAGGCTGTGCATAAATGAGAAGATGGGTAGAGAAGTGGAGCAGCTGGAATAGGGGCAGTAACCTAGCACACTCCAGATAACATGCACCAGGTCTCCCTCATGCCACAGAAGGGACGGGCATCAGGGACAGGAGTAAACCACATCAAGTACACGCCCATGCTCACGGCTCCGTGAAGGAGCTGCTAACCAATATTCCCGGCGGGCTGTGGGACTAAGGTAGAATACAGGCTGGCCCACCAGGGTTCCCCACCCTCAATGGGTGACATTAAGTCCCACCATTTGGTATCAGGGCTGGACACGAGGGTGAGGAAATGAAGTGTATGGAGCACAAGTGTGTACAGATGTGCCCTTGGTATGGTTTGAAAGTGTACTGGCTTCAAATCTTGCAGCTGGCTTGGGGTATACAGATGGGACGGCCAAGGGGACCCACGGGGCAAGGGCCCTATAAAAAGGTCAAGAGGGCCTGGAGTGTAAGTTGGGCAGGGAGAACCCTCCCGCAGGACTTGCTCGAGGTAAGCCCGAGAAGCAGGTGATAAGGCTGCCCTCACCTGAAGCACGCACCAGGGAGTGCAAAGGGTGGAGAGCCCCATGTGCTGAGTGAGTGTCAGGAGGTGAAAGGCAGGTATATCAGCCCTAGAAAGGTAAAGGCTCTTTTCCTCATTACCTGAAAAGGGGTTACCTCCGGGCAACTAGGGACACAGTTAGAGCTGCCTGTGACCTTTAACAATACCTCTTCTGGGGAGACAGAGGGAGGACAGAGGAGAGAGAACCTGCAGCGAGGCTAGTGGCAGAAGAAAGAAAAGACTTCTCCTGTGTGGCAGGCTGCTCTCCTCCCTACAGTGGAAGCAAACAAGCTAACTGCCTGTTTGGGTAAGGACTGGCACCCAGAAGCCATCATCACAAGGCAACACCCAAAAGAGGGGACAGGAAAAGATATTCCCTCTTTGTGTTATGAGTCTGTTTTTTGCTTTGGCTGAAGAGTACTGCTTGGGCCGTACTTGGGCCGTACCGGAGTGAGAGTGATTTATTGCAGTCCCCTTCCCCCCGCCACCAAGGTGCCTTGCCACACAGGCCACTGTTCCCCTTCCCATGCCTTGGCTCTTCCCCCACTCTTCCAGTGTGCTGGCCGACAGAGATGAACTGATGCAGGGGAGTAAGCATACTGCTCTAGGAAAAGGGCACATCTTAATTTCCCCATGGAACAAGGAGGAAGCAGGGAGCCAGTTGTTACTCTGAGCCATGATTTGGTCTCTGCTATCCTTCCATATGATGGAGCCTCCCATTGTAGTTGACATATGAGACTCAGTTTCTTTCAGTGCATCTCCTTGTGCAAATATAAACCAATGAGGGATCTGCAGCTGCAGCTGCATGTCGGGCAGACATGGCTGCATGTTGCCACAGCCTACTTTCCTCACTCATTCTTCTCTTTTGCTTTTTCTGTTCTCCTATTCTTGATGGCTTTAGCCGCAGTCCAACAGGTCTGCCACCGTCCTGAGCTATCATCAGGAGCAACTTCCCATGTGTTCAGGTTGACTTGGCCAACTTTTAGATGAGCTGTGAGTGTGTCCTTATATTGTTTTCATTGGCATCCCAGTGTAAATGCTCCTGTTTTCAACTGTCCATAAAATATGGTGTTGGGAAGTCACACATCATCCACATGTTCAAGGTGACCAGCCCAGAGAAATTATGCCTGTATGATTAAAGATTCAATGCTAGTTATGTAGCTCTCGTGCAGGTCTTCAGTGTTTGGTAGCCCTTCTGACCACTTCATGTTACAGCTGAAGAGAAGAGTGCTGAACACAACTGCGCAACAGACACTAATGTTGGTGTGAAGTCAAATGCCTCTCATATCTACCAGCAGTGACAAAGTTGACCATAGTCAGAAGTGGCTTTAGAAATGTTCGGTGTGATTTCATTGTTAATCATGACATTGTGAGATAAAGTGCTGCTAAGGCAGCAAAAGTTTTCTACTGCATTAAGCAAGGTGTCATTAATTGTGGTTTTAGAGGCAGAACCCATTTTTTCCTGGAGCATGGCTGGTAAAGCATTTTAGTTTTCTTGAGACTGATAGAGAGTCCAAATCCCTTTGCTGATCTAGAAAAGCAGTCAGTTAGATGCTGCACATCTTCTGTATGTGCTACAAGTGCACAGTCATCACCAAAGAGGAACTCCCTAACGAGGAAGACGACCACATAAGTATGAACACAAAGATGCTGGAGACTGAAGATGCTGATATCTGTGCAGAGCTGAATGTAAATATCCTGGTTGCAGTCTCTGAAAGACTCTAGCAGCATAGCATGAAAGAGAATAGTAAATAGTATAGGCATGAGCACACAACCTGCTTAACACCATTTTGTGACAAAGTAAGGCTCTGATGAAGCACCATTTTCCAGCACTCTAGTCAGCGTGACATCATGGAATGAATGCATGATGGGGATGAATCTGTGCATGCACCTGACTTTTTGTGCAAGAGCCACCAGAGACCCTCACAATTAACATTATCAAAAGACTTCATTACTTCTACAAACATCATATAGAGGTCATGGTTTATTCCTGGTATTTTTATTTTATTGTATTATTTTTGTATTTGGTGAGCAGCAGAAATTACATCCTCGGTCCTGCATCTCATGCAAAAGCAATACCGATTTGTGTATAGTAATGATTACTACCTACCACAACGGGACCCTGACCTGGCTGATGGCTTTAAATGCTACTGCAATATAAATAACTGACAATAACAATCAATTATTCTCTTATAGATTTCTAAACATATTAGTTATTCAGTAACAACTCTTGCAACTGTGTCAAGCTTTTATTGTGCCTATACTTTTTCCTCAGAACAAAATGGGAGAGTTATACATTTTGGACCCAGTTCTCCATGATATTACATCAGTTCTATTGCAGTGTAACTCCACTGAAATGGATGAAGTCTGCTGCAAAAAATGGAGTAACAGAGTGGAGAAATCCAGGTCCACTCAGGAGATGCTTCTTCAATGAAAATACAATGTACAGAACAATACAGAAGTGGTTAGTGATTAAAACTCCAGTAGTTTGGCCTTTGTCAATAGTGACGAAAGTGTTTACCACAGGAAGGCTGTTCAGCAGCTAGTGTGAAATTATTTAGTGATCATAATCTGGTTCCTAATTTTACATCACAACAACTAACAACAGCCAAATGAGTATTCTTGACTATCTCAGTCAATACACTCAGAACTGAAGGCTGTAGAGATTAAATTACCTACTCATGTTTTGATGTGTCCCCTCAACTTTATGGTTTAATCAGATTTGTTGTTAATACCTGTGGGATAGCTTGCACTTCCCAACCCATACATTTCTGTAGCCCATGTTCTAACTGAATTGAGAACTTCATTCTCTAGTATTGCCAGTGTTGCAATGAAAAACATTTTGGTAACCATAGTCCATTACAGAAAATTCCCTTTTCTGATATTTGATGTGCATTCTGTGAAGCTGGGGAGGTGGGGACAGCTTTTAACTCTAAAAGCTTAAAACAGGTCAAAAGGAGCAGGCTGGCAGTGGCAAAAGTTGAAAACTTGCTTGAGAACAGAAAGAAAAGAGGTCTCTCTTGAATTCTCAGCTACACCAATGCCCTGCAGAAATGAATTTGAGTGGTTATGTTGCCCTGATTTCTCCTGACATCATTGCAATGCAATACACATTAATGTTCTGTAGCTGTGCTTTTTTCTCCCAAGGAAAAAAAAATAATAGACAACTGAAGAGTGATGTCCTACAAAGACATTTCGGTTCTGTAATAGCAAAATCTCTAAAAGCCTTAAAGAGCAGTTCTTAAAAATGTAATTCTAACAAATGGTATCATGGGGTTCCATCTTATTGTCCCTCAGTGATTCATCTATCAAATATACCAAGTAAAATATTCCATCTCACCCCACAAAAAATCCCCCCTCAGTCTGGGCTTTATGTCAAACTTGGATTTAATGCTAGTTTAGGCTCTCATTAATACAACTGCAATTTCATGGTCTTGAAATCATGCTGTCATTGAAACCTGCTCAGCCCCAAGTCCAGTCTTCTGAGTGCAAGTAGGAATTGCCATAATGGATCAGACCCAAGGACCTTTTAGTCCAACATCCTGTCTTCAACAGTGTCCAGTGGTAGACGTGCCCGAAGAAGGTGTAAGAACCCTGCATGAGACAGATATGGGATAATCTGACCCTCCACATTAGCTCTCATCCTGATCTGTAATAGTTAGAATTTGGCTTAAACCTTAAGCATAAGGTTTAATATTCCTTCCAAAAAGTTTATAATTATTTTTGATAACTCTTGTTATTCTTGTTATCCATATAAATGTCCATCTCTTCTTTGAATCTGGCTAAAATCGTGGCCTCAATCAGTTTCTGTGGCAGTCCGGTCCATAGAAAAAGTATTGCCTTTTATCATTTTTCAAATTTTCCAACTCTTAATTTCATTGGGCGTCCCCTTGTTCTAGTGTTATAAGACAGGGAAAACAGAAGTTTCCCATATACCTTTTCTATACTATTCATTATCTCATGTACTTTAATCATGTCCCCTCTTTTTATCATCTTTCTAAATCACACAACCTCAGTCTTTTCAATAACTTTTCATGTGTGAGTTTTTCCCATGCTTGCCATCATCCTTCTCTGAACCATTCTCAATCTGCAATATCTTATTTGAAGTCTCTTTTTCTGAAATTTAGTGTCAATTTTTGGTAGCTTGTCTCTCCCCAGCATGTTGAACTTAATTAGATTGTGGTCACTATTATTTAGTGCCTCGGTTACTGTTATCTGTTGCATTAACTCTCGTGAGACATGTATGTGTATACATAATATGAAGCCTTTCCCCCACCTGCCAGACAAACAATATAAGTGCAATCATTGTGATAACCAGACTGAAGTAACTTTATTAAGCCAGAAATAATTTTATTTCATTATGTAGAAATATATCAAATTATAAAGTTGAACTTGCTAGGAGCAAAACTCAATAAAAAAAGATGAAGACTGTAATTTTAACCAAAGCAATACCAGAGTTCCTCTGCCTGGCAGCACCAGTCTTAACAACACAAAGCAACTGCAACCAGCATTCCTTCAGAGACAGAAAACTTGCAGGCTCGTGAATTGCCTTTGACTTACTGTAAGCCAGGCCACCATAGTACCTTCCACTAGCAATATCTCAGCAGGGCCATACTACACACTAGACCGACCTTATGATCCTATTAAACGTCATCATTTTATATTACAATCAATGGCACCTAGAGGCCCCATCAGAATTGAGGCCCCACTGTATTTGTTGCTGTATAAACCCATAGTAAAAGAAAGTCCCTGCCCCAATGAGTTTATGAGTTAAAGCACCAATCTGCAAACATTTACACGTGGGTGTAATTTTAATTGTCAGTAAAAGTATGTATGTGCTTAAGTGCTTGCAGGATCAGATTCTAGTTTAAGATAAGACCCAAGAAGTAAGTGTAACAAACAAATAGTAGAAATGGGGAAAGGAGGGTGTGGGTAAAGTGATAGGAAAATGTGGTCATATAAATTACCTATTTGCATGATTAGCAGCCTCTGAGATTATTCTATGATGATATAAATCAATGAGAAATATTATGGAGATCAATAATCCCTACTGACATCCTGCATAGTATTCCTTATGCTAAGCCATGGTTTCGATGTCAGAGCAAAAGTCATTTGAGAAGCACAAAACTAGAGCATAAGTCTCCAATTTTTCTATCTGATAACATCATGTGCTACAGGCTGGCCTTGAGGTGATCTAATAGAGTATCTTAACCATGAATATATTGCTGCAAGCCAGGATCCCTAAAAGAAACACGGAGAACTAACTTTATGCTATAGGGTGGGATTTCTACAGCGTTGGTCTAACTCTGCTTCCACTGAAGTCAATGATGAACTACTGTTAACTTCAATGACAGCAGAGTTAGGCCAATCATGAGAGGTGATTCGTCAATTACAGACAGGTAAGTCTAAAGTCAGTATCCGGCAAATTAGTTGAAACAATAGTAAAGAATAAAATTGTCAGACACATAGAAGAACATAGATTGTTGGGCAAAAATCAACATGGTTTCTGTAAAGGGAAATCATGTCTTACTAATCTATTAGAGTTCTTTGAAGGTGTCAACAAACATGTGGACAAGGGGCATCCAGTGGACATAGTGTACTTAGATTTCCAGAAAGCCTTTGACAAGGTTCCTCACCAAAGGCTCTTACGTAAATTAAGTTGTCATGGGATAAGAGGGAAGATCCTCTCATGGATTGAGAACTGGTTAAAAGGCAGGGAACAAAGGGTAGGAATAAATGGTAAGTTTTCAGAATGGAGAGGGGTAACTAGGGTCAGTCCTAGGATCAATCCTATTCAATTTATTCATAAATGATCTGGAGAAAGGGGTAAACAGTGAGGTGTCAAAGTTTGCAGATGATACTAAACTGCTCAAGATAGTTAAGACCAAAGCAGACTGTGAAGAACTTCAAAAAGATCTCATAAAACTACATGATTGGGCTACAAAATGGCAAATCAAATGTCATGTGGATAAATGTAAAGTAATGCACATTGGACAAAATAAGCTCGACTATACATACAATATGATGGAGGCTAATTTAGCTACAACTAATCAGGAAAGAGATCTTGGAGTCATCGTGGATAGTTCTCTGAATATGTCCACGCAGTGTGCAGCAGCAGTCAAAAAAGCAAACAGGATGTTAGGAATCATTAAAAAAGGGATAGAGAATAAGATGGAGAATATCTTATTGCCCTTGTATAAATCCATGGTACGCCCACATCTTGAATGCTGTGTACAGATATGGTCTCCTCATCTCAAAAAAGATATACTGGCATTAGAAAAGGTTCAGGGAAGGGCAACTAAAATGATTAGGGGTTTGGAACGGGTCCCATATAAGGAGAGATTAAAGAGGTTAGGACTTTTCAGCTTGGAAAAGAGGGGACTAAGGGGGGATATGATAGAAGTATATAAAACCTTGAGTGGTGTGGAGAAAGTGAATAAGGAAAAGTTATTTACTTGTTCCCATAATACAAGAACTAGGGGCCACCAAAGGAAATGAATGGGAAGCAGGTTTAAAACAAATAAAAGGAAATTATTTTTCACACAGCGCACAGTCAACCTGTGGAACTCCTTGCCTGAGGAGTTTGTGAAGGCTAGGACTATAACAGGGATTAAAAGAGAACTAGATAAATTCATGGAGGTTAAGTCCATTAATGGCTATCAGCCAGGATGGGTAAGGAATGGTGCCCCTAGCTTCTGTTTGTTGGAGGGTGGAGATGGATGGCAGGAGAGACATCACTTGATCATTACCTGTTAGGTTCACTCCCTTTGAGGCACCTGGCATTGGCCACTGTCAGCAGACAGGATACTGAGCTGGATGGACCTCTGGTCTGACCCAGTATGGCCATTCTTATGTTCTTATGAGACCTTTGAAAAGTGGCTCACTGTTTCTATGTTAAAAAAAAGTTAAGGAAACTTTACAAGAACAGACACTGGGGTTTTTTTTGAGGGGGCGGGAAGTTAAGTGCACTAATGTAGCTAAATATAATTTACAATAATTTACATTACACATGTAACAAAAAATGTCAGTGGCATATTGAGGTAGTATGATTGACACATGGTAGAGACAGTAAATTAGGATAATTAACCTGATGGGTTGCACCTGGGGAAGAGTCAGCGATGGAAGGACTGACTCAAGATGGACCCCAGCTGGGGAGGAACACAATGGGCTGGTACAAAGTCAGGAAGTTGGCAGCAGAAAGAGGCTGCAGGAGAAGTAGGCTACAGTTACTCCTTAGGTGTAGGGAGATGTGTTTGATGCTCTAGAGTTCAGTAGTCTGCAGCTACTCCCCAGAAGGAGGCAGTTTGAGCTGGTACACCCAGAGAGGGGGGAACCAGAAGGAGTACGAAGGAGTCCAGGGCACGAGCAACAGGGCCTCAGAGAAAGCAGACCACTGTTATTAGGTATAAGGTCCTTGAACTGGAACCTGGAGTAGTGAGTGGGCCTGGCTTCCCCTACCAGCCACTGGGGAAGTGGCACAGGCCAGGCAATGGAGCGCAGACTGCTTAAGATGGTTGTCCAGTGGGACTTTGGTACCCCAGAAGCGTAGGACTATAGTGATCTAGACGGAGGGCCAAGCCACAAAGACACAGCACCCTGAGTTGCAGAAAGTGAGAGACAGAGAGCGGTGACAAGGTGCGCAGTGTCTGGCAGAAAGGGCCATTGGACCAGAGTGGAGCTAGTGGCCAGGAGGAGGCGCCACCTAATGGTGAATAGACAACTCATTGACAGGTGGTCATTTGGGTAGGTGTTTGCTTTTTATGCGTGGTTGATTGAAAACAACAACAACAACATACATCTGTTTATAAACTGTGCAACTTAATATTACCTCTAACTAAACTGTACTGAGGGAGAAATAAAAAGCCAATAAGTGAAAAAGCTACCATTGCCTATCTGCAAATTTCATAGCAACTAGGGAATTTTCCTTCCAGAGTATGAACCTTTTGAATGTGAAGTGTAAAGAATAATGCTGAGACTGAGATTGATTTTACATGTAACTTGCTCTGTACAAGGCACCAGTACCATATGCATTAATGCTATAAAATATTCAGAACAGATGTTTTGTAAAAATTATGTCCCACAAAGCTGAACGTGCGTTGCACACATATATAATTGCCATTCAATAACCTCATTCTAATAGAAGTTCAATTCAGTGAACAAAAAAACCCCAGTGCCTAACTGACCCAGAGAAGAATCAATTCTTCTTACATATTCAGTGATTAACTTGCTTTATTAACCTACACAATGGAAGAATGCAGTTGAAGACAAGAAGTGTTCAAAACATATGGCTTCCTAGTTTACAGTGAAAATATCCCAAATATCCAGTGGAGTCATATGAATATTAATTGTATTTAACCATAATGCATCCTTCTAATTGTGTTCTAATTACAAAGACTCCTTTACTGTGATTATTATTAGTAGTATTATTCACAAACAGGCAAATCAAGGTACAATTCCAACTCATTTTAGTAACACAGCATGAGAGGAAGTTCAGAATCTGAAGTTTTCAAATCATGTATTTTTTTCATGCTCATGTAACTGTATGTAAAAATATATTTTTACTAGTCCTTATTAGAGCTGGCCAAAAGTTTTTCAGTGAATAATAAATTATCAACAAAAATATGCATATTTTTTGAGGCAGTGAACCTTTTCACAAATTTAGGTTCGATTTGGTGAATAGTTTTGGACAAAAAATCTGAAAACAAAATTTTCTAAATGAAATGTGGATTCAAAACAAAATGTCGAAATGAATGAAATGTTATTGTGGATCATTTGAATCATTGGAAGATTTGAAATTTTTTGCTTGACCCAAACAATTTTTTTTCATTTTTTTTCTTTCACTGAGAAAAACAAAAGCAGGTTTTGGTTTGAAGCAAGCTGATGTTTTTTGGGTGGTGGAACAGGGGGGAGGAGGGGTTCAAAACCAATGATTTGCTCTGGTTTGGTCCTTATTAATATTGAGCCTATTGCCATGATTTCTGAATAGTGAGGGAAGCTTCAGACCCAAACAATGAGAATTATTTTCATTTCTTGAAAGAGGAAAGAATGTTGATTATTGTTAATACTATAGCACCTCGGAACCCTAGTTGTGGATCAGGACCCCATTGTGCCAGGCGCTGTACAACCACGGAACTCCAAAATGGTCCTAGAAAACATCAGCACTAAGGCCTGTGCACTTACAGAAGGGAGAATCCAGCCATGTCCTCGGTGTCCACAGAGGGTCCCCATGCCAAACAGAAGAGGCGGTTCTATTGCGTAAAGGTAGAGGGGGAGGCTGTATCTGGGGAGCTGTGAAGAGTACATAGCCTTGCACAGGAGTACACAGAAGATGGAGTAGGGAGCTGCATGATTTGGCTAAGAGATCTGCCCTTGCACAAATCCTTTCTTTTGGGGGCCTAGCAAGTAGGCAGCTGTGACGTTATTGATATAAATGGGGACCATATAGAACATGGGTTGCAACCAAGGTCCTGTAGTGGCACCAAATCCTAAGTAAAGGGGGTCATATAAGGTGTCTAAGACCAGGTTCTGGGTTGCTGATTATAATTATGCTGTCTATATGTCTGTATCATTTTTAGTTGAAGTTATGAATGTTGGCTCTATGCTGTCTGTATTTCAAGTTTGTGCTGTGCTTCTGGGGGAAGCCTCCCAGACAAGCTGGTGTTAGCTCTGCCTAGCCTGTTTGATGGCCCATTAAGGACCATTAAGGACACAATGGACCCATGGAGAGAAGGCAGACACGCCTTGTGACTCAGCAAAGTATGCAGGGACTGGCCCATGTGACTCCAGGCTCCATTTTGCTGTAAATTTCCACAGTGAAGACAAAGAGATTCTTACACCTGGAAAAGCCTATATAAGGCTGATGCTTCATCTCCATCTTGTCTTCAATCCTGCTTCTGACCTCTGGAAGGACTTTGCTACAAACTGAAGCTCTGCACGAAGGACTGTTGACCCATCCCAGCGGGGGATGTTCCAGGGACTTAATCTGAACCTGCAGTTTACTCCAGCACTGCTGCAAGCCTGAACTAAGAACTTTGCCATTACTGTATGTAATTGATTCCATTTAACCAATTCTACCTCTCTTCTCTACCTTTTTCCCTTTATAAATAAACCTTTAGATTTTAGATTCTAAAGGATTGGCATCAGCGTGATTTGTGGGTAAGATCTGATGTGTATATTGACCTGGGTCTGGGGCTTGGTCCTTTGGGACTGAGAGAACCTTTTTCTTTTATTGGGGTGTTGGTTTTCATAACCATTTATCCCCAGGACGAGTGCACTGGTGGTGATGCTGGGAGACTGGAGTGTCTAAGGAAATTGCTTGTGTGACTTGTGGTTAGCCAGTGGGGTGAGACCAAAGTCCTTTTTGTCTGGCTGGTTTGGTTTGCCTTAGAGGTGGAAAAACCCCAGCCTAGGGCTGTGACTGCCCAGTTTAAGCAATTGGTCCTGATTTGGCACTCTCAGTTGGGTCCCGCCAGAACCGCTCCGTCACAGCAGCTTTGGCTTTTTTTTAAACTATAAGGGGCTTGGGAGGGAGGATTCCCTTAAATCTCTTCCATACCTAGCTCAGCTGCTGGGGTGTGGGTTTTAAACAAGGTGCAGAGAGCTGACAGAACTTCAAAAATCATCCCTGCTGGACTCCATCTTTTGTAGAATTGACCCTTTCATTTTCCAAAGGCCTTAAAGACCATCAATCCAGACTCTTTTTTGTATAGGTCTACGGAGGTCAAGTGCAACACAGACCTAGGGTCACTCTTCTGGGAACTTCTAGAACCATTCTCCATCTTATAGGATCAGATTCTGCAATTCTGATTCTGCCCAACCTCAGTGGGCACAGAATCCACTGCATAAGGATTACAAAGTGAGCATCAAACACACACCTTTCCTCCTTAAACAAAAAGGCTTAGAGACATTCTATTAACTCCCCAGATGATTCAAAGTCCATAGAGTCTCTGAAAACAAACCACCACCTCCTTAAAGACTGTGTTTTGGATTGCTTTAAATGCTCACTAAAGGAGCCTTTTTGGTTTTTATCTAGGAGGAGATGTAACAACAAACTCATTGATGGGACACTTTACCACCTGATTTTATTAAACTTAGGGTTTTAAGTATCTGAATATAATCTGTTTTATCAAAACTGTGTTGAAAAGTGAAAAGTCTAAAAACATGCCAGCTCAACAATAAGAAAAAATGAAACAGATACTTGTCAGCTGAAAGAAAGATGCAGCTACTTGGAAAATAGCTACATTAGGACTGTAGCTGTTTGGCTCAGCCAAATATCAAAGACCAGCACCAGAACATAATAGTGGGGAGGGAAAGGTCTGTATAAGAGAACAATCCTGAACTTGACTAATAGGAGCCAAGAAATTGCCCTTGAAGGAACTACAAGAGAAGGGACTGCATTGATGTTGTGCTTGTCATCATCATATCACATATATAATATCTATTCACCACAAAGGATATTATTCTTTTTTTAGTATCAGTAATGCACCTAGTGTTGTACAAGACACAAAGACAGATGTAAATGACAGATAGCACTGGGAAATCAAGAGTAGGAAATAATATTTATGTTTTTAAAAGGATTATTATTTTCGTAAAGTCATAAGATTTCTTTCTCATTATGTAGAAAAATTTGCCCTTCTATATGATGACCTACAGGTATGCTACTATGCTTAAACATATGCTCCTTAGAGACCTTCTGCTACCTTTGATGGGTGGCAGAGAAAAATGCTTTAGGGCAGAATGACCTTCCAATAAGAAAGACAAAGCAATCCAGCACTGTTACACTAGATTTTTAGATTGCTACATATCCTCCCAAATTTTAGCAAGTTGGGAGTTTTTTTCAACTACATTGTCAACTGCCAGCCTTTTGGATATATTGATGAGTATATTTTGTGAATTTGGGCAGGTCTACATTTAATATGCTGCAGCCTGTGTCCCTGTGGGCACTTCAGTGCAGACGCTACTACACTGATGAAGAGCTTCTCCTATCGGCCTAGTTAATCTCCCTCTGCAAGAGGTGGTAGCTATGTCAATGACAGAAGTCATCCCAGCAACATAGCGCTATCTACACCATGGGTGAGGTCCGTATAACTGTCGCTCAGGGGTGTGGATTTTTCACACACCTGAGCAACGTAGTTACACCAGTGTACGTTTATGGTATAGGCCTGGCCTTTATTTTGTCCCACATTCTTCACAATTAAGGGACAGATTATACATGTAGTAAAGACAGGTGACTAAAATTTACTGAAATGAATTAACATCTGAGATGGAAGGAAATATCATTTGAAGAGTGGTTAAATGTTGTCATGAGCCTTTACTAAGTTAATGGTCAAGTGTTTGACCCATAAATGAGAAGTTTAGGTGATCATGACCATGTTTTCACACACAATCACAAGGTCACAGCACCTAAAAGCTGAAACACAGATTTATGAAATGCAGGATAATAGACACACTTTTGAGTTGTCAAGTAGCTCATTTTTGCAATCCATATTGGGGAAATTTACTAAACAATTTCTAAAATGGTTCAGCTGAACTGGTATTAAAATGTGCACATTCAAGGCTGTGATGGCCAGAACTGATTTTATCACTATTAAACTCAGAAAGGAAACTTATTTTTTTAAAAAAGACTTCAATCCTTTCTTGGTCATTGGAACTCGTCCATGCTACAACTCCCACTGAACCACTAAGATGTTTTTCAGCAGTTTCCCCAGCGTAGAGAAGGCTATCGCCTTCAGCTGAAAGGTGATTTTCATGGATAGCTGTACCAATTTCCCAGGCTGTGACTGAATACCAGCTTAATCACATGGTCAATAAAAAGGACTTGATGTGGTGGGAGTGGACAAAAACAACACAGAGTTTTGGATAAGTCAGATACAAACACATGGGCTATATTTTTAATTAGGGCTGGATATTGAAACATTCTGAACTGTAAATTGTAGCTGGCTTTGGATAACTAATCTGTCCAAATATATACAATGTATTTATAGACTATATTTATTAAAGAACAAAATACACAGAAAAACTTTCCAAATATACACAGAGAGAGAGAGAGAGAGAGAGAGAGAGAGAGCGCACAAGATTATAAACCTATATGGAAAGTTTTTCTGTGTATTTTGTTCTTTAATAAATATATTATAAAGATATTATGATAATTGACCAGGACGTTCTCTACCAATTTCTAAATTAATTATGAAATGTACCAATATGGCCTCAAGTATTCTTGACTGCTCCCTCTGTGACCCTAACATTGGTAGATTCATTTTTCTTGACTTTGCACTTTCCAGTTATATTCTAGACTATACTTATTAACATGCGTTGATATGCCTATGCTTTCAGAAATGGTAGCTCATGATTGATGTAGACTATTGAACATTTTTGAATTACGAATCTATCCGCTGCCCCGGGACAGTGGTTAACAAGTTATTTCAGGAGCTGATTCCAGTGTGGCACAACATTTGAATGAATAAAATATTATGCTCTAGCAATATTGAAGCTTGAACATGAATTCATGCACCTTAAATGTATGTAGTTGATTAAAAGGTAACCCGGAAGGTTATCAAACAGGCTACACTATCTAAAGGAAGATTCTTTCCACTTTCTTGCATGCCAGTCCCTGAAAAAATGTTTGTTTGTATTTAGAACTTGGGTTTTATTTGTTTGTGTGCATTTTGTTTTTTTCTTCTCTATTTTGAGTTACTGTTAACATACAAACTGCTAGATGAACTGCAAAGCCAAGATGAAAACTGAATTGAGCAGACGTCTGTGCTCAATGACCACACTAACCAATCTGTGGGAGACATTTAGCACAAAACCAAAACAACAAGGAGTCCTTGTGGCACCTTAGAGACTAACAAATGTATTTGGGCAAAAGCTTTCATAGGCTAAAACACACAAGGACTCCTTGTTTTTGCTGATACAGACTAACACGGCTACCACTCTGAAACCTGTCATTTACCACAGAAATATATTGACTAATCTCTTACACAGGGAATGGATCACTTGATGATTACCTGTTCTGTTCATTCCCTCTGGGGCACCTGGCATTGGCCACTGTCAGAAGACAGGATACTGGGCTAGATGGACCTTTGGTCTGACCCAGTATGGCTGTTCTTACATTCTTATATTTTCTCTTCTGTGAAATCCTCCTGGTGCTTTCAGGTTAACTGAACATATCTTGTAATATGCTACACTGACACCACAGACAAGGTTTTCATTGGCTTAATGAGAAAGATGGAATTTGAGTGTGTTTTGGGTTATTTCCAGTGAATTAAATTAAACATAAGCATTAATTAGTTTAGATTTATTTCTGTGCTGTATGGCCCCACAACCTGGTTAATGGGGATGTGCTACGCAAAAATCTAAAGTTAACTCCATTTACTCAGTTTACACAAACCATTCTTCCCCTTCCGTTTCTGGCCAATCATCACTCCCTCCAACATCACTCTTGGTTTTGGTCGCTCACCAGTGCAACAGGGGAAATTGGGAAGAGGACTGGGAATTTTAATTTCACCCACTCTGTGGAAAGAGGAAATTGCTGGGAGCTGCAGTTGCTGGGGGATTATCAACACTCAGCCACGGATGGTCACTGTGTGGAGGACAGGGGAATCTGTACTCCTCCCAAAGGGCCAGGGGAGGCAGAGACACACGGGTAGCTGCTGCCAGTTTGGTGGGAGTATTGTCACTCATCATCGCAGGGGAAGGAAGGGCTATCAGGATAGTTTCATTCCCTCTGGCATAGAAAGAGGAGCAGGAAAGGATATTAAGAGGCTGATGTTGTCACTCATTGCTAGCTATGGCTTCTGGTCCAGGTGCTTCTTCCTGACTGATTCTTGCTCTCTCTTAAGTGACTTCTCTATGTCCCTTCCAACCCTACACATCTACAATTCTGTGTCTAATGTGCAGCATGTTAAAAAAGCCTGTATCTTTAACAGAGGTATACTACAGTTGCCAACTGTCTAATCACACAAACCCAAACAGCCTTGCACCACCCCTTCCCTGAGACCCCACCCCTGCCCGCCTCTTCTCCAATCCCCGCCCCCTCCATCGCTCTCTCTCACTTTCACACTTTCACTGGGCTGGGGCATGTGTTTGGGGTGCGGGCTCTGGGCTGGAGATGAGGGGTTCAGAGTGTAGGGAGAGCTGGTGCAGGGTGCTGGAGGGAATGCACAGTGCAAGCTCTTGGAGGGAGTTGGGGTGCAGGAGGGGGCTCATGTCTGGGGTTGGAGTTTGGAGTGCGGAAGAGGGTGAGGGATGCAGGGTCTGGGAGGGAGTTGGGGTGCAGGAGGGGGCTCAGGTCTGGGGTTGGGGTTTGGAGTGCGGAAAAGGGTGAGGGATGCAGGGTCTGGGAGGGAGTTGGGGTGCAGGAGGGGGCTCAGGGCTGGGGTTGGGGTTTGGGGTGCAGAAGAGGGTGAGGGATGCAGGGTCTGGGAGGGAGTTGGGGTGCAGGAGGGGGGTGCAGGCTGAACAGAGGGTTGGGGTGTGGGAGGGGGTGAGGGTGTGGGTTCTGGGAGGGAGTTTGGGTGCAGGAGGGGACTCCAGGCTGGGGTAGGGGATTGCAGTGTGGGAGGGGGTGTGTGGCGCAGGCTCTGGCCAGGCGGCACTTACCTCGGGTGGCTTCTGGTCAGCAGCACAATGGGCCTAAGGCAGGCTCCCTGCCTGCTCTTGCCCCGCACCACTACCAGAAGTGGCTGGCACATCCCTATGGCTCTGGGGGAGGGCGGTCATGGGGAGAACCGTGCGTTGCCCATGCTCGCAAATACCGCCCCCACAGTTCCAATTGGTGGTAGTTCCTGGCCAATGGGAGCTGCAGAGTCAGCGCATGAGGGGGCAGGGACAGTGCGCAGAGACCCCCTGTCCTCTCCAGGGGCCACAGGGACAAGCCTGCCACTTCCAGGAGTGGCGCGAGGCCAGGGCAGGCAGAGAGCTTGCCTTAGTTCCACTGCACCAGTGGATTTTTAGCACCTAAAATCTCCCACTTTGACTACAGTAGCTTCCGGGAGATTTGGCCTGATTCCGGGAGACAGGAGGGTTTGCAGCCCTAAGGTCTGCCCAGTTCCAGATTAAAGGTCTGAACATGGCTGTTTCTCCTCAGTTCTACTAGAAAATAAACATGTTTGTGACTTCACTCCTGATCAGTGGAACTTATTTTTTTTCTTTGGCATCTCACATTTCATTTGATTCAATGAACAAGATATCCATTAAAAATAAGAACCATATTGGAGAAATGTGTTCTTACTACATTTTTCTGTAACACTCTTAAGGCACAGAAAGTTTGATATGATATACAGACATGCATATATTTTGATTAATTAAGTTCAAAGCAATGCTGAAGGTTGAGGAAATGGCTCATCTCCTCTGGGGACACAAACTCATTGGTGGATAGACCAGGGCAAAATTGTAGGGTGGAAACTTTTTTGCTGACAAATGCAGATTCAGGTTGACCACATTTTTTTTTTCAAATCTGCATCAAATTTGCTTAATGTTTTGGTCAAAACAAAACCAAAAGGTAACAAAAAATTGTTCTGACATTTCCAAAACAAGACATTTTGATTTTTTTATTCCAAAATGCCTTTTTTGTTTTGAATTGTACTTCAATTATTTTAAAGTTAAAAATACTCAAACTAAACAAAACATTTTTTTCGGGTTGAACAAAACATTTGTTTTAGTTTATGCAGGAAACCAAAAAATTAGTTCTTTGCACAGTTCTGTTGGTAGGATGTTAGGCCAAAAATAAACTAGCTTCTCCACCTTGGTTGCTTGTTCAGAGACAGACCTGCTGGAGAGTAAAGTTTAATTTTCTTTGCATTACTGAACAGAGGTACAGAAAGCCAGGCTGAATGTGCAAACACTGTTTGTTCTGATTGTTTAATCTCACCCAACTAGTGATGCTATATGTAGAAACTATTTCTATTCAGTTCTGATATTTTATCCTGGACTAACAGAATGCAGTGATTATTTCTCCTAGTAATATTGAGTGATATAGTGGCAAGTGCCATGATGCAGACACTTGGCTATGTTTTCTTTGATAATGTTTCTGTTGTGAGTTTTGAAACATTGGCCCAACTTGTTTCATGCATTGGTCTGACCTGCTTTGAGTAGGCTAGAAGCATAAGTAAATGTTCTTTTCACTCATGGGACTGATTTGTTTTCTCTGTATTAGATTTTACAATATTGCCAACCCCAAGAGCTTAAAAATCATGAATCAGGCCCTCAAAAACCATGAGGCTGCTTTAACAATCATATTTTTTTTAAAAAAGGACTAATGTTCAGGATGATTTCCTATTATGGTGTCATAGCCTTTAAGGAACAAGTTTTCGGGCTTGCTCTCATGAGAGCAAGAAATTTACTTTAAAAAAAAAAAAAAGCAAAAAAAAAGCTGAGTATCTTACTAACCACATGAATATAGGAACTAGTGGCCTCAAACTGAGAGACTTTGCAGTATGAACAAATGGGTATAAACAGACCATGAATAAATTTAGGCTGGAAATTAGCTTTCTAACCATCCTAGGATTTATTGTTCTGGAACATCCTTTCAATAGGAGTGGAGGCAAACAACCTAACTACTTTCAAGGTAGAACTTGATGAGTTTATGAAAGGGCTTATGTGATGGACTTGCCTGCAAAAGTGGGGGTCTAGACACTATGCCCAGGTGCTCCTTTCCAGGACATCCTATATAACATTGTAACTACTTGTGGGATATACATATCAGGAAAATAAATATGTAATAGGTGACAATTCACTGAGAGATTTTTGCCCCAATTGAGACAAAGCTTTAGGTACAACTTAAACTCTTTAGCTGAAATCCTGGCCCTATTGAAGTCAGTGGCAGTTTGTCAGTGGTGCCAGGATTTCACCATTTGACTTGGCATGAGAGAACTGTGGCTAAATGAACTAGACACAGGACTAGGAATATGTATTGGGCCTGCTGTTTGATCTTGGGCATGTCCGTTAACTTCTGTTAGTCTTTGCTTCCCTACCTGCGCAATGGTGGGAAAATAGAATGATCCAAAAAAGAAAGAAATCCTCAGTCCTTATGAAAATGTTGCCATTTGAAGTAAAATGAGTGAGAGTACAGTCAAAGAGTTCCAGAAAAAACTGATGGAGAAGTTGGACCTAACAGTGTTCAAGAGCGGCCAATGGATGTGAAGAAAACTAGTTTACTGTATACGATATTTTAGAAGCACAATAAATGAAAAGTGAAGGATGTTGTTGTGGGTCTTTCATTTCTAGAGACCTAGTTTCAGCAGAGGATTAGCTCTCAAGTGGAACAGAAGTATTTAATGGTCTCTCCGTGTAGTCCCTTGTTGGCATCATTTGTCTACATTACAAAATCATGCTACTCTTTGACATAATTAAGCACAAGTGGAAGCCTCTGCTCAGCAGAGGCACAAGGCTGAAGTACAGAAGCAATAACATTTTGGTTCAGTTGATATGAAAAAAAAAACGATACTGGGAAACTTGCAGAGCAGCTTCACATATTATCCCACGCTCTAGTTAATGCTGTGAGCGCCCTTAACATCAGCAACTAAAGTGACATTTCACCAAATTAACCAAAAACAATTGTATAAACCAACAGCAAAGCAAATTAAAAGATGTTTTATACCTGCTATTGAAAATGTCTTCCTGTGCATTTTGTATAAATCGGGGATAATACTCTACTTGGTAAAGAGTGGTTTTTTTTCTACTTTGCCTATTCAATAAAATTCATATTTATATATAAAGTATTTAATTTCTAAGGAAAACCAAATAGCCGTGCCAAATGGTAGGTACAGATGGAAATTAATGAGTCAACTCTCTTTGACATGTATATCTTCCTGAAAAAATGTCCTCAAAAATATGAAATCAAATCTTAGCCCCACTGAATCAGTGGGAGTTTTGCCATTGACTTCAATGAACCCAGGGATTCCAGCTAGTTTTCCATTGGGCAAGTATTACTTTTATTTTGTTTCTCATCCAAAGCCTCCTTCAAAGGCTTTCTATTAACTCCAGGGAACTTTTAAGGAGCCCCAAAGATGTGCTACCGTGGTATTCTACTTTGCTCCACAAAATTACTACAGTTCAGACTTCATTATCCAAATACCAGTGAGTGAGAGGAGTAGTAAATAAAATTTGGATAATCAACATTTCAGATACACCTCTACCCTGATATAACGCTGTCCTCGGGAGCCAAGCAATCTTACCGCGTTATAGGTGAAACCACATTATATCGAACTTGCTTTGATCCGCAGGAGTGCACAGCTCCCCCCCCCCACTCCATTATATCCAAATTTGTGTTATATCGGGTTGCGTTATATCAGGATAGAGGTGTAATTGAGAGAAGGTAACCTTGTTACTAGGTTAATCATGGTTGAACTGTATTTTTAATTTAAATAGTATTGTACGAGTGTAGACGGCAGCACTATTCAATAGGAAAAGTTTTTCCAAACAAGAGCAGTGGTTAAATGTTACTTGGCACATTTTACCATTTGTCAAAAAATATTTTTGTTATCTATGGTCAACATACAGGTGGTCAAATACTGTTGTTCTTTTAATAACTTACTTAGATGCTGTGCCCATAAACAAATTAAAATGACTACTTGTTTAATTTTCAGTCTCTATACTTTCTGATAATGCATATGGAGGAATCAACCTTCAGAATTTGGAATCCCATACTATGAAATCGGTAAAAGCAAAGAAAATTACAGTTAAAACAAATGACCATGCAAAGAACTAATACACTGATTGTAGGAATAAAGCAATCAGGGTTCTACATCAATTTGCCAGTGAAAATGGGAATAAAATCACTTTATCACTTAATGATGTTACATTCCAGGAGTTAAAGTACTAGCCTATGACTTGGGAGAGTACATTTTCCTGCTCCACTGGACTTCCTGTGTGACGCTGGACAAGTCACTTAATCTCCATGCTTCAGTTTCCCATCTGTAAGATGTGGATAACAATTCTTTATTTCTTTTAAATACACTTAAGATTATGAGGTTCTCAGATACTTTGGTGACGCGGCCAAATATGTACCTAAGACGGAGCCTGTAATGTATGACACCCTGGACAATATGGACCTCTGTAAAGAAGAAGCTTCAGAAATCCAAGATCTTTTGCAAAAGATATGCTGTAGATAAAACAGGAAATGATTCAGGAAAAGTCCTGTGGCCTGTGTTATACAGGAGGTCAGACTACATGATCACAATGTCCCTTCTTGCCTGTTTGGAATATGATGAAGAATAGTCAGTGGGAAATATCCACAAGGAAATTGTTTCATGAATAAACTGCCTAGGGTAACCCAATAAATTGTTTGGATTTGATGTTGGCATCATCGTCATTGAAAAAACTGATTTCACTTCTGTCATGAATAGTTAGTAAAGGGTTAAAGCATAGTACCTGGTGGGCACCTGACCTGAGGACCAATCAGGGAAGAGAATTTGAAACTCCTAGGAGGGAACTTTTCCCTCTGTTTGGGGGGGTCTTTGTCTTTGGCCGTTTGGAATTACAAGAGTCCAGATGTTTTAATCAAGTCTACCAGCTTCCACCTTTCTGAACTAATTTCTTCTAGTCAAGATAGTGAGTATTAGAAAGATACTTTGTGTCCTTATCTAATAATCCTATGTTTGCAATTCTGTGTGTTTGTTATTGATTATTCTTAATTCTGCTTGTACTGGTTGTACTGAGAAAGAGAGAGGATTCTCTCCAGAACGTAGCAAGGTTATACCCTATGAGTGTCCAGCTTGGACTCATAGAGATTCTGTATTTTCTTGTTTTTCTTTTAATAAATTCTTTCTATAAAGATTTGATTAAATCCCTTCTACTGTGGATCGGGGAAGGGGCCGAGACACTCTCTCTCAGTGATTCACAGAGTTGAATCAGTGTATATCTCTCCAGAGTGGCTGGGAGAGAGAGGGAGGGGGGGGAAGTGGGCTGCTTCCCTGTGTGTGTGAGATTCAAGGAGTTTGAATCAAGGTATCTCTGTCTCCGGAGCAGGCTGGAGAGAGGGAAGAGGGGGGAGGGCGAAGGTTCCTCCTCTGTGAATTGATCTGTGTTCCCAGGGAGTGTCTTTGAAGGGAGACAGGGGGGAAACAGGGGTGTCCCGGCCCACGAAATTGACCGGGTGGTGGCAGCAAAAGGGGAGACTACCCTAGGATTTTAGGGTGGGGGAATACATGCGGGTCCTCACTTTGAAACCGCCCAGTTTCAAGTGAGGGTGCAGACCAGGACATGGTGAGCAGCGGTGTTTCGGACCCAGAGAGAGAGGCACGGCTTTTCTACCAAAGGCACTCTGAGGCAGTTCAGGGTTAAAAAGATTTCAGTTTCTTCCAGGGCTTTCTGTTACAAAGCCCTCCTGCTGAGCGGGGCTATCGTCCATTGTGAGACGAGATACCACTCAGGATTCCTAAGGTGGGGGGAAGTGCTCGCCAAAGTACATTCCCATCCAGCAGGAAAAACAGGTTTGGGGGGGGAAGTGCTCCTCAAAGTACATTTCCCATCCAGCGGGAAAAACAGGTTTGGGGTGGGGGAGATAACCCTCCAGCCAGGTTTTTTTTTCTCCTGGGTCTTTTGAAATGCTCAAAAGGCAGGAGAACACAGATCCCTGAGGGAAATAGACCAGGCTTTTCTCACAGGTATTGAGTCAGCAGCTCAGAAGGAGAGGGAGACAGAGAAATTTTTTTTTAATCTTTCCCTCTTTCTCAGTACAAAACAGTGACAGTCCACAAACCACAGTTTGCTATACAGAGCATTGATTTATCTTTCTTTACTCAAGTTATCATAGCCAGGGTTAGGGACTGTCAAACACCACAAACAGTTCACTGACTGCAGAGGGGTGTGGCCAGCACCAGGACACAGACACAATGAGTGCCAAGGCCGCATCTAAACTGGAAACAAGACAAAAAGAACTGCAATTACAAGACATGGAATTACAATTAAAACTCAAGGAGATTGAAATGAAAGAAAAGGCCAAAGAGGCTGAACACAAGAGAGAAATGGAGAAAATACAAGCCAAAGAGGCTGAGCTCAAAAGACAACTGGAGTTGAAAGACAAAGAACTGGAATTAGAAAGGCTTAAGCAGAATCACCCAACCAATCCACTCCCTCTTCAACCTACTGATCAACCTTCTCGGAGAAAATTTCCCGCCTACAGGGCAGGTGAAGATGTTGAGGCCTTCTTAGAAAACTTTGAAAGGGTCTGCCTTGGGTACAAGATCCCTGAAGACCAATACATGGTAGAGCTGAGGTCACAGCTCTGCAGAGACTTATTACAGGTGGCAACTGAAATGCCTAGGGGCAACATGAACGACTATAAACTGTTTTTAACCAAGGCCAAATACAGAATGGGCATAACCCCTGATCACGCCCGTCAGCGTTTCAGAGACCAGAAATGGACACCAGAGGAGTCATTTCCAAAACACGCCTCCTACATTGACAAGCATTATTCTTCCTGGTTATCAGGAGCCAATGTTACAAACATGGACGAGCTAAGCCTCCTGATAATGATGGAGCAGTTCTTGGATGGTGTTCCTGAGGACATTACACGCTACATACGAGATGGAAAACCAAAAAATATCACTGAGGCAGGGGAGATTGGAGCCCAATGGATGGCAGTTAGACTGAACAAGAAAACTGCTGCCAAGGGGAGCGAATCCCGCAAGGTACACACCGACACTAAACCCTACCGTCGAGGGCCAATCAAACCCACACCTACAACCCAAGGACAGTCACACTCTACCTCTTCTTCTACCTCACCAGTTTCCAGTAAACCAACACAACCCCATGACCCATCAAGTGGGCGATGTTTTGGATGCAATGAACTGGGGCATATCAAAGCCAAATGCCCAAAGAACCTGAACCGGGTCCAACTCCTTGCACCTGCACACCAAGGAAACCCGGAATTAGATATCTCTCAAATACCCGTATGCTTTAGGGAAACTTTGAGAGTGGACGGAAAGGAAGTCATCGCATGGAGAGACACTGCAGCACATGTTTCAGCTATCCACCGAACCTTCGTGGACCCCAAATTCATCAACCCGAAAACCAAAGTGACAGTTCGCCCCTTCATGTCAAAACCTGTAACATTACCTACAGTGCGGTTACCTGTCCAGTACAAGGGCTGGTCAGGGACGTGGACTTTTGCTGTCTATGACAATTATTCTGTCCCCATGATACTGGGCAACCACTTGGCCCATCACATTGAGCCGCCAGAAACAGAGGGAGTGGTTACACGCAGCCAAACCAGACGAGCTGCTGCACCCATCCCTGTTCCTGAGCCATCCACCGGGACCCCGTCTGTGTTACCAGAGACCCAGACAGAGGTGGTGGAACCGGATCCCAGGCCAACACCTACAGCAGCCATAGTACATCCAGTCCCAGAACCGGAACTGGAAGAGCAACCAGCGCCAGCACCGGCGCCAGCTATTACAACTCCACCGCCAGAGGGCGACAACGGGCCTGAACTGGAAAAACCAGCAGACAACCCTACCCAAGAGGCTCAGCCGGAGCCTGAAATGACACTTTGTGCACCAGCGGGGAGCGGTTCACAGTCAACGGAAACAACCTCATCACCTACATCGCTTCCAGAGGAACTAGTGTCTCCCGCCTCAAGGGAACTGTTCCAAGCAGAGCAGGAAGCCGATGACAGCCTCAAGAAAGCATGGGCGGCGGCACGCAGCAACCCACCGCCTCTCAGCTCTACTAACCGATCCCGGTTCGTTGTGGAGCAAGGACTGTTATACAAGGAATTTCTTTCTGGTGGACACCAGGAGGGCTGGCATCCTCAAAAACGGTTGTTAGTTCCGACCAAGTACCGGGAAAAGCTCTTAAGCTTAGCCCATGATCACCCTAGTGGCCATTCTGGGGTGAAGCGAAGCAAAGACAGGTTGGGAAGGACCTTTGACTGGGAGGGGATGGGCAAGGCGGTAGCCACTTACGTCCGGTCTTGTAAGGTATGCCAAACGGTAGGAAAACCCCAAGACCAGGTCAAGGCCCCTCTCCAACCACTTCCCATAATGGAGGTCCCATTTCAGCGAGTAGCTGTAGATATTATGGGTCCTTTCCCAAAGAAGACCCCCAGAGGAAAGCAGTACATACTGACTTTTGTGGACTTTGCTACCAGATGGCCGGAAGCAGTAGCTCTAGGCAACACCAGGGCTAACACTGTGTGCCAGGCCTTAACTGACATTTTTACCAGGGTGGGTTGGCCCTCTGAAATTCTTACAGATTCGGGAACAAATTTCCTATCAGGGACCATGAAAGACCTGTGGGAAACTCATGGGGTGCATCACTTGGTTGCCACCCCGTACCATCACCAAACTAATGGCCTAGTGGAAAGGTTCAATGGAACTTTGGGGGCCATGATCCGTAAATTCGTACATGAACATTCCAATAATTGGGATCTAGTGTTACAGCAGTTGCTGTTTGCCTACAGGGCTGTTCCACATCCCAGTTTAGGTTTCTCACCATTCGAGCTGGTGTATGGCCATGAGGTTAAGGGGCCATTACAGCTGGTGAAGCAGCAATGGGAGGGGTTTACGCCTCCTCCAGGAACTAACATTCTGGACTTTGTAAGCAACCTTCAAAACACCCTCCGAGACTCTTGGGCCCTTGCTCGAGAGAGCTTAAAGGATGCTCAAGCGGAGCAAAAGGTCTGGTATGATAGACACACCAGAGAGCGTTCCTTCAAGGTTGGAGACCAGGTCATGGTCTTGAAGGCACAACAGGCCCATAAAATGGAAGCGTCCTGGGAAGGACCATACGTGGTCCAGGAGCGCCTGGGAGCTGTTAACTACCTCATAACATTCCCTGATTCCTCTTTAAAGCCTAAAGTGTTTCATGTTAACTCTCTAAAGCCCTTTTATCCCACAGAATTACAGGTCTGTCACTTTACAGTTCAGGAAGGAGATGACACCAAGTGGCCTGAAGGTGTCTACTACGAAGGTAAAAGAAATGGTGGTGTGGAAGAGGTGACCCTCTCCACAACCCTGCAATGTCTGCAGCGGCAACAGATCAAGGAGCTGTGCACTCACTTCGCGCCCTTGTTCTCAGCCAACCCAGGACGGACTGAGCAAACCTGCCACTCCATTGACACAGGTAATGCTCACCCGATTAGGACCCCACCCTACCGGGTGTCACCTCATGCCAAAGTTGCTATTAAACAGGAGATTGACAACATGTTGGAGATGGGTATCATCCGCCCTTCTACCAGTGCATGGGCATCTCCAGTGGTTCTGGTTCCCAAACCAGATGGGGAAATACGCTTTTGTGTGGACTACCGTAAGCTAAATGCTGTAACTCGTCCAGACAACTATCCAATGCCACGCACTGATGAGCTATTGGAAAAGTTGGGACGTGCCCAGTTCATCTCTACCATTGACTTAACCAAGGGGTACTGGCAAGTACCACTGGATGAACCCGCCAGGGAAAAATCTGCCTTCATCACCCATGCAGGGGTGTATGAATTTAATGTGTTTCCATTCGGACTGCGGAATGCACCTGCCACCTTCCAAAGGCTGGTGGATGGTCTACTAGCAGGATTGGGAGACTGTGCAGTTGCATACCTCGATGATGTGGCCATTTTTTCTGATTCATGGCCCGAACACCTAGAACATTTGAAAATGGTTTTTGAGCGCATCAAGCAGGCAGGACTTACTGTTAAGGCCAGAAAGTGTCAAATAGGCCAAAACAGAGTGACTTACCTAGGACACCAGGTGGGTCAAGGAACCATCAACCCCCTACAGGCCAAGGTGGAGGCTATCCAACAGTGGCCTGTCCCAAGGTCAAAGAAACAGGTCCAATCCTTCTTAGGTTTGGCCGGATATTACAGGCGATTTGTACCACACTACAGCCAAATTGCTGCCCCACTAACTGATCTGACCAGGAAAACCCAGCCAAATGCAGTTAAGTGGACTGATGAGTGTCAGAAAGCCTTTACCCAGCTTAAGGCGATGCTCATGTCGGACCCTGTATTAAGGGCCCCAGACTTTGACAAACCCTTCCTAGTTACCACCGATGCATCTGAATGTGGGGTAGGAGCGGTACTAATGCAGGAAGGACCGGATCACAACTTCCATCCTGTCGTGTTTCTCAGCAAGAAACTGTCTGAGAGGGAAAGCCACTGGTCCATCAGTGAAAAAGAATGTTACGCCATTGTGTATGCCTTGGAAAAGCTACGCCCATACGTTTGGGGCCGGCAGTTCCAGCTACAAACTGACCATGCTGCGCTAAAGTGGCTTCACACCAACAAGGGAAACAACAAGAAACTTCTCCGCTGGAGCAAAGTCAAGACTTTGACTTTGACATTCAACACATTTCAGGAGCTTCCAACAAAGTTGCTGATGCACTCTCTCGTGAAAGTTTCCCAGAATCAAGTGGCTAAAAACTGTTCTTAATATGTTTTCATGCTTAGTAGTCGATGTAATAGTGCATGTGTTTTATTACTCTGGTTGTTTTACAGTTCTAGGAGGAAATCGCCGCCAGTGGATCCCACTGTGACGATTTGGGGGGCGTGTCATGAATAGTTAGTAAAGGGTTAAAGCATAGTACCTGGTGGGCACCTGACCTGAGGACCAATCAGGGAAGAGAATTTGAAACTCCTAGGAGGGAACTTTTCCCTCTGTTTGGGGGGGTCTTTGTCTTTGGCCGTTTGGAATTACAAGAGTCCAGATGTTTTAATCAAGTCTACCAGCTTCCACCTTTCTGAACTAATTTCTTCTAGTCAAGATAGTGAGTATTAGAAAGATACTTTGTGTCCTTATCTAATAATCCTATGTTTGCAATTCTGTGTGTTTGTTATTGATTATTCTTAATTCTGCTTGTACTGGTTGTACTGAGAAAGAGAGAGGATTCTCTCCAGAACGTAGCAAGGTTATACCCTATGAGTGTCCAGCTTGGACTCATAGAGATTCTGTATTTTCTTGTTTTTCTTTTAATAAATTCTTTCTATAAAGATTTGATTAAATCCCTTCTACTGTGGATCGGGGAAGGGGCCGAGACACTCTCTCTCAGTGATTCACAGAGTTGAATCAGTGTATATCTCTCCAGAGTGGCTGGGAGAGAGAGGGGGGGGGAAGTGGGCTGCTTCCCTGTGTGTGTGAGATTCAAGGAGTTTGAATCAAGGTATCTCTGTCTCCGGAGCAGGCTGGAGAGAGGGAAGAGGGGGGAGGGGGAAGGTTCCTCCTCTGTGAATTGATCTGTGTTCCCAGGGAGTGTCTTTGAAGGGAGACAGGGGGGAAACAGGGGTGTCCCGGCCCACGAAATTGACCGGGTGGTGGCAGCAAAAGGGGAGACCTACCCTAGGATTTTAGGGTGGGGGAATACATGCAGGTCCTCACTTTGAAACCGCCCAGTTTCAAGTGAGGGTAGACTCTGACAACTTCCCTCCCTCCCTCCCATACTCTTTTTTCCCAACAAGCGAGTGATTCTTTAGCTCTTTTGCAATGGAATTTATCTTCTGATTTATGATAATAAAAACCCAAACTTTTGATGGATTATTCAAAACTCATTGCAACATTTCTTTTTACTTTTTTCCCACTCAATAATCTATCATAACTGACGGTAATTGTAACTCGGGAACTGAATTTGAGTCATTAGCTTCCATTGTACAATCAGTGAACACTTTTGATTCCATTAAGGTGCATTTGAATATTTAACAATGAATACTGGTAGACAAACACAGAAAGAACCTTTTAATAACATGGGCTGAATGACAGTATTATCACCACGAACAATAAATCTCCAAGGACTGGCCTTAAAAATTCAGCGGAGAGAGATAATTATTCATTGCCAAACAATTTCATTTGCTATGGGGCCTCTAAAACTTTATGTATAGTTTGAACTCTACTATTCTACTCTCTTGATTGTGTCAATATCATTATTACTACTGTACTCTTGAATTCATTCCAAACATAAAAGCACTCTGGCAAAGATTTAACCATCTTGAGAGATTGTTTGGATGCCTCCATTTCACTAACTCCAGCCTAACTGAGTATATGATCCTATCTTTGTGATCAATTTTCACCTTTCACTCAAAAAGGATGATGTGGGGACTAAAACAGGAAGTGAGACTTGTGTGAATGATGAAAAGGTGCTTTGGTTTTGTGTTTCTCTGCAACAAACAGCATGTGTGTGTTTGTGTGTGGGTGGGTGGGTGGAGCAAGAGAGAGAGAACTTGAACAGGAATATCCTGCTCAACTATCAACTCTTTTTGGAGGTGGGAGTGATTCCAAAAGTTTAACTGTTTATACCCAGGAACAGTGGGTATAAACAGAGAACTGCCACAGGTATAACTGCCACACTGGCTCTCTAAGCCAAGATAATTACCCCCGGTAAACTTCTTTGTTGCCACTAATAAAGAAATACACATGTTGCAATTATCCCTTCATATTTCCCATTCTAATTCAATTCTAGACACTTGACTACATTTGAGACTCAATAGATTACACCAGAGGAAAAGAAAGGTTGATGATATCATAATGATTCTGTCCTGTAAACAAGATAATGGTTTAATCAGGCCAGTATTATTGTTTCATTTCAGTATAAGCACACTGAGAGGTTCGGAGTGCCAGAAATCTCATAAAGCCAGACAAATTTGCTAGGCTTCATTCTAGCTTTCTGCCTATGATACAGTTGCAGCTTGTCTTCATCTAAATATTGTAATTCTAAACAGAGAAAAATAATCAATGTGCAGATATCCTGTGATCCAACCACTGACACTAGAGCATGTGCTTTGGGACATATGGTAAGTGGGGTGCTGCTTATTAAAGCTGCAATAATATTAGCTTCATTCCAAATATAATATCTAGAAAAATATCTACACATTTGCACTTGCTTTAGATTATTATTTATTCATTGGGCAATGCTGCTGTCCTGACATAGTTACTTATCTGCATTCATCCATCCAGGATACCAATTGCTAGCTAACACATTCTTAATCTGATCCTTAAACTTTGCCAGGGCCCTGTGATGGTGGTCTACAGGCCCCACACTGAACTAGGGTAAGGAATAGAGCAACAATGGACTAGGGCGGCGCTGCCCCACAACGGCAGCAGCACACGCTCCTGGTGGAGTAATAGTTTAAAAGGACATTGGTAGCCCAGGAAAGGGGAACTAGAAGAAGTTATAGGTACATCGGAATACAAGGCAGATGCTGAGAACTGTTGTAGGAGTGACTATGGCTTTGCTGTGGCTGCTTTCCCTTCCCTCTTTGGGGAGCTGAAAGCCCCCAAAGAGGTGGCTTTGGACAGGATACTAGCAGACCAAGTGGAATTTTCTAGGTTAGTGACCATGCCCCAGAAAGGGAGCTCTAGTCTGGTAGGAAATGACCCAGGGAAAATTGTTACTTGGGGTGGATCAATAACTGGGATGGACACTTTGACAAAGCTTAGGGCCCTGGATTGGGACTTGGTGGAGTGAATGGGCTCAGGTCCCACTTTTACCCCCTGTTCGTCTGCAGTGGCAGAACCCAATGGGGAACAATAAGAGCATTCAGAGAGATTGAGGCCTACTACCCGCAACTTATCTGGGGCCCCTCTGAGTTGACTAGGCTGGCAGAAACTGTAAGACCACTTCCTAATCACTGAGCCAGCTGGTTTTCCTACAGTCCCATTACAGGCTCTAGTAAACTAACATTAAATTCTCTTGTATTTTTGTAGATTGAAAGATTGTATGTTTCATTTTTGTTTGGAGTGTCTCTTCCTTTACTGAAGAAAGGCCTGTGCAAACAAGCCAAGTCTTGCATTTTGTTCTGAAGAAAATAACATGAGTTAATCTGGATTTCTGTTCAGAGGATTCCACCTGCTGACACCCCTTCAACAAGAACACCCTTTTCCCAGCTCCAATTAGCTTTGCAAGTTCCATGATATCTTCTAATAGTCTCCTAGTGCTGGTACAGAGGGAGAAGTAGGTGTTTCCTCCAGTCAAGCCAGATCATTGATGGATTTTCCAGACAAGTGGGACCATGAACTGAATTCTAAATGGGGAGCCAATGGAGTGAGGAGGGTACTGGTGTGAAGTGTTCTTACTCCTCTGTCCATCACACATCTGTCTAGCTAGGGTTTTATACTGCTGCCCATCAAAGTGCTTGATGCATTACATGTCCCATCAAGCAATAGTGAAGTCCCTAATGGATTTCAAAGTATCTTTGGCACTTATATCTTTAAGGGGTAAAATCTCTGCTTGCGGTAGGAGTTTGGATTTTTAAAATCTAATTAATTTCCTTTTTTTGGGTGGAGGTTTTATTGGGTGGGTGGGACATCTGTGCTGTGAGTGCCAGGCACATTCCAGGCTGCCAGGAGCAGGTATCATTTTCTAGCCAAGTAGAGGTGGCCAGATGTGTTCTTGGCAGCTGCTGCCAGTTGTGTGTCTAGGCCTAGTAGCCCAGACCTTAAAGGGTACTTAGGCATAGCTCCATTCAGTGTTGCCACACCTAAACTCTAAGCAGCCTGCTGCCCAGTGGAATTTTCATCCCCAGGTTAGGTGCCCAGGTTCCCCATACAATGGATGGGGAGAGTTTCCTTCCTAAGGAAGGGATTTGCAGAAGCCAGCCAGCTGAGCAGGGCAGAGGCAGAGATAGGAAAGGGGTTTAGGTGCCAAAGTGGCTGACTGGTTGACAGGCCAGAGATAGAATACCAAGAGGAGGGAAGTACCTCTGTTGCAAATCCTCTCCTGGAGCTAGGCACTTATGCCAGATCAGCCACTTAGGTAGTTCATGACTCAGTGGTGAAATATCTCTGTCTTTTAGTCATGCTTGATACCTATCTCACACTCGCGCTACATTCCCTTGTGCCCCTGGGTGTATTTTGTAAGGAGTTTCTGCTGCCCTTCCACCTGTCAGTGACCTGCATCTAGCCTCCTGCTGCACGGACTGGCCAGTAACAGGTATGCTCAGAGCATGTCAATGGGATCAGACCTTGCTGGCAAGATAGGCATTTCCTTGCTTAGTTTGAGAATCCTGCTTCCGGGCTTTGGCTTGAGCTAGGGCTTTGAGCAGCTTGTTAGCTGTGCGGGTGCATCAGCACTTAAACAACTTCCAAACGCCAGCCAGCAGAAACCAAGGGGTTAGGCAGCAGCTGAGCTGTGGCTTTGAAAATGTCAGTGGGATGTAGATGTAGGTGTTGAAAGAGACTCTTCAAGTCTCTTTAAATATCTGGGCCACTGTTCACCTCCCTGACAATTCTAAAGAGGGAGTGATCATTTATCCCAATGGATCTTCGTGATGATTCCCTTTGCCCTCCTCTAGCATCACCTCCATCACACTTGAGTTTGGGTCAGCTGTCATTCAGCCTTGTGCTTCTGTTTGTTTGGTTTTTACCAGGCAGTGGAGAATATGGATGATGGTGTTGTCTGGTTCTTAGGAGAACAATATGCACAGCTGTGCATCAGCATATGGCAGGTTTTTAAGCCTATAGCATCTTTTGGAGACTTAGCACAGATATTGAACTGAAAAGGAGGAAAAAACTAATCCCTTTGAAACTGTATAGGAAAAAGCTCTTATTTATCAGGAGCAGTGGCTCTTCTGAGATCTGTAAGAGAAAAACAGGTGAAAGCCGTTCCCTCCATTCCTGCTATGTTCTGCAGATGAGCTAACAATACCTCATGATAGAGTGTGTTAGAAGCAGCATAGTCAGTTCAACATGGATATTTTTCCACTGTCCATGGCTGAGGAGAATCTATCAGTGAGATGACCATGTCACGTATGTGTCAGAACTGACTACAGGGACAGGATATTGGTGTAAGTTAGATGGGCTCTGTCATAACTATAAAGGGAAGGTTAACAACCCTCCTGTATACAATACTATAAAATCCCTCCTGGCCAGAGTTCACCAAAATCTTTTTACCTGTAAAGGGTTAAGAAGCTCAGGTAACCTTGCTAACACCTGACCCAAAGGACCAATAAGGGGACAAGATACTTTCAAATGTTGAGGTGGGGAGGAAGCTTTTGTTTGTGCTCTTTGTTTTGGTGGTGTTCGCTCTTGGGACTAAGAGGGACTGGATATCAATCCATGTTCTCCAAATCTTTCTGAACAAGTCTCTCATATTTCAAACTTGTAAGTAACAGCCAGGCAAGGCATGTTAGTTTATCTTTGTTTTCTCAACTTGTGAATGTTCCCTTTGCTAGAGGGATGTTTATCCCTGTTTTGTTGTAACTTTGAAACTAAGGCTAGAGGCGGTTCCTTTGGGGTCTTTGAATCTGATTACCCTGTAAAGTTATTTTCCATCCTGATTTTACAGAGATGATTTTTACCTTTTCTTTTTAATAAAATCCTTCTTTTAGGAACCTGACTGATTTTCCCATTGTCCCAAGACCCAGGGGTTTGGGTCTTTGATCACTTTGTAACCAATTGGCTAGGATATTATTCTCAAGCTTCCCCAGGAAAGGGGGTGTAAGGGCTTGGGGACATATTTTGAGGGAAGAGGAACTCCAAGTGGTCCTTTCCCTGTTTCTTGTTAAATCACTTGGTGGTGGCAGTGTACCAGGTTTTAACCTAAGCTTATAGAAATAAGCTTAGGGGGTCTTCATGCGGGTCCCCACGTCTGTACCCTAGAGTTCAGAGTGGGGAAGGAACCCTGACAGGCTCCTAGGCAGGATAGATTGGAGATGGTATAGTAGCATGTCTGAGCATCAGCTCCCAGTAGCAAAGTGCTATTTTGACACTCAGGTTAGAAAAGATGGCTTATTTATAATATGATTTTTGTTTGTACATTTTCAGTTTTAAAGGCAAACTAAGGGGTATGTTTGCATCTCAGATTTCTTGTCCAATTATTTTACTCTCTCATTTAATGTTAACATTTCTTTTTTATTAAAGATGATGCGAAAAGGGCTTCCGACAAAGAATTTTTTTTTAAAAAGTCCCAAAATAAAAGTTATCTATTTATAATACAGCAGCAAGGGTTTATTAATTTAGCAAGGATGCTTACAACTATTTGGCTCTTTTAGAAGGACTAATATATTTTATCTTATGCAAAACCCACAGCATACCAAATAAACTGCAAGGATACAACAGTTCCACTTTTGCAGAAAGATGAACAAAATTTATTGCCTTGACATGTCACTGACTCTGTCATATCCTGAGACAGGTGTTTGGTTTGGTCCTGTATTTTAACACTCTGAAAAAAAAATCGATGCTAAAGATGCCTCTAAGACTGTGAAATAGTACCTTTTAACAACTTTTAAAATGGTTTTGATAATATTTCAAATTAAAGAAATAAAACTGTAATACCCATCTCATATAAATGTGTTTTTTTTCCCAATAGTAGATATTAAAGTGCTTTACAAGGAAGGTAACAAGTGAATGTATTTTAAGCCATCTGAGCTAGGCCAAAAGTTGCTTCCAGCAAACATGGGTTCAGATTATTAACTGGTGCAAATCAGCTTAGCTCCGTTTACTTTAGGGGAGCCACACTAATTTATATAAGCTAAGAATCTGATCCATAATCTGCTTCAGTCTAAAATAAGTGTAGAAGTGCAGGACAGTAACTGCATATTTCTCCACAGCTCTTAACTAGACAGCAATTTCAGAGCAAGCTAAGGAAGATGATGTTGACTTAAACTGGACACTTTTCACACACTTCATTATATAGTATCATCCTCATAGCTGGAAAGAAGAAAATTAAGAAAAAAATTACAGCTAACATGCTCATAGCCACCTGATCAGTGCAATCAGGTGCTGATAGAATTTAAAAGCAACTATAAACTGTTCATGAGCAGCGCTCAAAGGTATTGGAAAAAAATATTTTGAAATATTTTTAAGGATATAAGTGGACATTGTCATTTTTACTTTGTCTGATGGTAACATCACAACTTAATGGCCACAGAAAATATAGCAATATAAAGCATGATTTGAAAGGTATTTACATCTCCAAAATGCAAACACAGCTACTGTCATAAGCCTGCAGCTCAGTCTGGGTTGGATGGTGTAATAGAAATAAATGTGCAACTCACAGCACTGGCTAATAAATCACTGGTAATAATGAAAGATCTACTGTTGTTCTGCTATGCTCCTGTGAAATAATGCTGACACCTGGTTCATCTGAGGGTCACAACTTTCTGGTCCTAGCAAGCCATGCATGTGGAGTATGACGTCTGCTGGAAAATGCATCTATCTCTCTACTTTTTCATGTGCAGCTGTGGTCCATTTTTGATGTGGAACCTTGGGGGTGCAAAAGGGAGGAAAAAGCAGGATCAGACTATGGAAATTGCTGCCAGTTCTAGGAAGGAATCAGATCCCAGTGGACTACAATGACCTTGACTTTGCTCTCCTGTTTTTTGCTTGTGATGGCTACCAGTTAATCTTACTCTGTAAACTAAGTAATTTATCATGTTATGTTATGTTTGTTTGGATGCTAAGAAGTAAAAAACTAAAAGACATTGTATTACAGCCTTTGGGACAAATTCAGACGTGGTGTAAATGGGTACACATCCAAAGAAGTTACATTCCTCTTTGTATGGGGGGGGTAGCTATGTACTATTCTCATACATACATATATGTAATTCACTGTGTGTTGTGATAATGAGGTTGAGATTTTCCAAACCAATTAGAAGATACACCACTCCCATTAATTTCAGTGGGAGCTGTGGTACAAAATCCTTAGACAGCTTTGAAGATCATAACCTATGTCTGCATCTCTGACAACTAAGTGCAGTTATGCTGTCTGTATATTACAGCTGTAAGATAAAAGTGGGTTTAGGTGAAGTATAGACACAAAGCACACCACTTATGGGGAATTTTTACCTAATCTCTGCTGTGGAGAAGAGTATTTAGGTCTCTAAGCCCTGAAATAGTTTGTTGGGTTTTTAAACCATGGATTAAATCACATGACATAAATCCCAGGCACCCATTGGATGTTTGCAGTCTTTCATGTTTATTAATGAAGTTGCTGCTGTTTGCCTTTGGTTATATTTATCTTGTCTTATATTTATTGTTTGATGGCCACAGCAACAGCAAAGAATAATCCCATTAACCCTAAAATCTACTGTCCCTGTTTTTTCTCCCTTTAGGCTTTTCAGGCAACATGGACTGGTCTTTGTTTATTTTGTATGGATTTTTTTCATTTTCTTAATACGATATTGTGCGGTAGGAATGGGGTTTACTTTGAAGATTTTGTATTCCAGGAAGGTCAAACATCTTCTGGGAGTGAGTTCCGGATTCGTGGGCCAATCCCTGAGACAGCACTGTGTCTTGCACACATTTTGTAAAACAGATCAGGGAAAACAAGTGTTGGGAATTGGGGGAGCCCAAGCTGTTCCACATAGTTGCATGTCAAGCAGCAATTTGGTCTACTCCATGAACTGCTAATTAGCAACCAATTACAACAACAACATACACAATGGTGACAGTAATTTCACAGTTATGGGAATTATCCATGATCTAGGAAAATTGAATGAGAAGTTTTCTGTTAACTGTTTTACTCTCTGTGGAGAAAGTGTTCTTATAATCAGTTTTCCAATAAATTGCCCATGATCTTCCACTGACTGGTTTTTACTTATATAGAACTGTCAAAGTACACATCACTTTACAAAACAGACAGAAGGATTAGATCCCAAAGAGCTTACAATGCAAACTGGAAATAATGAGATTTGCTGTTCAGAAAAAAAAAGGTAAGGAAACTTTATCTGAGAGGTTCGTGAAAGAAGAGGAACATAAGTGGGTATCTGAAAGAGGAAAGTGTGGATATTTTCCCCATGCAAAGTGGGATCATGTTCCAAATATATAGTGCAGTAGAAAGAAAGTGTGGAGCTACTATGAAATGAATTGCACCCCTTTATATGTAGAGACTTTGTAGGGGTACATCAACTTCCACAAAAATAATGGTGACCCATACGATGACTTTTATATCTATGCTTGAGTCATGTGTGGCACTAATCTGCTACAGATAAGTAGGTTACTTAGTTTTGCTCCTAGTACTGGGTATATTTATATATCTAACGTCTGATTCTGAGCAAGGCTTACCAGCTGCCACTCATGGGAGAGGTAGTTTGGCAGGGAAGCCCTGTCCAAAAAGGAGGATGAGGACCTAAGGTAGCTCAACTACAACTCCCCTGAGCCACTATGGTGAGATGTCTGAATCAAAATCTGAGATTTTGGTGTTGAGGCATTTGATTTTTCAATAAAATAGAATGTTTCACAGAAAGCACAAAGTTTACAACAATTGTTTTGTCAAAAATCCAATTTTCTATTTTTAAAAAAATATCCCAGGAAATATTTAACCAGCCTTTTAGGAACCATGATAAAGAAGGCTGAAACAATGGCAACTAAGATGGAAGAATTTGACCTCACCTTAATTAGCCTATTTATTTTTATCAATTAAAGATTTTAGAAATTGTTGAAGCCAGTCAATATTTTTCACTTATACCTCTTCTATTAAGATGCAGTTCCTCTCTGCAAAGTGGCTAAGTAAAATAAGTACCTTCTTACTCAATTTATCTCTTCCCCATGCATTAGGTCATAAGTGATTTTAGTGTTCCCTTTTAATTTCTCTTAGCTATATTGGCTCTGGAGTCCTTTTTAGATTAAACACACAACTCCTTTTACTACTTTTATATGTTAACCAATATGATAAAAATTTGTATTAATCCAGCCGAAAATCATGTATTTGATATGGAACATATCTATCTGTATAAGTTAAGCAGTAGCTTCACTTTCTGGGACAGCCTTACCATTTTTCAGTACCTGTCTATATAAGAAAGATGGCTTGTTTTGAGAATATTTGAAATTTAGCCTTACTGAGTACTTACTCTGATAGGATATCATGTAATTTGATCACGTGAGTAATATTTAATTTTAAAGAAAAATTATCTCAAGTACTTAAGCTTATTAGCTATATAAAACAAAGTCTACTTAAGAGATTTAATTAAGCAAACAGGCCTCCATGTAGCTCTTCAATCTCCTGGAACAGGCTCTAGAAAAGATACTACGAAGCATTGTTTCCTTATTTGCTCACATACAATTTTAGGGACCGATTCAGAAAAACTAGTTAAGAATCTGCCTAATTAAGCACAGAAGGTAAGTAAGTAGTCCCCTTCAAGTCATTGAGACTGTTCATGTGCTTAAATTTAGGCAAATGCTTAAGTACCTGAATTGGGGATTAAGTAGGCTGTGGCCCTGACTCATACTTAATGTCAACAAGTGCTTAAGTCCCATTGACTTCAAATGGGGGATAAGCCCTTGCTATCAAGGTACTTACACAGTCCTTATTACCATAGTATCAGAGAACCTCAGTCTGTAATGTATTTATCCTCACAGTACCCTCTGAGGTAAGGCAATACTATTATCCCTATTCAATAGAGGGGGAACTGAGGCAAAGAATGTATGTAGCATGCACAAAGTTAGTGCCCTAACCACTAGACCATCCTTCCTTCATTACACAGGGACAGAAGAATTACCATACTGACTCAGACTCACCGTCCATCTAGTCTATAATCCCATCTCATTCATTGGCCAGAAACAGAAGCTTCTGAGGAAGTTGCAAGAAATGCCTCTGTTGGCGGAAGTGGGGTGATCTGATTCCCAAGAAGGTCTCATCTTATTTCATAGCAGTTAGAGACTGAGTTAAACTTGAAGCTTGAACTTCTAAAACTTTTGTTGGCATTCACTGCTACACCCAACATGCATATTTTCAAGCACATTCACAGTGTTTTACTGAGAAAACAAAACCAAACAAAAAACCCCACTACCAACCCAAAACACTCCACTGCACACATTTCCCCCTTGGGGAGAGGATAAGAGAACAAATAACACAGCACACATGTAGACATATTGCTTAATGCACCACTGGAAAGTGCTCAGATACGATGGTGATGAGAGCAGTATAAACATTTATATAAAATAGAATAGAGATGGGTTTAAATACATGCTCAAATAAAGCATGGGTTTAAATGCTTTGCTGCACTGGGGGCCTAACACTACAGAGTAATATAAATACATAAGTGGTTTTGTTATGTCATGTGTGGTTGCTGGTGAGTATTACACACACACCCCACACAACAAAAACACTAACCCAGGAACCTATCCTTGCAACAAAGCCCAATGCCAACTCTGTCCACATATCTATTCAAGTGACACCATCATAGGACCTAATCACATCAGCCACGCCATCAGGGGCTCATTCACCTGCACGTATACCAATGTGATATATGCCATCATGTGCCAGCAATGCCCCTCTGCCATGTACATTGGCCAAACCAGACAGTCTCTACGCAAAACAATAAATGGACACAAATCTGATATCAGGAATCATAACATTCAAAAACCAGTAGGAGAACACTTCAACCTCTCTGGTCACTCAGTAACAGCCTTAAAGGTGGCAATTTTGCAACAGAAAAGCTTCAAAAATAGACTCCAATGAGAAACTGCTGAACTTGAATTAATATGTAAACTAGATACCATTAATTTGGGCTTGAATAGAGACTGGGAGTAGCTGGGTCATTACACAAATTGAATCTATTTCCCCATGTTAAGTATCCTCACACCTTTTTGTCAACTGTCTGAAATGGGCCATCTTGATTATCACTACAAAAGGTTTTTTTTCTCCTGCTGATAATAGCTCATCTTAATTAATTAGCCTCTTAGAGTTGGTATGGCAACTTCCACCTTTTCATGTTCTCTGTATGTATATATCTCTTCTCACTATGTGTTCCATTCTATGCATCTGATGAAGTGTGTGGTAGCCCACAAAGGCTTATGCTCAAATAAATGTGTTAGTCTCTAAGGTGCCACAAGTACTCCTGTTCTTTTTGCGGATACAGACTAACACAGCTGCTACTCTGAAACCTGTCATTAGGTATACTGTTGCCTGTGGACAAAAATTGTGACATTTCTTGAAAATATTCAGTTTCACCCCAAAAGGTCTAAATCTGAACCTGAGATTTGGTTCAGCTTTACTCCCCTTCCCCTCCTCCAATGCAAAGGCAGATTTCAGTTGCCTGCAGATCTATCCTTCTATCACTCTATTATGCCAACAAAATTCTTAAAATTGGATGTTTATCACTTTCAATTTATCTGAGTAAAAGACCTCAGTTTGTCCCAGCATGCATACATGCTGTTTCATTAAGACAGTATGTTACTATTTCTTCATAAATTGCAAGGCACTTGAGCTACTAATTTTCAACAACAAAAGTATTGGGAAAGATAAATCACAGGGCTAAAGGGTGGCATAATTCCTATGCAACGGTGGTAGAACACCTTGCCTAAAACATGGGTTGGTAGATTTTGAACTGAACTGTCACATTTATTTCAACTTGAACTATTTGGTTTGATCAAGGAAAAACAAAGGTTAAAAAAACCCAAACATACTGACGAAGAGCCCAGAAGTGTGATATGACTCAGCAGACAGGGAATGGTGGTGTATTTTCTAAAGATCAAATCAACAAGGTATTGACTAGGTTGTTCATTTTGTTGCTGGGTTTTTATTACAGGTTTCCTATAATCCTTTTCCCCACCCACATATGTCCTTCAAGTTATAAATGAGGATCTGTTTTCATGAGAGCAGGCTACAATACACTAAGCATTTCTAGTACTGAGAATGGTGTTAGGTAATCTGCCTGTAGACATTAATACGCTCAAAAAAACCTGAGCTACTAAAATGAGCTGAAAACTAAAATGCAGAATAATCTACACTAGTGTAAAAGTTGGTGTAGGACTTTTAATAACCATCCAATTGTCAGAAAAGAAAAGAGGAAATGAATATATTGGTTTTTGCTGAGAGGTCTATAAAGTTTTGCAATTCCAGTTATATTTCTAAACAGAAAATTACCACTTGGGGAGACTGACTATGACAAGGCTATTAAAAATAAAAAATGCCGAGACAAGTAAATATACCCTAAAGGGTTTCACCATACAACACAATAGTAGACGTCTCACTTGATAGTCTTCCTTTCATCAGTAAGATTCTTTCATCTTAAACATTGAGAGTGCAATCCAGCTATTTCATATATAACAAGGAAATAAGCAAACACTACAAATGTCCAAAATCCTAAATCTGAAAATATGCAGCCCTGATGCATGGAGGTGTTGTATGCAGCCCTGACACATGGAGGTGTTACCTGTAACATTTCAAAACTCACATCTGAAAACGAAATGTTTTTATATATGAGGGGCCTTCATCTTTGGAATCTCGCTTGCATGGAATCTTTTCAGTGACATGAAGGAATGGCAAAAAAGCCAGACTGGCTATTCTCTTAAACCGTCAATGCATTTCTCAAACTTGAAAGGCCATGGTTTGATTTTCATGAGGAACTCTGACTATACAACTATAACAAAGAGTGGAGCTGGGTGATGTGTAGTGATATAATAATGATGTTCAGATATTCTAGTGGTGTCTAACTTTTATCCCATTGCAGGAAAGAAGTTCTGAACCATGCAGAGCTCTCTTGCTTTGGACAAATGAGGAAGCCATGTTTGCAGCGCTGAGATGGCAGAGAACATACTCTGACAAAAACATCCTATCTAGCAGAGACTTAGAGGAAGAGGAATCCAAATAACCAGTTTTGGGCTATCAATCAATCATTTAACTAAAGGTTTCATGAAGCACTGTGAATAAGTGTTCCAATAAAGTCTAGTTACGTTACATTTTTTGGGTTCTGTTCATCCAGTAAATTTGTAGTTGGATCAGGAAAAAAAAAAAAGCAAATTTCTGCTGTGACTTGTTCTTTATAAGCCTTCTGTTTATAGGTCATGGTTCCATCATTCTCTAAGTGAGAGTGGATTTTTTTTCCTCTTGATACTGGGGCGGAGGGGCAAAAGAGGGGAAGTTGATGTTTGTCTCTTAGTTATAAGAGAACAGGACAATAATCACGAGTTTTGGTTTTTCTTTTCTTTTTTTTTTTCCATTTGATTTTTATGGTCCTCTGTTACCAAAGATGTATCTGTTTCAACTTTTAAATAAACAAAGAAGTAGTTGCTTTCTTGCCTCCAGTATTGTCTGATAGGCTAATGATTGCTGAGAATTTGGAACAGTGGTTCTACTGGCAACCTCAAGCTCTTTCAATTGTGCAGTCACCTTCTCCGGTTTACCCTCAAGCAACAATCCCATTCATTAATCAGCTGACTTCTTCCATAGCACTAATTCTATCTTCCAGTTCATTACCCCAAGTCTGACATTCTGCTGTGTGAAAAAAAGTTTCTTGCCAGTGAGATCCTCATCTTTACTTCCAAAATATCAAGCATATTTTAATGGTTGCTTGAGAAAGGGCTGCTATGCCAGGAAAACATGCTGTGGAAGTATTATTATACACAATACTAAAGTTGTTCCATAGGTTCTGTGCTCCCCTATCTGAAGCTTTGTTTCATTCCTGAATTCAAGGTGTCCACAGAGTAGTTAAATAACACAATGCTGGCACCTGCTGAAAAATTAAGTTCTTCTCTATTTATGTCAAAATCAAATTTTATAAATTCTTACTCCTGTCCAGATTTTGTGAAATACCCTAGTGAATGATTTTGTCACACTGAATATTTAAAGCAGGGAAATGAAGCGATTCTGATTAAGAGGCTATAATAACTTAGCACTTAAATAGCTTTTTCTTTTCAAAATACATTTCTTAATATTTTCTTGAAAAATGAATGAAGACAAAAATGAGGCAATAAGCAAACCATTTAAATTACTACAACTATTATTGCTACTGATTTCAGGACAAAGGAATGAAAACATACAATAATAAGCATAATACCTAGCTCTCATAAAGCACTTTTAACCCGTAGATTTCAAAGCACTGGAACCACTGGCTATGTTTATTAAACAAAACCTTCTCACAGAAAAAAATAACATCGGCAAGCAAACATAACAACATGCATATCTAAACGTATTTACATATAAAATGATGATGCTTAAAAACCCATCCTTGCCTCTACCTCCACTTCTTGACCTAATCATGAAATGGGGATATCTGTCTGGATATAAAATTAAACTAATTAAGGGAATAAATACCAGATCCTCTTACATAGCATTTTTCTCTGTACAGATCAAGTACATTTTCCAGAAGTGGGTGTGTTCATTATCAAATTTTACAGATGGGAATAATTAAGTGCAGAGAGGAGTAAACTGCCCAAGGTAACAGAGCTAGTCAATGGCAAACCTGGGATCAGAACCCAGGTTGTTTGTCTCTTATATCAGTGCCCAAATCTCTGCATGATGGGAAAAGGCCCATATCGATCTCAAGACATTTTATTGACACTGGCACTTACCCACCTCAAGCATGTAACTAAGAACGGATGAAGCAGTTTGTAAAGCAAACCCGAACCTCAGCCCAAACCTTGAAATGAACTGATTAATAAATGCATGATGGGAATTTCAACCAAAACTGAAAAACTGCTAATGGCCTGGAATAAAAAACAAAGACATGGAGTAAGAGGCCTCCAGACTTGCTGTGAGATGGAGAGAATGAATTACGGGATTAGATTACTGAAATACAAACTTGGAGACAGGAGACTGGATTGGTTGGTTTGGGGAAAGGAAGGAAAGAATATGGAATATGATGAAGTGGGACGGAGATAAATGAAATCAAGTGGTCCAGTGAATTCTTGAGTTCTGTAGTAGGAGGACCCAAACCAAATCTTCTGAAGCTTCTCCAATTGCATCCACTGCAGGAGGTTTTATTGGAACTGTACATGGAGGTCAGTGAGGTGAGCTACTTTCTCTTACTCACTTTTATGTACTTGCATCTAGCCATATCCTACTTTGAAGAGAGAGAAAGACTGATTAATAAAAAACTGTGCTTGCAATAATTATTGTCTGTTTATATAATTTTCTATGGGCTAAAATGTTGCTGGTCCTAACACTAGTATGCAGAGGAGAGAAGGCACAAGAAGCTCCCACCAAATGCCACGGTCACCATGCCACAAAGTCCTCCATTCTCCTGTGGGTACAATCCACCAGAATGACAGAGAAAATCAGGAAGGAGAGAAGACCGTAGACAGCCCCCTCTCCCACCATGGGCTCACATGATTGCAGAAGGGAGGTATTTCACAATGATGGTGCAGTGAGCACACTCTCCCTGAGTGCTGAGCTCTTGAGTTACAATCCTTCCTGGTCCCTCTGGGCAGGATAGCTCCACATGGTTCCCAGTGGATAGTTGCTAAGTGCACCAGTCGGGTTCTAAGTCTGTCTGTTCTCACATCATGTGTCTGTGTACTACTGCCATCTATTGGAGAGAAGGTTGGACCTAGCAAATTCCATGTGATCATGCTGACCTCTAGTGTCTATATACTATTGTCCTCTAAAAAAAAGAATGCGGAGTACTTGTGGCACCTTGGAGACTAACAAATTTATTTGGGCATAAGCTTTCATGGGCTAAAACCCACCTCCTACTGTATTTTCCACTCCATGCATCTGATGAAGCTATATATATGTGTATATATACACACACAGAGAGAACATGAAAAGATGGGGGTTGCCATACCAACTCTAACGACACACATCAATTAAGGTGGGCTATTATCAGCAGGAGAAAAAAAAAACTTTTGTAGTGATAATCAGGATGGCCCTTATATTGTCATATATTGTCCTCTAGTGGCTACAGCCCACAGATCATATAAGCTCTATGACTTTAGTCACAATTAAAATGTTGATACTCATTACTGATAGCAACTATCACTACTGTGGTATTGGTGGTGTTTTCCTATCCTTGGTATAGGAGGGTACTGTACCCTGAATTGCTTGTGAGTGGTACATACAGAGATGGCCATTAAAATGTTGACACTTATGCAAGCAATTAATGTTACACTTGTCTTCACGAGATGACTCCTCTGTATCAAGTATGAAGCAATCCTGCTAAATACCAACCTTTTGACAGGGAGCAATCACTTGTGCCTTTACACAAGTGTGAATATCTTACAGGTTACTGCATCACTATTCATATAGAAATGTGTGAGTAAAACATTTATAGACTGTAGTCCTAATGCTCTAAGTACAAAAAATAATCTGCATGGTAGATAAGGGAATGATCCAGACATTGCTCTATTCCCCTGTGAAGCTTCCATATGCCATGTAAAAGGCACACTACTGGTCCAATGCCAAATAAATAAATAAATAAATAATTTGCCCTATACTACCTCTACAGCTACTCATTAGATTGCCATGCTTCAAATCTCTCTGAAACTATTATTTCCTGACATTTTCCATCATTATGTAATGAGACCACTTCACTTGTAATGAAAATGTAATGAAAAACAGCACAAGAAACCAATTTATTCTTTTTTTTCCCCATGAGTTTAACATAGATTCAAGGTAAATGTGGATTTAGTTCTGACCCTTTTCATATCATTAGTGTCATGTTTTAATAGTTTCATAACTTCTTATGGCTTATCATACTAAAGAAGGAAAAAAATAAATGCATTAATGTATGCATTTATACCATTCCACTTCCAAGAAGCCCTCCAATATAGATAATGAAGGAAAAAGCAGTATCTTTTTTAAAGCATGTTAGTACAGTACTGGACCTTTCTCTAATGGCAACTTGAAAGTGCACTGCGGGGGGGAAATCATGTGTTTTTTCTGAACTCTACTTCCTCTGATAAATATCTTGGTGAAGAAAGAACCTCAAAAGGTTGAAGTTCAGGTAAGAATGCCACAATTTGGAGGCTTAGACTCAAATTTGAATCTTTCTTTTACAAAATCAGGCTAAAAATCTCAGCAGATCTCCTAAAACGTGGAATACTCCAAGGTTCTGACTTGTCTGCGAAGACAATCAGAACAATATTTCCTATTCTACTTTGGCCCTGCAGCTTTTGTTCCTATCTGGAAGTGCGAGGTCCAAGGAAATACAATATTTTTTTTAAGTTACCACAATTATATGAAACTCAAAATAAAAGTTTGGGTTTGATTTGGTTCATGAAGACGAGGGTTGGTCCTTATCTGAACTAAATCTGTTTGCTCATCCCCAGGTTATATTTATACTTTATCGTGTATATGCATGTAAACAGATACATTTACATACATGATCAGAAAGTCTTTATGTGCATGGACAGAAGAGAAGTTAATTTATAATGTTAAGATATATCAGGTCTGAACATTTGTAAAATGCGTAGAAATTGCCATTAAAGAGTGTATTTTCTTATATTTTACTCCTTATAATGTATAGTGCTTCAGTTTCCCATCTCCAGCAGAAGGATGATAATACCATCCTGTATCATAGGGGTTTGAGAGGATACATACATTAATCAATGTGTAGAATGTACTCAAATACAGAGGGGTAACTACCATAGAAGAAGCTATCCATAACATACGGAAGTTGGAAGGATCTCTAACAGTTTCCTCATGTTTTGAGGAATTCAGACATGTATTAGATCACCCCTGCTGGGTGGTCAGGCCTATCACGTGTCACACATTTTATATGGCAATCATTCATCTGCCTTCAATATTGCACTCTGTGTGCAATCTCTCTCACCAAGGAAACTGGGCTCCAGGAATATAAAATGTGTTGTCTGCATTTCCTTCTACAGGACACCACTGGCTGCAGCATCTGTTTCATCTTTGTCACCCATTGCAGGCTCAGCTTCCACAGCTGAGTACAGCCTAGCAGGTAGCAGTCAGGAGGAAATCACCAAAGGATGGCAGGGGCAATGATCTTTCCCTTAAAGCTAAGAACCCCAAAAGCTGTGTGGAGAAAAGAAATTGTCCAGAAAGGTTGTCTGATTTGCCCAGATCTACACAGAGGAGTGTAAAACAGGAAACAAAAATTCAAATCTTAACTCTGCCAAAGACTTCCTGTGTGACCTTAGACAAGTCCCTTAATTTCTCTGTGCTTCAGGTCCCCATCTGTAAAATGGGGAGAATAATAATTCCTTTCCCCCCCATTCTTTCTCTCTTGTGAATTTAGACTATAAGCTCTTCATAGTAAGGACTGTTTGTATTATGTGCGCTTAGCACAATGACTTCTGATCTTGACTGAGGCTTCTTGGAGCTCTGTAAAACAAGTAGAAAATAGTCTCATGCTCTACCCAAGAATCCTGCTGAACTGCCCCATGGTTTAGCTGGCTGGATATAAAAGTTTTAAGAGAATTCAAAACAGGAGGTTTTTTCATATGTGAACATGTCAGTTTAGTATATTCTAAAATATGGAAATGATTGGAAACAAACGTGACAAGTCAATGCTTGATCCTTTCCACCTTGTGGGAAAAAAAATTAGATGATGTATATTATGTCAGTATTACACTTGGAGTTTTGTTTACATTCACATTAATGGCTGGGAAGAGATGCCTATAACATTATTTTTATGCATCCTTTGCATAAATTATATTGTGTAATGATTTCTATTAAAAATTAACATATAAATACTTTAACAGAGACTCTCCACTGTATATCTAGTACAATGTCTCACCAAGATTTTATTCAGGAATGAAAAGCAACTATTGCTGCTATTAAGCTCAACAGCAGAAAATCCTCGATGGCATTTTCCAGAATTTATAAAGCAAACGATAGTTTTTAGTATAGAAATGTTTCCATGTGGGGATTCCTAATGGAATAAAAGATATAATAATGGCTTTCAAAACAAAGACAAACAGATCCCTCCTTGGGGGTGAGGAAGTGTTAGTGATATTCAGCTGTATAGCAACGAACTCCAGTTTACTTTTAGATATTTTTAAACAAACTTATGCCAATCTATTTTTAACACATCCTGAGTTAAGATGTAGATTTATGTTATAACCATTCATCTCTGAAGATCATAGAATCATAGAATATCAGGGTCGGAAGGGATCTCAGGAGGTCATCTAGTCCAACCCCCTGCTCAAAGCAGGACCAATCTCCAACTAAATCATCCCAGCCAGGGCTTTGTCAAGCCTCACCTTAAAAACCTCTAGGAAGGAGATTTCACCACCTCCCTAGGTAACCCATTCCAGTGCTTCATCACCCTCCTAGTGAAAAAGTTTTTCCTAATATCCAACCTAAACCTCCCCAAACCTATCAAATACCCCCTCATTCTTTTCTTCTGCAGACTAAACAATCCCAGTTCCCTCAACCTCTCCTCATAAGTCATGTGCTCCAACCCCCTAATCATTTTTGTTGCCCTCCACTGGACTCTTTCGAATTTTTCCACTTCCCTCTTGTAGTGTGGGGCCCAAAACTGGACACAGTACTCCAGATGAGGCCTCACCAATGTTGAATAGAGGGGAATGATCATGTCCCTCGATCTTAGGGTGACCAGACGTCCCGATTTTATCGGGACTGTCCCGATATTTGCTTGTTTGTCCCGCGTCCCGACCAATGTTAGGTCGGGACACTGGACAAACAAGCAAAGGCTCTGGAGCCCGAAGGGCTCGCGCCCTCCCCTGCCCCGACTCCGCCCCCTCCTTCCCCCATTGGATCCTTCCCCAAATCCTCGCCCCCATCCCCGCCCCCTCACTGCCCCATTGTCTCCCTCCCCAAATTCCCGCCTCTTTCCAAGCATGCCATGCCCAGGAGACTCAGGGGAGTGCGGGGCCGGGGTGAGTGTGAGTCTGGCCTGGCCCCGAGCAGGCAGGACTCGGGCGCGGTACCTGGAGGGAGAGTAGGGGGGCGGCCCATGGGGCTAGGTGGCGGCTGTTCTCCCCACCTGGGCAGGGTACTCGGGAGCAGCCGCTGCTGCAGCTCCCACTGCTGCGGGGGGAGGAAGTGGCCAAGCACGTGGCGCTCGGCGGCTGCGGCTTTGGTGCCCGGGCCTGAACCCCCCGAGCCTGGGCCTGCTGCGGGGCAGCGCGCACACTGCGCTCAGCCCCTGGCCAGTCGCGTCTGGGCTGGCTGCCCAGCTGGTGCAATCCCGTGGCGGAGGCATCGGCAGCCCAGTCCCGTTCGTTCCCCTGCAGGACCCGAGCGGGATGCGGGGGGCTGGGGCCTGCTGCCCCCACTCCGAGGCCGCCCGCAGGATTGCACCAGCTGGGCAGCCAGCCCAGACGCGAGTGGCCAGGGGCTGGGTATGCGCAGCGTGCGCGCTGGGTCCCCGCAGCAGGCCCGGGCTCGGGGGGTTCGTGGGCGCCAGAGCCGCAGCTGCCGAGCTTGGCCAGCGGCCGCTTCCTCCCCCCACTGCAGTGGGAGCTGCAGCAGCGGCTGCTCCCAAGTCCTGCTGCCCAGGTGGGGAGAACAGCCACTGCCTGGCCCCGCAGGCCACCCCGTACTCTCCCTCCAGATACCGCGCCTGAGTCCTGCCTGCTCGGGGCCAGGCTGGACTCACACCCACCCCGGCCCCGTGCTCCCCTGAGTCTCCCGGGCCTCCCTCCAGCGCTTGCGGAGGGAGGAGGAATTGGGGGTGGGGGATTTTTTTTTTTTTTTGCTCTGCCGGCATTTTTTCCCCCTCTGCCCCCGCCCCGCCGCCCCGCGTCCCGATATTTGACCTGGGTGATCTGGTCACCCTACTCGATCTGCTGGCAATGCCTCTACTTATACAGCCCAAAATGACGTTAGCCTTCTGGACAACAAGGGCACACTGTAGACTCATATCCAGCTTCTGATCCACTGTAACCCCTAGGTCCTTTTCTGCAGAACTGCTGCCTAGCCATTCGGTCCCTAGTCTGTAGCAGTGCATGGGATTCTTCCTTCCTAAGTGTAGGACTCTACACTTGTCCTTGTTGAACCTCATCAGATTTCTTTTGGACCAATCCTCTAATTTGTCTAGGTCCCTCTGTATCCTATCCCTACCCTCCACCTTATCTACCACTCCTCCCAGTTTAGTGTCATCTGAAAACTTGCTGAGGGCGCAGTCCACGCCATCCTCCAGATCATTAATGAAGATATTGAACAAAACCGGCCCTAGGACTGACCCTTGGGGAACTCCGCTTGATACTGGCTGCCAACTAGACATGGAGCCATTGATCACTACCCATTGAGCCCAACGATCTAGCCAGTTTTCTATCCACCTTACAGTCCATTCATCCAGCCCATGGGCTCGGATATTATAATACTATTGCCTTAGACAGAGAGGCAGCATGGACTAAAGGATGGAGTCAGAAGACATGGATTCTGTTCCAAGCACTACCATTGACATGCAGGGTGACCTGAGGAAGTCACTTCACTTCTCTGTGTTTCTAATTCTCCTCCAAGACTTTTTCTGACGTGTCTAATTAGATTGTAAATTCTCCAGGGCAGGGAATGTCTTTTACTATGTGTTTGTACAGTAGCTAGCACAATGGGACCGCAATCTCCATTGGGCATTAAGGTCTTACTTTAATACTACTAAATATGTAGAAAAAAATGTGAAACACTATGAGCATGAATTGGCTCATTCAGTCTGAGACTAAGCCTATTACAAGTAAATGGACGCCCACAACTGTGCTTCCTAATAAATTGTGTCATTCAAATGTAAACCCAAATTTCCCTGTACAGAGCAGGTGTTCTCTTGCTGCTTTACTACTCAACATTATTGGCAGCAGAAAAACTGAATCATGACGCTAAGATGACAGGCTGCTTTCTACAAGATCCAAGAAAATGACTCCTATATCGTTTCAAGATCTCTCCTCGGCTGGGTTCCCCATTCGTCATGCCTTTTTAACTTCTGTCCTGATAAACATATTGGCCTGTAAACTGCAGCCTGTTCCTGGACCTACATAACAAGGACGCAGAGATCAACAGTCAGACAATTACTATATAGCTAGCTAGCTGTTTGAGGCATTATGGGTCTTGAAATGGTTTAGCAGCTTAACAACTGGGATTCAATCTGTTTTACTTCACTTGCTCTCTTTGTTTGTCCTTTAATGTGCAGTCACCACCAAACCTTGAAGATGAATAATTGTCATTAAGTGCAGACAATATGCTCATGTATTTAATTCTGTAACCATATTAATATAGCCGATATTGTATATTTTCCAATTAGTAATACCCAATAATTTCAATACAGGATTTAAGCATTCTTATGCAGTCGCATATTATTAATGCCTCACTGCTTTTAGAAATACATGTAAACAGGTTTATTAGTATGTAGACTTCTTATAAAATTACATAAACTAAATTCATCAAAATAAATTATCAAAGTACTGCACACTTTATGATGCAGAATCCTTCCTTGTTTGTTTTTTTCAGTTATGTTTGCATACTAGTAGTTCACAAATTCTCTAAGTCACCCTTGGTGTGTCTGACGAAGTGAGTATTCACCCACGAAAGCTTATGCTCCAATACGTCTGTTAGTCTATAAGGTGCCAGAGGACTCATTGTTGCTTTTTACAGATCCAGACAAACACGGCTACCCCTCTGGTCCTTGGTGCCCCTAGACAGTTGGATTATTTATTTATATAGAGCATACCAGATTCTGGCCTGTAACCAGGTGGCAGCCAGGATCCAAAAGCCATTGAAGGTGAAATCCTAGACAACTGCTCCCTTCCAGTTCCTTTGTTTTGGTCTTTTCTTTATTCACTTACAAATGCTTCAAAACTAACCCAAAAGAGTCTTTACTGTACCCTCTCCCCAGCCACATCCAATGACCCAGGAACCTCATGGAACAAGGCACAGGGATTGCAGAGCTTTACAGGGATCCCGTGGTCAGATATAGGAAGTAATTCACTAAAGAGTGGCATGTGAGGTCTCTACCGAGAGCCAGTAGCCCACTGGTCATCATAGAATCATAGAATATCACGGTTGGAAGGGACCTCAGGAGGTCATCTAGTCCAACCCCCTGCTCAAAGCAGGACCAATTCCCAACCAATCATAATCACTGTGAAATGTATGGATGGATAGATAATATTTAAGGAGTTGTATCTGTCCTGAAAATTGTTTTCCTCTTGGTTACCTGTCTTAATAATGTGTTTCAGACAGGTTCCTTTCAAGCAGAAGGTAGCAGACTGAAGGGTTAAAATCCATGTGCATTTTATATAACAACCTGGTATATGGATTGTGCCAGCTCTGTTCCAGACCCAAAGTCCAGAGTATGGTCAAGAGACCAGAGGCCTAGCAAATAGTGATCAGCTAAGAGAAAGCTGGGGTAAATAGAAAGCCTTGCTTGCTAAGATAGGCCTGGTCAGCAAATTGCCAGGTGTTGGAGCCAAGAACTAAATAATTATGTCTTATTCAGAGTTGCAGATTGAACAAAGAATCTCTGTTTGACTTAGAACAATGCTTCCTTAGCTCTCGTTCCCTAACGCCCCTACTCTACTTGCGCTACATTGATGACATCTTCATCATCTGGACTCATGGAAAAGAAGCCCTCGAGGAATTCCACCGTGATTTTAACAATTTCCATCCCACCATCAACCTCAGCCTAGACCAATCCACACAAGCGGTCCATTTCCTAGACACTACTGTGCTAATAAACGATGGTCACATAAATACCACCCTATACCGGAAACCCACTGACCGCTATACTTACTTACATGCCTCCAGCTTCCATCCCGGTCACACCACACGATCCATTGTCTACAGCCAAGCTCTAAGATACAACCGTATTTGCTCCAATCCCTCAGACAGAGATAAACACCTACAAGATCTCTATCAAGCATTCTTAAAACTACAATACCCACCTGCTGAAGTGAAAAAACAGATTGACAGAGCCAGAAGAGTACCCAGAAGCCACCTACTTCAGGACAGGCCTAAAAAAGAAAATAACAGAACGCCACTAGCCATCACCTACAGCCCCCAACTAAAACCTCTCCAGCACATCATCAAAGATTTACAACCTATCCTTAAAGATGATCCCTCACTCTCACAGATCTTGGGAGACAGGCCAGTCCTCGCTTATAGACAGCCTCCCAACCTGAAGCAAATACTCACCAGCAACCGCACACCATACAACATAAACACTAACCCAGGAACCTATCCTTGCAACAAAGCCCGATGCCAGCTCTGTCCACATATCCATTCAAGTGACACCATCATAGGACCTAATCACATCAGACACGCCATCAGGGGCTCGTACACCTGCACATCTACCAACGTGATATATGCCATCATGTGCCAGCAATGCCCCTCTGCCATGTACATTGGCCAAACCGGACAGTCTCTACGCAAAAGAATAAATGGACACAAATCTGACATCAGGAATCATAACATTCAAAAACCAGTGGGAGAACACTTCAACCTCTCTAACAACTCAGTGACAGACTTGAAGGTGGCAATTTTGCAACAAAAAAACTTCAAAAACAGACTCCAAAGAGAAACTGCTGAACTTGAATTAATATGCAAACTAGATACAATTAACTGTGGCCTAAACAGAGATTGGGAATGGTTGGGTCATTACACTAATTGAATCTATTTCCCTATGTTAAGTTCTCCTCACACCTTCTATGGGCCATCTTAATTATCACTTCAAAAAGTTTTTTTTTCCTCCTGCTGACGATAGCTCATCTCAATTGATTAGACTCTTTCTGTTGGTATGCATACTTCCACCTTTTCATGTTCTCTGTATGTATGTATGTATGTATGTATGTATAAATATCTCCTGTCTGTGTGTTCCATTCTATGCATCCGAAGAAGTGAGCTGCAGCTCACGAAAGCTCATGCTAAAATAAATTTGTTAGTCTTTAAGGTGCCACAAGTACTCCTGTTCTTGTTCCTATTGTGTTTGTTTCTTCTGTAGGGAGACATTCTTCCCACAGATCCAAGCTTGAGTTTATGAAAAGTTGGCACATGTCAGTATAAGGGCTGGTCCACACTAAGAAGGGGGGTCGAACTAGGGTACGCAAATTCAGCTACGTGAATAACGTAGCTGAATTCGAAGTACCCTAGTTCGACCTACTCACCCATCCAGACGCGGTGGGGTCGAACTCCGCGGCTCCCCCGTCGACTCCACCGCCGCCGTTTGCAGTGGTGGAGTACCGGAGTCGACCGCGGTGCTTCCGGAGTTCGAACTATCGCGTCTAGATCAGACGCGATAGTTCGAACTCCGTGAAGTCGAACTCACCGCGTCGACGGGGAAGGTAAGTGTAAACCTACCCTAAGATACGGCATCCTTCCACCTCCCTTCCAAGGGACCAGTGCCTGCCTTAAGACACACAGAAGACAATCTTTGTTGCCATATACTTTCACTGTTTCTTTGCTTTAACCCCTAAGAATGTACCTGTGGGACAATCAAAGGAGTTACTCCATTCCTATGGACCCCAAATCAGAATTAGGTGGAAGGATGCCGTATCTTATACTGACATGGGCCAACTTTTCATAAACTCAAGCTTGGATCTGTGGGAAGAATGTCTCCCTACAGAAGAAACAAACAATATATATATATAATTCTGATATATATTATATATCATATATTATACTAATAACATTTTATCAAAGTATTAATTAAATGTTAACTTGCTAATTTGAGACCATGGGTGGAGACATTACATAACCTGTTAACCATTGACTAATGTGCTATCTTGTCTTGCTGCAAAATCTATCCTGGGGTGTGGAACTGCCTACCCCGTCACTTTCCCCCCGCCCTTGGAAAATCTATATATTCTATTGTAATCAATTGATTGACAGTGTCTCTGGGCCTAATAAGCAAGATGACACTCCGCCAGCACTGTGTGTAATAAACTCCTATGCTTGACCTCTACACGGTGTGGATTTATGTCCTTCACAGACACTTATCTCTGTCTAGTCGTGTGTGTATGTATGTCTCACAGTGGATAGCTGTCTGCATACTAAGTCAAATGTTAATCAAGAGACTGAAATCTCCCAGAGGAAATTTATAGGAAGAAATAAACAACAGGAGGAGATGGTGTTTATGAGTAAAGTCAGTGGATTTGGAGGGTATATCTGTGGATGCAGAGGTACACCCTGGATCATTCACGGAGGAGGCAAGCTAACAGCATGTCTGTCTTATGAACAGAGGGTCATATCCAAGCCTCGCTGTAAAATGCTGTTTGGACTTTGGATGAGCATTGCTCTATATGACGTGTCAGTATCTAGTTAAGTAAGTCTAGGTTCTAGAAGGTGCATTATGATATTATTTTACCCATAACCATTTGTTTCCACTACTCGTACTTGCTATCACTTGAATCTCTCTATTTGTTAAATAAACTTCTACTTGTTTTTGCTATAAACGTACCAAAGTGTTGCTTCTTAAGTAAGAGCAGTGATCTGAGGTGGAAGTGGTAAACTGGTGTGTACTGCTTCTTTGGAAGCAGAGAATCTCTGAATACTGCAAGTGTCCAGTGGAACAGCAGCTGGAAACTCCAGGAAGAGATGCTTGGAGAGTTCAGGGGTTGGAGTGTACCTAGTGATAACCTGTAAAGAAAGAGCATGGCCTTGCATAGGCCTAAAGGGAAGTGCTTATGTTCCCTGTGATCAGTGAAGGCAGGGAGCCTGACAACCCTGGCAGAAAGAAAGAAAGAAAGAAAGAAAGAAAGAAAGAAAGAAAGAAAGAAGTTTTTCTCTCTCTCACTCACTCTCTTGGTCCTCGTTCTTGTCTCCAGGACTTCACAATTGACTCCAGCTTTTCCCCAGATAGTTCCTTCAGATGACTCCCTCTCAGAACTCTTACCGGACAGAGAGACCTCGCTTATGTCCTTCCCTGGTCCTGGTTCTCTCATGTCTGTTGGGTCTAAGAGGCAAGAAGCCTTATATGGTTGTCAGTAGGGCACCCAACTAGCAGCAACATTTTAATCTGTAACTACAGCTCCCAATTCTAAAGGGCTGTAAAAGGTGCCCCATGACCCTCTTACACTTTTTCTTAAGAAAAAAAATGCAATTCGTTGTCACAGGAAAACTAACATCTATGGGTTTCAAATAACATTGCCTAATATGTAGATGTGCTTCCTTTTAATTTGAGGGAGGGAGGGGGAGGAGGGCTGCAATATTTATTGATATCCTTGATCTCAGTACCTGCCACTCCATCTTCCACAGCAAAATAAGTAAATCAATAATCAGCCTTTTTTGTCCCAATAGTTAAAACATATTTCCATGACCTAGTCCTAGACCTAGTCATCTCTCACTTTAATTACTTCAACCTGCTCCACTCTGGGCTCCCACAATCACCCTCGCCCCCCAATCTGACCAGTATCACAGCTACCCACACTAAGATTTCTTCCTTGCTGACTGGACCGCATCATTCTCTTCTTTAGATCCTTCCACTGGCTTCCCATTTCCCACAGTATCAAATTTGATCATGCCATGCTAACCTTCTCAGTGCTCCACAGATCTGCCTTTTACACTCTTGCCAACTCTCATGACTTTTGCTGACTTTTCTCTTAAAGTTCCAGCTGCTGGAGCCATAAGATTATGGACTTGATCCTCTGAAGTGCTGAGAATCCTCACTGAAACCACTGGGAGTAGAAGGTGCTCAGTACATGGCAGGACCAAGCACCTGGAGAGGAGCTGTGAATATGTCAATCTTCAAATCAACAACAAAGAAAGAAACCGAACTGGTACATCTATTGGATAAAACTCAAACTTACCTTCTTGTAACTTTGGTTCTCTACTGCTACCGTACTGACATGCGGAACCATAAACACATCAGAACATAAACACACTTGCCTAATATTTGAATACAAATTTCTGAATGAGTGCATTCCAAAAACAAACTCTTGAGAATATGTTGGCATATGCAAACCAAAATGCAATCCTCCACCTCTTCTTTACTGGTTCTGCATTGAACAGAGCTCTGGAATGAGGCGGCAGAGAGGGAGGGTCTCTCTATGCTTTGGATGATGCACTCATGCTTTATCATCAGTCTTTGAAGGCACAACACCATTGTGTTCTTCTTTGTTTTAGCTTTTGGCTGTTTGTGCATTTACCAAAAGAGAAAAGTTGACTTTTTACAGTCACCTGGTGGTGGTGGTGGTGGTGGGGATTTGAAAATAAACATTTCATCTCATTAAATACATACTTTCTACATAATAAATATGGGCTTTCCAATTAAGAACTGAAGAGGAGATATTACCTTACTTGGTTTGGGCATTTTCTTAAAAGTTTTCATTGCCAGTAACATCTTGTCTACATGGCACAGCAATATGCACTACAGAGGTAGTGATTTCTCAAGCATGCAAATGTGTTGTGCATTAATTGGTCCATACAGGCTGGTACACACCAGAGTTTCCATAGGGTGCTTTAATATAGTATTACAGCACTATGTTAAAGTGCACTAGAGAACCTTTAGCACACAACTGCATGGTCTACATGGACAAATTAATGGGCAACACCCTAGTGTGCACTGGAAGTCACACCCCCGTAGCGTGTCGTGCCACATCATATGGACACGCTCTTAATGTTTGCTGAACCCAGACTGTTCTGGTTCAGCAAAGACATATAGTTCTTGTATAATGGATAATGAAAAAAAATCTACCTGCTAGAAGATTTAAGCTGTATCCAGTATGCTTGCATATACACATATACAGAAAGTGACAAATGTTGAACAAGGGCATCTTAATTTAAAATATACACTAAAGTCCCCCCAAAAAATCCTTGAACTCTTACTCCATTCATTTTTGTTTAATGTTATTAGTGTGTCATTAGCAATAAGTAATGTGGTAAAGGCAGGAAGCGCTGTAGAAAGAGATCTTTATTAAGAATGCTTGGAAGCCAGAGTAACAAGCAGAAGCTCTACAGTGTCATGTGCGAGAAGCCTGTGCCCAGCTCATATTCCCAAATCCATGGCATCACAGAAAACTAAGTCCCTTGTGATACCTGATTCTCTTTCTCCAGTCTACTCATCATACTATATATAGTACATAGGAGTTTTCAGCCAATCAGATATCTAAGCATTCCCATCCTAAAATGTCATCATAATTGCCAGAAAATAGACAGTGCCACTTCAGAAGATGTTCTCATATAGAGAATATAGTGTGTTCAATTTGAACTTCAGAAGTACTTGAAATCAGCCTTGGTTAGAGTATGGCATGTATCCACATCAAAAAAGGTGTGCTCTTTGGTCCATAAATTTTCTGTGATATAGCACATAGAAAACAAATATTTTTCATAAGTTTGTAGGACCAATAATATTAATGATGCACCTGAGTTCCAGTTTACACAGCTCTTAAAAAATCTTTCAACATTTTATGAAATATTTTTGCTCTGCAGCAGTATCAGCACATTTTCTCAATCTGCCATTTGTAGCCAGTCTAAAGCTGGATCCTGGCCTGTTGGGGCATGTCACTCAGGAAAAAAACTTTTGCCTCTGACTAGCTGAGCCTATCACATGTCATCAAGAGTTTCATTCTTGTTCATTTTCACTTTATTTTGCAGAGAGAAGCTTTGTGTTAGTTGGACCCTCTGATCCAACTGGATGATCAGATTTTTTTTTCTTTTCATCCTGTTTCCATCAGGCTATGGTAGACAGTTGCCTAATAATTTATTACCTTCAGTAATTCTTCCAATTAGTGGGAGATGTCTCATTATTATTTCAGATTTTACTTCACACCATTATATCTCTGTTTTAGAGAAGGAAAAATCACTTGAGATAAGAATCTCTTGTTTCATCAGAAGTGAGAATTAGTCTCATTCAGTGATGGAAATGGCCAAAAAAAATTACAAACAGAACTACATTCTGGATCACTTCTTTTGTCTCCTGGTTTCTGAGTCTTTAATGTGCACTCAAGTTCATATTTTCAGACTTTTCTGTGCAAAAATAACGACTAGAAACATACTTTTCATAAAAAAAAGACAACCTGAGAATTTCCTGTCATCACTTGATTCCAGGAGCTAGGGTTTAAGAAAAAAACATCAAATATCATGAGACTCGTGATAAAAATTCTGAGAATTCGCAACACGTAGAACACCAGGAACAACGAGGTTGCCGTAGTCAAATCATTATATGAATTAAGGCATAGGCAAGTAAACTAACTATAAGAACAAAGATATGACAAGAAAAAAAATAAATCCAGGATTTCATCAGTTGGATACTGTAAGAGAAGGAGTGAAATGCAAAAGCAGGATTTCAGGCCTTAGGAACAAGAAGACTGGAGATACCGTCAACCATAATGGAAAAGAAAGGTAGTGGGGAGGACTTGGGAGAAAAAGACCAATAGCTCAGGCGATAATTAAAGTGTGATCAAAGAGACAGAAGGAGAGCAAGCGTAGGGCAGGGGCATGAAAGCCAGGAGAAGACAGGACATTGTGTAAAGTATAATCTACAGTGTCAAGAGCAGCAGAAAGTTCAGGGAGTAGGAGGTAGAGGCTTTTAAATTTGGCCAGGAAAGGGTCACTGGAGACTCTTGTGCGAATGGTTTCAGTGGAGTGTGGGGATGTGGGGACGGGAGGCAGAAGGTACACTGGAAATAATCTAGTAATGAGTTGGCAGTGTGGAAGGTTCAATTTGTGGAAGTTCAAATCGGAGATGTTTACGGAAAAGGGAATAAGGATAGCATCAAGGGATGTTAGTAGCTGAGAGGGGATGGAGTGAAGAGCACAGATGGAGGGTTTGGAAGTCCTTTATTTGTATACCTATAATACCCCATCCCACAGCATCCTTCTACACATTTGACCTATGCCTTTAATGTCTATTAGCATACTGCAGGCATACTGACTACATTCTGTCAATATAATAGGCAAAGCCACGTGTTTGCCCTATGAATTTGTCTTATAGCAATATAGAGTGCATTGTAGCTTTTGTAGATCTAAGACATCAACTTATTTTTCTGTAGGGTTAATATACATTGTCCTGGTTTCCCCCCATTCCTTTTGTTCTCTATTTTTGTTTCCTTAGACGGAGGAGCACTTCTGAATAACATAAGAGCCTATAACAGATTCTTCCTGACAACTGCATTAGTACTAAATAGCCTGAGATCAGGATGCCTAATGGAACTGACAAACTCATCACTAGTCTTTATGGCAAAGAGGTCAGCGAATGATTTTGCAACACTTAGTACAAATCCATAAAAATAATCCTCTTTTGCAGGAAAAAAAATGTCGTAGCGTCCTTAAGAACAAATCCTCAGTTCTTTATTATACAAAGCATCTACAGTTGGCATGCTTCTATGAATTAGCTATCAATGTTGTCTATTTGTATTAACAAGGCTGCCCGTGAGAAAATAAGAATGAGGAAAGCATCATTCCCACCCCAGGTTGATATCAAAAGATCACTGACAAGTGAAGTATCTTTCCTTACTTTAAAAAGGCCTTATCTCAGACCATGCCTATATACATTAAAAGCAGCGCTCTTCCTAGCTCAGTGAGAGTTTGTCTAATGAAAAAGTTGGGAAAAAACAAACAAACAGAAAATATTATTACCTGCTTTCCCAGCCTGCCTCGTAAATTGAGCCTTTTATCAGGTACAGGCCACAAAAAGGCAGTAAGGGTCCTATCCTTACTGGTAGCTTCATGTGAGGTGCAGCATGTCCCATTCTAACAACTAAGGTACATATATGGCCGTCATCATTGTATCTAAGCGCCTGACAATCTTTAATGCATTTATTCTCGCAACACCCTTGTGACATAAGGAAGAACTATTATATCTCATTTACAGATGAGGAAATCGGCAGAGAGCTACTAAGGGCCTAAAGAGTCAGAGAAGTATCTAGTGGGATTTTCAAAAGCAGCTTGGTGCCTAACTCAAAATTGATTTCAGACCCATGGGCTTGTCTACACAGAGAGTTAGTGCTCAGTAAACCAGGGTGTGACTTTACTGTGCATGAGCTTGCCACACACTTTGACATATTCTCATTTCAAAGACAAGTACATCAACCACACTAAAAGCAGCAAAGAGTCCTGTGGCACCTTATAGACTAACAGACGTATTGGAGCATGAGCTTTCGTGGGTGAATACCCTCTTCATCATCCATGCATCTGACGAAGTGGGTATTCACCCATGAAAGCTCATGCTCCAATACGTCTGTTAGTCTATAAGGTGCCACAGGACTCTTTGCTACTTTTACAGATCCAGACTAACACGGCTACCCCTCTGATACTTGACAACCACACTAAGGAACTTTTAATACACATCAGTAGTGGCCATATGGCCAGTTAACGTGCTGTAGAGTGGCTTGCCAGGCACTAGCTCTCCAGGTTGACAAGCCCTGATTGTCCTGTCTATAGAAACACAGTGGCAAGTGTCCTAATCATTAAACTCCCTCTCTTGATTTCAGTGAGAGTAGAGGTGTGGCCAATACCCCTCAAGAGATGCTCAGAACCATACAGGATCTTGTCTATTCTTATTTATTAGCTGCTCAACCCTTAAATTATCTGTTTTTTTCTGTTCTCGGCTCTTCTCAGAATAATGGAGAAAGCTGCGCACCCCGAGCATTTTGTCACTCCTGGGTGGAAGCAAGTAGAAATTTCCCAGTGAGCAGAGTGCTTCATCAGATCATCGGGCTCCAACAGTGCCCAGCTCTCTCAAAAATCAAGCAGCAACTCCAAGCTGCAAAACACTCAGGGGAGGAAAGGAGGTCCAGAGGCACAGCCAACAATGTGCATTTCAGATGAATATTTCACCTCCATTTTTCAAGTTCACAGCAAAAACCAACCAAACTAAACCCTAGTGTGCTTCAGCTGGAAGCCAGCCTTCAAAGACATGACAAAAAAACTAAAAGGTACAGTTCATAGGGAAATAGTTTAAAAGCATAAAATCCCTCCGTGGTTCAACAGCATCACAGAGGTGATAATTAACTAAATAAATAAGATGAATTTCTAGAGGCTCCCTTTAATTTTTTTTCATTGCTTCATTAAAACTTGTTCTTTGGTAACAAAGAAAAATCCTCAACAACAATAGCAAAACGCTGCCTTCTTCAGTATTTCAGCAGAAGGATGAGTGCTTTTGTTCGCCTGGCCAAAAAAATGAGACAGAGAGAGAGCGAGAGATATGCTTCAAGTGGCTGTCTTGCATTTTTCTGGTGCAGGGTACATTAAGCATTCCTTAGGTGACTGTAGACTTTCCGACTCCTTTGACAATGTTAATAGACCAGTACGATGACTGGAAGACACAATAAAGGGCTATTCTAGAAGTCTCTAATGACTATAATGAGCAGCCATAATCATTTTACTCATGGTACAATGCCATTTTAAATATGTTTTGTACTTCTTAAAGTTCAAAATAAATTTGTAAATGTGACATTTTGCTGCTCATTTTCCTAACTGCAGTCATAGTAAATTAATCGTACATCTGCAAAAGGACAGACCAGCTAATGTCCAAGCACTGACTGCTTGACACTGCTGTCATCTTTCTGTCATTAATGTTTTTATTCAGCATAACCAAGTTTGGTCAACAGACATTAGTGGTCTTTGAAGAAATGGATAAAAGAAATGCTTGATTACAAAAAGGGCTCCCACCAGGCAGTATGTGTTTACAGAACTGAAAGACTGCACTTTATCTGCACAGAGGAAAATCCATACCAAAATCATCACATTGTGGCACGCAGGGATGTCAATGCAACATCAGCTGGTAAATGCCACCATCTTTCTGTAGCTATTAGATCTGTTGAATTTTCAAGGTACTAAAATGAGGTTGTATACTTTTTGTGGGAACAGGCGCTAACATGACCACGTACCAGGGGTGAAAGTAACTTAAAGGACTTACCAGTACGCAGAGCAGCCAGGTTCCTGGGCAAGGTGGAGTGGTGGCTCTGGGCCCCTGGAAGGGGTGGGGCCTCAGGTGGAAGGGGCAGGGCTGGGGCCAGACTCCCCCACCCAGCCCTTCAGCACTGCTCGGCCCACACTGCCCGTGGCTCCTGCAGCGATCTAAAGGTCCTGGGGCTCTGGCCACTGCTGGGAACCCCAGGCCCTTTTAAATTGCCATGCCCCGGGGCAGCTGCCCCTTTTGCCCTCCAGTCAGCAGCCCTGCCAGCATGGGGCTTAAAGCGCTGCTGTGGCAGTGATTTAACAAAGGCTGTGTGCTGGCCTGTATCGGCAGCCACTCTGTGCCATACCGGTCCATACCAGCCCACTTTCACCTCTGCCACGTACACACATACACACAGATGCAGACACACAATCACATCCAATACTCTTATCATTAGAGATCCAGCACTCTGCATCATGCTCTGTAGCAGCTCAGGGACTCTCTGATTCTATCAGCACCTCTGTAGTTCCCAGGTTACTGCTGTATGGTGACCTTAAAAAAACACATGGTTACAATGATTAAGTGTAATAAATGGACAAAGGTTTTGATGGTTAATTACCAATAGTCACCAACAGTATTAACATCTGGATGAGACCAATGTCGTGACAATCACCACAGTTTTTTGAATAAACCATGAAATGCATGTAAATCTGATCTGAACTGAGTGATTCAAGAGGAAACTTGAATCTACTGGGTTGGTGATGTATATGGTTGAAAGGGTACAGAGCATGTATGCTGGATAAAGTGAAAAAGCTAGACATTTACAACACCATGAGTGATGACTATCCTAAAAACAGAGACAGAAGAAGGCCAAAATGTAACACTGTCATTTAGGTGTGATCACCTGTCACTCAAAATTCTGACTGCAGAGACTGCTACAAAGGAGGAAATTAGAAAAACACAAATGAGAGAGAATTAAAGCATGCATTAACAGTGGTGTGGGCTAAGGCTTAAGTTATTGCAAACAGAAGGGGAGCTGGTAGCAACCCCTATATTTAAATAGCCTAAAAATATCCATTATGACCAGTTTCTTGCAACCTTTTTTTCAGAAGCTGTAAGACCTCCTATAGTTGCAGCTGGACATTGAAATTTGGAAGAGGGAAAGTGTGACACAGACGCCCATTTGTGGTTCATTACTCTGTCAACAACTCTTGTCCAGACTGACATACTCATTACACCTCACGCACTTGTGTCATGATATTTATTTAAAAGGTGACATGCAATATATCATCTGAAATCTAATAACACACAGGTCATTAATGTCACTGTGAAATGCCTGTAACAACTCAGTAGGTTAAATTATGGATACTTTCCGATATTATGTCCTGGAGACAAACAGACAAAGGTGACAAAACAGATTTCTTCTATATAAAGTGGAAAGAAAATAGGATGGAAGATTCCCTGTCCAGGAAAGAGGGCTCTGTCCTGTTGCCTCCAGGTCTGCCAGTTGCTAACCCTCCTGCCGCTTTGTAAGGGGAGAGGTCTGACCCTGGGCATGCCTATATTCACATCCTACTCACTATTGTAATAATCTTTGTAGAAAATATGCCTCGTGAGGTATCATTTGACAATGGTAACTTACTGGTTTCTAATATTCTTGCATGATATAAGTACATGCTGTGCATTAAGAGTTATGGAATTATAAATAGTGAGTTTAAACCAGGCAAGTCAGGGGGAGTTGGTAACCAGCTCTGTCCTAAACAAAGAAATGTATTGTATTATGTGCTCCTCTGACCAGCCTAGTCAGCAGGCAGAGACAATGAAAGTCTGTTTTAAATATCAGGTAAACAAAGCTATCAAGCAAACAAGCTGGGGAGGAAACAGCATGGTGTTTACACCCAGTAGAAGACAGAAGCTTAGTCTGGGTTTTTACTTTTCAAAGAATCCATTGCAAAGGTTTACTGGTTTACAAAGATGAGAGAGGGGCAGAAGCTCAGGTGATAAGTATTGAATCAACTGTTTGTATACAACATTAATGTATTGTAAGAGTGTACAGAATGAGGTCTTTTCTGAAAGCTAGTGGCCCGCTTGCAATTAATATCATTGTGACATTTTTGTATTAACACTGTACAAGGAAATATGGATACTGAATTATAGTATGCTTTAAAGTCTGTGGCCAAACAGGGAGAAGAAACAGGTTCCCTCTGAGGAGAGAACACAAATCTTTACCTGTAGCAGCAAAACAAAGTATAGTAGCCAGGATTGAGGGGCAAGTGGTGACACAACTCCTTAATAGCATGGATTGCACCCCAACCTCACCACAGAAAGTCCTTGGGCTAGAGAAATGCTTTTCATTTAAATCAAAAGCAGGACCCATACCACCAAAAAAGAATCGGCCTCAGACAACAACACTGCACCATGAACACCAGGAGCATCTAGCCTGGATGCTGAACAAACAGGGGAGAGAAGATGGAAAGGGCTGGGCTAGGATGGACCTGACAATACCAAAATCCACCACATGGCCTCAGCTGCCCATAACCACCCTTCTGGAAGCACCATCATCATCTCTTGTGGGTGGGATTGTTACAGTTGCACATAATTTTTACTTAAACCCAGGAAATTGCATGCAAAAAACTTTAAAAGAAGGTTATTTAGGTGACAAAACCAAACATTCAGAAATCAGGAAAGCTTAATACTTCCCCATTGTGAATATGCATGATAACATCTTTAAATATATGATCACATGCTATATTTCCCACAAGACCCTTGTCTCATTCAGTACACAGGATGGATGGTACAGTGCACAGGATGGGAATGAAGCAGCTGTTCCTTTTTTATTCTTGTCCTTTTTTTTAATCATTATGCAATTCCTGCCTTTTTCACTACACAGCATCCAAACTGTGCACTGAAGATTGAATTATTGATTCCTTCATGGTATTTTTCTAAGGCCATGCAATATCTAACCACATCAAAAATATTAATGAATGTATCCCCCTTTCCCCCAAGATCTCTTCTGAGAAAAAAATAGTATTATCATCTCCATCTTACAGATGGGGAAAATGAGACAAAATGTGCCTGCGGCCACATAGGGAATCGGTGACAGAGACAGGATCACGACTTAGGACATCCTGAGTTCCATCACTGCTCATTCCTCCAGACCACACTGCTTTATTGCCAGAGATGCTGAGAACCCACAGCTCCTGTCAACTTCAGCATGAGAGCTCAGCACTTCACATCGCTTAATGCATTACTGAAAGGCACTCAGATGCTCCGGTGTAAGCACCTGTAAAGAACAGAATTCTGTAAATAGGGCTCCAGAGCCAAGTTCTACAAAGGGATTAGGTGTCCAACTCCAAAATTTAGATCTCAAAAACCCTTATCCAGCTGCCAGCCAATCCCTGTAAATGCCCGAGTTTCCACTGTAAAGTCGGCTAAATTTCTTCAGCTCAGCATGCACTCAGCCGCCTAAGTCCTGACACTTTGCTGCTGAAGTACGGGCGAGATCTTCAAACAGGGCATTCCTCTACTTTTCTCTCCTATGGGTAGTAGTGCAATTCTGCTCTTGGCCTGATGTGGAGCAGGAACCTGAACCCTGGTCATCTGTCTCTCAAGAAATGGCCTAACCATTGAGCTATGGGGCATTCTAGCTTAGGGTTTTCCACTTGAGGGTTCAAATCTCTGCTTCACTTCAGGCAGAGAAGCCATTTGAACCGAGGTCTCTCATATGGTGTGTGAGCACTCTAATCATGGGGCTAAAGTATATCGAGGAGAGGAACCACCTTCGCCTCCATTTTTTTTTGCAAGAAAGAGCGTAGGTGCTTAAATCCCAGCTGCGAATTCTGAGTGGGGATAGGTGTCTCCTTCCAAGTGCTTGCAAACACACAAGGAGACAGAATTCAGGTTGCACAGGCAGTTTAATTTCTAGCATTTCTCAATGTTCAAGCGTTTGCCTTTGCAACCTAAATAATGCTCTTTTAACAAAGATATTTGGTATGTAATGATATACAAAACAGTGATATTTATATATGGACATATTTAAAGATAAATCTTGGGCTGTACCTAAGGCTGAAATAACGTTGTTCTGTGTGATTCCAGCAGGGTGACAAAGGACCAGAATTAAAATGGGAATTAGCATTGCCTGAGAAATGTCAAGCACTGACTCCACGAGCAATTCATGGCCATGAAGCCACACTTATTTATTTTCCCTTTAGCATTGGGCTAAGCTGATTTAACTAAGCAGGCAAGTACCCAGCCAATTTATATCTCCCCCTTAAAGAAAACAAATGCAATGAAACCTCTCCATTAATGGAAATGGAGAGATGATGGTCCTGTCTGGATGAAAAGTACTCAGAGCTTTATCCTGATCTCAATTTATAGTGCAAAACAAGTGTAAGTTATTCCTGGTTAACAATAGTGTAAGAAATATAAATACCAGCCTCCTGATTTTACAGTGAGCATAGACAGACATGTACCAAGAGTTTTAATTCTAGTATTTGGCAGCTAGATACCAGAGAGACTCATGCACTTGTGACACAGAGAGATAGATATTGAAAGACTTTAAGGCCCAGAATAGGGTTTTATTCTCACTGAAGTTAACTCGTTTCTTGAGAATTTTGCATCTCTTAGCCTTATGGGATTGAGCCAAGAGTCAGTGAAGCACATGCATAAGTCCCCCCATTCAGCAAAGCACACCCTTAATTTCAATGGGAATTAAGTGCATGCTTAAAGTTAAGTATGTCCTTAAGTGCTTTGCTGAATCAGGCAGTCTTAGTTTCAGAAAACAGCAATTTAGAAATGGAGGGAGAGGATTATGCAGCTAGTTGACAAATTAATGTAGTGCCACACAATTTAAATCTAGGCTTTGATTATTGCTTTGGAATAAAAAATATTGGGCATGCATAATGTATTCAGGAACAACAAATCTGAAATATTGCTGCCTCAATGGAGTTTGATATAAAATCCAGGCTTTATTAGAACTGGGGAAAGTGTTGTAAAACCTAATATTAAAAAAAACTCTCCATGAACGACAAAAATAACAAGTAAAACAATCAATAAAACAGTTTTGTTTTTATTTAAATATTTTCATGAAATGTTTAGAATCCAACACTGGAGTGAGAGCTAGGCAAACTATTTAGAGTGAATATTTCATTCCATACATGTAGCCCTTTTATTCTGTTCATAAGTTGTCCACAAATAGATTTTGACTTTTGACAATTAGTCTGTTGTTCATGACTGTTCAATGATAAATTAATCTAAACAAATTTCAGCCTATGGGTTGTTTGTGGAATATACACTTTGCATTTTCAGCCACTGACTACTTGTTCTTTGGGATGGGTAATTGGTCCCATGGTATTGTGTCTTCTCGTTCATTAAGTAACTGAGATTTATTAACAAGTAATGGAAGAGATTTCAAGTTGGCTATGTGAATGATTTCAGCATGAACCTGCATATGTATATGTATTTGAATGAGAATCTATGAGACTTTCACTTTATGTAAACATGCTTGCAAATAAAAAAAATCACTCATATCAATATTCACCAAAAACTCATTAAATAAAAAGCTTCAAATACCATAGATGTGAATTAATTAATTTCATTCAAATAAATGTTTGTGGATATTTTTAAAGCTCTTGTATAGCTCTAACTGCAGCACTGAGGATGTATATTGAGAAAGTGTAAAAATAAAAAAAATCAGTTTTAAACAAAACAAAACTAACTAATCTTCCTTAGAGGCGGGGACATTTGGAAAGTGCACATTGTGGTGGTATAATATGTAAATATATAACAAACAAACAAATAGATAGTAATTGTCCAAGATGAATGAAATGCAAGAAGTCAACAAAACCAAAAATGGTAAGAAGTAAGTTGGATTTTAAAATTCCTTCAGTTTTAATTGTGTAATGTCTTATTAGTAACATTGGTAGGACTTCTTTTCCAATTTATTATTTTAAACCCATATGTATGCGTAGTAATATGCTAAGCATAATATATGGGGTTTATTTCTAAACTCAGTTAGATGGGTGTAAAATTGCAATATCAGATTTATGCCATACTATTGAGGGCATGGTCCCTTTAAGCTTGCATGCAATGATTACATACAGTACTTAAACAAAATTAACAGATTTTCAAAAGCTCTATCCATTATATCTTTGCAAATAAACTTAAATGCAAAGTCATGTCACCGCAAACAGAAGACATTTGTACAAGGATCCCATAATCAAGTTAATTCTTAGCAAATATCAGCAAGTATAAACCAGTTGACATTTTTTCGGTCACAGGAAAACAATTTGGCTTGTGAAAGCATTGCATAAGTAATGCAAACAGATCTTCAAAATTTTCAAGATGTAGACTATATATCTTGTAAATCTGTACCTAGCCCAGTGGGATAGAACATTCACGGCAATAAATCTGGACAATTACTGGTATAAAAAATTAGCCAGTAGGAATAATTCCTTGAACAAAAACACTCAGCATTATTTTTGTTAATGTTGTTCTAATTACTTATGGATGAGACCATGGTCATCATCTGGCTTGTGTTGAAATCAAGGAGAGTAGGATCGAGCACAATATTTGTTATATAAAAGCATTGACCTCCTATTCCCAAATATGGGAGAATGATAAAGTAAATGGGATCATTCTCTACAACCTTATGAAACATTTAAGCGACTGGAGACAGAGGCGGCTCCAGGCCCCAGCACGCCAAGCGCGTGCTTGGGGCGGCATGCCGCGGGGGGCGCTCTGCCGGTCCCCGGGAGGGCGGCAGGCGGCTCCGGCGGACCTCCCGCAGGCGTCCCTGTGGAGGGTCCGCTGGTCCCGCGGCTCCGGTGGACCTCCCACAGGCGTCCCTGTGGAGGGTCCGCTGGTCCCGCAGCTCCGGTGGACCTCCCGCAGGCGTCCCTGCGGAGGGTCCACTGGTCCCGCGGGTTCAGTGGAGCATCCACAGGCATGCCTGCGGGAGGTCTGCCAGAGCCATGCTTGGGGCAGCAAAATGGCTAGAGCCGCCCCTGACTGGAGATAAGAGTTGGCTGAAAAATGGTATTTGTTTTCCACAATCCCAGCAGTTTAACAATGGGATTGGAAGGATTTAAATTTGGGGAGATTTCCAGGGCACTAGAGGAGTGGGTTAGATCTAAAGGCAGTCCATCTGGTCTCCCCAGGGAAGTGATACAGGGAGATGGGGACCAGGTGGAAAAGAAACTCCAGCAAATAGTATTAGACAAGAAATACACAAAAAAGAAATAACCCCCCATGTTATTAAATTACAGTATAGAAGTGTCTCCTAAAGAGTAATTCAGTAACATAAGGGTAATAGAGGGAGGTACTTTGGATCACTATGTAAAAGAATGCTTGACAAAGCACAGCAGAGGTCTGTTGAATGTCACTGAAACTTTAAAAAATAAGACTCTTGGGTGATCATCAAAAGAACAAGAATTGTAGCTAAAGAATGAGTGCAAAAAAGCACCAAGATAAGCTCAGAACCATGGAAAGAAATGGGCTTTTGGAAATAAGTAAGTCATTTAAAGGAAGAGAGTGAGGAGTTAAAGGGAGCATTTATGCAGCTGTTAAAAACTTTAGAATGCTGAAAGGATTAAGCAGGCTGGTGTCATAAAAGTATTGGACATAACATTAAATAAGAAGGGGAAAAAGAATGCTTGGTTTGATAATAAAACATGGTTATAGCAGTCTCATCTGGTGGAACCCTGGTAGTCAAACAAATTATGCAAAGGAAGGTCAGGCGGTGACAACGATCACCACTATGCTTTCATTCCCAGGAATCTTTACGGCCATTCTGAAGGAAAATGGGCCCTTTCCCTGAAGGAATGATCTGTAAATATTGTACATGGCTGCTGTAGGCAGAGAGAGAATCTGATTTGAATCATTTGACTATGGACAATTTAGTCTAAATCACTAAAAGGAAACAAGGGACTCCCATCTGAACTTCACAATCCTTACTTGTGCATCTGGAGACAGTCATCTGGGTTCAGTAGCATACAAAATAATTACAAAACCTAGTTGGCACAGATGCTGTGGCAAGTGAACAAGCATTCAAGAGAAGCTAGCAGCAGAGGTACTGCAGTGGTGGGCAACGTGCGGTCTGCGGACCACACGCAGCCCATCAGGCTAATCTGATGGCAGGCCACCAAACAGAGTGTTTACATTTGCATGGCCACCCACAGCTCCTAGTGGCCGGGGTTCACTGTTCCAGGCCAATGGGAGCTGCAGGAAGTCGTGCAGGCTGGAAGGGATGTGCTGGTCACCGCTTCCCTAAGCTCTCATTGGCCAGGAATGGCAAACCACAGCCACTGGAAGCTGCGGGTGGCTGTACAAATGTAAATACACTGTCTGGTGGCCCACCAGCAGATTACCCTGATGGGCATGTGCTTGTTACATGAACAAGCGTCTCTGCCAGAAGTAGCATCTAGAGTATTGTATTTTGAAAATCAACAAAGAAAGAATTTACTGGTACAGAGTTTTAAACTATTTTGTATGCATGATGTTGTAAATGTTTTCAAATGTACAAGATAAAGTTAATTTCCTATTATCAAGCTGCTGGAGTAGCTCCTGAGCGTGAGTGCGAACTCAAGGCAGACTGCCAAGAAACAGGACACAAACCCCAAGTTGGTTGTGAGTTTTATACTTAGATTTCACCAACCAAGTACAAAGTTTGAATATCTCAAGCACTGTAACAGCATAACCATGGAGTCACAGACAATCCCCTGGAGTACTCTGGTCTCTCCTGTAACCCAGGCAAAATTGCCTTTGTGATAGATGGTCCCTTATACCAAAAATCACACTAATATTCAGGTTACTCCCAGTCCCAAAGGACATAACATTAAATAAGAAGGGGAAAAAGAATGCTTGGTTTGATAATAAAACATGGTTATAGCAGTCTCATCTGGTGGAACCCTGGTAGTCAAACAAATTATGCAAAGGGAGGTCAGGCGGTGACAACCCCAGGTCAATTGCACCTTACCCCAGGTCAATTGCACCTTAGATATGAGGTCAATTGCACCTTAGACCTCATATCAAAGATAACTCAGAAATAAGAGTTATTTACAAGGTTAAAGCAGGTCAACATACACACAAAAATGAGTTACAGTGTTAGGTTAAAAAAGGAAATAGAAAGCTTGCATATCTCTGCAGCTTCTATGTCCTTTAGAGCTAACCCAAGTCAAGCAGTTTGGGGATCCCTTCCTTATTACTCCTGGGGGAGTGGGGGCAGGAAGAGCATTCTGCACCAAAAATTGAAAATAATGTGTGCACAATATTAAAAAATCTGCAAAATTCTGCATAATATGCCAGTTTTAATTATTCTTGTAATTTATTTCAAATACCTGCCAGCAAGTATGTCTGTAACAATACAGACGCACATAAAAATTCCCCCAGGAGTGGAGAGTTAAAGAAACCCATATGACAACCCAGTTCCTTTTTCTCTGCCTCCTTCCCTTCTGAGTCCAGTGGGCCCTAGTGGTGGCTAGCAGCACTGCAGCCCATTTCTGTGGGGAAAGGAAATTCTGCGCACATGTTAATTTCTGCAAAATTCTGCATTGCGCAGTGGCACAGAATTCCCCCAGGAATAGCTTATGCTTAGAAATATTAGCCTCTCCAAATTCCAAGCGTAATAGTGATACAGCTGCTTCTGGTCAGGGATACTTATTCCCTCCCCCCAGAATTCTTTCTCAAATACATCCATAGCTTCTAGGAGGAGGGATAGCTCAGTGGTTTGAGCATTGGCTGGCTAAACCCAAGGTTGTGAGTTCAATTCTTGAGGAGGGCCATTTGGGGAACTGGCATAAAATCTGGGGATTGGTCCTGCTTTGAGCAGGGGGTTGGACTAGATGACCTCCTGAGATCCCTAACATTCTATTTCAAACTGAAAGGATGAGTGTTTTCACTTGACTTCTCTTTATGGGTGGTGATAGAAAGAGAGGTTGCAATCAGCAAAGTCTTTGTCCTTTGTTGTTTCACAATGGCTCACTTGGTTTCACTTGGTTTCTGTGTGCAGGACCAGCACTTCACATTAATTAATTATTCTTTCCTGTGTGGTGAGTTACACAGTTACAGAGATTTACAATGCAAATATTCAGTATAAGTAAGATACAGATGTTATAAGTGAGATTACTATATGCCGCATGCTACAAGGATTTTATCAATTCTAAACACTAAAAACATTCTTAAAAACTTCACTAGGAAGTCATTTCTCATTTTGTATGTGTGTGCAGCTGATTGTTCCTTTTCAAGTAGAGTACTTTGCATTTGTCCTTATTGAATTTCATCCTCTAAGCACTCACAAACCCTCCCAGCTTGGTATCATCCACAAGTGTACTCTGTATGCCATTATTTAAATCATTGATGAAGATATTGAACAGACCCAGACCTGATCCCTGTAGGACCCCACTTGATATGCCCTTCTACTTAACTGTTTTCCAACCAGTTATAAACCCGCCTCTTAGAAGCTCCATCTAGGCTGTATTTCCCTAGTTTGTTTATGAGACGGCCATGCAAGGCAGCATCAAAAGCCTTCCTAAAGTCAAGATATAACACATCTACTACTTCCCCACCCCCATCCATAAGGCTTATTACTCTGTCAAAGAAAGCTATCAGGTTGGTTTGACATGATTTGTTATTGACAAATCCACGCTGACTGTTACTTATCAACTTATCTTCTAGGTGTCTGTAAACTGATTACTTAATTATTTGCTCCATTATCTTTCTGGGTACTGAAGTTAAGCTGACCAGTCTGTAATTCCTTGTGTTATCCTTATTTTCCTTTTTATAGATGGGCACTATATTTGCCCTTTTCCAGTCCTCTGGAATCTCTCCCGTCTTCCATGACTTTTAGAAAATAATCACTAATAGCTCAGATATCTCCTCGGTCAGCTCCTTGAGTATTCTAGGATGTACATCTAACTTGTCTAAGTAATTTTTAACTTATTCTTTCTCTGTTTTAGCCTCTGATCCTACCTCATTTTCCCTTGCATTCATTCAATTAGATGTCCAATTGCTACTAAATTTTTTGGAGAAAACTGACACAAAAAAAGTCATTTAGCACTTTTGCCATTTCCACATTTTCTATTATTGTTATTGATCATTTCTCTCTGATCTATTTCGATGCTTTCAGTGGGCATTCCAGACACAAGACAGAGGTCCCCAAAGCCATTTTGGGCAACCCTCAGAGACATATGGAGAACTAAGCGGATACACTGTCTCTGCTATAATTTTGGACTTACAAACTTTGACTCACCTGTTATGCATATTACGTGCTTTAATGTCTCAATAAGTCTAATTTCTTTTTCGCAGGTATTCAATCTTTAGTTTATTTTACTAAGGAAATTGGCTATCAGCATTGGTTTTGGTGTGTGATCCGAAATATCCATTGACCTGGGGTGATTGACCAATCCTTTGCGGTTGGAAGACCCTAATGTGAGGTGATTTTGGTTTTACTAATCTTTCATCATAAAGTAAAATTTGTCTGGGTGGTAAAATGGGGCTGGGGACTGTTGTGGCTCCACGGTTGGACCAATACAGTAGTTCAGGAGTGCACATTTATTACTGGTTTGGTGAAATCTAATTACAGAATATGCCACCAGTTTAGGGTGTTGTCTGACAGTCTTACCTGACACTAGCTCTCTTGACTGAAGCTACATACCAGGCACCATGACAGCTGGTGATGACAAGTTTTATGTGATGGCTGACAAGGACAACTTCTGGAATGAACCCAGCAAATGTTATTTTAATTGGCCAATGTTCTGTTTCACACCTAAATTTTCTGTGGTGACAAATAGATAGACTTTTATATTTGCTTTTATTTTAATTATATTATGAAAAACTGGTAACAAAGTTAAAATTATCAAAGGATGCTTTAAAGACAGAGCAAGTTTATAATGTGGGATTACAACCTGGTGGGTTCTCACAGAGCAGGTGTTGCTGAGTAATAAACTTGAAAAAGAGAGCACAGTAAGAGAGGAAGATGATACAGATAAAATGAATGCTAATATAACACAGAAAGTCAAAAGCAGGGAACGTAGCTAAGGTTTGGCCTGACATGAGCAATTAACCCCTGTAGAGAGCCTCATTTCTTGGAGGATAGTACTGAGGAGGTAAAATGATCATTAGGTTGAAAAAGACAGAATGTCTGAGCTAGCTAAGATAAGAGGGAGAACACCCAGGGAACCATTTACTAACAACGGATAAGAAGAGTTTGGAATGTAGAGATAATGTAAAGATCAGCAAAGAGTCCTGTGACACCTTATAGACTAACAGACGTATTGGAGCATGAGCTTTTGTGGGTGAATACCCACTTCGTCGTTGCATCCGACGAAGTGGGTATTCACCCACAAAAGCTCATGCTCCAATACATCTGTTAGTCTATAAGGTGCCACAGGACTCTTTGCTGCTTTTAGAGATCCAGACTAACATGGCTACCCCTCTGATATGTAAAGATCAGGTTCTCCATGAACATCACATGGACAGAGCATGCTGTACAGGGATTGGTTCCTGCAAAGAGACCAACCCAATCAAAAAATGTGTTCTGTAATGTATAGTAAATGCAATGAAATGTGTAAATGTATATGAAGGGAGAGGATGTCTGTGTAACTTGGGATGTGCGGTATACCTTACCCTGTGCTTGAGTTTGATGAACTCAGCATACCTTTGCTGTATGCCAGATAAGAGAAACTGAATGACAAAATCTGGAGTCAAACTGAGTTTTTTGGATCTCAGAGAACTGGATGAAGTGTTCTCTCAGAACTGGATCAGGTGTTCTGCATTAAGCTGAGTGGAAAAGGCCTCGGAGGGAACCCCAACATAGACAATTTGCTGAACAGTAAGACACACTGGCATTTACCCTACTGGCATTTTTAGGGAGAGAAGTATTTTTCCATCTTCCGCTCCTTATGGGGCAAGGATCCAGGTGTTCCTGAATCTTCCCCTCTCCCTGCAAAACAATCTGAGGAATTTAGTAGCGGCAGAATGTTGGGGTACCATTAAAAGCAAGTAAATATTAAAACTCTAAAATTGAGACACCCCTCCAAATGTAACACAGGAAAAAATAATTAAGTTTTTGTGTACTGATTAGCAAAACAAAACTGGACTTTGAGTTAAAAAAGCCTTTGAAACCCCATATTTAAAAGAAATAAGAAACATTGACATTAAAGAATCATAATGTTTTCCAAAATCCACACACACACACACACCCAGTAGATTAAGGGGCTAACCTATACTGATCTAAAATATAAAATGAAGGATTGCTAAATGGTAAGACTTAAAGCTTTGATAGCTATATATTGTAATTATGGATAGTGAATGAGTGTAGATAAGGTAACACTTAGGCCAAGGCCTTGTCTGGAATGCGTGTGTTTTTACCAGTTCTTCTATGATATAAATTTATGATTTACTTAAAGTGATAAGATTGCTGGCAATATAAGTAATGGGTCGTGCTAGAAGATGCAAGTAAGAGGTACGCAAATATGTAATGATAAATAAAATCCCTTTTTTCTGGAAAGACCTAGGAACAGGGTGACAAAGAACGTCATGACACAAAATCAGCATAAAAATGCAAAAGTTGGGTGAACGAAGCATGGGCATGCATAATGTCCAGGGTACATAAAAATCAAAAGGGTTGATGTGCTAAAAGAAGATTGGATAAAGATTAAGTAATCTGTAATGTAGAAATGTCTAATACATGTAAGTGAACAAGGCCCAAATTGGAAAAACACTGGACAGAAACTGAAGGAACAGGACTGAAGGACCAGACCAGAATATCAGAGGAGGCAAGGAAGGACATTCCCAGAATGTGGTAAGTTAGGTCCCTACAGTTCTGTCTTGTCTGTTATTATTGTCTGGCATAAATGTATGTTCAGACACTATAAATAACAATAATTCTGTCTGAATTTGTATAATAATGGTGACTCACTTTCCCACATTAATCCCCAAACAAGACCAAACTGGTAGCCCTTCTGAAGAAGAAAAGGGTGGAGAAGCAACAGCTTGATGCCCTGGACGACTCTGCTGAGTGGGGCATCCAGTCCAAGCAAGTAGGAGGAAAAGAAGTCTAGCCACAGCTACCTAAAAAGTCCATGGAGCTTGAGGGTTGCCAAATGTGTGAACTGCATCACTCCAGTGCGTGATGTTCATGCAGTGTTCCACTGGAAGCCTATACACTCCCTGCTTTCGGGAGGAGTCAGTAATATAGGCAAACCTTTCACACAGCCCTAATTTTTTTCCTCAAAGTAAAGAAAAATATCTTACCTGGGATATATGGATGGGAGAACTGACCCAAGACTTTGTCCAAACCTGGGACTGAACGCAATCTTTTCTGAGTCATCATAAAATGACATACCAAAATAGAAAGGGTGAAACCCTGGCCCCACTGCAGTCAGTGGGGCCAGGGTTTCACATCATGATAACAGCTATTCTCACTGTATGTCCACCTTGGAAGAGTGGGAGGAAGGGTGGGGGGAGGGGTCAGTAGGTATTTTGGACAAAACCTGCCCTTACAAGATTAACAGTCATTTTTCTGACCAAACAAATACATTCAAGCAAACATCAAGCCAAACTCGGAACCGCTTTATACCCACCCCTTCCCAAACAGCCCTGCTTACTTTATGGGGGTAAAAGGGCTAAATTAATGCAGTGAGTAACCCATCAGCATGATCGTTTTAGTTTATTCCAAATTTTGATCGAATCCTTTCGACATTATCCCTTACTATATGGCAATATCTATGCAACAAGCTAGATGATTGATTGACTTTGCGTCCCATTTAAACCTTAAAAGCATTTACTAGTTGCAATGCTAAACAAATTATACAATCAATGTTGGAAACAAGGCACTGTACCATTAGCATAAAACATGAGATTAAGGCAATTGTCAATTAAGCAATAAAACAGCTTGTCAAAAAATACAGATTAGAGGGGGAAAAAGACTCAATTTCATTTCCAAAACTACGCAGCAAGCCATCAGCGACAGTACACTCAGCCAATGGAACACCAAATTAGAAGCATTACAGACTTGTTACAAACTCAAATTGTTTGGCATTACCCTTAGAATATGATGCTGTTTCTTTCATTTTCTATATGCTGCCTTTTCAAATTAATCCATCTTTCTGTATTGAATTCAAACCTGTACCCAAGATCTAGGAACATTGTGATGGCTATTTTATCATAATGGATGACTAGTATTCAAGCAGCAAGGATTAGGTTTTGGTGAGCAGTAGGAAAAAAACCTGAATATTTGTTTAGATTTTAAAGTGGATTTTGACTGGGTTCATGACCCTTTTGATTTTGCTTTCCATAAGCATTCAAATCCTCAAATTTAAATGCACACATATTAATGGAAAGCAAGTTTTAAACTCTAAGGCTCAAAATAATTGCTTAAGGAAAATTTCTCATTGTATATTTGGTTGCATAACTCACAGTTTGTGCTGTGTTTATTAGCTACCCCATGACATTGATTCTGTTTTCAGACTGGTTGATGCTTGTAGCTGATTAATCTATTTATGATTTATGTAATTAGCTTATCTAAGGCCCTGAAGTTGCAGTTACATGCGTGTTTAGATTTAAGCTCATGAAGTGTCTTATTGAAAGAAATGAGACTACTCACATACTTAGACAGAATCAGGCGGTAAATTATAGTCTCAGGTGATTTATATTTTATTAACGTGACCAAAAGAGCAGAAATTGTCAGCTACAAATATCTGCAATAAATTATTAGCAAATAATCTTCAGACTAATAATTCACTAAAGATTTTTTTTTAAAGATTACTAAATATGACAACTTTGAGATCTGTTTGCAGATTTGTGTTCAGTAAAAAAGGATGAAATTAATCAAATTGTTTGTTCAGAACTAGTTGTTCAGATATAATCACAATACATAATGAAAACTTATAAATATTGTCAGCTAGCAGAAAATTTAAATTATTCAGTGCTGTAGAAGTTACTATGAAGCTAAGAGCATAAGACTTTCAATATGAGCCTTTAATTTGGGGCGAGGGGGAAGTCTTAATCGCAGCAGAAAGCCTTTGGAAAAATTAACACGTTCATAGTCAAATTGCAGCTTTCAGAGTGCATGATGGCTTACGAATGAAAAAGAATTCAAAATTGAGCTCCATGTTTTCTCTTGACTAGAGAAACTTTTATGGAGAAAAAGGTTATTTCTGAAATAGAAATGATTTTTAGAGCGATCTATAAATTATATGAACTGATATGAATTGCAGCATCATTTTTCATTTCAAATCCTGCAGGTGGATTAATGATACATGAGCTCTGTCACTGCCAGTGTTTCTTGAATCATTCCGCTAACGGAGATAAATAAAGACAGAACAATTCAATCAATATGGCTATACATATGACTCAATTTAGATGCCTTTTGCAGCAATTCTGATTGGCATGCCAGGAATATTATACAAAGGAGCGGGGAGAGAAAGAAGTGCACCTAATTCATAATTTGTCAACTTTTAGGGCACATATAGTGTATTTTAGGGAAAAATACACATACATCTATATGCGTATTTTATGACCAAGATTTCAAAGGCTAACTAGCAACTGTGGGTGCTTCAACTTTTGAGCGTCCAACTTGAAGCATCTTAAAGGGACCTGATTTTTAAAGGGCAGGTGCTCAGCATTTTCTAAAAATCAGGCCCTTTTAAGGTAACTTAATTTAGGCAGCCAAATTCAGTCACTTCTGAAAATTTTGACCATGTATATTGATACCAGGGCTAGGCGGCAACACAGTCAGTTAATGAAACAATTTATAATATATGGAGATATACCCATCTCATAAAGCTTGAGGGGACCTTGAAAGGTCATTGAGTCCAGTCTCCTGCCTTCACTAGCAGGACCAAGCACTGTTCCTGACAGGTTCCCCCTGCTATGATCCCTAAATGGCCCCATCAAAGATTGAACTCGCAATCCTGGGTTTAGCAGGCCAATGCTCAAACCACTGAACTATCCCTCCCCCCTTCAGAGGAATTTCTTTCCTCTGAAGGCCGTGTTCTCTCTCTGAAATTACAAAGGTAACAGAGCAGTCTTCCCAGAAGCACAGAAAAATAGGTAATGCTTTATGAGGCGTGGCAAACAGGAGTGGATGAAATAAGTATAATGCCAAGTCCGACTCCAAACCCTAGCTCATTCTGATTTCCTGCAGAATCTGATTTCCTTCTGAATCTACCTTTGAGGCTCCAGCACTCAGCATTAGAACCAGGGCATATCTATGATCTGATTTTATTAGCATAATGGCATGCTTCTTGTCCTTCAACATTAGAGCCGCTTGAAAGGGCAAATTTACCGGTCAGTCAGTGACACCTGGAATTGTTGTCTGGGTAGTTTAATCAGAAGGCTAGAAAACAGCCAGTCACGTTGTAGCTCAGAGGTGCCCCAACTTTTCCTGTTGTATCCCCACTTACCAGTAACGGAATCTGTCTGTGCCCCACTCTATTACTGCACAGTCAAGGCTTGCTCAGGAAAGGAGATTGGGCTGAAGGCAGATCCAGGGGCAGAACTGGGAATGGAGGTGGAGCTGGGGCCAGAGGTGGAGCTGGCCTGGGGACAGAGCGGAAATGGGGGAAAAGCAGGACTTGGGGCAGAGCAGGGGGTGGAGTGGAGCTGTAGCTGAGGCTGGAGCTGGACTGGAGGTGGAATGGAGCTGGGGCTGGGGCTGGAGCTGAACTGGGAGCAGAGCAGGCTCAGTGGCAGTCTTTCTCCACCCCCCCCCATGGGGGCTGGCCTTGGCCCCTATGCACACACCCCAAACATTCTTCTGTGCCCCCTTAGGGGACCATGCCCCACAATTTGGGGAGCACTGTTGTAGATGCTTAAGAAAAAAATATTAGTGGGCCAGGTTCTGCATGGGTGCACAGGTGGGAGCAGCGCACAAAGGAACTTTATTTCATTTGAGCCAACTCCATAATAGGAAGGGTAAATTGCAGTCCCAATGCTCAGGGGCGTATAGGAAATATTACCTCCTTATTGCACAAGGGTCATCCCTTGCCCTAAAGTGGAGGAGGCAGATTCATGATCCCAGTTTCCCACACAACAGCTTGAGCGGCAGGACTGCATCAGAGAGAGTAATCTGTACTCCCACAAAGTGACGTAGCAGTGAGTGTGCTGAGATGCTTCCCAGTGTTACTGTTATTCCTGGGGTGGTCAGACTCTGCTTTGGCTCTTACTAGATTATTCCTTAAAGGCATAGCACATATCATAATTAAATAAGCAACCTTATGATGGAGAAAGAAATGTCTACCATTTGCCTACCATCCAGTAAATAGGAACTTCAGATATTACAGTGCTAAATGCCAAAGAGAGGCCTATACATTAAAAAAGTCTCATTTCACCCACTTTATTGTGTCTGTAGAAAGCAACAAACTTTATTGTACAATTCTGCTTCAAACAAATGATATTAATACATTGCACACTACACTCTGTTGTGTACAAGGGGCTGATTCTGCCACCCTTACTGTGAAAGTAATTCCAGTGGGCCTACTCATGGATTCAGGTGCTAGCTACTCAGTTAGAGTTGCAGAATCTGGGTAATTTCATTTGTTTCCACTTTCAATTTATGAAATGGAATCTGAATAATATCTTGCTTTCACTCAGTATCCCCCTATATTTTTAACAAAACCTGAATAACTGCTTAGGCACAAGGATCAATACGTTTTCTATCATGCCTGACAAACTATATCATTAAAAACAGTCCATCAAATAGACAGCCCAATATAATGGGTGTACTTTCAAGTTATATTTTCTAGGCAATTTCACTGCCTTTCTTCAGATTTGGATATCTGATATTGATTGGAGTGCATTTAAAGTAAATAAAGGAATGCAACATGTGTACTACACCACAATACATATTGTATTCTACATCTGATCCAAAACATTTCATATGGAATAAAAAGACTCCAAGGGCAGATAAAAACCTCTTCTTTAAGAGTTTAGCTATATAAAGACGTGTTATATATACCACTGTGTTTAAATGCCATTTTCTGATTATACATTGATTATTTGTGCTTATACAGTTCTAAAGCAATTTCCCAATAAACACAGCTATGGAATCAACAGAAAAGACACAGCCTTAAATGATCGAGTAAAAGAAAAAAGAGAGCATGTGCGAGAGAGAACTGCTGCTAACTTGGATCACGGAGTTCATTATTCATGGCATGTATATATTTATGAATCCTCAGAGAAAGCAGGGACTTCTGACTAGTTCCAATGTGACCACGGCTAACTCTGTTTTTCAAATACTGCTATTTTCTAACATTTAGCTTTTTGGGGTTAAACAATTCCATATCCACTATGCTACACAAATTTTTAACACCTGTAGAGATTTACAGGTGTTAAATTCGCTACTGGAGAACTTACTTTTTCCCCCGATTGAAATAAAACCAATGCTTTTTTTTTTTTAACCTACAAAGTAAGCAATTTATTATAATAGCTACAGAATTCAAACATAGCTTTTAGCCTTTTCCCACTGAACTATATGCATTCCACACTTCATGAAAATTATGCTTCATGTATTTTATAGTGCATACAGTATCTAGAAGCTGAGACACTGAAATTAAAACCAATATTTTCTACTCTGAGTGCCTAAATTGGGACTGTTATATCCACCAAATCTGAAGTTCAAGTAACTGGCCTGATTTTCAGGCATGCTGAGCACCCACAAACCCAATGAAGTTAACGGGAGCTTCAATACCTTAGACTTAGGTGCCTCATTGTGAATTTAGGAGCCGAACTTCAGATGCTCAAGTTTAAAAATGTTGCATTTAGTCAGTTTCATGTTTCTTCTGTATAATCAGTTAGTCAGCTTCCCCACTAGTTTGTCTGGGCAGAAAACAAGTTTAAAATAGGAAAACACAATTGTAATATCACAAACCATATTAGGGGGACACAGAAGCAGATAGAATAGTAGACCCTCCTTTTAACTTTTTTTTTCTTTAAATTCACTATATTTCGAGTTGCCCATGTTCTTTTAGGTATTTTGCATGTAGTGATCCACTGACAATGGAAGAGTAAAAGGCTAAATTTTGCTCTCAGTTTCATCACGTAAATTGTAAATGTGGCTTAATGTCACTGAAATCAACACAAATTGTGGGAGCTCAGGGCCTCGGAAAATCAGGTCACATTTTGAGGTGCTTAAGTATCTCATATTAGACAATCACATATGATGGTGGGTGGACAGGCTAATTATTCTACTATGGCACCTATCACCCACTAACAAGTCTTCTTTGTGCAGGATAATGAGGCAATCTTCAAATCTTTTGATCAGGGTAACCTCGCTTGACAGAGCTGCATTTTCACCATATTTTGAAAACCCAGGTGACTGTCCTAGAGATTATGATATATTACAGAGAAGGTCCCCTTACAAATTCCAGAAGATTGAAAAAAAATACATAATAGATCAAGCCAAATTTTGATTAAGTGCTGGTGTTATTCCATTGGAGTTATAACAGAAGAAAATTTGCCCTACCTTTGTCTCAATACTCTAATTGTGGTATAATAGCCCCCGATTGACTTCCTCACTGAGTGCTACTGTAAGGTTAAACACAGCAACTAAGATATTGAAATAGCGGTGGTTGAAATATCGGTGGTTGTTTTTTTTACTTTTTTTTGTTGATTTCATAATATTTTGCTGTATATTAAATGTTCTGAACACAAGACCTCTAAGCCCAGGCTAATTTTCTGATCATGGGTGCATTTTTAATCAGTTCATTGCCCAGCACAACATAATTCACATTAGGAAGGGTCAAAAATGAATGGTGTAACTGGGGTATGGGAAGAAAAGGAGAATTTCTTCAACAGAATTTCTTCCATACCTGCCTTGGAAATCAATTAGAGAGGCAAGGTGGGTGAGGTAATATCTTTTATTGGACCAAATTCTATTAGTAAAAGAGACAAGCTACATAGGGCTCTTCTTCATGTCTGGGAAATGGAGAGTGTCACAACTAAATACCAGGCAGAATAGACTGTTTAGCATAAGTACTTAATACACATTCTAAGAGACCATTCAAGGTGAAGTGGCACATTAACACCTCTACAGTCATAGAACAAAAAGGGGGGCTAGTGGGTTACAGAATGTTGTAATAAGCCATAAATCCAGTGACTTTATTAAGACCATTATTGTTAGTGTCTAGCAAAGTTACGAATTTACACTCTCAGACTTGTCTTTTGAAGGTGTCATGCAGGTTTCCTTTGAGGATGAGGACTGAGAGGTCAGATACGGAGTGATTATTTTGGGAAGTGTTTGCCCATGGGTTCTTTGTTTGTTTTATAATTTTTCTCTGTGAGCTCATTTGAGAACATGGTAATTGTCTGGTTTCACCCACATAGTTGTTATTGGGGCACTTAATGTGCTGGATGAGGTACACCATGTACTGTGATAAGTATGTGGAGGACCAACAGATCTTGAAAGTAAGTTGTGGGGGTGGGGTTCTGATCACTGTAGCAGTGGAGATGTGTCTGTACATTTTGCATCTGTTTTCATGGCTGGGTGTGGTGCTGCTTTGAGTTGATGGGTCCTGGTCTATGGGGAGCTTGCTTCTGATGATGAGTAGACAAAGTTTCTAGCAAGATCCTCAATAAAGCTTGAGCCCAACTCCCTCCTACAGAGCCAAATTACAAATAGTTCACTTGAATGATTCAATTTACCATTCCCAACTGCCTTTTAATTCTTTAAAGTGTAAAGTACCATGGAGCAGTGTCACTGAAGGTTATATAAATGCACTTCTTCCAGCTGCGGTTCCTAGTCTTTCATAATATTAAGAGTTCAAACTTTCACATTATTAGTGGAGTTTTAGACCATATGTTGTCATAATCTAATGTTGCCTGACTTAACTTTCTGTGTCAATCTCATTATTGCTTGAAACAAACATAGTCTCTTGCCTTCTGCAAACAGAAGATGAGAAGACCACAACTTTCAATCAATCAAGGCCTGGTTTGTTCTTAATTAGACTCTGCAGCATTGTCAAACGATTTCTTATTCACAACCCTCTTTTTTCCAGTTGCATCAGTTTTCCAACTTTTACTCTGTTACCTAAAGTTTCCTTATGATCAGTTTTGAAGCATACAACAAAGTTCTTATATTCAAAAGGAGAATCCTCACCAGAAGGAAGATTTTTTTAAAAAAAATCAGCTTTGCCACTATACAGTGTTTGAATTTCTTCCTACATGTTCTCATTGTAAGACAGTACAATTTCATGAACAGCTTAGCAGCCCTATTCCTAGGTTGAAAGTATTTACAGGAAGACTGGTAAGACAGGTGTGTCTTAGGAAATGGAGATGGAGAGAACCCCCACCCCTCCAAAACCAGTTGTATTGCCTCTGCTTTTCCCTCTTCCCTCCTTCATTAGGTTTTTGTTTGCATTCTACAAGCATATTTATTTTTGTTAACTGCTTTCTCTTCTTTTTATTTTGTTTTCTTTCTTGTTTTATTAATCTCAATATGTTAAACCAAAACCACTTCACAAGCAAGGTCAGTTCCATCTGAACAGGTCACAGACCTGCATAACTTTGCTAAGTGTTTTCTCCTATAGGAAATATAAGCAGCTTTCAAAGTTGCTGATGTTTGCGCACTGAACAGCTGAACAATTCTTGCTGATAAACTCTGTTTTTTTTTCTTAACGTGCTTGTCTTGAATAGAGGCCTTAGGCCATGCCAATTCAAACCCTGACATCCTGAATATTGTAAGTCATCATTAATCAGGCAAAACAGGGAATTCAGGATATTGTGACAAATGAATTAGTTGGGTAGAATCTTCTCAAGAGCTCACTGAGCAATTATACAATTTTTATTTTCAGGAAGAAACATCCCTCAGGTGCAAATTTTATACAGAACTTACAAATTATGAAAAAAATATTATTGCAAAAATACTGTATAATACAAGAATATTTTAATTAAAAAAATCTAGACCAGATGCTTTAGCATATGGGCTCAATGTGTCTTTGAGTCATGTCCACGTAGCAGTTTAATCAGAAAACATACAGTATTAGCCTCAAGACTCCCAGCTTGTATTATAACTTTCCTCAAAACCATAGAATCATAGAATATCAGGATTGGAAGAGACCTCATGAGGTCACCTAGTCCAATCCCCTGCTCAAAGCAGGACCAACACCAACTAAATCATCCCAGACAAGGCTTTGTCAAGCTGGGCCTTAAAAACCTCTAAGGATGGAGATTCCACAACCCCCAAGGTAACCCATTCCAGTGCTTCACCACCCTCCTCATGAAATAGTGTTTCCTAATATCCACCACTGCAACTTGAGACCATTGCTCCTTGTTCTGTCATCTGCCACCACTGAGAACAGCCTAGCTCCATCCTTTTTGGAACTCCCCTTTAAGTAGTTGAAGGCTGCTATCAAATCCCCTTTCACTCTTCTCTTCTGCGGACTAAATAACCCCAGTTCCCTCAGCCTCTCCTCGTAAGTCATCTGCCCCAGCCCCCTAATCATTTCCATTTCCCTTTGCTGGACTCTCTCCAATTTGTCCACATACTTTCTGTAGTGGGGGGACCAAAACAGGACACAATACTCCAGGTGTGGCCTTACCATTGCTGATTTGAGGGGAATAATCACTTCTCTCGATCTGGCAATGCTCTTACTAATACAGCCCAATGTGTCGTTGACCTTCCTGGTAATGAGGGCACACTGCTGACTCATATCCTGTAATCCCCAGGACCTTTTCTGTAGAATTGCTGCTTAGCCAGTCGGTCCCTAGCCTGTAGCAGTGCATAGGATTCTTCCTTCCTAAGTGCAGGACTCTTCACTGGTCCTTGTTGAACCTCATCAGATTTCTTTTGTCCAAATCCTCCAATTTGTCTAGGTCACTCTGGACCCTAGCCCTACCCTCCAGTGTATCTGCCTCTCCTCCCAGTTTAGTGTCATCTGCGAACTTGCTCCGCGTGCAATTAATCCCATCATCCAGATCAATGATAAAGATGTTGAACAAAACTGGCCCTAGGACCAACCCCAGAGGCACTCTGCTTGACACCATCTGCCAACTAGACATTGAGCCATTGATCACCACCCATTGAGTCAGACGATCTAGCCAGGTTTCAATCCACCTTATAGTTCATTCATCCAATCCATACTTTTTTAACTGGCTGGCAAGAATATTGTGGGACACCGTATCAAAAGCTTTGCTAAAGTCAAGATATATCACATCCACCGCTTTCCCTATATCACAGAGCCAATTATCTCATCATAGAAGGCAATCAGGTTGGTCAGGCATGACTTGTCTTTGGTGAATCCATGTTGACTGTTCCTGGGTTATGGTACACTCAAATGAAAGCTTCAAGGGGATGTTCCAAAAGTACAAGAGATGAAGCACATTCTTTGAAAAGTATGTGTTTGTTTTCAGACATTTCAAAAGTGCCAAAGTAACTTAAGATCTTATGTCCTGTTGACTTTCAATGATCATTTGAAGGCCAAAACTGTTAAGGTATTTAGGCATTGCTCCTCTCAGTGTTGCTGATTTAGGAGCCTAAGTCTCATTTTCAAAAGTCTAAGGGTATGTCTACAGTGCAAGTGAAGATGCGACTATAGCACATGTAGGCATACCCATGCAAGCTTTAATCTAGCATATAAATACCTATGACAAATGTAAATACCCTACTTACCTTTTTATGATTGTTATAGGCCCACATATAAATATATGTTAAAGAACTTATGGGTAAATTTTTCAAAAGTGCCTGACTAACTTAGGAGACTAAGTCCCAGTGCCTTTCACTGAGACTTGGGCAATGTCTACACAGCAAGTGAAAGTGAGATTTTACTGCAAGCAGGCATATCTATGCTAGCTTTAATCTAGCTAATGTGCGTAACAACAGTATTGTAGACATGGTGGAATGGACTAGCAACCAACATACTCCGGTTCCCTGGATCCCATGCTGCCACATCTACACTGCTATTGTTACGCACATTAGCTAGATTAAAGCTAGCATAGATATGCCTGCTTGCAGTAAAATCTCACTTTCACTTGCTGTGTAGACATTGCCCAAGTCTCAGTGAAAGGCATTGGGACTTAGTCTCCTAAGTCAGTTAGGCACTTTTGAAAAATTTACCCATAAGTTCTTTAACATATATTTATATGTGGGCCTACAACAATCATAAAAAGGTAAGTAGGGTATTTACATTTGTCATAGGTACTTATATGGCACCCAATATCATAGTATTTGAGCACCAGACAATCTTTCACATATTTCTTCCCACAACATCCCTGTGATGTAAGAAGTGTTGTTAATGCAAATTTCCCCATTTTACAGATGGGGAGTGGAGGCACAGACAGGCTAATTGACATAGACCTCCTAAATCCCAGACAAGCATCCTACACATTGGATCATTGTCTAATACAGATTTCTTTAATCAAGTCCAGACCATGTCTACTGTTTGTTATTAGCCCATGTTTTGTTCAAAATCAAGCACTGTGCTAACCACCCATATGCCTTAGGCCTAGTGTATCCAGATTGCATAATTCATTGTCACAGGAAGTCCTGAAGTATATCTGAATTTTTAAAAAGGCTCACTACCATTACTTATAGTTCCATTGCAAGATAGAGACAGGGGAATCAAATCTCATCATTCATACAGTATTCCTAATTCAGGAATCAAGGCAGCATTTTTCTTATTCCAACAGCACTGCATTATGGAGGTAATTTGCCTCCCTCTAAGTATAACGTATTGTTCACTGTTATCTTTATAATCTGATCAGCCAATGTGTTTATTTGGCTTCCATAGTACCTGAGTGCCTCAGCTGAGCTCTGTCTTCTTTCTTCCTCTCCCATTCTTCCTTCCTTCCCGGCTTTTGTATAAATTGTTCTATCAGTTTTGTTTGAATATGTGAGTGTTTGGTGTTGGTCTATGTGTGAACTCATGGAAAGTTACATTGAAGACACGAGTTTCCATTTAGTTCTGAAAGCGATGAGGTTAGTGATAATTTTCCTCTCTTGTGGGAAAGAGTGCAATAGTCTAAGTCCAGCTCTTTTAAAAATTCTGACTTCTGAAATTATGAAACTCCCCATATTGACCAAGAATTGTGAGAAATCATGGTCCTAGTGGGCAGAATCAATCTCCCAGCTAGTCCAAATATCAGGATAGAAACCTTTCACTTGTATCCCATAGGGAACAAGTGAAGACAGCAGAACATGAGAATGATGAGTTCCTTGTAATCTCTGTTACTAAGTAGAACGACTGCTGTTGCTAGAGACAGGATTCCAGTTTTATGGGAAATCTTATGGGACCTGGATACATTCAGATTTTTAAGGAGATGTCCCCATAGAAATCAAAAAAATATTCTGCCTAAAAATCATTGGCACTATGTTTCTATAGCAAGAGGATTATTTCTTGCAAGCTATGCCCTGTGTGGATAATATTTATCATAGAAACTGTGTTATTGATCTCTTGTAAGCATTCAGTGATCACTGAACATCACAGAAATAACATTTTATTAATACAAATATGTGGCAGTTCCTTGCTAATTCACACTAAAACCAGTCAGATAATTTGAAGTCTAGACATTTTGTAAATCAAAGGGGAACAAACAACATTTAAAAAAAAATAAAAAAATATTCAAGGATCTTGTATCACAAAATGTACTTTCTTCACTTGTTTTGAAATGTGAAGTTTAATCGGTTGTGAGTATATTTCATGCAGTAGTTTAGTAATTAATTTACTGTTGCACATTTTGTAAAAATAAAAAAATCAAATGAGACTTCATTACAGTGATGCCTCAACTTCTGATAGTGTCCTGTTCTGACACCAGTTGCCACTCTGACCAGTACTAGGTGTCTGGGACCTTGCAGGTTGGCTTCCCAATGAAGGAGAAATCAATGATGCAGAGTAGCAACCTGTATAGAACTTGGAAAAAGAGCAGGTTTCCAGAGGGAACAGTTTGGAGGAGGAACCAGGAAGTTAGTCTGTGTGCATACGGCTTAAATGCCAGCTGAAACACCTCTGGAAGTAATTCTCTTAACAAACGTCCAGTTTAGTTTGAGAAACTTGGAGTCTTTTCATGTTATTACCCAGTGCACAAAATATATTCTAAATGTATGCAAGTCCTGGAACAGAAGGAGTCACAAACAATATGTAGGTAATGTCCTCTTCCAGAAATCTCAGCCCATACACCAATGCCTGGTTTCTCAGAATCCCCTCTGTCCCAAGAATTGCCTCTACATAAAGAAGATAAAGCTGAGAATAATCTCTCTGCTATCTCAGCTGCCTCAGCCTCTCTCAAAAGGACCACAGCGTAACAAAACTAACAATACTGCATTTCTTCAAAGACTAAAACTTTGCTAAGAAAAAGAGCTTGCAAGGCTATGTGAAATAACACCATCTGGTGACCCCTGCCACAACAGAATTATTTCATAAATGCTTTGTGTAGGAAAAAAATATACTTTGAAATGCTGCACCTTTCTGGCATCTAAAAGAACCCACATTTTATTTCTGATTGGAAATTGTTTTTCACATATAAACATATTTATTTGGGTTCCAATTCTACATGGCACAAATACCTGCTGTAAGAGAAGTGTGACTCACATGAGTGCTGGTAAGGGACATGCATCTTCATTGCCTGGTCTCAGTCACCTGATGAATGTCAGGGTTATGAAGTTAATAACTGTCATCTGTCACAGGCCATTATCCACTGATTCCAGTAGTTTCTGTTATCTCCTCAGCTGAGGGCATGGATCGCCTTTCAGGTTCAGGCCCAATTTTTGTATCTCTGGAATATGGAGCAATTACCCACCCACATTAATATACGAGTAACTCACCAGCCCAGAAAGGATCCACACCACACCAGTTTATGTCAGGCCCTTGCCTGACAATGAGACCTTTCTCATGAAAAACTAGAGAGAGTCTGATGTCAGGGCACTCACCAGGGTTTAGGATACCAGGGCTCAAGTCCCTGCTCTGAATCAGGCACAGCAGGGTTTTGGATTTGAGTCTCTCACAACCCAGGTGAATGCCTTAACCACCAGGAGATACACATGAAGTTTTGTCAAAACAGGTATTACATCTTATGCCTGCTCAGAGCACGTCTACGGTATTGGACCCTGGTGGCTATGTTGGCATTTCCCCAACTAACCTGAGAATGCAACTGGGGGCTTTGGCTTGGTTTAGGATTCTGACTAGCTTGTTAGCTGGGGGATGGCATCCAATGGGAACTTAGGCCCCTACATGGGTAGGCAGCATCTGAGAGGTAGTTTTGTCAGCAGTGCCAAAATGTGCCTAACTACTTTAGTGGATCTGGCCCTCAGTGCTCTTCAGGCTATCAATTGACCCTTAGCCCCATAGCTGATTTGTCACAGGTAGGGTTGCATCCATCTCCCCTTAAAGGACCAGAGGCCCTGTGAAAACCCTCTTCTGTCTTCCTCTCACAGTAACAGCTTAACTGATATCAACTGATTTGCTTAATTCAAGATCACTCTGTGTGACAAACACCTGTCTGCTAAACTGGCATCCATCCTCTCACCCACAGCTCAGCCACCAATCAGCAAACAGTTATGAATGTCAGTGTCTTTTTAAAAATTTAATCTGAATGATTAATGAATATTCAGGTTGTCAGTTTTCAGGCACAGGTTCAATGTAAGAACAGCAGATAGAAAGGGAGTTACATACTTTACCTTCAGCTACATTTCCAAGAAAGGATTCCTAGAATGATGCATTTGCTCTGCAAGCAAGTGCATTCATGCATGTGTTCATGCTATTAATCTCACAGACTGGCAGACTGGTATCCGTAATATTAAAAAGTAAAACCATGTACAATAATTTTCAGACATTTACAAAGCTGAGTACAGGTGTTTTGAGGGCTATGAGTGCACAACTGGCATTTTGTCATTGGTAAGATCTGTTAATAAAACCCAACTCCTGGTTTGTGGTGAATAAGCACTGCATACAAATAAACTGGGTGAGTCAATGGCTCAAAATCAACACTATGGCAGAGGCAGCACTAGTTATAACATCCTGACTGGGAGACTAAGATGGAGAGTTATGTCTAATTAAAGATACTACCGTCAAACATCATCATCTGTTGGGAAACAAAGCAACTGAAACAGCATTCGTTAATACACAGAGTTATAAGAAGTAATTCGTTTGAGATAGGTTATGTGTGTGTTTGTCATGTAATTCCCGGGCCTTTGTATTGTTAATAGTTATATTCTTATGGGATGCTATTTAAAGTAATGGTACGTACATCACTTCTCAGTGCATCAGCTCCAGCTACTCTTACGTCAGCATCACAGCTTGGTTCAGACCAAGGAAAAGTCATAATTCCCACCTATCTGTCCGACTCTTGCACTAATGTTAAATCTTCCTACACTGGGAGTTGCTTCTACTAGAATACCTGAAAAAGCAAGTGGATGTATTGTTGATGCAGCTGTAACATACCATGTTCAACCAAGAGATTGATGCGTGGAGCCGCACATTTTTGGAAGCCCTGGGTTTGAGATTAGCACACTCAGGGCCTGATTGTCCATTTTCTAGCCAGTTTCACTCCACTTTATTTTCCAGTCTCTCCTACCCAGTTGAACAATCAACCCTAAAGATTTACACCAACATACTCAATGTCAATCTCAGAACATATTGTTGACCTTCCTCCAGACTTTAGCAGGTGACTTACTAAGGATTGGATACTAAACCCTTGGATATCAATGAGAACCTTTCCATTGACTTCAGTGGACTTTGGATCAGGTCCTTAGCAAGGCTATCCTACCATCTCCTCTTATGGTACACCACACAGATCTTCACCATAGTTTTCCTTCTGTCAGGCTGACACCGCAGTGTGTGTATGACGGTGTTCAGAGTGCAATCCAGACCAATGGAGGTTGGGAGGGGAGTTGTGTCATCACTTGCCCTGCAACCCTGGCTGCCTCACAATGCTTTGCTGCTCTAGCTCCCAACCTGGGATGCTCACAACCAGACTACCAGCATGAAGGTTACACCCTGAGTGTCTGCAGGCTAGACAGCCCAGATTCAGCCGCTCTGACCCCATCAGCCTGTCTACAGCCCAACAGCCCCACTCTGGCTTCCACCAGCCGTAGTTACACCTGGTTTTGGAAAAATTCAGAACCATGAGTGTGTTGGGGTCATCTTGCTAGTTGTAGCTAGCAAGGTGACTGCAACAAACTCATGGCCCTGAATTTTCCCCAAACCATGTGTTCTGTAATGTCCAGCCCTCTGCTGTACAGGTCAGAGAAATGATGAAGTCCATTTGTTCCTCTAAAGACACAAAAGCACAACACAACTTATTAAATTAACTGGGGTAAATATACCATCCCCTTTCAACACAGCACTGAGTTGGTTTCTAGTAAAAACAAAACAAATGTATGAACAATAGGACATAGATTAAGTGATGCCAAGTAAAAGGAATACAGTTAGAAAGGATCATAAGTAAAACAAAAGTGAAAACATGCCTCTAAACTTAATCTAGCAAGGTACAATCTTTGCTTAAACAGGTTTTGTACCTATATTCAGTTCTCAGAGACTTCAGCCCACAGTTGAGTGAAGGACTCAGCTTTCTCAGCTTGAAGGAGCTCTGTTCCCTTGTGTCTGTCTAGTGATGGATGCCAAACATGGCTTCTGCCTTTGCTTAGGTCTTCTAAAGTTCAGTGACTTTGATTCAAGATGGTGTTGTTCCCTGGCTGTGGGTTTCCCATCTCCCTATATGCAAATAGGTCTTCCATTGTTTTGATTGGACCATGCTTAATTTACATAAGAAACAGGCAAATAGCTGCCTCCTCCACTGTCTGGGAGGGAACCTGTTTCTCTCTCTCTTTAGCCACAGACTTTAAAAAATAATATAATTAAATATCCATATTTCCTTGTATTGTGTTAATATAGACATTTCACTATATTAATTAGCAGCTTGTCATTAACTTCCAGAAAAGACCTCACTCCATACACTCCTATAATTCAGTAATATTGCATACGATCAGTTGATTCAGTTGCTTATCATTTGAGGTTCAGCCCCCATCTTTGTAAACCAGTAAACCTTTGAAATGGATACTTCTGATGGTAACTCCTTGAAGTTAAGTTTATTCAAGCTGTGAGGAAGGCGACGTAGAGTCTGGTGGTGCAGGAAGCTCCATGCTTCCCTTCCTCCCACCCCAATTTATTAGCTTAATAGCTTTGTTTATCTAATATGTAAAAATGGACCTTCATGTCTTTGCCGGAAGACTGGGCTGCTCAGAGCAATAAATACCCATTCCTTTGTCTGAGGCAGACTTGATTACCAACTCCCCCTGACATGCCTGGTTTAAACACACTTTAGTCATAGTCCCAGCATGTATCCATAACTCTTAATATCTACCTCATACATACATCACACAGGAATATTCATAATCAGTGAGTTATTAGTTTTCAAAGGTATCTCACAAGGCTTTTTTTTTTTAATACTTAGTCCTGCCTTGAGAACAGGGGACTGGACTAGAAGACCTCTTGAGGTCCCTTACAGTCCTACAAGTCTCTCATTCTATTCTATGATTACTACAACGGCATGTAGGGTTTGACAGCAGGGGTGCTTAGTGTCACAATGCGCAAGATTGTAGTAAAAATTAACAGAAAAACAAAACACTTCAAGCAATATTTCTCCCTCTGTAGTTTAGCCATCATGTACATCCAAACTGTTAAAATTCAAAATGAATTTCCTTTCCCTCCCCGCATTTTTTGTGTGTGTGTGTGTGTGTGGCTACCAGTGTCATTGTGGCTGTGTCAGTTCCAGGACATTAGAGAGACAAAGTGGTTGATCCAATAAAAGATATTACAACTTCTGTCAGTGTGAGAGAGCAGCTTTCTAGCCACACTGTGTGGCTCGAAAGCTTGTCTCTCTCACCAACAGAAGCTGGCCCATTAGAAGATATTACCTCACCCACCTTGTCTCTCATTTTGCGGCATGACATTGAAGCACACTGCAAAGTATATTTGATGATGGTGAGTTATTACAATGCATTACATCTGACCCACAGCATTAAGGGAATTCCAATATCTTAATTAACTCTTCATCCATGGTTAGATAACTAGCCAGAATCAGGATGAGTGCATATATTTTGACGCAGGAAGGCTAGTTAAAGAAAAGTGCAGAGCACGCAACAAATCAAATTGTGGACTAGCTTAAACAAAAAAGATAGCCACAAGTGAAAAATCAGTGCCCAGGGCACCATAGTCATGTCATCTTACAATATTCTCATGTAATCTTAATTGTGTTAATAAAACATAATTCTGTTATAAATTGATATGGATGCTGGGTGCACTTTTTCGTAGTTGTAGTTCATACCTTCATACAAACTCCCAGGCAGGCATTATTTTTGCGCCCTCATGGCATTTCTATTAAAACAAGGTTCTGCTGTATGTTGGCCAAGATGCTAGTCACATCCGTGTTCAATATTCTTTGCACAATAAATGAAAGAGAAGAGTCTCAGGATGGTATAAATAAAAAACGGGGAACATTTAGAGCCACCACTTATTAAAAGAGTACACAAACAGCTAGACAGCTTGTAAGATGACTTTTTGCTCTGCAGCAATTTTATTCTTGGTAATGGTTTGGGGTTTTTTTTGTTTGTTTCCCCCCCTACACAAAATCACAAAGACTTGATCTCCTACTAATAATCTTCTGGTCTAGCTTCCTAAAGAACAACATTCTTTTCAATGTTATTTCATTGCATTTTCCATGGGTTTTTTTTCTTTTCTTTTCCATTGGAGAAATCAAATGTATCTGCAGATAAAAGGTCTCGTTGTTTTTAATAGTATCAACTTTATAAATACCTTACTGTATCTGCATCACAGACACTGGAGGATGTCTAGACATATGTGAGGTAACTATCTCAGGAATGCTTTCTCAGTATGGTTTCCCTTTTCTATTTAATGGACAAGAAAAACACATTATATGGCCTGTAATACCAAATGTCACAGGACAAGTGGCCCAGTTCTGACTTGATATTCCAAAAGGCAGAGTGAATTTGTTCATAATAATGCTGTAACAATACTCTACGGACAAATGTACAAACTAATAGGGAATTTTCTGAATTTTCAACCCTTTTTTTTTTTAAATGCCTCATTCACTGGTTGTGAAAATCAGGACCTCAAGGCTCGATCCAAAGTCCACGTTTTGCCACCGACTTCAATGATTTTTGCACAAGGTTTTCATAGCATTAGTAAGTGTCATGTCTAACACAGGCAGGTACCATACCAGCTTAGAGCACAATACCTTTCATCCTGGTTTACAATGTTCCAGTGATTCTCTTTAGCAAAGATGGGAATAGAGAGGGCAAGGGAAAGTGTACAAAATTATGTAGAGTTTTTAAGGTGAAAAAATGGCTCATTGGTTATGATTACCAGTGAACCCAGTTTTGCAAAGGCCAGTGCATCATCTGGATTCTCGTGATTTTCTCTTTTTCACTTAAAATACATCTTTGTAGGATATACTCGCTATTATTCTGCTTTTATGATTTTAAAATGAACATATTCATTTAGTACCATCCTTATAGGCATGATTAGCAAGGTATTTGACAAACATGAATACAGGTGGCAGAATCTGATTCTTAATAGCTTTGACAAGAAACGAGAGCTAACAATTACAGTCTGGATTGTGATAATGAATGTTTGTAACCTCAGGGCTACATTAACTTATGCTCGCTGTGTACATTCCCTAAAGGATTATAAACTAGCTGAGAATTCATTAAGTGGCTCTGTGTCCTGCTCCATCCATGACACACACCCTTTCACCAGTGACACTTCCTCCTCAGTGTGGGCTGTTGGTGAGGGAGTGGTTGGCACCTGGCTCTACTGACTTTACGACATTTATGAAATTCTCTGCTAGAGAAAATCTCAGCTGGCCAGCTATGTAACCTTTAAAAGATTTGAGGAACCAAAACAGAGTAAAGAATCTGGACCAATGTTTCTATAAAGCAAAATAAGATGGACCTGATTTATTTTTCTTTCACTTGATTTTGCTAAATTAGCAGTACAAAACCACCATTAACCCTCTCTTAACCATCCAGTTAAGACAGATTTATTGCAATTTTGTGTCACTGGAGCAATACAAAACAGTCAGAAGGTACCACTGAAATGTCCTCTGGTTAAAGACTTGTGTAGTCATTTATACCAGTGCACAGGGAATGCAAAGTGAATGGAAATGCTACTCAATCAGAACAGTAGCAAGAGAGTAGCCAAATTTGGAATTTTCATCCTACAGAAAATTCTGACTTTTCAGCATTTGTTTTCATCCCATGTTGGAACCAAAAATTGAAATTTTGAAACTTTTCACAGAACAGAAATTCTGAAAAAAATCAGTTTGGAAATGCCAAAATGTTTTATATTTTCAATCAAAACAAAACATTCTGACATTTCCAAAACTGAAATGTTTAGCATAAGTTCTTTGAACTGATCTGAAATGCTTTGTTTCAAGTCAGTTCAGGATTAAACTGAATTTTTCAAACTGGTGCACTGCATTATGGTAGTAGTTAGAGTAGTAGTTAGAAAGACGTATGCCCCTTTTGCCCTTATGACTCAGGCTCCTGAGCCACGCTACATCTTTCATAATGACCATGCATCTCAGTCAGAGCGAAATCTGCATTTCATAACTGGAGATGTAGTAATCCAGCCCATAAGAGAGAATCTGGGCTTGAACTACATCACCCATAAGGCAATGCACTGATAGGGAAATGCAGTTTAATGTGATGTCAAACTGACTCGAAATTAAACAGATCAGGTCAGTTAAAAAAAAACCAAAGTATTCTGATTTGGGTGAAACCAAACCAAGCCAAAATATTTCATTTAAATCCCCCCGACCCAAATACAAAAAAATTCAGCAAAATTGAAATTTTCCTATGGAAATGTTTTATTTTGCCTAAACTACATTTTCCATCAGAAAAATAATTCCCAGGGAAAATTCCCAACCAATTCTAATGGTTATACTTGACACTTACTTTGCATTAATTTTGCACAGATATAAATTAGACAAAGGTCAAGGCAATAAAGAATAATACTCTAGTAATATGTAAGTATATAATACCTTTAGTGTTACTATTAAGAACATACTATTTCATAAAATACCCAGAGAGCAGCCACACTTCCACCACAAGCTATGATGTTACAAAACTGTCCTTTTCTTGATGTAATCCTGTCTAGACTGTGCTACCTATGGCTTGTATTCATTACTAACATCCACAGCTGGTCCATGCAAAGTATGCCATTTTGCAGCCCATCTGTTCAGAGGAAGCGATCTGTAACACTGCTCCGTTTGGTCTAAAACTGCTTTATCATTGGAGTTGCAGTAACTAAATAGAATTCTGAAATAATGATGCTCAGTTTCTACTTTTAGATCCCAGTGAGATAACTCCTGTCCAGACAGATGGATATCTGGACTGTTAAACCAAGGACAAAGTGAGAGGTAAGTGAACCAGCCTGAGTAGCATTCCTTCATTATTGTGTCTTGTCTGATCCTTTAATCCCGAAAACACTGCGAATGCTGAATGCTCAATCTCTTCTTGGAGGGAAATGGGGCTGAAATGAAGCTGAGTTAACCCTGAGCAAACGGATTGTCTAGAGCATGTTTAGGAAAAAATGGAGGAAACGTGAGACAGAAAGGAAAGAAGCCCTTTTCTTGAATTGTGGACTAGACTACTACAATGCGGTGACACCCGTCTCTCACAAGCACCCCCTGGGTGAGTGAGTGCGTGCCTGCAGTTTTCTCAATTTCCTCTGCTCATGGTGCCCCGTCGGCTGCTACTCTTGGCAAGAGGGTCTTTGGTGACTCAGCTTCCGGCCAAGTCACACACAGTACATGTGCGAAACAAACAAAACAATCCCTTTATAGGGTATACTGTCCAACCGGGCCTATGGCAAAGCCCTTAATAATGTCCTGTAGCCCAAGATCCCTATACAATGTATCAGGAGAATTAGGCTCCTAAAAGTGGGATCCACAAAAGCCAGCAAGCAAAATGGGGAGCCGCTTAAGCTAGCCAGTGGGAAATGCTGAGAAAGTGTTAATAGGAGAGATTGAGAGAGACCCACCCCAGAGTATCCCATACCTCAGTGGTTAGAGCACAAACCTGAGGAGAGGTGGGAGACATGGATTCAAGAACATAAAACATAAGAATGGCCATACTTCTTCAGACCAGTGGTCCTTCTAGTCCAACATCCTGTCTGCCAACAATGGCCAGTGCCAGATGCTTCAGAGGGAATGAACAGAACTGAGCAATTATCAAGTGATCCATTCACTGTCATCCAGTCCCAGCTTCTGGCAGTCAGAGTTTTAGGGACACCCAGAGCATGGGGTTGAGTCTTTGACCATCTTAGCTAACAGCCATTGATGGACCTATCCTCCATGAACTTATCTAATTCTCTTTTGAAACCAGTTATACTTGTGGCCTTCACAACATGCCCTGGCAATGAGTTCTCCAGCTTGACTGTGCATTGTGTACCTCCTTATGTTTGTTTTTAAACCTGCTCACCTATTAATTTCATTGGGTGCCCTCTGGTTCTTGTCTTATGTGAAGGGATAAATAACACTTCCCTATTCACTTTCTTCATACTATTCATGATTTTATAGACCTCTCTCATACCCTCCCACCCCTGCCTCAGTCATCTCTTTTCCACACTGAACAGTCCCAGTCCTTTTGACCTCTCCTCATATGGAAGCTGTTCCATACCCCTAACCATTTCTATTGCCCTTCTCTGTACCTTTTCCAATTCTAATGTATCTTTGTTGAGATGGGGTCACCAGAACTGAACAGTATGCAAGGTGTGGTCATGCCATGGATTATATAGTGGCATTATGGCATTTTCTGTCTGTATCATCTATCCCTTTCCTAATGGTTCCTAACATTGGAACCATTTTGTTCAAATCCTGCTCCAAATCAGGCAGAGAGGAGATTTAAATTGGGGTCTCCCACATCCTGCCGGCTGCTACTCTTGGTCTAACCACCAGGATAAAGGTTATAAGGGGGAGCGGGACCACCTCCTCCAGGACCTGGGTTTTGTGCAGAACCTGATCCATTAGGTGTCCTCTGAGAACACTCATTGGATCATGCCCCGTAGGCAAGACAGACAGGGGGATGCCTAATCTGAGGATTCTGTCAAGGTTAGGCATGAGCTAGGTCCCTGGGTATCAAGTCTAAGGCAGCTGTGCACATACCCAGTTGCAGGTTTTTATGGTTGCTTTTAATTGGTGGAAATTTAGTCACCGAGGGATTTTCAGCATCTACAGGGTTAGCTGGCAGCTGAGCAGTGCGTTTGAGGATCTAGATTTTGATGTGGGCACCTAAAGTGGCAGTTAGGTACCTAAATCCCTTTGTGGGGATCCCCATGTACTGTTAATTGTCTTGCATGGTTATTTTTAAACTTGATGCTCCTGAAAATGTAAAAGTTAGCATCCTTTGTCACCACTGCACAGGCAGAGAAACTCTGGTAGGGTTGCACCAGGCTCTCAGGCTTAGATGGTGTCTTTAAAGGCAGAGCTTAGAGTAAGTGACAGTGGGGATCCACACTCACCGAAGAGGAGCTCACATTGCATTAGCTTTTCCTCCCCAAGCTACTCCGTGTGCAAGGGAAATGTACCCACTACTCTGCTCCTTTATGGGGCCCAATGTGACCTGTGCTCACAAAGCCGTCTCGGGAGAGTTTGTGCAACTTGGGACACAATTTCTCCCAAATTTCTGCACAGGGCTTTGTGCAAATTAACTACAGGCCCAGGAAGCGTAACTTGGCCCCCTCCCCGCTCTGCAGACTAGTGTATAGAGAGACAAACAGTAAGGCCATGGCCTTACCTTCTTCCCACCCCTTTAGGTCACTGTATGCCACAGAGGAGTAGGGAGGGAACCACCCCTGTTTTCACTCCAGTGTAGGAACACCAGTTCTGTCTGGCCTCTAGGCAGCCTGCAAAAGAGATGGGTAGGGCCCCTTGGACTCTTCTTCCCCTCCTCAGCATACTCTAGTCTAGACAGGATCTGGCCCTTAATTTGGCTGAATATACATGGGTTGGCGCTGAATCCCAGCAAGGCAAAATATATTGGTGGAGTGTAAGGGTAAAATATAATATTGATATATATTAAAAACCCCTCTCTCTGCTGACTGCTGCTTTTAATAATCAGCCTTACTGTATATCCTTGTCTCTTACACATTACCTATACACATTAATCATGCAGGAGGCAAGATCAACAGAATGTAATTACAAATTTCAAATAGGCGGTTGTACACAAAAAAGGGATCAGAGAACCTGCATCTTAACTATTATGTTTGGATTGAGGCCGGATCTCAGTAATTCAAGAACCTTTATAAATTTCTTCTCTAAAGTTAAAAATGTTCCTTTCCATCCTTCCCCACACCCTCCTTCTTTCTCATGGTCAGTATCCCTGTTAATGCTGTTTTCAACAATGATTTCACTCTAAATAATGAACATTTAAATTTGGTCTCATTGGTTTCAGTGCAATCTTAACCCTCACAATTCAATTTTATTTTACAAAAAGAGTTACTTCCCACGCCCCCACCCCACTTCAGCAAGAATACAGAATGCTCTTCCCTGGCCTATGGAGGATGCAGAATTATCTCCAGAGATGGTTTCTTGAGACCTGTCCACGCACTACAACAGCTCAATGGACTAATAGATTGGAGAAGCTTCCTCAGGAACTACCCCTTTTGGAACTCAGGGAGTGGTTTAACACAGATCCCACATCTGCATAACATAGGAACAGAGACACTGCAGCAGGTCATGTGCAAAGACCTGCTTTTTGGTCCAGAGAGACCCAACCTGTCTGAAAGAGGATGGAAGCTACAGCAGCCAGCCCTGGGGAAATCAATTCAGAGAGATCAGAGCCTGATTCTCCATTTCCTTGTGCTTTGTGTAGTCATTTTCACTAGTGTGAAGTAGGTGCAAAGCACTAGCAGGTGTGAATGGTAGCACTAGTCAGAATGGTAGCATTTCATACCTGCATTGCTCTCATCCTACACTGGTAGAAATAACTGCAAAAGGGGCAAGGCAATAGAGAATCAGGATTTAAGCATCTCAGGCTGCCTGCCTAACAAGAGAAGAGAATGATGCCACTCAATTTGAGAGAGAAGGAATGGGGTGCAATGCAGGCTTTGGAAGAAGAGTTAGGTGGCTAGCTGCGGAGCGAGCAGACCTATGTGGTAAGAGGAGTTTGGATTTTTGGTCTGACAATGTTATGAGTTGAACCCTTTTTGGATTCTCCTGCGTAAAAATCTCTAGCCACATATAAGGTGGGGTGAATGAATTTTTGACATTTACACTAAAGTCACTTTGCACTACTCTGGCTGTATAAAGAGGCCTTTATCTGGGGGTAAGATACATTACTTAGCATAAAAGAAGCTCATGCCCAACTATTGCGAAACTAGGTAAGACTATCTCTTGATCCCAGGGAGGAGTGCATGATGGAGAAGATGACCTTTTGAAAGAGTTTAAGATATATTGTCTGCAGTGTCCTTGCTGTGACTGAGCCCTCTGTAACTGAGCAGGGAAATTCCCCCACCGTCACTCCACACTCCTTCCTAAAGGACCTTTCTGCTAGCTGAGGATCAACTGATGTGCAAATGCACTCTGACCATGCACACTTCCCCCGGAGGGCCTGGAACATTGTCCCCTCACTGGAGGTTTCAATGGAGTCGCACAGAGCTAGCTCTATCCCACCTTGGAAATCCCTCCCAAGTGGGGGAACCCTTAGATGCCAAGTTAGAGCAACACTAAGGCCCTTTGTACTGCTGGAGCAGCAGAAAGAAGTTGAATCAGGCAGCCGGGTGCTGGTCTCTTTTTTTATATCCTTCTAACGAGAATGCTCAGTATCACACTGTAAGATCAGACAGTAATGAGACAGTATCAGAATCCACTCAAGCAGAAGTAGAATATTTTAAATGACTTTACCAGTGGTACAGTATTGAAGTCAAACAGATTTTTGAGGCATTTGAAGTTGTTAACCCACTGGGATCAGGGGACATAACATAACGTGCTAGCAGTTTATATGAGTCCTGGGAATTGGTATTCTATATAAAAAGGTCAAAGATTGAGCCTACACAGTCAGTTTTGCCTTGCAAGAAAAAAAAATATGTTGTATAAGTTTGACCTGAAACTATCTCTAGAAATATTTTTCAGGATTTATGGAGCCTTGAAAATAACAGTCTGGCAATTAAAAAAAAATCAAATTTGTCATATGTTCCATCATGTTTACTCTGGGTGATAATTTACAGTAGGTGAATTCTCTAGGAAGAGTTGTTTAAAATGTTTAGCATTAGTACCTTTGCAGTATTAGACAGATGATTTTTTGTTTGTTTGCTTGTTTTTTTTGCTGAGGAGTCTGCTTCCCAGAAAGAACAAAATGACAGGAGGGCCTATGACTCATCTTACTTATGGCAACAGTCATTACTTACATGAGTATTGACCTCAGTAGGCAAACTCTTCAGCTTGTGTCATCAGCAGAGCTCCATGGACTTCAAAGGATTTACCCTGCTTTACAGCAGCTGAGGATCTGGGTTCAATGAGTGATACATCATGAAATACAGATTGCAGTAGGCTTTATTTCTAGCTAGTGTTTAATAGATGGCAGTGTTTTCATGTTTGCAATCCAGGATTTCCTGGTCCTCTGGGACTTTGAAGGGGATGATTTAGCTCTGTCTGAAAGAATTAGTGCAAGCCCAGTGGCTCACCTATGACTCCCCGAATAAGAAATTGACTGGTTTCAGTCAAAAAGGAAAGGAGGCTGAAGACAAAACACATGCAAGCAAAGGTGACGGAGTGAGGGAAAAGGGAAACAGTTCAATATTATTATTATTATTATTATTATTCTTTATTTGTATTGAAGTAGTACCTAGGAGCCCCAGTCAGTGACCAAGACCCCATAATTCTAACTGCTGTACAAACAGAAGAAAGAGGGAGACTCTGACCCCCAAAGACCTTATACTGTAAATGTTGTTTATTTAGAGTATTGTTCCAATTTTGATATCAGCTATAATTAAAGAGCACATGCCAATTATTTGCCAGTTACATTTTTCCTTTCTTTTTCCTGAAAGTGCTGGCAGAGCTCTGTAGTACAGCTTGATCTTAGGAAAGTTCAGTGTCAAAAAAGAAAAGAAAAAGGGGAGGTGGGGATGCTCAAGAAGAGAGTAGGAGAGTAGGGGCTTCAAATGAAGACCAGCTGCCTGTGACTTAATTCAGTAAAAATCAAGATAACGTCAGTGTGTAGGTGGAATGAGCTGGCAAGTCTTACAACAGCATCCTGTTGGAGGGAATGCAACCATCATTTGTAACACAACTGAGGTGTGCTATGAGATCCATAAAGAGATGTCAATTAGTTAATTATTTGCGGGTGCCATACCCTATTCTCAGTGCAACACATTAGTAATCAGTTCTTGTCCAAACTCATCCTCTCTGGTGCTGTCTGCCTTAATGCTGTTGTCTCTAAGACTTAACTTAAGCAACCAAGCCTACCTATTCACACACTGGACAAGCATAAAAGTATATATTCAGTAAATGTGAAGATAATTCTTATCACTGCTGTGCCATATACAGTATTTTGAGCTTTCTGTACCCTGAATGGAGAAACTGTAGATGAGAATTACCCTCCTATATGATTAACAGAATATAGTTGGGGCAAGATTATACAGTGTTTCGGAAAGGGGAAGGGATCTACAACACCTTAAAGGAGGATGAGGATGTTGATGTTAGAGGCCATATTTGCTGCTTGGATTATAATACTATTTTGCCCAATGTAGCACTGGCACTTTCCTCAATTTACCATTCTTAGACTGCCCAATAACTGCACCCAGACTCTTGTGGATCAAACAAACAACACTCCTTGGAGTATGAGTTTATTAAATTATGTTAATGTTAATCAAAATCATATATATGGTCTGTTTAAAAATAAGCATCATAGTTCAAATATAAAACGTACCTGTGTATACATGTGTGTGTGTTTGTGTGTATGTGTGTGTGTGTGTGTGTATCCAGTTCCTAGATGCAACCATGACTACCTTAGAAATGCAAATAAACTAATAATTAATAAAATTGTTGTCCCAGCAGCTGCAAAAATTAAAAGTGGTCATTCTTATGTTTGCTGATATATGTATACTCATCTTTAGGCTTCAAGATTTTGCATGGTGTATATAACTGATGATTTGTTGTAATTCCAGATGGAATGCATGTTTCCACATTTGGAAACACTCGTGGGCCTAGAGTCATGCTCACATTTCATCAAAGACCTTGAGGGAAAGATGTCTGATATTATGAGATTTATGAGCAAAATTGTTTCAAGGAAGAGATTGTTGCTCCAATAATTTGTTAGTTGAAGCACTTCATAGTTGTGGGAAACACAAAAAAATATGAAAAATTCAGTATTATTGCCATTAGTTGGGGGTTCCTTAGGAGATGCAATGACAGGTTTTATTTAGTAAGCCATGCTTCCTGGGGTCAGCTGGTCACCTTTGCAAATGCTTCCAATGTATATCTATCTAAAACACCAGTCAGAGCCTTCTCTTTTCTCCTCCTCTGCCCTGAAGTTTAAATTATGGAAATATAGCATGTGTATCTTTCACAGAAGTCTATCACCTCAATCCTGTAAATGCATCCAGTGTCCACGGGGCTGAGCTGATGGGGAGAGAGACATTATGCCTTCCAAATCTTGGGACTGGCTGGGGGCTTGTCCGGCTCCCAATGTACTTTAGTGCATCCCTGGAGCTACATTAAACTACAATCCCCTTACACCAGAAGAACTATCTGCTGGGAAATCCAGGCTCTTTCTGGCCCTTCTGTACACAATGTACCAGATATAGCCAGGTCCAGGGAGAGTCCCTGGACCATGCTACCAAGAGTGGGAGAGACAGCAGGACACCAGAGCCTTGTGGACCTATAGGGTTTGGAGTTCAACTCACACCTTATTCCATGGGAGGAACCCTGCTCTCCAGTAGTCTGATTAAGAACAGGGCCAGGCTTATGGGTGGGCGCCATAGGTGACTTCCCAGGGTGCTGTGGTAGGCGGGAGGGCGCCATGGTCAATAGGCTGCAGAAGGTCCATGCCCACCAAGGAAGCAGGGAGAGGGGTAAAGAAGACTGTGGGGCAGGAGCCAGGCAATCACACATGTCCCCTCTCTGCCCTCCCAGCAGCATGACGCCTGCAGCACCACTGCTGCTGTTCTGTCTGCTGAGTGGTTGCCGACTGCTCGGGGAACAGTACTTAAAGAAAGTTCACCCAAGGGGCCATTTTTCCTAAGGCCAGTCCTGATTAGGGAGAAACTTTAAGGTGATCCTAATCGAGTTTTCATCCCCTCCTGTGGGTGTCACCATAAAATGGGATATTGCGGTTCCGTATACCTTGACCTTCTCCTCACCATTACAGATTCTGCCTCATATAAAGTAGTGCAGACTTTGGTATCATCCCCAGCACAGCTGCTCTGATACATCTCTCACACCAATGTACATCAGGAGTAATACACTACTGTCTATGATGTTGACATGCGTAAATCTGGAATAAGTAAATGAGAGGAGAATGAGGATCAATATCTGCTGTTTACCTGTTCTCTCCAATCTGAGTTTCATCACACCTATGGACATGTTGTTGTTTTTTTAAACAAACATTTGTTTCTCATCATGATTGAGCAGTAGAATATGTATTAACCAAAAAAGCTCAGTTTTGTAGTAACTAGAGCCAATCAGAAACTGGAATTTCTGTCCTATGGGAAATTCCAACATTAAAAAACAAAAAATCAGACTAAGCCAAATTTTTGAATTTTCCTATGAAACAAAAATGCTAAAAAAAAATCAATTCAGTATTTTCAATGAGGAATAAACACTTCATTTGGACTTTACTGTTTCAACTTTTATATTAAAAGCAAATTTTAATACAATATTAAATTAACAAAAATTAATCAAAATGATACACTGAAATATTTTTACCTTATCAAACAAGAAAGTGGAAATGAATCTTTTTGATTTTTTCCCACTGACAATTTCACGCAAATGTACTATGTATACAAAACTAGATTTTTGAACAGAAAAGTATTCTCTGGGAAAAATTCTGACCCGCTCTAATAGTAACATTTTGAAGTTCCTAGCGTTTTCTGCAACTTTTTTGCTTTTTTTAGTAGTGGAAGTGGTGGAACATATGGCCCATAATTTTCCATTGAAACAGATGAAGTATTATATACTACTACACTGAATCCAAGTCCTTGCCCTAGGAACCAGCCTATTTGTACTATAACTAATGTATTTGCTTGGTAATGAACAGCTTTTTATTCAAGGCAGCATATTTTCACTAATACCAATAGCTTTTATCTGAAACCAATTATTTTTCAAAACCAATGGATTTTAATTTAAACCAAGATATTTTTTATCACATTCTCTCCCCCCCACCCCCAGTCTGATACATTTGACCAAACTAGCAGGTACTTTTCAAAGGAACAAATGAATTTCCACTAAAACCACTAAAAGTTAATTTAAACTAATGCATTTTCTTTTAAGCACTCATGCCAATTAAAAACAATTTGAATTTTGATATGTCTTAGAATAGAGCTATATTAAAGTCTGGAGTCTAACAATACATGCTTGAAATCAGTGCATTTTAATTAAAATAAACATTTATTAGCTGCAATGGACACAATTTTGACAACACTTCTACCTTCTTGAAAGTGTGCGACATACACTACTGGTGAGCCAGACCCTCAGCTGGTGTAAATCAGCATCACTTTATGGCCCTCATTGGAACTATTCTGATTTACACCAATGATAATCAGACACACTGGATAAGTCTAGAATAGGAATAGTTACTATTATTATTACTACTATGAGCATGTGATATTGTGAGGCTAATTATTTTCTCTTATTCCAATTTTATACCACTGTAATTCTACAGACTAACACGGCGGCTACTCTGAAGCCTGTAATTCTATTGACACATTTATAACAGTGTAAGAGCAGAATCTCATCCCATGGTGTATCTTGCCAACAAATACAAAGTGATGGTGACATTTTCATGCAAGGCATGAAATACGAAGCATTACGCCAATCAGTACAGAATATCCAGTGTTTTGCTTCTTGTGTGGTAATTTACACTTGTGCAAAGCACGTCAAACAGAGGGTACAACACAAGGTTCAAGGCACTGGAGAACTAAACTCTGAGTCTTTCTCTGAACTGACTTGTATATTAACAGTACAGGCAGTGCCACGGATAGAAGACCAATGAGGAGGCAGTTCAATAAACAGAGTTCTGACAAGGTGAGCAATATAGTTGTATCATAAAATTAAAAAGAAAAAAAATCCTGTATGGACACCATGGGTAACACCACATCCCTGGGGGCTGCTGATAGCAGGGATCAAATCTGATACTTCTGCATCTTAAAGGCCATTTCTACACTACCCGCCAGATTGGTGGATAGTAATCAATCTATCGGGGATCGATTTATCGCGTGTCATCTAGACGCAATAAATCAATCTCCGAATTGACACCCTTATTCCACCTTAGCAGGAGTAGTAAGCGGAGTCGACGGGGGAGCCATGGCAGTCGACTTGCCACCATGAGGATGGCCAGGTAAGTCAAACTAAGATACTTCAACTTCAGCTACACAGATAATGTAGCTGAAGTTGCGTATCTTAGATCGATCCCTCCCCTCCCCCCGAGTGTAGGCCAGCCCTAAGTGTGTGCTGCTTTATACCTGAAGTAAAAGTTCCCACTAGATTAGCCAGGGTTGTGGCAGGCTCATTAACCTCAACACGTGGCCTAGTTACCAAGAGGGAGAGGACAGAGCATCATATTGAGTGAGTGTGGATGACACAAACAGTTTTAAAAAAGCCAAAATTATTGATAGTACTTTCAGGAAGAAAGCACAGCAAAAGTGCCGGTGTTTACTGTCCACAGGATTTCAATGAAGAGCAAGGTAATAGGTAGAGATATACTAATCTCCTGGAACTGGAAGGGACCTTGAAAGGTCATTGAGTCCAGCCCCCTGCCTTCACTAGCAGGACCAATTTTTGCCCCAGATCCCTAGGTGGCCCCCTCAAGGATTGAACTCACAACCCTGGGTTTAGCAGGCCAATGCTCAAACCACTGAGCTATCCCTCCCCCCACTGCAAGAATCAGTGATGTTAATATACAACTGATTAATTTTCTCCACTCAGATTGTCTATTTGGTACATGCTATAATATCTGACCATGCGTTGATAATTGATAGTTCAGTACATGTTTGCTGTTAAACATTGCAGTCACCCACACAAACAGCTTTCCACATCTCTTCCCACCTATGTTTCTCTGAAGGAAATACATATTTGTTAAATATATTACAGGCACTATTTCTTAGTGGAAAATTACAACTTAAGGGGCATACAATAAGGGCCTACACTTTCTCCCATTGAAGCCAAATCTGAGCTTTGCTACTGACTTCATGGGAGCAAATTGGTCCCTAAAGGCAGTGTATAAAATAGTAGCCTTAGAAGTAATCCTGTAGTACTGAATAAGGCCTTCAATTTCCCTTAGTGTATCTGTGACAACTACATAACTTCAGGTGAAGGAAAGCTTCCTGATCCTGAAATTCTCCATCCCTCTCCCTACACTGGGGTCAAAACAATACAAGAAATGGGATGTGTACAGATCACATCCTCTTCCTGGCCAAATCTTGGGACCTTTAATCCATTCTCACCCCTTGGTCTCTATGCTGCTTTTGATACTTGTGATTATTCTCTTCTGCCCTTACTAGGCTTTCATGGTATTATCTACTTCCACTGTACTTCCACTTCTCTGGGATGATCTGTGGTAGGCTCTCATCCATTCACTCTGTATGCTGAGGTTCCAGAGGTCTCTATCCTTGGCTACCTCCTGTTCTCCCCTCACACCTAGTCCCAATTCATCCACTTATAAAGTGTAGCTGCTATTTCCATACTGATGACTTCAAACTAATCTGCACTATTGACTGTTTCCTTCTATCCTGTGCCACATCTCCCACTGTCCCTCTGGATATCTCCTCTTGTTCCATAATGTGAGCCATTACTAGGGCCCAATTTTCCATTGTACTGCACATTGTGTAGTTATTTTTACCAGTACCATTCCATTTGGTAGCATTATACACCCACTTTGCACTATTCTAATTGGCTACACAAGATGTAGGACAATGGAGAATCAGGCCACTGATTCTTCAATCAATTTCTTCTCCATGCCATTGCTTTCTCCATTAAGAAGATCACCATCCTTTCTGTTGCCCAACCCCACAACCTAAAGTTGTCTTTCACTCCTTCCTTTATTTCAACCAATATATCCAGGCTATATCCAAATCTTACCACTACCATATCCTTTATGATATTTGAAAGACCAAGACTTACCTTCGTACACTCAATTACATCTTTAATCCAGACCCACATCATCTCCCATTTTGATTACTGTAGCCTCCTTCTCACTAGCCTCCTTACCCCTACCAGCCCATAGAAAACAAAGGAGCTAAGTTAGTTTTCCTTGACTGGCTTTCTGACCATTTTCCCATGTTTCATCAGTTACTGTCCACTCTGACTCCTTCCCCAGTTGCCCTTTTCTCCACCTCTGCAATTTCAAGCTTAAAAACCAATAGCACTCTCTGGGCTCAAAGTAATTAAATTAATGCAACTCCTGCAAATACCCATTACATGAGACAAAACAGAAGAGGTACTCAAGGGTGATAGAAGTCTTCTCTGAGAAGAACAAGCAATACTGGTGTAAAAGTATTAAATGTGTTTTATATTTGCTTAGATATATTTCTGTACATTAATCTGATAGAGATTTTCTAGTTTGAGTGAAAGGGATTTTAGTGCTGTTTTGTTTCAGTTGCTTTTTTCATACTTACATATTAAGCTGATTTTATGAACATACTCACTAAACGGTAATTTTAATGTAGGTTTCCAATTTGTCCCATTTTCCTGTCTGACCGTTATAAATATGATCAACAATATTTTAATGTCTGCCTACAGTTAAGAGAGTAGACTTGAAAATGAGTGCCTATCCCTTGATCCTGCAAACACCTGAGCATGTGAATAACTTTACTCACTTGTAAAAGCAGCAAAGAATCCTGTGGCACCTTATAGACTAACAGACGTTTTGCAGCATGAGCTTTTGTGGGTGAATACCCACTTCATCGGATGCAAGTAGTGGAAATTTCCAGGGGCAGGTATATATAAGCAAGCAAGAAGCAAGCTAGAGATAACAAGGTTAGTTCAATCAGGGAGGATGAGGCCCTGTTCTAGCAGTTGAGGTGTGAAAACCAAGGGAGGAGAAACTGGTTCTGTAGTTGGCAAGCCATTCACAGTCTTTGTTTAAGGAGAAACTGCTGAGCTTCAGTTCATCTGAAAATTTGACATCAGCAGCTCAGGATTAAACAAAGACTGTGAATGGCTTGCCAACTACAGGACCAGTTTCTCCTCCCTTGGGATACGTCTTCACTACCCACTGGATCGGCGGGTAGCAATCGATTTCTCGGAGTTCAATATATCGCATCTCATCTACACACGATATATCGAACCCCGAACGCGCTCCCGTCGACTCCGGAACTCCACCGGAGCGAGTGGCGGTAGCGGAGTTGACGGGGGAGCCGCAGACATCGATCCCGCGCCGTGAGGACGGGTAAGTAATTCGAGCTAAGGTACTTCGACTTCAGCTACGCTATTCACGTAGCTGAAGCTGCGTACCTTAGATCGACCCCCGCCCCAGTGTAGACCAGGCCTTGGTTTTCACACCTCAACTGCTAGAACAGGGCCTCATCTTCGTTATCTCTATCTTGCTTCTTGCTTGCATATATATACCTGCCCCTGGAAATTTCCACTACTTGCATCCGATGAAGTGGGTATTCACCCACGAAAGCTCATGCTGCAAAACGTCTGTTAGTCTATAAGGTGCCACAGGATTCTTTGCTGCTTTTACAGGTCCAGACTAACATGGCAACCCCTCTGATACTTTACTCACTTGAACAGTCCCATGTACTAAACAGTGCTATTTATGTCAGTGAAGTTATTTTGTAGATTTCGAGGTCGAAGGAACTGATATGATCATCTAGGCTGACCACCTGCATAACACAGGGCAAAGAACCTTACCCGATTTTTCTGCATCAAGCCCAGAACTTCTGTTTGAGTGATAGCATCTCTTTCAGAACATTACACAGCGACTTAGGGTACGCATGCACATACAGAGGCTCCAATCTCTGGTCAACAGACTCAGGCTTATGGGGCTCGCACTATCGTGCTAAACATAGCTGTGCAGGCAGCGCTTTCAAGTTGCTGCTCGGGCTAGAGCTTGAGCTCTGAAGCCCCTTCCCTCTCCCCCCCCCCGCCCCCCACACAACCATGCTTCAGAGACCAAGCTGCAACCTCTGTTTTTACTGTGGTAGCATGAATTCTGCAAGACCGAGTCTGTCAATCTGGGCTCAAAGGCTTGCTGCTGTAGGCTGCGTAGACATACCCTTGAAGACTTCAAATGATGGAGAATTTACTCATCCTTTAGGTAAGTTGTTCCAACAGTTAACTACCTTTACTGTTAAAAAAGTGTACCTTATTCTAATTTGAATTTGCCTGGCTTTAACTTCCAGCCATTGCTTGTCATTATGCCTTTCTTAGAAACTGGTCCTAATTCTCCTCTCACTTACACCAGATGGACGCCTATCTAACTCCACAGACTTATTAGGCCAACTATGTTGGGGATGATATTGAAGTCGATACACCACTTACATGAGGCAGAATCTATAATGGGGCATCAAAATATATATTATTTAAAAAACTGCACCCTGTTTCTAGTTCCAACTATTGGATCTCAATATGCTTTTTACTATTAGACTCAAGAACCGCCACTATGACACAGTCACATTATACTCATCATCACTCACATATGTGGAAAAAGCAAACAAAGAATGTGGCCTATTCTCCATAATGTTACATCTTGTATATCCATTTATATCATGCCAAGTAGTTGCAAATCCTTGCACGGGTGAAAACTTCAAAATAGTAACAGCATAATTCCATCAACTTCACCTGAGGATTGAAGCCAATAGACCTATGCTGATTTACACCAGCTGAAGAGCTGGCCCGACAATTTTCACATGTGAAATATTGCAGCATTTGAGTGCAGATTTTCTAAAGCTGAAAGAGAGTGCACTGACTCACTGCTCTACCTAATCCTCAGTCCTTCTCTTTATTCACAGCCTTGCACAAAACTACAGTTAATCTGCAGGAAAATGCAGATGGAACTAATTTAACATCAAATATTTCTTAGTTTAAATAATCTGAAAATGGAGATTAAACCTTTCTGCAGCTCGAGTTCTTTCATAATGCTTAGTTACTGTTAAAATCCATATTAATAAAAGAAAAAGACTGGTGTACTTTCAAAAATAACTGCATTTGCTGTTCTGTATCAAGAAAGAGATTCCATTAAATAAAATACAATTTGAGGAAAGTCTCAATTAGGCAGACTTTGGGGTATTGTCGTCAGCCGTAAGAGATATACTAGTGGCTCTGATGCAATTTAACAAAATAAAGAATTTTAATCCATTACAACATAGGTAAAAGCACTTTTAGTACAATGTTGATTCATAGATTTGAAGGCCAAAAGGGACTGCTATGATCATCGTGTGTGACCTGCATAACACAGGCCATAAAATTTCCCTATATTAATTCCTTTTTGAATTACAGCACATCTTTTAGAAAAAAAAATCTAATCTTTATCTTAAAATTGCCAATGATGGAAAATCCACCACAAAGTTGTTCAAATGGTTAATTACCCACACTGTTAAAATTTGCACCTTATTTCCATTCTGGATTTTTCTAGTTTCTGCTTCCGGACATTTGATCTCGTTACACCTTTGTACTCTACTTGGCTGTTTACAACCCCTGCCGAAGGGTGTATCCTAACATTTGAAGCAATAAACTTGTCATTAAAAAATACAGTTCTCCCTATCTAAAATACTGTTCCTGAGAACTACAGACATTTATCAATGGTAGTTAAAAAGGTAGAGGACACTTAAAATGCTGTCACTGTAAAAGTTTATCATGGCAACATCCTGGTAATAAAAAACTTATAATGAACATCAATGCCCCTGCATTTTACAATCATGTAGCCTTAGCATTCCTCCATCATGCAAGTAGGTAATCTTTGTTACAGGGATCGATGTTATTAATGTAATTAAGTCTGCAGGGCAAGACATTTTTTAGCACAGGTCAAAATTTTAGAGCCCCAACACTGTGGGACAGTTTCCTCAGCTGAGCTGTTGTAGCTCTAATGAAATCAACTGAGTTTCAACAGTTTATACTGGATGATGATCTAGCCTGGTATCTGCAGCCATTAACTAGACTAGAAAAGACCAACTTCGGGAATTCCATTATTTCAAACCAGAATTAACGAATTCAGCACTTTTTTGATAAAAAGTGTCTTTTATCGGGGAAAAATGAGACAGATATTGAGAAAATAAGGAGAAAATATAGCACAATAGCATTAGCTCTAGCTAGTATTAAAACCGGGGAACCGATCACAAGCATATTTTTAATTCCATTCATGAAAGGCTATAACCGAAGTTGCGTGACAAAGGTTAAAGCTGACAATCCAAGACACTGACAATTTTACACGGTGAAGGGAACTAGGTTCACTGAAAGATGAGAGAAAAATAAGATAAACGTAAAATCGTCTGACAATTTTGTAACTTGAAACATTTTTACTAAAGGCCAGGCACTGAAAAATCCTTTCTTGAGACAGGCAAGTTAAGGGCAGCTCTTTTCCTTTCTTTTCTAGTAGAAATCCCTGATGAAAAGAGGACAAGTATAATAACCATTAGTATGGTTGTCTATCATCAGTGATACAGGATATTCTGTTAAACCCTTGTTTTTAATATTGTACCTGCAAATTATATCACACCTTTTCAATTTTTCTACATGTAGTGCATTGAAACGTCGAGAGAAGAAGCTATTACCTTTCAAACTCAAGTGATATCAAACTGTTCAAAACATAAATAATTCTTCGAAGAGGTTGAAGTTGGCCTTCCTTTAACCAGCTGGAAATATGACTGGCCAACCTATTGTAACAGATATCCAAGCTCAGCGTTTTTCTGCAATTTTGAGTCCCAAATCAATGTTCAAATGCTTTCTTTGTAAATGATATGTGGCAAAACTCATGTGCTGTTATTTTCTGAACCCAACACACATTGAAATCATACTGGCCATATTCACATGCTCTTCTGAGGGTACGTCTACACTACGGGATTATTCCAAATTTACATAAACTGGTTTAGCAAAACAGATTGTATAAAATCAAGTGTGCGCGGCCACACTAAACACATTAAATCGGTGGTGTGCGTCCACGGTCCGAGGCTAGCGTCGATTTCTGGAGCGTTGCACTGTGGGTAGCTATCCCGTAGCTATCCCATAGTTCCCGCAGCCTCCCCCGCCCCTTGGAATTTCCGGGTTGAGATCCCAGTGCTTGATGGGGCAAAAATCATTGTCGCGGGTGGTTCTGGGTAAATGTCGTCAGTCACTTCTTCCTCTGGGAAAGCAACGGCAGACAAGCATTTCGCGCCTTTTTTCCCTGGATTGCCCTGGCAGATGCCATAGCATGGCAATCATGGAGCCTGTTTTGCCTTTTGTGACTGTCACTGTATGTGTACTAGATGCCGCTGACAGAGGCGATTCAGCAGCGCTACACAGCAGCATGCTTTTGCATGACAGCAGAAATGGTTACCAGCCATTCTGTACCATCTACCATACCATAAATTGGTAATAAGATGATCATGGTTACCAGTCCTTTTGCACTGCACCATTTGCTGTTGTCATAAGTGCCCCTGGCTGAGATCAGCCAGGGGCGCAAAAGCCAAAATTGGGAATGACTCCCTGAGTCAATCCCTCCTTTTTGGTATCTAAAAATAGAATCAGTCCTGCCTAGAATATGGGCAAGTGTACTAGAGAACCACTGTACCATAGAACCAGAGAGCACAGCTGCTCTGTGTCAGATCCTGCAGAAATTATGAGCTGTATGCTATTCACAGCGGGTGCTCCTGCAACAACCCCACCTGTTGATTCCGTTCTTCCCCCAGCCTTCCTGGGCTACCGTAGCATTGTCCCCCCACTTGTGTGATGAAGTAATAAAGAATGCAGGAATAAGACACAGTGACTTGTTAGTGAGAAATGAGTGGAAGGCAGCCTCCAGCTGCTATGATAGTCCAGCCAGGACATTAAGCAGTGTGGAGAAGAGGAGCCCAGCATCCCACTGCTAGTCCAGGGGCAATTGAATCTTTTCTTTACACATGAAGGGTGGGGGCTGATGGAGCTCAGCCCCCTGTTGCTATGATGAAGACGGTTACCAGCCATACTGCACCATCTACCAGGAAAAATTAGGAGCAGGCACCCTTGATTGACCTCACTGATGCTAGTCGGCATGGTTACCAGTCCTTTTGCACTGCCCCATGTGCCAATAGGCTGATGATGATGATGGATATCAGTCATATTGCACCATCAGCCACCCATGGCGGGGGGGAGCAAGGATGTTGGTGTTGAGTGCTGCAGCATCCCGTCTATCTGCAGCATTCAGTAAAGATAGGGTGACATGTAAAAGAGTCATGAGAGAATTGTTTTCCCTTTCACTTCTGGGGGTGGTGGGGTGCGTAAATTGCCGAGCTATGCCCTGACCCACCGCGGACACTGTGTTTGACTCATGAAGCATTTGGAGCTCAGCCAAGAATGCAAATGCTTTTCGGAGACTGCAGGAACTGTAGGATAGTTTGAGTCCTCCAGTCCATGAGCGTCCATTTGATTCTTTCGCTTTCCATTACGCTTGTCACGCAGCAGTGCGCTGAGTCCCTGCTATGGCGTCTGTCTGGAGATTTTTTAAAAATGATTTTGAATTTCGTCTTCTGTAACGGAGCGCTGATAGAACAGATTTGCCTGCCCTTACAGCAATCACATCCGCATGGTCCATGCTGGAGCTCTTTCTTTATTTTGATTTTTAACTGCCTCGCCACACGTGCTGATCGGAGCTCCACGCTGGGCAAACAGGAAATATTCAAAAGTTTGCGGGGCTTTTCCTGTCTACCTGGCCACTGCATCCAAGTTCAGATTGCTGTCCAGAGCGGTCAGTGGTGCACTGTGGGATACCACCCGGAGGCCAATACTGTCGATCTGCGGCCACACTAACCCTAATCCGATATGGTAATTCCGATACTAGCGCTACTCCTCTCGTTAGGGAGGAGTACAGAAACCGGTTTAAAGAGCCCTTTATATCGATATAAAGGGCCTCTCAGTGTGGACGGGTGTGGCGTTAAATCGGTTTTACGCTCCTAAAACTGGTTTAAATGCTTAGTGTAGACCAGGCCTGACAAAGTGCCAGAGGGAATCATCAGACATAGCAGCCATACAAGTAAGCAAACAGAATTACAGGAGAAAACAACAGGGGCTTTTTTTTTTTTAAACTCTTTATTTAATTCTCCTGAATTCCAAATACTCAGGGCCAAATTTTCTAAAGCTTATGCTGATGTGATAGCTGCAGAACCCATATTTGTAAATGCAAATTAGGTAACTGTATGGGTTTGTATGTGCAATTGCCACATTTGTGTATGCAAATTTAAATCTTGCTGGCACAACTCAGGCACCCAGTCCTGCAACACTTGCAAAGCTCCAGTTGACTATCATGGAAGTTTTGCTTGAATAAGGACTGCACAAGCCATATGCATTGAAACGTTGCCCCATCATGGAGCTGCACAAAGTCAAATGAAGATAGCAGAATTACCCATATGCTTTAAAAGTTAGGCACATGCTGAAGCACTTTGCAGGATCGGCCTGATTTTGCGATGTACTGAACGCTTCCTCGAAGTAAATCCTCAGCATCTTGCAGGACTGTGCCCTAAAAATTGTAACCGATATCTTCAGAGAAGAATAATGTATAGCTGGAATCTGAGGAATCCCCTTTATTGCAGCTCTCTCTGTGGTTTACATTTATTGGGATCTCTCCAGTTAAACTAATGTCCACGTTGTTTCATAGTTAATTCCAAAGCATTCCACTTAATATGAAGCACTAAAAGGATTGGAAACATTGCAAAAGGGGAAGGGGAGGGAGAGAATTTATTTCCTTGAAAGTCCAACCTTTCCTTTCCTTTTTTTATTAATACAAGAAATAGAGAAATGGAGATGTGCAATAGTAATAGCAAAAAATGCAGCAGAAAACCACTAAATAAGCTACGCAGAAGCTTGCATTTTTCACCTGTAAGCTGCTGAGTTTGAAATATCTGGTTGAAATGAGATAGTATCTATTGAGAGACCTCCCCACCCTCCAATTAGCACAGTGGTTTTCAACCTATGGTCTGAGGACCTCTGGGGGTCGGCAGACCATGTCTAAGATTTACAAAGGGTCTGCACCTCCATTTGAAATATTTTAGGGGTCTGCACATGAAAAAAGGTTGAAAGCCACTGAACACCACCACCTTTGAGAACTGTGGGCTATCCCTCCTCTGATGGAGGAAACTGTGAAGAGGGAGAGGCAAACTCAGTGAGGTTGTACCCTGTGTTGCTCAATGCTATTGTGCTGGGTGCCATGAGAACCAAAGGCAAAATAGGTCTCTGCACCTGCTCTGGGTTCCTGCAGGTCCTGCAACCCTTATTTCCTGAAACTTCAGCTCTACTGGATGTGCATTGCCAAGGCCTTATGTGGCTGTGATGGACCAAAGATTCTCCTTAAAGGAGAATTCTCAGCTGTGGATTAGAAATGATTGGAATGTTGGTGTGATGGGTGCAGCTTGCTCAGGAAGGATAGACAGGGGAAAAGGGAGGAGGTGTTGCCTTATATATTAATAAATGTACACACTTGGACTGAGATGGAGATGGACATAGGAGATGGAAGTGTTGAGCGTCTCTGGGTTAGACTAAAAGGGGTAAAAAACAAGGGTGATGTCATGCTAGGAGTCTACTACAGGCCACCTAACCAGGTGGAAGAGGTGGATGAGGCTTTTTTTTTTTTTTTTTTTTAAAACTAACAAAATCATCCAAAGCCCAAGATTTGGTGGTGATGGGAGACTTCAACTATCCAGATATATGCTGGGAAAATAACACAGCGGGGCACAGACTATCCAATAAGTTCTTGGACTGCATTGCAGACAACTTTTTTTATTTCAGAAGGTTGAAAAAGCTACTAGGGGAGAAGCTGTTCTTGATTTGATTTTAACAAATAGGGAGGAACTAGTTGAGAATTTGCAAGTGGAAGGCAGCTTGGGTGAAAGTGATCATGAAATCATAGAGTTCACAATTCTAAGGAAGGGTAGAAGGGAGTATAGCAAAATAGAGACAATGGATTTCAGGAAGGCGGATTTTGGTAAGCTCGGAGAGATGATAGGTAAGGTCCCAGGGGAATCAAGACTGAGGGGAAAAACAACTGAGGAGAGTTGGCAGTATTTCAAAGGGACACTATTAAGGGCCCAAAAGCAAGCTATTCCGCTGGGTAGGAAAGATAGAAAATGTGGCAAAAGACCAGCTTGGCTTAACCACAAGATCTTGCATGATCTAAAAAATAAAAAGGAGTCACATAAAAAAATGGAAACTAGGACAAATTACAAAGGATGAATATAAGCAAACAACACAGGAATGCAGGGACAAGATCAGAAAGGCAAAGGCACAAAATGAGCTCAAACTAGGTATGGGAATAAAGGGAAACAAGACGACGTTTTATCAATACATTAGAAGCAAGAGGAAGACCAAGGACAGGGTAGGCCCACTGCTCAGTGAGGAGGGAGAAACAGTAACAGGAAGCTTGGAAATGGCAGAGATGCTCAATGACTTCTTTGTTTCGGTCTTCACCGAGAAGTCTGAAGGAATGCCTAATATAGTGAATGCTAATGGGAAGGGGGTAGGTTTGGAAGATAAAATAAAAAAAGAACAAGTTAAATATCACTTAGAAAAGTTTGATGCCTGCAAGCCACCAGGGTCTGATTAAATGCATCCTAGAATACTCAAGGAGCTAACACAGGAGGTATCTGAGCCTCTAGCTATTATCTTTGGAAAATCATGGGAGACAGGAGAGTTTCCAGAAGACTGGAAGGGGCAAATATAGTGCCAATCTATAAAAAGGGAAATATAAACAACCCAGGAAATTACAGACCAGTTAGTTTAACTTCTGTGCCAGGGAAGATAATGGAACAAGTAATTAAGGAAATCATCTGCAAACACTTGGAAGGTGGTAAGGTGATAGGGAATAGTCAGCATGGATTTGTAAAGAACAATCTGATAAATTTCTTTGACAGGATAGCGAGTCTTTTGGATAAGGGACAAGCGGTGGATGTGGTATACCTAGACTTTAGTAAGGCATTTGATATGGTCTCGCATGATATTCTTATCAATAAACTAGGCAAATACAACTTAGATGGGGCTACTATAAGGAGGGTGCATAACTGGCTGGATAACCGTACTCAGAGAGTAGTTATAATGGTTCCCAATTCTGCTGGAAAGGTATAACAAGTGGGGTTCCGCAGGGGTCTGTTTTGGGACCGGCTCTGTTCAATATCTTCATCAACAATTTAGATATTGGCATAGAAAGTATGCTTATTAAGTTTACAGATGATACAAAACTGGGAGGGATTGCAACTGCTTTGGAGGACAGGGTCATGATTCAAAATGATCTGGACAAATTGGAGAAATGGTCTGAGGTAAACAGGATGAAGTTTAATAAAGACAAATGCAAAGTGCTTCACTAAGGAAGGAACAATCAGTTTCACACATACAGAATGGGAAGAGATGGTCTAGGAAGGAGTAGAAAGGGATCTAGAGGTTATAGTGGACCACAAGCTAAATACGAGTCAACAGTGCGATGCTGTTGCAAAAAAATGCAAACCTGATTCTGGGATGCATTAACAGGTGTGTTGTGAGCAAGACATGAGAAGTCATTTTTCCGCTCTACTCTGCGCTGGTTAGACCTCAACTGGAATAGTGTATTCAGTTCTGGGCACTGCATTTCAAGAAAGATGTGGAGAAATTGGAGAGGGTTCAGAGAAGAGCAACAAGAATGATTAAAGGTCTTGAGAACATGACCTATGAAGGAAGGCTGAAAACTGGGTTTGTTTAGCTTGGAAAAGAGAAGACTGAGAGGGGACATGATAGCAGTTTTCAGGTATCTAAAAGGGTGTCATCAGGAGGAGAGAGAAAACTTGTTCATCTTAGCCTCTAAGGATAAACAAGAAGCAATGGGCTTAAACTGCAGCAAGGGAGGTTTAGGCTGAACATTAGGAAAAAGTTCCTAACTGTCAGGGTGGTTAAACACTGGAATGAACTGCCTAGGGAGGTTGTGGAATCTCCATCTCTGGAGATATTTAAGAGTAGATTAGATAAATGTCTATCAGGGATGGTCTAGACAGTATTTGGTCCTGCCATGAGGGCAGGGGACTGGACTCGATGACCTCTCGAGGTCCCTTCCAGCCCTAGAATCTATGAATAAATCTATGAAAAGAATATACAGTTTCTGTCACGAAAACACACTTTTTTGAAATATTCCAGACCCCCTAAAAAGGATCTGGTTTGAGTTCCAGAGAATCATTAACATAGCCAAACAGGTTCACATATCCCTAGTCCTCTCCAATACAATGGCGACCAACAGAGAAGAGACAAAAATCCAGCAGGCATTACCACTGCCAAAATGGGGAAACTAATGGGGTAGCCTTCACAGGCCCTACACAGTCCAGTGATATTCAGGGAAGAAATAATTGTCAATCCTCAGTGAGGCTATTCTCCAGCATAGTGATAGTGTGGGCTGGTGGATAGGGCACTGGACTGAAGTGCTAAAAGATCTGGATTCTGTTCCCACCTCTGCCAGTGGCCTGCTGTGTGACCTAGAGCAAATCGCTTGATCTCATTCTTTTGTGCTTCCCACACTTTGCTTGTCTTGTCTAGATAGATAGTCAGCTCTTCAGGGCAGTGACTCTTCCCATATGCATTTATATACAACCTATCAGAATAGGGACCCCACTGAACTACAAATAACAATAACAATAATAGAACAAAGGATGAAACTGTGATGATTACAAAGGTATTCATCACCCTTTGTTTCCCCACTCTCTTCCGATGACAAACCTAGGGTGAACTCAAGCTAACAAAATCATGGAACAAGGTTTCAGAGTTACAGTCTGTCAAATAAATAGATAGAAAGGAAAAAAAATACAGACATGGTTCTGGCTGAATTTCATTTATTGACATGCAAACCATCTTGGCTCCAGATGTGTCAGCATTGCTATCTATATTCCAGTGCAATTCTCCTGTTTGCAGAAGCCTGATAGGGCCTGGTCCAACTTCCACTAAAAGTAATGACAAGGCACACACTGAGTTCAAAGGATTTGGATCCAGTTCAAATTGCATTATGTCATGTAACTTTTTATTTTAAATCCAACACTTTGAGCAATTTGTTAAAATGTGTACATTATAAAAATGCAAACAATGGCAAAGGCTCCATCTCCCCTTCTCTAAAAATATTAATTTTTCCCCTTATGCTTGTCACAGAAGACTGTCAACTTAATACACCTTCAAGGATAAAAGATTTTCTGTGGTTCTAAAGTGCACAGCTTGTTGCAGTCTCTCTGTGTATGCAGAGTTGTTTTTTACTGTTTTTATTAATGAGTGTCCAGCCACATATTCTTGTTACTTATCAACTAACTGCAATTAGAAGATTACAGTTAAATACAACCTTTGATACCATTGAGGACAAGAAAGTTCTGCAGTCTTATTCATTTTATGGACTTATCTACTGAGAGGTTATACCTTGCAGGGCCGGCTCTACAGTTTTCCCCACCTCAAGCAGCGCGCCGATTGCCGCTGAGGACGACGGAGGCAGTCCGTGCGCCATTAGGGCGGCAGGCGTGTTTCCGCGGTGGCTGCAGTTCGGTGGCAGCTTCTATGTTTAGCTGAAGCCGCCACAGACAGCTAAACATAGAAGCTGCCGCCGAATTGCCGCCCCCACAGAAACACGCCTGCCGCCCTAAAGGCGCACGGACTGTCTCCGTCCTCCACGGCGGCAATTCGGCGCGCTGCTGGGGGGCAAAACAACAGGGACTGCCGCCCCTTGCAGATTGCCGCCCCAAGCAGCAGCTTGGAATGCTGGTGCCTGGAGCCGGCCCTGATATCTTGTCATTTGAAGGTAATGCATAGCGGTATTGGTAACCTATTCTTGTGGAGCCCAGGAACAGTTGCTGTAAGGTAACAGGCCTTAGGAGACTGCCAGGATTGAGGTAAATGTATTAATTATTTAGAGAAAAGTGAACTAAATAAAGACAACATTACAAATTTAAAAAGAATTTGCCAATGCTGTCAGTTTTGTTAAACATCTTAAACTACGTTGGTTGAAAAATCCTAAGTGGAATAGTTTTGCAGCTTTCTCTAAATCAACACATTTCATGGGAATGTGTAGAGTTTGATGAAATTTTCAATGTGAAAAGGTTGGAAGGAATCATGTAGACTCTTGTTGTTTTGAGAATTTTTAAGTTTTATTTTGATAAGAAAAATCTCATTTCATTTTTTTTCATTCCAATTAATTTAATTTTATAATTCATTTATATTTATATATTTTAATATATTATGACATGAAAATGAAAAAAAACTTTGCTGAAATGAAATGCTTCAATATTATCAAAATGAAGATGTTCAATAGTTCAGCATCAAATTTTTGGGGAATTTTCACTTGGGGGATGTTTCAAATTTTTGGCTTTTAATTCAATTCAGAATGAAAACAAGTTTTGAAATGTCAGGATTTACCAGAGCATGGTAATTCTGCTCTCCGACGAGCTCTAATCTCAGAGATGAAGGACTCAGGAACCTGTCCTATCAGACTGGCTGCTGTGAATTTTCATGTCACTAATGGATTCAAAGGTGTCTGATAAAGTGATAATTTCTTAATATATTGCACCGTAACAATTTGGACTGAGTTTGTATGCACACTATACACAAATTTATGGTGGGCCAGGACATTAGTGCATTAGCAAGGAGGAGGACACAAAGAAGCCACCTTTCCCAAGGGCCTGCAAAACTGGACACAGAACTGCTCAAAGCAAACATCTCCTGAGACATTAGCCACTCCACTCATGACAGAAGACTTGTCTAGACTAGAAAATTAAACCACTAGTAGGTGGCCCACGGGCTAGCACCATTTTAAGTTAGCAGTTGTCCAGCTGCAGTTACCATGCTGTTTCTGGGAAATTTCAAAAAGGTCTTCTGGGACCTCAGGGAAATTGTGGAAGGAATTCCAAAGTTCTCTAGAAATTCCTCAAATCCTGAAGTGAATGATCCGTTCTTACTCAGCAAAAAAGATTTCTGCTGGAGCGTTTGAAAAGCAGCATACAGTCATTTGAGGCAGCTGCACAGATGAAGGGGAATATCTTGCATCACAGAAATAGATGATGGTGGCCACTGGAAAAACAGCACACAGCTGATCAGTTATTTTTAGTGGATAAATGGCTTCCAGGCAACTTGACCCTATGCAGTGGAGTGCAGAAGGTAGAACAGATAGTCCACCTGAGTACTGCAGCAGTAGCTGCTGCACTGTGGGAGTACTATTAACACATGTGGGACTATTACACCATTGACCTACATGTACACTCGCACTGGATTTTTGGAGCACAATCTACTGAGGATATATAACACTTCAGTGGTCAGTATTCCTACCTATTGGACTGCAACATGGGCCCTCAACGTCAAGATTGAAAAGAAGTCGGACACCATTGAGATGAAGCATCTCTGAATAACAAAAAACATCAAATGGTACAAATTCAAGTGGAACAACGAGATCTGTTTTCTAACTAATCCAGTCCTGCTCTCTCAGTCATCAATGCTCTCTAAGGTGGTATGTACATCTGCTTCAAAGGTCTACCAACTTCCCTGTACAAATATTCTTTGACTTTTACCCAAGGAAAGCAGGATGGAAAAGACCCCCTTGATAACCTATAACATGATGGCTGGATGGCAAAAACAGACATGTGCCTCTCACAGGCATTATCCTGTAACATGCCAGATTTCGCTCAGGATAGGGGTACAGAGGGGCATAATACATTCATTGTCCTCTACACTGTCCAACCCACAGCCTGAGAAATAATCAACTCACCAACTAAGCCCTGTGGTTAGCCTCTCTTGAAGCAACTGTAATCAAAATGATGTCTGTAACAACCATCCATCCCTTAGGGAAGTTTTATGGGTGGCCATGTGGTGTGTTACAGACATGCTAGGAGGACTATGAGATGATTACCATGGCAAATTCCTCTAGTGTGCACATGGCAAAGGAATGGTTTTGGAAGAAGGTGGATTTATGTTCATGCCCTCTCTCCCACTACACATGCACAAAGCATGGCAAGTTGCCAGATGCATGGGTGGATTGTTGCACATTCCTTTGCACTGGGGGCAGCTCCAGGAGGGATTGCTTAAGGCCCAATTCTTCCCTCTCAGGACTGTGCAGCTCATCATAGTCTTTTACATAGGCCAGTGCCTAATAGGGTAACAATATTGTCAGTTGCTTTTAAAAACCCTTTTCCTGTGAAGCTCCAAACCTACAGATGTCATAGAATGTGTATGGTCCTCTACATGGGGAGGGCAGCACATGGAGAATCAGAATAGGGATTTTGCAGCCTCTGTGTGCCACTGAACCCAATTATGCAGTGCTTGCAATATGAGTGAGATTGGAGAAAAGGGTTAGATTTCAGGAGGGACCTAGTTTAGTGCGACACCAGGGACCCATGAAAGCAAGGGTCAGGCTTCGACCAGACAAACACTGGCTGCTCAGCACGTAACACTGGCCTTTCTACATGCTCAATAAAGATCTCTTTCCTACAACTCTGCCTGCTTGTCACATCACCAATTGTTAATGAAACAATACCTCCTTGAGCAGAACAACGAAGTGGAGCTTGGTGGGAAGGATCGAGGACAGGTCTCTAAAGAGCCATAAGCCATTGACTCTAGTGTTGTCAACCCTCCAGAATTGTCCTGGACTCTCCAGGAATTTAAATATTAATCTTTAAAGATGGTCATATGATAAAACCTCCAGGAATGCATCCATCCAAAATTGGCAACCCTAACTGACTCTTCACAGAATTATCAAGATTTACCACAATCTTAGGAATGCAGGAGCAGCCAGGACATGGGCCCATTGCTGCTCCACTGCCTGCAGGGGAAATTTTCTTAAGTTGTGATTGACACAGGAAGAGGAATTAGGTCTGTGTGTATATAAAATATTAAGAAACTTGTTTGGGTTGAATGAAAGCTGTTACTAGTATTCTTTTTCCGAAGGGACCAAAGTAGATCAAACTCTTGCTTCTAATCTTAATTTTTACTTATTCTGCATATTGAATTAACATTTTTATCATTTACATTTCAGATGCTTACTCAGCACATATTTTCCTTTCCATTAAAGCTAATAGGCTTTAAAAAGATGCTGATCAAGTTACTGAAGTCTGAATCCTAGGAGATTTGTTTATTATTAAATATAGGATTTCTCCAGTCTTCAAAGAATTTGCATTAATGTGCTTGTTTGAAAATGTAAAATATACACTTATACTACAAACACATTTCTCCAAGACTTTTACATCAAGATACAAAAAATTACAGGTATACGATTTGTATCAGAACTTTTATTTTTGTAATTTGAAAACAAATCACACATTTTTAGTTGTGAAAAATAAATTATTTCAAAGAATGTTTAAGGGAAACTTAAAACAAACCTTTTCAGTTTATTGATGTGTTACTGGAGATGCTGTTCAGGTAATGAATTATTCATACATCTGAACTGTCAGAAACTAACTCAAGTTTTGGAGGATATTTAGAGTGGATATCTACTCAAAGCAGATATTATTTTGAGTCCGCACATTTCAGAATGTTACACTGCTCAAGAATTATATTTCTGTATGGTAAATTGCTTATCATACTTTATGGTGTAGCAGAATATAAATGTATTTTTCATCCTGAAAAGTTTGAATACAAAAAAACAAAAGTTTATGTCATCTTAATATGTAAAGAGATGTTTTAGCTCAACCAGAAGTTAAGGATTTGATGCAGAAATTACCAAATGAAATTCAATGCCTTGTGTTATGCAGGAGGTCAGACTAGACCATAATGGCCCACTACAACTTTAAAATCTATGAAGTATGAATATAGTCAGATGCAAAATCTGTGTTTCCTAATATGTACATTTATATTATTATAATTATTACTGATGGTCAGGAATTTATTGATTAAACATTTTTTAGAAACCAAAACTGTTTGCAGGAAAAGGTCAGTTTTTACAATTTTCCTACTCCAAAACAGGAAAAAAAAAAACCCAAACCACATTTTAAAATTGTTGAAACATCCTATTTCAACATTTCCAAATGAAAAGGTTTAGGTTTTCAATTTGAAAAGATAGTTTCAAAATGTAAGTTAATTTAAGGTAAACAAATGTAAAAAAAAATAGAAAGGGTCAAAATCAAAACATTCTGAAATTGTCAAAACAAAAAACTTCAGTCACTCAATCTCCCCCAAAATTCAGATTTTTGTTTGAAATATTTTCAAAATTTTAAATTTCTGTCGTGATTTAAGACAGGACAATTTTTTGAAAACTTAAAAATTGTCAAGGGATAGGAAACATGTTTCCTAAACCGCTCTAACTCTTATTAATTTTATGAGCCATCAGCATATGTGGCACTTTATAGTAGGATGTGACTACCATATAGCAAAACCTCTCTCCCAGTTTGTGGGCATGAGCTGGTATAGCAGAATAGAATGAAAAACAGCATAAATAGACAGGCAATTGTTCTATAGAAATACAGTGCATGCAACTCAGAGGAGAAGTAAAGAAATGGTGCTTGGGATATTTTTAAGTGGAGACTGTTTCAAGTTCATAGGGCAGCATGAAGTAATAATACTGAAAGACACAGAGCTGAGTGGTTCACCCAAGGTCAACAATGATTCTGTGATAGCACTGGGATTAAAAATCAGGAGTCTCTGGCTATAATCCCACTGATTCTCTCCCTGTCCCTCCAATGCCCTGGTAAAGAGGAAATGCTCAGGGCACAGTTATCAGTTAATTTCTTTTACTCCTCCTTTTTCTTATTTTATAAGCTGGCAATTCCTAATCAAACTCATTCATTTTTACGAAATTAAATGTGCCAGGGCTGGTCATGTTAGTCATTGCTTGGTGCTGGCTCTCCATTGGCACCTTATGATGACACGCTCCCCCCACCCACCCAAAAAAATTTTTTTTTCTTTGATCCAATTTAGCATATTAGAGACTAAGAACCAGATGATCAGTTGATGTAAATAGCATAGCTCCATTTACATCAATGGTGCTATGCCAATTTACACCAGTTTAAGGCCTGTTCCTGGGATGTCTTATCACCTCCTCAATGCAAAGGCTCGCTTTCCTGTTAGATTCAGTTTTGCAGCTAGAGAAATAAAGCAAGCAGACAGCTGTGTTTCTATCAGCTCCCTCTGTGAATATTACCTTCTCTTCTGGGTCCAAATATAACATTTGGTGACAGAGGATTTCTATTCCACAAGTGTCCGCTGCTCCCTCTGCCAGAAGAAGAGCAAATACTACTATAAAACAAACAACACACACACACCTCCAATGATAGCGACCAAGACTTAGCATGTTATCAGAAGCTGGAGTCCCTAAAAGCTTGATCAAAAGAGTCCATAAAAGAATGGAACTTGATACTTAAGCTGGCATCTCACTGATTTCTGCATCTACCTGTCACCAGACTTTATTACAAGTTCCTTTGGAAGAAACATCCATGGGTTTGAAAACTTAGACTGGAGAAACGTTCATTTCAAAAGCGATACTCCAGGTGAAAGTTCAACTGGACGGACCATCAGTTGCTTTGCACTTGTATGTGATTGAAGGAAAGTATCCACCATCATTTGGCAGACATTGGCTTGAGAAGCTCAAGATGAACTGGAAAGCACCTTGAAATCTTCAAGAAATACTGAACAGACACGCCAAAGTTTTCAAAAAAGTCCTTGGAGCGATGAGCAAAGTGTCATTGAATCTAACTGTTAAATCTGACAGGCAGCCAAAATATTACAAGCCCAGAGTTGTGCCTGATGCTCTGAAGCCTCTGGTGGGAGATGATTTGGACCATCTAGTGAATATTGGAATTTGTCACTGGTTTCACAGTGTGAGTGGGTTACACCCATCATACCCAGTGATTAATCAGGATGGCTCAGTCTGAATCTGTGGAGATTTCAAAGTGATGCTGAATCTAGTGCTATGTGCAGACCAGGATCCACTCCCTCATATGGAAGATCAGTTTGGTACGGTTAGTGGAGAGCAGTATTTCAGCAAATTGGTTTTGCCTAGTGCGTACCTACAAACGGAGAATGATCTGGCATCTCACAAATATCACAATCAATATGCGAAAAGGCCTATTTTGCTACAACAGGTTGCCTTTTGATATCACATCAGCACCTGCCCTGTTTCAGGAAACCATGGAAGAGATCCTGAAGGGACTGAATGGACTTCAATGATAATTGGATGACATCCTTGTACAGGAAAGGATCACGAGAATCATCATTAAAATGTTGATGCTGTTTTGTAACATTTGGAAGACGACAGACTGAGAGTATGTCGATACAAATGTGAGTTTTTCAAACCTTTAATTGGTGCCAGGGGCTCAAGAAAATCACCAGAGAAAAACAAAGCAGTTCTTGCAGCATCATTACCAGAGAACGCGTCACAATTACATTCATTCTTAGCACTGCATAAATACTACAGTAAGTCTTTGCCTAATTTGGCAACAGAATTAGCACCTTTACGTAAACTTTTAAAAGCAAATAAAAAAATGGAAATGGACTAAACAGTGTGAGTGTGCATTTAAGAAAAGAAACTGTTGACATCAGCCAAATGTATTGCACACCGTGATGTCTCACTACCATTACAATTGGCTTGTCATGTTTCACCATATGGAGTGGGTAACATTTCCCCTCCCCTCATCTTTTCCTAATGGCATGGAGAAATCAATTGCCTTTGCATCACAAATACTCACTACAATTAAGAACTATACACAAATAGAGCTAGAAATTCTCAACATTATCTTCAGAATTCAGCAGTTCCATACCTATCTGCATGGTAGACATGTAATCTAGCTGATGGATCATTGCCTGTTACTTTCAACTTTTGGACTGAAACATGGATTTCTGTCATTAGCTGCTGCTTGTATCTAATGATAGGCATTCATATTTTCAACTCATTCCTATACTATTCAAGTCCGTAAAGAGACCCATCAAGGCAGTGCTGATGAGCTGTTGTGTCTGCCATGCCCAAACTCCCAACAACCAAAATAAACTTTGGACAGAGTGTTTTATCTCAATTTGATGGATATCTTTAGCACAGATATCAACAAAGAAATCACTAAACATGATGTGCTTTCTCTTGTGAAGGGAATGGTACTACATGGTACAATGCTGGATCAAAAGAATCCCATTTACTCAATTTGTGTCATATCAACGTAAATTATCTGTGAATCAGGGTTGTATCTTATGAGTGAATGTGTGCAATCAATCCAAAAATCACTTTAATCTCAGGTTTTGGAAGCTCTTTTCATGAAGGTCATTTTGTCATTGTACAGAAGAAGGCCATAGCCTATAGTCACGTATGGTGACCAAGGATCAAAGACATTGAAAGGAAGCTGAAGTACTGTACTACTTGTCAGCAAATTAATCATGATCCTTGTCCAGTTTGACTATATCCTTGGTTGTGGCCTCAGGCTCCTTGGACAGGTATTCACATGGACTTCGATGGACCATTTACAAGGTTATATGGTTTTGGTTGCAGCTGACGCCGATTCGAAATGGCCAGAAGTTTTCAGAATGACTTCTACTACAGCTACTAAGACCACTGCACAGCTCTGATGTTGTTTAGCCAATTTGGTTTACCATTACAATTGTTGACTGACAATGGACCTCTATCCTGTTCTGAAGAATTTCAGAGGTTCCTACCTTCAAATGGAATACCAACACATATGTTCAGCTCCATACCATTCTGCTACAAACTGAGAACTAGAACACTTTGTACAGACATTCAAGCATGCATTACAAGCTAACAAGTTTATTTTGAATCATCAGCAGAAATTGGACAATTTCTTGCTTGTCCACAGGAACACACTGCATGTGACTACCCAGGAGTCACCTGCAATTTTTTTCTTGAAGATATTTTTGCATACCTCTTGGGACTGGCTACATCCTGATATTACCTCATGTCTAGCCAAGCTGTGCAAATAGATCAATATCATGAGACTCATCATTCTTCTTTTCACATAAAATAGCGTTAGTGTGGACTGGCAACTACAGTTGTGGAGTGAAATATGTATCTGGAGAACTTGTAAAATGCATAGGACCTGTTTCACTTGGGGCAAAACTATCTGATGGCATTTCATGGAAACATATGGACCAGGTGCAGCCTCTACTAGTACCAGAATAGTAGGACTTTCTGTTCCTCCAATCAAACTGCCTTCTGCTACAATTCCTAATACCAGATTCAGTTGATTCCCTATCAGAGCCAATTGTTTCCTTACAACTTACTGTTCCTGCTGTTCAGATCACTGCCATACCATCATCACCACATTATCCCAAGAGAGCATGAAAATCAGTTGTGTGCCTGAACTTATAAGTGATTTAGTTAGTGAGTTGCTATTCTAGGGCAAAAAAAAAAAAATCACATGCATATTTAAGATTTTGCAGTAGTCCACCCACAGGTTATATAGTAAAATCAGCAAAGAGTCTTGTGGCACCTTATAGACTAACAGACATTTTGGAGCATGAGCTTTCGTGGGTGAATACCCACTTCGTCGGATGCACGACCCACGAAAGCTCATGCTCCAAAACGTCTGTTAGTCTATAAGGTGCCACAAGACTCTTTGCTGCTTTTACAGATCCAGACTAACACGGCTACCCCTCTGATAGGTTATATAGTGTTTCATGTTATATATACTATTGTTTACATGGCTATGTGTTTAGAAAGTTTTTTTTTTTAATGTAGAGTGGGCGAGTGTGATGGCCTGGCTCTTTAAATGTTTGAGCACTCCCTCTTCCCCAGTGGAAACCCTCACTTTTACATTAGTTTTACTTTTGCAGCCAGAACAATAAAGTGAGCACTACAGACGGCTGTGTTCTATCAGCTCCTGCTCTGTCTATGTCTATCTCTATCTCCTTCTCTGCTGGGTACAAAATACAACAGGCCAAAAATCAAACATTGCACATAAAGAACTTAGCCATTTAACATAAATAACAAGGACATTAAATACATTTCTTTCATAATACAGCATACCAGCTATGGGTCTGTGTAAAAATACGAAGATATAAAACTTGATGGCTAGTCTCTGTTCTTATACGTGTCAAATAAAACACAGTAGTTAAGCGAGGAAGTCCATGTAACTTTGTTTCAAAGTAGGCCAGAGAGGTTCCAAAAAGCTTATCATCAACCTGGCTTTTAAAATATCATCACCTGAAATAAAGCAACCCAAAGTTAGAGAATTTGAGAGTTAACACAGTCCGCAAGAGCAGGATGAAGGAATGCATGATTGGATGTAGTTCTTAAAATTCATTAAAAGTGGAAATTAGGACTTTACAGAATGAAATCTCTTAGCAACAACCTTAATATAAATAATAATTGAACCAGCATTTAGTTTGTGACTTCTTTTAAATAAGTATTTATGGTTTTATCATCACAGGTACATGTTTAAAATGTAATATAAATGGACTCCATTGTCAGTCTCAGGATTGGTTTGCCCTTTTCTACAAGAAAACTACCCCTTGCATCCCTGAGTGTGAGCCAGTGCAATCAGAGTCCTTAAATGCCATATAATCAAATCCTTCCCCAAACAACTCTAAGAGAAACTCTATAAACTCATCCCCAACAAACCTACCCAAAAATCTTCTACGCACTTCCCCAGATACACAAACTAGGCAAACCCATCATATCTAGCTACAGCACTCATACTGAAGAAATATCACAACTCCTGGAAACCATCCTCAAACCACTCACCACACAAAGGATCAGCTTCTTCCAGGACACAACCGACTTCCTCCGTAAACAACCTTCCTCCGAATACCATTCTTACTACCATGAATGTCACCTCCTTATACACCAACATCCTTCATTATAACAGCATAGCTGCCTGCCTCAAATATATACAAGACTATGCATAACCCTCAGGTATACCACCAAACACACTGCCAAACTCATCCATTTCATCCTCGCCCATAATAATTTCACATTCAACAAATACTTTGTTCAAACCATGGGGACAGCTATGGGTACTAAGATGGCTCTCTGCTATGCCAGTCTCTTCATAAGCCATCTTGAAGAAGAATTTCTGGACAAATGCACCACAAAACCAATGATATATCTGAGATGCATCAATAACATTTGCATCCTCTGGACAGACAACTTAAACTCCTTCATAGATTTCCACCACAACTTCAACAACCATTACCTGGCCATTAAATTCTCTCTGGAGCCCTCCCACACTACCATCAACTTCCTGGACACCACAACTGGCTTCAACAATGGAACCCTACAGATAAAAAGAAACCCACAGATCCACTACACTTACCTTCATAGGTCCAGTAACACACCAAGAAATTCATCATCTACAGCCAGGCATTCAGATACCACATAATATGATCCAAGACAAAAAGTCCAGCATATACATCTTAGCACATTCAAGAAGAGGACACTCTACCAGAGAAGTAGATCACATCACAGAATGGGCCATCCAAATACCTCAAGAGAACCTGCTTCAATATGGAAATAAAATCCCATCGACTGCACGCTGGAACTCATACTCCGTATAATCAAACAACTACAACCCATACATTATGGGAACCCCATCCTGAAAGAAATCTTTCCTGAACCCCTTCTTCTGGTCTTCAAACACCCTCTACCCCAACCTCTCCAAACTCATCACCAGAAAGAAGCTCCCCACAGACCAAGACACTCAGACTTTAAGGGCAAAGAGATCACTGTGATCATCTAGTCTGACCTACTGTACACATTGCAGGCCAAAGAACCTCACCCACCCACTCCTGAAAGAGACCCATAACCTCTGGCTGAGTTACTGATGTCCTAAAAATCATGGTTTAAAGACTTCAAGTTACAGAAAATTCATCATTTACTCTAATTTAAACCTGCAAGTGACCCATGCCCCATGCTGCAGAGCCTTCCCGATCAAGTGTCCCATCTCTAGCCATTGGGGATTCTTGCTACTGGCAGCTGCCGATGGGCTACATGCCATCATAGGCAGTCCCATCACACCATCCAATGACATCACACCCCATAATGATTTATGTGAAAATGCTTATGACTGTATATATGACATAACTGGAATATGTCTTATGCTACATATGCCATGTAATATATCTCTGTAAAGGTTATAATCTACTGAATATATTCATCCTATTTGTATGCATGTGTCATTTTTGTATTCAAATTTATGAATATTGGCTGTATACTTGTTTAATTTTAAATAGCCTCAGTGAAGCAGTTGGTCAGCTTCCTTTTATTATATTATTATTATTTTTTTTATAATTGGAGATATACCAATCTCCTAGAACTGGAAGGGACCTTGAAAGGTCATCAAGTCCAGCCCCCTGCCTTCACTAGCAGGACCAATTTTTGCCCCAGATCCCTAAGTGGCCCCTTCAAGGATTGAACTCTCAACCCTGGGTTTAGCAGGCCAATGCTCAAACCACTGAGCTATCCCTCCCCCCCTTTTCCTGAGAAAAGACTATTCTCAGTAAGTGCCCAATCAAGAAACACTTAAGCCAGCAATGAACTTAGAGATGCCAATCCACATCTTAGCTTTCCCAGGAATGTGGCTTGGCTGGCAAGCAACTCAGTCACGCATGGACATGCGACTTGCCAATGTGACTCCAAAACTCCATCTCATAGCTGGATTCTACACAGGGAGAGGGAGAGGTTCCCCCCCCCCACAAGAGAAAGTCTACTTAAACCCCTGGGAGACCCCTCCATTTTGTCTTCAGCTGGTTCAAGAGAGCCTCCGACCAGTGATGAGCTGCCAAAATCTTAACAACGGGTTCCCTATAAAAAGTTCTGATTTAACGGGTTCCCTATAAAAAGTTCTGATTTAAGGGATGTGCGACAGCATGTATTTTTTGTACCAATAGGGTTACCATACGTCCATATTTTCCCAGGAGGTGATTAAGAACCGAAAAGCCTGACATGTCCAGGAAAATACAGATGTATTTTAACCCTACCTAAAGTTCTTTTTTAAAAAGATGGGGCTGAACTAGAAATGAGCTCCGTTTCACATGTGTGGGTGGTGATCAGGGACAGTCTCAATTTTTGGGTCTTTTTCTTATATAGGCTCCTATTACCCCTCACCCCGGTCCCGATTTTTCACACTTGCTGTCTGGTCACTCTAGGGTGTGCACATGTGTGGGTCCCAGCTGCTCCCTGCCCCCCCCATTAAAGCAGGTGTGCAGGGTTACTGCCCTGGGAACTGCAGGGCACCAGTGGATGTGGGGCTGGCTGCAGATAGGGGCGTGGGGCAGGGCTAGCTGGAGGCAGGGAGTGACACGGGCTGGCTGTGGGCAGGTAATGCAGACGGGCGGGCTGCGGGTGGCTGTGGGCAGGGGGTAGCTGCGGGCGGCTGTGGGCAGAGGCTGGCTGCAGGCAGGGGGTGGCTGTGGCAGGGGCTGCAGGCAGAAGCTGGCTGCGGGCAGAGGGTGGCTGTGGGCAGGGGCTGGCTGGGGGCAGAGGGTGGCTGAGGGCAGAGGGTGGCTGAGGGCAGAGGGTGGCTGGGGGCAGAGGGTGGCTGAGGGCAGGGGCTGGCAGGGGCTGGCTGGGGGCAGGGGGTGGCTGCGGGTGGCTGGGGGCAGGGGGTGGGGCAGGGGCTGGCTGCAGGCAGGGAAGGCGGGGGAGGGGCGCAGACACTCACACGGAGGGGGGGGCTGGGAGCAGCAGGACGCAGCCGGGGACTCACCAGGCAGCAGCAGGAGCCCCAGGGCCAGAGGTCCAAAGAGCAGGAGCAGCAACAGGGCCAGGAGGCAGCTCACATGGCTCTCGCAGCACAGCGCAGCGCCCCCCGGCGGCCGGGAGGAGGAATTACAGGCTTCCCAGGCAAAGCCCATCAAAGCTTCCCTCGCAGGGAAGCTAGTTAACAAGCGGTTCTAAAACCGCTTCTAAATTTAACAACGGGTTCGTGCGAACTGGTGCGAACCGGCTCCAGCTCACCCCTGCCTCCGACCCTCAAAGGATACCTGAAAGAAAGTGTAATAAATGACAGTAACCAAGGGGGTGTGAAGTATCAGAGGGGTAGCCGTGTTAGTCTGTATCCGCAAAAATAACAGGAGTACTTGTGGCACCTTAGAGACTAACAAATTTATTTCAGCGTGAGCTTTCGTGAGCTACAGCTCACTTTTTCGGATGCATAGAATGGAACACACAGACAGGAGATATTTATACATACAGAGAACAATAAAAGGTGGAAGTATGCATACCAACAGGAAGAGTCTAATCAATTGAGATGAGCTATCATCAGCAGGAGAAAAAAAAACTTTTGAAGTGATAATTAAGATGACCCATAGAAGGTGTGAGGAGAACTTAACATAGGGAAATAGATTCAATTAGTGTAATGACCCAACCATTCCCAGTCTCTGTTTCAGCCTGAGTTAATTGTATCTAATTTGCATATTAATTCGAGTTCAGCAGTCTCTCTTTGGAGTCTGTTTTTGAAGTTTTTGTTGTAAAATTGCCACCTTCAAGTCTGTCACTGAGGGGTTAGAGAGGTTGAAGTGTTCTCCCACTGGTTTTTGAATGTTATGATTCCTGATGTCAGATTTGTGTCCATTTATTCTTTTGCGTAGAGGTTTGGCCAATGTACATTGCAGAGGGGCATTGCTGGCACATGATGGCATATATCACGTTGGTAGATGTGCAGGTGAACGAGCCCCTGATGGTGTGGCTGATGTGATTAGGTCCTATGATGGTGTCACTTGAATAGATATGTGGACAGAGCTGGCATCGGGCTTTGTTGCAAGGATAGGTTCCTGGGTTAGTGTTTATGTTGTATGGTGTGCGGTTGCCGGTGAGTATTTGCTTCAGGTTGGGAGGCTGTCTATAAGCAAAGACTGGCCTGTCTCCCAAGATCTGTGAGAGTGAGGGATCATCTTTCAGGATAGGTTGTAGATCTTTGATGATGCGCTGGAGAGGTTTTAGTTGGGGGCTGTAGGTGATGGCTAATGGTGTTCTGTTATTTTCTTTGGGTCATCTTAATTATCACTTCAAAAGTTTTTTTTTTCTCCTGCTGATGATAGCTCATCTCAATTGAGATTAGACTCTTCCTGTTGGTATGCATACTTCCACCTTTTATTGTTCTCTGTATGTATAAATATCTCCTGTCTGTGTGTTCCATTCTATGCATCCGAAGAAGTGAGCTGCAGCTCACGAAAGCTCACGCTGAAATAAATTTGTTAGTCTGTAAGGTGCCACAAGGACTCCAGTTCTTTTTAAAGAGTTCTGTGACACTTAAAAGACTAACAAATGTATTGGAGCATGAGCTTTCATGGGTGAATACCCACTTTGTCGGATGCATGTGTGAGGGGGTGTGAGTGATTGCTGGACTCAGACTAGGAGGAGACTAGTCTGTTAAAGGAAGCTTACTGGAACACCTCTGAGGGTGAGGTTTTATCTGTATTCAGTTTTAGGCATAGACTTGCATGTTCTATTTTATTTTGCTTGGTAATTCACTTTGTTCTGTCTGTCATCACTTGGAACCAATTAAATCCTATTTTTTGTATTTAATAAAATCACTTTTTACTTATTAATTAACCCAGAGTATGTATTAATACCTGGGGGATGGGGAAAACAGCTATGCATCTCTCTGTCAGTGTTATAGAGGGCGAACAATTTATGAGTTTACCCTGTATAAGCTTTATATGGGGTAAAACGGATTTATTTGGGAGTTGGGCATCTGAGTGTTAGAGACAGGAACACTTCTTACACTGAGGACATGCATCTGACGAAGTGGGTATTCACCCATGAAAGCTCATGCTCCAAAACGTCTGTTAGTCTATAAGGTGCCACAAGACTCTTTGCTGCTTTTACAGATCCAGACTAACACGGCTACCCCTCTGATACTTCTTACACTGCTTTTTCAGTTAAGCCTGCAGTTTGTGGGATGTGGTTCAGACCTGGGTCTGTGTTTGTAGCCAGCAAGCATGTCTGGCACAACCAGGCAAGGCTCTGGAGTCCCAAATTGGCAGGGAAAGCAGGGGCAAAAACAGTCTTGGCATATCAGTTGGCAGCCCCAAGCAGCTTTCTGTGATCCAACCTGTCACACATCCCCTCCATAAACATATCTAGTTTGGTCTTGAAATCAGTTAGGATTTTTGCCCCCACTGCTCCCCTTGGGAGGCTGTTCCAGAACTGATGGTTAGAAACCTTCACCTAATGTCAAGCTTAAACTACTTGATGGCCAGTTTATATTGTGTCAATTACGGTGCTTAACTTAAGTGACTCCTCTCCCTCCCTGGTATTTCTCTCTGATGTATTTATAGAGAACATACATATCTCCCTTCAGCCTTCTTTTGGTTAGGCTAAACAAGCCAAGCTCTTTGAGTCGCCTCTCATAAGTATGTATTCCATTCCTTGGATCATCCTAATAGTCCTTCTCTGCATCTGTTCCAGTTTGAATTCATGTTTCTTAAAAATGGCAGACCAGAACTGCACACAGCAGTCCAGATAGGTCTCACCAGTGCCCTGTATAATGGTATGAACACTTTCCTGTCTCTACTGGAAATACCTCCCCTGATGCATCCTAGGACTGTACTAGCCCTTTTTTTTTTTTTTTTTTAAACAGCTGCATTACATTGATAGCTCATAGTCATCCTGTGATCGACCAATACACCCAGGTCTTTCACCTCCTCCGTCGTTTCCTACTGATAAGTCCCCAGCTTTGCACTGTTAATTTCATCTAATTTCTTTTACTCCAATTAAAAGGTCATCCAGACCTTCTTGTATGACATTCTAGTCCTCCTCTGTATTGGGTCATCTGCAATTTGTGTCATCTGCAGATTTTATTAGCACAGTTTTTTTTGCCAAGGTCAGCAATAAAAATGTTAAATAAAAGATTGGTCCCCAAACTGATCCCTGAGGAATTCCACCAGTAACCTCCCTCCAGCCTGACAGTTCACCTTTCAGTATGACCCACTGTAATCGCCGTTTAACCAGTTCCTTATCTACCTTTCAATTTTCATATTAATCCCCATCTTCTCCAATTTAACTAAGAATTTCCCATGTGAAATTCTATCAAATGACTTACTGAAATCAAGGTCGATTAGAATTATTGCATTTCCTTTGTCTAAAAAAAATTAGTTATCTCAAAGAAGGAGGTCAGTGGTCTGGCATCATCTACCTTTTGTAAAACCATGTTGTATTTTATCCCAATTACCATTCACCTCCACGTCCTTAACTACTCTTTCTTTCATAATTTGTTCCAAGACCGTGCATACAATTGAGGTCAAACTAACAGGCTTGCAGTTTTCTAGATAATGTTTTTCCCCTTTCTTTAAAAAAAAGGGACTGTATTAGCTATTCTCCAGTCATAGGGTACAACCTCCAAGTTTACAGATTAATTAAAAATCCTTGCTTTTGGGCTTGTAATTTCATGTGCCAGCACCTTGAATATTCTTGGATGGAGATTATTCACCCCTCCACCCCGATTTGGTCCCATTAAACTATTTGGGTATGCCTTCCACTTCAGAAGGTGAACACACCCTCTGCCTCAGGGGTTAACAAAGCAGCTATTTTTTTAAAAAGTCAAAACAGGCTATTTTGACAATTTTTAAAAAATTGTTTTCTTACAAAATGATGTTCTGGAAAAATCAGCCCAATTTAATGACTTATTTAGATTTCAACAGAATCCGATAGTCTAATGGAATAATGGTTCTGTCAGAATTTCTCCAATCAGCTGTAAAAAGCAGCACTTTAAATTTCACCCAAAAGTCATTTGGTAGCCCTTACAGTGTGCTCACTTGTATGCCTTTCTCAAAAGACTGTCAGCTTCATTCTTGTATAAGAAATTTCTGAATGACAAATAACTTTAGGGGAACTAATATCTGTCTGTGGGAAATTCACAAACAGAAAAGGAGATGAAGTTTACTCAATATGTTAGTTATTGTGAATTAGTTGCTAACCTCTAGTTAATAAGTGTTTTTCATTCTTCCTATTATCTCAGTTTATAAATTAAAGCTAGCAAGTGTGGCATGGACCTGAAGATCTAAGAAGAAGAAAGAGGTGTCATTCTGTCCTGAAGACTTAAAAAACCCACCTGTCCTGCTGAATTTTATTGAATTACACAAGTCCCTGCAAAAAGATCACACCCTTTTCACAGGTGGAATTATTAGGGATCCAAGACTATCACCTGGTTATTCAACTCCAAACCTAATGTTGCCTGTACAAACAAGCATATATCTAATAAAATAATAGCAAAGTGAGAAATGTTAGTAATGGGGATAGATATACATACAAATATGCAAAGTAAGATAATGAGATAAAACCATTTAATCCATCATTTAAACCCCTTGTTGTTTTCTTATACAACAGCAATTAATTGCTTCTTAAATAAACACAGCGTTTTGGTATTCAACAGTACCTGGTTATAGTCATGTATCTATAACTATCCTAATATTGTGTAGTAAATGTGATCGTTATATTGTCTCACCTGCCCCCAATGCTATAATTTCTGAAAAGTGAGACAATGTTACAAATAATATTATGGTTTCATTCTATCAACCATTTATACTTGTGTTAGAGACTGTATTAGTGGTCTCCTCAAAGCCCTTTTTACCCATTATAGATTAAGGATCTTCAAATAACTTGCTTTATAGCGTCTTATTTCAATTTACCTGCCATTCTTTTTGCCCTCTGGAACACTTAATTATATTGTCTTTGCAATGAGTTGACCAGCTGAACGTCAAATTGCACTCTTAGATTGTCTTAGTGCTAAACAATACTCTTAACAAACATTTGCTTCCAAGAACTGTAACACCATCTGTCAGACCTTATAATTCATCACTGAGTGGATGGATTTACCTAAAGATCTACACAACTGGCATTTCAAAAATCTACTTTATTGTAAGAAATAAAAGTAAGTCATGAAAAGTATCAAAGGAAGCATATTTTGGAAGTATAAAAATAATAGGTCACAGAGTAGTAGTGGTACAATAGCCCAGCTTTGACTTCCAGCTTTGCGAGTTTATGCAAGAGGACAAACTTGCTCCTCACAACACTGTTGTAGCATTGGTTGATAACATTCTGGTGCAAGTCATCGCATTGCATCACAGCACTGTCACATGGCATCAAATGGCGCCCTTTGGCAAGAAAGGTACTATATGGAGATAAAATAGTACTAAAATCATTATTCTTTAAGGTACTAGTAAAAAATCTAGTAACACCAAAGATACAAAAGAGTCCTTTCAGATGAATGAATTTTGGACCTATGTCATGTCATCCCACACACTAATCTAATTTTCACTTATCATGGATTAGGCACTTTAGCAATGAATATGGCTGTAGTATGGGAGGTTCACAGGCATTAAGTTTGCTTTGTGTCTTTTTAACTTCATTTGAATTTTCCAGACTTTGCATGGTTTTTGTGTATCCTAGTAACTGAGTCTGTAATGCATATTTGTCATTTTTAAAATGTACAAAATAAAATCATAGTCCTCAGCTCATGTAAATTTACATATGTCCATTGACTTCAATGAAAACTGAGCTTTTATTTATTTTACTTCAGTGGAAATCAGGAGAAGTGGTAAACTTTGGATTCATTTATATGGAAAAATAGGTATGATTCGGTTTCCCTTCTCTCCTTACATGACTACACACTGGGTTTGAAGGGATTAATTTCTTTCTTGAAACAAGACAAGCCATTCAGTGATGGAGATAAGTCATTCACCCTGAATGAACTATCAGGAGCTGAAATCACTAGGTGGAGATATAATATAAATCCCTAGAAAAGTAAACATGTCTAGAGAAGTACTACCCCCAGGGGAAAATATTGCATATTCTGATTTTCACTGGTTTAAGAGGCTCCTCAAACAAAGAGCTGAGAACTGTAAACTGATCACCCTGCTACAGAGGAGGGGTCATTCTCACTTTGGCCAAGAATTGATAGGACACCATGACCAAGAGTGACAGACCCTGTTGAAAGGGCTTGAAGTAATTTGAGACCTACAAACTATGTGCTAGATAAGTATTGCCTGGCAAGCATGCACGTAAGCTGTGTATTGTGTTATGATACATATTCTCTGTAATGTTTTTGTTCTAAATAAATAAATACTTTCCTTTATGAAGGCTGGCTGGTCACTGGCTAACCCTGTCATTGCCCTGAGAGAACAGGATGGCAGGTGATAAACTAAACTCAGACTTTCTATGGTCATCGCAGTGGATTGCACGAGAAATTGCAGCTGAATCCCAAGTCTGGAGAGAAAGGAATGCGGGTTGCTGCCCTAGAAAGGTGATGGCTAGAGCCTCAGACCTGAGCAGGGCACCCTCAAGGAGGCCAAGAAGGGGTCAGAGATCAGTTACCTTATGTTTTTGATTCTATAGGTCAGAGCCTATACACTGAAAGATAAAGAAGCAGAGTCCTTCCACCAATTCTAATATATCACCACTGGGTCTCCCCAACAGAATGGAGAAATGTGAGAGCAAAGCTGATCACATATGTAATTAGCACAATTTTACACTAGGAACATTCAGAATGTCTGATCATTGTTGTGAATCTCACAGAAAATCCACATTGCTTGGTTACTGGAGCAGGTAATGTGTAAACACGATTGGAAAAGAGGATTTCTATTAAGATGGGGGTGAGGAGAGGAGTAAAGCCCGTGAATATGAGGCATTTAAGAGCAGTATGAATTCAAAAGCTTAGATGTCAAAAAAATAAAAAAAACATAAGGGTGGAATTAATAAAGGAACAGAAAAGACAGCATGTGAGTACATCATGGTCTGAGGTCTTGACAGAAGGTCAAAAGCAGGAAGCAGCAAGCTTTTAAACACTTTAAATCACTTTAATGGATAGAGTGGGCAAGAAGTGGCAGAACCTGAACCCAACAGGTTCTAGCCTAAAGAGTAAACTGAACCTGAACCCAACAGGTTCTTAGCCTAAAGAGTAAACTGAAGTGAGCTGAAAAGAACATGGGAAAGAAACTGTAAAAAATTAAAATACTGAGAATTAAAATCATAAAGAGATTAATTAAAACAAGATAAACCTCAATAATCTGTTAGTTCTCAGATATGCTTGTTTTTCTAATACCTTTTTGTGAAACAATATATTAACCAACCCCCCCCCACACCTTTTGAAGTTCACATGTGAAATGCTCATAGGACTGCAAGAGACACTAAAATTGGTGTAGAACACATTTTCTTTTGGATGGGTGATACTCAAGGAAAAAGTATTATATTAACCTGGAAGTGACTGCAAATGATCCTGCTAGATGTAACGGTTCTGGTAGATTATACAGTCTGCAGACACACATGGTGGTTCTTGTACTCTGTTGCTGTGTCACTCAATGAAATTCAGATGATATTTCATATTGTGCTTGTCTTTGCTTGTTGTTGTTGTCTGGCATTTTTCAGGAGTCTGGGCCTTATTTCCCACTGCCTTGCACTATGTGTAGAGAGACAAGTTGGGTGGCTCCCATTCCCGACTTTGGCTCTGTCCCTTAAATCTGGCATCTGGCCTTGGACTTCAACTCTGGGCTCCTATTCCTAACTCCTTCTGTAACCACTAGACCTGACACCTTCTCTAACCATGAGGCATAGGGTTGACAGTGTCCAGTTTTTCACTTGAATGCCTGGTTGAAAAGGGACTCTGGTGGCTCTGGTCAGTACTGCTGACCGGGCCATTAAAAGTCTGGTTGATTGTGCAGCAGGGCTAAGGCAGGCTCCCTGCCCACTGTGGCTCTGCGTGGATCTTGGATGCAGCAGTATGTCCCCCACTCTGGCTCCTAGGCACAGGGGCAGCAAAAGGGGTCCACATACTGTCCTCACCTCAAGTGCCAGCTCCGCAGATTCCATTGGCTGGGAACCGCTGCCAATGGGAGCTGTGAGGGTGGCACCTGTGGACAGGGCAGCATTCAGAGCCACCTGGCCACTCCTCCGCATAGGAGCCAGAGTGGGGACATGCTGCTGCTTCCGGGAGCTGCTTGAGGTAAGCACCGCCTGGAACCCACATTCCTGACTCCCCGCCCCCGCCCCCTCCCCACACCCTAACCCCCTGCCCCAGCCCAGAACCCCCTCTCGCACTCTGAACCCTTCACCCCCTGCCTGGAGTCCACTCCTGCACCCCAAATCCTTCATCCCTGGCCCCAAACCAGAGCCCACACCCCCAGACAGAGCCCTCAACACCTCCTCCCCTCACCCCAACCCACTGCCTCAGCCAGAACTGCCTCCCACACCCTGAGCTCCTCATTTCTGGCCCCATCCTGGAGCCCCCCATCTGAAGCCCTCACCCCATCCTGCACCCCAACCCCCTGAGCCAGCCTGGTGAAAATGAGCAAGTTAGTGAGGGTGGGGAGAGCACATGACAGAGGGAGGGGGGATGGAGTAAGCAGGGGGCGGGGCCTCAGAGGAGGGGTAGTGCAAGGATGTTCGGTTTTGTGCGAGTAGAAAATTGGCAACCCTATGAGGCATGACCACCCACATCCCAGTCACTGACACTGTCTACTCTGCTATTCATACCTCTGCCAGCTGGGAATGTAATGTCTGTACTCTATATGCCTCCACTAGTGTAGATCTACCCTAAAAAACAGAAGTGTAGCTGAAGCAGCATGAGTAGTGAGATAGACCAGCTGCTCATATATGTACCTAGGGTTTCAGAGAGGATTTTACTTGGGTGGCTAGCCCTTCCTGCTGCTCAAGCCACCATGGCTGTCCTTCTATTTCTGACATGCTCAATCAGAGCTAGAATGGGTACAGCTACCCAAGCTGGAAATTACACCTCTACTCCAGTGTAGACATATAGACACACCCCTTGAATACAGCAAGGCCTCAGAATGGTAGCGTTTAAATACACTCACGTGGCAGAGTTGTAGTTGACTACACAAGGAGCAAGGAATTAGAGAATCAGTCTTTTGAGCACTAGACCTGTTACAAAAGCAACAGAGCTTCTGAAAAGAAAGCATTCAAGACATGGCAATGAATCTGAATAGACTATGTTACATTTCAGACTCGAGTCTGAAAAATCAGACAACCAGCAGTATGTATGCCAGCCCAGCACTGGAGTCTAATGAGAAAAAACAAACCTGAAACAGTGTAACTCACATGCTTTATACTACAGCATTTGACTTTGTTTGGTGCAGAGAAAAGGGGAGGAGACATGGAGTTCAGGTGGAATGCTCTGTGTCTCTGTACACGTGCAGAGTGAAGGCCAGGGGAACTCAGTGAGACGGGCTGAGACATAGTGTGTGGCTGTTACTAGATGTTCAGTAGCCATTTCTGTAGCTGTACAGGATGGTTTAATTGTGGTTAAGGAGCACACAAATTCACCATTGGAGAGCTGAACCAATCAGAGATGGAAGGGGACAAAGATTCTCAATATAGACATTAAAGACAGCCTTGTGTACGCAGCATCTGATTCATGTCGGACCAAGAGATGTGTCTGCTGTGAGGGCTGGATCCTAACACCTGCATCACCTTGGATACTGGCTACAGATGTCTATTTCACCAGCAACTGAGAGGAACAGCCAACTATTAACCTAGAGGCTGGACTGCTGTTAGCTATGGAGATCCCTCAGACTGTTTGTTGACAGTGTTCTAAAGCATTTGGAAGGACTGGGGTAGTACCATCACTCAAATTCTGAAAAGTCCAGGTGATACACACTACATACTACAGACACACTACAAAGGCTGAGAGTTTCATCTCAGAGAGGAGTAGAGAGAAGTGTGTTTGTAGGTGTGTGCTAAAATACAACAGTTTAAATATATTGAAATTTTGCATTTAAATATATGTAATAAGAACAAAAAGTGGAAGTATGTATAAGAAACATCAATAGATTTACTGTGTAATAGCTTTTGTTTAAATGTTATTCATACTATTTCAAATACTGTTAGAAAAGATTTTAAGTAGTATACAATTTTTTTTAAATGTGCATTAACTGTTTGTTTCCTAAGAAATTGGCTGGTGCTGTGTCTTTGACTATGACAGGGAACTGCTATTAACAGCTACATTCAAGGTTTTACATACAATAGCCCTGAGATTTATCTGTGTGTAATGCTTTCAGAAAAGTCCTGGAAAAGCAGAACTCTGACCTGTGCTTCAGCAAACAGATAAGCGGAGATGCAGGAAGAAGGGGAGGATGATAGAGTTATGTCTGAGCATCCCTACACCCACTACCTCATTACAACAGTGTGTATTTTGGCCCTGATTAGGAGTTTTGAGTAGACGGGGACCAAAAAAAGCATGCATGAAAGTGAATTTAAAAAAAGATGAATTACTTATATAGGAAATCTGCAGGATAAACAAGTCAGGCTCATGGAAAGCAACATATGAGAGTTCAGTGATGTGTGGAAGAGACCAAGTATTTTAAAGGCAACAAAATCTACCCCAAACAATCACACAACTGCTATCAATTCTTAGCAATTCAGAGGCAGCCTTAAATACTATACCTTTAAGAAGAGTTCCATTGTATACCAGCTAACTTATAAAACTGAGCACTCAAATATGAACTGGAAAGTATCATTTATATAAGGAGTTGGAAAACTGAATAAGTTGTGGTGGGCACGATGTAGAACGGCCAACTGGATACCCTGCCTAAAGGATGGGCTTAAATTACCATACAGACGAGAAAACTGTAATGGAAAAAAGTGGGGCTGTTTTCCTTGAAAATACAAGGTGCACTTGCAAACCATTTTCACCGCACATAAAATAAATAGTCTACGAGGATCCTTATTGTACTGAAATGTGGAAGGAACATAAACAAAACACTGAAATGACCAGGTGAATAGTGAAATACTTAACAAAGGGAGGAAATATCAAAGAGACAGCAATCTAGCTGCAGTCATCTGAAGCATGAAACAAGAAAATATTAAAATGGAAAGTGTTTTAAAGCCATTAGGCCTTTAAACCCCAATACTGATGCTGAAAGTTGAGAATCTGAGGGTAGCAGGCACTCTAGTTCTGAAATTGAAACTGAAAGGCGACAACCTAGAGGCAACATTCATGCAAGCCCTGATGATCAGCCTGAAAGAATAGAGCCTGAGGGCACAAAACATACAGACCATGACAGTAAGTTTGCAAGCAGGGAGCTTCAGGGCAAGAATCACTCAGACCCTAACAATGAGTTGGTATAGACTGATCTTAAGGGCAGCATGTATTAAGCCCCTGAAACTGAAAAGGTAAGGAGATAACTGAGGCTCCTGTGAATGTTATAGACCTTGATAATGAGCCTGATTGGTAGGAGATGGAATGTGGCACACATTCATACTCTGAATTTAAATGAGCACAGGATAGAAACGGACCTGAAATTGAAATGGAGTAAGGGGGGAAAAAATAAGGAAGACAACACAGCCAGACTTACTGCCAAAACTAACACCAAGAATAATGCAATAGTCTCTACTGTGTGCATCTAACCCTAACACATGGGCCACATCTGGGAATAGAAATTGTGTGTCAGGCTATGAATACTCACAAAATTGGGGTTGGGGTGTGGGAGGGGGTATGAGCTCTGCGGGGGGGCGGGTCTGGGGATGAGGCGTTTGGGATATAGGCGGGTGCTTTGGATTGGGACCAAGGGGTTCAGATGGTGGGAGGGGGATTGGGACTGGGGCAGGGGTGCGGAAAAAGGTGCAGATTCTGGCTGGGGGTGCGGGCTCTGGGGTGGGGCTGGGGATGAGAGGTTTGGAGTGCAGGGTGCAGGAGGGTGCTCCGGGCTGGGATTGAGGGGGTTGGAGAACAGGAGGGGGATCAGGTCTGGGGCAGGGGGTTGGGACGTGGGGAGAGGCTCAGGGGGCGCAGGCCCCAAGTGGCGCTTACCTCAAGCAGCTCCCAGAAGCAGTGATATGTCCCTCTCAGGCTCCTACGCGGAGGTACGGCCAGGTGGCTCTGCACGCTGTCCCATCCACAGGCACCCCTCTGCATTGGAGTGCATAAGAGCTGGAGCGGGGCCATGCTGTGGCATCCAGGAGCTGTGTGGTGCGGCCCCTGACCCAGTGCCCCCAGCTGGAGTGTCAGAGCGGGGACGAGCCACGTGGGCCTGCTTAAAACAGCTCTAAGGACAGATCTGGCCCACGGGCTGTAGTTTGCCCACCCTGATCTAACCTATGATATTACATTAATAAAATTGACTGCCATAGGAACTTGCATAATGTGAGTTACAGCTAATCAAAAGGACTCCATTAGTGCATTCCAACTGTGCAAAAGCCCCTTTCCTGCAGTGAAATAAAGTTCTCACAACTTTTTGTTCTGGATCCTGATTAGAGACAAAATCAAATGTCAACAAAAATTTCCCGCAGGACAGAGATACAGTTTTTCGATCAGCTCTACTTTTTAATAGTTGTGGAGTGCAGTTCAAAACAAAAACACAGAGCCACTACTATGTTTCCTCATGGTGTTATTTCCCCCCCCTCCCCCGCCATACACAGTGATTCAAGTGTATTTTTCAGCCTGAGATTTCATATTAGAGAAAACAAAAATCAAAGAAAGAGTTAATGCCACTGAGAGAGAGAAGATTGATTAACATGCTGCATATAAACAAACACAAAATGGCAGCTGCCTCACATATGCCCCTTCACCAGTCAGGGAGAATCATCTACGTTTCAGATAAAGAACACAAAATAGAATGACAAGACTTCTTTTTAGCTGCATAACTACTTTCACCACATCTATGATCTTATCACGTCTCACAAGCCAATCAAAATTCAATCAAACTTCCTTTCCTGCTGGTTTCATTTCAGTTCCTGAAACCTGTACACTACTAAAAAATTTCTGTCCAATGTTTCAGAGACCCAGTACAGCTGGTTGCATCAGTTGTGCTGAGTTTTGTGATAACTATTATGAAAAAATACAATAGTATATTTATGCTAAATGCATACTGAGAGTATTTTTTTTCCATGAGAGGGCTTTTAGACCTCTATCTTTCAATCTTATCTTCATAAAGTATTTTAGATTTGAATTTAAAAATTAAATGGTTTGTAAATCCACATTCCTCCCATGTCCACAGTTTCTACTTCCCTCCTTAATGAGGTAGCAGTTGATGAATCTAACTGGGAACATTTGACTGTTCTGTTTGGCAGCAGTTCTCCCATACTCTAGAATTATGGAAGTAATCACATACTGAAAAAAATATATCCCTACTACAGCTGATGTTATGGTCCTCAGATTTCCAATTTACATGTTTTAAATTAATGACTGTTTATTCTGCTATATAATAAAGATAATAGTTATCATAGGAGCTAATCCATTGCATACTATAGTACTCTTGCTATCTCTGAGATTCACAATAGATTCCGCTTACAGGACACAAAATAAGCAGCACAGTAAACAGGCTTTTCCCCTCATTGCATGACAAAAACTGCAGTTTATCTAAACCATTTATTGAAAAGACAAATATCCTTTGTTAACCTTTAAAAGAAGATTTTTATTCTTTCCATGACCAAACTGTATAAAATAAGGAATGTGAAGGAAAATAAGGGAGGTAAGCAGATTTAGGCATATAAAGGACAACTGGAGTTTGATACAATGTGGACTTCATTCACTAGTCATTTCAGGCATGCCATTTGACCAGCAATTGCTTTAGTGCCAATTGAATGGGAAATCAGTTTGAGTGGTGTAGCATGCTACCAAGAATAGCACTTAATAAGTAATCTGTTTGGATACAAGTTTCACTGTTTCTCTCTACCGGTCCTCAGCATAATCCTGGATACAAACATTTCCAAACTTGTGGAAAGTTTGGAAATGGATCTGAGCTTTGGTCTTTGGACCCATGCCTAATGCTAGAAGAAAGGTATCCAACTCAATCCAACGGTAGTCTGAGACAATATCTGTTCCTACACACAGATGTTCACGCTGTCCCAAGGAAAAAAAGGAAAAAAAAAAAAAGAACAGCACAACTCAGTTTTCTAAATAAAGGCTGGCTAGTTGAAAGAGAGAAGATATCTATTTGTGATCGAATAATGCCCTCCCAACTAAGATGACATGAGAGTAATCTGCATATGGAATGTATACACAGATAATTTCTTAAACAAGAAGAATCTAAGAAAAAGTGACTGAACACTAGGTAAGGGTGAGCAGAATCCTCTTACTTTGCTTTGTTGTCCCACTTTTTAAATCTATTTTAAGTCCTAGTTACAACTATTGGCACTATATAAATACCAGAGACAGACATGGTATCTCCTGGCTAGAGCCTGGAACCTTCCCCTGTGATGGTGGGTGAAATTTTTAAGGTGCCCTCCCACTGACTGCCAATACCTATTTTAGTCTAACAGGAAGGTGAAGGAATAGGAAATTCATTTTCTCTGTGAGTCTGTAGTTGTGATATAGGAAAGGGAAGGAAATTGGGAGGGTGAGGGTGGGAGTATTGAGCACTATGCTTTTTTGGTCTATTTATGATTGTCTAAAATGTCTGTTTCCATAGTATCAGAGTGCTGAGGTGGACCCTATGGAGGAGGGCTTCACTGAGAGAGGGGGGGGCATGATCTGTAGAGCTACCAGCGAAGGATGAAGTCCTGTGAGAGGCAGGGAGTTTTTCTTGTTAGAGCAAAGACAGTTCAGGGGGTTGATTTCATATTATAGATATTATTCCATCGGCATGTTATTTTCTAATTGAGCTTCCAAATTACACATCTTATAGTGTTTGATTTCAAGTCAATTTCTAGAACCTACAACATTTGACTTTACTGGGTTGATTGAGCAAAATTAATTTGTCTGTGTAGATTATTACACACACACACACACACACACACACACCTTCCTAAGACATCCTGTACTGCTGAATTTCCATAAGTTTGTATTCATTAAAATTAAGCAATAGTTGGTATGCACTATATGAGGGATCTGCAACCTTTGGCATGCGGCTCGCCAGGGTAAGCACCCTGGCGAGCTGGGCCAGTTTGTTTATCTGCCACGTCCACAGGTTTGGCCAATCATGGCTCCCACTGGCTGTGGTTCGCCGTCCCAGGCCAGTGGGAGCCAAGGCCAGAGGAAGCCTGGTGGGCCACGTGCCAAAGGCTGCTGATCCCTGCACTATATAATAGTCATCTTCTAGCAAGATAAATGCAAGCTACAGGTTATCTTCTGCTTTTCTTTCTCTGTTTATTGGCAGACAATATACTTGCATTATAAAGTGAACAATCTGAAAAGGAGATAATCACTAACAGTTTATTAACTCAAAATAAAGGTGGCCCAGGCGCATTCTGGAAACATTCAAAACAGCTGACTGTTGTAGAATGACGAAAAAGATGTTTTTGAGTATGACTAACTATATGCTCTCTTTTTGCAAAAGAAATTTGCAAATTGGGGGGGGGGGGGGAGAGATAGCTCAGTGGTTTGAGCATTGGCCTGCTAAACCCAGGGTTGTGAGTTCAATCCTTGAGGAGGCCATTTAGGGATCTGCAGCAAAAAATTGGTCCTGCTAGTGAAGGCAGGGGGCTGGACTCGATGACCTTTCGAGGTCCCTTCCAGTTCTAGGAGATTGGTATATCTCCAATTATTACCTATTACCTTTATTACCTTTAAATTGATCCCAGAATTTTAGTAGTACCACTTTATAGATAAAAACAGAATTCAACTGACTTGTTGTCTACATAGTAAAAAAATACTTTAGCTTAACGAATCTTATGCCCAAGGGTTAATACCTTGTTTTTCAGTCCAAAGCTTAGGAAGGCAAGAAACCCACATGGTGTCAGGTTGGTTCTTCTACTATCTTTTCTTTTAGGTCTTTGGAGGAATAAAAGAAGCCATGGAACTAACTCTCAATGGGTGTCACCATCTTGGATTTTGCATCAAGATGATATTGCTGTGAATCAGGTCAATGGACAAACTTCTTCAGGACAGATCTCTTGCTATAGTGTCTCTTCTATTGGTGTAAGGCTTGATCCAAAGATCAGTCCCTGAAGCTTGATCAAGAAATGCATTCCGCTCACTTGAATTCATTTGCCTTCAACAGAAGTCATGCATGGTGAACACATCTCAGAATCAGGCCCCTTTTGTTTGAGTCACCTTCAATTTAATCTGCAAACCAATATCAAGTTTGATTTATTAGGGCTGTAAGGCTGAGGGTGTGCACTGACTGTAAAATGCTCTGGGCAAAGTGAAAGTAAGGAAGAGAGTTATTCTAAAAATGTCTTTACTAAAGATGCATGATTTTATTATGCCTCTGAATTATAGATATGCCAGCTCATTCCTGTCTCATTCATGAGCCTGTCATGGTAAGCAGAAAATATAGTTAGTTATTCAAAACAAATTGTTACATAGAAAATAATGTATTCTTGCACACACCTTTTTAAAAACTAAGTATGAAATATGAATGTGCTTTTGCACGATATATGTGGTTGTATTGTTTATAACAAGAAAATTGGAAATAGAGAGCTCTCATTTGAAGAAATATTGGTGCCTGTTTTTTCTTTTAACTTTTTGTACTTAAATTTAAGTAATAATTTATCTGGTGTTAGCAGTGAAACCTAAAGAAAACAACCCTACAAAAAGTACTGAAATAAGTGTTATTGCTGCATTTGTTCAGATGTAAATAGAGTTAAATAAATATGTAATCCACAGACATCTCAGAAACACATCAAATCTCAGTTTGGAGATTTACAGTTTTGAAAAATTCACTTTAAAATATTAAATGCAAAATCAACTATGTTTATATCTATAGCTCTGTACCTAAACCATTGCCTCAAACAAACAGAAAGACAGACATCTCATGTTCTTTTTAATAGACTGTTTTTCATCAGATAGTAGATTCAGACCTGTGGATATATTTCGGAGAGTCAAAGCAGGAGTCCCTATAACAACAGCACCAAATAAAAATAGTGTGCAACGTATTTACAAATTTTATAACAGAAATCCGATCAAGAATATTCTAGTAATACCAGGCCTTTTTTCCCTCAAACACATTCTGGCTCCTTTAGAGAAAATAGATCTGTACCTAAACCACTGCCTCAACAAATGAACTCCCACACTACACAAATTTAGGAATAGAAAGTAGGGCTTGTCCCAAGCATTGACACAGCAACATGCACTAACTTTCAGTATTGACAGTCTGAATTAAAGTCCTTTGAAGCCATTGAGAGTCTATCCATTAAGTTCAGTGAGCTTTGGATCAAGCCCTCAACACACCTTTGCATACATCTCAGCATGCTTTTCATCAAGTCTGGTTGAAAGAGCTGGAAGTCTGGCTGCACATGTGTCTGTTTTCTTTGTAGGATCAGTGGATATGCAGAGTCTAGTTGCATGATTGGGCCCATAGATGAAAAACAGGAATGTAACTGTACTTTCTTGGGTAGTCAAAACACTTTAGGTGGTGGATAAATACCATTATATCCATCTTACACACCATGAAACTGAGTCACAACAATTAAAGGCCCACAGCTGGCCTGGGTTAGCTGATTCGGGTTCACAGGGCTCAGACTGCGGGGTTGTAAAATTGCTGTCAGACATTCAGGCTTAGGCTGGAGCCCGAGCTCTGGGAAACCAAACCCAAGCCTGGCGAGCCCAAGACAGCTGACCTGGGCCAGCCCTGGCCATGCCGTGGGTCTTTTATTCCAGTGTACATGCACTTATACTGGTTAGGTGACTTGGCCAACTTCACACAAATGCATGATAGACCCCAGATGTCCATAGTTTGAATGCCATACTTCTTTCTACGGTGCCACAGAGCGTCCCTTGTATCTTTCAGCCTCCAAATGAAGTCCACAAAATTCTTAATCCAGGAATGTATCAAGTAGCCTCAGAATCACCATAGATTACAGTTTATTTTCATATTCTGACCTTCAAGCAAAAATATCACCTTGGGCCCTATTTAGCATTTCTTGCTCAGGCAAAATTCACACAGAAGCCAGAATAATTAGGCAGTAAAATTGTGCTGAGGGCTTAAGTGGAACAGACTTTGTACAGGCTCTCTGTGCAAGGGTGAAATTCACCCCTAGCGAGTCATCTGATAGTTAATACAAATGAGACGGACTTTCTGAAGGTGAGAGTCAATGAGAAATGGTTCAGCAGTTCAGATAATGGGTCTCATCCAGCTTGTATAGAGGAAGCAGCACAGAACAGGTGGTGTGTAAGAAGAAGAGAACTGGGATGGGCTGTACCACTCAACAGGTTATTATGTTAGATACAAAATCACTGATGTATCAACATTACTTCCCACGGCAACTCATTTACTTTGGACGGGTTAATCAGTGTTTTAAAAAATCTGTCAGGTGCTCAGTGCCAAGTTTAAATATTATCTTTTTTTCATATCCCGCTCTATCTATAGTTACAGTGATAAAATGAAGATGTAAGGACATGCTGAGACACAGTATCCTAATATAAAATGCTGTCATGCTGTAGGTTAGGTTAAACACTGCAATAAAGGTGCCTGTAATAAATTAAGTTGAAATGTATTATTTTCTATGGGCCATTTTTCTGGCTCTCACTGAAGTCAATGGGTGCTGAAGGTGGCTCAGGATTTTTGGTGACTCAATTTGTATGTTGAAACCTAACAATAGGGTCTAACCAAGTTTGATTAAATTGCTCAATACTCTCATTGCTCTTGGTAAAGGGATCCTTCAACATATTCAATTTAAACCCCCTTCTGTGAATTTGCGTGGTTTTACCTTAATGTCACTGTACAACTTATAATAGATTGATGTTATGACCTTCAAGTTCTGGTGCTCATCACAATAGTTACATAGGACCTGATGCCATGTCTCTTGGAAATACTGGCAAGAAGGGGTCTTGCAAGAGGAGAATTCTGTGACTCTTTTCTACAGGCTTGTTGACATCTTTTTATCTGGGGACTTTGCGATTTTACCCTCTTCCTGCAGCAGAGGTAGCAGTGAATCTTTAGCAATCTCCCAGTGATACAAGGCTGTATGCAACGAGGCCTTATGACACTCCTCTCTCTTTTTCCCCCTACTCACCCATTTCCCTGTTTACTCAGCTGGTGGCTGTTGTTGGGGTTTCCCCAGCGTTAAGAATGCTCAGCAAAAAAATTAATAGCACTTCAGCGTCCACTTGTGGCTACCCTGCCCTAGCCCATCACCCTTCTTTGCTTTCCATAACCACATGCAGGTCCCATAACGTCACCCCCACTAGAAGCAGGTAAGATAGAGCTATGGATAACTTTTTACTCCCTTCCAAAAATAGGCAAGTTCAGTCAGCTCAGAACAAAGATATAAGGAGAACAATTGGCCTGTGGACAGAAAAGACAGACTGCAGTACCTAGATATAAAAGGTGTCATCTAACATATAAAGTGTAGTTACATCAGGTCCTTGATACCGTCATGTATTATTATTTTCTGGTGTTACTCCCATCAGACAAAATTCCCACTGTCCAAAGACAGAAGTCCTTACTTACAGACAAAGAGCCCTTTACTGTGAATCAATGGTAATTTGAAGGTGCTGACCACCTTACAGAACTGGTGCATTGCATAACAAGATAATGTACTCAGTCACAGCTCAGGCAATGCTTCCAGTGACTTAAATGGAAGTTTTTCCTTCAGCAAAGTGCAGGGGGTAGAGCTGTGCAAATAATTGAATTTTTGGCTTGCTGGCTGAACCAAGAAAAAAATCCCCCCAAACTGTTTTGGGTCAGCCAAAAGTGATTTTAAAAATATTTTTTTCAGTGAACCAAAAGGCAAAAAACAATTGTTTTAGTCAAACATTGTTTCATTTTTTATTTGACTCTTAATTTGTTTAAAATGAAATTGAACATTTTGAAACAAAAATTAATTTCCAACACAAAAAATCAAAACATTTTGTTTTGAAAATGTCAAAAATGAAACATTAAGACTTTTTGTCCTGAACCAAAAAATTATGTGAATTTGACAGAAATTTGTGAAACATTTTGATTTATCTGAATCTTTACTTTTCATCAAAAAAAAAGTTTCATCTGAAATATTTTGCCTGCCTCTAGACAAGAGTGTTGCATTACAGTATTTGAGCATAAAATGAAAACGCTAAAATACTTCACCTTTTGCTGAAATAATTCTGGTGTATTTTGAAATGATCTAAGATATTTATGGAGTCACAGATGCTAGAATTGGCTTTGCAGAATTACAGTCACATCATCAATGCTAAAACCTTTTAAACCTCCACATATCTAATTGTTTGGGTACAATTGCTTTGCAGATCATGCCAATGTTTAATTAGTACTAAAACACCTGCTTCACAATACTCAAATCTTGATGTTATACATTTAATATTTTTTAATTAATTTTTGTAATACGCCACCATTCTCTGTAATGGAACATTTAGTGTTAACACACAGCTATTGAATGACACTTTTGGTGAATGGACCAGAATGTCTGGTCGTTAGAGGATACCAGCAATATTTTAGATAGTAAACAGCTGTCAAAGTAATTCATCAATATAAATAAAAAATCTGCTTAATAGGATCTAAAAATCAATCTTTTAAAACATATTTTCACTCATGTTGGGGTTCTCCTGAGACCTCTTCCACTTGGTTCTCCAAAATACTCAGTTAAGCTCTAGTCTCGTCACTCACATTCCTTTATTTGGCATACAGCAAAGCTATGCTGAATTGAACAGACACAAGCATAGGCGGTGGGAATAGGCAGGGCCGGCCTTAGGGAAAATGGCACCCTGTATTTTGGCATCCTTTCTTTGAGTTTATGTATATAGTAGCATTAGCAAAAAATTCAGAAATAAAGCTGTCATCTCAAAAGTTTTTATAATTTACTACAACAAATACAAAAGAGGAAATAACACAGCTGGAAAGGTAAAAGACTTGAGTTTCAAATCTTCTAAGGAGTTATTAGAAATTACTTCATAAAAACTATGCGGAACACTTTGGCAGTGTCTATTTGATACATGAAAACGTATGTTGTTTCTTGCAAGTTTTCCATATTAAGGGAAAACGACAAAAATATGGTTGAAGACTTGAATGAATAGCTGTACATCTAACTAATCCTATTTAGCCGCATCTTCAGCCCTATTGTTTGTTTTAAAATAAATACTAGGTAATCAGTAAACAAACAGTAATGAAGCACGCAAACCTCTGCACACATGTGGTGCTCCACATCCGCCTGTATTAACTTGTAATGCCCTAATGATACAACTATACTTGAATTAGCATCCGTTGTGCCATGGGCACTGCGAAGAGTACTGTTTAGTTGTTGGAACACATGACTGGGAATTTTTGGTTACATTTCTGGCTCTGTCACTCACTCGCTAAGTGAACCTGGGAAAATAATTTAGTCTTTCTATACTTTGATGTCCCCAACCGCTAAATGGGAATAAATAATAAATCCCTCTCTCACATATTAATAAAGACTGAATTAGGACAGGGAGAATTCATTAATTATTGTGTTTTGAGATTGTATGGTGCTACAGAAGTGCCTCAGATCCAAAACTGGCCAGAAATTTTTCAACAAAACACTGTTGTCAGAACATGCTGATAGGTTGAAGCCAAAGCTTTTCACAGGAACTTACCAGTTTCAACAAAACTTTCATCAGCAAGGCTTTCTCAGGTCCAGGAAGGATTTTCTGGTCAAGGAGAGAGACCCAGACCATCAATAATCAATAGGTTGATGGCTAGATCACTGATTTAGACCAGAGGCTTGAGTAATCTAATCGCTGGACTATCTATCTATTTTTGGGGTGGGTGTCTCTCTCCCCACACCCCGATTGGTTTCTTCCAAGAAATTTCAAAACATCTTGGTTGATCCCAACAGGAAACATTCTGAAATTTTGACATTTTGCAGGATGGGAAAACCATTTCCCACCCAGCCCTACTTATAACTTCTACAGCAATCAGGGGCGGCTCCAGGCACCAGCGCTCCGAGCGCGTGCCTGGGGCGGCAAGCCACGGGGGGCGCTCTGCCGGCGCCGGGAGGGCGGCAGGCAGGGTGCCTTCGGTGTCTTGCCTGCCAAGGGATCGCTGGTCCTGGGACCAGCGGACCCTCCGTGCTTGGGGCGGCAAAAAGTCTAGAGCTGCCCCTGACAGCAATTCCTGTTTGTTGTGCATCTATGAACCATTACTCAAGTGGAGAGGGTTCACTGACTAACATGCTAGCCAAAAAGCCCCCCTACCAGCAGGTTGCTGGTGGGGCTTGCACTAGACTGGGGTAGAACACACCAAGAAAACCAGACCTGGCCAGCATTTTAACAAAGCCCGTCATTCGAGGAAGCAGCAAACCCTATTTTCCTGTAAATCACATATGCAGGGAGGGAACACCCCAGAGCCGGTTATTTCTGGAGCAGAAGGCACAGAGCTCTTCCAAAAAAAATACTTATCTATAGGAGCAGGACACCTGCACTAGTGATTCACAGGACAGCCCACCCCCCATCCAGCAGCCTCCTGCCTACTGTCATGGGCGTAAGCAACTGAGTCAAACTGACCCCCTTCTGCACAGGGGGAGGAAAGGGGCAATTACTCAGAACTCCCCTCTCCAGACAGCTACTCCAGGAAGTGCGACTGAGGCCACTAGTCTGCCTTAGCTGTCAGGAGGGAGGGAGCCTAGGGGAGGGAGCATCTGCTGGAAAGGCAGGGCAGGGTCAGCGGGTCACTCACCCAGTGCCAGCTTTGGCTTCTTCCTCCACAGCATGAGCCCACTCTGCAGAAGCATCTGCTGCTCCCGCAGCTTCTGCCACAGCTGCAGTTGCTGCTGCAGTTTATGGTGCCTGGCTCTCAGCCTGCGGCTCAAGGTGAGCACCACACTGTCGTCCAAGGGCTGCATCTTGCCGGAGCCCACAGCCATCCCGCAGTCCTCTGGGCACTCCTGGCTCCCCACAAACACCCTGTTCACCGCCTCTAAAGGGCAGAACAAGCATGATGCTCCCTCCTCTTGCTTGATGCTTTGGGAGTTCCCCACCCACCAGCGGCACACACCTCTATACTGCGCGTGGCTCCCCCTTGACAAAGGCTCCCTGGGCAATCGCCTATCAGTAAGGCCTGCCCTGGGAATAGGGCATGCCATACATTCAAAGTTACACAGCAAACCTCTTATTTTATATACAACCACTCATTACATGTAACTATCCATTGCATCACAGCTTCTGGAATTGGCTTGGTTACTTTGTAGGAACCAATCCCTGTACAGCATGCTTTGCCCATGCATTCTCCATGTACAACTTCTTGCTTTTCTTCATCTTACATCATCTCATCCATTGTAAATTGTTCCCTGGGTATTCCCCCTTATTTTAGCTAGGACAGACATTCTGTTTCCAGCCTGTGGATCCATTTACCTCCCTAATCCTGTCTCCCAAGAAATGAGGGCTCTCCCATGTCCAATTACTCATGTCAAACCAGGCCTACATTCCACTGCTTTTGTTTTTCTTTTTGATTTATTTTATTGGCATTATATTCCTGTCTTTCTGTGCTTTTCTAAGTTTACTTCCCAGCAACACATTTTCAAGACCACAGTAGTTGTAATTATTTAAACCACCATTAATAGTAGGCTGAAAGTACGAACCAGGGAGTGCAAGCTTACCTCCTCTGGTATAGCTCACCAGGGTGTAATTCTACATTATAAGCTTGCTTTGCCTTTGAAGCATCCTTCTGTAATTTTAACTTTGCCTTTATTACATTATAAAAACTAGGTACAAAATATATTTTTTTTTCATTTATTACCACAGGAAATTTAGGTGTGAAACAGAACATTGGGCAATAAAAATAATATTCTCTGGGTCCATACCAGAATTGATCCTTCTCAGCCACTATAAAACACGTTTCACCAGCATAGACAGTTTTTACTTTACCAGTGTCCCACCAACTCAACTGCACTATGCAATTTGGAGACTGTTCCCCCAGTGAACGCACATGCTTTCAGCTCTGCCTGTAGGACATCACACCTGCACGTTAGTGTCCCCCAGGTGCAAACAGTACTACAAGACTGGGGCTTTCCACATTTTTCATTATCTTACAACAGTATCTGAAGCGGCAAAACATACTTCTTCCATGCTGTCTGGGTTGCTGTGGTTTCACATTTAACTTGATGTACTAGACCCTTGTTACTTTTTTTACCCTGCACCAACTCTTGTGCCAAATTTTAATTTTTTTTGTGGTGATAAAAGAGGGCAACTTTTCTTGCTTCATATTCCTTAAGGCTGCTTTTACTTTTTACAACATGTATCTCCCACAGACTACACATTATATTATTACAACATATTGACTTACTGCCATATATTTAAAAACAATTATGCATATTATATACAGTTAAAGCTTTATTAAGGAGTCCTTGGTTTTTCCTTATTCAATAGAGGCAATACTTTTGCTATCTTCTGTTTGGAATGCTTGATCATGTTCTCACAGTATTTCTGTGTCAGTTTGGTTTAAGAGTGACATACCAATTTTAAACAGTTCAGTTTTTGTGCCAAAGCTATTACATCTTTTTCGAGTACAGTCTTCCTCTATCCTTAGGCATTCTTAAATATACATTTTTATTCAGAAAGTCCTTATATCAGTGCTGATGCTACATACTGCAAGCTGTTCGCTTCTTTCACTGCTTCTTCCTTCCCCGTCTATGTTCTCATTTAATGCTCTACAAAATGAGTACATTAAACATGTCTGTCTGGATTAATTTTTATATAACTGCTGGAAAAACGGTTCATATAATTCTCTGTGGGTTACCCTATTACTTAAACTGACATTAATGATATTATACACTTGATTTACATCTTAAAGATATTACATGGCTCTGCATTTTTCACTAACCCTATTTCCTTTCACAGCCATGTTTTCACCCAGCTTTTCTTTACTGTTATGTGTATGAACTGAATATTAGAGGTGGATGGAAAATTTTTGATTAAATGTGTCTTCCTCCAAACATACCAATTTATCTAACCTGAGATTTTCCAGAAAGGATCAATTTCAATAAATTTTCCAACTTAAAAAAATATTGAAAGAAGTTTCAAAATTGTTATAACCAAAAAAAAATGTAAATGGTCAAAATGCAAACATTTCAATATTATCAAAACAAAACATTGCAATTGACCTGAATTTTCTTTTAATTCATAATTTTAAATTATTTTTGACCCAATTTGGGATGACAATTTTTTTTTGAAATCTCAAATTTTCCCTGGATGAGAAAAAAAAAAAAGTTTCCCACTCAGCTCTATTAACTATCTTGTTACCTACTAGAGTTTACAGAATTGTCTAGTGGTTTGTAACAGAAATGCAGAAACTGCTGTATTTCATTAAAGGGAGCCAAATATTCCCCTGGAACATGGCTTAACAGCTCATTAGCCCAACTGTTTGGGTGGGGCACATACCATCTCTCTGCCCCTCCCCACTTTTTTTGTGGGGGAGCAGATAGTATTCCGAACTCAGGGAAGTGCAGTATTTCTTCCTGACCTTTACACAGACCATGGAACTAGGACAGATTTTTTATTCCCTTCCCGCTACTTTGTACCCACATAAAGGCTAGATGGACTCTAGCCCTAACCACATTGTACCACTCTTCTGATACTTTACTTCTGGTGTTTCCTCATGCGAATATTTCTCCCCCTGAATTTATTTGGCTCTTCTCTTGTATGTAACAGGCCAACCTATTTCTTTCTGTTTAACAAACTTTTAATAATTTCATCATTTGTAGTCAAGTAGTTTTGATACCAAGTCTATCAGGCTTGTTTTTCATTAATATAAATACTGTACGACTCTCCTGTAATTATTGGTCTTCAGCTTTCCTCCTATTTAAATATATCCTACCTGATCTTGTCTATTGTGATTTCTAATTACTCTAATATTGTTAAATGAGCTAACATATATGATGCCAATGTGAAATTCCTAATGCAATTTGTGTTAGTATTGTAATTCTGAGCATGTTGTAATGGGGATTGCACTGTCTTTGGAACAGGAAGTCTTGGCTTTAATTTTCCAGTTATGCTTGGGGTAGATAATCACAGCTTACCACAATATGTAGAAGGACAGGAAAAGGACTCTAATGATCAGCAATGTGTTCTATTTCTTTAGATGATACACCTCCAATCTTTAAATTTAAGAAAAAAATACCAATGTATCTGAAAGGTGACAGATTAAAGTCTTAGAAGAATAAAGTGTTCTAGAGATGGTCAAAGTAATTTCCATCAACCATTTCAAAATTTCTGAATGGACTCATTTTTCATTTTTTAAATCATTGAACTTTGTTTTCGGGTGGGGGAGGGGGAGAGAGGTTGATAACCAATTTGATAACATTTTCAATAAAAAGCACAAATCAAAATATTGCAAAAAGTTTCACAAAAAACCCAAAAATTTTGATAAAGTCATTTTTGGGGGGTTCTTGGGGTGGTTGTTTGGATTTATTTTTCTTTATTTCTGCAATTTTTTAAGGCCATTTCTTGATAGAGAAAATATGTTCAAAAACTCTGAACTCCTCCTGTCTATGTAGCATAGGCACAAATATAAACACTTCCTCTTTCCTCCCAACCCCATCCAATGTGTGTCTGTATAAGGGCACAGACAGAAGGATGAAAAGAACAGAGGGGGCTAAATTGCTGCTGTTGCTTTGTCTCTTCTCTCCTGTATAATGGACACTCCCCTCAATCCACCCACCCTAAATCAAGAAAATTCCACGTGTACTGTAGATAGTTTTAGAAGTGTAAACTTATGATTTAATAGCCAGTAGGATGTTTTTTTGAGAAACTGTAGCTCTTCTATGGCTTCAGACTCCAGTGCTGAAAGTGTAATAGGGATGCACAGGGAAAAACAGAGGCCTCTTCCTTTCCACATGTAAGCTGGGTCTTCTTTTAACCTGATTGCAGTCATTATCTCTTAAATTTCCTAATACACTTAATTTTCACCTACATTTTTCAGTAAGAATTGCAGACACCAAATTAGTAGCAGAAGCACAATGGTCTATTTGTGTTAATTTCTCAAGTGACCATTATGGGAGGATCAGGGGCGGCTCTAGGGTCTTTGCCGCCCCAAGCAGGCTTCCCTCGGCGGTGTGCCTGCGGAGGGTCCGCTGGTCCTGCGGCTTCAGTAGACTTCCCACAGGCATGCAGTAGCCGCGGGACCAGCGGACCCTCCGCAGGCACGCCTGCGGGAGGTCCACCGAAGCCGCAGGACCAGCGGACCCTCCGCAGGCACGCCGCCAAGGGAAGCCTGCCTGCTGCCCTCGCGGCGCCAGCAGAGCACCCCCCGCAGTTTGCCGCCCCAAGCACGCGCTTGGCGGGCTGGGGCTCGGAGCCGCCCCTGGGGAGGATGGCGAATGCACTAACTAAACTAGCAACCACATTTTATTGAGTGTGAGGCCAAAATCTGGCAGCCTGCTGTTTGTCTGGGCCTGTAGAGCTTTTCATATTCCCAAAAGATTTTCAGATATTAAGAGTTGATGTTTTGACACATTGTTTTCTTCCTGCAGCTGGGTCCAGAGCTGTCTGACATTTGTGAAATGGACAAAGTGCCCGCAGTTTTCACAGGCTGCACATACATTTTCATTACCACCGTAATGCAGCAAGTCTTTTGTTATTATGTACACATCATTTTTAGCTATTCAAAGCCAGTGGCTAATGCACTATGATTCAGAGAAGGATAAAATTCCAAATCGCACCTCAATCAGTCTTCGTTGCTGCCTAGGTGAAAGTAAAAAAGGTATGTGCATGTATATGTAAATTCCTTCCTGATCCCTGTAATAGTCAGCTGATGCTGTGAAGCAGGAAGTCCAACTATCTCTATTAGCATGCGTAACTAGAAGTGTTATTATATTGGTCATAACATTATCCTGCCCTTCTTAAAATCAAGTCTGTCAACTCCTGTATGACTGCACTCTTGAGGCTGACTTCATGCTGTGCTGGAAGCGTTCCCCTTAATTTGTATTTACTTTGCCTGACTTTTGTTTCAGTGTAAGAGCTGAAGTTGAGGGAAAGGGGCTAATTTCAATTGTAAAAAATGTTGGTGAATTCAATCTTAGGGAAACTTCTGCCATTTCTGTGAGAGAGCCCAGGTCTTCAGGTCTAGCATATCAACATTTCTCAAGTCATGGTCAAAGAAATCACCCATTTTCCACATCTGTCCCAGAGTGAATTGACACCTCTTTGATAGAACAGCTTCTGCAATAAAACAGCAAGCGTGTGACCAAATGGCAACACAATTGTTTACACAAAAATGAGTAATAAAATAGAGTTGCTTTGTGTTATTGCAAAAACATGATTCCTTTCCTGTTCCTACCCTAAGCTATTAGAGCCAAGAGGACAACATAATACCTTTAAAAATCTTGAATGGATTCATCATCTGGATAAGCTAGGTGAGTTAGGGTTAGCAACTATCAGCATTACTTACTCTGCTGGGGATCCATCTTTCAAAACTTGTTCTCCTAGGGTTAAATTCACCCATACCAGATTGGTTGTGGAAGGAAGGCCTCCAATATAGAAGAACTGCTGCTAGTGTTTCATGTTTAGGGAAAGACTGGTGCACAGGAAGGGGAAATTGGGGTTTTGCACTGCCTGTCAGAGGAAGGTAGAGGCCTGACGTGTGGACAGTTTGTTCAAGAGCCGATACAGCTTCAATCATGCCACAATGAAAGGCTTGGAATCACTCTCTCAGTGGGACTGCAGAGGAGCCTCATACTCCCAATGGGGTGGGGGGGGGGAATTCTTTTCCCCAAACAATGCTCTGGAACTATACAAGAGCTTGTTTCCATGAGCCATTCACCCTTTCAGATGGCAGTCAAATTGACCACTCTGTTTAAACTATAGAAGATTGCATTTTGCTGTAGATCATGCTATCAAAATGTGAGTTTACTCTGGAAAAGAACTGTGAACAAATGGCACTGAAGGATTCCATGTTCATTGTTTCTCAGTAGCTTCCATATCAAATGTAGGCAGTTTACGTGGTTTTTGGTGGTGTTTTTAACACTGCAGATGCTGCAAACTCAACCTGAAATATCAGACTCAAGCCGTGCTCTTTCCATCTCAAGTAGTAAAGATTTGCCAGGCCAAATGCTGCCCTCAGTTACACCCATGGAACTACACTGCCTCCATGTGGGCTGCAAATGTGTAATGAATTCAATGAGGGAGCAGAGGTCACTCTGTATGTGGAAACTTCTCTTGCTGGAACTAAAGGTAAAAGTCAGAAGAGAAAATAGTCTATTTTCAAAGAAAAAGAATCAATTTTATAACTTGTAAAATATAGTTGATACATGACAGCTAACATATCTGCTGACATAAAATACCCTTTAAATAAAGGAAAAAAGTAAGTATCTTAATAAAGCTATAGAATTGTTTTAAAACTGTGACATTTACTACAGCTCCAAAAACCAGTTGCACAATCTTCCAAGACCACTTAAAAATAAATAAATTAGCAAGTGTGATACTTAAGCACATGTGAAAGTTAAGTGGGTGCATAAGTGCTGTTCAGAACAGAGGCAGACTTAAGCACATGCTTGTGTGTTTTTTGGAATCGGGATCGTAATCACTTTCCCGTCATCAAATTCAACAGGGGAGTTTGTATTTTATTTTCAGGATATCACTGCGTGTGGTGCAAAACTGATTGACAATTGGATATATTATCTCTTCAAGACTTCTTTTTTTTAAAAAGTACACAAAGAAATGATGAGACATACCATTGTTTGAGATTTAAAAAACAGTGCTTGAAATATTCACCTACAGTAGATACCAATATGTATATTTATTTAATCACTTAGTCATAGAGTTACATTTAACCGCTTTCTATCAGCTCCCTCTCCTGTTTGCTTTTTTCCATGTGTTCTTTTCTACTACCTCCTACATTTTCAAACACTCTTCACTTTCTTCCTTTCCATTTTTATCTACTGCAACCACTCCAGGTACGAAGCAGTTAAGTGAATGTACCACTGCTAATCAACTCAGCTTTACTATCCAGAGATTGTAGATGCAACCCTGCACTAGTAGCATTGATTGGTCACTCAGATCAAAGCATATAAATATTTAAAGTGGCACCATATCATTCCAAAAGTGAAGCCTAAAGTGTTTGTTTACTCTGTACTAATTGTAGTTAAAGGAGACAGACTCAGAGAGCTACATTATTAATAAAATATTTAAAAATGAACTAAAGTCAGGAAATGGTAGTTGTCTGGTGGCAAGAGTGCCAAAGGATAGAATACTTTTTAAAAAAACCCAGGATAAGAAAAAAAATCTTACCCCTCTGCCATCAAACAGAATCAATACGCGGTAAAAACAAATTGAGTTAGTGGTTATTTCCACAGAGTTCAAATAGAGACATAACAGTCATGACATTTCAGATGTAGGGCATCAACTATTTTTAGAAGGAATAGCTAATTTTACTAGTTTTATATTATTTAAGGTCACAAGGGAGCATCAGGCAAAGGGAGGGGGGGAAGAAACAACCTCCAAAAGGCATTGTCCCCAAATTAAAATGAGGTATAATATATTCATTTGAAATCAATCTCGAAGGAAAATACTTAGCTTTAACAAGGGGTTACACAGTTGCAATATACAATGGTCCTATTGCACTGAACATAATCAGGAGCACAGAGTATCCACAATGGCTGATCATTTGGAAACTTCCTGTCAATGCTGAAGAGACTTAAAGGAATCATGCAATGCAAATGTGCTAGAACTACATACTATTTTTGTTACAATACCTCTCAGCCAGAGGTGAAAGTAAGCCGGTATGGTCCAGCACGGCATACTGGCAAGAGCCGGTATGCCATGCAAGACTGGACGGGCTTCTCCAGCAGTGATTTAAAGGGCCCAGAGCTCCCTGCCGTGGCAGGAGCCCCAGGCCCTTTAATTCACCCCTGAACTCCGGGGCTCCCAGACGCCTCTGCAGCTGGTAGCTCCGGGGTGATTTAAAGGCCAGCCACAGCCGGAGCCCAGGGCCTTTAAATCTTGAAAGGCTCCGCCTCTTCCGGTTAAGGCAATGCCTGCTCAGGACTCTGGCATACCAATAAGTCCTTTAAGTTACTTTCACCCCTGCTCTCAGCACTAAAAATTCTCCTGGGTCAGAGGTTTCGATGTGAACTTAAAACTGTGCTCTGTTTTCTCAAAAGCTTCCTATGCCCTTTGTGTCAACCAGTGGCAGGAATTGGGGATGAACCTCCATGGGTTTTAGGTAAGGGACTTGATCCAAACCTTACTGAAGTCAATGGGAGTCCTACCACTTATTTCAGTGGGCTTTGGGTCAGTCCCAAATTGAGATGAGACTCAGTAGTTTTGACTCAGTGATGCTTGAGCTTAGGGGTGAAACTTGGGATGTGAACCTATGTGGATCGAAGGAGAGACTGAGACAAAAGTAAGCACAGCTCCCTGTGAAATGAAACTTCTGAGTGTTGCAGAATTCTCAAGTGTACCACAATAGTGTATTGGTCCACAGGACACCAGAGCCTAATTATAAAGCTTTATGAAAAGTTTTCTATGTCAGCAGAACCAGCAAGGAGAGCGTGTGGGGGGGGAAATCCACATTTTTGCACATTAACAAAAAAATAAAATACTGACAGAAAGTCACCATTACTGCAGATAGACACTTACAGAACAAAAAACGGGTAATTTTTGTGCAGCTCTGCTTGGACTCTGACTGTGCTAGCGACATTTGGTAGCAAGTTTAAAATCCAGTCTGGAACTCCTCAGTCAGTGCCACTGGTGAAGTGTGTTTCTTAGCAGGGTTTGAGTTTACAGCATGAGGTAAATTCCAGGCTGGGGGGGCCTCACCAAAGAAAGTGGGCACACTCCACTGACTTCATTGGAGCTGCATCTGCTTATGCCAGCACTGGATTGAACTCTGGATATTTTAAGCCCCTCTGGAATAAAACCTAGCCACAGGAGTCTGATCACAATATGAAAGGAAACTCAAAGAGCTTGGCTTGTTTAGCCTAACCAAAAGAAGGTTGAGGGGGGATATGATGGCTCTTTATAAATATATCAGAGGGATTAATATTAGAGAGGGAGAGGAATTATTTAAACTTAGTACCATAAGAACATAAGAAAGGCCGTACCGGGTCAGACCAAAGGTCCATCTAGCCCAGTATCTGTCTACCGACAGTGGCCAATGCCAGGTGCCCCTGAGGGAGTGAACCTAACAGGCAATGATCAAGTGATCTCTCTCCTGCCATCCATCTCCATCCTCTGACGAACAGAGGCTAGGGACACCATTCTTACCCATCCTGGCTAATAGCCATTTATGGACTTAGCCACCATGAATTTATCCAGTCCCCTTTTAAACATTGTTATAGTCCTAGCCTTCACAACCTCCTCAAGTAAGGAGTTCCACAAGTTGACTGTGCGCTGCATGAAGAAAGACTTCCTTTTATTTGTTTTAAACCTGCTGCCTATTAATTTCATTTGGTGACCCCTAGTTCTTGTATTATGGGAATAAGTAAATAACTTTTCCTTATCCACTTTCTCAACATCACTCATGATTTTATATACCTCTATCATGTCCCCCCTTAGTCTTCTCTTTTCCAAACTGAAGAGTCCTAGCCTCTTTAATCTTTCCTCATATGGGACCCTCTCTAAACCCCTAATCATTTTAGTTGCTCTTTTCTGAACCTTTTCTAGTGCTAGAATATCTTTTTTGAGGTGAGGAGACCACATCTGTACACAGTATTCGAGATGTGGGCGTACCATAGATTTATATAAGGGCAATAATATATTCTCAGTCTTATTCTCTATCCCCTTTTTAATGATTCCTAACATCCTGTTTGCTTTTTTGACCGCCTCTGCACACTGCGTGGACATCTTCAGAGAACTATCCACGATAACTCCAAGATCTTTTTCCTGACTCGTTGTAGCTAAATTAGCCCCCATCATGTTGTATGTATAGTTGGGGTTATTTTTTCCAATGTGCATTACTTTACATTTATCCACATTAAATTTCATTTGCCATTTTGTTGCCCAATCACTTAGTTTTGTGAGATCTTTTTGAAGTTCTTCACAATCTGCTTTGGTCTTAACTATCTTGAGTAGTTTAGTATCATCTGCAAACTTTGCCACCTCACTGTTTACCCCTTTCTCCAGATCATTTATGAATAAATTGAATAGGATTGGTCCTAGGACTGACCCTTGGGGAACACCACTAGTTACCCCTCTCCATTCTGAGAATTTACCATTAATTCCTACCCTTTGTTCCCTTTCCTTTAACCAGTTCTCAATCCATGAAAGGACCTTTCCTTTTATCCCATGACAGCTTAATTTACGTAAGAGCCTTTGGTGAGGGACCTTGTCAAAGGCTTTCTGGAAATCTAAGTACACTATGTCCACCGGATCCCCCTTGTCCCCATGTTTGTTGACCCCTTCAAAGAACTCTAATAGATTAGTAAGACACGATTTCCCTTTACAGAAACCATGTTGACTATTGCTCAACAGTTTATGTTTTTCTATGTGTCTGACAATTTTATTCTTTACTATTGTTTCAACTAATTTGCCCGGTACTGACGTTAGACTTACCGGTCTGTAATTGCCGGGATCACCCCTAGAGCCCTTTTTAAATATTGGCGTTACATTAGTTAACTTCCAGTCATTGGGTACCGAAGCCGATTTAAAGGACAGGTTACAAACCTTAGTTAATAGTTCCGCAACTTCACATTTGAGTTCTTTCAGAACTCTTGGGTGAATGCCATCTGGTCCCGGTGACTTGTTAATGTTGAGTTTATCAATTAATTCCAAAACCTCCTCTAGTGATACTTCAATCTGTGACAGTTCCTCAGATTTGTCACCTACAAAAGCCAGCTCAGGTTTGGGAATCTCCCCAACATCCTCAGCCGTGAAGACTGAAGCAAAGAATCCATTTAGTTTCTCCGCAATGACTTTATCATCTTTAAGCACTCCTTTTGTATTTTCATCGTCAAGGGGCCCCACTGGTTGTTTAGCAGGCTTCCTGCTTCTGATGTACTTAAAAAACATTTTGTTATTACCTTTGGAGTTTTTGGCTAGCCGTTCTTCAAACTCCTCTTTGGCTTTTCTTATTACACTCTTGCACTTAAGTTTGCAGTGTTTGTGCTCCTTTCTATTTGCCTCACTAGGATTTGACTTCCACTTTTTAAAGGAAGTCTTTTTATCTCTCACTGCTTCTTTTACATGGTTGTTAAGCCACGGTGGCTCTTTTTTAGTACTTTTACTGTTTTTCTTAATTTGGGGTATACATTGAAGTTGGGCCTCTATTATGGTGTCTTTAAAAAGGGCCCACGCAACTTGCAGGGATTTCACTTTAGTCACTGTACCTTTTAACTTTTGTCTAACTAACCCCCTCATTTTTGTATAGTTCCCCCTTTTGAAATTAAAGGCCACAGTGTTGGGCAGTTGAGATGTTCTTCCCACCACAGGGATGTTGAATGCTATTGTATTATGGTCACTATTTCCAAGCGGTCCTGCTATAGTTACCTCTTGGACCAGCTCCTGTGCTCCACTCAGGATTAAATCTAGAGTCGCCTCTCCCCTTGTGGGTTCTCGTACCAGCTGCTCCATGAAGCAGTCATTTAAAGTATCGAGAAATTTTATCTCTGCATTTCGTCCTGAAGTGAAATGTTCCCAGTCAATATGGGGATAATTGAAATCCCCCACTATTATTGGGTTCTTAATTTTGATAGCCTCTCTAATTTCCCTTAGCATTTCATCATCACTATTACTGTCCTGGTCAGGTGGTCGATAATTGATCCCTACAGTTATATTTTTACTAGAGCATGAAATTTCTATCCATAGAGACTCTATGGAACCTGTGGATTCGCTTAAGATTTTTACTTCATTTGAATCTACACTTTCTTTAACATATAGTGCCACTCCTCCCCCTGCACGGCCTGTTCTGTCCTTCCGATATATTTTGTACCCCGGAATGATTGTGTCCCATTGATTGCTCTCAGTCCACCAGGTTTCTGTGATGCCTATTATATCTATATCCTCCTTTATCACAAGGCACTCTAGTTCACCCATCTTATTATTTAGACTTCTGGCATTTGTGTACAAGCACTTTAAAAACTTGTCCCTGTTTATTAGCCTGCCTTTTTCTGATGTGCCAGATTCTTTTTTATGTGACTGTTTATCATCTGATCCGGCCCTTACATTATATTTCTCATTCCTCTGCTCCTGACTATAACCTGGAGATTCTCTATCATCAGACTCTCCCCTAAGAGAAGTCTGTGTCCGATCCACACGCTCCTCTGCAGCAGTCGGCTTTCCCCCATCTCCTAGTTTAAAAACTGCTCTACAACCTTTTTAATGTTTAGTGCCAGCAGTCTGGTTCCACTTTGGTTTAGGTGGAGCCCATCTCTCCTGTATAGGCTCCTCCCATCCCAGAAGTTTCCCCAGTTCCTAATGAACGTGAACCCCTCCTCTCTACACCATCGTCTCATCCACGCATTGAGACTCTGAAGCTCCGCCTGCCTACCTGGCCCTGCGCGTGGAACTGGGAGCATTTCTGAAAATGCCACCATAGAGGTCCTGGATTTCAGTCTCTTCCCTAGCAGCCTAAATGTGGCTTCCAGGACATCTCTCCTACCCTTCCCTGTGTCATTGGTACCTACACGTACCACGACCACCGGCTCCTCCCCAGCACTACACATAAGTCTATCTAGATGCCTCGAGAGATCTGCAACCTTCACACCAGGCAGGCAAGTCACCATACGGTTCTCCCGGTCATCACAGACCCAGCTATCTATATTTCTAATAATCGAATCTCCCATTACTAACACCTGCCTTTTCCTAGAAACTGGAGTTCCCTCCCCTGGAGAGGCAACCTCAGTGCGAGAGGCAACCCCAGCACCATCTGGAAGGAGGGTCCCAACTACGGGAATGTTTCCCTCTGCTCCCATTGACTGCTCTACTTCCCTGGGCCCTTCTTCCTCCTCAACAGCACAGGAGCTGTCTAAGCGGAGGTGGGACAATTCTACAGTGTCCCGGAAAGCCTCATCAACATACCTCTCTGCCTCTCTCAGCTCCTCCAGTTCCGCCACCCTGGCCTCCAAAGTCCGTACATGGTCTCTGAGGGCCAGGAGCTCCTTGCACCGACTGCACACATACGCCACCCGCCCACAGGGCAGGTAATCACACATGCTACACTCAGTGCAATAAACTGGATAGCCCCCACTCTGCTGCTGGGCTTCTGCCTGCATTGTCTCCTAGTTAGTGAAAGGGTGGTTTACGGAAAGTAGTTTTGGAATGTGGTTTGGTTTATAGGTTTTACGGGGGAGCCACGGGGAAGGGGTTAGGGCTGGCGAGGGGCTCCCACTCCCTTCCCACTCCCCTTCTAAACTCCCTTGCGAAACTCCCTATTAGCAGCCCCTGTTCGCAAAGCTTCCTGGTCGCTTGTGCGCGGCTTTATAAAGCCCTGGCCTGAGTGAATGCCCCACCCACTGATTAAGGCTCAGCCAATTACCAGAGGCTTCGAGCTTTCAAACCTGCCTCCAACTGCCAGCCAGAGCACACGGTCCCTCAAACAACCAAACAGACTGACAAACACAAGCTCAGCACACAGCAAGTAACCCCCAAACACAAACAAACACACACTACAGACAGTCACTTACCCCACAGATGCTGTATTAGCTCCTCCTTCACCTGGAGAACTCCCTTGCGAAACTCCCTGTTGTGTCTACCAATGTAGACACAAGAACAAATGGATACAAACTGGACACTAGGAAGTTTAGACTTGAAATTAGACGAAGGTTTCTAACCATTAAAGGAGTGAAGTTCTGGAACAGCCTTCCAAGTGGAGTAATGGGCGCAAAAGACATATCTGGCTTCAAGACTAAGCTTGATAAGTTTATAAATGGGATGGTATGATGGGATAGCCTAATTCTGGCAATGAATTTGGCAACTGATCTTTGATTATCAGCAGGTAAGTATGCCCAGTGGTCTGTGATGGGATGTTAGATGGGGTGGGATCTGAGTTACTACAGAGAATTCTTTCCTGGGTGCTGGTTGGTGAGTCTTGCCCACATGCTCAGGGTTTAACGGATTGCCATATTTGGGGTTGGGAAGGAATTTTCCTCCAGGGAAGATTGGCAGAGGCCCTGGAGGTTTTTTGCCTTCCTCTGCAGCATGGGGCATGGGTCACTTGCTGGAGGATTCTCTGCAGCTTGAGGTCTTCAAACCACAATTTGAGGACTTCAATAACTCAGACATACGTTAGGGGTTTATTACAGGAGTGGGTGGGTGAGATTCTGTGGCCTGCATTGTGCAGGAGGTCAGACTAGATGATCATAATGGTCCCTTCTGACCTTAAAGTCTATGAGTCTATAAAAAGATATTGCATGACAAAATGCTGTCTTCTCGGGAATCAAAAAGGAAAATGGGGGTGGGGACACCCTGGGATGGACCACAACTGCTTAGGTTTCCTAGAAAGTTTCCTCTAAGTGGTTAACTACACTGGGGAGAGTTAAGTAGGCATTAAGAAGTCCTCAGGGAAGATGCTCCTAGGGAAAATGCTGAATTTTGCTATACTGGTGGAAGACACAAGGTTGCTTACTGGTTAGTGTTTGGTATATGTGCCCTGTCTGTGCCCAACCCACATAAGCTGCGAATCAATTAATATATCCCTGTGTAGAGCCTGGCTCTTTAGCTGAGGCCATAAGAGACTTATGTTTTCAGCTCTTGCAGACTCTAGCTGAATCCCAAGTGTTGTCCAGCATGGTGGTTTTATAGTTGGTCAGGAAACAAATTTTTCCATTGTGCAAGAATTTGAGAATTCAAAATTTTTCCCATCCCAAATCAGGACAAAATGTCAAAATCTCACATTTTCATCCAAATAAAACTTTGGATTGAGTCAATCAAAACATTCCATTTTGACTTTGACCTTTTTATTTTTACTATAAATTAACATTTTAAAATAAAAAGGTCAATTTGAACTAAAAACAGAACTTTTCATTTAAAAAATGTCAAAATGGGGGTTTGGAGAGTTACAATCTACACCCCCCCCCCTTGGTGTCACTAGGCATGACTCTAAGTCAGTGATGAGCTGCCAAAATCTTAACAACGGGTTCCCTATAAAAAGTTCTGATTTAAGGGATGTGCGACAGCATGTATTTTTTGTACCAATAGGGTTACCATACGTCCATATTTTCCCAGGAGGTGATTAAGAACCGAAAAGCCTGACATGTCCAGGAAAATACAGATGTATTTTAACCCTACCTAAAGTTCTTTTTTAAAAAGATGGGGCTGAACTAGAAATGAGCTCCGTTTCACATGTGTGGGTGGTGATCAGGGACAGTCTCAATTTTTGGGTCTTTTTCTTATATAGGCTCCTATTACCCCTCACCCCCGTCCCGATTTTTCACACTTGCTGTCTGGTCACTCTAGGGTGTGCACATGTGTGGGTCCCAGCTGCTCCCTGCCCCCCCTCATTAAAGCAGGTGTGCAGGGTTACTGCCCTGGGAACTGCAGGGCACCAGTGGATGTGGGGCTGGCTGCAGATAGGGGCGTGGGGCAGGGCTAGCTGGAGGCAGGGAGTGACACGGGCTGGCTGTGGGCAGGTGATGCAGACGGGCGGGCTGCGGGTGGCTGTGGGCAGGGGGTAGCTGCGGGCGGCTGTGGCAGGGGCTGCAGGCAGGGGGTGGCTGTGGCAGGGGCTGCAGGCAGAGGCTGGCTGCGGGCAGAGGGCGGCTGTGGCAAGAGCTGGCTGTGGGCAGAGGGCGGCTGTGGGCAGAGGGCGGCTGCGGGTGGCTGTGGGCAGGGGGTGGGGCAGGGGGCGGCTGCGGGCAGGGGGGTGGCTGTGGCTGGGGGCAGGGAAGGCGGGGGAGGGGCGCAGATACTCACACGGGGGGGGGGGGGCTGGGAGCAGCAGGACGCAGCCGGGGACTCACCAGGCAGCAGCAGGAGCCCCAGGGCCAGAGGTCCAAAGAGCAGGAGCAGCAACAGGGCCAGGAGGCAGCTCACATGGCTCTCGCAGCACAGCGCAGCGCCCCCCGGCGGCCGGGAGGAGGAATTACAGGCTTCCCAGGCAGAGCCCATCAAAGCTTCCCTCACAGGGAAGCTAGTTAACAAGCGGTTCTAAAAACGCTTCTAAATTTAACAACGGGTTCGTGCGAACCGGTGCGAACCGGCTCCAGCTCACCCCTGCTCTAAGTAACTCAGGAGGGTGGAAAACCATGTGTGTCAATGAAGCCTTCCTGTACTAGGCCTGAATGAACTAAAGTCACTCCATGTCTGACCAAAGCCTTTCCATGTTTGAACTTTAATTGACCTAACAAGCTAGCAACATAGAATGGAATGTGTAACAGCTAGTTATCAGGTGCAACCCCACTCACATCGGTACTAGGAAATAATAATGAGGCCTGTATGCCTCTGGCTAAGGGGCAAAACAACAGATCAAAAGAAATAAAACAAGATAACAGTTGAAAGAAGAGTTACTAACGAGCTAGGTTGGTTTTTGCCAAGTATGACTTAACTGCTTAATGTAATTGCTATTGCAAAGTGTATTTGCTGCATGGGAATGAAAGGTGGGGAGAGGGGGGGGATAGAAGAGGCTTAGTTAAAGTTATGTATAAAGAGAGAAAAACGGTTTGTATCTGTGTGCTTGATTTGAGACATGTCTGTCTCCTGGCATCCCGCTTTGAGATCTCAAATAAACTTTGTCTGCTTCTCCACCTTGGTGTGTTTATTGGAGCGAAGCACACCGGGCAACGAACCACTGTTGCTGTCCTCGGGCATTCTGTGCTGGCAACACCCCCCCCCCCCAAAATGGGGAATGTATTGAAATTGACTTTCTCCTACAAAGTATTAGTTTTGGGGAAAAAGGTATTTTCCTGTGAAAAAGCATTTAGTCAAAAACATCCCATGTAGCGAGTTTCCTGTGTAGTCTGCAGCACAACAGAATCAAATACCTGTACCACATTTTTTCTATTACTATCCTTAGTAGAATTAGAGAATTATTTCTTTAATTCTCATCCACCCCACATAAGTATGGCACATAAATGAAAATACTCAATGATGAAAAGTTAATGAGTGATTATTTTCAAGGAGTGCTTTCACCCCCTCCAACACACCTCATGTTCTCTACTCGTCGATCCCTGCAGTTTTGTCCAGATGGCCCAGCTCAGAACCCTGTAGAAAAGACAGAGGTGTGCATAGCCAATTTCAACAGCTGATTTCCCTGTGCCTCAGCCCCTATACATTTCTCCAGCTCACCCTACATTTTAAACAATACTGAAAAAATATCACCAAATGACCAGTCATTGCAAGTATTATCACATTAGGCCGCCTTGAAGAAAAAGCTAGCTTATTAAATGCAGTGTGAACTTTAATGCAAAGTGCCTTTCTTCAGGATGGTCTGATTTGATAGTCGTTGGCACATCACACAATTTGTTGTTTTTGTTTAATATGTCTGTAGTCGTAAGGACACTGGATTTACTGCAGCTACAAAGAATATATTTATTTGGTGCATGTGTGTGCTGTGAAGGTGGTGATGGGTTATCTATACTTCTTTATCTCACTCTGTACATGATTTTTCACCTCTCTTGTGTGAAATTAATAATAAAATCCAAATTACAACACAGGCACATAGGGCACACAAATTAAGAATAGATTAATGATACAACCCACAGGATAGGCAAACAAAAGACTCAGACTCATAGACTTTAAGGTCAGAAGGGACCATTATGATCATCTAGTCTGACCTCCTGCACAATGCAGGCCACAGAATCCCACCCATCCACTTCTATAACAAACCCCTAGCCTATGTGTGAGTTATTGAAGTCCCCAAATTGCGGTTTGAAGACCTCAAGCTGCAGAGAATCCTCCAGAAAGTGACCCGTGCCCCATGCTGCAGAGGAAGGCGAAAAACCTCCAGGGCCTCTGCCAATCTGCCCTGGAGGAAAATTCCTTCCCAACCCCAAATATGGCGATCAGTTAAACCCTGAGCATGTGGGCAAGACTCACCAGCCAGCACCCAGGAAAGAATTCTCTGTAGTAACTCAGATCCCACCCCATCTAACATCCCCTTCATAGACCACTGGGCATACTTACTGCTGATAATCAAAGATCAATTGCCAAATTAATTGCCAAAATTAGGCTATTAGTCTTAAAGCCAGATATGTCTTTTGCCCCCACTACTCCCCTTGGAAGGCTGTTCCAGAATTTCACTCCTCTAATGGTTAGAAACCTTCGTCTAATTTCAAGTCTAAACTTCCTAGTGTCCAGTTTATATCCATTTGTTCTTGTGCCCACATTGGTACTAAGCTTAAATAATTAAAATGCCAATAAAAAATTATGAGCAAAAAATAAAGAATAGTATTAAAGGCAAAAACATCTATTCACATCTTCTTTGCACTAGCATCTAAATAATCAAAAAATAATTATATAAAATACTGTACAAATTAAACAAGTCATAAGAATAAAATGTGTTATATGCCTGATTCTGCAGTTCTTAATCGGCCAAAGTTTTTATCAATTTCAGTGGCACTCTGAATGGGTGATTTGCCTGAATAAAGAGCATAGCATTTGATCCTGTTTCTATAAGTAAGGTTACTTGAAATCTGCCTATTACAGTTGCATAACACATAATATCCAAACACCTAAACTACAAGGAAACAGAATAATTCTATAGTCCAGTAAGTATACCTGATTATGGAGCTCTGTTGAAGTCAGTAGAAGTTTTGCCATTCACTTCAAGGGGCATATGATTATTATCAGTAAAGAGCAAAAGTTTGTATGCTGTTCCAACTCTTTCTTTTAGCAGGTTAAAAAAATCCTTTTATTTTTTTTTTTAAGTCCAAAATCAGAAATAAGTTGCATTGCATAGTGCTACATACAGTTTTTCCACTGACAAAATATTCCAGATCTTATTATACCACCTACAGGTAAATACCAGGTAAAGACAGGGAAATACCTGGAGTCCACTAAGCCACTTAGTTATGCTTAAATGGGCTACGAATGCTAGAAGGGTGTTTGTTACTATTTTCAGGAGGTTTCTCATAACGTGCCTCTTTCAAGTTTCTAGTCCAGTTCCCAACAAAGCAGCACATATAAAGTCATCTACTCTTTCCCATAATCATAGACAGCTCACAAAAAACTGGTACATAATTGTTTAATTAATAAACTGTGCATCTGACCACACTTTCTCTTACTCTGATTTGATACATCAATTTACATTTTATACAGAATGTTGAAAGTAGATTAGACATTTGTAAGCAATTTATATGGCATCAGAAAATGATCTACTGAGATAGATGCATTCTTATTGCCTGTGCAGATTACCTCCTGATCCTCCTTTAGAGATAGTGCTCCTACATAAGCAAATCCACTTTTTTTTGTTTCCACCAAAGTTGGATAAAATCCAGAAGCAAATTTGCACCTACATTCCCACACATGAATTATATTTTCTATTTCATCAAATGCCCTAACACCTAAAATTTCAGTAACTGACAAAGGAGGAATCTTTGGAGCATTCACTGTCTGTCTGTAAGATGCTTCTAAGAGAACCCTTTTTAAACAGTATCAGAGGGGTCGCCGTGTTAGTCACATGTATCCAACGAAGTGGGTATTCACCCACGAAAGCTCATGCTCCAAAACGTCTGTTAGTCTATAAGGTGCCACAGGACTCTTTGCTGCTTTTTAAACAGATAACCCTTTGTTGTAAGCAACTCTTTAGACTCCAGACTTGTTGGAGCTCTTATGTACAAAACTCCTATTGACTTCAATGGGAAATCCATGTACCCATGAAATTGGGCCCTAAAATACAATATCTAAACAAGGTTTTCTATATATTTTTGCTTAATCTGTATTTAAAGAGTACTTCTCCTAGGCAATAAGTTTTATTTGTTCCATGGGAGATTGCTTGTTTTGTAATTATTTTTCAGAAAATATACAGAATTATCAAAATTCAGCTAACTGATCCTATTTTGTTCCCTTCACATTTCTTTCCTGTTGTTGATTAACAAGTATTTTGTGTAAACATCCTTCTCCTCCTTCTACCTGAATCATTCTCCGATGTCTCAAAACACTGTTTTGTACCCTCCAGAGGTTGCATTGTGAAGTCACAAACAGCAAATTGTGGACATCAATGAATGACTCAGATAGGAGGTGACTGATAATGAGGCAAGTAATCTTTGTCTCAATAACCAATCAGTTACGATTCAAAATGAAATACAAGGGGGAAAAAGTATACTGATATTTTAACTATGCAACATGTTTTCTGAAGTCTGTTTGTATGACAATGGTCCTTTTGCTATACTATCCTCACTCATCATCTGATCTCTTCTGGGTGTCTGATTATACCTCTTTCAGACACTAGATCCCCCTCAGCATGAACCTTTCAACATTACTTTATAGTGCAGAATGCTGGAGAATGAGAAAGTATGACATGTCCAAACTGTCTACATTCCATACAACCTGCCTCAGAAAAATCCTCCATATCTTTTGGTCCAGAACAATCTCAAACCAAGATCTATTGACACAGTGCAGCCAAGAGGATCTGAGCACCATCATTGCCAGGAGGCAATGGAGATGGATTGGCCATGTGCTTTGGATAGAAACCGATTCCATCACTAGAGCAAAAATAAGATGGACACCTGAAGGCAAACGAAAACGAGACTGCCTAAAAACAACGTGCTGAAGAGCTGTGGAAGCTGAGCTGAAAAACCTGGGGCACAGCTGGGGAACCATTGAAAGACTTGCCAGAAACAGAAAGAAGTAGAGGAACTTTGTTGCGGCCCTAAACGCCAGAGGCATAATGGGAACATGATGATGAGGAGCATAATGCTATTTCAGGTGAGAGAAGAAGACAGGCCCAGTTTTTAGGGTACTAAGTTAGGCCTTGGGAGACCAAGGTTCAATTCCCTACTTCTCCACAAACTTCCTGCATGACCTTGGGCATGTTACTTAGTCAGTCTACATCTGACTAAGTAGTTCCACATCTGTAAAATGGCCATAATAGCACTGCCCTACCTCACAGGATAAATAAGATTTATGATAAATACATGAAAGATGGTGGGAAGCTCAGATACAACAGTGATGGGGACCACCTAAGTACCTTAGGGAGTGTAACCAATAGGTATTTGCTAGGTGAGGCACTAGTATAAGTTAAGGCAATAATGCAATGAACCGAGAGCTAAACCTCTCCCTCCCAAAGCACACAGGATGGGATACAACTTTTATAATGTGTTACGCTGACATCACTATGCCTAATACATATTCAGTAGAGTTTGTCCCCTTTTCCTTAGTTTTTTTCTTCTATCTATTTCTAGCATTATTCTGGTTGCCCTTCTCTGTACCTTTTCCAATTCTAATATCTCTTTTTTGAGATGGAATGACCAGAAATGCACGCAGTATTCAAGATGTGGCATACCATGGATTTATATAGTGGCAATATAATATTTTCTCTGTCTTTTTATAATCCCTTTGCACATTCTGTGTGAAATTTTTGACTGTTGCTGCTGCACATTGTGATAGTTCTCCGAAAACATCTGCTCAATGACTCCAAGATCTCTTTTTTAATGGCAACAGCTAATTTTGATCCTATCATTTTGTAAGTATAGTTGGGATTATGTTTTCCAATGTGCATTACTTTGCATTTATCAACATTGAACATCATCTGCCATTTTGTTGCCCAGTCACCCAGTTTTGTGAGATTCCTTTGTAGCTCTTCGCAGTCTGCTTTGCCCTTAACTATCTTGAGAAATTTGATATTGTTGCAAATATTGCCACCTCACTGTTACCCCTTTTTCTGGATCATTTATGATTATGTTGAATAGGATTTGTCCCAGTACAGATCCCTGCAGGACACTACTTTTTACATCTCTCCATTCTGAAAATTGACCATTTATTCCTACCCTTTGTTTCCTGTCTTCTAACCAGTTACTGATCCGTAACAGGACCTTCCTTCTTATCCGATGGCTGCTTGGTTTGCTAAAGAGCCTTTGGTGAGGGACCTTTTCAAAGGCTTTCTGAAAATCTAAGCACATTATATCCACTGGATCATCCTTGTTCACGTTTTTGACCACCTCAAAGAATTCTAGTAGATTGGTGAGGCATGATTTCCCTTTACAAAAACCATGTTGACTCCTCCCCAACAAATTGTGTTAATCTATGCGTGATAATTCTGTTCTTTACTACAGTTTCAACTAGTTTGCCTGCTACAGAAATTAGGCTTGTTGGGCTGTAATTGCCAGGATTGCTTTTGAAGACTTTTTAAAAAAATTGGTGTCACATTAGCTATCCTCTGGTCATCGGTACAGAAGCGATTTTAAATTATAAGTTGCACACCACAGTTAGTAGTTCTGCAATTTCTTATTTAAGTTCCTTCAGAACTCTTGGGTGAATACTATCTGGTCATGGTGATTTATGATTGTTTAATTTATCCCTTTGTTCCAAAACTTCAGACAGCCCAGTCTGAGACAGTGCCTCAGATTTGTCCCCTACAAAGAATGGTAAAGGTTTCAGAATCTCCCTCACATCCTCTGCAGAGAAGACTGATGCAAATAATTCATTTAGCTTCTCTGCAATGGCCTTATCTTCCTTGTGTGCTCCTTGAGCACCTTGATTGACCAGTGACCCCACTGATTGTTTGGCAATCTTCCGGCTTCTGATGCTTTTTAAAAAAAAAAATCTGTTAATTTTTTGGCCTGCCTTATTCTTTTTCACGTGACTTGCCTGAGTTTATGCTCCTTTCTATTTTCCGCAGAAGGACTGAACTTCCAAGTTTTAAAGGATGCCTTTTTGCCTCTAAACACTTCTTTGACTTTTGATGTTTAGCCACGGTGGCACTTTTTTGGTCCTTTGACTATGGTTTTTTTTTTAATTTGGGGTACATGTTTTTAAAAAGTTGCCATGCAGTTTACAGGCATTTCACTTTTGGGACTATATTTTAATTTCTGTTTAACTAGCCTCCTCATTTTTTTGTTGTTCCCCTTTCTGAAGTTAAATACTACCGTGGTAGGATTCTTTGGTGTTTTACTTCCACCAGGTTGTTAAATTTATTTATATTATGGTTGCTACTATGAAGCAGTTCAGCTATATTCCCCTCTTGGACCAGATCCTGTGCTCTATGTAGGATTAAATCAAGAATTGTCTTTCACCTTGTGTGTTCCAGGATTAGCTGCTCCAGGAAGCAGTCATGTATGGTGTCAAGATAAAGTATCTCCCCCATTATTATCGCCTCTCTAATTTTCTAGAGCATTTCATAATCACTGTCAACATCCTAGTCAGGTACACAGTAGTATATTCTTACTGTTCTAGTCTTATTATTCAAGCATGGAATATCTGTCCATAGAGATTCTATGGTACAGTTTCATTCATTTAAGATTTTTACTCTATTAGACTCTATGCTTGCTTTCATTTATAGTGCCACTCTCCCACCAGCATTAACTACTCTGCCATTCTTATAAATTTTGTAAGAACATATCCTATTGATTATCATTGTTCCACCAAGTTTCTGTGATGCCTAGTATATCAATTTCCTCATTTAATAACAGGCACCCAAGTTCACCCATCTTAGTATTTAGACTTCTAGCATTTGCATACAAGCACTTATACACTTTGTCACTTTTTAGCTGTCTGCCATTATGTGACGTAATTAAATGAGAGTTTTTCATTTGACCATTTCTCTTCAGTTCCTACCTGTACTTTATCAACTTCCATCCTCTTCTCCCTACTAGGATATAGAGAATCCCCATTAATAGATTGTACCCTAAGGGATGTCTCATTCTGAACCGTGTGCTCCTCTGCAACAGTCAGCTTTCCCCCACCCCTAGTTTTTAATCCTTCCTATATAGGCTCCTCCTTTCCCAAAATGTTTCCCAGTTCCTAATAAATTTAAATCCCTCCTCCCTATACCTTCATATCATCCACACATTGAGACCCTGCAGTTCTACCTGTCTAACTCGCCCTGCGTGTGGAACCGGAAGCATTTCAGAAAATGCTACCATGAAGGTCCTTGACTTCAATCTCTTACTTAGAAGCCTATTTTTGGCCTCCATGACCTCTCTCCTTCCTTTCCCTATGTCACTGGTACCTACATGTACCACAACCACCAGCTCCTCCCCAACACTGCACAAAAGCACGTCTGAATGTCTCGAGAGAGACACAACCTTTGCAGCCGATAGGCTATTCACGATGAAGTTCTCCCAGCTGGGTTTGTGATGACTATCTATATTTCCAATAATAAAATCCTCTATTACTATTACTTTTCTCTTACTAATCACTAGGATTCCCTTTCCCCGGAAGAGGTATCCTCAGTGCGAGAGGATACCATGACACCATCTGGAAGGAGGATCCCAACTATGAGATTGTTTCTCTTCACTCTACTGTAATTTTCTCCTTCCCCAAGACTTTCATCCTCCTCAATAGCACAAGGGCTGTCAGTCCGGGTGTGGGACTGTGTCCCAGAAAGTCTCATCTACATACCTCTGTCTCTCTTAGTTCTTCCAGTTGAACCACTCTGATCTCCAAAGCCCGTATTCCGTCTCTGAGGGCCATGAGCTCCTTTCACTGAATGCACATCACCAGGCCACAAGGCAGGATTGTACATACTGCATTCAGTGCAGTAAACTGGACATTCCCCACTCTGCTGCTGGAATTCCGCCTGCATTCTCTTTACTCCATCTTTTCTGTTGTTTTGCATTTGTTTGTTTGTTTCTGAGAGGGTGTTTATTGCCACAAGTTCAGAGAATGTTAATCAGGCGTATCTAGCTCTCACATTCCCGCTCTAAAATCCATCGTAAAACTCCTGTTAGCTGCTCCTGTTTGCTAGCTCTAGGGTTATTCTTGGTTAGCTACTCATGCCAATGCTTTGGGGCCTCACAGTTTAACTAGTTTAGCTAAGCTATTGTCTTACAGAACTTGAGGCTTGTATGCTTATTGCCTCATCTAGCAAATACCTATAGGCTACAAGTCCCCACTTGATGAGGTGATTGTTATAAGGGCCTTATTAAGTTACCATAAGGAGATTTCAGGCATTTGGTAGGCTGTGACTGAATGAGTCCTAATGATGGTGTAAGGGCAGGCTCGCCGGAACCGGTGTAGAAGTTGGGGGCCACAGGTGCTGGAACCATGGCCCCGCCCCCTGCTCCTCCTCCTCTTCACCCTGAGGCCCTGCCCCCTGGCTATGCCAGAAGCCAGAGCCAGGTCACGGTAAGAGCTTTCCAGTGAGCCCAGGCTGCTATAAGGAGCCCCAGACTCTCCACTTGCCCTGGGCAGTGGGGCTGGAGTGCCCAAGAGCAGCACCCGGCCTGTGTCCCCACCCCCCATGGAGAAGGAGGGGGCTAAGGCCTACCTATCCCCCACCACCACCGGGAAGAGGCTGGCCTCATTGGCAGGGGCTGCGCTTTGTGGCGGGGGAGCTGATCACCTCCCCCACCAGAAAGTGGATCTCCTGACGCACCTTCCTGAGGCTACTACACCCATGTTAAAAAGCGGGAAAGGTGTCCCCCTTGCTCCCCCCAGTTCTGGGAGCCCTGCATAGAGGTTTTCTGGTTCCTGATACACAACTATAGAAACTGCAGGCCTCATGGACACAATGATTTGCTCTCTCTTCTGGGACTGTCCAAGTATGTGGTGGTGGTGGTGGTGGTGGAAGAGTGTTTGTAATGACTACTCTAGGTTGATGCTGGGCCTCCTCATGAGACTTTTCAGGGACTACTTAATATCCCTTCTGTAACACTCTGATTTTACAATACATACCACACAACACAATTAAAATAATGTCAACTGGAATATTTTAGACAACAATTCATACTTTTAACCCAATTTCCATCCAGGGAGGTATAACTAATATGTTATTACTTCCACACATTAACCTGGCAAGGGATTGTTCTGCCTCATCAATTTTGTTATCACTTTTATCAAGTTTTCGTTTCATTAGCTGTTTTAGTTTTAAATCAAGTGGGGTATACACACACACAGGAAATGTTGGTAGGATTTATATGGTTAGATCTTGACTCTCTGGATCAGAGATAACGGTCTTATTTTCAGAAACAGGGGAAATTGCCATATGGCCAATTGATGTATTTACCTTTGTGATCTCGCACTCCAACTGACCATAAAGATGTCTCTTGCAGATAGTTACCACACAATATTGATGACCACCACCACAGGTCACCCTCTTTACAACAACTTTTCACTTAATTAGCCTGATAGAGCATAACTGGTTCTGCTGGTACCCCTTTCTTCTAGCCAAAAGGTGTGTCCACTTCAAACACATCATATCTTCAAATGTACTGATGCCCCTGTTCTGAGCAACAGGCCATTTGCAGATTTTTTTATGTTTGAGTATCTTGAATATGTACTATCAGAGGAGGTACATTGATGTATTCCATGTAAACATTGCCTTCCAGGTGACCTACTGAGTGGACAGCTGCCAATTGGCTAGAAACATCCTCACTTGGATTGAACACAGACTGCAAATGAGACAAGGATTTTGTCACAATGCAATTTTTAATTGAATAATAAATTCATGATTAGAGTGCAGTGTCACATACCCCATGTTTCTAATTACTCCTAGTGGCAATTCCTGACAATAATTTAAACAAGCGTCTTTTCCTGTTCTATGTTTTTAAAAATAGTTCCACTTATCCTTGATTAAATGTGGGACATTTCCCAATTCTAGAAGTTATACAGTGTTAGGGATAGGGTTCAACACATTTACCTTATGCAGAACCAGATAATTGCACTATTTTGTACTCATTGCTAATAAGCACTAATCTTATCCACAAGGAGCACCGAGAAGAAGGAATCCACCTTAGTGCATTTACAATAATTAAATTCACCCAATATGCCAACTTGACAAATTTAGCACAACAGGAACATGCATGAATTAAACCTGATTGCTTAAGACTCCTGGTATAGGTGTAGCTGCCTCCCGCTGGAATTATTAAATGGAGTAAAGACCTTTTTCCAGCTTATCAAAGGTGACATGGTTACATCCACTAGCTTATAGCTAATGGTTACACTTTTTCCTCATTATGCCTTTTACAATTTAATAGGGCTTGCTAGAGGCTGGCTTCCTTGATCAAAGAACAACAGATAGAAAGTCCAACCTGCTTCATCAAGTAGAGAAAAAGAGAAATCCTACACAGGCATTTGCAAGTAGCAAAGTGTGCACACATAGCAAAGGGATGTTAGGACATCAGAAAAGCCGTGAGTCTTATTCCCAGTTTCCCTGAGCTGAGTTTTATGTAAGCAATAATACGCAGCAGTGCATACATTACACTGCAGTCGGACATTCTGAACATATTGTGAGCCATGAGGCTGGGGGTGGGGAAATCAAGTGCTTGTCTCACCTCAGACGTTGAAATGTCACAAACCCCACACCAGAATTTTTTTTTGATGGATCACAAGGAAAATTTGTCTTTTGATAGAACCACACACAAAAAAGCTTCTCTGACATTCACATTTTTTTTATAAGATTTGTTCCATGTGAGATTTCATAAAGCTGAACAACACACTGTGGAAAATAAAATCTAAGAAAATATGATCTTAGGGTACTTTTGAACTGTTAATTATTGGGCAGTGGCTTTGTGATATCAGTGTTAACTCAGCCAAACACAGTGGATTTTAGTAACTTTACATGGCATAATACAACACCAAAACCAAACTCAAGATTTATCAGAACTGCATACTTTCAAAACGACTTTATAGTGCAGAATGCTGGGGAATGAGAAAGTATGACATGTCCAAACTGTCTTCATTCCATACATTCTGCCTCAGAAAAGTCCTCCATATCTTTTGCCAGAACAATTTCAAACCAAGACCTAGTCACACAGTGCAGCCAAGAAGATATGAGCACCATAATTACCAGGAGATGCTGGAGATGGATTGGTCATGTACTTCGGATGGAAACTGATTCCATCACCAGAAAAGAATTAAGATGGACCCCTGAAGACACGTGAAAACAAGGCCACCCTAAAACAACATGGTGAAGAGCTGGGGAAGCCAAGCTGAAAAACCTGGGGCACAGCTGGGGAACCATTGAAAGACTTGCCAGAAACGGACAGGAGTGGAGGAGCTTCATCACTGCCCTAAATGCCAGAGGTGTAATGGGAACATGATCGAGGGAGAAGGGAACTTGAAGAAATAGGTTCATGGTTATGATGCACAGCTATGGGATACAGCTCTTCTCTCTCATATATAAGGTCTCTAGGAGACGAGGAATAATGGGGGGAAATAATAAGATGTTCAAAGTTAAAAATTGAATTCAGAGAAACTTGTAAAAACTCCTCCATGCAGCAATCAGAACTTCATTCTACGTACCGCACTATATGTTAAACCCCCAGAGCCCTATATCCTAACATCTAATGTTCACTGCTTCTTTAGCTATAAACCCACCCACATTGTTAGGTACTTTATAAGAAATTTTTCCAGAGAATTGTACAGTTTTGTGGGTCTGAATAAGCAAAGCACCTTTGTTCTTATATCTCTTTTTCCACAAAAGGAAAATCTAATCTTAGATGAGAATTGTTTTGTGAAATCTGTGCATTTTCTCCTTTCATAAAAATGTTTTTTTGTTTTACCATAACAAGAAAAATTGCTCTCTGAATCCTTATGAAAATGTCACATTTTGCATGCGAGCACTAGAAGCAGAAATTGATAGTTCTGCTCAGCTCCAATAGATACATGTAAAGTGAGCAGGCTAAAATATAGTGCATTTGTTGCTATAACAAAACAGGATAAGAACAAAACCAACACACTTTTCAATTAATCAAAATTAACAGTCAGTTTTGCCAGTGGTACAAATAACTTATTTCAGTTCTACTCTTGAAGAGATTTAGAGTTAGGGGCCAAAATTTTAACCTGATGCCACCATTTTTCTGGATGCAAACACAGTTATAAATAATTTGTGGGTACATTTTTGTATCCACAGTTTAGGGCACAGAGATAATCAGTACCCTAATTTACAGAAGCAATCAGTGACTCAGACAATGTGACTTAAACTACAGGTTCAAAATTCCACATGGAATTATTTCCACCTGCAGAATTAGAGGCCCCGTTGACTTTTTGGCTCAAATTCAAACGCTATAGTAAACTATGCAGATTCCAGATGGTGGCAAAAGATTTACTGCTTTCGGTGGAATAAAAAGGAGTGTGTACAGAATTTCAAAAAGACTGGAAGATTAATCTAACTAATCATCCAAAAGTTCAAACACTTGTCTGAAATACAATCAATTTTCCGTGTTCTGGGTATACCAGAATTCCCATGAGAATAGAATAATTCATGAAATTTTCAGTACTTTCTGGTTCCAGCCAGTTCAGAAATATTCCCTTTCATTGTACTACAAGAATTTCTTTTGTTTTATCCACAAACAAAATTGGGGAGAAAGCAAAAAATAAAAGGCTAAGTAGATAGACCTTACATCAGAGTAATGCAGACATGATAAAGCTGGATGACTGCTGGTTCAATACAGCTGAAGAATGTTATAACAAGAGATGAGAAATGCATAGACATTTGGATCATTTTCATCCCGGTTTGTTCCTTAAAATTCTGGGTGTACACTACAAAAAAATACTAGCCAGATGATATAGCTGTTAGATGACTGGTTAAGTTCTGTAGTGATTGAGTGGGGATAATGGCTGCCTTACAAAAGTCAAAGTGCAAGTTGACTTTTACAACATCAGATAGAGTTAGCCCCTCAGTCAAGAAAGCATCTTGGGATGTTAACATCATTACTAATTATTATCCACCCTCAAAAATACATTTTCAAGGAATATTACTGAAAAAATAGGGCTGTAGAAAATACAACGTACCAAGATTCCACAGGATTTGCTGGATTCCTAGCCATCTGGTTTCTGAGCTAAGCACGTGAACCTAATGAAAGTCCTCTTTTACATGTCTAGGTGACCGCATTTAGGAAGGCTCATTAAATTGGTTGATTGACTTAGTTTTGAGTCTGCTTCCTCTATGTTTTATTTTGTTTGGTTTGTTCCGATTTTGGTCATTTGAAATGGGGATTTTCTTAAAAATGAGTTTATGTCCGTAAAAAATGAAGGAAATAAAACCAGAGCGGTAAAAATTGTGAAGATGAATTTGTTCATATTCATAAAGAGCTTGTCAAGGATATGCCCAGATTTTTAGAGGAACTCTGTTTCCGCTTTGACACCTAAACAAGTGGCCAGATTTTCAAAAGTGCTCAGCTCCCATTTTTCTCTGAAAAATCTGGCCACAAATGAGCTATAAAAAAAAGCTATGTAAATACCAAGTACAGCAATGGCTGATAAAAAGGCAACATTTGCTGACAGATACTACAGTTTTCCTATTCTAATTATAGTGAAAATCTGTGGGGGAACTTTTGGCAGATGCTACAATTTTAACTGTGATCACTATATTATTATCTTTGTTAACATTTTCTTCACTGTTTGTAGGGAACATTCATGGGAGTTGTGTTTTCAGTTTTTATGCCACCTTCTGTTTATATATGTAATTTATATAGGTCTCCCCCCATTATTATTGTAATGGCTGCAATGTGATAAATGCTACAAAAACAAATGAAACAAAACTAAGAAATAACTTAACAACACTTGCTTGAAAATGTTTGTTACATTTTGTTTTATCATGTTCTTGTTGGTCATTTCTTATTGTCTCCTAATCTAAGAAACAGAAACAAATAGGGGAAACAGAACGGATGAGGCTAATGGCTTAAGGGTGGCTATAATTTCACAGAAGACAATCGTTAAGTTAGAAGGGATACTCTATATTGGATCCTGAAAAAGGGAAGAACATCAGTAAACCTTTCTGAGAAATGTTATATGTTTCCAGCTATGGGAGAGGAGATGAGTTAGCACTTTTTCTAGACTGAAGTTTAGAAAAGTGATCCTGAAGCAGACATAAGCAGGGCCGCCCAGAGGATTCAGAGGGCCTGGGGCAAAGCAGGGGAGCTGCGGCGCTTGTACTCACCCGGTGGCAGTCTGGGTCTTCGGTGTCATTTCGGCGGTAGGGGGCCCTTCAGTTGCTCCGCATCTTCAGCAGTGCTGAAGGGCCCCCTACTGCCAAAATACTGCCCAAGACCCGGACCGCCACCAGGCCAGGGCTTGCGAGGCCCCTGTGGGGCCCAGGGCAAATTGCCCCACTTGCCCCCTCTCTGGGCAGCTCTGGACCATAATGATGGGAGTGACCATTATGATGAAGACTAACGAATATGAATGCATGAACTGGGCCTCATTTCTGCTTCACGATCTGTGCAGGCAGACTGCTGCCAAACAACTACAGTGGGGCATCACACAGGCTCAGCTCATTTGTATCACAGCGCAGGATTAAGTTTTGCCTAAAGATGGTCAAGAACATCAGCTACAGCATGGGTGATAATTCAAAGCACAGTCAGGGTTTAACTAATACTCTACTCCTTTATTTTACATCCAGTCAGTGCACCTAATGCTTTGATTCCTCACTTGTAGAAAATACAGAGAAGTCACCCTGAAATCCCTCTAGGAAGCCGAGTGTGAACAGAATTCACTTTTTAATTAGTATTCCTACTTTTTGGATAATTCCATAAATCCTCCAAGAAACTCTTTATAAAAACAATCACATTTATTTCCACTTAAGCAAGAACACACTTTGCTGCTGCTAGCAACCCCTCTCAAGGCATAGAGCCATTATTCTAAGATCTTTTTATAGGTTTTGAATTTTTTTCAAAACAAAACAAAGTAAAAAAGTCCACCTTATGGAGCTCTAAAATATTCTAAATATTTTAAAATGTACCAGCCTCTAACCTAGGGTTACTGATCACAAATGTTCAGAAAATAAAACTGTTTCACCATTTCCAACCAGACTCTTTTCCTGTTGTAAAGTGCTGAGAAGTTGATAGTACACATTGGAGCAGCTCCTAATAAAGCATCATAGAAGTGATGTGCAGAAGAAAAACATCAAGTCTAAAACTCTCATCAGCATAGCACTAGCAGTCAAGTGTCCTACTGGACATTCGTTCTCAGGAATTAGGACCTCAGTATGGCCAGCCTGGCAGCTTTCAATGTACTGTTGTGTTGTAAACTCTAAGAAATAGCTGAAATGATCTAAGCTGTTCTGAAACTGACAGAAAGTATAACATGCAAGCTGTTAGCAGGAGCATATGGAGGGAGCAGAACAACAGTGGAAAATTATGCAGTGCATTCAGAGGAATCAAAATCTATGTTTCAGGCTGGATATAGAAAGACAATATCCAGAAGAACCATTTTAGCAAAGTCACCAAAGACAATCATCTCAGTTGCCTCAATGCTGGCTCACAGAGAGTATTGCTAATACATACTTTGTTACCCTGCCTTGCATTAGCCACTTAAAATAACTGCTTCAATGACTAACCTACCCAGGTAACTTTCCATTTGTTGATTCTGTTCAACTGGACTAGACTCCCACCTCATTTTTCCATATTGCTAGCATATTTGTCCCTGTCTGATGTATCATCTTTCATATATGGAAAAAGAAAAGTGGACCTTATATTGTCACATACAGCACCATGCTTTTCACCTCCAACTTCACCCAAGAGCTCTTTACCCTTTATTGAAAACCCCCCATCCAAGTAAATTTGAACCCGTTCCAATACTACCAAAATTTACTTTGCAGATCAATATTTTCTGGAGTAGAAAACTAGACTTTCTGAAATCCACATAAACCATACCCACTGATTCCCCGATAGACCACCACACCAGCAACTTATTCAGAGAACTCAAGCAAATTTGCCACTCATTACCTTCCTTTAGCGAATCTATGCTGACAGTCTTCTACCAAGTTGCACATTTCTTAAAGTTACGTAGCCTTATTCTTTTCCCTCAGTGATGCTTCTCTCATCTTTCTAGCACCTGATTCTCTTATTGTTCCTATTATCTTATCTTAAATAGTGGGCTACCTTCACCAAAAGCCATCCTACTTTCTTAGCAACATTCTAGCAAATTTGCTAGCAAGTTCTGGGATATCATTTAGCCAGCCTGGTTCTTCACATTTCTAATATTCTTACTGCATCTGCTCTTATTTATCAAGCCACATTAGCATCTCCCTCAAGGAAATTTTACCCGGGCAACAAAAGGTGACCTTCAAGTTCCTTATAATAAACAACAAGACCAAAGTGTTCATTCTGGTTCTCCTGCTCATCTGTAGCAATCTTCCCACCTGTATCTTAGCTCTGTTGAGTCTTTGCAAGGGCATTTGCACTATAAGGAATGAAAGAACTGAATGTTGTTGATGACTGGATTTTCTCTGATTTTACTTGAAGAGCTTTAGGTTTCTTTTAAAATTGTTTCCATTCCTTATTCTTTCTTCCTGATTTTACTCCTTCTCCTTTCTTTTACTGTAGACTTCTAATATCTTGCCCTCTTCACTACCATTTCTTAATTTGTCTACTTTGTTAAACCTAAATTGGCACACAGCCTTTGTACATGAAATCATTTTTCTCTGAGTACCCTCTGATCATTGTCAATCTTCTGTCCTTCACATTGGGTACTTCATTCAATATTAGTAAACAAGTTCCTTTCTAGATGCAGAATAGACACTGAAAGTTTGTTCACTTGTTTTCAGATGAATGCCATGCTGAGGGGAAAAAAAACTAGTAAAAAAAAAGTGTATGAGGTATTTACAAATTCCTAGAGACATTTTGGTAAAATAGCCTAATTATTGCTAATTCCTTTGGTATTCACTGTAATAATAATCATGATGAACTCATTTAGCATTAATATGGATTGTCATAAGTACTTCTGGGTGAGTTCTATTATAATTCAGCAATAATTAATTGCATGCATCATCATTAATTTTAAAATGTCACCCACATTTTTAATTGTATGCAGTTCACCTCAGCTTTTGGGACTCAGTGAACAGAGAATTTGTTTGTAGCGATGCTCCCTCAAGGTCTGCTCCAAAGTCTATTGAAGTCAATGAGGAGACTCTAGTGAATTTAAAAGGGATTGAGATTAGGTCCTTAGTTAGTTGATTAAAAATATTAAAATAAATATGGAAGGTGTTCAGTGGTAATTTCAAAAAAAGAAAAAGTAAACAAAACATAACTAAGAAAGTTATGGCAAATTTCTGAAAGTTTGCAAAGACTGGACAACTTTGCTTTTACATGGCCACATTAAATCATGTCAGAATAGGTTTTTAGGCAGTTTCTGTGATCAGAAGGAATAAAAGTGAAACTCTGAATACGTATAACAGGCCTAATGGAGGCTGATTCTTTCTGAGATAAAAATCTTAGAAACAGAATACCCTACTGCATGTTACAAGAATAATTCTCAGTTCATTTTCAACTCCCCATAAACGTTCCACAAGATCGTCTTATCCACTGGAGAAAGAATCGGTGCATTTTTATGCAATTCCCTCTGCTTTTTTTAAGGCTGACAATCGTTGGAACAGGTTTCAGGCACAGCACCTACCTGATTTAGAGAGTATTGTTTATCTCCAAGCCAAGTATCATTCTTAACTTCCCCACCAATCAACTTGCTGCTGATTTTCAGTGGGACAATAAACTGTCAGATCAACACACTGGGTTATCCTCGATAAAACCTCCCCAACAGCAGAAATGGGCACGTGTAGGCTGCTTCTAGAATATTTACTGGCTCCGTCCATCTGACCTCTCTCTTCAACAACTAAGCCTCAGCACTAGTTTGCCGTGCAGCTGAAGGATGGGGAGGCAGGCTGCAGACCATGATTATGCCTGCTCCAACTTTTTTTTGTTCGGAATGGATTCGGATCATTTTAATCCGCTTCGCCCCGCCCCAAACCATCGCAACCCGGCAACATTCGCCCAGTAACGGAGCGGTGGTTTCCACCTGCCTGCGGAGAAGCACCGAGGGCGAGGAAAACAAATAACTTGGACGCACTCGGAAGTCGAATCAGGGGGACTCAGGGGCTGGCTAAGAGCGACGGTACTGGCCACTTACCGCTGCTGGGGAAGAACCTCTCTCTGCCCTCGGGTCTCAGTCTCCCATCCTCCGGGCAGTCCCTGCTCCCTCCAAGGTAGCAGCCGCCCCTCGTGGCGCTCAGCGAATCGCGGAGTTCCCGGCCAACAATCCCTCCGGGTCGCCCTGCCTCCGCGGCGCTCAGGGCTGGAGACGCGAGCCAGGCAGGGGCATCCTTTTGCCTCCCCAGCCCAGCACTTGGCCGTCTCTGCTGGCCCCTGCGCTCGGGGTGGTTATATTGGGAGAGCGGGGAAGCACCTCCTCTGGCTGGTGTTTTGCTGTGCAGCAATTTCTCCTCCAATGTGTTCGCTCTTCCCCCTCGCTCTCCGCCTCTGACTGGCTGGGTCCTCCCGGCGAGCGGAGTGTAGGAGAGCGTGTGTGTGTGTGTGTGTGTGTGTGTGTCTCTCTCACCCCCGCCCCCCCAGCGCCTCCTCACTGCCTCTTGCTGAAGAGGGTCATTTAGCATGTCCCTGGGCATAAGGCTCCCTTTGCCCGGGGAAGGGGGGTTTAAAAATCTATTGCACTCTGCAGCTCAGCAGCGATGGGGTTGGCTTCCTCGCTCCCGAGCGCGCAGCGCTGCTTCCTCCCCTCCCTCCTCCTCTTTGCCTCTGAATTTGAATTTACATGTAATAGGTTTATTTTGCTGGCAGCTGGCTTCTGCAAAGTGTTGGCTGGCCCCGCATCTTGTTGCGCTCTCTCTTCCCTGGTGGCAGCAGAACTAATCAGAGCCCCCGGATAAACTGATCGGCTGGGGTGGCTTTTATCAGAACACTCCCCCCACCCTTAATTTGTGTTAATTGGTTGTGTGTGGTTGTGTTTTCATGGTGATGGCTCTAGTCTCTCTCCTGGTTCCCTGAGCCCCTGGCATGCAACGTGCAGGTCCAAGTCCGGTAGAGAAGGTGTTCCTCACAACAATCCTCCTCCCCCAGCCAAAGAGAGAGTAGGTTAAGCCTTAAGACACCCGACTCTTCGTGAATTTTTAGATCACCGTGGCTGTAATTGGAAAAATAACACAGGCAGTAAATTTATAGGCTGGCAGCTTTAGTGCCATTGTTCTGGCAGTCCTCCCTATCCCTTCCCTCTCTCTGATTCATTCTCTAATTCCCTTGATTCATCTGATTTTAATTGAATAATAGTTAAATAAATTACGGTCCCTCTCTTACCCCATATATTTCTTCATGTGGGTCTCTGTTGTGTGTCTGTTTAACTGCAATGTGATCCTTTTTAATGCTTTACATTAATATGTGAAACTCTCACTCAAGTCCAACTCTCCACCCCCCTTTATAATACACAGGTGACTCAAATCAGTCTAGCTCCAGCAGCACAGCACTTATTCTTCTGGCTCCTTTATTCTCTGCTTGGTGGTCTGACTAGCTCCTAATTGGCACACACAGTCACATGCAGCATACCTTATAGCTCGATGTCTTCCAACGCCGGGACTGTGTGCTTTATCTTGCAGCCTTTCTGTTAATTAAAATTAGCCTTTCCTATGTTCCTCTGCTTTTTCTCACTCATCTATATATGTAGTGCATACTCCCACTCTGTGCTTTTAATGGCTAGCCTTAGGAAGTAGGCTGATTTTAATCCTTTTTTTTTTCCTGTGGAAGACACAACGTTCTACTTTAACATTTAATGCTTCCTTGCCCTTTTATACTCTTTATTTTGTTTTTGCCTTTTGTTAGTAATTAGTTTTTTTTCTTCCTTATGTATTAACTGAATGATGGTTGTCTAACTCTGAGCTTTTCCTCTGCTTCAGTGACTCCACTTCAGTGATGAATACTCTCTCAAGCTGGGGTTGGTACACAAAAAAACATTCTACACAACTTTTTTTTTTTTGGTGACCTCGGTATTTTCTGTGCAATCGGTAAAGACACTGTCTGTATTTGTTTTAGATTTGCATAGTGCTAGTCTTGCATCAGACCTAGTAATATGATTTTCTTATGGATTTAATATTTTTATATTGACCCCACTATCAAGATGAGACATCACTGGTGAGTGGCACACATTTTTATACACTTTTGTGGTCTTGTATGTTGCATAAAACTTTGGCAGAGGATCTGCAACTCAACATCACTTTTGAATTAATTCTGTACAGAAATAGCTGTGAAGATTTTCTTAGCTAAACTCCCATACATTGACACTTTAAAAATCTTAAATGTGCTAATTCTTCCTGATCTTCCATAGCTACACTAACTATCCTTGTGAAAAAAGTATGAATGAGCCTATAATTTAGAGACATTTTTCTCTGAATTTACTCTCTTACAAACCCAGCATAATATTGTCTCTCATAACTGTGGCTGGTTATCTAGAACTATTTCTATGGGCAAGTGATATTGCAGTTTGACAAATCAAAACTTCTTTTCATTGACTCAATTCACAGAACATTATCATCTGGTCATTATTTCCAGTGTTACTAGGTTACAAGCCAGCATTTAATCAGGAGCCAGAAATAGTGACTGCATATAATTCTGATCTTATGAATAACACATGAGATTCCATTTCTCAATATTTCCAGTATCAGTGTTAAAACCAGAAATATTTTTTACTAATTTTAACATACTGTAGTTATTTACAACAGTATAGAATTATTTATAAAGATTTGACTTTTTTGTGTTTAAAAAAAAAAAAAACCAGACGTATTTAAAAATGTACTAAGACTTTTTCAAAAACTGATAATGGAGGGGTTTCCTGACCTTTATCCACCCTTGTGAAGTTTACAGATCAGATCTTTTAGCGGGTGCTTTAAACCACATGTGTTATAGTGACTAGAGTGCATTATTTTTGCTTTTAAAGACCCTTTTTTTTTTTAACTTAGTTTCCTTCTAGGAACACATCATTGCCCATTTGTTTTAAACATCTATTTTACTCCCATCTTTTTACACTTGCGCTAAAATGTACACTAGCAGTATTTCAAGAGCCTTATTTATGGGGACACATTTATATTTCCTTTGGTGGTATAAACAAAATAGATACTATCCTGGGAATACCAGTTTCTTCTTTGTTGCAGAGTGAAGGAGCACACTTCTTGTAAGACATTCTGTTAAGGAGTTCACATGTTTGTCTGCACTTTCCCAAGGTCAGAACCCTTCTAAGATTTTGTATTCTCAACATGCTTTACAGTTTTATGTCACATAAATTCAATGCTAAATATTTTTGTAGCAAATTGGGTCAATGTCTTGATATTATTATTATTATTATTTATTATTTATTATAGACCTAACTTCAACTTAGCTGTCAATTTGCTTATCTGATCTAGTTGTCTAAGCATCTTTGTGTAAGTGTCTTAATCTCTTTATCTCAGTGTCCCTAGTGGGCAAGCAGACAGATGCAGCACATCTACAGAGTCTTATTTGTCTTGCAGAGATTTTTCTTTCATTCCTTCCCTCCTCTTCTTTTTCAGCTGAACCAAATACATTCCTGTTCCTCTAATCCAGCCGAACAGAGGATTGGCGTTAGAAATAGCACTATCCCAGGGATGTGTTGCTACTATTTTATGTCTTCTGATTATGGTGCTATTCTTCAACTGTTTCCAGAGAGGAACTAAAGAAAGAGAGTGAACTTAAAAAAGACCATCCCACCCATGGTAGACAACAAAACTTCCATCAACAAACCTACATTGCAGTCACATACAATGCTCACTATTACTAACTAACCAGTTTACCCCTCTATTTAGAGCAGGCGTTCTTTGTAGAAATTGCTTTGCAATGTTCAGCAAATGTCAACTTTTCAATGACTTGGGCTATATTTATTCCAAACAGGCGATAACTTCAGTATCTTAGATACCACTGTGTGGTAAAATGGTAACAATTAAATGGCAACCTTGTGCACTGACTTCTCTAGGATTTCTGTGTAGGCTTTTCCAGTTCCTCCAATCTGTATAACTGCAAGATTTATAAGACAATTTTACAGTGGGAATAAGACGATGCACACCTCAGCTTGAGAACAGAGAGTTCTTCAAGCTCTCTGCAAATGGCAGAAGATTCAGAACCTACCATGAGGCATCTTAGCTGTAGTTGCTAGTTACTGAACTGGAGATTGTATATAAAGTAAATAGCCTCCCAGCCAGGCTTTAGAAACAGACGTACTTCCCCTCCATTGAGCACTGAAATACACATATCCAAGGTGCCATCACTCAATCAAGTGAGGGAAAGTGAGTAAATTTTGTCAGTCAGCTGATTGCTTGGGTGCAGGTGCCCATTGCAACCTGGCTTAGGAACAGAGGGCGCTGGACACTCTAAAACTATGCAAAGACCAACTGCAGAGGAGTCTGCAGTGTGTAGACCAAAACAGAATTAGGTAGGCACAGGCTGACAATGTCACACCATTCAGTTGTGAACAGGAGTGGACCGTGTGATTTTGGCAATGCAAAAATCAGCACTGCTTGGACAGCACTGGAGAATAACAAATTCTAATTATTTCCTTGCTCTCAAACCAAACCCTCTTCCCGCTGCCTGCCCACTAAGTGCCAGGCCAACCCCTCTGCAGAGCCACACAAAGCCAGTCAAGGAGTTCCTACAAACAGACCTGGAGACTCCTAGCCAGAGAACGTGGGACAAGATGAGCATCAAAGGGCTGTCTTTTGGCTTTGCCACAAGCCCTGTGAATGGGCAGCATGTAACCATGTTGCCTCAGGAGAAGACTGGAAATGAGGGTTGTAACTTGGAGACTCTTGCTGAACCTTCTGTGTTCTCCCTGCTCTGGGAGACATACCCAGCACCAGCCCTGTACCTTGTGCAGCATATGTCTCATGGTGTGCCAGTGCAGCTGTGCTGACTGGTGTGCTGTGGTGTGTGAAGCCATAGCATCACCCCTTCATTCGAGCTGACTCTCCACCTATGTGCTGAAGGGTATGCTTATGGTTTTTTTGGATAAAATGTGGTTTGCAGGGTGCTTATGCATAGGGAAGCATGCTGTGGCTCACCAGCCTAGGAACATTCTGGAGAAGGCCAGGGGGAGCGGGTTGAGCTCAGCATGTGGACTGAAGAACTATGAGCATGTGATAAACAAACCCATATGGAAAGGTTAACTCTGATTGGTTAGAGGTTCCTGTTATGTAACTTGTTATATAAGTGCCATGTGCTATAAAATAGCAAGGGGAGGGGCTCCTTGCTGGAAGGACTCTGCCTGATTTTTTTTTTTGTAGCAGGGGTTTTCCTTGTGCGCACATTTGAATAAAGCCTTGTTGAATTGAATGGCATCGAATTGAAGTCCCTTGATTCTACCCAGCATCAGACTCACTGGGAACCACAAAATCCCAACAATGCATGAGAGAGTCGATATAGTTTCCCTGTGGGTATCCACTCTCAGCAAGCACAGGAGAGTAGGAAGAAGCCAGAGCCCAAGACTTTCAAACGTGGGTGCCTAAATTGAGGTATTTAAATACAGGCTGGGGGTCCTGGTTTTCAAAGGTGTTGAGCACCTGCCAATCTGATTATTTCAGCAGGTGTGTAGTTCTTCTGAAAAGCAGGCCACCTATATTTAAGTGTTAAATATAGATGTAGGGTTTGAAAATGTTGGTCAGAGTGCCAACACTCTGGACGGGGGCATTAAAAGCTATGTTGCAAAATAGTGAGAGATGTAATTATGCCACCCAAAGATAAGTAATGTTGCAGCAAAGTCAAGAATTTTCCTGTGTCCTGTTAATGTAACAGCAAATGAGGCATATCAGGGCAGAATTCCCTTGGCCCTCACTGTGCAGTACAGCTGCTTTTCCTGCTGGAATTCAACACAAACTTGTTAACATATAAGGCTTGTTCTGGGAAGCATCCTTGTAAAAAAATTATCTTAGGCGTGTAATACCGTTGGTGAATATACTAATACTGAATCAAGCTTTTTATTAGCACTGAAATAATGAACCTCAGGCCCTACCATGTGTTCTCCTCCCATGCAGCTTCTTGAAGGAAAAAAAAATCAGCATTTTGTTAACAAGACAAGTAAATTATGACCACTCCTGAATGTACATAATGATCTCTAGTTTCAGAAGACTAAAGATATTGGCCTACACAAGGAACACAACGGAGACTGACAGCAACCCCTAATCCATGCAAGGTGTCAAACTCAAAAGAATCAGGTGTTTCACCGCACCAACAAAAAAGGGGAGGATTTTGGAGTATGGCTGGATAAACAAGCTAATAAACTGAAGATAAAAGGCTTTAGAGTCTAGAAGGGACATGGGTGATGCCACTCGGTTACTTGTTAGTGTGTATAAGTGAATTGGTGAAAGCTTTTTATTTTTTTTTCCCCATGCAATTCTGGAAGAGAAGGAGAATTCTCTAACAATTGCCCTCCATGATCTTAATAAAAACCTGATTTTTTTTCTTTAGCGTCTTCGGGAAAGGTGATGTTGGGGGAAGTCACAATTCTGCTCTATTTAGCCCCCTCAGTGATCTCTTTTACTGTGATAGAAATCAGAATTCAATTCAAAGTGCCTGAACTGAATTGGATGTAGCACCAGCAATTAAAATAGCAAATCAACATTTCAGGGCTTACCTACCAGCCTGTAGGGATTACATTCAGCATTTGACTTTTCCCTTTGATATTTTACCCTTTCTATTGTATATTGCTAGGAATGGTGAACTTGCAACTACTTAAATAGCAACAAGGAACTGGAATGAAGAATCATCTTCAGAGCAGGCAGTTGCATGGACAGTCAGGCTGCTTAATTCATTAGAGTTACCATGCTTAGCAAAATAAAACAAAACAGATTCTAGGTATTTAAAGATGTCATTGATCTAATATAATACTAAATATTGACTGAGGGTTGACAATAGCAAGTACAAATGAAGGTACTGTACACTATTCAATTGTTTTCTGTTATGTAGTAAAATTCTATTATCTAGTAGCTGATGTAAAGCTCCTGTACATTAAGAAAAATAAATATTAAAAGCCTAAAGGTAAAACATGTACTTAAACTAAGGTCAGAACGTTTAATTTAAATATTTATTTATTTTATGGTTACCCAAAGAACATTACTTCTAGCACTTATTTCACAGCTGTCCTACCAAAACTGAAATAAAATGTCTAAAATTATAATGGAATATATACTGACTTCATTAACTTAACAGCTGCACCAGTAACCAATACCAATGAACATAACCTACTTTGTTAGTATCTCGATAACAACTGCAACAATCAAAACTATTGGGATTTAAAGCAAAAGATGTCTGACTCTAGTGCTGTGATCACAGCTACCACAATATGCTTACGCATGCTACTAAAGTGAATTGATCTATTTCAAGGGAACTCCAGGGGTTGCCTGCTGCAAGATAATTTATTAACACCAATGAATCTGCCACAAAGTCAGGAACGGAAATGCTTACTATAATCATGACTACAAATTCTGATCATTCAACTTTCTAGTTGGGGTGTGTGGGAAAAAGTATTCATGGTTTTCAAAGATGTTAACTATTTGATGAGGGCACTTCACCTGGGAATACCAAAATTTCTCATCCCCACCGAGGTTTTCTCCTCCTCTAAGCCAAGGTAAATATCTTTTAGTATTTGTAGACCTGAGCCAGCATCTTCATCCCTTCCCACTCTGAGCTTTGTGCAGCAGAACGTGAGGTTATTCATTTTGGAACCCCTAGGTATGAACACAAGCATGTGTTTTTTAGAATGAGTCAGAAGAGTCCAAAACTAAAAAAAATCCTTTTGCCTGTATCCTGTTCAGATTTGCCACAAGATGGTGATTGTCTCCATTCTCAAGTTTTCCACAATACAAAATGGCAGAAATCTCCCAGGTACTTCTCTCCTGAGATTATACTATCAACTATGAATCTTAGCGTCTGACGAAGTGGGTATTCACCCACAAAAGCTTGTGCTCCAATACTTCTGTTAGTCTATAAGGTGCCACAGGACTCCTTGTTGCTTTTTACATATCCAGACTAACACGGCTCCCCCTCTGATTGATTCACACTCATGTCCAGGTCCAGTAGTTCAGCCAAAATGTAATCTAGATCCGAACATTGCGGCCTCAGCCCATTTTGAATCTACATTTTTAGTGTTTTGAGTAAATCGCAGCAGTCAACTTTTTCCCCCTTAGTGGCACAACCATAATTATTTTAATATTAGAGGGGTCCAAAACAGAAAACAAACATGTATATGATCATGTAACTAGAGACTGTATCCTAGTGCACAGGGCAGCCAAACTGAGATTGCACAGACAACCTTAAATCTGGCACGTCTGGTGTTTTGTGTGTTTGGCTTTGCAAGCTTCTTTTGCATGATTTTGTGTGTAATTTACTAGGATTGAAAAACAGCGAACTTAATGGAATATGTTTTTTTGTCTTATTTTATTTTCTTATGTGGCATCATACTGACTCCAATAAGAGTCATCATCAAGGTTGGGACCTATAAGTCTATGGTACAAATGTCTGCCACTTGAGCTAATGGATAACAGAGTAAAGTAGGTATCAGTGACTGGGACATGGGCAGTCATGCTTAGTGGTCAGAGCAGGAATCAGTAGCCTAGAAACAGAGCCATAGGCCAGAACCAAATAAATAATAAGTAAATTAAATAAATAAAACATGTTACCTGGAGTGAGGCAAGGCAGGAGTAGAGCTGGAAACAAGCAGGTACTATCACAGCCTGGGGCAAATACTTTGAGCAGTCACTGAACTGCTGCTGCTGAGTTAAAAGCGAGTCTGGTGACCCTTCCAACCAAACCAGGGGTATAGCAATCAGGCAGTCTACTATGGGCCAGCTGCAGTCATTAGGGAGCCTTGCAAGCCCTGATTCCCTACAGTAGGTTGTCATTCTCCATACGGACCAATACCAGATGCTTTTTGCCAGGGGGTTTCACAGATATTTGCTGACAGCAAAGGAATGGTGAGACTGAGGAATCTTGGATTCCATTTCAAGTTCTAGAAGGGAGTTTACTCTAATGGTTATAGACCCTTTGACCCTGTTCCTCCAAATTTGACCCCCCTTTGCCTCCTTCCCTCCAGCCTGTCCTTGGTCCAGTCTGAGTCCTGTCTCTTCCCCAACTCCCACCAACTACTTGTCTTAGTCCCAGTCTTTGTCCAGTCACTCAGTCTCCACCCCACTTCTCCTCATCTGCATCTCACTCTCCCACTATGGGCTTTTCATCTCCGTTCTCTGCCACCCCCAACTCGGCATCCCGAGCTCCACCTATAATGAAATCCTAGCATTTTCAATAATCTAAGCTGCAGTTAGTAACAAAAGTATGGATTTTTAAAAACAATTTTAACCGGTGTCCTTTCAAATGGATATTGTTAAGGCGATTAGGGCTAAAAAATTGCTTACTTTGAATATTGTCCTCTACTAGAGTTTATTGAAGGATCTCAACCATATTTTTTTTTTAAATAGTTCCATTTGATACTGAGTGGCTTGTAGATGACTGTGGAAAAGGATCATATTTAATCTGTGCTGGTATGAAGAGCAGAATCTTTCCTTTTGAATGCTGATCTTGGTACAATCTATGTTTTTCTCATTTTAAGACTAGACTATTGTCGTACGCTCCATGAAGTGCTATACATGGAAGGTATGTCTACACTGCAGTTAAACACCTGTGGCTGGTCCATGTCAGCTGACTTGGGCTCATAGGACTCGGGCTATGGGGCTGTAAAACTGTGAGGTGGATGTTTGGGTTCAGGCTGGAGCCTCAGCTCGGAGACCCTGCAAGGGGAGAGGGTCCCACAGTCCAAGCTCCATCCCGAGCCTGAATGTCTACACTGTAATTTTATAGCCCTGCAGTCTGAGCCCCACGAGCCTGAGTCGGCTGACACAGGCCAGCCACGGGTGTTTAACTGCAATGTAGACATACCCTGAGTCCATTTGGAAACTGAAGCTAGTGAAGGTTATGGCTCATTTATTAAGTTACACAGAGAGATATAATACACCAGGGGTTCTGGGACTTGCATTAGTGGCTTGTGAATTCTGGAGTGGAGTTTAAGGTGCTGGCGTTGACATGTACAGCTCTTAATGGTCAAAGATTTAGCTATTAAAGAAACTCCTTCTCCATTCTTATTTATCATTTGTGTTGCAGTATCACCAAGGAGCTCCTATTTAAGTCCAGTTAGACTCATAGACTTTAAGGTCAGAAGGGAACATAATGATCATCTAGTCTGACCTCCTGCACAATGCAGGCCATACAATCTCACCCATCTACTTCTATAACAAACCCCTAACCTATGTCTGAGTTATTGAAGTCCTCAAATAGTGGTTTGAAGACCTCAAACTGAAGAGAATCCTCCAGCAAGTGACCCGTGCCCCAGGCTGCAGAGGAAGGCGAAAAACCTCCAGGGCCTCTGCCAATCTGCCCTGGAGGAAAATTCCTTCCCGACCCCAAATATGGCGATCAGTTAAAACCCTGAGCATGTGGGCAAGACTCACCAGCCAGCACCCAGGAAAGAGTTCTCTGTAGTAACTCAGATCCCATCCCATCTAACATCCCATCCCAGACCACTGGGCATACTTACCTGCTGATAATTTGGCAATTGATCTTTGATTAATTGCCAAAATTAGGCTATTCCATCATACCATCCCCTCCATAAACTTATCAAGCTTAGTCTTGAAGCCAGATATGTCTTTTGCGCCCATTACTCCACTTGGAAGACTGTTCCAGAACTTCACTCCTTTAATGGTTAGAAACCTTCGTCTAATTTCAAGTCTAAACTTCCTAGTGTCTAGTTTATATCCATTTGTTCTTGTGTCTACATTGGTACTAAGCTTAAATAATTCCCCTCCCTCTCTAATATTAATCCCTCTGATATATTTATAGAGAGCCATCATATCCCCCCTGAACCTTCTTTTGGTTAGGCTAAACAAGCCAAGCTCTTTGAGTGTCCTTTCATAAGCCAGGTTTTCCATTCCTCGGATCATCCTAGTAGCCCGTCTCTGAACCTGTTCCAGTTTGAATTCATCCTTCTTAAACATGGGAGACCAGAACTGCACACAGTATTCCAGATGAGGTCTCACCAGTGCCTTCTATAATGGTACTAACACCTCCTTATCTTTGCTGGAAATACCTCGCCTGATGCATCCTAAAACTGTATTAGCTTTTTTAATGGCCATATCACATTGGCGGCTCATAGTCATCCTGTGATCAACCAATACTCTGAGGTCCTTCTCCTCCTCTGTTACTTCCAACTGATGTGACCCCAATTTATAACTAAAATTCTTGTTATTAATCCCTAAATGCATGACCTTGCACTTTTCACTATTAAATTTCATCCTATTACTATTACTCCAGTTTACAAGATCATCCAGATCTTCCTGTATGATATCCCGGTCCTTCTCTGTGTTAACAATACCTCCCAGCTTTGTGTCATCCGCAAACTTTATTAGCACATTCCTGCTTTTTATGCCAAGGTCAGTAATAAAAAGGTTAAATAAGATTGGCCCCAAAACCGATCCCTGCGGAACTCCACTAGTAACCTCCTTCCAGCCTGACAGTTCACCTTTCAGTACGACCCATTGTAGTCTCCCCTTTAACCAGTTCCTTATCCACCTTTCAATTTTCATACTGATCCCCATCTTTTCCAATTTAACTAATAATTCCCCATGTGGAACCGTGTCAAATGCCTTACTGAAATCGAGGTAAATTAGATCCACTGTGTTTCCATTGTCTAGAAAATCTGTTACCTTCTCAAAGAAGGAGATCAGGTTGGTTTGGCACGATCTACCTTTTGTAAAACCATGTTGTATTTTGTCGCAATTACCTTTGACCTCAATGTCCTTAACTACTTTCTCCTTCAAAATTTTTTCCAAGACCTTACATACTACAGATGTCAAACTAACAGGCCTATAGTTACTCGGATTACTTTTTTTCCCTTTCTTAAAAATAGGAACTATGTTAGCAATTCTCCAGTCGTACAGTACAGCCCCTGAGTTTACTGATTCATTAAAAATTCTTGCTAATGGGCTTGCAATTTCATGTGCCAGTTCCTTTAATATTCTTGGATGAAGATTATCTGGGCCCTCCGATTTCGTCCCATTAAGCTGTTCGAGTTTGGTTTCTACCTCGGATGTGGTAATATCTACCTCCATATCCTCATTCCCATTTGTCATCCTACCATTATCTCTAAGCTCCTCATTAGCCTTATTAAAGACTGAGGCAAAGTATTTATTTAGATATTGGGCCATGCCTAGATTATCATTAACCTCCATTCCATCCTCAGTGTTTAGCGGTCCCACTTCTTCTTTCTTTGTTTTCTTCTTATTTATATGGCTATAGAACCTTTTACTATTGGTTTTAATTCCCTTTGCAAGGTCCAACTCTACATGGCTTTTAGCCTTTCTCACTTCATCCCTACATGTTCTGACCTCAATAAGGTAGCTTTCCTTGCTAATCCCTCCCATCTTCCACTCCTTGTAGGCTTTCTGCTTTTTCTTAATCACCTCTCTGAGATGCTTGCTCATCCAGCTTGGTCTACAACTCCTGCCTATGATTTTTTCCCCCTTTCTTGGGATGCAGGCTTCTGAAAGTTTCTGCAGCTTTGACTTGAAGTAATTCCAGGCCTCCTCCACCTTTAGATCCATGAGTTCTTCAGTCCAATCCACTTCCCTAACTAATTTCCTTAATTCTTTAAAGTTAGCCCTTTTGAAATCAAAAACCCTAGTCCCAGATCTATTTTTGCTTATACTTCCATCTAGTTTGAACTGAATTAGCTCATGATCACTCGAATCAAGGTTGTCCCCTACAACCATTTCTTCTATGAGGTCCTCACTACTCACCAAAACCAAATCTAAAATGGCATCCCCTCTTGTTGGTTCTTCAACTACTTGATGAAGAAATCCATCAGCTATCACATCCAGAAAAATCTGAGCCCTATTATTGTTACTACCACTTGTCCTCCAGTCTATATCTGGGAAGTTAAAGTCTCCCATGATCACACAATTCCCATTAGTGTTTACTTCATTAAAAACCTTAAAGAGGTCTCTATCCATATCCAAATCAGATCCCGGTGGTCTGTAGCACACCCCAAGCACTATCTCAGGGGAGGCTCTAGTAGCTTTCTTCCCCAATGTGCTTTTTGCCCAGACAGACTCTGTCCTATCCATTCCATCACTTCTTATTTCTTTACAGTTAACCTCATCATTGACATACAATGCTACTCCACCACCTTTGCCTTTATTTCTGTCTTTCCTAAACAGCACATAGCCTTCAATACCTGTACTCCAGTCATGACTACTATTCCACCATGTTTCTGTTATCCCTATAATATCCGCTTTCACTTCCTGCACCAGTAGCTCTAGTTCCTCCATTTTGTTACCTAGGCTCCTCGCATTAGTGTACAGACATCTTAATTTTTGCTGTTTGGTTTCACTGACATTCTTTACCCGGTTAGGCATAGACATTCTACCACCAGTATCACCGATTAGACTGGTATCTACACTACCCTTCCTCCTTATGTCCATTCTTCTGCCCATGGCTGTATCCTCTCTTACTTTGTTTTCTTCCCTCTCAATGTTGAATTCCGGTGTGGAGATTACCTGGACATCTCCCAACCATCTCCCCCAAATTCCTAGTTTAAAACTCTCTTAATCAGTTGTGCCAGCCTCCATCCTAGAAGCCTATTTCCCTCCTTACTCAGGTGAAGTCCATCCCGAGAGAACAGTCCTCTCTCCATGAATGCTTCCCAGTGGCCGTACATACCAAAGCCCTCTTTATAGCACCACTGCCTGAGCCATCTGTTGATCGCCATAATCTTGTCACACCTTTGTTGCCCTTCTCTAGGAACAGGCAAAATCCCACTGTAGTTCATCAAAAACAGTTAAGTACTTTCCTGAATCTGGGACAATGCACAATGTTGCTGTGGTTAACAAAGATTGCTCAAATTGGCAAAGCATTTTCCATGGGGAGGGGTCGTGTTGGAACTTGCTCCTCCTCTTCATCCAGAATCTGGATTTGTTACCCGTCCAGGCACATTGAATAGCCCATCTTTTATTAGGCAGATCTGGGGAAGAGGCAGATCAATGGGACTGGGATATGGTGGGTTTGTTGATAAATTATTGTGGTTGAAGGGTTATCTTTACTGAGGGGAACACTTTTATTGACATTTATATGAGCATTCCAATAAGTGTGTTGTGGAGTTTCAATTTGTGTTATGAGGAATTGTTTGTTTAAATTAGTGTGATGCACCCTAACCATAGGGAGAGCACTAGAAAAACAAGATTTTAAACATAAATGGGCTGGTATTTACTGTACAATGTTTGTACCAACACAGGGTTAAGCTTTGGACAATTAAATGGTTCCAATTTTTAGTGAATTCAATGGATGAGAAAAGTAAGACACTTTTTGGCGGATGTACACTATAACCAAGCATTGTTCAATGAAATTTAGCAGGTGATCAGTACATATAAGATTATTTTCTGATGTATGAATAAAAGAATTTAAAAGCAGCAGAGAAATGTAAGTATTAAAGATGTCTACTCTGTATTCACAGTAAAAATGTTTTGTGCTTCCTGAAAAGCTTTTATTTTCTTAGGGAAAGCCTGCATCCTAATTGAATAATAAACTCAGAAATAGCTTTTTCAAAGCATTCTGCTCTATTGTCTCCATAAAGCATTCAAAACACTGATAGGTTAATTCTGCTTCTATTAGATACATAATGTATGTTACAAACTGCCTAATTATGTTTTTTACTGTACTTGATAGATTTTAACATTAACTTTGTCATTATTGTATGAAAAATGAACGTATAAATGCCAGCTTGCTGCTCCATATTTTTTTCCCATCAGTGACTTCCATATCAAGTGTGCCAGTCTAAAGGAAATGTTAACTGCCACCATTGCAAGGTCAATCTGATACATAGTTACCAAGTTTTATACTTTCTATTGGACACATCATCTTCTCCACCATCACCATTTCCATCAAGAACCATGTTTTAATGTGTATGTGTGAGAGAGAGGAGGAGTTCTTATGTATCTAATAACATGCACGAAGGGTCATAGTTCCTGTGGCATGTCCACTGTCAACAATATGTGAATGTAGAGAACATATCCAAACCATGGAAAATCTAGTGAACCAATGGCCTCTACGACCCTAGAGTACAACCTGATTCATTCCACGTCACCAGAAGCCATATAGCGAATGACAAATTTGGACATTGACCTTTAATGTTGCTTTCCAAGTTGTCATACACAATAAGAAGGATGGATGGTCAGTGTGGTAGTACAATGCATATGATGGTTAATGTATTTGCTATGTGCATCCCAGAGGTTATATAATGTACATCAATATTATAATGTGGCTCCAATTGGAAACAAACTTCTGGTGGAACATAAGGAATTAGTCACACCTAACATCTTAATTTCTTTTTTTAATTACAGTGCTGAATCTTGTTTGATTATACTGTGAAATCTTTAATAATAAATGTTGTCTAGAGTATACATATTATCACTAATGGTTAGAGCTGTGAGATTTATTCTGAATACTCAAACTCAAAGTATGCAAAATACCTAAAACTTTTTATTTAAAATATTTTCTTGCAGAGGGAAGCATTTTAACATTCTGTGAAATCCTACAGGAGATCATGGAAGCTAGCATTACAATATACACTACACAGCTATAGTTGATACAGGTATGTGGGGCTTGACGTGAACGTCAATGGAGTCAATGGAAGACCTGTTAACTTCAGTGGGCTATGAATCAGGGCCCTAATTACCTGAAAATTAGCTGGTAGGCTCTAGGAGTACTGCAGAGCATTTATGCTCGGTACATGGGGAAAGGGCTCTTTACTTCATTCAGTAGTTACCTCCATTTTGAAGTAATCACTGAGAAAGGTGTATAGCTCTCCTGCCAGAGAACAAGGTGTTGTCAGATGCTACCGGTGTGGTGTTCAGTGTTGATATCACTCGGCTGCGTGCGTGTGTTCCCTCTGTGTGCCATCCCAGCAATTTGAAGATAGCTGACACAGCAGACCCGAAGAGAACCCCCAATGACCACAGAGTCTAGTAAGGTATGAAGGCATGTCGGCCAGGTTTATTGCCATATGGACACAATTGCAGTTCCCCCTAGATCATTACTCTACAGGGCCTACTACGAGAGAGTGCCTCTTGGCAATGGACTCGGCTCAGTCAGTGGCGGGACTTTCCACTGCCCCCTCGGCCGGACCAAGACACCGCCCCAGGGATACATTCTTATACACAGGTACAAACAAGTTACACTCCTGACATATGAGGTGCAACCCCTCTACGTAGCAAGGTACAACCCCTCTATGTAGCAAGGCGCCGCCTCTCACCTTGTACATGTTAGTTCGAACAAAACAACTCTATCCATCATATTACCCTTTTGCCCCTGTCATTGGGATGGGTCAGTCTGTTCCTTGTTATCTGTGTAGAATGTTCAGTATTAGTGTGTCCTGGTAACGTGTTTATACTTCAATACACTATGTGGATATATGTTTATGCAACATCAGCCCTGATCTTGCCGGCTGCTGTGAGCAGGGCCTGCCTCTAGCTCACAGCTTAACTTTTGCTTTATGTTAGCAAGGTCTTGACTATTACTTTAGTTCAGGCCTTAGGCCTCATACCGGGCCTTGATACCATATATATATTATATCTCAGGGCCTCTACTTACTACACAAGTCACCACACCATAGAACTTGGAAGACAGCAGGAAGTAAGAACTGAAGGATCCCAAGAGAATCTTCTCTCAAAGAGTCTACGCTTTGTCTCCTGCATGTCCTACAGTTTTCTGCAGAGGGATCTGGAGAACTAAACTGAAAGCTCTGTGTGATGTTGCACTCCACATGTTTTAGGGAAATATGCTTATGAGTGTGACTATGATGTAACTGGAATATGCTTTATGCAAAAGGTCTATCGTAAGGTATCATAACAAAGGTTATAAACTATTGAATATATTCCTCCTATTTGTATGCATGTATCATTCTTGTATCTGAAGCTAGAAATATGAAGTATAACTCCGAGTATAACTATTGTAATTATGCAGTGTGGTGGTTTAATGGTGGTTTAGAATCTTGATGGCTCCCATTGACTAGAACAGTTGGTTGTAAATGGTTTATTTATCTGCAAACCTTCTGTGTACATGTGGGCCAACCCAGGAAGAATGAAGACTAGGGGTCTTACAGTGATATGTGACCATGTCACTTGATATTGGGAATCCATCTTAATCCTTGTATTTTTCCATTGATGATGTGGGGGTGGGGACAAGCACAGACAAAATATTCCTGCCTTGTGCCAAAGCTATAAAAGGGGGTGGAGCAGGACCAAGAAGTCATGAGAGAACCCCTGCTCACCACCTGAGATATCTGCTGGAACTAACAAGGATTGTACCAGGGGAAAGTATTGGGACCAGACTAGGAAGGAGTCTAGTCTGTGAAAGAAGCTTACTGGAACATCTCTGAGGGTGAGATATTACCTGTAATCAGTTTCTTAATGTATTAGGCTTAGACTTGCACATTTTGTTTTATTTTGCTTTGTGACTGACTTTGTTCTGTCTGTTAGTACTTGAAACCACTTAAGTGGTTATACTTTTATACTTAATAAAATCACTTTTGTTTATTAATAAACCCAGAGTAAGTGATTAATACCTGGGGGAGCAAACAGCTGTGCATATCAGTGTTATAGAGGGCAGAGAATTTATGAATTTACCCTGTATAAGCTTTATACAGAGTAAAAGGGATTTATTTGAGGTTTCAATCCCAATAGGAACTGGGTGTCTTGGTGCTGGAGACTAGTAACCTGCTGAGCTGTTTTCAGTAAAGTCGGCAGCTTTGGGGGCGTGGACCAGACCCTGGGTCTGTGTTGCAGTAGGCTAGCATGTCTGGCTCAACAAGACAGGGTTCTGGAGTCCCAAGCTGGCATGGAAAATGGGCTCAGAGGTAATTTCAGCACATCAGGTGACAGTCCCAAAGGGATCTCTCTGACTGAACCTGTCACACTCTGTACTTTTCAAGTCTAAAACATAAATTGCAGATTAGCTAGAGAGAGGTAGGACAGTCTTATGATTAAGACACTGGGCTAAGCCTGGTCACTTTCTGGCCTGGGTACAGACCATGTGTGTGACCTTAGAGAAGTAATTTAATCTCTCTGTTATTCAGTTCCCCAACAGTAAAAGTTTCACCCACACTCATCCATTTATTCTCTACACTCTTGGAGGAAGGGACTATCTCCTATTTTGTGTTTGTACAGTGTGCAGGACAATAAGGGCCTGATTTTGATTGGGGTCTCTAGATGCTAGCATAGTACAAATGCCAGGTTTTCCACCTTTCTTTGGGAGAGCAATGAATTGCCTTTAATGACATATTTGGGAAATTTCTATTAATCGATATTAGAAATAGTGATTTAACTTTAGCATTGGAAAGAAATATGTAATTGATATACTTGTAAAACAAACTGATTAGATATACATTTGTTTTGAATTAAATTTCCACACATGAATGTTAATTAAATTTGCCACAGTTGACAGTAAGATTAACATGTGTACAGTTAACAGAAGCAGAACTAGAGGCAATTAGTGGAATTAGGTGTTTTTTCTACTGAGATATGATATTCCAAATAGTAATTGTTTATACCCATACAGTCACTGCAAATATTACTAATAGCATAATTACATCAATATAATGCTGCTTTATAAGCACTAAATAGACTTTATGATTGGGGACCAGATTGGCATTGTGCTGTGCTTATTAAAATGGTCCATGGTTTTCTATACACTTGGGCATCTTGGTGGTTTTGCAATTGATGCTTATATTTTTACACTACAGGGAGAAAATAAATTTCTGTAGCAGCAAATATGGCAATTCTGCTGATGACATGTCACAGCTCCTGAGCCATTTTCTGAAGCACTTTCTGTAATATTACATTACATTTTGTGTGTTCATGGGTGTATCTGTATCCATCCTGATGAATACTCACAACTTTATTTCTAAGACTCTTTAATGTGGGGGTCAGTGACATTATAGGGGAAAACTCAGTCCGCAGTCCCTGGTACCTTGAGTATCTAGAATGGGCACTAAAGATCCTGGAGGGAGAGATGGTGGGGGAAAGAGGACTGCTGTGGAGCTACCCTGAGAATGCAATGGCTGGCATAGGTTTCATGGCCGTCCAGCACTCCTTTGTAGTGAGGAAAGATTGAAAGGGTCTATGCAGCTATGGAATCTCCTAACTTGTCCTTGTTTTGTCCACAGTCAACCCTGTACAATGGCATACAGGGAGTCCCCATGAGGCTGGATGTGTGCATCCCCCACAAACCCCACCATTTTTTGTGTGCAAAGGAAAGCATTGCCCCATACTGTTTTACCAGAATTAATTCCCATGACACCTCTGCGAGGCAGGTACAATGAATACGTTTACAGATGAAAATATTCAGACAAAGATTAAGAGACTTGCTTAGAGGTACAGTATTCAGTGACAGAGGATGGCTTACAACTCAGCAGCCCTGAATGCCATTCCTTACTCAGACCACACATCTAGGAGACTTAGTAGAAATTAGCCATTGATTTCTAATAACTGGGATGGAGTTGTACTATTGAGTAATTTCCTCCCTCTCAATTTAGGGGCTAAGGGTAGAAGGGACGTATTCTACAAGTCCCTATGAGCCTCCAAGGACCACTTAGTTTCCTCCCATTCTCACTGCCGTAAGGACTTGAACTGTACCTTACACACAGCAGGAGAAAGTTGGTTTTGTTCAAAGTCCATCAATAACATTTCATGAATCTATTGGATAGCATTAAAGGAGAGCGACTCTAGACACATGCTTCTGCCCAGGGTCTGAGTGCACTGACTCTACAATGCTCCTCACCTCGGTAGCATGAAGCAAGCGATGAAGCTGAGGTCCCCAACTAGAATCTTCAATACCATTTCAGTGATATTTGATGGGCTGGATTATGAAAATAATAACACCAGTCATCTGAGGACTTCCAACTTCTACAGGTATCTTGACTCATCCCACAAACCTTTATTCACAGATGTAGTTCTCAATCATTAAATAAAAATAAACATATTAATTCTCAGCTCTCCTGTGAGGTAAGGATGGTTCATTACGCCCACTATTCAGACAGGCAACTGAGGCATAGGGATGTTAAATGAAGTGCTCGAAGTGACAGACCCAATTCCTTGTTCTAATTATTCACAAGGTGCCACTCAACATGAGTCAGTATGGAAGAAGGAGGCCTTTGATTGTACACAGTTGGCAATGGACATAATGCAGTTAGCACCATAATATACTTTAAAAGGTACTACCCGGTTCTGTAGAGTGGAAACCTTCTGTGTATGGATTTCACTGCTGTGGAGGCTGAACATATTTTGCCAATGGCTTCCTCTCCTCTCCTCCTCTGTGAACCATATTAGCACTGAACATGATCTAGTCCTTAATATGAGTAGCATAATAGCACAATACCACCTGCATTATACCCATTGTGAAGTAAACTGCAATCAAATCAAGGCCCTGTTACAGTCACTCTTACTCATGTTAAATTTTGCCTAAGATGAATAGTCCCATTGGAACTACTAAAATAACTTGAGGAATCGTGGTGGTCATTTCTAACCCTACATTAACTCATGTTACAATATTACATACATACAGTGTTTTATAACGTCATAAGACATTGAATATCTCCTCTATTATCTTGTTGTGAAGTTTAAACAAAACATTTAAAAGCATCTTGGGTTTAACATGGCTATATCATAAAACATACCAGATTTTTAATATTGTCAGTAATTTGTTACTAGTTACATTATTCTAGAGAGAACAGGTCTGAAACAAATTACTGCAGGTCTAAAATATATCTAGTAAAGAACTACTGAATTAATACAAAATGTGGAATCAAATAATTATATTCTTACAATTGGAATTTGGGGGGAAGGTGAAGAACTGAAAGATTTTTATTACTAGGGCTGCATAAATAAGTAGCTGTGTAATTAGTAATACATTACTTAGAGTCAGGATAATGCCTTTATTTTAAAAACTCTAAAATATATTGTTTTTCTGATCTGGATTATTTGTTGCCAGTTCTGATATTAAAAATTATGGTATTTTAAAAATAATTTTAGTTACTTTTCTAATATACCTACAGGAACAAAGGCATAAAACAAATTAATTAATTAATCCTTTCTATTCTTTCTTTCTGGCTTTCATACACTGAGCACAAGGATGTCAATTACATATTATAGTTACTTATTCATCATCTTATATTATAAATGTTTATTACATTACCATATTTAAAGATATCCTGCAGTAAATATTAATGCAGCTCTCATCACTCACGTCTCTACTGTCATAGGACCCGATCCTGCAAAGGACTGCAGGTGGGGCAAACGGCTGGGTTCCATATAAGTGCACCAGTCTGCCTGCATGCTGTCAGTTGCAGGAATGGAATCTTAGTTTATATTAGGACAGTAGATTGAGAATGTACACAGTAAACTGGAACTATGCCTGGTTATTTGGCAAGCTTGATCTAAATTCTGTGCCATGGACACAGTATGCTGGGAATATACAGTGAATGCCTTCATGTTTCACAATCACATTTGAATATCCACGTTCCTCAAAATACACACCTTGGCATGAAACAAGAGATAATTATGCTTTTGCAAGGAGGTATCCACCACAAACCCTCCAGTGCATGTGAACCCCAGTATGCATGAGCTAAGATACCAACTGTGATGAACAGATGGAAAGTAAAGGAAGAAAGACAAAGAAGAAAAAAAAAAGTAAGCTTAATACAGTATCAGGAAAAATCCTTCCTGCCAATGAGTTCTATAAACAAGGTCCCCAGGGATAAGAAGGAAAACTCTACCAGGTTCACTTAATAGAGTTTCCCTGGGTCATTCAGGCTGGCACATGGGGGAAGGAGCAGGTAGGGATTTCCATCGCACATCATGGAGGTACAGTGACACAACATGGGCACCAGGGTCCCATGTTTTCCCATCCAGCTTGTTAGCAACATACCTCCAATGAAGCTGGCTTCTAGGACTCCCCCACTACTCACGTTTAATAAAGAGTCCATTGAAACTAGAGGGCTTTTTGGTAGAATCCCATGAGGCTGGTAGCAGGCAATATCCATGAGCCCTGCTCCAGGTCCCTACCAGGCAGAGTTCCAAACCCGAAGAGAGCCCTCTGCACCATCCATGCATGATACAATGTAGGTAGTTTACCCTCCCATGTGCATGGAAATGGGGAGCTCCATGTGCAGAGGACCCCCTTCACACACAAATCTGGTGGAGCAATCTGCTCCCATATCTGAGTTCTATGCTTTTGTTCCTAACAGGCTCTGAGCACTCAAAACGTGCATTGACTTTAGTTATATTTTTAGTAAACGGAATACGTTTCACCAAATGAGCTGGGATTATACTCCGGATTGGATTTAAGATTTTCTGAACAGATGCTTCCAATGCATTTTTGTAAGTTTTTAGCAAAATGCGATCCCACATCTGAATGGGACCTTTGTGTACTACTGTCATAAAAAATGACAATAATAATAAATGGAATAACTCAGGTAATACTGGCTTGGGGGCAGCTTTAGCTTTTAATGCACAATAGTTTCTACCTAGTCTATTGTAGAGCAGGGGTCTCAAACTCAAATGACCATGAGGGTCACCTGCGGACTAGTACATTGGCCCGAGGTCAGCATTACTGACACCTCCCCCCCTGCCGCCCTTGGCCCCGCCCCCACTCCACCCCTTCCATGAGGCCCCGCCCCTGCCCTGCCTCTTCCCACCCCTTCCCTGCCTGGGGACGGGGGACCACAGCCAATGGGAGCTGCTGGGGACAGTGCCTGAAGCAACATCAACACATACTCCTGCGCCTCTCCTCCCCCACATTCTTTCCACTTCCCAGAGCGGCGTGGGGGCAGGGCAGGCAGGCAGGGAGCCAGACCCACTCTAGGTAAATGCGGGGAGAGGGCAGGGGGGCCGTGAGGAGCTCACGGGCCACAGAAAATAACCTCGCAGGCCGATGCGGCCGAGGGCCACGTGATTGAGACCCCTGTTGTAGAGTCTGAATACAGGTCCCTATGTCTAAAAACATGGAGCTTGGGATAAGGGCATTCATCAGTACTGATTACCTTTACTCATCTTTTTGAAGGCATATGCTAAACAGGAGAGAGAGAGCTTTCCTTAACTTTTCCAGCAAGTTTCAAACAGAAGTGCAATGATAGCAGAAGCCGCTGTTGGTGGTTTATATTTTAATTTTTATCTACCTGCAATAATGGTAGTGCTACTAATACTAGCGATGGAGGTTTTAATAACTCTCCCTTCTCTCCAACTGCTTTATTGTCAGTCTGATTAGTAGCACATGTTATTTAGCTATTGTCCTTAAATCTTTATAATGTAAACTTCTGGGGGCCTAGCTCACAAGTTATCCTGCTGGCCTACTCTCTGACTCTAGGAAACTGGACCTCATTAACCCATAGCTTCTAGCTCATCAGCTGGACATCCGGCCATTTCAAAATCCAATTCAAAGTTCCACGCCTTGCTTTCAGCACACCCATCTCCCATAGATTTATTTCTCTGTTTTTCTTACCCAGTCTTCTCCTTGCCACTCCTTTTGCTCTTCCAGTATTGCTTCCTTTCCTCTGTTTTAATGCAGTTCTCTGAAGTTGAGGGTCCCCTGCCACCTGTTTCAATACATGGGAACTTCTCCCTTCCTCAGAGTGACAATCATCCCTCACATCCAGTCACATAGCTAAAGCTTTCTTCTTTGTGTTAGACTCCGACTGAGACTTCCCAACTTCCATGTTTGTACCTTTCCATCCTGCACATTAGTGCAGCGTGGAAGCTGGAGCTGTGCACTAGGAACCGTGACTGTTGAGTTCCATTCATGTCCCTGCCATTGACTTGTTTTAGTGATCTTCAGAGGTGTCAGAATGCTGTGAAAATATCCTGTCAATTAATAATTCAAGACTGTATAGAAGAATTCAACCATCTGTGGCGCTGCTAAAAAGAAACAACCAAAAACAAAACAAAACAAAAAAACAATATAGATTACTCAAAACAAAAGGCAAAATTTGCCAGTTACATTAATATTGTTCAAACAGTTCTAGCAACAATTCTGACACAGCAATTGATGGATGCAGCAGGCTACTTATGTGCCGTCACCTATTTGTTTGCATGTATCAGCCTTTGTCACCTAACTTTTTGCCCCTCAGTTTTTCCTTATGCAAAATGGATATAATAGTTACCAACCTCCCACAGTTATGAAATTTAATTTATATTCTGAAACACAGATCTTTGGAGGAAAGTTTTTATATAAGTACAATGCATCATTATTATAATTCTCTCTTTTCTGTAATATTATGCAAGAATATTTACTTTATGCCTGCTTTTAAATTACCTCCTTTCTCTGCTGTTTGTACAAGAGCTGCAATAACCTCTTTTGTAACAAGTTATCTTGTCATTTTATCTCTTGCTATAAAGTGTTTTGAGAAGCTTTGTATAAAAGATGTTGTATGAAAATGAATTGAAGTTTACTGTTTTAGCCTGAAGCAGGTTATGCTGCAAAATGATTCCCCTTCTCACTCCCTCTTATACTTAGCTGTCATCTTCTTTTCAAACAGATGTTACGTTTGTGTTGGTTTTTTTAATGTTATTTGTCAATCCAGCAGACAAAACAACTTGGATGTAGCAGTTTTTAAAAACATTCTTTTTACCAAAGCTGTGCTTTTACAAAACTTAAAAACAAAAATAATGGAACTGCAGAATCCAGTTGTTTCACCAAAGATCCCACAATGAGTCAGTGAGTCATAATGAAACAGATGAGTCAGAGGTGGAAAAGACCTGTTAGGTTACTTTGTCTACCAGTTACCAATGCAGGCTCGTTCCCTACAGAACATTCTTTCCTGCAGTCCTGGCTGCTAGTTTTTTCGGTCATCACTGCATCACAGTGCTCCAGAAACTTTCTTTGGCCCATGCAAATTCATGGGAATACTGCTGACAGATTTGGTCATTCATAGAATAAAAAGGTGATGTTCTACCTCCAGTTTTCCAAGAGCCACACTGTGAGTCCCTTACAGATATCCGGAGTCGCAGAGACTTCATGTGAGCGTGTATTCAGGAATCTAAGGGGTTCACAAACACTAAATGTCTCAGGAAAAAGAACATGGAACAGATATTTTACAAACACTTGTATAAAAAATCCATTATTTTGGGGACCAGAAGGAAATGGAGGCTGCATTGCAAGGTGATTGGCAGGGTACAGTTCACTGCTTATTGATTACCTGCTGCCCAGCTGGGCTTAAGGGAAGGCACCTGGCTGTTATAAACAGGGCAGAGATGAGCACTACTACAGAGCTGTTGCTGAAAAGGTTCCCAAAGGAAGTAGCTGAACACAGCCCTGGAAAGGGGCCTGTGCAACCTTCCTAAACTCCTGGGGAGATGGTGAGCAGATGCCTGCAGATGTTGCAGAGAGTAAAAAGGCTCCTGAAAGGCCCTGATTCAGCATGGGGAAAGATTCCACTGGGGGGAGGCCTGTAGAGCAGGCCAAGGCACAGGTAAGAACTGCAGGAAGACAGACCCTCACGGAGGAGAGTCTGGGCCCAGTTTGAAACTGGGGTCAAGACTGTAGGTTTGAGGTCTATTTTGAAACACTTTGTTCAAAAAATAATAAACTGGACAGCAGAAGGGAAATGTTTGGACTAAATGGATGATGTGGACTTTTTAAGAGCCCCAAACAGAAGGGGAAACTGAGGCAGGGTGTTGCACAGCCACCCTTCTCCAGCAGGGGTAGCTACAGCTACACCCTTTGATAGGAGGTTATAATGACTTATGATTATATCATGTGCAAATAACTTATTAAAATAGTATTGATCAATTCTGTTCCTCTTCGCTATATGTCATTTAGTCATGGTTTTTTTCTTGCCCTTTATGGAACTTTGACCCTTTGATTTGAGGGACTGGATTGCTCAGGGGATTTGTCATGGATAGGGATCCTTACCCTACAGCTGGACCAAGTTGGTTCTGAGTGTGTGAAATGAATACGGAAGTTTCATTCAAGTACTCACATAACCACCCTACTCAGCACTAATAGATAGCCTTGTTGGCCCTTGTAGTAGAGAGGTTAAGGACTGAATGTAGGAGCAGCCCTAGCTGTTTTGCCAGCCAGGGGTGGAAAATGTTTCTGGGGTACTCCCAAGCAGAGGAGCCCCCCCCAAAAAAATCTGTGCAGTGGTATGGCCCTTCCTGGAAGCTAGCAGCCAGGGTGACTGCCTTGAGAACTGGTCCTGATTGAATGGGCATGATACTTGACCTAGTTTATCCCTATTCACGTACCTCCAATTCAGAGTTAAGATATATGCATGAGGTAACATAGGAAGCTTGCTCTGTGGCTGCCCATGCTCTGTCGATAACGATTTTGGTCACAAGAGAAAAAAATCTTACCTATTGAAACCATTGGGAGTTTTGCCATTAATTTCAATCATTGGTATTGCCTCACACCCTGCCCTCCCCTGGTTTCTTAATTCTTTCATAACCACTTAATTTTTTTAAAGAAAAAAACCCTCCATTTTAAGAGCAGCCAAGAAGCTGCTATTCAAGGAGTCCTGCTTTGTTCTAGAACTTTGTCCCTTACTCTCAGGGTCAGCGGGGATGGAGAAAACTGAGGGGAAACCTTACAGCAGAAAGTGAGGAGTGCTGAGAGCTGGAGAGTGATAGACAGGTGGATCCCAGAAAATAAGACAGCTGACACTTATATAAAGTTTGAAAAGAAGTAGGCAGACTTATTTGTAATTAGAATGTTTATGCCCTGTTATCTGCATTTCACTCTCCTAGTTCCTTATCATTAAAGACACAGGCGTTGTGTTCCTTTAAGTTTCCCCGGCTTCTGATACTCCTTCAGTGTCGTAATCCATTGTTACCATTAAAAAAAATGTGAAATCACAAAGCTAAGATTATGACTTTAGGTGGAGGCTGTGTGGATTAACTCCTAATGTAACAATACACAGACACAAGGTGGCATGTACCAGCAGCCACTGCTATACCAGATAATTTATCTGTTGGGAAATGAAACAATGGTGGGGATTTACTTACCCTTTTAAATTATCTGTGAATAACTTTCTCCATTATTTACCTATCTTAAGCTATAGCTCTGCCTACATCTTAAACCTAACAGAATGTCAGGGTCCTCGTTACCTTATTCACTGATCTTCTCCCTGCCACTTTCCTGCTCCCCAACCACCCAACCACGCACACTGAAGTCTGCAGTAACTGATATGTGATGAAGTTCCCTCATCATTACCTTTGGTGCATTGTCTCCTGCTAGATCCACCCACTTTCCCATATGAAGGAAGAGGCTGCTGTGAGCCTGGCAGGCTGCTTTGTCTTCAGCCTGAGCTGTCTATGACAGGTGAACCAAGGAAGTCTGGCTGAGGCAGAGAATGCCCCCGTTCCACCTGAAATCTGTCTCCAACATCTGCACTCCACTGGTTCCCACTTCAGGAATGCAACTTTCTTTGGTTAGAAATAGAGGCACCAGGCTGACTCTTCCATTTCCACCTAGACTGGCTGTTACAGTGCATGTTCCTCTTCTCCCATAGACATCCCAAGTTGTGAGGGCTAATTTTATAGCTCTCCCTATCAATGTTATATTTTACCCATGATGTTCAGGGATTAGGAGCCGTACCAAATTCCACCATCCCAGGGACCTTCCAAGGTCTCTGAAACTAAATACAAATAATCACACCGTACTTGGAATGGATTGGATATTAAATTGAGAAAGACAATCCTCTCCACATCAAACACTGGCCTCAAGCCAGGACACAGGGGAACCTGCCAGCTCTTGCCTGCCAACATTCCATGGGAGATCCTTGGGAGTAAAGTTTCCAGGATTGTGGGGACCTAGAAGTGTAGCCTTCCAGGAACACCCTTAGCAGTCTGTCTGTCCCCCTCCTCCCCACTGAGGAACAGCTTCCTGCCCATCAAGACTGAACAATCCACAACTGAGGCATCAAAGCAGCCTAAATGGAGGACTCAAGATAAGATCTAATTTTGTAGTTCAACTGGGGTTAATCAGCCTTCTCCATGTCTAAAGCCCCTAAATTCGCTGATGACCAACTGCCAAACATTGATTGTCTCAAAGACTTAAAAGTCACTAGACAAATTTGCTGCTGGCATAAGCATGTGCAACTATTGATTTCACACTGATCTGCACCTGCATCTGTCGGCAGCGAGCTTGGCCACTGTTTACAAAGGGGATATTCTGGCAAAATGATATGTGAATAAAGCTCTCCGTAGTATCCCCCCTGCACTCCAACTACCAAGAATTCCGAAGGCGCATCTTGAGAAGAGCTTTGCATCTATACAAGATACTAAGAATATAAGTAGCAGAGGGGTATCCGTGTTATCTGGACCTATAAAAGCAGCAAAGAGTCCTGTGGCACCTTATAGACTAACAGACGTATTGCATCCGACAAAGTGGGTATTCACCCACGAAAGCTCATGCTCCAATATGTCTGTTAGTCTATAAGGTGCCACAGGACGCTTTGCTGCTTTTAATAATATAAGAACAGCAGTGTTGGGTCAGACCAATACTCCATCTAGCCCACTGTGCTGTGTGATAGACCCAGGCCAGGTGGGTACAGCAGAATAGCAGAAGGCAGATATACTGGCCACTGGATTAACAGTTTTCTGTTCCCTGACTGACCAGAGCAGGGGCTGCTCCAGGCTAATGAGAACACCTGACTCTAATTAACCTGTAAAGAGTCAGGTGAGGCCATTAAGCTAATGTGACCACCTGACTCTAATTAAGGCCCTGCTGTTACTATAAAAAGGGCTCACTCCAGTCAGGCAGGGGAGCCAGGGAGCCGGAGGAGAGGAAGTGCGGCTGAAGGGCTGGTTACTGAAGACACCCTCAAACCATTGTTAAAGGAGCCCTAAGGTAAGGGTGAAGAAGGGAAAAGCAGGAGAGCTGTGGGGAAGTGGCCCAGGGAAATGTAGCAACTCTGGCAGTGAAAGGTTGGCTGCCAACAACTGCTACCATTAGGGTCCCTGGGCTGGAACCCGGAGTAGAGGGCGGGCCCGGGTTCCTCCCAACCCACCACTACAGGAACAGCTCCTGGGAGGGGAAGTCAGGTCCCTGTCAGGACAGGAGGCTGAACAGAGACTGTGGGAGTTCTCTCACCAACCTCCTTGCAGCCTATGATGAAAAGGGCTCAGTAGATCGTAACCCTGGCCCTAGAGAGAGAAGGGCTACGTGGAGGGTCACAGTGAGCCACTGAGGCTAGCATAAACCGCCTAGAAGCACAGGACCCACAGGAGCAAGGTCAGAGCTCTGCCACAGCTGTCTTCCAACACTGGGCAGTGCCAGATGCTTCAGAGGAAATAAACAGAACACAGTAATTATTGAGTAATCCATCCCCTGTTGTCCAGTCCAAGACTTTGCTTGGCTAATAGCCATTGATGGAACTATCCTCCATGAATGTATTTAATTCTATTTTGAACCCCGGTAGACTTTTGATTGTCACCTTTATTCCCCAAGGTTCTTTCCTACAGCAATAAGCTAGAGCTTCTACAGGGTTGTCTGTGGAAGGGAACCAGAGTTACTGTGGAGCCCTTATCTAGGGCTGTGGAGAGGAGTGAAGATCACTAGTGCCACTTGAACGCCTCTGTAGTGCTACTCTATATTATGAGCAGGATACCTTCTGCCCCCTCCCAGACTTGGGGGAAGTAGGAAGGGTCAAATACAGCAACAACTGAATTGTCTGGTAATGGCAAGAGAAAGTGGCTATTGGATCAACTTCTGCTAGTAAGACAGACAAGTTTACTTAGAGATCTTCTTCAGGTCTGGTAATCGACAGGCTAAAGGTAAAACTGGGAGGGAATATTGGCTCTGACACCCTTTAAAGTAAAATAGAGGGGAACTGGTGGGTATGGGGAAGGGGCAAGGTGGAGGGACAACCACCTTAACTATAGTGGGAACCAGAGTAGTTTAAGAAAAGAGTGGTGTGGGTGGGAAAGGGGAGGAAAACTTTTGGAGAAATGGGGAGAGGGGATGAATGATATCTGCACAGATATCACCTCCACAATTGCACAGCCATCCGATAAACTGTGGAACCATCTAATAAAAATAATCTAATTTTGGTCATGTTTACACTGTTCCCTGTTGGGGCTATTATGTGTATATATTCTGGGCATTCTAGTCCCTCCTGTGGTGATTGACTGAAGAATGTCGAAACCAGTGGCTAGGGGACAGACCAGGGCATATTGACAAGGGATTCCCAAGATATGCTTTAGGAGAGACTGCTGAGTTCTCCCCTCCCCCTACCATGACTTGTAATGGCTCAGAGTACACCAATTAAGTGAAAAACAGTGACTTAATCACATTGAAATAAATCAAATTAGCTGCTCTTGAAATAAAAAATAATCTGATTTTGTTGGAAAATTAACAGTAAGTGGCTCACTCCAGTCATGCGGACAAAGCCACAAGTTGGAAGGGGGCGGAGGAGGGATTGAAAGCTGCTAACTGTTAAGAGCAGTTTCCTTCACCCCCAAGTGGCTATGCCTATGCCTCCTTGGGAGAGACGTTCCAAATTTAAGACCCTCAATCCCTCTTCATGAACAGCAGCGCTGGGAGCTGTAACAATGAAGACATACAACAGATTTCCCCCCGCCCCACCCCCTGTATACAAATGCCCTTTAGAGCAAAGAAGGGAAGAGAAAATTATTTCCTAGTGGGCTTATCTTCAACATTTTCCATTAGGTGTCAGCTGCTTTTTAAAGAAACATGGAAAAGGAAGGGAGGTGGAATTGAGGAACTGGGTTATTTATTATCAACTTTGGGTAAAATGTTATGCACATTTTGGTAACAGCTGGGTCGTGATGTGTTAATTTGAATTGTGTCAGTGTCCTTTAAGGAGGTGTTAGAAACCAAAGGCCTGATGTTCAGGAGCTCCGAAAAGGGAGGAAGCATGGTCCAATGGGTAGGACGCTGACCTGGGTTCAATTCCCTGCTTTGCTACCGATGTCCTCTCAGCCCTTGGGCAAGTCACTTTGTCTCTTTGCACCTCAGGTCCAAGGCTATAAAAGGGGGATAATAGCCTTTTCCTATCCGACAAGGTGTTTGCAAGGATTAAAGATGGTGAGGAGCTCAGGTAATCCAGGCTATGTAAGTACCTTAAACTGGAAGACAGTCTGTATGAAGGCCGTGGTGTTTCTCAGCGGTGCCTCACGCCACAGGCTACTTGAACATTTTGCCCTTTTCCCATTTAGCTGCTAACGCACTATTTCATGAGTTCTCCAGTCATCTTGTTTGTTTGTTGTTTGAATTTCTGACGATAGCCCCTTTGGGGCCCTGCATGTGTGTTTTCTCAGCAGATTTGTCAGAAGGGCTAAGCTTCTTTACCAAGTTGCTTTTTATTAGCAAAGTAGCAGAGAAAGAAAAGAAGCTTGTCTCCCACATTTACTTTCTGGAGAACTGCGAAATAGAGAACATAAAGCCCTATCCTGCATGATGCTGCAGCTCCTATTGAAGTCGATGACTCCCTACCCAAAAATCATTCTGCTTATTCTCCTAAGAATAGCACAGCTGAGAGTGGATCTGAGTGGAGAAGCTTTTATTCTGGTCAGTAGATGAAGGGAGAGTGTCTTAAAATGATTTTTGTAAAGGAAGCCACTCTTAATAAATTAAAGGCCCAGTACTACAACATGGTGAGCCTTCAGCCAGATCCGGGGTCATGCTCATAAGCAAGATGATTTGGGTATAGGAAGCCCTTGGCCTCTGTACTAGCCATGAGTAAGGCCATTCAAAGAGCTCACTAAGAGGTCAGCAGCACCCGTTAGGAGACACTATGTGAAGAACTAGCCTGATCACAGGTGCCAGTTTTTATTTTCCTGGAGTGTGGTTTGGTGCTGACTAAGGATTTACAGGTCACCTACAGCATGCCCTCAAAAACTGAGCCATGGGAAGATTGTTTTACCTGCAATCTAAGCCATTTTCTGAAAGATTTATGCTCCAAATCAACTCTTTGCAGCCCTGTCTTTTTCATTAGAAAACCTCAGATAGCTAAAGGTCTGTTTTGTGTTCCATCCACTCTCAGCCTGCAGCTTTTTAAAAGGGCAAAACCTTCTTCCCTCTGCTGCTACACAGCACAATCCTTTTGACGCCGTTTTTCACTTATTTTGCTTTTGCTGGCTTCTGTTTGGAAACAAAACACCTCCCTTCTTTAAACACATTTAAAAATAATCGCTGCTCTCATAAACAATTAAACAGAAACCTGTATTGGTGAGAGAAGTACGAGATGAAACAATAGCCCAAATTTAGCTCTGCTATCCCCATGCGATGCCTTCAATCCTGGGCTTGCACAAAGCACAATTTGGCCCAGTACCGCCTTCACAAAGAGAGTTCCCCAGGGGATTGGGCAACTGGTCACAAGAAGCCCCTCTAAGAATTCTGGGTGAAGAAAGGGGCCACTACAACTGCGCTGTTTAAGGACTTGCAAATGGAAGGCTGGAGGCCTTCCTCTCCAAAATGAGGCAGCGTGCAGACTTGAGCTTTGGGCTAGAAGTCAGGCGTGCCTTAGCTTCTGGCATGGATTTGCTATGTAGCCTTAGGCTACATCATCTCCCTCCCTGTAAAGTGGGAATAATACTAGTCACAATTACCTACCTCACAGGGCTGTTGAGAAGATTAACTAATGTCTATGAAGCACTTTGTAAACATGGAGTGCTGTATCATGGGTAGGTATTTACCTCAGGAGTCCTCCCATGTGTGTGTAGCCTGCACAAAGGCCCAGATTTTTAGAAGAGCTCAGCTCCCATTTAGGCACCAAAATAAGTGGGCAGATTTTCAAAAGAAATCAGTGTGCTGGATGTGGAGCTCAGCTGAAAATCTGAGCATATGCATTTACAATGGGAGCTGAGCACCTTGGAAGAGCGAGCTTCAATTGTGGGTTCTGAGCAGTTGCAAACCTGGCCCTGAGCTCTTCTGAACATGACAATCTGGTCCCAAGTACTGTGGCTCCTGGATTCCGTTCCTGGCTTAGCTTCTGACATGACAACGTTTGGCAAGTGATGCTAGGAATGGATTTGTAGAGGGGCTGGGCCAGGGCCGGTGCTACCATTAAGGCAAACTAGGCGGTTGCCTAGGGCGCCAAGATTTGGGGGTGCCAAAAAGCGGTGCTTCCAATTCTATTTTTACAGCGTTCCTGGGCTGGGCTGCCGGTGGCGCGCTGACATGTGCAGCTCAGACTCCCTCTCCCAGCGCAGCGGCCGTTCAATACAATTATTGTGATTGCCAGCGGGGGCGCCGGCGGCTGGGCAGAGCTCTGCTTAGCGCTCACATGGCACAAGCCTGGTGACGGGCGCGACAGCAGGGTTTCAGCTCAGCCTCCACCAGAGGTGAAAGTAAGGTGGTAAGGTCCGGTACGGCATACCAGCAAGAGCCAGTATGCTGTGCTGGACTGCACCGGCTTCCACGGCCAGGATTAAAAGGGCTCTGGGTTCCCTGCAGTGGCGGGGAGCTCCGAGCACTTTAAATCCCGCCTGCAGCTCTGGCGGCCGGGCTGGGGCTGGGATTTAAAGGGCTCGGAGCTCCCCGCAGCCTCAGGAGCTCCGGGCCCTTTAAATCCCGGCCCCAGCCCCCGAGCCCTTTAAATCCCAGCTGGAGATGCGGTGGGGATTTAAAGGGCCCGGAGCTCCGTGGCGGCCGCTGCCCCAGACCCTTTAATTTGCCCGTGAGCCCCGGGGGCTCCCTGCCACCTCTGAAGCTGGGAGCCCTGGAATGATTTAAATGTATACATGTAAAATGTATATGATTTATTTTGGGAGATGAGGGGGTGCAAGGTGGAAGTTTTGCCTAGGATGCAAAATATCCTTGCACCGGCCCTGGGCTGGGCTCCTTCAACACCAAGTGATCAGGAGTTGAGCGCTCAGCATCTCTGCAAATCTATTGGCTAAGGGCCTTCACCTAACTGAGAAGATGGCCTTAACTTTATAAGGTAAGTGGAGTTATGGCATAACATAATTCATACAAATATACACCCAGCAAATTCCAGCTGCAGATAAATGGATGACCCTGGTGCCAATGCCTTCCAGACCCAGTGGACTATTGTTCTGGTCTCCCTTCAAACCAGTAGACAAAATAGTCCTAGACAGTCAGAGCTACACTAGATCAGACAACAGTAGGCAACAACCAGTAGAGGCACAGGTGAATGCTATTCTGTATAAGTATATCTAGGGTCCAAGCCAAATGGACATTATCCATAATATTCTTTATTTTAATAGGTCTTTGAAATCAAACATTACATAGTGTCAGTTCTGAGACAGTTTCAGATTGCTGGGAGTTTTGGCATTTTAATTTATATTAAATCAAGGACAAAATGAAACCTTCAAGACCAAACGGGAGCCAGACACACTATAAACAAGGGAGTAAGAAATGAGAAACCCTGTCACAACTGTCCAAAATAGAATACACAGAATTCAGAGAAATGCCTCTAGACAATCACAGCAGCAACAGTATTTCATTTTAATTTATTTGAGGGAACAGCCTGAAAAATGGGACAATCATGTTTTCTTCTTTTCCAACACAATTTGAAGTTTTAGCTGCCTGTGGACAACAATCAGAATTCCAGAAAACCCCCCCACCACTCCCAGCATGATAGTGTTGTTTCACAGTTAGAAAGAGGGGTCACATAAAGACCTACATTTGGGTGAGCAGGCAGGAGGGGCTTATCTGAAGCTTTTCACAATCTTTGCAAGTTTTCTTTTTTTCCCATTGCTGCATAGAACATAGCCAGAGGAGGAGAGATTTGGAAACTATTACAGCTTTGTCTCAGCATTTATTTTGCAGCCAAAGACCATTATTTAGTAGAAACATTCTATTGTACCGTGCTCTCTCCAGGGCCATGAAGTTTACTGCAGTGCCTACTGTGCTGTAGCAAACGTCAGTGGAATGTGAAATGTAGGGTCCTAAGGGTGTATGCTTACCAATATAGGCACTGCTGTTCTGAACATATGTTTTACGTCCATAGGACATCTGTGATGACTATATCCCAGATGATAACTAAACCAAAGACCCTGAGTTAAAAAAGGAGCAGCTCTGACACTGAAGCTAAATAAGGAAACAATCACGGTTATAGGGAGGCAGTGTGATCTAGTGGATAGAGCAATGGCCTAGCATTCAGGAGACCTGGGTTTGATTCCGGGCTCTGTCACTGGCCTGAGGTGTGACCTTGGGAAGTCACTTCTGGTGATGACATCTATGGGTGAAAAGAGCTATGTAAGAGCCTCAATCTGGGCTTGAACATCCTTCCCTTGGGGAAAAACTCCACAGGAGGGAACCCTGCAGGGAGAAAGAGGGATCTTGCTGAATATTCCCCAAATTGTCTATTGGGTTTGATGCTTGCTCTTCCCCCCTATAGACTGAGCAGTGGTTTCATCTCACAGAACTCAGCATGCCCCTGCTCTGATGCTGAATTCCTGAAACCTTGCCAGGATTTCCTGCAGCTAACGATGCTCTTGGCATCTCCTGTGCCCACTTACACAGGTGCATTTATCAGGAAGGGAATGCACTGTCAGAGTTAATGTAACCTGAGACAGATCTACTAGCCTTCGCTTACACCTTCCTTTGAAACATCTAGCCCTGGCCACTGTCAGAGATGGGGTACTGAACTAGATGGAAACTGGGCCTGGTTCAGTGAGGCAGTCTCTATGCTCGTATGGTTTACTTGCCAAGGTCATACAAAAAGTCATTGTTGATAGCAGAGAGAGACACACACACACAAAGGTAGGACTCTGTTCTGAGGACTGAGAAACCCAGATCAGCTTTTTGCTTTTCTCTAAGAAAAGTAGTAAATTTCTAGGCCTTTTCCTGGCACTAAAATCGCAATGTAAACTGCTTCCTAGGGATGAAAGGTGATCATTCGTTGTCGGGGGTTTTGTTTGGCTTTGGTATTTTTGGTTGGTTGATTTGGCTTCGTGAGTGTATTGTTGAGGGGTTTTTTTAAATGACACCGCTCATTCCAAGCTGTCTCCATCCTCTACCATTGCTCAGCTCTCTCTTGTGCTCAGCAACCCTCCTCTGTTCCCAACAACCATGGACTCCAACAACCAACAAGCCTTTTTGGACTCCATGAAAACCAGGAACACGCCCCTCCATTTTCAGGGCGATACCAGATCAGTTTGTGGTTTTGGGTAGCAGTATTACCTAGACTGCCACAAGACTCATTGCAACCTCCCTCCAGCTAATTGCCTTCAGCTAAGTCAATACCTGTACTGAGCTGCTAGTATGAGCGCTAACTACTACCAGAGGCAGAGTGATCTAGTGGACTAGGAACAAAACTGACAGAGAACAAAGAGCTTTTGAATTTTAATCCAAACTCTGATGCAAACTCCCTCTGTGGCACTCTAGATTGTAAATGCTTGGGGCAGGGCCTGTCTTTCTTTTCTGTGTTTATGTAACCCATACACCTCCTGGGTGTGGTGCCCATCTAGAGGCACCAAAACCACTTAGAGAGAGATTAATGATTCTGTTCAACAGCCTTAGCTAAGAGCCATATGACTTTTAGTTCATGCAGTAGAGGCTCGTGCATTTAGCTCCAGAGGTCCTAGGTTCGATCCCACCTGCCTATGACTGGGGTCTGTCGGTGTTACATTTGCACAGCACCTAGCACAATGGGATGCTGGTTCCTCAGTAGGGCTCCTAGGCGCAACCACAATACAAATAATACATTACTGAAATCACACTATCTCTGCCTCAGTTTCCTCAGCAGTAAGAGAGGGATAACAACCATCAGAGATGGTTGATACATTTTGAAAAAAATCAGGATGACATTTTCAAGAAAATTGCATCCCAAGTTGATAATTCCTTCCTCACAGATGTGCTATGGCTAATCAGGTGTTAGTATTTGTTCTAAAAGAAAACCATCAAAAAACAAACAGCCTCCACACTAATATCTAAGAGCAGTGAGCCTGCTAAAGTCCCAACTTCCAGTTTATCTGGACAATCATCTCTTGCAAAACTTTTTGAAAATTTGGAACTATGCACAGACCCCAAATCAAACACATAGTCTCCCCTTCTGAACCAGGAGGTTGGTGAAAGTGAGTGAGACAGGACCTGAAAGCATCATATGCTTCTGATATAGAATGAGTCAGTCAAATTTGGGGCAAATAAACTCATTAACCCTTCCCCAGCTAACTCAGGCTTGCCCAGTGCCTAGTGGTACATTCACAGTGACTGGAAGTCAGCTATGTCTGGGGAACCGTAGCAAAAAAAGTTTTGCTGATCTAACTGAAAAAAAAAAGCCTGGGCCATTCTACTAAGAGTGATTATCAACTCTTCAACTAGTGACCAGATGTCCTGACTGTACAGGGACAATCCTGATATTTGGGTCTTTGTCTTACAGAGGTGCCTATTACCCCCCACCCCTGTCCCAATTTGATTTAGTTGGGGATTGGTCCTGCTTTGAGCAGGGAGTTGGACTAGATGACCTCCTGAGGTCCCTTCCAACCTTGATATTCTATGATTCACACTTGCTGTCTGGTCACTCTAACTACCCAAAAGGCAGACAATATACTAAAGTAATATGTACCAATACATACTTCATTAGACAACACTGGTGAAGTTGGCACAGGATTTCTGAAGAGTCTTGAAAGATTTTAGACACACATCCCTGAGACTGTTGATATCTTCTGCCAGTTTTGATATGGGATGGAAGGAGATATGTACTTAATTGCTAAGCAGTGCACAGTTTTATGTACCAATGTCTTAACTTCCAGACACAGTTTCAGTATAAATGCTAAGGTTGAGGGGCTTATTATTTTTCTAAATATTTAGAGCAGAATGCCTCAAGGAAACGCCCTGATTTTTATTTTAATTACAGGTATTAATTTTATGTTTTTGTCTCTTCATTTGCTATTGAGCTATCCCCTGGTCTCTATTCCACACACTTCTGATAAAGCAGCAGACTGTCCTTTGACTTTATTTGAATCAGGATTTTCTTGTATAAAGGGGGAAAAGCACTATAAAAATTACAAGAAAAAGTATAAACCCTTATGTATTCAAGTGTGATATCAGGGCTCCAAGCCCTCGAGTAGCCAGAGTTCTGCATATGAAGACCTCTAGCTTTCAGAGGCACAAGGCAGGTCCTCTTCTGTGAGAGATTCCTAGTTAGTGCTTAGGTGTATATCAGACAGCTAGACTGGGTCTTACTCCTCCTGCAGTTGCAAATCTCAGCTGTCTCCCTTCTTCTCTAAGGAGCACACGATGCATGAGGCTGGCTCTGGTACCGGTGGTGTGGAAAGAGAGTCACCGTGCATCCTGGTGGATGGGGGACCCAAGCCTGGAGCAGAGGACACAGACATTTCTGTAGCTGGACTGGTAAAGAAGCCCTAAGGTAGAATCAGCCTCTGATAGGCAGAATGACCCAGAAGGGAGATTCAGGGTAGGAAAGAGCCAGGACCAAGCTCTGCAACAGCTGGGAGGGGAGGGATAGCTCAGTGGTTTGAGCCCTGGCTTGCTTAAACCCAGGGTTGTGAGCTCAATCCTTGAGGGGGCCATTTAGGGAACTGGGGTAAAAATCTGTCTGGGGATTGGTCCTGCTTTGAGCAGGGGATTGGACTAGATGACCTCCTGAGGTCCCTTCCAACCCTGATATTCTATGGTTCTAAAGCAGACTGGCCCTGATCAGGAGTACATTTATGCTGAGAGCCAACAGGCAGTGGTAGGGAAGGGAAAATACACTGGCAGAGGAAACTGTAGAAAGAGGGGGGAGTGCAATGTTTGAGGTGGAAATGGAGCCCAACCTGCCCCAGACCATGAAGGGCCAATTAGAGAGGAGTTCCACAAATTGGGGCTCACCTGGCATATTGTCCCTTCTGTGGAGCAAACTGTAGCACTTGAGCCACATGGACTGGCAGAGCAGGGGAAAGTGCTGCCCTGAAGGGTCTGCAGTCAATCAGTGGGGGAAGAGAGATCAGTGGGTCTCAAGACCAGCAAGAAAATGAGTTGCTCACTGGATAGCTAATAACAGATCTTCAGGAACATGGAAAGGAACTGTCTGTAGAATTCAGGTCGCTGAGGTCAGGGAGGGGGCAGCACAGAACTCCCTCTTCTTGCTATTGCTCTCTCGATTCTATCTTCTTCTCTTTCTCCACACCATAATCTTTTGTTCTTTTGTGTTAGGAGAGAGGGAAGAGGAAGCACCGATGGCACAGGAGGACTGAGGTAACTGTTTCTCTGTGCTCTCACCTAACTGAACACAAAGCAGTGTGACACAGTGGGTGAGTAATATAGTCTATTGGATCCACTTCTGCTGGTGCAAGATGAGACACAGAGCTCTGTGTAAGCTTGAAAGCTTGTCTTGTTCATCAACAGAAGTTGGTCCAATAAAAGAGATTACATCACCTGTCTCTCTAATAGCCTGAGACCAACATGGCTTCAACAACTCTGCACATCACAGGTACAGGGCTGGCTGGAGCTTAAGTAACTGAGACATATTTCTTGATAACTTCCTGATACGGTAGTGCCATAGTTGAGATAGTCAAGCATGTTGCCACATAGACTGGGAGAAGAAATACATAGGAGAATTAGTCATAAGTAAACACTGATGAGATTCACAGGTAAGAATAAATGGAAAATTCTTTCAAGTACAAGAATGGATGAAAAAGCAGTATTAGTTTAGAAATGTGTGTATGTGTGTGTGTGGGGAGGGGATTCAAATTGGAAAAACTCCAAGCAAGAAATCAAAGGACATATACTCAATGGGATCGACAAATTCAGGAAGCAGCAATGAGGAAAGAAACATGGGAAGTGGTAGTGGACAGAAAAATAGGCATGTGTTTACAATGCAATATGATTGCCAAAAATAATATGTAATTTTGAGGTGTGCATGCGATGTATCGTGTCATGTAGAATAGTTCTGGTGTTATCATGCTTGAGATATTGCAATAGTTCTGGCATAACAGTAACATAGAGAATGTGGGAGGTAGGGGTGGAATCAGAAAGAGTTCAAAGAAAGCAAGAAAAGTCATCATTGTGGAGCTGGAATGCCTGGCATAAGCCAATATTAAAACAGCTAAACACACATAGCTTGGCTAAGTGACAGTGAGTGAAGGATATAGCTATTGTCTACAAATATTTGAAGAGTATAAATGCCGAAGATGGAGAGGAATTATTACGCAGTTAACCTGTGAGATAATTTGTATAGGCCAACACCTATGCCTGATCAAAGTCCAGTGAGGTCAATGGGGCTTCATGGGGTTATATGGAGTCCACATGAATAGAGCAGATTGCAGTAATAGGCCTTAATGTATTACCTGGGGACTTACTTAGGAGAAATGAGATGAGATTAAGAAAAAGGAAAAATTAGGATGAATTTCAGGAAAGCTTTCTGACAATGAGAGGATGGATGACCCAGAAGTTAGTAGCACTAGCCTGAGACTTGGTAGATATAGGTTCAAGTTCCTGCTCAGCTACAGATTTCTTGTGTGCTCTTAGGTAAGTCACTGAGGCCCAGCTCTACAAAAGTATTTAGGCTCCTAACTTCCAGGGATTTCAGAGGATGTTAGGAGCCTAAATACCTTTCAGGATCTGGGCTTCAGTGCCCCAGTTCCCCCACTGTAAAATGGGCTCCTAGTATTTCCCTATGTCACAGAGGACGTGTGGAAAGTTCAGCTACTGTGCTAATGAGGCCATATAACTTTCAGTCGATAGGACATCTATTAGGACTTGGGATAGTTTCCCAGTTATATGTAGGTAGTTCCCTTGTGAGATAAATAATAAAATACAACATTTCTGGGAAAGTTTTTCAGCTGAGAAAATAGTAACAAAGTAGAGCAAGAAACGGGAGGTAGGACAAAGCTTCCAATTTTTGAGGCAAACACATCGCTGCTACAGCTATTGTGGAGACTATTTCAAGCATTGCATGCAGCACTTTCACTGAAGTGTGCTGCGAAATTCAGAGAAAAGTGGTAAATGTGTTAAACATTTAAATTAGTAATGGGAAAATTTCTCCAGGGCACCACAGAGTTCATTTCGTGCCAGAAGATGCACAATATCTAGTTCAAGGTATCAAGATAAGGTAGGAAGGCTGTCATAGCTGCTAGAATCCTCAAGGGGGCCTTGGCAGAATGTTGCACTGTAGGGATTTTGCATTTTTTCCAAACAGACGTGAAACTTAGTTGACTTTCAGTGCTGCATGGTCTATAGGTTCTGATCCTGCCAATGCTTACACATGTGAGTAGTCTCATGCATTTTTCTGGCATTAAATTAACGGATGTGTATATAAATGATTTCAGGATCAGGGTATCATTCTGCAGTCTTAGTTAAACTCATACTGACTTAAATTTTGAATAACAAAGTAAGAACTGTAAGGTCAAGCCCTTAACCAGAACTGATTGTATTGTGGAAAGTCTCAAGCTCTCTGAGCTGCCAGTCTGGTGTCCTGATACATAACTTGAGCTTTCTCAGACTGGCAAGAGAAGCACCTCTATCAATCCAAGAAGAAAGCAGCCTGAAGCAATGCAGCCAAATTAATAAGCTCAATAATTCATAACTTACAATGACAAATATTGAATAATTAAAAGAAAAATAGAAAATCCACACGAAGTCTCAGGTACACTTGGATATTTCACTATTCTGAGCCAACAAGTGAGAAAAAGATCCAGTACTGATGGTCTACTTTTGAAAGAGTTTTTATTTACATTTATTTCTTTTGATGACCAATGCCAATCTCATGATTTGGGGCACCTTGGCAAATTTAGAAACATCATTAACATTAAACCACTTATGAAATTGCCCTCAAACTAGAGGCCTACCAACAGTACATCAAACAAACAGCACCACACAGCTCTGATTTCTCCCTCTAAAAAAGCTACAGCCTAATTCTGTCTTTTAGATCTTTTTAGGCTGTAAAGGGAACAAAAAGTTTGTCTTATCTCTTTTGGGATGCTACTACTGCACCTGCATCCTGGCTCAAGCATCAACCCAAGATAAAACTTTGTCACATTTAAATTATTTAACAACCCTCCAGACTGATGTTCTAGTGCCACTGCCAATATGCTGGCATGTTTCACACATTCAGCTGCAGCAGCCTGTCAATCCAGAATGCTGTAACCCCAGCAAATCAACAACAACTCATCATTAGAGAGAGAAAGCAAACATCTCTCGATTTCATTCAGCTAGAAGCTTCTTCTCAAGCTCTCTCTGCTTCAGTGCTATGTGTAAAATCAACAGACTTGAAAGGTATATGTCATGGACAAATAATGAAGCATATCACATTGATGACAAGTAAGATGAGTTCATGTGAATCATGCAATAATTCCTGCCTTATGCAGTAAGGTCAGAGATATATCCAGTATCTATAGGCCATTTCTCAGTCTCTTTTTCTACACCAAAGACCCTCAAAATATCAGGATAATTACTACTGCGTTGGTTGATATTCTCTCTTCAGTTGCTCATTTAAATACAATTTTATATCTCCCTGTAATTTCTACTTCAAATGTGCATTTATATATTTTGTTATGCACATTATTATTTAATTGTATTATAGTAGTGCCTAGAATGGGTCAAGAATGGGTTACATCATAGAATCATAGACTCATAGAATATCAGGGTTGGAAGGGACCTCAGGAGATCATCTAGTCCAACCTCCTGCTCAAAGCAGGACCAATTCCCAACTAAATCATTCCAGCCAGGGCTTTGTCAACCCTGACCTTAAAAACCTCTAAGGAAAGAGATTCCACCACCTCCCTAGGTAACCCATTCCAGTGCTTCACCACCCTCCTAGTGAAAAAGTTTTTTCTAATATCCAACCTAAACCTCCCCCACTGCAACTTGAGACCATTACTCCTTGTTCTGTTATCTGGTACCACTGAGAACAGTCTAGATCCATCCTCTTTGGAACTCCCTTTCAGGTAGTTGAAAGCAGCTATCAAATCCCCCCTCATTCTTCTCTTCTGCAGACTAAACAATCCCAGTTCCCTCAGCCTTTCTTCATAAGTCATGTGCTCCAGCCCCCTAATAATTTTTCTTGCCCTCTGCTGGATTCTTTCCAATGTTTCCACATCCTTCTTGTAGTGTGGGGCCCAAAACTGGACACAGGACTCCAGATGAGGCCTCACCAATGTCGAATAGAGGGGAATGATCACGTCCTTCGATCTGGTGGCCATGCCCCTACTTATAAAGCCCAAAATGCCGTTAGCCTTCTTGGCAACTAGGGCACACTGTTGACTCATATCCAGCTTCTCATCCACTGTAACCCCTAGGTCCTTTTCTGCAGAACTGCTTCCTAGTCATTCGGTCCCTAGTTTGTAACAGTGCATGGGATTCTTCTGTCCTAAGTGTAGGACTCTACACTTGTCCTTGTTGAACCTCATCAGGTTTCTTTTGGCCCAATCCTCTAATTTCTCTAGGTCCCTCTGTATCCTATCCCTACCCGCCAGTGTATCTACCACTCCTCCCAGTTTAGTGTCATCTGCAAACTTGCTGAGAGTGCAGTCCATGCCTTCCTCCAGATCATTAATGAAGATATTGAACAAAACTGGCCCCAGGACTGACCCTTGGGGCACTCCGCTTGAAACCGGCTGCCAACTACACATGGAGCCATTGATCACTACCTGTTGAGCCCGACGATCTAGCCAGCTTTCTATCCACCTTATAGTCCATTCATCCAGCCCATACTTCTTTAACTTGCAAGAATACTGTGGGATACCGTATTAAAAGCTTTGCTAAAGTCAAGGAATAACACATTCACTGTTTTCCCCTCATCCACAGACCCAGTTATCTCCTCATAGAAGGCAATTAGGTTTGTCAGGCATGACTTGCCCTTGGTGAATCCATGCTGACTGTTTCTGATCACTTTCCTCTCGTCTAAGTGCTTCAGAATTGATTTCTTGAGGACCTGCTCCATGATTTTTCCAGGGACTGAGGTGAGGCTGACTGGCCTGTAGTTCCCTGGATCCTCCTCCTTCCCTTTTTAAAAGATGGGCACTACATTAGCCTTTTGCCAGTCATCTGGGACCTCCCCCAATTGCCAAGAGTTTTCAAAGATAATGGCCAATGGCTTTGCAATCACATCTGCCAACTCCTTTAGCACCCTCGGATGCAGTGCATCTGGCCCATGGACTTGTGCTAGTCCAATTTTTCTAAATAGTCCCAAACCACTTCTTTCTCCACAGAAGGCTGGTCACCTGCTCCCCATGCTGTTCTGCCCAGTGCAGCAGTCTGGGAGCTGACCTTGTTTGTGAAGACAGAGGCAAAAAAAGCATTGAGTACATTAGTTTTTTCCACATTCTCTGTCACTAGGTTGCCTCCCTGATTCAGTAAGGGGCCCACACTTTCCTTGACTTTCTTCTTGTTGCTAACATACCTGAAGAAACCCTTCTTGTTACTCTTAACATCTCTTGCTAGCTGCAACTCCAAATGTGATTTGGCCTTCCTGATTTCACTCCTGCATGCCTGAGCAATATTTTTATACTCCTCCCATGTCATTTGTCCAATCTTCCACTTCTTGTAAGCTTCTTTTTTGTGTTTAAGATCAGCAAGGATTTCACTGTTAAGCCAAGCTGGTCGCCTGCCATATTTACTATTCTTTCTACACATCGGGATGGTTTGTTCCTGCAACCTCAATAAGGATTCTTTAAAATACAGCCAGCTCTCCTGGACTGCTTTCCCCATCATGTTATTCTCCCAGGGGATTCTGCCCATCAGTTCCCTGAGGGAGTCAAAGTCTGCTTTTCTGAAGTCCAGAGTCTGTATTCTGCTGCTCTCCTTTCTTCCTTGTGTCAGGATCCTGACCTTGACCATCTCATGGTCACTGCCTCCCAGCTTCCCATCTACTTTTGCTTCCCCTACTAATTCTTCCTCGTTTGTGAGCAGCAGGTCAAGAAGAGATCTGCCCTGAATTGGTTCCTCCAGCACTTGCACCAGGAAATGTTCCCTACACTTTCTAAAAACTTCCTGGATTGTCTGTGCACTGCTGTATTGCTTTCCCAGCAGATATCAGGGTGATTAAAGTCTCCCATGAGAACCAGGGCCTGTGATCTAGTAACTTCTGTTAGTTGCCATAAGAAAGCCTCCCCCACCTCATCCCCCTGGTCTGGTGGTCTATAGTAGACTCCCACCACAACATCACCCTTGTTGCTCACACTTCTAAACTTAATCCAGAGACTCTCAGGTTTTTCTGCAGTTTCATACCGGAGCTCTGAGAAGTCATACTGCTCTCTTACATACAATGCAACTCCCCCACCTTTTCTGCCCTGCCTGTCCTTCCTGAACAGTTTATATCCATCCATGACAATACTCCAGTCATGTGAGTTATCCCACCAAGTCTCTGTTATTCCAATCACATCATAGTTCCTTGACTGTGTCAGGACTTCCAGTTCGCCCTGCTTGTTTCCCAGGCTTCTTGCATTTGTTTATAGGCACTTAAGATAACTCCCTGATTGACCCGCTTTCTCAGACTGAGACAGGAGTCCTGCCCTCTTGCACTCTCCTGCTCGTGCTTCCTCACAGTATCCCATTTCCCCACTTACCTCAGAGCTTTGTTCTCCTTCCCCCTGTGAACCTAGTTTAAAGCCCTCCTCACTAGGTTAGCCAGCCTGCTTGCGAAGATGCTCTTCCCTCTCTTCGTTAGGTGGAGCCATCTCTGCCTAGCACTCCTCCTCCTTGGAACACCATCCATGGTCGAAGAATCCAAATCCTTCTCTCCGACACCACCTGCATAGCCATTCATTGACTTTCACAATGTGACGGTCTCAACCCAGGCCTTTTCCCTGCACAGGGAGGATGGACGACAACACCATTTGTGCCTCCAAACTCCTTTATCCTTCTTCCCAGAGCCATGTATTCTGAAGTGATCCACTCAAGGTAATTCTTGGCAGTATCTTGGTGCCCACGTGCAGAAGCAGGAAGCGGTAGCAATCCGAGGGCTTGATGAGTCTCGGCAGTCTCTCCATCACATCGTGAATCCTAGCTCCTGGCAAGCAGCGGACCTCTCGGTTTTCTCGGTCAGCACGGCAAATAGATGACTCAGTCCCCCTGAGGAGGGAGTCCTCAACCACCATCACCCACCTCTTTCTCTTGGGAGCAGTGGTCGTGGAACCCCTATCCCGAGGACAGTGCATCTCATGCCTTCCAATCAGTGAAGTCTCCTTTTGCTCCCTTCCCTCAGATGTATCATCTAGTCCACTCTCCACATTAGTGCTTGTGGATAGAACATGAAAATGGTTGCTCACCTGTATCTCCATTGCTGGTACATGGATGCTCCTCTTTCTTCTTCTGGAGGTCACATGCTGCCAAATTTCTTCACCGTCCCTCTGTCCCCTCTGTGCAGCCTGCTCCGATTCTTCAGAATGTTGTGCCCGTAGAAGCATATCCTGACGTCTGTCCAGGAAATGTCCTCTTATGCAACGCAGGGTTGATACTTGTTTCTGCAGACCTCGAACCTTCTCTTCCAATATGGAGACCAGCTTGCACTTTGTACAGACAGAGTCGCTTCTGTCCTGTGGAAGAAAGACAAACATGGCACAATCGGTACAGGTTACAACAGCTGAACGCTCACCTTCCATGATTTCTTCCTTCTAAGAGCTCCTCAGCTGTTGCAGCAACTTACAGAAGCCCACAAGATGAAAGCCTCAGTGGGCTGTCCCCAGGCAAACTCCCTCTGTTAGCTTCCACTGTTCGCTGCTCAGTTGGTTCGCTGCTGACTGCCTTTTTATAACAGTCAGGCCCACTCAAGGCCCACCTGGAACATGCCAGATGTACAAACATTTAGTGTGACACAGTCTCTGTCCTGATCGGCTTATAGACAAAAGAGAAAGAAGGTGGAAAGAATATATTATTATCCTCATTTCAGAGATGGAAAACTGAAACACACAGGGAAGAAGTGACTAGCTCAAAGACAGGAAGTCTTTGTGTCCCATTCTAATGCCATCACAGAAGACCATCCATCCCCTCTTTTTTTAAGTTTTCTTTTAAATTCTTATTCATCCGTCTCATGCTTCAATAGTAGGTACTCAGACAGTACACATTGACCATGGTATAAGAAAGTGAATAGAAGAGATGATCACAATCTTGGAAATATCTAAAATAACCAACTTATGGAACCTATTCAGTGCTTTCACTTTGGTGGGCATAGATTATATTTGCACTACTTTTGAATTTAAGTGGTCATACAGCATTCCTATTCAAATTAATTCATGTCTATTTTTTCTCCTAAAGTTTGTTGCATGTCTGGAAACTTTTCATGATTCAAGTTACATGTGTATATCCAAAATAATAATTTTTTTAAAAAAGTGAAAAAGAATGGCAGAAGTAATTGAAGTGTGCAAGTTACAGAACACATATTCTCACTTTATTCTTCTAACCAATGCTAAATGAATTTTATGCATCGATCTTCACTTCAGGGGATGCGAGGGAGATTGCCACACACGTGGCATTCTTTTTAGGTGACCAATTAAAAAGTATAATTTGAAAATACAGAGAAGAGTAACAAAAATGATTAGGGGTATGGAACATCTTCCATAGGAGGAGAGATTAAAAAGATCTGGACTGTTCAGCTTAGAAAAGAGATAATTAAGGGGGTTTATCATAGAGATGTACAAAATCATGAGTGTTATGGAGAAAGTGAATAAAGAAGTGTTATTTACCCTTTCACATAGCACAAGAAGTAGAGGTCACTCAGTGAAATTAATAGGCAGCAGGTTTAAAACAAACAAAAGGAAGTTCTCCTTCACACAATGCAGTTAACCTGTAGAACTTGTTGCCAGGGGATGTTGTGAAGGCCAAAAGTATAACGGGGTTCAAAAAAAGAATTAGATAAGTTCCTGGAGGATAGGTCCATCAATGGCTATTAGCCAAGATGGTCAGGGATACAACCCCATGCTCTGGGTGTCCTTAAACATCTGACTGCCAGGAACTGAGACTGGACAATGGGGAGTGGATCACTTAATAATTGTCCTATACTGTTCATTCCCTCTTGAAGCATCTTGCATTGGCCATTGTCATAAGAGATGATACTGGGATAGATGGTCCATTTGTCTGTTTCAGTACAGCCATTCTTATGTAATTTTGTTTGAAATCCTAGAGAAATTGGGTGCTTCAAACGCAGGGCCGGCTCCAGACCCCAGCGCGCCAAGCAGGTGCGTGGGGCGGCATTGTCCTGGCAGGGCGGCATTTGGCTCCGGCGGACCTTCCGCAGTCATACCTGCGGGAGATCCACCGGAGCCCCGGGAGGAGCGGACCTGTCGCAGGCATGACTGCGGAGGGTCCCCTCTTCCTGCAGCTCTGCTTGAGCTCCCACAGGCATGACTGCGGCGGGTGCGCTGGTCCCGCAGCTCAGATGGAGCTCCCGCAGGCATGCCTGTGGATGCTCCACCAGAGCCGCGGGACCACGAGACGGTCCGCAGGCACTTCTGCCCCGGCCGCGGGACCGGGGAAGGGCGGCGCGAGCGGCACGGCGCACCGCCCTGCTTGGGGCGGCGGAATTTCTAGAGCCGCCCCTGTTCAAACGGATCTCAGGCACTTTTAACTCACATGATGATTATTTGCACAGCAATTCACTAGCAGTCTATTTGACTTTGGCAGTATTACAGGAGGTCATATCTGCTCACAGACGAACTGTTCTTGATCAATTTCTGCAATGGATTGGGCGGAAATAAGCTGTCCATGAATATCAAGTACATGCCTTCTTTTTCCATCCATTTTTCTTGTTGCTGTTTTGCTTCTCCATCTCTGTTTCCTGTGGAAATTAGATGCAAAATCCCACACTACTCTCAGCAGTAGAGTTCTCTATTCCATCTCTAATGGACAGCACACCACACTTGTGATGGAGTATAAAGTCTTGTTCCACACAAAGGTCTGTATCTCCCAGAAAGAGATCCTTTCAAGACACAGGTGCCATAGCAATAGATAGATATTATTTTGGAAGCACCTGGAGATCCCAGCCAGGTTGTGGTTCCATTGTGTATACAGCACGACCTCTATGCCAGAGAAGTTACAATCTAAAACCACAAAACATAACTGATACATGGGACAAACATGCAAGTGGAGTAACAAAATAACAATGTGTTAGGTAATAGCTGCTCTTTTATAACAGCACTGTAGTTCTGTTTGGCAAGGACTGAGACGAATGAGTACTGATTAGCCATATTTTGATCTGCAAGTTCCTCCTCCTTCCTTGTTCTATCTGCCAACTGTGTAAAATGGCACAAGGCATATGAAAGCAGTTGTAATTTGAGTATCATAAGCAGAAACATTATGAGACTATGCAGAACTGGCTTAGGCTGGGCTAGGATACCATACATTTCCATTGACTCCAAGAGGATCTGCAATTCCTTAGGATTGCATACTGCCTAGAGCTTTGCAGTGAAAGGCAGTTCAATTTTGTGATGAATCTAGATGTTTTGAAATTTGGTTTCACTCCAGTTTGGACCCCAATTTGTGCCTTTTGTCAATTAGTATTGGGCTTATGCCCTGAAGTTTGAGAGTATGTATCAATTATTTTTCAATCCTACAAAGCTCTTGGCATCAATGGCATCTTGAGTGAATGAGTTCCACAGCTTGATTATTAATTGTTTTTTTGGAGGGGAAGGGGTGAATTCTTGTTATTAGTTCTAAATTTGCTGCCTTCACTTTCATTGAATGTTGATGTATTTTTGAGGGTCAGAAAGGGTAAATTGGAAAATCTGATCCACCTTTTCTACCTTATCCACTATTTTATATGCCTGTATTATGTTATTTTATTCATGTCCTCTCTAAAGTAAACAGTCCCAGACTTTTTAATCTACTTCCCTACTTCCTCCCCACCCCCATGATCTCTTTGATAGGGTGACTAGACCTGAACACACTGTTCCAGCTGATGACATAGCTATTTGTTTAATAGCATTATAATATTTTCTATCCTATTCCTTATTAATCATAACACTTTGTTTACTTTTTGGACAGCTGCTAAATATCAAGAAGAGACAATTAGTTACGTGCAAGATGGCTCAGGAGCTTAGTCAGCAAGAGGACCTGTGTATGAAGGTGGTAAGTAAGAAATGGATTTTAAGGCTAGATTTAAAGGTGGGGAAAAAAAGCTTCTTAGCACGTGGGAAGTGTTCCCAAATAATCTATGTGGAGATTAGCACAGTGTACAGAACAGACCTCTGTACTGTATTTAGATGTCCTGTCTTAAAATACATAAGGTCCCACTGACTTATGCATGTGTTTAAAACTAACTTGAAGTTAAGCATATGTTTACGTCCCGTTTCAATCAAGAGGATTTAGGCATGTGCTTAAGAGTTTTGCTGAATTGGGTCCTATACGTAAAATGATAAAAACTATGTGATAATAGCAAAAAGGCCCAGAACAGAGCCTTAAATGAAGAACAAATAAATGTGCATAAGTATGATGATGAGTCTCCCTTCGTACACATTCCCTTGCAGCTGAGGAAAGGAGATTTAAAACCTACATGTTTGAGCCCCCAGAGATTAATTAGTGTTCTAGTAACTAAAAATCAACTCCCTGGTCTCCCATCCAAAGAACACCTGTTGTTCCTGGGTAAGCAATCAACATGTGCTTTAGCTCATAAGTAGTAGCAGAAGAAGAAATTAATCTGTCCTATTTTCTTTAGGCTCCATTTCATGCTTTTATTAATAAGGATAGCAAACCAAATCTTAGTATAAATTCTGATGTATTTCTCTCTTCTCTAGTGAATGATGTCAACCATTTGCCATTATATTGCCCTTGTTACTTTTAACAAAGTGTTGTGTAAAATCCAGTTTTGAAGAAGACCAGAAACCACTTTGTTAGATTAGTTGCAATAAAGCAGAGGGAAGGAAACCCTTGGACAAACCCCAAAGCCCACGGGCTCTATTCATTTGAGTCCTTGGTAGACATATCTGTCTGGATATTTCCTGCAGCATCACCCCCACCCTTCATTTTGAAGATTAAAGTGTACTCGACTTTGAAACTTGTCAAGACAAATACCTTTGGCAAGCCTCAGATTTAAGCAGTTGGACTTGGTAATGGCTAAGGGGAAAAGACGGGGAATCACTATATATTTTATTTATATTTATGTCTAAAATTAATCTAGTATTGGGCCTGACTGATGTCAGTTGCACTAGTTTTCCCACATTAGCTTCAACAGGAACTGCTGTGTACTCAGCACTATTGAAACTCAGGCTACTTAAGGATGAGATTTTTCAAGATGACTTTCAAGGTATGTCTACATTGCAATAAAAGACCTGCAGCACACAAGGGGGAGGGGCAGGAGGAAGGATCTCAGAGCCCAGGCTCCAGCCCAAGCCCCAGGGTCTCATTGTTATATTTAACCCTCTGCACCATGCCTCGCAACCTCAAGTCAGCTGATCCAGGGTCTGGGATGTAGTGTCGCCATTTTTTTTATGTCAGTGTAGACATACCCTTAGTGTGACTTGTGCTCCAAGACAGTTTGTCTAAATCAAAATGTTTTGTGGTGATAGTTTGAGTCTGACGAAGTTCCAGTGGAACACAGGCAGAGTGTCCTGCCAGGTCCTTGGCAGCTTGGGTTCCCATGGTCGGTGGCTCCAGCACAGCCTGACACATGGACTGGCTCAGAGTTGGGGACTCCAGAGCTTCCAGGGTTTGTGGTTCTGTGGCAGCCCACCATAGAGAATGCCCTGGAGTCAGGGCTCCATTCCCTTCCATGAAGAATTTTAATGTCTTTGGTTTTGTTCCAAATCTTAAAAACCAACAAAAAGCTTCAAGATCCTTTTCAAAACAGAATTACCTTTCCCCACTCAGGTCTATCCCACTTACTGAGGATCTGCTGAAAATTCCATCCTAGGTCCCTAAATAGAGACATAGGAACACACTGACTGGGATTTTCCAAAGGAGCCTAAGGCAATTAGGTGATAAGATCTTGCTTCAGTTCAGTGAGATTTGGGTGCATACTCCCTTTAAGCTCCTCTGAAAGTCCAGGCTCTTCACCCTAAATTTATACATCTAAATCATATTTTGGCACCTAAAGCTAAGTGGTATGATTTTCAGAAGTTCTGAGCATCCATAACTCTCCTTGAAGTCCTTGAGAGCTGTGGGTGCTGAGCACTCCCAAAGATCCTCTCATTTTGTATTGCATCTAAATATGAATTTAAGTGCTTTTGAACTCTAAGCAGCCAAGTTTGAAAATTTAAACTGATGGTTATAGTTGATTCACTTGCAGAATTTTATCTCAGGCTTGTTGTACGAGTGTCACTCTTCTCCTTTCTTGAATGGCTCCTAAACTGCTGACAAGTACTTTTGCAGACAAAGGCATATATTCTACTCATAGTGCACATGTGTAATTCATTTACATGCTGTGAATTACCTGCTTGAATTCAGAGCAAAGTGTGCTCTTCAGCCTTTCACTAGCTTAAAGGAAATTACAGTTAATTCATTTGCTTGGTTCTTGGGATTTATTTTTTAGTCTATGCAAATTATTCCCAGTAATGTTATTCCCATTACGTGCCTATGCTGACACACTTAGAGACATAACTTTAATAGACCTGTTCTTAAAGAAGCTTCTTCCTAAATATTGTGTACTATGGGCCAAATATTATGCTCATGTGGGGCTTGCCTTAAAAAGGGCTGCATGCTCAGATGCCAGTGCCCATTGCAAGTTAAGGGCACTTCGCAGGATTGAAATTTTAAACTGCATGCATATACAAAGAGAAAATAGATGACGTAATATCTTTTACCAACTTCTGGTGGTGAGAGAACCTTTCAAGCTCACACAGAGCTCTTCTTCAGGTCTGGGAATGGTACTCAGTGTCTAAAGAGTTTATCTAAAGAGTTAACATGTTGCAAGAGACCATTCAAAGGTGAAGTGGGCAGTCGTAGGAAAAAGGAGGGTTAGTAATGAGATTTAATGACCCATAAATCCAGTGTCTCTAAGGCCTGGTCTACACTAGGAGTTTATGTCGAATTTAGCAGCGTTAATTCGACTTAACCGTGCACCCGTCCACACCAGGAAGCTAATTAGTTCGACCTAGAGGGCTCTTTAGTTCGAATTCTGTACTCCTCCCCGACGAGGGGAGTAGCGCTAAATTCGACATGGCTATGTCGAATTAGGTTATGTGTGGACGGAAATCGACCTTAGTAGCTCCGGGAGCTATCCCACAGTGCACCACTCTGTTGACGCTCTGGACAGCAGTCCGAGCTTGGATGTTCTGACCAGCCACACAGGAAATGCCCAGGGAAAATTTGACACACTCCGGCGCCTTGTGGATGTTCTGCAGGACTGCAGGCAGGAGGACAGAGCCCCCCTGCACTGTATCTGCAACCGCCATCCCCCGCCACAAAGTCCCAACCCCCCCTCACCCAAAATAACAAGAAGGAGGGGCGCTAGGGGCCGTGAAAACTGTCACTGCACCCCTGCAGAGTGCACAAATACAAGAAGGCTCTCATTCCCTAAATGTTGAGAAGTCCTTCCCTTCCTGGCTCACCGAAGCCCCGATCCCAGTTTCATCCCCTAACTGTGTAGTTGATTATTAAAAGTAGTTTGCTGTTAATTACTATTTCTGTCAAGTTTTTCTACAGAACACTGTCTGTGAAGGGGGGGAAGAGGGTTGTTAATTGCATAGGACAGTCACCTTTACCAGGGTACAGACATGGGGGCAGGATCAACAGCAGGTCACACACACAGTGCAGTCTGGGAGGTGTTTTCCATATTCTGTGTGGGTGGGGGGTACGTGACTTTGTGGCATGGGAGGGCGGTTACAGAACTTATGCAGCGGTCCTTGTCCCGGACCACAGAGCCACGCAGCAGGGGAATCTGTAACCGTCCTCCCCCGCCACAAGGTCACGTAGCCCCCGCACACAGAGTCCTGAAAAGGAGGGATGGCAGGCTCCGTTGAAACAACCAGTCCGGCACTGCAGACCGCTCTAGGAGCAGGAGCCTGTCATTCCTCGAGTGTAGAAGCGGTGTTAACATCACTGCACACCCTACCCACCACAGTCTGCGTTCCTGTTTCAACCCTTTAACGCAAATTCATTAATAAAGAAAACGTTAATTAACAATGTTCCATTAACTTTATTTTTAAACGTCTGTTGGAAGGGGGGAAACGTGGTGAACGGGGTATGTAACCACAGAAGAAAGTCAACAGTAACTGAAGCAGGGGCAGGTTCAGCTTCTTTGTAAAGAAACTGAACAGTCACAGGTCACGCTGCTCGCTGAGGAACCTAGCTTTCAAAGCCTCCCGGATGCACAGCGCTTCTCGCTGGGCTCTTCTAATCACACGGCTGTCTGGCTGAGCGTAATCAGCAGCCAGGCGATTTGCCTCAACCTCCCATCCCGCCATAAAGATCTCCCCCTTGCTCTCACAGAGATTGTGGAGCACACAGCAAGCTGCAATAACAATGGGGATATTGATTTCGCTGAGATCCGAGCGAGTCAGTAAGCTCCTCCATCTCCCCTTGAGACGTCCGAAAGCACGTTGAATGATGACAGTTACCCAAGACCACCCTTGACACATTTTCCCCCCAGCATGCATTGTGGGGAAATCCCAGAATTCAAATGGGCAGCGGGGACTGCGGGAACTGTGGGATAGCTTCCCACAGTGCACCACTTCCAATGTCGACGCTTGCCCCGTTAGTGTGGACTCACAAAGTCGAATTAGTGTCCTTAGTGTGGACACACAAATTCGACTTTGTAAGGTCGATTCCACAAATTCGAATTAAGTTAAATCGAACTAATCTGGTAGTGTAGACATACCCTAAGTCCATGATTTTTTTGAGGGGGTATATAGCAAAGATATACATTTAAGTTCCCAGGCTCATCTTTTGAAGGTTTTGTGCATGTTTCCTTTGAGGATGAAGACTAAGAGGTCAGATATGGAGCGACGGTTTGTGGAAAGGGTTTGCCCATAGGTGATATGGTGTTTTTTCATATCACTTTTTGGTGTGACTTCATTCAAGAGCATAGTGGCTGTCTGGTTTCACCCACATCAGAACCTGGTCCAGAATATTAAAATAGATTCTTTCTGGACTTTACTGGAGTTCTGAAAAGGGTAAGAGGTAGTGGGAAAAAATGGCAGGTGTATACATGAGACAGACACTACAGATAACGTTCTCCTGTAAAATAATTTGTCCAATATATATGTAAATGTTTGTAGTTAACTAATCTACAAGACAAATGCCATTTTGGGTGGAACATTCAGTAACAAAAGCCGTGTATTTACTACCTGGTTGCCATAACACATTAGCCAATAGATTTGTTTTAGAGGAAACCACTTTTGCCTGTACCTTTAGGAGCTTGCCAAAACTGAGCTTGCTGTAGAGAAAAAAATCAAATCCATAGATTCTGAGTGCCAAGTGAATTTAAATTTCATATAGTATTCGAAACAGAATTACCAGACCAGGTAGGGTCTTGAATAGTTTGTAATGTCCACAGGACACTGTAAAGCTGTATGTTGAATGTCTGCTCACAACAAAGGATAAGAAGAACCTGGAACTCCAAGTCTGTCTTTACACATTGTGTAATGAAATCGTCAGGTTCTTTGTCACTATGGAAAATATTTGTTCTGGCTCAACTGTGCTCGGTGGCAGAGCAGTCAGAATACAAAGTAGTTTGGAAATGTTTGAATGGCTCTTCTGACAGCTGTTTATAGGCACAAGATACAGTGGTGGTATGTGTTACAGGATACAATGAATAACCACAAAATAGAGCATGGTATTTAGAAGATCGGTGGGGTGGTAGTCACATGCTAACCAACAGCAACACTAATATGTTTTGATATAACTCTACAAACCATTCGTTGCTCAGACTAATTCAGATATTACAATGAGAAGGGGAAGCTATAGGTCATAATTCAGTATACCTGTGAAGCAGGATGTGCTTTTCATAACCTTTGTAATTACACAATATTTAAAAACTAAACTTGGGCCTCAAGTCACTGACATTGTTTAAGTCCAATGCATGAACCCTACATTCATTTGTACTGATGTCATAAGTTGTGTAACTCCTGATTTCTGTGCCCTGAACCTTTACATTTTTAAAGCAGGCTGCCTGTTGCATTTTGCAGAACCATTTCATTTCAAGACAACTGCTTCTAAAGAATGAGACACACACACCATGCTTCCTAAAAAAGGATACACAGTTGTTCATTCTAATTTTGTCGTCCTTAATTTTAAAATAATAAAAAAAAAACTTTGCCAAACTTTAACAGTATGATTGATCCTTGTATGTGGGGTATGGAACAAAATTGTCTTCTACTTTATACCATGAAGACTTTCAAATCTGACAACTTTTACACACTATCATATAAAGTCTTGAAATATCAGATACCCTTGTAAAAGTCTATACCTGTTTGGTGTATTCATCGTGAGACTGAGAAGTACATCCAAAACAAAATTATAAGGGGTCGACGAAACATATCTGTTCTCACTTAGTAGGTGGTTGCTAGTAGCACTAGCAGTGAATGTTGAAGGGCTTCCCTCCACCCCCTTCACAGTCACTACTTGCAACTGGAAACAATTAATTGAAACTACTCTTGGAAGTGGGTTTGACATGCTGTAGACAAAAGAGGTGGTAACAATGGCTTTTCCTAGCTGAATTTGCACAAATGACAGTGCACTAGATTAGAAGAAAGTTACTGTCTCTTTAAATTTGTTTGTGTCCCATCAACTGCCGAAATTATTTGTGGTAAAATAGACGTTAGAGAAAAGACCACAAAGAGCATAGCCACAAAAATCATATGATTAGAATGTTCTTCCTGAAACTGTGATGTCAGTTATCATCTCTACATTGGATCCTGCCTGCTTTTCTGCATATAAAAAGCAAGTCTCTAGATCTGCTATATAAGCATCTAAATTGCAGATTTTGGTCTGTAAAGACTCTACTAAAGACAAAGTATCTTTTGGAGCTGGTCAGTGGGGTTTTTTTTGTTTGTTTGTTTTTTTCACTTCGAAACTCGTAAATGAAAAATGGCATTTTTTCCCTAAACTGAAGATTTCCGTTGAAATTCTTCAAGATAGTCTGATTTCGATGAGAAATCAAAAATTTCAATTCTCCCTCTATTGCTCCTACTGCCTCCACTGGCCATCTTGTTCACTGACAAAATGGGAGGCGGGAAGGAGAAAACAAAGAGAGAGAGAGACGAAAGAGAGAGAGAGGGGGGAAAACCCAGATTATTATTTTAAACAACCTTTTGATTTCATGAATGTCCATGAGAGCTAAGGTCTGGGCAGCATCCAAATTCTGTCAAACTTGAGGTTACTGCATTATGCAAATCAGGTATTTATATTGACAAACTGCTTGATAAGCACCATCATCACCAAGTGCATGTGCAAATTGCATGATTTGGAAGGGTGCTTTAGGTATCTAAATTAGGTATGAACTAGTATATGTGCCCAACTAGCTGCAGTTAAGTGTGAAATATGTTCCATTCAATAGTGCTTGTACCAATTTCCAGTTTAAGGTCACCACCAGTGCTGCCTCAGCAATTACCACTAAAGCTTTGTGTGACGACTTGTTGGAAATGGTTCTTTATTACAGTAATTTTAAGTATCTAGCTTTGAAGATTCCACCAATTCACAAAAGCAGTGATTATCAAATATAAATTACATGGTAATACTATTGATTCCACTCAAAAGCCCAAGGCATATACAGTAATGTGTGGATTTTGGGAAATGAAACAAAAAGATAAATGACTTGAAGGAATCAGACCAACAGCTGACTTGACATATGAATGTGGTATGGATTTACAGAGAAGTGCAAAAAGAAATATTCATTATGAACAAAACTCGTGAAAAACAACATCACAGCGTTTGAAGGTTTACCTTCAATTTGGGGTAATAGAAAAATGTATATTCAGAGTATGAGCCTCAAAGTTTGTAGGCATTATATGCAAAGGGCTGATGAAAGTGAATAGTAGAGCTGTTGAAATATTTTCCTCAAAACAGTCTTCCATTTGAAAATGCTGTTTCGATGAAACACAGTTTCCTAAAAATGTTGATCATTTTGACAATTTCATTTTTAAAAAATGGTTTTGACACTTCTGAAATGCAAAATTTCAATTTTTTTTTGTTTCCTAGAGACTCTGGTTTGAAATTTTCTTTTTTATCTAACTAAAAAGGGTCAAAATAGAAAAGTTTCAGTTGTCCCAAAACAATTTTTTTCAGCATTTCATTTCATGAAAATTTAAAGTTTTGACTTTTCATTTTCATGTGAGGTACACGGTTTTTCAAACTCTTTGAGATGGAAAATCCATTTTCTGACCCCGCTCTTCTGAATAGTACTCACAACAAGATTTGTACTACCATCTAACCATTTAGTCCCTCTGGAGCTGCCCAGATTCCTGATGAGAAGAAGGGTGTCATTCATTGTGGCTGTTCAGAAAGACTGTTCTTCGTTGATGTGATAGGATTGTATTCTCTTTGGCTCTAATGCTACGGGGTCTAAAATCCTTACCAGGTGTGTTCTTCAGCATGTAGCTGCTCCAGAGTAAGAAGCCAGAGGAGCAAATTAAGAGCTAAAAGCAATTAGGTACTTATATGGTCCTCCCCATCCCTTTACACTAGTATCTGAGCACCTCATAATGTATTTATACTCCTCACTTCTCACAGATTGAAAGTACTATTAATCACATTTTACACATGGTGAACTGAGGTACATAGGGACTAAGTGATTTGCCCATAGTTGCAAAGGAAGTCTGTGGTGGAGCAGAGAATTAAAGCCAGATTTCCAGAGTCCTAGGTGAGGGGACTAATCACTAGAACTTCCTTCTCCCTATTGGAGTGACTTTTCAGCTTCGAAAAGTCCTCTTCCTCCCCACCCCCGAAAAACAAACAAACAAACAAAAAAAGCCCATCACTATTGCACTGCAAAAAGCTGTTTTTGTGCTCAGAAATGATGTTTTCCTTTTGACACAGTTCAGAAATTCTTGGAGAAATGGGAAAATTTTATTTTGCAATTCACAGCTATGCTTGTAAGGCAAATCTGGATAACCCTACCACAGATCCTATGGTAGGCAGAATATATAACAGTAGCATAGCTCTCCCATCCTACACTGTCAATATTCTCCAACCTTGACGTGACACCTCTAGAGAAGAGAGGCTGGGTTGACCTCTATCCCTATTCAACATGTCATCACTCTCAGCAGGGAAGTCAAGAAATCACAAAATGATGCCAACTAATATGTGACTTTTGCAAAGGACACCTGTCTACTGACAAGTAGACCATACTCGTTAAATGACTAAATTCTTTTCATGGTCCTGTGGCTGAATCCATGAATGGAACTTTGACAATTAGCCACAAAGCCCAGGAATATTTTCTTCACTTGTGATGTGGAAAAATGTGAATCTGATTAACATCTTATAATTAATATAGTTTGAGAGTTTCTCTCATTTTACTCCAGGAAGCACCCTTTGGTCACTTAATGACTCATTTCAAGTGCAATCATTTTAGTTCTCCTTTCACAGAGAGGCCAACAGGAAAAGTTTGTAATCCTGGATTCTCTTTATCAGGCTCTCTTGCCTTCCCTTATATCTTTATTCTACTAATTGATCTATTTTTTTTTGGTGCTAGACTCTCTTCTGATAACTGCTTTTGTCTGCCTCCTGCTATGGCATATAATATTTGCATAAAAAAGCAAAATTAAAGCCACAATTAAGAAACAAGACTTCTAATGCCATCTTGGGATTTTTTCTGTGTAAAAGATAGCAACGTGAAATGATGATTTCCATGTGGTTAGTTCTTTGTAAAATGACAGCAACCAATTTTCTGCAACATTTATTGGTATCTTTTTTAATAACTTAGTAAAATAACCAACTGCTAAAGGAAATCCACCTCAATATTGTGGCAAATGTAGTGTTGTACACTAAGACAATGTTAAGTAATACAAGAAGCTAAAAGACCACCATATGTGGCAATGGCCATTGTTGTGTTATTCCCCACAGAGACCCTCCCCTTCCTGTATTTATTTTAGTATAATGTCATCATTGTGCAAATAGTGGGTACATAAGCAGATGCAGATATTTGTGCAAGTTTATTTCTCCCCCTCCCCTTGTGGAGGACGTCTATGTTTGTCTTGTTACATCATTGCAGACATTGCACTCCTTTCTAAAAGCAGAGAGACACTCCTAAAACAGCACATCTATTAAACATTGGAGGAAAGGTTAAAAAAACCTAGGGTTTTTTGCGTCATATTAATTTAATATGACAAGCTTAATGGACCTACAGTGATTTACACTAGCTGCGGCTATGTCCCTATATTATTCAGTACAGAATATGCAGGCACTAATTTTCCAGTGCCTTCAATAGTCATTTACCCCTGTGCAAACTAAACACAGTGAGTGCAAGCTGCTACTAGATCTGAATGGACGTGTTTTATGCCCCCTTTGCACAGGTGAAAGCAACTACACAAGAGGCAAGGCAGTAAGAATCAGGTCCAGAGGCTGTAGGACAGAAATTAGTTGAAAGGTATTTCAACAGAAGGACAGCAATATGACCAGGCAATCTCTCTCCCCATTTCAGGTTCTTGACTGGTGACATTGCTGGTTGCACTAACAGGGACAGGTAGTCTGTGCAGGCTTGTATAGTACAGACCCAGCCATGCTGTATCTTGGACTCACTACAACGGAGTCTGTCATGACTGAAGCAGCACTAACATGTTGCCATGGTAATCTTGTATCAAAGCTTTCATTTTAATAAAAAGGGTTACATGTTATGAGTGATGCATATCACTTTGTATGGTCACTACAACTAAAGGTTTGCCAACTATGAGGTTTTATTACAAGCCTCTCCATCTAGCTAGGTATTTATACCACTCACCATCATACTTTTTAAGTGCCTAGTAACCTGAATTACAGGCCAGCTTCATGGACCTGAGCAAACCTACACCAAGTGATTATTCTGAATGGGAACCATGGAGAAATTTGATGGTTTTTGACCTCAAACCAAGGCAAACATGTTTATTTTGGTTGAGTTTCAGATCAGGGTTTGGGTTTCTTCAAAAATTAAAGGCAAAACAAACACAATCAACCAACAAACAAACAAACGTGAGCAGGAACCATTATGAACCAATGCCAGAATAAAGGTTTTCCAAAGCTTTATTTGGGAGAATGCCTACCACATTGAAAAGTAAGATGTACACAATGGTAATTAGGCCTGCATTTTTGTATAACTCCAAATGCTGGTCACTGAGGATGAGACAGGAGCCAATCATGAATACAGTGTAAATGTTAAGATGGATGGTTGGAGTTACTCTGATAGACTATGTTCACAGTAAACAAATAAGAGGAAGTTTGAAGGTGGTATTAATTATAGAAAAGCTGATGGAATCCAAGCTTAGATGGTTTGAGCATGTGAATGGACTATATAGAAAACAGGATGTTAAACTTAGAGGTGGAGTGTAAGAGGAAGGTTGGAAGACCCAAACTAGACGGATGGATGTCCTACAAGAGGATTTGATTAGATGTGGGTTTCCAAGGAACCGCTTCAAGACAGACTGGAATGGAGAAGGACTTGAAAAGCCAAACCCACATAGATGGGATGAAGACCAAAAGACAAAACTCTATTTACAGCTTCTGAAATATGAATTCAAAACATCCTTTTTCCATGCCACGATAGAGCTAAAATTATGTAACTTAGGCCTGGTCTACACTAGGACTTTAAATTGAATTTAGCAGCGTTAATTCGAACTAACCACTCAACCGTCCACACCAGGAAGCCATTTAATTCGAACTAGAGGGCTCTTTAGTTCGAATTCGGTACTCCACCCCGACAGGTGGAGTAACGCTAAATTCGACATGGCTAGCTCGAATTAGGCTAGGTGTGGATGCAAATCGAACTTAGTAGCTCCGGGAGCTATCCCACAGTGCACCACTCTGTTGATGCTCTGGACAGCAGTCCGAGCTTGGATTCTCTGACCAGCCACACAGGAAATGACCCGGGAAAATTTGAATTCCTTTTCCTGTCTGGGCACTTTGAATCTGACGTCCTGGCTGGACATCGGGGCGAGCTCCGCAGCACCTGCAACGATGCAGAGCTCTCCAGCAGAGGAGTCCGGCCAATCCAAGAATAGAAAGAGGTCCCCAGCATGGACAGACCGGGAAGTCCTGGATCTGATCGGTGTGTGGGGCGAGGAGTCTGTGCTGTCGGAGCTGCGCTCCAACAAGCGGAATGCAAAGACCTTCGAGAAGGTCTCCAAAGCAATGATAGAGAAAGGATACAGCCGGGATGCAATGCAGTGCCGCGTGAAAATCAAGGACCTGAGACAAGACTACCAAAAAGTCAGAGCGGCAAACGGACGCTCCGTAGCCCAGCCCCAGACATGCCGCTTCTACGAGGCACTGCATGCCATTCTAGGTGGGTCTGCCACCACTGCCCCACCAGTGACCGTGGACTCAGTGGATGGCATAGTGAACCTGGACAGTTCCTCCTCGATGTTCGCCGATGGGGAAGATGAGGAAGGGTCTGTGGAGGATGGCGCAGGCGACAGCGAACACAATACCGCTTTCCCTGACAGCCAGGATCTCTTCATCACCCTCACAGAGATCCCCTACCAACCCTCCCCGGCCGTTAACCCGGACTCTGAATCAGGGGAAGGATCAGGCGGTAAGTGCTAGAAACATGTAAACATTTATTTTTTATAAACAGGTATAAAAAAATAGAAATACTATATATAAAATTTTCAATGAAAAACTATATGAAAAGTAGGTCCACACATATAGGGATTGAACAATAATCCTCCAGGAACAATTCAACAAAGGTCTCATAGAGGTCCTCGAAAAGCCTCCGCAGGAGGTTCCTGGGGAGAGGTGCCTTGTTGGGTGCTCCGTGGAAGCACACTCTTCCGCGCCAGGACATCCTTATGTACATGGGAATCATCGCCTCCACAAGCATGGCCGCATATGGTCCTGGTCTCTGCAGGGCTTCCCTTAGCATCCGCTCTTTGTGACTCCGAGGGACCCGCATCAGGGTGATCTCGTTCATGAAATGCTGCATCTAATTAGGGCAATTAGTGTATTGTTACTGTTGTGAATGGTTGACTTTTACTTTGCATAACAATGACCCTCGCTTAACAGCCACGTGTTGTAGGCCACATAGGAAAAGCATACATTGATCTTTCCCGTGCACTGGCGGGAGTGGCTGGAAAAGGGTCAGAGTATATGATTTCCAGATTGCCTTTAGCGGGAGGGCACAGCTATCCATTAACTGATAAGCAGAATGTACTGTAAGGCTTACCAGGACTATCTGCTAGACGGATTCAGCTGTCTTTCCCCACTTGTCCGCTCTCCTGTGCAATGCCGCAGCCAATGAGAGCGTATTCCGAAATCTCGAACTTGTCCTGAGATCTCGTGAGACTTGTTGCCCTGTATGGTCTTGTTCAGAGAAACTGACTAGACTGTGTTCACTGTTCGCAAACATGTATCTGTTCAAGGAAATCACTTACTTTTCCCATCACACAGCTTCGGCTCTTTCCCGGACTGCCCCGGTATCCCCCTCGCAGAGGCTGGCGCAGATTAGGCGGCGAAAGAAAAAGACTAGGGACGAGATGTTCGCGGAACTGATGGCCTGCTCCAGAGCCGAGGCGGCAGAGCAGAGACAGTGGAGGGAGACCCTATGTCAACAGCATCGCACACACATCGAACGGGAGGACAGGTGGCGGCAGGAAGACCAGCAGGCGACTCAAACGCTGCTTGGGCTACTGAGGGAGCAAACGGACACGCTCCGGCGCCTTGTTGATGTTCTGCAGGACCGCAGGCAGGAGGACAGAGCCCCCCTGCAGTGTATCTGCAACCGCCCTCCCCCGCCAAGAAGTCCTGCCCCCCCTCACCCAAAAGTACAAGACGGAGGGGCGGTAGGGGCCGTGAGAACTGTCACTGCACCACTGCATAGCGCTAATGTACCACACACCTCTCACGCTATAAATTTGTAGAAGTGCTTCCCTTACAGGCTCACCCAGTCCCAAATTCAAGTTTCATCCCCCCACTGTGTATTAGATTATTAAAAGCTGTTTGCTGTTATTCACTGTTTCGGTCACGTCTTTCGTGTCAGAGGATTTTTTTGTGTATGGGGGGGGAGGGGATTTATAATTGCACGGTATAGCCTACATTACCAGGGTACAGACTTGGGGGCATGATCAACTGCAGGGCACACACACACTGCAGTCAGTAGGCACCAGGGTCACTCTGTGTGTTGTATGCTGCCCCGGGTCATTCTGTGATGTGTATGCTTGTCCAGGGTCCTAGCGCCTGCCACCCCCTTAATGTTAAGGCACGCTGCCCTTACCATGCACTTCCACCATAGCAACGAGCCTCTCCGCTGCCCTGAGCCCCAACAAGAGCCCTCATCCACGGACAGATACTCACCCTTCCCCCACACCCCTCACCCCTTCCTACGCCCAAACCCGCAGCCCACTGCCGTCATCCAAACCCCTATCCAAAGAAGGCACCACTCGCCCCTTCCTGCAAACCCACCCCTTCCTGCAAACCCTCCTCTTCATGCACAACCACTTGCAACCATCCCCCACCCCAGAGACCTATGTAGGAGCAGGAGGATGTCATTCCTCTATGGAACAAGCGGTCTGTACATCAGTGCACACCGTGCCCAGCACAGTATGTGTCCATGTTTCAACACCTGAACAGAAATGCAAAGTAAAACAAAGATTTATTAATAATGAGTGTTACAATTAATTTGCTTTAAAACGTGCTTTGGAAGTGGGGGAAACTTGGAGAACGGGGTATGTAACCGCAGATTGAAATCGACACATACAGACACAGGCCCAGGGTCAGTTTCTCTTGAAAGCAAGTGGAGAGTCATAGGTTACCCTGCTCTCCGAGGAAACTTGCTTTCAAAGCCTCCCGGATACACAGCGCTTCCCGCTGGGATATTCTCTCGGCACGGGTGTCTGGCTGAGCGTAAACTGCAGCCAGGCGATTTGCCTCAACCTCCCATCCGGACAAAAAGGTCTCGCCCTTGCTCTCACAGAGATTGTGTAGCACACAGCAAGCAGCAATAACTACGGGGATATTCTTTTCGCTGATGTCCGAGTGAGTCAGTAAGCTCCGCCATCTCCCCTTGAGACGTCCGAAAGCACACTCCACCACCATTCTGCACTTGCTCAGCCGGTAGTTGAAGAGTTCCTTCTCTCTGTCCAAGGCGCCTGTATAGGGCTTCATGAGCCAGGGCATTAGCGGGTAGGCTGGGTCCCCGAGGATCACTGTAGGCATCTGCACATCCCCAACCGTTAGTTTGTGGTCCGGGAAGAAACTACCTGCCTGGAGGCGTTTAAACAGACCAGAGTTCCTGAACACACGCGCGTCATGAACCTTGCCCGCCCACCCAACGAAGATGTTGGTAAAACGTCCCCTATGGTCTACCAGTGCTTGCAGCACCATTGAAAAGTAGCCCTTTCGGTTAATGTACTCGCTGGCCTGGTGGGCTGGTGCCAGGATAGGGATGTGAGTCCCATCTATAGCCCCACCGCAGTTTGGGAATCCCATCGCGGCGAAGCCATCTATGATGTCCTGGACGTTTCCGAGAGTCACTACCTTTGAGAGAAGTTGCTCAACGATTGCGTGGGCTACTTCAATCACAGCAACCCCCCACGGTAGATTTGCCCACGCCAAAGTGGTTCGCTACTGACCGGTAGCTGTCTGGCGTTGCAAGTTTCCAGAGGGCTATGGCCACTCGCTTCTGCACACTCAGGGCTGCTCGCATCCGGGTGTCCTGGCGCTTCAGGGCAGGGGACAGCAAGTCACAGAGTTCAAGGAAAGTGCCCTTACGCATCCTGAAGTTTCACAGCCACTGTGATTCATCCCAGACCTGCAGCACTATGCGGTCCCACCAGTCCATGCTTGTTTCCCGGGCCCAGAATCGCCGTTCCACACCATGAACTTGACCCATTGCCACCATGATCTCCACGGCGCGGCGTACCCTGCTTTGTGAGAGGTCTGCGCCACTCTGTGAATTCCTGTCCTCACCGCGCTGCCGGAGCCTCCTCGCCCGATTTCTCAGCAGCTGACTGTGGAAGAGGTGGACGATAAGGTGCGAGGAGTTGACAACGGCCATAAGTGCAGCGATGATCGCAGCGGGCTCCATGCTCGCAGTGCTGTGGCGTACGCGCTGTAACCGACAAGAGAAGGGCGCGAACAGATTTCCCGCCGGAGCTTTCAGGGAGGGAGGGCGTGATTGACGGTTCAATGACAACAGTTACCCAAAAGCACCCTCGACACATTTTTCCCCCAGGAGGCATTGGGAGCTCTACCCAGCATTCCAATGGGCAGCGGGGACTGCGGGAACTGTGGGATAGCTTCCCACAGTGCACCGCTTCCAAAGTCGACGCCAGCCCCGTTACTGTGGACTCAGAAATTCGAATTAGTGTATTTACTGTGGATACACAAATTCGACTTCATAAGGTCGAATCCACAAATTCGACTTAAGTAGATTCGAAATAGTCTTGTAGTGTAGACAAGGCCTTATTTGCATTTCAGATATAAAGAAATTTATATTTCATATGTTGAAATTTGATCTGTAGAGACAAGTTTATCCCCAGTGAGAAGTATTACAGATTCTAATTGCAGTTAAGTTTTATTGTTTTTAGGTGAGATCAAATACTCCTAATAGACTCTCACTATTAACTCCTCTTATATCTACCCTTACCTCTCTCACTAATAGCTATTGAAGAACGTATAGGATGGAGAGATAGAATTTAGATTTGAACTAGGTTTAGGCATAGGTTTGTCATTGAGGATTCAATTAGGCCCTGGTTTAGATTACTGGTGCCAAAATTATGCAAACAGTTCCTGTGCTCCAAAATGACAAACTCCTGCAGCTGGAATGATTTTGTAAGATGTCTATCATATTGGATGCTGGACAAGCTATTCTTGTGAAGATTTTGATAGTTTGTGCCAAGAAATTGAGGGAGCAGCTTTTCTCACACTATCTGGTTCTGTTTGATCAACCCTTTCCAATTTTGAAATTTAGAATAAAAATTACAGGGATAATTTCATATCTGGGGATCTGATGTGTTGGCTTTGGCCTATGTTATTCATACTCTGTGGTAGGAAAAGCAAATAGTTCAGTTAATGAATGAATACGTAAACTAAAAGAAAGTGTAGAGGGACATTTTAGCACTAAATTCTATTTTTGATTATTCCTGCAGAAGCAGAAAGGGCACAGCATACAAGCTTTCCCATTCTTATATATGTCCTTCATGATCTAGAAGGACTACTTCTAGGAGTGAAAGGGTTCAGAGTTCAATCTTCAAGCTTGTTCGGGATTCAGTTCTGCAGAGTATTGAACATTCTGTCCCTGATCCAGCACAACATTTAATCAATATGAGTAGTTCCATTGATTACACTGGGACCAAGTGTTTAAAGGTAAGCTCATGCGTAAGTGCTTTGTCACATCAAGGACAGAGTAATTGTCTTTCAAGACTGAGCCCTTAGTCTCTGGCCTTTCTGCTAAGTCTGCCAATGCAAATGCTAATCAGAGTCGTGGTTGCCTCACACAATTTATTAAAAGTTTAAAAAAAAACTAGACAAAGTTTGAACAACTGAACTGATTCACTGAATTATTACAAATGCAGCCAATGAAAGCCTATGAAAAGGCACCAATATTAATAAAACTCTGATTTATTCTCTTCCCTTGTCTGACTTGTGATCTTTGGTGTTCTTCCTCTTTAGTGGGCCGAAACATTATGCTTCTGCAGAAGATGAGATCACTTGCTTGCTTGATACTCCAAGTCTCTAGTGCAGTGCTGTAAGTGGGGAGAGAGAATATTTTGGCCCTGCAGATGATTAATGTATGCAATTCATAAAGTATGAATTTGGGAGGTCACTGCTTGCATATACCTTACTTCTCAGCCTCAAATTATCCTGCCCTTTTCCTCATGGACTCATAGACTTAAGGTCAGAAGGGACCATTATGGTCATCTAGTCTGACCTCCTGCACAATGCAGGCCACAGAATCTCACCCACCCACTCCTGTAACAAACCCCTAACTTATATCTGAGTTATTAAAGTCTTCAAATCGTGGTTTAAAGACCTCAAGGTGCAGAGAATCCTCCAGCAAGGGACCCATGCCCCATGCTGCAGAGGAAGATGAAAAACCTCCAGGGCCTCTGCCAATCTTCCCTGGAGGAAAATTCCTTCCCAACCCCAAATATGGCGATCAGTTAAACCCTGAGCATGTGGGCAAGACTCACCAGCCAGCACTCAGGAAAGAATTCTCTGTAGTAACTCAGATCCCATCCCATCTAACATCCCATTACTGACCATTGGGCCTATTTACCTGCTAATAATCAAAGATCAATCAATTGCCAAAATTAGGCTATCCCATCATACCATCCCCACCGTAAACTTATCAAGCTTAGTCTTGAATCCAGATATGTCTTTTGCCCCCACTACTCCCCTTGGAAGGCTGTTCCAGAACTTCACTCCTCTAATGGTTAAAAACCTTCATCTAATTTGAAGTCTAAACTTCCTAGTGTCCAGTTTATATCCATTTGTTCTTGTGTCCACATTGGTACTAAGCTTAAATAATTCCTCTCCCTCCCTGATATTTATCCCTCTGATATATTTATAAAGAGCAATCATATCTCCCCTCAGCCTTCTTTTGGTTAAGCTAAACAAGACAAGCTCTTTCAGTCTCCTTTCATAAGACAGGTTTTCCATTCCTCGGATCATCCTAGTAGCCTCTGTACCTGTTCCAGTTTGAATTCATCCTTCTTAAACATGGGAGACCAGAACTGCACACAGTATTCCAGATGAGGTCTCACCAGTGCCTTGTATAACGGTACTAACACCTCCTTATCTTTGCTGGAAATACCTCGCCTGATGCATCCTAAAACCGCATTAGCTTTTTTAACGGCCATACACATTGGTGGCTCATAGTCATCCAGTGATCAACCAATACTCCGAGGTCCTTCTCCTCCTCTGTTACTTCCAACTGATATGTCCCCAATTTATAACCAAAATTCTTGTTATGAATCCCTAAATGCATGACCTTGCACTTTTCACTATTAAATTTCATCCTATTACTATTACTCCAGTTTACAAGGTCATCCAGATCTTCCTGTATGATATCCCTACTCTATACACCGGGGTCGGCAACCTCTGGCATGCGGCTCGCCAGCGTAAGCACCGTGGCAGGCCGAGCCAGTTTCTTTACCTGCCGAGTCTGCAGGTTTGGCCGATTGCGGTGCCCACTGGCTGTAGTTCACCGCTTCAGGCCAATGGGGATTGCGGGAAGTGGTGTGGGCTGAGGGATGTGCTGGATGGGGCTTGCTGCTGCCCCCATTGGCCTGGAGTGGCGAACCATGGCCAGGGGGAGCCACGATTGCCCGAACCTGCAGATGTGGCAGGTAAACAAACTGGCTCGGCCCGCCAGGGTGCTTACCCTGGCGAGCTGCATGCCAGAGGTTGCTGACCCCTACTATACACTATACATACCTCACTAACCCATGTAGCACTGAATTCCACACACTGCCTACATGACAAGAAAAGCATTATGCCTTCTTATTTTTAATAACATTGCTGACCTCAATTTTCAGTCACCATCACCTCATTCTTGTAGTTAGGGATTGGGTGAAAGGGAGGGATTGATCAGCTTTCGCTTTTACACCTTCCTAAATTTCTTCAAATCAAGTTAGGTTTCATGTGTCTCTTTTCCAGGCTAAAGAAATTGGAGTCTTTTTATGGATTATCTATGATGGAGTCTCTCATCGTAGACAAATCCAACTGGATCCTTCTCTGGGCATTCTCAATATCAGCTGCATGTTTCTCTAACTGAAGTGGCCAAATTTGGGCCATTGTTATTGTTATACGTTATTAACATAACCCCCCACCATCGGCACCTTTCCTGCCTGCTTTACTCAGGAGCAGGCACCACTCACCTGTGTTCCTGGATACCTGATACTGTCGACAGTAAAGGAGATCCTGAATATCCCAGTGGTGATGTTGAGTAGACGGGAATCCTCTCTCCACCCCTCTGCTGCAGTCCTTTCACTTAAGGAAATTAATCTTGATGGTGCCTCCATCTGGCTGTGCCCTGTATACACTCACCGGTGTGCCGTGGGAGCCTCCAAGAATAAAGATGAACTAATCTATGCACTGGGGCTAACTCCAAAGTACCAATTATAAACTCTAGATAAACAATAGACTCAGATTAGAGATAATACACCTTTATTTACCAACTTAGAAAAATATGACAGACAGAGATTAATTAAAATTAGGACTGTCAATTAATCGCAGTTAACTCATGCGATTAACTCAAAAAAATTATTTGCGATCAAAAAAATCAATCATGATTAATTGCACTTATAACAATAGAATACCAATTGAAATTTATTAAATATTTGTGAATTTTTGCTACATTTTCAAATATATTGATTTCAATTACAACACAGAACACAAAGTGCACAGTGTTCACTTTATATAATTATTTTTATTACAAATATATGCACTTTAAAAATGCTAAAACTAGTATTTTTCAGTTCACCTCATACAAGTACTGAAGTACAATCTCTTTATCATGAAAGTGTAACTTACAAATGCAGATTTTTTTTTTGGTTACATAGCTACACTCAAAAACAAAACAGTGTAAAACAGCCTACAAGTCCACACAGTCCTACTTCTTATTCTGCCAATCACTAAGACAAACAAGGTTGGTTACAATTTGTAGGAGATACTGCTACCTGCTTCTTATTTACAGTGTCACCTGAAAGTGATAACAGGCATTTGCATGGCACTTTTGTAGCCAGCATTGCAAGGTATTTACATGCCAGATATGCTAAACATCCGTATGTCCCTTCCATGCTTTGGCCGCCATTCCAGAGGACATGTGTCCATGCTGATGATGCTTGTTAAAAAAATAATGCGTCAATTAAATTTGTGGCAGTACTCCTTGGGAGGAGAATTGTATGTCTCCTGCTCTGTTTTACCCGCATTCTGCATATATTTCATGTTATAGTGGTCTCAGATAATGACCCAGCACATGTTCATTTTAAGAACACTTTCACAGTGGATTTGACAAAACGCAAATATCTATAGCACTCGACTCAAGGTTTAGGAATCTGAAGTGCCTTCCAAAATCTGAGAGGGATGAGGTGTGGAACATGCTTTCAGAAGTCTTAAAAGAGCAACACTCTGATGTAAAAACTACAGCACCCGAACCACCAAAAAAGAAAATCAACCTTTTGCTGGTGGCATCTGACTCAGATAATGAAAATGAACATGCGTCAGTCTATACTGCCTTGGATCTTTATCAAGCAGAACCCATCATCAGCATGGAAGCATGTCCTCTGGAATGGTGGTTGAAGCATGAAGGGACATATGAATCTTTAGCGCATCTGGCATGTAAATATCTTGCAACACCAGCTACAACAGTGCCATGCAATTCTTACTTTCAGGTGACATTATAAACAAGAAGCAGGCAGCATTATCGCCTGCAAATTGTAACCAACCTTGTTTGTCTGAGTGATTGGCTGACCAAGACGTAGGACTGAGTGGACTTATAGGCTCTGCAGTTTTACATTGTTTTATTTTTTAATGCAGTTTTTTTTACATAAATACACATTTGTAAGTTCAACTTTCATGATAAAGAGATTGCTCTACAGTACTTGTATGAGGTGAATTGAAAGAATTTTTTTGTGCAAAAAAAATGCAAATATTTGTAATAAAAATAAATATAAAATGAGCATAGGACACTTGGTATTTTGTGTTGTAATTGAAATCAATATATTTGAAAATGTAGTAAACATTCAAAAATATTTAAAATAAATGGTATTCTATTGTTGTTTAATGGCATAATTAATTGCTTTAATCGCTTGACAGCCCTAATTAAAATCTTACAACCACTTTAAGACAGTAGAGACACTTCATTAATCAATTAATAAATGAAGTTTACAGTAGTAAATAAACCGTATCCAACTTACTACATTTATATTGCCACCAGTGACCTCACTCCCGCGTGTGCATTCCTCTTAATTTTAGAGTTCTAGATGCTTTGTGGGCACGCCTGAAGATGGGGACAGTGCTCTGTTAGTCTAGTAACTAATCCAGCCAAAGCAACAAGGGGGTAGAGCGATTCTAACTTGGGATCACTCCAAACTGCACAACCCTTCTGAAGATGGGAGTTGTTATAACCAGAGGTCCGTGACCCTGGATCCTGGTTAGCCAATGTCAAGCTGTCCCTCGGTGGCTCAAGAGTGTGAGTACCAACCTTAGGGGCAGACTTAAGACTCAAGGCACAAATCCCAAATTGTTTGTGAGTTCTATACTTAGATTTCACCAACCAACTGTCAATGTACACTCCTTGGGCACTATAAGAACCTTAACATGGAGTCACAGTCCCCTTGGGTACTCCAATTTATCTTGCCACATAGGTAAGCCTATGGTTTTGACAGTTGATCCCTTTCAACAAGAATCACAGCAAAATTCAGGTTACTCCCAGCCCCAAAGTATGAGGTATTTAGCCCAGGTCAACTGCACCTTAGATCTCACATCAAAGCCAATCCTTGTAATCCTATAATAAACTATCTACAAATTTATTAATAGGCAAAGGAAATGAGTTATTTACAAGGCTAAAGTAGGTAAACACATATACACAAATGAGTTGCAATCTTAAGTGTCCCAAATAATCGAAGTTTCTATAATAAGCAAGCTCTGTGTGTCCTTCAGGGCTAACTCAGGCTAAACACTGCTGTTCTCTTGCTTATGCCTAGAAAGCCTTGCCCCCTCCCGCAGAGTCCAAGCAGCACAGAGATCCAGTTCTTTCTTGTTAGAGGTTTTTATTCCCTTCCGCCATGTGTTCTGAGTTGCAAACTCTCCTGGAGGGAGGAATTCACTTGCATGACTCATCTTCGGGGGGGAGGGGGAGGGGAGAAGGGGGAGAGAGAAGAGCAACAAAGTCTTTTGTCCTCTTTAATGTTCCACAATAATCGATCTGGTATTGACTGGCATTCCTTGTTGGCCACGACCTAACATCTTCTGTTGGAGGCCAACATCAGTTAGTGGCATTATACTAGGAGAGAGGCCAGACTGAAGTAAGGCACAAATAATGGTCTCCTATTTGTAATATAGGAAAGGACAAACATTCGTTTAAATTTGATTGTATCCCTGAAAGAAGAGTGAGAGGGTTGGGGCACATTTTGAAGACAGAATGGATTTGTATTTGTTTTTGGAGTAGGCTGCTCACATGTCTGGGAAGGAGGACCCACTCTATGAAGCAGCCCTTTAGAAGCTTGCCTGAATTCCCAGGAAATAGTCTCTACAGCAGAAGCAACAATCCTCTAGCCAATAGGACTGCCATGTTATAAGCAGGGCCGGTTGAAAAATATGTTGTGGAAACCTATTGATTTTGACAAACTTTTGATGAACCAGAGGCAGGGTTCCAAGCCATGTGAAGAGCTCCAGTTCTGGGAACCCCAAGGCTTCCAGGGTCCCTGTTGCAGAGTCCAGAGCCTGGAAGCTCAGGCTCTAACCAGGTCTCCACTCCCATCTCTGCAGCAGGGAACCTGGAAGCCTTAAGAACCCTGGCTTGAGTATGGGTTCTCATGACTTCCAGACTCTCTACTATGAAACTAGGCACCTGGTACTCTGAGATAGACTTTCAGTGTCTACAGAAGTTCTGCTGTGTTGACAACTCCAGGCCCCAGGGGTTCCAGATGCCTGGGTTACCTGACTCCTGCAGCTGGTGAGCCAGCTGTCCTAGAATCAAGAAGGCCTGGGGTCCCCAGCCACAGGCATTCCACATAGCAGGGCTGCTCCCAGAGCTACAGATCCTGAAAGCCCTGGCAGCTACTGAATGAAGTTGACACGTCTTGTCAGTTTCACAGCTGCCCACCACTGGCTAGCAGCCGTGAAATTGACAAGATTCATGTCAACTTAACTCAGCAACTGCCACATTGAGCACATTTTGTGTTGGAAACACCATGTGTCTAGATTTCTAGAATAAAAACTTTAGGAAAATTCTGGTTTGCTTGACATTTTAAAAAAATTGGGGTTCTTCCAAATCAGACTGAAACCAAATTTCAAAATATATTAATTTCTTGTGAACTAGACATTCTGATTTTCTTTGGCAGCTTTTGTTATAAGGGAATGGATTAAAAAAGAACAGAAGCAGACCACAGCCCTATATCTAACTTCAGCAGGCAGATCCTAGCATCTAAATACCTGTAATTTTATAACTCCCTCCAGCCACTAAATTCAATCATGGAATTCCTCAAAATGAGGAAATTAAGTCATCACATGCTTAGCCAATACCCTATGAAAGTGGGAAAGAATCACAGAAAGAGTCAATTACATCTTCTAACACTAAAGAAGAAATTTTATTAGAATATGCAAATCACTATTAATCCTAATGCTCTTCTACATCTCACTCTTTTTCACTGTAGTGTTTCTGTCTAGAACCTTTCCCAAGCTTGCTCTTGCTTGGCTTCCTGCTATAGTTTGAGAGGGAAAAAAAATAAAAACAAAACAGTTTTCCTCTCCTTATAGCTAGAGCCACAAATGTCAGCCAGTATGAGATCAGAAAAAATAAACAATTCGAAGACCATTTAATGGATTGTCAATTAGAATCAGTGAACACTGAACTAAATATGAAAGACAGCCTATATTAGCAAATATTTGAACCGTACAAAGTGGCCTTACTAGGGAGTGAGTGAAATTCATTTGACATATAGTCAGTTAAAAAGGTGACAAGACCTTCTTGTATATCCAATAGATAAAATTCATTGACATCTTGAGGTCTTTCTACATTAGAGGAAAGTAGAGAAAAACAGTGACTCCCTAGAGACAATTACTGAAAATGTGCTGACACCAAGATGACTAAGAAGATACGAATTTGTCATTCTCCATATTTTTTTTAACAGAGCAAATAATTTAAAGTAAAACTGTTGATTAGAAAAAAAAATCTAGCTTGCTGGGAACTTAGTTAAAAGCAAATTCTGGTAAGTTATTTTGTGTCACTCATCAAAAGGATTTATTTGTAGTCCATCAGCTAAGTGATCATTTGATGGGTATGTCTGCTATGGGACTGCAGATAGATGATTAAGCCAATGCAAGATGTGCCCTCTTATTCATAGATCCAATAAAGGTTATTTTTGGTAACCTGTTTGGCTTCTTCCATACACTGGATGAGTGTTTCATTAGTATGATGCCATTTCAATTCATATCCTCCATTTGCTGCGAGCAGTGTGTGCGTAAGACAATGTGACATTATATGCTGGCATTGGCTTGCAAACTATCTTTATTGTGTTTCCTCTGGGTCCCTTGGCTAAGAAATATTTTTTTAGGTAGTCTCTTACCTGCCATTGTAGTGACATGGTCGAGGGCTATGCAATGACAAGCTGAAACTTGTAGTGAAAAAGCAAAATCATTTGTAAATGCAGTATCCACATGCTCTGGAATATAAATATTGCTATAGGTTAGGTTTGCGAATCTATCAAAGTTATGGGAGAGCATTTATTGAACAACTTTAATAAAATACAGATGACATGAACCTGACTTTACATTGGGTATTCAGGGAATTGCCTGCATAGTACACATTTTAACAAGACACATCCTTACTATGGAAGACTTTCAAAGGCAATATAAATAATATGACTTTCATGTCAAGCATCTTAATATTCATTCTAAAACATCTGGCAAGTGACACTAAAAATGTGGTAAATAAAGACTTTTCTGATATGAGGATTTACAACAGATGTAGACCTTCCGTTAATGCTTTCGGGATATATTCCTGCAGTTCAGTTAAAGCTACAGCAAAATGAGGCTAGGTAGTTGAATATGTTTTAACTAACATGCCCTCTCTCTATAAGAAACATGATGGCTTCTCATTATCAACTTTTTAATTCCCCATTTTACAGAAGGATCCAAATTGCCCCTCTCCCAGCTATACAACTTTTGCCTTTGGGGTCTTCTGTTCTAATCCCCAGGCTGCAAGAATGTTTCTTGTGCTAAAGAAAATAAGAGTAATGCATATAATGAAGATTTCAATGCAGGCACTTGTTTCATTCCTTGCACGATTCATGTATTTGTAAAACTAAAAGTTATTTTCTTGCAAGGTTCTTGCCATCTCTATTCATCGTTCTTTTAGCTAAGTCTGCCCGCTAGCATATTTCTGCCTGCCATTGCCTGGGCCAAACTCTTTCGTTAAGCTGCCCATGCATTTGTTTTTGACAGGGGTTGGCTTTAAGACAAAACCGTTCATTCAAATCAATAACCATCACACAACAATTGTTGACTAAGCCAGTGTCTTCTCCTTTCTAACAAAAATCCAGTGGGACTGCTGTATAATTTTACTAACTGGCTTTTAAATCAAGCCTTATCTGTGATCCCACTCTGTCTCTTGCCACCTTGTGGCGGCTTGGAATCATTGCAACTAATTATTTGTAATGCCCCAATTACATGTTGTTGTTGTATGTTTAAAAATGAAACATAAGGGTGCTATTTTCCTCCATTCTGTTACCTATCTGTCTGGGTTAGAGAGTTACAGTTCACAGCTGTCATAATATATCGACCGAAATAATCGTAGCAGTTTGTTCTAGTTAAAGACAAATGTATTTCTGTGACCACTACACACGTTTTGATGCACAGATGAGCTGTGTACATCTTGGAAACTCTTTTACATTTATCCTTATTTTAAGACCCCAGCTAAGATCATCTTACAAAGACAGGACAGATGACCTAGAGGTTAGCATCAGCCCATTCACTGGAAATGAAATCATAGATCCACTTAAGAAAAAAAAAAAAGCACTCCAGGCCTTGTTGTTGTAATTACACACAGGAGTCACAAGAAGATGCGTGCACAGCTCCAAAATGATTTAAATGATTTATTCTCAGATCCTAGTTAAAAACCCTAGGCCGTTTGGTTGGCTTACTTGCTCACTGGTCAAAAGAAATACTTCAGGCTATGTAGTTGCAAGTGCTGCCCCCTTAAACTAAAGGAAGAGATGTGACTTTTTAATATATTTTATTGATTTATTTCCCTAGAAATAAGGGGAAACCACAAAAAAAAGGCAAAAGAACAAAAAAAAGTAGAGAGTTGGGAAGGGGAGGGAAGTAAAGGGAGGAAGGGGGTAGGGAGGGGAAAGGAGAGAGACATTTCAGTTTCCATCCACTAGGAGTTCAGAGGTTTCTAACAAGTTAAACCAAATAGTTTCAAACTTGTCTGAGGTCCCATTTTAACAGAAGTCATTTGCCCCTCTCCTCACTCAGAATCAAAACCTAGCTAATTTCTCCTTCTGCCTATGTCCATTTGGTCACCTCTTCTTGCAATTCCCGCCCTCCTTCAAGTTCCCATTTTTGAACATTTTTTTTCCTATTTACTGAGAAAGTTTTTAACAGGTTTACAAATCACTTACATGTAATCATCAGAAATAAAACCTTCATCACTAAATCCCGGAGCTTCTCTTTTTGTTTAGAAAAACATCATGCAATAATATAATTATCAAATTGCTCTATTTACCAGAGCGTTGCCATATTACACAGTGAGCTTTTTTACACCACTCAGGACATGGCGGGGTTTTTTTTGGTAATTTTATTCAGCTGAGTGAAACTACAGACTTTCTTCATATTTATCAAGCCCAAAGCATCTATTGAACATTAATATTCAGAACAAATGGACAGGTGTGCCTTCCTCCCCGATGATCATACTTAGATATTTGGTTACCATTTATTCAGTAGTGATGTATCTATTTGCCCTTTCTCTATTTTTATGGTATGGAATTACTGTGTTAACTTTTCCATAACAAACTCCTTTAATTTAGAATTATTTGTCTTTTCCCAATGAGAGGCTATTAGTATCTTAGCAGCTGAAGTGGAAAAACAGATTGACAGAGCCAGAAGAGTACCCAGAAGTCACCTATTACAGGACAGGCCCAACAAAGAAAATAACAGAACGCCACTAGCTGTCACCTTCAGCCCCCAACTAAAACCTCTCCAGCGCATCATCAAAGATCTACAACCTATCCTGAAAGATGAGCCCTCACTCTCACAGATCTTGGGAAACAGACTAGTCCTCGCTTACAGACAGCCGCCTAACCTGAAGCAAATACTCACCAGCAACCGCACACCATACAGCATAAACACTAACCCAGGAACCTATCCTTGCAACAAAGCCCGATGCCAACTCTGTCCACATATCTATTCAAGTGACACCATCATAGGACCTAATCACATCAGCCACGCCATCAGGGGCTCATTCACCTGCACATCTACCAATGTGATATATGCCATCATGTGCCAGCAATGCCCCTCTGCCATATACCTTGGCCAAACCAGACAGTCTCTACACAAAAGAATACATGGACACAAATCTGACATCAGGAATCATAACATTCAAAAACCAGTGGGAGAACACTTCAACCTCTCTAACCACTCAGTGACAGACTTGAAGGTGGCAATTTTACAACAAAAAAACTTCAAAAACAGACTCCAAAGAGAGACTGCTGAACTCGAATTAATATGCAAATTAGATACAATTAACTCAGGCTTAAACAGAGACTGGGAATGGTTGGGCCATTACACTAATTGAATCTATTTCCCCTTGTTAAGTATCCTCACACCTTCTATGGGTCATCTCGATTATCACTTCAAAAGTTTTTTTTCTCCTGCTGATGATAGCTCATCTCAATTGATTGGCCTCTTACAGTTGGTATGGATACTTCCACCTTTTCATGTTCTTTGTATGTATAAATATCTTCTTGCTGTACGTTCCAGTCTATGCATCCAATGAAGTGGGCGGTAGCCCATGAAAGCTTATGATCAAATAAATTTGTTAGTCTCTAAGGTGCCACAAGTACTCCTGTTATTTTTGTGGATACGGACTAACACGGCTGCTACTCTGAAACTTCTTTGAGTGTGACCTTTTCTGCTAGGAAGTTCAAGGAGGATTATCAGATGATCATTTGGTAATCAATAGCCAACAATTCGTAATATGTGGTTACAAATCACATCAATACTCTCCAATGACTGGATGTATCTACTGTTTACGCACATAATCTCCTCTTTCACCACAATTTCTCCAACATTTACCCCCACTGAATTTCTGTATTTTAAACTGACTGGTGTGGGGTACCACTGAAATAGTATTTAAAGAAATTTTCTTTGATTGCACCACAATGTGAAGGTTGCTGGTTTCTTTTCCAAAGGCAAGCCTGTTCCTCTGGAGTGCGTTTCTTGTAATGATTTCATTTGAATACAGTATATGGCTGTACCAGCAAAAAAAATAAAATAAATCACCAGCCAATTTTTGTACGGGTCATGTAGTTCTCCCGTTTCCCAGAATAGTGACTAGGATAGGCCATTGGGACAGGTAGGTCTGAAAGCATGGGAATTATCCTGTCTAACTATATTCTAAGCAGCCACATTCCAAGGTGCCTTACCATCCTTGAGGCAAAAACAAAACAAAAAACCCCCATCATGGGATTACTCAAGGTCAGATTCCTGTCTCAGACTACACTTTCACCCATATAAGCCTCAAAACTCTGTTGGTGCTCACAATAGTTGCAAGAGCTACTTTCACTTCCATGGAGTTGTGCCCCCTTACATACAAATAGCCAAATTCTCTGCTGGCATAAATGAGAGATATGGGGGAATGAAAAGGTAGATGGAGAACATTCAATACTGGCCAGCAACTTCTTGATAGGGTGAGGGGATCAGAAGGCTTTGAGATGCTTCCAACACTAACCTCGCATTGAACGATCAAGTACAATGAACTCTGAACCCTCTCCTGTGATTTTTTTTACATTAAACCAGTTCAAAGGACATGTAATCAGAGTAGCTCCCCTTTACATGTTTGCCAAAAATAAATGAAATCAAAAAACTATTTGTGATGTTGTCTAATTAAAATATAACCATGCAAATCATTATTGCTACCACTGTTATATAACGGATCTTATACAAAGTATCATACATGGCCAGAAAGGGTTAAACAGCTTACAGGCTGAATGACCCAAAGCCCACCTTTAAAGTCAAGTTAGAAAGGTATGTGAATGGTAATTAGGCCATTCCTGGTAGATAGGCTAGAACTTTGAAATGCAAACCTATATTGTTAGAAGTGCTACTAATTCTGTGTAACTTAGAAGCTAGCCATGTAAACAGACAATTCCTATCTGTCACCATATCTACTAATTCATAGCTCAAAAGGGAATATTACTATTTAGATGAATCGTGGGTGAAGTAACGTCATTGTCTATATGTCTCTTTGAAGTTTGTGATAGAATGCTTCATGAATGAGTTGCCCTATGTTAAGTTGTGTAACTAATTACTGGTGGAGTTTAGAAAGCAAAAAGTTACATCAAAAGCCTATTGTTTACTGAGAATTGTATGGTCAAGTGGATGCTAGAAAACTGTATAAAAGACCGCTGGGTCCTGATTCTGTCATCTCAGATCTGCTTGATGCTTCATCAGGGGAAGTTTAAGATGCCAGATTAGATCCCAGTGCTGGCTGGTCCTCCCTGAATATGATATTGGACATTGGACTATAACCTATGAACTATTTCTGAATGAAGTCTTTGCAACTACAAAGCTCACCATCTCTGCTATTGATCTGAACCTCAAAAACTAAACTTGTGTCTGTATGCATATTGATCTTGTAACCATACTCTCTCTTCTCTCTTTAAATACATTTTAGTTTAGTTAATAAAAATTGGCTGCATGCATGTATTTGGGTAAGATCTGGAATATTCATTAACCAGGAGGGTAATGTGTCTGATTCTTTGGGATTGGTAGAACCTTTTCTTTTATAAGATCAAATAAGATTTACAAGAATCTTCATCATATTTGACTTGGGTACCTGGATGCCTGAGGCTGGGTACTTTAAGGGAACTGTGTTATTGACTCCTGAATAACAAGTGAGGTAATTAAGAACCTGTTTTATGCTGGCTTGGTAAATCTAAGTATTGAATTATAGACCAGCTTTGGAGTTTACCTGCCTCATTCTTTGCAGTTCACCCTAACTGAGTGACCTCAGCTGGCCCCACTGGGACCCCGGTCACACCATTCCAAACATTCATGAGATGAGAATGTTCAAAAGCCTTTTGATAGCATTTTAACCTATCACCAGTGTATTTGTTCAAATAGCTGACTGATTCAGAAGACATATCTAAAAGCTAAAGAAACACTGAGAGTACTTCACAGATCTTAAAGAGCACACACACAAGAATGAAGATCTTGATTTTGCAGGTGCTATCAATTTTAATTTCTGTGCTGATGAGACTGCCACAGAAGTGTCTGGCTGCACTGCGCTTGGCAGCAATGAGAGTAAATGTGAAGATGAGCATGAAACTCAATGAGAAACAGTTACTACAACTGGATAAGTCTTGATAGAAATCAATTAACTTGTTTATTCGCCTCTGAAGATGGAGAGAAAGAACAATCTAATAGGACTGAAAAGAAAGTGTGAAAAGGGAGAGAAATAAGAGTGGGGACAAAGCTGAGGCTCTTTAATGCAAGCATGAGGAACATCCTGCAGGATGGCTCAAATATCTCCACACTGCTATTTTGTTAATTGAAACAAGATTACACTAGGCCTAATTTTCCCCCGCCTTAAGCTATGTCTATACTGGCACACATACTCAGGCATTGGGCAATGTCTGTGCTCTTGCATGTGCCCCATGCCTGCATTGAGTATCCAAATATGCTGTGCTGAATACAGGTATATGCTCTATACCTGGGACTACCTGCATCCACACTTCCTTTTTGTGGTACATGAGGTTAGTGCTAGCATTTGAGGAGTAGTATCCCAGGATTCTGTGCATCACAGGAGACACTCTAGGATCCACCTAGCTGTGTGTTGGTGGTATCATAGACACCTTCCAACATTCGTTGATGGCAGAGCCTGCTTACCCCTCTCTCCTGTCCAACTTGGTGGAAGATTAGGAGCAAGTGACCGACAATCTAGTTCTGTTCCTGCTCCTTTTTGAGGGACAACTGTGTATGTGTTGCAGTACATGACTGGCAAGAAATTTTGGGTGAACTGACAGAGAGTTTTCTCACAAGCCAAAGACAGGTGACCAGGATGGTGATTGATCCACTGTCACCCCATGACATGGAGACACGGGAGACTGCCGGTGTTGCAACTGTATGTTCCCTGGGGTGGACCGTCACATCTTCATTAATTATCTGGATGATGGGATGGCTTACACACTCAGCAAGTTTGCGGATGACACTATGCTGGGGGGGAGAGGAAGATAAATTGGAAGATAGGGATAGGGTCCAAATTGACCTAGACAAATTAGAAGATTGGGCCAAAAGAAATCTGATGAGGTTCAGTAAGGACAAGAGCAGAGTCCTGCTCTTAAGACAGAAGAATCCTATTCGCTGCTACAGGCTGGGGACCAACTGGCTAAGCAGCAGTTCTGCAAAAAAGGACCTGGAGATTACAGTGGACGAGAAGCTGGATATGAATCAATAGTGTGCCCTTGTTGCCAAGAAGGCTAATGACATATTGGGCTGTATTAGTATGAGCATTGCCAGCAGATCAAGGGAAGTGATTATTCCCCTCTATTCAGAACTGGTGAGGCGACATCTGGAGTACTGTGTCCAGTTTTGGGTCCCCCACTGTAGAAAGGATGTGGACAAATTGGAGACAGTCCAGTGAAGGGCAACAAAAATTATTAGGGTGGAGTGGCACATGACTTATGAGGAGAAGCTGAGGGAACTGGGCTTATTTAATCCAGAGAAGAGAAGTGTGAGGAGGGATATGATAGCAGTCTTCAACTACCTGAAGGGGGGTTCCAAGGAGGATGGAGCTAGTCTGTTCTCAGTGTTGGCAGATGACAGAACAGGGAGCAATGGTCTCAAGTTGCAGTGTGGGAACATAAGAATGGCCCTACTAGGTAAGACCAAGGGTCCATTTAGCCCAGTATCCTGTGTTCCGACAGTGGCTATTGTCAGGTGCCCAAGAAGGAATGAACAGAACGTGTAATCATCAAGTGATCCATCACCTGTCACCAAATCCCAGCTTTTTTTAACCCTGTTATGGTCTTGGCCTTCACAACATCCTCTGGCAAGGAGTTCCACAGATTAACTGTGTGTTGTGTGAAGAAATACTTCCTTGTATTTGTTTTATCCTGCTGCCTATTAATTTCATTTGGTGACCCCTAGTTCTTGTGTTATGAGAAGCAGTAAACAACACTTCCTTATCTACTTTCTCTATACCAGTCATGATTTTATAGACCTCAATCATATCTCCCTTTAGCTGTCTCTTTTCCAAGCTGAAAAGTCTCAGTCTTATTAATCTCTCCTCATACGGAAGCCATTCCATATTCCTAATCATTTTTGTTGCCCTTTTCTGAACCTTTTCCAATTCCAACATATCTTTTTTGAGATGGGTCGACCACATCTGCACACAGTATTCAAGATGTGGGCATACCATGGATTTATATAGAGGCAACATGATATTTTCTGACCTACTATCTATCCCTTTCTTAATTATTCCCAGCATTCTGTTCGCGTTTTTGACTGCCACTGCACATTGAGTGGATGTTTTCAGAAAACTAGCCACAGTGACTCCAAGATCTCTTTCTTGAGTGGTAACAGCTAATTTAGACCCCATCATTGTATATGTATAGATGGGATTATGCTTTCCAATGTGCATTACTTTGCATTTATCAACATTAAATTTCATCTGCAGTTTTGTTGCCCAGTCACTCAGTTTTTTGAGTTTTGTGATCTTCATCATCCATCAACATTAGAAAAATACAGAAAATACAGTATGAGATTGTGTTCACCCAAGAGTTCTGAAGGAACTCAAATATGTATGTAAACTATCAATTAAATCAGCCTCTGTATCAGATTACTTGTGGATAGCCAATGTAAAGCCAATTATTAAAAAATGGCTCCAGAAGCAAACCTGGCAACTGGAGGCCAGTAAGCCTAACTTCAGTACAGGCACATTGATAGAAACTATAGTAAAGAACACATATTATCAGACAAATAGATGAACACAATATGTTGTGTAAGAGTCAACATGGCTTTTGTAAAGGGGAATCTCACCTATTACAATTCTTTGAGGGGGTCAACAAACATGTGGACATGGGTGATACAGGGGATACAAGTGTTCTACTTTCAGAAAGTCTTGGACAAGGTCTCTCATCAAAGGCTTTGCAGCAAAGTAGGCAGTCATGGGAAAGGTCCTCTCATGGATCAATAACTGATTAAAAGTTAGGAAACAAAGGGTAGAAATAGATTGTCAGTTTTCACAGTGGAGAGAGGTAAATTATGGGGTCCCCCAAGTATCTGTACTGGGACACATTTATAAATGATCTGGAAAAAGGGTAAATAGTGAGGTGAAAAAGTTTGCAGATGATACAAAATTACTCAAGATAGTTAACTCCAAACCAGACTATGAAGAGTTCTAAAAGGATCTCACAAAACTGAGTAACTGGGCAACAAAATGGTAGTTGAAATTCAATATTGATAAACCCAAGGAAAGGCACATTGGATAATGTAATCCCAATTCTACATATAAAATGATGGGTTCTGTATTAGCCGTTACCACTCAAGAAAGATGTTGGAGTCATTGTGGCTAGGTCTCTGAAAATATCTCCTCAAAGTGACATAGCAGTCAAATAAGCTAACAGAGTGTTAGCAACCATTAGGAAATGGATAGATAAGACAGAAAATATCATAATGCCACTATATACATCTGTGGTATGCCCACACTTTCAATACTGTGTGCTGTTCTGATTGCTCCAGCTAAATAAAAATACTAGAATTGTAAAAAGAACAGAGAAAGGCAACAAAAATAATTACAGGTATGGAACAGCTTTAATAGGAGGAGAGATTAAAAGTACTGAACTGTTCAGTTTAGAAAAGAGGCAATGAAGAGGTATGATAGAGGTCTATAAAATCATGACTGGTTTGGTGGAAAAGTGTTATTTACCCCTTCACATAACACAAGAACAAAGGGTCTCCCAATGAAATTAATAGGTATCAGGTTTTTGGGTTTTTTTTAAAGGAAGTATTTCTTCAGACAACGTATAGTGAACCTGTCAAACTCATTGCCAGTACAAGTATAACTGATTTAAAAAAAAAAGAATTAAGTCAGTTCATGAAGATTAGGATCATCAATAGCTATTAGTCAAGATGGTCAGGAGTAACTTCAACCCCATGCTCTGGATGTCCCTAAGTCTCTGACTGCCAGACACTGGAACTGAATGACAGGGGAAGGAACACTTGATAAAATGCCCTTTTCTGTTTACTCCCTGTGAAGCATCTAGCACCAGCCACTGTTGGAAGACAGGATACTGGGCTAGATGGACCATTGATCAAACCCAATATGGCCATTCTTATGTTTTAAATCAAATTCTGCCAAACCTAATTACAATACAGACTTTGAATACATGATTATATACATTTTTTTATAGAATCCCACCTTATTCATTGCACAGGCTGTTGTCTGTATAACTTCTGCCTCATTTGATGCCAAAGTTGGAAGATGTGTAGCGAATGAGGTAAGATATTATGGGAATATAAAGGATTATCTCATTAAAACAGCTGAATGCTGCCCGGGACAACTGGATTCTGTCCCTGCCCTTCCACAGAGAGTTTCTCTGTGATGCCACACAAGTCACTTAAAGCAAACTTTCCACAGGTGCTCGCTAATTGTGTGTTCCTTATTTTCTGCATGCCTGACTTCAGACTCTGGGGTTTGATTTGCAGAAGTGCTGAGCACTCACAACTGCGAACGAACTAAATGGGAGCTATACTTTGAATATATAAAGTGCTGTATAATGCTAAGTACCCTAAACAAATCAGGTCCTAGTAATCTTAGATTTGGCACCCAAAGTTGTTGGATACTTTTCACCTTACTCTCTGATCCACAAAGGTGCTTAGGCACCAAAACCCCAGTCTTAGGTGCCTAAGTTCCCATTTTAGGCACCACTGTGATCCACAAAAGTCCTTCTCAAGTGCCTCCTAACTTGCAGACACCTAAACTCACTTGGAACGTAAGTTTTCAGGGTAAAATTTCCCTAAGCACCCAAGTATCTGCCTCTGGGTGCCTCACTTTAGGCATCCGGACACCTATCTCCCTCCTTATCCTACAGTGATCCAAAACTCAGGGAAGACAGGTGCTCATCCACCCATCTTGCCTGCTCGGCCCAACTTTATAGGTGTGCTCAGATGCCACTTAACAGATTGGGTCCCATTCAAAATCTGGCCAGAGGAGGAGGAGCTGCCACCCACCTTATAAATTTTAGCCTAGTGATTAGAGAACTCAGCTGGGATCAGGAGACCCAGGTTTCATTCCCCTGAGGGGGAGAAAGTATTTGAAGAGAGGTCTCCCACCTCTCAGAAGCATGTTCTAATCGCTGAGCTGTGGGTTATTCTGATGTGGGTCTCTCTCCAACTGAAGCTGTTCAGCTGTGACCCATTTGTACTGCAGTGGCTAAAGTAAGTCACCAATAACCAATTGTTACCTTGAGGAATTCAGTGACCATTCATTGTTGGGGCAGTCAGCAATAGCAACTCTTTAATTATCAAATACAATTATTTGGAGATTCAGGATCATCAAGCTGTGCACACAAATGTAATCACATAATCTTACACTCGTATTCTTGCCCTCCACCCCTGCTTCTGTCCTATGTGTCACACTTGTCCTAAATTAGACTAGGCTCTTCTGGTATTTTATGTGTTTGTACGGAACCTAAAAAAAATGGGGTCCAAAATCTGAGGGATTTGGGGGCACCCAAAATACAAAGTTAATACAGGTAACAAAAATAGCGATATCACGTTATGCTGGGAGCCTGTCAGATCTTCTAAGCCAATTATGTCCAGCGTGGCTCAGCTTTATGCCTGCAGGGGGAGTGGTGTTGGCATTTAGTAAATGGTTCAGAGAAGCAGCACCAGCAGGGTAGCAGGAACAATACGACTGCATTGGCTTCTGTGCTCATTTTCTCAGATTATGATTTTACAGTGAGTGGAAGAGTTTGTAAGACTTCAGTCTCATGTCCTGTGCAATGAACACCAGCTCCCGCTTATGCTGTGTCCAATGGTAATAGGTATGCAGACTGTGTCATCTCAGCTGCTGGACAGCTGTGGTATGTCTGCAAATGCTGACTATAGTATGTACATTGGCAGGGACCATAGGGATGGAAGCCAGCAGTCATGCGTGTGGCTGCTGAATTTCTAAGCTGTACTCTTAGCATATACTCTAAATACGTCTTCAACACGGCAGGGACAATTATACATGAGTGTTAAAGCTTCCTTTCCAGGACAAATGTTGGGAGACTGATCCTTGTAAAAATGACTTTGCACCTGGTGCCAATGAGCCATAAATGATTGAGCTTCTGTTGCCAGGGGAAATAGAATCATAGAGCTTAAGCCCAGAACAGGGACCACCAGATCATTTAGTCTGTCCTGCGTATCACAGGGCACCAACACCAGCCATCACCCACACAGTAAAACTAACAAAGGAAATTAGACCAAAGTATTACAGCCCACAGGAGACTAGTGTATTATGTGCCACAGAGAATAGGAGGGACCCAGGTGCACCAAAGACCGAGGCCACCGCAAAGACGAGGAAATGATTAAGTGAGATATACGCAGATAATCCTGGCAAGTGACCTGCCCACACACGGTACAGAGGATGGTTAAAAAAAAAAACCCGAAGGACACTGCCAATCTGACCTGGGGGAATATTCCTTACCGATCCCACATGTGGTGATCATTTAGACCTTGAGCATGTGATTAGGAACCAGTCAGCCAAGCACCTCTAAGAGAAAATGCTTGGTGCCACCTTAGAGCTGTGACCCTCCCTGTCCACATTCCATCTCCAGCCGTTACCATCCCTGATGCTTCAGAGGAAGAAGATTAAAAAAAATACATTGAGGGTGTGGGGGAATCCATTCCTGACCCCTGGCAGGTGGCTGGATGAAGCTCTGAATCATCAGCTTTTAGGAACATAAAACAATCCGGCAGTGAGCCCTATGGCTGTTGAGCCTGCGCCTTTCCACCACAAATAACCCCATCATATAATTGCAGTCATAAGTGTATCCATCTCTCTCTTAAAACTAATTAAGTTGTTTTTCCCCACAACGCCTATTGGGGTGGTTAGAAACCTTCTTCTAATTTCCTGCCTGAAATCAGGTAATAACAATGTGGCAATAAATGTCAAGGCTTAATAAGACTGGGTTCAGTGTATGCTCCCAAACAAAAGGAAAAAAAACGCAAAGCAAAACACATTTAAGGATTTCTTTAAAACACTTTGGGGAAGGGAAAATTATACTTGGAGGAGATGTCAATTGCAAGCTGATCCTGGGACAGATCTGATAAAAAAAAGACAAGGGAGATAGGGAAGCAGGTGCAGCATTGACTTCTCTGTGCCAATAATTCAGTCTCTCAGATTGCTGGAGAGAACTGCACCCAGGGAAAAGAGATTGCACATTTCATTCACACTCTCATCAGTTATATATTGAATAGATTTAATGTTAATCTCTAAAGTCTTAATGAAGCTGACAAGACCTGCAGACATTGGCACCATTACATGGTCAGATCACGCACTATTGGAAGCAATATTTAATAGCTGGGATGGGTCCCAAAGGTCACTTTTTTGGACAATGAACTTCTTGCTTCTCTAAGAGAAAGATCAGTTGCAGCAACTGAAGAGGACCTTGTTCGATACTTTCAAATAAACAATATTGATAATCTTCTTTGGGAGCAGTATTTAGGGGCAGTTGATAAGCATAGACTCTCAACTGAAAAAAAGGAAAATCTCAGGAAAAAAACGAGCTAGAACAGGAGAGATAAAAGTTACAAGACATTCATAAAAACTCAGGTTCAAAATAAGTCTCTAAACTGTTAACTAATATTAGGGGGAAATGAAATATGTTGATGACAGACACCCCCTTAAGGTATATAAAGCAAATGCTTTATCAAAAATAAATTAAAGTGATAGGTTATTGGTCTGAAAACTTAAAAGGGATTCAAGAGCAAAATGTTATTGCTCCAAATAAAAACAAACAATCAGCAAAAGATAGTTGCCCACCTAGTGAAATACATGCTGCTTTTGCTGCGTATTATAAGATACCTCCAATACTCCAAGGACTGAAGTTATTCAAAAATATATGGATGTAGCAGGCTGGCCAAAAATAAGCAAAGAGGATAAAGAAACTTTTAAAAGAAATAACAGAAGAAGAGCTATAGGCAATAGGATGTATGAAAAGTGCTAAAACTCCAGGACCTGATGTCTTTGCAATTGAATTTTACAAGGTATTTAAAGAGATATTAGTAGGTCCCTTGAGAGATACCTTTGATGCTATGATGTTAGGGGAGCTACTCTTTAATCTATGAAAGCTACTGGGGTTGTTCTCCCTAAAGTTGGAAAGTAGCTTACCTTATGCAGCCCCAATAGACCTGTATCACTGTTGAATCATGACAACCATTTTAGCAAAAATACTAGCTAGCCAACTGAAGTCCTTCAACTCAGTTTATATAATCCTAAATCAACTGGATTAATTAAGGACTGATGATTGTCAGACAATATTTGGAATCATACACAATGTTGGATCACTAAATTCAGAGAAAGCCTTAGGTGAAATAAAAAGTTCCAACCTATTTTAAATCCTGTCCCACATGGAATTTGGCCTCCCAATTCCTTAAATGTGTAAATGCTCTTTACACCAGCTGAAAAGCAGCTCTGAAGTGTTAACCGAATTAAATCTCCCCAGTTTGAATTAGGCAGAGGAACTAGGCAGGAATGTGCATTGTTTCCTTTACTTTTTGCACTGCTCATGGTGCCCTTTTGCACAGAGGATAAGGAACAATGAATCTCTCACAAGAAGAAAGTTTGCAGGAACACATCAGAAAATAGCTTTATATGCAGATGATGCAATATTTTTTTTTAATCTAAACGAAATATTTCCCTAAATATTCTAAAGAAATCCAGGACTTTGGAAAAGGGTCTGGATACCAAATCTGAAATGTTAGCTATAAATTTGCCAGATTCTGAAAAGTCACTCCACCAGAAAACACTTGGGTACAAGGGAGCAACAAATTCTATAAGATACCCAGGGATTCAAACAACCTAGAAGAGTGCTATGATTTAAATGTCAAACCGCTACATCAGCAAATGAAAAAAAGATCTGGAGTGTTGGGGGAAACATGCAATTTCTTGGTTGGGAAGAATAGCCACAGTCAAAAGGAACATTTTACCAAGAATATCTTTCTTGTTTCAAAATCTTCCTGTAATCATCCCAAATGAAACCCTAGCAGCACACAGAAAATGTTGTTAGAATTGATATGGAATAAGAAAAGACGAAGAGACTAGCTGTTCCAAATTTTCTATAGAACTATCAAGAAAGACAGCTCAAAACAGTAGTAGATTGGGGTTGCTGTAACCCAGGCAAATACTGAGTCTTTTTTGAACAAGAAAATTGTGGTAGTGTAAACATTGCTAGGCTACCATGGATTAATTAAAAAAAAATCACACCTTCAAGAAATTTACACACATTCTTCAGTAAAAGGCTACTGTCTATGGGTTTGGGATAAAACTAGAGACTATATACATTATTTTCCCCTTGCCACTGACACCCACTGCAAATAATCCAGATCTTAACCCAAATCACGAACCAGAGATCTTTAAAGATTGGGAGAGCCATGGGATAAAATACAGTTGGCCAGTTATTCTGTAAAGAAACTTTTCTAACTTCTTTAGAGATTAAAATTAACTTTAACATGGCCTACTCTTCCATGAACTTTCAAGTTAAGTTTTTCTAGAAAGTTGAGAAACACAATGTCTGTTTTATACTGAAAGCTAACTTTAATAGAATTAATGGCATTTAGTCAACTGGGAAACAAAACAAACCATCCATACCCTAATTTATATCAATATTTTCAGACAACTTTCCTAACAAAAAAGTGTCCACCTAAAACACACTGGGTGAAGGACATCGATAGGCAAATTACCCTAGAGGAATGGGGTTTGATCTGGAAGAGGATTAGCAACCTCAGTCTATAACACAAGAAAAGAACATTTATTTAAGATACTGTTTCAGTGGTGCCTCACATAAGTCAGGATGGATGGGTGAGTGGTTAGGTGGTTGGGTGGGTGCAGGGGCGGCTCTAGAAATTTGGCCGCCCCAAGCAGTCATGCGCGGGAGGCGCCCCGGAGCCGCGGGAGCAGCGGACCTCCCGCGGGCATGACTACGGAGGGTCCGCTGGTCGCTCGGCTGGACCTCCCGCAGCTGCGGGCGGTTTGCTGGTCCGGCGGCTCCGGTTGAGCTGCCGCAGGCATGCCTGCGGGAGGTCCAGCCGAGCCGCGGGACCAGCGAACCGTCTGCAGTCATGCCTGCGGGAAGTCCAGCCGAGCCGCCGGACCAGCGAACCGTCCGCAGTCATGCCTGCGGGAGGTCCACTGGAGCCGCTGGCCGAGCATCCCCTCCGCAGTCATGCCTGCGGCAGGTCCGCTGCTCCTGGGGCTCCGGTGGACCTCCCACAGGCATGACTGCGGCAGGTCCGCCGGCCCAGCCTGCCGCCCCCCCGGGAAAGGGCTGCCCCAGGCGGGTGCTTGCCTCGCTGGGCTCTGGAGCCGGCCCTGGGTGGGTGGAGATAAATGTGGCAGAATTGTGGTGAAGAGGGAGATTTTATCATTTGGTAATCCTCTGGGGGCTTTCCTCTGGGGAAATGTTCACACAAGTACAGAATTAATTTCTCAGCTACTAATAGCTGCTTGGCTATTGATAACCTCTTATTGGAAAAACAAAAATAGTCCAACAGAACAGGAATGATTCAAAAATATGGGAGGTTGTAATTATGGAAAAATTAAAATGCAGAGGATAAATAGATACTTAGGCTATGTCTACAATTGTGTGCTTCCCTGAGTACTTGTCCTTATATTGCTAGGACATGTATCCCACAGCCATATGCCACTCTGGACATGCACAGGCATCTCTAACTTTTGCCAAACTGTTCTGGAGACATGGAGCAAGTGTATTATGATGTGGTTCTGCTACTGCTCACTGGACAAAATGTTCAGATACCCGATGGAATTGGTCCAGAAAAAAACTGAGACAGTGAAAACTGCTGAGCCAGAAGGAAAAATGAAAATCCACTGGAATCCTCTGTAACAGGTGTGCTGAATGCCGGGATTGCAATGGTATGTTAATGGGTGGTCCACCAGTTCTGGTCCCGGAAAGCCAGACCCACATCATCTTAGAAATCTGGGATGACAACCAGTGGCTTCAGAACTTCTGAATGAGGAAGCAGATGTTCATTGAGTTATGTGAGGAGCTTCCACCAACCCTTCAGCTCCAGACCGCTTGATTTCGGAACCCTCACACTGAACAAGCAGGTGGCTATCGCCCTTGGAGGCTGGCAATACCCGACAGCAACTGGTCAGTTGCAAACCACCTTGAGGTTGGAAAGCCATCTATCGGGGCAGTGGTTGTACAGGTTTTCCAGGCTACCAATACTGTGATCTACCCAAGAATGGTTGCCATAACCCAAATCCCTGAAATTATTGTGGGATTTCAGAGAATGGGGTTTCTGAACTGTGCAGGGATTATCATCAGAACACATATCCCTATACTTTGTCCACCCAAAGGGGCCAGTGGATTTTTGAATGGAAAATGTTACTATTCACTGGTTTGCCAAGGTTTAATGAAACAGAGGGATTGGTTCATGAACACTGGTCACATGGGAAAGGTCCATGACACCAGTGTGCTGGGGGAGGGGGGGAGAGAAAGTTTTATTCCTCTGAAATGACTGAGTTATGTACAGTGTTTCTGTGCCAACATTTATTTCGGGTGACCCTTCCCACCATTGCCCATGAAGCCATATAATGACATTGCCAACCCAAGAAAGGGGGAATTCATCTGGAGGCTGAGTGCACCTTTGGGCAGCTGAAAGCCCATTGGCGATGTCTCTGGATCTATCTGGTGCCAATGTGGCCAACAAGGTTCAGATTATCGCAGTGTGCTCTGCCTTGAACAATATATATGAAGCTAAAGGGGAATACTTCAACAGCGAGTGGACACAGTATAGATCTGTTTTCCAAAGCCTGTACATCCAGATCCCACCTATGTGCACATATCTCCTGCTTCCCAGCAGGCCAGGGACATTTGTGATGCTTGTCGTCACACACCATGGAACAGTGGGAAGCCAGTAGGTGACCTGTGACCATGGCAATGGACCTATTGTGATGCTATGGTGCTGCTGAAAAAGCTGAATAGAGCATTGCCACATACTTCTGTTGCAAGACCCTCCAGTAGGTTACATTCCGTTGCAACCCATGTCAATGTACTAACCGACAGCTGAAAATTAGAGAAGGGCCAAATAAGGAAAAGGGAAAAAATACCCCTACTGAATATGCATCAAACATAGTGGTGTCAGCGTATCATATTATAAAAGTTGCATCCCAAGCTAGGGGCAATGGAAGAAGGAGATGTAGTCCTTGGGAGATGCCAGAATGATGGCAACTGATGATGAGGGGGAAGGTGATGGTGATGAGGCAGATGATGGCTAACATTTCAAGTTGTTCTTCAAGGGATGGAGTGAGTATACAGATGTGCAGAGATACATTCTATGATTTCTGTGTCTACCTTACTGAATTTGGGGTGTTTGTGACTGCTAAATGTATTAATAACCTACTTGTAAATATAGAGGGGTTCCTATAGTGTGAGTGTTGCACCTGTGCACATTGGGGTTCCCAACTATATAATAATTTGAATAATACTGGGCCTGATCATCAGAAAGAATTCGTCAACCCTCAAAGGGACAACTGGGGATTCTTAAGTAATCATTATAATCAATATATAATCTATAGATAGGGTTACACCCTCAAGGTTAACACCTTTGGCCATGGTTTTGTGCTGAGGAGAGTTTTAATGCACTTTAAGAGCATCATTGAACAATGTTTTTGTTATTTTTTTTAACTGCTCTGTTTCAATCTGCTTTACGGGGAACACTTAAGCATTGTTAAAGTAATTTTTAAAAAAAAGTTCGGTAAGACTTCAGGATGGATGTCCCACATTACTTCTTCATAACGTTTTCTGACACCATTGGTCACAGAACTTATCAGGTGCTATGTGTGATTACTCCCATGGCATTAGTCCCATGGTTTCCAGTGGTAACTCTTTGAAGGAGATGGGGGAGAAGGGCTTATAAACACACAGGTCAGTGTGACATATCTTCAATGTATGCAGTGTAGTTGGTCCAATAAAATATATTACCTCACCCACCTTGCCTCGCTACATAGTTTCAATGTGAAGTTAGTTTTGTTTCCCTTGCTGTATTATCACTTAATTGTTAACAGAGCCATAAAGACATTTCAGTTAACTTGTCTTTTGTTTTTCATTCTGGTGCTTTGGGAGTTATTTCACAGCTTACTTCAATGTCAAGATTTTTTTTTTTAAACATTGTCAATGTCATGGCCGGGTGTGCAGAAAAGGGTTTTTGGAAGGATGAAATTGTTTGCATTGCCATGGCATCAGAAGTTTAAGAAACCACAGCCATTTGCTGTGAACTGTGCTACCCCATCCCAAACCTGTTGGAAGTATCTCGTTGATCATACTTGGAAAACAAGATGCACGTACAAATGAAGTGAACAGTAATTTTTATTGACATGCATACATTGAACACAGAACTGAAATGGTTTGGAACAGGAATAAGTGAACAAACAGGATGCTTCATGGCAGGGGCGGCTCTAGGATTTCCGCCGCCCCAAGCAGGGCGGCACGCCGCGGGGGGCGCTCTGCCGGTCGCCTGTCCCGCGGTGCTGGTGGACCTCTCGCAGGCGTGCCTGCGGATGCTCCACCGGAGCTGCGGGACCAGCGGCCCCTCCGCAGGCACGGCTGCGAGAGGTCCACCGGCGCTGCGGGACCAGCGGACCTTCCGCAGGCTTGCCTGCGGGAGGTCCGCCGGAGCCGCCTGCCGCCCTCCCGCGGGACGCTGCCCCAAGCGCGCGCTTGGCGCACTGGGGTCTGGAGCCGGCCCTGCTTCATGGGCATGTGCTATGTCTCCTCCAGGAGCAATTGTTGGAATCCTTCACTCTTTAGTACAGGAACCTGAAGTGCTTCATGTACTCACGGCACTGAGAAGGAGTCCTCCAGAATCCATTAAATCTCCTGGTACAGGTAAGTGCTCCTGCCAACCCGGGTGAAGTTGTGCAGGATGACATCATAGATGTTGTAATGTCATAATGAAACCCCTAGTTAAATGGAGAGATCTGATTATTATATTCCTGTATGTCTCTTTAAACAAAAGCCCACTGTTATAATAGAATCCTAGAGCTTAAGGCCAGAAGTCAGCACAAGATCATCTAGTCTGGCTCCTGTATATCACAGGTCAACAACCCCACCCAGCACCTGCACACTAAAACCCAACAAACCAAATTAGATCATAGTCTTGCAACTCACAGGATACTAGACTATTGTGCGCCAGAGGCAGATAATAGGAGGGACTAAGATGCACCAATGCCCGAGGCACCTGCAATGGCAAGTAAATGAGGAAGTGAGGTATACCTAGATAATCCTGGCAAGTGATTCGCACCCCACGCAGGTCACTGCCAATTTGACCTGAAGGAAAATTCCTTCCCAACCCCAAATATGCCCATCACTTAAACCCTGAGCATGTGAGCTAGAGCCAGCCAGCCAAGCACCTGAGAGAGAGAGAGAGAGAGAGAGAGAGAAAATGCTCAGCACCACATCAGAGCCCTGACGCACCCTGTTCAGTGTCCCACTTCAGCCATGGCCATCCCTGATGCTTCAGAGGAAGGAGACCAAGAAAACCCAGAATACATTGGAAGTGGAGGGAATCCTGTAGACTGTCGACTGACGCCCTGCACCATGAGCTTTTAGAAACATAAAACATAAACCAAAAGTGAACCCCGCTATCATCACAAGCAATCCTGTTTATACCCATTTGTTCCTGTGCCAACATTGTCCTTCAGCTTAAATAGTTCTTCACATTCCCAGGTGTTTATCCTGATGTATTTATAGAGAGCAGTCATATCCGCTCTCAACATTCTTTTTGCTAGGCTAAACAAGCCAAGTTCTTCCCATCTCCTTTCACAAGATAGGTCCTCCATTCTCCTGATCATCCTAGTAACTCTTCTCTACATGTGTTCCAGTCATCTATCTTGATGAGAATTATACACTGTATTCCAAATGTGGTCTTATCAGTGCCTTGTACAAGGACATTAATACTTCTCTATCTTTACTGAAAATACCCCACAGTACATTTTAGGGTGGCATTTGCCTTTTTTGCAGCCTCATCACATTGGTGGCTCATCATTGTCATCCTGTGATCGACCTGCACACCCAGGTCTCTCTCCTCCTCTGTCACTTTCAAATGATGAGCTGCCAACTTGTACCAGTTATAATTGTTTTGTTTTGGTTCTTTATCTGGCAAGGATTTGCAAGCCTGTTAACACTTCCTAATTAAATAAATGGAAGAATCAGAAGGATGTTAAAAACTATATTTAAATTACCACCTATGGTGCAATTAAGGCTTAGTCCTCTGTGCACCCCCAGAATGTTGTAGAGATCATGTGTTCATCTACTGCAAGGATGAAAGCCATACAAATACATAGATCACATTTATATATGCAAACATGATATGTTCTTTCTTAAAAGTGAATTGAAGCACTTTTAAAATACATACTACAGATTAAAATCTGAAATTTCAAATGAGTACATTTCAAAGCATCATATTTGCAAAAACATTTCCTCCCTTCTGTATTTGCCAGTGACTGGACTCAGGACTCCAAGAGGAAGGATAGCCTTGTGGGACTCGGGAACCCATGTTCAATTCCCTCTGCTACAGACTCACTGTGTTACATGCCTAAATGACTTACTCTAGTTAAGTGCCATATTCAGGCATGACTGAGATCCTCAAAACTCCTGCTCAGCTGCTGCCTAACCCTGGAGGTCCCTAAAATCCACAGATTCCTGAATTTCAACTATCAAAATTCCATAGGGCACCAAGTTTCTGCCTATGATCATGCACACAGCCACCTCAGTGAAAGCAACAGGGCTCCTAACCCCAATGGGATCCTCACAATCGGCTTTCCACGGCTATCTTGCCTGTGGAGCCTGACCTGGTAGGTGTTCTCAGAGCCTGTCTAAACCCACACAGCACAGCTAGGGGATGGCCTCCCTTATCACCTTTTGCCCATTGTTCAGAGTGCTCTCCCAAGATGAGTGAAATCCAGGTTCAGATCCTTCTCTGCATGATAGGGTGCAGGGATTTGACCTTAGGTTTCCCCACACCTCAGGTGAGTGTCCTAACCACTGGACTATAGACTGCTGTGGATCACTCTCAATTTCTCAGGTTGAAACTATTCCACTGTGTATAAATGATGAAATATGCACTGGGCCAGTGACAATGACTGTAGTTGATAATTTGACAGCAATGAATATAAATTAGAAGCTGGAAATTATGAAAATTGATAAAGGCAGCAAAAAGGACAGAAGGAGAAATCAATGGCCAGCAGAACTAAAGACAATATTTTAAGCATATTAGGAACAAAAGGAATCCTATCTATGGTATTGGTCCATTAGTGGCTGGAAATGATAAAGTTGTCAATAATAAAATGCAGAAATGTTCAATAAATCTTTCTGTTCTGTATTTGGGGAAAAGTCAGATGATGTATTCATATATAATAAAACACTTTCCATTCCAGCATTAAGAAGGAAGTTAAACAGCAGCTACTAAAGTCAGACATTTTACATTCAGCAGGTATGGGCAGCTTGCATAAGAGAGCTTTAAAAGAGCTCTCTGAAACATGAATGTTGATTTTCAATAGGTCCTAGAACAATGTGGTAGTTCTAGAGCACTGAAAGAAAGCTAACCTTGTGCCAATACTTCAAAATGGTAAACCAGATGAGTCAGGTAATATAGGCCTGTCAGCCTGATATCAATCTTGGGCAAAATATTGAAATGACGGATATGGGACTTGATTAATAAAGAATTAACAGAGACTAAAATAATTATTGCCAACTGAGATGGTTTTATGGAGAATAGATCCTGTCAAATTAACTTGATATATTTTTGATGAGATTACAACTTTCGTTGATTAAGTATATTTCATCATTATTACCTTTGACTTCTGGAAGGAATTTGACTTGGTCTCATATGCCATTTTGATTAAGAAAGTAGAATGATATGAAATCAAGATGGCACACATTAAATAGCTGACCAGTCTGAAAACATAAAAGGGGAATCATCATAGAGCGGGTGTGTTTCTAGTGGGGTCCCAGAGGAATTGGTTCTTGGCTCTGTGCTCATGAACATTTCCATCAGTGACCTGGAAAAAAAATAAATCAACCACTGAAAGTTTGAAGATAACCCAAAGATTTGGGAGTGGTAAATAATCAAGAAGATCGGTCGCTGGTACAAAGGGATCTGGTTTGTTTGGTGGGCACAGGACAAGTAAACAGGCATTTTAATATGGTCAGATGTGGAGTCATACATTTAAGAACAAAGAATTTCGGCCATATTTACAGGATGGGGGACTAAATCCTGGAAAGCAGTGACTCTTAAAATGACTTGGGGTTCATGATGTCTAATCAACTGAACATGAGCTCCCAGTGCAACACTGGCCAAAGGGGCTAATGTGAGCCACAGATGTATAAACTGGGGGAGTAGAGAGGAGAAGAAAGGTTATATTGGGGGAGGGATAGCTCAGAGGTTTGAGCATTGGCCTGCTAAAGCCAGGGTTGAGAGTTCAATTCTTGAGGGGGCTATTTAGGGATCTGGGGCAAAAATGTGTCTGGGGATTGGGCCTGCTTTGAGCAGGGGGTTGGACTAGATGACCACCTGAGGTCCCTTCTAATCCTGATATTCTATATTTCCTCTCTCTACATTTGGTACTGGTGCAAGCATAGCTGAAATACTGAGTCCAGTTTAAGAAAGATATTGATGAATTAGAAAGAGTTGCATCTGAAGAAGTGGGTATTCACCCACGAAAGCTCATGCTGCAAAACGTCTGTTAGTCTATAAGGTGCCACAGGATTCTTTGCTGCTTTTAAAGAGTTCACAGAAGAGACACGAGAATGATTAAAGGATTGGAAAACATCCCTTATAGTGATTGAGTTCCTTGGGTATATCTATTTAGCTGATCAAACAGAAGATGAAGGGGTGACTTGATCACAGTATATAAGTTCCTACCCAAGGAATAGAAATTTGATAATAGAGGATTCTTGACTACACTAGACAAAGATATAGCAAGATCCAGAGGCTAGAAGCTGAAGGTGGATACATTCAGATTTGAAATAAAGCACAATTTTTTAACACTGAGGATAATTAACCACTGAAACAATTAACATGGTGAATTCTCCACATCGGCAATTTTAAAATCAAAATTGGATTTTCTCTAAAAAGATATGCATTAGCTCAAACCCAAAGTAACAGAAATCCTATGGGCTGTGTTATGCAAGAGATGAGACTAGATCACAATGGTGTCATCTGGCTTTAAAAATCTCTGATTCATTTATTCTGATGTGTTGTATGAAATACCAGACCACAGAATCTCACCCAGTGACCCTTGCACTGAGCCCAATAACTTGTGTTTGACTAAAGCGTATCTTCCAGAAAGGCATCCTGTCTTGAGATCAAGAGACAGAGAGTCCACCACTTCCTTCAGTAGTGTCATAGAAATGTAGGGCTGGAAGGGACCTTGAGAAGTCCCCAAGTCCAGCCCCCCTGTGCTAAGGCAGGACCAAATAAACATAGAACATAGAACATATCTGACAGGTGTTTGTCCAACCTGTTCTTAAAAATCTCTAATGATGGGCATTCCTCAGCCTCCCTGGGAAGCCTATTCCAGAGCTTAAGTACCCATATAGTTCAAAAGTTTTACCTAATATCTAACCTAAATCTCCATTGCTGCAAATTAAACCCATTACTTCTTGTCCTGCCTTCAGTAGACAGTTGATCACAGTCCTTTTTATAACAACCCTTAATATATTTGAAGACTGTCATCAGGTTCCCCCTGAGTCTTCTTTCCTCAAAACTAAAAACATACTCAGATTTTGTAAACTTTCCTCATAGGACAGGTTTTCTAAAGCATTTTTCATTTTTGTCACTCTCCTCTGGACTCTCTCCGCTTCATCCATGCCTTTCCTGAAGTGTGGCACATCGAGATTTTGGGCACAGTACTACAGCTGAGGCCTCACCAGTGCTGAGGAGAGAGGGACAATTACAACAATCCTGTTAGGACACACCAGAATGATATTAGCCTTTTTTGCAACTGCATCACATTGACGACTCATATTCAATTTGTGATCGACAATAAACTCAGATCCTTTTCAGCAGTACTACCACCTAGCCAGTTATTCCCCATTTTGCAGTTATACATTTGACACTTAAATGTGTTCCTTACCTCTAATTTTAATTTGATTGGCTGGAAGTTAAAGGCATTGGTTCCTGAAATGCTTTTCTCCACTAGACTCTGAGCTCTTTAGGGTAGCACAATGGGACCCCATTCTTGGTTGAGGCACTACTGAAATAATCAAAAATAAAAAGGATTCTATGTGTTTGCCCTGCTGCAGTAATAATGATTGATGTAATGGGTGTTAAAACTTAGTCCTGTTTAGTTAGTGTGATACCAAAGTTCCTTTCAGCCTCCCTTAGATGTGTAAAATTTCACACTTTCAACTGGCAAAAGGGAAAAATAACAAGTGTCACATTACAGGGCAATTTGAGCCTGCTCATTATAAGTATACAGGATGCATTTTCTCAGCATTGCTGGCACCTGAACACAATACAAATGCAAGAACAACAAATCACTATAATAACCCAATGGTCAAAGAAACTAATTCAGATAAGAAATCAGAAAGCCAAACAGTTTTGGTTTCTATTATCCTTTCAGACATTAAAATGCCATTTTAATGCAGTCATTAAAATGTGCTATTCACCTGGTGGGAAAAAAATAATAAATGCCTGCTAATATTTTTCACTCTTCTCATGTAAATGAAGCAGCTTTACAAAGTTGCCATTTTCTTTTTCTGATGTTTTACCAAGACAAATTAAAGATTATCATTATAGCTCAGGATCAGTGCAAAGGATTGTCTTAGCCCCGTGGAAAGTAGCATAAGGCATGTGTATGATATCACATCTCTTTTGCACCAGAGGAAGCATGATGGTTCTTCCTACTGTTTTAAGATGTAGACAGCATTGCTCTCTGCAATGTTGTGAGGCTGCTACTGGGGGTTTGGACTAAGGAAACGACCACTCCCTACCCTGACAATTTCGCTGAAGAAATCTGCATTGCAGAAAGTACTTGGAACTTCCAACCTAACTTCCTCAGCCAGACTGTAACTAGCATTCAGGAGAGGAGAGGCTCTCTGTGTCTTCTTACTCTAGTACAGGGCCAAACTATGGCTGTCCCTATATATCCATATAGATGCACAATAATCTTTTCCTGTGTTATGCAGTACACGTATATTCTAGAGCAAAGTAGTACATTGGAATGCAAGGTCAAAATGATTAAGGCAGAAAGTTTAAAAGAAAAAGTGTTCTGTGAATGACCATCCACCGATTAAGTGTCTATACATCAGTTTTACCTCTCAAAGTAAATACTGTTCATCACTGTCACTGTAATATGTAGCAGAATGAGGAAGGCTAATTTCCTGCTTCTCCCAGTTTATAGCACATATTACAGTACAGTAGCATTGTACTTGAAGGATGCCATTATCCCAGTATTACACACTCATATGCCATTTTATATATTTCTGTCATGATAAATATAACTGAGGATAGAAGCAGGTCACATGGCTACGGAGGATAAGCCAGCAGAGCCAAACTGTTCCCAGGAATTCTTCGAGAGGTTATTGAAGAACTGATTGAGTCATCTTTAACTAAGTAGTATTTCAATGTATATTTGGTTCTTATCTTCATATTATTTATGCTGAGTAGTTCAATAGCCACACGATTGTTGCAATGAGATGAGGTTATGATTTTCATCATCTCCCACTTTAGAATCATAAAATATCAGGGTTGGAAGGGACCTCAGGAGATCATCTAATCCAACCCCCTGCTCAAAGCAGGACCAATCCCCAACTAAATCATCCCAGCCAGGGCTTTGTCAAGCCTGAACTTAAAAACCTCTAAGGAAGAAGATTCCACCACCTCGCTAGGTAACTCATCCTAGTGCTTCGCCACCCTCCTAGTGAACAAGTTTTTCCTAATATCCAACCTAACCCTCCCACACTGCAACTTGAGACCATTACTCCTTGTTCTGTCATCTGGTACCACTGAGAACAGTCTAGATCCATCCTCTTTGGAACCCCCTTTCAGGTAGTTGAAAGTAGCTATCAAAACCCCTCTCATTCTTCTCTTCTGCAGACTAAATAAGCCCAGTTCCCTCAGCCTCTCCTCCTAAATCATGTGCTCCAGCCCCTAATAATTTGTGTTGCCCTCTGCTGGACTCTTTCCAATTTTTCCACATCCTTCTTGTAGTGTGAGGCTCAAAACTGGACACAGTACTCCAGATGAGGCCTCACCAATACCGAATAGAGGGGAATGATCATGTCCCTTGATCTGCTGGCAATGATCCTACTTATACAGCCCAAAATGCCATTAGCCTTCTTGGCAACAAGGGTACACTGTTGACTCATACTCAGCTTCTTGTCCACTGTAACCCTTAGGTCCTTTTCTGCAGAACTGCTGTATAGCCACTCTGTCCTTAGTCTGCAGCAGTGCATGGGATTCTTCCGTCCTAAGTGCAGGAGTCTGCACTTGTCCTTGTTGAACCTCATCAGATTTCTTTTGGCCTAATCCTCTAATTTGTCTAGGTCCCTCTGGATCCTATCCCTACCCTCCAGTGTATCTACCACTCCTCCCAGTTTAGTGTCATCTGCAAACTTCCTGAGGGTGCAATACACACCATCCTCCAGATCATTAATGATTGCTTGTTTCTGGTGGTTATCTCACGTATTTTGTTTGTTTGTTTTTGTTTTTCATTACGTTTTAAAACACCTCACATGCATCCGACGAAGTGGGTATTCACCCACGAAAGCTCATGCTCCAAAACATCTGTTAGTCTATAAGGTGCCACAGAACTCTTTGCTACCTTTTGAGGAGTGCTGCTCTCCTTACTTCTATGTGATTGTTTAGATGTAGCTGATTTTAGAAGAGTTAGAACTGGTCAAAAATAAACAAAAAAAAATCCCAAATTGCTTGCCTGTAAAGCTTCAAACATTTTTGTTTCAAAATATTTATTGCAGAATCACTGGATTAAGATTTTTTGCAATTTTTTAAAAAACAAAGTAGAAAAATTGGCGTGGGTGTGAGGGGTTAGTAAACAAGAGCTGCCAATCACCATTTAGATATTTTTGTGATATTTTTAAAAACATTTTTAAAATATCCAAAAGGATGATATTTTTCATGAAAAATTTGACAAGGTCAACAACTTTTTGCAAAAACAAACAAACAAACCACAACTTTCAAAAAGGTCATTTCTTGATTAAAAATTTGTCACTTGAAAGATGTTGGCCAGCCTCAACTAACATACATTTCAATTCTAACCATACAGTTACTGACTTATCAATTAGCACAATGTAAGTGTTCCATTCTATGTTTAACATTAATCCCTCTGTCTAATTCTTGCAGGTGGGTTTACGGCAGTCCTATCCAAGAATGTTGCCATCTTTTCTCTGAGGATCATTCTATATGACAGATTAATATTTCAAGAGGTACAAGAGTGCAAATGTTTTAGACCTAGTCAATCGTTCACACTGCAGTCTGTGGATAGCAGTAAAAGAGCTTTCACCCATTTCATAAATTGTTGGCCTATTCCCAGTGTACTCAGCATTGTCCATTCCAACCTATCAAAAAATTTTCTCTCTATCTAGAGATTGAAGAGCCAAGGTTTATTCTCTGAGCAGTGAAGTAGAGTATTTGTAGCTCTTTTTGTATATTGTCTGTCAAGTGTTTATCCCTAATTAACCTATGTTTGTCCCAGTTACTTATTAGGGGTCCTACATTCAGCCTGTGACTTCAGAGCATCTTCCACTGATTGCATGAAAGCTGGAAGGCTGCTACCTCAGGCAGTTAATAATCATTTTACAGTCTCGGTCTTTGCATGTCAACATATCAGAAAAGATATGATCGGGGGAAAACTAGAAAAAGGGATAATGTAGTGCCCATCTTTTAAAAAAGGAGGATCTGGGGAACCACAGGCCAATCAGCCTCACCTCAGTTTCTGGAAAAATCATGGAGCAGGTCCTCAAGGAATCAATTCTGAAGCACTTAGAGGAGAGGCAAGTGATCTGGAACAGTCAGCATGGATTCACCAAGGGCAAGTCTGCCTGAATAACATAATTGCCTTCTATGATAAGATAACTGGCTCTGTGGATGAGGGGAAAGCAGTGGATATGTTATTCCTTGACTTTAGCAAAGCTTTTGATATGGTGGATAGAAAGCTGGCTACATCGTCGGGCTCAACGGGTAGTGATCAATGGCTCCATGTCTAGTTGGCAGCTGGTATCAAGTGGAGTGCCCCAAGGGTCGGTCCTGGGGCCAGTTCTGTTCTATATCTTCATTAATGATCTGGAGGATGGCTTGGATTGCACCCTCATCAAGTTTGCAGATAACACTAAACTGGGAGGAGTGGTAGATATGCTGGAGGGTAGGGATAGGATACAGAGGGACCTAGACAAATTAGAGGATTGGGCCAAAAAAAATCTGATAAGGTTCAACAAGGACAAGTGCAGAGTCCTGCACTTAGGACGGAAGAATCCCATGCACTGCTACAGACTAGGGACAGAATGGCTACACCGCAGTTCTGCAGAAAAGGACCCAGGGGTTACAGTGGACGAGAAGCTGGGTATGAGTCAGTGTGCCCTTGTTGCCGAGAAGGCTAATGGCATTTTGGGCTATATAAGTAGAATCATTGCCAGCAGATCGAGGGACATGATCATTCCCCTCTATTCAGCTTTGGTGAGGCCTCATCTGGAGTACTGTGTCCAGTTTTGGGCCTCACACTACAAGAAGGATGTGGAAAAATTGGAAAGAGTCCAGCAGAGGGCAACACAAATTATTAGGGGCTGGAGCACATGATTTAGGAGGAGAGGCTGAGGGAACTGGGCTTATTTAGTCTGCAGAAGAGAAGAATGAGAGGGGTTTTGATAGCTACTTTCAACTACCTGAAAGGGGGTTCCAAAGAGGATGGATCTAGACTGTTCTCAGTGGTACCAGATGACAGAACAAGGAGTAATGGTCTCAAGTTGCAGTGTGGGAGGGTTAGGTTGGATATTAGGAAAAACTTGTTCACTAGGAGGGTGGCGAAGCACTAGGATGAGTTACCTAGGGAGGTGGTGGAATCTTCTTCCTTAGAGATTTTTAAGTTCAGGCTTGACAAAGCCCTGGCTGGGATGATTTAGTTGGGGATTGGTCCTGCTTTGAGCAGGGGGTTGGATTAGATGACCTCCTGAGGTCCCTTCCAACCCTGATATTCTATGATTCTAAGATTCAATGTTTGTCAGTACTTGCTCTGCAACCCTGGGTTTCCCACAATGATTTATTGCTGTAGCTCCCAGCCTGGGATGCTTACAGGCAGCCTATGGTATAGGACCTGCATGCTTGAAGTGTCTGTGTGATGGACAGCTCTGATTCAGCAACTTTGACCCCAGGAGCCTGTCTACAGCATCACAGCAGCTTCCAGAAGCCATGGTTATAACTAGCAAATGGACCCCAACACATTCACAGTTCTGAATTTTCCCAAAACAGTGTCCCCTGCATGGTCCAGTCATCTGCTGGACAGTTCAGAGAAATGATAAGGTCCGTTTTTTCTTCTAAAGACAAAAGCACATCCCAGCTTATTAACTTAATTGGGATAAATACACCCTTCACTGCAAACAGAGCACTGAGTTGGCTTACAGTAAAAATAAAACAAATTTATTAACTGGACATAGGTTAAGTGATGCCAAGTCAAAGGAATCAAGTTAGAAATAAAAGTGAAAAAAAAAACCATCTAGAAGTCTAAAACAATCTAGCAAGATACAAGTTCTGTTCAGGATGGTTTCTCTCACCAGTATTTAGCCTTAGATGGAGTTTACCACCCGCTTTGGGCTGCATTCCCAAGCAACCCGACTCCGAGAAGACCCGGTCCCGGCGCGCCGGGGGCCGCTACCGGCCTCACACCGTCCACGGGCACCTCTTAACGGTTTCACGCCCTCTTGAACTCTCTCTTCAAAGTTCTTTTCAACTTTCCCTTACGGTACTTGTTGACTATCGGTCTCGTGCCGGTATTTAGCATTAGATGGAGTTTACCACCCGCTTTGGGCTGCATTCCCAAGCAACCCGACTCCGAGAAGACCCGGTCCCGGCGCGCCAGTGTTTCTTCCCAGCCATAGCTGACTTTCCCTCAGTCAGCACCTTTTACAGAAGTAGAAGATGCTGACTCCCCTTGTCTTACTAGGTGAAAGATCTTTGCCTAAGCAGGTTTCTCATTCTCATCTACATTCACTTCCCAGAGACTTCAACTAAGAGGTGCGGGAAGGTCTGAAGTACCCAATTTTCTTATCTTGCAAGAGCTATGCTCCCTTGTGTTTGTCGGTTGATGGATGCCAAAGATGGCTTCTGTTCTTGCTTATATCTTCCAAAGTTCAATTACCTGGTTTCAAGAGGCAGGATGGCCACATGCTGTTCTTCCCTTCATGTGAACTTCACATCTGATTGCATGTAAATAGAGCTTCCATTGTTTTTTGGTCAGACCTTGCTTAATTTCATTGGAGACAGGCGATGTTCCCTCCTGTCTGAGAGAGACCTGTTTCTCTCTTTGTTTGGACACAGACTTTAAAGCCTAATATCAATTTGTTTCCAGAATGCATACATTTTACAAGGATATTAATCACAAATGTGTCACAGGCTTTCATAAAAATATCATTCTGTATACTTCTATAATACATTAATATTACATACAATCACTTGATTAAGTGACTCATCACCTGAGGTTCAGCCCCCACCCCCCATCTTTATAGACCAGTAAAATTTTGAAAAATATTCTTTGAAAAGTAAAACCCAGATCAACCTTCTCTCTTCTGCTGGGGCATAGATGCCAGGTCATCTCCTCCCCCTACTTGTTAGTTTTGTTTACCTGATATGTAAAATAAAATAAAATAAAAATAAAATAATAATAAAAACAATAATAAATGATACCTCACAAAGCATATTTTGTACAATGATTATTACGATTGTGTGTAGGGTGTGACTATGAGATGCTTAGGGTCAAATATGCCCTCAAGTTATCTGTTTGATATTAACCTGCTGGACTGCCTGGAGTTAAACCAGAGGAGACTGTAAAGGGGGAACCCACAAGAAACAAAACAATAAAGATGAGGCTCATTGAGAAAACAAAGGGTGGGCCACCAAGGAAGAAACTGTCTGTCTGACTCCATCCAGGCTAGAACAGTTTACTCTTCCTCAAGGCCAGATTCTTGGATCAAAGGGGAACTACAACCTCAAAGACCCTAGAAAAGAGAGGGGGCTTGGGTGAGCTAGTAGGGGCAGCTGATGGGGACAGTCAAAAGCTGTCAGACTGACACAAACAGACAGATGTTGCAAGCAGGACAGGTTGTTTCTAACTGCCAGAGATGGTGTTACCTGAGCTGACAGGAATTTACAAAAATGTAGGTAATACCCAGGTGCATGCCTTTGCTCTTTGTGCCGTGGAGACTTAAACTAATGCTTTGCTTTCAAGATGCTGTTTCTGTGTCGCTACAAATGTATGCAGCAACAGGACCCTGAAAGGAAATTCTTAGAGGTGCCAAAACACATTTGGGACTGTCTCGTTAACGTGGCTGGGAATGAGAGGGGATACAGCCCGAAGATCCAGTCTGAGATTAGTTGGACTGCATGGCTCCCACACAAAGGAAGGTGCAGGGAGCCAGGCCTGTCACTTAATAGGTGAATTTGAGAGGGATTGAAAAATGTCCAAAGGCACAGTTTGCTCCATAGCCATGAGAGAGGGTATGGAAGAGGCTGATTTCTCTTTCACAAACTCAGAGGGCCATATTCTCTAGCTCACTCTGTTCCCTTTGTGCATTCAGATGTCTCAAAGGGACTGGAGCCTTCCTATAACTCCACATGTAAGGACTGCCTAGGTGTGGCAGGAGCCTCCAGAGGGAGCCTCCAGAGGGCAGAACCAGAATAGCCAGATCATACATTTAATCTCCGCAACACCCGAACAGGGGCTGCTAACAGGAAGTTTCGCCAGGGAGCTCTCCAGGTGAAGGAGGAGCAAATACAACACCCTTGGGGTAAGTGACTGTCTGTAGTGTGTGTTTGTGGGTTACTCACTGTGTGCTGAGCTTGTGTTTGTCCGTTTGTTTCTTTGGTTGTTTGTTTGAAGGACCGTGTGCTGTGGCTGGCATTTAGAAGCTGTGAGCTTCAAAGGAAGGTTTGAAAGCTAGAAGCCTCTTCTAACTGGCTGAGCCTTAGTCAGTGGGCGGGGCTATCAAGCAGGCCAGGGCTTTATAAAGCAGTGCGCAAGCAACCAGGGAGCTTTGCAAACAGGGCCTGCTAACAGGGAGTTTCACCAGGGAGTTAGGAAGGGGAGTGGGAAGGGGGCAAAGGCCCCGTGCTGTTACTTTTGCTTTAAAACCTATAAACTAAACTACAGTCAAAACTTCTTGCTTTAAACAACCCCTTTATTAACTAGGAGACCATGCAGGCAGAAGCCCAGCAGCAGAGTGGGGGCTATCCAGTTTATTGTGCTGAGTGCAGCATGTATGATTACCTACCCTGTGGGCGGTGGCCTATGTGTGCAAGCGGTGCAATGAGCTCCTGGCCCTCAGAGACCATATACGGACTTTGGAGGCCAGGGTGGCGGAACTGGAGGAGCTAAGGGAGGCAGAGAGGTATGTTGAAGAGGCTTTCCGGGACACTGTAGAATTGTCCCACCTCTGGTCAGACAGCCCCTGCGTTGTTGAGGAGGATGAAAGGCCCAGGGAAGCAAAGTCAACGGGAGCAGAGGGAAACCTTCCCATAGTTGGGACCCTCCTTCCAGATGGTGTTGGGGTATGCTTTCGCACTGAGGTTACCTCTCTGGGGGAGGGAACTCCAGTTACTAGGAAAAGGCAGGTGTTAGTAATGGGAGATTTGATCATTAGAAACATAGATAGCTGGGTTTGTGATGACCAGGAGAACCGTAAGGTGACTGCCTGCCTGGTGCGAAGGTTGCAGATCTCTCGAGGCATCTAGACAGACTTATGTGTAGTGCTGGGGAGGAGCCGGTGGTCATGGTACATGTAGGTACCAATGACATTTTATTCATAAGTGATCTGGAGAAAGGGGTAAAAACTGAGGTGTCAAAGTTTGCAGATGATACTAAACTGCTCAAGATAGTTAAGACCAAAGCAGACTGTGAAGAACTTCAAAAAGATTTCACAAAACTAAGTAACTGGGCAACAAAATGGCAAATGAAATTTAATGTGGATAAATGTAAAGTAATGCACATTGGAAAAAGTAACCCCAACTATACATACAATATGATGGGGGCTAATTTAGCTACAACAAATCAGGAAAAAGTTCTTTGAGTCATCGTGGATAGTTCTCTGAAGATGTCCATGCGGTGTGCAGAGGCGGTCAAAAAAGCAAACAGGATGTTAGGAATCATTAAAAAAGGATAGAGAATAAGACAGAGAATATATTATTGCCCTTATATAAATCCATGGTACATTCACATCTTGAATACTGCATACAGATGTGGTCTCCACATATCAAAAAAGATATACTGGCACTAGAAAAGGTTCAGAGAAGGGCAACTAAAATGATTAGGGGTTTGGAGTGAGTCCCATATGAGGAGAGATTAAAGAGGCTAGGACTTTGCAGCTTGGAAAAGAGGACACTAAGAGGGGATATGATAGAGGTATATAAAATTATGAGTGTTGTGGAGAAAGTGGATAAGGAAAAGTTATTTACTTATTCCCATAATACAAGAACTAGGGGTCACCAAATGAAATTAATAGGCAGCACGTTTAAAACAAATAAAAGGAAGTTCTTCTTCACACAGCACACAGTCAGCTTGTGGAACTCCTTACCTGAGGAGGTTATGAAGGCTAGGACTATAACAGCGTTTAAAAGAGAACCTCCATGAATTTATCTAGTTAAGTCCATTAATGGCTACTAGCCACGATGGGTAAGGAATGGTGTCCCTAGACTCTGTTTGTTTGTCAGAGGGTGGAAATGGATGGCAGGAGACAGATCACTTGATCATTACCTGTTGGGTTCACTCCCTCTGGGGCACCTGGCATTGGCCACTGTCAGTAGACAGGATACTGGGCTAGATGGACTTTTGGTCTGACCCAGTACGGCCGTTCTTATGTTAACACCTGGCATAAGAGGCATGCAAAGAGGCATCTTGAGGGTGAGGAGAAAGAATACCCATAATGCAATGGACTCCAGAGCTATCACTTGCTGTGAGCTGGTCCAATGGCGACCAAGGCGAACATGTGTAAGTTAGAGCAGCCAGCCCTTACACTGCTCTAATCTGCGCTGGGCCAAAAACTATGGAGTCTTAAGCAATTGCCTTACAATCCCATTGTAATAAAGCCCTCAGATGGCCAGGTGGCCCAGCGGGGAGTGCACCCAACATCACCTCTCAGCGGCAAGGCCTTTCTTTACAGTTCCTCGAAAAGTGACCAGCACATCCCTCTGGCAGCGGCTCCTACGCAGGGGGTGGGGGCAGAGTCAGTGCTCAAGACGGGGGCAGCGCACAGGGACCCCCTATTCTCCCCGCCCCCAGGGGCCACAGGTAGGGTGCCAGCCGCTTCTGGGAGCGGCACGAAGCAATGGCAGGCAGGAAGTCTGCCTTAGTCCCACTGTGCTGCCAGACTGTTAGCACCCAAAATCTCCCAGTAGCCTCTGGGAGATAGGGCTTGATTCCAGAAGACTCCCAGCTGGGTTGGCAACCCTAGCTCCAACCCAAAGCCGTATGAGATTCAGCAATGTCCAGCACCCTGGAGTGCCCTTGGAGTTACCCCCCACCCCCTCTGGATCACCTCCTACCATCTCTCTCTCCCCCACCGGTACAAGCCCAATTCAAGGTAACAAAAGAAAAATAAATGAGACCAAAATCTTCAGCCCCAACTGCGCTCAGCATGCAGTCCTACTCCCCACCAAGAGGCTTCTTTAGTACCCTTGTCCAGGAGCTCTCAGGGTAGGTGTATCTTCTTCCCCAGTCTCTCTATGACTGAGCTGGGATGCTCCCTTTTAAGCTTCCTCTCCATAAGAACATAAGAAAGGCCGTACCGGGTCAGACCAAAGGTCCATCTAGCCCAGTATCTGTCTACCGACAGTGGCCAATGCCAGGTGCCCCTGAGGGAGTGAACCTAAAAGGCAACGATCAAGTGATCTCTCTCCTGCCATCCATCTCCATCCTCTGACGAACAGAGGCTAGGGACACCATTCTTACCCATCCTGGCTAATAGCCATTTATGGACTTAGCCACCATGAATTTATCCAGTCCCCTTTTAAACATTGTTATAGTCCTAGCCTTCACAACCTCCTCAGGTAAGGAGTTCCACAAGTTGACTGTGCGCTGCGTGAAGAAGAATTTCCTTTTATTTGTTTTAAACCTGCTGCCTATTAATTTCATTTGGTGACCCCTAGTTCTTGTATTATAGGAATAAGTAAATAACTTTTCCTTATCCACTTTCTCAACATCACTCATGATTTTATATACCTCTATCATGTCCCCCCTTAGTCTTCTCTTTTCCAAACTGAAGAGTCCTAGCCTCTTTAATCTTTCCTCATATGGGACCCTCTCTAAACCCCTAATCATTTTAGTTGCTCTTTTCTGAACCTTTTCTAGTGCTAGAATATCTTTTTTGAGGTGAGGAGACCACATCTGTACACAGTATTCGAGATGTGGGCGTACCATAGATTTATATAAGGGCAATAATATATTCTCAGTCTTATTCTCTATCCCCTTTTTAATGATTCCTAACATCCTGTTTGCTTTTTTGACCGCCTCTGCACACTGCGTGGACATCTTCAGAGAACTATCCACGATAACTCCAAGATCTTTTTCCTGACTCGTTGTAGCTAAATTAGCCCCCATCATGTTGTATGTATAGTTGGGGTTATTTTTTTCCAATGTGCATTACTTTACATTTATCCACATTAAATTTCATTTGCCATTTTGTTGCCCAATCACTTAGTTTTGTGAGATCTTTTTGAAGTTCTTCACAATCTGCTTTGGTCTTAACTATCTTGAGTAGTTTAGTATCATCTGCAAACTTTGCCACCTCACTGTTTACCCCTTTCTCCAGATCATTTATGAATAAATTGAATAGGATTGGTCCTAGGACTGACCCTTGGGGAACATCACTAGTTACCCCTCTCCATTCTGAGAATTTACCATTAATTCCTACCCTTTGTTCCCTGTCCATTAACCAGTTCTCAATCCATGAAAGGACCTTTCCTTTTATCCCATGACAGCTTAATTTACGTAAGAGCCTTTGGTGAGGGACCTTGTCAAAGGCTTTCTGGAAATCTAAGTACACTATGTCCACCGGATCCCCCTTGTCCACATGTTTGTTGACCCCTTCAAAGAACTCTAATAGATTAGTAAGACACGATTTCCCTTTACAGAAACCATGTTGACTATTGCTCAAGAGTTTATGTTTTTCTATGTATCTGACAATTTTATTCTTTACTATTGTTTCAACTAATTTGCCCGGTACCGACGTTAGACTTACCGGTCTGTAATTGCCGGGATCACCCCTAGAGCCCTTTTTAAATATTGGCGTTACATTAGCTAACTTCCAGTCATTGGGTACCGAAGCCGATTTAAAGGACAGGTTACAAACCTTAGTTAATAGTTCCGCAACTTCACATTTGAGTTCTTTCAGAACTCTTGGGTGAATGCCATCTGGTCCCGGTGACTTGTTAATGTTGAGTTTATCAATTAATTCCAAAACCTCCTCTAGTGACACTTCAATCTGTGACAGTTCCTCAGATTTGTCACCTACAAAAGCCAGCTCAGGTTTGGGAATCTCCCTAACATCCTCAGCCGTGAAGACTGAAGCAAAGAATCCATTTAGTTTCTCCGCAATGACTTTATCATCTTTAAGCGCTCCTTTTGAATTTTGATCATCAAGGGGCCCCACTGGTTGTTTAGCAGGCTTCCTGCTTCTGATGTACTTAAAAAACATTTTGTTATTACCTTTGGAGTTTTTGGCTAGCCGTTCTTCAAACTCCTCTTTGGCTTTTCTTATTACACTCTTGCACTTAAGTTGGCAGTGTTTGTGCTCCTTTCTATTTGCCTCACTAGGATTTGACTTCCACTTTTTAAAGGAAGTCTTTTTATCTCTCATTGCTTCTTTTACATGGTTGTTAAGCCACGGTGGCTCTTTTTTAGTTCTCTTACTGTTTTTCTTAATTTGGGGTATACATTGAAGTTGGGCCTCTATTATGGTGTCTTTAAAAAGGGCCCACGCAACTTGCAGGGATTTCACTTTAGTCACTGTACCTTTTAACTTTTGTCTAACTAACCCCCTCATTTTTGTATAGTTCCCCCTTTTGAAATTAAAGGCCACAGTGTTGGGCAGTTGAGATGTTCTTCCCCTCACAGGGATGTTGAATGCTATTATATTATGGTCACTATTTCCAAGCGGTCCTGCTATAGTTACCTCTTGGACCAGCTCCTGCGCTCCACTCAAGATTAAATCTAGAGTCGCCTCTCCCCGTGTGGGTTCCCGTACCAGCTGCTCCATGAAGCAGTCATTTAAAGTATCGAGAAATTTTATCTCGGCATTTCGTCCTGAAGTGAAATGTTCCCAGTCAATATGGGGATAATTGAAATCCCCCACTATTATTGGGTTCTTAATTTTGATAGCCTCTCTAATTTCCCTTAGCATTTCATCATCACTATTACTGTCCTGGTCAGGTGGTCGATAATAGATCCCTACTGTTATATTTTTACTAGAGCATGAAATTTCTATCCATAGAGACTCTATGGAACCTGTGGATTCGCTTAAGATTTTTACTTCATTTGAATCTACACTTTCTTTAACATATAGTGCCACTCCTCCCCCTGCACGGCCTGTTCTGTCCTTCCGATATATTTTGTACCCCGGAATGATTGTGTCCCATTGATTGCTCTCAGTCCACCAGGTTTCTCTCCAGTTGGAGCAAGCTCTGCAGGTCTGGAGGGGGTGGAGCTACCTGGGCCAAGTATTGTCCTTTAACCTCTTCAGGCCCAGCCTGGGGCTTCATAGACCCTATCACACCTGTACCTAGGCACGGCTGTGCTCAACTTCTGTCAGCCCAGATTTAGATTCTCTACTTAATTATTTTTTTTAAGTGCTTGGGACCTTTTAGGGACTAATGTCAGAAGTATGTTTCCCTAAAGTCTACCTGAGTGTGGGATGGAGGAAGATTATGAAGAGAGATGTTTTTGCTGCCTTCTCCAAGCTCGGGCAGCCATGTCTCACCACTCACTCAGTGGGGCTTTGGAGAAGAGGGGAAAGCAGTGGATGTGCTATTTCTGGACTTTAGCAAAGCTTTTGATACAGTCTCCCACAGTATTCTTGCCAGCAAGTTAAAGAAGTATGGGCTGGATGAATGGACGGTAAGGTGGATAGAAAACTGGCTAGATGGTCGGGCTCAACGGGTAGTGATCAATGGTTCCATGTCTAGTTGGCAGCCGGTATCAAGTGGAGTGCCCCAAGGGTCGGTGCTGGGGCCGGTTTTATTCAATATCTTCATTAACGATCTGGAGGATGGTGTGGACTGCACCCTTAGCAAGTTTGCAGATGACACTAAACTGGGAGGAGAGGTTGATACGCTGGAGGGTAGGGCTAGGATACAGAGAGACCTAGACAAATTAGAGGATTGGGCCAAAAGAAATATGATGAGGTTCAACAAGGACAAGTGCAGAGTCCTGCACTTAGGACGGAAGAATCCCATGCACTGCTACAGACTAGGGACTGAATGGCTGGGCAGCAGTTCTGCAGAAAAGGACCTAGGGGTTACGGTGGATGAAAAGCTGAATATGAGTCAACAGTGTGACCTTGTTGCCAAAAAGGCTAATGGCATTTTGGGTTGTATAAGTAGGGGCATTTCCAGCAGATCGAGGGATGTGATCATTCCCCTCTACTCAGCACTGGTGAGGCCTCATTTGGAGTACTGTGTCCAGTTTTGGGCCCCACGCTACAAGAAGGATGTGGACAAATTGGAGAGAGTCCAGCGGAGGGCAACAAAAATGATTAGGGGGCTGGAGCACATGACTTATGAGGAGAGGCTGAGGGAACTGGGATTGTTTAGTCTGCAGAAGAGAAGAATGAGGGGGGATTTGATAGCTGCTTTCAACTACCTGAAAGGGGGTTCCAAAGAGGATGGATCTAGACTGTTCTCAGTGGTAGAAGATGACAGAACAAGGAGTAATGGTCTCAAGTTGCAGAGGGGGAGGTTTAGGTTGGACATTAGGAAAAACTTTTTCACTAGTAGGGTGGTGAAGAACTGGAATGGGTTACCTAGGGAGGTAGTGGAATCTCCTTCCTTAGAGGTTTTTAAGGTCAGGCTTGACAAAGCCCTGGCTGGGATGATTTAGTTGGGTTTGGTCCTGCTTTGAGCAGGGGGTTGGACTAGATGACCTCCTGAGGTCCCTTCCAACCCTGAGATTCTATGATTCTATGACACTTATTTATCTGAAAAGCCCTTGAAGTATATGGGGGGGGGGGGAAATCCACAGATATAAAAAGCTTTGTTGGGATTATTAATGCAACAAGTTACAAAATATCTGCAGCTGCTCTCAAAGTAGGTTATTTCTCAGCAATATTTCCCTGTGTTCTCTTTTACATATAGAAGGGAGATAAAAAATAAAAATACAATAGATTTATAGCAAAGATGATGTACTGAACCCTGGTTTTGTTTCTATTCATATTGTTCCATATTCACTTTCATTACTAGGTTTAATCTTTTACACTACTGGATTGCCAATCACCTATGTCTCTGCCACTTAATATTTCCCCCTTTTTGTTCTTCAGTATAATTTCCTCTCAGGAATTAAATTAAAACAGGAATAGAGAGTAAGCCATGCCCCACTTCTATGTAATATGTAGATATAAATACATTATACCATGTACACAGGGATTTGGCAAGCATTTTCCTCATATTTAGAGTAAAGCTGCATTAAATGCACTGTTTCATTAAAGCTAGTGCTGTTGCTGTCATATTGTCATCTGATTTTTTATTTCTATAATTTTCTATTTCAATCCAATTCATTCTACCTATTGGATAATTACTTAAGAGCTAAAGCACAATAGTTACTCTCAAGCTTCCATAGTCTTCAATTCCAGGTTCTCTTCGATAATCTACCATAGTCTAATAAAGCGCCACCTAACACATGACAACATGTCTACAGCAAACGCTCCATTAAAAAAGATAAATTTCTTTCAAAAGATGTTACTTATGAAGTTTTTAGCACTTTGTCATAAATGACTAGGTGAGAAATTATGTAATAGAACACATGGCCTAGGGCTTGTAGAAAAATTTCCATCAAAACTAGATTTTTAGCCTAAATGTTGAAAATTTTCCAGAAAAACTTAATCAGATCTAATATTGACCCTAATCAAGCAAAGTATTAAAACATGTGACAAATCCCACAGAAGTCTATGTGACTTCTCATATGCATAATGTTAGGTGTGTGACTAAGAACTTTGCTGCTTTGGGACCATTATGAGTAAGATACATTAGAAAAGAGAGCAGCTCTTGCTTTGTATCATACTTTTAATCATCAAAGCAGTTTACAAACCATAACTAATCAATCCTGACAATATCCCCATTAGGTAGGTAAATATGGTACTCTTTTATTTATTATTTTTGCACAGTTGAAGAAAAACAATCTACCTAAATCCAAGGCCAAAGAGTAAATCAAGCAGAGCAGAGATTAGAACTCTATGTGAAAATAACCTTACCATTATATACCATAATGGAGGGGAATTCAGGGAACAGTTTTGACAGGACCAACTACTGGAACAATATTTGGGGGTCCAATTAATTCCATAGAATGAACTTGTCCCTAATTTAAACACCAGTGGATTTTACACGAAAAATGAGTTTGACCCATGGTTCTTGTTTAACTCAAATACAGCTTTGTTTATTATTATTATTTTTTGACTGATTATTTTGTTTTTCTAACTTGACTTTCTTTTTTACATGATCAGATTGCATAGACTATATAATGTCACAGTTCTGGTACAACATTTATCTTCACATTTGACAGGACAGTGAAAACTTCGTTATAGCTGAGTATGCCAGTGTAAGTACTAGAGACTGTCTGGATGCAACATTTATCTTTCAGTGTTCAATCTCCAACAAAGCAAAGGATTTTTTAATTGGTTTTTTTTTTAATTTAAGGCTTTCCACTCTAAGACTTCCATTTCAGCTGAAGTTTTGCAAACATGGTGCAGTATGGCCGAGTGGATAGACTGGAGTAGTAGGAATCCAGTCCCACTTCTGTCAAGTATCAGAGGGGTAGCCATGTTAGTCTGGGTCTGTAAAAGCACCAAAGAGTCCTGTGGCACCTTATAGACTAACAGACGTACTGGAGCATGAGCTTTCATGGGTGAATACCCACTTCGTCGGATGCATCTGACCCCTCACGGGGTGAGATGCATAGCAGGCTTCCCTTCAATGTCTGTGCCATTTGGCTTCCTACCACAGAGGAAAACAGCTTGCACTTCATGAATGAGCAGCATTCACAGCCTTCATTCATAAACAAGAACATCGCATGTGTTCCACATTGAACCACCTCAGATCCTTCCTTAGTTACTTTTCATAGCAGTCATTACTTATTTCAGAATAACCCTTTGCATCCTGGAACCAGGTAGCATCAAGGTGCTCTGCTACCTTGACAATGCCTGTGATTTTAGTATCCCATTCATAGATATCCTAACTTCTTACTGTTGTATATTTATTCTTTCCTAACTTCTTACTGTTGTATATTTATTCTTAGCTATGACAATTTATTAAACTAATGCAGATCAAACTTCCTAAGTGTTTAGAATGTTGCACTATTAAAATATCAATGTAAAATCAGAAAAGGACTAATAGATCTATTTTAGGTATTCACATGGCCTCATTACCATTGTATCTGAGCATCTCACAATCATGAATGTATTTATTCTCACAATATCTCTGGGAGGCGCTATTAGCCCCATATTACAGATCATCTAGTCTGACCTCCTGTATAAAGCAGGCCACAGAATATCAGCAATTGCATTACTATGAGGTCACTGTACTTCCTTGTTGTGACCTTAAGAATCCCTCAGTGTCAACTGGCATAGATCTTACTGCTCTGTCAGCAACTCCTGCCATACTGGACAACTCATTACACCTCACACACTAGTGTCATAGTATTTATCAATATAGAGTGTTGTGTGAGGTATCAGATGAAAGCTGGTGACATACTGGTCATTAATATTGTGGTGAAATGTATGTACTGACACTACATAAGGAATTGTGTATATACACTGACATTATGTTTTCATATCTGTAAGAAGGCAGAGTGCACAAACAGGTCTTCTGCCAGACAGAAGCATGTCTATTCACCAGTTCCAGTCTTCACTGTAAATTAAGCATTGTAGAACCAAACACAAAGGAAATCCCTTTTGCATATTAAGTCAACAGGAAAAACAGGTTGACCAGAGGAGATGAAGCCAACAGGGGAGAGCACACTGGAGCCTCAACCCCAGGGCTCATCTTGACTCTGTAAACAAAGACAATAAACTTTGAGATGTATAAGGAGCAGGAGGAGAACTTTTTGTCACGCATTTCCTGAGGAAACCCATTGAAGGGTATAGGGAGAAATCAAGAAAATCTGGATCCTGATATCACTGAAAAAAATCAGCAAACTCTGCAAGAGGTCTCAGAGTGAGAAACTATTTGAGATACAGGAGGTTAGTCTGTCAAAGTTATGATCAGTCTCTTAGAGTTTTATATTTTTTATTTGTAACCATCATTCTTAGTCAATACTCACTTGAATCTTTGAATCTCTATTCTTTATTAAGCATATACACAATGTGCCTAGCCTTTTAATAGTGTCATCATCAGCCAGGTGGAGAATCGGCAGTCCACCATCAAAATAAGTCAGTGGACATCATCAATGATATGCGACATAGTCTGAAGTTGACCACATCTGCATCCCGGGTCATTAGAAAAACCCCATTTAAGGAGATTAGGAGCACAGTTGCCCTGTCCTGTTCGAAACAGATTCAGAAATGACCACAGGTGCCTTGGCAGATCAAAACCTGGTTGACAGATGGTTGGGTCAGTGACGAGAGAGTGATTAACAACTGTTGTCACTGACCACTCGTTGCACCAAGAAGATTCCTCTGTCATGTCCTGTGGTGACCTAAATGACCATAAAGGGTGTCTAGAAGGGTGGTTGAAGATGTGTATGTACAAAGGCAGGTCGCTATTCTCACGGATCTTGGCCAGCAGCATGACAGAGGCCTTCTCACGACAAATATGGGGTGGTGCTACATTACTGAGTATCAGTAGCCATGGCAACAGAGTTGCCCGTAAAGTCCTGGTAACAATATGCACAGATTTCTTAAGCTGTACATCAACCAGCCTCGTGTGAGATGAGTGACATCAGACAGGAGCACAGTACTCTGCTGTTGAATAGCAGAGGGCAAGGGCTGATGTTCTAAGCTTCTGGGCTCCAAGTTGAACTGGCCAATTTTCTGAGCAGGTTGTTCAGAGTGCTGACTTTGGCTGCCATCTTCCTCAAGTGTCTGCGGTATGTTAATGACCTATCCAATATCACACCAAGGTAAATCAGGTTTGGATCATGATGCAGGCATTGGTCATTGAGTAAAATGTTTAACTCATGGCTTTCACTTGCATTATGCAGATGAAACCATCTTGGAAAAGCTCAGCTGCAGGTGCCATTGAATACAATAGTCTGCCATGAGCTTCATATCATTCAAGACCGTGTCAATTTCTGAGAAGTACTGAGGTTGGTAGCTGCAGCAGATGTCACCCACATAGATAAACTTGTGCAAGAGTGTAGCTGGCAGGTCATTGATATACACATTGAACAGTATCAGTGAAAGAACTGAGCCTTGAAGAAGTCCGTTGATCTAACACTTTCAAGAGATACAGCAGTTGCCCATGTGTACTTTAACCCCCCTGTTTTGGAGAAAGAGTTCTACTACTTCAGTCCCCCAACACTGGGCAATGTGAGAGTTTAAACAAAACACCTTTATGCCAAACTGTATCATAGGCGGTGGTCAAATCCAAGAAGACGGCTCCCATCTTTAGATTTTGTTGAAAACCATTTTTGATAAAGGTGGTCAAGGCCACGACATGATCACAGATGCTGCGTCCTTTCCTGAACCCTGTCTGCTTGACCTGCAAGACATCACCCAAATCTGGAGTGATTCATTGGAGGACCAAATACTCACACTGACAGCAAGGATATTGGGCAATAACTCAACACGTTGTAGGGGACCTTGCCCAGCTTAAGAATGGCAATTGCTTGACGCCAAGTGTGGGGGTAACTTCTTCTCATTAATGATCCATATGTAAAAGTTAGTAACCCACTGTGATGCTTTTGGTCCAAAGTGCTTGTTTCACTGCCTTGTTTCCCTTGTTCTTTCTACCAAAGTGATCAATTCTTAACACACATTCTATAAAGCCCAAAGGACACACCAATTTAAAATGTCTGATACAGAAGAGCTCCATGCCAATTCAGATATTTAAAAATCCTGGGTTATAGTCCCAGCTTTCCATTTACTTGTGATCTTGGGAAAGGCACCCTTAACCTCTCTGTGCCTCAATTTTATCACATATAAAGCACCTTATTGACAAGAGTATTGTCATGGTTAAGGAATATTTATAAAGTGTTTTGTTTGAAAGGTACCAAAGTGTTCCCCCGAAACAAAATTAAAGAAACTTATGAATTCAGGTACAAATATCAGAGGGATAGCCGTGTTAGTCTGGATCTGTAAAAGCAGCAAAGAGTCCTGTGGCACCTTATAGACTAACAGACGTATTGGAGCATGAGCTTTCGTGGGTGAATATCCACATTGTTGGATGCATGTAGTGGAAATATCCAGGGGCAGGTATATATATGCAAGCAAGAAGCAGGCTAGAGATAAAGAGGTTAGTTCAATCAATCAGGGAGGATGAGGCCCTGTTCTAGCAGTTGAGGTGTGAAAACCAAGGGAGGAGAAACTGCTTTTGTAGTTGGCTAGCCATTCACAGTCTTTGTTTAATCCTGAGCTGATGGTATCAAATTTACAGATGAACTGGAGCTCAGCAGTTTCTCTTTGAAGTCTGGTCCTGAAGTTTTTTTGTTGTAGGATGGCTACCTTTAAATCTGCTATTGTGTGTCCAGGGAGGTTGAAGTGTTATCCTACAGGTTTTTGTATATTGCCATTCCTAATATCTGACTTGTGTCCATTTATCCTTTTCCATAGGGACTGCCCGGTTTGGCCGATGTACAAAGCAGAGGGGCATTGCTGGCATATGATGGCGTATATTACATTGGTGGACGTGCAGGTGAACGAACCGGTGATGGTGTGGCTGATCTGGTTAGGTCCTGTGATGGTGTCGCTGGTGTAGATATGTGGGCAGAGTTGGCATTGAGGTTTGTTGCATGGATTGGTTCCTGAGTTAGAGTTACTATGGTGCAGTGTGCAGTTACTGGTGAGAATGCTTCAGGTTGGCATGTTGTCTGTGGGCGAGGACTGGCCTGCCACCCAAGGCCTGTGAAAGTGAGGGATCATTGTCCAGGATGGGTTGTAGATCCCTGATGATCCGTTGGAGAGGTTTTAGCTGGGGACTGTATGTGATGGCCAGTGGAGTTCTGATGGTTTCTTTCTTGGGTTTGTCTTGTAGTAGGAGGCTTCTGTGTACAGTTTTCTTGAGAATACACATACTGTAGCCTGCAGGAGTTTCCTTGACACAGACATTGTTAGTGTGACTTGTTCTTAGGGTAAAAATGTAAACAAAAACTGATGCATTCTCAGATAAAAGTAAAATTTGAGACTACACACACACTGTATCCTGCAGTAGCTCCCTTGACACAAACCTTGTTTGTGTGAGCTGCCTTAAGAGTACACATGTAAACAAGAAAGAAAAGTACAGTTTAGAAAAAATGTAGAAGACAAATTCTCTAGTGGTGCCAGTAGAGCTGCAGCCCTATTTACTTCAATAGAGTGGCAGCTGTTTACACCAGTGTAGAATTTAGTCCTATATTTTAAACAACTACCTTAGAAAACCCTGCCAAAAAAACCTAACCGGAGCCAAGTTTATAAGCCTTTAAACTTGACTTGTTAGATAAAAAATTGTTTAATTGGAAAGACAGCTTTTAGAAGAGTTCTGGGTTCTCCTCAAGATTCAGCAACTTCAAAAGGACTGCCTGCAGAGTCAGAGTGGTTTGCATTTAAACTGACAACATTATGAATGCTACCAAAGGCTTTAGGCTCTCACTGGGTTTTAAATCCTGAAGTACATCCTGATTTATTTAATGTTTCTTAGAGATAGAGAACAGAGTAGAAAGAAATCTTACAACTTCCCCCGTTTATTTCAGCTTCCATCTTTCAGCCAGAGATTACTTTTCACAGTGAAAATATATGCCTATACAAAACAACAAAAACAAAACTAATCAATCTTATGAAAAAGCAGCCTCTGATTCTCCAGTGCCTTGCACCTTATTTATTCACGCTTGTGCAAAGTGAGACTAAAACCCACTACCAAATCAGAATGATAGCATTGAACACCCATTTTGCATTGGTGTAAATCTTTGGTTCCCAAACTTTAGTCCTGCAGCTCCCTGTATTTTAAAACTTGGTGACCTCCCACAACCAAATACCATTAAAAAACCCCAACAACAACAAAACTCTCCAAACACTAGATTCAAGATTTCAGGACACTAAATTCAAGGGTGACACTAGAGTTGACATTTTTGCAACTTAATTCAACTGCATACAGTTTGTTTAATTATACAATTCAATCTAATCCATCTTTTTACAACTGTAATTTGAAAATACGGATTTCTTTTAGCACGCTTGGACAAGGTTTTTGTGAGACAAATGTGCCTGTTTCCAACTGCACCATATTTGGTTGAATCTCTTATAGTGCCAGACTTAAGTAGTTTTCCAAGTTTAAATGATTTCTATGTTTATTTTTCATATAAATCATTGCGGAAATCGAGAGTTGGAGAGATAACTGGATGCAAATGGAAACCGTATTTTCATTGCTTCATCAAAGAGCTCTTCACACATACCTTTAACAGGAATCCAGAAGTTTCTGTTTTGATAGATTTGAAAACCATGATCTTCAGTGTGTGCTCATTCAACAATTTAGTGATTTTCTTGAGATATTTAAGTTTGGAATGGAGTCGACAGTTACCAAGAATGGGTTTTGAATCCAGTTGGTATCTGGAGATTCACATTCAACTCCAGGAAAATATTCATCAAACTGGGAATACAGTCCAACAAATGAGTGAATATTTGGTCTTTAATAGTGTTTTGATCTCTTTCACACTGTTTTTAAAACAGTGGGTCTTAAACTTTTTTACTGGTGACCCCTTTCACACAGCAAGTCTAAACACACTTTTTAATATATTTAACACCATTATAAATACTGGAGGCAAGTGGGGTTTGGGGTGGAGGTTGACAGCTCATGATCCCCCATGTAATAATCTCACGACCCCCTGAAGGGTCCCGATCCCCAGTTTGAGCATCCCTGTTTTAAAATGTCTGATAAACATTGGAAACATCTTGGTAACAAACTTTTCGGCGTGGCATCTTGAAAGACAAAGCTTCTTCACAAAGCCTCTGATTTTCTCTCTTGAACCAAGTATATTTGTATTCCATCTTGCAATGTTAAGTTCAATGGATTTAATTTGCCAAATATGTCTACCAGGTAAGATATAGTAGTCAAGAAATTCACATCATGCATGTAATTTTCATGGTCTTTCTTCCCCCTCAAGGAAGAAATTTGGTGGTGTTAGTTTGTATTACTGAAACATGGTGGGATACTGACATGATTGAAGTGTTAAAAGCAATGGTTATAACCTAATTAGGAAGGATCAAGTGAGCAAAAGGGGTGGGGAAGTAGCACTCGCTGTCAAAAATGGCGCTACCTATTTCTGAGTCACTGACAACTCAGAAGAATATGATCTCGATTGCTTATACATTAATGTCCTAACTTATAAAAGCACAATTTGGGGTATTAGTTGTAGTCTTCTACAGACCACCAAATCGCACTAGGGAACAGGATGACCAGCTGCTTACGCTCCTATCTACAATGTGTAGGAAAAAAAGCTGCTCCTGGGAGAGTTCAGTTTTGGTGCCATGTCCTGGAGGTCTCATGCTGCCAATTCTAAAAACATCCTAGGAATTTCTAAATATTATAGACAATTTCCTAACTCAAAAAGCGATGCATCCAACATGGAGGATTTCTCTATTAGATCTTGTCATTGCAGATAAAGAACAACTGATGACAGAATTAAAAATTAATGGTAACTTAAGTACAAGTGATCACAACTTGATCACATTTATAATGTTCAAACAGACCAGACCAAAGTCCAGACCAGAAATACACACACACACACACACACGGTGCTTTAAATGCGCCAGTTTCACAAAGCTGAAAACAATTATGAGCCAAACCAGCTGGGAGAAAAATTCGGTCATAAAAGTGTGACTGTTAACTGGAAAGAATCCCAAAATTCAGGAAAGTGGCTATATGGTTTAAAAAGCCAACCTGGGTTAGCGGTGAAGTAAGGAAAGAGATTTTTTTATAAACAAATGGAAGAGAGTGGAAATTGATAGTAATGAATATAACTCAGAAGCTAGGAATTTTAGAAAATTGATAAGGGAAGCAAAGGGACATAAGAAGAAGTCTACTGAAGGGATGGTTTTTTTCTTAAGTGTATTAGGAACAAAAAGAATCCTAACAATGGAAACAGTAGAATTGCCAATAACAATGCAGAAAAGGCAGAAATGTTCAATAAATATTCTGTTCTGAATTTGGGGAAAACACTATATCATCTGTCTCCTAATATGGTGATAATGCTCTTTCAATTCCACTAGTATCTCTGAAGGATGTTAAACAGAAACTGATGAAGTCAGACTTTTAAAATCAGCAGGTCCAGATAACTTACATCCAAGAATTTAAAAGAGCTGGCTGAGGAGGTCACTGGGCTGTCAATGTTGATTTTCAATAAGTCTTAGAACACTGGGAAAGATCCATAAGACTGGAAGAAAGCTACTGTTGAGCTAATATTTAGAAGGATAAATGGGATGACCTGGGTAATTATAGGTCTGTCAATCTCACATTGATCCCGGGCATGATAATGCAGCTGCTAATAAGGGACTACGCCAATAAAGAATTAAAGGAGGGAAATAAAATTAATGTCAATCAACATAAGTTTATGCAAAATAGACTGTCAAACTAACTAGCTATATTTTTTGGTGAGTTTACAAATTTGGGTTGATAAAGATAATAGTGTTGATGTAATAAAATTATACTTCTGTAAGGCATTTGACTTCGTACCACATACCATTTTGATTTTAAAAGCTTAGAATGATAGAAAATTAATGTGGTGCACATTAAATAGATTAAAAAGTTGCTAACTGATGTTTTCAAAATGTAACTGTAAATGGGGAATCACCATTAAGTGGATGTGTGTCTAGTGGGGTCCCACAAGGGTTGGTTCTTGGTCCTATGCTATTTAACATTTTTATCATCGACCTGGAAGGAAACATAAAATCATCATTTATATATTTTGCAGATGATATCAACATTGGTGTGGTGGTAATAATGAAGAGGATAGGTCACTGATGCAGAGTGATTTGGATCACATGGTAAACTGGGTGCAAGCAAACCATATGTGTTTTAATATGTATAAGTGTAAATGTATACATCTAGGAAAAAAGAATGCAGGCCATACTTATAAGGTAGGGGATTCTATTCTGGCAGACAAGGACTCTGAGAAACATTTGTCAGTTGTGGTCGACAATCAGCAGAACATGAGCTCTCAGGGTGATACTGTGGCCAAAAGGGATTGTGTGATACAGGGATGTATAAACTGAGGAATCTAAGGTAAGGGTAAGAGAGGATATTTTGTCTCTGTATTTGGCTCTGGTGCAGCTGCTGCTTGAATACTATGTGCAGTTCTGGTGTCCACAATTTCAAGAAACATGTTGATAAATTGGAGAGGGTTCAGAGAAGAGCCACCAAATGATTAAAGGGTTAAAAAACCTGCCTTATAGTGATGGACTCAAAGAGCTACATCTATTTAGCTTATCACAGAGAAGGCTAAGGACAGAACTGATCACAGTCTATGTGTACGTACATGGGGAACAAATAGTTGATAATGGGCTTTTCAATCTAGCAGAGAAAGGTATAACACGATCCAAGAGCTGGAAGCTGAAGCTAGACTAACTGAGACTGCAAATAATGTGTAAAATTTTAAACAGTGAATTTAATTGCCATTGGAACAATTTACCAAGGGCTGTGGTGGATTCTCCATCACTGACAATTTTTAAAATCAAGATTCCATATTTATCTAAGATGTATGCTCTCAGAATTATTTTGTGGAAGTTCTATCGCTTGTGTTATACAGGAGGTCAGACTAGATGATCACAATGGAACCTTCTGACCTTGGAATCTATGAAAACTCTGATTTTGTCATACAATTCAAAAACATGTTGAAACACTTTTCCAGCTGACAACCACCTGACTTGGTTGTGTGCGGGCACAGCCCATCTCTTTGCACAGCACACTAAAACACATGCTTACTGCTCTGAATTTTATAAAATTAATAGTTTTAATCATGTCAAGGGCCTCCTATAATTCAGTTTGTGATATCTTCAATGCCAAAGGTTGCACTGTGTTCAGATAGTGGCTGGTACCACTTTATTTTCTTATGCTGCAACCCCACTTATCTTTCTGATCCTGACTGCTGCCCCATCAGTGCAGAGCACTCTCCTACATAGCCCACTCTCAGCCACTATGAATTTATCAAGCATCTTTAATATTTCCTCACCAGTTGTCGGGATTTGTTGCTGGTGTTGTTCTTTGCAAAGTAAAAGTTCTTCAACTATTACACATATAAATCTCACATAACATAGAAGCTGAGCCATATTGGATATGTCTGTGGATTCATCAAGCTGCATTGCTAAATACTGACTCTTAAATTCTTCTATCAACTGGTCCTGGACGTTTTCTGGAACGTCATCAGTGCATTAACAGATGCTATTGTTGATATAGTAATAGTTTTCGGTATCATAGTTGTTTGCTCCTCTGTCATAATTCTACACATGTCCATTGCTGCTGGAAATAGAAAGGCATGTGCTTGTTTTCACTTTGCATGTCCACAAAATAAAATGCCTCTAAGGCTTTTTGAGAAACAGTTGCCTCATGAGATAACTTTTTTTGTCGCTTTAATTCTTATTTCCAAAATGAGAGAGAGGGAAATGTCACAGCTCAATTATGATTTCTGGATGTTGGTTTCTTAATGTCTGTTGTTTCCCTGCCTCATACTTTCATTTACTCACGCCTGAAAACATGAGATATATTTCGGCTGTGGACTTTGTGCAGTAATATTGAGACACAAAAAATTAAACTATCATTGTACCATTTACTTCCATTTCATTTTAACTTTATTAAAATCATCTTCTTCAGCAGAACCTTTGCTATATGTAGGCTTAGTAATTGTTTTATTCAAAAGACAAGATGCACCCCGTCTATCCCTCAGTGCCTTTCCCATCTGCTAGTGCCGCTGCTGCCGTTGTCACTGGGAGCCTTTCCTTTCCCTCCACTCCAGCAGGGTGCTTTCAGCCAAGAGACATATTGCTGAATGCTTTCTCCCAACTGGGAATCTCTTTGGTGAAGCCCCCAACCCACCCCACACCACACCACCACAGGAGCAGAGGGCACAAGAAAGTCCCCCAGTGACAGCAGCAGCATAAATAGATAAAATAGGTGATTCTGAAACCTAGTTTAATAGTAAACTAGAAACAAAAAACCCACCAAAAAACAAAAATAGGCATCTCAATTACAACCCCGCCCCACCCCCCAAATACTCATGGCTTCCCCAAGGAGCTGCAGTTAACAGTTTGTGAAGTGCTGATATAAAGTGATCACACAAGGAGCAAGGAAGTGGAAAATCAGTCATTACTTGAGTCCTAGTCCACACGTAGTTTTTGTATTGGTGTAACTATGTTGGTCAGTGGTGTCATCTTTGTTTTCCCTTTATGCCAGTAAAATTCCTTGTGTTGATGCAGTATGCTGGCCTCTTCCTCTCAGGTGTTCTGACACCCTGCACTAGATTAAGAGAGAGGAGCAGGAAAAAAAAAAAGCTGATTCAGACAGGATGAAACAATCTCAAAGCCTATGCTGAGGCTGAATGGTAGGCCAACAGAACCTTCCTATCAGACTCCACTAAGGCTACCAAATCCCACCCCAAGGAGCTATCCCACCTTACTTTAGAACCAAGCACTGAGAAGAACTATCATCGTACTTGATGGACAGTTCCTGGCCTGAGTTATTCACACCTTTGTCACCTCTCAGCTGGACTACAACAATGCTATGTACGTGGGCATGAAACCTTCAGCACTTAGGAAACTAATGTAGAACATCCCTCGGCAACACAGGCTAGCACAAACATTTCAAATCTGTCCTCAGCTCTGTACACTGGCTTTGATATAATACTGTATTAAGGGGTGTTCAAGGTCTCTGTTCTTGTCTCCAAAGTGCTCTATGCCTTAGGGCTAGGATGTGTAAAAGGCCACTCAGAGTTCCAGGGTGAAGACCGCTCCTCTGACACAATGAACTCTCGTACAATAATGGTAAAGCTCAACCATGCTGGAGACAGAATTTTCTAAGTGGGCTGGTCAGACACTGGAATGAACTCCCCCAGGAGCTAAAGACCATCACAAACCTCACCACCTTCCATGCCAAGGATAAAATATATTTTGATCTTGTCTTCTGCATAAATACATGGGTACATATATATTTTTAAACCACACACACACACACCCAAAAACCTTACTAAACCAAGACACACCATTCTACACACTTGTTCCACTGAGCAGAGGATGAGGGAACAATCAATAAACACATGACAGATAGTAGTCACATTTCAATGCACTCGTAGAAGGTGCTCAGGTTCTAAGTGAGGAGGACCGTATAAAAATCTATGTAACCCACAAGCCTTCTGGGTGTGGTGTTGTGTCCCATCTAGTGGCACTAAGACCACTTAGAGAGAGATGAGTCTACTCTACAGCTTTAGCTAACAGCCAGTTGGGTTTTAGCTCATGCTGTAGAGCAGGAATTGGCAACCTTTGGCCCACGGCCCTCCAGGGAAAGGTTCAGCTGATCGTAGCTTCCACTGGCTGCGGTTTACCGCTTCAGGCCAATGGGGGCTCCAGGAAGTGGCATGGGCTGAGGGATCTGCTGACCACCACTTCCCACAGTCCCCATTGGCCTGGAACAGTGAACCATGGCTAGTGGGAGCTGCAATCGACCAAACCTGCGGACACGGCAGGTAAACAAACTGGCCCACCCCACCAGGAGCTTTCACTGGTGGGCCACATGCCAAAGGTTGCCGATCCCTTCTATAGAGGCTCAGGCACTAAGCTACAGAGGTCCCTGGTTCAATCCCACCCACTGATGATTGGGGTCTGTCAGTGTTACACCTACATAGAATAGAAAAAGCTGAGAGAATGCAACTGTACATAGATAAACCATACAAAAAATATCTAGCCTCCAACAAGTATTTCACTTCTTACTAACTACTCTTTATAGATACACTGAAGAGAATTATTAATATCTATCACTTGTAAAATAACAGTGCATTTCTTTCCAAAGCAGCTTACAGAGCAAATATTGTTATCATCATCTTTAAGACGGGGGTGAAGAGCTTCAGAGAAGTAAAATGATTTCCCCCTAGACCACAAAATTTAGCATTCAGGAAGTTGACTGGCTGCAGAAAGAGCTCGGCATTTTTATTAACTGCACAAACACTCAGCCCAGAGACCACTCAAGCTTCTGGAAACATGGTTTACACTGAGCATGCTTAGGCACTTAACACAGCATTTAAAATAGCAGTGCTATAGTGGAGAAAGATAGCATCTGAACACACTGTCAGCACTAAAGCAAATACCTACAGAACTATATAAATTTAAGTATGGAAGTGGCTATGCTAGAAGTACAACTTCTCATTTACATGTTTACTAAAGCCGGTCAGGAAAATGCTGATTTGTCAAAACCAAAACTTTTCAGAAAGTGTTTTGGTTTTGATAGAAAGGTTTCAGGTCCAGGATAGAATTTCTGGTCAAAATCAGAACCCCTCACCACAGAACAGCCAAGTAGTTAGGGCATTTGCCTAGGATATCGGAGACCCAGATTCAAATCTCTGCTCCAAATCAAGCAGAACAATAACTTGAACCTGTGTCTCCCACATCCCAGATGTGACCCTCAATCACAGCACTATTCTGGGAAGGGGAAACCTTCACTCTCTCAAAAAAATATATGAAAAGGCCTTGATTTCATTCTGGTGTGGAACAAAACCCAACTGTCAAAATTTTTGGGAAACTGTATTCTTATTTTCCAGCCAGCCCCAGTGATTACTCACATAGTAGTTAACTAATACCTATTCTGAAGCAGAGATCTGTGTAGCTCCACAGCTTGTCTCTCTCATCAGCAGAAGTTGGTCCAATAAAAGATATTACCTCACTCATTTTGTCTCTCTAATATCCTGGAACCAACATGACTCAACAACACTGCATAATACCTACTCCGACAGATATGTACAGTTCCCACACTAACTCCAACAGAGTTAAACAGTTAGACTACTGTGGCAGGTTTTTCAAAGCCTTGAGAATACAATCTTGCCTATAGAACTGACCTTGTTATACTCCACCCCTAAAGTCTGTTCATGGATGGGGTCCAAAATTCAGCAGTCCACAGGTTTGATGGCACACCATTTCTGATTCAGTAAGTTGACTCCATCCCAAAAGGTGTGTAATACAGACAGATGAGAACCTTTACATTCCTGGCAGCACACCCTTACCTCATGACCCATCATACATTTACATTTTATTTTCCTCTTATCTGCCTTTTCTGTATTCATAGCTCTGATCCCAACACCTCTGTTTTTTTTAATGCTATTGCTGTTGTCAAAGTGCACATGTAAATTCTGCTGTAGAGCATACTGTTCCAATAGGCACCAGGTGCCCTCCCTGTAAGTCACAGAGACTGAATGGACTTTCTCGTCACACACTAACACCGAAGCCATAAGAATCAGTGTGGCCTACCAGTCTAGACTACAAGGTTTGAGAGTGTAGTGAATAAAAAAAGTGCTGGTCTATACTACAAAGTTTTGTCAGCATTGCTGTATTGATCAGAGGTGTGATAAAACCATCCCCCCGAGCTAAAGCAAATTTCCAGCAAACCTCCAAGTGTAGACGCAGAAGTGTGTTTCTGTCTACAAATGCTGCACCCGCATGAGGGGGTTCTCTCGTGATGTGTCTTCCTCTTCCCTGCCAGAGTAAGCAATCAGGCATATGGGGGAGAGGGGAGGAAGCTGCTCCACAAGAAGTGGTGAAGTAATATATTCTTTCCCATCCCCAGCAAGGGAAGCAATTGTGATTGCATCACAATCCATTCTCTGCTCATGGCAGGTGTGGTGTATTAAAAATACTGTTAAAACTGTAGGCTGTCAATTTAAATTTCAGGAGGTTTTCCCTGGGCCTACTTGCAAGCTAGGGGGCTCTTCCGGAAGTGTGAGATCTGGTGTAGCAGTAGTCGGATGGAAGAAAGCCAGCCTTTAGTAAGTCGGGGTGGGTTGCATCACAAATTTCAGAGAAACTGCATCTGTATTCCCCCTCTCGAGATCACCCACTTAAAAGTTGATGGCTCCCAGCCATCACAACTCCTGGGTGGAGACCTGCGTCACTCCCTGCTGACCAGGGGTTTTAAGACTGCACAGTTCCCTGATATATACTGCAATAGCCCCGGCAAGCCAGACTGTCTAAAAAGGCCAATGCTTGAACTGTAAAATCCTTTCCCCCTGAATCTCTTTTTGCTATTCCTTTCCTGAAAAGGTAGCAAAAAATCCTGTGGCACCTTATAGACTAACAGACGTTTTGCAGCATGAGCTTTCGTGGGTGAATACCCACTTCTTCGGATGCAAGCAGTGGAAAGCTCATGCTGCAAAACGTCTGTTAGTCTATAAGGTGCCACAGGATTCTTTGCTACTTCTACAGAACCAAACTAACACGGCTACCCGTCTGATACTTTCCTGAAAAGGGTGGACACATTTTTCTCTGTACTTTTCCCTTTGACAGTATTTGCTATCACTGCTGTTGGTACATTTCGTAATTCACACTGTCAAAAGATCCCACACACGCTGCCACTATATATGTTACAGTTTCAGGGCAACTGCACATGTATTTCCCTTCTATGTTCCACTAATGGCACCCACTTTATGTTTCTGACTCCCAGCCATTACCTTTCTTGGATAGAGACCTGTGTGTCACTCCTCCTGGCCAAGGATGTAATGCCTCAAAGATACTTAAGTTTAATTCAATAAGGTCTCCCAAGAATATGGCAGGAAGATGCCACATCTGTTGTAAATTGTGTCTCTATTTTTAGGAAGCAGCCTGCTTTGTCTCTCTGTTTTTGGATTTTTGTGCGTTCTGAATTCTAGAAAATAAAGTAGTCTTAAGTTGCAACCTTGCAGCAAGAGTATTTTATGTTTTTATTTAGCCTTTCTGTTTGTATGCCAAGAATGTAACAGCAGGGTAAGAGTACTCTGCAGCCCTAAATAATTAAAACAACATGACACGCCCTGCCAGCATGATGATTGAGAAGAGATAGGTGAACAAGTTGGGAAGTTTCCCTTGGTCAGCTATTTGTACATTCAAGATCAAATCTTGCCTCACTGCCATCAATAGCTTTGTCACTGCCATCAGTACCTGTTGGATTAGGTCTTAATTTTGGATCATCTTCGTTCTTATTTTTCACTTGTACAGTTATATAAAGTTCTGATAAGCAGAAGCCCCATCATTTTCTAGATTTCAAAATGCCTACACGTGGAAAATTGAATAGATAAATTGGAAAAGGAAGCTGCAAAAGGAAAACGAACATAAAACTGATTGTACTTTTCATCACTTTAAATTTGATGTTATGTGTCTATATTATCTAATTCCAAGTGATATAAATGTATATTTATACAATCCATAACTCTGATGCATGGTAGACTCTGTTTGTTCTTCTGCCTGTGTTTTTTGTATATTTAAATTTTGAAGGTAAAAATGATTCAATACAGTTTGTTACTGTGAACCCTTTACAATTAAAAACAAGTTATAGTCTACATGAGATGAGAACATTGGGGGCAGAAGCTCCATATTCAAAATCTAGATTCATAGCAGCTAATTACAGATGATCTCTTCTGCTTCCAGAGTGAAGACGTGCAAGAGCTCTTCTGGCATTTCTTCCAGAGCACTTGAAGAAGGAAAGTTTGGTATAATCTTTTCCCAGTCCCATCTCCTGCAAAAGCCCCTCTGGAGAGCCAGCTCCACAGGGAAGTTGTGAGAGGAGAGTGGGAAAGCAACATGAGATGGGTGGTGGCCCTGCTTCTCTGCTACACCCAACACCAGGAAAAGGTGAGGTGGGAGGAAAAAAGCAGCAAAGGTAGGTCCTCCAGGCCTGCCTGGTGTAGCCAATGATTTTAGTTTATTGTTCATTTATTGTATGGTTATGATTAATCACATGAGTAAGAAGAGCTGAAATGCAAGAACCTGTAGGTTGAGGCCTGCAAGAGTTTAGCTTAGCGATTTTAGGCCTTGGAGACAAGAAACGATGACAACTGACCAGAAAATAACCAGACGCCCAAATATTATGGGAAAAGAGGTACCAAATGATAATATTGTGAAAAGTTACCCAGAAGATTAATATTAGATCATAAAAATACTCTAAAGGTGCATCTGTCTCCGACATGTGCCTTAACCACAGGATATAGGTTGTGCATCAATGCTAATGAGAAAAAAGGTAGCTTACACAGCCTATAGAAAATTGGGGTCCATTAAGTTTCCAGGGGACACGGATCAATAAGAGAAAAGAGGGTTGACACGTTTATGGACATGTGCAGAATGTAGATATAGACAGAATCACATTATAAAAAGGAGATGCCCAGATCAGGAAAATTGAGCTCCCTATGGAAGACTCCCACAGGAACCATCCCTCTACTATGATCAAGCCAGGAGAGACCCATCAGACCCTAACACTATTGTTAAATATCTGAATATAGCTATATTTGTAACTTGTGCATAGGTCTGTATAGAATTTCTATATGCTTGGGTAATCATAGCTTTAATTGTAGTTTTATTAAAACTTGTAAAACAAACTAGGTCTTGTACTTGTTAATGTCTGTATGGTCACTACCCATGGTCTTTATGTGTTCCTAGATACTCTAATTCTAAAACAAAGGTGACTTTCACTCAATTAAGCTTGAAACTGTAGCTGCCAAAGCCAAACCCAGGGTGGTGAAATACCACATTACCAAATTCACTTAAAATAAAAAGCTGCTCTCTGGAGCAGCCATCTGGAAAGCTAGAGAGACCTGGCCCTCCAAGGGCAAGAAGGGCTAAGGCTCAGATAACAGAAGCTGCAGGGCCTTAGTAGTTGAGTTATATCTGGGATCAGAGGAGTGAAGAAGGATGCTCCTTTCTGGCCAAAGGAAAGGAGCCAGATAATCAGACAAATGGCTGACAACTTATGTAGCTGGGAGTGCACAGAGAGAAGGACCTCAGGACACTGGCCCTAAGATAAGGTTAGAGACAAAAGGGTCCAGTAGGAAAAGGCTCAAGGAAATAGCAGCAAAGGATTGAAGTTAAGCACTATGTGGCTTCTGTTTATAGGGTTCCTGGGTTGGAATCTGGAGCATTGGAAGTGCCTAGGTTCCCCTACCAGCCACAGGTAAAGTGGTATAAACCCCAAGAAGTGGACAGGGCTTTGCTGGGAGCCTGAGCAAAGGGCTGAGTTTAAAGGGCCTAGATCCAGGTCTGAAGAACCTAGTGATGGCAAATAGACTGTTGATTTACTGAACTCTTTAAATGACCTGGAAAGGGTTCCTTTGGATCAGAGGGCCAAGCCACTGAAGGCCTACCAACATTGGCTGGCAGCCTGTAGGAGGGGACATGGGGTAAGAAAAGGACCCAGCTGCTAGGAGTTGCTCAAGAGGAGAGTGCCCATTTACAGGCCATCAGCATTGTCCACAGTTAGGGCTAGTTAGAAATGTTTAAGTCATATTGTTTTCTCAATGAATTTTTTTTTTGTTAAGCAGCCAAAGTTCTTATTTTGGTTGAAATTTCTCATTCTTCAGAGAATTTTTAACCCCAACAAGTCAGAGTTTCTTGGAAAAGTTTCATTTCAATGGGGAAAACTCTTGTTTTTTTTATTCTCCCACTGTTTCCAAGTATAATCCAGCTTTTCCAAGACATTTAAATTCTGGAAAATTAACAAATTGTAAATTTTAACTTTTAGAAGTCACATGAGGAGTCCATGCTGTTACTATGGATTCTGTCATGCCAGAGAGAATGGAGGCCAACAGAGCAGCCTTCCACTTGTCACTTTGCACTTCTCGAGCTTGTCTTCCCTATAGATTTACAGAACCTGAGCATTTGTGAAGCCCTCTTGATGGCCACTCTGCATCTTACCTGATGGGCCGTTTCTGTGAAAAAAACATCACATGATCATAGATTTCTCTCTTTCCCTCCTCTGTGGGTTTCCCTGCTGGAGGGGAAGCTCTAGAACAGTATTTCTCAATTTTTTGGTTATCAGGGACCAGCTTGCTGTCTTCCTAATCTGTGTCGGGGAGATCTCAGTCATTGAGAAACACTGCAATAGAGCACGGTGTGGAATCTGAAACTAGTTTAATCACTGCATGTACCCAACCTATTTTATTTCAGTTTGAGAAGTCCAATGCAGAACAGTACTAGACAGATCTCCAGGTGATATTTTAAACTTATCTTCTAATTGACCTTTATTGAAGTTAAAGATCTTGTGGCACTTTTCAAAAATAGCCTGGATTAATGCAGGAGTCTTGGCCAAAATGTTCTGCCTGGTGGTAAAGTCAAGTTCCATTATAGTATCCAGAACATGTGGGTGAACTCTTTTCTTATCCAGCCATTACACTCCCCATAACCATTTTTATAGAAAATATGAATATGAAAGACAAGATTTAAAAACTGAGTTTAATTCTATACTATTTTGGATGGTGATGTTATGCTTGTTAAGGCCAAACAGGCATATAGCAACACCCAGAAGTGAGAACACAATATATTTTTTGCTTCTAAATCTCTTCTCACATCCTGATCAAGAAGCTGAGGTCAAGGCACAACATCAGAACATTCCTGAATACACTAATACTTAAACAGTCACCATTCTTAAAAACAAAACAAAAAACCCCCCACAGTTAAATAAGTTTGAAGGAGTTAGATGCACAGACATAAAAGGAAAAAGTAATGGGGGGGGGTCAAAGGGCCAGTTTAAAAAAATTAAACACCTTCACAGAGAAGTTTAAGTGCTTTCTAAAAATGGAGACAAAGTGAGATTTAACTGAGGAAGCAAGGTTTTCTAAAATACAGAGCATGCAAATCAAACAGGGAAAGTGCCAATCACAATGTGAAGTTTCCTTCAAAACTTCTAACAAAAAAAGTCTTCTTGAATAGAAGAATTATTAAGTAATTTCCTCCCCCAGCTACTCTGCCTCTTAAGTCACCACTCAGCAATCTAACCACATAGAAAACTCCAAATAGAATGTCTTGTGAAGTGAGTCATGAATGGCTCTGGTTTGCTAGTGTAGCAAGAATATCTTTCAAACCTGGAATTCCAGTCCTTAATTCTCTTCCAAAGAAGAGAAGAGGTAGCACGGTTTGAAAGACCAGTAAACTAGTGGCAGGGCATTACCAATTGCTTGTCTTAGGTATCATGTAAAAATCTCAATTCTATTTATAAAAGATAAAGGCACAACATTATACATAAGCTAACCCTAGGCAGCTCTAAAAACAACTGATATAGCTAGGAGAGCCTCCATAGTCAAACTGAGCTCATATTACCATAATTCAGTAAAGCACTTAAGCATATGCATAAGTCTAAACACAGAAGCAATCTCATTAACCTCAATGGGACTACATACATACTGCAGTGCTTTGCTGGATCAGAGAAAATATTGAGATTTCCAGGGAAATAACCTAGTGTTCTGAAGAGCAGCACACCAAGGCCTATCTACAGATCAGAGAAAGGAAGTTTCAGAAGGAAGAACTTTCTGCTAAGGAAGATGTTACTGATCATGGATACCTCAAATCTTAGGAAGAAGCTGACAGGAAGAATGTCATAGCTGAACATAATTGCAAAGATAGGTTATCAAGTGAGAGGCATTATACCAGTTAATCTGCTTTCAAGCCACTGAGGGTATCAGACTTGCACCCATATGTATGCCATACATATATTCTGTAGACATACTTTGAATTGCTGACTTTGACACATTAAGATATCAAGTAAATTTGAATCGTTAATTTCTACTTACAAAATGTAGTGCAGGGAGCATGCAAGATTCCCTGGACAGCCATTTAGACCATTGAAGAGGAGTATAAGAGGAAAATAATTTTCTAAGGCCTGGTCTACACTAAGGAGGGGGGGTCGAACTAGGGTACGCAAGTTCAGCTACGCGAATAGCGTAGCTGAACTCGAAGTACCCTAGTTCGACTGACTTACCCGTCCAGACGCGGCGGGGTTGAACTCCGTGGCTCCAAGGTCGACTCCGCCACCGCCGTTCGTGGTGGTGGAGTTCCGGAGTCGACCGGAGCGCGCGGGGAGTTCGAACTATCGCGTGTTGATTAGACGCGATAGTTCAAACTCCGAGAAGTCGAACTCACCACGTCGACCCGCGCGGTGAGTATGGACCTGCCCTAATTGAATTAACTACATAAGAAAAGGAATTCTATTTTGAGAATATTTGCAGCCTTTTACAAATAGGCATGAATTGCCCACTTCCCAGAAATATAGGCACAACGTGTAAAAGAGTGAGTATTTGATGTGCTAGGCTTGTCCAAGGTGGAGTTGGGAAAGTATGAGGAACTTTTCTTTGGTTTGCTTTTTGGGCAGAATGTTGGCTGGAAAGCAGGCTTGGAATAGTGAACATCCAGTTCAATTATTGGAAATACAGTATTTTTCAAGTGCTTTATCTTATAGATTTTTCTTGAGCCCTTTCTCACTGTTTAATACAGCTGTTTTCCCTTCACAATAAAGGCAAGATATCAAGTCAGGATAATGTAGCAATATCAGCTCTTTATTGTAATTCGCAGTTTAATTGTACTTCTAAATTAAGAGAGTTAGTTACAGCCAATAGATTGTCTCTTCATGTACTGATCTTCGTGGTTAAAAGTCAGAGCTGGCCAGCCTGTATCTTCCAAATAGTCACAAATTTAGCACACTTATTTATTTATTAAATTAAATTGCTTAAATGGTGTTAAAGAACATATCTGAGCTATGGCTCAGTTGGGACATATTCACAATGAGTATTCAGCCAGATAGTGTGAATGCATGTACCAAAATGTGCCTATTCATGTCTGTTTCCTGTGGACTCATTGATAACCTAACCAATAACTACTACTTCCCTAATTAAAAATGGCTCTTGCTGAGCTGGACTGACTTTCCTGTCCACATGGGGTAGTTTAATGTAATCTGAGACATAAGAAAAATGGCATGAAGCTAATCATGCTAGCTATCCTAACAAGACTGGAACAAAGCACAAAGATCAGCCTGCAGGAGCTTACAGGTTTTCAGGTAAAGCAATAAAAAGAAACCCCACAATTCAAATAGCTTTTGTGGACAGGTTGTGATCATGATCAAACTACTACTGCATCACAGATGAATTCTGAACATAAGCCAAGGATGAGCTACTTTATACCCCTAACAGTAGTTGAACTAGTCTTTACTAGAGTAGGGTCAAGCAACTACCCTCTTTCTGAACAGCCTTGAACTCTGGAGAAGTTCCAGTCCATAGAAAAACCTTTGTAGCTCAGACACATTTATGATCCTTACTCAGTCTCCAGCCACTGGGCATCACAATCTTTAGTAATTTGATGTTAATAAAGTCAGTCACATAATCATACAGATATTTTATCAGCTCATGTGAATATTCATTAGCACTGCTGTTTTTGTCCCTAGTACAATGAGTTTCATCATTAAAAACAGGAGAAATATAAGGTCACTTCAGTAGATTTTAAACAGACCATTATGGGACTTGTATAAATCACTTCTATTGAAATTATATGCAGAAGTGTGTAACAGAGGCAAAGTGATTGATATTTGCATAAGCAACAATATTGCTAAGCATTATCTGAAATAGTTTCACTAAACCACTGTAGGGGAACTAGTACATTAAATATCAATAGTAAACTACTGTAGTGGAGCATTACTAATTTGCCACTTCTGTGCAAATGAGTTGAACAAGTAGCTGTACTTGAAAGATGAATCAACAGCATCTGCAGCATTATATTGAAGCTATTAGGCCTGCTGTAGTTGAGATGTTTTAGCAATAACAGGGAAGTAGGATGAATATTAATACAAATATTTTATTGGATCCTATTATAAGACAAGCAACTGACCTTAGCTGTGACCTCTTACTCAGTCACCCAGTTAATTTACTTCACTGGGACCAAAGGAAACAACCTCATGCATCTAACCACCCGGGGTGTTAAATGCCCTGCCCCAAGGCCGTCGTGACCAATAATAACCACTCTAAGTATTTCTCCTTTTGAGAGCATTTATCTCATTTTCCTGTCGTAATCCAGCAGTGGTCTTTTGAATAGAAAGACTCTCTCACCAGAGCTAATAGTCAAAGTGAACACAGACTCAATCTGGCAGAGGGCTAGATTGTGTCTTCTGTCTTCCCATATATGGATAAGAATCCTTCCATCAATCTCACCTTCACAAGTGCCATGCAAATGTCTTGGATGATCAGTGCTCCCCTATAGCCCGAGCTGCCTGCATACACCTCCAGACAGACATTGCACAAAGGGAATCATGCAGTGGCTATAGCAAAAGGACACTGAAGTGTGTGCACTGAGTGCCTTATAAAGCATAGTTGTAAAGTTACACAGTCCAGTCCACAGAGGGTGGACTTGACACTAACAGATGTAAAGTTTTTGACGGTCCAGAACATAAGAGCCTGTATGCCTGTCTATCATTAATTTAGCATTTAAAATACTTGACGCAAAACACTGTAATAGTGCTACACTGAGGGGTGGATGCCTGAGCTATTCAACTTTTTTTTCTGCCCCCATCCCCTTCAAAAAAGCAGATTCTGGTTGTGGACAGTTCAGGAATTCATATTCATTTGATCCAATTGTTTCAATCAAAGAAATTCAGAAATATTGAAATGGTCCATTATGGCATTTCTGACGCTAAGCATTTTGATTTTTTGAGCTAGATTCACAAAGGGACTTAAGTGCCATTCACAAAACCAAGGAGGTGGTGGTGCTGCTACCATCCCCTCCTTACCTCTATCCCACTCCCTGTCATACCCAATAGCCCAGGGGTTAGGGTTTTCATCTGAGCAACAGGGTACCTGCCTTACCCACTCGGTGATTGAGATACCCAACCTGGGACAATCAAGCTTTCCTACTGAAGCTGTTCCATTTTTGTATAAAAATACTCCAATAGTAATTGGAGCAGGGATTGGAATCTGGATCCCACCAGGTCAATCCTTTAACTACGATGCAACAGAATAATTCTCACTCTCTGGCCAAATGTATATTAATTTATAAAAGGTGGAAGAGCTTCAAAAAGGAGAGATTGAGACAAGCCAGCCCCTCTATAGACAGTAGCCTGGTGGTTAGGGTCTGGACGATTGGAAAAAGGCAAATATAGTGCCCATATTTTAAAAAGGGAAGAAAGAACCCGGGAACTACAGACCGATCAGCCTCACTTCAGTCCCTGGCAAAATCATGGAGAAGGTCCTCAAGGAATCCATTCTGAAGCACTTGGAGGAAAGGAAGGTGATCAGGAACAGTCAACATGGATTCACCAAGGGCAAGTCATGCCTGACAAATCTGATTGCCTTCTATGATGAGATAGCTGGCTGTTGGGTTATGGAGAAAATGGTGGATGTGATATAGCTTTACTTTAGCAAAGCTGTTGATACGGTCTCCAACAGTATTTTTGCCAGCAAGTTAAAGTATGGATTGGATGAATGGACTATAAGGTGGAAAGAAAGCTGGCTAGATCGTCAGGCTCAACGGATAGTGATTAATGGCTCGATGTCTAGTTGGCAGCCAGTATCAAGCGGAGTGTCCCAGGGGTCGGTCCTGGGGCTGGTTTTGTTAAACATCTTTATTAATGATCTGGATGAAGGGATTAATTGCACCCTCGTCAAGTTGGCAGATGACACTAAGGGTACGTCCATACTACCCGCCCGGGTCGGCGGGTAGCGATCGACTTCTCGGAGTTCGATATATCGCGTCTCATCTAGACGCGATATATCGAACTCCGAATGCGCTCCCGTCGACTCCGGAACTCCACCACCATGAATGGCGGTGGTGGAGTCGACGGGGGAGCCGCGGACTTCGATACCGCGCCGTGAGGACGGGTAAGTACTTCGAACTAAGGTACTTCGAGTTCAGCTATGCTATTCGCGTAGCTGAACTTGCGTACCTTAGTTCGAATCCCCCCCCCCAGTATAGACCAGGCCTAAGATGGGGGGAAAGGTAGCTACGCTGAAGAGTAGGGATAGGGTCCAGAGTGACCTAGACAAATTGGAGGAGTGGGCCAAAAGAAACCTGATGAGGTTCAACAAGGACGAGTGCAGAGTCCTGCACTTAGGAAGGAAGAATCCCATGCACCACTACAGGCTGGGGACCGACTGGCTAAGCAGCAGTTCTGCAGAAAAGGACCCGGGGATTACAGTGGACGAGAAGCTGGATATGAGTCAGCAGTGTGCCCTTGTTGCCAAGAAGGCCAATGGGCTACATTAGTAGGAGCATTGCCAGCAAATCAAGGGAAGTGATTATTCCTCTCTATTCGGCACTGGTGATGCCACACCTGGAGTATTGCATCCAGTTTTGGTCCCCACACTACAGAAGGGATGTGGACAAATTGGAGGGAGTCCAGCGGAGGGCAACGAAAATGATTAGGGGGCTGGGGCACATGACTTATGAGGAGCGGCTGAGGGAACGGGGGTTATTTAGTCTGCAGAAGAAAAGAGTGAGGGGGGATTTGATAGCAGCCTTCAACTACCTGAAAGGGGATTCCAAAGAGGATGGAGCTAGGCTGTTCTCAGTGGTGGTAGATTATAGAATAAGAAGCAATGGTCTCAAGTTGCAGTGGGGGATGTCTAGGTTGGATAGTAGGAAACACTATTTCACTAGGAGGGTGGTTAAGCACGGGAATGGGTTGCCTAAGGAGGTGGTGGAATGGGTTGCCTAAGGAGGTGGTGGAATGGGTTGCCTAAGGAGGTGGTGGAATCTCTATCCTTAGAGGTTTTTAAGGCCCAACTTGACAAAGCCTTGGCTGGGATGATTTCGTTGGTGTTGGTCCTGCTTTGAGCAGGGGATTGGACTAGATGACCTCCTGAGGTCTCCTCCAACCCTAATATTCTGTGATTCCATGATTCACTTCTAATGCCAGAGACCTGTGTTCAAATGCATCCTCTAGAGTAGGGGTTTCAATGCAGGTCTCCAGTATCCTAGGGGATTGTCCTAAACACTGGATTGTTGGCCATAAGAGGCAGGAGGGCAGTTTCACTTCTCTTCCTTAGTTTTGTGAATGGCACTTTTGCGAATCTAGCCCTTCATTTCCTTTGCTTTTATACAAATAGTTCAAGAGGACAAAAAATGAAATGTTCTCATTTCAGGTTCAACAAAACATTTTGTTCAAATTATTTTTTTCTGACTTGAGTCACTGAGATTTGAAAATTAAAAAAAGAAAAAAAAATGGGTTTCAGATCAATCAAAACAAAACTTTTGATTCTTCATAACTGCCAGAAAAAAAAATCACCTCTGTACTAGCCACCTTCTATTTAAGTTAAATGAGGAACAATTAAATGCCCCTGTTTTTAGTAAAAGCAGCAAAGAATCTTGTGGCACCTTATAGACTAACAGACGTTTTGGAGCATGAGCTTTCGTGGGTGAATACCCACTTCCTCGGATGTCTGTTAGTCTATAAAGTGCCACAGGATTCTTTGCTGCTTTTACAGATCCAGACTAACACAGCTACCCCCCTGTTTTTAGTGACATCTGAAACAATGGAAGACTACAATGAATACAAATGCAGGAGCTCAGAACTGATTTGGTTGCAGCCATCCATGTGTGAATGAAAATAGAAACCAGAGACCAGACAGAAGGAGCAGCAAAAAAGCCAAGCGAAAGCAGTCTGAAAGCAGGAGACTGCAAGAGAATAACTGACAGCACGGCCCTGTGAATAAGCCAAGGGACCTGTTGGGGCAGAGTACTGGCTGGAAAAATGGGAATTGTGAGCAAGGAACCTGTCTCCTTTTAATGGAAACAACTCACAAGGCTCCGGATGTTAACTAACCACTCAGGCCAAATGAAGCAACAATAGCACAGGGATGCGCTTAAAAACATCCTCATATGAGAGATGGGTGAATATCAGTAGTAGGAAAAGCAATTCCCTATATACATCATTTTAAAATTTTTTAAATGTGCCCATGACATGTCTCTACGTGCATGTACCCAAGTTTTAAAGCCACATTATAAAAAGTGTAGTTGACAAATTAATACTCAGCTCCATCCTAAAACCAAGTCAACTTCCCCCAATTTCCCTCCCCACTGACACACGTTGAAGGCATACAGTAATTATATTCCAGCATCATCCCATCAAAGGACAAATCTGATCAAACATATGGGCTTCATACCCTGGCCTGAAGGGCAAACAAACTGATGCTCTGTCCCAACAAGGTCAGGAAAGTAAATTCCAGAGTCAAGGGTAATTTGTTGGAATAACACCCTGCTCCCATCACCTAGATTTAAGAACTGATAAAATGAAGGCACATCAGCTAAACTGCTAAGCTGAACTGACCTAATGGCACACTGAGACAAAAGTGATATCTCTGGTATCGATAGCCCAAAACATATGGATCAACAGAGCAGTATCCATTTTTACTAACACCCAGAAGTAAACCAGAAGCTGTAGAACCAGGTAGGTTGACTTCCTGAATGTAGCACTTGGACCATTTCATCAATCTCCTCCAGCTGGATTTTGAATGGGAGCCAGTCCAGTAGCTAGCCTCTTAGCATGCCTACTAAGTGACGCCCTTCATGCAACTTAGGTGATAAATGCTTATCTTCTCCTGGTTTGTGAATGGCTTTGGGGCTTAGGTGGGAGATAGGTGCCCTGGTGCCTACAGGAGAGGCAGCAGTGTGCACACCCAGGGTTTAAATCTTAGGCAGTGCCTAAGGAACTTTTACAGCAGTAAGTTAGGTGCCTACAGGGTTAGGCGGAAGTCAGGTGGGAGTTTTGTGGATCACAGTGGTGCTGCACACAGGAACTTAGTTGCCTCCCTGCTTCGTGAATCACACCTTAGGTGCTTAAGTTTTAAGAGCTGCCTTAGTCCCAATGCACAGCTCACATCTAAACTCCAGTGAGATCCTCAGACAAGGGGCTCCCCCTCCAGAAAGCATGCTCAGGACACTCCTAGTAAATTAAACCCTATTTTTATCCAATAGCCTTGTGGTTAGACCACTCACCCAGGCTGTGGGAGATCTTTGTTCAAATCCCCAGTCTGCTTGAACCCAGTTCTCCAAAATCATGGGTGAGTGCTCTAACTGCTGAGCCATAGATTTATTATTATACTGACATGGAAGGAAGCACTTCACATTAGGTGTCTACTTCCCCTTGAGAGATGGGCTTTAGGCCACGCCCTTCTCAGCATTTCCTCCTAGCTAGCTTAGGTTGCCCCCTGCTCAGTTTGCTGGATTTTGGGACTCCCATTCTTTGGGTACCTAACTGAACCCCTGCATTGTAGAGGAGCTTGGGTACTAGGGCTGTGGATTCCACTTTGCAGCAGGGCACCCAAGGTCTAGATGTCACAGTCAGACATCCAAGCATATGGCTCTCTTTTTTTAAAGCAATTCCCAATCCAGTGATGCACGAATAGAGTCAGCATGTGTGCACAAAGAGCAGTGCCAGAAAATTAAGTATTCTTGGCCTAATGTGAAAACAAAGAACTAGAGACCTATAATGTTTATGATTATTCTTCATTTCAAGTGTCACTGTTTCCAGTCTGATGATAAATCATACTTCTTCCAAAGAAGCCTGCGAAGATTTCAGCCTTTATATATGCAGCTGTCACATTCATTAAGTGATAAAAGCATTATTCAGCTTTGCCTTAGAGTTTCCATCCTTACCCAAGGTACATTTTCCAGAGTATATCTATACTTCAAGCTGGAGGTTTAAATTCCAGCCCAAGGAGACATGCCATGCTAGCTCTGATTGGGCAAGCAGGCTGAAAATAGTCGAGTCACAGTGGTGCTAATAGCAAGGGTGGCTAGCTGCCCCACATATGCCGCATCTTGGATATGTATGTACATACTCGGGGCAACTAGGGCCTCATGCGCTACAGTTACTGGATTTTTTGTGCCCAATGAGAGCTAGTATAGGTTCTCTCCTCAAGCTATAATTTATACCTCCACCTCAAACTGTAGGCTTATGCCAAGAGCTACCTTCTCTGGGGATTGAGATAGGAGCAGAGACCTTTCAGTGAGGCTGATATCAAACAGATTCAGAGAAATGAGAGATGGAAAAGTCATCTAATTCCATCAAGATACCAATGCAATGTAAATATATAACTTAGAAGTTGTATATTTACTAGTGTCTTGTGGAGTCTTCGTTTTGTGTATTCCCAATTGTAAGAGTTTAGCAGGCAGTCAGGATGGCTGTCAACTAAACTTTATTAGCTCCTGCAGGTAAACTATAGTACCAGACCTTTTCCTTTCCACTGTATATAGGAGAGGCCTGCATGCATACATCTGTTTGCTTTGAAAAGACTCATCTCCTTAATGTCTTATTGGTACACGTTTCATGTAGGCCATTAAAAGAGACTGAGCATAAGTTAAGGAAAAAGAAGACACGTTACACATGATTGCTTAGAGGCAAACACATTGTTCTCATTAGGTATAAGGACACATGAAAGTTCTATTTATGTCGTACCATGCACTAATTTTTACAGATATAAGACAAGGTCCCCGGCATGAAGAGTTTACAGCATCATAGATATGAGTTAACATATCACATCAGGAGCAAGAGAAGAGCAAAAGCATAAGGGGAAAAAAATTAGGCAGGTCAGTGTCAGCTTTGCTGTGTTATTTTCTTTGCTATTTTCTTTGCTGTAGTGGGGTGAAAGAACATGGTGAGAGGATACATAAAATGAAAGTTAAAACTGATCTCAAATTATGTTTATATTTGAGTTTGTTTCTAATATCTATTAAATGTGAAGATGGCAAGAAAAAAAATGCCAGCTAGTGATAGAATGTCAGATGAAAGGATTGAATTGTAAAGTAGTCTAAAGGAGAGTGAATTGCTACCAGTGGCTGTTTCTTCTGGCATCAAATTAACAAACAATATTTAATTTAGAAGAGATTTCATTTTCTTTCAAATGCCATCAGTGTTTCATTGAAAGCAGTCAATAAGACAAATTAAATTATATAATAATTCTTCCAGTCCCCCAAACCTAACACTTGATGCCAAAGACATTAACTATATGTCCATGTTCCACTTCCCCCTGGTTGAGGAAAAAAATATATTGAATAGGTGGTAGTGGACAAATTCCAACAGCTAACCTGTACTATCAAGTATCATATTAGAATATAACATGAGGAACATGGGTGACTGATAGATTAGTTATTTATGCCCATGTACAGAGGACAACACTCTGAATCATTTGGCCACTAAGTCACATGGTACTACTCATTTGCCTTCATGGCACAGCAGAAACTAATTGAGCACTATGGTGGCTCTGCTTATTCCTTGTGGACAGATCCCAAAGATTTGTGACAAGTAACTGTGTTTTCTCATATTTATAGGTCCCCTGCATGTTACTTTGAATTCTAGATCCACAAAAATCTAACAGGTGTACTGCATTTGCCATTATTGTGCCTGAATGAAAAAATAGGTTTGCCATAAGAATTTATTTCTAATATCATCCATGAATATGGTCTTCTTCTGTACCTAGATATGTTCATCCAGCGCTTAAACTTTACACTCAAGTATGTAATGCCAATAAGCACCATTTGCCGTTACAGAGCCTATTCATATTGTTTGTGTTAGAATAATCATATTTAAGATAAGCTTGTCTTTTTAAAGCTGTTCAAGATGTTGAAGTCCTATAGCAATCAACACATTAGACCAAATAGTTTCCCCAAGCAATGAATATATTGCCATAAGCAGAAAGCTTGCATGCAATAGCATTTATTTCATTAGATGATGTATTTTGTGTGCTTTGACAGATACAATTTATCATTGACATAATCTTGCAGTAAATTATGTGCAACTTTTAAAAGTTAATCCTGCATACTAAAATTTCCAGTAAGATACACTAATGTTTTCTTGTAATTCCCAAATTGTTTCCTGCTTCCTATCCTTGCTATAGTACAGGATTGGGAATCTTTATCCAGACAGGTTATTTATTGGTCTGTAATGACCTTTGTTGAAAGGAGAGACTAAAAACCAAAGACCTTTACAAAACATTACTCACCTGTGTGCATACTTTGGCAGATAAACAGTTGAAATCCAGCCAGAGTTATTTCTTCATGCCCAAATTCACCTAGTTTTCAAGTTGTTGATAAATCTAGAGGCTAGATAAACTTCATATTAAAGGAGAAATGAATTAGCCAAGAGTGATATGATGTATTAAAAGTTTATGCTGGCCCGAGGATTCCTTTTTATGAGAAGGTTGACTTATTGGTGTAATGCTATATCTAGTACCTATATAAATACCATGGTTATCAGGTAACCAGATGCAATCAGGGTAAGGACAAGCACTCATCTGCTCTAAAAAGAGGAGGCCTTAACACTTGCGGTAGAGGAAAAGCTCCGTTAGTCCTCAGCAAGGATTTTGTATTCCAGGCACTAGAAGAAGAAAGCTGAGAGTATGTACATTGATAACATACATCTGCCACATGCATCCTGTGTTCAGGCAAACCAGGTAAGAGAAGCCTAATTTCAAACTCAGTTTTCCTACTAATATTTCCCCACTGGAAAGGATGCAAGATTCCTCCGCTCCCTTCTTGGGGAAGAAGCTGACAGTTCCACTCACTCACACCCACCACATATCCCACCTCCGGCCTCCAATCCGGTTTCATTGTTTGCAGCTGCCCCTGAACCAGACGGCTGAGCATCCTGGAACTTTGGAAGAGTTTGGATCTGAATCTAAACTTTATGGCTCTGTCTCATCTCTAATCCAAACCTGTACCAAGGAGATAAACTTCCATTGATGTTGGTAGGAATTATATCCAGAGAACACACACTCAGTACTCTTCAAAGGGGTCTTTATCACTATCTGCAATTGCAGAAGAAAGACAGGACAGGCTGCTGGAACAGGTCCAAGAGACAATTTGGGGGGGTGGGAAGAGAGAGAGAGATAAGATTTCCATATTAGAAGCAGAGACCAAAAACTAAAACCTAAAAAACCCCCCAAAACCATGAATCAGACTACGATGCAATTTAGAATTAAAAAAAAAAATAAGACAAAGCTCATCCAGCATTTATCTGTCATATTAGAGCCTTTTATCTGATACTTCTATCACCAATGGCATGCTATTAAAAACATAATTTTTCAAAGCATTGCTCTGATGTTGACAAGACATTGAGGAACTATTATGGTTATTTTTTTAATGATCAGTGGAAGCATTTAATTGTGTTCACAATATCTGCAGCATGTTGAATTTAAAATTTACATCCAATTGTATTAGTCTAGTTCACTAGGCTTATGGTACAGGCTTGTTGCAACTGAAAGCTGTGTATCCTGTCCCAAAAATGAATGGGAGGAAATAGCTGTAATATCCAACATTAGAAGTGTTGGCATCTCTTGTTCAAGGTAGGCAGCATAAGTTCGTTGCCTGAGTCTTCTGTTCAACAAGTGAAAATTGAGAGAGTCAAATACAGATATCTGGATGAACATGAATAGTCTTGATTTTGCTCCCTGGCTGGATAAAAGATTAAGGCTATCCGGTGATTATATTAGCACACAGTGTGGTATCCAAGTGACTACGGTAACTGGAGGACAATAAACTCACCTCTGTACAGAGGGCTGAAACATGACTTACGTACCACTTAGGGCCTTAAAATACAGCCCAAGTCTTGCTCCAGCCCTTTGTGTAGGTGTGGATTTCACACATAGGGAATAATCCTTAGTATCAAGTATCAGAGGGGTAGCCGTGTTAGTCTGGACCTGTAAAAACAGCAAAGAGTCCTGTGGCACCTTATAGACTCACAGAGGTATTGGAGCATGAGCTTTTGTGTGTGAACACCCACTTCGTCGGATGCATCCAACGAAGTGGGTATTCACCCACGAAAGCTCATGCTCCAATACCTCTGTTAGTCTATAAGGTGCCACATGATCCTTAGTATGGGGTTTTGGACCAATCATTTGTGATTAAGCTTTTTGGGATTTGTGGACTCAGTATTGCCAACTGCAAATGTTGAGAAAACATGAACTGTCCCCTCAAAATCTGGCTAGTTCAAAAAAATAAGAAGAACCTAACACTTATTTCCCTTCTGGTTTGGACCTTCAGGGTGCAGAGGCTTCACATTTGAGTTTTTCTCTGTAATCATTAGGGCTTGAAATAAACTTTTCTTTTTTTTTAAAAAGGGAGATTGCATGACAATCTCATGATTCCAGTAGCTGGGACTAACATACACATGTAATTGAGAGACTTGCTTGCTCATTTTCACAAATATATAGTGTGGCAGAGCTCTGACCTTGCCCCCGTGGCTCCTATGCTTCTAGGCAGTTTATGCTAGCCTCAGTGGCTCACTGTGACCCTCCACGTAGCCCTTCTCTCTCTAGGGCCAGGGTTACGATCTACTGAGCCCTTTTCATCATAGGCTGCAAGGAGGTTGGTGAGAGAACTCCCACAGTCTCTGTTGTCCCTACAGCTTATTTCAGAACAGTTTAGCCTCCTGTCCTGACAGGGGCCTGACTTCCCCTCCCAGGAGATGTTCCTGTAGTGGTGGGTTGGGAGGAACCCGGGCCCGCCCTCTACTCCGGGTTCCGGCCCAGGGACCCTAATGGTAGCAGCTGTTGGCAGCCAACCTTTCACTGCCAGAGTTGCTACAGTTCCCTGGACCACTTCCCCACAGCTCTCCTGCTTCACCCTTAACTTAGGGCTCCCTTACCAATGGTTTGAGGGTGCTTCATTAACCAGCCCTTCAGCCACACTTCCTCTCCTCTGGCTCTCTTCTGCCTGACTGGAGTGAGCCTTTTTTATAGTATCAGCAGGGCCTTAATTAGAGTCAGGTGGTCACATTAACTTAATGGTCTCATCTGACTCTTTGCAGGTTAATTAGAGTCAGGTGTTCTCATTAGCCTGGAGCAGCCCCTGCTCTGCTCAGTCAAGGAACAGAAAACTGTTAATCCAGTGGCCAGTATATCTGCCTTCTGCTATTCTGCTGTACCCAACCGGCCTGGGTCTATCACAATAGATTCCAAGGCCAGAAGGGGTCATTGCAGGGGTGAGCTGGAGCCGGTTCGCACCGGTTCGCGCGAACCCGTTGTTAAATTTAGAAGCGGTTTTAGAACCGCTTGTTAACTAGCTTCCCTGCGAGGGAAGCTTTGACGGGCTCTGCCTGGGAAGCCTGTAATTCCTCCTCCCGGCCACCGGAGGGCGCTGTGCTGCGAGAGCCATGTGAGCTGCCTCCTGGCCCTTTTGCTGCTCCTGCTCTTTGGACCTCTGGCCCTGGGGCTCCTGCTGCTGCCTGGTGAGTCCCCGGCTGCGTCCTGCTGCTCCCAGCCCCCCCCCCGCCCGTGTGAGTATCTGCGCCCCTCCCCCACCTTCCCTGCCCACAGCCAGCCCCTGCCCCCCCCTGCCCCCAGCCAGCCCCTGCCAGCCCCTGCCCACAGCCGCCCCCCAGCCAGCCCCTGCCCCCAGCGACCCCCCAGCCAGCCCCTGCCCCAGCCAGCCCCTGCCCCCAGCCAGCCCCTGCCCCCAGCCAGCTCCAGCCAGCCCCTGCCCCCAGCCAGCCCCTGCCCACCCTCTGCCCCCAGCAACCCCCAGCCAGCCCCTGCCCCAGCCAGCCCCTGCCCCCAGCGACCCCCCAGCCAGCCCCTGCCCACAGCCAGCCCCAGCCAGCCCCTGCCCCCAGCCAGCCCCTGCCCACCCTCTGCCCCCAGCCACCCGCAGCCACCCGCAGCCACCCCCTGCCCCCAGCCACCCCCTGCCCCCAGCCGCCCCCAGCCACCATCTGCCCACAGCCAGCCCCTGCCCGCAGCCAGCCCCTGCCCGCAGCCAGCCCCTGCCCGCAGCCGCCCTCTGCCCCACCCCCTGCCCACAGCCACCCACAGCCAGCCCCTGCCCACAGCCATCCTCTGCCCGCAGCCGCCTCCTGCCCCACCCCCTGCCCACAGCCACCCGCAGCCAGCCCTTGCCACAGCCAGCCTCTGCCCGCAGCCAGCCTCTGCCCGCAGCCCCTGCCACAGCCACCCCCTGCCTGCAGCCAGCCTCTGCCCACAGCCGCCCGCAGCCACCCCCTGCCCACAGCCACCCACAGCCCGCCCGTCTGCATCACCTGCCCACAGCCAGCCCGTGTCACTCCCTGCCTCCAGCTAGCCCTGCCCCACGCCCCTATCTGCAGCCAGCCCCACATCCACTGGTGCCCTGCAGTTCCCAGGGCAGTAACCCTGCACACCTGCTTTAATGAGGGGGGGGGCAGGGAGCAGCTGGGACCCACACATGTGAACACCCTATAGTGACCAGACAGCAAGTGTGAAAAATCGGGACGGGGGTGAGGGGTAATAGGAGCCTATATAAGAAAAAGACCCAAAAATTGAGACTGTCCCTGATCACCACCCACACATGTGAAACGGAGCTCATTTCTAGTTCAGCCCCATCTTTTTAAAAAAGAACTTTTCGCTGTTGGGGTTCGAGTCCCCGACAGGGTTAAAATACATCTGTATTTTCCTGGACATGTCAGGCTTTTCGGTTCTTAATCACCTGCTGGGAAAATATGGACGTATGGTAACCCTATTGGTACAAAAAATACATGCTGTCGCACATCCCTTAAATCAGAACTTTTTATAGGGAACCCGTTGTTAAATCAGAACTTTTTATAGGGAACCCATTGTTAAGATTTTGGCAGCTCATCACTGGGTCATTGTGCTCATTAAGTCTGACCTCCTGTATAACAAAGGCCATATATCTTCCCCACATAATTCCATAAAAGATTTTGAATAGATTGAAAATTTCTAATCAGGATTGGCTTTGATGGGGAATCCACCACAAACCTTGGTAAATTATTAGCCTCACTGTCAAAACTTTACATTTTATTTCTAGTCTGCATTTGTCTAGCTTCAGCTTCCAGCCATTGGATAGAATGATGCCTTTCTCTGCTTGATGCCAATTATTAAGTGTTTGTTCCCCATGTGGATGATATTTAGACACTATAATCAATTCACCCTCTTAACCTTTGCTTTGTTAAGCTAAATAGAGTGAACTCCTTGAGTATCTCACTATAAGCCAAGTTTTCTAATCCTTTAATCATTTTCATGGCTCTTCTCTGAACTCTCTCCAGTTTATCAACATCCTTTTTTGAATTGTGGGCACCAGAAGTGGATACACTATTCCAGCAGTGGTCATTCTAATGCCAAACAGAAGTAAAATAACCCCTCTACTCCTACTTGAGATTCCCCTGTTTATGCATCCCAGGATCACATTAGCTTTTTTGGTCACAGTATCATATTGGAAGCTCATGTTCAACTGATTATCCACCATGAACCCCAAATCATTTTAAGGTCACTACTTCACAGGATAGTGAGTCCCTCCCATAAGAATGATCTACATTCTTTGTTCCTAAATATATACATTTGCATTTAGCTGTATTGAAATGCATATTGTTTGCTTGCACCCCGTTTACCAAGCAATCCAAATTGCTCTGAATCAGTGACTTATCCTCTTCATTATTTACCACTCCCCCAACTGTGGTGTCATCTGCAAACTTTATCAGTGATGACTGCTTTCTTCCAGGTCATTGATAAAAATGTTAAATAGTGTAGGTCCAAGAACCAATCCCTGTGGGACCCCACCAGAAATACACCCACTAGATGACTGGTCAAAATGCACAAATGATGAACAATTGCACAGAGAACTGGCCAGATCTGAGAAATATTTACAAATAATTGTTTTAATATCAGACAGCTCTAATATTAATTGCTCCTACAATATATACTGTATTGTTTCTATAAGATCAATGCATGTAAGAAAATTGAAATTACAGGTTGATCCCCAGCCTATGGCATTCACTCCTCTTAATGTCTACAGGCAAGAGGAATCAGAGGAGATGTGTATATATATATACACACACACACACACACACACAGGAAATGCTATGTTTTCCAGTATTAGTCCAATATCTTTGAATCACCAAGTCAAATTCAATAGAATTAATTTGGATTTGCACCATTGTAAGCAAAATCAGAATCTGGTTAAATAACTGTATGCAAGAACAGTATGAGCACTCTAGTTTCTCCCCCAACTTCCAGTCATGCTGTGTGTCTGAATAAAAGTTGTTTAACTAAAACCAATGGCAATTCAATATGCATGGGAATTATCTTCTTTTTGCCACAAGCAAAACCCTTACATCACAAATTTCCAACCGATTCATGAAGGTGTTTTTTTTTTCCATACCATATCTATTAGAGGGTAAAACGTGTTAGTGATGTCAGTTCATTTAAATGCAAGTATTGATGTTTACCAAAAAATTGACTTGCTTAGTCTAAACTAAATCATGTAGAAGATCATTCTGTATGCAAGTCTTTTTAAGTAGGAGAGAGACCTGAAGCTATACTTTTAATGCTGTGCCAGCTAACAAAGCTCTCTGGGATTGGAGAAATCTGGAGCTAGGCAGTAAGATGGAGTTATTTTAATATTAAAAATATATACACTCATTTCCCAGTAAGGTTCTCATGATCCTACACTAAGTAAGGGACCAACTATACCTGAACTGAAAAAAACAAAACGAAAAAAACCCCTCAGAACAAAGTTCTGGGTTTCTAGAAACAGAGTTACAGTTAGTCAACTTGGGTTTTTTGTGTGTGCTTTTTTTTTTCAAATAGATAAGTACAGCAAGATATGACTGTTGAAAAGCCAGATTGTGTCTGCAGACTGCTTGTATCCCTGTGATTTCAGTAAGATTTTGGCCTTGAAAGCTTATTCTAATAAAAAAGTAACCATGACAATCCAGGCCTTGAAAATCTAAAATATCCCATGCTGTGGTTCCATGATTGGCAGAACCTAACCAGAGAAAGAGGTCAACATGTAATGGAAAGGCAAAAAGTTATGTTCCTTGTATTATGGAATTACTCTACAAGAGTGATCCTGAGTACTACAACCCTCAGTTAAATATCAAGCTGCCTCTTTCCTCCTCTAGAAGAGACTCACAAGGTGGAGTTGATGTCCAGGAAGTGGAAGATCGAAGCTTAGAGGAAAAGGACAGGCTACAACTTGGCCTAACAAGCCCAAAAAATCTATCATACCAAAGGCAGACTTCATGAATAATCCCCGCAACTAATCTGTTCCCTGGAGTGGAGATAAGCATACTGTATATTATGAACTCTAGCAGCAATATACAATACAAGTGTATCCCAAAGAACCTTGCCAAGTTGAAGAACACCATCTCAGAGGGGAAAAAATAGCTGAGGAAGAGCAAAATTAGGGTAGGTCTATACTTACCTGCCGGGTCGACGCGTAGAGTTCGACTTCTCAGAATTCGAACTATCGCGTCTAATCTAGACGCGATAGTTCGAACTCCGAATGCACTCCCGTCGACACCGGAACTCCACCACCGCGAACGGCGGTGGCGGAGTCGACGGGGAAGCCGCGGACTTCGATCCCGCGGCGTCTGGATGGGTGAGTAGTTCGAACTAAGGTAGTTTGAGTTCAGCTACGCTATTCACGTAGCTGAACTTGCGTACCTTAGTTCGACCCCCCCCCCCAGTGTAGACCAGGCCTTAGAAGTGTAGACATACAAGGAAGGTTTTCAGCTGAGATTTGAAGTGAAACATAGAACTGTTGAGGTGTAGAGCTATGGGGAGGAGGATGCAGATGGCAGGAATGGACAAGGTGGAAAAATACATTGACAGAAGTGAGATTACACAAAGAAGCAGGGTATAGCCTGGTGTTAGATGAGTGGAAGGAAAGGTGGTTATTACGGAGAAAAGACCAAATTTAGACAGGGTAAACTGAATGATCCAGGTAACTATGGGCTGGTTAGACTGACATTGATCCCAAGCAACGTCCTGGAGAGGCTGATCTAGGATGCAATCCATGGCAAAATTAATGTCAATCAACATGATTTTATGGAAAATAGGTATTGTCAAACCAACTGGATATCATTTTATGATGAGATCAGAAGTCTGACAAAGGTAACTGTGTTTACATAACATACCTAGGCTTTTATAAAGCATTTGATGTGGTCCCGCATGCCATTCTGATAAAAATTAGCACTATGTAAAGGAAAGTGTATAATTCATATTAAATTGATTAAAAACATATTGGCCTGAAAACAAGTTGCAAATTAGGAAGCATCACCTTAATGGGAGTGTTTTTAGTAGTGTCCCACAGGGATCTGTTCTTGGTCCAGTGCTATTGAATATCTTTGTCAATGATCTGGAAAAACTATAAAATGATTGCTTGTGAAATATGTAGGGAATACAAAAATTGGTGAAATGATAAATAATAATGATGAGGACAGGTCAGTTATACAGATCACTTGGTAAAAGGGGCTCATATGAGTTATATGACCTTGTAATTGTCTGTATTAAATGCATCTATGAAGCAACAGAAAATGTATGTTATCCATACAAAATGTGGGACTGTATTCTGGAGTACATTGACCCTGTGTCACACTGTCTGGTATGGTTTACAACTGAGATTGCCAATCACAGGTCAGACTGTCAGAACCAGGGCAGACATACCACTAGTTTGGGGTATAGTCTAGAATGAGATTTCACTAAGCCAACAACAACTGGGCGTTCATGTATTACTATATTAGTCTTACCATGGAGCCACAGACAGTCCCCTTTGGCTCTCCAGCCCCTCTCTACCACCCAGACAAACTGGACTTTATGATAAACAGTTATTAAAACCAAAAATCGCCTCACATTAGGTTACTCCCACCCTGGGGGTCAGTCACTTACCCCAGGTCAATGGATACTCTGGATCTCATACCGAATATAACACTGACAGCCAATTTCTTTATTAAACTAACAAAAGGTTTATTAGCTAAGGAAAAGAAATGAGTTACTGAGAGGTTAAAGCAGGTAAAATACATTAACAGGTGAGTCAAAATTTGTAAATCCAATAGGATAGCAGAGAGGTAATAATCTGCTAGTTTTTCATAAATCTTACAGGATTATCTACAATAGCTCTAGGGATCTCTGTCCAATTGCTCAGTATTCCAGCCTGTCAGAATCCATCAGTCCAGAGATACAGGATCACTCTCTGGATCCATTCTTGTAATGGTCTTCCCCGGAAGACAATCTGGCAAGCCCATCATAGCATGGGCTTTTCCTCTGTTGACTAAAGGGAGACTGGGTCTGGGGATTTCCCATTGTCAAAAACAGTGACCCGTGCTTTGAAGTTAGTGTGCTTCCTCATTTACAGATCTAAGGCTCCAATCCCGTTTGACGGGCATTTCTATTACAAATACATACATAATGCATTTAGTTACCGCAATCCAAACAATCTTGCATTAGTTCATGAAGTTTAAGCATCAGGTAAATACACATTTGTTATAGGTATCAGAGGGGTAGCCGTGTTAGTCTGGATCTGTAAAAGCAGCAAAAAGTCCTGTGGCACCTTATAGACTAACAGACATTTTGGAGCATGAGCTTTCGTGGGTGAATATCCACTTCATCGGATGCATGCATATTTGCTATAGGTTTAATTAAGTACAGGGTATCCCTAATGTAGCTACATGTAATGTGATGGCATACAACAGAATACTGATAGGGTGAAAACAATACCATCAACATCTCCTTTTGATCTATTCTAACAAGTGAATTGGCTTGAATATACTATGATCTTTTAGCATTCCTTTGGCATTCACGCACAAGTGAATTGCCCGATTGCTCTGGCCTCAGCTGACAATCTGCTAGACAGCATCACACCCTGCACATGAGTTAGGGGTAATCATAGATAAACTGAACATGAGCTCCCAGTGTAATGCTGTAGCTAAGGGGGCAAACATGATCTTTCAATGTATAAGCAAGGAAATACCTAGTAGGAGAAAGGAGGTGGCATTATCTGTACATACAGCATTAGTGACACCATTCTGGAATACTGTGTCCAGTTCTGGTGTCCACATTTTAAAAGGGACATTGAAAAATTGGAAAGGGTTTAAGGAAAGTGCTACAGGAATTATTAGAATTCTGGAAGACATGCCTTCTACTGAGTCTTAAGACTATCAGTGTATTTCATTTATTCAAAAGAAGGCTGAGAGATGACTTGATCCCCATATTGATACTTATAGACTAATGAGATTCTGACCGAGGGCTTTTTAATCTAGCAGAAAAAGGCATAATAAGATCCAATGGCTGAGAGCTGAAGCTAAACAAATTCAGACTAGAAATAAGAAATTCAGCAATGATGGCAATTAATTATTGGAACAATTTACACAGGGACAGGATGGATTTTCCATCATTTGAAGCCTTTAAATCAAGACTGGATATGTTTCTAAAAAAAATTTATCACTCAAACAGAAGTTATGGAATGGATATAAAAATTATTAGATGATTTTCTAAGGCCACTACTATGCAGGAGGTCAGACTTGATGACCTAGTCATGATAAAATCCATGACAATCAAAGATAACAAGAATATTAAAAGGAGTCAGTGCAAAAGTGGAGATACTTTGAGAGGTTTAAAAAACCCTCTCCTTATCTTTTAAGGGACATCTGCTTCTCTACTGAGGCACTTAAGTAAATATCCTGATTTTTAATTATGTCCAATTTTTCCTATGCCCCTTTAACCTTATATAGCCAACTGTATTGCTTGTGTATAGGACTGTATTTAATTATTCTCTCCCACTCTCTTACCTAATAAGTGCTAACACTGGAGGATGTGAAATCAGGAGCTTTAACAGCAACAAAAAAGAGGTATAAGAGAATAAAAGTTTTCCAGTGTATTAAGCCAGTTCTGCCAACCTAAGATAGCCTGTTTATGTCCACTGTATAGATTGTAGATAAAAAAATAGTGGCAGATCAGTTAGAAATAGTAAGTAGTGTTCTGAAGCACCTAATGCCTAGAAGCCCCAGTCAAGGAGAAATCCCCATTGTGCTAAGCCCTCTATAAACAAAATTACCCAGAACATGAAAGTTGCAGAGTCAAGCACTCAAAAGTTAGGAAGTGCCAGAATTAAGGATGACTGTCGCACCTTAATTTAGCCCCTGATGCATGTGTGTTGTGATATAGTCTTTAATTATATGATCAATACAATATTTTCTACTGCCTTATCCAGTGTGCAAGATGTATGGTGTTCAGGGAAGAAGTCATCGGTTAAATATTTCTTTTTATCCTCTTCATTTGAAGTGTGGCCCCATGCCTCATTTACTCCACCTTATTCAAACCCTGCTCTGAAAACAGAATTACTAGTTTCCTCATGAGATTTTCTATGGCAGTCATCACATGAGTATCTGAGTGCTTCACAAGCATTAATGAATTGATTTTCACACAGCCTCTGAAGGATGAGTGGGTATTATCCCCATCTTACAGATGGAGAATGTAGGCACAGAGATTAAGGTCAAAAGTATCTTCTTGTTTTGGGTACCCAATCAGAGATGCTAGGGGCTGATTTTTCAGAGTACTAGCATTATACAGCACTTTATATGTTCAAAGCAGAGCTCCCACCGACTTCAGTTGCAACTGTAAGGTATCAGCCACAGTGTCTCAAGTTGAGCACCCATAACATGAGGAGCACATGTCTGAGTTCATGCTGGTGACAGACACATTTGGAAGAATTTAAAGTGGTTGCATCTGGAACACTGGCAGGAATTAGCTCTATTTAATGCATCACAAACAGTATCCAGTCACCTTTAAACAATTGCTGAGGGATACAAAACTGCTTTAAACAATATATTCAGAGAAAAGCCCTTTAGCTTGGCTCGAGTTCCAGGTCCTCACCAGACACTACTAGTGGCTCCTTTGTGTCAAACAAAAGAAGAAATCCTCCTTTTCAGGAAGGTCTCTTTGCATTTAGATATGACCAAAACAAAGGATATAAAGCTCCAATGCCCCTGCACACCGTCTCTCGACTGCAGTCTCCGTTGAGAGTACACACAAACTGATAAAACACTGCAACTTACCAGTAAAGGTGTAGGGCTTGGTACTCAGATCATCCTAAGTTTCCTGGTGAAACAGAACAAGTTTTCTCTTGGCCGTCTTCCCTGCCTTTCAAAGGCCCACCCATAAGCCTCTCTATTAGCAATTCAGCACAGCTGCCTTTAGTCAATCAGGCTCAACACAGGTGTTCACTCAACTTCCTTGAACTCAATTCCCTTGAAGATCCCTTTTTTCCCTAATAGCTCAGCTAATAGAGCCACCCCTCAAACTCTTCCCTTCTTAAGAAAATTGAGCCAAGGGTGCATCAGGTTGTAAAAGCCCTTTTGGGAGCTGTACTACCCATCACAGGCTCAAAGAGGAACACCAGATTCAGCTTCTTATCACCAGGCTTTGAAGAAGTTCAGAAGAGAATCTAGTTCTGGAAGTCATCTTTGCAATTTGAATCTATTTTAATGAGACCCAATTAGACTTACCAGAGCCCACCCTCAGCCTACAGAGAAAGTTGGATTCACATCCAATTCTTGTCACTCAGGTTAATATATGCCACAGAGCTTTATGGTAACAAGCCAGAAATGTGAACCTCCTGTACTACCTGTATAATAAAGATAATCAATACTGATTCATTACCTTGTTTACTTGAACTCAGGACACTCTGGCAAGCTCCATTAAGAATCAACCTTTACAGTTAGCAGTTATTCGCTATGCACCAACCTGGAGGGTGCTCACATGAGCTCTTTGCTAAGACACCCAATCTTTGAGCCCTGAAAAGGAGAATCTCACTTCTTGTTACAGCCATTCAGGGTACATAAGGAATGCAATACACCAGGTCTGATCTCAACCATTGCTTCTATATTAACTTACCCAAGGTGGCCCCTCGGGACCAAGCAAAACTCCCCTTCCCAAATACATGTTTCAGGACACACCTACAATAAGGATCCTGAACCCTCAGGCTACAATAGTTCCCAGGCCTATAGCTGTTTTCCTTGCCAAGACAACCTTGGAAATATTGCCTAAAGTAAAACAATTAACAGGAATAAGCAGATAGACTCTATTTTTACAGCAAGAATCTCTCTGGAACCTAAAGTACCCTCACCCAATTAAAAACATACACATTCTATATACAATGAGTCAGTTAACTTTGAGATATCTCCAAGAGAATAATTTAACTAATGGATGGAAACTTTTGGAAGGGAAAAATGCAAACTATTTTTTTCTGCAGTGTTGGTTGGGGGGCAGGAAAAAAGAATATTGGATTGAGATCTTGATTTATTATTTCTTTTGGTGGGGAAAAGAGTATAGTTCTCCGTATGAGGTTAGGGCTGGGGAGGAGTTTTTAATAGCTAGGGAATATTGCAAGTATTGCCAGCTTTTATTATGCATTGTTTGTGTGATTGTAGCAGGGAAAAGCTCCAATCATGGACCAAGACCCCATTGTATTAGGTGCTGTTCATATACAGAACAAATAGACAACCCCTACTTCAACGATTTTACAATCTAAGTATAAGATAAGAGACAACAGATGGATGCTGACAGATGGGGGAGTACAAGAAACAAGAAGGCTATACTGATTAGCATGTGGTCTCAGCCCACCAGCAGTCTAGCCATTGTCAAGTTCTATTTAGGCCTCAGAGCAAAGTAGAATTTTAAGGAGAGTTTTGAAGGAGGATAATCAGTTAGTTTTGCAGATGTGTGGGAAAATTCTCCCAAGTGTGAGGGGCAGCACGGGAGAAAGCACGAAGATGCTTGTCTGAAGATTTAACAAATGGACACTAGAACTAGGGTGACAAGCTGTCCCAATATTATCGGGACCATCTCGATATTAGGGGCTTGGTCTTATTTATACAACTAAAACCCCCGGCCTGAAAAAAAAATGTGTCCTGATTTTTCACACTTGCTATCTGGTCACCCTAGATGGAACCTAACATCATGGGCTGAAAGGGAGGTGTTTTCAGAGAGTATCTAAAAGAACCTTGAGATCATAACCATGATCATGTGCTGCCATGTTCTCTGCTGATGCTCGACAATTATGTAAACAAGTAATTAATCAATTGTTATCCTGGCCAGATCCTTAGCTAAGAGAAGCTACACAGAGAAGCAACTGAACTACACAGATGTACCTCAACTGATGATTGACCCCTATTTCATATCTTACATTTTTAGTTAAAGAGAAAGAGAGAAAGAATTCCCTATGAAATTAGCTTTTTAACTAGGAAAATCCAATAAACTTCTCTCTGATGTCTGACTGTGGACACACATAGCAGATGTTTGCCAATGAACAGTGTGCAGTCAACAAACCTCTAAATTACTGCTAAACATGTATAAATGGATATACATATGTATATCGTAGCAAGTCAGAAATGTTGCTACTATATCTAATCTATATCTATATCTATATATCTATATCTATATAAAACTCAAATACTGATTACAACGAATATTGAAAATCTGTCTGTTTACCATCTGGTGATAGTAAAAGAAGCACAAGCCAAAATAATCCCTGGCTTCTTACTTAGACAGTCTAACCAACTAATTTCCTCCAAAACAATTTGGTTAAATTCTTTATCCCTGCAGTGATAGTAAGAACATACTTTTTCCTTTTAAAAATATGAGTGTGTTTGACTTTATGTTTCTATTAAGTAACGCTTTACAGATGCTAAATTACAATTGTGTGCTGAGGAAATACATGTGATGTCCTCATAAATGTCAAATGAATCCTTTATGATTGGCGCTGCTATAATGAATACCAAACAATTTCATTATAATTAGTGCTATTACAATGAATACCAAAGGAATTCACTATAATTAGCGGTAGTACACTGAATAGCAAATTCGCTCAAAATCAGAGACTGTGGAAGACTTTCTAAAAAAAAAAAGTCTTAAATTTACCACGATTTAATACTATTTTATGATGACAATGGTGAAAATAACAATCCATTGAGAGTGAAAGATTCTAAATAGCATGCCCCGTTTGTATCCTGAAAACTCATATTGGGACTAGCTTATTGGACTACACCGTTGGACTATATACCCATGCAGAGGAGTAAGAACCCTTGAGTGTGGTCACAAAGTGCTACCGACTGCTTGCCCACAGGCAACAGGTAAATGGCAAGGGATAGGGAATAGGAAAAGCCTTGACTGCACCCCACACTCCACTGCTCCATCAGAGCAGCTGAATTAGAGTGGTGGGTGAATAGTGATTCCTAATTTGCTGCTAATATAGGCCAGCAAAATACTATACTCCCCCCCCCTCCAATCCAGCATACTCTTGGGGTATGTCTACACTACGGGATTATTCTGATTTTACATAAATCGTTTTTTAAAAAACAGATTATATAAAGTCGAGTGCGCGCGGCCACATTAAGCACATTATTTCGGCGGTGTGCGTCCATGTACCGAGGCTAGCGTCAATTTCCAGAGCGTTGCACTGTGGGTAGCTATCCCGTAGCTATCCCATAGTTCCCTCAGTCTCTCCCGCCCATTGGAATTCTGGGTTGAGATCCCAATGCAAAAACAGTGTCACGGGTGCGTCTGTGTAAATGTCGTCACTCAATCCTTCCTCCGTGAAAACAACGGTAGACAATCATTTCATGCCCTTTTTCCCTGGATTGCCCTGGCAGATGCCATAGCATGGCAACCATGCAGCCCGTTTAGCCTTTTGTCACTGTCAACATATGTGTACTGAATGCTGCTGACTGACGCGGTACTGCAGTGCTACACAGCAGCATTCATTTGCCTTTGCAAGGTTAAAGAGACGGTTACCAGCTATAGCACCATCTGCAATTGGAAATTGGTAATGACATTTATCAGTCATTTTGCACCGTTTGCAATTGGAAATTGGCAATGATGGTTATCAGTCCTTTTGTACCGTCTGCTGCTGTCATGGGTGCTCCTGGCTGGCCTCACTGAGGTTGGCTGGGGGCACATGGACAAAAATGGGAATGACTCCCCAGGTCATTCCCTTCTTTATGTTTTGTCTAAAAATAGAGTCAGTCCTGCCTAGAATATGGGGCAAGTGTACTAGAGAACCAGAGAGCATAGCTGCTCCGGGTCAGAGCTCCAGAGATCCCGCAGAAATGATGATGGTATTCTAGGGGGTGCCCTTGCAACAACCCCACCTGTTGCTTCCCTCCTTCCCCAACCCTCCTGGGCTACCGTGGCAGTGTCCCCCCCATTTGTGTGATGAACTAATAAAGAATGCAGGAATAAGAAACACTGACTTTTTGTGAGATAAAATGAGGGGGAGGCAGCCTCCCGCTGCTATGATAGTCCAGGCAGTACAGAATCTTCATTAGACATGAAATGGGGGGGCTGATGGAGCTCAACCCCCAGTTGCTATGATGAGGATGGTTTTCAATCCTTTTGCACCGTCTCCCGGGAATGACCAGGAGTCATTCCCATTGTTGCCCAGGCGCCCCCAGCCGACCTCACCGAGGCCAGCCAGAAGCACTCACGGGATGATGAGGACGGTTTTCCATCATTTTGCACCGTCTGCCATCAGGAAAGGAAGGGGAGGGGATGCTGCTGTTCAGCGCCGCAATACCCCGTCTACCAGCAGCATGCAGTAGACATATGGTGACACTGAAAAAAGGCGAGAGATGATTTTTTTCCCCTTTTCTTTCACGGAGGGGAGGGGGGTAAATTGATGCGATATACCCTGAACCACCCGGGACAATGTTTTTGACCCTTCAGGCATTGGAAGCTCAGCCAAGAATGCAAATGCTTTTCGGAGACTGCAGGGACTGTGGGATACTTGGAGTCCTCAGTACCCCCTCCCTCCCTCCATGAGCGTCCATTTGATTCTTTGGCTTTCCGTTATGTTTGTCACGCAGCACTGTGCTGAGTCCCTGCTGTGGACTCTGTATCATAGCCTGGAGATTTTTTCAAATGCTTTGGCATTTCGTCTTCTGGAACGGAGCTCTGATAGAACAGATTTGCCTCCCCATACAGCGATCAGATCCAGTATCTCCCGTACGGTTCATGCTGGAGCTCTTTTTGGATTTGGGACTGCATCACCACCCATGCTGATCAGAGCTCCATGCTGGGCAAACAGGAAATGAAATTCAGAAGTTCGCGGGGCTTTTCCTGTCTACCTGGCCAGTGCATCCGAGTTCTGATTGCTTTCCAGAGTGGTCACAATGGTGCACAGTGGGATATCGCCCGGAGGCCAATACTGTCGAATTGCGGCCATACTAACCCTAATCCGACACAGCAATATCGATTTCAGCGCTACACCCCTCATCGGGGAGGAGTACAGAAATCGGTTTTAAGAGCCCTTTAAATCGATATAAAGGGCTTCGTTGTGTGGACGGGTGCAGGGTTAATTCGGTTTAACGCTGCTAAATTCGGTTTAAACGCGTAGTGTAGATCAGGCCTTGGAGTGAAAGGAAAACAAAGAAGGAACTGTGTTTCAAACAGGTGTCTTTGAAGCACAATGACTCACATCCTGAAAGATATTTAGACTCCTAACTTCCATTTAAATCAATATCATTTAAATACCTTTGAGGCTCTGGGCCATTGTCTCTAAGGTGATGCCACTCACGCACAACCCTTTGTTAGGGCTGTGACTAAAAGGATTACCTAGCCCTTGGTGCGGCTAGGGTAAGTGTATTATCATGCTCACACAATACTGTACTGCTAATTCAACCCTTAAAAGAACATTGGTGGGAGCTGGAAATCTGGTCAAGCAAATGAATTTTTCAAAGAATATTTGTATGCAGCTTCCCATTCTGGAATGACTAACCTATGATTAAAAAAAAATTCTTATCTAGTTCTAACTGACAACAAGAATCTCCATCATCACTCATACGAGCTGCTAAAAAAAAGTCTCTAGGAGCTTGGATTATAAGAAAACCCTTTAGAACAATATGGAAGCGTGGGACCATCAGGGACAACTGACACATAACATTATTGACACATTTATTATTGTTTGACAAATACACCTAATTAGGTTTCTGGAAGAATTCTCCAGCCCCTCCTCATATCCATTTCTATGATGTTTGAGCTTTTCCTTTGCTTCAGATCATTTTATTTTCCTGGAAAGGAACTGAAAGTGCTGTCCAACCAGCCATTAGTTTACCTACAGCAGAGAAATAATTGTCTGATTGTTCTGTTTAGTTATGGAAGCTATTCATTATTTGAAGCTATTTTTGCAATAGAAAATGGTCGCATTCCAAAGTACCTGTGGCTGAAGTGACCCTTTTCTATAGACCCTGCAAATAATTAGACTCTTGTATACAGTGATCATCAATGCTTGTTTGGTTCACATGCTCCTATTATGTTTCTTCTCTGCATACATAATTATTAAGCTTTGTTCAGCCAATATTACAGAAAATTTTAAAAAAAATTATTGGATGCCTAGTATTCCCTGATATGAGATTTCAGAAGTTATAATGACAAGGAAATCCTAAGGACAAGTGGATTATAATAGGTATTTTTGTTTTGTTTTGTTTTTTGTATGTATGCATTTCTATCTTTATCAGCCCATTCACATGGACACATTGACCCAAGGGAGATAGACAGATAAAAAAACATACAGAAATACAGTGTATATTTACTAAAAAGACCCAACATAGGTGCTCTGTGCCACCTCTTTCCTTCAATTTTAAAAAGATTTAAATCCAACAGGGTAAATCTCAGGACACCAGATGATATCAACCATTTGTAGCATTTAATTTCAGAAAGGGAAACTACCCAAAAATGAGGAGGTTAGTGAAACCAAAGTTAAAAAGTACAGCACCAAAAGTGAAATCCCTGCAAGCTGCATGGAAACTTTTTAAAGACATCATAATAGAGGCTCAACTGAAATTTATACCCCAATTTAAAAAAACATAGTAAGAGAACCAAAAAAGAGTTAAACAACAAAGTAAAAGAAGCAGTGAGTGGCAAAAAGGCATCCTTTAAAAAGTGGAAGATAAATCCTAATGAGGGAAATAGAAAAGGGCATAAACTCTGGCAAATGAAGTGTAAAAATATAATTAGAAAGACCAAAAAAGAATTTGAAGAACAGCTAGCCAAAGACTCCAAAAGTAATAGCAAACAACATTTTAAATACATCAGAAGCAGAAAGCCTGCTAAACAACTAGTGGGGCCACTGGACAATCTAGATGCTAAAGGAGCACTCAAAAATGATAAGGCCACTGTGGAGAAATTAAATGAATTCTTTGCATTGGTCTTCATTGTTGAGGATGTGAAGCAGATTCCCAAATCTGAGCCATTCTTTTTTGGGTGACAGATCTGAGGAACTGTCCTAAATTGAGGTGTCGTTAGAGAAATTTTTGGAACAAATTGATAAAGTAAACAGTAATAAGTCACCTGGACCTAATAGTATTCACCCAAGAGTTCTGAAGGAACTCATATGTGAAATTGCAGGACTACTAAATGTCATCTGTAACCTAACATTTAAATCAGCTTCTGTACCAAATGACTGGAGGATAGCTAATGTGAAGCCAATTTTTAAAAAAGGGATCCAGAGGTGACCCTGGCAACTACAGGCCAGTAAGCCTCACTTCAGTATCGGGCAAATTGGTTGAAACTATCATAAAGAGCAAAATTGTCAGATACATAGATGAACATAATTGTTAGGAAATAATCAACATGGTTTTTGTAAAGGGAAATCATGCCTCACCAATCTACTAGAATACATATACAATGATGGGGTCTAAATTAGCTGTTACCACTCAAGAAAGAGATCTTGGAGTCATTGTGAATAGTTCTCTGAAATCATCCACTCAATGTGCAGTGGCAGTCAAAAAAGCAAACAGAATATTGGGAATCATCAAGAAGGGGATAGATAATAAGACAGAAAATATCATATTGCCTTTATACAAATCTATTGTACGCTCACACCTTGAATACTGGGTACAGATGTGGTCATCTCATCTCAAAAAAGATATATTGGATTTGGAAAAGGTTCAGAAAAGAGCAACAAAAATAATTAGGGTCATGGAACAGCTTCCGTATGAGGAGAGATTAATAAAACTGGGACTTTTCAGTTTGGAAAAGAGGCAACTAAGGGGGGATATGATAGAGGTCTACAAAATCATGAGTGGTATAGATAAAGTAAATAAAGAAGTGTTATTTACTCCTTCTCATAATACAAGAACAAGGGGCCACCAAATGAAATTAATAGTAAAGTATTTTCTCATGCAACGCATTGTTAACCTCTGGAACTCCTTGCCAGAGGGTGTTGTGAAGGCCAATACTATAACAGGGTTCAAAGGGGAGCTAGATAGATTCATGGAAGATCGGTCCATCAATGGCTATTAGCCAGGATGGGCAGGAATGGTGTCCCTAGCCTCTGTTTGCCAGAAGCTGGGATTGGGTGATAGGGCATGGATCACTTGATGGTAACCTGTCTGTTCATTCCCTCTGGGGCACCTGGCATTGGCCACTGTCAGAGAACAGGATAATGGCCTTGATAGACCTTTGGTCTGACCCAGTATGGCCGTTCTTATGTTCTTAACCCTAAAAATGGCCCACTGATATGGCCTTAATTAAGGTGGCATATTGCAGACAGGGATGTGATATGAGACAAGAAAAGAATCCTACAAGGAGTGGATTGAATAGGCAGGCCCCTTTTAAATTTACTTTTACCAAACAGAAGAATAATTTCTGCCCTGTCTCATGTACTCACAATTCCCATGGGCTTCATTGTATGTTTCTGAGGCATGATTTTCACCCAAGATGGCATATTAATGTTATCAGTCAGTTCAGTCCAAAAACCATATGTAAAGGACACTGGTAATAGGTAATAATTGGAGATATACCAATCTCCTAGAACTGGAAAGGACCTTGAAAGGTCATAGAGTCCAGCCCCCTGCCTTCACTAGCAGGACCAATTTTTGCCCTAGATCCCTAAGTGGCCTCCTCAAGGATTGAACTCACAACTGTGGGTTGAGTAGGCCAATGCTCAAATCACTGGGCTATCCCTCCTCCACTGAAATAGCATATGGGTCAAGGTACCTGTTTTTTTACCAGAAAGTCAACATCTGCAATCATGACATTTTGCCAAAACCCTCAGTAGGGAGTAGTGCAGAATTCGTCTAGTACAGCAGGAGCCTGGTGTTGTGTTGAGATGCAGACAGGAGCAAGGAGCACACTCAGACACCTGTAGTTTCACCTAGGTAGGAGCTTTGATACAGACAACGCAGAAGAGCTATAGATGGTCAGAATGTCTTTTAGGTGGAATAAAACCTTCCAGATTAACCCTTTAATTGCCTGCCAGCACAGTTTGGAAGCAAATTCCCTCTCCCTATTCCCCCACGGACAAGAAGAATATGCATATTGCACAGTCTCTTAAAAAGCTGCAACTTGGTCTCCTAAGCCGTTGCCTTTCTTCCCATCTTTAGCTGCCCCCTTTGGGATGTTATGGGCCTCCAAGAGAGCATAGGGACTATATATTACCCCAGTTCCTTGCACATGGTGCACAAAGTAGAAAATGACACATATGGCTTCTGTCTCCTGTGGGGCAGAGATCAGGTTTGTACTTACATATTGTGTAGAGCGCACTATCAGCAATTAATAAATAATATTTATCATCTACAAGAGAAGATAATGCTTGTATTAGCCACCGTTACTTGTGTCAAAATAGGAAATTAAAGCATCTTGGGTATCATCTTGACCAAATGAATTCAGGCCAGATACTATCTCTACTGATAGCTGGGGGAGTTACAGTGTAGTTAATACAGCACAATTGAATATCCTGCCACAAAATGAAAAATAAACCACACAGAACAAACAAGAAAATGACATCCCATCTGCTAAATTAATTGGAGTTTACAAAATCCAGATCTTAAGGTTTCATTATGTCATAAAAAATTAACTAATAAATAGCCTGTGTATCTCTTGATAGAACATCAGAGGAAATGAAAGGTTTATAGAATATGCAGACCATAAATTATTTGCTGCATTAGACCCATCTTGTTAGAATCTAGCCTCCTTCACCAGGATGAATAGGAAAAGGATCATCTACTAATGGTTTGTTTAATTTTGGCAGTCATTTTCAAATAACTTTCATAGACAGAAAAAAGAATTTGGATTTCTGGCTGGGATTATTTCCTCCTTGAGAGAGAGAAAAATGGGCTGACAAGGACCTTAGATTGTGTAACCCTATTTTATTGTATTCATAGTTACACCTTGATGGCCTCAGTGCTTACTACTATCATAGCAATTATAGAATCTTAGGACTTGAAGGGACCTTGAGAGGTCATCTTGTCTAGTCCCCTGCACTCATGGCATCATTTTTTTATTCACAGGTATTGCTCTATTTCCAGGTTTCGGTCTTCTCCAGGGAATTTTATCTCTAAGGGTGGTACAACTGACAGCCTGAGGGCCAGATAGGTCCTATGGGATGAGTCTGTTCAGCCTCCAACTGAGAGTCTGAGGGCCAGATAGGTCCTATGGGATGAGTCTGTTCAGCCTCCAACTGACAGCCTGAGGGATGGATCTGACCTGCAGGATGAGACTAACTGGCCCACAGATGCCTGGAGAGTGAAGAGATGGTACTATGCAGCCTTGTGGGTCATAGAATCATTGAATCTCAGGGTCAGAAGGGAGCTCAGGAGGGCATCTAGTCCAACCCCCTGCTCAAAGCAGGACCAATCCCCAGGCAGATTTTTGCTCGAGATCCCTAAATAGCCCCCTCCAGGATTAAACTCACAACCCTGGGTTTAGCAGTCCAATGCTCAAATCACTGAGCTATCCCTCCCCCATGCCCCCACTCCCCATGGAAAACCCTGGCATCTGGGCTGCAGCCCCCATTCTCTCAGCTGCCCTGCCTGGGACAGACGATCAAGGGGGATGCGGCCACCCCAACCCATTACCTCCTGTGTGGATGACAGGCCTCTGATGGCAGGACTGCCTCCATTGCTGTGTCAGGCCTGGCCAGGAGTGGAGGCAGCAGCTGTTCTGTAGCCTCAGAGACTTGCGGCCCCCTGTCCCTGCCTTCTTTATGGTGGTCAGTGCAGCTGGCACCCATTGCCCCAAGAAGCAGGGAGGGACTCTTTACCCTGCACAAACCAAAGGGTCTGAGCATGTGCACTGATGGCAGTGAGACTGCTGCCAGAGTCTCCTCCCCCAGTCATAAAGAGGAAGGCATGAGTACAGTTGAAAAGTTTCTGGGACTGCCTGGATATGTTGCTGAAGTTTAAATACGAGATGAGCTATTCTCTTATTTTATTTAATCACATTACTTCATAACCCTATTAACACTTTAATGGGTAAATCCTAAACAAACAAACAAAAAGATCTAGAATTCTATTACTGTATGTGGCCCACAATGGTGTCCCAAAACTATCATCCGGCCCACAGCATTGAACATTTTGGACTACCCACACACAGAAAACTCTCTGGGACAGAGTCACAACCCAGATGCTTTAGTATAGGCTACCACAAGAGACACGATACTATATTATATTGAACCATTGACCTATTTATTTATGAAAATTGAAATGTTTCTATTGATAGCTAGGCTGTGTGGCTTACCATCTTTTTAAAATAAAAAAAGTAAATTTGGGGTTGTCCTTAGCTATTCAAGTATTCACTAAAAACTGCTTTACCTGACTGGGGAGCTGGCATAGATTAAAAATATGTGAATTTTTATTTTGATTTTTTTTTAACAACAGATTTTGGCAGAGTTTACAGTTGGAAAATTACTCTCTAAAATTTTGATTTTATTTTTTTCTAATATCTGTGAGGCAATGACTGTACATATTTTAAGGACAGAAGGCAGTGGCATGATCATTTAGTCTGACCTCTTGACTAGTATGGTAGCTCAACTCTTTCAGAAAGTATAAGCTTAATTCAACAAGACAAAATACTTCTGGATTTCTTATTCAGTGTAATTAATGGAGAATCAAACTGTATTTGATTATAATAGTGCATCACAACTTTTGTTTAAAAGATGACCTTTTAAAGTCTAAAATCAACAAGTTTGGTAGGATTCTTTTGAAGTGTGCCTCAAAAGGGTGCAGGGTGTGACCCAAATTTGGGGTCATATGACAGAGCTTCTGGAGATGTGTCATTCCCCCCCAGCCAAAAAAAATAGTCTTTTTTTTTTCAAAAAGTTTCTAAGTGTATTATTTTAGCACAGAGCTAGAGATTAAACTATTGTTATGATGTGGGGCAAAATCGTCTCAACCTTTAGAGTTTTACTGAAGGTAATGTATGGCACTCACTAAATCTTTGGAGGATCCAACCTGACAATGGTATTTAAGGTAATGTTCATCTTTGCAGTGTGAAGGTATCAATATAGAAAAATGGCTAGAGGGTTTCCATCCCCACCATTGTATATGCTTTAAAGCCCAACTCTTGTAAGTGCTCTAAAATCCGAATGGTTTCTCAGATTAGTTTGATATTTGATGTGCCTCATGGGGATGCAGAATTGCATCAGTGATCCAAATTTGGGGTCATTTGTTCCAGGGGTTCCTGAGTTACAACCCCCACCCCAAAAAAGGTTTCCTTTTTCTGCCTTGTATTCTTAAATTGAGAGGTACTAATCACCAGATGGACCACAGACCTTGTTGATACTGATGGCTGTAAACTCACTCTTCAGTTATTATAACTAAGAATAAAAAAAATCACAAGCCCTCACCTAAGACAAAAGGAATTTTGAATTGAGTTGTCTGGAAATTGATGCAATTTGTGAGACATGGGTGGCAACGTTATTTTGCGGAGAATGAAATCAAAGTCTCTGGGAGATAAATAGACATATGAATGCTTCCTTGGAGGGGAGAGGTATTAGGGGGCAGATGAGTGGGGGATTGAGGGAGAGGGATTTGGGACTGCCATGGGGGGTATGGAGACAGGTATAAATGGGGAAGGGTGATAGGAGATGAGAGAGATACCGAGGTCTTAGGTGAAGGAGGTGTGGAGGTTAAGGGGAATTGAGGGGGGAGACACTGGGAAGGGAGACATGGGGATGAGGGGCAAGAGAACTAGGGGAAGAATAGGGGCAGGGTCACCTGTCAGGAACACAATCTCCCCTCCCATGTGCATGCCCAGATATGAGAAACTCTTTCCACTCTAGGAGGGTCAGATGCCTGCTGTAACGTTCCTCTGTTATTATTGGACCGATGATATGCTAGGTCACTCCAATCTTCGACTCTGGGAGCCAGCCTTACCCTGATCTGCTGTGAGAACCCCCACTCCAGGGCTGTTCACGCACAGCCTCTAGCCAGGGCTGCCCAGAGGGGGGGGCAAAGGGGGCAATTTGCCCCGGGCCCCGCGCTCCGCAGGGGCCCCCAAGAGAACAGCAGAGGCTCCCGCCTCCGCCCGTCTCCTGGAGCCTCAGCGCATCAAGCGCTGAGTCTCCGCCAGGGCCCCTGAGCCCCGCCCCGCTCCGAACCGCGTGGTGAGGGGGCGGGGCTGGGAGCTCCAGGCTGAGCTCAGCTCCCTCCGCTCAGCCTGGAGCTCCCAGCCCCGCCCCCTCACCACGCGGCTCTGAGCGGGACGGAGCTCAGGCCCCGCCGGCCGCACGCTGCGGCTGTCGGGCGAGGCGCTGAGACTCCGGGTGAGGAGGGAGCCGGGGGTAAGAGGCTGGGGCCGGGGCGGGGGGGAAGCGGGACCCGCCGCCGAAGCGCAGCCTGGTCTTCGGCGGCGGGGGGCCCCTTCCGTTCCGGGACCCGCCGCCGAAGTGCCCCGAAGACCCGCGGCGGGGACCCCCCCCCGGCCGAATTACCGCCGAACACCGGGCTGCACTTCGGCAGCGGGTCCCGCTTCGGTGGTAATTCGGCGGCGGGGGGCTCCCGCCGCGGGTCTTCGCGGCACTTCGGCGGCGGGTCCCAGAACGGAAGGGGCCCCCCGCCACCGCAGACCCCGGGCCCCCGGAATCCTCTGGGCGGCCCTGCCTCTAGCATGTAAGCTGCTCCCAGCTACGTGTGTCAGCACTTTTGGCCAGCCGCTGCTTGGATTGTGCAACCAAATGACACTAGCCAATATCTCCAGTCCCAGACACAACCCTAGGAATCTCCATCTTGCAGTGTCCAGTTATGCCCGCTGGATGCTGCAAGCTTATATGAGCTCGTCAATTTAAGAAAGAAATTGATATGTATCAGGCTTGTTATCTCAAGGGGAGTCTCTACATGCTTCAAACCAAACACAATGCTTCAGACAGAAGAATCAAACAAATTTATTAACTACAAAAGATAGATTTAAAATTATTATAAGCCAAAACACAAGAAGCCAGATTTGGTCTAATGAAATAAAAGCAAAACAGATTCTAAGCTGATTTTAACACTTTCAGTGCCCTTACAAACTTAGATGCTTCTCACCACAGGCTGGCTGGTTGCCCTTCAGCCAGGCTCTCTCCTTTAATCAGCACTTCAGTTGCTTGGTGGTGGTGTCTGTAGATGGAGTTGGAAGAGAAAGGAAGAGCATGGCAAACATCTCCCCCTTTTATCATGTTCTTTTTTCCCTCTTGGCTTTGCCCCTCCCCCTTCAGGGTCAGGTGGGCGTTACCTTATCGTAATCCCAAACTGACCAAGGGAAGGGGGATGACTCACTGGAGAGTCCAACAGATCCTTTGTTGCTGCCTAAACCAGTGTCCTTTGTTCCTGTGAGGCTGGGCTGGGTTTGTCCCATACATGCCCTGATGAGGTGTGAACTGCCCCTCTATTCCTGGAGAGTTTTGCCTGGGCTTGTTTTATGCCATGAGGACACATTTTCAGCCTCATAATTATATACATGAAATTATAACCTATAACATAATATTACTATAACAACAATGCTCAATGCATCATGAGCCTTCTGAAGACACCCGACATGACAAACTTTGCATTGGATATGACACAATCATATTATAAGGCTGAACATGGGGGTGTAGGGTGTTCCCCAAAGGTACAGAGCATCAAAAGCACAGTATTTGTGTGAAATATAAATTCTGCAGAGGAGAGATGAGGCTCCCAGTTTGTGCCCTTGGGGCAAGGAGTCAGTATTTTGTTTACAAACAGAGGCAGGGTGATTAAGGTAAGAAAGAGCTAGTAATTATATTTAGAATCTGGAACTGGAGCCCATAAAACAGGAATCCCTCTGTGTGTGGGGTGGGGTGGGGGGTTGTTGTTATAGAGAAAACACAGTGATTCAGAAGAAATACAGCCAAGCCCTCTGAACCAAGGTTACGTTCAGAAAAGGTGGAGATTTGGGGGAAGGGATAGCAGTGGTATGGAGAAGTTCCCACTCTATCTGTGGTACTTATGTGGCCCCTCACAATGTCTAACCTATTTCTCCTCACAGCCCCTCAGGAAGGTAGAGCCGTGCTGTTATCCCCATTGTACAGATGGGGCACTGAGGCACACATACACTAAAGGCCAGATTTTCAAAGGTATTTAGGCACCCAGTGGGATTTTCAAAAGCACCTAGAAGGTTAGGTGATTTGTAAACCCCACTAGATGCCTAGCTGCATCTTTGGGTGCCTAAAAGCTTTTGAAACTCTGTCCTTAAGGCACAGGCATGACGCCATAGAGGAAGTCCATGGGAGGAGCCCAGGTCTTTCAGGGCTGGCTCCCTATCCAGCAGACCAGTCTTTCTGCATGCTGCAAAAAAAGAGGACTCTGATAGATGGGAGCAAAAGCAAGGTGGACAGTTCTCTGAGACTCCAGCAAACAGTCCCAGGTGGTTGGGAAGGATCTCATAGTTGACAGCATGAAAAGCTGCACATAGGTCAGGAAGGATGAAGAAAGAGAAAATGAGAGTCAGCGGAGAGAAGATCACTTAACTCCCAAGAGGTGGTAGGTTCTGCCCCATGCTGGGTTATAGAGCAATGGCTATTGTGAAATTTTGCATTTTAACTGAAAACCATTTTGCTTTGTCATTTTTTGTTCTGAGTTTGTGAAAAGGAAGGAATGAGGAAGTGTTATATAAGTATCGGATGTGTTTATGCCTCAAATTATTTGCGTTTCAGCTGTATCCAGGCCAATTCCACAAGAATAGAAATTGCATCCACAGAGTGCATAAAGTTGATGATTATTGTCATGATTTGTATTATTCCACTGTGAGCTCAGCACTGTTCAGAATATGCCAGAAAATGTAGTCCCTGAGCCAACGTGTATAAAATATGCAGCCCTGGATAAGATGGTTCAGACATTTAAGTATGAGGTGTACAGTTATTGAGCACGTTATTATCTATGAGTAGAAGTGTTGATGGCAATACAATTTTTTACCTGATTAAGGATGAGAAGATTTGACCCTCAAACTTTCTTTCAAGAGGAAGCCCTCCCCAGAGCTTCTATGCCCGTTTATTTTCCTATTGTGCCTGCAGTGGCCTTGATATACCTAAGAAGTCTCATTTTTTCCCTCAACTTTAAAATCTGGAATTTTCTTGGTGTTTGGTTTTAAATATTCTCATATAGGAACTGCAACTCAATCACTGTAGTGATATGTGATGATTTCAGCCTTCATTCTTAAAGAAAAATGAAGTTTCTAGCCCTTGTGGCTATGGAGAAAACTTCAAAATGTGACCCCAGCGAACCCCTAAAGGCTCAAAAAGCAGAAGGCAAATAAAAAGAACACCAAATCTATTATTTTTACATAATCTCATGATTTTAAAGCCAATCTCATGATTTTTGGTGAGTCTGATTCATGATTTTTGAACATTTGGGATTAGCAATACTCTGAAATTGACTTGAAAGTGTCAGTTTTATGACAGTTTCTAGTCTATTATTTGTAGTGGGGTAACACCAGGGGTGAAAGTAACTTAAATGACTTACCGGTACGCAGGGAGGCCGGGGTACTGGGCAAGGGGTGGTGGTTTTGGGCCCCAAGGAGGAGCGGGGCCTTACACAGAAGCGGTGGGCCCTCAGGCAGAAGGGGTGGGGCTGAGGCCAAAATCCTCCAGCCAGCCCTTCAGCACTGCCCGGCCCATGCCACCTGGGGCAGCAGCAGTGGCTGGGAGTCCCAGGCCCTTTAAATTGCCATTGGAGCCCTGGGGCTCCCGGCCACTGCCGCTGCTGCTACCGCAACAGCGGTCTGAGCTGCAGGCCCTTTAAATCCCCACCAGAGCCCTGTGGTAGCAGTGGTGTTGGCCAGGAGCCCCGGGGCTCCAGCAGCAATTTAAAGCTGCCCCTTTTGCCCTCCCTCCACATCAGCGGCCCAGCCGGTACAGTCGGCACTTTCTTATCGGTACACCGTACCATACCGGTTTACTTTCACCTCTGGGTAACACATCTAGAGCTCCAGGCAAATGCAGTGAAAACTCATGGGGCCTTGCCCTAGTAGGATGTTTCCAAAGTTAAATGACCTATTCCAAGCTTGGTGAACTGCAAAAAAGTGAGAGAGAGCAATCTAGATTTTTCTACAATTGCTTCAATTGTTATAATCAAGAGTTAGTAACAAAGTAAGAATAAACATTAAAATTTTAAACCTAACCAGTGTCCCTTAAGTGACTTGACACAAGAAGTTAGAACATGTTAGTATTAGAGCTGAGTGGGTCTAATATTTATTTAATTATTTTTTTATAAATAGGAATTAGGTACAGTGCCCCATCAGCTAATTTCTAAGTTATTATCTGGGAAAAAACAAACAAAAAACAAACAAAAACCCTAGCATTTTCATGTGTCTAAGTAGCCACTGGAATCACGGTTAAAGTCCCCCCCCAATATGAAATGACACCACTGAGACTGTGGCCTGAGTTCTGGGACCCCCCCACCTTGCAGGGTCCCAATCACAGGTGTCTAACTGCAGTGCAGACATACCCATAGCATCCTGTTGCCTCCCCACTGTGGGAGACTTTCTCCATCGCAGGACAAAGCTCCAGCAATGGGGAGCTGCCGGAGCCTCTCTATGCCACAGTGAAAAGCTCCTACAGGGAAGAGGCAGCAGGGAAAGCTCCTGCAACTCCCTGCTGCAAGAGACTTTCTCCATTGCGTCCTCCCTGACAGAGCCTTTCACTGCCATGTGTAGCTACACACCACAGTGTGAATACAGCCTGCTTTTCACTGTGCTGTGTAGCTACATGTATCCTAGGTGGCACTGCTAATGGCGACAAGGTGCCTATTATCCCTTTCATGCGGTTACAGCATATAGCTGAGAAGTTACTGCTAATGGAAGCCACATTAACTAATACTATTCTTGTGTAGTGATATTATTCTGCAGAGGGAGGAGAACATGTTGCTTAGAGTGGTTGCTTCCTGATTTCTATTCCCACTCCATCATCACCAGGGCCGGCTCCAGACCCCAGCGCGCCAAGCTCGTGCTTGGGGCGGCGTGCTGCGGGAGGGCGGCAGGCGGCTCCGGTGGACCTCCCGCAGGCATGCCTGCGGAGGGTCCGCTGGTCCCGTGGCTCCAGTGGACCTCCTGCAGACGTGCCTGCAGAGGGTCCGCTGGTCCCACGGCTTCGGTGGAGCATCCACAGGCGTGCCTGCGGGAGGTCCACCGGAGCCGTGGGACCAGCGAACCCTCTGCAGGCACGTCTGCAGGAGGTCCACCGGAGCCGCGGGACCGGCGACTGCCAGAGCGCCCCCCCGCGGCGTGCCGCCCTGCTTGGGGCGGCGCTATTCCTAGAGCCGCCCCTGATCATCACTCCTCCCTTTTCCATGAAGCCTGTGGCCACACTAAATTTGTGCAACAGGGACAGTAGTAGCTCTGTGTGGGAAGCAAAATATCCTGCATAGCATGTTATCCTTTTGTGTGGCCACCCAGCTTCCGTTTCCTTAGAATTAGAATGGTCGATCCCCTCTGTGATTCCTAAAAGAAGGGAGCATATAGGCCAACAACTTCACACTGATACAATAAATTTAGACCATGACTGGTTGGACCTGAATAGAAACTACCATTATAAACAATGCAGGACTGAACAAAAGTAATACTGATATGTACTAGAACTCAGTTTCCTGGTTTCTGTGAGGATCACAGACCCGGTGGTACACACAGTAATTTGGTTTTCTCTTGGATAGCTCTCACATCTTTCATAAAGGCCATATTGGTTAAAATGTCAGTCTGCTCCCCTCTGGGAACTCCTTTGCAGAAGAGCTGCCTTTTTCAATATTATTATTTATTTATAAAGTACAATTCCCATGTAGCATGACCCTTTACAATAGCAGGATTGAATAAAGGATCAATAAAAATGCTTTACAACACTAAGGACAAAAAACCTAACATCCACAGAAATGGGTTTTCAGCTTGTATTTTGAACAAGAGCTGCATTGAGGAAATGGTGAAAACTTCATGGGAGGTTTATTTTAAATGAAAATCCACCTACATTGGATTAAATCACATATAATACTGGGCTCTGCTGATAAAATCTTGAGTACAGATCTCACAATCCACATTTGTTTTTCAATAGCATGACACAATAATTACTCCTGTAGGAATTCTGCATCAAAACATTAAAAATTCCACACACCATATTTTAAAATTCTGAAAATGTTTGCATATGTATTTGTCAAAATAACACAATATAATCACACCAGTTTCAATTATTCTGGTAATTTATTTCAAAATACCTGTCAGCAAGTATGTTTGTAACAATACAGACAGTAAAAAAGATTTCCCCAGGAGTAGAGAGTTAAAGAAACTCCTATGACAACCCAGTTCCTCTTTCTATGTTATGCTTTTGTTGGGCACCTCAGTCTGGGTATGTCAAACATGACAGCTGGCCACATCGTGATGGAAAAATCTGCCCCTCCTTAATCATACACCCAAACCCCCTCCCTCCCAAAGCACAGCCGTAGGGCACCCTCCCAGCCCAGATACCTTCATTTCCTACCCCACAGAACCCAGAAAGAGAAACAACCTGATGCTGGATCCTAGGCACACCGCCTCTTTCCTTCAGGATATGTGGGGAACCATACCTGCCTGGAACCCTCCAGCTCCCTCACTCCCTTCTCCTTCCCCTGATAGTGTCCTGTATTTACGAGCTGGAGAGCCAGGCTATGATGTGTCAAATGGCTCCTAGCGGTAGCCAGTAGCTCTGCTGCACCAATTCTGCAGGGAAATATGAAAATGTGTGCAGAACATTAATTCTGTGCAAATTCTGCATTGCATTGGCACAAAATTCTCCCGGGAATAAATAATGGTAGATTCTCATTTTGAGCATGTTTAGTGATCTCTTCAGACACAGAATGGGAAGAATTTGGCCAATGCTAACTGTCCTCCTTTGCACAGTATCTTTAAATTAATGTTGTGTTCAGTAATCCTATGCTTATTCACAGATAATGAACTTTTATTCCATTAAAAGTCAACTATGGGTTCTGTGTGTGACCTTTTAGAAAAGGTCTTTCAGAAATTGTGATCCTTCTGTTGTATTTGTCTCTAATCATTCTTCTCAGATGTCTGAAATGCACTCAGTAGCACTGTCATATTGCTAAGGATTCCCCTAAATTCCTGTGTATCACTTTGAAAGATTCCCATTGGCTTTAATGAACTCTGGATCAGGCTTGGTGAATATGCTTTACAGGAGTCAGTCATCATGGTGATATAGAGCTAAGGGATGCCCAACAACAGAAAGGCAGTTAGAATGACAACAAAAATGTATTTCAAGAATCAGGGCCACAATCTACATTAATTTGCATTGGTCTGAGGTAGTCGAAGTCAAGACATATAGCAGCCAGTTAGATGAATGGTAAGGCCCCAATCCAGCAACAAAATGAAACAAAGCAAACACCCTCCCCACCCACCCCTTAAGCATGTGCTAAGATTTCAGTTTGAAAATCATTCCTCACTCCATTGAAATCCATGGAAATTTTGCCATAGACTTCAATGAGATCAGGATTTCACCTTCAAAGAGACCGACTTGCCTCCTTAAAATGAAGTATGCATTAAGTGCTTTCCTGGATTATAGCCTAAGTGAGGTCAGAATTATACATATATAATTATATAATGTGGGAAAGAGGTTTTACAGCATTATACACATGTAGTTGAGTGGATGATTTTGCTAACATCACATGGCGGATATAAAATAGAGCTGGGCTATGTTTTCCCTGCTGATTGTGTTGTACAAAATGCCCATGGTAGAACTGGAAATTTAGCAAAACTTTACAGAACTTAGTTGCAAACTTTTGTTGCATTTTTAAAAAAAAAATGCATTGACTTTAGAGAGGGACACACCAAGTATTAAACAAAGCTCTGAAGTTGTCAGGACTCCTGCCGCCTTCACATTTTGCTTCATCTGTCTATTACATGCAGGGACTTTAATTTTTTAAGGCTATGCCATCACTACATAGTAATGCAGGGAAGAGACACACCACTATGTTTTAGCACATAGAAAAGATTAATTAAATCTAATTTTGTTTTGTATTTTTCCTAGTTTAATCATCCCGCATCCAGCGTTTGATTGTGCCAATGATTCAGCAGAGTAACTCACACCTTGATAAAAGTGAATATAATTTTCCTCTTAGTAAATATTTCTTTCCATGCATATAATTCTCCAGTACATGTATTCGCAATATCAAACCTGCTCACACTGCTCATCTTTGCTTACATTCATGCATAACACTAGGACTGACACTTTCAAGAAGTGGCAATATGCAATGACAAATCTGAATGATCTTGTGAAGTGTGTCATCAGTTGCATAGACACATGGGGAAAAAATCTCCAACCTGTTATTCCCCCAAAATCCATCAGTACAGATTCCAAATGTGAACACTGTGAGCTTCTGAATTTCAGCCAGCTGGAATGCTGCAGAATGCAGTATTTTCCAAGTGTTAAAAGAAAGGAATATAAAGCAATCCTAATGTTGGTACTTAAGACACCGATGAGGCACTACAAAGATTGTGCCTTTTTTTGAACTAAGCCAAATACTCATTTGAAAATGGCTGGCAGCAATGAAAACAATTCCTAGGTCACAACCATCTTTCTTGCGGGAATGAGATTTGAAATGAGCCCAGTTCAATTCATTAGACCAGCGTCACATTTAAGCTGTCACAAATCTTTCCATTATGTAGGAAATGAGTTTACCCATTGGTGGGGCAGGAAGATGAAACATAGGAATTGTATCACTGTAAGTTGGATTCTGAAGAAAACAGGTAGGATTGTTTGATAAAGCAGATGAACTTCTCTGGGGATTTATAAATCCTCCAGTCAAGCCATGCTCCTGAGAAGGAGGAGATTCACTGTTCAGACATGAAACAAGATTTCAAAGGTGCAGTGCAAAAATGGGAAAACAGGAAATTTCAAGCCTGATGGAGCTTCAATTGCTAAACATCACCTCTGTAGATTACTTTGATATCGACAATGACCAGATATGGGGAAAAGCAAAGTGTTCTCTGTTAGCCATGTTGATATGGCTTATAGACGAAACGGGACAAATAATTGATTTTCTGGTTCACTGACAGTTAAAAATATGTTTTAAAAAAAAGAAAAAAAATTGGTTTGGGGCAAACCAAATTTGAAAATTCCAATAACTTTTGGGAAATACCAAAAGCTTGTTTTGAGTTGAACTAAATGTTTGGTTCCACATGAAACATTTGTTTCTGGCCATTGTTAAAAGGTCAGCTTCACAAAACAGCTTGAGGAGAAGCTGACCTTTTAGCCCAGTGGGTAAAGCACTCACCTGGGATGATCGAGACAGGGGTTCAATTCTTCCCTTTGCCTGTTGTAACAAAGAGGGCTGAAAATGGGTCTCCCACATTGCAAGAAGCTACCTGAGCCACTTGGCTATGGGATACTCTGAGTTATGGCTCCTTTGTTGGAGATGTTCTAGTGTGTATAAATAATTACATAGTCATTGGAGCAGGGAAATGAACGCAGGTTTCCCACCTCCCACTAGGCTGTAAAATCATTCCCTCTCTCTCACTGGGCCAATGCATTTTTCAGCAAATTTACCATTCACTGGAAAAAAAAAAAAGTCCAGGTCTGCCTGTATATGCCTAGATACCTCGCTGTTGGATAGACACCAGGAGGATTAATTTTTGTATTAGGGATGCGAAAATTAAAATCAATATACAATGCAAAGAAAGTACAATATATCATGGCTTAAATATGAAGGTTTCTCACAGATTACTGTGCAGTCTCTTGATACCGCCATGCAGAAACTACCTTTCCATAATATCAAATGTTTAAGAGTAAGGTTAATTTTGAATTTCTTGGGGTTTTAGCATTTGTTGGTGTTGTGTATGTCTCTCTCTCTCTCTCTCTCTTCTGCTGTCTTCTTAAAGAGTATTCCCTAAAGTTCTTAGTAAATAGTTTCCACACTTAGAACCAATTTAACAAAGATGCTTTTTTTGTTGCTTTTGCGTCTGCTGAGAACAAGATGACGAACAATAAGAAAAGCAAGATATTTCAAATCCATTCTTACCACTAATCACTAGAGTTTATAGCACAACTTGCTGCTTTTTGCTCAGTTTACATTTTTGTGTGTGTGGCAAAACTGAAGTCTTATTAAGAAACAAAATCTTGCATGCCAAATTTCAACCAGCTTCATAGATTAGATTTTTATACAATTGGCAGCTGTCTGCAAAATTCACAATGATATGAAGAGACAGGGTGAAATTTAAAATGCAAATGATGGTTTGGGGGGTTTGTTTGTTTGTTTGGGGGGCATTTTGGGGTGGAGGAACAACAGATGTCTGGTGAAGGAATATGGAAACTGAGACAGAGTGTGTATATTAGTAGGGCGGGAAAAGAAATAAGAGAAGGCTGGAAGAAGGGGGAAGAGTGATACAATAGCAACAATTAACAAAACTATCCTTCATGCAGGTCATATCAGAGCACAAAGGAAAAATTGGGCCAGATTCTCTGCTGGTGTCAATTTGCACAGCTGCACTGGAATTAGTGAGCTATGACAATTTACAGCAGCGAAGAATTCGGCCTGTTCAATATAGCCATTCACTAGAGCTGTTTCCTATTATTTAAAATAGATTTTAACCCATGACAGGATGTTGCCTCTTGAGATTGGAAGTGTCTAAAGAAAGTGAGTGAAGATGGTTAATGTATAGCACTGGGAAATATTTGTATTAATTTTCATAAATACCATATGCCGCTCAGTGTGTTAGTGTTGTATTGCCCTGCCTGAATGCATAGTTAGCTCAAAAGGCATTGTTAAATAGAGATCAGGCAGGAAAGATAAAACAATGGCCCAGATAAGGAGCCTCCCCTCAAATGTAATAACCAGGTCCATAGTTTGGAAGAGAAACTCATCAGCCCCAACCCTCCTGACAGGGCTGTTTGCCAGAATTGAGATTCTAGAAGATCAGAAGAACCTGATTGATTACATAGATGCCCTTGGTAGTAAGGTGCTGAGGGGAGGGAGTGATCAGCCAGCCATGAGGCTGTTTCACACAGGTACACACAGAGCCTACTGTGGACTGACACTGATACTGACTGACAGACAGAGTCTACTGCAAGCAGGCTACAACTTAGTCCCAAAGAGAATGGAGGGCACCAAGACTAAATCATACTTACCGAGGGACCCATGGGGAATGCCAAGCATGGGTAAGACAATATGCATATAGGTCTCTTTGTTATTTTAAATCTACCTGTAAGCACTGTGTACCTTTTGGGCTAAATAAATAAGTTTTGGAGAAGCTGCTTCTGTGTCCCTGGACACTGTTATTGTCCACAAGCAGCTGGAAGGAAACTCTTATAGGTGCCAGACCCACTGGGCTGCTAGGTATCACAGTGGGCTACAAGAAGGGTGCAATTCAGGGATCTAGTCAGGGAGTGGTTGGGCTGCCCGGCCCCATTCCAAACAGAAGTGGAGGAGGCTACAGGAGACCGGTGCACTCAGGGAATTGGAAAAGAAGTCTTGAGCACAGGCAGCCTACAAAGGGACCATAACATTTAGAGACATAGCAAGACTTTAAAAAATGAAAATAATGGTTCTGGTGAAAGACTGACAGCTCTAAAAACTGAAGTCTAATATATAGCCTGATATAAAAATATTAACAGCACTGGTGCCATTAGTGGTGACTTTGTTCACATTTTTCTGCCACATGCTTAACTTTGACCTTAAGGGACCAGCACTGAGTGAGGGAATAATTCAGTCCATCTGCCAGTTCAGCCCTTGCCTCTTGTCTCTCTGTTCAAGCCACTAACCATGATGCAAACCACGGTGGTGCTTTTGTGCTGTGGACACTTGTCCACTAGGAACTGGACACTGACTAACTGCCGACAAACACGGAAACCACATTTGGTTGTTATCAGTCTGATTAGGATAGGACATGAGGCTCTGTTGTTGCAACCCTTCATATCCTGCTGTCAATCCCTGACTCTGCCAGTCTCCCATCAAAGCAACTTTTAGCTTGTTTATAACTTATTTCAAACTAAAGAAGAATATAACAGAAATCAAGTAACTTACACCTATTTCTGTAACTTCTCCCTTGGTAATTCCATTGATTTTGCCACAACACCCACACAACCTAGCTCTTTCCCCAACCTTCTCCCTGATGGAAGTGTGATCATTAATGATAATATGGGTATGATTCAGCTTAGGAATATTTTCTGCAATAAGTTATATTTACCCTTTGACTTTCAGCTCCCACACAACTTGTTTTCTCTAAGCCAAGCCTCATCTTCAGCAATCAAAGCTGCATTTTGCTGACAATGAAATTAGTGAGTCAGTTGCCTGGAACCACTTCATTTTCTTACCTATTTGAGGAGCCATCAGAAAAGCCACACCTGTTTTATTTGAGCAGCCCAACTTGTTCACTCTGGCAGTGCTGTAATAATTTAATTATTTGTGTTCAGGATCCCTACTCATATGTACACACTAAAGCTTTGTAGTTTCAGATTTGCTATCTTTGAGACATTTTAAAAGAAAATATGCATAAAAATCTCAGTGAATACAGTACTCTTCCTTATTTTTTTTATTTTGATATAATGGAAAAGAGTTAATATTCCATAATATGCCACAGTTTTTGTTTGCTTTCTTATTCTTGCTACTACAGAGATTGTTTTAGATTTCTACCCACTATAACTTCCAGATCCACCTGCTGGACTTTGCCATGTAGCTTACTAAGGGCCTGAGCCATCTGCCTTTAATGTTGGACCAGGCCCCAAATGAAATTTGAGAGTGAGTTCTCTCCATGTTTTGTCCCAGATTTCATTATATTATCACTTCATAATCTCCATGATTTATTCAGTTGCTGCTTTTCAGCCCTCACCATTCTCTTTATCTGATCTGTCATTTCAGTGTAGGTGTGCATGCGCCTCATACGTGTGAGTTTGGAATCTCTTGAATAGCATATGCCTTGTGCCTCCTCATGCTCCCATGTGAGAGCATAACAGGCAGAAAGGCTGCAACACTCCCTCAGTTCTTTCTTAATTCGAAGCCCATGTTAGCTGAGGACTTCAAAAGCAGAGATGGAAGGTAGGACATAGGCCCTACACTGACTACAACATCTCAAAGAACCAGTTACTGTTGGGCAAGTAACCATTCTTTCTTCTCTGATTCTGGTATCACTATGGATCCGACTGTCAGTGACAGGCAAGCAGTATCCTCTTTGGGATGGTGGGAACGAGGAGTGGCAGCTGAACCAGTCAAACAGAGATTGGAGCTGTCTTGTGCATCTGGCCTCAGATCTAACGGCCAGGGCCATTGCAATGGTTTACAAACATGAGCAGATTGCTTCATGTAGCAAGCAGCCTTGCAGATTTCACCTATAAGCACATTATGGAAACAGGCCAAGGGTGATACTTGAGCTCCGGTAGAATGAGCCTTGATTGTCAGTGTGGGAGGTACTTGAGCTCTGGTAGAATGAGCCTTGATTGTCAGTGTGGGAGGTATATCTGCCAGCTGGAAGCATTGTGTGATACACTGAGTTATCCATTTAGTCTGTCTTTGGGATGAAATAGCCTGGCCTTTAGCGCATCCAGATATTGCCAACAGGCATGGGGACAAGCTGAAATATTTAGTCTTGTCACTGTATTAAAGCAGGGGTGTGATGGGGTAGAGAAATCTCACACCAACGGAAAAAGGGCCTATGGGCCCGGCTAGCCCCACCCTGCTATACCTGTAGCCAGTGCCAGACCTGGAGGGGAAAGAAAAAGGAGAGAACCTGGCTCAGTTCAGGGATGACTGGAGAAGAAATGGGAGGTAGTTCTGCCATTCTACAGGAGGGGAACTTCACTACAAGCCTGACAGCCAGGACTGCTGCTGGGGGAGAAGCACTGCACCCCTGACCAAGAGAGAGAGACTCTTGAGGAGACTGGGGAACACCCAGCATTACTATTTGATGGTAAGGACATTGTGGGGGGGGAGGGCTAGGCCCCTCTGACCTTACATTTGCCCCCCTCCCAGAGGGATCTGAGGCTGCAGCAGAATGCTTCAAGAGGCCCACATGAGAGCACTATTCCTGGTGAGCCACTACAGACTGGACTATGAGGGCCATGCCCCAAACTGAAGTGATATAGATATGAAATAACCTAGGGCAGTGGACTTCGTCTCTTTGATGGGGGACCCTGTGGGTGGGTGACTCAGTGTGGTCCAGTGCCTGAGCAGGCCTTGATACCAAAGATTCTGGATTACTTACTGCAGAGAAATCACCTCAGCAAGGAGAAAGAGAACTAGATTCAGGCAGTCATGACAGAACCCCTGTACACTTGTTTCCACAAGGACAAAGTGGTTCTGAGACTGCATGCTAAGTTCATCCCAAAGATGGTATCTGAGTTTCATTGAAACCAGGCAATATTCTTAACTCTGTTCTTCCATAAGCTGCATTCCATGAAGGGAGAGAAGAAACTACACACTCAAGGCACATCCCCTTGTGACAGAGTGCTCAGAAGGCCTGGCGGTCTAATGATAAGCACACCTGACTTCTGACCCCTTACTTCCCTGACCAAGTGGCAGAGGTGCCTGGTTTCTGACCTTTGGCGAGGAAACATCTTGCCTCTACCTGCAAATCTTTTTTCCACTTGGAAAAGTAAGTCTTTCATGGATGCTTTCCTGCATTGTGCCAGGATCTGAACATGTGAAGAAAAGTCCTTTCCCATGGTATTCATACAGCCAGCACACAAGCTGTCAATTGTAGGGACACTGAGTGCAGATGACATACTCATCCCTGGTTCTATGACAGCAGGTCAGGAAGACTGATTGGTGGATGTGCAGACATGTGCAGCAAGTTTGTCAGCCAAAACTGTCTCAGTCAGTAGGGATCTATGGGGAGGAACATGGCCCAGTCTGGTCTTGTCTGGTTTTAGCAATCCCTCTGGGGATTAGTGGGAAGGCATACATCAGCCCTGGATTCCACTTTAGCAGAAAGGCATCTGGTAGGGATCTAGGCTCATGCCCATTCTCAGACAGAATTTTGGGCACTTCCTGTTCTCTTGGGTAGCAAACAGATCTATTACTAGTTGTCCCCCAATGGTGCAATATCTACTCTACTTGACAACAGTAGTGACCATTTGTGGTTGGTGGTGGATTGCCTTCTCAGGGAATTGGCCAAATTGTTGCTGGTTCCCAGTAGATGAAAAGCTATCAGGTTACGCTGTACAGGCGGCACCAGATCCAGCTTCATTGTCTCTCTACACAGGGGAGAAGAGCATGTTTGTTTATCATTGTTTAGTACAGCACAAATGGGTTGTCTATCAGTCTCTGTACTACAGAGTACCAGAGAACCTGTAGGAACACCACACATGCCAGTTTGATGGCCTGAAATTCCAAGATGTTTCTGTATAACTCATGCCTTCCAGGAATCACATCCCATGTATCTGTTGATGGTCAGCGGGGCACCCATCTCATCCCAGAGGGGTCCATGACCAATGTTCCAGATGGTGATGGGGTCTCCAATGGTATTCCTTTTCTGTTGTCATGGAGTAACCACCAGGACTGCACCCCAGGGATTTGACACTGAATTAAGACTGACTTGCTCTGTTGATTTTTTTGTTGGGCAGCAGATTGACCTGAAACAAAGGTGTAGAGGCCTCAGGCGAAGTCTGGGAAATGGCCACATGTATGTACCTACCTGAGGCAAGTCCATACCGTAATGATCAGCCCTGCAATTATCCCACTTATTAGTATCTGAATCAATAGCAATCTGTCCTGAGGTAAGTATGCCCTTGTTGTCACAGTCTCTATCCTGGCTCCAATTAACTCTATCCACTCTGCTGGAGTGAGAGATGACTTCTTGTAGTTCACCAGGAGGCCTGGCTGGGTGATCTGTGATAGGGCATAGTTGAGGCTTGTCAGAGTTTCCCAATAATATCTATCTCTGATCAGCCAGTCGTATAGATAAGAGTAGACATAAGTATCTTTTTCTTTTAAAGCTACACCACCAGGACAGTGAGGCACTTGATGAAGACTCCTAGTGCCATAGAGAGCCCAAAGGACAGTACCTTGTATTGATAGTGGCCTGGACCTACTATAAATCTGAAGTACGTCTGGCCTTGAGCCTAAAGGGGTGGAATAATGTAGGCAAGGAGTTACCATCCTGAATCTGTGGCAGCATATTCATTTGTTGAGTTCCTCAGATCTAGGATAGGACAAAGACATCTTTTCTTCTTAGAAATAAAGAAAACAATGGGAGTAGAAACCTTTACTCCTATATTCCTGAGGAATGTCTAAGGCTCCTAGGTGGAGTAACAAGGCCATTTTTTGTAAAAGTGCCTCGTAAGAAGGGTCCCCGAAGAGAAACAAGGAAGGAGTGCAGGTAAAAGGCAAAGAAAACAATTGTGTGGAGTAGTTATGAATTATTATGCACGCACTTGGCTGAAATTTTTGCCCAAACCCAATGGAAGTGCTAAGCTGGTTTCCCCAGGTTGGCTGTGGGATCTTGGGCCTAGAGTGGACCTCAACTGTCTTGTCAAACCCGCTGACTTTGTGAGGGAAAGTTGATGTGCTATGGAAAATGAGGATAACTGACACCTTCTAGAATAAAAGGGTCACTTCCTGAGCAGACACTCAGTATGGTGGGTGTTCTCTGCTTCACGGTAGTGGTGAATGAGGGGGCTGGTATTTGAATGATTTTTTATATAGAATAGGAGTGTAAATTCCCAAAGATCTCATCATAAACCTGGAGTCCTTTAGGGAACAGAGTGCCTCATCAGTCCTAAACAGGTCCACAGCCTCATAATGGTAGGTTTTTGATGGTCACTTGGACCATTTTAGGGATGCCAGATGCTGCACCTAGGAAGCTCAGCACTTCATAAAAGTCATAGCTATGCACAGGTGGCTGTGTCCAATTATCTATCACTGCCTGAAATGCCGCTTTGACTATATTTGTCCCTCTCTAATGGCATTCTTCAGTTCCTCTGCCTCATTCCTACAGGAGTTGGGAAAGGAATGGGGTCAACCTCTCTCCCATCAGAAGGCTTCACAAAAGAAGCTTGATAATTTGTGATGTAGAACTGAAGGGAGGCTGAAAAGCAGGCATTTCTGTTAAATGGTCTGGTTTATTCAGATCTTTTATTTTGGGGTCCCTTTGGTGGATCAGAGATCCCGTGGTATAAAGTGTGGATAGAATTGCTAAAACTCCTTGGTTGGGAGTTGGGTTCTTTTCTCGACTCCCTTTGAGATCAGGAGAACAAGGCCAGGGTATGCCCAAGGATCTTTGCAGGGTCCAATAAGCTCTTATTGATTGGCAGGGCAATTCTTGTGTATGCTGTAGAACTCAGTATCTTGAATAGTGAAGCATCACCTAGACTTGTTCTGCCAGCTCACCTGGCTCCTCTTCCAGTTCAGATTCATAGATTCCAAGACCAGAAGGGACCATTGTGATCTAGTTTGACCTCTTGTGTAACATAGCTTGTAGAACATCCCCAGAATGATTCTGAGAGCATACATTTTAGAAAAAATATTCAATCTTGATTTAAAAATTACTTGTGAGAAAGAATCCACCACGGCCCTTGGTAGTTGTTCCAATGGTTAATTATTCTCACTGTTCAAATTTTACACATTGTTTCCAGTCTGTATTTGTCTAGTTTCAACTTCCAGCATTAGCTCGTGTTATACTTTTCTCTGCTAGTTTGAAGATTCATGTGGTGGGGCGGCTGCCCCACCCCCATGATTGAGGGGGCTAGAGTAGGCCAGAGCAGCTGCACAGGCCAGCAGCCAATTAGGGAAGGGCCTACTGAGAACCAATCAGGGCTGAGATTAGAGCCAGCCAATCTGGGCCAGGCTAGGCCCTATATAAAGGCAGCCCAGGAAGGGAGCAGGTAGTCTGTCCCAGACCTTCATGGGGGAAGGTCTGTCTCCAGAGCAGGAGACCAGCGTTTTGGACAAAGCAGTGCTGGGCAGGCTTGAGGGGAGCATAGTAGGGCTCTGGCCCAATACTTGTCAGACTGTGGGCCCCGATAGAAAGGGCCTAGAGGATGCAAGGGGCGAGAGGGGACATGGCCCAGGGACAATTGGATAAGGGGAGAGAAGGAGGGCAGGGAAACAGCCACTAGAGGGTCCCTGGGTTGGGACCCAGAGTAGTGGGTGGGCCTGGGTCCCCCCCTTCCTCCTTGTACTGCACCTGGTAGTGGAGAAGTGGTCAGAGCAGACTGCAACCAGCCCTTGAGCCAGGGGCTAGACTGTGAGGTTGCGGGTGGCCACTGCTGTACACTCCCACCCAACCCCCAGAAGGGGGTGAGGGTGGAGGGCAGTGTCCTAAAGAGGATGCTGCTGAGTGGGGAGCAATGCAGGTCTGGATGCCAATGGAGGACAAGAGATGGATGGGACACCACCAGCAGAGGGCACTCCAGGACTATTAAGAGCTAATTCCCAGAGTGAACAGAAGGAGGTGCTGTGGTGGTGAGTCCCAACAATGTCACAAGACCGTTATTAAATATTTGTTCCCCAGGTAAGTCTGTATGCTGTAATCAAGTCACCGCTGAACCTTCTGTTAAGCTCCTTGAGTCTTCCAATATAAGGCATATTTTCAATCCTATAATCATTCTTGTGGCTCTTCTCTGAACCCTCTCTAATTTATCAACCTCCTTGAATTGCGGACTCTAGAACTGGACACAGTATTCCAGCAGCATTTGCACCAGTGCCAAATACAGAGGTAAAATAATTTCCCTATTCCTACTTAAGATTCCTCTGTTTATGCATCCAAGATTGCTTTAGCACTTTTGGCCACAGTGTCACATTCACTGGGAGCTCACATTCAGCTGATTATAACCCCTCACAATCCCAATCTTTTCCCAAATCACTGCTTCCCAAGGTAGAGTCCCACATTGTGTAAGAATTGCCTTCATTCTTTGTTCCTAGATTAATACATTTATATTTAGCCATATTGCAACACACATTGTGCCAAGCTTATCAAGCAATCCAGATCACACTGTTTCAGTGACCTTTTGGCTTCATAATTTACCCCTTCTCCAATTTGTCACCTGCAACATTTATCAGTGATGATTTTTATTAATAAAAATGTTAAATAGTGTATGGTCAAGAACCAATCCCCTGTCAGACCCCACTAGAAACACCCCAGTTTAATGATGGTTTTCCATTTATAATTAAATGTTCACAGAATCATAGAAAGGTTAGGCTGGAGGTGACCTTGATAAGTCGTCAAGTCCAGCTGCCTGTGCTGAGGCAGGACCAAGTAAACCGGGGTAGGCAACCTATGGCATGTGTACCAAAGGTTAGCTGATTTTCAGTGGCACTCACATTGCCCGGGTCCTGGCCACGGGTCCAGGGGGCTCGGCATTTTAATTTAATTTTAAATAAAGCTTCTTAAACATTTTAAAAACCTTATTTACTTTACATACATCAATAGTTTAGTTATATATTATAAACTTACAGAAAGAGACCTTCTAAAAACTTTAAAATGTATTACTGACATGCGAAACCTTAACTTAGAGTGAATAAATGAAGACTCGGCACACTACTTCTGAAAAGTTGCCGACCCCTGATCTAACCTGAATCTCCCTTGTTGCAGATTAAGCCCATTACTTCTTGTCTTACCTTCAGTGGATATGGGGAACAATTGATCACAGTCATCTTCATAGCAGACTTTAACATATTTGAAGACTTATCAGCCACCCCTCCTCATTCTCCTTTTTCTCATGACTAAACATGCCCAGTTTTAATCTTTCCTCATAGGTCAGATTTTCTAATTTTTTTAAATCATTTCTGTTGCTATCCCCTAGACTCTCTCCTCTCTTTCCTCAAGTGTGGTACCCAGAATTGGAAACAGGACTCCTCACCAGTGCTGAATGAAGCAGGATAATTATCTCCTGTGTCTTACATATGACACTCCCGATAATAGACAGCCCTGAATGATATTAGCTGATTTTGGGAGTTGCATAACATTGTTGACTCATTCAGTTTGTGATCCACTATAAAGATAATTGCTAATGGTTCTGAGATTGCTTCAGCTAATTGCTTAAGTACCCTAGGATGAATTTCATCAACCCCTGACAGCTTGAATACAGCTAGGCTATCTAAATATTCTTTAGCATGTTGTTTTCCCTATTTTGGCTTACCTTCCTACCCCCTTGTTAATATTAATTGTGTTGAGTATCTGGTCACCATTATCCTTTTTAGTGAAGACTGAAGCAAAATAGGCCTTTTTGATGTCATTAGTTACTAGCTCTCCTTCCCCACTAGGTAGAGGGCCTACACTTTCCTTAATCTCTCTCTTGTTCCTAATGCATTTAAAGAATCTCGTCTTATTGTGTTTTATTTCCCTAGGTAAGGGTAACTCATGTTGTGCCTTAGCCTTTCTGATTTTTGTCCCAGCACACTTGAGCTATTCTTTTGTACTCCTCCTTAGCAATGTGTCCATGTTTCCACTTTTTAGTAGGATTCCTTTTTAAGTTTCAGGTCAGTAAAGAGTTTCTGATGCGGCCATATTTTCAGATCTATCACTAAGCCAACTTTTAATCCATTTAATGTGTGCCATGTTAATTTTATGTTCTAGTTTTTTAATCAAAGAGTCATGTGGTACTAAGTCAAACGCTGTACCAAAACTTACATATATTAAATTAATGCAATTGCTTTTATCAAACTTGCAATCTTATCAGAAAAAAAGATGATAGATTAGTTTAACAGGATCTATTTTTTAAAAATCCAGGCTGATTGTCATTCATTATATTACCCTCCTTTAATTCATAATTGGTCAAGTCCCACATCAGCTACTCCATTATCTTGCCTGAGATCAATGTCAGATTGATAGGCCTGTAATTACTCAGGACTTCTTTCTCTTTCAGATTGATAGGCCTGTAATTACTCAGGACACTTCTCTGAGAAGTGATGAAGCATCACTCCAAGACCAATGGGACAACTAGCCTCAAGAAGACCATGATGGCAGATGATATTGGTATTGGCTAGACTGTGAGTGGTCCATCTATTGCCAGTCCTGTAGCCGTGCTTCTAGGGTAACCCTAAAGGTGTTGTTCCAATTTCTCAGTGGTGGGGTCCCTGATGGAGTAAAGAGAGAAGAAGTGGCCCGGCGAGAGGAAGGAGAAGACTGGCTCAGAGAATGCTATTACAAAAGTGTTGTTGTAGCTGAATTTGCCCACGGCTATTAGCAAGACAAGGAGGGTGAACTAAGCTTTAAAGCCTGTCTCTCTCACCAACAGAATTTGTTCCACTTAGATATTGCCTCACCCGCCTTGTGTCTCTAATTGCCAAAAGATACAGTTCCGACAATGGTGTCAGTGCAGGCGGAAGAATGAAAGAGGATCCTCAAAAGCAAACCTTGGCTTCTGTCAGGGTTCCTCTCTCACAGTTGATGTCAGTTCTGTGGGCTTCCTGGCTTTCTTTGCTGTTGGTGCCTTGATACTGTCCCTCAAACTCGAGGGCCTTGAGGGCCTTTCTTTGGATTTAGAGTCTGTCTTCTGGAATGGGTGTGATGACTATGTGAGGCTATTTTTGCAATGCTTTTAGGCATCCAGCCTGGACTGTTCAAAGTCTCTCTCTTTCTCTCCAAGGGTTGGTCTTGATGAAGTCAGCACTGATGTCCTCAGTGCCAAGGAGGTGCTTGTGCAGGGACTCCATGTGCTGATACCACTTTAGCTTTACTTTGACCTCTTCTCCACACTGGAATGGGAGGTGTGCCTAGTTGCTGAAGCACTAGCTGATCAAAGTCTCCTTGGTTTCATCTTGGATGATGTTTCCTCCCCTGAGTTGGAGGCCATCTTCATGGATTGCTCCAAGAGGTGCAATTTGGGTCTCACATCTCTCAGCTTCCACATGTGTAAGGAGAAGGAGCAGAATATGGAAGGACACATCCCCAATAAATGCTCAGAGGCAGAAGTGACATCTGCTATGACCATCTATCTGGGCAAAAGTCCATCACCCGTACAATAGGCTTTAAATCCTGTGTTCTGAGTGTCCTTCATTCCAAATGATTTTGTGGCTTCACCCTGCAGTACAGGGTGCCCTGCCCACAACAGCCTCTGCTAACTCTTGTGGTTGCTTCCCTCAACCCACTATTATCATCTCCAGTCTTATCAGGACTGAGTCATGATCAGCTTGATTTCATCCATGCACCAGTTCCATCCAGACCCTGGGAAAGACACTTGACCACACTCTTTGAGCAGGAAAACTTATAGAAACCTGGGTAATCTGTTTATGTTGGGAACCAGTGTCTGTAAAGCTAGAAGATATGAATTATGTCCTCCATGAGGTAGGTTATGTGATTACGGTAACAACTATCCAGGTTTGTCTATGTCCCTGGTTTGTTAAAATTACATTCAAAGGCTCAGATCCTGTGCTGCACTCTATCTGTGTGCTATCAGTTGGGGCCTAGTTTGTTCTGACAGTGTGTGTGTGTACTTTCTTTAGCGATTTTAGACAGAATGAGAAGGAAATGAGGAAAACATCTGGGTATCCTAACCAGGCACAATATACAGCAATTAGAGTTGCAGTATTGTAACCAAGTAGACGTTCATATCCCAATTCAGCAAAGCACTCAAGCATGTGCTCAACTCTAAATTGAGGCCTTAATGAATACACAAAAAAGAACTTGATTTGACTGGCAGGCTTAAGAGGGAACACACGTTCCCTGACTGCTCAAAAAAAGAGAAGAGCTGGACAAACTATTGTTGTCCACAATGAATTTAATAAATTCAGCCCATTCTCTAGTTTGTGGGTTATCTGCAGGCAGACTTTGAGATTTACAGATTTGTTCATTTGCTGGGTTTTTCTTTAATATATGGACAAATTTTAGCCTGTAGACTGTCCAGGAGCTAATCACTGAGATGGCTGTGCTGAGCCTATACAAGTCATAATTCATTATTCACATTGTAGTTGGTCACCTAAGGCACACTGTATTGCTCTGTCCCTGCTTAGACGAGTTAAAATATCATGAACGAGAGCAGGGCTTGAAATGAATTGCGATGCAAACATTCATTCACTTGTATTTTTACACAAGCAGTTCACAGTGTCTCAGAAGGATCAAATCCTCCTTGAGTTCCCCAGCGTGCAATTAGAGCAAGTTACACCTTAGGGACAGAGCAGACTTTTGCCCCTTAAGAACCTAACCAACTCTGTGGACCAAAGCACACTGGCCTTGCCTTTTCTGTTCCTTTGAAGTGATATGTCTCTAGGGTCTGAGGGAGAAGTCACTTTGCACCCCCATGTACCGAGAATTACTGTTCCTGAGCTATGAGAGAGAGGAGAAGTGCAAGTCTTCTTTCATTTTCCAGCCACATAAGGGCCAGAGACTATTACAGGAATGCTTTATGCATTTATACAGGTACATAATAGCAAATGTACCAGTATATGATGCCCAATAATATGTAGCATTGTTTATTGGTCTGGTAAGACTAAACACTAAACAAATGGCTTCCTTTGTGCCTTTCTTAGCATCAAGTATTAATAGGGACAACCTGGGTCTATATCTGTAGTAATGACTGGGAGATCATTTGGATCACCACACAGTGCAGGTTAGCCAAAAAAGCAGCTGAGCTTGACAATTCCATACAATTATCATATTACTGTTTATTTTGATAAGTGTAGTTCAGTTTTCCTTATTTAGGATTCTACTTCCAAGCACTGGCCTGAGACTCAGAAGACATGACTTCTATTCCTGGCTCTGCTGTTGGCCTGCTCTGTGCTTCTGTTTCCCCATCTGTAAAATGGGGATAATGATGCAGACTTTCTTTGTAAAGCCCTTGAGACCTCTTGATGAAAATAACTATATAAGAGTGAGGTATTATTATTCCTAGTATGCTGATAAATATAATGTACTTTACTTAATAGAAGTCATGAACTTGTAATATGAAACCTACCTACAGCTGTGTTATCAGGTCTTTGCTGAGAAATGGGGTGAAACAACAGAGCTTTATGTGATAATTATCAGATTTGCAGATTAGCAAGGAGAATTAGTTGCTCCTTTAGCTTGTTTCCACTATTCTTCACTGTCTGAGAAAAATCAGGAGAGCAGAGCTAACCCTGCATGCTCAGCATCAGCAAAACTGGGCAGAGAATAGGCCTTACTTTGATCTTACTTATAGGTGTAAATGAGGAGTAACTGCACTGAAGTCAATGGAGTAAATATGTGTGTGTGGAGGGTGAATGAGACTCATAATTGAAACCCAGGTAGGTGAATTCAATTGGAGTTTTACCATTAATTCACTGGGGTCAGGATTTTACTCACATGAGTGCTGGGTTTATAGGAACATTGAGGAACAGGAGTGGCATTTATCTTTATGCACAAATTAACCAGCTTCTCCCCTCCCCCCACCACATCTAAGCTACAGTAGGTGCACTTAAGTTCTACTGTTTGGAAAGACTCTATCCCTTGTATTCCCCAGCTATACAATGGGAATTCCAATAGAAATAGATTCTTTCAATATAGTGCAAGCTTTTAAGAGTTCCACAATAAATGAAACCAAGTTATCTTAAAACAAAGGCCACATTCAACCACTCTAGCAGGCATTTTCCAAGCTTTCCTATAGGAACTGAACCATAGAATATCAGGATTAGAAGGGACCTCAGAAGACTGGCTAGTCCAACCCCTTGCTCAAAGTAGGACCAATCCCAAGAAGGTTTTTCCCCCAGAGCCCTAAATGCTCCCCTCAAGGATTGAACTCATAATGCTGGGTTTAGTAGCCCAATGCTCAAATCACTGAGCTATCCCTCTACCCAATCATCAGGAAAACTAGTCTCTCACTTTGTTATTATGCTATGCAACTGTTCAGCTACCTACAAACATTCTATTTCCACTTGCATGGTTAAAATGTATTCTGAGGTGGAGACTGGAGGCAAGCAACAGGATCAATGAGGTTTTATACAGAATACATATTTGTTGCCAGGAGATGTATTGTAGAATATTTTTGGGATGCACTACAAACTTGCTCATGACTTAAGCCACTTCTGAATTACGGGACTGTAGAGATGTGTGGCCTGGCATCTGAAATCTGCATAAAGCTTCCTTGGGGACTTACAATTTATTTTCTTTAAGTTACAAGAACTTCAGGACAGTTTCCCTTTTCTCTGTATATACAGAGTACAGCACAGTGGGGTCCCAATCCTAATGGGCTTTTGGGCATTACTGTAATATATATTTACTACCAATAATAACTAGGCCAGACTGCTTAGCCTCAATGGTACCACAACTCCTGGTATGCAATTCCTCTGATAGAAGCTGCTCCCCAAACTCCTTGGGTGTGTGGGTGTGTTGGTGCAGTAGGTACAACATGTAACTTAATGCAGACAGGATCGACACAATCCTAATCAATGATTCCCATGGATTAGGAGGGGCACTGTGCCTTACGAAGCTGATATCAACTTTAACCATGTCACCGTCCAACCCAGACCACTCCCTAACATGAAAAGCTTTCACCCTGTGGACTTCTAACAGGGGGCTCACATGGGGTTAGGGTTTCCGGGAGCTATGTGTTGGGGACTCCCCCACCTTTAACACATCCCAGGTAGCTCTGAGTCCCCTTTGGCTGCAGAAGCAAAGGCAATAGCTCACCAATTGTCCAGTTTATCTGGCTTTTTTCTTATACTGTTCTATCAGAAATCCCAGTAGTGGTGCGAGGAGGGTTAATCACAACTGTTAGCTAATTGAACATACTTTCAGTGCTGCTGAACAACATTTGGTAAAAGCCTGAGAAATTCTTCAAGATGCACTGCAGGAGTCCTTTCTAGCTCATGGCAATACAGTACAAACATTACTTTAAATCTTAGGCATAAGTGCAGAAGCAAATATCTCAATTAATAATAATTAATAATTGAAAGACTAGTCAGTGTTAGAGTATTTGCATAATCAGAATTTGTTACCTGCTCTTAAACTTTGCTATGGTTGGTTCAAGAAATAAAGAGCTGGATGCAAAATACATAACAATAAAACATACAATTAACCATCCCTAAGATTGAAAGATACAGACGTGACCTTTTAAAATGTGGTTCCACTCTATAAAAATGACCTCATTAGGGTTCCATTTGACTAGGACTCAATGACTTTTGCATGAAATGTGCTCAGTTTACAAGTAACATTTTTTTTCTTCCTCCCTGCCAGCCACGCAACCTGAGCCTAAAGCTGAGAGTCAAACTGGTTTCTTACCATCTTGTGTGCCCCCTATAATTGGCTTCTGCAGGCAAAATCTGGCCTTCAGTGATGCTCATGCAGCTTAATTTCTCAATCCATTTGTACAGGTGCCCCTGAGCTAAACTTCCAGACTACTTCTGTTGATGAAGTAGAATCCAACTTACTCATTCTTAGCTGTGTGGGCTTTGCAGTGCTGGTATGAAAAAAGAGCAACAAGAGACTTATTTTGTCACTGGCCTAAGAAGTTATTGTATTTTGCGACGGGGTGTACCAGCCCCATACTGGACAAGAAGGGGTTAATCCCATATAATGGGCAGAGGAAGCCATGGCCCTCTCACCACTACTGGATATGCTCCAACTGGGGCCTCAGTATAAAAGGGACTCAGCTGGGCCTGACTGCTGAGGAGAGAGGATGCACGCTGCAGGCTTCCTCCTGGGAGCTGCTGGAGCGCCTGAGCACGGAGGCCAAGCACGCTCAGATCCAGGCAGATATCTGGCTGCCCACAGAAGCCCAAGAGGAGATGGAGTTGTCGGGAGATTCACAAGCCAATGATCCCAGAGGCCCAGGAGACCAGTGGACAGCATTGCTGGGAAACAGGGTATAAAGTAACCACAGGTGAACTAGACATTGATCCAGGTGTGGAACTAGGACAAAGGCAGCATGTTTTGGATGGATCCCTGCTAATCTGATGGCTAATCCATTTGCTGCTGTCAGGGCCCTGGGTTGGGACTCAGTAGAGCAGGGAGGGCCCAGATTCACCTACCCCAGCTGCTTCTCACCCCTGGGTGGTGGCCCACTTCCCCCTGACCACTAGGTCCTGCAGCTCTGGGGAGGATGGCAGCCATAGTGGCCCTGGCTATTAGACCATACTGTCCTGAGATTAAGGGTGGTCATTTGGACTCAGTCACAGGGCTATAACGCACATCCCCCCTTTGCAAAGGGTGATAGGGTATACCAGTCCCGCAGCATATTTAGATCTATTCACAGAGCTTTAAAAAAGGAACACCTTTTCTTTTGTTCTAGGTTCATAGGTTTCAAGGGCGAAGGGACTATTAGATCATCAACTTTCATCCTATTATACCTGTATTGGGCCCAGCAACTTATTTGACGAAAGCATATCTTCCAGAGTGACATCCGGTCTTGATATGAGGACATCAGGAGATGCAGAATTCACAATTTTCCTTGATAGCTTGTTCCAATGGTTAATAACCCTCACTATTAGAATTTTGAGCCTTATTTCTAATTTGAATTTGTCTGGATTTAGCTTCCAGTCATTGGTTCTTATGCCTGCTAGAGTAAAGTGTCTCCCCTTGAATGTACTTGTACACACCATTATCAAGTTACCTCATGATCTTTTAGATGCCTAAAGACTGAGGAATGTCAGCTGAGTTGGTTTAGAGTTATGCATATTTGGAGTTGGTACAATACCCTGGATTAATACTATGTTGACAATTGTACTGAACATTTCAGGACAGCTTCTCAGAGTAAGACAGCCCCGAGTTAATGAACAACATCTTTGGAGGCCAAAGGATAGCTGGGTTCAAGATTGCTTAATTTTTTACAAACAAAGACTTAATCAAGGCAAGTCTTAAGAGTGTATGTGTTGTAATTTCAAGTATATGGTTATATAAGAAATTCTACTTTATTACAGCATATCATATGTGTTTAACAAATATATTAGAACAGCCATAATAAGGCTGCAAAGTGAAGTGCTCAAAAGTTCAGATACCAGAATTAAGAATCCATGCAGCCTTAATCCTGTCCTCCTTTGCATATTTATTTAATTACATCAACTTCTTTCCCACAGGACCCTTACCTCAATCAGGACAGAAGATGCTATTGTTATGGTTTTGTAATTTTCACAGTTTGTAGTACACATACTCCTAATGCAAGGCATGTTGTATGTGATGTAGGATTTTTTTTTAAATGTACTGCACAGTTAAAGCCTTAACATATCATTAAGAAATACACTGTGCCCAAACAAGAAAAAAAAACCTGTATTCATTTGTTCACCTTTTAATCATTAGCTGTACACTGCACTGCAGAAATTTCTCTAAATAAAAACAAAAGATGGTAACATAACATCCCATACCATATGTTTATTTTTTAATTTAAAAAGCAAGAGAATGTTGTCAATTTATACAATGAGCCTCATTAGCCCTAGGGAACTGTTTATCTGACCAACATGATAAGACCAAAGTGGTTTATCATTTAATTGGCAAGATGAGGTATCAAATTATGAGGTTTTTGCTTATTGAATTCTGAACATTACTTTTTACTACTATGGCACAGGGAATCAGATCTGTCATTCAATCTAAGGACCCCTGTCTAGCTCCTAGTCTGCCACATGGCACTCTTGATAATACAAGACAAATGTTGTTCTTCACTGGTGGGGGAGGCTAGTGCAGTCAGCACTTTCTGCAAGAAATTCACTCATATGTGGAGAGACCGTGTCAAGCTGGTACACCACTCAAATTCACAGCTGTACACCCAAGATTCCACCCTTTGAGCAGGAAAATGTGGAGAGAGGCAGAAAGTGGGAGCAGCCTTGTTTCTTCATCACATCTGAAATTAGGTGGCTGGATATGCAGGCTGTAGTAAGCTGCTGCTCTATGAAAAGAGATGAAGTAATTCCTCCCCTTCCCTGAGCAAAGTGGATAGGGGGGAATTATGACTGAGTCACAACCCTTTGTGGCAGGCACTGAAGATACAACTAAGAAGACCTTCCCCAGGGATCTTATAATCTGTCAGACAAGTATCTTTGGGGCTAGATTCTCACAGGAATTTAGGCATTGTTAATAGGGAGAGAGAGGTGCCTCAGAACAGAATTCCTAAAAGCCAGCATGCTATGTGGCTCCATGCCTAAGCTAGGTAATAGGAGATGCCAACTCAAGGGGTGTATGCTAAGTCCCATCCCTCTCTTGGAGATAGGTGCCTAAATCCTGGCTATAAGGATGTGCTTCCCTCTGCTGGGATTCTCAGCTGCAAACCTCTTTTGGCATTGGATGAGGGACCTCCCTCCTAACTTTCAGCCCAGTGGTTAGGATATTCACCTGAGATATGGAAGATCCCTAGTTCAAATCTCCCCTTCATCTGAGGGGGAGAAGGGATTTGAATAGGAATCTGTATACAGATGTCCTGAAAAGGAACATAGTGAGGTTGCCAGTCTCCTATTTCTCAGTTCCCACCATTCCATCTCAGATGTATAAAACATCTGAACTCTCTCATTCCATAAAGATGCCTTTAAGCTTTCTAACTGCCATTGCATTATTAAGTAAACAAGTATTTAGCTCCCAATAACCAAAGGTCACTACTTCCAGATTTCAACTCGGACTAAGCAGTGGTCAGAAAACTCTACAGGCTCATAGTCTGTGAGGTCAGAAGGGACTGTCATGCTCTAGTTTGACCTCCTGCCCATTTCAGGCCACAGAAGCTCACCCACCCACTCCTGTAATAGACCCTTAAATTCTGGCTGAGTTACTGAAATCCTCAACATTTGATTTAAAGATGTCAAGTTACAGAGAATCCACCATTTACTCTAGTTTAAACCAGCAAGTGATCCATGCCCCATGCTGCAGAGGAAAGATAATGCCTCTCCCCCACCCACAGAGTCTCTGGGGAAAATTCCTTCCTGACCCTAAATATGAGTATGTGAAGAGTAGCATTCAGCAAGTTTCAGAAGATAATTTGAAAAGATGGGGATACTTTGAAAAGATTGGGGTTACAGGCCCAATTCAAAGAGTTACACGATTCAAATGAAAATTGTTTGTAATACTGAACTTGACTACACTGGCTCACCACTCATTACTGGAGTCAGCACCATTGCCAAGCTTCCCAGCAGATGACTTGCATCAAGATGTTACACTGTCATGATAAAGCAAAGTCAACGTGGGTGGCAAGCAATAGCTCAGCAGCCAGTCCATAATCCGCTTCAATCAGTTTAATCAGGCAAATCCCATTTTGACTATTTTAATGGATATGTTTAATCACATTGGCTTTTTCCTATGGGAAGGTCTTGACTCATACCTTCCAAGCGAAGCTGAAAGTATGTATCCACTGCAAGTGAAGGAGGAAATTGTAGCATATGTAGCATGGCAGTACAGGCTAGCAACCCAATATGTACCCATGGTCCTTGGCAAGTACAAACTTGTGCCACCATGTCTTCATTACTGCTGTTACTCAGGCTAGCTAGATTAAAGTAGACATACCCATGCTACAAGTACGCCTTCACTTTGCAGTGAGGACATACCCTGAGAGGTAGCAGAACCACTTGGGAGAGAAGGATAGGATTGATGTCAGGATTAGGAATGAAGTCAAGTAGCTGATCTGTTGGCAAGCAGGCTACAAAGGGATTTGTTAGGACAGGAGAGAGTAAGAGATTACAGCCATTAGGGAAAGACACAGCAGAAATGAGAGGAGGCTGTTTGGCAAGCTAACCTTCTTCATTGCATAGCACAGCTATGAAGGATGAGTGTGGATGAAGAATAAGTGGGAACTAGATCTACCACCATTATTCTATACTGTACAGGTCAGTAACGCCACCTTTGCCCAGTAAGCTCAAAGCAGGACCTCAGGGGACTTGGTGAAGCCCTAAAACAGGGAAAATAAAATTGCAGGGTGGGAGGCAGAGAGCTGGTGGAGGTAAAATAGGGCAGAGTACTGAGGAGATGGGGGTAGACACAAATACTGAGGAGTCCTAGGGAGAGAACTGGGGGAGAGCAGCAGCACCAAACCTCAGTCTCATGAGCAGGAAATACAGATGGAAGCTTGAAGTGGGGGTGGGGATTGAAGGCCCAAGAGAGGGACTGAAGAAAAAATATGGATGATGATTGGAAAGAGATGGGGGGATAGAGATTGGATACTTACATAAGAACATAAGAACGGTCATAATGGGCCAGACCAAAGGTCCAGCTAGCCCAGTATCATGTCTTCTGACAGTGGCGAAGACCAGGTGCCCCAGAGGGAATGAACAGAACAGGTAATCATCAGGTGATCCATTCTCTGTCGCTCATTCACAGCTTCTGGCAAACAGAGGGTAGGGACACCATCCCTGCCCATCCTGGGTAATAGCCATGGATGGACCTATCCTCCATGAATGTATCTAGCTCTTTTTTTGAACCCTGTTATAGTCTTGGCCTTCAAAGAGTTCCACAGGTTGTGCATTGTGTGAAGAAATACTTCCTTTTGTTTGTTTTAAACCTGCTGCCTATTAATTTCATTTGGTGATGCCTAGTTTTGATGTTATGAGGAGTAAATAACACTTCCTTTCTCCACACCAGTTACAATTTTATAGACCTCTATCATATCCCCCCTTACTCGTCTTTTTTCCAAGTTGAAAAGTCTCAGTCTTATTAATCTCTCCACATATGGCAGCCATTCCATACCCCTAATAATTTTGTAGCCCTTTTCTGAACCTTTTCCAATTTCAATATATCTTTTTTGAGATGTGGCAATCACATCTGCATGCAATATTCAAGATGTAGGCATACCATGGATTTATATAGAGGTAATATGATATTTTCTGTCTTATTATCTATCCCCTTCTTAATGATGCCCAACATTCCTTTTGCTTTTTTGACGGCCTCTGCACATTGAGTGGATGTTTTCAGAGAACTATCCACAATGACTCCAAAATCTCTTTCTTGAGTGGTAACAGCTAATTTACACCCCATCATTTTATATGTATAGTTGGGATTATGTTTTCCCATGTGTATTACTTTGCATTTATCAACACTGAATTTCATCTGCCATTTTGTTGCCCAGTCACCTAGTTTTGAGAGATCCTTTTGTAGCTCTTTGTAGTCCACCTGAGACTTAACTATCTTGAGTAGTTTTGTATTATCTGCAAATTTTGCCATCTCACTATTTACCCATTTTTTCCAGATCATTTATGAGTATGTTGAATAGGACTGGTCCCAGTACAGACCCCTGGGGGACACCACTATTTACCTCTATTCATTCTGAAAACTAACTATTTATCATTCCCTTTGTTTCCTATCTTTTAACCAGTTACCAATCCATGAGAGGACCTTCACTCTTATCACATGACAGCTTATTTTGCTTAAGAACCTTTGGTGAGGGACCTTGTCAAAGGCTTTCTGAAAATCTAAGTACACTATATCCACTGGATCCCCCTTGTCCACATGCTTGTTGACCCCCTGAAAGAATTCTAGTAGATTGGTGAGGCATGGTTTCCCTTTACAAAAACCATGTTGACTCTTCCCAAAAATTATGTTCATCCATGTGTCTGACAATTTTGTTCTTTACTATAGTTTCAGCCAGTTTCCCCGGTACTGAAGTCAGGCTTACTGGCCTGTAATTGCCGGGATCACCTCTGGAGCCCTTTTTAAAAATTGGCATCACATTACCTATCATCCAGTCATTTCATACAGAAGCTGATTTAAATGATAGGTTAGAGACTACAATTAGTAGTACTTGGTGTTGGGTTAAAAAGGAGACGATAGGGGATGGAGAGAGAGGAAAATATGAGGACAAAGGAAGGAGACTATAAAGAAGAATTGGAAACTAAAAAAACCAGGATGCAAAGGAAAGGGGAGAAAATGGGTAGAGCAGTATCAGGATGTGGGAGAGAGATGTGAGAGAACTGGCTATGAGAAAGGAGAGACAGAAAGGGGTAGGATGAAAGAAAACATTCAACCCAGTAGCCAAGCCATGAAACCCAACTGCAGGGCTCATTAATTTTATTTATTCAGGCTCCTTCTGAACTTTATATAGAGCCCTTGTTGAGCTTGGGGCTTTACAGACATGTAGGAAGAAAGTTTCCCAATATAAGGACATATCTATATTAGCACTTACTGCACATACTACACTTACTGCGAATGTACAGAGCTCCAGCATACCATGCATTAGCTGTACCTGTGGACCCTGCTGCTGTTCCCTAAAATTTCCCTAGTGCACAGCAAGGTGCTGCAGTCTGAAATAGCAGTAGGTCAAAGCTCAGTAAGGAACCTTGCCACACAGCCAGTTAGTGAGCATCTCCTGGGAGATTCACATTATCCTGCTGTGCAGTAAGTGCTTGTGTAGACAAGCCCTAAATAGCTAAAATACTGACAACATTGTGGGATGGGAGGGTGGGGACAGGAGAAAGCCACATAAGAGCCACCGAGTGGATGGCTGAGCTGAATTTATGCCTTAAGCCCAAGAGGACTAACATGAGTTAAATTCCAGGCTGAGGAGACAAAGTAAGAATAGGATTGTGCAGATATTAATGGCCATTTGCCAAACAGAGAAGGAGGGAGGTGAGGTTGTAACAAAGGAGAGAGGTCCTTTCAAGTGTAGTGCCGGGGGAAGGAAAGGGGAAGAAGCTGAGGTTCCTTAGAAGTGAGCAGAGTGTAATGCATCCTGTAGATGGGCCGGCTCACCCCTGCGGCACCTCCTACTGGTCGTCCTCGGGAATTAGCTCAGTCCAGTATCCAGAGCGCCCTCTGCAGGCCGATAATCCACCTGTCTGCTACTGGCCCCCCATGTCCCTCCCAGGACCCCAGTGCCCCTTTAACTGGGTCTCCCCCTCCCAGGGGAATCCCCACCCCACTATCCCCACTTTGCCTCAGTATTGGCTACTGTCCAGTCTCCATCTCACCCCTGTTCACTGGGGCAGACTGCAGTATCCACCACTCATCATAGGCAAAGGGGTTTGGACCTACTGCCTTTGCCTACCCCTGGGTTGCCCCCTGCAACCCCCAGTACTTTTTGGCCTAAAGCTAGGCTGCAGCCTGGGGCTTTCCAGGCAGGAGCTCCCCAGCTCCTCTGCCTTTCCCCAGCTCCGCTCCACTCAGATACCCTGTGTCTAGCTCCCTGCAGCCAGGCCCTTCTCTATCTACAGGCAGAGGGAGAGTGTTTGGGCTCCTGGCTCACAGCCTTTTATAGGGGCCAGCTGTGGCCTGACTGGGGTGTGGCCCAGCTGCAGCCACTTCCCCAATCAGCCCAGCTTTGAGAGCAGCAGCTCTCAAGCCCTGCCAGGCCTCAGGGCAGGAGCGGGTACCCAACTCAGTACACATCCCAAGCTCTGAATACTTATATTTCAATTACATAATAAGTAGTTACACAGAGGTGGCTTGAGAGCTGAGATGCAGGCAGGAGTGGACCTACATAAGCTTTGAAGCAAGGTCAAGGAGTTTGAAATTGCTGGAGATTGAGAAAGGAAGCAAATGCAAGGGTTTGTGAACTGGGGCGAGGGCAGCATGCTCAGAGAGACAGGAATGGGAGATAACTTTAGCTGCAGAGAGGTGAATCAGTTAAAGGGGGGAGAAAAGATAGGGGTGGATGCTGAAGAGGAGGCAGTGTTATTTCTCCAGTAAGTGATTTATAACCCACAGCAGTTCCTATCATGTCATTTGTCCACAGAATATTATTGGACTAGAACAGACTTTCCTCACTTCCAAGTGTGATCTACCGACATGGACTGTATGTCGAGAACAAGGAACTAGGAAAGATATTTTTAGTAAAGTATATTCACTTTCACTACAGTAACTGCCTGGATAAGCCACTCTCTCCCTGCCATACTTCCATACATATCTGCCCTGTGTGATCATTGTAAGCCAGTAGGTAAACTCATCGGCCAACATAGCTAGAACATCTCTCAACAGCTGCAGAACTATAGTCTCTATCTTCAGGGACGGTTTTATATCTCAAACAAAATCTTAAATCAAACAGGTAAACCAGAGCCTTATCCCTGATCCCGAGTCTCCTGCATGTCTCTCTTCTTTCAGCTGCTTGATGGCTTTTTATCTAAGGACCAGAAACTAGATGCACAAAGGGGCCAAGGCATTGGGTGGGTAATCTAGGGCAATATTTCCTCTTGCAGCTGTTCCACTTTGCATAAATAATTAAGCCTTCATTGGAGCGGGAACGTGAACACAACTGGGACAACTTCAGTAACATAGCAGCTGAGTGTCCTAATCGCTGGACTGCACAATGAATCTCTTTCTTGTGCTCACTTTCCCTCTCTGCCTCAGGGAATGTTTGCAGCACCTAAGTCCCTTTAAAGTCTAGGTGCCGAAACAGGCAGATAGACATCTAAGTAACACAGTGAATCTAGAGCCAGGTGACGTGCACACTATCACCTGATCCTGACATCAGACCCATCATCTGAGAGGAAGATAAATAGACTACAGTGAGGCTAAACCCAACTCCCTTAGAAAGCCAACTTTCTCTGTGACACCACAATGCAGGTATAGCAGTGGCAGCAGCTGTGCATATTCTATGTTATTTGTTGTTATCTTTGCCTTTCAGAACATTTTGTTTTCTGCCTTTCTATTTTGCAGATAGTCTGTCAACCTCTGGGCATGGGTTCTTGTCTCTCTTATCTAATTGTAGTGAACCTGGTGTCTTTTGAAAGTGCCATTGTTATGTAGTGGTTGTACAAAAGTCAATTAAAAAAATCAGACCCATCACATCATCTGGGAGGCAGCTAGTCACAGGTGGGGCTAAGCCCATCTTAAAGGGTCATTCCACCTTTTGACAATTCTACTCCTCTGGACATTGGAATACAAACATTATTGTGTCACTGACTTTGTGATGCAATTTCCAGGGGAATGTTAATATGTCTAAAGTAAATTGGTATCTCTGTATTAACATTTCAGTCTCAGTATTTCCCCTAGTAGTAGAGTTCAGTGTCATAATGGGGTCAGAACTCTTTGCAATGAAGACAGGAGGGACAGGTGAAGAAGAATAGAGTAAATCAATTAATGCAGCAGCAACATGCTTTAGCGCTTGTCTTCACTTGAGATGCTACAACAGCACCTTCCCAAAAGGTGGTGGCTAAGTCGATGGACTCTTCCATTGACCTGGCACTGTCTACATGGGGACTTAGGTCAACTTAACTACATCACTTAGGGGTGTGGATTTTTCACACTCCAGATCAACATAGTGAAGACCAGTCCTTCGGGTCAACAAAATAATTTAGGCTTAAGAATAGTTGGATTCCAAAGTCCAGGGACAGTGATGTCTGAACATGCTGTAAATACAACACTCTCAGTCTTTGGGAGATTGGAAAATAATTTCCTATTGACGGAGACATTACATATTATTAGCCAGACACACAGGTTGTCGTAAACTGTCTTTGCCTGACACTATAGACTAAAAAGGACGAGGATCCATACAATGTGGGAAAACAACAAAGCAAACATTTTCCCCTGGAATACTTATTGTGCAGCTCCCTCAAGGTAGCCAACAACAAAAGCACTGATGTCATATAGCCAACCTGGTGTTTCGGACAAAAATTCCAAGTTAGTATGAAACAAGATCAAAATAGTTAGTGTTGTTGGAGTCTGCCTGGTTCTCAGACAGCTCAGTGTAAAGCAGTTCATTTTCCAAATGCTGTAAAATCTTGGGCTACATACTCAACTAGTGTAAATGTCTGCAGCAACATTGACTTCAGCAGAGCTGTACTAATTTACACTCGATGATGATCTACCACCTAGACTGAAATGGATATTTTAATTCAGCAAAATGTGTTGTGCTAACTTCACCAGTTTACCATCAGGCTGAAAACATCACCACGGGTCGCTGGCTCAGTTGATAAGCAATCCTGTTGCTGTGTGTATAATATGATTTTAGCAGGAAATGAAAAAGTATTACAATGTTCTCTTTAAAAAAAGGCAGGATTTAGTGCTCTTGAAAATAAAGGACTTGGAGCTCTGGCTTTATTTCTAGGAGCTGTGAGGCTAGGCACTGGGAAAGCATTTATCTGTAATTCACCATGCAGATCAGTCCTGATCTATTGTGCCAGTCTCTCCTTTGGCAGAGTCTGTTGAGTGGTAGTTTTGTGATATGAACAAACAGAAGCTACCACTAGGTTTAATTCTTTTTAATTTTAAGCTATTATTTGACTCCAAGTCTTCAGAGATGGAAGACTAAGGCCACAGTCCTGTAAGTGACTGTGTATGTGCACGCTGTTATGCCCACAGAGAACAATACTGACGTCACTAGGGCTCTGTCATGTTGCAGCACTTTCAGGTTTGGGGTCTATGAGTGTCCATGCCACTTAGTCCCAAAGAAACAGAGTGAAGAGTGTGACGGGTTAGATGACAGAACCCACCTTGGGAGCTGCCACCTGATGTGCCAAGACTACCTCTGCCCCTGCTTCCCTGCCCCATCAGCTTAGGACTTCAGTGCCCTGCCTGGTTTGAGCCAGACTTGCTAGCCTGCTGCAAACCTAGACTCAGGTCTTAACCATGTCCCCTAACAGCTGCAGGCTTAACTGAAAGCAACTTACAGAAGTGTTCCTGTCTTTAACACTCCGACACCCAACTCCCAGTGGGGTCTAAACCCAAATAAATCCATTTTACCCAGGGTAAACTCATAAATTGTTCAGCCTCTATAACACTGATAGAGAGATATGCACAGCTGTTTGCCCCACCGCCAGGTATTAATACATACTCTGGGTTAATTAATAAGTAGAAAGTGATTTTATTAAATAGAGAAAGTAGGATTTAAGTGGTTGCAAGTAGTAACAGACAGAACAAAATGAATTACCAAGCAAAATAAAATAAAACACACAAATCTATGTCTAATCAAACTGAATACAGATAATCTCACCCTTAGAGATGCTTCAGTAAGTTTTTTCTTCAGACTGGACACCTTCCAGGCCTGGGCACAATTCTTTCCCCTGGTACAGTTCTTGTTCCTGCTCAGGTGATACCTAGGGGATTCCTCATGATGGCTCTCCCCTTTGTTCTGTTCCACCCATTTATATATCTTTTGCATAAGGAGGGAATCCTTTGTCCCTCTGGGTTTGCATCCCCCATGTCTCAATGGAAAAACACTAGGTTAAAGATGGATTCAAGTTCAGGTGACATTCACAGTCTTTGTTTAATCTTGAGCTGATGGTGTCAAATTTGCAACGGAACTGAAGCTCAGCAGTTTCTCTTTGAAGAGGTTCATTTGCAAATTTGACACCATCAGCTCAGGATTAAACAAAGGCTGTGAATGGCTGGCCAACTACAAAAGCAGTTTCTCCTCCCTTGGTGTTCACACCTCAACTGCTAGAAGAGGGCCTCACCCTCCCTGATTGAACTAACCTCATTATCTCCAGACTGATTCTTGCCTGCATATTTATACCTGCCTCTGGAAATTTCCATTACATGCATCTGACAAAGTGGGTATCCACCCACAAAAGCTTATGCTCCAATACATCTGTTAGTCTATAAGGTGCCACAGGACTCTTTGTAACTTATAGTGGATAGTCCACATGAAAATAAAGGGATAATTGTTAAAAGTTTAGTTACTGTTTCATGAAGTATGTTCTTATATTAAATCTGAGAATAACAAGGGTGATCAACGTTTTTTACACTGGTATCTCACAGTTATTGGTCTCCTAGTTAACAACGAAAAAATTGGAAGCAGGAAACCTGGGTTCTGTCTATGCTTCTGCCACAGGCTTGGTGTGTCACTAGACAAATCTCTTAGATGGAGATTTTCAAAAGCACAAATGGAAGTTAGGCACCTAACTCCTTATAAGTGGGATTCAAGCATATCATTGAAATTTGTGATTTGATAATCTCCCCCCATAATATCATTCTGCTCACTCTTCATGGACCATCTTGCTTCTTTAGACCACAAGGCCTTTGCTTGCTGTTTACTAGGGCTGGCTGAAAAATTTCCAACAGAACCTTTTTCTGTCAAAATCAGAATGTTTCATAAAAACATATTACTTTTGATGAAAATGTTGTCAGGACGGTTTCTCAGGTCCAGGATGGAATTTCAGAGAGAAAGATAGTGACTCTATAGTCAGGTAGTGAGGACACTCAATGGGGATGTGGGAGACCAAGTTCAAATCCTAACTCTGTCTGATTCAGAACAGGGACACATCTCCCACATCTCAGATGAATGCAATGGGCTATTGGCTATTGTAATGTCTCTCTGTCCCATGTATATATGTTTTTTTCACAAACAAATTGGAATGGAATTGTTGTTTTCCAGCCAGCCTTTCTGCTTATCCATTGCAGTGCTTATCTTAGACCTGTGAAAACGGGAGCATGGGGAAGTCATTGATTGCATATTAGGTTATCAGACTATAACCTCTTCTGAGCAGCACCCATACCTTATTCTACTGGGCAAAACCCCAGGTACTATTACAGTGCTAAATGAATAAATAATAATGACTGCTACACTGGGGCGTATGTGGGTTGTGCAGAGTTATACTGGTGAAAATGTCTACTATAATGCTGAATAAAGTGCCATGCAGCTCTTACTTTCATATCTGGACCTTGCCACAGTAATCCATGCTTTTAACTATTGCAATAGACTCTAGCTGAGGCAATCCTTTGAAAGACCGATTGGAAACTTCAGGTACTGCACTATTTGGTGGCCTGTTTTCTGCTTCATGCTGGGAGCATGATACAAAAGTACTCCCAAAGGTTCACAATCTTTGCATTTGTTTCTAAGTGCAAGTTGAGGTGTTGGTTTAACTTATAATATCCTTTATGATTTGACTCCTTATCTTAGACCATGTCTACATTACAAACTTTGATTGATGCAAGTTACATCAGTGTACAGATGCTGAACTTAGTATATTGCTTGTGCACATGCATGCCTAGCTGCTTGTGCATTCTCACCAGAAGTGTTTCACAGAATCATAGAAGATTAGGGTTGGAAGGGACCTCAGAAGGTCATCTAGTCCAACCCCCTGCTCAAAGCAGGACCAATCCCCAGACAGATTTTTACCCCAGTTCCCTAAATGGCCTCCTCAAGAATTGAAGTCACAACCCTGGGTTTAGCAGGCCAATGCTCAAACCGCTGAGCTATCCATTCCCCCTTGTGTGGCTGTAAAGTGTGCACAAAGAGTAGCTATCCTGGTGTGCCATTCACTGCCAACTGGTGCAATGCTTTTGGGAAATTGTTAACAATGTGTTCTTGGATAGAATTGAGTTGTGCAGGGATCTCTAGGGTTCAAGTTCTCAGCATGCAATTTTCTCTATCACATACTGACACCCATATCGCATAATTTCCACACCTTTTTTTAAAAGAAATCCCATAAACTTGCATGGCTCTTTTTAGTGTCTGCAATCTCTGACAGAAGCACAGAGACCACAGAGCTCTGCGGTGTTCTCAGGAACATTACCAATATAGGACACACAATCCTCCTGTATTTGCAGACCCACCATATGGGTTGTAGTTGTTTGATACCCCAAATGGGATTCAGTGTGAGGTGACAAGTAGGGATGTGTGATCAGAGCAGGTTTTATTTCTCTATTGAAGCAGGTTTTCTCTGAGTAATTGGGTGGCCAGTTTCATGATGTTATCTACTTCTCTGGTTGGAGTGTTCTCGTTTGGTGAAGGCAGATTTGAGTATTTTAAGGAGTATATCCCGGATTTATTCTCAGAGCATATTCTGTGGTATCTGAGTGCCTGCCTATAGATAACAGATTTCTCGGTGTGTTTGGGATGTTTACTGGATCTATGAAGTTTGGGGAAGAGATTCATGGGTTTCTTGGAGATAGCTGTCTACAGGGTTCCATTGTTGAAGCTGATTGTGGTGTCCAGAAAGTTGATGGTTATGTGGGAATGTGCCAGGGAGAGTTTAATGGATGGATGGTGGTTGTTGAAGTTGGGGTGGAAATCTATGAGGGAGTTTAAGTCATCTTTCCAGAGGATGAAAATATCACAATATATCTCTGGTATATCATGGTTTCGTGGTGAATTTGTCCAGAAATTATTCTTCAACGTGGCCCATGAAGAGGTTGTTATATGGCTATGTGTTTGAGGTGGATATCTGAGGGTTCTTTCTATGGTTTTGCAAGCATTGGTGTATCACCAGTGTCAGTGTGGGCTGGTCAGAAAAGGTACATAGGTTTTCATATGTAAGAAAGCTTAACTGATCAGAAAGCTACAAACATGGACTTTCCTGACCAGAGAATTACCACTGGAAATATCAAAATGTCAGTGGTGATTATGGGGAACTTGGCTCATGAAGTCATTCACTGATCACCTCAACATTAACAGGGAAAGATTCAACTATCAGCCCAACATATGCAGAATGACTGTTGATAGATTGAAGGTGATGTAAAAGCAGCAAAGAGTCCTGTGGCACCTTATAGACTAACAGAAGTTTTGGAGCATGAGCTTTCATGGGTGAATACCCACTTCGTCGGATGCATGTAGTGGAAATTTCCAGGGGCAGGTATATATATGCAAGCAAGAAGCAGGCTGGAGATAACGAGGTTAGTTCAATCAGGAAGGATGAGGCCCTCTTCTAGCAGTTGAGGTGAGAAAACCAAGGTAGGAGAAACTGGTTTTGTAGTTGGCAAGCCATTCACAGTCTTTGTTTAATCCTGAGCTGATGGTGTCAAATTTGCAGATGAACTGAAGCTCAGCAGTTTCTCTTTGAAGTCTGGTCCTGAAGTTTTTTTGCTGCAGGATGGCCACCTTAAGATCTGCTATTGTGTGGCCAGGGAGGTTGAAGTGTTCTCCTATAGGTTTTTGTATATTGCCATTCCTAATATCTGATTTGTGTCCATTTATCCTTTTCCGTAGAGACTGTCCAGTTTGGCTGATGTACATAGCAGAGGGGCATTGCTGGCATATGATGGCGTATATTACACTGGTGGACGTGCAGGTGAATGAACCGGTGATGGTGTGGCAGATCTGGTTAGGTCCTGTGATGGTGTTGCTGGTGTAGATATGTGGGTAGAGTTGGCATCGAGGTTTGTTGCATGGATTGGTTCCTGAGTTAGAGTTACTATGGTGCGGTGTGCAGTTACTGGTGAGAATGAAGGGATGATGGCACTGTATACTTACAAGACTGGATCTCACTGAGAAAAATATTCCAATGGTTGTAACTGCTTGTTGTGTCCTGCACAATATCTGTAAGGCCAAAAAAAAAATGCCACCAGGATGGGGATAGAGCAGCTGTTTGCTGAGTTTGAACAGCCAGACACAAGGACTATTATAAGAGCTCAATGAGGAGCTATGTGTTTGAAGGAGACTTTGAAAGATCACTTTAAAAGTCAGTCACAGTAGGTTTCTGTGTGGCTGTAGTTTTGGGTGCTGCCAGGACAGGGACTGGCAACGTGGCCCATCAGGGAAATCTGCTGGCTGTCCGGGACGGTTTGTTTACCTGCACGTCCGCAGGTTTGGCTGATCGCAGCTCCTACTGGCTGTGGTTCACTGTTCCAGGCCAATGGGGGCTGTGGGAAGTGGTGTGGGCCGAGGGATGTGCTGACTGCCACTTCCTGCAGCCCCCATTGGCATGGAACGGTGAACCGCAGCCTGTGGGAGCTGCAATCAGCTGAATCTGTGCATGGTGCAGGTAAACTAACAGTCTGGCCTGACAGAAGATTTCCCTGTAAGTTCTGTGGTGGTCCACATTTACAAGTAGTGTGTTCTTTGAGTACCTCTGTGCATGCCACAATATATGTCCTTGAACAAATAAAGATCATTTTATTTTCAAAATATAGGAACTTGTTGAGTGACAAAAACAATGAGGAAAACCAACGTGCAAAATCAAACAAACAAAACAACAACAAACAAAAAAACCCAACCCAACCCCAGGCAATGCAATACAAACTTTGAGCATAAATTAACATAATGGCACTTTGCATTTGGAAAGGCAGCAAACATTTCTGTTCATTTCAGTTGACAGACATAGTCCATCATGGCTACACAGACACAAGCCATGGTTCTCACAGGTCAGCGTATGTGAAGTTGTGGTTTTGTTTGCTCTCCCCCAGCATGGAATGGTAGTGATATGGATGTGGCCTATGATGCCATGTGGAATATTGGGGACGTGTAAGGCACTGTTAGCAAAGCGTGAAGAGTCTGAGATTTTTGGACCTGAAGGTCAACCAGAGTCTGCAGCATTTCTGTTTGCTGCATGAGAAGACTCATTATTTTCTGGTGTATCTCCCTCTCCTTTTCCTGGGCCTTTCTCCTGTCCACTCTTTCTTTCTCCATGCTGTCTGCCATGTTGACCCTCCAGACCCTTTGTTTGTGATCCTATGTAGAACTGGCTTGCAGCATCACACAGAACATGTCCTCCCTAGCTCTCTTCTTTTTAATCCTCATCAGAGTCAGGCATTCTGTGGGCCTGGAGAAGGCACCCCCTCCAGGCCACAATGGCAGCAACTGCTGATAAGAACAGACAGATAAGTCAAGTAAGTCACTGGACTTACAGAAACAACTGAAAGGGAAAGATAAGTTTCAAACTCCCTTCCTTTATTCTCATATAAACTGTTACTAAGACATGCTCATTGACACGACAGATTTGGAGCACTTCCGCACAGCACTGCTTTCCAGCCCCATGCAGGACTGAGCCCTTAATCCTGAACATGTAATCCAAAAATGCTCAAATCTTTCTGGGATATTCACGGCACCTTTGAACTTCAGGCTATGAATAGGTATAGTACACAGTAAATGAGATCATGTTATTCAGTATAGACATGAGAAATCCCCTAGGTATTTTTTCTGCTTTGCTCACATACTGGGAAACATATATGTACCTGTAACAGTCCCACCAATGTGTCACTAGAAAGGCTGTGGTATTTTATATTGCATAATACCAATTTGGTTATCTTACTGAAATGATTCCAAACCTACTCCAACAAAGTCTAGAGATAAATTTTTTGAAGAATCATTTAAATATTATGAATTGCTGGCAATGATCTGGTAGAATTTATTTCACTTTAAAAGCAACATTTACCAATGACTGTTGTGAGACTTCACATTCATTTTTGTTTTATTATGATAAATTTTGGTGGTTCTGAGAATTGTTAACTAGATAGCATGGTGTGGGATGGTTCAGATCAGCACAACAAATTTGCATGCTAATAGAAAACTTAACTAAACTCTTGGAGCCGCTCAGCTCTGGCCACACTTCAAACATGGATTGAAGATGTCATGAGATTAGGCTTTCTTGTGAGATTTCCAGTATTTCATACATATCTATTGATGTCAGAAATAAAGCATGAAGAGCCTCTCGTAGAGGAGTACTGTTAAAAAAATGTCTCTGCTACTATTTGCAAAGAATTTTTGAACAAATTTGTTTGCTCTCTAGTTGTGCCTCCTTTCTCTTTAGCCCTCAGTGCACATTTGTATGATGCAATGTGACATGCTGGATCAGATTCTGAATGTGCTAAATCTCGTGAGAGCAAGTCCATTCCAAGGAGAATCCATTACATGTTCCTTGGTACACCAGTTAACATTGCAACTGACAACATGCTTATGCTCTGTAATGCCGACAGACCCCAGTCGTCGGCAGGATTGAACTGGGGACCTCTGGAGCTTAGTGCATGAGCCTCCACAGCATGAGCTAAAAGTCAACTTGCTGTTAGCTAAGGCTGTAGAGCAGACTCATTTTATTTCTCTCTCTAAGGGGTCTCGGTGCCACTAGATGGGACAGAACACCACACCCAGGAGGTATGTGGGTTACATTCCCAAACAATTATATTTCATTGCTGCAATTTAGCCTTAATGTATATGAACAAAGGCATATAACAAGGTGGAATGGGGAATGTCCACACATGCTGGATTGAGGTATTACTTTCTTAGATGTAAGCATGGAGAGCCAAGTTTGTCACTAGTGTAATTCTAATAGTCTTCAGTGGAGTTTTAGCAGGGATGAATTTTAGCCATCTCCATCTAACTTGATACATATATTGAGACACTCTCTGGGTCCATTCAATCCTCGGTGCCTCAGTTCAAATGGCCAATGCAGTTTTGTGAAGTGGACATCTTCCATAAGAAGTCAAACCAAGGCCAACTCATCCCCCAAGTAGAATCAATTGCAATGGGGTTGAATTCAAAATAATAATATAGGGGGTCTCTCCCATTGTTACAGATCCAACTCACCTGGCTCCAAGCCTGAAATCTGACACTGTTTAATAATTAAGCATTCATAAAGTGACATTTCGTTATCATTGTTACTGTCATTCAGAACATCTTCCAAAAAGAATACATACATTTAACTGAGAATATACAAGTTTCTTTTTCTTTTTACACCTTTTGATCCAATCACCTAAATAATGTGAATATAAAACATGCTCCATTTCAAGACGACAAAGTAGAAAGTAAATGTAACGAATCTTTCAAGTGAATCTGAGGTTGTCACTTGAAAGGAACTTTCTTTACCTTCAGCATTGCAAAAAAGAGAATCTCATTGTTATACAAAAAGGTAACAAACTGTACGATATAGCGACTGATCAAAGCAAGGAGAAAATAGGGGGTTCATTATATTTCCAACTACATCAGCGGGGGGGGGGTACATCATTCTGCAGAAGGAGAGTTAAAATTTCATAGCAGTCTTTTTATCAGTGATTCAGGCTGTTTGCTCATCCATTTTGTTCAGTTTCAAAGGTTCTGTGTGAATGTCTGTTTGTTTAGTTGCTGGAATGTAGATGAAGCAAGCTATTTTAAAGCGTTTTTCTACTATATTTCTTCTTTTCTTCAAGGATTTGGTTGGCTTATTATCCTTTTGTGTCCTGCCATGACACGTTCATCTCACAGAGAAGTTCATCTGGGCCATGGATTTGTTCTCTTTCAGTAACATTCCGTTTGTTTCACGGAATAAAGTAAGCACAATTGTCAACATAAGTTTTGAGAGAATTTGCTTTGGGGATTGCTGCTTCCTTCTTATATTGCAATTTATTGTACTTTTCACTCATACTTTTTTTTCTTATTTCCTTTTAAAAATATGTCTGTGCATGGTTGTATGTGGTTTGCCAGCTCCCTCACTGAGCCAGAATAGACAATCACTTCTGCTAGCAAAATATTAGGGCCAAAAGAGTGTTTACTGTCTAAACAACTCTCATATGGAGGTTGAAAGGGACATGTTGCCTGATTTATATGACAGCAACAACCCATGAGCTATGCTATATTCTGTTTTTCACTATAAACATTCTTCTAGTTATTTTTGTATGTCTGTCTGTCTTTTGGAATAGATTACCCATTTGCGTACAAATGAATTCTCTAAAGCAACTAAATCTTACGACCAAAGCTCTGCACCACTCTACTGTGGCTACATCTATGTTCTTGTTTACTCCTGCCTCCTGTTCCTTTCCCTCACCTCTGCCATATCCTCTTTTTTAGTGCTCCTTCTGTCTCATTCTCAGTTACATGCTGTTTTTCATTCTTTGTATCTGTGCAAATTTAACTATAAGCTCTTTCTGGAAGAGAGCTTGTCTTCCTATATGTTTGTAAAGCACCTTGTATCCCTATGGTGACAAATATATGCCAGCTAGAGTGATTAGTAAAAGCTACATTTAAGGTTTGACTAAGAGTTTCCATTCAAAGTGCCCTTTTTTGTTCATGGCTTTCTCCGGCTTTCATCTATTGGGAAGATATATTCCATGTTTGGTCTCTACCTCAGGGTAACATTTTTTAAAACCTTGAGTAAAATACGGTTCAGCCAGTTTTGAGAATGAGGAGGGTGTAACAATACAATAATTGTAGCTAGTTCTAAATAGTTTTAGCATCAAAATGTCAAGCTGGTGAAAAAATATTTTCCCATCATAGGAAAATATTTGACATTTTGAAAAAAAAAAATCCTGTCCTGAATCAAGACAAAGAGCTGAAATCTTAATTTTTTTGTTACTGAACAATGTGAAATACATTGGTTCAGGTTAATCAAAACATTTCATTTTGATTTTTTTTAAGAAATAGTTAGTTTAGATCTCTAAATAAAAAGTCATTTCAAAATGAAAAGGGAATTTTTTTTTTCATTTTTAAGGTGTTGAAATGGGATGTTTTGACAATTCTGAAACTTTTTTCCCCCAAAATGTGTTTGAAACAAGAAATTAATTGAAACTCACTCTTTCCTGTGTCAAAGCGGCATTTTCCAACAAAAAAAAGCTTCATAGAAAAATTCCTGACCAGCTCCATTAAAAAGGATCAGGACAGAAATTGAAAATTTGTCAGGGAGTGGTGTAAAGGTGTCTGCCAGTTTCCCATTCCAACCTGGGTTTTATTTTGCTGAGTATGAAAATAGCTTACACTTGGGCATATTTGTTTTTAAAAGTATAATTCTTTGAAATAATGATCTCTCAACATTCTAAAATGAAATTGGGCTGCACTGAACACTAAGATTTTAATATGTAGAAAAAAATTCCAGAAAAAATGTACAATCAATCAAATATTTATTGAATAAGGCAGTGTAGTGACAGAAGGTATATAGCAGTCATTAGGAATTGTAATTAAAGTGTGTAAGGTCAGAAGAGACCTTCTTCTTTCTATGTGATATTTTAAAGTACATATTAAAACAGATTTGGATCATTATTCAAATAACCCCAGATTTTTAAAATGGAAAAGCAATACAAAATCTAAATTCTATATTGAATAAATGAATAAAATAAATAATCATAATTAAATCAATATTGGTACTGTAGACTATTGAATAATAGCAGGCATACCTGAAAATAAGTCTTTGCCTAATCTCCATTGTGCAATATCATTCCTGGAGTGCTTTCTCACAGAAATCATACTTCCATAAATGACATTTCAGGGAATACATTTCTGCTTTATCGACATGCCAATTTCAGTCATTTTCCCTTTCATGAGGGCAAAACTAGAGGGTTGAAAGTTGAATTAAGTGATGTAAGAGTAATAGAAGATGAATGTCCAAAACAAGGCAGCACTGTATTTCAATCCAATTGTACCTGTCTTTCCTTCTCACAATTCATACCATAACACTATCTATTTGAATTGTATTTTGTCATGGTCTTCTGCTTATTTTTCATAGCAAGTTTGAGCTGCGGTATTCATTCTCATCTTTCAGGATCTTCATAACTTTGCTGTTTACATCTCCATTCTACTTGTGACCCTTTATCTTTCTTCCCTCTGCAAAAGCCCCCCACCTAGTTCCCTACTTTATATATTTCTCCCACTCTCATCTTCATAGTGTCTGCCATCCCAATATTTAATTTGTATATAGTGCCTTATATATTCAAAGCACACACATTCACTCACTAATCCTCATGACATCCCACTGATACAGGTGGATATATATTATTATCCCCATTTTATAGATAGAAAAGCCAAGGTGACAAGTCAAATGCCTTACAGAAGTCTAAATCAATGAAATTATCTTTACCAACCAAACTTGTAATTTCATTTTAAAAAATCACATTAGTTTGAAAGGATCTCTTTTCCATAAATCCATGTTAATTGGCATTAATTATATTAGTCTTCTTTAATTCTTAAGTAATCAAATCCCTTTTCAATAGCTTCAAATTGACAGGCCTATAATTATCTGGGTCATTCCATTTACCGTTTTTAAATATTGGCACAATGTCAGTTTTCTTCCAGTCTTCTGGAACTTGGCCAGTATTTCAAGACTTATTGAAAATCAACATTTTCAGGGGTGATCCCGGCAATTACAGACCGGTAAGTCTAACGTCGGTACCGGGCAAATTAGTTGAAACAATAGTAAAGAATAAAATTGTCAGACACATAGAAAAACATAAACTCTTGAGCAATAGTCAACATGGTTTCTGTAAAGGGAAATCGTGTCTTACTAATCTATTAGAGTTCTTTGAAGGGGTCAACAAACATGTGGACAAGGGGGATCCGGTGGACATAGTGTACTTAGATTTCCAGAAAGCCTTTGACAAGGTCCCTCACCAAAGGCTCTTACGTAAATTAAGCTGTCATGGGATAAAAGGAAAGGTCCTTTCATGGATTGAGAACTGGTTAAAGGACAGGGAACAAAGGGTAGGAATTAATGGTAAATTCTCAGAATGGAGAGGGGTAACTAGTGGTGTTCCCCAAGGGTCAGTCCTAGGACCAATCCTATTCAATTTATTCATAAATGATCTGGAGAAAGGGGTAAACAGTGAGGTGGCAAAGTTTGCAGATGATACTAAACTGCTCAAGATAGTTAAGACCAAAGCAGATTGTGAAGAACTTCAAAAAGATCTCACAAAACTAAGTGATTGGGCAACAAAATGGCAAATGAAATTTAATGTGGATAAATGTAAAGTAATGCACATTGGAAAAAATAACCCCAACTATACATACAACATGATGGGGGCTAATTTAGCTACAACGAGTCAGGAAAAAGATCTTGGAGTTATCGTGGATAGTTCTCTGAAGATGTCCACGCCAAAAAAGCAAACAGGATGTTAGGAATCATTAAAAAGGGGATAGAGAATAAGACTGAGAATATATTATTGCCCTTATATAAATCCATGGTACGCCCACATCTCGAATACTGTGTACAGATGTGGTCTCCTCACCTCAAAAAAGATATTCTAGCACTAGAAAAGGTTCAGAAAAGAGCAACTAAAATGATTAGGGGTTTAGAGAAGGTCCCATATGAGGAAGATTAAAGAGGCTAGGACTCTTCAGTTTGGAAAAGAGAAGACTAAGGGGGGACATGATAGAGGTATATAAAATCATGAGTGATGTTGAGAAAGTGGATAAGGAAAAGTTATTTACTTATTCACATAATATAAGAACTAGGGGTCACCAAATGAAATTAATAGGCAGCAGGTTTAAAACAAATAAAAGGAAGTTCTTCTTCACGCAGCGCACAGTCAACTTGTGGAACTCCTTACCTGCGGAGGTTGTGAGGGCTAGGACTATAACAATGTTTGTCTGACGGTATGGCCTTTCTTATGTTCTTATGTTCTTATGTTCTTAACATTAATGGGACATCAAACTTCTCCGCCTGCTCTTTTAAAACTCTTGGATGGAAGCTATCCAGACCTGCTGATTTTAAAATGTCTAACTTTACTAAGGGCTCTTTAACATCCTTCTGAGATACTAGTTGAATGGAAAGAATGTTACCATCATTATATAATAAGACTATATCTGCTTTTTCCCAAATATTGATTGAACACGTCTGTCTTTTCTGCATTAGTATTGATAATTCTACCAATTTCATCTAATAATGGACCAATACCAGTGTTAGGATTCTTTGTATTCCTAATATCCTTAAAAAATTCTTCTTATTTTTCTAAACTCTGTATAAATATGTCCCTATATAAATAACAATGAAAAATACACCTTCTGTGTCTTGACCTAGTCATTCTGTCAAGTGGCTGTTTACAGTTTAAGTCATATCAAATGAGCATGTAGATTTCATGGGACATAAATGAGAGGGGTTTTTTCTAACGTTTAGTTTCACAGAAATGGATGGGTCCTCATAGGTGATCTACTCCAGCCCCCTGCTCTGAGACAGGGTTAAGTATTATCTACACTGTCACTAATGGGTATTTGCCTGATCTCTTCTTAAATACCTCCAACCTCACAGTCAAGAAGTTTTCGCGATGTCTAACCTAAATCTCCCTTGCTGCAATTTAAGCACATTACTTCTTAAATTGTTCTCTATAACTACTGAGGACAATACATCACCATCCTCTTTATAACAACCTTTTGTATATTTGAAGACAATAATTATGTCCCCCCTCAGTCTTCTCTTCCTCAGACTAAACAAACCCAGTTTTTTTTAAATCTTTCCTCAAAGTTCCCAGTTTTTGAACCTTTAATCATTTTTATTGCTCTTCTCTGGACTTGCTCCAAATTGTCCATATTTTTTTCCCAAAGTCTTGTGCCCAGAACTGGACACAGTACTCCAATTGAGGCCTTATCAATTGAGACTGAGTAGAGTGGAAGAATTACTTCTTGTTTCTTGCGTACAATGCTCCTGATAATAGTCTCAAAATAATGCTTGCTTTATATGCAACAATATTACATTGTTGACTCATATATAGATTGGGATCCATTATAACCCTCAGATCCTTTTCTGCACTGCTCTTTCCTAGGCAGTCATTTCCCATTTTGTATTTGTGCAACTGACTAATCCTTCTGAAGTGTAGTACTTTGCATTTGCCCTTCTTGAATTTCATCTTATTTATTTCAGACCATTTCTCCAGTTTGTCAAGAACATTTTTAATTCTAATCCTGTCCTCCAAAGCACTCGCAACCCTCCCCAACTGGGTATAGGCCGTACATTTTATAAGTTTACTCTCTATGCCATTATCCAAATTATTTAGGAAGATATTGAATATCATTTATGAAGATAGAATTTATTAGATACTAAAGCTCAGATCCACAAATGGGATTTAGGCATTGTGATGGTTACAACACCTAACTTTTAGGTGCTTAGAAAATCACAGGAACGACACTGTGACCTACAAAACTTGAGTTAGGCAAGTGTCTAGAGTCTTATACAATGAATGGGGAGAGAGAGGCAATTTACAATGCAATCCAAAAAGCCAGCACACTAGGTGGGGAGCTGCCTAAATTATCCAATGGGAGATGTCAATGAGAGGGGATATGTGCTATGCCTTACCCCTTTCTGAGTTCAGTGCCTAAGTCCGGACTGGAGGGAAGATTCTATCTCTGCTTGTGATTCATGAACCAGGGAAAGACAGGCACTCCCCTGCCTAAGTCCTGAGCCAGTAGGTATGCTCAGAGGCCTAACACCACAAAACTGCCATGGGGGAGGAAAGGAGGAGATGCTCCCTCATAACCTTTAACCTAGTAGTTAGGGTACACATCCAGGATGTGGGAGACTCCTGGTTTAAGTCCCCTCTCTTTTCCTGTGGCAGAGAAAGGGTTTAAATAGGGATTTTCCAGTTCACAGGTGTGTGTCCCAACCACTGGGCTATGGTGGGTCTCCCTTAATCTCTCCTATTGAAGTTGTTCCACTTTAATTCAAGAATTGAGGAATTAAATATTAGCTGGGCCAGGAGAAGTGTTTGAATTTCTCTGTAGCATAGTGGTTAGGACACTCACTTGAAAGGTGGGTAAATCCCTTTACCTCGTCAGGTGGAGGGGGGACTTGAATTGCAGGTGTCCCACAACTTGGGTCAGTCCCCTAACCTTTAGGGTAAAAGCTGTGAAAGAGGTCTTCCTCCTCTACTTTGTGCAGTTAGGTTGCCTCTCAGCACATCTATAGTATTGGGCCACTCACACAACTTAGGTAGTTGAACTCTGATTTTTCAACTCATTCATGAATCACACTGGGGGCTGGGTGGGAGAGAGGCATCCTAGAGTGAGGCAGCAGTGCACATGCTCAGAGGCAGAAACATAGTTTCCTGGGAACTTTTACTGCAAAAGCTTAGGTGCTGAGCAACTTTAGGTGCCTACAGAGTTAGGCAGAAGCTGAGTGAGTTTTGTGGATCACAGTGGTGCCTAAAAATGGGACGTAGGCACCTAAAAATGGGACTTTGTGGATCCCACCCGAATACACAAAGTCTTATTCTGCTTTTCCTCATCCCCACTATCTTGACTTTCTGAGATTTTACCTAATGGATGGGATGATAAAGTTGGAAAGCTAATTCAGTGAATACTCCTAGGTCATTAACTCATGACCTAATCAGGATTAGTTAACCTTTTTTGCTTAACACTTTTTCATTAGATGATTCAGTGTTAGCTTTCTTTATCACCTCTGATTTAAATAAATGGTCTGTATTCGGTGGATGTGATTTTGCACTTATTACCAGGCATGAAACACTGCATTCAAATAGCAGTTGAGACAAATTCTTTTCTCAGTAATTCAGGCTTGCACACACACAATCCAGTTGCATGCTGTAATGGATTAAGGGCAATGTCTGCAAAGGAATCCACATAAATTTTGCAAGGATTTGCTAAAGTTCAGTAACCCCCTTACTTAATGATGGCCACAATACTCTCATTAATTTGGTAGCGTCAACCACTTAAATACCAGTATTCCCCAGGGATGCATCTCTGAGTCAGACCTTGCTGGTCTTGGTCAGTGGCTGACTCCCTTCTCCTTTCCATATGTAACTTTTGATTACCTGTGTGGTTTTACTCAAAATTGACAACAACAAGCACACTGTTCTTTATCATTAGAGCTGGTTGGAAATTTTTCATCAAAACAATTTTTCATCAGAAAATGCTGTTTTGCTTAGACCAATTTTTTCAATGAAATTGAATTGCTTTCAGTGAAATTTGCATCAAAACAAATAAAAAGTTTTGAAAAAGTCAAAATGACCAGTGTTGACATTTTTTGAACTACAGTTCTGATTTTTCATTTTGAAATGATTTTTGGGTTAGAAATTTACAGGTCAACATCAAAAGAAAACATTTTAAATTTTCTGAAATAAAACATTTTGATTGAACTGAAACTAAATTTGGGGGAAATCCTGTTTCATGAAAATAAATGAAATTTTGGCTTTTTGTTTCCATTCAGGATGATTCTCTTTTTAGCTCAAAAATTTTCATGAGGTGGAAAATCCATTTTGAACAAGCTTATTTATCACATATAACAAGTCTGAAAATCCTTTTTTCTTATAGAACACCAAAAAATCTCAAAATTGTTCATAAACTCAATCTTTAGAGGTTTTTAAGTCCCGCCTTGACAAAGCTCTGGCTGGTATGATTTAGTTGGTGTCGGTCCTGCTTTGAGCAGGGGATTGGACCAGATGACCTCCTGAGGTCTCTTCCAACTCTAATATTCTATGATTCTGTGAAATTGAATTTTTTTGGGAAAAAACTTGGTTTGGGTCAATCAAAACATTTTGTTTCAATAATTTTTAAACACTATGTTTTGTTTTTTAGCTTTTTAAAAATAATTTGTGTATAATTAGCTTAAATGTGGAAAAGCATCATTTTGAACCAGAATTTTTTAACTGACATTTTTCATTTTGAAAATGTGAAACTAAGACATTTCAAAAAATGTTATCAATATTCTTTCAGGTTGAGAATTTGACCCCTTCCAGGAAATCGTTTGGACTTTGACAAATTGGTATTTTTTTGTTAAAAATATTTTGCCAAATATTCCTGACAAGCTCTAATTTAAAGGAAAACCCTTCTCTCTAGGATTTTGAGCTCACATTTTTTAGGTAATTATTTCCTCCCTCCTGCCTTCATTAGTTCCCCCTCAATAAGAGAAGCTACTTCTCCAACACTACGCAGGTGATTTCTGGGCTCCATTATTTCTGGCTTCCTTTCCTAGCTTTGCTTGCGACTGTCTCTCTTGAATGGATTCCCCTGTCAGCACTCCGGGCATAAAGAAATTGGCATGTAGCCTGCACTACAGATGGTTAAGCAGTAGCACGTATCAAGTTGTGCATATTTGGCAAAATAATTTGTATTTAATAGCTACTGTACCAGCCAGCAATCAGACTTTTTTTCTGAGGTGGAGATGTCAAAGAATCACACGCAGTGTAATAGAAAGCAAGAAAAAGATGTTCATTTGAACTACTACTACTACTCTTGTTTAAAAGTTTCACTTCTTAAGCCACAGACATGATTGTAGTTCCCATCCCTTCTGTCCCTCTTGTGCCCATGTTCTGCACCTATCTCCACAGTAGACTGCTAGATTATTTAGAAAACGTGGAGAAGTTTAGCAGTGATCAGGCAACTAACATAGTGAACACCAGTGTAAATGGGGAAGATTCTGAAGGTAGGATAAGAACAAGTAAAGAATTATTTAACAGTTAGAGGTCTTCAAGTTGACAGGGCCAGAAAAATACACCCTAGAATATTTAAGGAAGTGGCAGAAGAGATCTCTCAGCCATTAGCAATTATCTTTGAGAACTTGTGGAGGAGCACAAAGTCACCAGAGGATTAGAAAAGAGCAAATATAGCACCTATCTATAAAAAGGGGAATAAGGACAACCCAGGGAATTATAGACCAGTCATCTTAACTTTGGCACCTAGAAAAATAATGGAGTAAATAATCCCACAATATATTTGTAAGATTTAGAAGATAAGGTGATAAGTAACAGTCATCATGGATTTGTCAAGAACACATCATGTCAAATCAACCTAATATCTTTCTTTGTGGATGGGGGGAAACAGTAAATGTGATATATCTCAATTTCAGTAAGGCTTTTGATACTGTCTCATATGACTGTCTCATAAAAAAAACCTAGAGAAATAGAGCCTAGACAAAATTACTATACGGTGGATGCACAACGGGTTGGAGAATGATAGTCAGAGAGTCATTATGAATTGTTCACAGTCAAGCTGGAAGGGCATATTGATTGGGATCCCACAGGGATTTGTCCTGGGTCCAGTTGTATTCCATATCTTCATAAATGATTTGGATAATGGCATAGAGAGTACACTTATAAAGTTTGTGGATGATACCAAGCTGAGGCAAGTGCTTTGGAGGACAGGATTAGAATTCAAAATGATCTTGGTAAACTGGAGAAATGGTCTGTAATAAATAGGATGAAATTCAAGAAGAACAAATGCAAAGTAGTACACTTCAGAAGGAATAATCAGTTGCACAAATACAAAATGGGAAATGACTGCCTTGGAAGGAGTAATGCAGAAAAAGATCTGGGGGTAATAGTGGATCACAAACTAAATATGAGTCAACAACGTAATACTGTTGCAAAAAAAGTAAAAATCATTCTGGGATGTATTATCAGGAGTGTTGTAAGCAAGACATGAGACCACTCTACTCAGCACTAGTAAGGCCTCAGCTGAAGTCCTGTGCCCAGTTCCGGGAACAACACTTTGGGAAAGATGTGGACAAATTGGAGAGTCCAGAGGAGAGCAACAAAAATGATTAAAGGTCTAGAACAGTGATATTCAATAGGCAACCCACCAGCCAGTGCTTAATTTGTAATGAAAGAGGTGCTGGAGCTAAGCCCCACACAAATTAAGCAGAAGTAAGGGTGGGCCATACTATGCCATCCTTACTTCTGCACTACTGCAGGCAGTGGCACTGCCTTCAGTGCTGAGCACCCAGCCAGCAGCTGCCACCCTCTGGCAGCCCAGCCAATGCTTAATTTGTGCCTTGTAATTCTGTACCCATTCCATTCCAATTCAGCCTTACCAAGATTTTGCCTCAGATCAGTGTCAGAGTAATAAGTCTATAGTTTCCCAATTCATCCTGTTTATTCTTTTTATGTATTGGCACAGCAGTAGATTTTTTTTCCCCAGTCCTCTTAAACTTTCCAATATTTGTTAAAAATCAACATTAGTGCTTCAGAGACCTCCTAGGCCAATTATTTTAATATTATTGTGTGTAAGTCATGTGGTCCTGATTTTTTTAATAAAATCATTACTTCTGTCTTTTCTGCATCATGACTGAAAATTTTACCATCCTAATATCATTTTGGACCTATGACATTGTTAGGATTTTGTTTGTTCCTAATATATTTAAAATATTCCTTCTTTATCATCTTTCACCCTACCAGCCAGATAGCTTTCACTGACCGCAGGCTTTCATCTGGCATCCCTGCCAAGTAGGGTGACCAGACAGCAAATGTGAAAAATCGGGACAGGGGTTCGGGGGTAATAGGAGCCTATATAAGAAAAAGACCCAAAAATCAGGATGGTCCCTATAAAATCAGGATATCTGGTCACCCTACTGCCAAGAGCTGCTTTGACCCTGTGGTGGCCAGCTCCTTCTCATGTCTCAGTCCTCTGGTCAGGTCACGTATAATCCCCTGTTCCAGGGTAACAAAAGTCCCATCAACAAATACTTCAGTGTCCCTGTGTCCGCCCTTGGGCCTCTGACTCTGGGCCCAATGAGCCTTATGCCTCTTGTCTCTACAGTTGCCAAGCCTCCAGGATTGTCCTGGAGTCTCAAGGAATTACAAATGAATCTTTAATTAAAAATTATGTCATGTGATCTTTTCCTTGGCAGATGGGGTGACAGAGTTTCTCCATGGGGTCCTCTTCAGATGGATTTAGTGGTCTGACCCACAAGCACATGGTTTGATATGTGCTGGCTGTCTCCTGCACCGTGAAGGAAGTGTTGCTGAATGTAGGTAAGGTTATTGGCTATGCTAATATAAAATCAGCCCCTCAACTGAGTAAATCTATAGTGATTTTTCTGGCCCAGGAGTAGTTTGTGTTTTGGTACAAGGGGGACTCTGGATCAAGGAGTCTTTTGTTCAAGTCTTTCCTGTCTTTACTTCTGGTACTACTATAATATTTTTTTTCCAATACCCCCAACCCCTTCCTTCACAGTGAGATGATAATGTCTGATTTTTCATGTTATGGGAAGGTAGTTTCTGCTATTAGGATGATTCAATTAGGCTGCAAGAACCCAGATGTGAGACATGTTTTTTTTTTCCTGGTACCAGGTTTATGTGGTTCTAAATAACCGCAAACAGCCCTTGAACCTGGTTTTAAAGCACCACATAGATGAGGTGGATTATACAGTGTTTGCTACCTCTGAAAACATGAAATGTTCCCTGTGTGGTGACCCTAGTCATTTGCAGGGTTCTTGCCCAGGCACTCCTGGCTTGGGGGGTTCCTGGTACATATATGGGACCCCAGGATAGTGGGGAGGAGGCTGGGACATCAAGAGATCAGCAGTAAACAGTAACTACATCTGCACTGCCAGATTCTATTCCCCCATCCCCCTACACGCACACTGTATGTGGACTGCCACTGTCCCAGGAGCAGCCCCGCAGAGGAACCCTCTGTTGTGACCCTGTCAAAATGTGTACGGAAGTAGGTCCTAGAGGTTGAGAAGCACTTCCCTGTAGAGGAAGCAGAGACAGATTCTAGAGATGGGGGTGAAGAAGAGACTGATGAGACAGATTTACATGGGATTGTTTCTAGAAGGGCTAAGACTCTGGAGGCCCCTGATTTGCTGGTAGTGTCTGAAGAGGGAGCTGTGAGCCATGAGAAGGAGGATAGCGTTGCATTGGGTGGTAGCTCCCAACCTGGATCTTCCAGTAAGGTACTGTCTTCCCCTGACATGATGAGTCTGCGAGCCCTTGATCCTTTATGGTGTAGTGATGATGCTGGATACCATCCTGGGGCTGCACTCCCTACCCATCTTGGGCAAATGGATATGCCAGCTGCTTCTCCCTTGTGAATGATGTGAATGTTACAGCGATGGCTCAATGTTCTTCTGAGCTCGTGGAGGGAGATAAAAACTCTCTGACTCCTTACTGATCTTTGACATCCCAGCCAGTCAGCTCAATAGGAAGGGTGGGTACAGTGTGCAGGTAATTAATGACTTTTTAGATAGCACTAAAGGGAAGCGGGGAAGAGTTGAGGTCAAGGCTTGTTTCCCTGATTTACAGTGCTTTGTTCACTCAGCTGCCCTGTCTCAAGAAATAACTTGGTTGACTTGTAGGAAACATTTCCATCTCATAAAGTTGTTGAGGAAGGTGAGGAATTATGTGGAGATTTTTCAAGATATGTAGGCCTCCCCATGGCTCACTTTGTTCAAAGCACTTCCACTTTCCACTGTTCCTCTATGGCTCTTATGGTGCTGCTTAATTTTGACTCTCTAAATATTACTGCTGCCAGGATGGTACAACTCTTTGAATGTCCCAGACAAAAATGGGCTGACATTGTCCTTTTGCAAGAAACTTGATAATCAGGAGAACTGGTTGAAGGAAAGGGAAGGGGAATCTTTCTTGAGCCATGGCTCCAATGTCACTGCTGGGGTAGCTGTTCTCTTTTCTCGGGTAAGGAGCACAGATCATCTCAGTGAAGGAGATTGTACAAGGCCAATTCCTCTAGGTGGAGGCACACATTGGCACTATTGTTTTTAATCGTTTACTGTGTATGCCCTTACTCTGGGGTGAAATCATATCTCTCTTCTGCAGACACTTGCCCATGCTATAATTGACTGTGGCCCCAATACGTGGGAGGGAATTTCAATTGCACTATAGATTGTTTAGACAGGAAGAAGAGGAGCAGAGGGTGTGACCTCGTGCAGAAGAGGAGGATCAGGGAGCGTGTCCCCTGGGGTCTGGGCTCTATGGTCTCGTACATTAATTCGCCACCACTCTCACCCCACTGCTAAGCAGCACTCTTGCCTGAAGGCTACTCCTAACCAGATCTCAGGGGCTAGACTGGATCAATTTTATACCACAAAGGCCAGTGTCAATATATTTGTTTGGTCTTCCATGTCTCCCATTCACTTGTCTGATCATTATTATGTCTCTGTCAGTGTGTCTCTCCCTCTTCATGCCTGATCTTCCCCCTGGCACTTTAATACCAAATTATTACTGTACTGGGATTTCACTGAGATGTTTGCTGTGTTTTGGGAGCATGGGTGGCAGTCCCTATATGAGTCCCTGAGAAATGGTGGGATGTTAGAAAGGTCCAGATCCAACTCTTCTGCCAGCAATATACTCAGGCTGCCATGAATAAAGCCGGGATTGCCCTGAAACAAGATATCTGGGCCTTCATGACAACCTTGAAGTAATAAACCCAGTGCAGATTCACCAAACCTCACCTGAGAAGTACTGACTCCTGAGGTGCTCATTGGAAAAGAAGGTACAAGGAGGCCTGGTTGGGTCCCATTTTACTCAGCTCTGTGAAATTAACCCTCCTATAAAGCTGCTCTTTCAGGTTAGAGAGAAAGTCTATGGACCATTGGCAGAATATTTGGCCTATGGCTGCTGGGTTGTCTGATGTCTAACCCAGCTGAGATCTGGAAAGCAGCTGTTTCTTTTTACAATACTCTGTACTCGCCTGAGGCCTGTGATGTGCTGACAGTGGAGGAGCTGCACCTGGGATTACCGCATCTGACTGGTGAAAAACAGCAGTGCCTGGATGCCCCGCTGTCACTGCAGGAGCTCTCTGTTGCAGTCCAGCAGCTCTCTACAGGCAAGGCTCCTAGGTATTGATGAACTGCCATCTGAATTTTACAAGCATTTCTGGCATCTTATTGGTTCTGACTTTTTCCAGTGAAGCTGGAGTGTATCCAGGAGACAAAGCTGCCCCTCATTTGCTGCAGGGCAGTGATCATCCTGCTGAACAGAAGAGAGGACCTCTGTGATGTACGGAAGTGGAGACCTATTTCTTATCTCTGTTCTGATTTATAAGATTTTATCCAAGTCCTTAGCTAACTGGCTGAAGGACTGTTTGGATTCTTTGATTCACCTGGATCAAACATTAGATTCCTAACCACTGTATGTTTTGATCATCATCATTTGTGATGATTTTACTACTAGCAAACTTTGCAATCTGGATGTGGGGCTTGTTTGAATGGACCAGGAGAAGGCCTTTGATAGAGTTAATCACAGTGATTTAAAACAAAACAAAACATTAGTGATTTGGCCAGTGTTCTGTTAATATATTTCTTTATTGCATCATAATGTTTTTAGTGTCCTAAAAGTTAATGGGGGTCTTTGAACTGAGAAGCAGCAGTTGAGGCATTCGTTGGGGAATGTCCTCTGTCTGGGATGCTTTAGGCTCTTAGTTTGGAACCATTCCTGCACATCCTTAAAACCCGTCTGGCTGGCCTTTCTGTGCCAGGGTACCGGGTGCTTTCCTGGTTCATCTGTCGGTCTATGCTGATGATATCTCAGTTTTTATCATGTCTGACAGTTATGTGCAGCACTTTACACTTGTTTACAAGTGTATGAACAGGCATCTTCTGCTTGCATTAACTGGGCTAAAAGCAATTCAATCTTACTGGGCTCATGGCAGTCTAGCTCTTGCACTTTGTCACCCCAACAATTGTAATGAGGCACCTCTGGGATTAAGGTGGAGGGGATCTTTTTTGGTTCTGAACAATATATGCTAAGGAACTGGGAGGGAGCTGAGGATAAGATGCAAGGCCATATGCAGGAATGGTGCTGGCTTCTTTCCGGACTTTCTTTTGGGGGATGGGTTTTCATTGCCAACAATGTTGTGGCATTGACGAGTGAGTATGGACTCTCTCCTGGGTCTTTTGGACTGGATTCAGAGGCGTATTGGCCATTTTAAAAATAGTTACCCATGTCTGTGCCCTGGTTTACTGTTCTTGCCATTAGATGAAGGGGGCCAGGGGCTCATTGATTTAGTCAGCAGGGTGGCAGCTTTTCACCTCCAGTCTGTTCAGTGTTTTCTATACTTTGACTCCTTGCAGGCCTGGAAGTCCCTTGCTTTCTCTCTCCTCCATTGTGCTGGTGGAGGGGCTTTTACTCTCATCTATTTTGGTTGGCACCTTGTCAATTACACAATCTAGATTTGCCTCCATTCTGTAGTGGACTTTTTAATGCCTGGTGACTTCTGTGAAATGCGCAGCCAGACCAGGCCTTTTCCCATTTATGGCTTTTTGGAAAAGCTTCTGCTTTTTAACCCACTTTTCTCCTGCTGAATCTCTCTCTTCCAGGAGCCCATTTTCTACCTTTACTGAGGCTGGGTTGTCCCACCTGCTTCTTCCTAGTTGGTCAGGCTGGAAGTCAGTGACAGCTCTTGCTGTTCAGACCAGAATCTGTTCTGCATTTTTCAGATAAGATCCCTGCCGAATTCCAGGTGGTGCTTCCTCAGCAGGCTGCTCCATATTTGCAGAAAGTTTTTGCAGGGATTGTTCTTCCAGGGTAGAATCCTGTTTTCCCGTCTGTGGTTGAGATCTTTGTGTAACCAGGCAGATTGTTGTCCTGGAAGGGGTTGCTGAATGTTCCTTTTGCAACCATGACCAAGAAGCAGCTCTATGGCATGTGTGTCAAGGAGCAGCATTATGCCACCCTCTGTGATCTCCCTGGTACAGCCTGGAGTATGGCCCTGTCCCTGGGTGACTTCATGTCCCTGGCTTGGAGGACATTGTACAAATCTCCTCTTCCTAAGCACTCTGGTGACTTGCACTGGAGGATCAGCATAGCACCATAGCAACCAATTATTCCATGCCCCATATTACCGCTGAGGCTTCTCGCCAGTGCCCTTTCTGTTTGGCTTCAGATAGGGTGTTTCATTTTTTCCTACACTGCCCCGATTTTATTCCTTTTTTTTTAAAGCAGCTTTTCCGCAGTTTGGAACTGGTTTTCTCCAAGCCCCTGTTTGTTCTGAGAGTGATACAATTCTCACAACTGGCTAGTTTTCTGCCTGGCTAACTTTTTGCTGGGTCAGGCAAAACTAGTCATTTTGAAATCTCACCAGAAAAGAATGGCCAGGCTAGAGCAGTGTGACATGCTAGGGCTGTTCTGCACACTGATTGTGGCCCAGCTGCAGATTCAGTACATTGTTTGTATATTGAGTTGTAACCTGGATACTTTTCAGTTGACTTGGTGTGTTAACAATATATTGAGCGAACTTGGTGATGATGATGCTTTAGTGATCCATTAATGTTCTCTTAAGATGAGTTTCACTGATATCTCCTTGTGAATATATTGTAATTTTATAACATTTTAAATAATTTAAATTTAAATAATTTAAATATAATTTTATGTGTATGCAACTTTTTCCTGTCATCTCACTTTCTCTCTCCATTGTTTTTCATGGCTGCTTTCATTTCACCTCATAATCAGGACTGATTGATTATTTATTGGTTGGTTTGTTTGTTTGTTTATCAAAGAAGTCTTTTTAGAAGACTGAGGAATTGGGATTTATTTTAATCTAATAAATCATCTTTAAATAATTCCTAATTATCATTCACATTGTTGTTTAAATTTCTCCTCCCACTCAGTTTCGCTCATGACTCTTTTCAGCACTGGAAAGCTTTAAAAAACACTGCATATATCTATGACTGTTTGGGACTGTATTCTGTTAGCTCATAGCAAATTAAATTAGGTTTTGACCACTTGCACCTAGGCATCCAACAAACCAGATCAGTCATCAATCCATGTTTATCCATCTGAACGAGGTCTAATGTAGAATTACCCTGAGTTGGTTGCAATAATTTTGTGTGTGATTCCATCTACTGTAAATGTCTTTCTTATTTCTTGTTTTCATTTTGGAAGAGATTGAATAGAGTGGAAGATTGTTTTTTCTTAACATCTGCAAGTTCCAGAAGACTTGGTGTGCAGGGATACATTGTTTGTACATAGGAATCTGTGTAGACATGTAAGCATGATTTTAAAGTATGATGGTTTATTATGGTGTAATTTATGCTATGCATGTATTATTAGTATTGGGAACAGTGCAAAAGTATTCCACCCTAAGATAGATCCAGGAAGAAATCTGCCTGAGAATTCCTTCCTGAGCTTCCTGGACTCGCAGGTGGACATGCCTGATCCTACAGCCTATCAGGAGGTGTAGCATATTCCCTCTTGTGCACTCAGTCTGCTTTGTTGGCTCACATTTTTGCATCCCAATAGAGTGAAGCAATTCTGATGCATTCATAAACTCTAAATTTTACCAGACAAATCCAATTGCTCTTTAATAGACCTACAAAATGAGTGAACGAAGGGAGAATGGTCAAGATATATATTTGCATGTTAGTAAAGTATTTACTAGAGTGTCTTATAAAATCTTATCCTTTACATTAATTAAATCTGCTTCTAAAATTTAGCTTTTGCGGTTATAGAACACTAGCTGAAGGACTGTATTAAAAAGGGGGGGTTATGATAAACAGCAATGTATCAAGTTGTGGGGAGGTATCTATTAAGATACTGCAGGAACCCATCTTAGATCTGGTTTTATTTCAATACTTTAATTAATGGGTAAAATCTTGGGCCCATTGAATCAATAACAAAATATTCATTCATTTAAATGGGGTCAGGCAGTGGGATTAAACAGAATGTTAATGAAATTCATATCTGACTAACTTGTATTTAGCTGCATATACTACTGAGGATAGAGAAATAAGGTAAAACAAAGTTGCTGGAGATACACAAGAAACACAAGACTGCCAACCAACCCCAAAGGTAAAAAAAAAAATGAGTTACATCCCCCTCCCAAAAATCATTGTTCTCAAAATCATGAAGGCTTTTCTGTTTTGTTTTTTGTTTAAATATTGTGATGGGGTGTATACTGTATCTGGCTCTGAAAGGTTTTCTTACCCATACGGTAGGGTGACTAGATGTCCCGATTGTATAGCAACAGTCCTGATTTTTGACTCTTTTTCTTATATAGTCTCTTATTACCTCCCACCCCCCTCCTGATTTTTCACACTTGCTGTCTGATCACCCTACCATATGGCTGCATCTGGAAGGTAGATAAGGCCTTAAAAAAAAAGAGCTCATCTGGGCAAGGACCTGGATGGTGACTATAAAGAAAGGAAGCACAGATTAGAAGGAGGCTGCAGGTAGTGAGAGAAAGAACACAGAACTCCTTCTCTTGCCATTCAAGAGTGGAGAGATTGGCAGGGTTGAATAGAAATCTAGGGGGATAGCTGGCCTGGGGGATCCTCTTCTGAGCAGTAAAATCTAGAAAGAGGCCAGGAGAGATACAGAGCAGTCACTGGGATAGAACAAGATTCCATGGTGAGCCCTGATAATAAGGCAGGTTCTAGGCTTCCAGACTTAAAGCCCTGGGAGGCATTCAGTTGAAGAACAGGAGTACTTGTGGCACCTTAGAGACTAACAAATTTATTAGAGCATAAGCTTTCGTGGGCTACAGCCCACTTGATCAGATGAATGTAGTGGAAAATACAGTAGGAAGATATATATACACATGGAGAATGAACGATCAAGACCAAGGAAGGCAGAAATGGGACTATGTGTGTACTTTGAGTTCAGGATTTTGTTGAGGGATTGCTCATGGGGAGAAGGCTTGAATAAGGGGCTATAGCAGGAAGAAGTCCAGGAAGGCTGCAGCGAATAGACTTTAGTTGCTGGTTACAAGATCCCTGAACTAGAATCCTTTGTAATGAGGGCCTGGGTTTCCTTAACGGCCATTGCAGGAGGTGGCGAGAGGCCCCTGAGAAGGGGCTACGGACAATTGAAAACCCTAAGAGAAGGATGTGGGGACCATAGTGCCCAGAGTTAGAACCAAAGACCTCTTGTAAGGACACTGGACTTTTTCTGTCACCCCAGAAGGACCAAAACTAAAATGTGACCAGGCTGGAGGTGCCAAGTCGCAGGAAGAGGGAAACCGCTATAGAAACAGAGCAACCATCGGGCACTACAAAGAAAAGAGCTATTATACCCAGGCACGAGGGGGTATGCTAATGGTGAGTCACCCCTTCTACAATTATATTGTGTTTTGTGGTCCATATTCGGATGGTTGAACTCCCCACTCTTCTTCCCCTGTGTGTGCATGTGTGAGTGTGAGTGTGTGTGTCAAAAAGAGAGAGAGAGAGAGAGAGAGAATTAGTATCACCAACTCTCTTAAATGTATAAAGTAATGTGATTTTGGCCCCCACTGCAGGAAGTCTCAGCCCCACATCACTTCTGTCCCCTGCCCCAGACTGACCTTTGCTCCTCCTACAGCTGCTGGGGTTTTTCACTCCTCTCTCAGGCCTGTGGGGGCTGCACCAGTGTCCCCTATCCAGTATTTCCAGCTCTTGTGGTTTTTTTTGTGAGTGTTGGGATCTCAGCCTCTGGACATGATGCGAGAAGCTCCAGCCCTCTGGAGATTTTGAGCCTTGCCTGTCCCACTTGCCCAATTCCTGGGGCAGAGCAACCAATCAGGGCTGTGGCAGGAAGAGCTCTCCTTCTCCCCTTCCCTGCAGCCATGGGAAGTCATTCTCACAAGAGGTGATGGGGGAAGGAAGTAACAGAAAGAGCCCAGCCCCTCAGAGCAGCTCCTCTTCTCCTCCCCTCCTGTGAGTAACAGGCACTGCATGGTAACTCTGCGCCTCCCCAGCGGGGTGGGACGGGCCCTTACAGCTAACCCTCCCAGCCTGAAAGGGGGAGAGGGAACTCTGCTGCAGCCCCCACAGGGCTGGGAGAGGGGGTGAAGAAACCCAGGAGGAACAGAGGTGATTTGGGGGGTGGGGAGCAGGACTGAACTGATGGGAAAGCTGAACAGATGGGGTCGGGGAAGGGGAATAAAGTGATGGAGGAACTGGGGGACAGGACTAATTGCTGAGCAGAGGATGAGCAGATGTTGGCTGAGAGCTCCTGCAGCAGGGGGAAAAGTCACCTCACACAATAGGTATGGGAGAGTGGACAACACTAAGTGTCTCACATGCACACACTGGGGAGCCAGGGGGAGTTCAAAAATCACAGGACAGACCCCAACCCCCCCCCCAAGGTAATATTTCTGTAAATAATCTCAAGGTGGTTTTTTTTTTGAGCCACTCTTATGATTTTTGGGGTCTGACTCATGCTTTTTGGTCTTTTGAGGTTGGTTATACTGCCTCTCCTGGCTGTCCCCTTTCCAGGCCAGGTGTTGTTGGGGGAGGAGCAGAGAATCCACTCTGGTCTGCACAGACGGGAACAGGGATAAAGAGGAGGAAGGGGCAGAGCTTCTGGGCTTTATCTGCTACCTCCTCCCCATCCCCTTCTGAGAGAATGGTGCCAGGTGGGAGGAGAACTCAGTCTGCTTCCTACAACAGCCCTGATGGGCTGCTCTTCCCTAAGGGAAATGGGGCAAGCAGCCAATCAGAGGGCAGGTTTCCCCCAGGCAGGATCATCATGAGGCTGGCTCCAGTACCAGCTGAAATCCTGTGCAAAAATAGCGAGAGTTGGCAATACTAGAAACATAAGGCAAGAAATAGTTCAGTTTGGAAATATGTGTGCTTAGTATTGTGTATGTGTGTGTGGTGGGGGAGAGAGGTGCAGGGAATCCAAAGTACGAATATTCAATAGAAGTAAAAAACCTGGGAGGCAGTAATGCTGAGAGAAAGATCTAGAGGTGATACTGAGAAGCATGTTTGTATTTTGTACACTAATCATTTGGAATCTTCTTGTATAGCACCAAGTTTGACACTGAAATAATTTAACCAATGGCTATCTTAATATTTCACATGCTCATACAAAGATGAACCTGCTGCTGTTACTGCGGGAAACAGGCTATTGTTTTTGCTTGCTGTTTGTCCCTGAACTGACAAGATAAAAATAAAAGGCATGATTTGGAAGTATCAAAGACTAATTCTGAAGTCCATGAGCTTAGAGAAAACAACTTACAGAAGCTGAAATGAAAAATAATATCACAGTGTCAAGAAAGGGCAGAGAGAAGTTAAATGAAAGATTGAGGAATGGGTATACTGTCTGAGTTTGAATGAGTGACAAACACATACAGTATCTATTTACTTATCTCACTCAAAAATATTATGTTAAAACAACTTGCCTTCCTTTTTGTTTGGAATATGTGTATTCTTCTGGGAAAGTGAGTACCAGCAGGATGTCTTTATCAGGGCATGACTAGATAGTGAATCTGAATTGTTAAACAAGAATTGTATTGATTTACCTAATCAATATTCTCTACTAATTGATAACATTGTTAGATAGATTAAAGATTTGGTGGAAGATACTTGTCTGATAAATGCATTAACATTGGTTTGCCCTCACCCCCTTCCACTACTTTTACCCTGTGCCACATCATTATTAGAATGTGAAGGCTGTGGTTTCATTTACACAACTTAAAGTCAAAGAAAGAGCACAAACTTTCCTCAAAGGGACAATCCTGCAAGCCTTTTTCACATGAGTAGTCCCCACTCACATAAGTGGTCCTACTAACATTCTCATTATAATAACACCTAGTTTTATGTAGTGCTTTTATCCATAGATATCAAAATGCTTTACAAAAGAATAAATATAATTATTCCCATTTTAGAGTGGGGAAAGCTGAGACACAGAAAGATGAAGGAAGAGGTGATGCACAGATTGGTTGCAGAATCAATACAACAAAGCAATACAACAAAAGGGATATTACAGTAAATGCTCTATTGCTGCTATCTCTCCCACAAGGCCCTTTTATTCTTCATAATAGGAAAAGCCTCATAGTTTATGGACACTAAGAATTGTACATAAACTGAGATACAACACAATCTGATTTACATAGGTGTTCTCACCCTCACTGTAACATTTTCAGAGTTATCTGAGTTGTCTGGGATGAATAAATACCACCTGCTCACAGTAGGAGGGAGCCCTGTCTGTGCCCACCAGGGAAACACTCCCCAGGCACCAGCAGGTGCTCTGCTCGGGGTTCTGTGAGCCCCCCTTCCAGCTCCCACCCCTTTTTCATTGCAGACTAGCAATTTATATACCCCATTTTGTTACACTGGAGTGCCCCGCACTCTACCTTTTGTTCCCACGCAATGTACACTGATCCACTCCCTCTATGGAAAAAGTGCACCCCAGTTCACTTCAGTTCAACAGTCTCCTTAGCACAAGGCACTTAGACATATATAGTAAAACCAGATTAATGTGTATTTAACAGAGCTTAAGATAAAGATTCAAATAAAAAGAAGTTAAAAGATTTGGAAATCAGTTACAAGCACAAGAAAAACATGAGGCAAATTATAGCCTGTACTAGTTAATGTTACATTCCTGCCTAATAAGATATTTCTCAGCCAAATCTATGCTAAACAGCACTTGTCCAGTCTAGAAAGCTGAGACCCACTACAAACTCTGATTCCGCCCCTCAGGACCATAAAGATTACATTGAGAAATGGAAACAGCACATGAAAGAAGTTTGTGAACTGGTATCAGAATGTTCTCAAATATCTGCTACTCATGGTAAAAAACACTAAGATCGGAAAGTGCATTATGCAGCCTTCTTACATGGTAACAAAGTACTTTGCAGGAACCTTTCAGAGAAAGGAATCTCTTTAAGGATTGGAGCGCTGCTGAAGAGGTCAAAGGGAGGCTGGAGGCAGAGGTATCATTTCAGAAAAACTTGGAGAGAGGGGGCAAAATTTTGTCCTCGTATAGTATACATGTAATTATATTATCCTGCAAAGTCTGGGCAGTGGGAGGGAAGTGGAAGATATAATGGAACATACAGACCTATGATAAACCTCCGCCCCACAGCAAATGATAGACTGATTCTAAAAGAGTTTGGGGGTGGGGAGGATGAGACATAGCAGCAGTGGAGCTTGTGTGAGCTGTGTTTATTTGTCATATGGCATTTAATAAAATTCCAGTTTTAAAACAGTCCCTGGTCTGGGAATGCAATACAACCGTGTTCTCCAGAATCTCAGGGCTTGTGCACACAGCTAGTTGTTACACAGCAAGCCAGGGTGTGAATGTACAGTGCACTAGCCTGCATGCACCAAATGGAAGCATGGACTCTGTTACCATGCATGAAAAGTTCCATCTTGCACTTTGACACACCTCTGAGTCGGGACCAATACTTCCGAGAGATGTGAACTGCCTCATCCACTTCTTGGAGGTGTTAACTCAGATCATTTAAGTGTCAATGTTGTTAATTAATTCTAGAGCTGGCTGGGAATTTTTTTATGAAACATTTATCATCGGAAAATACTGATTCATTGAAACCAAAACAGTTGGAAAATACTGATTCATTGAAACCAAAACAGTTGGTGAGGAAAGGTCAATTTCAATGACTATCCTGTTTCAAAAAAAAAAATCTGTAGGGTGGGTTTTCAAAAGTGCTAATAGATTCACAGATTCTGTAAGACCAAAAGAGGCCATTAGGCACAATATGCTGGGTGCAGTGGTAACCTAACTCCAGTCTCATTGAAGTAAATGATAGAACTCTCACTGGGAGCAAAGTTCATTCAGTGCCAACTTCTTTTGAAAATCCCATCCTGACTACATTTTAATAGAACCTCAACTGGTGTAAACAAACATAGCTCTTTTCAAGTCTGTGGAGCTATGGTGATAAACACCAGCTGAGGATCTGGTCCCTCAAGTAATGTAAATGTTTTACTTTTAAGCCAACATCTAATTTTGGGGTTCTGGTGTAAGCCTTGCTTCCCGTAAGTGTGTACTGCATGATGTAAATACAGAGGTAGCCTCTGGTAAAAGTAAACTCAGTTGAGCACTATGACTGTAATACCCTCTCCTTTCTTTTCTCTGTTCCCTCTTCAGAAGGAAAGAAAGCAAATCCCTGCTTTGTGCATGAAAGCCCAGCATTCACAGCTCAGCAGTCAGTCTTTGATTTGGATTTGATTTGCAAAAGGGGTGCCATGACACTGATTTCCCAAGGAAAAAAAATGAGGATAAAGAGGTACATAATAAGATTAAGTGATTTAGAGATTCATCCACAAGCTCTAGTTTAAAAACATCAGATTCTTTTTAATCCCATAAATTTAAAGACAGAAACAATTTTCTATATTGGTTTTTTCCCCCTAAAAAAGCCTAATTGAGACGGATGGGGGACTTTTCATTGAAAACACTGCCAGACCAATACAGACACTTCTCACTGCAAACTCAAGGAATAACAAAGTGCCCCTCATGCTTGGGAGGAGTACCTATAAACATCTGCAAAGCCACTTCACTATTCCCCCTTCAAATCCTTCCTTAACATTTAAATTTGCCATGATGCCTACAAAAAAATGACAATGGTTGTGCTTCTGGTGTGCAGAGAAAACAGCCTTTCATGGTAATTTTATCTAATTGTTTTCTTGTACTCCTCCATCTGTCTGTGTTTGGCTTTTGTTGTTTACTTAGATTGTAAGCTCTTTGGACTGGGAAAGTCTTTTTCTTCTGTGTTTGTGCAATGCCTAGCACAATGGGTCCTAGTCCATAACTAGGGCTGCTTCTTCTTCTTATCACCAATCGTCAGCCAATCGTCATCATGATTAATAATTAATTTATCAAAAGGAACAATGAAATAATGAAGAACTTTATCAACAATTCCCAATACAATTAAAAGCAGCACCTACCTCAAAGAAGAGAATAAAATTCTATGGTTACCTGCTTTTCTTTAATGATGTGCAGAAAATACCTTGGTTTAATCCAGTATCCACAGTATATCACCTTTAGCAGAGAATCAACTCCCAATATACCCCTGTGAGTTTCAGTTCAAGTTCTGTATGGGAACTGAATGAAGAATTTTGTGGTTTCTGTTATAGAGTCATAGAGTCATAGACTTTAAGGTTAGAAGGGACCACTATGATCATCTAGTCTGACCTCCTGCACAATGCAGGCCAAAGAATCTCACCCACCGACTCCTGTAATAAATAATAATAAATACCTAACCTATGTCTGAGCTATAGAAGTCCTCAAATCATGGTTTAAAGACTTCAAGGTGCAGAGAATCCTGCAGCAAGTGACCCGGGCCCCACGCTGCAGAGGAAGGTAAAAATAGGAAGTCATGCAAGTTATTTATTTTCAATTTTGCTTCAGGATGGTTCATATCTCCTGAGTTTTACTTTGTGTCTTGGAGTTTGAATGAGCAAAATTTGTCAGAAACCACATAACCATGGATGATCCAGTGTCTACTAGAAACCTGGATAAGGTACCTCACTTGGACAAGGGTAGCAGGATCCAGAAGGATGAGTCAAACTCAAAGTTAGGTTGGGGGAGAAACTGGGTGAAAAAAGTTGTATTCATTCTTCTAATTGACGGTGAGTGGCTATTAGGCCCTACGCTTCTGTGGAAGCATTTGTATTGAAGAGTAATAGTAATAGGATGAAATTTAATAGTGAAAAGTGCAAGGTCATGCATTTAGGGATTAATAACAAAAATTTTAGTTATAAATTGGGGACACGCCAGTTGGAAGTAACAGAGGAGGAGAAGGACTTCGGAGTATTGGTTGATCACAGGATGACTATGAGCCGCCAATGTGATATGGCCGTTAAAAAAGCTAATGCGGTTGTAGGCTGCATCAGGCGAGGTATTTCCAGCAAAGATAAAGAGGTGTTAGTACCATTATACAAGGCACTGGAGAGACCTCATCTGGAATACTGTGTGCAGTTCTGGTCTCCCATGTTTAAAAAGGATGAATTCAAACTGGAACAAGTACAGAGAAGGCTACTAGGGTGATCCAAGGAATGGAAAACCTATCTTATGAAAGGAGACTCAAAGAGCTTGGCTTGTTTAGCCTAACCAAAAGAAGGTTGAGGGGAGATATGATTGCTCTTTATAAATATATCAGAGGGATAAATATTAGGAAGAGAGAGGAATTATTTAAGCTTAGTACCAATGTGGACACAAGAACAAATGGATATAAACTGTACACTAGGAAGTTTAGACTTGAAATTAGATGAAGGTTTCTAACCATTAGAGGAGTGAAGTTCTGGAACAGCCTTCCAAGGGAAGTAGTGGGGGCAAAAGACATATCTGGATTCAAGACTAAGCTTGATAAGTTTATGGAGGGGATGGTATGATGGGATAGCCTAATTTTGGAAATTAATTTGGCAATTGATCTTTGATTATCAGCAGGTAAGTATGCCCAGTGGTCTGTGATGGGATGTTAGATGGGATGGGATCTGAATTACTACAAAGAATTCTTTCCTAGGTGCTGGCTGGTGAGTCTTGCCCACATGCTCAGGGTTTAACTGATCGCCATACTTGGGGTCGGGAAGGAATTTTCCTCCAGGGCAGATTGGCAGAGACCCTGGAGGTTTTTTCCCTTCCTCTGCAGCATGGGGCATGGGTCACTTTCTGGAGGATTCTCTGCAGCTTGAGGTCTTCAAACCACAGTTTGAGGACTTCAATAACTCAGACATAGGTTGGGGGTTTGTTACAGGAGTGGGTGGGTGAGATTCTGTGGCCTGCATTGTGCAGGAGGTCAGACTAGATGATCATAATGGTCCCTTCTGACCTTAAAGTCTATGAGTCTATGAGTCTAAGAGCCTATTCTACTGGCTATGCTTGGAAAGTCAAGTATTGGTCTTACTGTTCTTATTTGTGTTGTTACCACAAGATTAGGCTAATCTCGTGCACACAGTTTGGAACTACAACATGAGACTATTCAGTGGCTGAAGCTAATTCAGAATATGATACTCTACTTGGTGAGTACAGTGCTTTATATTGGGAGTACAAGACTGATGCTCAGTGAGCAGTGCTAATTGCTAGAGGTCTTCCAGGTAGAGCTAGCGAAAATTTTTTATTAAAAAAAAAATCCTGCTGCAAATTGGGGTTTTGTGAGAAACATTGTTTTCCACGGGAACATGTTCTTTCTAATCAATTATCAGAGGGGTAGCTGTGTTAGTCTGGATCTGTAAATACGTCTGTTAGTCTATAAGGTGCCACAGGACTCTTCGTCGCTTTTCTAATCAATGTTTTTCTTGATTAAATGAGAAATTTCAAAACCAAATAAAGTTGTTGGGTTTTTTTCATTCAATTTCAAATTGCAATTTTCAGCTATGTCTACATTTGGGTGCATACTCAACTACTGGATCATGTACATGCTCATGCATGCTCCCCATACCTGTGCTGAATCAACATATGTTGTGCTGACCACAGGTATAATGCTGTATATGGGCCTATACCTGCCTCCATACTGCCACTGTTATGCAACCACTTCACTGTTCCAGGGTTCTGTGCATCACAGGAAGCCACTCCAGAAATAGCTTTGTTGTGTTTTGTTGGTTCTGTCTTCGGCCTTCACATATTTGCCACTCACACTTCCTGGTCACATTGTCCCTCACTGTTATTCTTTGGAAAACCGGGTAGAAGTCATGGAACACTGGGATGATGATCTTGTCCTGCACAAATGGTTATGCAGTGGAGTAGGCAATTGGCAGGAGCCTGGGTGGAATTTGAGCGGAATATTCTGATGTGTTGAAGATGGCTGACCTTGAGGGTCAATCACAATTCATTTAGCTTACATTGTATAGTTATGTGAATGCCAGTATTGCCATGGGTATGGCCTTGGGTGCGCTGTTGTTTCTGGTGTTGGAGAACTAGGACGGTCTGGTGGGATCACTTCTGAATGAAGAAACAGGAGCTGTGAGAGGAGCTTGCACCAAACCTCCAGCGCTAGAACACTCAGTTCAGGGAATCCAGACTGGTTCAGAAGTGGGTTGCTATTGTCCCTTGGAAGCTGGCTACGCCAACAGCTATAGGTCCAGTTGAAAACCACTTTCGGATTCGAAATATCACTGTCAAGTCTGTGGTTGTGTAGATTTGTAAGGCAAGTAACACTGTGATCTACCATTAAATGGTTGTTGTAAGAAAAATTTCAGACCTAATAGCTTGGGTTTCTGAACTGTGCAGGGGCCATCAATGGCACTCATGTCCCAATACTTTGCCCATTGCAAGGGGCAAGTTAGTATGTGAACCAAAAAGGCTATTATTCAATTGTTCTTCTGCGCTTAGTGGACAACAGAGTCATAAATACAAATGAATGGAATGCTGCAAGGATTCATGACACCAAAGTGCTGAGGAGATCAGGATTGGACTGGAAGGGGAAGAAGGGACTTTATTCCCCAGAAATGATATGGTTCTCTACGGTATGTCTGTATCAACTGTTATTTTGGGGGACGCCACATACTTACTCCTAACTTTGCTCATGAAACTGTACCCTGACATCAACGACCTTGGAAAAAGGGAATTCATTTACAAGCTCAGTAGCTGGAGAATGGTCATGGAGTGTGCATTTGGTAATTTCAAAACTCGTTGGTGCTACCTACACACCCATCTACATCCAATGTGACAAACACTCTTCATGTAATCATCTCCTGCTGCTCACTCCATAACGTTTGTGAGGGTAAAGGGGAGTGATTTCATCCTGAGTGGGGTCAGGATGAATCTGGCTTACAAACACTGTACAGGCAGTCAGCTCCTGTCCACATGCACTCTGGTCCTGGTTCCCAGCAGGCAAGGGAAATCAGGGATGCCACATGGGCACATAGCTTGGCACAGAAGGGTGGCAGAAGATGACAACTGCTTGTGCCAATTGAAACCTTCACCAAACCCTCACAAAGCTACGTAACCTCACCATTATGTGTCAGTGTTCCTTAATGTGCTTTTCCAGTTTTTTGAGAGTTTTGTTCCCCTGTGGCTGACAGTCATTAGCCATTCATTAGTATGACATTAAAGACAATGATAACAGGGAACCTCCATTCAGTTATCACCTTACAGTTAGGTTTGTGCTGTACAGGCTGGCAGTCAAGATGTAATGAGGTCATTGTGCAATGCTTTTGTCTTTACTACTCACAACTACTACTACTTTACAAACCTCTGTTATTGGAAACAATCTCTATCAACGTTTGCTTTGGGTGGGGGCGGTTATGCTCCCATTCTTTTTTTTAATTGTTAATTGTCAGTGGTGCTAGTTGCACATAACAGCTGTTATGCAGCAGTAATCCCTACTAAAGTTGAAACTAGCCAAGGTTTGAAGGGGAAGTAGGGGTTGTTTAATTATAGGGAAATGACAGATGCTGTCATTGCCTGTATTGTTACTGGAATTATGTTTTGATTTTCTGCATGTAAACTAAGCTATACAGATGTTCATCTACCCCTTTTTTGTGTTTTAGAGTTATGCTGCTTTGAAAAATAGTGGTGCTTTCTGTAGCACTAACTACACTTTTCCCCATCCCTTCCATTTATTATTGGATATTTCTGACCATGGGTGGGTGGAAATTCAATTTCATGTGCTGTGAATTGCAGGGTTCAATCCAAATTTTATAACATCTTCAGTTCATCATAGGTAAGAAACAGAGGCCCCACACAAGTCAAGGGAAGTACATTTATTTTAAAAAATTAGATGAAATCTTAAATTGAATTTTTTTTTAAAAAAGAAAGGTCGGCAACAAACATTTAAAAAAAGGAAGGGAAGGCAACTAGGATCACCGGCCAAATGTTACTGTCTCTGCACCTATTTCTTTGCTTTCTTCCTGACAAGGGGAGGAATGATGGGGGGAAATGAGTCTAAGAGGAAACTGGGGACATCTCCTTCATGGGATCTGTGAGGTGGATATTTGGTGAGGTTCCAGGACTCCTTCAGGTCCATCGTTCCCTTCCTGGATACTCAGGAGAGTCCTCCTGTGTGGGATTTTGCATGCCAGGGCAGAGTAAAGGCCGTGGATCCTGCAGGCTCTGCATTTTCCTGGTTCACTCGTGGGGATGGGGTCCTTGAAACAGGATCCTCTGGCTCAGAAGCACTGTGGGTGGCAGCCAGCAGAGGAGTATAGGAAGTGGAGTGAGGGCAGTCATGCCTAATGGTCAGAGCTGGAGTTAAACAGCAGATCTGGAGTTGGAATTGGGATTGTGCCAAGAGTTGGAGCTGGAGTCAGGGTCAGGAGTCACACCAAATGTTGAGCCAGAATCAGTGTAAGAAGTCATGCCAAGGGTCAGCATTGGGGTCAGAGTCAGACAGCTACACCGAAGGTCGTGCTGGACTCAGGGAACAGTGCCAAGAGTCAAGCTGGGGTCAGAGTCAGATAGCGGTACCAAAGATAAAACCAGAGTGAGAGAGTAGTACCAGGGTCAAACTGGAGTCAGGGTCTAGGCTAGCAGCAGATTATAAGTTCATTTGGCTGCTCAAACAATTTCCTGCGCCTCTTTCTGGCTTAAGCAATGCATCCGAGCCAATCAGTGGGTTTGGACATCTGCTCTAATTAGGAGCTTTGTGGGCAGAGACACTGATGGGCCAGAATTCCAGTAGCCCACTCCCATGCTGGTTCCAGAGACCCATTGGTGGTGGTTGCAGTCTGGGGACCTGGGGTTTGAGACCTGCGATTCCTGAGGAGGAGATGGTGGTTGCTGATGGACTAGTTCTGTGGCCTTGGCAGCAGGTGCACTCCATTTTTGGCTTCCAGCTCTATGAGACTCTCGGTTACAGAATACTCTGGTTCCATAAGTCATGCATCCCGGTCCATGAACAGGTTCATCAGTGTCTCCTCCTGCTGAAAAGCCAACTCCTCCCTGGTCCTGAGGAAACAGCTCCTGGTTCTCCTGTCTAACCCTAGGAACAACTTATCCAGGGTCCTTCTCTGTCTGCCTCTGCTGTCTCTGGGGTGCTGCTCCTGTCCTCCCAGCAGCATGTTTTCACTCTCGGGAGACAAAGGTCCCGGCAATTCAAATACAACAGTAGCATTATATATATTTTTTCCTTTGGAAGAAGCTGAAAAATCCTGCCACATACCATAATTTTGCTGTAGAAGGCCATAGTTTTAATACTTTTCAGCATTCTAAGAATGCAGCTGTTAGATTATCCTTGGTTCTTGGACCACTTTTGCAACCCGTGAGGAAGGAGCAGAGGCTAGTAATACTAAAAAAAAAAAAAACTGTCTCAAGGGGGGAGTGGTACCAGTTTGCATTTTCTTCTTTAATGACTGGCCAACATTTTGTGAACATAGCAGTGTTCAAGGTACCTGAATGCAAAAGGGAAGTGGCTTCCCTGTACTATGCAATCTGTCAGAGAGATGTTTCTGCTAACGGTCACCCCTCTACATATTGCTGATTGGAGAGCTTTGATCAGCTGTGAAGATGGACCAAGCAGATTTGCATTTGCTGTTGAACCTCAAGACCCAGCTGGAGTTTCTGCTACACCAGAAAGTTCCTGAAATATGCTTACAGGATTGGGAGGCAATTAAACTGGAAACTGACTCTTCTCCACTAGCACTTTCATGCAAAGATAGAAACAAACCACAAACAGTGCCCACCTTCTGAGCATCACCTGAAAATACTGCTTCCGTGCCTGCCTCACAACAGTGAAATGGACAGAGAAAGAAAGAGACATACCACAACTTCATTTGGTTCCCAGAAGTTTCAGATCAGCACCACAAGCCCCTCACCTCTCCACTACAAAGGGACACCACCCTGTGTTTATCCAACCTCCAGACTGCAGTCTTCTCCCACCCCCATTTTCCCTGACTCAGTGCAAACAAAGGCCAAACACTAGAGAGAGGGTTGGTAAATATTTTGCAATCTTCCAAAATGCTGTGACTTAACTTTTTCTCATACATCCAAAATATTCTATTGTGCTCTGTTCCCTCCCCATTCCCAGATCTTACCCTCCTCCCCACACCTTTCACCACCCCACATTCTCTGTGGCTTCCTTTCTAAGGGGATGACAAGATCAGAGGGGTGGGAAAAGCACTGGAACCATGCAATCGTTCCAAGGGACAAAAGACAGCTGTTGCTAGCTTCAGATCACCAACTATACGTTTTCTACAACTGTCCCATCCCCAACTGGGTCCCTTCCAACCTCCCCTCTCCTTTCTGCCAGTCCACGCGGCCGCTGGACCATTGTTGCTTAACTGCTGAGAAATGAACAGAGACAAGGGCCCAATGATGTTTTGTTAATAATCTGTTTTTAAGAGAGAGCTTTTAGCCAAAGGCATAATAGTGGTTCAGAAATGAATAAAATCATTGATGTATAACTCCATCTTCCTTGCGGACCATTCTGGGGTGGAGTGGGGGCTGGATGGGAGTGGGGGAAAGTTGGAAGAGTTTGATAAGGGGTAGGGTGTGATAATGCTCTGGCTTCAGCACTGCAGTTCAAACACACAGAGACATAGTGTAACCCTTCTGCCCCTCTGAGTTGGCAGCAACAAGGGCCGGGTTCAGTATCCAGGGGCTCTGTTTCAATAACGTGATGCAAAAACCATCTCGAGCCCTCACCCAGTGACCTGGGAAAATTACATACCATCCCCCCAGGTGCCTCTAGGAGGCAATACTTCCCCTCTCGCAAGCACGGAGACTGAGTGTAGCAAAATCCTTTTAATAAAGGAGGGAAACAATGTGGCATCATGTTGGGGAAACACCACAAACAGGATTCATAACATAAACCATGAGCAAAAGACCCACCAAGTAAGTTTTGGCAGTGTCCTTTTCCCCTTTTCCCCTCAGGGTCTTAAGTCCAATCACCCCAAAGTCCAACAACCCAAAAGTATCTGTTCCTGGTCAGTGCCGCCCCAGAGTTCAAAAGTTTATCTGCAGAGTTTTACCCCCGCCCCCATCGTGGGTGGAAATGGGAGGGGGTCACACAGGGTGTTAAGGGGCACCTTACATGGTCTCAGGCTGACTGCCCCGCCTCTCCTCCAGCCATCCCCGCAAACTGCTCTGCTCCGCTTGCTCACTGTTCCATGGCCACTCCAACCGTCCCACAAACTGCTCAGCTCCACTCCGCTCACTATTCCATACACCGCTCCAACCAACCTGCAAACTGCTCCGCTCTGCCAGCTGCTTAGCAATATATCACCAGGTTCCCCCACTAGTTAACACAGCACTCAGTGATCTCAGATCAGTAAGTTTAGCTCTTTTAGTGATTTCAGCTTATAGTAGGTGAGCCCCAGTGTACCATTGGCCCAAAGTGAATTCAGCACAGTAGCCTCTAGCTAGACTCCTAATGGAATCAAAATTAGCTCTGCTATTCAACAGTGGAAAAAGAAGGAAATGCAATTGGTGTTCCAGGCGCTCAAAGGGGGCCCATGCCATCAGGTACAGGTACCCAACCTCTCTCCATTCACTGGGTTTTGGAACCCATGTCCCTTGTCTAGCGAGTGCTACTAGGTTGATAGTGAGACGCTTTGTCATAAAACAGTTTCATAGTCCCTCATTCACATAATCAGGGTAACAACACTTTATTCCTCCTGCCCCAATAACAGAGAAATTGGGGATCCCACAGCTGTCAAAGTGACCATTTTGGGCTGCCATGGACTCATGCTAGGCGGGGTGGGTGTGCCTATGCAAACAAGATCAGCCCCTGAAATTCTTTTCCACACTCACCATAATTCACCACCAGATGTCAGGGTAGAGCTCATCCTGACTCTGCTTACAATAGCAAAGTATGGCATATTATCCAGGGAGGAAAAGTCATTGCAAAGTGCATGAAATACACTCAATCTTAAAATTGGGAGTTTAGCACAATAACAAGAGGGGATTGTGACCCAGATGCTCCATGCTGGCAACAGATGGGGGATCCACCATTATAAGTCTATACTCAGGGGCTTGCCTAGATGTGCCCAGATGAGCATGTTTCCTCTGTGAGAACTGTCTTCATGCTATTTTACCAAAGGGGGCCATATGTGCTCCCTATCGGAATCTAAGAACTTGCTGGTTGTCATGATTATTGTAGGATGTAGGTATGGAACATATTTTAAGAGTTATGTCATATGTAGAATATTATGTTCCAAAACTGCTGGAGATTAAACTCGTCACCTGGGGTGGGGTGATTCTCAGAGCTGCTAATTCAATCAAGAGTGAGAACAAAGGACATCTTTCAACCCAGCCCAGCCAAGGGTTTACAGTCTAGAGAGGGTGTGGGCTTGGACCTTTATCAAGCACTAAAGAGCTCAAGAAAAAGATTGAGGTGGGTACTTATGTTGCCAGCCACTGGGAGTTTTGGATGAGTTTCTCCTGGTGGGCACAATCAAGTCTCCATTGCTCTGTAGGAAGGCAGTAGTGATTCACCCTGTACCTTTTGGTTAACCCAAAAAAATTCACAGGGATACTGGTTGGTAGGGTGGAGGTCCATTGTAACTTATCATCCCCTATTTCTGGTCTTGGTGCAGCTCAGGGTCCTCTTCAGGTTTTAGGGGGGGCATCTTCAACTGAATCCTACAGGTAGATGTGCAGAATCACATGCTCCTCATCCTCTGGCTCTTCTGGGGCACCCATCATGGTCCCCATAGCCTCTTGGCTCTCACCAGATCTCTGTCAGACAATGAGTCCAGTGGGTCTGAAGAGGGGATCATGAGCCATTTCAGGATCTGAACTGGGAGGCCTTGACAACACCTGGTTAAGCTCTTTTTAGAAGGGACATGTACGATGAACCCTCCTGGACTGACAGTTCTTTTGTCCTCCACTACAGGAGTCTCAAATGCTTGATGCTTTCCTGGCACTGGAACGGAATTCACTGAATGCCCACCTGCTCCAGCCTCCATGAAATCTCCCAGTACAGTATATGTTCCTTCCACTCCAGGCAAAGTTGTGGAGGATGGTGTACGCTGACCATACATTGATTAGCACTGGGTGTGGTCAAAGTACACCATCCTCCACAACTTTGAACAGCATCCAGTGTCATAAGAACATAAGAACGGCCATACTAGCTCAGACCAAAGGTCCATATAGCCCAGTATTTTTGACAGTGGCCAAGGAACAAAACAGGTAATCATCAAGTGATCCATCCCCTCTCGCCCATTCCCCACTTCTGCGAAGAGGCTAGGGACACCATATCACCTGTATTGATCTGTAAAAAGTGCAGCAAAAACCTTTTCTAATGTCATCAGCACAGCATACTACAGCTAGTGAAAACAGGTCAACAAGGATCTTTATAGTTTAGATAAGGGTCAGGAAGAAAAGGGTGCAGTGCATTGTGGGAATGAGGGAAAGACTATTGAAACTCAAGACCTGGTACATGCTGTGATGTTGCACCCCATAATGCTTTATGGAAATATGCTTATGAATGTATATATGACATAACTGAAATGTGTTTTGTGCTACATATGCCATGTAACATATCTCTGCAAAGGTTATGATCTACTGAATATATTCATCCTATTTGTATGCATGTATCATTTTTTTATTCAAAGTTATAAATATTGGCTGTGTACTTGTTTGATTGTAAGTAGCCCCAGTAAGGCATTTGGTCGGCTTCTTAAGAAAGGAATTAGTAAGTTAAGTGCCCAATCAAGAAACACTTAACAGACAATGGAACCTTGGAAGACTCCAATCCACATAAGAAGTCTATCTGAGGAAGTTCAAGGTAGCATGTGAACAATGGCTGCCACCTGTAAAATCCTGAGTCATGCATGGACATGTGTCTTGCCCATGTGACTCCCAAAACTCCATATGTAGTTTGGTTGTGCATAGAAGAGAGGAAGGCGTCTACACCCACAAGAGAAAGTCTATTTAAGCCCCTGGGAGACCCCTCCATTTGGTCTTCAGCTGGCTCAAGAGATAGCCTCTCCACCCCAAAAGATACCTGAAAGAAACTGGAAGCATAGTAACTATAGGGGTATGAGTGATTGCTGGACCCAGACTAGAAGGAGGCTAGTCTGTAAAAGGGGCTTATTGGAACATCTCTGAGGATGAGATTTTATCTGTATTCAGCTTCTTACTGTATTAGGCATAGACTTGTGGGGTTTATTTTATTTTGCTTGGTAATTCACTTTGTTCTGTCTGTTATTACTTGGAACTACTTAAATACTACTTTTTGTATTTAATAAAATCACTTTTTACTTATTAATTAACCCAGGGTATGTATTAATACCTGGGGGGTTATGCATATCTCTCTATTAGTGTTATAGAGGACGAACAATTTATGAGTTTATCCTGTATAAGCTTTATACAGAGTAAAATGGATTTATTTGGGGTTTGAGTGTTGGAGACAGGAACACTTCTTAAGCTGTTTTCAGTTAAGCCTGCAGCTCCTTTTGGACATTGTTCAGACCTGGGTCTGGGTTTGTAGCAGGCTAGCATGTCTGGCTCAAACCAGTCAGGGTACTGAAGTCCCAGGCTGCCAAGGAAAACATGCTAAGAGGTAATCTAGACATATCAGGTGGCAGTTTCCAAAGGGGTTTCTGTGATCCAACCCATCACACATACTCCTTATTTCCACCCACAATGCACAGTGGTATGGGTATGGGGCCATGCCACAGATGAGTCGAATACTTAAATCTCTCAGGCAGGCAAGTTTACTTGCTCTCTACTTGCCTTCAGACTCATGCTTCTGTGGCTGGCAGGGTGGGGTAATGGCACTTATACCTTCTGGTTTGTTTTTTGAAAAAATTCTACTTTTGAATTTTCATTTTTATTTTCCTTTACACTACATTTAAAAATAAACAAACCAAGGAACCCTTTTCCTCAGGGAAAGATAAAAAATGAGGAGTCCCTTTTCTGAAATTAAATGAAAGAAAATTTCTCATTTAAATTGCAATTAATTTTTCATTTAGAAATTCCCCACAAAATATTTAGAACAACAAAATTGCTAATAACATCTTTTTGTTAGACTTTTTAGGAGGGGACAAAACGTTTCTTTGGGTTTTTCAAATAGCTGTACTCTGAGGTGGAATTCAAGACTTGCCTCTCTCCTTGCACCATATGTCCACAGTAACAATCAATAGAGGAGTTTGAACTTGAGCCTTTTTCAAGAGGCAGCTGCCTGCAAGTTATTCTCCGAGCACCCCTTGATTTAGGGTATGACTACACTTTTCCCACTGATGATGGGATTTGTTAACGTTCTGTACATACTGTGAAAAATTATGATTTTTCACAGGCATTTGAGGAGGAAATAGGATGACATTTGGACAAGTTTATTATTTGAGAATTGGATCAGTCCATTTGTCATATGAATGTGGGGGTTGGGTTGGATTGTAACTGTACAGGCAACTGGCAGTGGTTTAAAGCCATTGCATGTAGGTTTAGAATATTGTACATTTTAAATATTTAAAAGGGGAATCCAGAGTTTTGGATGGACTCTTCTTCATGTTATATTTCAGAAATCAAAATTAATAAATAAATATGCAGAAATAAACCTTGGCTTAATTGCTTATATTCTTCATTAGGAACTGAAGTTGAGTTAAATAACTGTTTTTAAACTTTAAGACACTTCTGAAACACTATAAAAAGAACTTGCAATGCTGATTCTATTGTTCTTTATAAATTGTCTTCAGAAATAACCTGACTCTGCAATATTCTCTCAGAGCCAAATTATCCTAAAAAGAAGTAGAACAATAACAATAACAAAGACTATTGTCAGAATTTTCAATGTTTTGACACTTGAGCATTTAGCATAGATTTATCTGATGTATTATAGACCAGAATAAAAATTGACTTGATCCTATCACCTGAGAATTCTTCGCTCTATTTTGAAACAGCATTTTTGGTGCTTTTGTGATAAAAAAATACACCTTCTAGGAGATTAAGAGTTAAGAGGAAGCAAAATCCTTGGATTACCTCTGAGTTATTGTCACTTTTTACACTGAAAGCTAATTGCTGTCAATAACTAAGGTCTCTGGGTCTGTAAGTGACTGGAACACAAAACACCTACTTTTAAAATGTTAGCTTTCATTGCAAAAATAAAGTACAAAACTGCTGATTATTTAACTGGCAATGTTTTTACATTCTTAACAAGGTGTTAAAGGAAAAGCTGTTAGGTTGATTTATAAACATGGAGCTGGATTACCAAGTGAAAGTAAGTGGATAATTAAGAAATTATTTTAGATCCAAGATGAAATCCAGGCTGCACTTAAGTCAGTAGGAGATTTTCCACTTATATCAGTGGGGCAGGATTTCATTCTCTGTGTTCTCAGCTAGAATAAAGATTCTTTAGTGAAGTGCCCAAATTCTGCAAACAATGAAGGGCTCAGTGACAACCTTCCTGAAACACAAATGCCACACCTCAATTTCATATTCATTTGCATAATCTGTAAAGCAAAAATTAATAGGCATAAAATCTCCTTATCATGACATGAAATCTCTCTATTGAATTATGGGGTTTAAATGCTGCTTCAGTTTTTTATTTATCTATTTATTTATTTATTTCAACCAGTCTCGTGCCTCTGCACTGCAATATTCTAACTCACATAATCCTTGTTACTCTTTGGCAGTCCACACCACCAATTAAGGCTAAACAGAGATCAAAGTGCAGCTGCTGGATGCACGTGAAAGCTCCACAGGCCATACTTTGAGTATGTATTAGCTATTGGGACATGAAAGCTGAGTCTGAAATGACTAGTGATTGTCTTCGAGAGTTAGGACTTGCATGAAAGTTAAGTGATGAGCCTTGGAGATTTTCTGAGAAACAAACAGAATGTTTCTGTTTCAGTGAAAGAGAGAACTGAGCAACTAAGTGCTCCCATCTCATCAAAATTCATTTCTGCCTTTCTGCTGTGGAGCCTCTACTGCCATCTGCTATATTTTATTTTCTCCCTCTTCAGATGTGGGTCCTTAAGAGCCAGCTGCTAGGCAGCCCTCAGTCTCTCCCCTTCTCTTCCCAACAATCCCACACTTCAGTTTCACCTCTTGTGCCTGCTGGGGAGCCTTTTATTTATATTGGCTCACAGAGCCCAGCACCAGAGGTTATGACCTTGGAAGAAATTATTTTCCTTTGAGCCTAGAATTCTTCAAGCTGAACATGAGCCACATGGGTGACCAAAGGCCAGGGCTCAGCTATTTGTAAAAGGGTTGATTGGCCTGCATTCAAATGTCTCAGAATCCATCTCTTATTAGTTCTGCATGAATAGTAGAATGATCCGTGCAGATTTTTAAAAAAGGCATTTTAGTCCATAATTGTTCTATACTCATTATTAACTGATGTCCATGGGCTTGGAAGAATGTGCTAGGAAGTGGATAGTCAATTATAATAGCCATCAAATGGACTTTAGCTGATTTACCATGGGAATGGAAAATCAGGAATTATCTAAAAGGAACTTCTGCAGATCTCAGTTAGGGGCCTATTGTTTTTTCACATTTTATGTCCATGATATTAACAAGGGTATCTCCAACCTGGATACCAGATGTCATCTATATGCAGATGACACCATATAATAGGCTTGGCCCAACACTGCATGAAATTGAATCACCTTTGCAAACTGACTTTGTGGTATTTCAGAAGTGTTTGATGAGCAATAAATTAGTGCTAAACTTTGAGAAAAAGTTATAACATTCACCTTTAATTCCAAATTAAGTACATTAGCAGTTAACTGGCAGTTAGGTGCTGCATATATTAATGATTTTTCCCCCTTTGGAACAGTTCAATTTCTTTATACACTTTGTTATTTGCCCATAGAAATTACTTTTTTCTTTGGCCTGGAGTTTGGAATTTCAGCTTGGTCCTCTGAAGTCTTATCTGAATATATTATTTCTCAGAATCAGAGGGGTAGCCGTGTTAGTCTGGTTCTGTAGAAGCAGCAAAGAATCCTGTGGCACCTTATAGACTAACAGAAGTTTTGCAGCATGAGCTTTCGTGGGTGAATACCCACTTCTTCGGATGCAAGCAGTGGAAATTTCCAGGGACAGGTGTGTATATATAAGCAAGCAAGAAGCAAGCTAGAGATAACGAGGTTAGATCAATCAGGGAGGATGGGGCCCTGTTCCAGCAGCTGAGGTGTGAAAACCAAGGGAGGAGAAACTGGTTCTGTAATTGGCAAGCCATTCACAGTCTTTGTTTAGTCCTAAGCTGATGGTGTTAAATTTGCAGATGAACTGGAGCTCAGCAGTTTCTCTTTGAAGTCTGGTCCTAAAGTTTTTTTGTTGTAGGATGGCCACCTTAAAATCTGCTATTGTGTGGCCAGGGAGGTTGAAGTGTTCTCCTACAGGTTTTTGTATATTGCCATTCCTAATGTCTGATTTGTGTCCATTTATCCTTTTCCTTAGAGACTGTCCAGTTTGGCCAATGTACATAGCAGAGGGGCATTGCTGGCATATGATGGCATATATTACATTGGTGGACGTGCAGCTGAATGAACCGGTGGTGGTGTGGCTGATCTGGTTAGGTCCTGTGATGGTGTTGCTGGTGTAGATATGTGGGCAGAGTTGGCATCGAGGTTTGTTGCATGGGTTGGTTCCTGAGCTAGAGTTACTATGGTGCGGTGTGCAGTTGTTGGTGAGAATATGCTTCAGGTTGGCAGGTTGTCTGTGGGCGAGGACTGGCCTGCCACCCAAGGCCTGTGAAAGTGTGGGATCATTGTCCAGGATGGGTTGTAGATCCCTGATGATGCGTTGGAGGGGTTTGAGCTGGGGACTGTATGTGATGGCCAGTGGAGTCCTGTTGGTTTCTTTCTTGGGTTTGTCTTGCAGAAGGAGGTTTCTGGGTACACATCTGGCTCTGTTGATCTGTTTCCTTATTTCCTCGTGTGGGTACTGTAGTCTTGAGAATGCTTGGTGGAGATTTTCTAGGTGTTGGTCTCTGTCTGCGGGATTAGAGCAGATACGGTTGTACCTCAGTGCTTGGCTGTAGACAATGGATCTTGTGGTGTGCCCGGGATGGAAGCTGGAGGCATGAAGGTAGGCATAGCGGTCGGTAGGTTTTCGGTATAGGGTGGTGTTAATGTGACCACCACTTATTTGCACCGTAGTGTCTAGGAAGTGGACCTCCCGTGTAGATAGGTCCAGGCTGAGGTTGATGGAGGGGTGGAAGCTGTTGAAATCATGGTGGAATTTTTCCAGAGTCTCCTTCCCATGGGTCCAGATGATGAAGATGTCATCAATGTAGCGTAGGTAGAGAAGGGGCGTGAGTGGACGGGAGCTGAGGAAGCGTTGTTCCAGGTCGGCCATAAAAATATTGGCATATTGTGGGGCCATGCGGGTGCCCATAGCGGTGCCACTGATCTGGAGATATATATTGTCATTAAATTTGAAATAGTTGTGTGTGAGGATAAAGGCACAGAGCTCAGCAACCAGTTGTGCTGTGGCATCATCAGGGATACTGTTCCTGATAGCTTGTATTCCATCAGTGTGTGGGATGTTTGTGTAGAGAGCCTCTACATCCATGGTGGCTAGGATGGTGTTTTCTGGAAGGTCACCAATGCATTGTAGTTTCCTCAGGAAATCAGTGGTGTCACGGAGATAGCTGGGAGTGCTGGTAACATAGGGTCTGAGTAGAGAGTCCACATATCCAGACAGTCCTTCAGTGAGAGTTCCAATGCCAGAGATGATGGGGCGTCCAGGATTTCCGGGTTTGTGGATCTTGGGTAGTAGATAGAATAACCCTGGTCGGGGTTCTAAGGGTACGTTGATTTGTTCCGGTGCTAGTGTAGGGAGTGTCCTGAGTAGATGGTGCAGTTTCTTAGTGTATTCCTCAGTGGGATCTGAAGGAAGTAGCCTGTAAAATTTGGTATTGGAGAGTTGTCTGGCGGCCTCCTACCAAAAGGTATTATATTTTATTCAATTCAATCAATTTGGAGTAATTTCTATGAATGCCTATTGGATTTATCCCTGTTCTATCTATAGGATACCTCTGCAACAACAGACATGACTTTATAACATTCCATCAACCACTCAATCCAGTGGTTACCTTTTCCCATAAAGGAAAAGCTTCCACGAAAAATAAATCCAATTAAACGGGGTGTTGTTTTTTTAACACTTTTAAACAAATGGTCATTTCCTTTCAGAGTTTATGCTGCATGAACTCTGGATAGCTCAGTGGTTCGCAGTGGTGGAGTTCCGGAGTCGACGGGAGCGTGTTCGGAGTTCGAACTATCGCGTCTAGATTAGATTCCAAGAGACCTAGATTCTTTTCCTCCCTCTACCACTGGTGTCTTGTGTGACCTTAGGCCAGTCACTTAACTGCAAGTCTCAGTTTTCCCATCTGTAAAATGGCTTGGGCCCAGTATCTAAAAGATCACCTAAAACTTCAGGGTGAAGATTATGATCAACAGGTTTGTTCCTCTGGCAAATGGAACTTTCTACAATAGGGGTAATGCTTATCTGTGCAAGACTGAAAGCATTGTTAAGGGCTGACTTAATGCTGTTGAATGATCTCCTGTGAGAACTAAGGACCAGCACAGACCTCTCACCTTCTGTTTCAAGGTGCATTTCTTTGGCCTGGCCTTCTGTAACATGAGCAATAAACATATATATAAAATATAAAATCCACAACAAAACGCTCCACTGCACACACTTTAGGGACAGGATGAGCGGGAAAACACAGGACAGATGTTAATCATATTGCTTAATGCTCTATTGGATGAGTGCAGGATAAGAATCTCTGTAGAATAGAATAAAATTGATATAATAATAGCTGTGAACCCCAAGTCTTAATGAATGTCTGTAAACCATTTTGAGCTCCTCAGATGAAAGATGCTATATAGGGACAGATTATTATTTTTACTAATCTTTTCATCGGCTTTTTTAATGCTTCAGTAGTCATTTATCAGGCAGAAATCATAGGTGGTCTGGTCCCATGGCACTTCAGTGCCAGGATGGTGGAGAACTGTGAATAGACAAAGGGAAATTTTTCAAAAATGCCGGAGTGACTTAAGACCCTAAATCCCATTTTCAAAAGTTATTTAGGAGCCTAAATTCCATTTACTTTTCAAAAGGCACTTTTGACAATTTTACCCATGCTCTATCACTCTCTTGGTCCCAATGGTGGCTCCCTGAGATATTCAGTAAACCCAGGAAAAATGTAAACAGTAACACAAACACCAAGATATCTGGGTTCACTTAGTTCCGCTATCTTCTGCTTTAGCTGGGTACTTAGGTTCATTTTGCTTGGAGTAGGAAATGTCAGAAGCACCTGTTTTACTTCATTGTGCTCTTATACTGATGAAAAGGAGCTCTTAGAAGGCATCCCAGTTTATGTGAAATATACTATGAAAGGCACATTACATCTAGCTATCTGAATTACCTTTTACATTTGGATTACAAAATTCTCATAAAAGTTTTTACAAAAGAAATCTTACAACAAAAGTTTTCCCATCAAGTATAGAAGTGACTGTGCCTATCCTTCTGGTTAGTTACATAGAATGTGCCGAAGAAGAATAGTACAGTAGTAATTCTAGCACTAAATTTGAGGCAATCCTCTAATAAGTGTGACAGAAGATTATATGGATGCAAATTCCTAGTCAGAATAGATTTCCTGTCTATCAAATGAGATCTAAAGCAGTTCTATCAAGAATCATTAATTCTCATTGCATCCAGGCTTTTTAGAAGTAGTTCACCAACCACTGAATAAAAAGCTTTCATAAGACTGACCATGACTCCATGAGTTATAAAGCTTTCACCAGCAATTAACCACACATATGCAGGGCAGAAAGTCTCCATGAATCATTCAGTTATGATTTTCTTGTAGTTGTTTTTTAAAGGTAAACAAAATGTTTCAGGTTGACAACTAACTTGCTAGGTCTGTTAAATATTGCCTTGATTACTGCAGCCACCTCTTTGCTGGCCTCTTATTTGTATCATCACAACCCTCAATTCCATTCAACAACTGTGGCTAAAATAATTTCCCTCTGCCATTGACTCAGTCATGTGTAGCCTTTTATTTTTATTTATGCCTGGAGGTCAAGAGCATAGGGGCTTCTCCCTCTATGCACCATATGGAGCATGAAATATTCCAAAGGTGGGGAGATACCAGGAGAAACTGGGCCCATCGTCGCACTCTGCATTATGCTCTTGACAGTGGAGCTGATGTGATGTGCAGAAGCAATATGTCGCACTCCCTCAAAGGGTGCAGCAGTTGGTGCCCTCCACCTGGGCTCAGGGTAATTATTCTCAGGTAGAATTCCTCCTGGAGCTCCCAGCAGTGATGCTGCTTTGTTCTACATCCAACCTGTGCCTCAAAGGCAATGTGTAGGTAACCCACTTGCCTAATGCGGAGATATGTCTATAAGAGATCTATTGCAGGGCTAGTAGTGTGTTGTGTCTAGGTCATTGTTTTTTTGGTTTTGTTTTTTTTCCCTGTAGAATGTCTTTATTTCACACATTTTATGATAATTTAATAAGAATCTTCTAGACGTGGTACAGAATTAAACTCAATATGAAACAGCTTCACAAGTCTTGAAAATATAACTGATTACACCGGTCTACAATTTTTGAGAAGTCGTCTGCTTCAGAGATAAAATGTGCTATTTATTATGTATTTTGATGTGCTGAATTCAAATATGACAATTAAAACAACTGATTGGCTACTGTTTCTAAGTTATTTAAGTTTTTACATTTTATGTCTATGTATATTGTGTAGATAGTAGAGTTTTAATCATAAATTGTAAGCCTAGGTCTTTTCATGTGTTTATTTTTGCTTTACATGATAATATTTCACCTGTCCTGTATATGTAACACTTTAAAAATCAGCAAAAGGGTTATATAAATAAAATTTATTAGGAAACAAAAGGCAAAAAACTATTATGTACATAGTTTAGTCCTATTCAGTGTCTACTCGGTGCTTCTTGGCTTGTCTCTTGTATTCATTAAATGGAGCATCTCTTGTCACTGTCCAGCAATAGTCTGCAAGCATTGATGGGCTCCATTTGCCCTGATAGCATTTCTCCATTGTTGCAATGTCCTGGTGAAATCGCTCGCCGTGCTCGTCGCTCACTGCTCCGCATTTTGGTGGAAAAAATCTAGATGAGAGTGCAAAAAATGTATCTTTAGTGACATGTTGCAACCAAGGCTTTTGTATGCCTTGAGGAGGTTTTCCACCAACAACCTGTAGTTGTCTGCCTTGTTGTTTCCGAGAAAATTTATTGCCACTAACTGGAAGGCTTTCCATGCCATCTTTTCCTTGCCACGCAGTGCATGGTCAAATACATCATCTCAAAGAAGTTCACGAATCTGAGGACCAACAAAGACACCTTCCTTTATCTTAGCTTCACTTAACCTTGGAAATTTTCCACGGAGGTACTTGAAAGCTGCTTGTGTTTTGTCAATGGCCTTGACAAAGTTCTTCATCAGACCCAGCTTGATGTGTAAGGGTGGTAACAAAATCTTCCTTGATTCAACAAGTGGTGGATGCTGAACACTTTTCCTCCCAGGCTCCAATGACTGTCGGAGTGGCCAATCTTTCTTGATGTAGTGGGAATCTCTTGCACGACTATCCCATTTGCAGAGAAAACAGCAGTACTTTGTGTATCCAGTCTGCAGACCAAGCAAGAGATCAACAACCTTCAAATCGCCACAAAACTGCCACTGATGTTGGTCATAGTTTATGCACCTCAAAAGTTGTTTCATGTTGTCATACGTTTCCTTCATATGGACTGCATGACCAACTGGAATTGATGGCAAAACATTGCCATTACGCAGTAAAACAGCTTTAAGACTCTCTTCGATGAATCAATGAACAGTCTCCACTCATCTGGATCGTGAACGATGTTGAGGGCTGCCATCACACCATCGATGTTGTTGCAGGCTACAAGATCACCTTCCATGAAGAAGAATGGGACAAGATCCTTTTGATGGTCACGGAACATGGAAACCCTAACATCACCTGCCAGGAGATTCCACTACTGTAGTCTGGAGCCCAACAGCTCTGCCTTACTCTTGGGTAGTTCCAAATCCCTGACAAGGTCATTCAGTTCACCTTGTGTTATGAGGTGTGGTTCAGAGGAGGAGGATGGGAGAAAATGTGGGTCCTGTGACATTGATGGTTCAGGACCAGAAGTTTCATCCTCTTCCTCTTCCTCGTCTGACTCAAGTGAGAATGATTCTGGTGCATCAGGAACCAGCAGTCCTTCTCCGTGGGGTACTGGGCGTATAGCTGATGGAATGTTTGGATAATGCACAGTCCACTTTTTCTTCTTTGACACACCTTTCCTGGTACTGGAGGCACCATGCAGAAGTAACAATTGCTGGTATGATCTGTTGGCTCTCTCCAAATCATTGGCACTGCAAAAGGCATAGATTTCCTTTTCCTGTTCAACCACTGGCAAAGATTTGTGGCACAAGTGTTGCAGCATATGTGTGGGGCCCACCTCTTGTCCTGATCTCCAATTTTGCAGCCAAAATAAAGGTGATAGGCTTTCTTAACCATAGTGGTTATACTGCGCTTTTGTGATGCAAAAGTCACTTTACCACAAACATAGCAGAAGTTATCTGCACTGTTCACACAAGTACGAGGCATCTCTGCTCACTTTGGCTAAACAGAAATGTGTCCCTTTGCAAAATCAAACACTGACAAATAAGAGAGCACGACACTGTATGATTTCTAGAGCTGATATAAGGCAATTTGTTCAGCAGAGTGATGTAAGCTTCGTTATGATTGCATCATCCGTGACTTCTAGGAATAACATGATGCAATTCATATCATGTATGACGCAGCTTCAGATTGCATCATTCATTGTTTTGCCTAAAAAGCAAGTACTGTCCAAACCCAGTCATAGATTTATTCATAGATCCAGTCAAAGATGTATTTTAGTCATTTCTGGTTTAAATTGAGATTCCTTCCCTTTATAACTCACTTATCCTCCACCATTCCCAAGTCAAGGGTTGTATATACTGACCCAATAGCATATCTTGAAAACTAGAGCCAATAAACAATTTTAAGCATCATTTTCGTTCTCAGTGACCCAGAATTAGTAAAGTTTGACGACATTTATTTCAGAAGCATTTTGGCTGTAGAGCAGTGTTACTTTAATATACATTGAGCTCAGAGGAGTGAACTGAACATACAACTAACATCTCACGAGTCAAATGGCTTCTCCTCACTTCTCATTGTTCATTATGGAATGATAGATATGCTTGAATTAAAATATAATTTTAGAGCTGCTGCTGAACTTTTAGTTGCCGAGAACAAAAGCAACAACCGCCACCCAAATCTTCTGATCATCATTTTGGTCATCCTGTCACATTGGGACAAGAAGCTCTTCAGACTCGATGCGGGTACACTTTATTCAAGTTGGCACTGCTATGCAACTGGTTGAGGAGCCATCAAATCATTGTTGCTAGGCAGATTTATCACTCCACATGCAGAAGTTTCTGGAATTGGGTGAGGTAGTTATACTCCAATAAGTTCCCTGGCTGTTGCTGGTGTCAGACTCCATGAGGGCAAGCAGTCAAGGCAGCTGCTTTACAAAAGGCCATGTGCCCTGTGTGGGATGGGAAAAGCTGAGCTTCAGAAGTAGAAAGGAGCCTGTTCCTGAAGCATTTTGCAGCAGGTTAGTGATATCATTAACCCTACAACAGGGAAGCATGGCCAGTGTTAATTATAGAAAGGGGAAATTGGAAAAGAAAATTAATTTCTTTTATTTTAATTGTATACTTTGAATATTGTTTTATTTTTAGCCAAACTGTTTTAGTTAAATTGTTTCAACTAATCTGATTCACCAGCTTTTCCTAAAATGTGATAATGGGGAAAGAGTCATTTATATTTTGCTAGTCTCAGTTTTGTAACAGTTTTTCTTTTCTTTTCTTTTGCTTTCTTTTGTTTTAAGTCTATACACTTAATTGAGTGATTGGTTAATCAGTTAGCTGACTGGCTAACAATGATTTCAGCAGAGGAAGAAGAGTCTGCATGACTCCAGCGGAAGATTCCTACAAGCAAGTGGAGGGAAGATGTTGCTTTTGACTCATCAGATTGTATAGATTTGGAGATCAAAGACTAACTGTGACTCAGGTGAACTCAACCTAAGCTTTTGGGAACTCTGAGTTTCTTCTCACTGACCTGCTTAGTTTTAATTTGTTTTCTTTATTTATGTTTATGTATAACTATGAAGATAATGCATGTGGATTATAAAGTAGCCATGTTCTGTTGTAAACATTAAGTTATTATTTATTATGTTTCTTTATCATAAGATTTTATATAGTTGATTCCTTTTGTTTTTTGGGGGAACTTGAATGTGGGGAGGTTGACTCTGTGCAGTTCTTGTTGGAAATCCTTAGTGACCGACTTCTGGGTCTCTAGCAAATTTTCTATGGGAGTTGGGAGTTTTTTAGGCACTGGGGAAGAGCAATGAAGTGAACTCTTCTTCTTCTTCTTCTTCTTATTCACTCCCTATGGAGCATAAGGCGCCAACCACTCTCCTCCATTCATTTTGTTCTTGAGCGAGACAGCAGAGTTCATCCCACTTCATTCCCATACCTTTCATTTCCTCTTCAATGGTCCTTCGCCACGTCCCCAATGATCTACCTCTCCTCCTTCTTCCTTGTGGTGTCCATCGTAGGGCAATACGAGGGTGTCTAGCAGCATCCATTCTCAACACATGCCCCAGCCACCTCCATCTTCGTTGTTTGGCTTCATCCACTATATTGTTGATGCCCGTTAATTGGCTCACTTCAACATTGGTGATACGCTGCGGCCAATGTATGTTAAGAATTCGCCTAAGACACCTTCCTTCAAAGCCCCGAAGCCGACTTTCTATCTTCTTGTTGGTCCTCCATGTTTCCGCCGCATAGAGCAACACAGAGCGGACGTTCGACCTATAGATCTCTACCTTGGTTTTCATTTGCAAGATGGTTGACCTCCAAATATTCTGAAGTCTATAGAATGCATTTGCTGCAAGACCGATTCTGGTAGATATCTCCTTCTGAATATTGCCATCCGCCGATATGTAACTACCAAGATATTTGAAGTCGTTCACCTCCTCCAATTCTACGTCACATAACACTGTCTTTGTCGAGCTGGCTGTTTTTACTTTCATTATTTTGCTCTTACCGGCATGGATATTAAGTCCTACGCACCTTGCTACTCTACTTACTCTATCAGTCTTCTCTTGGAGGTCCGTCTGAGAGCTCGAAATCAGGGCGATATCATCCGCAAAGTCACAGTCTTCAATATGACCAGAGGGTCCCCATGCGATCCCTCTTGGCCTATCTTCAGTGGCTTTCTGCATCACCCAATCTATGACCACAAGAAATAGGATGGGTGAAATAACGCACCCTTGTCTAACTCTCATTCTCACATGGAACCACTCGCTCTGCTGTCCTTCATGGCGAACACAACACTTATTGCTGGCATACATATCTTTGAAGATGTTAATCACTTTTGAAGGGAATCCATATATTTTTAAGATATTCCAGAGAGATGGATGGTGGACGCTATCAAATGCCTTCTCAAAGTCGAGGTAATAAACAGTGGTGAGTTCCATTCAAGAGATTGTTCCATTATCTTACGTAGTACAAATATCTGATCAACGCATCCTCTCCCACTCCTAAATCCTGTTTGTTCTTCCCTCAGGATCTCTTCTACTGCTTGTCTTATTCTCTGTAACAGAACTCTGCAGAAAACCTTCCCGAGCACTGATAGCAAGTTTATACCTCTCCAATTACCACACAAAGACAAATCACCCTTCTTTGGTAATTTCACGATGATACCTTTCTTCCATGCTTCAGGTACCTTCTCTTCTTCCTACACCTTGTTGAATAGCTCCTTTAGAATCCCGGCACTAGTATTCAGGTCGGCTTTTAGCATTTCTGCGGTTATTCTATCTTCACCTGGTGCCCTGTTTGCTTTTGTCTGTCTAATAGCCTCTTCTATCTCTCGCTCTATGATAGGCCCACATTCTACCTTCATCTGAAAACTCTTTTCCTCTATTTCAACTACCTCTTCAGGATTTGATCTATTTAAAGTCTCTCTAAAATGCTCTGTCCATCGATTGATTTGTTCTTTCTCTTCTATCAATATTCTCCCATTCTTTCCTCTAACCGCTGTTGACCTATTGCTGAACCCTCCTGTCAAAGTCCTCGTGATTCTATACACAGTTCTTGTGTCGCCCCGCGCAGCTGCTGACTGTGCCTCTCTTGACAGACTGGTAATATAATCCCTTTTGTCTTTTTGGGCACTTCTCTTCACAGCCTTGTTTTTCTCCCTATATTCTTTGCTCGCAGCTTTCTGTTGTTCATCCCTTCCAGTTAGCATGCGTAGTTTTGCTGTCTTCCTCTCCTCAATGAGTTTCCATATGTGATCTGAAATCCATACTTTCCGCTCTCTTCTCTTGTAGCCAAGCACTGTCTTGTTGGTCTCTACATATGCCTTCTCAACATTGTCACAAAAAGTGTTTATATCACCAGTTCGCAAGTCATTTAGAAGTTGAAACTTTTTCGAGAGTTCCAATATGAACTGTGCCTTTACCGGTGGTTCTTCCAACTTCCTTGAGTCGAAAATTTGTTGCCCATAAACTTTCTTCATCTTTCTCAGTTTTATCTGAAGCTTGCTCAATACAAGGTGATGGTCACCACCTACATCTGCACTTCTTAATACTCTAGTATCCAGCAGTGACCCTCTCCACTTCCGATTGATTGCAATGTGATCAACTTGGTTCCTGGTTTTCCCATCCGGTGACATCCACATCAGCTTGTGTATTGTCTTATGTTGGAAGATTGTTCCACCTATCACCAGTCCATTCTCAAGACATAAGTTTACAAATTGTTGACCATTATCATTTCTCTCTCCAACTCCTTCCCGCTCCATGCATGCTTCATACCCGGCATTGCTGGAACCGACTTTAGCATTGAAGTCGCCCATCAAAATCAGGATGTCGTGGCATGGGGTCTTAAGTATCTCTTCCTGAAGTCTGATATAGAACAAGTCTTTTTCCTCCTCCTCAGCTTGTTCAGTAGGTGCATAACATTGGATGATGGTAGTCTTCACATATCTGGAGAAGAATCTCACTTTTATTATTCTGGAGGTAACAGGACTCCATCCTAACAAACTCTTTCTCATCTCTTTGTCGACAATGATGCCCACCCCTTCATGGTGATGTCCATCTATGCGTCCTGAATAAAAAATTGTCTCACCAGAGTCCAGTATTAACATACCAGTGTCCGTCCACCTCATCTCACTGATCCCAAGAATGTTAATGCCATATTTTCTCATTTCCTTTGTTACTGATGCTGTTCTCCCTGTTTCATACATTGTTCGAACATTCCATACTGCTATCTTTATTTGTTTTTTGGGTTTGACCAGAGACTTCATCGAAACAGGGACTTCCTTTCGGCTTTGATCCCCGTTTGTCATATTTGACATTACTACCTTTTGAATCTCCGGCTGGCTACCCACAATTTTATGAATTTCTGAAGATTTGGTTGACGTTTCTGTAGCACTTGTTTTTTTACATGGTGGGTTGCCAGCCCAACGCACAACCCTTCTCCTTTCGCATCTTGGGCTTGGGACCAAGCAACGGCGGAGTTGAACTCTAGCCCACCCAAAGGTTACAAGTACACTTGAAGCACTACAGTGATGCAGTTGCAGCACTTCAGTTTAGACACTTATTACAGTGATGGAAAGGGTTCTTCCATTGCTGTAGTTAATGCACCTCCCTGAGAGGCAGTAGTTAGGTCGAAGGAAGAATTCTTCCATCAACCTAGTGTTGTCTACACTGAGGATTAGATCAGCATAACTATGTCTCATGGGTGTGGATTTTTCACACCTTCAACAGGCATAGCTATGTCAACATAAGTTTTCAGTGTAGACCAGCCTTTAGGCCCATATGAGCCAAGTAGTACTAGTCACAATTGTAAGCACTGTACCTGGTGGTGCTTGCCAAATTGCATTTTAAGTTTCCTTTTATCCACTCTCACCTTGGGTCTTCTATCATGCCTGAAACGGTGTCTTTGTCCTCTTATACCAATCATAATTATTTATTTCACATCCTTTCAAAGTTCCTACTTCAGAAGCTGTTATGCTTCTGCAAAATGCCAACCTTAACCCTTGGGCTTTAAAACATCTCTCCAGTTTCTTGCAGCAGACTTTCCTGAGCACATCTGTCAGGGATCTTCCCCTGTTTGTTTTCACAATGCGCCAAAAAAAAATAAAAATCAGTTTTGTCATCTAAGAGATACCAAGGCATTTGACAAAATATGCCTGTGTTACAAATAGATAAGCAAGGAATCATTAAAATTATTTTGGGATTAGACACTTTGGTAGCAATATCTAATCTTCGAAAGTAAATGACAAAGGAATCCAAAATGACACAGATTAATTGATTTTCATACAGTGATATCAGCATGGGAGTTTAGCCAAGCGATAACATCAGAAGTCAATTTACAACTTTTAAAAATACTTTTCTTGGTATTAAAACACTAGAGGTTTATGAGTTAAGCAAGGTGAGTAGGGAAGAGTGTTGGGGGGGGCAGTTCTGCTGTTTTTTTACAGTGTGGAACAAACTCTGAATAAGGTTCAAAAGCAAAATGCTTCTGTCTGATTATAATGTTTAGTGAGTAAAACAAATCAAAGAAGTATGGGAAAGTCAAGGGGACTCTCTTAATCAGGAAGAGTTCCCTAGCACTAAGGGTATGGCTACACTTGCAGCTGTACAGCGCTGGGAGTTAAACCTGTCTTCGTACAGCTGTGTAGGGAAAGCGCTGCAGTCTGGCCACACTGACAGCTATCAGCGCACTTTTCTTAAGTTTATACACTTAATTGAGTGATTGGTTAATCAGTTAGCTGACTGGCTAACAATGATTTCATTCTGGCGCCTTGGGTTGTGAGAAGGGGGCGGAGGTTGCGGGGCATTCTGGTTCCTGTCCCAACGCCCCATGATGCATCGCTTCACATCCCAGCTATCCTTGTGTTTCCGTCCACATTTGGCACCATCTTTCAACGGTTTCTGTGCAACGCGATTCTGTGTTCCGTTTCAGTCTGCGGGAAATGGATCCCGAACTGCTGAGGAGTCTGCTGACGAGTCTCGCCAGCACATCACATTTGGCAGTTGAGCTATTCCTTAAGATCCAAAGTGACAGTGAGGAGTCTGACAATGATAGCGAGTCGCATAATGCGTACGACACAAAATTGCTTGTGGCATTCACAGACATGCTCAGCACTGTGGAACGCCACTTTTGGGCTCGGGAAACAAGCACTGAGTGGTGGGATCACATCGTCATGCAAGTCTGGGATGACGAGCAGTGGCTGCAGAACTTTCAGATGAGAAAAGCCACTTTCATGGGACTGTGTGAGGAGCTCGCCCCCACCCTGCGGAGCAAGGACACAAGATTGAGAGCTGCCCTGCCAGTGGAGAAGCAGGTGGCTATTGCAATCTGGAAGCTGACAACGGCAGACAGCTACCGATCGGTCGTGAACCAGTTTGGAGTGGGAAAGTCGACCATTGGAATCGTGTTGATGCAAGTTTTCAGGGCCATTAATTGCATCCCACTAAGAAGAACCATGACTCTGGGGAACGTGCAGGACATTGTGGATGGCTTTGCCCAAATGCGTTTCCCTAGCTGTGGAGGGGCGATAGATGGGAATCATATTCCTATTCTGGCACCACCCCACCTAGCATCCGAGTACGTTAATCGGAAGGGGTATTTCTCTATGGTTCTCCAGGCATTTCATTGACATTAACGCAGGCTGGCCCAGAAAGGTGCATGATGCACGCATCTTTCAGGAAGCTGCAGGCTGGGACTATTTTTTCCAGAGCGGAAGATCACAGTAGGGGATGTCGAAATGCTCATTGTGATCCTTGGAGACCCTGTTTACCCGTTAATGCCGTGGCTCATGAAACCATACACAGGGAGCCTTGAGAGCAGCAAGGAACGGTTCAACTACAGGCTGAGCCAGTGCCAAATGACTGTGGAGTGTGCTTTGGCCGTTTAAAGGGCCGCTGGCGATCTCTATATGGGAAGCTGGACTTGGGCGAAAACAGCATCCCCGCGGTTATAGTGCTGTTTTCCATAATATTTGTGAAGGGAAGGGTGAAAGATTCAGTCAGGCATGGACCTCCAAGATTCAACGCCTGGAGGCTGAATTTGCACAGCCAGAGAACAGGGCTATTAGAGAGGCCCAGCACAAGGCTGCAAGGATTAGGGATGCCTTGAGGGAGGAATTTGAGGCTGAAAACCAACAGTAATGTTTGGTGCCCTGAACGGGAATGAAGTGCAGTGGTTACAATGTTAGTAGTTTTCTGTGTTTGCTAAACTGATTTGCAGTGCCTGTTTATTTTCTGGGCTAAGGTATCTTTAACTTTATGCAATAATAAAGACTGTTTTCAAAGCCAAAAATTCATTTATTGAAAAAAAAATTACTTTATTGAAAGAAACACAACTTTTTGGGAATCTGAAAGGGCAAGGGGGTGGGGTGGGTAACTATACAATCACAGATTTGCATATGTCCTGTCTGGAGTGCTGTGCAATGAGTGCTGCATTTCAGGATGGCTATACTGCATGGTGATGGGGGTTGAGTGCAGAGGATAAGGGTCGTAGTTCTCAGGGCTAGTTGGTGAACATACAGATGTTGGAGGCAGCTGGTGGTGGTAAGAACCCGGATATTGGGGAAGGGGGTTGGAGCTGACATGGGGACACAAGGGAAAGAGCTTTGGGACAAGGGGTGCAGGGGACAGGTGGGGGTGGTAGTGCTCCGCCTGCATGGCTACAAGCGTCTGGATAAAGTCTTCTTGGTGCTCCAGAATGCTTATCAGCCGCTCCGTGCTTTGCTTCCGGTGTGCTGCATTTTCCTTGTGGATCCTGCTTTCCCTCTCCCTCCACTCCTGCGCTTTTTGAGTCTCTGTGAGAGATTGATGCATCACTTTGTGCAGCATGTCGTCATTGCTTTTTCGAGGTCTCTTCTGGAGATTTTGCAGTTTCTCAGCCAGTTATAACACGGACAGCCGAGATCTCAAGGTTGCATCTGTAAAGGCAAAATGCAACACTTAACAGAGGCAGCATTGTTTATACCAGACAGAGTAATTCCCCCACACTTAAGGAGAGCACATACAGTCTTCACAATAGCATCCATCCCAAAGAGAGCGCACATAACCCACGGGAGCCCCGAAATGGTGATTAAGGGGGACTGATTGTTTCAGGGCTGTACTGTCCTCTGGGTTTCTGTGCTGGGGAGAACCAACAGCTGCAAGGGGCACCTACACTGAACAATATCCCAACATTTTCCACAGGAGTTTATCCTGGAAGATATCTCGCTGCTCGTCTCAGAAGCCAGGTTTGCAGATGAGGCTGCATGAGGCTCATGCTATGGTGCTGAAAATCTGCATGTATATTTGAGCTCAGGCTGGACCTTGGGCTCTGAAGCCTGAGTGGGGGTGGGAAGAGCCCAAACTGGAATGTCTACATGGCTATTTTTAGCATCAAAGCACAAGCCCTAGTCTATAGACCTGGGGTCTGAGACTTGCTGGCATGTTTTTGTTTTGTTTTGTTTTGTTTTGTTGCACTGAGTAGATGTACCCTATGTGTGGAGACTGAAGACAGATGGGTGAACTGGTGTTGGACTATTGCTTATTGGGTCCCAGATGAATCCATACTTCTGTTAAACCCCAGTATCCATGGGATTTCTGGGCAGTCCGAATAACCACCTATTCTGCAGGACTCAAAAAGTGAGGAGGAAGCAAAGTCTACCTCCCAAAAGAACCATGTGGGTGTGTGATGGGGTATACAGACCCCACACTGACCAGGAAGGGGTTAATGTAGGCCTGTAAGGCCAATTAGCCCCCCCCCCCCAGTTACACCTGTGCAAGATGTCAACCCTGGAGGGAAGAGATAAAAGAAGAATATCCCAGATCAGTGGTTGCTGACTGAGAGAGTAGACACCTTGAGCTAGCCCTGTGAATGAATTAGAGACCGCCTTAAAGCTGCCTGGAAGGAAGGATCAGCTGGGGTTGGAGCCTAATGAGAGACTCCTACGTGTCAAAGCTGCCTTGGGTAGGTAGGCCTGGTTAAGACCTTTTCTTTTGTTCCGCAGCTAATTTGGATTCCTTTTGTTTTGGGACCTGCAGAAGAGTCAGCCAAGGAAGAGGCTGTGAGAAAGACCCAGCTGCAGACCATGGTAGGAAGCAGCCCAGGAAAATACAGCAGAGGGCCTGAGAAAACAGACCTCACTCACTTCATAGAGAGTACCTGGGCTTGAACCCAGAGTAGAGGGTGGGCCTGGGTTCCCCTACCAGCCCACATAGAAGATAAGGGCTGACAGGCTCAGAGGCCTGAAGTTGAGTTGAACCTCCAATGTGATGCTGTCAGAGTGGTGTGTTGGATGCAGGTTTTCACGAAAAGGGCAGACTAAAAGTGACCTGACTGCATGGCCAAGTCACAGGAAAAGGCAGACCACTGCAGGGCGAGAGTAGTTATCGGCAGGGAGTGCCAAAGGTGGAGGAGAGCCTCTACACCATGCCCAGTCTTGAAGAGGCATGCCTGCAGTGAGTAGACTCTTCTACGGGGAGGCAGTGAGAGCCTCATAAATGTTCCCTTTCCCTGCATTTTACCATGGGACGGGGGGCGGGGGGGGTGATGGGGCTTTGTTAGGAGAGAAAAATCAAACAAAATGACCAAGGGAAGCTGGAAATATAGTCAGAAACCATCAGCATGAGATTCAGCTTGGAGGAAAAAAATGCCGGTGAATATATTTTGGGAAATAAATAATCCACAAATATTTGACTGGAAGCTGAAATCTGGAAATCAGGAATGCTGAAGAAAAGTTGAGTGTAGTAGAGACAGCAAATTGGACATGTTTTTGCCTTGTGACATGGCCTACACAGAGACATCTACACTGAGAAGGGAGTTGATATTAATACACCGGAAATACTGCAGGAAGTTATGGGCATCACAATGTCAGAAAGATATTGACAAACTGGTATATGTGATGTGATGTGATGTATACACCTAATTGTATACCCATGTTATGGAATGAAATTAAGAAAGAGAAAATGCAGCCAGGATGTTTTTGCTAGTGAGATGTATTATGCTCTGAACCTGCAACTTAAGAGAAGTAGTGAAAGAGAAGTAGATTGAACATGTAGACATGTACCACAGGGAACAATTTGGCAATGGAAGGAAGACGATCAGTAAACTAACTGGTCTCTTCCATTGTAATTTTCAAAGAAGTCATTATAATCTTTTCCTAGGTAATAAGATAAAATTCTTATATAGTTGTTTTATTTCCAATATGTCAGTTTATAAACGTGGAAGAGAGACAAGTTCACAGATGAAGAATAATGGATGAGATCTTATGTTAATGTAAACCAATATCACTCAATTAAATCCATGCCTCATTTACAGCAGCAGAGGATTTGGTCAAATAATATAATTTGTTTTCACCTGGCCTTTGAAGAGGGGTAAGTGGATGGAGGTACAGGTCAATGTATGAAAGTGGTAGTATGTGCCACGGTTTGGTAGAAGGATGAGGTGATTGTATTTCATTTGGTTTTTGTAATTTTATACAGTTGAAAAGGAGCTCAGAGCTTGTCAATTGGCTTTTTATATATTGTAACCCAAAATTCAGACTTTTTCTTTAAAATTAACAAAGTATTATGAGCTTATTAAATAACATCCTGTCGAATTATTTTGTATATTCAGTGTATCATAAAGACAGTGAAGAGAAATTAAAAAAACACAATTTTGATAGCATAATGTACTCTGACATATAGAATGCATTTTGACAACACACAAAACAGGAGATGCAGTACTTTAAATTTTACCCAAATTAAATACTACTAAATTAATTAGAAAGTCAAATTAAAAACTATCAAGTATTCATCAACAAGATTTTCTTTTTCATTAATCTGTCTGATCATGTAGTCAGATCATCAACCAAGTTGTCTGGTTACATCAAATATTATAGATGTAGTTACTTTGAAAATAAAGTGAAACCCTTTTTAATATTATGGCATGTCAAAATGATGATAACCGGCAGTGTCATACTGCCACGCTGTTTTTAGTGGCTCACAACCATGAGTGCCAGTCTAAGGGCAGACTGTCAAAAAGCAGGGCAGAAACCCCACACTTCTTATCAGTTCTATAATTAGATTTCACCAACCCAGGAAAAATTGTGAACTCCTAAAGCACTATAACAATCTTACGATGGAGTCACAGACAGTCTCCTTAGGCTTTCTACCCAGGCAAGCTGGACTATGTGATAGATGGTCACTTTACACCTCAATACTCAGGTTACTCCCAGTTCCCAAGGACCAGTCACTTGCTCTAGGTCATTTGTACTCAGATCTCAAACCAAAAACACCTGTAGCTAATCCTGTAATAAACTAACTGAAGATTTATTAAGTAAGAAAATAAATTAGTTATTTACAAGGTTAAAACAGGAGACAGACAGACAGACAGACAGACACACACACACACACACACGTTACAGTCTTAAATTTTAAAAGATAATATAAGCTTCTGTAATAAGCAGCTCTATATGTCCTCTAGGGCTGACCCATGCTAAGCAGCGTGTGTGGGGGGGGGTCTCTTGCTTATATTGAGGAATCTTTGCTCCTCATAGTCCACACAGCTTAAAGATCCCAGTTTCTCCTTGTCAGGGATTTTTATCCCCTTTAACCCAGAATCTAAGATGATGGGATGAATTCACTGCAGAGGGCTGGAGAGAGTAAGGAATGCAACCAAGAGGTCTCTGTCCTTCAATGCTACATAATGCCGCATTTGCCTTCAGTAGGCCATCTTGTGTGCAGAATTAGCACTTTACCTTAATTAATGCTTCGTTTCCTGTTTGATGAGTTACAAAGCAAACACTCAATATAAATTTATACCATGATATACAGATAAAGAGCAGCAGCATCCTACAAACATTCTATGAAGTCTAAGCACTAAACACATTCTTATAACACCTGTGTATATTTTAATTATACCAGCCCACAAGTAAGCCAGACTTGTTTCCAGCTGTGCATGTGTCAGCATTCAGTGAGGGCTGGGGCCTTGGTATGAGTTGGCACCTGATCTGCCAGCATTACACATACATTTTACAGTTCAGGGATTACTGAATTCTTTAACAAATCCAAGGAACACAGGCATTGCCACACTGGATCAGAATCAAGGTCTGTCTAATCTGGTATCTTGTCTTCAACAGTGGCCTGTATCAGAGCAGGAGCAGCGCCATGGTTTCTGGCGCCCTAGGCAGAATTCGGGGGGCGGCATTTTGTGCGCTCCCCATGGGGCACGCGGGAGCTTCCGGTTCCACTCCCATCGCACCGCCGAAGAAGGACCCTCCGCCGAAATGCCGCAGGCGACAGCGGCAGTGATTGAGCTGCTCAATTGCCTGCCGCTGTTTTCCGCGGCATGTCGGCAGAAGGTCCTTCTTCGACGGTGCGACGGGAGCGGAACCGGAAGCTCCCATGCGCCCTGTGGGGAGTGCACAAAATGCTGCCCCCGAATCCTGGCGCTCTAGGTGACTGCCTAGGGTCGCCTAATGGAAGCACCGGCCCTGTATCAGAGGAAGGTATAAAAAACCCACAGCAAATAGATGTGGGATAATTATGCCTCCTCAGCCCCCCAGTCATCAGGTCTCACTTGACCTCTAATAGCTAAAGATTGGGTTAATCCCTGAAGCATGAGTTTAATCTCCCTTCTGAATTGTTTGTTGTTGCTAATTAAGATAACTCAGGGTATTTTTTATATTCCTATAACTGTTCAATCCCTTTTTGGATCATGTAAAATTCTTGGTTTCAGTGACACTGTTGTAACATGTTCTACAGTTTAATCACACGATGTGTGAAAAAAATATTTCCTTTGATCAGTTGTGATTTCCCACCTTTTAATATAATAGAATCTCCCCTTAGTACCATTTAATTTTCGTCAAGCAAATTAATTAACACATTTAATAAAGTTCTAACATATTCATAATAAAAACAAAACAAAATATGTTGTTTGCTAGGTTGAATTGTACAAATTTTAACATGAAACTAGGAACTATAACAAGTCATCTCCCAACCTGAGCAGCTCTTTCCCCAACATCTAGATGGACCTAGATATGTCTGGGAAAACATGATAGGGATAGGTTTCTTATTTTATTGAATGTCAGCCTTGTTTTTCCAAACATCACATTCACGTTGTTTATAAGCTTTTGATAGAGATTTGATATTGAATATGCAGTTGGAGCTAATTGGACCAAGCAGCTAGTGTTTGCCTTATATCTTGAAGCATCTGGCTTTATATCCCTTATAAACTGTAAATCTAGGTAAGTGGAACTGGTTAGTCATCTATAAAATAAGCCTGTTATTCTTTTAATTATAGCATAGTATATAGTAGGATAGGTAATAGGGTTAGTGTGTGCATGTGTGTATTTATAAGAATGCATACAATTCTGTTATTAATTGCAACATATCTATGTAAACTTTAGAGCAATTTAAGAACTGTTGTCGGTGATTTGTGACAAACTGGCCACACATAACCAATCACTTCGTTTAGAATCATTTGAATTATATGCTATTGCAGTTTGATGTACAATAAGGGATTTATGACTCAGGGATTTTGTGTTTTGTTTAGGAATTTTAGGATCCACTGCATTAGGAATTATTAGTTACATTAATAAAATATATTTTGTTTTGAAAGAATACTGCCTGTATCAATTACTTTATCAAAAGATTATATGTGTGTCCTTTAGTGTTTTCCTTAACAACCCTGGAAACTTTTACCTTGGGAAGAACAGACTTAGGGGGCAATAGGCAGGTCATTACAGCAGCATCTCAAAATCCATTTTTCAGGGTAACAGGCCCTTGAGGAGTCTTCTGAGGGTGGAAAAAGATACCCAGAAGCTCCTTGAAACTAAGCTATGTAGAAGTCTCTATGTTTCTTGGAACCTGAGGAAAATCTGTTGGAGACAGATGGGAGTTTGGGGGTTGAGGCAAAAATGAGCCACATCATTACATTTCTTGTGCTAACTGACTCCCCAGATCATCTCATTTCCATATTTGTTTCTCCCTTTAATACACAGGACCTTATTTTCATTTCCAAGCAGGCCTCATTACACTATTCTGGTAATGTAAAGGGACCTGAGAGTAGGGATAAATACAATTTATCTCAACAGGTCTTCCCACTTAGATCCTATGCCAGGAAGGCGCCCAGATTCAGGGCAGCATTTAAGTGTGTGTTTAACTTTGTGCACATTCCTGAGTCCCACTGAAGTTAAAGCATGTTTTTACTATCTTTAATTGTACAAATGGGACTTAAGCATGTGCCTGAAGTTAAGCAAGTGCTTAAATGCTGTCCTCAATAGGGATAGACTTAAGTACATTTTAAGTGCTTTCCAGAATTAGGGCCTTGCTGTGGAATGTTCCACCGAGTATCACTCTGACTTGTCCTTAAAAAGCTATTCCTTAAAGTCTGTTCCTCAGTTCTACTCCTTAGTCATGGGGAGAATTCATCACACAGTCAACTGCACTACTTATAGCAATAACCCATCTCTGGACACACAACAAGGGATGGTTATTTCTCATCCTCACAAGAGTTGTCCTGAGACTGGATATAATTAGCAGATAGAGATGGAAAGTTTGCTCTTTGTGCAACCTCTGAATAACAATGTCACAATTTCTTTCCTTCTTTTCTCCTTATACCTGAGGGCCCAGCTTCGAGTGGGATACAATCACTTTAGTGTCAGATTAAACTGATGTGGCAAAGTAATGCAAGCCCAATTCCAGTTATTTATAGCCACAGTTAAGTGCCGTTGGTCCAGATTATACCATTGGGCATATCATGTAACTTGTCACTGTCATGCTCCTTCCCTCTCTGCAGTGTTTCCAGATTCCTGTCTTTCTCCCAGCCTGTTCTCTATTATTTAAGGGTACAGTGCCATATATGATCACCAGGGCCCTACCAAAATTCATGGTCCATTTTGATCAATTTCATGGCCAGAGGGTTTTAAAATTGGCCAATTTCACATTTTCAGCTGTTTACATCTAAATTTTATGATGTTTTAACCATGGGGGTCCCAACCCAAAAGGTACCTGGAAGTGAGTCTGATCCCCCGCCTCCCCACCTGTCCCTGTCAGCCCAAATCCTGTCCCTCCTCAGCCCAGCAGGGACTCACAGCTAAGAGCTCCCCTATCTAGGGTGCACTTAGGACCACAAATCTCCTCCAGCTTCAGGAACCTCCGGGGATGGAGTTTCCTGTAGTGGGGGAGTCATTCCTTTCGCAGCCCAGCAGGGACTCGCAGCTAGGAGCCCCCCTAGCTGGGGCACTCCCTGGAACAGGGCGGTATTGGACCCATCTCTACAAATCTCCTCTGGGGATGGAGCTTCCTGCAACAGGGGGAGGCATTCTGAGGTGGGTTGGATCTCCCCGAGAGTGAGAGTGGCCGTGCAGGGGAAGGACAAGTCTGCTCCATCCCCAGTCCAGGCTGGACTTACAGCTAAGAGCCCCCTGATGGGGGCACTCCCAGCAGCAAGAGGGAGATCAGATTTCATGGGTGAAGGGCTTATTTAATGGACCGTGACACATTTTTCATGGTCGTGAAATTGGTAGGGCCCTAATGATCACTCTGAGAAATACAGGACTGCACAGCCCATCCTTGAGAGGAAGGAGTGTTTGGGATCAAGGAATCAGTCAAACCTTAAACTAAATGACAGTGAATTTATTAAGATTAATCAGTAGAGTAGTGTTAATTCTTCACAGTAAAACCATATATAAGCTACCTAATTTCAGACTTCGTTACATATTTTAAATTCAGAGTACGGTTTGCCAGGGTTCAAAAACAATTGGAGAGAACTGCTGAAGAATTTCCAGGCCAGTCTATGGATTTGCAGTAAAATTGTGCCATTTGTGGGATCTCATGGATTCAATGTGAATCCTAATGACAAGTGACAGTTTCTAATGGCTTTCTCTTTGAGATTTGTGATTGTCAACCTGCTCGGCAGGAACACCCCCCCACACACACACAATCTTCTAATGCAGTGGTTCTCAGCCATGGGTCCGGGACCCCCTGGGGGGCCAAGAGCAGGTTTCAGGGGGTGCTCCAAGCAGGGCCAGCATTAGACTTGTTGAAGCCCAGGACAGAAAGCTGAAGCCCCACCGCATGGGGCTGAAGCCTGGGGCCCTGAGCCCCACCACCTGTGGCTGAAGCCAAAGCCGGAGCAACTTAGCTTCGTGGGGGCCCTGTGGCATGGGTCCCCAGGCAACTGCCCTGCTTGCTAATGCCAGCCCTGGCTTTTATATGCAGAAAACCAGTTGTGGAACAGGTGGGCCGTGGAGTTTTTATATCATGGGGTAGGGGGAACGGGAGGGGGGTCAGAAAGGAAAAGCTTAAGAACCCCTGTTCTAGTGAGTGGCTGGTACTGTTCCCTTGGGAGGCTGGGGACTTACTCTGGCATCTGCCAGAGCAGCAGCAGCAGAACAAAGAGCATTCCTTCACTGACTGGGGAGCCTCCCCTTGTGATGACAAGAGTGCCCTGTTCACTGGGTACACAGAGGAGAATCAGGCCACTTATTCCTGGAATCTTAAATTCATACCCTATGTTACAGCTATAGATGGACTCAAACTATAAAGTTTGGATTCAGATTCAGAAATAATTTCCCCCAAAGTTTGGGGAAGATCCAACCAATTGTTTTGGTCCAGAGGAATCTCTACTGTCAATGAATATCTATCGGACAGCTCATATAAAAGTTGCAAATAAAAAACATAGAATGATGTATGTAGTGTGAAAAGCTTTGCTGAGTAAAGTTTGAGAAGCTAACACTGCAGATTGTCTCTTCCATTGAGGAATGACTTTAGAAATTGACACAAATGAGGCTTTCAGAAAATGGCTTTCAATTTTGTCACACCCATGTCAGTAACATCCAAAGGATGTACAGGCAAGATTTTTTCCCTTATAATTTCAATTTCATAATAACAGTAATACACTCCAGACACTTCATTTCTAGGGTGATTAGAGTCTCTCACCCTTAGGCATTATGCATAACAACACCCCCTGAGAAATACAGTAATTAGAAGGAAGGTAATATGGATGGTGAGTGATCAGCTGTTGTGACCTACACAGGATGTGCCATGTTTGTCTTTCTTCCACAGGACAGAAGCAACTTTGTCTGTACAAACTGCAAGCTGGTCTCCATATTGGAAAAGAAGGTTCAAGGTCTGGAGAAACAAGTATCAATCCTGCATTGCATAAGATAAAATGAAGATTTCCTGGACAGATGTCAGGATATGCTCCTACGGGCACAACATTCTGAAGAATCAGAGCAGGCTGTGCAGCGGGGACAGAAGGACAGTGAAGAAATATGGAAGCATGTGACCTCAGAAGAAGAAAGAGGAGCATCCATGTACCAGCAAGGCAGATACAGGTGAGCAACCATTTTCATGTTGTCTCCACAGGTTCTAATGCGAGAGTAGACTAGATGATACATCTGAGGGAAGGGAGCAGAAGGAGACTCCACTGATTGGAAGGCATGAGATGCACTGTCCTTGGGATAGGGGTTCCACGACCACCGCTCCCAAGAAAAGGAGATGGGTGGTGGTGGTCGGAGACTCCCTTCTCAGGGGGACTGAGTCATCTATCTGCCGGGAAAACCGAGAAATGTACTGCTTGCCAGGAGCTAGTATTCATGATGTGATGGAGAGACTGCCAAGACTCATCAAGTCCTTGGCTCGCTACCCCTTCCTGCTTCTCCATGTGGGCACCAATGGTACTGCCAAGAATGACCTTGAGCGGATCACGTGGCTCTGGGAAGAAGGATAAAGGAGTTTGAGGCGCAAGTGGTGTTCTCGTCCATCCTCCCTGTGGAAGGAAAAGGCCCGGGTAGAGACCGTTGAATCGTGGAAGTCAAGGAATGGCTACGCAGGAGGTGTCAGAGAGAAGGCTTTGGATTCTTCAACCATGGGATGGTGTTCCAAGAAGGAGGAGTGCTAGTCAGAGATGGGCTCCACCGAACGAAGATAGGGAAGAGCATCTTTGCAAGCAGGCTGGCTAACTTAATGAGGAGGGCATTAAACTAGGTTCACCGGGAGAAGGAAACTGAAGCCCTGAGGTAACTGGGGAAGTGAGATACCGGGAGGAAGCAGGAGAGCGCAGGAGGGGAGGACTCCTGACTTATACTGAGAAAGCAGGATGAGCAACAAGTTATCTTAAGTGCCTATAAACAAATGCAAGAAACCTGAGAAACAAGCAGGGAGAACTGGAAGTCCTGGCACAGTCAAGGAATTATGATGTGATTGGAATAACAGAGACTTGGTGGGAAAACTCACATAACTGGAGTATTGTCATGGATGGATATAAATTGTTCAGGAAGGACAGGCAGGGCAGAAAAGGTGGAGGAGTTGCATTGTATGTAAGAAAGCAGTATGACTGCTCAGAGCTCCAGTATGAAACTGCAGAAAAACCTGAGAGTCTCTGGATTAAGTTTAGAAGTGTGAGCAACAAGGGTGATGTCGTGGTGGGAGTCTGCGATAGACCACCAGACCAGGGGGATGAGGTGAGGGAGGCTTTCTTATGGGAGACTTCAGTCACCCTGATATCTGCTGGGAGAGCAATATAGCGGTGCACAGCCAATCCAGGAAGTTTTTGGAAAGTGTAGGGGACAATTTCCAGGTGCAAGTGCTGGAGGAACCAACTAGGGTCAGAGCTCTTCTTGACCTGCTGCTCACAAACAGGGAAGAATTAGTAGGGGAAGCAAAAGTGGATGGGAACCTGGGAGGCAGTGACCATGAGATGGTCGAGTCCAGGACCCTGACACAAGGAAGAAAGGAGAGCCACAGAATACAGACCCTGGACTTCAGAAAATCAGACTTTGACTCCCTTAGGGAACTGATGGGCAGGATCCCCTGGGAAAATAACATGAGGGGGAAAGGAGTCCAGGAGAGCTGGCTGTATTTTAAAAAATCCTTATTGAGGTTGCAGGAACAAACCATCCTGATGTGTAGAAAGAATAGTAAATATGGCAGGTGACCAGCTTGGCTTAACAGTGAAAACCTTGCTGATCTTAAACACAGAAAAGAAGCTTACAAGAAGTGGAAGACTGGACAAATGACCATGCAGGAGTATAAAAATATTGCTCAGGCATGCAGGAGTGAAATCAGGAAGGCCAAATCACACTTGGAGTTGCAGCTAGCAAGATATGTTAAGAGTAACAAGAAGGGTTTATTCAGGTATGTTAGCAACAAGAAGAAAGTCAAGAAAGGTGTGGGCCCCTTACTGAACGAGGGAGGCAACCTAGTGACAGAGGATGTGGAAAAAGCCAATGTACTCAATGTTTTTTTTGCCTCTGACTGCACAAACAAGGTCAGCTCCAGACTACTGTGTATAGGGAGGAGGTGACCACTCTGTGGAGAAAGAAGTGGTTCAGGACTATTTAGAAAAGCAGGACAAGCACAAGTCCCTGGGGCTGGATGCACAGCATCTGTGGGTGCTAAAAGAGTTGGCGGATGTGATTGCAGAGCCATTGGCCATTATCTTTGAAAACTCATGGTGATTGGGGGTGGTCCCAGATGACTGACAAAAGGCTAAGGTAGTGCCCATCTTTAAAAAAACGGAAGGAGGAGGATCTGGGGAACTACAGGCCAGTCAGCCACACCTCAGTCCCTGGAAAAATCATGGAGCAGGTCCTCAAGGAATCAATTCTGAAGCACTTAGAGGAGAGGAAAGTGATCAGGGACAGTCAGTATGGATTCACCAAGGGCAAGTCATGCCTGACTAACCTAATTGCCTTCTATGATGAGATAACCGGCTCTGTGGACAAGGGGAAAGCAGTGGATGAGTTATTCCTTGACTTTAGCAAAGCTTTTGATATGGTCTCCCACAGTATTCTTGCCAGCAAGTTAAAGAAGTATGGGCTGGATGAATGGACTATAAGGTGGATAGAAAGCTGGATAGATTGTCGGTCTCAACAAGTAGTGATCAATGGCTCCATTTCTAGTTCGTAGCCGGTTTCAAGCGGAGTGCCCCAAGGGTCGGTCTGGGGCCAGTTTTGTTTAATATCTTCATTAATGATCTGGAGGATGGTGTGGACTGCACCCTCAGCAAGTTTCCAGATGACACTAAACTGGGAGGAGTGGTAGATACGCTGGAGGCTAGGGATAGGATACAGAGGTACCTAGGCAAATTAGAGGATTGGGCCTAAAGAAATCTGATGAGGTTCAACAAGGACAAGTGCAGAGTCCTGCACTTAGGACGGAAGAATCCCATGCACTACTACAGACTAGAGACTGAATGGCTAAGCAGCAGTTCTGCAAAAAAGGACCTAGGGGTTACAGTGGATGAGAAGCTGGATATGAGTCAACAGCGTACCCTTGTTGCCAAGAACGCTAATGGCATTTTTGGCTGTATAAGTAGGGGCATTGCCAGCAGATCGAGGGACATGATCATTCCCGTCTATTCGACATTGGTGAGGCCTCATCTGGAGTATTGTGTCCAGTTTTGGGCCCCATACTACCAGAGGATGTGGAAAAATTGGAAAAAGTCCAGTGGAGGGCAACAAAAATGATTAGTGGGCTGGAGCTAATGGCTTATGAGGAGAGGCTGAGGAAACTGGGATTGTTTAGTCTGCAGAAGAGAAGAATGAGGGGGTTTTGATAGTTGCTTTTAACTACCTGAAAGGGGGTTTCAAAGAGGATGGATCTAGACTGTTCTCAGTGGTAGCAGATGACAGAAGAAGGAGTAATGGTCTCAAGTTGCAGTGTGGGAGGTTTAGGTTGGATATTAGGAAAAACTTTTTCACTAGGAAGGTGGTGAAGCACTGGAATGGGTTACCTAGGAAGGTGGTGGAATCTCCTTCCTTAGAGGTTTTTAAGGTCAGGCTTGACAAAGCCCTGGCTGGGATGATTTAATTGCATGGGTTGGAATACCCCATCACACTAACTAATTAGAATAATAGAATCATAGAATGTCAGGGTTGGAAGAGATCTCAGGAGGTCATGTAATCCAACTCCCTGCTCAAAGCAGACCTTGGTGCTTAAGGAGTTCTTACCAGATCAGGGAACCTACTTTTTCATGGCTTATGAAGTAGGTATGTGGCATGTTAAAAATGAAATCCTAGTTGGATCTCCTAGTCCCAACCCCCACACAGATGGGTTGGCCAAATATTTTAATCAGACTGTGAAAAAATATGCCAAATGAATGTATTGCAATGGAACTCTGTCACTGAGACTAATTGTTCCCCCCTCCTCTTGTGTGCTGTGAGGGAGTTGCCCCAAACATCAACTGGAATTCCCCCCTTTGAACTTTTGTATGGGAGGCAGCCATGGAGAATCCTATTTTTCCCCAAAATTCAGACCTAAGGCACCCCACAATGGCCTTCCTTCCCTAATGACCTAGTTTGGTCTGTTTTGGTCTATAACAGGAGATGGCCTGCCCCTAACTGTGATCACTTAAAATGATCTTTATTAACTATTTAAATCTTTATAATTACTGAATTACATATTGATAGGCACCTTATCATTATGTTTCACTGTCACCACTCCAATTTCACTAATTTATATGAGCTCAAATCTCGATCTTTTCCCTGCTTCAGCTAATGGTGACAGATCAGCACCATTGATGCTGAACAGTGCCTAGTGCTGCTGCTGTGGGCCCCACTACACCTGCACTCAGTCAGGTAATGAAGGGTCCCTTAAAAGGGGAGGACAGCTCACTAGTGAACTGACCAAGAAGGAGAACAGACCTCCTATACTTTTCTCCCTGAGGAAAGGACAGCCCAGAACCTCTTCAGAGCCCTTGAGAGGAAGGTAGGCCTGGACGAAGACTATTAAGTTTGGTTTTGCTTTAATACAAAAAGGACTATTGCTCTGTGTCACTGCCTCAGTAAGTCACAGTGGAGAATACTAGATTCAGGACAACCTTTGAGAAATAGAGCATTCTCTCCCCTGAACTGGTGGTTATTCTATCATAAAATATGCCTAGCAAATAACAAAAATAAACTTCCATCTCACCACATTGGTTAACATATTGGTTTACAAGAGCTCCATTCAGGTGGCCCGTGGATATTTCCTCTAAGGTTGCGCCTGGGTGGCCGAACGTGAGAGAATGAAGGGCCACCCACCTAATTAGTCAAGCCGTGCAGGCCTGGCTCCACTAATTAGGTGCCTGGATCCTGAAGAAGATGCACATGTAAGGTGAGGTGATGGCCTTGTGGGGAATAGGACGTAGGTGGGAGGGGGCAGTGGGGTGAGAAGAGGGGGTGGGGGAAATTTGGGAAGTGCAGGGCTGTGGCGACCAGAGAAAGAGGTGACTTTCCACAGCTCCAGGGCTGTGGCTGCCAGGGAGAGACCCCCCACTTCCTTCCCAGCCTGAACTTTGTGGTTGCTGTGGTGGGGGAGAGACCCCCCCTCCTTCCCAGCTCCAGCCTGGGGGCTGCTGTGGTGGAGGAGAGAGGGAGAGATGCTCCTCCTTCCCAGCCCCAAGTCAGGGGCTGCCACGGCGGGGGAGAGAGGGGCCCATCCATCACATTAGAAAGGTAAAACTACTGATATTAAAATGAGTTGAGTGCTTTTATATGTAGAACAAAAATATTAATTATTAAGGTTTTTTATAGCACTTTTATCCAAAGCGCTTTACAATAGTTAGGTAATGGTACAAACAAAATTTGGAAAGATCATTACGTTGTCAGCTGAGACTCTCAGCAATTTTCAAGTGATCTGCGAAAAATCCACTGCTCTAATGCCAAGAGATAAGCCACATAGCCAGGTCAATGTATAACTCAGATCTTACCCAATGATCACGCTGTTGTCAATCCTCTAGTATCTAATATCTAAAGGTTTATTTATAAGAGAAAAGAAAGAGAAGAGAGTTAAAATGGTCAAAGAAATCATTTACATACAATCATTGCAAAGTTCTTGGATCGTGTTTGTAGCAGTGATGTCACAGACTGCTGGCTTGTAAAGTCTCTGGTAACTTCCAAATATTGGGAGGTTCTCAGTCCATAGTCAATATGTTCCTTTTAGTGTCAGTGTTTCCAGAGTTTTTTATACCTTCTCCCAAGTGGAGAAAATGCTTTCAGTCTTAGTTTGTGGGAAATTACAGGCACAAGATGGAGTCCAGGATCACATGAGAAACTCACATGCCCTTGCATGCTTTGATGACTCACAGGAGCAGTCCTTACCCATATTCATAGAATCATAGACTCATAGACTTCAAGGTCAGAAGGGACCATTATGATCATCTAGTCTGACCTCCTGCAAAACGCAGGCCACAAAATCTCACCCATCCACCTCTATAACAAACCCCTAACCTATGTCTGAGTTACTGAAGTCCTCAAATTGTGGTTCGAAGACCTCAAGCTGCAGAGAATCCTCCAGAAAGTGACCCGCGATCCATGCTGCAGAGGAAGGCGAAAAACTTCCAGGGCCTCTGCCAATCTGCCCTGGAGGAAAATTCCCTCCCGACCCCAAATATGGCGGTCAGCTAAACCCTGAGCATGTGGGCAAGACTCACCAGCCAGCACCCAGGAAAGAATTCTCTGTAGTAATTCAGATCCCATCCCCTCTAACATCCCATCGCAGACCACTGGGCATACTTACCTGCTGATAATCAAAGATCAATTGCCAAATTAATTGCCAAAATTAGGCTATCCCATCATACCATCCCCTCTATAAACTTATCAAGCTTAGTCTTGAATCCAGATATGTCTTTTGCTCCCACTACTCCCCTTAGAAGGCTGTTCCAGAACGTCACTACTCTAATGGTTAGAAACCTTGGTCTAATTTCAAGTCTAAACATCCTAGTGTACAGTTTATATCCATTTGTTCTTGTGTCCACATTGATACTAAGATTAAATAATTCCTCTCCCTCCCTAATATTTATCCCTCTGATATATTTATAAAGAACAATCATATCCCCCCTCAACCTTCTTTTGGTTAGGCTAAACAAGCCAAGCTCTTTGAGTCTCCTTTCATAAGACAGGTTTTCCATTCCTCGTATCATCCTAGTAGCCCATCTCTGAACCTGTTCCAGTTTGAATTCGTCCTTCTTAAACGTGGGAGACCAGAACTGCACACAGTATTCCAGATGAGGTCCTTCTCCTCCTCTGTTACTTCCAACTGATGTGTCCCCAATTTATAACTAAAATTCTTGTTATTAATCCCTAAATGCATAACTTTGCACTTTTCACTATTAAATTTCATCCTATTACTATTACTCCAGCTTACATGGTCATCCAGATCTACCTGTAGGATATCCCGGTCCTTCTCTGTGTTAGCAATACCTCCCAGCTCTGTGTCATCCGCAAACTTTATTAGCACATTCCCACTTTTTGTGCCAAGGTCAGTAATAAAAAGATTAAATAAGAATCATATATATCATTGAATCATAGCATATCAGAGTTGGAAGGGACCTCAGGAGGTCATCTAGTCCAACCCCCTGCTCAAAGCAGGACCAATCCCCAACTAAATCATCCATATTCTGGCTAAGGTGTCCACAGAAAGGCTCAAGGGGTGGGGACAAGTTTCTTCTATGGCCTGTTATGAGAGTTAAGTGTCCTTTAATGGGCCATCAACTTGAATAGTTCATTCACAATATGCTGTCTTGCTTCAATGTAGATTTTACCTGCTGGATGTTACTCAGGAATACAACACATATGTAGGATGCCAGTATATAGTCAATATTCACAACTTCAGATACAGCGATGATACATGCGTATAAACAGGATAATCATACTTAGCAAATCATGACCTTTCCATTGACACTTTACATGATATATTTTGTACAAGATTAGTTGCAATTGTCTAACAGTGGCAATATTAATGATATAAATGGTCATGTTTCAATCATACAGCTGTCTGTGCTACCTGGCATCAGACTGCAGGGCTTAATGAGACTGTGATGGAGAATCTCGGCCAGAAGGGAAGGAACTGTCTCAATAAACTCTGTGGTCTTTTGCACACTATTTGAGTCTGCACTGTAGTTTGCCTTAGAGCCTGAAGAACATGTAGTCACACCTAGAAATTACTTACTATAGTTTGTCCAAATAATCAATGACAGCTGAATTTGTACTTTGCAGACTACAGAGATGATTTTACAGTTATGTTTTAGGAGGTGTTTTTCTTCTCACTGTCACTTATATACAATGTTATATACTGTATGGACTTAGCCTAGAAATGTGCCCTGGTGTCACGGTGCAGGGTTATGTGTGTTATATAATTACTGATACTCAGATTTATGGCATTTTATTTAAACATTCATTTAAAAAAAAGGCTTTGAGTGAGATCCTCAGCTCGTTCTTATCAGGGTTTCTCTATTAACTTAAATGGAGCAGTATTGATTTTAACCTGCCAAAGATCATGGCCCTTATATCTTCCCCTTACTCACCCAATAAGCCTCTAGGTTTCTTCCTGGATCATCTAATCATCTGTGCATATCTTTTTCCTCTGGACCATCTCACTGGTAACTTTAATATTGTACATCAATTTATCACAGATTACAGGAGGCTCTTCATCTTTTTTAACATATTTTCTCATCCCTCTGTATGAACTAACTGTGTTTACTTTCACTCATCTTTAGGCCATCGCATAGTTTGTTCCTCCTGAATGTTTCAAAGACCTAAGTCTATATTTTAGGTAAAAAATAATCTTTTCTTTATTTACATGACTTCCTTTTTAACCAAGAACTTTACCTTGCACACAGGCAGAAATCTCGTAGAATTAATTGACATGCGCGTACTTTACCTCCTACATCTCCCTGGACTGTAAATCAAAGAAATTAGAAATAGAGACGATCTACTAGGTCATCTAGTTCATCCCCTTGGGACAAGTGCAAGATTGTTCCCTACACTATATCTTCTAGTGCTTTGTCTATTCTCATTATAAATGTCTCCAGTGATGGGGCTTTAAACGCTTCCCTTGGGAGACTTTTACATAATCCAATATCTCACTGTCAAGCAGTTTTCCTGGTATTAAGAAGATATTTCCTTTCCTTAATTTCATCCCATTATTCCCAGTCATAGCACATTGTACCAACCCAAATCATTTCTATTTGCACCAGCCATTTACCCATCAAATACTTGTAGATGATTATGTGCCCTTTGTTGCCACTTACAACCTATGAACATTTCACTTTTTAATCTCCCCCCATCAATCATTCCTTCAGGTCTTCAAGCTATGGTCCTGATACTGCAGCCCTTCTTTACTCAAGGAATTTAGAGCCATTAACATAAATGGTGAAACTACTCTTTTGAGCCTGGGCTGCAGGTTCGGGCACATCTTTGTTGTTGTTCATTTAATTCCTGTCCAGAATTCAACACAGAATCCCTGGTGTGGTCATATCAATTATTATTATTTATATATGCCCCAAATGCAATAGGCATTTACAGATATAAACTAAGACCTTTCTACCCACCTCATTGATACCAGCATCATCGCTTTCTTTATCTGTTTCCCCCACTGCCATCTCCATGCATCTTTCCAAGCTGTCTCATCTCAAGCAATTTAGCTATCTCAATACCTTCTCGTCTTCAAATCCCTTGTGAAAACCCATTTCTCCCAAAGTCCCACAAAAAGTTAGTTTATACCTTGGCCTATATGAAGAGGAATACAATCACACTAAGCCACTCTGCCTCTGGATTTCCCAGTGTACCCTGTGGTGTGTCTATCTTTTAGACTTTAAGTACTTCAGGGTAGGCAGGGACTATCTTTATTTTGGTATATTGTACAGTGCCATTAACTTCCTCAGTGCTAAACAAATAGTAAATAACCTCTTCCCTCTTTGTAGAGTGGCTTGATACTACATCATGACAACATCACTTTCTCAGATGGGGAAACTGAGAGGGCTACTAGCTCCAGCCTTGTACTAATTTCTTTAGACCATTGTTTTTCAACGAGTGGATTGCAACACCCAGGCGGGTCACAATCACAAGAGGTGGTAGGGGGCTAAGATGTTAAACACTTTTATTATAATCTAAAGCAGAGAAAATCTCATTCCCTGCACACCCTTACCCATCAAGGTCAAGTATTCTCCGCCAGTCTCTTGACACACACACAGAAAAATGATTCACTCATTGATAAATATTTTATTTTTACAATAAATATAATGATATAGGGATTGAGAAGCTTGAGAAACACTGGACTAACCAGGCTGCTCTGTGAACATAATAATGGCCTAGAATCTAGAGCTGCCTAATACAACATTTAGGGCCAGATAGTGACTGGCACGTGCACAGAAGGTCATGAAAGATGGGTGGATACAATAAGCACAGGTCTGTGACAGGGTCAGTCATGCTAGCAGTAATTGTGAGCATGAATTGGTCACCCCTTGCTTCAGAAAGGGGCAGGCAGAAACAGGAGGAGGTGCGGCCATGGTTTTACATCCTTGCACCTGTCCACAGGGTGGAACTGGCTTACCAGGGAAAGCAAACTGTGCCATCCTAGTGAATAGTGCAGACTGTGTGCCATGCCCACCCAGGAACCCTGGAGATACTGCATCTGACATTCACCTATGGGTGAAGCATCTCTGTATTATCCCCTACACAAGGCTTTCAGTAAATCGTAGGCTCTTGCCCTTTCTTGCAATATTCCTGAAAATTATGATGTTTTGTACTTTCAGATCATAAATGTAACAAAAGAGAAAGCAGGACAATTATATTTTTTGTCTCAGATTCAGTGTGTGTTCAAATCACAAAACTATCTGAGTTCACGGTATGGCCGTCTAGCATGAAGGAACTATTGCCTAGATTTGCAGTGTCAGAAATACCTGAGATTCTTTAGGAGCAGGATTCATCCTCTGACATCATGTTTCTTAAGGCAGGTTTCTGAGTTCCTTATAGAGAATTCAAACCTCCTTACCAACCAAAAATCAACCCAGTTATTTTCCAACATTCCTGCAGAGAAGTTCAATTACTTCCTTATTAACAGAGGAAAGCTCCTGTCTTGTTGCTCCATGAGTCATCTCTGCTGAACTCTTTCTGGCATTTTGCAGTGATCTCAGGAATACAGCCATCTCCCAAAGAAGCCATCAACATGGCCAACTCTTAAGCACCAATAAAGACAGTTAACCCTTTAGGGTATGTCTACCATCAGAGATGTGACTGCGGCATGTACAGACATACACAAACTAGCTTTGATCCAGATAGCATGAATTACAATAGCAGTGAAGATGCAGCAGCACAGGCTGTTATAATCCCACCTGGGATCCTAGTTATATACTTGAGTGGCTAGTTTATACTGGTGCCCATGCTGCTGTGCTTTTACTCATATTGTTGTTTGAGCTAGTTAGATCAAAGTTAGTTTGGGTATGTCTATGAATGCTGTAATCACACCTCTGATTGCAGTGTACACATACCTCAGATGACACAACTAATATACTGAGGGGAAAGAGAAGCTACAGAAGTGAACAATTAAATGAAGAGGAAAAAACTAGGTGGAGAAAAATGTGCCTATTGTCCAAGTCTCTGGATGCATTTACATCTTTAAAATTATCTTCAGAAACATACCTAACTTATTATCATCATCTCTGGAACCTAACCCTGGAGAAAACTTAGGAAATCTACTTTTCCTCCCTTAGGAAAGTTGAGGAAACAAAAGTTACTAGAATTGTATTGATTTTTCTTTCTTGTTATGTGTTAAAGTTATACTGAGCTGCAGCTCATGAAAGCTCATGCTAAAATAAATTTGTTAGTCTTTAAAAAAAAAAAGCTAAAATAAATTTGTTAGTCTTTAAGGTGCCACAAGTACTCCTGTTCTTTTTACATCTACTACAGTAATTCAGTGACCTGAAGTCACCAACTGCTTCCACAGAGATCACAAAACAACCATCATCTGACATTTCAGTTACTACCAATCATGGTGTAATAAGGCAAGCTGGCCCTTTAAGGATCTGGATGGCTAGTGCTGGACAGTCCTGTTGAGTTAGGTTAGCCCTACCCTATTACACCTGTGCTAAGAGGAGGAATCCAAGCAGTTGAGGGCTGACTGGGAAGAGAAAGACAAACATACTATTATCTTGGGGCAAGCAGCCTGGATGAGGGCCAGGAGCTGTCTGGGAGTCCTTTGTAGGAAGCTTGGCCTATATCAGATAAGTGGGTTGACCAGAGTCCAGGTACCTCTTGGTGGGCATTGGTGGGCATTGACAAGACATTGCAGCTGAAGACCACCTGAAAGAAAGGGGATGGGGACCTGAGTCAGGCTGGGGGAAGATTCTTTTGTTTTGTGCTTTTGTTGGACTTTGTCTAACTTTGTCTGTTACTCTGGAAAGTGGTTGGGTGGGAGCTCCATATCATACCGATGGCTTGAGTAGATCAAAGAATGCCATGGAGAAGCTAAGGCAGAGTTGCTGCTGCTGAGGGGGCACTCAGGGAGGGTGAGCCTTGTACAGATGTTCTGATACAAAGTCCACTGGCCATATTCTATTACCAACTGCCAGAAAGAAGATATTATCCCAATGGAAAGGTTTAATCGCAGTACTATTTGTGAAATCCAATTCATGAGCAGGCCCTATCACAGATGTTTAAAAATGCATGTGCCAATGCAGCATTGGTTCCTACAGTATATATTCATCTATAGTTTACTTTTTAAAATCCAAAGCGATGGATCATCTATCAGTTCTCTTCAGAAATAATTACACAACTTAATACATCTTTGAGTCAGAAGCTTTTCCAGTTACCAGCCTGTATTTTTCCCGTTCATAATTCCATCTCATCATTCCCATTTATCTAGGCCAAGTAATTGACATGGAGAGCAATCTATGCTCCAGCCTCCAGTAAATATGTGCTCTTTTCAGAAGGCTCTTCGGCAAAACTGTATGGGAAACCTGGAAATTAGCTCAGTGTAGTATGATGAAGATATAAAAGTTATAATGACCCTATTGCTTAATGATTTTTTTCTCATACATTTATTTTATTTTTTTTATATAGAGATGCTAGGCTTACTAACTTCCAGGAACACTTTTCTTTTCTATATGTTTATTACTAATCTTCCCATTTGTCTATAATTTTCAAATATAGTTGTTGGTTTAGGACGTTTTTTAGAGCTGGTTGAAAGTTTTTGAATTTTGACATTTGAAATTTTGAATATCTAAAGAAATAGGGAAAACTTTGATAGATTAATGAAAATGTCACTATTTTTCCAACCAAATACAGAGATAAAATTAAAATTAACCCCCCCACACCCCCTTCCTCAGATTAGCTCTTTTTGTTAGCTAATTCCCTTAGCAGTTTAGCATTCATATATCATCTGGAGCAGCTGATTCATATAAATTCATATTTTCTAAATATCCCTTTAGTTGCTCTCTAATAAAAGCTTATACACAAGCTTAGTACATAGAGCCTGCTTTATAAAAAAAATTGTCAATGAAACCATTCATGGGTTTATAGTTTCTCTCATGCCAAAATATCCACAGGAGCAGGGCCTATCTGTTCAAAGTTCTTTTCCATATTTCTTCTGTTCGGGGGTGGTATTTCCATTTGAATCAGATGTCACCCAGTAAGAAAATATTCCTTCCCTGGGGACTGCGCCTTGATGCATGGGAAGCCCCAGGAGATATGCCAGTGGGAATTTTAGCTCCTGGTAGGGCCACCTAAACCGAACAGGCCAAGAGTAGGGACCAGGTGAAAAGCAATCCACTGCTCCTCAAGGTAAAGCAATAAGCCTGTCGACAAAAGTGAAGTTATAGAAACACAAGGTAGCCATTCTGATAGCCAGGATTGACAGAGGCTTGTTTGTGGTATAACAGACATTTAATGGCATGGGAAAAATTCAGATTCAGAACGAAGCATTAACAAAAACCCAGCTAGTCTTTAATAGGTTCCTTACCATTTCAGCAGCATCTTCCATATGTCAAAATGGAAAGCTCAAAAGATATCAACTTTAAATAATTAACGTGTAAATCAATCATTGCAATCCAAAGGCCAAAAGTGTTGGTTCTCAAACTGTTTAGATTAAGTCTGATAGCATTTCAGTTTCCATAAGGCTTTTACCCGCTTTTATCTTTCCTTTTACTAGTTTAGATACATTCATTTCCAGGCTGGTCTTAATTTAGACACTTAAATTAATGCATTGTCAATTTGTTGTTATGGCAGAATAAAATTAAGTAGGAAACATGGATGTGGAGAAATGACAACATACCCTTTTAGACGCCTTTCCATTCCAAAAATACACTTTGCCATTACCCAAGTAAACCGAATGACATCCACAAAACAGTATTGGTGAAGCCCATTAACAAGATGTTCTCTTTAAAGCTAAATTGTTTTTCAGAAACAAATTATAGTATTGAGTATGACTGAGTGCACACCTATTACTTTTGCAACCACTTTAGATAAGAAGAATACAGGAACAAAACATAATAGCATCAGTTAGCATCAGTTAGTATTGCCCACATGTTCAAGCCCTTGTTTCCCTGATAGGTAAGTTTAATGTTCTTGGGATAAAATAATAATAAAAAAAAATTAAAGCACTGACAGTGTTTAAACATGAATTTAATTCAACTGTAAAGAAATCAGTTTTCAAATAGAAATTTTACAGACATATACTTAAAAAGGGGAACAACAAGAGATCAAATATTCAGCATGCCTCATTTTTCAAATGCTGTTTCATACATGATCTGCTTAGCTTATTATACTAGTAGACGTGTTTGCTCATTTCAAATGCCTCTGCAACACCACTATCATACATGTTTTGGACTTTGTATTTCAGATGTTAATGCTGAGTTTGCCTTTGAATTACCACTGATTCCTGTTTATCAAACTGTTCTGTGCTTTACAATTATCTATAGAAATCAGACAGGGAAATCTAGCTCTAGCAGGCAGCTTCCTTCCTTAAATTACCATTTAAAAAATCTTCAAAGTTTATTAATAATAATAATTCCTTGCATTTTTTATGTTTTTCAACCCAAGCACTTTACAAACATGAATTCAGCCTACAAACATCCTTGAATGTTAGATAAATAAGATTTGCTGTGCAATTGTTTGACCTTTAGTTAAAGGACATCTGTACTGGGCAGCTAGGTGTTTTTTTGTTTTTTTTGTAAGTCCTTTATGTGGTTATTTATTGTGTGTCTCACTCTATAGAATCAGGTGCTTATACAGTTCTGTCTTTTACAATATAAATTTGGGCCAGATTATGCTTGTCCCTGTGCAGGTGTGGGGAGAGAGCTAAAAAATCTCTGAACCCCTTCACAGGAATCATTGAGCCGCAATGTGATTGGTAGCATAACCATTGCTATAACATAGTACCAGTGGAGTGGGAGTAGGATGAGATTGGGGCATGACCCTGCACTCTGCCTAGGTTCATGGGGTATGCATATGTGCACATGGTACCCATTCAGAGTAGCAGAACTGCCACTGCAGTGTAGAGTTCCTAGTACAGCTGTTTGAATAATGGATTTTTTTTGGTTCACCGACATTCAGAAAAATTCATTTTGGGTCAACCCCAATCTGAAATTTAAAAATTTTGGATGCATCAAAAAGTCTAAACTGTCAGTCAAGCTAAACATTTTGTTCAACAAACATTCCATTTTGTCTGAGTAGGTTTTTAAGATTTTGCTTTTAAAAATATTTCTAAATGAAACATGGTTTTGAACAGAAAAATCAAAATGCTTCATTTCAAAATTGTCAAAACAAAACTTTGCAAACTTTTTCAGAATTTTCTTTTTTCACCCCCCTACCTGAATAGTTTGAAACTGACATGAATCTGCAAAATGTTTTGGTGTTGCCAAATCTGCATTTTTCACAGAAAAAAAAAGTTTTGGCCTAACAATTCATCCAGCCCTACTTCCCAGGTGTCACAAACGGGGCATCCTGGCTTATTCCTTCATGGGCAATTGTTGCATTGCAGCCTCTCTGCTCCCCACTTTGAACACGACTGTGCTTCTCAGGCACAAGGTAGCCCCTAAAAGGTACAATAAGAGCTTGTCTTCAGTGCAGTGTTGGCTCAAGGTATAATTTGGGTGTTGCCCCAACCCAACTCCTGTATACACAATCTCCAGTTCGAGCTTCATGGTGAAAAGGCTGGCCCAGCAAAGAGTGTCAGTTGAAGCTTGCATGCTGCTGATGCTCTAGCTAGTGGGACTCAGCTACTCTATGCTACTAATACAATCACTCTGTGCAGCTTGAGTGCTGGTGTGCATGTGACTAAAGCTAATCGGAAAAATTCTGACAAAGCAAATTCTTGTTGGAATTTGTCAGTTTGTCTAAATTGAAATATTTCAAGGAAATGGTTTGGTTTTGATAAACTTCTGATGGACCCCAGGCAGGGATCTGACAAACCCTTGCCTTTGTCGGTGTCCTGCTAACTCTCCCGCTTGGGTCCTCTTCAGCTCACTGAACAAGGAGATTTGGAGCTTGGGAGCTGGTATTTCCACGAGGCAGGCTACCAAGAACCCAGGGCTTCCTGACTCCTTGGGTCCCCAGGAGCCCGCCACGCTGGCTGCCGTGGAGCTGGTGACTCTGGAAGCCCTAGCAAGTGTGGACTGAAATTGACACTCTTGTCAGTTTTGCACCTGCTCACCACCAAATAGGAGCATATATTGTTTCAGAAATGCCACATTTTGGTGTTTCCAAACCAAAATTCGGTGGGATTTCAGTACTATGGTGGTAGCTGTGAACTTTTAGAATAACCACTATGGGGAAAAGTCTGTGTAAAAGGAAAATAAAATCAGTCTTGCATTCACTTCCACTGTGGTGTGCTGGATCTCTATAACCTCTACATGGGATCAAGTAAAGACTCCACATATCACAGGACACCCCTGCAAAAACAGAAAAGTGGAAAGGAAAACAGACAAGCCCTCTAGCCCAGCCAGAACAGTTGAAAATCCGCAAAGAGCTAGTAGCAGAATAGGCAGAGAAGAGGCCTGAAAACTCAAAGCCCAAAGAGAACTGTTATGTTCACTTCAGACTACAGCAGGGAGTGAAGACAGGAAAGTAAGAGTTACTGAGGGCTGGTCTACACTAAGGGGAAAAATCGATATAAGATACGCAACTTCAGCTACGTGAATAACGTAGCTGAAGTCGAAGTATCTTATATCGATAACTTACCCGTCCTCACGGCGCGGGATCGATCTCCGGGGCTCTCCATATCGACGCCGCCACCGCCGTTTGCGGTGGTGGAGTTCCGGAATCGATATAAGCGCGTTCGGGGATCGATATATCGCGTCTAGATGAGACGCGATATATCGATCCCTGAAAAATTGATCGCTACCCGCCGATACGGCGGGTAGTGTAGACGTAGCCTGAAACACAGGCTTTGCACACAGCAACTCCAGTTTACCTCCATTAAAGGCCACCCCACTTTATTCCACACAGAGACAGAAAAGGAATCTATGGTAAAACAGTAGGGATGGCTACATCTGACCCAGACTTTTTCCAAGTACCACCACATCAGCGATGGCTACTGTGGGGAAGCAGATTCCAGAGATTCCATCAAGCTTCCAGTTTAGACCCGCTATCAGAGGAGAAACAATACAATGCAACCTGTAGCAGAGGATGATATCCTTTCCAGAAGCCTCACAGCTGCTCAGATGAAAGAATTCAATACAGCTAAAGAAAAACTGGATAAACATTTCATACAATGTCACAATGTGATGTTTGAGCAAGCAAGAGTCCCCAGCTCAAAAAACATCCCAGACCTACAGCTGTGTTTCTGGTCCTGCTTCCTTGCTCCTGGCCCTCATTCCTGCTTCTTGTTCCTGGTTTCCACTACTGTCTTCCTCCCCTGGCTCCTGCTCCTGCCCCTGCTCCATCTGATGCTCTTGACCCTTGGCTCTTAGCTCAGTCTTGCTCTCTGAACTTGGTACTGTATTCAGCTTCTGCCCAGGGCTCTGACTCTTTAAGCTCTGGCTCTCTCCCTGGACTTGGGAACTTGGCTCCTGATTCACACGCTGGCTACTATGCCTGGTCATCTCTGTTCCAAACCTTAGTCCAGCCTTCCACTCTGACCATTAGGCAAGACTTTCCTAATGGCTGGTCCCTAACAAATACTACATTAAACTTACACCAAATGCCATTTGTTCCATTGACACCTAGGGGAGTCTTCTTCCCTTTCCTGTCCAGGATGAAAGCAGAGCTCAGCCATACGGAGCACATGAGGTTTCTGTTGTGCTAATGATACCTAGCTGAATGAGGTGCAGACATGGCAGTGATCCCAAAACCAAATGACAAGGATCAGATATGAGCAGACCTTGCCAAGCTCAATGAAACTGTCTGTAGAGAGCAACATGTACTTCCATGTGTTGAACACACTTAGTGAAGCAATTTTTGTTTCTCAAAATTAGATGTCCAATACATGTTTTGACAGATACCATATGTTGCAGAATCTGTACTGCTAATGAAATTCATTACACCTTTTTGAAGGTTTGGATTTAATAGTCTACCATTTGACATATCATCTGCTCCTGAACTCTTCCAGAAGAAAATGTCACAACTCTTGGAGGGTCTAGAAAGGCGTTCTCTACTGAATGGATGATATTATTAAGTACAGATTAACTCAAACCCACATGAACAATGTCTTTTCTGAGTCCTAGAAAGTGATCACCAAGCCACAGAGCAAGGAGAGTCTTTGTAGAAAGAAATAAAGTCAGGCTTGTATTCACCACAACCAAGGTGTGCTGGATCTCTATAATGTCTGCCAAAAAAGTGGTTTTGGCTTTTTGTCCTGATATGGGCCAAAAGTATTTCCAAAAACACTTTTTCATAAAACTAAAATTTGGCTTCCTGGCCAGTTCTAAGTGTGACAGCTCTTGCTTGTGCTAGATGAAGTCAAGAGGCATTAACTCCAGCTAACACTGAAGTGAATGCAAGCCTGAAATTGGTCTATTTTCTGTTTGATAGTGCAAGGTGGTACAATGTTGTTTATTATATGTATTACAGTAGCACCTAAAGGCTCCAATTGCAAGTCCCCATTGTGGTAGACACAGTAAAAACATGGAGTAAGAGACCGTCCTTAACTCACAGAGATTAGCCCTAAATTTTCAAAAGACACTTGATTATTTTTCATCTCTCTCAATTTTTGAGTGCCCAACTTAAGACATCTTAAAAGGGCCTGATTTTCAGAGCATAGATGATCAGCCCTTTCTGAAAGGATGTGTCTCAAGTTAGGCACCCAAAATTAAAAGTTCCTTTTGAAAACTTATATCTTAGAGACTCTTGGTTAATATCAGGGCACAACAGGTGGATTAAACAAACAAAGAGGCAGGGCTGAAGTGAAGAAGGATGAGGTAGCAATATTGCAACTGCTTTTGCATAGACTAGTAGTGTGCACAGTGTAGCTCGCCACTATCAGCTGAGAGTGAACTCCTCCCTCTAACCCTGGTAATATATTTGTGTTTAGCAACACAGCTAGTTATCTGCACATATCTATCAGTTTCTGGTTGGGATGTAGCGCTCTAACCATAGTTTCACCAGTAGTAATGTTTGAATGCTTCGGTGCTTTGTGACTTTTTTACATTCAGAGTTCACCAAGTTAATTCATTGACCTGCAGGAGATGTAGTTCCTCTGCAGAATAGCACAAGAGGTTACTTCTTCCATATCAGGCATTTTAATAGTTGGTTAGAGATTGCCTCCAGTGCCTGTTGCTGAGGAAGTGTCATTTTCCTATCAGTAAGTCTTTGTTACTGCACTGGGATGACAGTGTCAGTGTTTTTATTGCGGGCTTTTCCATCTCCCATAGAATCTCATTACTGGTCCTTTTTTTAAAGTTCTTCACACAGCATTACACATAGGCAGTTGCTTCTATATATTGAAGAAAGTTCAGGGATCGAGACTAGTACATACTGAGAAAGGATATATGGCTAAATGCTCTCAGGTTGGAGTAATTTTTTGTCTACTAAATTTTAGACAAGTTCAAACTTTTTCAATAACTGAGGCAGAAAATCTTCAATCTGCATGAACTGCCACCGGGATAAGAATGAGATGAGCCAGAAAGCAAGAAATATCCTTTCCAGTCTATAAATAGTGAAAAGTTTTAATATTCAGTTACAAACTGACCATATCTACCAGTAGTTTATTTTCCACCTCATCTCTGAGCTATTGTTTTCTTCTAAACAAACCAGCATTTTAACACTATATGTACATTTACAATGCTACCTTAATATTTAATATTTAATATTGTGATGCCCACAAAATCCTTGACAGCAGTTAAGCTGGTGAGCTGGGACTACTACTTATCATACTGACCAATACTGTTGCATTGCTTCCTTGTGCTCCTCTCTTGGCATCTGTTGTCTCTCGTCTTATATTGTAAACACTTTAGGACAGGGAACATCTTTTCATTCTGTTTGTACAGTGCCTAGCACAGAGGTCCATAACTAGGGCTTCTAGGCACTATTGAAATTCAAATAATCAATTATAATGATAGTAAAACCAAAAAAGTTTAAGTCAAAAGAGGAGGAGACTGGCACTTGCGTAACATTGCACAGGGTAATTTTTAGGTCAGTATTTTTACCACATGTTTCTATGCAGAATAAGACAATGATATTTTTAAATTATGCTAATATATTATACCAATAGCAAATACAATAGATAACATGTCTGAAGTGAAAGACATCCTCAGTGTACAGTGTATAGTGGAAGCATGACAGACATATGCAGGCAGCTGCAGTCAAATACTTGAAAAGAAAATCATTAGACCAAGGAACTTGATCCAGCAGTGCTTACACAGGCAAAACTGCATTTGATGTCAGTGATTCTGCCAATAGAGCCAAACCCTGGACATGGTTTGTTGGTGTTTTTGCTGCAATATACAACGTACTATGGCAAAATACAGATTTCACAGATGAAAATGTGTCCCATGTGAAACCTCCCGCTCTTTCCTAATGAAAAAACTTACTCGTGGCCCAGGCTTTGATGGATTATAAAATTCAAGCACAAAGAATCCATCTCAATCATTCCAAGTTATAATTTACTCACATAGCAGATCATGAGCCCTTTGGAGGCTAATGGAGCATTTTGCAGACCCTGGTGGTTGGTGGGCTACATGGGATATAGCTGTCTCACACTATAGATTGTGAAACCTCCTGAGACCATCTAAAATCCAAGGACAGATTTTCTGTGCTTTGTCATCAAAAATAGCATTTTTATTCTGAGCAGTCGTATCGACTTTCACAGAACCACTTCTGCAATAACTTGACTCATTCTAAACTAGATCAGTAGCATTTTGCCCTCAATGAGCTGTCTAAATTATAGAGATGTGTGATGAAGGTAGAGGGACCCTTCCTAGAGATGCTAAACAGGATTTCTTTGCTGATTATAAACATTTATACTCCAATTAAAAAAAAATCTTGACAAATACAAAGCCCAACACATTAACTATAATAGGCAAAACTTGAGCCTGCACTAGCCAGGGAGGGGGTATGGTCAGAACAGCTGGGGGATATGCATTCAGTGTGTCCATCAACGTGGGCTCTGGTACACAAACCTATCCTCCTCAGTCTGGGTGAATCCCTTATTGCACGGTGGCTCAGACAGCTGCAGTTTATGCCTTGGTGCACATAGGAGTAGTTAACATGGACACAGGAACATTCTCTCAAGTGGGAATATACATTTTATTGGGCATTCACATTGCGCATTCTGGTCTGAATTATTTTCTTAATATCATTATCAATAATAATATAGTATTAAATGGCCATGCTTCAGTAATATCGGTAATAGCTGTAGGTGAGTATTTCCATTGGTCCCCAAGACAGACTGATTTCCTTATTGCTACAGAATGTTAAGTTTATGAAACCCCTAGAAGAAAAATTTTCTTGTTTTAGCCAAATGAATCTTTCATCTGAATGAACATATACTTTTAAAGCAATAATTAGCCTGCCACCATAGAAGGGAAAAAAAAAGAAGAAGAAGACAGGCTTAGAATAGCATCACTCTAAAAATCAGAAATGGGTCTTGGAACTAAATTTGCAAGGCTACAAAATAAGAAAAGTACTTGTCCAGTGAAAATTTGAACTCAGATATTATTAAACAATAAAGCCAAAAATGAATTATTCCCATCAAGACAGAATGAATTTGAATCTAGTGGGGAAATTGTGGGCAGGTAGGGGGGACTGTTATCTTACAGATTCAAATCAGTGTGCATTGCTTTTACTATTTCTGCAATCACCATGAAGTTATCTTTATTACCGAAGCACTACAAATGAGTCACCTATTATTCAAAAGATAAGATTCCACTGGAAAATAACTATATTGGCATGTTTGTTTCCTTTTTTAAGAGGATCCCAAACCACTTTTAGTTAAAAAAAAAGCCAGTTTACCCATCTGTAAAATAAGTCAAAGAGGTTGAATGACAGAACAGCATTGACCAAGGTTACACAGTAAATCCAGGAATCCTGATTCCAACTCTGCACTTTTGATTCACCAACTGCTGGTTTGTGGTCAGCCATTAAAACAGCCTTACAAATGCTGCTGGAGTTGCTGAGATAGTCCCACTCACCATGCAGAGGGCACTTCTGATGGATGATGAAGCTTTGCCAGTAGCATTTATTCTGCTGCAGCTGCTGAGCCCTTTGACTGACCTTTGAAGCATCCTCCCCCACCCCCCTCCTCCCACCTTCTGTCTCTGTTAGTAACCTGTGCATATTCAAATATTGTGTGTGGTGAAGGTAAGCCTATATTTACATTAGTTTCTGTAAGTGCTTTGCATGGATATATATGATGCTATGTATAAGAAAAGTGACCACGTATATCACTGTTACACAATTACCATAAATCATGTTGTGTAAAGTATCAATAGAAAGGTTATGAATTGCTAAGTATTATCCTGTTTATATTCATGTATTATGTTTGTATCTGAAGTTATGATTATTGGCTATGTATCTATATCACCAACATATGTAGTATGCCTGGGTGACACCCCCCCAGATAGATTTATATCAGGGCTAGACAGCTGTGTGTCGATGCCCAATTAAGGACACTCCACTCACAAAAGGCCATTTAAAAAAAAATCCCACCCAGTAGTCTTTTCCTGTGGAAGCCTCAGACAGCAAGGCACCAATGGCTGCCCCTGTGATTCAGCAAACCATGGAAGGGCACGTGATGAGGACATGTGACCTAAGACTCCATCTTTTATCAGTAACTTTCCATACTCATGTGACCTTGGACTCCATCTTGGACCAATAACTTTCCACACACATGGGCTAGAGGCTTTTTTGGGACAGTAAATTTCCATGCTCATGGCAGAGGATATAAAGGACACCTAAGACATCTCCAGTTTGACTAATTCCTGCTCCAATTCTCTGGACTGTGGATTTACAACTAAAAGGAGTATTTTGAACTATGGACTGAGGACCTTCCAATCTTTTGGAAGTGACTAGAGAGACTTTTGCAAGCAGCAGTCTATTCCATCACTGCAACACACTTGATATAAGGACTTTGCAATCATTTGTATGTATATGATGTATTAACTATTTATAACTCTTATTTTCTTAAGACAATCTTTAGTTAGTTTACTAAGGATCGGCTGACAGTGATATTTGGGTAAGATCGGAGATACATATTGACCAGGGGGTAAGTGTCTGATCCTTTGGGATTAGTAGAACATCACAGATGGTGAACTGGGTTTTCAGTAACATCTCACTGTATTAGACCTGTTTGTCTGATGGGACTCAAAGGCTGGAATGCCTAAAGGGGACTGTGGTTAGCTTCTGGTTAACCAGTGTGGGTACTGCAGAAGCTTTTTTTCTGTAATTAGACTCAACTGGCTGGTTGAGTCTGATTACAGAAGAAACCACCAGTTCTGGGGAATTGCCTGTCCTGATTCTTGAAGTCCCCCCCGAGTGTGGCATTCGCAGTGTGGTCCATCCTAGGCACATGGTCACAGTATACAACACTAATATCTGTACGCATAAAGATGAAGTAATATAAAATTATAATACTTGTTCTTCTCTAGTCCATTTTAATTTACAGATCTCATAGGAAACTGAGGCAAAATTACATCAATGGGTGAGCTGAGAACAGGCTGTAGGTTTCCTGATTCCCAGTTCAGTACTTTAGCCAAAGAACTAGCAGCCTATCTTAGAGTTTATATTAAACTTTTTTGTTGACTATCCCCTCGCACATTATGTTGTTTTTATGGCTTAATGAGGGCATTTCCCCCATTCTCAATTATAAGAATGTTCACAGTGCCTTCAGAGCAGAGACATAAGAATTGGATAGGGTCTCTATATTTTTAGAAACTCCCCTAATACCTTTGGTGTTGTTGGCTAGTATTATGAGGCCTATGTATGACCCCCACTTGCTCTCAGAGTGCTGGAAACTCTGAGAAGACCTCTAACTACAAAGCCAACTATTATGTCAAAAGTTTCATTGAGAGCCACCTAGAGCCACCTGAGGTGAGATTTGATTTGAGTCCAGACAGGACAGAGGCACTAAAAGTAAGATTGACTATGTGGCTCTGCAGTGCACCCTTCACAATCATACATGGTACTGCAGCCATTACCCACCTTTGTGAGGTTTGGTGGCCCACTTGTAGCAGGGTAGCCTGTGCTGTAAGCTGGGCATCAGTCTCTAAACAATCAAGTAACAAAAGAGCAACTCAGGATTCAGCTGTCTACACCTTTAAAGAAAGTGGGTAGGGATCCTTTCAAAAAGCAAGTGCTTAGGTCAGGGGTGACGGATTCTTCCTAAAAGTGGGGGGGGACACGAGGCCCCGCCCTGCCTGTGTTCCCACTCCTTCTCCCCCCGCCCCCTTGCCAAGGTCACACTCCCCAGCCAAGCCAGAAGCTGAAGCGAGGCTATGGTCAGACCCCAGACAACTCCACCTGCTTGGGGTGCGGGCCTAAAAGCAGCCTTATCCCCACCCCTGGGGAGGGAGGGTGTTGCAATCCTTAAAGGGGACAAGAGTTTTCTTTCCTCTGCTGGCCCAGACAACACCTCTCCATCTCTGAGGCTGGGGGGCATGTTCCCTTTCACTGATTAAGGTGCTGTAACATTTTAAAAGGACAAATATTATAATAACTATGCACACATACTCTGCAGTCACCTCAGCTTGCTCACAATAGTTAATTCTAGGGCACTGATTTATTTCATGTCCTCTGTGCCATGGGACCATCTATGGCAGAAGGCTTAATTAACAAGATCCAGAGATCTCATTTCAGACACAGAGTTTCATACTTTTCTGATATCAGGATTTATAGGCTTACTTAAAATCACAGCCTGAACAAATGTAAAAATGAACCTCATTTTCTGTTCAATAGTTTCCCTCCAGTGAAATCTAATTGTTTATTTAAGTGATTGTAACAGAAGCATCAGTTTTATTTTATTCTTCTACTACATGGATTGATAGTCCAGCTAGAAAATCAAACAAGACAAATGGACTAAAAATTGCACAGCTTATGTCCATTAGCGAGACTTGGGGTACAAATATGAAAGGATACCAATACTAGGTCACAAGCTTGCTCCCTTTGAAGTCTGTGGCAAAACTTCCAGAGAGCAGACTCAGGCCCTTGGTGTCTAAATTTTTAGATTTTATTGTTTTGCCTGGTTTGCATCATCAGACATCAGGGTTTTTTTTAAGCGGGTGGAGGTACATTGACAGGTTAATTATGGCAGGTGCAAAAATATATATACAAATAGTAAATCAAAGGAGTATTCATCTACTTGGCACGCTTCCAGAATATCAGAGTCAACTGTTATTTGAAACTGTTTGAGAGTACAAATCATATAATGCACGACACTGAAAATACCCATTACACATGCATATTGATGCTGCCATTCTGAATACTGCATCCCATCCAAACATAAATTTATGAAAAAGCACAGATCATTTCAAAGTAAATCCATTCAACTATTAGAATAGACTGTTAGTCTGTACATCATCCTTCATGTTTTAAGACCAACTCCGGCTTTTACCCCCACTGCAGTGATTCCGACAGCTTAAAGTTGCAGTTTTCTTTCTTGCTCTTTGCACATAGGAGTCAAATGGCAGAAATGCCTATGTGCAGAAGCACCCCCATTTCCAAAACAACATGCATCCAGAGAATTTGGATTCTTGTGCAGGCAATCTTATTTCACAGTACCAACTCAAGTATTTTTTAAAAAAACATTAAGGGCTAGAATGTGCATTTAAGGCACAGACATGGTAAGGGGTGATGTGTAGGAGCACAGTCCCAGGGGAGCATCTGGAGACATTCTGCTTAAATGAGGCAGAATTCCTCCCCTAGCCTCTTGTTATGCAAAAGGGTACAGTAATCTGCAACAACTTTCAAAGGGTTACAGTAGACTCCCCTCACCACCAATGAGTTCTGTGGCTGGCATGTGGCGGGAGGAGGGTAGAGCCATGGCTTCACCTATCCTTTCCCTCTCCCCCGCCCACCCTTTTTTTGGCACATTACTCTGTGAGGCTGGGAAGCAACTCAGTAGCAGCCCTTGCACAGGACTGGGGACTGCAATTATGGACAGCTGTTATATCAGACATGAAAAGGAGGAGCTCCTTATGACTTCCCACTAATTGCTCAGTAGCATTATACTGCAACATTACCTTGCCCTGAGAAAGTAGAGAGAATAGTAAACTATTCTGGATAAAAGGCTGGATATAGGCACTAGAGCTAGTCTGAAAATGTTGCCTGGTGGGAGTTGTTGTTTAGGTGCCTCATTCCTACCATCCCATTGGGGTGGGGCATGGTCAGGCCTAGGAGCTGGAGCAGAAATCAGGACTCAAACTGAGGGTCAGGGCTGGAGTCAGTGGACAGATGCCAGAGGTTCAGGTGCCAGGCCTTAAATAGGTGAAGGAGATCATTCTTCAGTAGCCCCCTCAGGTTCCCTGTTTATGAGCCTGTGACCCTCATTCCTGACCCTGTTTGACATTAGCTGTCCCCCGAATTTGCTTGATCCCCAGCTTCAGTAGCTTTTCCCCTTAGGCTGGTGGAGGGACCTTCAGATGTGGGTGAGCTTGTGCCTACCCGTCCCCAAAACTCAATCAGTGAAGGAGCTCACTCTTGACACCTATAGACTCTCTGGTTGGGCTACATCCTCCATGATGCACCACAGTCTCCCTTGGTGAAGAGTGGTGGTAAATCATGGCAGTTGCATGGCTGTAGTGCATCATGTGAGATGAAGGTCAGCTGGAGAGCTTGGCTTGTAGGGGAGACTGGGAGCATGAGGGTCCCAATTACACCTATGAAGCACCTTGGCAGCATTTCAGGATCAAAATATTTTGGTTTTCAGGCTTTTTTTTTTTTTTTGACAAAATACTGAACTTTTCCACAGGAAGCAGATAGTTCTCAGGAAAAGTTTCATTTAGTTGAAAATGTAATTTTCTGTCAAAGTTTCAATGGAAAACTTTTGGCCAGCTGTAATTGGCACCTACATACTACCGTGATAGGCGCTCTATAAATACAATGGATGGTTTTGATTCGTTGGTCTGTGATTAATTAGTTAATGCATGATTCTACTTTGAAAAATAACTGTAAAAACGGCATCAGAGAGATTAATGTTCACTTTGCTTCAGTAACCAAATATCAAATTTGCTCAAGTTTACAACTAAGATGAGGTTGAAAATTAGGCCAGCTTTCTAACTGCCAGTGCTGCAAAGCAAGCATTTGGATATCAAATTGTGTGCTTCCCACCTTGTACATCACAACCACTAATAAAGATTCAGTGGGCCAAATTCTGCCTTCTCTTACACCTATGCAACCCGTTTCTTCAGCAGGGCTACACGGCTGTGAATAAGGCAGAAGCTGGCCCTGAAATTGGATATTAGTTAACACTTCTTGTGGTGTTGCAGTTGGCAGAATAGAACCCAGCTTACTTTATTGATGCTTCAAGGCTAACAGAAGTAAAATGTGGTAAAAGCTATTTTTAGTGACTATGACATGACAGAGAACACACACTCTGTAGCAAGGATGTGCCATTTACAGTTACAGTTCAGAGAAGAACTGCACTGACAGTGGAAAGACTCCCATTGCCTTCAGTGGGCTCTGGATCAGGACCCTGGTGTGTATAGTTCTTTGAAGATGTAACACACTATATAGACATACATATTTAATCTGCCAATTTACTTCACATATAAATAAATTTCTCTTTCACATTCATGTCAAGCTGATTATGTCCTCTGGAAACTCCTCTATCACACACACACACAAAAAGGTTAAAATAATTAATTGAACAGAAAAATGCATGATGGAAGCACTGAATTTCTTCACTTTATTAGCAGGAGCATTATAATGCACACAGGGGATAGCTACTATTGTCAGTCTTTTGTGTTTGCCTCTCTCTGCTTTGTTCACATGTCATTTATTATTGCACCTTCCAGCACGCATCTCACTTTTATTCTCTAGAATTCATTGATACACTTTGCTGCAATCACATTGCCTTATATCATCTTGGTAAAAAACATTGATTGATACTCAGATTTTATTGGTCCGTTCATGCCTTTGAAAATCTTAAAATCTTCAAAACTATTTAATTATTGGAGGTCAGTAGAAAGTCTCTTTTAATTTATTTTCTGTAAACATTTTCACCAAAATGTAAATATTCGAACCTGGATACGAGGTGATTATTCAACTCTGGGATTAGAGATCACACTGCAAAACTCTAACTTCTGTCACAGAAGGATTAACAGAGCTATTCCATCTTGCAGCTATTCTCTGCTCTGGCATTCATTATTTCACACTTACCTGTATCAAGCTGCATTTACTATCCTTTCATTCAGGAACTTAGATGCACTCATTCCTTTTATATTTGAATATGTTCTTCATTCTTTTACTTTTGATAGCATCTTCAAAGTAAATTGTATCAACTATAAAAGAACCAGTAACTTCATAAGGTACTTAAAGGGCATAAAACCCAAGGGGACAGACAAGTAGTTTATTGTGATTGAAGGGATTATAATTTAGTAAGGAATAATGGGGTGAAATTAAACTAAAATTAAATCTGAATAACAGAAAAGTGGTTTCTTAACAGTGAGGTCCAACAGACTATGGAATAATCTTCCAAGGGAAGTGCTGGAATCAGGGCCGGTGCTACCATTAAGGCGAACTAAGCGGTTGCCTAGGGCGCCAAGATTTGGGGGTGCCAAAAAGCGGTGCCCCCAATTTTTTTTTACAGCGGTTCCTCCCCGAGCGCACGGTCGCTACTCCACTTCTCCTGCCTCCCAGGCTTGCAGCACCAATCAGCTGTTTGGCGCTGCAAGCCTGGGAGGAGAATTAGAGCAGGGCTGGGTGCTGGGGAGGACGTGGAGCAGAGGTGAGCTGGGTGGGGAGGTGCTGCACAGCTCGGGGGGAGAGCCTCAGGGCAGGGAGGGAGCTGCCGCAGGGGTGGGGGCGCCTCAGGGTGGAGCGGGGGCGGGGAGCTGCCGCAGGACTGGAGGGGATGGGGGGGCACAAGGTGGAAGTTTCGCCTAGGGCGTGAAACTTCCTTGCACCGGCCCTGGCTGGAATCCCAATTATAAATCATTTACAATTAGACTGGAGCAAACACTGGAAAATAATATAAAGAAACAATCCTGCATTGTTACATGTGAGATATCCCCAACTGCTTCTTTTTATGTCTAATCTCTATACATCCCTTGCTTTTCATTGGTGCTTTGCTCTGGGTATTTTGTTTCTTGGCCTTAATCCACTGAGCCAAAACTTCCTATTTTGTTCCTTGCACAGTGGGCTCAGGATGCCCCACTTCTCCAGACCTGCAGAGCACACTCCAACCAGAGAGGATGCTTAAAAGGAGGCAACTCAGCTCAGCTGGAGGATGCTGGGGAAAGAGGACAGACGTACCATGAGGACTCCTGGACAAGGGTGCTGAAGAAGCCTCCCTCTGGGGAATAGGACAGAATGCTGAGCCCAGTTGGGGCTGAAGGTTTAATTGTCTTTTCTTTTTGTTACCTTATATTGGACTTGGACCCAGGGGGGAGAGACAGTTGGTAGGAAGTGACCCAGGGAGAGTAACTTCAAGGTCTCTCCAGGGTGCTGGATGCTGCTGACTTTCATAGGATGCTGGGTCAGAGCCTGCTGGAGTGTGAGGGCCTGGGGTTTCCCTCCCAACTGCCCCTGCTGCAGGAACGGTATAAGACGCATTCCAATCCTACTCCTGTCTAATAAGAAGAAGACAATGACATTACAAACTCAAGGAGAAGTTAAATCCATCTTCCAGTGATGCCTTCCCACTAGGAGGTGATACTGTTACCAGCTAGACCATCCTGTCCTCAGAGGGCTCCACTGTTACTAGAAGATTTTAATCCAATTATATTAAAGCAATGCCTTTAATTTCAAACTTTTTCTTTTTAACTATCCAACCCAGTAACCAAGGTGGTGGCTCGCCCTAAAGGAATTGCTAGGGAAAGCTGCAGCTAGCTTGCTTTATGTTGAAAGGACACGGATATAGCCTTCCGATCAAGAACAGACAAGTAAGCAGTAAATCTTTCTAAAACAGAAATAATATTTATTTAGAAATGAGTGGTTACAGTAAAAGAACAGAGATAGATAAGGGTTACAGTATAAAAGAATAAAGTGGTGCAGCAAATAAAGATGCAACACTATAATAATTTCAACTAACTCTATAGCATAATTATTTACTTAATGCCCAATACCTTATAACAATATATCAATTAAACATTCAATATTAAATACTTAAAGCTAAACATCCAGTAAGCACTGGCAGTTACTAGATGGGTAGGGGAAGATCTCACTCAGACCACAGGCATCCAGGTTTATTTACAGACAAAACCCATATATTCTAGGAATAAAAGGGAAAAGGGAGATTAAATTTACAAAGGGCTTTGTTTAATTCCGTCTGAGACCATCTGCTCTGTCAGATATGCTTTGGAAGTGTTGTCCTCCGTTTGCCAATGATGTTGGCAGCTGCTGGCCGTGGTGTGTGGCAGCTGCCTGCTCCTGAAGTAAAAGCAGCTCCTCAGGTGGGAGAGATGGAACCAGGTTGGTAGATGCTGCCGTCGCCTCCTGCTGGCGGGGTAGCAGACGTGGCCGTTGCCCCGAGCAACCTTGGAACTCTGGGTGGGTTGCTGCTACTGCTGCTGTAATGGCTGCTTTTTAAGGACTTTCTGCTTTGCAGGGTTCTGCTGATGCTTCTCAGGTGGTTTCTTCTGCGCAAGCGTCTTCTTCCTTGCAGGTGCCTTGTATCTTCTCTCTTCCAGGTCCCCAATCCCACTACAGGGTTTAGCTTGCTAGTTGTCACCTTTATATATGATTTGCTCTCCCAAGCTCAGCCAACCAGCTTCCAACTTTTCTTAGCTCCGCCTTTGATAGGTAGCTCTTCCCCCTCCATTGATTTCTATGGGGCCACTGAGTCATTCCCCAGTGGAAATAATGCAACGCCGTGCCTCTATTGCATCACCTGGAAGTGGGGCAATCATACCTCCTGACTGCATCATCTCTATACATCCCTATGGGCTCCTATGTATTCCTGTGGGGTTTTTCTTCGCTGACCTGTAGATTATCCCTTGCTACTTCCTGTCTGGAAACCTCATGTATTGATATAGGCGCCAATGAATTTCTGTGGAGATTTGCTTAGTCATTCTCCACAGGAAGTGGAATTACATTGCCCTATGGCTGCCATTACTGAATTTTCTCATTTAAACTATTATTAATGTCTCCTTAATTAAGGCTTCATTCTTAAAATTATTCACAACTCTAAGCATCCCAAAGGGTCCTGACACTACCACCACTCTTTTTATGTCCAATTAAGCAAGATATAATTCTCATGAATTTAAACCCCTTCTGAGGTTTTTCTGCAAACCTTCAATTTAGAGTATTATAAGGCATTTCAGGCAACTGGGGCAAAAATCTCTCGCCACACTACTACACACAGTATTAATTTCCAATGTAAATACTTTCTGAGAACCTACCTCCATGATACTCATTGTATTTTCTTCACATACCTAAACAGATGTAACAGTTAAAGTTCCAAACTTCCGCTCAGGGAGGCTGTTCCTCTTCTGAATTGTGGTGACTGTCTTGTGTATACGTTCCTCAAACCTTCTTGATCTCTAAATATAGCTTATGGCAATTTTTAAAAATTGAGGCTAAATTAGCTGGTGTGTAATATCCCACTGTGTTCCAGGGCTTTTTCTTGTAGCTAATGGTAGTACATTGCCTACTGTCCAGTCATAACGGACCTTTCAGCAATTCAGTAGCTTTAAAAAAACGATAGCTGATGTCAGATATTCTTCAATTTCAGTCTCTACTGGATGCGGTGGGTGTTGGTCCTGGTCCCTCACAGATGCTAAAAGCTTTTAACTGTAATACCAATGTAGGTGTTTCTGTATTCCTTGAGTGAAAATTTTTGCACTTATAAATTAGCTTTTTTATTTAGACAAATATCCACCTTTTCCTAGTAATACAAAACAAGGCCCTGATCCCGCTTCCATTGAAATTAATAACAAAATTCCTATTGTTTTTAATAGTGCAGGATTGACCCCTTAAATTACTATTTCCCCCCTGTAACAATTTCTGTTATCCTTAATTGATCCCATCTGTTCCCATTTGTTCAAAGTACTGTGTATATTCTAAACTGCTTACTATTAATTGAAAAGATCCAACAACAGTGTAAAAAGCTGAAGTGAATCAGGTCAGGTTTCTTCAGTGATCCAACAGTAATTTTTCACACTTTGTTCTAATATATTTTCTTGTTTAGTCTTTTAATGATTTGCCCCATTTCTCAAGCCTTTTGTACCCATCCATGTTTTCTGTGTTTGTCTTCATTGCTCCTCTATATTTCCTTGATACAATATGCAGGCTTTTGTTGTCTTCTATTTTTAGTTTGACTTAATTGAAGTGAGGTAGATTTTATTCTCCTGGCACATTTTTTAATTCTTCTCACAGTGAGTTCTGAAACAGTTGATTCCTATCAGCTCTTGCTCCCATTTTTCACAAGGACAGCCTTTTACCTACCTAGCCCCAAGAATTTACATTTAGCCTTAAGAACCTATATCCATCTTCAACAAGAGTGATCCCCAATTATCTGAGTCATAGTTCTGTGACTGAGATTTTTAAAAGAGACTAGTGATCCGGGGTTTCATTCTTGGGGTATCCAGACTGGCAAATCTGAAAGGGTCTCTTTAACATTACTCAAGTTGGACATCCAAAAACTGAGGTACTCCAAATCACGAGCTGCTTTTGCAAATCTGGGTCACTGTTCTTTATCATGTTTCCATTTAAGTCAATGGAAGGTTAGCCATCACATTCCATAGTAGCAGGATCACACCCTAAATCCTGAGGAGTTGGTGTGTCTCTAGAAGCTGCTATCTTACAATATTTCAGTAGCTAGAGCTTAAATGTAAAGAGCATGCCTGAAGCCAGGACCTTTGGAGAAGAAAAAAATAATATGCTGGAACCACAAGGATTTGGCCCAATTCTCCTCTTGCATTGGTGTAAATCAGGTAGAATATTCATACAAAACTAGTCTAATAGTAGAATCAGGCCTATAAGTCCTTCCTCATGTATGAATGCTCTTTGTAAGGTACCTGGTCATTGATAGTAAATGTCCACTTACCACCTACCTCTGAGTCAAAAAGAGCTATCCCCGTCAACATTGGATTAACATATTGCCTCCATCATACTATACAGTGTATCATTTATTTTATGATTATTGATACACTTGTTTGCAAATCTCAAAATAAACACGGGGGAAAAAAAATCTTTAAAAAAAACAAAACCCTGTTGAAAATCAACTAAGACACTAGCACTAAACTCAAAGCTTTGAACTGATAGTGTGTTTTCTGACTGAAGTTTCTTCAGACTTCTGTCTTCCCTACTGTGCGCATTTATTTGTATCAACCTTTGGGATTTGTTTGTTTCCCTTGCAGTTTACCCTGCTGAATTTTCTTTGGCTAGGCCATCTGGTGTTCTCTTCTTTCTTGCACAGTCTTCTTTTACTCTGGGTTCTCCATTTTATGCTAGATTAACCACCATTTGTATCACAAGGCACTTGGGAACTTTCACTCACTGTGTGCAGTATTATCAACCCCAAGCACTGAAAATTTGAGTCAGTCCCTCCCCGCCTCCCATTAATTTTTTTAAACCAACGTATCTTTTATAATGTAGGGTTCTTTTTCTTTGCCTTCAAGTATTTGAACTTTTATGGTGGCAACATTTTATGTAATGTGATTTTTCCGTCTTTTCCAAAGGCCAGCTTTTCCTTTTCCCACTGTTGCCAACTCTCTCCATTTTTAATCACTAGTCTTATGATATTCAGTGCTTTTTTCTTAAATCCCCAGCTCCTGGAGTCAAGTAAATCTGTAAGAAGATCAACTTTATTTTTAAATGAATTTCTAGTCCTCCTGTTTGCAGGAAGAAGCTGAGAAACATGACCAAGTACACCGAGAAGCCTCAAAAAGCAGCAGACAAATAAAAAAAATCCAAACATTTATTAATTTTGAAAATCATAATTCTCATTTTTAAAAATAATCTTATAATTGTGTTGGGCCTGCTGGGTAATACTACTCCCTCCCAGACACTGTGTAATGCTACATAGGGAATACTGAGAGGCAGGATTATTCCTCTTGTGATCACAATTCCTCTGGGGAGACACTGGAAAGCAACCCACAACTGGACTGAGGGAGGTCATTCTGTCTGGGCTATAGCGTGCATTGCTGCCTGTGTATTATGTACTTAGTTGAAATATAGTTTGTTCCCTAAAGCAAGTCACAGTCATGGAAAATTGAAACTAGCAGTGCAAGTAGGCCGGTACACTCTGGTCACTATACCAGCAAGCTAGTTATAGCCGGTATGGCATACCAGAAAGACATAGCAGCAGCCCCGCCTGGAGAAGAGGGCTGGGGGTTCTGCTCCTTTCCCCACTGCAGTCTCCGGCGCAGCAGGAGGACAGAGCCCCTCCGCCCAGGTAACATGGGATGGATGTGGAAAGGGGACGGGGACAGCGTGGGGGCTCCGGGCCGGAGGTGGAGCAGTGAGGAGTCACATGGAGGGTCATATGGGGAGGTCATATGTTCCCCTTAGCTGGTGCCTACCCCCCACCACCCTGTACCAGTAAGAAATGGATTTTACCTGTTCCACTGATTGAAACACTGTGTGAGTTAGCTGATTGACAATGCACTATATACATATATGTTCTATTGTGTGTGCTTTGTAGTTTATGCTTCCTGTATACAGTTTATTATTCCCTGTACACAGTAACTAAGGTGACTTTGTGATCACCGAGTGAGTAAGAGGTGGAACACAAACACAATACTATAGCAAGAAGACACTGAATGGAGCAGTTCTCCCAGTAATCATTTTGTCTAGCTACATACCATAGGTGAAAAATCTATATTGTATCTACAGTATCCTTTTACTCTCTCCTGGAATCATGGAGTTCTGTTATGCTGTAAGTCTTCTTGCTTGAAGATATTTTGTCAGTAGCCACCATAATTTTATATTGAAAACCTTGATCCTCCTTCAGAGACCTTATTGCAAAAGGCCCAACAAGCCATTCATTCTTGCATTGGATATGGTAGTTCTGATTGCAACGGACAAATTGGGGCAAGATCATCCATCTCCCATGGAGATGTTATAGAAGAGGCTGAGTTGTTGTCAAATCACAATGTTAATTTTGGGGCATTTCCAGATAATCATTACCTCATGTGGGGGTGGAGGTTTTTTGCATAGGGTCATAGCCAGATATGCTGGTGTAAACTGGTAAAGCACCACTAATGTGAATAGAGCTATGCCAATCTAAACCAGCTGAGGATCTGCCCCAATGTGTTTAAGGTTGCAGTCTCATGGCATGTGCTTCTCTGGCACCTCCTTTCTACAGGTAGCACAACTTCTGCAGATGCCATCCCAACACTGGCTGTATGTCTCCACCTGCCTGTCTCCACTCCCCCTACCCCTTAATGGATACATGGGTAGCTGCAAAGAGAACCTAGCAAGAAATGTTGCTTGAAACAACATTACTCCTCCTTGAATTCCAATGACTTCCATCTCAGCAAGGGGGTAACACTGTAGGAGACAAGCTGCTCTCCAGTCCTGACCCTGAAAGCACACCCTGCCTCAACCTCATGTCGCTCCAATTGAGGGGGCTTCCGTGGGAGACAAGGAGGAAGGGGGTGTAGCTGCAGTAGCCGCACTTTCATCTTTTCCAAATGGAGTAAATTACATCTGCTGAGCTGATTTCCTTCCACTTGCAAAAGAGGAAGGGATGATGAGTCAATGCAAGTATTTAAAATCCAAATCAAGCTCTTGTATCAAACTAGTCTTGCTGTAAAATCTAAATCATGCTGCACTCTAAATTATCAGACACCTTTCAGAGAATGGGAAGCAGCTGATAAAACCCTCAGAGGAGCTTACCATCCCTCTGCCTATCCATCTGTCCTACCTTCACTGACTTTTGGAGTAACAGCTGTCTTTAGTAGTTCCATGCCAAAGGAATGCATGAGCTACTGAAACTAGTATTGTCTCTCTTGCATCCTAAAGGTGATTAATCTTTAAACAGGTTTTTTTAAAAGATACTTCCATTTATTCAATAGGTTGAACAATGAACATGAACTGTAGAATGTAAATTACTTCTGTTGTTTCAGTTGTTAAGTGGCAGATATGTCCCAATGGAAAAGAAAAATATTTATCCTGGAGTTTGTATTAGTGCCACATGAAAAGATTTTTAAATTAAATAAAACATTCATAATTAAGAGATAATGGCAATGTTGCACTGTTTTGAGAGGAAATAAGCTAGTTCCTCAGTGAATAAACTTCAAGGCTGAGTACTCTATCCCAGTGAGGAAACTCGTTTATTGCAAAATGGAACAACAGAACTTCTGTTGCTCTTATGCCATAATTAAAATATATATTAAAATCATTGTTTTCCAAATAGATCATCTAGCAGGTGAAAAAAATCTGTAGAGCAGAAGAGGGAGAGGGGTTGAACAACACTCAAAAGTATTACATGGGCACTATGTAGATAATCAGAGCTAACTGGGATTTGATCATGTAAAAATAGCAAGAATCTGGATCCTCACTTTTAACAAACATGTAAAATACAGAAGATGTAATCTCAGTAGACAGTGAGAGCATTGGCTTCCTTGTCACCATTAAACAGAGCAGATCAATCCAATTACCAGATCAGTATTTATAAGGGTGATAGGGTCTCTTTACACTATTTACTGGGGGTACACTTCATCCAAGTGGCGAGTATATTTGGATGCATATACTGTAGTAAGCTGTTATTTCTTTTAAGAGAAAATGAGTGAATCATAGATAAGAGAGTTGTAATTTCCTTCATCTGCTTTGAACAGAACGATTGTAACAGCAAAGCAGGACAATTCTGGCTTGCATACAGAGACTAACAGCTAAAATTACTCTCTGATACAGCTTTCTATTTTTAAATAGCTTTAACCCCTTTCTTGGCATTGGATACCTTATTGATATTGATACTACCATTTTGCATATTCAAAACATTTACTAACACAAGTTTATTGGCTGGTTTAAAGGTGCATAATCTAGACTTGCCTGTTAAATCCGTCCAGACAACTCCAACGAAGAACCCTACTTTGTATGTCCTGGTCATTGTTTTATATTGCCAGTCAGCCTGTTTAGATTATGAAGTCCTTGGGGCTAGGACTATGTCTTATACAGTGCTGAGCACAGATAACAATCAATGACAGCTAGAGAACACCAAACACCATTTTCAAATGTCTCTCAGCTACTGGACATACCAGTAGGCCTATTTAACTATTGCCTTTTCATGCTCATTTCTAGAACTAGACATAAACTTTTCCCAGGGAGCATTTTTCCATCAGCAAATTCCAACTTGCTGAACTCAAAATGTTCTATGGGAATATGCACTTTTGATAAAATTCTGACAGAAACCAGGCAGTTTCCAGTGGAGTCCTCTCACTAGGCAGGTTTCAAAACACATATGGATTCTAGCCAGCTTGAATCCTCTGCAACAGCCCACAGTTCCCAGGGTCCCCAGCTCTGGAGCAGCCCTCCAGCCAGGCTCTCAGAATTCCTAGCTCCAGGGCAGTCCGCTGGGCAGTGCTGCTTCAAATTCAAAGCCAATGACTTCAGTGAGCCTCAGACTGGGCCCTAAATGAGGTATCAGTTATAACTGTTAGTACTAACTCTGTAGCCACAGAGTTTGCTTTAAGCAACCAAGAGGGACAAGGGACAGAAGAGCATTTGATGGGCCTCAGGAAACTCGGAAGACCTTGGATCTCCTCTGCAAAACCTAAGGTGAATCCAACCAGATAGAAAAAGTTCATTGGAAACTTGTGATTAAGTCCAGATGCTTGAGGAGACCAACCTGGAGTCAAGGCCAGATTAGCATTAGAGTTTTGATTCAAATCAGACTTGCACCACTTCTACATCTCTGTCAATGGACTTGCACAGGTGTAAATGAGATCAGAACCTGGCCATAGGTTCTCATACCCATACCTAAAGCTCCAGTATAATATATGTCTGAGTGCATTCTGCACCAAAAAAATATTAAAATTCTGCAAAATTCTGCAAATTTTATTTGACAAATAAATGTGGAGCCTCCAGCATGGCATAGGGGAACACAGATCACTGGCTGCACAGAGGTGGGAGATCACTGTGCAGTGCCCCCCCCCGGGACATGGACTCCGTGGTGAGGCTGCATCCAGTGCTGACACAGTGCAAGGACCAGGCCTGCCCCAGAAACACCCTAGGGCCCTGCCCCTCCATGCCAGTTGCACCAGGTGTGGGCAGGCAGGCTCAGCAAGGCAGGATCCAAGTGCAGAGAGGCTTAGTGCTGGGGGATCCAGGTGTGGGTTGAAAGGGTTCTGTGTGGGGCAATCTGCATGTGGGCAGCTCAGAGAGGGATCTGGGAGTGGAGGGGATCTGGATGCACAGGGGTTTGTTGGGGGGGGGTTCTGGGTGCAGTGGTAATAGGACTCTGCATGGGGGTCCAGGTGAAGGTAGTTGGCACTCAGTGGGGGAGGTCTGGGTTTGGGGGGGGCTCAGTGGGGGGTCGAGATGCTGGGGAAGTAGGGCTCAGTGGGATGGGGATCCAGGTGCAACTGGTTGGGGCTTGGTGGGGATCTCGGTGTGGGTGGCTCATTGGGGTGGTCCAGGTGAGGGGAGTGGGGTTCATCGGGGGGATTCTGACTGTTGGGGATGGGAGGTGAGGCTCATCAGGAAGGTCTGGGTATGAGAGGATCTAGATGCCTGGGGGTTGGGTGGATGGGGGAGCAGTTCCCTGTACAGGGATCCCTCCCCCTGCAGCTGAGGAGCGATGGGTGCAGGAAGTGGGAGGGGGAGTTTGCAGAGCTTTCTGCAGCGGGGGGAGAAATCTGCAGGTGGGTCTGACCTGGCCCCAGATGCCATGCATGAGAAGAGGAAGTCCCATCCTCCCCAGCCCAGCCAGGACTAGCAGCTGAGTCCGGCGCAGGGTAGGATCCACCAGCCGTGTCTTCCTCAGTCCCGCCTCCTGCCCCACAGTGATTTACCTCTCTGCCATCCGCCCTGTGCACTGGAAACATACAACTGGTGATGATCACACGACCGCTCTTGTGGCTTCCCTTTGCTTCCCCATCAGAAAGTCATTTTTTGCCATGGGGAAGCAAAGAAATCTGTGGGGGACATAAATTCTGCACACACGCAGTAGCACAGAAGTCCCCCAGTGGTAATAATAGCAGGCTGTACCCTGGACTCTTCTTAGCCTGGGATATGTCCTCAAGTCAATAGGGAGACCCAAAGGGCTAGTTGCCTTGATCTCTAATCGTCTGCATTCGTTCATCTCCGGTAGTTCTCTTTACTGTCTGTATTCTGTATAGGGAGGCAGTGTGGTGCAGCGGATAGGGCACTGGCTTGGGAGACAGGAGAGCTGGAATATTTTCCTGGCTTAGCTACTGACCTACTATGTAACCTCAGGCAAGTCACTTCACCTCCCTGTGCCTATGTCACCTCCCACTATTTGTCTGTCTTGTCTACTTGGATTTTAAGAGCTTTAGGGCCAGGGCTGCTTCTTACTGTGTGTTTGGACAATGCTTAATGCAATGGGCCTCTCGGTGCTATTGTAATACAAATTATAATAATGTTGAACTCTGTGCAGAGTCCTACCAGGGAAGAAAGGCATTAGAATTGCAGTGAATCAAACTGAAAAGGAGTGAAGATGTTTTTCACATGCAATTTCCTGAAAGAGATTCTTTAGTTTCAGACAGATCTAGGACAAACACCAAGAAACCGCAGGTAATTTGGTCTTATTCTTTGTACTGTTACTATGGGGCTTGTATATTCACACTCTACCCTGTGCCAAAAGAGCCCTTGATTTTTATCTTTTAAAGACTGAAATCCTGGATTTGGAACAGATGAGAAGGTTGCACATTTCTTTAAAACTTAAGTTGATTTAAAGAGGGAAGTTCTGATGTGCTGACAGTCTCTTTAGGGTGGAAGGGGTTGTCCCATCTGTCTCCAAGAACACCAGGAGTCACTCAGTAAAGTAGCTTAATTCTAGACAATGACTGAAGAGGGGCAAACAGACATTTTTTGGCATTTTTTTTCCAAAGTGAGCTGTTCTAGACATTTACCTCTGTATTATTGTTGGGAATTATGTTTGATACCATCCAAAAGTGAGCTTGCTTACCTGGAAATGAAAGGCTTTAACTCAAGCTGCTAACCTGTGTCTTCACTGCTGTTTTAACATGAGTTGGGTAACCCAAAACCATACCTTTTTTGCACTGAAGATCAGTGATACTCAGACTACCACTCACAAGCTGGCTCTTTAATGTGTCTCCTGCAGCTCTTTGTAGCACATGATATTAAAACACTGTGTGATGTAATTATTAACCAACCAAGATGTTTTTACTATTTTTTAACCAATTAAGTGTTCAAATTGCACTGTTATTAATTTATTTACTGTGAGAATATATCTAATCTATCTATCTAGATAGATTAGATATCAGGGATGGGTCTCCTGCAGCATTATGCCCCATAAATCTAGGACATCATGCTAGGAAACCATGATTGTGTATGTGTATAGTACTATAGTAAATGAAACAATGAATTCACATTACTCTGTCTCTTTTGGGTAATGTTGACCGCTAATTTGGCTCCTGAATCACTGAGGTCTGAGTATCACTGCTGTAGATATATCCTTAGGCTTTAAGATCTTGGGGTCAGTGAATGTCTATTTTGTATGCCTCTGTAAAATGCACAGTACTGAATAAACCATATAATAAATAAGTAATGAGCCCTGCCTGGAGCTGATCTGTCTTATCTGTGAATAACATTGGAAACCCTGTCACAGTGACCAATTCAAGAAACTACTAATGGGTAGTTAGCACAGCACAAGGGATATCAAAAATACAGTATTGCTGTGACGATAAATGTGAGTGCTTTCACGTAAATAGAGTAGATTATGTACTGCAGGCTTGTAGGGACTGGTTCAAGTTGGGATAATAAGTTGGTAGTCAGGAGCATTGATAATGATGCTAAACTGATAGTGAGACAGCATGAAAGTCTACCAGCGTTAACTGGTGATGAAAACAGCCTAGGAGTGATTGAGGTCACATTTACAGAGCAGCAATAGGGATTTATAGCTAAAGGGGATTACAGAGAGCACTTGAATGGATCATTATTGCACCTCCTTTTCTAGCCAGCTTCTTAGGTCTTTATTCTAATGATGCACACATGGTACAAAGGGGCATTTTTAAGGTGTTTGGTGCCAAGTAAATTTATCCCCAAATTATTCAATTTCCTGTAGTGGAGAGAGAAAAGCAGCAGCCCGCCAGTTCTCCACCATTGTCTCTTCTAGGGTGTGTCTACACTGCAGTTAAAAAAACCCACAACGACCAGGGGCCGCCCAGCCCGCTCAGCTAAGGGGCTGTTTAATTGTGATGGAGACATTTGGGCTTGGGCTGCAGCTTGGACTCTGGGACCCTCCCACCTTGCAGGATTCTAGAGCTCGGGCTCCAGCTGGCGCCCAAACATCTACTCAGCAAACAAACAGCCCGTTAGCTCCAGTCAGCTGGCACAGGCCAGCTGCAGGTTTTTAACTGCAGTGTAGACATGCTCTAAATGTTAGCTCAGGGATGGGTCTCCCCCCAGCATTATATCCTATAAATCATGCTAGGAACACCATGATTAAGACAAGCAAAATAATCACAATGATTATTTTATTCTTAAAGAATGGAAAATAAAGAGAAAAACAAAACAGAATACAAGTGGTAAACAACAGTTACTTCAAATACAATTTTTTTCTGTCTCTCTCTCTCTGGAGAGTTTTCACCAAGGATTATATCTAAAGAATGGGACCTTTTAGGGAGATGATGACACTCATCTCTAGGTAAGATTAAAATCAAATTATATTTATTCTCAAAACTAGTACTCCTGTCTCAGTGTATCAAGGAGCACTAAAACAACTTATCCATGGAAAAAGGAATGTTAAGGGTTTGTGAATCCTGTTTGGTTTATCCTAGAGAACATACACTTTTATAAATGTGCAAATGTAAGTATCTTAACTAAATCCTGTGAAACCAAAGAAAATATTTAAACTGGTTACTTAAAAGAAGCCATGCAAGGAGCAGTCTTCAGACAAACTAACAAATATTAAGAATCTTACATTCAAATTAAATTACTATTTTTCCTTGGTGTTTACCAGGAATACACAATCTGAAACAATCTAAATAATCTGATGTTTAACAAGAGAAACTGTTGATGCCTTAAATTACAACAGCATTTCAATAGCCCATTAAAATTATTACAAGAAAAAATAAGTTTAATCCCCCAGCAGTAATTCTGCAAACTCCATCTCACTACTGATTCTGGAGTCCTGGTGAGTTCATCATGTTGCAGCAGCAGTGCTGGTCTGTGAGGTGAAGTCACAAAAATACTTAAGCACCTAACCCCAAAATTGCAATGCTTAATCTGTGTTTACACACTTAAATCCCTATTTTGGATTCCACGGGGATTCACAACATTTCTGTTGAACCCTGGAGGTGCCTAAGCTCACTTGGCACCTAATTTTTTTGCAGTACAAAGTTCCCCGTCTTCCATCTAACCCCCAGAATGTTTCACAAACTGGGGAAAATAGGCGGGCAAATGCCTAACTCGTGTGTGGGGCCTGATCCAATAGGCATGCTCGGGGGGGCCCCCTACTAGCCCCTGCATGAGTGCACACATAAAAGAGCCTGGGGTGGGGTGGGGAAAGGTGTCCTTCATAACTTTTAGTCTAATGGCTAGTGTACTCCCCTAGGATGTGGGAGACACCTGATTCAAGTCCCCCCCTCCACTCAGTGAGGAGAAGGGATTTGACTACCACCTCTGAGGTAGGTGCCCTAACTACTGGGCTATGGGATATTTGGGGGGAGGGTGGCTCTTTCAATCTCTCCTCTTGAAGCTGTTCCACTCTAGAAAAGATACTCAAGAGAAGAGATTGAGGGATCCCCCACCCCAGCATCAGAATATCCTACAGCCCAATAGTTAGTGCATCCTCCTGAGAGGTGTCAGATCCCAGTTCAAATCCATTTCCTCAGCAGGTGGAGGGTGGCTTGCACTGGGGGTCTCTCAGGCTCCTGGTGAGTGCCCTAACCACCGGGATAAAATTATGATGGAAGGTCTTCCTCCCTGACCCACCCCCCTGACTCTTGAAAAAATACCTTTAGGGACCTAACTCCAAGTGAGGGTTCACAGCTGAGAATTGCTAGCGGAGAGAGATGTCTATCTCCAAGCGGGGCTTAGCACACAACCCTCTCCATGACATCTCCCATTGGCTAGCTTAGGCAGTTCCTTGCCATGCTGGCTTTTATGGATTGCATTTTAAGGCACTTCTCTTCCCATTCACTGTGCTGGGACCCTAGGCATGTACCTTTGGCTTTGAATCAGTGTGTTCCTCTGATTTTTTTTTTCTCAGTGGCTAAAAGTTAACATCACAATGCCTCAGTACTGCTGTGAATCTAGGCCTGAGTGCCTCTGTTCAGAGAAATGTATACTCTTATATTTTCCTAGGATTCCTGGAGATGGAAGGGACACCTCAATCAGGAAGTTGGCTAGATTCAACTATCAGCCACTGTCACCTTTCATGGGCACAGCACATCCATGGGATGGACAGGGTAGCATCTTCCGCTCATGAATATGCAATCTGCTAATACATATACAGCAGATTGTAATTCAGCTTTATGGGTTATATTGCTTTTGTCTTTCTGGTGGGAATGTCTTAAATGTCAGTAGAGAAAGTTTTAATTTTTTTATTTTATTCAGTTTATCTTCTGAAATATCCTCTTATAGCTCCATCAAGGTTGAACCAGAGTTGATGTTTTGTTTCAAATGAGCTCAAATACTTTTTTATATCAAGGTCATTTTCTTTTAAAATAATCTTTTAAAACAAATGATTCTTAAAGAGGCTTTACATTTAAATTTAATCATTAGTTTACCCCCTCTCCCCACACACACTATTTTCTGTAATCATTGGAGTGGTGATTCTTGAGTTTTGTAAGGAGTTTAAGCATTATCAGTTGACTTTATATTTATTGGAGAATTAATTATAGTCCTATAATCAAATGACTTCCTACATTAGTAACCATGTATAGCATCAAGTGAGGTTGCTATGTTTGTACATAAAACATCTTACTATTCACACAACAATGATATCACAGAGATATTATGTGAAGAGCTTACATTTAAATACAGCTGACTTACAAATAAATATCTCAAAGCAAGCTTATGTCATCTTAATCATTTGAAGAACAACATTTTTCACCTTTAAGGAGAAATATGAGTTAGAAGTAACCAATATCTTCTGTTAAACATTTTCCAATCGTAAATGTTCTCCTTCAAGCTTAAAGAATGAAAGCTTTAGAGTTTATAACTGCAATCAGTTTCAGAAGTACAGTTTCTTTAATTCTTTGTGGGTTTAAAATTAAGGGGTTTTCTCTTATTGAAGATGGGGAGGGGTAATGACTTCTGACTTAATTTAGACCTCTAACGCATCTAAGCATCCTCTTTGAGATATCCTAAATAAAGAATATCCTTGCATTCTCTGACACAACCAGGTCTAAAAAAAAATATCAAAAGAAGTTTGTTTTCTTGATAAAGATCCTGTCTATAAAAAACTGGTGTGTTTTAGAGGGAGGAAGTGTCTTGTTCTTTCTCTGGATTTGACCAAATGCTTCCTGGATTTACAACTCACCTTTTTTTAGTGTATTTACAATGTGCAATTGTAAATATTCTACCTAATATTCTATAGAAGGCATGAATCCATAACTAACACTTATGTATGTCTTTCAAACATAATGTAAAAGAAAATAATATAGAATATTAAAGCAAATCTGAAGTTATAAAGCTGCATTCCACAGTCTGTGTAACATGCTTGGAGGTAATAAATATGGTTTTATGTTTCAGTACGACATCCTATTTGACATTTTTTGGTGCTTGTCACTGGTTGACAAAAACCAGAGATTTTCCAGGAAAGCCCTTAATTTCATTTAATTAAATAAGCAAGCAAAAATATAAGCATGTGAGCTGTCAGTCTCTAAGCATCATGTGTATAAAAGTGTTTATGTATCTCTTAAAATTCAGTAAAGGCAAAGATATGCTTGTAATAATAATAAAAAATGTAGTAAACATTTTTGCTTCAATACTGAAGTCTACTCCTCACATGCAGGATGACTATACTTGCACCATCTTCACTGTACTGTACAGTTTGTATAACAAAATAACTACACTGCTCGTTTACACCTAAAACCTACATTAAAATAATAATGTTTTTCTTTTAACCCTCAAAATCACAAAAGTTTATAATTAAGCATCTAATCTTCAATTCTCCAGGTATATTTAATGGAGACTTTCCTTTGGCTTCTGATTTTTTGTTAATAGCAGGCTGCTAAGAGGGTTGCTGACGGGAATTTAAACAGACTATTTCTACTGAATCTTGACTCGAGCTCTCATTGTTTTCTGTACAGTAGTGAAAATATGAGACCCAGACTAGAATTTTCCTACAAAGCTGTTAGTTAGATATCTCCTATCCCCAAAGAAGTGTCTGTCCGTTATAACCATCTCCATTACAAATTACTTTATTGGCCTGACAGTTGAACACAAATATTTTTCAATATCCTTCTCCTTCCTATATAGTTGCCACTGAAGGGTCCCTTTGATTTAAGAATATTGAAATGCAGGTAATCCTTTCTACACCCAGTCACCTTATGCTAACTGCCACATTTTTTTTCCAGCAAGAAATCTGCTCTTATCACTTTTCAGCTCTCTCTCTCTCTCACACACACACACCCCTCTCTTTCAGGACCTGCACTGGTCCCACCGGAAAAAAATACTAAGTATGATTGGAAGTTTCATGGAAGTCATCTAACACCCATTGGGTGGATCTACAGGAAGCTAGCACAGTCAAAAGAATCCTCGGTGTTGGACTGAGATGTTAAAATCATGATGATGTAAGCATTGACATTGCACACAGGTAAAAAAGCCGAATATTCTCAAACTTGGGTGCCCAAAGTTAAGCACATAAATCCACATTTGGGAGCCTAAATAAGTAGCCTTTTTCCCCCCCAAAGGTGCTGAGTCTTTCTGAACTCTAACACAATAACCTTTTCACATCTGGCTGTCATTTGGGAGGGTCTGGCTTGATATATTTAATGTTACAATTAAACAGCTTTAGTGCAGGAATAATGGACAGGCAAAAATTGTCGCCATTCTGCCCAGCATAACATCTCATGGGCTGTATGCTCATGAACATTTTGTAACATGGCCAATTAATTTGTGGTGATAATATTTAACAAAGGATGACTTTGCCAGCTGGACAGCAGAGATATTCCCTCTTTTCCCCAGCTAGTACCATGAGGTCTTTATCATCTCAAACAACTACCAGAAAGAAGCAGATGGGACATCTCTTTAATATCTTATCTGAAGGATAACATCTCTCAGGAGAGCAACTGCCCCCCTAATATTGATCCATAGCTTAGAGATACAGCTCCCAATGTGGGATTCTAGTTGAATGCCCTAATTAAAGGTCTTTTGGCTGCCACTTATTTTTGTGTGCAGCTTTGTAGCTAGATAAATGATATTAAAAAAAATGACAGGATTTTATAGAACAGGCCCCCTCTGTCTGCCTAATGATATGTCTCTTTCTTCTCGTTCCCATGGAGTCACTTTTTTCAAACATGTGTGCTGCAGTTTCATTCCGCAGTGTTCTTTGTACCACCCAGGGCCTGATTCTTTCTGCTTGCTGGTGGTAACAGGTGTAACACTGAGGGCCAGACTGTGAGTGCCCCTTGAATGGGTGGACTGGGGCCATTCCAATTTGCAAACTCTGAGGAGGACTGCTCACTCCTGCTCTCCACCTGAAGAGCCAGATGCTGAAAAGGAGGAGGGCAGAAGGCAGGTAGCTGTTGATGGTGAACATAGCACACATCCCTGATTATAAACAGACGTGTGCATACAGCTGGACCCACGATCGCTGGATGATTCTGTTGCATAGAGAAAAAATAAAAATATAATAACCACTATATAACAGCTGATTCAACATAGGCAAGTTACATACGTTTTCTTGAGAAACTAACTGCAAGCTTCCATAAACAGATTCAACACCCTGCTCAATACATTCAAATACATCACATCTGTCCTTTGGAATTTGATGTCATAGATGTAACCAGCTAAGAAGAGAGCCCTTCCTTGCATACATGCTACCGTGGTTACAGACTCTCCCTTCCTTGGATAAAGGCCTGCTACTAGGGATTGGTGGTCTATGAGCAGTGTAAATTTTCTGCCATATACACACTGGTTGAATTTTTTTTCACACCACATACCAGATTTAAAGCTTTCTTGTCTATAGAATCATAGAATCATAGAATCTCAGGGTTGGAAGGGACCTCAGGAGGTCATCTAGTCCAACCCCCTGCTCAAAGCAGGACCAAACCCAACTAAATCATCCCAGCCAGGGCTTTGTCAAGCCTGACCTTAAAAACCTCTAAGGAAGGAGATTCCACCATCTCCCTAGGTAACCCATTCCAGTTCTTCACCACCCTACTAGTGAAAAAGGTTTTCCTAATATCCAACCTAAACCTCCCCCTCTGCAACTTGAGACCATTACTCCTTGTTCTGTCATCTTCTACCACTGAGAACAGTCTAGATCCATACTCTTTGGAACCCCCTTTCAGGTAGTTGAAAGAAGCTATCAAATCCCCCCTCATTCTTCTCTTCTGCAGACTAAACAATCCCAGTTCTCTCAGCCTCTCCTCATAAGTCATGTGCTCCAGCCCCCTAATCATTTTTGTTGCCCTCCGCTGGACTCTCTCCAATTTATCCACATCCTTCTTGTAGTGTGGGGCCCAAAACTGGACACAGTACTCCAAATGAGGCCTCACCAGTGCTGAGTAGAGGGGAATGATCACATCCCTCGATCTGCTGGAAATGCCCCTACTTATACAACCCAAAATGCCATTCGCCTTCTTGGCAACAAGGGCACACTGTTGACTCATATTCAGCTTTTCGTCCACCATAACCCCTAGGTCCTTTTCTGCAGAACTGCTGCCCAGCCATTCGGTCCCTAGTCTGTAGCAGTGCATGGGATTCTTCCGTCCTAAGTGCAGGACTCTGCACTTGTCCTTGTTGAACCTCATCATATTTCTTTTGGCCCAATCCTCTAATTTGTCTAGGTCCCTCTGTATCCTAGCCCTACCCTCCAGTGTATCAACCACTCCTCCCAGTTTAGTGTCATCTGTAAACTTGCTAAGGGTGCAGTCCACACCATCCTCCAGATCGTTAATGAAGATATTGAATAAAACCGGCCCCAGCACCGACCCTTGGGGCACTCCACTTGATACCGGCTGCCAACTAGACATGGAACCATTGATCACTACCCGTTGAGCCCGACCATCTAGCCAGTTTTCTATCCACCTTACCGTCCATTCATCCAGCCCATACTTCTTTAACTTGCTGGCAAGAATACTGTGGGAGACTGTATCAAAAGCTTTGCTAAAGTCCAGAAATAGTACATCCACTGCTTTCCCCTCATCCACAGAGCCGGTTATCTCGTCATAGAAGGCAATTAGGTTAGTCAGGCATGACTTGCCCTTGGTGAATCCATGCTGACTGTTCCTGATCACTTTCCCCTCCTTTAAGTGGTTCAGGATTGATTCCTTGAGGACCTGTTCCATGATTTTTCCAGGGACTGAGGTGAGACTAACTGGCCTGTAGTTCCCTGGATCTTCCTTCTTCCCTTTTTTAAAGATGGGCACTACATTAGCTTTTTTCCAGTCATCCGGGACCTCCCCCGATCACCATGATTTTTCAAAAATAATGGCCAATGGCTCTGCAATCTCATCGGCCAACTCCTTTAGCACCCTCGGATGCAGCGCATCCGGCCCCATGGACTTGTGCTCGTCCAGCTTTCCTAAATAGCCCCGAACTACTTCTTTCTCCACAGAGAGCTGGTCACCTCCTCCCCATACCGTGCTGCAGAGTGCAGCTGTCTGGGAGCTGACCTTGTCTGTGAAGACAGAGGCAAAAAAAGCATTGAGTACACTAGCTTTCTCCACATCCTCTGTCGCTAGGTTCCCTCCCTCATTCAGCAAGGGGCCCACACTTTCCTTGACTTTCTTCCTGTTGCTAACATACCTAAAGAAACCCTTCTTGTTACTCCTAACATCTCCGGCTAGCTGCAACTCCAAGTGTGATTTGGCCTTCCTGATTTCACACCTGCATGCCTGAACAATACTTTTATACTCCTCCCTGGTTATTTGTCCAATCTTCCACTTCTTGTAAGCTGTTCTTTTGTGTTTAAGACAAGCAAGGATTTCACTGTTAAGCCAAGCTGGTCGCCTGCCATATTTACTTTTCTTCCTACACATCGGGATGGTTTGTTCCTGCAACCTCAATAAGGTTTCTTTGAAATACAGGCAGCTTTCCTCGACTCCTTTCCCCGTCATGTTATTCTCCCAGGGGACCTTGCCCATCAGTTCCCTGAGGGAGTCGAAGTCTGCTTTTCTGAAGTCCAGGGTCTCTGTTCTACTGCTTTCCCTTTTTCCTTGTGTCAGGATCCTGAACTCGACCATCTCATGGTCACTGCCTCCCAGGTTCCCATCCACTATTGCTTCCTCTACTATTTCTTCCCTGTTTGTGAGCAGCAGGTCAAGAAGAGCTCTGCCCCTAGTTGGTTCCTCCAGCACTTGCACCAGGAAATTGTCCCCTACACTTTCCAGAAACTTCCTAGATTGTCTGTGCACTGCTGTATTGCTCTCCCAGCAGATATCGGGGTGATTAAAGTCACCCATGAGAACCAGGGCCTGTGATCTAGCAACTTCTGTTAGTTGCTGGAAGAAAGTCTCGTCCACCTCATCCCCCTGGTCCAGTGGTCTGTAGCAGACTCCCACCACGACATTACCCTTGTTGTTCATACTTCTAAATTTAATCCAGAGACACTCAGGTTTTTCTGCAGTTTCATACTGGAGCTCTGAGCAGTCATACTGCTCTCTTATGTACAATGCAACTCCCCCACCTTTTCTGCCCTGCCTATCCTTCCTGAACAGTTTATATCCATCCATGACAGTACTCCAATCATGTGAGTTATCCCACCAAGTCTCTGTTATTCCAATTACATCATAATTCCCTGATGTGCATAGTTGCATTCTGCCACTGAGAGAGATCTGGAGGCAATATGGGTCTCTCACTGCCATCTGGCACTGCGTAATAACTATCCCCATTCCATGTGAGGAAGCATCACATGCTAACTTGGTAGGCAAGGTTGGGTTAAAGTGTGTAAATACACTATCTGTGACCAATTGTTTTACTTCCAGGAAGGCTTTGACACTCACATAACGAAACCCACTTTTAACCAATCTGCAGTAAACAGTTCAGCAGATGCAATACAGTTGCCCGGTTTGGTACAAATCATAGAATCATAGAATATTAGGGTTGGAAGAGACCTCAAGAGGTCATCTAATCTAACCCTCTGCTCAAAGCAGGACCAACACCAACTAAATCATCCCAGTCAGGGCTTTGTCAAGCCGGGCCTTTTAAAAACCTCTAAGGATAGAGATTCCACCACCTCCCTAGTGCTTCACCACACTCCTAGTGAAATAGGGTTTCCTTATATCCAACCTAGACCTCCTACCCTGCAACTTGAGACCATTGCTCCTTGTTCTGTTATCTGCCACCACTGAAAACAGCCTAGGTCCATCCTCTTTGGGACCCCCCGCTTCGGGTAATTGAAGGCTGCTATCAAATTCCCCCTCACTCTTCTCTGCTGCAGACTAAACAACCCCAGTTCCCTCAGCTTCTCCTTGTAAGTCATGATCTCCAGCCCCCTAATCATTTTGGTTGTCCTCCGCTGGACTCTCTCTAATTTGTCCACATCCTTTCTGTAGCGGGGGCCCCAAACTGGACACAATACTCCAGATGTGGCCTCACCAATGCCGAATAGAGGGGAATAATCACTTCCCTTGATCTGCTGGCAATGCTACTACTAATCTACTAATGCAGCCCAATATGCCATTAGCCTTCTTGGCAAAAAGGGCACACTGATGACTCATATCCAGCTTCTCATCCACTGTAATCCCCAGGTCCTCTTCTGCAGAACTGCCGCTTAGCCAGTCAGTCCCCAGCCTGTAGCAGTGTATGGGATTCTTCCTTCCTAAGTGCAGGAATTTGCACTTGTCCTTGTTGAATCTCATCAGATTTATTTTAGCCCAATCCTCAAATTTGTCTAGGTCACTCTGGACCCTATCCCTCTCCCCCCAGCTTAGTGTCATCTGCAAACTTGCTGAGGGTCCAATCCATCCCATCATCCAGATCATTAATAAAGATGTTGAACAAAACTGGCCCCAGGACCAACCCCTGGGGCACTCTGCTTGATACTGGCTGCCAATTAGGCATCGAGCCGATGATCGCTACCTATTGAGCCCGACGACCTAGCCAGCTTTCTATCCACCTTATAGTCCATTCATCCAATCCAGGGGTTCCCAAACTTGGTTCATGGCTTGTTCAGGGCAAGCCCCTGGCGGGCCGCGAGATGCTTTGTTTACCTAAGTGTCCACAGGTACGGCCACTCGCAGCTCCCAGTGCCCGCCGTTTGCTGTTCCCGGTGAATGGGAGCTGTGGGAAGTGGTGGCCCGGCCCGTGCTGCTTCCTGCAGCTCTCATTGGCTGGGAACAGCGAACTGCGGCCACTGGGAACTTCGAGCGGCCATACCTTCGGATGCTTAGGTAAACAAAGTGGCTTGCGGCCCACCAGGGGCTTACCCTGAACAAGCCGTGAACCAAGTTTGGGAACCTCTGATCCAATCCATACTTTTTTAACTTGCTGGCAAGAATACTGTGGGAGACCGTATCAAAAGCTTTACTAAAGTAAAGATGTATCACGTCCACTGCTTTCTCCATATCAACAGAGCGAGTTATTTCATCATAGAAGGCAATCAGGTTGGTCAGGCATGACTTGCCCTTGGCAAATCCATGTTGACTGTTCCTGATCACCTTCCTCTTCTCCAAGTGCTTCAAAATGGTTTCCTTGAGTACCTGCCCCATGATTTTTCCAGAGACTGAGGTGAGGCTGACTGGTCTGTAGTTCCCCGGGTTCTCCTTCTTCCCTTTTTTAAAGATGGGCACTATATTTGCCTTTTTCCAAAAATCTGGGACCTCCCCCGATCGCCACAAATTTTCAAAGATAATAGCCAATGGCTCTGCAATCACTTCAGCCAATTTCCTCAGCACCATCAGATGCATTAGAACTGGACCCAAGGACTTGTGCACATCCAGCTTTTCTAAATAGTCCTTAACCTGTTCTTTCACCATTGAAGGCTGCTCACCTCCTCCCCATACTGTGTTGCCCAGGACAGCAGCGTGGGAGCTGACCTTGTCTGTGAAGACCGAGGCAAAAAAAGCATTGAGTACTTCAGCTTTTTTCACATCATCTGTCACTAGGTTGCATTCCCCATTCATTAAGGGTCCCACACTTTCCCTGACCTTTTTCTTGTTGCTAACATATCTGTAGAAACCCTTCTTGTTACCCTTCACATCCCTTGCTAGTTGTGTGCTCCAATTCCAGTTGTGTTTTGGCCTTCCTGATTACATCCCTGCATGCTTGAGCAATATTTGTATACTCCTCCCTAGTCATCGGGGCGGCTCTAGCGATTTCGCTGCCCCAAGCATGGCGGCACGCCGCGGGGGACGCTCTGCTGGTCACCGGTCTCGCGGCTCCGGTGGACCTCCCGCAGACGTGCTTGCAGAGGGTCCGCTGGTCGCCTGCGGGAGGTCCACCGGAGCCACGGGACCAGCGGACCCTCTGCAGGCACGTCTGCGGGAGGTCCACCGGAGCTGCCTGCTGCCCTCCCGGCGACCGGCAGAGAGCCCCCCGCAGCATGCTGCCCCAAGCACGCACTTGGCGTGCTGGGGTCTGGAGCCACCCCTGTTAGTCATCTGTCCAAGTTTCCACTTCTTGTAAGCTTCCTTTTTGTGTTTAAGTTCACCAAAGATTTCACCATTAGCCAAGCTGGTCGTCTGCCATATTTGCTATTCTTTCTGCACATTGGGGTGGTTTGTTCCCGCACCCTCATTAAGGCTTCTCTAAAATACAGCCAGCTTTCCTGGACTCCTTACTCCCTCATATTAGCCTCCCAGGGAATCCTGCCCATCAATTCCCTAAGGGAGTCAAAATCTGCCTTTCTGAAGTCCTGGGTCCATATTTTGCTACTCTCCTTTCTTTCTTTTGTGAGGATCCTGAACTCAAACATCTCATGGTCACTACTGCCCAGGTTGCCACCCACTTCTACTTCCCCTGTTTGTAAGCAGCAAGTCAAGAGGAGAACGCCCCCTGGTTGGTTCCTCCAGTAGCTGCACCAGGAACGTGTCCCCAACACTCTCCAAAAACTTCCTGGATTGTCTGTGCACTGCTATATTGCCCTCCCAGCAGATGTCAGGGTGATCAAAGTCCCCCATTAGAACCAGGGCCTGTGTTCTGAAAACTTCAGTTAATTGTCCGAAGAAAGCCTTGTCTATCTTATCCTCCTGGTCTGGTAGTCTATAGCACATGCCGACCATGACATCACCCTTGTTGCTCTCGTTTCTAAACTTAACCCAAAGACTCTCAGCAGGCTTTTCTTCAGTTTCATACTGGAGCTCTGAGCAATCATACCACTCTCTTACATACAGTGCAACTCCTTCACCTTTCCTCCTGGGCTATAGTTAATGGGCTATAGTAGCTGATAAACCCTAGAAATGATCTAAGTTGTGACACATCGTTTGGTGGTGGAGCTTCCAGGACTGCTTTAATCTTCTCCTGAGATTTATGAAGGCTTGGTCATCAGTAACATGCCCACAATAAGCTACTGAGTCCTTGAAAAATTCACATTTTATCCAATTAGCTCGTAACCTGTATTATTCTAGATGTTTTAATACCCTTTTCAGGGTGTCCAGATTTCTTCATCATTTCCACCAGTGACAATAATGTCATCCAGATAACACTGTTCTCAGGGTACCTTGCAAAACTTAAAATCTCCACGCACCCTTACTGCACCACACTTTTTTCCCAATTGGAACAGTAGGACTTCCTCATTTGCTCCAAGCCACTCTTGAAAGTATGCCCTCCCTTTCCAGACATTGCAATTCTGCATCTACCTTTGAGCAGACACTGTAAGGGACAGATCAAGCTTTGTGAAACTTGGGCTATGCCTTCTCATCTAGGATCATTTTAGCCTACATGTGTGTTAGAGTTCCTATGCCATACTTGAATATTCCTGATGCCTGACTTGGTATCCCTCCCATCTGTTGTTTGACTGTTCTAGTGGAGTCTGTTGAAAGTGATGACACCATCGTTTCCAATCCAGAGGAACCTCGCTTAACCATTCACGGCCTCATATGGCCAGTCCCCCTTTCTCAATAACATATATATCTAATAGACACCTGCTTATTATTTTCAATTCACTTGCATCACTTCAATTGGCACTATTTTACTCCCATGTAAGTTTTTAGTATTCTTAAAAAGTTTTCTTGTATTCTGAACCTGAGATAACAGACATCATGGAACCTGTGTCCAATTCCATTTTAATAAATTTTCCCACCACTGAATTGTCATTTTTGTTCACATTCTAAATATCACAGGCTGGCTACTACACTCTCACAGTCTGTGTCACTACTGCCTCTGTCTGCATAATGTACATTGATATTCCTTTTTCTATACCCTATGTTGGTCTCTTCCTTATTTCAACAAATCAATTGCATATGACCTTTATTATTACAACTTCTGCAATATGCATCTTTAAATCAGCAATCAGAAGGCGCGTGGAACCCTTTTCCACACTGATAAAATATGTCTGCTGAGTGGACCGACTCTTGCCTTGGGTTACAGATAGATAGTTTATGTATTCCTACTTCTGTTTTAGTGCTGGTATGAAATTCTATTGTATCTCATGCTGCAGTTTCCATCACTACTCGAATTTCTACTACGCGTTTAAAGGGGAAATCTTCCTCAGTTAAGATCCTCTTCTGTCTGTTTTCATTAAGCAGTCCACACACACACATCTGTCTCTTAGGGCCTCGTTAAGCTCATCCTTAAAAGCACAGTGTCCTGATAATCTTTTTAACTCTGTTGCAAAGGAAGAAATAGATTCACCCTCAAACTGATTCTGCTCATGAAACCTGAAGCTTTCTGCTATAGTCAGGAGCTTGGGTGACAAGTGCTGTTCAACAATTGGCACTATCTTTTTAAAGGTTTTCCTGGCTGGCTTCTCTAGGGGGTTCAGACTGTGTACTAAACTCTGTTTTTCCTCCTAGTAAAACTGATACATGTTTTCCTGGGGGAATTTCATTTACTTCAAAATACTGCTCCCGCCTCTATATATGTAGGCCAGACCCCCATGGCACTGTTGAAGGCCTCCTTTTTTCCAATATAGCTTGCCATTTCACCTCACTGCTGTTATATTTAGTAGTTCAGAATATCACAGTTGTAAGCAGATTCCTCTTCCCCCTGGGGACTGCAAGCAGTGCCACCAGTTGTTTAGCTACTCTGATGTATAGAAGGTTCTTGAGATTCCCACTCTCGTTGCCAATTGTTGTGTGTTGTGGACAGCATAAATCCCTCATTATAAACAGAGACATGTGCTGGCTCTCTCTTGCATAGAGAAAAGAAGAAAAACATAGTAACCCTCTATATAACAGCAGATTCAACAAGCAATTGCTTGAGAAACTGTAAGTGCAAATTCACACAAACAGATTGAACGCTGCTTAGTACATTCAAATGCCTCAAAAGGGTCATGGCCCAGCTTCCTCCCTTCCCACTGCACAGAGAGGTGCTATCTACTCCATCCTAATGACTAGGATACACTGTGCACTCCACTCCCCATGTGTGCACAGAGAAGCCCTGGGAGAGAGCATACCTGCTTGAGGCATGACCTACCCAGTCTCCCTCACAGGGATGGTGTGACTGTATATTGCCCTTATGTAGGGACTTGGGAGTAGGCTTACCACCTAGCCAGTATTTGACTGGCCTGGCTGTTTTTTGTTTTTTTGTTTGTGTGTGTGGGGGGGGTGGTTGTGCATTATGGATTTGCCAGTTGCCAGAAAAAAAAATTAATCTGCCAATTTTATTTTGTTCTTTTTTTACATGGGTCTAAAGATTCGCATTATTATCACAATGCACTGGGATAACTATTTTTAAAAGTTTCTGTGACAAGCTAAAGATGCTGCACTGTTCCCACTTCTGCAGTTTAAGCAATAACAGATCAAAACTGTTGAAAATACAGCAGCTGTCTGCTCACCAGCACGCAAGCACACCGTGCGTATGTGCCATAGAGGGTTTGAGTCATGCAAGAGTGATGATGAGACATGTGATGTTATCAATATTATCCATATGTGTTATCTCGGTAGATATTATAAGTGGCTGTTAAAGGGAGGGATTGTGGAGTTGCCTTGTTGGTGGTTGGGGTGCAATGGACTTGCCTTGTGGGGGGAAGGGTGCTTTTTTGCATTTCAAACCCTACCTGAGTTTGTGGACATACTGTCTGCTTCCCAACTTTGAGCCTTAACGGGGAAAACCATCTATCTTTCCATGGGAGGATGAATGTTACTTGGTCAATAGCTAGGAGGTGGCCTGGACTTAGCAATGCTATTCTCAGTACCTCTCTCTCTACTATGCGAGTTAACAGAGACGGAGAACAGCGTGCACAATGCAGAGAGGGGAGAAAAGGAAACTCTTCCCCTGGCTTTGGATCTCTTGGTGATGGGGAGAGAAAGGCAGAGGGGATTGACTCATTCAAAAGTAAAAAGCACAGGAGCTGGGGGGAATGAGAAATTGAAGAACCAGGTGTTAGGTCCTGGCTAAAGGTAGGCAAGACTAGTGACTAGAGATCAGTAGGCTGTATCAGTATCAGGGTCAAGAGTCAGAACCAAAGTTACATCGAAGGGCAGAACTGGCAACAGTTCAGGGATTAGGCCATGAGTCAGTGCTGGATATCAGGATCCGTGTAGGTGTTCCAGGCTTCAAGCGGGAGTCAAGATCCAAGTCAGAGCTGAAGTCAATATTGGGAGTTCAGGAACAGAGAATGCAGGTTGTTATGACAATTAGCTAGTGATCTGCATTGTTGCCTGTACACTTCCTTGAGTTTTTAGCAGGTGGGGAGCTGATCATAAGGCTGCTGTCCTTTGAGCCTCTTGAGGATCTGTGGCTTGTGTCTGCAGCAGGTCATGGGTAGGGGAGCATGAGTTGGTTATAGGTGGCACTGCAGAGGTGTTTGCTGCCAAGTAACTCTTTAGGCCTTTACCTCTCCCAACCCAAGTTTGTCTGGTTAGGCTACTTGGAAGACTGCCATAAGGTCAGGGGCATGGACTCAGGATGATTGCCAGGATTGCTCTTGTGATAGCCATAGCCCTTCCAGTCCATCATGTATCAGTGGAAGCCATTTTGAGTCAAGTACCTTATGGACCTCATACTTGTCATAACGCTGGACCTGCACTGGGGGATAAGTGGTTGTGATTGATGTATGACTTCAGTAAAGAAACATAAAATAGTGGATGTTCCTTGAACGATCTGCGTAGTTGGAGCTGAACAGTCATCTGATTGATTGATTATGGGCTGTGATACCAGTGATCCAGTTTGTAACAGCCGTTTCATGCGGAATTATTGTGTGGAAAGCCACACTTCCTGTCCCAAAGCAAATGAAGGGCCTTCCCCAGGCTGATGTTCCGTGCATTGCTTGTAGTCCTTGGCATTTTCAAGATGTTGGACTTCGTGGATTTGCTAGCCCTAGTTGGAAGCAGCAATGTTCAAAGAGATGGTGGGTACAGCTGGGTGGACACAGCAAGTGGCACCAAAAGTTCATGTTAAATGGTCCACATTGTTATAGGCTAACTCTGCTTGGGGCAGAAGGGCCGACCAATTATTCTGGTGGTAATTTGTAAAGCCTGACTTACTCTCTGACTGGCCATCCATTTGTGAATGGTAACCAGAGGACATATAAGCATGGACCCCGAGAAACCATATTGTTCCATGCCAAAATCATGACACAGATTTGTGCACGTTGGTCAGACATGATCTGTTTTGAGAGTCCATGGAGATGAATGACATGTATCACAAGGTGCTGGGCCATTTCTTTTGTGGAAGGCAGATGCATGATGTGAGCAAAGTGGCCCATTTAAATTGATCTTTCACTGTGAGGACACATGAAACACAGAGATCTCAATTATAAAATGAAGGGTAATGGCTGCCCAGGGCTTAGTGTTTCTGCCGACATTAATGTGCCAAGAGGCTTTGCACACAGCTTCCTGGTGGAAGCGCCTAGCTCACAGGAGAACAGTTGGGGGCCACATCTTTGGTAAAAGATTGTGCATATTGCAATACAGGTTGCATCTCTCTCAACAGCAAAGGCTTGCATTGTGTCAGGATGGATTAGCATTGGAGCACTGGTGAAGGCCAACTTGAGTTGGTCAAATGCTTGGTAAGCCTGCAGAGACCAGGTGAAGGAGGAATGCTTCTGGAGAAGTGCTGTCAGTTGGACTGTCTTGTCCCAATACCTAGGAATAAAGTACCTATAAAAATTAACAAACCCCAGGAAGCGTTACAGTTACTTGATGCCACCCAGGTCTGAAGAAGGGGAAGCAGCAAAGAATCCTGTGGCACCTTATAGACTAACAGAAGTTTTGCAGCATGAGCTTTCGTGGGTGAATACCCACTTCTTCGGATGCAAGCAGTGGAAATTTCCAGGGAGAGGTGTGTATATATAAGCAAGCAAGAAGCAAGCTAGAGATAACGAGGTTAGATCAATCAGGGAGGATGGGGCCCTGTTCCAGCAGCTGAGGTGTGAAAACCAAGGGAGGAGAAACTGGTTCTGTAATTGGCAAGCCATTCACAGTCTTTGTTTAGTCCTAAGCTGATGGTGTTAAATTTGCAGATGAACTGGAGCTCAGCAGTTTCTCTTTGAAGTCTGGTCCTAAAGTTTTTTTGTTGTAGGATGGCCACCTTAAAATCTGCTATTGTGTGGCCAGGGAGGTTGAAGTGTTCTCCTACAGGTTTTTGTATATTGCCATTCCTAATGTCTGATTTGTGTCCATTTATCCTTTTCCTTAGAGACTGTCCAGTTTGGCCGATGTACATAGCAGAGGGGCATTGCTGGCATATGATGGCATATATTACATTGGTGGACGTGCAGGTGAATGAACCAGTGATGGTGTGGCTGATCTGGTTAGGTCCTGTGATGGTGTTGCTGGTGTAGATATGTGGGCAGAGTTGGCATCGAGGTTTGTTGCATGGGTTGGTTCCTGAGCTAGAGTTACTATGGTGCGGTGTGCAGTTGTTGGTGAGAATATGCTTCAGGTTGGCAGGTTGTCTGTGGGCGAGGACTGGCCTGCCACCCAAGGCCTGTGAAAGTGTGGGATCATTGTCCAGGATGGGTTGTAGATCCCTGATGATGCGTTGGAGGGGTTTGGATGCGTTGAGGAAGGGGACAGGATGTAACTTGAACCCTATGGAGTTGTACTTCTTGGGCTTTGTGTATAGGCTTTGTGTTATCATAGCTGATGTTGGACTGACTGAACGTGTTGAATGTGCTACCCAGGGCTCTCAGAGAAGATAAGTATGTCATGTCATAATCTACCTTGACAATATATTGATCTAGTGTGTCATGAAACTCCTCATTCATGAAGTGCAGTGATGTTGCTGGGATGTTGGTAATTTTGTTTGGTCTTACCAAGTACTCATTGTGGCTGTACGGTTTGAAAGGCCTTTTTCCACTCATCCACCTGCATGGAACCACACCAGATTGTAGGCTTCTCAGGTCAAGCTTGGTAAACACCTAGGCTAATCATACATGAGCCAACAATTCCAGAATGAGTGGGAGAGGGCATCTGTTTCTAATGGGTACCCAGTCATCCACACACAAACATAGGATCCCATCTTTCTTTTTTAATGAAAAAAAGTCCCAGCGGAGGGATGGATAAATCCAGTGCTTAATTTGTGCTGGAGCTTGCCAGGACTCAGCCCCGGCACCTCTAGGCTTGACAGTTCATAACAATGGCACCTTTGGGCTTGTCACATCAGTTATGAAAGTAAAAAAAATTTGCTTGAGCCCTGACACCTCTTTCATTACAAATTAAGCACTGGATAGATCCCTTGGCCAAATACTTTTAGAGATGAAAGTGTAGTGTGGTCAAATATGGCTCCAGCATTGCATAACTGTGGTTGAAAGGTATCTTGGTCCCAGATTGAAGCTCCATTGGGCAGTCATGGTCATGGTGGGGTGGTAGTGTGTTGACATTCTTCTTTTCAAAGAAATCCATGTAATCAATGTACTTGGTGGGAAGGGCAGGAGTGAATTCTTCTGGTGGTCCCAGCTGGCCACAGCCTGGACCTGAAGACTTCTGGGTAGTGATAGGACTTGGGCTGTAGGGGTGTGTATTGAACAGAAGAACGGCCATACTGGGTTAGACCAAAGGTCCATGTAGCCCAGTATCTTGTCTTTTGACAGTGGCCAAGGCCAGGTGCTCAGAGGGAATGAACAGAGAAGGTGATCCATCCCCTGTTGCCTATTCCCAGCTTCTGGCAAACAGAGGCTAGGGACACCATCCCTGCCCATCCTGGCTAATAGCCATTGATGAATTTATCTATCCTCCTTTACTTTATCTAGTTATTCTTTTTTGAACCCTGTTATAGTCTTGGCCTTCACAGCAACCTCTGGCAAAGAGGTTCCACAGTTTGACAGTGTGATGTGTAAAGAAATACTTCCTTTGTTTTAAATCTGCTGCCTATTAATTTCATTTGATGACCCCTAGTTCTTGTATTATGAGGAGAAATAACACTTACTTATTTACTTTCTCCACATCAGTCATGATTTATAGACCTCTATTATATCCCCCCTTAGTTGTCTCTTTTCCAAACTGAAAAGTCCCAATCTTATTAATCTCTCCTCATGTTCCATATGCCTAATCATTTTTCATACCTTTCTCTGAACATTTTCCAATCCCAATATATCTTTTTTGAGATCGGGCAACCACATCTGTATGCAGTATTCAAGATGGGGCTGCGAGAATCGGCATGGGCCAAGGGATGTGCTGGCTGCCACACAAAAAAAGGGGGGAGGGGGAGGAAATGACAAGACAGGGAATCTACCAGGCAATCTGAAAACTGATGGAATGGGGAGGATAAAGTCACCTGAACCCGTTGGGAATGATGCTGAAAAAAAAGTGCAGTAGGGGAAACCAGATACCAAGGTGACTGGTTGTGTTCTATGCAGGTTCTTTTACTGCATCCAAGATAAATAGAGAAGGGGGGGGGCAATTATAAAGAAGGGAGGTTGGTGGGAGTAGTTAAATCTTGGGGATGGACAAAAAGCGCTAACAGAATGGGAAAACAAACTAAGATTGGGGGAGGGGTCTAAAACACTGGGGGGGGGGCATTTTCCACACTGTGTCCCTGATTGCAGCCCTGATTTCTTCACTTACTAGTAATTGACAGTTTGTCTTTTTTCTTCTGAATTCTTTTTCTTTGAAGTCTAATTCTCCCACTAATGTTAAGCTCACATACTCAGGGGACCAACCTGAATAGGGTGTCTTAATTTCATGTCTTTATTCAGAACTACATCATGTGGTATGAGTCAGCATTCTCTCTGAGTTTCAAGTTATCTCAAAGCATAACCACCACCATTGATCTGACTGGCAAGAGCACAAGATATGCAAAGAATTACCGTACAGGGTTTGAATGTGCCTCAGGACTGACAGGGTAATGTGACTGTCATTATTGGCAACTCTAATGATTTTATCACAAATCTTGCAATACTTGTGTTTTTTTTAATAACGTCCCAGCTCCTGGAGGCATGTTATTGCAGCTTTGATTGAAATCAAAGCTAAGTTTATAGAGCCTCTAGGCAATGAGTAACTTGAAAACTGGGCACCCAAAGGTCTCAGTCAGGTGCCTAATAAAAAGAACCCAAGATAAACAAAAAACAAACCCGTGAGTTTTGAAATTAGGGTTGTCAGACCTGTTGTGTGGCCAGAATGGATAATATGGAGCACTTGCCTATACTGGGCTGTTTTGTAGTAAGATGGGACATTCTTCTCCCGGTTATGCTATGAGTTATTGGGTCACAAACTTTGGGAGTGGGGACACCTCCACCCCCTGAAAACACTCAAACTGCTATCTGGATGAGTGGTGGTTCTTGTATCCGACATACTGCTTGTAGTTATTTCTTTGCTTACTCCTCCAGGACCAAACTTTACTTCTTGACTGCACCCCTTGTACTATATGACTACGCCCCTTGTACCTGAAATGACCACTATGCTCTTTTGCAGCAGTACTAATGCTGCCATCAACATCTTACTTTTTGTGGCTAATATTTACCTGTCAATAACTGCTACATTTAAATATGCATTCAGGCATGAGAGGAAGGAAACATGACCTGCTAAGCACACCACTTAAAATGATATTTTATTGCTCCAGTGAAGCAATGATGGCATCTTGAAGTGCTGGAGCTGCTGGTTGTTAAAAAGAGTCATGTATATGAATACTGGTCTTATCAAGATATTCATTTGGTGAGGAAATTTCAAAAACCTAAAAACCTCAGGTGGGTTTAAAATGTATTCAGATTCCTTCTCCCATTCCTAGTCGGTAATATATTCTTCAAAGCAATTTATATGCAAATATTTATTTGAGAAAGGTAGACGATTGCTGGGATAAACATGCAAATTATACTGCACATGATACAGCATAAGTTCTTAAAAACAAAGGGTTACCGAGCTCTGCTTTCATGTACACCAGTGTAAAACCAGATTAGTTTCATTGAATTCATGTAAGAGTCAGTTATTCTGGCTTTACACTGGTACATCTAAGAGCAAGGCTCAGCCTAAAGAAAACTAGGTTTTCATATGACTATTTACCTGCCTATATAGTAAAATATCAAATAGGTTCCCCAGGGCGATAGAATCAAAGAGAACAAATGGAACCTGCTGAGACTCTGCTGTCAGTAGAAATGCTTTAAACAACAGGCAGCTCCCTTAGAGCAGGAGTTCGAGGTTTTCTGTTTTTATATGAACTTTTACACTTTTTTCCTTCAGCTATATGTAATGTACCTATAACTGAAATAGACTTAATTTAGTGACTAAGTCGTGAAGCTGAAGAAAGGGAGTAGTAGGGCATATCCTAAGGCCTGGTCTACTCTACAAAGTTAAGTTGCCACTAATAACCTTGAATTGTTTCTCACTATGTCCCACAGTAGACAGACCACCAGGAAATCATCAGGTTGCCTGTGGTGGTTCTCGTGGCTTGGCAAATACTAGAGGATCATGCATCCTGTGCTTGAAATGCTCATGACAAGACTGCAGATCTGTAGAGGCTCCATGCTTCTGTCAGAGCTGGTGGACAGTGACTAGTCCCACCTGGGTTTGTGGGAAACTGAAAATAGTCATGAAAATCATGGGATATGGATATTATGGGATGGCGAACATTGCATTATGGGCAGTTGACCCATTGCTCCCAGTCACCCCAGTTAAGTCATTTCTACTCCACCATTCATTGCCAAAACTACTGATTGTGGTGGGTTGCATACTGGAATACCTACCCATTCACACCGCACTGTACGTCAACACAAATATTCCTCATTAGTACGTGCAGCACCAATTCAAAGAGCCAAGTATGTAGATGCAGCAAAGAATCCTGTGGCACCTTATAGACTAACAGACGTTTTGCAGCATGAGCTTTCGTGGGTGAATACCCACTTCTTCAGATGCAAGTATGTAGATGTAAGCAGGGTTGGAATGAATTCTTCCCTGTCAGTTAACTGGGAGGGGAGAGACTTCAAGAGCAAACTGTATTTACATGAACACACCTACTCTGCTTAGATATCCAGCAGATAGAGTGGCGTGTTGCTCAAAATAATCAACTTTGGCTGGTGTTGGGTTACAAATCACTTTCGTACTGAATGCAGGAGTAATGAAATGCTTTTTCCAGTGTTTTCAGTATTGTATGAATAACGGGGAGCAAAACTGTGCTTAACCTGTCCTAAATGAGGGGGTCACCCTCAGCTGAAGATGCTTTACACATAGATCAGCTGAAGGGACCTCATTATGCCAGGGGCTTGAATGCCAGAGCCCTGTGAAAGTAAGAGGGGTGGGGACAGGTGGCCCAACCAGGAGGCGTGGACCCTCCCCACGGGTCCTTCCCCCATTGGTTTTACCTGTTCCTCCCCACTGTTCAAAGAAAGAGCTAAATAGGCTTCATTAGGAGCCGCTTTGTTATTTTAGATGCTCAATCAGAGCTGAAATCAGTTGTGGAGGGATAGTGTTTCTTCCCAGCCTGCTAAAAGCTAAAAATTACTGAGAGCTGAAATCAGTCGAGATGGGGGAGTGTTTCTGCCCAGCCTGCAAAGAACTGAAAATTACTAAGAGACTGATGTACAGAGGTCACAGCAGAGAGGCAGGTGGCAGCAGAAGGTGACTAACAATCGTCTGGCGAATGAGTGACTGATAAGGCAGTGAGCAAAACGAGCAGTGGTGAGGCAACGAGGAACCGTGGCTCACGGGATGGCCAGCGGCGAGGAGCAGCAGCTGGCGAGATGGACAGCCAAAGCAAGCACTCACATGGCAGAGCAAGCCTTCTTCTCAGGGTGGGAGGGGAACTCACACAGATGCATCTCTGGCTGAACCACTGAAAAGCCAAGATATCTAATAGAGAGCCTTAGTGGCCCAGCATTAGATGTGATTCGCACCCTGAAGCTCACTGACCCTGGGGTCAATGTGAAGGACTGCCTACAGCCCCTTGATCACACCTTTGGGAGCGTAGAGGGCTATGAAGGCAGCTACTGTAAGTTCCTTAATTCCTGACAGCAAAGGGGTGAGAAGACTTCAGCCTATATACAGAGGCTGGAGAGACTGCTTCAGAGAGCTGTCATGAGGGGAGCAGTGACTGCTGAGCAGATGGATCAGACCAGACTGGCTCAAATTGTAAGAGGAACTCAGTATCAGAACCTGATTCTCCCGTTAAGAGAACGACAGAAACATCCCCCAAGTTACTCCCAGTTGATAAAAGAGGTCAGAGAGGAGGAAGAAAGGCAGGCTGCCAGTGAGTTTTTGGAAGCCCAAACATCGGAGCCAGCCAGCACAACACCACTGCAAATGGCCAGTGTACTGATGGTGAGCACCAGAGAGGAACTTGCACAACAAATGCAGGTCCTAACATAATGGATAGCTGAGTTGCAAAGCACCATTGATGGAGCTAAGACTTCCAGAAATAAGGACCCTCAGGCTATTGCAATGGAGAAGTCAGCATTTAGAGCCACTGTCCCACCCAAGCGAAGGGGGAAAGGACAATTCTTCTTCTACCAATGTGGTCAGGATGGACACAGTGCTGCCAAGTGCCGTAATGAAGAAAATTCCTCCTTAGTGTATGGAAAGCTGAGAATCAGTTGGTAGAGATCCGATAACTGCCAGAGGGTCTGGGGACAGGGACCACCCAGGCCTGCAGGATTTGAAGATTCCCCCAGAAAAGACTATCCATCTGGGATCCCCACGAGACTGATAGGGCCTCAAGCAGAGGTCATGGTGAGGATTGAAGGGGTGGAGTGTAAAGCAGTGCTTGGCACTGGATCTCAAGTGACTATTATATTTCAGTCATTTTACCAACAAATGCTTAGGCACCTGCCTATACAGCCACTGACTGTATAGGCACAACCCCCTTAATAGTGCCTGCAAGAACGGAGCAAGAAGTGCTTGTCATGAGTACCTGGCTGAAAGGCAGTAAAGGGGCATTAGCAATGGTAGAGCAGCTGGTTGAAGGAGAGCTCCCTAAAGGATTGCTGGTCCGCAGTGGAGTCATAACCCTACCTGCTGAAGCCCAGGAAAGGGTGATTATAATGATTGTTAATAAAACAAGTCATGATGTTGTTGTGAAGCAAGGACAAAAGATAGCAGACCTCTTTGAGCCTGAATAAATTGTAAAACCCCAGTGTGAAACTCAAGTTCTGACAATAGACCCAGCAAAATTTGACTTTGGAGATTCACGATTGTCCTGAGAGTGGAAGGATCTCCTGAGGAAGACACTTTGTGAAATATCCGAGGTGTTCTCACTGCATATGTGGGATGTGCAAAAGGGGTAGAGAACAACATCAGACTACATGACTTCCGATCCTTCAGGGAGAGATCTAGGAAGATTGCTCTCTCAGAGATGGAAGACGTGCAACACCATCTTCAGGAGCTGATTGCAAATGGCTTAATTACCGAGTCCCACAGCCCGTAAGCCTCACCCATTGTGGGGATCCGTAAAATTAATGGGAAAATCCAGATGTATATCAATTACTGCACCCTGAACAGCCATACTGTAATTGACCAGTACACCATGCTTCAAGTACAAGATGCCTTAGACTGTTTACTGGGAAGCCAATGGTTTCCAGTATTGGATCTTCAAAGTGGGAAGAACTCTGGGAGCAGAACATAAGGAGAAGACAGTCTTCATCTGCCCATCCGTTTTATCAGTTTGAACGTATGCCTCAAGGGATTTCTGGAGCACCTGCCACATTTCAACGTCATCTGGAGAATGTTGTGGCAGATATGAACTTACTGCAAGTCTTAGTTTATTTGGATGACCTGATTGTATTTGGAAGAATCTTGGAGGAGTGTGAAGGAAGATTTCTTAAAGTGCTTGACAGGTTGGAGACCTAGGGATTGAAGCCTTCCTTTGATAAATTCCAGTTCTGCAGAACATCAGTGAAGTATGTGAGTCACATCATGTCCCAAGAGGGTGTGAGTACTGACTCGAATAAAATAGAAGCACTTACTATATGTCCATGCCCAAGTAATTACATAGAGCTTAAGACCTTTCTCGTATTTAGTGGCTACTATTGCAAGTTTGTGAAGAATTATGCTACCATCATAAAGTCTCTGAATGATCTTACCTGGGGATACCCATCCAGCAAGAACAAGTCTAAGACCAAGAGTAAGGGGAGGTCCCCAAGGCCTCCTGAACAGAGATACAATGGCTCCTTAAAGCACTTTGGACCACATTGGGATGAGAGATGTGAAAGGGCTTTTTGAGAAATCATTAACCGCCAAACTCATGCTCCAGTCTTAGTCTTTTCTGACCCAGGAAAGCCATTTATCCTACATACAGATGCCAATTTGGAGGGTTTAAGAGCAGTCCTATACAGGGAAATTGAAGGCAAACATAAACCTGTGGCCTTTGCCAGCTCTCTGATAGTGAAACTCACTACCCCATCCACAAGCTGGAGTTCTTGGCCTTGAAATGGGCCATCATTGAGAAGTTTCATGACTACTTGTATGGTGCTAGGTTTCAAGTGTGGACAGACAACAATCTGCTGACTTGCGTGTTAACAAATGCTATGCTGGATGCTACAGAGCAGAGATGAGTGGCCGCCTTGGCTAGCTATGAGTTCAGCATTCAGTACTGATCAGGGAGAAGCAATGTAGATTCAGATGCATTGTCCCGGAGTCCACAGCCATCGGAAATTGCTGAGAGTCCTATGGAGGGAGTGAGAGCTATTTGCAATGGGAGCTGTCAAAAGTCAGAGGCCCATTAGAGTCTTCATGGTTCTGTTGCAGAAACTCTGGACCTGCCCATGAAAGTGTGTCACCTGCTTCAGTGAACTATATTGTGTTGGACCAATCTCTGTTGCCCATGCCCAGTACCGCTGACTGGCAAAAAAGTCCAACTGTAAGATATTGACATTCGTCACACTACTTGCAAAAAGAGAAGGGAGAAATCCTGTCACAATTATTCCATCTATCCCCAAGGGTAGACTACAATTGAGGGAATGGAGCAAACTAAAACTGATACAGGGAGTGCTGCACCAGATCACAGTAGATCCTTTACAAAATCAACGAACACAACTAGTGCTACCAAAAGAGTGCAGAGCCCTGGCCATGAAGTCCCTGCATGATGACCTTGGACATTTGGGAATGGAGAGAACCCTGGAACTATTTTGTAGTAGGTTCTACTGGCTCCAGATGGCTGAGGATGTACACAAGAAATGTGACACACGTGCTCAGTGTGTTCAAAGGAAAACTCTGCCCACTAGAGCAGCACATCTGAAGAATATCACCAGCAGCAAATCTTTGGAGCTGGTGTGCATCAATTTCTTGTCTTTAGAAGTAGATAGGAGGAATGTGGGGAATTGATTACCGCAATTTCCTCCGTTTTGGTCTCAATATCCCTACATCGCTACATTGTCTGTTTAAGATGCACCTGTTAAAATCATCTTCCTTGCCATTTTGTTTTCACCACATCACCTCTCATTTTGAATCCTTCCATTGGCAAATTCTTTTCCTCATATTCCTTTTAAAATTTTAATTTTCATAAATGATACATATGAAGCATCTTTCCAGTTCAAGCTTAGCATTTTCTTGTTTCCTTTGTAGCTGCCATTTGTGGATGGCTGTTCCATGTATTGTATGTTGGAGGGGGAGTTATTGATTTTGAGTGGAGTTAATGTTGTAGTTATGTCTTCTTGCTTGCAGGCAAGTAAATGAAGTATAAATGAAGAACAAGAATATTATACCATAGTGTAAAATTTCAAAAACCTTGAAAATAACTTCCAGGTCTTTTTGTTTAATTCAGTTTCTGGCAAGATTTCTGTACTTGTCTGAGCATGAAATCCTACTTGAAGTCATGTGGGAACAATGCAAAATAGAACAGAGTCCAGACCTGCTCCCATCAGTGATAGTGTTGCTTTTGATTTAATGGAAATAGGGCTGGATCCAGAATGAGATGGGTGAAATCCTGACTACACTGAAATCAACAACAAAACTCCAGTTGACTTCAATGGGACCAGGATTTCATTCATGGTCTAATATAAAATATTGGACTGGTGGGATATCCTGTATAAGAGTCACAGATAGAAAGGAGAACAGAGCAACAGGGGAAAAAACAAACAAACCTCCAAAACCTTGAGATATTTCTTTTCCTCTTGACTTTAAGGAAATAGATTACTGTCAGCGGTAATCACATATAAATGATTCATTAAGCATGTAGCTGTATCATGGGATAATGGTTTATATTCTCATCTGAGAAAAAGAGGGAATTTTAATCCACTTCTAATTTGTTTTCCCTTGCTACAGAAGCCCTTACCTTTTATAGGTAATCACTTTAATTGGTATGCATGTATTGTGAGATCAGTTACTGAAAATGTAATATTATTTTAATTAAAAAAATCATATTTTAAAATAAATATAAGCTAGGAGTAAAGGTGTATGCTACTTTCTTTGATGGCAAGTTTAATTCTCCCATTCTATGTTTTTTTAATGCCTCGTACAAGAGTAAAGTTACTGCAGATTTTACTGGCCCTAGAAGATGGCTGTGTTGCTGTTGGTGAACTTGAGAGAATTCTAAAATACACCTATCAGCAACTGAGTCAAATCCCTTTAATTTCCTTTAGAGCATGGGGTATATGGGTCACTTGCCAGGATCATCTAGCTATAGCTCACTTAGTCAATCCCCTGTCATTGTAAGGGCTTTAGGCATTGGGGCACCTCAATCATTCCTGTTCTCTGCTCGTGGCACAGCATTTTAGTTTCTTGAGGACTGTCATATTTTTGTTTAAATCAGGTTGTTGGGCGTGATGCACGAGTGTTGTGTGGTGGTGGTGGCTGTGATATACAGGAAGTCAGACTAGATGATCTGGTGGTCCCTTTTGGCCTTAAATGCTTTGAATGGCCATATAAAAATACCTACAGAGCCATCATTGTGACTGAGAAGAAAGCAGAGTTTTGGTGACTTAGAATCATAGGGATAGAAGGGGCCACAAGGGTCATCTAGTCTAACCCACTGCCAAGCTGCAGAATTTGTTGTATCTAAGGGCTTGTCTTAACTACCAGGGAGATTGTCACTGCTGCAATTGATGCAGCAGTGACAATCTAGCGGGTGTAGAGAAGACCCGCTAAATAGACAGCAGAGTGCTCTCCAGTCAACTCAGTACTTCAGCTCCCCAAGAACAGAAAGGTAAATTGACTGGAGAGCATCTCTCATCGACACAGCACAGTGAAGACACCACGGTAAATCAACCTAAGCTACATCGACTCCAGCTACGTGAATAACGTAGCTGGATTAGTGTAATTTAGGTTGATTTACCCCCGGTAGTGAAGACAAGCCTTAAACCATCCAAGACAGATGACTATCCTGCCTCTTTTTGAAAGCCTTCAGTGAAGGAGCTTTCAAAACCTTCCTAGGCAGTCTGTGCCATTGTCCTACTGTTCTTACATTGAGGATTTTTTTCTTGAGGTTTAATCTAAATTTGCTATGCTGTAGTTTAAACCCATTGCCTTTTGGCCTGTCTTCTGTGGCAAGAGAGAACAAATTTTCTCCATCTTTTTTATGGCAGCCTTTCAAGTATTTGAAGACCACTATCATGTCCCCCCTTAATCTCCTCTTTTCCAAACTAAACATACCCAGTTCTTTCAGCCTTTGCTCATGTGGCTTATATTTCATCCCTTTTAATCATCTTTTACACTCATTTCTGGATTCTTTCCAATTTCTCTACATCTATTTTATATGTCAGTGACCAAAATTGGCTTGCTATTTGCAAACACAGCTGTTTCTGTTCATAGTGATTTGGGAAAATATTTTGATTGGTTTTAACTAGGGTGGGTTTCATAGCCCCTGAATTTCACTTTGATTTATGTTTTCAATTGAACCCCAAAACTCAAAATGTTAATGTAGGTGAAACTCGGTGTGTCAAAATCATGCAAAAGTACATCTTTGATGTGGTATTGCTATGATACTATAACAGCCCACTTTCACTCAAAAGATGAATGCACCTGGGTTGAGTTTGAATTTGTAACAAGACCCAAAAGCAGGGTTTAGACTGGGCAATAAACATCTTGTATACCTCTATGAAAAATTAATTTTTAACATGTGTCCTGGTTTCTGAATGGACAGGAAAGATTTGGACTCAAGTGCTGAATTGCATGTATATTTATGAATAAATCCTGCTTGAGTTAAAAAATGAAAATCTTCCCTGGATTCTAAGACATAAATGATAGTTAGGGGGAAAATCCCCACGGTTTGAGAAAATGCCTTCTTTAAAAAAAATAACAATTGCTAGTATATTTAGAAAAACTGAATTTCTACTTCACAAAAATTACATCATATTACATTATGCCATGCAACATAACCTGATGCAATTAAAGATTTGCCATTGCAAGATTTCTGGCCTTATTGCTAGATCAAAAAGGGTTTTATGTATAATCACACTTGTGGATGTTGAAGGACACAAATCACTGAAAGAGCCAGCAAATAATTGTTAGAAATTCTGAATGTGCTGTTTGAAAAGGACGAAAGAAGTAGGTGGAATTGGCATAGACTTGAAACTTTATTAAATACCTATGTGCTAAAGAGCTAGGTCAAACTATGTTTGAATGCTTCCTATTAGACATCCTTCACAACACGATGTTTGCTTGAGCAACGTCCCACGTGCTGATAGGTGGGTTTGCTGGGTTGATCTTCAAAGGTACTGAGTAAACCTAATTCCCACTGAAGTCAGTGGGAGCTGCTCATCTCTTTTAAGAATCAGCCAATATATTTCTAATATTTCACCACAACTTCTTCATAATGAACCTGCAGCAAAAAATCACATAAAGCCAGTAAGATTTTTTGTGGATTTATTTTTTATTAATCATGTCCTTAAACATATGTTTTCCTTTCATCTCATCCCTTTTGCTAAACAAACAGTTATAGACAAACCCAGCTCCCCAGACTCAATCAAGCATAAGACAACAGTTGTACAATAAAACTTGTATATTTCAAGCTGATTTATTTGTAAATGTAAAAATTGACATTACTTTTTGTGAGCTGAAATATCCCAATATGTATGTTTAAAATGCACCAATAAGCTCATTAGGTGATTCAGAAACTTTGACTTTGCCATCAGTCTTTATTAGTTGCAGTCATTGAGTTGTAATGTAAAATCACAGCAGAGGAATTCAGCTCACGTCAAAGGTATTTACATGCCTATGCACTTAGTCATGTAGATAATCTGTTTGCAAAAAATTAAAATCATGCCTACAGGAGAAACACAAAAAATCCTTCTACATGGGGCACATTGTATATACAAATACTTTTCTCTACAAGTTAAATAACGCAGACTTAAGTCAATCATAGATATGTGAGACAACTAATTACAATTAAAAGAATCACCAAACCCCTTAACATAGAGACAGTATCTGAAATCATCCTTTTTTTTTTTCCTGGATGATTGAAAATGTAGCAGGACTGTGTGTGATGAGGAGGGAAGAAGTTTCACCAGGTTACTTACCAAACCATTCAAACACATAGACCTACCATTTTGTGGCTTTACTGGAATAAAAAAAATCATGTTACTATGATACCCTGGCTTGACACAGGGTTTTACATATTTATTTCTCCCTGTCATTGCTTCAGCTCAGTTAAAAGAATCATAGTGCAAAAAACCAAACGTTTGTCTTGATAGTTTTACAAGGGCACAGCATTTTAAGTGTTAAACGTAATGTTGCAAGTAAAGTTTGAGGTTAATTGGAACTACAACATAATACTCTTGCATTGCAACTTGCCACACCACAGAAAAGTAGTGGGGAGGTTGATCCCTATGAATTAAATATTAAAAATGAATTTTGAACTGATCCATACCAAATTAGTTTTCAATACATTATTAGTTCATCATGAAAGTTTGGATGACACTATATTACTTCTGCTTTTAGGCAGTCAACCCAGGTCACATTAAAGCCTGTGCTGTTTTAAATTAACTTTATTGGAATATGAATACTTTAATAAAGAAGTGTTGAGTTATGTCATTTTGAGGACAATATTAGTCTACTAGATTTCTTTTTAATCAGAAAGGGATCTGCTACTACAGCCCTTTGGTCTGTGATCTTATCAGATCTCTCCTGCAAAACGGAATGTGGCCTGTTCTTGGATGGAAGATTATAAATAAGGAAACAGGGATTGAAAACTTGGTCCATAGAAGTCTATGGGATTTTTGCCACTGACTTCAGTGGGGCCAAGATTTCATCCTGGTGCATCAGAGAGTGATGCTAGTAGTACAATATGGAGGACTCTTTCTTTTGAGCCAGCACTGAATGAATATCTCACAAAAAGATCTCACAAAACTAAGTGATTGAGTAACAAGTGAGATTTAATATGGATAAATGTAAAGTAATGCACATTGGGGAAAAATAACCCCAACTATATATACAATATGATGGGGGCTAATTTAGCTACAACTAATCAGGAAAGAGATCTTGGAGTCATCGTGGATAGTTCTCTGAAGACATCCACGCAGTGTGCAGCGGCAGTCAAAAAAGCAAACAGGATGTTAGGAATCATTAAAAAAGGGATAGAGAATAAGATAGAGAATATCTTATTGCTGTTATAGAAATCCATGGTACGCCCACATCTTGAATACTGCGTACAGATGGGGTCCCCTCATCTCAAAAAAGATATATTGGCATTAGAAAAGGTTCAGAGAAGGGCAACTAAAATGATTAGGGGTTTGGAACAGGTCCCATATGAGGAGAGATTAAAGAGGCTACGGATTTTCAGGTTGGAAAAGGGGAGACTAAGAGGAGGATATGATAGAGGTATATAAAATCATGAGTGGTGTGGAGAAAGTGAATAAGGAAAGGTTATTTACTTGTTCCCATAAAACAAGAACTAGGGGCCACCAACTGAAATTAATGGGCAGCAGGTTTAAAACAAATAAAAGGAACTTCTTCTTCACACAGTGCACAGTCAACCTGTGGAACTCCTTGCATGAGGAGGTTGTGAAGGCTAGGACTATAACAGGGATTAAAAGAGAACTAGATAAATTCATAGAGGTTAAATCCATTAACGGCTATTAGCCAGGATGGATAAGGAATGGTGTCCCTTATCTATTTGTCAGAGGGTGATGATGGACCGCAGAAGAGAGATCACTTGATCATTGCCTGTTAGGTTCACTCCCTCTGGGGCATCTGGCATTGGCCACAGTTGGCAGACAGGATACTGGGGTGGATGGATCTCTGGTCTGACCCAGTATGGCCATTCTTATGTTCTTAATACTTCAAAAGGATGGGCGGAGCCATCCTTTTTGGATGAGAGTGAAAATAGATCCTAAACGTGTGGTGATTAAATTATAGGCGGGAAGCAGCACTGACAATCCCTGACCAAATTCCATTCAGAATAATTATAATCTGCCTAAGTACATTTAAACTACCCTTTTGTAGTTTCATTTAGCTTTCTCCTTCCCTTTTTCTCCTAAAATGTTTTGTAATGTTGCTCTTAATGATTAAACAGTTGTGCATTCCTTCCTCATCGTGTGTGAAAAGAATATCTTTATCTCTCAAATGTCTGTCCATCACCCTGGCAGCTCCACATATGAAGAGGCTCCTTCTCATGAGCCATCCCACCCAAGACACTAAATACAAGTGGAGGTGGTTGTGTTCATCTAGCTTTCATTTAGTTCAATATCTGGATAGAATAATTCACAGTAGAACCAAACTGGGGTATAAAGCCCCAACCCCGTTAGAAGATCCAGTTTACCCAACTTGACTGTGATGTGCAACCAGCATGAATCCATATATGGAGGCTAGAAGCATCCAGGTGACATTGCAGCTGAAAGCAGTCTCCATTTTTGTTGCTTATCTAAACTCAATCCTCAGATGGTGATGGAAAGATTTAGCTCTTAGCAAGGGAGCTTCTCTGAGCCAAAGGAGAGAGTTCCAAAAAAAAGGGACCCTGCTCACCCAGGCCCCTATCCCACAGTGACATCCATTCTCTCATGGAGTTCTACTGAAGTCATAGCTTTAGCTTGAGTCGCAGCTCAGTAATTAGCAGAAGAATGGTAGTGCCTTGGGACAGACAAACAGAATGTAAAAACCATGGAAGAGTTGCCTGGGGGATGTCAGTTTTAATTAGGAGGTCAGCATAATATGTTCTAGGATACAAGTATAACATTTAGGTTCCATTGAGGATATTAGCATGGAGGATGTGAACAATCCCCCAGAGGGTTTCAGTTCTGTTACAATTATTTTGCCTGTTTAGAACAGATGGGTTGCAGTTCTTATATGGTTCAGGCAGTTTTGGGGAAACTATTTATGTTGCTCAGACCTGGATATTGAAATTCATAAAAGAGAAACACCATCCAGCATGAGTGAGCTCTAAAATGTATAAGAAAAAATAATTTGACATTATCTTTTGAAATGTCAGGCTTCTGCAATGACTAAAATGCTTTCTAGTTTATTTTCAAACAGTGTGGGAGAGAACCCTGGGAAAAACAGAAATTGCTTATTTAAAATAGACTGTTGTACTTCGTTGAAATGAAACCTACCTACCAATGCTGCTAGGGGAAAGAGACAGACTAGGTGACATGTCACAGCTGAAGAAGCAAATGCATGACATATTTCATGCAACTGACTTATATGCCCCCAGATGCTGCAGTCCTTAATGCTTTCTCGGGATGGAAGCCAAATCAAATGTCTTTTATTATCATGCTATTCAGGTTCAGACCCATATTCTTCATGTTACCACTAATATTTGCATTCAGAACAGCGTATTATACTGGGTCTGGTCTTTTTTTCATTCACTAGCAGATTCTCTGTTTACCATGCAAGATTGTACTGATCATCTAGTGTTGTCTGGTCTTAGGCACAGTTAAAGAATGCTCATTTGTGCATTTAGCAAGGCATTTAAGAGGATTAAAAGGTAGTATACAGCTAGATCTGTAAAGTTGTAGAAACACTAGAGAGAGTTATGAAGCCCTGCTCAGTGAGCTCTAACAAGTGGAGGAGGTGCATGCTAACTGCAAAGTCCTTTTTTATTTTTGAAGTCGTGGTCCTGTGTCACTGATGAATGGAAGTGTGTCCAGTTTCTTGAAAAGGTTGTGGATTGGCATCTAAGGCTATATCTACACTACAGGCTAGAGAGCCATGAGCTGCCCCGAGTACGTATCCATGGGGACAGGGCAGGTTTGTGCTCAGGGCAGCTATGCTACTATTTTTAGATAGCTAGCTCAATGCGGGCTACCACAAGTATGTCTACTCAAGCTGGGAATACCCCAGTTCCAAGTGCAGATATAGCCTAGCAAAAGGTGATCTGTATAGATCAAATAACCAAATGGATACAGGTTCTAAATATGAACATCCAAGTATCAAGACCCACATGCTTCATTACTTCTTATTTTTCAAGCCTAACATATTAAGGTCAGATTCTGTCACCCTTACACTGCCTAGTATCTTTATACCATGAATAGTGTCTCTGAATAGTGCTCATGGTAAAGGGTGGCAGAATCAGGCCTTAAAAATAGTAAACGTGATTTAGTGGAGAATCCAAAAGAGATTTTATATGATTTTTGCAAATGTGAGATGGGTGTATACATATATATATCCTAAGGGGACAATGAATTTAATGTAAATTAAATTCAACATCCTCTTAGAATGCTAAACTGTGTAACTTCACAATGGAAAATACAACAGTGAAGTAATAATACTTTTCAATTTTATGCTGCCTCTCAAGCAAAGATCTCAGCTGGATTACAAACAGTTAATTTAGCCTCACAACAATTCTATTAAATAAGTATTACTCCCATTTTAGACACTGAGAAACAGAGAGAAAAAAAGATGACTTGCCCAAGGTAGACTATGACAATGCCAAGAATACAGCTTATTGGCAAGACTCTGCTCAGTTACCCTATTGTAACTGAGGTGGAAATTTGGCCCTGTTTTTTCTGAAAACCTGAACCTTAATTGCAAAAGCAGGACTGACTCTCCATTTGGCAATCAGGACAAGATACTTTTAAGAAACTAACATCATATGCTTAAGCTGAGCCTCCATTTTAGGGCTCCTAATGAACAATTGGCACATCTGGAAAACCTCCCATAGACAGCTCAACTTGGCAGCCCAAAGAGGAGTTAAGAGTACTTTCTGCCATCCTGCTCATGCACAGAGGTCCACGGACAAACAGGAGATCTATCCCCCTCTGGATCTCCCTGACTTATGACTTGTTCTAAATGTTTGTTTTTTTCTAAATAAGATTACGACTTTCTTATTTAATATTGCTTTTGGCTGAGCTCACATCTAATTCCTTTCTAAATCCCAGCCCCTGGGGATGTTTCAATGATAGGGTGCTTTCTAAGTGAAATTGTATTGTGTTGTAACAGGATGATGGAAGGTGACAAAATGGCATTTGTACTCCCATCGTAGATCATTTTGTGTAAGGCCAACTTTTCCTCAGCTACTCATAAATGTTGAGTATGCTCTGCTATTGCTTTGACAGGGAAATTGTGATGTGGTCTGTGATTTTTAAATTTTAAGGCTGATCTAGAATTATTCACCTCACAGCACTATGCTGCTATGTCTGTCCAAGTAGAAATTGCACATTTTGGATTCTCTCTGTCACTAGACTTTTATCAAATACCAATGGGGGATGTAACTGGAATGTGCCAGAAGCCTGCACCTGGTGAATCCTTACATAAATCAGTTCTCTAGCAGGGAGGGCAAATTAAAAATGATTTTTATGAGGCCCCAAACTGAAAACAGCAGAGCTTTTGCTGATCATAACTGCAGTGTAATGGCTGAGTTCTGTGCTGGAATCCTTGCCCAACACCTGCGCACAGTGAGCTAGAATCTGACTAGCAAAAATCCTCTTATTCCACTACCCAGACTACCTAGAATGTGGGTCTAGGCACAAGAGAGAAATCAAAGCAATTTGCCTTGTTCTCTCTTCCTGGAGCAGGTGGTTGAAGACTTAGGTGAGGAATGAGCAAAATTTGGCTTTACCCCACATTGCCTGGCCAGAGTAGCTGAGCCAGCCCAGAGTGAGGGGACACAGCAATTTACTGCTGGTATAGGCCATCAGTAAATTACCCATCTCTCACAGCTTGGATCAAGGAACATAGGAAGTATTGCTACTCAGAAATGTATCTTTTGTTTCTGAGTTACAGTACCTTCTGAGGCTACTTCATGCTCAACACTTCTGCACTAGCCCTCACTCGGGGCTGTGTATAAAGTTAAGTTCTAGCTAGCTCTTTATGCCTGTCTAAATGAGGTCTATGAAAGTCCCATATGCTGTGTTTGCACTAAATGTTAGAAAGTAACAAGGGCTCTTTAAAGAGAGATTAGCTCGCACTTTGGTGTGAATTGTTCGGATCTGAACGGAGCCTGGATAGTGTGGTGATGGAGACAATGGAAATGCAAATTGAAAGATACTGTACAGAGAGGGCCAGTTGCCAGGCTAATGCCTAATGTAGGGTAAGTTAAACCTTATCACAATTGGACTGACTTCCTTACTTTCACCCATCCTGCCTTAAGCCTGTTTATACCCACTCTACTGATGTGTAAGTACACACTGGGGCTGGAAGAAGGTGAAAGTGGAAGAGATAGGGTGCTCTTTAAATAGGAGAGACCAGTTCAGCCTATTTCCACAGATCTCCACTCACAGAATAGTTCCCTGCTGGACAAAGAGTGCTAACTAAACCAGCAAAACATCTAGAAGCAACTGCTTCATTGAAACAATTTGTTATCAGCTAATCCACAATCCTGAGGGCAGATGATTTGTCTAGCATTTTCTGAGACCACAGGAATCCCTCCATAGATGTTATAGACACCACAGCTTCCATGATCATTCCATTCTTTTTACAAAAATATAATTATTTTTTCTAATTACAGTAATACTTTTTCTAAGAACCATACAAAAATGTAACAGACAGTCTCTGCCTTGGAGAGCTTACAAACAGATTGTATAACTATATACAGGTGGATAAGACCAACAGACATGGGGAGCACAAGAAAACAATGAGTCTGCATGGAAAAAGTGGCCAAAGCAAAGCGGCTGTCTAACCATTGCCCCTTTTTTTTCTTTTTTTTTTCTTTTAGGCATCCCAACAAAGAAGAGCTTTAAGGAGGGGTTCGAAAGGGACAATGACATGGCTTTGCAACAAACTCCTTCCAGGTACAAGGAACAACATGGGAGAAGGAGCAAAGTTGTTAGGTGGAAATTTTACAAAACAAGGAATGAAATCAAGCAGATGGGAGACTGGCAGACATTGTACAAGAGATAAGATCTGGTGGGAATAGGTCATGAATGAACTTGAAAGTGAAGGCAAATAATTTGTGTTTTGATGTAATAGAGAAGGAGGAGCCAGTGGCAAGAGACAAAGATCTAGAGTGAAAGGCATTGTGAGAGGGTTTGAAAATGACTGATTCTTTCATTCTTACATTCAGTAGGGCTGGTGGTCATTTTCATTTTGCAGGCATGGGAACTAATGGATCTCCAGTGTTCAAAATAGTGTTACCATGTCCTGATCTTCTGGTGACTAACTTCTTTTGTGTGTGTGTGCGTGTGTGAAATGCGTGCAGTGAAATACACTGGAAAAAAAGCATAGTATCAGTAAGGAGACTTCACAAAACACTACACCACTCTATAAATTCTTTTTTCAGTTATAGCAACATAATTCAGAAGTAACTACACACAGTAGACACTGGTATAAATTGGGAGCCAATGGGCCTGATTCTGATATTATTTACACTGGTCTAGCTGCATTGGTTCTAATGGAATTGCTACCAGATTATGCCGTGTAAATGAGAGGAGGATTTACATCAGGGTAACTGAGTACAGAATTGAAATCTCTCTGTTGATAAAGGAAGGAATCATTTATTCTCAATGTTAATTCACTCCTTGTCCTGCTAGCAAAAGGAGGCAGCAGGAGACCAGTTGAGCCCAACTCTGGGTGTAGATTTTGTGATATTGATACCTGTCCATTGATACCTAGACGGAGACCAGATTTGTTCCCTCCTCTTAATTTTCTAATCTCAAGAAACTGGTTTCTTATTTTATTATAAACACCAGTTAAGATCCCGTGAAACAAGGAGAAATGTAGTGGAATGGGTGGGAATGGCTCAGAAATGCAATTATTGAACAAAGTTCATTCAGAATGGCAGACGGGTGCATCTGAAATGGCTACATTTTCAAATTGTGCTGGGGTTTAGCCATATGATTAGAACTGATGTTGGTGAGAGCTGCATGCACTTCTTTGAAAATTCCCCATTGAGTGTCTACCATGTGAATCAGCAGAACTTTCTGTACTAAGCATAGGAATTTATAGAAAAGGTGTAAATTATAAAGCATCTGGAAGACAATTACAAAGCGGCGCATTTTCTCAGATTTACACAAAGGCTTTTCACAGATAGCAAATCCCCCTAGAATGTGTTAAATGTTAACACTACAGTACCACATCCAGATGAATGCCAGCACAACCTCTAACAAACAAAAAGACATTGCAGAAAGACTGTTTTCCTCAAAAAGTCACTTTTATAAGATGACTTCAGATCCCTAATGAGAGGCTACCTCAGCTCTGAAGAATTGGTATCCAAATGTGAATTCAAGATCAAAAAGAAAAGGTATCGTTTCTAAGTAAGAATAAAATTATAATATAGGCAATCAAAGCAAAAATCATAGCTTATATTGTTCCATATTGCACATGAAAAAGTGGAACAGTGTCTACTATAGGTACTAACAATTAGTTTTCTTATTTATCTCCAAGTACTAGACAAAAATGTGACAAATTGGCCTTAATTGGAAGCATTAATATAAGTAAAACAGCAGTTGTCTGTGCATTGTGCACTATTCTACCAATTTTGGTTTAGCTCTTAAAATAATTTTGTCTATGAAATAACCGTGAAGAGATTAATCCATTTTGAAATAATCAACAGGTGGCAGGTGATATCTCATCCAACATTGCAAATCTGGTTTAAACCAGATTTGAATGGAAGGATTAATTGGGGAGGGGGAAAGAAGTCTCAACAAGAAGAAGAGGAAAACATTAAAATGGCTTTAAAAAAGGTTTCAACTCCAGCTAATAATAAATAAGATCTGTAGGCATCACAAGGAGTGCCAGGAAGGGAAGCAGATAACTCCTTTTTGCTATGAGTGGTCGCCATTCATCTGTGTTCTTCCTTGGATGCCTTGGGATCCTTCAGTAGCTGTTTGTTTTCTGAACAGCCCCTGCTTCATACAATATTTCAAGAAACGCCCTTTTATTAATTAGTACCAAACCAATAGTTTCCTGTAAGATTTGTGTACAATCAGAGCTCTCAGTGGTTCTTAAAACTTTGTGCAAGGAAAAAGATCCCACTTTGTCACAAAAATTTCTTAGATCAAACGAAGGCCTGTGTTCAAAAAGAATGGGATTGCTCGAAAGGATACAAAACAGCAAATTCTTGAAGAAAAGAATATTATTCCGCAGAATCTGATTCTGTCTTCAGTCAAAATGAGTAGGGGTGAGCAAACAACCAGCCTAACCCTCTCTTCACAGCAGACAAGGGAAGGAAGAGTAGAACTGAAGTGCTATGGAAAGGTAACCGTTATCCTGCACATTTGCAGACAAGTCATTTCATTAAAATTTGTTCCTTTCTCCTGGTGTTCTGACTCAACAGGGAAATGCTTTGCAGTTTATTAGACTCCTGTCTCTCCTATGAGACATGGGATATTGCAGGTCTTGTCTGTTTAATGCAGTTTCAATATTTCCTCTTGGGAGACGATCCATTTTCACTCCCTCAAGTGAGCAGAATTTGAAATCAGTTCTGATTAGCACTCTCCCTTTTTCATCATTGTTCAATTAGTGGAGAATATTGAAGCTGTGAATTACCCATCACCCAAGCCTTTCTGGCATGTTTACAAAAGCAAATGGACTATATTATAAGAATAGTGTATATGAAAATGGAGCTATTTATTAATAACTTTTAAAACAGCTTTGTGCAAATAGCTGGGAAATAAACAGTCCCAGTGATTTCTCCTTGTAATATATGGTTTGGTTTTGCATCCCATCATATAACCACTCAGTAAAAACAAAATGCTGCAAGAACACAGAACATTTCCACTGCAGCTTCAGGAGCACTTCCCTAGCTGCAGACAAAAAATAGTACATTAGATTTAAAACAGAACAATAGTTTTAAAAAGTCCGGTTGCAGATTCCCCTTCTGCTCCATGGATAATGAAAGAAACAAAGGGTATTACACCATCTTGTCAAAGGTTTCTAAGCATGCTATGGAATGGCTGGCCATTTAGGGCTAGACTGTGCGCTCAGACTACACACCTAAGCAGGAGAGGAAAGGGAAGTAAAGCTGCCTCCTTAACTCTCACTCGTCTGGTTGTATTAGCCTTGCTCTGAATTTAGAATGTGGCTGCAGGCACAGGAGCACCTGATGCTCCCCAAGTAGAGCAGGGAAGAGTAGCAACTGGGAGAAGCCAGTGAGGCACAAAGATGCAGAGTGGGTGAAGCTGGTTTAATTAATCCCATCTGTGAGCAATGAGGAGCCAAAGAAGGATTTTTGTCCCTCTGATCTGTTCTTGGAGCAAAGCAGCTTCCTCACCACCCCTTTATCTGGGCTGAGCCTAATGACCTACATTAGCCCTTAGTCCAGGGGTGGGCAAGCAAGGGCCACATCTGGGTATGGAAATTGTATGGCGGGCCATGAATGCTCACGAAATTGGAGGTTGGGGTGTGGGCTGTGGAGTGGGGCCTGAAATGGGGAGTTCAGGGTGCAAGAGGGGGCTCCTATGCAGCCATGTGGCTAGGTGGCTCTGCGCACTGCCCTGGCCACAGACATCGCTCCTGTAGCTCCCATTGGCCACGGTTCCTAGACAATGGCAGCTGCAGGGGCGGCACTTGGGGTGGGTGCAGTGTGCGGAGGCCCCTGCCTTCCCCTATGCATAGGACAGGGTTTCTCAAACAGAGGTCACCACTTGTGTAGGGAAAGCCCCTGGCGGGCCGGGCCGGTGTGTTTACCTGCCCCGTCCGCAGGTCCGGCCGATGGCGGTTCCCGCTGGCCATGGTTCACTGCTCCAGGCCAATGGGAGCTGCTGGAAGTGGCACAGACCAAGAGACTTACTGGTCGCCGCTTCCAGCAGCTCCCTTTGGCCCGGAGCAGTGAACCACGGCCAGTGGGAGCTACGATCAGTCGGACCTGCAGATGGGGCAGGTAAACACACCAGCCTGGCCCGCCAGGGGCTTTCCCTACACAAGTGGTGACCCCTGTTTGAGAAACCCTGGCATGGGAGTCGGATGGGGGACATGCTGCTGCTTCCGGGAGCTGTACGGAGCCATGGCAGGCACGGAGCAGAGTAAGCCTCCAGCCCTGCTCCCTGGCTGGAGCACTGGAGTGGAACAAGCCCTGGACCCCACTCCCTGGTGGGAGCTTGAGGACCAGATTAAAATGTCTGAAGGGCTGGATCCGGCCCCCGAGCTGTAGTTTGCCCACCCCTGCCTTAGTACAATCGGTGTCAGACAGTTATTTGAGATCAGTGAATTCATTTTACATTTCTATCCTGAGAAGAAAATAAGGGGCCTGATTTTAAAGGTATTTAGGCACATAAAGATGCAGATTGGCATGTAGTGGGATTTTCAGAATTGCCTTTGCTTCCAATTCTCATTGATTGCAATGTGAGTTAGGCCCTTAGGTGCTTTTGTGAATACCACTAGGTGCCTATCTCCATCTTTAGGCACCTAAATAAGAATTTGGCCCATGGTCTCCAAAATTAGATTTAGTCTTATTGAATGCATATCTGCTGTGGTGGTGTGAATAATACAAATCCAGAGGGGTTTTTTGATGGCATATGTTAATGCTTTCTGCACCTTGATACTGGAGTATAAAGATCCATCACAAAGTAACTGTAATGGGAAAAAATATTTTCTAAAAACATTATAAATGATAATTACATCTGTGTTTTATTACCTGCATTTTATTTATGATAGCTGAATCTTTAATAAAGTAGATTTCTTGTAAAATACTTCGGTTACTGATATCTATTGTTTTTTGTTTTGTTTTGTTTTGTTTTAAACTTCCAGTGTGAAGTCAAGGAAGTAACCATCTAGTTAACTGTAGTAATGACTGATTTTGAGAAGGTTACTGCTATTGTGAATCATTCCCCATGTATTATCGGAGCTGGAAGACGCAGCACAGATGAATGCCTACATTGGAAAAATCAATTGATCCCCAGTGATTAATGACCATTTCCACCAATCAGCGAATAGGCCACAGTCAGTAAGGTAATAATCATTATGGTTTGCTAGCTCATTGAGTGTATCTAAACCATTCAGTCAGTAGTGAAGTTTAGTTTTTTTAGCTCTGTCTTTTTATCTCTTTTTTTTCTTTATTAGAAGTAGGCAGCAATCAGAAAACTGTCAAAAGCACAACTATAATACACATAAAATTGATTCTTTCCCCAGTTTTACTCTATGCTTAGTGCCTTATTCAAGAGACTTTGCTGGGGTATATTATTTTGCATCTTTAAAAGTGCTAAGCAGGAAATGTCATCTTTGAGCAATTCTGTTCTAAGATTGATTATCTATGAGCATGGATACATAGTGGTGTTTCATTGTTTTGTAGCATCAAATATATGTTACTTCTAGAGACAGGATAGGATGACAATTGTTCCAATCTGTTATTGCAATTCCTGTGTCTCTATGAAAACCTCCTTTTCAAAAGGTTTAAAATTTGGATACTAAAAATCATAGTAAGCTGAAATTTGACATACAATATATAATTTTCAGAGCATTACTTTCCTACTATGCAATTAATATGGGTTCAGCTACTACTTTTAATTAATAAGGTAGCAAAGTAAATAAGTGCTATTTTTCAGAATTTACATACATGGTTTGAGAAAAATGAACATGTAAACATTTAATTTAATTTATTTTTTACATGCATTTGGACTTAATGGCACTTAAGCACATTAGAAAGTTAAGCATGTTCTTAAGTATGTTGTTGAATCAGAAGGGGTACTCTTGGCTATACTTTATTATTTCATAATATTTTTTTTTAAAAAGTTACTCTCCACTCTTTGAAATAACTTGGGGTGTCAAATTTCGTAGCTTGAAAACATGGTATTTTATTCCCTACTAGTTTTGCCATTTTTTATTTCATAGTTTGATATACTTTGAGGTCAGAAGGGACCACTCAAGCACCCAAACTGAACCCCTTCATACCGCAAGCCATTAAACCCCACTCAGATACTGGCACACTAAGCCCAAAGTCTCTAGTTAAACCAAAATGTTTCAATCATCAGGAAACTAACTGGTGTGTCACAGGCAGGGCCGGCTCCAGACACCAGCTTATCAAGCAAGTGCTTGAGGCGGCAACTCGGGAGTGGGGCGTCACTTTCAGGGATTCAGCGGCAATTAGGCAGAGGGTCCCTCACTCCCGCTCGGAGCGAAGGACCTCCCGCTGAATTGCCGCAGATCGCGATCGTGGCTTTTTTTTTGTTTGCCTGCTTGGGGTGGCAAAACCCCTGGAGCTGGCCCTGGTCACAGGTACAGAAGAAATAACCAAGAATACCCAAGGCCCCTGCAATGACAGAGAATTGATTAAATGAGAGATGCTCAGATGTCCCAGCAAGTGAACAATGTTCCATGCTACAGAGAAAGGCGAAAAAACTCCAAGGTCCCTAATTGTTCCCTATCTCATGGAGCACAAGCCACCATGACACATTTCTTTGCTAAGTTCCTTATTTATCGTTAACTTCCGTGAAGATCTAATCATTAAAGTCTGAACAGCATCATCAATTGGATTATTTTAGTTAACTTGTGTTCCCCCTAGCTGACTGCACAGCAAAAATACTGTCAGGTGACTTCGTACATTGAAATATGATCTGCATGCTTTCTTAACTGTAGAGAGGAGAACTTTCTAAAGAATTATTTAGAATACCACAGATTACATTCTAGCCAGACTGCAACAGTCTTAAAATAGGGCATGGTTTTCAGCCTATATAAATAGACACTATGCCCTTTTAGATCTGGCTGTGTGAATACATGTAGAGAATCACAACAGAGGGCAAAATCTAGTCTTATCTATTTCAGTCAACAGAAACAGAGACGCTGCCCAGTGTATCCTCTGCAAATTGATTTCAGTTGCCCAGTACAGGATTTATTTTTTTGGTGGATTGAAGGAATGTGTGGTGGAAAACATTATTTTGCTTCTCTATGAGGGAGCAACATGCACCTATTTTTAATGATGGCAGTTGCAGTTATTAGTTATGCAGCACAATGGCCATGCATAGCAACTAACAGGCAGCTAATGGGGATAAATCCATAGGTGCCATTACTAGGCGTGCTGGGGGTGCAGCAGCTTGAAGAGGTTTCCATCATATAAGGCGTTTACAGTTTGGTTCAGATTAGCCTAAAAGCTACAGCATTCACACTAGCCAGCTCTGAGGACAGATATGCCCCTCCAGATATGTGGGATCTAATTCACTACTGCATTATTCCAGGGTAACTCGACTGATCCTCTCCATCACATGGGCATGGGAAACCGTCTCCCTGGACTTTCTTTCCATTCCCTTATACATCAGAGCAGCAGAGGGAAGGATTCACCTCTTTGTGTTCATCTCCTTTTTTTCTTGATCCTTCTTGTTGTCTAAATTGCTATTATATGAGTTATAACAGTGCAAAGGTGACATTCCTTATAGTTCTCAATATGGCTCATCATGATGCATCATATTTTCATACTGTCCATTTGAGATCCTGTAGCAGCGTACATCAAACATCTTGCCAAGTGTAAGAGGGAGTTCATTTCCTGTTGTTGGAGCAGCTGCAAATAATCTTAAATATACTCAGTTGATTCTGAAATAAATTAAAACAGGTGCCTGGAAAAGGGACTTTTTAATGGATAAAAAAGTTTGTCCTTTTTCACTTGCATATTTTAAAAATAATACTAGCAGTGAGAAAAAGTAAAAGAAATATACACAGATGAATATGTAAGAATTCAAACTCAAATTGGACACAGGAGGGAAAGAAAGGGGAAAAGACCTTGAAAACTGCAAAACCTTGTATAGTGAAGGTGTTATAAAGATAATTGCTACCTTGGGTTTTGAAGCTACAGATTATTTCCCCATTGACACCTCCTTTCCATCTGAACTTTTATTGATTTGTACAGTAATTTCTATCTTCCTAGCATGCAAACTCCACATCTGAAAAGGAGGAGGGCTGTAGCAGGGCAGCCTTTTTTGTTGTTGTTTAATATAACATGTTTGATCAGCCTGAGCAAATCACCATCTAGCATTGTAGAAGTTCATATGCAGATTACAACTCTTGGCTCTTCAAATAGTCTATGTTACAAACTTCTTAATTTGCCTGGATTTGGTTATGGAGCCAATGCAAGCACAGGGTATTTCAAATGGCTTAGTTCTGCTCTTTACTCCCAAAGACTTTCAAGCTTTCAAGTAAGTTATTCCATCTACTGTATTTGTGCTTGGTTATATGTAACTATGTGCAGCAGCTGCTCCTGTTGCTTGTGCTATTAGAATGTCATTGTGTTCTCTGTTTGAATGAGAGAGAAATAATCTTTGCTTTAGATTCTTTGGTCTGGCCAAACTGCTCCTATGGTGACACTCTAATAGCACTGGAGATATCAGCTGTTGTACATAAAATACTATTGTATATAATATACTTTATATGAAACAGCTGATGTCTCTCAATTTGATACACTCAGTGGACCTATCTGTGTGTCTGTATGTGTATATGTGTGTGCACACACATATACACTAATCTCTATCTCATATATGAATAATATAAAATCTGGCTCATGATATAGATTGCATGCATGAACACATAAGACTTGGAAAATTTTCTTTGAGTTCAAAAGGGATTACAAGATTGCACTCATAGTACACATGTTTAGTGTGTATTTCTTAAATTATTATATTCTTCCCTAACCGAAGAGCCTGACATCTAGTGGTGAGCTGTGGGAAAGGACTTCAGTAGCTGATCTCGTTTGCATGGACACACCCATCTGCCTAGGTGCTCAGCATGATGGGATTGCTTGCCCAAATGATCTCTTGTGGCTGGTGTTGGATCCCCAGTCTCTTTGTTATTGGGGCAAGAGTAATAAAGGGTTGTTATCCCTGTTGTGTGAACCAAGGGCACCAGAACTGTACCTAATGGAGGGACTAACCCTCAACTGAATGGCACTCACTAGGCAGGGGACATGGGTTCCAAAGCCCAATGAGTTGAGAGAGGGCGGGGATAGGCATGTGTATCTGGTGGTGTGGGCTATGTTTAAGGGTCCTAGACACCATTTGACCCTTCCTCTTTCTGTAGAGCAATAAAAAAACTGGTTTAGACTCAATAGAGATTCTTGTTACATGCTGCAGAGCTGAAATCACTGATACTTGGGTCTAAGTATTAGACCTGCTTTGGGACAATGTCTCTATTGCAAGAGACTGGCCAATGTGCACCAGCAGTGAGGCTCCTCCACTAACAGCTGAAATCACTAAGAGTTGTGTTAAGTGGTGGGCCCTGAAGACATCTTGGTGAGTGGCCAACTGGGTGGCTGATGGGAAGGTATGACCAGCAGGGTGACTGACAGTGAGGCATGGGCAGCAGGTGGCTGATGTTGAGGGCCAGAGCAAAGCCCCATAGAGAAGTGTGTCAATCAGCCGGTGAGCTGATTAGCAAATGCCCGAGCAGCGGAGTGTGTAAGGTGCCTCCTCACCTCTGCCTTCCACCCAGAGTGGGAGGTGAGCTCTGTGAATGAACCTCTGAACTCGGGCTGCACTGGCCAAGGATAGCAGCTATGCATGGGGTGCAGAGAAGGGACGGGCATGTTGAAGGGACTTTTGGATTGCTGGACTTAAGAACCTGAGGGGAAAAGGACACTGCCCAACTTACTTGGGGGTGGGTCTTTTGCTCATTGTTTATGTTTATGAACCCTAGCTGCGGTATTTTCCCAAATTAATGCTGAGTTACTTCCCTCCTTTTGTTAAAAGTTTTTGCTACACTCAGGCTCAGTGGTTGCGAGATGGGAAGTATTGCCTCTTAGAGGCACCCAGGGCATGGTGTGTAATTGTCCCAGGTCACTGGGTGGGGGCTTGAGCTGGTTTTGTGTTGTATGTTGAAAAGAAGCCCTTGGATACTGAACTCGACCCTTGTTGCAGCTGGCTCCGCCTGGCAGAAGGATTACAAGAAAATAATCATGAACATGGGATACTCAAACACTGTGGTCAGCATTAGTGAAAGATTCCATTCTCACCTTCTCCAGTTTATTATTGTATTAACTGGCAGTACTCCTAGTTATTTTAGCACTGGCATTTCTGTCCTTTATATAGTTGTGTGTGCAGAAACTGCCAATCATTCAAAAGTGTGTGACAGTTGTCTCTTTGACAAAAGGTCCACAGGACCTCGATAATATCGTGGAAATCAGTTGACATACAAATGACTTGAAAGGTTGCAAACCAAGAGTGCTGCAGGTGCACTAACTAGCTACTTGCACTGCCTCACCTTCCCCTGTAATCCCCTTCCAGCCCTCCAGCTGATGTGCACATCGCTCTCCCACATGGACTAACAAGGGATGATAGTGTATTAGGGAAATGGCATTTTCTCCTGTCCTGATTTAACAACATGATATAATAACAGCAAGATGGTCCCTTACAAAACAGTCTCTCTCATAAAGTTCCCTTCCCTGCTATTGTTCCTTAAGACTAACTGATGTTAAGAAATTACTACCACTGCTAATCAATAAATGGTCGATCCTAAATTTCTGTTAGTGCAGTAACCAAGATGCTTGTTTTCTGTTTTTCATCCAGTATCTTTTTTATTAGAATACTTGGGTGCTGAGTATCTCAGACTTCACCAACTGTTTCCTGGGCAGACCCCCACCTTAGTCAGGAAAGAGTTAAAGAACTTCTCTGGGTGCAGTCAGCCTCAACCTGGTGTACCTATGAGGTTTGACAATCCTGGAGATGGACAGGTCCCTAAAAGGAAGGATGCCTACTAAGTACAGGTTGATACTCTGAAGGGTCAGGAATACAACTCATAGCCACTCATCCCCTGACCAGGGAAATGGACTGAGAGCCTTGGCTACCCAGGCCCTCTCAGAAAGCAGAAGGGCTGGTACTTTTCTTTTTTGGCTTCCAAAAGGCATAGGGCTTTTGATTTTTGTGGGCTGTGGAAGCATACTGACTTTTTCTTTGGAACTAAATTAAGTTCTTCTCGGAAGGGGGCCGACACCTTGAACGGCACAGCCAAAGGGCTGTGCCCCAGACTTTGAGACAAGAGCAGCACCCATCCTCTCCCCAAGAGGTGCTAGAGAGTTAGAGCTGATGATAAGCATGAATAAAAATCCTGTGTGTTATACAAGTAAGCTATTTTGTCAAATACATTTCTGGGATGATTTCACTGAGTTCAGGATAATTACACCAGGGATGAATGTGGCCCTCCAAGGTTAATGGGTTAAAAAAGCAAACCAAATGTTTGTTATATTTGATTATTTTTGTATTCACTTGTTGTTATTTGACAAGAGTTTTTTGCACTGCAAAAAGGGTTTAATATTCCTTAGACATTATGAAAGAAAGAATCTGTTTGTAGCAAGGGAAAAACTTTTCCAGAACTCATAAATGTAGCATGAATTGCAGCTAGAACATAAAATCATTGAATAAAAAGTGCTGCTTTGTACCAGCTTTGCAAAATAATCAGCTTCACCAGGACAAAAATCTAATTCATTCTTTACTGAAAACCCTCTTTAATACAGGGACACACTAGTTGATTGAACTCATACAGAAGTCAGTTGTAGCTAGGAGATGCTCCATTTTTAGATGGACCTAGGTGGCAAGATTCAGGGAAGAAGATGGGAATCAGCTGATCCTCCTCCACGATCAACACCAAAGTCAAAATAAATTGCTGTTAACATGCTCAGCCATGGATAGTTAGAATGTAGACTAGATTGAAGGGGAAGAAGACAGATGATGGTCACAAGGAATAAGAGCAGATTAGTCTGACTGCTGGTAGGCAGAATCAACCATCTGAAAGGAGTGAGAGTTAGGCTATGTCTACATTACAGACCTTTTAGCAGCACAGCTGTACTGCTGCAGTGGCACTGCTGGAGAGCATCTCCCACTGACATAGTGCTGTCCACACTGGCGCCAGGGGCGGCTCTAGCCATTTTGCCTCCCCAAGCACGGTGGGGGCGCTCTGCCAGTCACCGGTCCCGCGGCTCCGGTGGACCTCCCTCAGGCATGCCTGCGGATGCTCCACCGAAGCTGTGGGACCAGCAGACCCTCCGCAGGCACGCCTGCGGGAGATCCACTGGAGCCGCCTACCACCCTCCTGGTGACCGGCAGAGCGCCCCTCGCGGCATGCCGCCCCAAGCACGCGCTTGGCGTGCTGGGGCCTGGAGCCGCCCCTGACTGGCGCATTTGTGGGGAAACTTATGTCAGTAGGGGGTGTGGTTTTTTAAACACCCCGACCGACAAACGTTTTGCCAACAAAAGAGCAAGTGCAGACAAAGCCTTAAAGAACTGTGGACTTTACCATAGTATTGGGTGAAATATTTTTGGCCAAAACTTCTTTTTGATGAAAAATGCTGATTTAGTTGCAGTGAAACATTTTGTGAATGTTTTCTGTTTCTTTAAGGCAAATTGTTTATGTAAAAAACAAAAAAAAGCAAAATTAGGAAAAGTCAACATGAAAGGTTTTGACTTTTTTCTGAATGAAACGTTGTTTTTTTAATTCAAAATGACTTTTCATTTTGAAATGTCCTTACATTTTGTTAACATTTTAAAATATGTGATTAAAAAAATAATAAAGAACACCTCAAAATCAAAACAAAATGTCTTGTTCTAGTGGGCCAACATGAATTTTAATTTTTGGTTTGCCAAAAACCTTGTTTCAAGTCAGCATGAAACAATTTTTTTCACAGAATTTTTTCAAACTTGTCAGCAAACCAAAAAAATCAATTATTCACACAGCTCTACTTCAGAACCATCAGTTAATGACTTTGAGACTTTGAGACTCACTTACCTATGTGTGTACCTAATTTGTAAAAATGCTAAGCACCCCAATTTCCATTGAAGTCAATGGAACCTTCAGGTGCTCCTCACCTGTACAAATGCATCCGCAGCCTATATCTGTAGGCAGGTGGTGTGGTCCAGTTGATTTGACTCCAGACTGGGTTCTGGTCTTGGCTGTAACTTTATCTCACTGTGTAATTTTAAACAAGACACTTAGGATTAGGTTTTTTTCCAAAATTGCCCACTCATTGTCATCCTTTTCTTGAGATACTTAACATTTAAAATGGATCATCCTAGAATCATAGAATATCAGAGTTGGAAGGGACCGCAGGAGGTCATCTAGTCCAATCCTTTGCTCAAAGTAGGACCAATCCCCAATTAAATCATTCCAGCCAGGGCTTTGTCAAGCCTGACCTTAAAAACCTCTAAGGAAGGAGATTCCACCACCTCCCTAGGTAACCCATTCCACCCTCTGAGTGAAAAAGTTTTTCCTAATATCTACAACTACAGACCATTTTTGAGATTATGGGTTTTATCCTGTCAGCACCTCAGTTTTCCCATGTGTAAAATTAGGATAACAATGCTCATCCATCTTTAAAGAATATTGAGATTCATGGATGCAAAGCACTATATATTGTTTTGTTATTATATAATTATAATGCATTGTTATACAATCACTGGAGAAATAATTTAACAACTAAGGGTGAGATTTTCAAAGACTAAGGATTTGTCATTTATTTGGGAGAATTGAAAATTTCAGCCTAAATTCAATTTTCTATTTTCTCTAGTATTACATTGTTATTTGTAATACTGATTCTGGACTCTAAATGTTTCACTTTCAATCTTGGACCACACCCTTGTGCTTCAGCCCCACCGAGAGCCAAAAGACAACGATGAAAGAAGTGATCAAACTCGCTGAAACCTTAATAGTTATTCTGAGTTGTGGGCCAAGGTTTGAGGGGTTAATATCTTAATCAAGTGGATTTGTCCCTCCCTAATTAAAAGAAGTCTTTCTCTTGGTGTGGATATGAAAAATAGTTTCTTTAACTGCCAGGCTCTTTTTCAGAGAGACAAGGACCAACTTCTTCTGAGAAGAAGAGCTCTATGTGGCTTGAAAGCTTGTCTTTCTCCCCAACGGAAGTTGGTCCAATAAAAGATGTTACCTCACCTACCTTGTCTCTAATATCCTGGGACTACATTACATAGAGACCCATTTTTACTATATTAGCACAGCCAATGATTACTACAAGGTATGAAGTACCAGTACCTTATTGATAAATTAGAGAAGGAAATGCTAGCCCCTGGAACAAAGGGGCAAGATCTGGCCCTAAAGTTTTTAGAGACTGCCTTTATCTTTGAGATAACATAGTAATGTCTACAAACTTTTCTACTGTTTGTTAGCATATGGATTCAATGCTATGAGACAAAGGAGCTTGTAATCGAAAATACGGTATGCATTCTCTGGTTACACCATCTGCAGGATAATAATGGTTCATGCCTTTCGTACAAAATCCAGTGATAATGCTACTGTTTCTTAAAATATGTTTACTTGTCTTCTTGTCTCTTTTAGTTCCCTGACTTTCATTACATATTTTATATTTAGAGTTCAAAGTAATTAACCCTTTATGCATTCCAGAAAGTTAAACACATTGAACTGGGCACTGAGAACCATATAGCATGGTTTGTCTTTGACAGAAGGGATTAATTTATTCTTGCCTTAAAAGAAATTGACAGTGAACCTTTTAATCCTAACTCATTTCAATATCTTCCACAATTACAGCTGAAATTGACGGTGAGCAGAATTTCATTCAGCTGCAACAGAATTATTTGAAAGAGCAGACCGTATGAATAAAACTAATTTCTGTCATGTTAATAATCTAGCCTGTCTCACTGCAGCATTATACATTGTTGGAATTCATAAGGCCATTTGATGAAGAAGCTGCATAGTCTCTTTGCACTCAAAAGGTACTGGAAATTTGAGTAGAAAAAGTGCTTGCTGTGGTCATCCTTAAAAGTCAGTATTGCCTTATACAAATAGATATGGTTTTATCGGTTTTTGCAGGATACGTAATCTTCCCCAGACTTATTATAGAAAATACATAGAACACTGAAAATACACAGGTAGAGCTACTTGATTATCTAAGGCAATTGGAAAGATTGTAAGCGATTACCTATTGTACCTTTTATTATTATTGCCATTGAGTCTTAGAGTGAATATATATGCAAGTTGATAGACTTTAACTCTTGTTCATTCCAACTTGCTGAGGAAGAATAACTTTTTGAATGAAAGACAAATATTACAACAGTTGTATGGACAAGACTATTTAATATTCTTACCTCAGAGGCTACCATTTTGTCCATTCTCGGAACCTGAGTTCTACATGGGGAAATAATCACTGTTTCCCCCCCCCCCTCTTTTTAATGTCCAGTGAGAGTTGGGTGTCTAAATCTCTTATGTCCCTTTGAAATCCTCTATATAAACAGACTCACTCCAACAATGTTCCATATGAGAGACTTGGGGCTAGTCTACACTAGACCCGTTATAGTAGCGCATCTGGTGAAGACACTGTGTGCCAATGAGAGAGAGCTCTCCTGTTGGCATAATAAAACCACCTCCACAAGAGGCTGTAGCTATGTTGGCGGGAGAAGCTCTCCCACTGATATAGCGCTGTCCAGACAGTGGTTCATTCACACCTGATCGACATAAGTTATACCAACATAACCTGTAGTGTGGACAAGCCCTTATACTATTTGCTCATTTATTTTTCTGCTTTACAACATATCCTTCAAAGTTTCAAAACAAACTTTGAGCTGTATCATACACTCAATGTACTCTAGGAATTTTTTCAGGAAAGTTCTATGGCCTGTGTTATACAGGAGGTCAGTCTCTAGATCAGTGGTGGGCAACCTGCAGCCCACAGGCTGCATGAGGCCTGTCAGGTTAATCCACTGGCAGGCCGCCAGACAGTTTGTTTACACTTGCATGGCCACCTGCAGCTCCCAGTGGCTGTGGTTTGATGTTCCCAGCAAATGGGAGCTGCGGGAAGCAGTGTGGGCCACAGGGACATGCTGGCCGCCACTTCCTTCAGCTCCCAGTGGCTGGAAATGGCAAACTGCAGCCACTGGGAGCTGCAGGTGGCCGTGCAAATATAAACAAACTGTTTGGCAGCCCGGCAGTGGATTACCCTGACGGGCCGCAGGTTGTCCACCACTACTCTAGATCATCACTTTGGTCCCTTCTAGCCTGGAAAACTAGGCTCTATACCTCCAATTTGTTAGATAAGCATTTGCATTCATGGATTATTAGCTGGACCAGACTTTGGGTTTTTTAACCATTTAGTAACTTCCACTTTGTTTCTTTTCCTAGATGAATGTACTATAGTGATTTAACAAAAAAGTAATTTTTTAAGTAGCATTGTTAAAAGGAAATTAAGTGGTAGAATTATGAGGGAAAGCAAACAACATTATTGTAATTTATTGCTTGATAGAAAATTGGCATATGCTGTATACTAAAGTTAAAATCAATGGGAGTTGTACAACTAAAAACATGCAATAAACTGAAAGTGTTCGTGGCTAATATGGAACTGATATAATGGCACGAGAAGATTTTCTTAAACAAAGGGAATATCCTATTATATAAAATAACAGCAATGTTAGCCAGGAAAACTTTGACACAATATTGGTTTTAAGAACATGCAGCTTCCTCGATTGTCTTTTCAAGGTTACATACTCATAAGAAACAATTATCATATCATTACCTCTGTACTATAAAACTAATTTCCTATTTCAACATTGATGTGAACATACTTAGCTGATTGAAAGGGATGGAGGAAATCCATGCATAATTTTCTTTAATGGGTTGAGTCTGGGGAGTCTACCTTTCATAAAAAATAATAATGTCTGAAATGAAGGCACACAGAAGACTCCAAGCTTTCTTAATGCTGATAAGTTGTGACTTAAGCCATTAAGATATTATAATTATTGGGGCTGCTCAGTACATCAAGCCCCTAGGGTGGCAGTAGTGTGCCAGGTATATTTCGACTCAAAGGAAAGCATTGTAGGTGCTTCAGCAGCTAGTTCTGGCGAGTCCCAATAACACTCAGACACATGGCAAAGGGAAAAGTTATTTTACAAGGGCTGCCAGGGAAGAGAAAGTACCTAGGGTATAAGCAGCAAAGAGTCCTGTGGCACCTTATAGACTAACAGACGTATTGGAGCATGAGCTTTCGTGGGTGAATACCCACTTCGTCGTTGCATCCGACGAAGTGGGTATGCACCCAAAAAAGCTCATGCTCCAATACATCTGTTAGTCTATAAGGTGCCACAGGACTCTCTGCTTCTTTTACAGATCCAGCTGTACCCCTCTGATACTTGATACCTAGGGTATTTTCAACCTGAGGCTTAAACAGTCACAGTTCAAAGTGAGCAATAGCAGTAAATGTTTGGGTCCCTGGAGCTGTCCAGGCAAGAATCAGGATTCTTCAGACCTAGTGTCTGCCTTCTCTAGTCCAGTTTCTATTCCAAGCAAACAGGAGCTTGGAGGTTTCTAGAACAGACTCAGTTAGTGTCTCGCATAGGGGAGGGACATTCTGCACTGGCTCCCTGCCCAGCTGCTGCTCTCCCACAAGCCCTGAGCAGATCTGCATTAGGCTGTAATATCTGGCAGTCACAGCCTGCTCCACACTCGTCTCTGCACATGGTTCTTGGGGGTGTTTTTCTGCCTCCAGTTTCCCTACAGCTCCTTGCTGTCCATGCAGCCTCTGCATCTAGCTTCCCTGCAGCTCCTGGCAAGCCAGGCAGCCGCTCCTTCAAACAGAGTCCAGCCCTTCCTGGTAGAGGACCTTTCTCCTTACCGGCCGGGAGGTGCATCAGGTAGGGGGCTGATGGGACTTGCAGTCCCCGCCTAGCAGATCTATCACAGTATGTTAGGGATATCAGCCATATGCTTTTAAATATGAAATATTTTCACATATTTGAAGTGACGTAGTTGCCATGTTGGTCCCAGGATATTGTAGAGGCAAGATGGTTGAGGCAATATCTTTTATTGGACCAACTTCTGTTGGTGAAAGTAACAAGGTTTTGAGTTTATGCACAGCTCTTCTTCAGGTGTGGGAAAGGTATTCAGAGTGTCACAGCTAAATATGATATAACAGATTGTTTAGTATAAATAGTTGACCAGTGGCTTAGCCAGGTAGAGGGAACAGGGGGAGCGAAAAAAAAAGATGCCACCCGCTGTGGCGCTTTTACTCACCTGGCAGCGCTTTTACTGACGGGGCGGCGCTCCAGGTCTTCGGCGGCACCTCAGCAGTGGGACCTTCACTCGCTCCACAGGTCTTCGGCGGCATTCTGGCGTCGGGTCCTTCAGTGCCGCAGAAGATACCCGGAGCTAGTGAAGGGCCCACCACCGAAGTACCACCAAAGACCCAGAGCGCCACCAGGTGAGTACAAATTAAAAAGGCAACAAGAAATTGACAAGGCACCACTTGTGCTTGGTGGGGGAGCGGCCACTGCCCCACTCCCCCCCAGCTATGCTACTGGTTGACACATATTCTAAGAGACCGTTTAAGATAAAATGGCCCATTAACACCACTCAAGACATAAGACAAACAAGGATGGGGTTGTTACTGAGTTACAGATTATTGTAATAAGCCATACATTCTCCTCTGGCCTTCAGACAAACCCCAGTTCACCCAGCTCATAATCAGAAATGAGCTACCCACAGACCAGGACACATCAACTCAAAGCAGCACCAGACCCTGCCACAACAAAAGATGCAAAACCTACAGACGTATCTCCACTGTTTCCCCCCTCCCCTTGCCCCAAAACACCTTTCAGGATCCGTAGGTCCTACACATTCCAGTTATATCAAGTGGTGTACCTCATCCAGTGTATTAAATGCCCCAATAACAACTATGGGGTGAAACCAATTCCTATGCTCTTGAATGAACTCTTACATAAAAAATGATAAAAAGACAATAACACTATTACTTGTGGGTGAATACTTTTCACAAAATGATCACTCCATGGCTGATCTCTCAGGCCTCATCCTCAAAGGGATCCTGCACAACACCTTTAAAAGATGAGCCTGGGAAACTAAATTCATAACTTTGCTACACACTACAAACCATGGTCTAAATAAAGACATTGGATTTATGGCTTATTACCACAATCTGTAGCCCAATAACTGCATTTTTGAATTATGACTGGTGAGGTGTTAATGGGCCACTTCACTCTGAATGGGCCTTTAGAGTATGTTAATGACTTATGCTAAAGGTAATAATTGGAGATATACCAATTTCCTAGAACTGGAAGGGACCTTGAAAGGTCATTGAGTCCAGCCCCCTGCCTTCACTAGCAGGACCAATTTTTGCCCCAGATTCCTAAGTGGCCCCCTCAAGGATTGAACTCATAACCCTGGGTTTAGTAAGCTAATGCTCAAACCACTGAGCTATCCCTCCTCCCTCCACCTTGTATTTAGCTGTAACACTCTGGGTGTATGTCTACACTGGGATTAGATACCCACAGCTTGTCCATGCCGCTGTCTTAGGCTCACAGGGTTGGGGCTAAAAGGGTGTTAAGTTGCAGTGTAAATGTTTAGGCTTGTGCTCCCACCAACACTCCAGGACCCTTCCACCTCCCCCTCTTGCAGGGTGTTAGAGCGTGGGCTCCAGCCTGAGCCTTGCAAGCTCAAGTCAGCTGGCATGAGCCAGCAACGGGTTTTTAATTGCAGTGTAGACATACCCTGAATATCTTTCCCAGACCTGAAGAAGAGTTCTGTGTAGCTTGAAAGCTTGTCTTTTTCACAAACAGCAGTTGATCCAGTAAAAGATCTGATCTCACGCACATTGTCTCTTTCATTTATTTGAGGTATTCCAGTATTTATGCATGCATGAGGAATCCAGGCAAAACCTGATTTATTTGATTATTTATTGCATGTTCTCTAATCCTCTTCTGCAATATTTTCCAAAACATTCACTGATTTGGAAAACCATCTGTTTTATTTTTCTGAGAAACAGTAGTGTGACGAGTAAGTTAACATCCCTTAAGCAGCCTGCGTATATGAAGCAATTGATGTTGCTAAGATGTCTTGCAATGGCTTTATTTGGAGAGAGGGAAGGGAAGCAAGAGGAGGCTTCCCAAAGCAGCTTCCCTCCCAATCCCTCTACCTGGTTTTTTCCCACTTGTTAGAAGTGAGGACTGTGGGCTTAGTCAATTATATTTTCCAGTTCTACTATTGGTTGCTATTTTTAAAGTGAGGCTGTTGAGAAACAGCCCCTTGTGATTGCAATTCTTGGAAGGATCTCGCTCTTTCATGGTGACTCCAGAAGAGGTGTGGCTAATCCAGAAAGGGGCATGGTTAGCAAAACTCTAAACGGCAGTAGAGAAAGCAGATGTGAATTGGCTGGAGTAAACTAGAGCACCAATGGGGCTGTGCTGATGTAACCCAAAGTGCAAAGCTGCTGTGCGGCTGCTCCAACTGATTAACAGCAGGTCTCTATATGTGCCCTGCCCCTCTGCTCATATCCCAGGTGAGATGGTGGTGCTATAGAGTCATTCTCATGCATGGGTGTGCGCTCTCTCTCTCTTGCTCTCTAGCCCAAAAGACACTTTTCCCCTCCCCACAGCTGTTTTACTGGGATAAATACCAAGGAAGGAGAGGAATTATTTCAGCTCAGTGCTAATGTGGACACGAGGACAAACGGATATAAATTGTCAGTCAGGAAATTTAGGCTTGAAATTAGACGAAGGTTTCTAACTATCAGGGGAGTGCAATACTGGAACAGCCTACCGAGGGAAACAGTGGGGGCGAAGGACCTCCATGACTTTAAGATTAAGCTAGATAAGTTTATGGAGGAGATGGTATGATAGGATACCGGGCTTAGTCAATAGGTTAATTAAGTGCCATACTGGTAAATAGTACAATGGGTCAATGATATGATATTCTTAACCTTTTTCCAGAGGGTATGGCTGGAGAGTCTTGTCCGCATGCTCGGGGTTCAGCTGACCGCCACATTTGGGGTCGGGAAGGAATTTTCCTCCAGGGTAGATTGGCTGTGGCCCTGGAGGTTTTTCGCCTTCCTCCGAAGCATGGGGCAGGGGTCGCTTGCTAAATGAGTGGGGGGATCGGCTTATGTGGCCTGCATCTTGCAGGAGGTCAGACTAGATGATCATAATGGTCCCTTCTGATCTTGAATTCTATGATTCTATGATTCTATTGGAACTTGTCTAAGGGCCTGATCTGGTAGGCAGCTTCTGAGCATGCCTTCATTATCAGACCCCATACACAACATTCATAATTAAATCCAAGTAAAACAGGGAGTCTATGACAGTGCTGGGAACTGAATCCAGGTCAGCTGTGGTCTAGCCTTGACCTTAACCCCTTGACCATCTTCCTCTTTATACGGGCTGGTCTGTTGGAGGGTAAGTTAGAAGCCAGACTCCCTCCCTCCCGTTCCCTGCCTGCCGCCGTGAAGAAGAATGGGAGTAACAACTCAGATACAGCTGCTCTCCCTTGTGCACGGTTTCTGGGAATGCAGGTAGTTCATTCAGAGGTGTAAGGGGTGTCCTTGTGTCCCCTTACTCATATTTGTGGCCTCATGATTGCACTTGAAACTATTTCACCCACAACATCCCTTCAGTGTTTCAAACAGCTGTATTTGAACAAACCTTTTTATACTCATTTTCTAGTCATTTAGTCTCTTGTATTCTGACATTAAGGAGAGAGAAGTAAGAGGAAACAGAGATGTGAGACATAAGAGATAAAAGGTGTCTCTCTAATTAAATTTGATTTACGTCTTCCTGAACATTGATTTCATTAACGTTTTGAGTTTAAAAAACTAATTGCTAATATACAAACTCTGCCTGTTTGAAGTATTCAGTAGGAAAATACTGGACTGCACTCTTCATGCAAATTAAGTGTAACCCATGCATCTTCTGAACGATTTCACTCCAAACAGCTGGCGCTATTTAGGCTGACAAATGAAACACTTCAGACAGTTTCTCAATTGTTGTAATTAAAAACAGGAAACAGCAAGGTAAATAAAGTAATCATGGGATCAATAAAACATTATTATTTTAATGGAGATCTCAGAAGCCCGGGCCATAAGTGCCAGGTTTCAAAGTGCAGGAAATCTTAGCAAACATACATTGTTCTCTGATGGGGCACTTGAGCAAAGAGCTGAACAAGAATGAAACGTGTCTCTGAGATTTAGCTATTTCTGTATGAAAATTACCAAATAGATCACTGGAGTATTTCCAGTAACTGAGATGCTGCAGTGAAGGGGGAAAAGGACACAAGCGGGACCTAGCTAGAAACACATAATAACAAAGACATTTAATCAAGTGTATATACTTTTATCATCTGCATAGATGAGCACTGTCAACGGGAAATATCAATAGAAAATTTAGACATATAGAAGCACTATATTTCAGGCAAACTAGAAACAGTCTTACAAAGGAAATTGGAAAGGTAGCTACTAAATGCACCCTCCTTGGTCCCTATTTCCCCTTCCTTTAGGAAAACATGAAGGTGCCAGAAACCCCAGGAAACTGAATGAATTCCCCTTGCATTACAATAAATGATACCCACAGGGCAAGTGGGTGGGTGCAGTGGAATCAGAGGATGTGATTTATGTCACACTACATGTCACGAAAGTGCCCATCTGCTGAGAGACTGTTTCTTCTCACTGCTTTTTGGTTTCCCTCCCCTCTTCAACCCCTCCAGCTAAGGCTCCCTGAGGAGTGGTTTCTCATTGTCCATGATCCTCCCCTCACCAACATCTATGCCATCCTCCCCTTCAGTGTAGATTGTTAATTAAAAGAGCTTTATCTCCCACTTCTCAGCAGTACACCTGTCAGCAGTACTTCAGTAGTCATGTTGGGTTATGGCATCCTGTCCCGCTCCTAAATCCACCCTAAAGCACCCTCTCCTGACTCACAAAGCCCTAGGCACACAGAAGTTCTGCACAGAGCCTTCAGCACGCTTGCATGGGGAGGAGTGGGAGGAGGGGGGGCATACAATGGGACAGCTTCCACTTTGAGTTTCCCCCCTATTATTTCCACTGGCTTCCACTCTGCTCCATCAGCATATGTGAAGCAGAGTACCTGACTCTTACTTTTTAATTTAAGATATGTTGTGCAATATGGTCCAACTCTTCCTATCCCGAGCACAGCCTGAACATCGGGCTCTGCATTGGGCATCTATGTGGGGAGGAATCATCCCTCAATCCACCCCCACTCAGCTGCAGAGTGTCTTTGGAGCTGTCCTGAAGCCCCTAATACTGCCCTGGTCCTGAGCTAACAACCACAACTCTAATGCACTCTGGGTGATGTGACGTGGAAGGATCCATGCAGTGGCAGGTTCTCTAGTCTCATCCTTTATACTCTAGCTCACAGAGAGCTACCACAGAACTAAGATCTGTATCATGCAGTGGACATGGACCCACCCACACAGCCATCCAAATCCTGCCTTTCCCACTGGTTCCACTCCCACAGGGCCCTCCACCTCAGAGGGAAAGGATGGGATTTGCCCCTAAATGCCTATATACCATGTATATTCTACAATGCAGAGGTATTCTGTAAACATCTATTAATCTTTCATTGGGATCAGTCCCATTACTCCTGCTAGATGTGTCCTTCAGATGCTGCTATTCAAAAATTATTGACTATTAGTTTTAAGATCATTATTATAAATTATATATTTGGAGCTGTTTATGGAGTATGCAAAGGTTGGTGACTTGCTTCTGATTGCCAAATGCATAAACCTCACAAAGGTCAATAATTAGTTTCACTGCATTTTGCAGAAGCACCTTCACATTGCAGAGAGATTTATAACTGCAGAGCACTTGTTGTAGTGATACAGATGAAACTTAGATGAACTGATGGCCGGCATATACTTCTGTAACAAAGGCATTTTGATAAATATATTCTGCAATATGTGATAGAATTGTAGAATCATAGAATATCAGCTTGAATATGTTTCACAGAGGTTAGTGTTTCCTTTTAATCCACCTTTAAGAACAACCAAGCGAGGACAAACGCTTGAAGAATTTATTATATTAAGTTTTCTTGGAATCTATCAAGGCCTTTATGCTTTGTGATAGGCCTTAAAAAAACTAAGAGTTATACTACTATAATATTCATTGGTGGGTATTGGGACTTAACTCCTAATTTCTGAGTTAGATTTTTGAACAATTCAGGCATAGAGGGTGATGGTGAAATTAGCTGCAGCTGGGAGGGAATTAAAGAAGGAAGATCAAAGACAGCTCCGCTTGGTAGTGGCCGTGTGGGAAGAGCAATTCAGAAGGAGGAACAGGCCCAAATCAGGGAAGTATAAAGGATGCAGAGATATTGTGTGGACAAGGGAAAAGCAGCTGTAGTGGGACTGAAGCTGAAAGGGGGGACCCAGAACAGACCGGAGCAATGAACAACAAGGGAGTAATCGATCATGTAGGGTGGAAGAAAGAGTTAATGGCAATAGGGAGCTTGGAAGGGAGAGGCAGGTGGGAACTGGAGAGTCAGGTATGCAGAAGGACTGAATGGAAACAGCACCAGCCAGTGAAGACATGCAGTGCAGCTGCTAACTAGTGAGTAGCTCCAGCAGTGTCTCTGCGTGACTGGGAGAGACTAACAGCTGGTGGGCTTAGGAGACACTCCTAGGGGAGCAGAAAAGTGCGGAAGAGTTGGTAGAAAGGTGATGCTCTCCTGCCTGCTTTGTAAAATCAAAAAGCAAGCCTCGTAAACCCTGTTACTGTATATCTGAGTGGTTCAGGCTCTCCATTGATGTGGCAGATCAGGATTTAATAAACCTATTACAATTTTGTACAGGGCATAGCAACCACTCAGTCACCCTCTGAGTCACTACTGCCCCAATTGCAGAACACTATGTTGCCATCCTGGACTGCCATCTTTCATATGAGACATATCATGAAGCCTAGTTCCTGATCTATGTTGTTTAATAAGAGGAAGGATATTGATTCCAGTCCTCTGGCTGTATTCTAAATCAGAATATTCCATTCTACCTAGCTAAATTCCTAAGTGAAGTGTTCTGTTGACATATTAGTTATTATTACAATATCTCATACAGTACACTGACACACATTTAGTCTAGAAAGACAAGGTGAGTGAGGTAATATCTTTTATTGGACTAACTTCTATTGGTGAGAGAGAGAAGCTTTCAAGCTTACACAGAGCTCTTATTCAGGTCTGGGTATAAACACTGCACACGCATTTATTCTGGTATAAACAAGGTATAAACAAATCAAAAATATCCTAATAGTCAATGAATTTGTGTGGAAAAAATGGTACTAATTTCTAACAGCATTTGGGATCCAATTCTGTCCTCAATTCCATACTGACAGCTCCCACTGAAGTTGCACCCTATAACTAAAGGTGGAATGGACCATTCACATCTATCAGAAATGTGCTCTAATGTCACAACCAATTTGGAAACCACCAAAATTGGGCTATTTTTCTTCCTGAGAGAATTTTGCTCTCAATGCATCATCTGTGTCAGAAAATTCAGATTCCTGTGCTTTCTAAACCTACATTTATCGTACTCTGTAGACCTGCAATGAAATGAATAGGTAGTTCATGAGAATATATGTATGCTTCTGACAACATATTTATCACCATACTTATTGTTAGTTGGCATCTTTTCCCTTCTTCAGAATCACATATTTATCAAAATTTAGATATACTTTATACTTATTGTTTAGTTTGACATTTAAAAAAATAGTTACAGATGCAGAAAAAATATTCCAGGAATAGACACAGCTGAGTTGTCATGATTGGAGACAATGTTGTTTTTACAGTTGGTATGGGAAAAATGATTAAAATATATGCAGATAATGGGACCATATGAATTGCTATAATCCTACCAGAAGAGACCAATGATCTTTCTAGCCTGATAGCTTGTTTCTGACAATGGCCAATGGAGGTTGCTTAAAAGGAGCACGTAAAATCCACCATAAAGCACTCAATTGAGCAGTATTGTGTCATGGAGAAAAAATTTCTTCCAGACCCAACTGCTGACCAGCTTGAAGCCCTAAAGCGATAGGAAAAAATGCCCTAAAGCGATAGGAAAAAATGCCTAAAAATGACTAAAGAAGATCAAAGCAAAATATTTCTAAATTACCGTAATCTACTGGCTGCTGTGTATCGGCACTATAGCTCTGCTTTGGATGGAATCAGAACTCATAGACTCAGCTTTTAAGGTCAGAAGGGACCATCATGTATAGTCTCCTGTATATTGAAGGCCACAGACCCTCATCCACCCACCCACTCCTGTAATAGACCCCTAACCTCTGGCTGAGTTACTGAAGTGTTCAAATCACGAGGACATTAAAGACTTCAAGTTACAAAGAATCCATCATTTACAGTGATTTAAACCTGCAAGTGACCTGTGCCTGATGCTGCAGAGGAAAGTGAATCCCCCCACCCAGGATCTCTGACAATCTGACCCGGGGGGAAATTCTTTCCCAAACCCAAATATGGTGATCAGTTAGACCCTGAGCATGTGGGCAAGATCTACCAGGTGGAAACCTGGGAAAGAATTCTCTGTAGTAATTCAGAGCCCTCTCCATTAGTTTCCTGTCTCCAGCAGTTGGGGATTTTTGCTACTGGCTGTCACTGATGGGCCACATGCCATTGTAGGCAGTCCCATCATACCAACCCCTCCATAAACTTATCAAGCTCAGTCTTGAAGCCAGTTAAGTTTTTTGTCCCCATGGCTCTCCTTGAAAGTCTGTTTCAGAACTTCACTCCTCTGATGGTTAGAAACCTTCGTCTAGTTTCAAGCCTAAACTTGTTGATAGATGGTCTATATCCATTTGTTCTTGTGTCCACCTGGGTGTTTAACTTAAATAATTCCTCTCCCTCCATGGTGTTTATCCCTCTGATGTATTTATAGAGAGCAATCATATCTCCCCTCAACCTTCTTTTGGTTAGGCTAAACAAGACAAGCTCTCATAAAGTAGGTTTTCCATTCCTCTGATCATCCTCGTAGCCCTTCTTTGCCACATGTTCCAAAGGCTTGATTCTGCTAATAGTGAATGGCTGTTAGCACAAGTGACGGGGAGCAGTAGAATCTCTCCCCTCCACCAACATCGTTTTATATAAACCCTGTGAGCTCCTCGGAGACCAAGGATTGGTTACATTATTTTTGGCGGTGTAGTTGGAGAGCAAGTAGTTCCCTCTATGGACCTGATACAAAGCCTGTTGAAGTCAATGGGAAAACTCCCTTTGGTTTCAGTGGACTTGATTTTATGAGCCCAACTGAAAAATGGAAGTATTGTCCTTTCCCCACACTCCAAGTTAAAAAAAGCCCTTCTAAGGATTCATGAGGATAAGCCTTATAAAATGTCCATTCACTGATTAAATCTAGTAATTGGACTGGAGCTTAATCTGGAGGAGTTTACCACCTCCTCTCCAGCTGCTGCTAAAACCAGCCCTGCCAAGGATCACTTTCAGCTTGGATCATATCTGTACTGCTGAAAAACAAGGAATGCATCAGAAAGCACCAAATGACAGACATTTTCTAAGTCTGTCCTTTTCATTTCTATGCTAAGGACTAGTAGGAAAATGTTTTTATTTTTCCTTCACAGTCGGTCTTCACAACCACAGGACAAAAGGTTGTGAGGATAAAATGTACAAATAACGACAAATGCAATGTATTACTCTTCAGAAGGAATAAGCAGTTGCACAAATACAAAATGGGAAATGACTGCCTAGGAAGGAGTACTGCAGAAAAGGATCTGGGGGTTATAGTGAATCACAAACTAAATATGAGTCAATAGTGTAATATTGTTGCAAAAATGGCAAATATTCGTATTAGTAGGAGCGTTGTAAGCAAAGACATGAAAAGTAATTCTTGCACTCTACTCAGCACTGATAAGGCCTCAACTGGAGTACTGTGTCTAGTTCTGGACGCAACACTTTGGGAGAGATGTGGACAAACTGGAGAAAGTCCAGGAGAGAGCCCCCAAATTGATTAAAGGTCTAGAAAACATGTCATATGAGGAAAGAGTTAAAAAACTGGTTTGTCTAGTCTGGAGAAGCAAAGACAGATTGGGAGGCATGATAACAGTCTTCAAATCCATAAAAGTTCATTATAAAGATGAGACTGAGAAATTATTCTTCTTCTCCACTGAGGACAGGACAGGTAATGGGCTTAAATTGCAGGAAGGGATATTTAGGTTAGATGTTAGGAAAAACTTCCTAACTGTAAGGGTGGTTAAGCACTGCAACTAATTATTGAAGGAGGTTGTGGAATCTCCATCGTTGGAAGTTTTTAAGAACATGTTAGACAAACATCTGTCAGCGATGGTCTAGATCAGGGTTGTCAGCTCCTGCTGTCAGATGAAATCTTATTTAAATATGTAGAATCTGTTTTGAGCCAAACAAAGTTGTGCTTATGCTTATGTGACCCTCCAATGTAAAAAAGTTGGGCACCACTGGTCTAGGTAATAGTTTGTCTATTTTTAGTGCAGGGGACTGGACTAGATGACCTACTGAGGTCCCTTCCAGTCCTACATTTCTATGATTCTGTAAATGAAGGGTTTATAATTACGTTTAGGTTTTCTACTCCAGAGACATCCTAGGTATCGATCTGTGCAGCTAGTAGAGACATGGCACAATGAGATGAGCTGGCTGAACCCTGTCTTCATTACAAAAAAAGTTGTGTTCTTAACTTGAGATAACCAGGCTCTGAAAATAGTCCTTAACTTGACCTGCTAACTTGTGGGAAAACTACAAACTGCCTTTTCTTCACTAGGATTTTAACTCAACTTAGCTTACTTGTATTAAAATAGACCCACCTCCTTTCATTTATTTATTTATTTATTTTTGTAGTGAAGTCAGGACCTCATCTACCTAAAGTTACTTGAGCCTATATCCTGCAAACAGTTATGCACAGACTTTACTTTATGCCTATGTGTAAAGGTAAGCATGTGTGGAAGTGTTCAGATGATCAGGGTTGTGTACAGCTATTTCAAATAATGCTATAAAGTTGATTGAAGTAGGTGTTCCCTCTAAGTTACCTGGAACATAATATATCTTGGTTTGTGTGAATAGTGGGTCAAAATCTGCTCTGATTCACACTTTGTACAGCTTCCACTGACACCACTGAGACTCATAAATTTCAAATAAGCACAGACATTAGACTAGTGACTAGAGCCATTTGAAAATTTCAAAATAAACATTGGGGGAAAAATCAACATTCTTGTTGTCTGTTTTATTTAAAAACTGTAAAATTTCATTTAAAAAACAGTGAAATTTTGCATTTTCCAATTGGCTCTAACTGGAAATAAGCTAATTTCATTCAAATCCACAATTTTTGATATTTTGAAATTAAAAATTGCATTTGCTCAACAAACAATTTCTATTGAAACCATTCAAATGTGGGTTTCCCATATTTGTCATGGGAATGGTGGTTATTTTGTGGAAATTCTAAAAAAACAAAACAAAACCTCCACTCCTCCTCTCCTGCTAGATCTTTCTGGCTCACAAAAAAGCTTGGATGTAAATGACAAAACAATTCATGATAAAGTATCCTCTCTCTTGCACATAGTGCTAGTAGCAACAACTATGAAAAATGAAGGATTTCATCTTGGCAAAACCGGTCTAATGCTGTAATTTTCTTTGTCTCAAAGGATGTCAGAACAGTTTTCATCATTTGTTTAAAGAGTTGCCCAAAGGGTTTTTTGTTGGCTACTAAAGCTCTCATCCTCCAAAGATTTACACACATGCTTTATTTTACGCAGTGTGTATAGGTTCTAAATCAGTTAAATTTAGATGTACTGACCAGTAAAGACAAATTATGACTGATGTTTTGGATTGTCAGAGGCTGGGCCCAAGAAATACTATAATGCAACTATGGTTCAGACAGAGACTTACAATTTGTGTAAATTCTTTACTGATACATGTTCAAACAGGAGTCTCCTTTGATATTAAAGAGAACTTACAGTCTGTTCCAAGGTAAAGGTTTTGTGGTGTAATAGGAGACTTGGGACCTACTCACCTTTACATGATGGAAGGTATGGAGAGTGAGAATCTATTTTTCTCTAATGGCATTCCTCTAATAGTCTACTGGTTTGGAGAAAATATTGCATGGGTATGCTAAGTGGGTAAGAGACAATATTATGAGTCATTAATCTTAATTAGCTTTATGTTCCCCCAGATAGCTGTTAAAATGACCTTACTTATGCAAATTAGGCCTAATTACTTCCAGTAAAGGATCCAGTTCAATTATATAGAGTCTTGGACTAAAGCCAGGAAATGTAATTCCAAATATTTCAATCCTTTAGCAATTCCTTTAAAATCCCTTACAGTGAAATATCTCTTACAGTCCCACTAACTACAGCAGTGACATAAGTTAACTTTCAGGGTACCTAAGATACTGTACTTTGTCTTACCAAGATATCTAAATCAGACTGGCTATTAGATAAATAGAAGCAGAGAGAGGTTTGGTTTAGAGATTAGGGAAAACTCAAATCTGTGAATTAGGTCATGATGCTGTATTACTTCTCAGGGATGAACAGAGCCGTTTACGTTGGAAATAAAAGAGAAAAGAAATGGACTCAGAAAAATCTGCTCGCATGAACTTTCCCAATTTTCAGGACAATGAGACTTGAAGAAATTCAGATGGACATCAGAGTAAATAATAACAACACCATTTAGTATTTATATAATAGTTTTCATGTTCAAAACACTTTACAGTCATTAGCTAATTAATCCTTACAACATACTGCGAGGTAGATAGGTAAGTATTAGAATTCAGATTTTACAGATGGGCAAGGCTTAAAGAGAGAAACACCTTGCAAATGGGAAAGCCAAAACATGGAATTTAAGTTTTTGCCCATAATTACCCAGCGAGACAGTGGCAGGGCAAATTAGATTTAAATTAGGTTTTAGGACCTTCTGTCTCCTAATCCTGTACTCATTCTACTAGACCACACTGGAGATCCAACACTGAATCTCTTTTCATTATGTCTTATTCACTTATTTAGAAAATTTAACTTATCCAGGTAAGGAGTAGAAACAATACTATGTTACTTAGGTAACCTGTGATATGCCACAAATTAACAATGATGAGCCAAAGCAATAACATATATCCTCAAAATTATTCATGCACTGTATTCAGTAAATACTTGATCATGACAAAGATATTCATGAAAAAATATCAGAATTATTTCATGAATGATTCATCAACCAAAATGGGGTTTAAGGGCCCAGTCTTTCAAACACAATTGGATAACTTTACTCTCATACACATTACAGTATTGTTTTGATTTGCTCCATGGATTGTTCCTGGGAGCAAATCCTAATTATGTTTGGAAACAACTGCCTAGTTCTTGTAGTCACATGCTACCATTGGCCACTTTCCTCACTCAGCAGTCTCCCTCCGAGTTCTTCAGTACAGCTTGCATCTGCAAGTCTTGACTTTTCCCTTCAACTTTTGCATGCCTTTGCTCCATCATCTGCTCAAATCCCCTTTGAAACTCAGCCATAGTTTCCACCTGTGTCTCTAAACCTTGGATCTTCTCTTCCATCAGCTCTATTAAGCGGCACTTCATATATATGAAGCTCTTTTCAAGTCGCTGCTCTAGAATCATGTACATTCTGCAGCTTCCACATCCAGTCATCTTCATTGTCTCTTCCATGGCTTTGGTCACTACCACTGCTGCCTCTGTCTGTCATAGCCTTTTCTCCTAAATTCCTGTCAGGGGGGAAAAAAAGACCCAAACAGCAAAACAAAACCAGAACACCTCACCCCCACCCCCAAACACCCCTTACAAACTCCCACTCAAACTCCCCTGTTTACAGCTCTGTTTGCTGCTCCTGTGCTGCTGGCTCCCTAATCATGGAAGCCCCGCCCCCAATCAGGGCTCTGCTTCTCTCACAGCACACTGCCCCCTACCAGCATCTACAAGCTGAACAAGGAAAAAATAACCTGCAGAAAATATAAAAAAAATCCCACTACACAACATCCACCAAAAACTCACTCATTGCCCCGAGGAACCAGGGACTTGTTCCTCCCTTCTCCAACAGAACTCCCACCAAACTCCCCTATTTACAGCTGTGTTTGCTGCACATGTGCCACTGCTTCTAGTTTAAAGCTCTTTTAATCATTTATGCCAGTCTCCATCCTAGAAGTCTATTTCCCTCACTACTGAGGTGGAGTCCACTCCATAAGAACAGTCCTCTGTCTGTGAATGCCTCCCAGTGGTTGAACATCCCAAAGCCCTCCTTATAGAATCACTGTCTGAGCATCTGTTGATCATCATAATCTTGTCTCATCTTTGCTCTTCTCCTCTAGGGACAGGTATAATCCCTTAGAGATCAGCTGAGCCGCCATTTTCTTAAGTGTCTTCCTCAGCCTGGTGTAGTCTTCCTTGATGCATCCCAGTGAGAATCTATCCATATCATTTCTTCCCATGTGAAAGACAATTAGTGGATTCTTGCCTGCTCCTATTAGGATCCTTTTCAGCCTCAGGTCCATATCCCTTATCTTAGCTCCCCGCAGACAGCACACCATTCTATTCTCTGTATCAACTCTGGTGACAGAGGGAGTCCCTGATCATATAGACTTGCCTCTTCCTGGTATTGGTGTAATTCTCTGGTCTTCACCCTTCTGTTCTTTCAATACAATTACTCACATGAGTGAGACAAGTAGGCCTGCTTCCCCCCCTCACCCCCCAAACCCTTTGCTTAATAAATAAAGTAGATTCAGCTTGGAGTTTGTTTCTGTAATGCTTATCCAGGTAAGCAGGAAATGAAAGCCTAACAATTATTAATATCTGGCAAAGCAAGGAAAAGCCAAGAGGCAGGGGGAAAGGACAATAATTTTGTACGTTGATTGGAGAGAGACTTTCCAAAAGAAGAAATGGAACAGTCAGTGTGTGTGTGTGTAAGAAATACAGTACAAAGGGGAGATGCATCCTAAACACCATCTATCTATAGGAGGATTAAGGTGAAAGGAGAATACAAATAACCCCTAAATAAGTTTCCCCTCAATATCAGTTGTTTCTAAAGAGCTGTGAGAGAGAGTTCAAGAGACATAATTAGGATTGTCTGTGGCAGTGCCCTCAAAACATTGCTCAGGCACATTCTTAAGGCCAACACCACTTAATTTAAAAATATATCCAGGAAGCAAATCTAAACAATACTGTACTTTTTTAACACAGTCTTGCATACAAACTACTATATATAGCAGAGCAATTTTCATATGAAATAATATAGTTACAAAGTAAATGAAATTAGCATACTAGCTGTTGGAATACCTAGTACCTTTTTACTACCGAACATCTTTGAAGGGTGGCTATATCTGTGTATTTCTATTACAGCCATCATGTTGGTCTAGGAGTACCATTGTCTAGGTCACATTTTTGGGGTAACTTTTTTCTTTGCCCCCCTCCATGGTCTGCTGGAGGAATGTGCTCTCTGGTCTCAGGCTTCTAGCAGTCACCTCTATATGGGCAGGAACCACGACCCTCCGCCTCTTGACTCACTGTGATTCCCCACAGCAGATCTGAACAAGAGTCTAGTCCCTGTGTTTGTTTCCTCTCCAAGGGCTATGGCCAGGAAATGCTGGTGAATATACGTGACCACACAGCAATTCCAAAGCAGAAAAAACATAAAAAGGCCTAAACACATACTAAATGGACCAGAAGTCGCTCAGCAGTCCTGTGGGGACTCCAGTGGGTACTTCTCTTTCCAACTCTTTCATTGGGTTTGGCCTCTCCTTGGACAAAAGGTCACATTTGTTTGTTGAATCAAAATGAAGGTCTCTGCTGCAGGTTAAGATCAACTTCTTTGTCTCCTTGGGCCTCTGCTATTGCTCCAAATCAATATATACACAACACCACCCCAGAGTGTGACAAGTTTCTGGAGTTGTTTACAGTCTCAGGGACTGCACTAATTACCCCTCACTGGTTTTAGTTCCTAGAGGAGCTGCTGTAAGGTATCCCTCCCAGAGGGAGTAGCATACAATCCCTAGCCCACAATGATCCATATAGACTTCATAAAGTTAATCCAGAAGTACTCCAGTAATACTGCATGTGGCTTTTATATCTGTCTCATTCTACTTCTCCTCCAGAGACCCACAGGTCCCCAGGAGGAAAGGAAAGGTGGAGTGCTCCTGGGGGACTAATTTACTTGGACACCAGATGTCCATTCACTTTACAGAGCTGATCACCCAGTCTTTATTCCCATCTGGCTTTCCACCCCATCTTATTCCACATCCTTCTCGATTCCCCCAGTGTGTAAATTCTCCTGTGGCAGGATGCTTGACCGCTTCTCAGAAACAAGATATGTTGAGAGGACAAACAGTCCTTCCACTAATACAATCAACAGATAACACTCATCTCTTCCTTTCTGTGGCCAGCCCTAATTATTAAATGGCTCTGTCCCTACAGCATCAAGATATTTAAGTTACTTCAATTTTGCATGCAGATGGTTTTGCACATCTCCCAGGAAGTAAGCCCAGCTGAGGTAGATTTTTTTGTATAAAGTAGCAATTCTTTTCTCTTTGTGGTCACACAGAGCAACGTGAATTTAATAGATGTTGGACGGAGACCTGCTGAATGGATCAGATTTAAATCATGTACTTCTAAACATAGGCAGCCTGCCAACCTGCTCTATGGGTATTTCCCTTATTGCTAACAAATCAGAAACCTTGTTTGGATAGAGATAAGTTTTGCACACAGAGGTTATATTAGGGATTGTCAATTTAATGTTTTAAATATCAAGTTTTTATTGTGTTTCTTTCTTCTTTCAAAATAGTTTTTCTCATGAAAGAAAAAAATCTGTTTAATTTCCCAGGCTGGTGCATCATATTTTTGATCTGACACATCCAGTTGTACTAGTAATATTATGTTCTGCTATGTCAATAAAGTAATGAAACATGATTGGAATAACCAGACACGGAAATGAAATAGTAGGTCACAAAATGTAACAAGACAGGGTTTTCTGAAGAGGAAAAAAAAACCACACATGCCCTTTTTTAAAATTTTGCTTTTGCTTTCTACTTTTTATTTTAAACTGACTTCATTTGCTTTGAAAAATGATATCACCAGGATCTGTGTGGGCTTTGCATCCATGACCTAGACTCTATCATTTTGTAATTGACAGGCGGCTGTTGCTGCTAGTACTATACATTGAGAAAGCACTATTCATCTGGGGATCCCAATGCACTTTACAAATATTAACCTTCACAATAGTCCTGAGTATTAATATATTACAATGTATAGATGGGTAAACTGAGGTACAGAGGGACTACGGCGCTTGTCTGTGTTTGGGATGATGCAGAGATCTCATAAAAGGGTTATGTAGGCTGTGATATATAGGAGGTCAGGCCAGATGATCTGGTGGTCCCTTCTGGCCTTAACTCTATGATTGTATGTCTCAGGGGTTGAATCCCTTGATATGCCCAGGCTTTCTGTGTACCAGTGTGGAGGGGATGGGCTATGGTGCTATGAGATTGCCCCAAAACTGCAATTCCTGCACTTCCCTGAATACCGTGACTGCAACTATAACTGGCCAGATTGTGACTAGCCCTTGTAACCCCTCTCTTCTATGCACCCTGCAAGGGCTCATCACTTTCTGGCCAGGAGAGTTGAAGTTATGCACCTTGGCCCTCATGGACGGTGGCGGAATATAAGTGGCTGGCAGGTTGGGGATGTGTGACCAACAGTGGTGTAAAGGTAATTTTAGTACTCTGATTCTGATGGCATTCTACATGTAGGGCTGACCTTCCTGTGCCACACCAGGGGCAAGTAACTCCCATCTGCAGACAACCTCCATGGTTGACAATTCAGCCAAGCACTGGTGTAGGACAGGATTATTTTAGCCATGTCCCCTTATCTTTACTACTTCCCCTCTTCCCTGATGCATTGCTAGTAGGGAGAAAGCTGGTGTGAAACCCACTAGTTCTGTGTTACCCTTACAGTGAATGATTCTCCCTGGGCTGGTTAGAGACAGATTCTGCCTGCTGTGTGGCACGAAAGAGCTGCAAAGCAGAAGCTGGCCCTATGTTTTCTTCGCAGATTTTGAATCCGTATTTGCCTATGAGAAAAAATATTGTTGGAGAGAAAGCAAGCCCCAAGATAGGTGGGTGTTTTTTTTTAAAAATATAGACTTCAGCTGGCTTAAACCCAGCCCAGACCGCTATTTCTCCTCTTGAATCTAAGTGATTTTTTCCCTCTTCTAATTTGTCATCAGGCTGAAAGATGTTTTCATGAATTGAGGTCAGGGCCAATTAGATCCACAAGTACATTCTAACTTCAGTTGTTGATTTATTGATATTATTTCACAATGGGAGGGTCTTTTCTGTATGTTCTAAGAGAGAGTTATTTACCTATGAAAGATTAGATGATAAATCTCAAGTTTTCCTTTAGCCATTTATCTTAAGGAATGTAAATGTTGTGAGAGGTTTATTTGTGGCTTGGCTTTTTACTCCCTGGTACTGCACAATATTCTCTCACCTGCTCAACCTCTGTGTATTAAATGGCTTTTTGTTTCTCTCTCTGAGATGTTACATTCTGCTTCTAGGCAGAAACATCCATTTCTTCCACTGAAAAATGCAGTAGCATGGTAATTATCTTTCCAGACTACTGGCAGAGATTGTGAAGGGATATTGTTCACTTTTATAACTTAATAACACAAGGTCTTTCTAGACTTTAGGCAGGGCTATACAGTCTGAATCCTGCCTCCTGGTAAAATTCCAGCATGAATAATTACATTCTGCCCACCCAACTTCTCACTGGAGTTTCAATTGGATAAGCAACCATTGAGTTGAATTTGTGTTTGACTCTCTGGGCTGCTCATCCCCTTCACTCCCCTTCCCTTTTCTTACCATTTAGCTGATCATCTCCTGACTAAAGCTATCTTTAAAAAATCATGGAATAAATATGCCATTTGCTGCCATCACATTGTTCACTCTGCTTGTGTGTTAGACACCTTTCCCACCCTATGTCTGTCTTGTCTATTTATTCTGTAAACTTTTTGAGGTAGGGACCATCTACTGCTCTGCGTTTGTGCCATGCCTAGTACAATGGAACTCCATTCTGGGTTGGCCCTTAGGCACCGCTGTAATAAACATAATTATTTTATTGTTAATAATGAAAGGAGTGTGATCTCATAGTTGAGTGTATGCTACCGCTTGTTGCCAGAAGTTTGTATGATGACTTTGTCACTGAACTTTAATTAAGGACTCTGCTGGTGACTCATTTACAAGGTGTGTTTGACACATTGTGATTCTGTATCACTGACTCAGCAGCACCAGATACAAAGTCTACAGATTCATTCTCACATACTAGCTGCCAGCTCCTTACTAGGTTTATGAGTTTCCGAAAATACATTAATTTGTACAACTTAACACCACTTTAATTTTGTTGCACTTCTGCTAAGCATCAGGCAAATCACAACTTTGCCTGAGTACTGTAAAAACTAATCCCATTCTCCTAGTATGGTTCAAAACAAATGAATGTATATACGAAAAATAAATCCAGAAAGTGATTACCAAAACAACAGGCTTTATTATGAAATACATAAACAACATCCTGCATGATCCTTTTCAAATATGTTTTCTCATCCTCCACGATGGCTGGATGTAACAAACAAAAAATCATCAGAAGAGGTATGAATAATCTATTTTATGGCTTTGGCTGCTACAGGATTGCATTCTAAGTCTGTACTAGCAATATGCCTGTCAGTCATCATAAGGGATATACAGATAATCAAACACTTGCATATGTGTATATATTCCCCAAATTCCTATCACCTATGGGTGGTAGGAATCTCTCTTGATTTGTTGAAATTAAACAAGCATATGTACCTGTTTAGAATTCTTGTGGCTATAGCCAATAAGTTATTTCATTATTATGAGCCAGACCGTGGTCTTTCCAGTGAGCATGCAGAGGGAAGTATGAGGCTGTAAAGTGATCCACTATCCCTTGCATTGGCTATCCACATCCCATGTATAGTAGAACCCCCATTTTATCAATTAATTCAGGATTGAGGAGTTCCTAAAATGAAGATGTTCCTAAAATTGAACATCTCTAAGTGCTAGTAGGCACAGTGCAGAATTTGTAGTATGGTGCACTGCATCACTTTCTTCTTGTCTGCCTAACTAATGCAAAGCAATCTCCAATGCACTGAAGGCATTGCACTGTGAAGGAATGTTGAGTTGTTCTTCATCCACATCACTTTTGTTATGTGATTTTTATTTTTTTTTTCCTTCTGGAAAAACGGTTTGTATAACTGATCATTTGTAAGATTGGTGTTTGTAAAATCGAGATTCTGCTATCAGTGCAAAAATAAGCAGTTTGTAGCTCAACCCTACTGCCAATTTACCCTGTAAATATGTCACATTATTTACCTTCCAGACTGGCATGAAATAACATGATTATGCCCTGAGGAAATTCCTGGGTTTGCTTCCAGCTGGTATTGTCTCCTATTTAAACAATCACTTTGAGGTTGCTGGCATTAGTGCTGGCATAGCAGTGTATATAATTGTTGTGAAACACTTGTGGATATTTGGCACCTTGCCTCTGAAGTTATTCAAATCTGTTAGTAATTAAGTGCCATGCTGCAATTTGGTATTCTACTCTTCAATAAACAGAAGCCATTCTGTAATACAGATGTATAGTTCGTCACACTTTGTCTTGGCTGGTTTTGTTTACAAAAGCAGAATAGAAAGGTGATATTTTTAACAATGATACATGGAAAAGTGTTAATTATGATGAGACGTTATCACACCTGGATGTATTAGGATGCAGAAATTCAAAGACTCTGATATTCCAGGAGGACAATCCTCAGCATATCTTATAGATACTATAGAAAGGTTCTGTGCAAAATAGCAACATATAATTTAAAAAACCCACATTCTTATATAAAACAATAGTTCTTCCACTTTATTTAATTGTAACAGTCTATTGTTTTATTTAGATGGTTGATGACATTGGACATTCATCTGTATTTTCTGCTTTCATTTCTGTTACAGCTCTTCAGTTCAGTTTAAACCACAAACCTCCAAAGAGAGTGATTTCTTTTTTTCATTTCATTTTATTTATAAAATGAGCTGGACTAACAAAGTGTTGGAAAATAACTTTGAACTGGATGCGTTTGTTCTGTTTGTACTACAACTTTAAATGTCTAAGAACTCTGCCATGCACGCATAGATAGTAGCCATTTTGTTTACATAGTGCCATGTACTTCTGTACCAGATATGGACTGGTCACAGAGCTTGCTTATACACAACAGATTTGTAATGCTCTGCCAGGGGTACTATGGGCTTAAATAAGGTTTATTACACACAGCACCACCTAATGGCTGAACCATATAATACAGCTTAGCATTCCATTACATCTCCCCCTTTAAGTTCTACATCCTACCATTTACAAAATTTACACTATCACACTATCTTTGAAGTTTAATAGAGTTCAGTCTGTTAAGTGTCTCTGAATCATACTGTTTTTCTAATTACTTGATCTGAATGCGTAACCATTTGGGCATCTGACTATCCATTAGTTTCAATGACTGGCTGTGGTCAGTCTAGAATCCTTGAGTCTTCTTCGTGTTCTTCATCCACTATGTGTAAAGTTTGCTCTGTTGATTGTTATTTCTGAGGAACAACCTGTAGATGTCAGCAGTTTCTGCTGAAATCTCACTGTCGGTCTCACTCACATATGATCTGGCCACTAATTTTTTATAACAGCTGCAGTTGTCCATTCCTTTTCTCCATCCAATTTGACACAAACATAGTCACCAGGTTCTAGACCTAGCAATTCTCTAACTGAGTAATATCTGTTGTAAAAGTGTTCATAAGCTCTTTTAGCCTTTTTACCTGATTTGGCTACTCTGTTCCTGTCTGGCCACTTAGGAGATAGGTTGTTTTCCAAAGTTGGAACAGTAGTTTTGAATTGTCTTCCCATCAGGAGTTATTCTGGACTATGTCCAGTAGTCACTATGGGTGTTGATCTGAAACGCAGAAGAGTAAGGAATGGATCTTTGAGTTGTAGGATTTTCTTGGCTGTCTGTACAGCTCTCAGCCTCTATATTTGCTTGTGAGTAATGTGAACTCTTCATAATATGATCAAAATCACATTTTGTTCAGAATGACTTCAATTCTGCTGCAGTGAATTGTGGTCCGTCACTAGTTGTTCTGGAATATGGAATTGAGCAAAAGTGCACTTCAGTTTCCCGATAACACTGTAACATGTTATGTTTTTCAAGTACATTGCTTCTATATACCTTGAAAAATAATCCACTATAACCAGTCAGAGATGTCCTCTGAATTGGTATAAATCTGCAGCTTCCAAGTTCTCTCTGGTAGGGTTATTTGTACACTGTATGGTTCAGCATTGTTTCTCAAGTTGATTTGTACTGGATCTCCTTTCAAAAGTCCAATATCATAAAATGTTCCATTGACTTCTTCCACTTTTCTCACTAGGCCCATCTTGGCTGCCGTGCTGTAGCGGAGAAGGGTGTTGGTTTACGGTCCTTTGATCACATACACTCTGAATGCATAGCTTCTGTCTTGTTGTTTCCATGGTGAACTGGTCCATGCAATTCAGAATACTTCCAGAGCTAGTCATAAGAACATAAGAATGGTCATACTGGTTCTGACCAAAGGTTCATCAAGCCCAGTATCCTGTCCTCTGACAGTGGCTAATGGCTGGTACCCCAATGGGAATGAACAAACAGGTTATCATCAAGTGATCCATGTCCTGTCACCCAATCCCAGCTTCTGGCAAACAGAAGCTAGGGACACCATACCTGCCCATCCTGGGTAATAGCCATTGATGGACTTATCTTCCAAGAATCTATTTAGCTCCCTTTTGAACCCTGTTATAGTATTGGCCTTCACAACACTCTCTGGCAAGGAGTTCCAGAGGTTGACAGTGCATTGCATGAAAACATACTTTCTTGTGTTTGTTTTAAACCTGCTACCTATTCATTTCATTTGGTGGCCAATTGTTCTTGTATTATGAGAAGGAGTAAATAACATTTCCTTATTTAATTTCTCAATACCACTCATGATTTGATAGACCTCTATCATATCCCCCCTTAGTCGCCTCTTTTCCAAGCTGAAAAGTCCCAGTCTTATTAATCTCTCCTCATAGGGAAGCTGTTCTATACCTCTAATCATTTTGTTGCCCTTTTCTGAACCTTTTCCAATTCCAATATATCTTTTTTGAGATGGAGTGACCACATCTGCATGCAGTATTCAAGGTGTGGGCGTATCAGGGATTTATATAGAGGCAATATGATATTTTCTGGCTCATTATCTATCCCTTTCTTGATGATTCCCAACATTCTCTTCGCTTTCTTCACTGCTACTGCACATTGAGTGGATGATTTCAGAGAACTATCCACAATGACTCCAAGTTCTCTTTCTTGAGTGGTAACAGCTAATTTACACCCCATCATTGTATATGTATAGTTAGGATTATGTTTTCCAATGTGCATTACTTTGCATTTATCAACATTAAATTTCATCTGCCATTTTGTTGCCCAGTCACCCAGTTTTCTGAGATCCTTTTGTAGCTCTTCACAGTCTGCCTGGGACTTAACTATCTTGAGTATCAAAGGGGTAGCCGTGTTAATCTGGATCTGTAAAAAGACTAAGGCCACGTTTACACTTACCGGGACGGTCGACGCGGCGAGTTCGACTGCTCGGAGTTCGAACTATCGCGTCTGATCTAGACGCGATAGTTCGAACCCCGGAAGCGCTAGTTCGAACTCCGGTACTCCACCGCGGCAGGAGGAGTTGCCGGAGTCGACCTTCGAGCCACGGAGTTCGCTTCCGCGGCGTCTGGACGGGTAAGTAAGTCGAACTAGGGTAGTTCGAATTCAGCTACCTTATTCACGTAGCTGAATTCGCGTACCCTAGTTCGACCCCCGAGCTTAGTGTAGACCAGGGCTAACAGATGTATTGGAGCATAACATGCGTCTGACGAAGTGGGTATTCACCCACGAAAGCTTATGCTCCAATACATCTGTTAGTCTTTAAGGTGCCACAGGACTCATTGTTGCTTTTTATCTTGAGTAGTTTGGTATCATCTGCAAATTTTGCCACCTTACTATTTACGCCTTTTTCCAGATCATTTCTGAATATGTTAAATAGGACTGGGCCCAGTACAGATCCCTGGGGAATACCATTATTTACCTCTCTCCATTCTGAAAACTGACCATTTATTCCTACCCTTTGTTTCCTATCTTTTAACCGATTACCAATCCATGAGAAGACCTTCCCTCTTATCCCATGACACCTTACTTTTCTTAAGAGCCTTTGATGAGGGACCTTGTCAAAGGCTTTCTGAAAGTCTAAGTACATTATATCCACTGGATCCCCTTGTCCACATACTTGTTGACCCCCCTGAAAGAATTCTAGTAGATTGGTGAGGCATGATTTACCTTTACAAAAAGAATGTTGACTATTTCCCAACAAATTATGTTCATCTATGTGTCTGACAATTTTGTTCTTTACTATAATTTCAATCAATTTGCCCGGTACTGAAGTGAGGCTTACTGGCCTGTAGTTGCCAGGGTCATCTCTGGAGTCCTTTTTAAAAATTGACATCACGTTAGGTATCCTCCAGTCTTTTGATACAGATGCTGATTTAAATGATAGGTTACAGATGACAGTTAGTAGTCCTGCAATTTCACATTTGAGTTCTTTAGAACCCTTGGGTGAAAACCATCAGGTCCTGGAGAATTATTACTGTTTAGGTTATCAATTTGTTCCAAAACCTCCTCCAATGACACCTCAATTTGGGATAGTTCCTCAGATCTGTCACCTCAAAAAATGTCTCAGGTTTGGGAATCTCCATCATAACCTCAACAGTGAAGACTGATGCAAATAATTAATTTAGTGTCTCTGCAATGGCCTTATCGTCTTTAAGTGCTCCTTTAGCATCTTGATCATCCAGTGACCCCATTGGTTGTTTAGCAGGCTGCTTCTGCTTCTGATGTATTTTAAAAACAATTGCTATTACTTTTGGAGTCTTTGGCTAGCTTTTCTTTCAATTCTTTTTTGGTCTTTTTAATTACATTTTTACAGTTCGTTTGCCAGAGTTTATGTTCTTTTTTATTTTCCTCATTAGGATTTATCTTCCACTTTTTAAAGGATGCCTTTTTGCCTTGCACTGCTTCTTTTATTTTGTTGTTTGACCACGGGGGGTCTTTTTTGGGTCTCTTACTATGTTTTTTTTAAATTGGGGTATACATTTCAGTCGATCCTCTATTATGGTGTCTTTAAAAAGTTTCCATGCAGCTTGCAGAGATTTTACTTTTGGTGCTGTACCTTTTAATTTCTTTTCACTAACCTCATTTTTGTGTAGTTTCCCTTTCTAAAATTAAATGCTACAGAGTCAGAGCTGTGTCAGGTGACTTCAGCTTTGGGAGGGATTGAAGGTGAGGGCTTGTCTTCACTATGGGGGTAAATTGACCTAAATTACGCTACTCCAGCTATGTTATTCACGTAGCTGGAGTCAACGTAGCTTAGATCGGCTTACCCCGGTGTCTTCACTGTGCCGTGTCGATGGGAGATGCTCTCTGGTTGACTTCTTTTACTCTTTTCGGAGAGCTGGAGCACTGGGGTTGACTGGAGAGTGCTCTTCTATCGATTTAGTGGGTCTTCACTAGACTCTCTAAACCGATCCCTGCTGCATTGATTGCAGCAGCGTCAATCTCCGTATAGAGAAGACCAGCCCTGAGATTACTGTAATGTCAGATCTTGAGTCAATTCTAAAGTAATTTGTCCAATGTCAAAATCAAGAGAATATTTGCTACCAAACCCCCTCCTTTTTGTTTGTTTGTTTGTTTGTTTTGGTCAAATTGTTTTCTTTTGATTTGTCTTCTTTAAAAGAAAACTTTTAAAAACATTTCTCATTCAAATTAGCTTACATTTAAACACAAAATGTAATTTAGAACCAGAAAACCAGATTATTTTTTCTTTAAAATGTCAAACCAAAGCATTTTGACAGTTGCAAAACTTTTTTTTTCTCCACACCATTTTGAGTTGGGAAATTTCTTGAACCCAACCCTGTTTTGCAAATAATTAACATTTCAACCGACTGGTGTTTTTGGATGAAAAATGATCAGTCAAAAATTTCCCAATCATCCATAAAACTCCCTCTCATTCAGTTTTTATGTACAAGTTAATGAAAAAATAAGTCATCCTTACTGTAGTCAGGTAGTGGGGTTCATGACGTGTCAGCTCCATCTGACTTAAGGCCTGATTCCTTTCCTCATATTAACATATCCCTGACTCACACTGCCTTCAGGAGCAAGGAGAATTCTGTCACTGCCATCCTTGCTTTGCAAATGATAGGTTCCTTTTCTGAGCAGTAGAATAATAAAAGTCAAGTTAATTAACAGTGGAAAAAATACATTCGGTGTAAAAGTGCTAATTGGAGTATATGACTAAAAAGATGGTCTTGCTAGTGTTAGAATCTGCCTTGCTTGAGAAGGTTGCTGTGTAAAGGGTTATGTGTGAAAATCTATGTGACACCTCCTAAATGTCTCCCAAGACAAGCAGTATAATAAAGAGAGCCAAAGATGATAAACAGTAATTCATGCATGTATGGGAAGAAGCATCAACTAATGGAAGGCACATATGCAAGAAACAACTGACTGGCACAAAAAGTCTACCCTCTGTTAGCATGCTGACAGCATTTGCCTTGTATTTCTGTAGCAGGAAGTAAATCTTACTCCTGTCTTCAGGGCTGGAATGTGGGACTTGTATGGATCTGATGTGCAAGGCAGGGGTGGATGGTATAGGACGTGCACACTCCTTTACTGCACAGTGTTCAGCAATCACAGGAGACCTATGCCTGCCAATGTACAAGAAGTGAGTGGAAGGAAGTCAGGGAATCTGTTGCTGCACAGACCCTCCTTCCTGGGGAAGGAGCTGCAAGAGGACACAATGAACCTCCACCAATCTTGAGGGTATAACCACAATGCTCAGACCTGGAGTCCTGTTGAGATTCCAAACACGTCCTAAGTTCATAGGTGTCTGGATGTGAAGCTAGGTTTGAATCCATCTCCTTGTGGAGTGGGAAATGATGGCTACTTTCTTACCAATGTACTTCAAGATGAAAATGGATTTTCAGGTGCTTTCTAAAGGGCTGCATGGACGCTTGTGGTGGGCATACTCTTTTGCCGGGTATACCGGCAAAAGTGTGCATGCTACATTTTTTCCCCATGACTAATCTTGCAAATGAAACTTTGTCACCTAAATGTTCATGGATAATAAAAGGGGTGGCAAGTACCATCTAAGTGAATTTGCAGCTTAGATTCAAATAATGTTTGTGAATATCCAGTCTCCTCTAACAATTATTTGCAGTTCCTTTTGCTCTTTCATTGGCTGTCTCACTCTGTTTCATATTCTTTTTTTCTTTCTTGTAATACTGTCCCTTTCTTTCTCCCTATGGCATCTTTCCATTCCCTCATCAGGGGTTACCATAGAAATATGCAGTCACAAATTTCAGCACAGAAATTCAGATACTACAGATATAAAATGAAATGCTAGGCATAACCACTTTGCATAAGTCACAAAACCAATTGTACATTTGGATTATTATTAATCATGTCATATTTTACAAGACTCTAGGCATAACTGTGTATGTTTATTTTTTAATGTTTTGCTTTTAGTTTGTAATCTACTATTTGTATTAATAGAACTGGCAATAAATACCCTGATTTGAAGCATATCAGCCTGGCAAGTTTTTTTTTTTTATCTTCTGCCTACAGTATTCCTTTTAAGAAGGTAAAAAATACAAACTTGGCACGCTCCAAAACAAGAAGAGAAACAAAGCTAAGTATGCTATGCATGGTATATGCTTGAATGTGACACATAAAACTCATGGACTGCGTGTTAGTAATTGTGATGGGCAAGCAATTCACAAAAGTTCTGCTCAGATAAGCAACCTAAAATGTGTGTGGTTAGCCAGACTTACCCGAATGTCTCATTTAGAATAAGGATAGAAAGCTGGCAACACTACATGGGAAATTTCTGGCTCCAGTTGGATTGAGAAACACTGCAAAACATTGTTTGAGTCTGCAGTTGAAAATATACCCAGTCAAATTATTAATTGGAAGCAAATTTGTTTCAAATTTAACCTCTTTTTTCAGTTGACAAATAGCTTGTGAATTCACCTGGATTTATGCAAAATATCCATTACTCATAAGTAGCACCTGAATAGTTTGAATAATTATGAGTCTATGAGTTGTTTGCTTATTGTCTGCTTTGAGTATTTATTATTCCTTTTTGTGTCCTGTGTAACTGATCACCCAAGTTACATAGCATTGTTTCTGCTCCCTCATTAGAGTCTTGAAACTTTTCAAAACTAGAGAATAATGAGAACACGGTAGCAAATAGAATATGAAAATTATGTTTCTACATGAAAATACTAGCATTAGGTGGTTATGTTTTAAAAAAAATATTCAGCAAATTCTACTCAGAAAAGAACGTGAGAATACTTTTTGAATCATGTTCTTTTTTCACGGACGAACTATTTTAACCTTAAATGTATGGCTGAATTTGAATTTTGGCTGAAGATATCACATGCTTCATCAGATATGGTTTGATACATGAGAACAAACCTTTGCAGAAGTTCTAAGATTTTTCACACCAGAACCATGAGATTTTTACTGCAGAAGAAATGGCAAGAAAATAAGGAAAGTTTAAGGTCTAAATGTTTGCAATGAGAGCTGAGCAGGAAACAGTTTTTCTATCCCACAATTGTATATACACACACCACACACACAAAATCACAAAAAGTTTCAAGATTTCAAATTTTCATCCCAATTCAGGATGCATATATTTGAAAATTTGAAATCTTGAAACTTTTTGTGACTTTTTTTGTGTGTGGTGTGTATATATAAATGTGATATATAGAGAAGTGTGTGAAGGAAATACCCAACAATTTCTGGGAAATTAAAATTAAAACCTGTGCCCTTGCCCAAATACTTAGTCATGCGAGAACACTACTGCAACACAACACCATCTCGGTGCTAGGGAGAGCTTCTTTCACCATTAAACATAGCTTATGCCACCTCATCATTTTAATTTCTCTGTAGAGACCTAGTCTCTCTGTTAATCAGAATGTGCTCACTCAGCTAACTGCTTTTCTGGAGCATTAAGATGACATTTCTCCTAGTTTGTCTCAAAAAGCAGAACTACTATTGGAAGGCATTCACCTGGGAATATCATTGAGAGTTGTGAGTGTTTTATGACTTTATTTCACAAGGGATCTATGTAAGCATAAGTAAGCACTGGGAAGTATCTAGGGATTTATAAATTCAGGAAGATTATAGCCTCTATTGATAGATGCACTGGCATTAATCATAAATACATAAATACAGCCTTTACACATTGTTATAAAATAGTGAGTGACTAGCCCTATTTTCATTTATAAATATTTACTGCATTGTTCACTGGATAATTGGGTAGGATGAGATGGAGAGATACAGATGATTATCATCAATATACCAAAGACCCTATAGCCCACAATTCCTTATGTGGAGGAAGTGAGAATGGGGGACACATAGAGCCCTGGCATGGGGGGAAGAGAGAAAAAGAAGACTATGGAGGGAGAGGGGGAATGGAAAGGTACATGGAGCAGCTGGCAGGGAGGGGAGAATGGTATGGTGGAAATGTGGATGTACGGACATCCTGGCATGTGGTGTGTTTCAAGGAGTCCCTAAAATAGAAGGATTTGGGATGGTGACACACAAGGAGCTTGTTGTGGAGAACGGAGGGATGCATGGAGCTCTTGTACGTGCAATGAGCTTGGCCTACAGCAGTAACAAACCGTGCAACCCTCTAGAAATTAATAAAGGTACATCATTAGGAAGACAATTGTTGTCAAAGATAATTTCATGAGCAGATGCCTAATGATTTGCTTCCTTAAAAGAAGCTAGCAGCTAGTACTAGTTGGTCTTACTGATGGTCTTCACCAGCCAAGAAGAACATGAGTCTAACTCAGAGATTTCAACCCACAGTGCTCCCAGGTCCTGCAGAATCTTAGTAAGTGACTGTCATGGTTCAGGGTGAGCTGTACCTTTTACCCCACCACACACACACAGTATTGCCACAGGCCCTGCACCTGTACTTCTCTCAGTGCGGAATCCTGAAATTCATCCCCATTCTCAGAGGGGGTTCCCAGCTCACAGAACTCAGCTGTATGTCCTCAGCAGATCTGATTGGGTTTTGGCCCCGGCTATAAATTTCCCTTTGGAGGCCTGTCATCAGCATGAAAATGCAGTGACACCAAACAGCCACCTTAACACAAAAGATTATTTATTTATCCATAGGAGCATAAAAATAGAGTGGAAGAGGGTTAAAACAACAAGAGACCTACATGCATATTATCTTACCTAAACTAATCCTTCCAAGATTACATAGACCTCACTTCCCTCTAGTATTGGGATGGGTTGACATATCATGTACCACTGCTGTCTCTGTCTCAGACTGACCCTCAGCCAATGCCTCCCTTTCTGAGTTCACAGGCAGCTTTTTACCCATTTCAAAGTTCTTGTGTCTGTCCTGGGACCCCTTAACTTGGTTGTTCCAATTCATGCTTCTCACCAGGGGGATTGGAGGCAAACTTCCAGTAGTGTATTCACTGTGTTATCCGTTAAGTACTGGCTACTGAGCTTGACGTTTTCTGGCTCCCGTGGGGGTGAGGAGAGCAATAGCAGGAATTAACCCTTGGTGTTCCATGGCACAAATCCCACCATAATCTCAAACTAATAGAAATACACACAGTATTCATAAAAAGAATGCAAATATCTCCCATATTCTACATGGTGACTTTCCTGGAAACTCAAGCAGAGAAAACGTAGTGTTGGTCCCTTTGGGAATACATTCTATTTCCTCAGAGGGCATTAGCTCACTTCCGATCAGATTGATTTGCTTTCAGCAGGGGGTTGGACTAGATGACCTCCTGAGGTCTCTTCCAACCCTAATCTTCTATGATTCTATCTGCAGAGTAACACAAAACTTCCATACAGCAAGGAAAATTAGACTATGTGACTGAGTTAAACAAATTAAACAAACCACAGCAGCACTTGAGACTTTGCATAGCTCTTATGGAAGCAAAACCACTTTTTCTTCCCCTCCAGCAGAGTCATGGCATAAGATTTCAGAAAATGGTTTGATTTGGCATTGACCTGCTATCTGCACTCTAGATATCTTCCCCTCTACTTCGCCTGTTACAGGTCATCTTTAAATTATAGGGTGCAGTCAGAGTAGAAGGAGTTTATGGACATCTATACAAATGATTGAGAATAAAAGATCAATCTAATGGAAAAGGGCTTCAAACTGGTGAAGATAATCATGTCAGACATTAAATTGAGCTTCCCCTTGCAACATTTGCTTTTATCGTGCTTTATCAGACAACATAGATAAGGCTAAGAGAATTATAGTAATCCTTTTATTTTTCTATTGTCCTACTTCCCTGAGTCCATTATCTTACTGTTCAGGCAGGATGTGTATTTTATGGCCAGTATCTGACTTTAACATTGCTTTATTTGATTACCTTTTTGTACAATAAGCTACAAAGCCTGTATATATATATCCATAAATTCATTTTTAAGTAAGCCTTTTAAGATGGAAAAACTTGTGCACTTTCTTTGTGTGACTTTATCCCAAATGACACTTTCAGATGTCTCAGTACTAAGCCAAAGATAAAACAGAAAGAGATGGAGAAGAAAATGAAATAAATATATGTAACTTTTAACTGTTATTGTTATTTTAGTATTTTGTGCATTTCACTGATGAATTTACCAGCATATACTTCAGGTTTCTTGCAGCTATTTTTTTTTATTGCCATTGCAGTGTAACAAATTTCAGAGCTTTCGAAACATCAGTCAAATGGATAATTTCCACACAGACATGTGATCTAAAAGTAAGTGCAAGCCTGTGGTGATTATTGAAGAAATTCAGAGTGAGGAAGAAAAATACTTTTTTCAGTTGTAATAATACATTAAAAAGTAATAATAATATATAATACATCTTGAATACAGCAGGGTTTTTTTTAAATCACATAAGAATTCTGATAAAGGGTTGTTTTTTCTCTTAAACACTAAAACCTATTCATTTGAAAGCTCAGCTAGCAACAGATTCTCTTGTTTAAGTCCTTTTCCCTCCATCCCAACCCCACCCACCTAAAAGGAAGATCGGATGCGTGGAGAAATAAAATACACGCACTATTTATACGCTATGAAGAGATTAGTGTAACTCTTTATTCACAAAAATCATGATTTAAAATGAATGACTATCAAGCTCATTAGAATCTGGCTATTACCCACTAAGATGTTAGGTCAAAATATAGGGTTTTAAATCTCTTCTGACATGATCTCTTGAAATCATTTTGGGTTGATTTATTTCATTAAAAATATCTTGGAACCCATGCAACACAAGCAATGACCATGTAAAAAAATAAAAAATAAAATGGCCCAGCCAGTGAGCTTTAATTCAGAAAGGAAGAGACAGCTCCAGGGATGGGCAGATAGTTAACTCTGTAGGCTTACGTAGTATTTAGCCCCTCCCTCATGCTGATGCCTGCCCACTAGGAACTTATTTTTTCTTTTTAATGTACAATGGGCAGTATGTCTCAACAGGTATAGATTTACAATGGTAGTATTGTGTGCAAATTCAAATTGATCTCAACTGGAATGTGCAGCACAATATTTTTACTTTGTGCTTGCAAGAAGTTTATGTTTTAAATGTTTATGTTTTAAATGGTTTGAAAACAGACTAAATAAGAAAGCATACAGTATTTCAAAAAATTCACTCTGTGTGCAACTCTTGAAACTGATCCCAGTTTAGTAGTGTTTTATATACAACCATGTCATCCCCTGACAAGGGGAAAAAAACAAGGTTGGGGAAAAAACTCAGACTTTTTTTAAAAACCCATTTCCCACAGATCATTTGGCTGCAGACTGAGGGTTTGGTTCCTTATGAAACGGGTAGCAGTTCAGCCTGAGGAACTGGAGGGAGAGGTGGTTGTGGGGAAATGATCTTGAGTCATTGAAGCATGCCAGCAACAGAAGGCCAAGCAGAGGCACTCTCTTTCAGGTAGATGCCTCTTCATCTCATTCCTTATGGCACAGAGTGTTGGAGAAAACATAGGTATGGATGCTTTTGCTAATAGAGCTGGGAGATGGGGAGTTTCATCGAACCCAAAAGCAGAAACTTTTTATAGCATACTAATAAAGCACTGCTGTTGCTGCTTTAAGCTGAACCTTATGCAATCTGAATGTAGTCATAAACAGCAATTGGGCAGGTTACTTCTCTTTCTTAACCAGAACTGATTTGTCATTCATTAAGCCACAAACTTGAAGCTGTTTTCATTGTAAGTGCTCAGTCAAAGATAATTCAGGGTTCAATGGCAGCCTTGAAAGATGTTGTGTACGGATGGCAGCAGCACATGAAATGGCTTTGTTTCTTTCTAGACACGTATACAGAAACTTCATTATCTGCATGTCTTGTTTCCTAATAAACTAAAATGGTAGGTTTTGAAATTCCCTGAGCTAATCTGATTGAGCTAATCTTGACTTCACTCATCAATGTGTTTTGGAGTGTTAGCAATAAGTAACGGAGTTTTCCTGTCATATAAACTTAGAGTCACAGTGCTGCCACCATTCTTATCAGCATTGGCTGACACATTAACTGACACATACAAAATGGGAAATGATTGCTTAGGAAAGAGGACTACAGAAAGAGATCTGGGGTCATACTGGATCACAAGCTAACTATGAGTCACAGTGTAACAGTGTTGCAAAAAAAGCAAAAGTTCTTCTGGAATGTGTTAGCAGGAATCTTGTAAGCAAGACACAAGAAGTAATTCTTCCGCTCTACTTGCTGCTGATTAGGCCTCAACTGGAGTATTGTGTCCAGTTCTGGGTGCCACATTTCAGGAAAGAGGTGGAGAAATTGGAGAAAATCCAGGGAAGAGCAACAAAAATGATTAAAGGTCTAGAAGACATGACCTATTAGGGAAGATTGAAAAAATTGATAGGACAAGAAGCAATGGGATTAAATTGCAGCAAGGGCGGTTTAGGTTGGACATGAAGAAAAACTTCCTGTCAAAATGGTTAAGCACTGGAATAAATTGCCCAAGAAGGTTGTGGAATCTCCATAATTGGAGATTTTCAAGAGCAGGATGGACAAACACCTGTCAGAGATGGTCTAGATAATACTTAGTCCTGCCTTGAGTGCAGGGGACTGGACTAGATGACCTCTCAAGATCCCTTCCAGTCCTACAATTCTATGATTTCTTGGCAGTTAGCTGTCTTGTTGTAGCTGTATTGGTCCCAGGATATTAGAGAAACCAGGTGGGTGAGGTAATATCTTTCACTGGACCTACTTCTGTTGGTAAAAGAGATAAGCTTTCAAATGTACTACAGAGCTCTTCTTCAGGTCTGGGAAAGGTACTTGGAGTGTCATAGATAAATATAAGGTGGAACAAATTGTTTAGCATAAGGTGTTAACACATTGCAAGAGATCATTCAAGGCGGAGCAGGCAGTTGATAGTCTCAGACATGGTTATCATTATTATTTGTATTTTGGTAGCACCTAGAGGCCATTAATTAAGGATATGGACCCCCATTTCTCTAGGCACTGCATACATAAAGACAGGTCCAGGACTGCATGTGTAAGTGAGAATAAGTTATTTTCTGACCCCCTAGCTGTCAGCCATCCAGGTCAAAGCTTAGGCACTGTGCTGTTGGTGCCCCTGCCCCTGTCTCTGTTCTCTGCCACATACACCACAAGCGCACAGTCAACTTGTGGAAGTCCTTACCTGAGGAGGTTGTGAAGGCTAGGACTATAACAATGTTTAAAAGGGGACTGGATAAATTCATGGAGGCTAAGTCCATAAATGGCTATTAACCAGGATGGGTAAGAATAGTGTCCCTAGCCTCTGTTCGTCAGAGGATGGAGATGGATGGCAGGAGAGAGATCACTTGGTCGTTGCCTGTTGGGTTCACTCCCTCTGGGACACCTGGCATTGGCCACTGTCGGTGGACAGATACTGGGCTGGATGGACCTTTGATCTGACCCGGTACGGCCTTTCTTATGTTCTTATGTTCTTACTTCCTTGGTGACCTTGAGCAACTCACTACTCCTATGTCTATACATTGAGCTTGGGGTGCGATTCCACTGGAGGAGACTTACCCAAGCTAGGTCTTATTGAGCTACCATGGTAAAAACAGAATGTCACCGTGGTAGCCTGAGCTGCCAGAAAGCCTTGTTGCTCTGATTACATGGCTGTCCAAGACCCTAAGCATTTAGGCTAGCCCATCTCACTGCCATGACTATATTATTTTTAGCATGCTAGCTCGATGATCTGGAGGATGGTGTGGACTGCACCCTCAGCAAGTTTGCAGATGACACTAACCTGGGAGGAGTGGTAGATATGCTGGAAGGTAGGGATAGGATACAGAGGGACCTAGACAAATTAGAGGATTGGGCCAAAATAAACGTGATGAGGTTCAACAAAGACAAATGCAGAGTCCTGCACTTAAGACAGAAGAATCCCATTCACTGTTACTGACTAGGGACCGAATGGCTAGGAAGCAGTTCTGCAGAAAAGGACCTAGGGGTTACAGTGGACGAAAAGCTGGATATGAGTCAACAGTGTGCCCTTGTTGCCAAGAAGGCTAACGACATTTTGGGCTGTATAAGTAGGGGCATTGCCAGTGATCATTCCCCTCTATTCGACATTGGTGAGGCCTCATCTGGAGTAGTGTGTCCAGTTTTGGGCCCCACACTACAAGAAGGATGTGGAAAAATTGCCAAAGAGTCCAGCGGAGGGCAACACGAGTGGTTAGGGTGCTGGAGCACATGACTTATGAGGAGAGGCTGAGGGTACTGGGATTGTTTAGTCTGCAGAAGAGAAGAATGAGGGGGGATTTGATAGCTGCTTTCAACTACCTGAAAGGGGGTTCCAAAGAGGATGGATTTATACTGTTCTCAGTGGTACCTGATGTCAGAACAAGGAGTAATGGTCTCAAGTTGCAGTGGGGGAGTGTAGTGGGGTGGTTACCCGCTCGTGCCCTTTGGAGCTTAAAATTGCCCAGGAGTGCGCTGTGACTGGGGCAAGAAGGACTTGAAAGCTGCACTCTAAAAGCTGGGCTGATAGGGGAAGCGGCCGCAGCTGGGCCACACCCTAATCAGGCCACAGCTGGCCTGTATAAAAAGGCCAGGGAAGCCAGGAGCAAACAGTCTCCCTCTGTCTCTAGAGGGAGAAGGGCCTGGCTGTTTAGATGCTAGAGACAAGGTACCTAGAATGGAGCAGGGCTGGGAAAAGGCAGAGGAGCTGGGGAGCTCCAGCCTGGAAAGCCTCAGGCTGCGGCCTTGATAAAGGCCAGGACAGGTACTGGGGCTATAGAGGGGTAGCCAAGGGTAGGCAAAGGCAGCAGGTCCAACCCCCTCTTTGCCAGTGCTGAATGGTGTGTACACTGCAGTCTGCTCCAGGAAGCAAGGGCTAGATGGTGACTGGCAGTAGCCATATTCTGAGGTGAAGTGGGGCATAGTGGGTTGGGGGTTTCCCAGGGAGGGGAGACCCAGATTGGAGGGGTACTGCCGGGGGCAGCACCCCAGTTAAAGGGGCACTGGGGTCCAGGAAGGGACATGGGGGCCTGAAGACAAGCGGATCACGGGCCTGCAGAGGGCGCTTCTTGTGGCCAGTGAGCTAATTCCAGAGGACAACCAGCAGGAGGTGCCGCAGGGGTGAGTCTGCACGTCTACATGGAGGTTTAGGTTGGATATTAGGAAAAACTTTTTCACTAGGAGGGTGGTGAAGCACTGGAATGGGTTACTTAGGGAGGTGGTGGACTCTCTTTACTTAGAGGTTTTTAAGGTGAGGCTTGACAAAGCCCTGGCTGGGATGATTCTATGATTCCCTGCTGCTGTCGAGATGGCCATTGTATGGCTTCATGATCCAGGGGAATAAGAGCTATGGTGGGTCCCTGAGGATCACTATTGGCATTTCAACATTCCCAATGGTAATTCACCAGTTGGGAAAGAAAGCTCCTACTTGTAGCTTTCTGAACAGTCCTGTGTTCTTAAAGATGTGAGCATCATACACTTTGCTTGATCAGCCCACATTGACGTCAATGAAGCATTCGCAGTGACCCACTAATGCTTGCATAACCATAGAAAAGTAGCTCTTTCTGTTAATGTATTCAGTGGCAAGGTGGCCTGGTGCCAAAATAGGGATATGCATGCTGTCTTTCACTCCAATGCAGTTCAGGAACCCCATTGCCACAAATCCATGCATTATATCCTGCATATTGCCAAGAGCCACAGTCTTGTGTAGCTGGAGACCATTAATGTCCCAGCATACTGAATTTCCTGACTCCAGATTGATTCCTGACTGACTGGTAGGAATCTGGCATTGCAAGTCTCCACAATGTGATCACCACTTGTTTCTCCACTGCCAGTGCAGCTCCCATTTGGTGTCCCAATCCTTGAGAGCTGAGGTGCACAGATCCAGGAATTCAGTCTTACACATCTACAAGTTCTGCAGCCACTGCTCATCATCTCAAACCTGCATTATGATGCAATCCCACTGGTCAGTGCTTGTTTCTCTGGTCCAGAAGTGGTGCTCCACCATCTGCAGCTGCTCCATGAATGCCACCAGCATCTTGAATTGGTTTTCGCTGTGTCCTACAGCAATCGGTCCTCCAAGGACTCATTATGTTCCCCACTCATTTGGTTCTTCTTGCAGCACTGCAAATACTCCAGGATTGTGTGTTCTGTGCTTGCAATGCTCTGACAATAGTTCAGAGCTGAGCAAGGCCCCATGCTTCTGTCAGAAATGACGGACAGCAAGGAGGGCAGTGCAGGTTTGTTGGATTTTGAAATTGTTGTGTATTTGGTTGTCATGGGTTTTGTTACTATGGCAACTGAGTTAGACTATTAAGGGATAGCTCAGCCGGTTTCAACCGGCTGAGTGAGCTCTCTGTGTCTGTAAATAAAATGGAGGTTTTGGTTAGCTGTCTGCTCTCTGGCCTCAAGTGATTGCTTCCTACACCGGCTGCCCCTAGGATATAACAAGTGGCGACGAGGGTGGGATCCTGGTGCTGCTCCAGTAACAGAAGGAAGTAGAAGTCAAGGTAAAGACCAAACAAAGAAAAAAAGCTGCTTGTTTGCACTGACTGAAAGTGAAATTAAAAATCATGGCTACTCTGACCAGGCCCCTGGAGCCTTTTGATGAGAATACAGAGCAGTGGCATGTGTATACTGAGTGTTTTGAGCTTTTTGGTATTGCAAATGACATTACAGAAGCGAAGAAGGTGCCAATATTCTTAACTGTTGTAGGGGCTAAAACCTACTCTCTGCTACGCAGCTTACTACACCCTGTTAAGCCTGAGACTAACTCTTACAGTGACATTGTGGAAATCCTGGGGTCCCATTTCTCCCCAAAACCACTGGTAATTGCTGAAAGATATAGGTTCCACAAAAGAGACCAAAAGGAAGATGAAACAGTTGTACAATTTGTAGCCATTTTAAAAAAGCTAGCAGAACACTGTGAATTTAAAGAGATGTTAAATGATGCCCTGCGTGACAGGTTAGTGTGTGGCCTCTACAGTGAAGCTATACGGAAGCGCCTACTGACAGAGGCTCAGCTTACCTTACAGAAGGCTGTTGATATTGCTGTCTCCATGGAACTGGCTACGAGGGAGGCACAATACATCGGTGCATCCCCTAGGGTGCAAAAAGTGTCACAAGAACTGACCCACAAAACGGTGCAGAGTCAAGAATGTTACCGCTGTGGTAAGCTGGGTCACCAGGCATCAGAATGCTGGTGTAAGGACCTGGTGTGTCGACACTGTGGCAAAAAGGGACACATTGAGTATGCCTGTAAACAAAAGAAAAAGAGGCCTGTGGTCTGGCCGACAAAAAGAGGAACCTTGCATACCCTAGAGCAGACCCAGGATGATCAAGGTGACACCTCCTCACAAGAGGAAGTGCCACTGCATGTTTTGTCTTTGGCAGCGGGCTCACATGAATACTGGGTAACCCCCTTATTGGAGGGCAAACCTATACGCATGGAACTAGACACCGGTGCAGCTGTCTCGCTGGTTCCTGAGACTGTGTATAAGGAAAAGCTACAGCATCTTCCGCTTAAGGCAACAAAAACTGTTCTGAAGACGTATACAGGTGAAGCTGTGCCCATGTTGGGCACTATTGATGTTAAGGTGAAGCTCAATGGACAGGTGGCTAAATTGCCACTGTTTGTGGTGAGAGGTGACTACCCAGCCTTAATGGGTAGGTCTTGGCTTGGGAAGATTCAGCTGAACTGGGCAGAAGTGCACCGGATGACTAAAGAAGAAACCAGTCTAACCCCTATACTAAGGAAACATGCTGCTGTTTTTGGAGATGATTTGGGAAGTATGAAGGGAATCACTGTGACATTGAACATTAAACCTGGCAGTCCACCAAAATATCTGAAAGCCCGAACTGTGCCATATGCCATCAGGCCAAAAGTTGAAGCAGACCTGGAGCGCCTGGTCACCAATGGAGTCCTAATACCAGTTACCCATAGCTCATGGGCCACTCCTATCGTTCCAATAGTGAAGAAAGATGGCTCTCTCCGGATTTGCGGTGATTTTAAAGTCACTGTCAACCCAGTGTTGTGTGCAGAGCAATACCCACTTCCCCGCATCGATGACCTCTTCGCAGGCCTGGCTGGGGGACAAAAGTTCAGTAAGATTGATCTGAGTCAAGCATATTTACAGATGCACGTTGATGAAAAGTCCCAAGAGCTGTTGACTATTGTGACTCATAAGGGGCTTTATCGATACTGTCGCCTACCCTTCGGAATCACATCGGCTCCCGAGACTGGAAGAGTATGGCCTACGAGTTCGCAAAGACAAGTGTGAATTCTTCAAGCCCTCTGTTGAATATTTGGGACACATCATCGATTCTGCAGGTCTTCATAAGGCCCCTGCAAAAGTTAAAGCTATTGTGGAGGCTCCCCCACCTCGAAATGTAAGCCAGCTACGCTCATTTCTAGGACTACTGAACTATTATGGAAAGTTCATCTCACAGTTAGCCACACTGCTAAAACCACTTCATGAGCTCCTTGGGCAGAACAAGGCCTGGAAGTGGACTGAAGCCTGTGATGTTGCATTTAACAAAGCTAAGGATGCATTGTTAAATTCTGAAGTTCTAACGCACTTTGATCCATCCTTACCCCTGCAATTGGCCTGCGATGCTTCCCCTTATGGAGTGGGAGCGGTCGTGTCACACATTATGCCTTCGGGAGAAGAAAGACCTATTGCTTTTGCTTCACGCACTCTAAGCAAAGCAGAAACTAACTACGCCCAAATCGAACGTGAGGCATTAGGAATTGTTTTTGGAATTAGGAAGTTTCATCAGTACCTGTTTGGGTGAAAGTTTACTCTTCTTACAGACCATCGACCTCTGACATCAATTTTTGGACCCTACACAGGCATTCCCCCATTAGCTGCTAGTCGTATGCAACGTTGGGCATTGATACTTTCTGCACACACATATGAAATCAAATATCGGAAATCCACTCTGCACGGCAATGCAGATGGCCTCTCAAGGTTGCCTTTACCGGTCAAACATCAAGATAGTGCCCAAAAGGAAATCTTCTACTTTGAACAGGTAGAGAATACACCCATCACTGCTACTCAGATAAAGAAGGCAACCTGCGTTGACCCAGTATTATCCCAAGTTATGGACCTGGTGATGCATGGAAAATCTCGACAAACCTCTCCGGTCTCACCCGACCTTGTTCCTTACATGTCCAGGCGGACGGAGTTATCGGTCCAATCTGGTTGTTTGTTATGGGGGAGGCGTGTCATTATTCCACCACCCCTGAGATCACAGATGTTAGAACAGCTACATTCCGGTCACTGTGGAATAGTGCGCATGAAGGAAATTGCACGAAGCTATTTTTGGTGGCCTAGATTGGACAGTGCTATTGAAGAGAAGGCAAAAGCTTGTATGTCATGTCAGAGTGTAAGAAATGCTCCCCAGTGGGCACCCCTACACCCATGGGACTGGCCTGAAAACCCATGGCAACGTATTCACGTTGACTTTGCTGGCCCCCTTGAAGGAAGCATGTTCTTGGTGGCAGTAGATGCCCATTCTAAATGGCCAGAAGTCTCTATAATGCAGTCCACTACTGCATTGAGTACTATCCAAAAACTACGAGGACTCTTTAGTCGTTTTGGTCTGCCAGAACAACTTGTGAGCGACAACGGACCGCAGTTCGTCTCTCAGGAGTTTCAAAATTTTATGAAGGCAAATGGGATACACCACATCACGTCAGCACCATATCATCCGTCTATACTTCCAGAGCTAAATGGGTCCCGGCCACAGTCATCACTCAAACAGGACCTGTTTCCTATACAGTCCGGACTGCAGAGAATCTTACCTGGCGGCGACATGTAGATCAGCTGTTGCCAGGTCATGCCAGTCTTCAGGACGCATCTGCAGTTGAGGGGTCTGACTTCACCCCTCCTGGTGAGACACCGAATCATGAGTCACCTGTTCCTGACTGTTCTCCTCCATTACTGCCGGCAGCTGAGATACCCCTTTGCCCAGCACGAGCTGATACCACCTCCTCACCTATTCGTGCTGCGGACCCTGAGCCCCTAGTACTTTCGGGTGCAACAACACCAGAAGTTCGCCGTAATCCACCTAGAGACAGAAGGCCTCCTCATCGGCTGGATCTTTAGTTAGGGCGAACCCACGGTTATGGGGCAAAATAATCCCCAGGGTTTAGCCGGGAATGGAGGCAGTCTACCCTCCTTCTCTAGTTTAGTGTGTGTTTTATTTAGGGGATGTTCTTATTAGGGGGGGAGGAATATGTTGTGTATTTGGTTGTCATGGGTTTTGTTACTATGGCAACTGAGTTAGACTATTAAGGGATAGCTCAGCCAGTTTCAACCGGCTGAGTGAGCTCTCTGTGTCTGTAAATAAAATGGAGGTTTTGGTTAGCTGTCTGCTCTCTGGCCTCAAGTGATTGCTTCCTACACCGGCTGCCCCTAGGATATAACAGAAATAAAGGCACAAAAATTATGGGAGACAGACAACATTATGAGATGGAAACAGATACAAACTGGGAAATTGACTCCTTGCTCCCAGTCATGCCTGCACGACTCTTTTTGGCCCCATCATGCATTGCCAAAATTTCCCAAAAGTGTGCTGGACAATGGAATACACACCCTGCCGACACAAGGGCCCAAGTATGCATGTGCACAAGCAATGTGCTAACTGCAGCAGTTGTATGCCTAAGTCAACTTACATTTGTAGTGTAGGGATGGCCCAAGAGAAATTAATTTTTGGAAATAAAACTTTTTGAGGCTCGCACTTCTCACTGTGACAACAGAAGACAAGTTGTTGCCCAAGCTTCTTGTAAGGGTCACAGTTGTAGCACAAACATCCTGATTTACTTTTATGTTTCACAGAACATGCAAGGCTCAGCTAGCTCATCTTAGCATTAGAATAAAATATAATTGATTAAAGCTCACATGTATAGATACATTTTCATTTTTATTGAAGCCCTTTAATGCATTTCAAGATTTTATGGGCAATCTTATGGCAGCAAAGTATCGACAAAATGCTTGGATAATTTGTGGCATCCAAGAGTAATGAAATAAATGCATGAAAACATTTTACCATTTCTTCACAATACATGAAAGTCGAGAAGAATGCCGAGCATTATATTGTTTTAGATCTAATTTATGGTTGATGGTTAGATCAAAATCAAGCAATTAAAATCCTTGTATTTTATAATTAATACTAAGTGGGTTCTTTATGCTGGAAGTGGCTACAGCATATACGTTAACTGAAACTGTATGGATTGTGGCTTTTACAAATGCATTGTGTGTGTGTCAGAGAGAGAGAGAGAGAGAGATACTTTAGTGCTGGTAAAAGTCCTGGAGACTGAGTATAGTTACCTACGGAACAGGTACAGCGTGGGGAATGGGATTGCAAGGTCCGCACACTACCCTGACACTATTGCTATGCTTTACTGTGGACTGGCTCCCTTAAGGGATTTTGGGGAGCTTAATTTTCATGACTTCTGAAAATCTCACCCTTTCTGCTGAGACTGCTAATCAAAGTGAGCCTTAGTACCAGTGTATAAGAGGCTTTTGTAAATCTTGTCCACTAACTAGGGAGCAAATGGCCCCAGGGTGGATGTTTTGCACGTTTATCCTATTGCTAAACACAATTCAAATCCTGCTGTCTTTGTGGGGGCAGAGCCCAACCCAAACAGATCCAGTTGCAGGACAACGGCCAATGTCCATTATGCAGACGGTGCTAGTCACCCCTGGAATGATATGCCTGAGAGGGTATTGCCAAGACTATTCTTTAGTAAGGATTTACTTTTAATTTAGAAAATCAATATTTGGTATAGAAAGACTAAGTTCTGGAGGAAGAATATGATAATAGGATATAATAATTTGCTGCATATTGATAGTAATTCAATGACTGTGGAAGCTACAGAGAAACAGTTATAAAGTCTTCAAAGGCAAGACAAAGCTATATGTTTCAGTGGGACCTTGGCACTAGGGCATAAAAGGTAACAAAAGTAAGACTGAGTAATAACACAAAGATAGAATTAAAGCAAAGATTGACCCTGAACAGAAATACCCCAGGAATATTTGAGTTCAGTTAGTTACCTTGAGTCAGGCAATTGTGAGCAGGTTTGAAATGTCCCTTAATGACTATATTTGTCTTAGGCCTAGTTAAAATCATTCAGTGATGAACAGAGTATTGATTACAGAGATACAGGCTATATTTTGGATTAAATATTGATTGTGCAGGATCCTAAACCATTTACTACTCCAGTTGTGTTCTGATTTTTTTTACCCACTCTTAAGTGGGTCAAAGTGTTCACTGTGCTTGTCTGTATTTTGCTCACTTTAAATGGTATCACAACACTTTATTTCTTCTTTTCTAGAACTTCCATCAGTCCACTGAGAGACATTGCAGCTAGCAGTTTTTTGTTTCTATACTACTGACTGACCAATTTCCCTTCCCTTTTTGCACATGTACATTCAGACCTGGTATAATTGGGTAAAAATTTACTAGCACTAGCCAATACAATAGTGTCCTCGAACACCACATCTGATTGTGGCTAAATATGAGTAGAAAAATATAGCAGTGTTTGAATCAAAGTCTTGATGAAGAACAAAATAGACATTCCAGTCACTAAAAGAAATATTGCCCTCAGACCATTAGAATTTCACACCATGGTGGTATTCATGTAAGCCTGGCTTCCTCCCAGGAGATACTCAATAGAGCAAAATGAATTTTGATGTTCAAATTGGATCCAAAAACCCAATGAGAGTTATGCTCATCCAATCACACAGTACTAGGTAATCTATGGGTCCACTCAAAACTAAAACAGATTCAATTGCAAATACTGAATACTTGCAACAAGCCACTCACAAATAATCTACCGAACAAGTACTATTCACTAGAATTGTTTGGTTAGTATCTTCACAGAATGAATACAAAAATTACAGACAAAGTGGGTGAATATCTTTTATTGGACCAACTTATCTTGGTGAAAGACCAAATTTCAAGCTTATACAGAGCTCTTTTTCAGGTCACCTAGTCATGTTACTATCCTGGGACCAACACAGCTACAACACTGGTTTGGGTGGCAGTTTTCAAAGAGCAAAATCTGATGTAATTCTATATAGGTTCTTATATGACCCTGAGCACTGTAGTACTTCAACAACGTTCAGGAATACAGTCAGTGACATGGCTAACATTCATTTGGCAAGCAGCATGTTCATCTATGAATTTTTCTCCAAGCTAAAATACTTAACTGGTGTTGGGATACACAAGTTTGGAAAAGTGCATACATTAAAAGGTAAACGTCAAAGGAAACAAGTTGTTTTGCTTGTGCCCTTTATAGCACTTGCAAGTTTTGTAAAGACAGTCTCAACATATTTTTTTTAAGATGGGGCTGGTTCTGCTTTATTTAATGCTTTATTTAAACTTAAAAGCATCAAAGAGTCCTGTATCAGAGGGGTAGCCGTGTTAGTCTGGATCTGTAAAAGCAGCAAAGAATCCTGTGGCACCTTATAGACTAACAGATGTTTTGGAGCATGAGCTTTCGTGGGTGAATACCCACTTCGTCGGATGCAAGTAGTGGAAATTTCCAGGGGCAGGTATATATATGCAAGCAAGAAGCAAGCTAGAGATAACGAGGTTAGTTCAATCAGGGAGGATGAGGTCCTATTCTAGCAGTTGAGGTATGAAAACCAAGGGAGGAGAAACTGGTTCTGTAGTTGGCAAGCCATTCACAGTATTTGTTTAATCCTGAGCTGATGGTGTCAAATTTGCAGATGAACTGAAGCTCAGCAGTTTCTCTTTGAAGTCTGGTCCTGCATGCATCCGATGAAGTTGGTATTCACCCACGAAAGCTCATGCTCCAAAACGTCTGTTAGTCTATAAGGTGCCACAGGACTCTTTGCTGCTTTTACAGATCCAGACTAACACGGCTACCCCTCTGATACTTAAACTTAAAAGTATCAGGAATATCAATTCTTGACTTTTGTTGTTGCTGGAGAGTTCCTTGGAAAATTGCAGTGGGCTCTTTCTCAGTCATAGAATAATAGAATCATAGAATCTCAGGGTTGGAAGGGAACTCAGGAGGTCATCTAGTCCAACCCCCTGCTCAAAGCAGGACCAAACCCAACTAAATCATCCCAGCCAGGGCTTTGTCAAGCCTGACCTTAAAAACCTCTAAGGAAGGAGATTCCACCACCTCCCTAGGTAACACATTCCAGTTCTTCACCACCCTACTAGTGAAAAAGTTTTTCCTAATGTCCAACCTAAACCTCCCCCTCTGCAACTTGAGACCATTACTCCTTGTTCTGTCATCTTCTACCACTGAGAACAGTCTAGATCCATCCTCTTTGGAACCCCCTTTCAGGTAGTTGAAAGCAGCTATCAAATCCCCACTCATTCTTCTCTTCTGCAGACTAAACAATCCCAGTTCCCTCAGCCTCTCCTCATAAGTCATGTGCTCCAGCCCCCTAATCATTTTTGTTGCCCTCTGCTGGACTCTCTCCAGTTTATCCACATCCTTCTTGTAGTGTGGGGTCCAAAACTGGACACAGTACTCCAAATGAGGCCTCACCAGTGCTGAATAGAGGGGAATGATCACATCCCTCAATCTGCTGGAAATGCCCCTACTTATACAACCCAAAATGCCATTAGCCTTCTTGGCAACAAGGGCACACTGTTGACTCATATTCAGCTTTTTGTCTACCGTAACCCCTAGGTCCTTTTCTACAGAACTGCTGCCCAGCCATTCGGTCCCTAGTCTGTAGCAGTGCATGGGATTCTTCTGTCCTAAGTGCAGGACTCTGCACTTGTCCTTGTTGAACCTCATCATATTTATTTTGGCCCAATCCTCTAATTTGTCTAGGTCCCTCTGTATCCTATCCCTACCTTCCGGCGAATCAACCACTCCTCCCAGTTTGGTGTCATCTGCAATCTTGCTAAGGGTGCAGTCCACACCATCCTCCAGATCGTTAATGAAGATATTGAACAAAACTGGCCCCAGCACCGATCCTTGGGGCACTCCACTTCATACCAGCTGCCAACTAGACATGGAACCATTGATCACTACCCGTTGAGCCCGACCATCTAGCCAGTTTTCTGTCCACCTTACCGTCCATTCATCCAGCCCATACTTCTTTAACTTGCTGGCAAGAATACTGTGGGAGACTGTATCAAAAGCTTTGCTAAAGTCCAGAAATAGCACATCCACTGCTTTCCCCTCATCCACAGAGACGGTTATCTCATCATAGAAGGCGATTAGGTTAGTCAGGCATGACTTGCCCTTGGTGAATCCATGCTGACTGTTCCTGATCACTTTCCCCTCCTTTAAGTGGTTCAGAATTGATTTCTTGAGGGCCTATTCCATGATTTTTCCAGGGACTGAGGTGAGACTGATGGGCCTGTAGTTCCCTGGATCTTCCTTCTTCCCTTTTTTAAAGATGGGCACTACATTAGCTTTTTTCCAGTCATCTGGGACCTCCCCCGGTCACCACGATTTTTCAAAGATAATGGCCAATGGCTCTGCAATCTCATTGGCCAACTCCTTTAGCACCCTCGGATGCAGTGCATCCGGCCCCATGGACTTGTGCTCGTCCAGCTTTTCTAAATAGTCCTGAACTACTTCTTTCTCCACAGAGAGCTGGTCACCTCCTCCCCATACCGTGCTGCAGAGTGCAGCTGTCTCGGAGCTCACCTTGTCTGTGAAGACAAAGGCAAAAAAAGCATTGAGTACACTAGCTTTCTCCACATCCTCTGTCACTAGGTTCCCTCCCTCATTCAGCAAGGGCCCCACACTTTCCTTGACTTTCTTCTTGTTGCTAACATACCTGAAGAAACCCTTCTTGTTACTCCTAACATCTCCGGCTAGCTGCAACTCCAAGTTTGATTTCGCCTTCCTAATTTCACTCCTGCATGCCTGAGCAATACTTTTATACTCCTCTCTGGTTATTTGTCCAATCATCCACTTCTTGTAAGCTGTTTTTTTGTGTTTAAGACGAGCAAGGAGGGACTGTGAATCTGACACTAAGACATTTGTTACAAGACTAGTCCAAAGAGACTTTAACAAAATCAGAAAACAAAACAAAAAGATGTCAGTTTCTAAAGCTGCTGGATTAAACATCGCTTCTCTGTTTCTCAGGGTTCAGGCTTTTGTGAGGCAATAATTCTACTAGTTGTCCACAGAGTCCCCCAGTGAAAAAGAGGGAAGATCTGGTATTTGTAAATTAAAAGAGACAGAAGCTCCCTTGCCTCTGTTTTCATGCATCAGATAAAGCAGCAAAAAGGTCCCAAACGCTTTTAATTTTTTTCTGAACAACGGGGACATAAACAGCTGGAGTCCCGCAGGTCATGTGTGTGGATATTTTATTCATGCTAGTTCCATTGTGGATGTGATGCCATTTTCTGACAGGGATGACTATTAATGAAGTACTTATAGGAAAGAACTTGTACAGTCAGAATGCCATATTTGCACAAGCAACATTTTCATTCCCAGCATGCTATTGGTACTAACAGATAATACTCTATAGTATTTTTAGTTTGACTTCTCTCTTTCAAGACACTACCAAATAATAAAGAGCCCTGCTAAAGCAGTGCCCTGTTCATACCAGCTATGGCCAGAGGTGAGAGCTTAGATGATATTTCTAAATGGATTACAATATTGTTTTCACGTAAGGATTTTCACTTCAATGAAGCAAGGACTCTGCTTGTTGGACAAAGACACATAACTAGGATAGCTGTGTTGTACTATGAATTAACAACCTGATACTTGATGAGATTGCAGAAGGATAAAAATGCTCTTTAATATCACCTACTCATGTTCTCTTTAAGATACTTACTGAGCATATTTTGAAACCTTCTAATGGCCCCATTTTAATTAGCCTCCTATCAGTTTAATTTTTCTTTACCCATTCAAATACTGTGCTATAAGCACATTTGTAAATCACATTATTCTTATGCCAAAACATTTTCTGTGCAATGAATGATGCTCCTATTCTGTAACAATTACCCAGGCAAATTAATGTCTTTGAATAAGGATGGCACTTAGTGATGCTTTAGTCCTTTAGAATCCTACATTTATGTTACAGTTAAACAGAAGCCTTCATTGTATCCTTCTAATAACAAATTTACTCCTACATGATAAAGAATTAAGAATGCATCAGCGTTATTGTTCCTTTGTAATTTATCGCCAAAACAAATGAGTTTCTTGGACAGCTTGTTAGCACAAGTGTCATTTTGTTAAGATGTTAAAAAAAACAACAACAAAGAACAAAAACCCAGAAATGATTGATATGGATCTTAACTTTGTAGCATTGCCACCACCTTAGTCACAACTGTACAAGGTCAGAATTACATTTTACTTTAGAATCTTCAAAACTGGTGTCTCATTCATGCTTGTACAATTACTGCAGGGATGAATTATGTGAAGAATTCCATTCAACCAGAACAGGATTACTACAATGAGCATATTACCTGCAGTAAGACTGATTTACGTTAGGGAGCTTTATATTTTCCAAAAGGGCAGTCATGAGGACTATCTCATCATAGTAAATCCTGTAAGAATTACATTTGATAATGTTTCCTGGCTCCAGAGCAGGTGACAAGGCAAGCATTTAAGAAACACGCCATACATCAGCGGAAGCGGTCTAACCAAGAAATATATGCCCCCCCGCCCCCACAATTCTTTGTGTTTTTTAAAAACTGGGGGTGCATGGAGGAATAATTCAACATGTTTAATTAGTACAGATGGTCCTTTAGGATCCTGATCTAGTTTGGTTTCTGAATCTCCCCAAATTCCAAAGGCTGTTCAGATCACAGGTTTTGGTTCAAGGTGCATCTCTATGAATTAGTCTGCATATTAAAAAATGCAAACCCTGAGGATTTCTGTTAAACAGCAAGGTTTTGTCAAGTTGCTCCTTTCCAATTTAATAGTGTAATCATGATGCTGGCATAAGTATACGTATCATTATAATCTTTCACTCATAAAATACAGGCTGTGAGTCTTGCCCTGGGTTTCTAGTTTAGAGGAATTATATGTTAATCAATAATCTTCTGATGCCTATGGGCTTGCGCCACAGCTCATTGAAGTCAGTGGAAAGACTCAGGCCCAGATCCACAAAAGGACTGTGACACTCAGCATCATGGCACGTAAAAGTTAGAAAATCATAGGAACAACAATGTGATCCACAAACCTAAGTCGGGTGCCTGGTCTCCAGAGTGGAATAGTTTCAACAGGAGAGATTGAGGGAGTCTTGTTGAAACCCTTTCCTGAGAGATAGGGGGGCCGAGAAGGGGGCTTTCCCACATCTCAGGTAAGTGTTCCAATCACCGGGCCAAAAGTTAAGGTGGGAACCTCTTCCAGATGGATTTTGAATGGGACCTGATTGTGTTGGCAGCCTCTGAGCATGCCTATGGGATTGAACACTGCACATGACTTAGGCAGACAAAGGCCCATCTTCCCCTGGTTTGTTAATCACCCTGGGCTTAGGCAGGAGATAGGCATCTGGAGGCCTTGAGGAAGGCAGCAGACTCATGCCCAGAGGTAGAAAATTATGTGCCAAGGGAACTTTTACCGTGAAAACTTAGGTGTCAGGTGAGTTTATGTGCCTATAGGATTTGGTGGGAGTTTTGTGCATTGCAGTGGAGCCAAAACTGGGACTTAGGCACCTAAATCTGGCATTGACCTCAGTGGGCTCTAAATCAGTCTCTATGTACCTGGAACATACTTTGCCATTGACTGGGAAAAGGAAATAACAGGGGTACATGCCCATTATTATGGTATTCCAGCTTGTTCCTGTAGCTAATAATATATCTGCTTAAGTTGACATAAAGGTTATGGAGCAGGCATTGGCCTGCAATGGTAAAACCTTGATTGTTAGATTACCAGACATGATCTGGGAAGACTAGATTGAAACAAGCCCTGGAACAGCCTTTAAGAGGGCATTGCTCTCTGATTGGTTACAAGCCATCTGACATATTTTGCTAGCTGGTTGGGTAGCATCTGAGACCATTGACAGGGAAAGACGCTCTTAGAACAAAGACCTGACTCCAGTTTAAGAAGCAGGTTGGCTAGGACACTAAAGATGACCACTCCAAAGTTGTTCAGCTGGAAATATTTGTTTGTGTGTTGGCGCACCAACAATCTGTCCATATTTGTGAACAAAAGATTTTCAGTTAAGGACTTCTTTAAAACAAAGTTCATACACCAGTCAGAGCCACAATATAGTTAATTCATATACTTAATTCAACCCAGTTGCCGGGAATATAAGTCAGTGGAGAACTTGGCTCTCTGTGCTGGATCAGACCATAAATATCCATGTCCCTTAATCACCTAGAACACTTATGTACCTTACATAAGCTATGAACCAGCTGAGCAGCGAACAGCAGATAGGCAAACAGAAGGAGTTAGGCCTGGTCTACACTAGGCGTTTAAATCGGTTTTAGGAGCGTAAAACCGATTTAACGCCACACCCGTCCACACTAGGAGGCACCTTATATCGATTTTAATGGCTCTTTAAATCGGTTTCTGTACTCCTCCCCGACGAGAGGAGTAGCGCTAATATCGGGATTAACATATCGGAATAGGGTTAGTGTGGCCGCAAATCGACGGTATTGGCCTCTGGGCGGTATCCCACAGTGCACCACTGTGACCGCTCTGGACAGCATTCTGAACTCTGATGCACTGGCCAGGTAGACAGGAAAAGCCCCGTGAACTTTTGAAATTCATTTCCTGCTTCCCCAGCGTGGACAGCTCATCAGCACAGGTGACCACGCACAGCTCATCTGCACAGGTAACAATGCAGTCTCCTGAGAATTGAAAAAGAGCCCCAGCATGGACTGCACGGGAGGTACTGGATCTGATCGCTATATGGGGAGAGGATTCAGTGCTAACAGAACTGCGTTCCAAAAGAGGAAATGAAAAAGTATTTGAAAGAATTTCTAAGGCTATGACGGATAAAGGCCACAGCAGGGACTCAGTGCAGTGCAGAGTGAAAGTTAAGGAGCTCAGACAAGCCTACCAGAAAACCAAAGAAGCAAACGGAAGGTCCGGGGCAGGTCGAAAAACATGCCGCTTCTATGCTGAGCTGCATGCAGTTTTAGGGGGCTGCGCCACAAGTACCCCACCCCTGACCGTGGATTCCGAGGTGGGGGTTGTAATCTGTGCCATGGCTGAGGATTATGCAGACGGGGAAGATGAAGATGAAGAAGAGGAGAACGACCTAGCAGAGAGCACACAGCACTCCGTGAGCCCCAGCAGCCAGGAGCTTTTTATCACCCTTAGGGAATTACCCTCCTCCCAGCCCTCACAAGCAACTATCCCAGACAATGATGCCATGGAAGGGACCTCTGGTGAGTGTACCTTTGCAAATAGCAAACATTTTTTTTTAAGCAAGCGTTTTTTAATGATTGATTTGCCCTGAGGACTTGGGATGCATTCGCAGATAGTATAGTCACTTAGAAAAGTTTGTTAACATGTCCGGGGATTGAGAGGAAATCCTCCAGGGACATCTCGATGAAGCGCTCCTGTAGGTACTCCAGAAGCCTTTGCAGAAGGTTTCTGGGCAAGGCAGCCTTGTTCCGCCCACCATGGTAGGACACTTTACCACGCCATGCATGTAGCAAGTAATCAGGTATCATTGCATGGCAAAGCATAGCAGCGTATGGTCCCGGTGATTGCTGGCATTCAAGAAGCATCCGTTCTTTATCTCGCTGTGTTATCCTCAGCAAAGTGATATCGTTCAGGATAACCTGGTTAAAAATCAGGAATTTAAGTAAGAGGGATGGCCATTTTCCTACTGGGTTCGTGGACTGCAGCAGCTTAAAAAAAAATCCTTTCCTGCACGTAGCCAAGCGGGGGGAGGGGAGGAGTGAAATGCCGATGATCTTTTTTGTGTTTGGTCAGCGGGGCTTCCCCCAAGCTACCAGCCACGCAGTGGGTGGGGGGGGGGTGGGAAGGGTGTTGATTAGCAGGGAGCTAGTATTAGCCATGCGTTGGGGGGAGGGGTAAATCACTACAGAAGCCGAAAGACAGTGGCTTACCATGGCCTCATGCAAGCTGAATTCTGATGCCCGGACCTGTGTCTGTGAGATCTGTAACTCCAGAGCTGCAGGCACTCAGTATTAAGATGAAAAATGCGACCTTGTAGGGAAATCACATGTGCTATGTAAGGTGAATAGTGCTGTTCACTGTGAAAAAGTATAACCATTGTTCTGTAAAATGTATCTTTTTAAATATTTCTCTCCCTCATGCAGCTGCAAATTTTTCAAGCGTCCCTCCTCCATCCCAAAGGCTAGCACAGATAAGGCGGAGGAAAAAGAAGACGCAAGATGAAATGTTCTCGGATATTATGGAAGTTACACGCAATGAAAGAGCTCATCTGAATGAGTGGAAGGACGTGTTATCAAACTACAGGAAACAGGCCAGTGAACGTGAGGACAGGAGTGACACCCGAGATGAGAGGTGGCGGCAGGAAGACCGGCAGGAAAATCAGAGGTGGTGGCAGGAAGATCAGCGGTGGCGGGATGCAACTCTGGGGCTGCTGCGTGATCAAACTGACATGCTCCGGCGTCCGGTGGAGCTTCAGGAACGGCAGCAGGATCACAGAGTGCCGCTGCAGCCCCTGTATAACCACCCTCAACCCTCACCATGTTCCACATCCTCCTCACCCAGACGTGTAAGAACGCGTGGGGGGAGGCTTCGTGCACCCGCCCACTCCACCCCCGTGGACAGCCCAACCAGAAGGCTGTCATTACTGTGAAATTTTTTTAATGGCCTTCTCCATCCCTCCTATCCTCCTCCCAAACCACACCCTTACTTCTCTCCCTCTTTTTATAATGAATTAATAAAGAATATATGATTTTTAAACGAGAGTGACTTTATTTGCATAAGTAAGCTGTACTCGAAGGGGGAGGGTGAGTTGCTTACAGGGAATGAGTCAATCAAGGGGGGGTGGGTGTTCATCAACAAACACAGCAGTCACACTGTACCCTGGCCATTGATGAAGCTCGTTTTCAAAGCTTCTCTGATGCGCACCGCTTCCTGGTGTGCTCTTCTAATCTCCCTGGTGTCTGGCTGCGCGTAATCAGCGGCCACGTGATTTGCCTCAGCCTCCCACCCCACCATAAAGGTCTCCCCCTTACTCTCACAGAGATTGTGGAGAATACAGCAAGCAGCAATAACATAGGGGACATTGGTTTGGCTGAGGTCTGAGCGAGTCAGTAATGTCCGCCAGCGCGCCTTTAAACGGCCAAATGAACATTCCACCACCATTCTGCACTTGCTCAGCCTGTAATTGAACAGATCCTGACCACTGTCCAGGCTGCCTGTGTATGGCTTCATGAGCCATGGCATCAAGGGGTAGGCTGGGTCCCCCAGGATAACGACAGGCATTTCAACATCCCCAACTGTTATTTTCTGGTCTGGGAAGTAATTCCCTTGCTGCAGCCGTTTAAACAGAGTAGTGCTTCTGAATACGCGAGCGTCATGAACCCTCCCTGGCCATCCCACGTGGATGTTTGTGAAACATCCCTTGTGATCCACCAGTGCTTGCAGCACCATTGAAAAGTACCCCTTCCGGTTTACGTACTGGGTGCCCTGGTGCTGCGGTGCCAAGATAGGGATATGGGTTCCATCTATCGCCCCACCACAGTTAGGGAATCCCAGTGCAGCAAAGCCATCCACTATGGCCTGCACGTTTCCCAGAGTCACAACCTTTCGTAGCAGCAGCTTAGTGATTGCTTTGGCTACTTGCATCACAGCAGCCCCCACAGTAGATTTTCCAACTCCAAATTGATTCCCGACTGACCGGTAGCTGTCTGGCGTTGCAAGCTTCCACGGGGCTATCGCCACTTGCTTCTCTACTGTGAGGGCTGCTCTCATCTTGGTATTATGGCATTTCAGGGCAGGGGCAAGCAAGTCACAAAGTTCCATGAAAGTGCCCTTACGCATGCGAAAGTTTCGCAGCCACTGGGAATCGTCCCACACCTGCAACACAATGCGGTCCCACCAGTCAGTGCTTGTTTCACAGGCCCAAAATCGGCGTTCAATGGATAGAATCTGCCCCATTACCATCAGGACCTCCAAAGCGCAGGGGCCTGCGGTTTGAGAGAATTCTGTGTCTACGTCCTCATCACTGTCATCGCCGCGCTCCCGTATCCACCTCCTCCTCGCCTCGGTGTGAAGGTCCTGGTGCACCATATACTGCACGAGAGTGCGCAAGGTGTTTAAAACATCCACGATTGCGGTATTGAGCTGAGCAGGGTCCATGCTTGCTGTGCTATGGCGTCCGCACAGTTCACCAAGCAAAAAAGGCGCAAAACGGTTGTCTGCTGCTTTCAGGGAGGGAGGGGTGAGGCTGTACCCAGAACCACCCGCGACAATGATTTTTGCCCCATCAGGCACTGGGATCTCAACCCGGAAATGCCAAGGGGCGGGGGAGGCTGCGGGAACTATGGGATAACTATGGGATAGCTACCCACAGTGCAACGCTCCAGAAATCGACGCTAGCCTCGGACCATGGACGCACACCACCGATTTAATGTGTTTAGTGTGGCCACGTGCACTCGATTTTATACAATCTGTTTTGCTAAACCGGTTTATGTAAATTCGGAATAATCCCGTAGTGTAGACGTACCCTTAGCCTGGGATCTGTCTGAGCAGAGGTACGCTAAGTGCTGCATTAGGGGGACTGCGCTGGTGAGTATCTGAGTGTCTGTTGAGGGGACAGTTTGGCAGTTTGACCATGTGCTTGAGTGTTTGATTGCTTGTTTGAACAGTGTGAACTGGGAGTGCTTTGTTCCAGCTGGGCCTGACTGTTATAAAAAGGCAGTCAGCTGCGAACCAGCTGAGCAGCAAACAGCAGAGATGCAAACAGAAGGAGTTTGCCTGGGAGTCCACCTGGAGAGAGCCTACCGAGGCCCCCCCTCGCAGGTTTCGCTGAGTAGCTTCTGTCACAAGTAAGGAAGCTCCTAGAAGGAAGAGACTATGGATGCTGAGCGATCCGCTGTTGTGACCTGCACAGGATGCGCCATGTTTGGCTTCCTTCCACAGGATAGAAGCGACTTTGTCTGTACAAAGTGCAAGCTGATCTCCATATTGGAAGAGAAGATTCAAGGTCTGGAGAAACGAATATCAACCCTGCGTTCCATAAAAGAAAATGAGGATTTCCTGGATAGACATCAGGATCAGCTTCAGCGGGCACAATGTTCTGAAGATTCAGAGCAGGCTACGCAGCGGGGACAGAAGGCCAGTGAGGATAATTGGCGGCATGTGACTTCCAGAAGAGGAAAGAGTACCAGAAACGTTCATGTACCAGAAACACAGATGCAGGTGAGCAACCGCTTTCATGTTCTCTCCGCAGGTACTAGTGCAGAGAGTGGAGTGGATGATACATCTGAGGGAACAGAGCAGAAGGAGACTCCACTGATTGGAAGGCATGAGATGCACGGTCCTAGGGATGGGGGTTCCACGACCACCACTCCCAAGAGGAGGAGGAGGAGGGTGGTGGTGGTCGGGGACTCTCTCCTCAGGGGGACTGAGTCATCTATCTGCCACCCTGACCAGGAAAACCGAGAGGTGTGCTACTTGCCAGGGGCTAGGATTCACGATGTGACAGAGAGACTGGCGAGACTCATCAAGCCCTCAGAACGCTACCCCTTCCTACTTCTCCATGTGGGCACCAATGATACTGCCAAGAATGACCTTGAGCGTATCACTGCAGACTACGTGGCTCTGGGAAGAAGGATAAAGGAGTTTGAGGCGCAAGTGGTGTTCTCGTCTATCCTCCCTGTGGCAGGAAAAGGCCAGGGTAGAGACCGTCGAATCGTGGAAATCAACTAATGGCTACGCAGATGGTGTCGGAGAGAAGGGTTTGGATTCTTTGACCATGTGATGGTCTTCCAAGAAGAAGGATTGCTAGGCAGAGACGGGCTCCACCTCATGAAGAGAGTGAAGAGCATCTTTGCAAGCAGGCTGGCTAACCTAGTGAGGAGGGCTTTAAACTAGGTTCACCAGGGGAAGGAGACCAAAGCCCTGAGGTAAGTGGGGAAGTGGGATATCGGGAGAAAGCACAAGTAGGTGAGTGCAAGAGGGGAGGGCTCCTGCCCCATACTGGGACAGCAGGATGATCAGTGAGTTATCTTACATGCCTATACACAAATGCAAGAAGCCTGGGGACAAGCAGGGAGAATTAGAAGTCCGGGCACAGTCAAGGAATTATGATGTGATTGGAATAACAGAGACTTGGTGGGATGATTAGTTTAGAGGAATCACATGATTGGAGTACTGTCATGGATGGATATAAACTGTTCAGGAAGGATAGGCAGGGCAGAAAAGGTGGGTGAGTTGTGTTGTATGTAAGAGAGCAGTATGACTGCTCAGAGCTCCAGTATGAAACTGCAGAAAAACCTGAGAGTCTCTGGATTAAATTTAGAAGTATGAACAACAAGGGTAATGTCGTGGTGGGAGTCTGCTACAGACCACCAGACCAGGGGGATGAGGTGGACGAGGCTTTCTTCCAGCAACTAACAGAAGTTGCTAGATCACAGGCCCTGGTTCTCATGGGTGACTTTAATCACCCCGATATCTGCTGGGAGAGCAATACAGCAGTGCACAGACAATCCAGGAAGTTTCTGGAAAGTGTAGGGGACAATTTCCTGGTGCAAGTGCTGGAGGAACCAACTAGGGGAAAAGCTCTACTTGACCTGCTGCTCACAAACAGGGAAGAAATAGTAGAGGAAGCAATAGTGGATGGGAACCTGGGAGGCAGTGACCATGAGATGGTCGAGTTCAGGATCCTGACACAAGGAAGAAAGTAGAGCAGTAGAACAGAGACCCTGGACTTCAGAAAAGCAGACTTCGACTCCCTCGGGGAACTGATGGGCAAGGTCCCCTCGGAGAATAAGATGATGGGGAAAAGAGTCGAGGAAAGCTGGCTGTATTTTAAAGAATCCTTATTGAGGTTGCAGGAACAAACCGTCCCGATGTGTAGAAAGAAAAGTAAATATGGCAGGCGACCAGCTTGGCTTAACAGTGAAATCCTTGCTCGTCTTAAACACAAAAAAACAGCTTACAAGAAGTGGAAGATTGGACAAATAACCAGGGAGGAGTATAAAAGTATTGCTCAGGCATGCAGGAGTGAAATTAGGAAGGCCAAATCATACTTGGAGTTGCAGCTAGCCAGAGATGTTAGGAGTAACAAAAAGGGTTTCTTCAGGTATGTTAGCAACAAGAAGAAAGTCAAGGAAAGTGTGGGCCCCTTGCTGAATGAGGGAAGGAACCTAGTGAAGAGGATGTGGAGAAAGCTAGTGTACTCAATGCTTTTTTTGCCTTTGTCTTCACAGACAAGGTGAGCTCCGAGACAGCTGCACTCTGCAGCACGGTATGGGGAGGAGGTGACCAGGTCTCTGTGGAGAAAGAAGTAGTTTGGGACTATTTAGAAAAGCTGGACAAGCACAAGTCCATGGGGCCGGATGCACTGCATCCAAGGGTGCTAAAGGAGTTGGCCGATGAGATTGCAGAGCCATTGGCCATTATCTTTGAAAAATCATGGCGATCGGGGGAGGTCCCGGATGACTGGAAAAAAGCTAATGTAGTGCCCATCTTTAAAAAAGGGAAGAAGGAAGATCCAGGGAACTACAGGCCAGTCAGTCTCACCTCAGTCCCTGGAAAAATCATGGAACAGGTCCTCAAGGAATCAATTCTGAACCACTTAAAGGAGGGGAAAGTGATCAGGAACAGTCAGCATGGATTCACCAAGGGCAAGTCATGCCTGACTAACCTAATCGCCTTCTATGATGAGATAACCGTCTCTGTGGATGAGGGGAAAGCAGTGGATGTGCTATTTCTGGACTTTAGCAAAGCTTTTGATACAGTCTCCCACCGTATTCTTGCCAGCAAGTTTAAGAAGTATGGGCTGGATGAATGGACGGTAAGGTGGATAGAAAACTGGCTAGATGGTCAGGCTCAATGGGTAGTGATCAATGGTTCCATGTCTAGTTGGCAGCCGGTATCAAGTGGAGTGCCCCAAGGATCGGTGCTGGGGCTGGTTTTGTTCAATATCTTCATTAATGATCTGGAGGATGGTGTGGACTGCACCCTTAGCAAGTTTGCAGATGACACCAAACTGGGAGGAGTGGTTGATTCGCCGGAAGGTAGGGATAGGATACAGAGGGACCTAGACAAATTAGAGGATTGGGCCAAAAGAAATATGATGAGGTTCAGCAAGGACAAGTGCAGAGTCCTGCACTTAGGACAGAAGAATCCCATGCACTGCTACAGACTAGGGACCGAATGGCTGGGCAGCAGTTCTGCAGAAAAGGACCTAGGGGTTACGGTAGACGAAAAGCTGAATATGAGTCAACAGTGTGCCCTTGTTGCCAAGAAGGCTAATGGCATTTTGGGTTGTATAAGTAGGGGCATTTCCAGCAGATCGAGGGATGTGATCATTCCCCTCTATTCAGCACTGGTGAGGCCTCATTTGGAGTACTGTGTCCAGTTTTGGACCCCACACTACAAGAAGGATGTGGATAAACTGGAGAGAGTCCAGCAGAGGGCAACAAAAATGATTAGGGGGCTGGAGCACATGACTTATGAGGGGAGGCTGAGGGAACTGGGATTGTTTAGCCTGCAGAAGAGAAGAATGAGTGGGGATTTGATAGCTGCTTTCAACTACCTGAAAGGGGGTTCCAAAGAGGATGGATCTAGACTGTTCTCAGTGGTAGAAGATGACAGAACAAGGAGTAATGGTCTCAAGTTGCAGAGGGGGAGGTTTAGGTTGGACATTAGGAAAAACTTTTTCACTAGTAGGGTGGTGAAGAACTGGAATGGGTTACCTAGGGAGATGGTGGAATCTCCTTCCTTAGAGGTTTTTAAGGTCAGGCTTGACAAAGCCCTGGCTGGGATGATTTAGTTGGGTTTGGTCCTGCTTTGAGCAGGGGGTTGGACTAGATGACCTCCTGAGGTCCCTTCCAACCCTGAGATTCTATGATTCTATGATATTAACTATACTGCATTGTCTCTCAGAAAATGGACTGGATGGTCTTTAACTTCTTTGACTATTTCTATGGCTTTTTTAAAAAGGACAGGATAAAATAAACTCCAAGATCATCTGATCTTGCTAGTTGTAATTTTCTATCTAACATAGTTGCTTCTATCCAGGAGATAGTCATGCTACAATGCAAAGAATATCCTTGAAAATGTAAAAGAACAGAAGAAAACCCTTTAGTAAACCTTCATTTCCAGGGCATGCACAAACAATATCTATAACTGTAATTCTTAGTCACACCAATCAACATTTTTAATTAACTTCCAGATCTCTCTACTTAATTTGTGTAGTGCAAGGTACAGCAGCTGCCAAGTCTCCCCAAACCACTTCCCATTTATACATTTTATTAATTCGTTTGTTTTGTTTGTGCATTTATTTAATTTGGCCCAATGTAGCTCAAGCAATTTAATCTCAAAAGTGTAAGCAATTCAAACAGAGACCAAATATTGTAAACAACATAACTTGCTTAAACAAATATACAAAAACACACAATCCAAAGGGCTAGTAATAAAATCAAACTCCGTAGGAGGATGCATCTGAAGGAAATGCTGTAGATTCGCTGAATGTTTTAACCCCTCCTGTAATCCAATCCCAATGAAAGCAATTTTATAGATTTAATCCTCAACTATGGTAAATTAACTGCATTCAAACTATGTTGAATTACACCAATTGGGATTCTGGCACTGAAAGCTTGAGAGGGTTTACCAGAGGTACAGTGGTGTTTAGAACATGTGAATTGCACTGTCTCAAGACATGTGGCCTGAAAAGGTTGCCAGTATTGTCCCATGGGTGTATCGGGGGGATCACAAGGCAAGTCTCTTACAGTTGTGAAAAAGAAACCCCAAGGGGCGTATTATTGGGGTAATACCATAAAAGGATGTTCAGATAGAATAAGATGTCCTAGTACTAAAGATCAGAGGGGTGGGTAGCCGTGTTAGTCTGGATCTGTAAAAGCAGCAAAGAATCCGACGAAGTGGGTATTCACCCACGAACGCTCATGCTGCAAAATGTCTGTTAGTCTATAAGGTGCCACAGGAGTCTTTGCTGCTAGTACTAAAGAGTGTAAGAGCACTGCAACCAAGGAAGGTGCTAGAAACTGAATCCAAGTTCTAGTCCCCCAAGACACTCCTGAAATCACTTTTCCCCATTGACTTTGATTCTCAAACTTTGGAACGACTCCTCCACAGTGATGCGATAGCACAAATCCCCTAATGATGACCCCTTGGTCTCTATCATTTAGAAAGTTGCATCTTTGGCTATTTCCCAATTGCTTGGAGGGATAGTGCTATCAGTACTGCAGCCCTTCCTCTGTATCCTTTCTCCAAAGAAACAAGAAGATTCAATCAAAGTAAATCTGTTCTTAATGGGTTTCAAATCCATTCAATTACAGTCCCGCTGTCAGACTTTGTATAAGCACATTACTCTGTTGGGTGTTTAGCAGCTAAAATATTGCAACATTTTATTTATTTAGGGTTCTGTTTATTAAAATGTTCAGACCATAATATAAAGGACACAGGAGGAAAACAGTGATGAGAGGTTTCACTGTAAATAACAATATCACACTTTTGATTATCATCAAGCAGATGATTTCCATGGCTATTACTCTGGTATTTTTGTTTTAACGTTTTATTTTTTTTTGCTTTGCAATTTTAATATTTTAAAGTGTCAACAACAAATCTTGGCCCTGTTAGAAGCTGGATTGTTAAGTCTCCATCTCCCTCTATCCTGTCCATAAATGCAGTATTAGCATGTGTGAATGTTTCTACATATGTGTAGAGGGGTAGGTTTAATCAGGGGCGGCTCTACAAATTCGACCGCCCCAAGCAGTCATGCCCGGGAGGCGCCCCCGAGCCACGGGAGCAACGGACCTCCCGCGGGCATGACTGCAGAGGGTCCACTGGTCGCGCGGCTCGGCTGGACCTCCCTTTGCAGCTTTGTTTGTCCCACCCCAGCCCTGAAGCCAGCCCCTTGGTCCCTCTGCCCCACTCCCAGCCTGGTTGCTCCCCTCCCTCTGCGGCCCCTCACCCTGATTAACCCCTCCCCTCATGCGCCCATGCCCCCTTCAGTGAGCTTGTGCTTCTCCCCTGTTTAAGTTTGCCCCTATTGCACTGCACCCTCCCATTGCTCTTGTTTCCCCTCCCCTCCCCTAGTGCAGCTAGAGGAACCGGATTTCAATCCTGTGTCGGTGACTGACCCCCCCCAAGTCCTTGATAATCCTCCTATCTGCCCCCCCTCCCCTAGTTTGGCACCCTCCTCCCCTGCCCACAGCCTAGCAGAGAGGAGTGGTTGACCTGTTCCCCTCCCCCTTCCCTTTCTCCGGTGTTTTCCCTCCCTCCCGACTCATCATGGCGGGAGACGCGGCGGGTGGGACCCCTGGGACAAGGCCTGTCCCCCCTCCCCCGCCTGCTCCCCCCAACCCCCCCCTAGTCTCGACCTCAACCGCCGCTGCCGGACCACCTGCCACCGCTCCCACTGAGGCGCCGGCAGCGGCAGGCACTGGGGTGCCCTCTGCTGCTGCCACGTCCCTCGCCCCCTCCGACTCTGGGGGAGCCCCCCCAGACTGCGGAAAGGGCCAGGGCAAGAAGAAGGGAAAGGGCCCCGCTAGGAAGACTAAGCCCTCCATGGCAGAGCCTGCCGCCACGGCCCCACCACCGGCCGCGGCGTCCCTCCCCGCTGTCCCCTCCACCAGCTCTGCGGGTGCCTCTCCCTCGGCCCCCAGAGCGTATGCCCAGGTGCCGGCAGCCCCCCCGCCTGCCGCTACATCATCTCCCCCGACCGCCGCCTCCGCTACCATCTACAGCGGCCGGGGCCCCTTCCTCACCTTGACCAGGAAGCACGGCATCCGTTGCCTCCTGGTGCCCGCCTCGCCCCACGTGGAGACCTACGTGCGGGTGTTGGCGAGGGTGGTGGGGCCCACTGCCATCGTGGCGGCCTCCAAAATGTATGGCAAGGTGATCTTCTTCCTTGCCTCGGAGGCCGCCGCCCAGGAGGCGGTGGAGAAGGGCCTGGTGGTGGGGGGCGTGTTCGTCCCCCTGGAGCCGCTGGAGGACCTGGGTGTCCATGTCGTCCTGACTTCCGTCCCTCCCTTCCTGCCCAATGCCGCCTTGTTACCCGCTCTCTCCACCCTGGGGAAGCCCCTTTCTGTTGTGAGCCCTCTCCCCTTGGGCTGCAAAGACCCCGCCCTCCGTCACGTCCTCTCGTTCCACCGGCAGGTGCAGCTTCAACTGCCACCGGCGGCGCGTGGCGGAGAGGCACTCGAGGGGTCTTTCCTGGTCCCCTACCAGGGGGTCCATTACCGGGTGCATTACACCACGGGGGAGGCCCGGTGTTACTTCTGCCAGGCGACGGGGCATGTTCGGAGAGACTGCCCCTTGGCCCGGCATGGAGGAGTGCCCGGGACCCCCGAGCCCCGGCAGGGTGCCAGCCCCGTCATCGCCGGCGCCCCTGGCCGCCCGGTACCCAGAGCCACCCCTCTTCCTCCTCATCCCATCATTGCTCCCGCTCGGGCCTCAGGAGTACATTCTCCGGTGCGCCCAGACGAGCGGAAGAGCCCTGCCTCTGCTGCCTGCACTCTGGCGGGGCCTGTGGAGGAGGGTGCGGCAGGGGTACTGGCGGGCATGGGAGGGGACTCTTCCCTCCCTCCTGCTGTCCCACCTGTGCCTCTCCAAGCCCCCAAACTGGCATCCTTGCCCCCCAACCCAACCCCTGTCAACCAGCCCGCAGGCGATGCCATGGAGGGCTGGACCCGGGTACAGGGTAAGCGGGGCAAGCGGAAGGCTCAGGCTCCGCCCGTGCCACCTGAGGCGGAAGCCCCCCGTAAGACCAGAAAGGGGGCCGCAGACACTGAGCCTTCCGCCATGCCCACGGGGTCGACCCATCTGCCAGTGCCGGCTGGGGAAGATGTGGCAGCACCGGAAGGTACCACCATTCCTCCTCCGCAGTCCCTCCCTGCGGAGGCCCCCGATGAGGCCCCTCCTGTTCCCTTGCCGCCTGTGCCCCCTGCAACATCCGAGGTGAGCGTTGCCTCGGGCGCGAGTGGGGAGGACCCCGGGGTGGTGGGAGGTGAGCTCCCCTCCATCTTCGAGGAGATCGAGGCCCTGGGTCTGACCCCGGTCACCCCGGGGGACGACGACCCTCTGCCAGTGGGCCTCGACCTGGCCGACCTCACCCCAGCTCCGCCTTCCCTGTGTTCCATCATCCCAACTGCCGTGTCCGCTCCTGCCTCCGAGGGTCCTCTGGACCCCTCGACCTGCCCAGCCACGGACGGCACCCCGCTGACGGCCGCCAAGGCGGTTGCGGCGACGGCTGGTGCCTCGTGGCCGGGAGACAAGCTACCAGAGGTGCCCCTCGGTGGTGCGGGGCAACTGAGTTCCTTCCCGACGGTCAGCGCGGGCGACCGGGACCGGCTAGAGCTGCCTCTCTCTCTGGCCGAGTTCTCGGAAGCCCTCTGCCGCATGCCCACCAACAAGTCTCCGGGCATGGACGGGCTGACCGTGGAGTTCTACCGCGTGTTCTGGGACGTCCTCGGCCCGGACCTGGTCGCCGACTGGGCCGAGTCCTTGCGGAGCGGGGTCCTCCCTCTCGTGCAGGCGAGCCGTGCTCGCCTTACTGCCGAAGAAGGGGGACCTCCGCGACTTACGGAATTGGCGTCCCGTCTCGCTCCTCAGCACGGACTACAAGATCGTGGCCAAGGCCATCTTGCTGCGACTGGGGGCCGTGCTGGAGGACATGATCCACCCAGACCAGACCTACACCGTCCCGGGCCATAGCATCTTCGATAACCTGTATCTGGTCCGGGATCTCTTGGAGCTTGGGTGCAGGGATGGTCTGTCGTTCGCCCTCCTGTCCCTGGATCAGGAGAAGGCGTTTGACAGGGTGGACCACGGGTATCTCCTGGGCACTCTGCGAGCGTTAGGCTTTGGGTCCCAGTTTGTGGGTTTTCTCCAGGTGCTGTACGCTTCCGCGGAGTGTCTGGTCAGGCTCAACTGGACCCTGACTGAGCCGGTCAGCTTTGGGCGAGGAGTGTGGCAGGGGTGCCAACTCTCGGGCCAGCTGTACGCCCTGGCGATCGAGCCCTTCCTCTGTCTCCTCCGCAGGAGGTTGATGGGGTTGGTGCTCCGGGAGCCGGATCTGCGGCTGTTCCTGTCGGCGTACGCCGACGATGTGCTCCTCGTGGTCCAGGACCCGGGCGACTTGGCGCGGGTGGAGGCCTGCCAGGCCGTGTACTCGGCGGCCTCCTCCGCCCGGGTCAACTGGGTCAAGAGCTCTGGCCTGGTGGTTGGGGACGGGTGGCAGGCGAGCTCCCTCCCACCCGCGCTTCAGGCCATCCGGTGGAGCGCGGGTCCGCTGCTCTATCTCGGCGTTTACCTTTCTGCCACGCATCCCTCTCCGCCGGAGAACTGGGAAGGTTTGCAGGGCAGGGTGGCGGAGCGGCTCCGGAAATGGACAGGACTCCTCCGGTGCCTTTCCCTCCAAGGGAGGGCACTGGTGCTCAATCAACTGGTCCTGTCCATGCTCTGGTATCGGCTCAACACCCTGGTCCCAGCCCCGGTGTTCCTGGCCGACCTCCGGAAGGTGGTTCTGGAGTTCTTTTGGCCAGGACTGCACTGGGTCCCTGCTGGGGTGCTCCACCTGCACCTTCAGGGCAGGGCCTGAAGTGCCTACGCACTCAGGTCCACGTCTTCCACCTCCAGGCACTGCAGAGGCTCCTTTATGGTGCGGGTAGTCCAGCGTGGAGAGCCCTGGCGCATGCCTTCCTGTGCCGCTTCCGAGGGCTCCGATACGACCGGCAGCTCCTTTATTTCGATCCGAGGGGTCTTCCGCGAGACCTCTCCGGGCTGCCGGTCTTCTACCAGGACCTCCTCCGGACCTGGAAGCTGTTCTCTGCGACCAGGTCCGTGGCAGCCACCGAGGGGGCGGATCTCCTCACGGAGCCCCTGCTACACAACCCCCAGCTCCGTGTGCAGGTGGCGGAGTCCCCCGCGGTGTGCCAGAGATTGATCCTGGTGGAAGCTATCAAGGTCAGAGACCTCCTGGACTATGACCGGGGAGACTGGCTGGATCCCCTGATGCTCGCTCGGCGTATGGGGCTCTCCAGACCTTGTACTCCCCAGCGTGTACTACAGGAGGTGAAGGCCGCTTTGCCGCCCACTGCTCGGGCCTGCCTCGACCGGGTCCTGTGTGAGGGCACGCCCCGCCCACCCCCCACCCTGAGCCCTCCAGACCTTTTCATCGGGCCCCGCCCCGTGGACCCGACCGGCCCCCCCGCCCCTTCTCCGCAAGCCGGCTGCACGATCTGCAGCCGGTCCATTTCCAAACCGCGCCAAGGAAGCAGCTCTACACGCTCGTGCTCCACACCCTTCACTTCCTCACCCTCGTGTCGCGCCCCGACACCAAGTGGCGGGACCTCCTGCCACCTCTGGAAGGTGAGGAGCCCAGGTGGGCCAGCCTCTACTCCACCCTGGTCCCGAGGCCCGCCGGGGATATCAGTTGGCGGCTCCTCCATGGGGCCGTGAGCACGGGCGTGTACTTGGCGTGGTTTACCCCTGTCCCAGACACCTGCCCCTTCTGCGGCGTGAGGGAGACCCTGGCGCACGTTTACTTAGAGTGCGCCAGGTTGCAGCCCCTATACCGGCTCCTCACCAATATCCTGCTTCGTTTTTGGCTGCACTTTTCCCCCCACCTCCTCCTCCATGCACTTCCTATCTGTGGCCCCACGAAGTCGTGGGACCTCCTGGTCAACCTCCTCCTCGCCTTGGCCAAACTGGCCATCTACGCGACCAGGGAGAGGCGGTTGGCCAATGGAGACTCCTGCGACTGTGGGGCTTGTTTCCAATCCTTAGTCCGTTCATGTCTCTGGGCAGAGTTCCTCTGGGCAGCGTCCGCTGGCCCCCTTGATGCCTTCGAGGAGCAGTGGGCGCTGTCCGGGGTTCTCTGCTCGGTGTCCCCGTCAGACTCCCTTCTTATGACCCTTTGACCGCACTCCTGCCCCTGTTCTTTTATTAGTTGTCCCCCAAAATTAGTGGGTTTCTGAGGCCCTGTGGATCCTCCCCTTAGGCTGGGGGGGGATCCGTTAGCATGGCGGGCTTCCGCCAGCCCCGTTTCCCGGAAACCCAATAGATACAAGAGTCTTTTTGCATTATTGGCAGCCTCTAGTGATTTCTGTTAGTGCACCTCAGCCTGATAGTGCAGTTTAAAGACTTACAGGGGTAGGCAGGAGGACACAGTGAAAAAGAGAGATGAAATAGTAATGCTATAGACATGAAATAACCATCAGAGCTCACAGTTGCCCTGCAAAAGTTATGCAAGGAATCCAAAGGCTCATGAGGGAACTCAAAGGCAAGATTAGCGCCAAGCAGTTCCTACAAATCTCTCTCCTCTTCGGCTCAGGAAAATGGGCCACTGTAGTGAGCCGAAGGATTTGGGGTATCTTGGACAGCAGTGGAAGTGAACTTGTGTGTGAGAAGAGGAGGAAAGGGATCTAGGGGTTCAGAGAGGACCCCAGAAGGTAGCAGGAGCTGCAATGAATGAGTGAGGAAAGGAAGAGGACTCTGAGAAGGAGGCAGAAGCCAAGCCACATGTTAAGTGTCCAGGAGCATAATCATTTTTATCCAATCTGACCAGATTTACAGCTTTGTGTCTGAAGAGTTTGATTCAGGGATTTGCCGCATCCCTAGTAAATTCTAAAGCATTTCCAAGTTAGCACTGATACAAACAACGCAGCTTGTTTCATGTCAACCGTTGGCTGAAGGCCTCCAGGAGTCTTGGCTTTTTATAATCATATGGTTCACTAGTTAGAGAGGTTAGACTTGGATTTACAGCATATCTTCAGGAAAAAAAACACCAGACAGATGCTGTGCATCAGGGAAAACATGGAGAGAAAGAAAATCCACAATAAGGTGTGATGCTGAATTTAGCTGCATTTTGTTGCCTTTATTGATGATGAATACAAAGCATGTTAGAAAGCCAGGCTGTCAGTTTTCTTCCCTAGCAGAGCCACACTTTGCATTCACTTTTCCATCCCGGAGTCTGAATTCTCTCTTAAGTGCTTGATTTACACCTGTACCTCTCTCCCCACAAACAATGAGGACTGTATATATTGCATTCATGCCTCATGGTGATTTCATGCTCTTTGCATTTCTTGCAGAATACATTTAACTTATATCCCCTCTTCCTGTATTATTATCCCTCTCCACCTTGACTACAGAGGTGCCACATTTTTCATCCACCTTTTTCAATGATGGAATAAGGAGAAGGTAGATATGAGACCCACTGGGGTTTCAGTGAGCTAGGATAAGATTTTTAGGAGCTTTTCCAAGAATCTCATAGAGTGAATTTGCTCTCAAAGGAGGATTTAGGATAGTTTCCTTAGAGCCCAGCTGACTGTCTGCAGCTTGTCTTATGAGATGCAGCTGGGAGGTGTCCACTCTGGTACTGAGGGAACTTAAAAATTAGTCATGAGGCTTAAAGCGTAGGGACTCAAGCAGGGAAAGGCTACCTGGCATAGGAGAGCACACTGGCATTAGCAGAGAAGAGAAGATCTTGCTGGAGAAGTTGTCAGAGCTCTCAATCATTCCCAAAGCATTTTTTAAGTAAATATATATATATAGATTCTGAGTAGTTTATAAACTGTTTGTACGTCATACTTATTTTTTCAGAGTCCATATTTATGCACTGGCTAAGTTTGTTTAAAAGTTGGATTGTATTTTTGTACTTATTGGGGAGGTTAATGTTCCATCTATGTCAGAATCTCAGTTTTGAGCAAAAGTTGGAGCAGTGTATAAGGAGGAGCTGCAAAAAGCACTGCCCCCTGCCCTAAAAGGATGCCCTTCTAGTCAAGAGATCTCAGATCCGTTTCCAGCTCTGCCCTGTATAGAGCTGGCTGAAGAATACACACCAACTGACAAAAAAAAATTAGGCAGGTAAATTACTTAGTAGTAATATTCTATTTACTCCAGAACAATTTATTTTTTCTCTTGAATATGTCTCATACTGACCTCTTACTGCCTCAAATACCTCAAAACAAGGAGGTAATAATACTTATATAACAGAGCGATTGCGAGGATGAATTTGGTAATGTTTCTGAAGTGCTTTGAAACCTCCAATCTAGAAGTGTAAAATATCAGTTATTTTTTTTTAAATATTCTAGTATTTATTTGTTATGTATTTAAAGCAGTTTTAAAATAGGTAACTAGGGTCTTTTCTCTGCATAGAGGTAGTTGTAATTTAAGGGACTTTCTAGTTATCCACAGGACATCTCTCTCCTGCCCAGAATGTATTAAGACTTTAAATAACACTATAGCTCTAGAGATAAAAATTTACACCAGCCGCCCCATTATCCCATTACCTTTATCCACTCCCACACACATTTTTACACATGCCCACTTAGGGCTAGGACTGGGGAGGAACCATACTTTCCATTTTCCTGTTTCAAAGTTTTTCTGTTCCAAAATGGAACAAAAACAATTATTATTATTTTTTTAATTTCTCACAAAACAAATTCTAAAAGCATTTCATTTGGGATCAATAGAAACATTTTAGGTCAATAGAGATCATTTTAGGTCAATAGAAACACTGTTTTGATTTAGACCTTATCTATCTTATCTATCTATATATAATGTATGAGAGAGCGCTGGAAACTAGCAGGTGGCCCAGCACTTCGATCACTTAGGCACCAGTCAGTTCCCCTGGAAAAGGCTGATTGGGGAATATACAGCTAATTAGCTGATAAGTCTGGGAGAGCTAATGAACCAATTACACATCAGCTGAGGGGTATAAAAGATGACCTAGGACAAATGGGAGAACCTGTAACAGCTAAGTCCATTTGCTCTGAAATCTCAAGGATGAGTGCTGTTCTTCTCTGACCCCGTAGGAAAGGGTAAGAAACACAACTAATAAATGGCAGCATAAGACTGTATTGGTGATGGGAATGTAAATAAATTCAACAAAGTTACCACTTACTGGACAGAGGGTGAGAGGATTTGGGGGTATCAGGGCCGGGATGGAGTACACCTCATTACACCCCCCCCCCACACACACAGAAACACAAATTTGTTTCAAAAAGTTAATTTGAAATGAAAAACTTCAAAATTCTATCCTGAAAATATGAAATAGGATGTTTCAATATTATTAAAATGCTTTTTCTTAGCTTTTTTCCTGAAATGAAACTGTCAAAATTGACATATATTTTTCAAAACATTATTTCTATTTTGACAAAAAAAAATCTTACGTCAAAACCCCATTTCAACAGAAAAATTCAAACAACTCTTCTCAGTGCCAGGTTTGTGGGAGAGCCAAGTAGAACTCAGAGAGACGGTGGGAAGTACCGTAGTGTATTTGAGCCCTTATCTTGCAATTGGCTGTGAGGGGCACAGAGCTCTGCCTGTGCAGTATTACTTGCAGGATCAGTGCCTTCGTTAATATTTCCCCCTCAGATTGGCTAAAGAGAAATAAGAAAATTCAGTAACTCTAGTACAGAGTTCTTCCTTCCTCTCACTCATCTCATATTAGCTTTAAGGATAGTGCTACTCCTTTTTGGCCTTATCATATTCAGGGTCTTGTGGGTTGTTTCCAATAGGGGGAGAAATTGAAAATGGAATCAAGTAGTTCTTTAATGCAATCCTATTTATTGACAATGAATGTACACTATATTGTGCTTCTCCTTACACAGTCGAAATTTACCAGCAGTCAGTTTCCTTGTTCACAATTTCAAGGTCGCCTTTCCAGCCAGCACTCTGCCCAAACAAATTTCTCTTGGCTTTTTCTCAGGATCATGCCACAACTGCTTCTCTTGCTGTTTCTTTAGCATTCTGCTCCTCTCTTTGCCTGCCTTACATCAATACCCAGTCCCCTGCATTTGCATTCAGTCTATTCTTTGGATGGTGGTTTCTATTGTTTTAGCTATCTACTAAACAAAGAAAGATTTAATTGCTCCTTTATTTTGCCTGAAAGGAAGGGACCCTACATGCCCAACAAGTTGGAGAAGATTTGTGATTGTCCACAGGTGAAACACCAACGTTACTGGGAGCCACCCAGCCTCTACCATAACAATACTATAGAAATATAGCTGCGCAATTATTTTGAACTCTGAATAAGCATGAAAATCCTGATCGAACCAAACCATTTCTGATTTGACTTCCAATAAAATGTCCATTTAATAAACTGTTGCCACCCTCTGGCAGAAGTTTTTGTTTTAGCTTGGGTTTTACCATACCCCATTAAACTGTCTCACTTTGTTTGACTGGCATTCCCAGGCTTTGCGTACCGAGATACTTACATACCCAAATTCTCCAAAATAAACTGGAACACCCAAACTTTAGACACGTTACTGTATTGTGTGATCTTTGCACCATGTAAATAATACATGCTCTGTATTTCATAATGATAACATAGGAAGAGTTCTACCCCAGGCAGAGTCCTTAATTCATACTCTGACTGATCCTATCTGTGTAGATTCTTATATAGAGATACTTAGACAGATCCCATCACAGAAGAACCTCAGCCCATCACAAACATAAATGAATTTATCCTCACAATACCGCTTTGAGAAAGGAAGTTATCCTCATTCCCAGTAGGGGAACAGAGGCCGTTTTATACATAAAACATATAGTGGCATAATCACAAGTGTAAAAAGCCACATCCTCTAGTAACAGAGCTATGCTGACAAAATCCTCAGTGTAGATGCAACTCTGCCACCAGAAATGTGCTTCTGTCAGCATAGCTAATGTTCAGGGAGGTGATGTTAGGGGGCAATGCCTATATAGCTATGCTGACATAGGCTCTGTAGTGTTGATGTAGCGAGAGGCACAGACATATTGAGGTGCTGATCATGCAAACATTTATGCACATGTGTAACATTGCTCCCATAAGCAGTCCCACTGAAGTGCATAAATGCCCGTGCATAATCAAGGCCTAAGTGTTCAAGGTGACAGGAATTTTGTTGCAGATAAGAAAACAGAGATCTCCTGAGACCAGTCTAAACCATTAATCACAAGGCCATCATCCTTCCTTCCTTCTGATGTATTCCTTGTGCCATTACTGCCTTAGAATTCTATATTCCTAGAGTGGAACAGTGTTGCTACCCTCAAATGTTCAAAACCCATGAAACCTGCCCCCTAAAAACATGAGATTGGCTTAAAAGTCAAGAGGATTTTAAAACATATTTGATTTTGGAGTCTGTCACACATATGAGGTCACATTTTCAATCTGTTCTCTGCAACCTTCAGGGCTAGAACCATAATTTCTTGACATGAATGCCCAGATTCTCATATATTCATGGGCTTCCAAGAGCTGGGGCTTTAAGAAAGATATCAAATATCATGGGAGTTAGCTGGTAATGAAATTCCCTTTCAGTTTTGCCATGGGCTGGCCATTTTTTGTGCAGCTGCCTACTTTTTACTACTGCGTCCTGTTACATCTCAGAACGTTTGAATATCATGTGAAATACACCCAAACCTAGCTGCATAAATTCTGCAGATAAATGTATAAATAAGGGTTACAGAGCAATATAAAGCTATCTGCACCATTGTATCATCTCTCAATCTCATACCTCCTGTGAGTCATTCACCCTTTTGCTAAGGAGTGCCAAAGAGAAACACGAAAGGGCAAAGAGGAGCAGCATGCATAGTGGTGCTCAAGATGAATTTAAAGGAGGCAGGGACTTGGATGACAGCAATATTCAAAAATCCCATCGGGAGCAAAGGTCAGAGACATAAGGCAGAGATTAAATAGTAGTGGCTCAAAGCAAACAGGCTGACAAGCTCCTGCATAAGGGAGGTCTCTGAATATTAAAGGACAGGATGTGGGGGAGGGGGGGAAATAAACCATAGGCAAATAGATCACTTTGTACTGTATGCTGTTGCTTTCTATGTATAGCACTATTGTGTCAGCCCAGGAGATGGGAAAAGATTTAAATGGGAAAAAAGTTACTTGCAAATAAAACAAGCCCTTATCCAGGGGCTGGATTAGTTAATAATATCCGATACAGAAGGTGGGGGAGGCAAAGAGGAAGAGGATATGCTTGCTCAGCCTGCTCACTCCTGTGGGGCTTGCTTTTGTTTGCTACAGTGCTTTCCTTTTCGGACCGAGCTGAAGAAAGCTCTGCTCCTGACTACTGTCCATAGGGCTATAGAGCAGAAGCCCTTCTGCAGAAGTGCGTGTGAATTAAAGGGACAAGATGCAGCACATGTTTCTTCTTTTCTTTCCCTTTCCTGTCATCTGTGGTTGTGACCCAGGCCACACAAAATCACCAGTTACTTTTGAATATCTTGGTCCTAACGGGTAGAATTCTTGTGAAGAAAGTGTGATTAGTCATTTGGATGGCAGGGGGACTCCACTGACACACAAAAACCACCTTTACTATGTTTTCTGATTGTGAACATGTCTAACTTGGTAGAGCACCCAGACACTTCAGCGCAATGCCGGGGAATAAAGCATATGATAAGACCAAATAATATAGCTGATGTGTTGTTGCTTTGTAAAATTTAATTTTAAAATGTTTGGAAAAGCTGTGTGTTTTAAAGCTGTATAAATGAAACTTGGATGGGTTATATTAAATTGTGTCCCCTCCCTCCCACAACTCCTCCCCGCCAACCTGAAACACAGTGGATTGCTTTTGGAAACTGACACTTGTACAGGTATCTCAGCAGGCAACCAGCAACTAAAATCTGCAAGTGAGAGCTCTCCCTCTCAGCTGATGGCTGCATGCTGACTACCTATAGCGTTCTGACCCTGTTTCCACAGAAACCACCAGCCCAAGTTAATTTTAAGCAATCTTATTTGAATAATGGAATAAATTCAAATTAAACAATATCACTTTTGGTAAGGAAATTGCTGTTCTTTTTTTATTTGTTGTTCTGAATTATATGCCCCTAGCCCTTTCCTGATTCTTTTTCGCTCTAGTTACTTATTGTTAGTTTCTTAAATGGCAACATTCTTGTAGAACAACTTGAGCTAATTAGATGGTGCAGTCTGTAGTCTGCACCCAGTAATGGAAAAGCCTAAAGATTCAAAAGATTGCATTAATTTTAAAACAGAAGGTGCCTGTTACCTATTTCTGTATATACAGCTGGAGAAGTTAAAAGATAGCTCAGAAACTGATTTTGAATTTGACTGGGACGAGAAAAGTGGTGTTGGTTTACGTGACAGACATGGCGATTTCCTGCATATCTTTGGGAGATCTTATTTCTGTGGGCCAGAATTTGCATCAACCCTCCTTAATTATTTCCCAGGAATCCACTTCACACTTATTGTCCCAAAAGTCCATTCTTGTCTGGGACACAATATAGTCCTTTGGACCCCCATGCCTCACATCTCATCTCCCCACACCTAGAGAGGTTACACACAATCCCAGCCCACAGTAATACCTAATCTTTGCATTGAATACAATGGACTCCAAAGATACTCAAACTTAATTCAATAAGGTCACCCAAGGGTATGCAGGACACTGACATATCTGTCACAGGTTAAACTGGTGAAGTAGCCTTGGCCATGGTACTGTGTGACAGACAGTTATGGTCACCTAATATGCCAAAATGCAAGTCATTTAAGCATAATTAACATATACCTAGCAATGTAATTGGTGAGATAAGGGATCTTAGAACAGCCCATTGTTCCTAGCTTTTTTCATGCTTCAAGTGCTATTATATATCAGTGCACAATGTGACCAAGCAGTAGATTCTGGTTCTCATTGAGTAACAAACCTATTATCTGACTGCAAACTACCTGATGAGGACAGCAGCCTTACTGTCCTGCCCCAGAAAACTCAAGAAGAGGTAAGAAATAGAAATTGACCTATTGCACTCACTACTTAGCACAGAGAGAAAAGAAAAATCAGTCGATCATCCCAAGTAGAGGGCTGAAGACAAAGTGGTTCTACTGGCTGACACTCTAGATAACCAGTTACTCTCTGAGTGTTCGATATAACTAGCCGGTCACTTGGTACGGTTGCCCTCCTTTGTTACAGCAGCATAAGTAACTATGAGGAAGACAAAGGAGCACCCAGGGGAGTTGGGGGGATGGGGGCAAAGGAGGGGAGAGGAACCAACCTTGTACTGAACCTTCTCCTAATCAGAAACTAGGGCATGTTTCTGATCTGTCTTGCCTAGAAATATAACAAGGTCAAACATTAGTCTCTTACACCACTTTTCTTTTACCAGTCCATGTTAGTCTTCTAGTTAATTTTTGGGGGGAAATCACTAGGCATGATCATCAAAATACAGAAATTGGGTACCCACATATCTGGGGCTTTGCTCTGCTTATTAAATCCTTAATGAGTGGTGTATTTCAAGGAGCCCAGGGGCAAAAGAGTGCTTACAAGTGAACTGTTTCAATCAAGCCATCTCCTTCCTCCATTCTTCTTGTGGCAAGATTTTTGTATTTTCCATTAATCTCCCTTGATTTCATTTTCTTCTGGGCCATGATAACCTGACAGTAGACTCCACCGTACTCAGGACCCATTAATAATACTGGGTCCACAGAGCACACAGCAAACGAATGGACTGGTTCGGAGAAATTTGTTTTATTTAACTGATTGCACAAATAAAAGGCATCCATTGCCATAGTGCCGGAGCTGGTGGCCATTTAACATAATAAGACATTTTGCCCTAACTTATTGAATATCTTATGGCTTTGCATCATTCCACACTATCCAAAAATATTCACATATGCCCCGCAAAGTCAAAATAGAAGGAATAGTCACTGAGAGAGACTTATGACCAAGGGGATGTCAACACCAACCGGAAGACAAGAACCTAATCAAAAAGATATTTGTGCCCTAACCTCTGCTGAGACATAGGCATCTGAAAGAGTGCCAAAAGGTGTCCATTCCAAAGCAGAGGACCCCATATGGAGAATGCCTTCCTAGTGGACAACATAAATACTACCCTGAAGTCCAAAAACTAGTGTGCACCTGTTGATTTTATCTAATGTGATGAGGCATAAGGAGCAGTCTCAGAGATAAGTGTCCTAAGTTATTTAGGGATTTAATGTATAATAACCAATACCTTGAACTAGACCCAGGGCAGAGCACTGTTATAATATACTATCCTCTCGCAATTTAATCCTGATTGCATACAGTTGTTATAAAGGGGGGCGACTGATGGCATATGCTTCCACTGACTAGGGCTGGGACCGATAGTTAGATCCTGGTCAAAATAGATGTTAATTCAGTAAATTGTTTGCATTTTACATGCTTTGCATAATCATAGGATTGAATCATAGGGATTGGCAACTTCAAAGGGCAATGACCGAGAAGTGGAAGATTGTTGAGAGCAGGATGCATGCTGGGAATATTTAAAACCACCCAGAGCAGATAAAGGCTTATATTGTGATGGAGTGGATGGCTGAAACAGGTTGGCTTATCCCTTTAAGGACCAAGAGGCATGGCACAAGTTGGCCAGTTCCAGTAGCCCCACTTCGCTATTTTTGTGACCACTTAAGTGTTTCCCAAGTAGGTGGGAGTTGAAGGCACCTGGGCCATAGAAAACCCAGGAGAATTATTAAGAGGGTACCCAGTGATAGCGTTACTGAGATTTGAACTTTCTTTCAAAAAAGAACTAGATAAATTCATGGAGGATAGGTCTATCAATGGCTATTAGCCAGGATGGGCAGGGATGGTGTCCCTAGCCTCTATTTGCAGAAGCTGGGAATGGGCAACAAGGGATGGATCACTTGATGGTTACCTGGTCTGTTCATTCCCTCTGTCAGAAGACAGGATACTGGGCTAGATGGACCTTTGGTCTGACCCAGTATGGCCATTCTTATGAAAAGGGTTGAAGTTCCCTGAGGCAGAACACAGCTAAGGAAGCCTGTGGGAGATAAAGGAAATAACAGCAGGAGTTTCCTGGGAGCAACTGCCTGAAGCCCAGAGAAGGGGAAGATAGGAGCCTTCTGGGAGAAGAGGTTTGAGATCAGGGGGCTGCTTCTAGACAAAGGAAAACATGTTACTCAAGGAGGGGAAAAGCTTCTTGGAGGCATCACTCTGGTTGAAAAGTGAACAGAAAGGAAGAATGCTGAAGCCTGGGAAGGAATGAAGTAGCAACAGGAGGTAAATCCCAGAAGGGGGATTCACTGTATGTTTGTTACCTGTATGGGGTTCAACTAAAGGGGCGTGGTGGAGAAGAGCCCTGATGAAGGTGGGGATCCTGTGTTCAGGACTCTTCTTACAGAAGATATTTGACACAGGCTACAAGACCGTATTTCAGTCTTTGAAGAATTTTATTTGCATGTTAATAAAGCCTGCCCCACGTTAGGGTGTTAAAAGGCCACTAGATGGTTACTGCTCTCTTGAAGTGCCAAACAGGGGCGGTATTACTGTTCCAGGGAGTGTGAATCTTGTAGAATTAGCCCCCTTGTATACATCCTCACTTGTCTGGCATGTTAGATGGAAAATGAGGTGTAAATCTTTAACAGTGAGAGTAATTAACCATTGGGACAACTTACCAAGGGTTGTGGTGGATTCTATATCACTGACAATTTTTAAATCCAGATTGGATGTTTTTCTAACAGCCAGTGCTCTAGGAAATACTTTGGGGAAGTTCTGTGACCTGTGTCATACAGGAGGTCAGACTAGATGATCACCTTGGTCCCTACTGGCCTTGGAATCTAGGTCTATCAGGTAGGGTTTGATGTGGTCTGCTGCTCCACAAGTGAGGTGGGACAGCAGGAGCTACTTGGCTTCTTGGAGTTCGCTGTGTAATACTGGAACCCAGTTGCAGTCCCTGTATTCCATATTTGGTACAGAGGGGGATGTATAACCCACCCCTTGAAGCAGTATGCTTACAGCAGCAGGTTCAGCTTCCTTCTTCATTTCAAGGAGCTCTGGGAGGAGTCCTGCCTCTTTGGGACTGAGTTCCTACTGGCACCCTTTTCTGGCATCGTTACTCCCCATTGCCACTGTGGAGGCCTGGGCCTTAAAGGAACAATCAAGGCCTTCAACTGTAAATGCTTTGGGGCAGGGACCTTTTTGTTCAGTGATGCATTTTGCAACTTGTGGGCTTTATAAAATTAGGAATGACAAATAATAAGGGACATCTTTTCTGGTGCCTTGTCATGGGACAAATCAGCCTCATCTTAGCCACATGTCTCAGCTGTGCCTATGGAGACAGTTTACCACAGGAGCAAGTAGGTAATATCATTGCAGTGTGGAGCCCATGTAACGGGCATGCGCTATTGTTTCATTCTTTTCATATTGAAGATTATGCACACTTCATATTCCACCACATTTCAGGGTTTGTTAGCCACGAGGTAGCCCTGATGGCTGTTCCGTAGCATGCCATGTGGCACAGTTAATACATAGCACCTAGAGGACCCTACCGAGATAGGGAGGCCCATTATTTCAAAATGATCTGGACAAATTGGAGAAATGGTCTGAGGTAAACAGGATGAAGTTAAATAAAGACAAATGCAAGGAAGGAACAATCAGTTTCACACGTACAGAATGGGAAGAGACTGTGTAGGAAGGAGTACAGCAGAAAGGGATCTGGGGGTTATAGTGGACCACAAGCTAAATATGAGTCAACAGCGGAGAGGGAGAGTGACAGGCCTCTGGGTCCCAGCAGAAAGTTTTGTATTGCTACTTGAATTTTTTGTTGTAGGGGGAAGCATATCTCACCACACTTCAAGTGGCTAAAGTTGGATGCAGCACCACTCAAGTTTGGCCAGTTTGCTCCTCTGTAGATGAGGACAGAGGAACAGGCAGGCCAAATTTGATAAGTGTCGCAACCTAGTGCATGAGGTCCTAACACAACTCAAATATGGTGCCACCCCTGCATAGATGGACATAGGTTTGGCCCAGCCATCCCACTAAAGTGGCACTGTTCCCCATATGCTAGGTCACAAAGCCACTCAGTTTGAGGGGCAAAGGGCAAACTGACCCTTAGAATTTTAAAAGAACTTAGATTTTCCAATTTAAGGGATCTTTTGTAGCTTGCATTTTGCTCATCTACATGCTCCCATCAGCAATTCTGAAAGACAGAGCCTCACATCCTCAGTAGAGCCTTCCCATCATGAAGTAGGAGAGCTCTAGTTTTAGGCTTTATATGGAAGTCTTTTTCCTGCCCCCGTGTTGACATTGTTGTAATAATGGAGGAAGAAATAGGCATCTAAAAATACAGACACACACAACTGGCTACAGCATAAAACCAAGAAAATGTCTGCATGTATTATTCAATTTGACTCTACAAATTACAACATTTGTTCTTAAACTTGTAAGTTCACCTCTACCCCGATATAACGCTGTCCTCGGGAGCCAAAAAATCTTACTGCGTTATAGGTGAAACCGCGTTATGTCGAACTTGCTTTGATCCACCAGAGTGTGCGGCCCCGCCCCCTCCCCCGCCCCCCAGAGCACTGCTTTACCCCGTTATATCCAAATTCATGTTATATCGGGTGGCGTTATATCGAGGTAGAGGTGTAGTCAGAAAAAATAACCCTAAATACATCTTATTTCTTCTTCAGCAGGGAAAGAGATCTTTTTTTTCAAGCTGGCAAGTAGGCCCACACCAATAAACCACTCTAGTATCTTGAATACTCTCATTTTTCACCGTTTGCCTATTAGGGCCTGATTCTTGTTTACGCTAGTACCACTTTTTACTTCCTCTGGCAATGAAAATGGGCATAAATTACATTGACCCCCATTTTAAGGCCCATTTATACTGCCAGAAGGGCATAAGTAGGCTTAGTATAAATGAAAATCAGAACCATAATATCTAAGGGCCATATCCTGTCCAATTTTTTTCCTAAGCAAAATTCTCCATTGATCTGAAAGAAAATAAGTTCACTTTTCAAAGAAGGCCGAGAGTGATGACAAAAAAAATAAAAGGCAGCTGTCAGAACTATTTATCCAACAGGTAATCTGCCTGATGGCAGTTGCATAGATCAAAAATGTTAATCTTGCTATATCTTTGCTTTCTACTTGCATTATTTTTAGAACATATATGTATGCACTGTGGAGGTGACCTACACCAAGTAATCTGAAAAAGAATGGGTGGCTTGTACAGGGCTTTTAGCTCACCCTGGGGTGAACTTTGAAACCCTGCACCCCCCCATCCCTTACCAGAAGTGGCCCTTAAAGGAGACTCTGGAATGCCACACAACAGCTGCAGTTCTTGAGGCTCATTCTGAGCCAAGTTTAGTGGCTGATAAGAGAAGTGAAAGCTAAGTGTCTATCTAGGCTCAACACCAGAGCTGGTGGGAAAAATAAAAGCTTTTTTGGAAGAAGAAAAAAAAATCAAAGTTCTAGCTTCTCAGGGTCAAGTGGGTCCATTTTTTTTCAAAACCCTTCCAAATATTTTTAAATTTGAAAACATAAAAACTTTATTTACCAAAAATCTAGTTTTAAGTAAAGGGGGAAAAATCAATAACAAATTTGATAATTTTGTTGAAAAATAACCAAAAAAAATATTTTTAGAAGGCCATTTTGACATCAATAGCCTTTTTTCATTCAAAATAAGCTGTTCAGCTAGTTGAAACAATGCAGGGTATTTTTGTCCCAGAGGGATGAGAGAGACAACAAAGACAGGGAATTGATAGAAAAGGCTGAGCTGAGCAGTGTGACAGATACTGTAACCATATGCAGGATCTCTGGGGACTTTTGTCTTAAATATATGGATCCTTGTCAGCTAGGGATTGTATTCCACTCTATGGTGAAGTGTTATCACAACTCCTCCAGAAATTAGTAACACTACGGGGAGGACAACTGTGGCAGAGAAATACCACCCCATGGCGTGGTGTGCATACATTGATTCAGAGAAGTACCTGACACAGAAAGGGCTTTTGGTATAAAAGTCTGAGTTTAACCTGAAGAGGGGAGAGGCTTCATTTTGACTCAACGAATTACTGACTTCTGTTCATGGGGGAAACCAGCCCTGCTAGAATCTGCCTGAATCCCTCCATGACTGAAGAGAGAGAAGGGGGCTACTGGTAAAAGTGTTTAGATCCTTTTATTGTTTTGTTCTATATGCCTTTGTCCTTAAATGTACTCTGCTTTGATAGAGTTGGTTGGTTAGTTATAGTCGCTCACGCTCCCTGGCCATAGCCTATGAAGAGAAAGTAAAGCAGAGGGGCTGGACTTCTGGCCAGACCTGCTGGGGAGAAGTACAGTGAATTGCAGGGGAGCCATAGCTTTAACCCTTGTTCACAAGGGAAAGGGATGTGGGTTCCTGCCCCGAGAGCGGTGAAAGCTTGAGGCCAGAGAGGGCATGCCCACTTTGGTATAACTGCACCTTCAGTCCACTCTGCTCTGCTCCAGGAATGCCCTTTCAGGTCTCTATTCACCGCTTCTCTCCATGGAAGGATCTGCCTCTCTCTCCCTCCTTGACCAGTGAGTGGTTAGGGCATTCACCTGTGACCTGGGAGACCCAGGTTGAAGACCCTGCTCTGTGTGATGCAGAGCAGGCAGTTGAACCTAGGTCTCCCATATCCCTGCTGAGTTTTCTATAGCCTCACTTCTTTCCAGAAACTGTGGGTGGAAAAAGTCTCGGCTTTGTTCTGCATCAGAACAAAATCAAATTCTGAAACCTCTAAATATTTTTATGAAACGTATTTCTTGGTTTTTTTCCAGCTGGCCCTACTGCTAGCAAATAGCAGCTATGACAGTGATGTGTACAAAGCCTCCTTTCTAGTTCTTCTCTGGTGTGCTGACTGAGGTAATGGGGGCTTAGAATAATGCCTTGCCACTTGTGCTTTTCCCTCCTGAGTGTCAAGTCACTGCTTTAGACTTTATCAATGCCATATAATATCCGTGCAGATTTGTTTTTACATTCTGTGAGAGCAGAAGTAGTGATAATTATGAATCATATTGAAGGCCAAAAAAACATAAATATTTAACACACGGGGCTGAGAAAAGTGAGAATAAGACAAATAAAAGGTATAAGAATTACAGTCAGAATAACACTGGAAATAGAATGAGTTTCAGGGAGATGGGAGAGTAAAATAAGAATGCTGCGTGTGCAGTGCTGACATTAATACTAAATTGTGTTTGTAGTTAAAGGGACATTGCTCACTAACTTTAGTTAATTTAAAAAAAACATATTTGTATGAGAATAGTATGTACAAGATGTTGTACTGTGCTAGGTGTGTGTGCCCACTGTCAGAGGGTACATCTACATTTCAAACAGGAGGTATAAATTCCAGCTCCAGGAGACATACCTATGCTAGCTCTGGTTGAGCAATCATGCTAAAAATAGAAGTGTAGCCACAATGGCAGGAGGGGCCAGCTGCCCCAGGAACAATTCATACCCAAATGTTTTAGATGGTAAATGGGTGACTAGTCCCTCCCGACACTTGTGCTGCTGTGGTGACACTTCTATTTTGAGTACTCCAGCTCGATCAGAGCTAGCATGGGTACGTCTTCTCGCACTATAATTTACACTTCCAGGTCAAAGTGAGGACATACCTAAGGTCATTCCCTGCCCTGAAGACAGACAAAAAGAAGAGAGAAAGGAAGTAGAATTATCCACATTTTAAATTTGGGGAGCTGGCGCAGAGAAACCGAGCGAAATCACCTAGAAACCTGTGGCTGAGCCTGGAATTGAACCATGCTTTCCTAGTTTCAAGTGCAGTGGCCCTCACTTGCAGCAGTTTGCTACTACTGCCTCTTGCTAGTTTTGTGGGTTTTATGACCACACATTCCTTTTATTTTTAAATGTGTCATTCCCCAGCTGCTGTGTGAAAGACCCAGACCAACAAGGGAGAAGGACACCAGTGAAATACAAAATAAACAAGTTAAAAAAATTATTCTCTCTAATCTCTGTTACAGTGATATTTAGATGTCAGATTGGTAACTGAGGCAATGTGGTTTAACTCTTGTATATGGTGAAATTTGAATGTCTAAAAATCTACAATGTTTTATTCATGCATGTATTTAAATGTTGGTGTAATGGCTCCGGGGGAGGGCACATTAGGGTCTGAGGAAGCTAAAGACCCTGCAATTTAGCTGCAAGCACCACTTTTTTCTAATAACAGATCCATAAATGTGTCTCCATAAAGAGGGAAAGGCTGACAAAATGCCACAGGGGATTAAGTATATTTCTGGAGTGGCTCCATATTATTGCACACAAAGAATACTGACTGCTTGCAAGGGAAAGTAGTCATGTGTTCTACTGGAGACAGCCAGCTCCTGGTAATTAGCTAATGATTGCTGGGATGCAGGCTTTTAGTTGCAAAATCTGTTTCCAGCCGGTCCTCTCCACATCTTTCTCGCAATCCTCAGTGTTATTGGGAGACCCCTGAGACACAAAGTTTTTCATGTCACATTCTGTCATTCCTCTCAAAAGGAGGCAGAGGTGCAGATACAGACAACTACATCAGGCATTTTCTTCTCTCATGTATCGGATGCTACAGATAAGCTTATTCTGCACTTGTATGAGGATTGTGACATGAGGATCACCCACTTCATTTGCCACGTTTTCCTGCATGTTTGGCCTCCCTTTTCATCTGTAAAGAGTCTCACCACATTCACTTCTGTTTGGATTCCAGTAGCAGACTCCCCGCTGCGTTGCTCTGGCAATGTAAAAGCAACTGGAAAGCTGGCTTAGCTGGCTATGTGGAGATTCTCTTTCCATGATGGGAATGACTGGGAAGGGCAGAGCCATCAACTATATCTCAATGCCATACAGTCCCGGTGAAGGGCTCTAGGAGGCGGGAAATAACTTTTGGACAGAGCACCACTGAACTCCCAAAATCCTCTTGGGGCCATGCATTGGCAAGCACAACTTCCAACAGCCATGAGGCTCCTCTAATTTGCACTGGGAACTGAATCTGCAGCTGGTCCGAGGATCAGCTCTGACATTACCACTGTGAGGAGCCAAGCAGAATTCCTGTCTTGCTCTACCGGCAAAATTGCATGTAGTGTGCAGTACTGTTCTGAGTCTGTATGAGTGGCAGAGGAAAAAGTCATTAGGAAAAGGATTAATTCTGAGAAATAGCAAATTGAATTATTGATTAAGAAGTTTCCTACTCCTCCTATCTCAGCTAAAATCATTTGTCTGTGCTTTTTGAAAGCTTTCAAACACTCACGAAGTTCCCTTTCCATCCGCTAGTAACAAAAGTGAAATATTTCCCTTCATCACATGACACCATCTTAGGTGGTGGGGACTACTTAGTACTATGGAATCTGACACTGTTCTAGTGATACAGAATGTGGACCTGATTCTGGCCCATTAAAGTGAATAGATTTTCTGGGAGAAGTGTTGATTTTTGTTATGGATTCCAATAGCAAGGGGTTTGGGGCCTTACTCTAGACTGCATAGTTTTTATCAAGGGCTCTGTGTGGTCCATGATTTTTCAGCCACAGAACTTGCAATGCAGTTTCTTTCTTTGCTGTAGAATTCTATTCCAGAGTCCAAGCATAAAATAATTAGAATTCCATATGAAGATATAAAAGGGAAGATACTGAACTGATTGGGTTGTTCTTTTTCATGTTCATATTCCATTCACTGAAAGCATCTCTTTCAGGTTAAATGAAACTGCCATATAAGGCACCTTGCTTGCTCTGCCATCCGATCACTTGCTCTGGTGCCGCTTGCCTCCCTGACCCGCCCGGCCGCTCGCCCCGCTCGCCTCGCCAGCTGCTGCACACTGTCATCTTCTGCCGCCACCTGCTTCTCTACTGTGGCCTCTGCAGGTAAGTCTCTTGAGGTTCCACCCAGCTCTTAGTGATTGTCAGCTCTTAGGGGGGGAACTTCATTGCTGAAGCAGGTTGGGCAGAAATGCTGTCCCACAACAAGTGATTTCAGCTCTAGTGAGCACTTAACAAAACAAGAGACTCCGAATGGAGCTTTAATTAACTCTGTCTTTGAACACTGGGGAGGGGCAGATTAAACCATGCCTAGGACTCAGGTAGAGCCCACACCTCCCAGCAGGGACACCTGTCCCCACCCCGTCATCTTTTCACAAGAGTCTGGGATCCAAGCCCCCTGCTTAGCAAGTTTGTTTCAGTTGAGGGTGACCCCCTCAATCAGGACAGGATAAGCACAGTTCTGCTGCCCTTTATTCATACATACATTACACCTCCGTTCAGTACTAAAGTGATTTGTAACCCAACACCAGCCAAAGTTGATTGCTTTGGCAACACAGCTCTATCTGCTGGATACCTAGGCAGTGTGGATGTGTTCATGTAAATACAGTGTGGTCCTGAAGGGTTTTCCCTTCCCCAACTAGCCGTCAGGGGAGAGCTCATTCAGACAATGCTTACAAATATATTCAGCCCTAGACGCTAACAGGATTGGTTCAATGTATTTTTTTTTCAGGCTCATGGCAGGGAGCTGCTTGTAGGTCATCCTGAGGGAAGTAGCTTGTATGTGGAAAAACCAGGTTTTTATTTTTCTGTTGAATTCACCATAAAACAAAAATCCTATTACAACTGTAAACAATTATATGGTTAAACCAGTTTTCAGTGAAAATATTAGAACACTTCACAGACTCGTATTATCACAAGGAGAAGAAATAAACTTGTTTCCTGTATTCAGGATCAGATTCTGATCTTCTTTCTTATGTTAGTATCTTACTCTGTGAGTAATCCCACCTCGGTCAATGGGAGTGAAGTGTTACTCATACATTGACTATCAGAATCTGTCCTTTCATCTATTACTTACACTAGACACTGCCGTTAAACTTCCAGAGACAAATTACTCCTCTTAGGGCTGGTCTGCAGACTGTTTTTATACCTCTATGACTAGAATGGATTGGGAATCTTTCTGATAAAAACCAGTTTTTTTCAAAAATGCTAATTCATCAAAACCAAAACTTTTTGTGAGACTGTATCAATTTCTCTCTCACGAGGAAACGTTTCTTAGGTCATTGTTGGACTCCTTGCTCTGTCATTTCCCCCCATCTCAGGTGAGTGCTCTAACCAACAGACTATTGGCTATTGTAGGGTGGTCTCACACACCTTTTTTTTTTCCAGAAAAACTTCAAATGGTCTTAGTTTTGTCCTGATGCAAAACAGAAAAAGTTTAAAATTTCAATTTTGAGGGATGGGGACAACTTTTTCCCACCCAGTTCTTGCTATATCAACTTAGAAATGCATAAAGTGAAAGCCTACTGTGCATACACTTAAATTGGGAATATAATTGCAGTGGCTGGCTCAGGCTGCAATCGGAGCTCTGGGTCCCTCCCACCCTGCAGGGTCCTAGAGCCCGGGCTCCAGCCTGAGCCAGGAGGTCTACACGGCAATTACACAGCTCTGCAGCCTGAGCCCTGTGAGCATGGGCCAGCCATGGATTTCTAATTGCAGTCTAGACATACCCTTTGATAGCAGTAGAATTGCATCCACACTAGAGGGTTCTATGGCTTTAGTTATGTTGGTTTCTAAACTGATATAACTATAGCAGTACATATGTTACGGAGACCAGTCCTTAGAGACACACCTGTGCTTGAATAGGAGAGGTGCAGTGCTTGAGCAGAGGCGGCTAGAATTATACCTATGTAAAGTATAATACCTTCAGGAGTATTTTAAGGCAGGGTACTTCTTATTCCTGTAGTGCTCCATCAGTACAGCCATCTCAGTATTTGCTGGTGACCAGGAAGCCTGAGTTCTGGCTGTACTCCTTACTATAGTGAGATTTGTCCCCTTTGAAAAATTAGTATTGTTGCTTGGGCTAGTGAGTCCCTTCACCTTATGTTCTGCCAAGCAGAAGCAAATGACAGATAACCTTACAGATGTTTTCTGTAAGATGGCAGTACAGAGGGAAGGTGTTTACTGTTCCTTCGGTAGGAGGGAAAGTCATAACAAAACTGCCAGAATCACATATGCAATTTAATACAAAATATACAAATCAAAGAGGCAATGGTTGAAGGTATGGGATGAAAGCAATGCTCCTTTTTAGTAACTCAATATCAATTCTTCTAATTGTTCCCAGATTTTCAGAGACCATCTGTGGAAGGCCCATTTGCCTTTTCATATCTTAGTTTTCATTTTTTCTTCACAGCTGTTGTTGGTAATAAGTTGAACAATCTGAAGTCTGTGGCCTGTTCACACAACATAACTCTCCCCATTGCTTATGTTGTCGTCTTTTCAGACTTCTGCGTTTTTACTATTTATGACCAAATGGTTTCCCTCTTAGCATCCACATGCAGTGAAATGTGGAGTAATAAAATGTAATGAGGGAAATGCAGAGTGCTTATGAGCAAGGAAAAATAGTAGAGGAACTTACTAAGAGCATCCTTATTATCCTCCATTAGTATCAGGCCTAGGCAGCAGCAGACCTCCACCAATCATTGCACAGCCAGGGCAGGGAAACCTCAAAAGTTTCAGATATTTATCAGAAGTTTTTCTAAACAGGTTTGCAAACATGGTCTGGAAATACTGCAGGAACAAGATTTCCCATGGCACTGTGGCACTTCCATTTGTTCCCTAGTTAGAACCTGGGGTAGGAGAGGGTACTATTAATGATCCATGGATGGTTGCTGTAAGAGTAGGCGTTTACTCCATTTTAATGGACAAAAATGGCCTTTCTCACACTATTGCACAATGTACAGTGCTCCAGCTCTCCACCAAGCTGCCATCCTCTGCCCTAGAGACGGATACATTTCAGAGCTGCTGTGCATGTGCACTGTGTTGAAACTCTTTGGGATCCTTGGGATGAAATGTGCTCTGCAAATGTAAGATACGGGGCCTACTCTTGCTCCTCACTGAAGTCCATTTCAAAGCATCTAATGACTTCCATGAGTGCAGGATTAGGCTCAAATTATAATAGTAAAGGAAAGTCACTATTATTAGTTATTATTTATTGTTGGGGTTAAATGTTACAAAAAGTGAAGAATTTTTTATCTTACCAAAAATATTTTGCTTACCTATTGTGTAGTGACTTTCCTTCTGATTGAAATTCATCCTAAACCCATCATTTTGTACTTCTAATGACAGGGAGACTGATAGACTTTTCTTTAATCCTTTGTGAGAAGCATTATGTTTCAACATCATATGAAAAAAAATTGTCTCAAGACAAAATCAAAAAAATACACCAGGAGCACCCCCATCATTGAAACAGGAAAATAATTTAGCATGACTCATACCTCAATATTCAGACATACACAGAGATGCTTGAAACTAGACATAATACTGAAATACAATTTGAATAGCCAGTACAGCAGGGCATATGCATCCACTTTCATAAGGCCTAGACTTTATAATGACCAAGGTACAGCAAAGAATCAGTTTTCTAGTGAATACACATAGGTTGATGACAATGGGTGTGATCCTGAGCTCATTTCCACCAATTGTGCAGCAGTAGACTTATTCCGGATTTACTCTGCTGTAAGTGAGATATGAGTCAGACCTGTATTCTTCACTCTGGGTTAAAATTTCCAGAAGCACCTAAATCCCATTAACGTTCAATGAGACTGAGGAGCTAAGACACTTTTTTGAAGATAGGATTTAGGGAGATCAGAGGTACAGCATGAGCTGGCAGACCCGCACCAAGTCTCCATTGCACTTCTATAGCTTGTGCTGATGTCTTTGCTGCTATTTTAGGCTGTAGCATAGGTATGTCTCCTCACACTGCAATTACACTTTGACTGCAGTGTAGGCCAACCCTTGGATTCTTAAGTCAATTGGACACTTTTGACATCTTTATCCTATGTCTAATTTTCTCTCCATGCCTACTTACTAGAACCCTAATTCTGTCTGTATCTCAGTCACTATGTAGGCCAGGACATCCCCGACTGTAGAGTGGGAAAAAAATTGCCTTTTTGTCACACTACACTACTGTTATTCCAAGTCTCTTACTGCAATGTATTGACATTAGAAATCATGACTCTTGAGATGGGGCTTATAGAAAAATATCTCCTATAATGAAAGAACAGGGCATGTCCCTCTTTCTCTGCTAGATAGACCATATTAAAATTCCAAACAACCACAACACATTTGCCCCTTTTTTCCCTCTTCTAACAACAGAAAATTCCCATCTGTAGTATATGTTCAGCAAGCTTTGTGATTCTGCCCCTCACTTGAGTGTTGTAATGGTGTACTCCTTCCTTCCAGCTACCACGCCTTCAATATTTCATCTACAGTTCATAGTGTTTGTGCAAGAAGTTGTGTATGACCCCTTTACAAACATCATCATTTACTAGGCAAGCTCAGTCTCCATGCATGCCTTTATGCATATCTATCAAATAAGCTGAAACCTTGCTTGAATCTTAAGGAAGATTAAAAAAGATGGGGAGAATGAGAGATGAAGGTCTGGATTAAGACACCTTCAGAGGAATCTGAGGGAGATAGTGACTGTAATACAGAACAGTTGCTTCTCTACACAAGGGGCTGTAAAATATATATATATATAAGCTGTAAACCAAAATTTAAAAAGTCAGAAGACCATTGAAGAAAATGTATAAAAAGGAGTGACTTTCAGTAGAACCAGAGCTGACAGATTTTCTCCCTGAGCAGCATTTGTACTGGGAAGTACAGTAAATGCTAAAGGACAGTTATTTATTATAATCTCAAGAAAGGTTATCAGTTATGGGGAAATGGGTGGACAATTTTGGCCATAAATAAACCTAGCTAAAATTTATTTACAGGGTAAATTTAAAGAAATCACTTTGTTCCATTTGCAGACCACATGCTGATGCAGCATCCTCTCACTTCAAAAAAATTAAAAAAAGAGAGAGAGAAGCAAACACCTAGGGGACAAATTCAGTCTCTTGCTTATGCAAAGAAGAAAAGCTGCAGCCAGGAAGGGGCAGTTGTTGCACATTCATCCCGGTTCCTTTAATGTCTGTGATATTGACGTTGAGCATTCTTGCCACTATTGTGGACACTGGCATTCTGGGTACGGCTCATGGATGTGCTGCCCATTATCTGAATTGGAGCTACCCTCAAATTTCCTTCTCAGCATATGATAAACCCTATAGCTAATCAGAAATTTTCTGACTAAATGATTTTCATTGGAAAATGTTGATTTGTTGCAACTACAACTCCTGACAAGGAAGAGTCAATATCAATGAATCTCCCAATTAATATTTTTTTAACAATTTTGAAACATGTTAATTGCCCTGCATTGACATTTTTAAAATGAAAACCTTCAGTTTTTGATTCAAAACATCTTTTGTGCCAAAGTTGTGGGGTTTTTTTTAAAGTCAAAATCAAAATGAAATGTTTTGAAATGATCAAAATGAAATGTTGTGATTTACCCAATCCAAAATTCTTTTTCTAATTGTCGGTTCACAAAAAATTGAGATTTTGACTGTTTGTCCTAGTCTAGGATAGGAAAATTTTAAAATCAAAATCTCTTGCAGGACAGGAACCATTTCCTGCCCTGCTCTTTTCCCCAGCTTGTGCTAAACCCCAGGCCGCAGATATGTGTGTGTTTGCAGGTAGGAGGGGGTAACATATTGAGAACTCTATTGATTTGAATTTATTTAAGCAAAAACACTCAAACTAAGGAAACAAAATTGACAGACAAACTTAAATTAAGTTCATACATGGTTCCTGAAAACTATGCAGAATATATTGATAATGCAGCACATCTGACTTGTATCAAGTGAAATGATTGAAGGTGGAATCAGAATTCTCTAGCTTCAGCCTTTGTCCTGAGATCCAGCCGGGGTCACTGGAGAGCTCAGGCTATCAGGACTGCTTGCCAAAGCTTAGGATTTGAGCATAGCTATAATTGTCAGTGCTAGAAGTGCAATGGCTGCAGCAGCTAGAACCACTGAAGGAACATTGAATAGATTAGAGAAGGACTGGAGAGTTCAGCCAGGTGTCTGGGTCTGTATAGGTAACGGGGGAAGAAGATTGCAATATCTCTGGCACTTCCCTTTCTTACTGTAAGCAGGGGTGCCAAGGAGTATCCTCCCAAGGAAAATGTTGTTACATGCCCGACATTTGATGCAGTCTAGTCCATTCCATTTGCACTTCAGAAGTACTTTTATGAGCTCCTGGGGTAAGTCAGCTTTGGCAATGATGATTTAGTGGTATTCAGAGAAGGGATGGGGTGGGAGGTTCTACCAGAGGCCAGGGTATTACTCAGCCCTTTAGTATTTAACTCCAGCATATCACTCTCAAGACTTATCAGTTAGGGGCATGTTTTACCTCTCACCATTCGTATCCCACACACATTCCCCTCTTCCTTGCCCCCAGTGTGTAATCTGCATAGGTAGATGTGGGTGCTATTTTGGAGGCACCCCCTGGCCCAACCAGGGAACGGACACACAGAGAACACTGAATTTGTCAATAAACTATACTGGAGAATTTTTTGACAAAGGTACAGGATTTGCCTACTGAAGATATAAAAAGCCCACGATAACAAAGCGTTTCTTCTGAAGGCTCTCTCCTTCACCTCCATGTCCACCCACAGGCCCAACCACCAACATCTGGCACCGTGTTCCTTAAGAGAATCTTTATCACATGCTCAATAAATTGCTTAGTGGGGCCTAAATAATAAGAGCAATTGAAAGCTAATCTAGGGATCTAGCAGAGAATAACAGAAATTGGGCCCAGTTCAACTCTGGCTTTCATCCAGATGTTCACCAATATAAACCAGAGACTTTTTAGCTGAGTTCCTCTAAACTAATTCTGGTGTATAGGGGAGTAGAATCCTTCCCATTGTCAGTTACATAGCCATTGTGGAGACAGGGCAAAATCCTGGATTGCACTGTGACTTCTTTGCATTGCACCATGGCCCAAAGCTGGTGGGATGTTACCTCATTGTACAGGAATCCTCCAGTTGTGGTGAGCTGAAGTAGCATATTCTGTGTTATTCCTCAATCGGGCTGTGGATGGGAGACATAGGTAGGTTTTCCCTGTGTCCTGAAGATCCTTTATCTTCCATGTTGGTCCCTTGGGGCTATTGATAACAAGTAATAGTTACAGTAGACATCAGGGGCCAGAATGGCACACAGTTGGTGCAGGGAAGGGGGAGTGCACAGATGGAATAAAATCACATCCTATTCCTGCTTAGTGCTGTGCACTCTTCAAGGTCAACCAGGGATCCAGGCCAGAGTTGTCACCTATAATCTGAATGGAGAGAACAGTTGGAAAAATGCAGGATAGCAGACTTTGGAATAGACGGTGAAGCCTCCTTATCTAGTTAGAACTCATTAAGTGTTGTATCCTTTCTCTACTATGATTCTAAGACAATCATAAACTTGGATTTTTTTCTGAAATTGGTTGTTTTGTTAGCAGCAAGCACTCATCGAAGGTGAGGAAAGCTGATTCAACGGGACTGTTTCTACACCCATTTATACAAGTATAAGCCTGGAGTAACACCACAGATCAGAATGGAGTAAATCCAGATTGACACCAGTGCATATAGGAATAAATTTTGGTCCCAGAAATCACTGCTCAAGAAACGATAGATAGTTGTATCATTACGGTGCTTACTACGCCTTTGATGTAACTGGCACATTTCTAGTAGGCACTTAGGCAATGAAAGATTCAGTTGTAGATCTTATTAAGGTCAGCTGGGCTGTAGCTACTCAGCCCCTCTGAAAATCATACCCTTCATTTGATAGTATTCTGAATATGGATTAGAAAAACAACGTCTACCTTTCCTGGAGTATAATCGCACCTTCATATGGACACGAGGCCAAATTCTCTGCTAATATAAATGGGGGACCACTCCATTGACCTCAGTTGAGGTACATGATCAGAGCTGGCACTATCCTTTTTAGTGGAAGACTGAGACCTCACTTAAATGTTCTGCGATCACCATTAAATGGAACGAATTTCCAAATGGAAATTGATCTGAGTGGTCCTCAAATATCTGAATATGCCAGGTAAGGCTGTTTGGAATGCTTGTGGTAGTGTTTGTGAATGAGATTAGACTCAACGTACTCCTTTCCATTCCTTTTCTCTGCAGCTACTACCCAGTGCCGGTGCTAGCCAGAAGCAGACTAAAGACACGTCTACACTACAGACTTAAGTCGACCTGTTAAGTCAACTTACAGCCACCACAGTAATTACTGCTCTTTCCTTCCTCCCCTTCCTTTAACTTATGTGGGCGAGTTGTTGCTTTAAACAAGGGTTCTTTATGCGGACATGAACTTTTACTATTCGGGCAGCGGCACAGGAGCCAGCAAACAGGGCTGCTAACAGGGGAGTTTGAGTGGGAGTTCCCATTGGAGGAGCAGGTGAGTGTCTTTGCGTCTGTTTGTGTAGTGTTTGTATCTCTCTGTAGAGGCCCGGAGGGGCAGACTGCTGAAGGGGCAGCTGAGCCCGGATAGGCTGAGCCCTGATTAGGGGGTGGAGCCAGGCTAGGAGGGGCCTATAAAAGCGGCCGCCCAGCCAGGCAGCGGCACAGGAGCCAGCAAACAGGGCTGCTAACAGGGGAGTTTGAGTGGGAGTTTGCAGGGGGAGGTGGAAGGGGGCAGTGCCGTGTCCCCTGTGTTCCCCAGGTACAAGCACCGAGCGAGGCCGGGACAGCAGCAGCCATGAGCCAAGCTGTGGAGGATACACCGAGGATGAGAGCATGCAGCAGCTGCGGTATGTACATGGTTCTAGCGGGGGACCCAGAACAGTACTATGTATGCATGAAGTGTCGCCTAATAGAGCTGCTGGAGGAAAAGATCCAGGGCCTAGAGCTGCAGGTAGAAACCCTGATAGAGAATAGAAGGGGGTTCGAGCAGCTGATGGAGCAATGGCAAGCAGTAACTGAAGGGGAACGCCCAGGGGCACAGGGGGGAGCAGGGGCTAAGGCCAACGAGGGGGGACCACCAGACGAGGAAGATGGGCGGTGGAAGCATGTGACCGTGAGAAGCAGGCCGAGGAAAAGGAGAGCCAGTGAGGGGGAAATAGAGCTAAGGAACAGGTTTGAAGGTTTGGAGAATGAGGAAGGGGTACAGCAGGTGGTAGCTGACGGTGGGAGGCCAAGGAAAAAGAGACGAGCGGCCAGTCCCATAGAAAGAGGGGAGGAGTCTATGGAGGCAGCACCAGGTTTGGGCCCAGGGAGGTTACAGGATGGCTTAAGGGGAACCACAAGGGATGATAGGAATGGAAGGAGCGTGCAACGAGGGGGGACGGGGGATAGGTTAGAGGACCGCACTATCCCCAGGCAAAGGCAGGTCTACGTGATTGGGGATTCCATACTGAGAAGGTTGGACAGGCCTGTGACCAGGGCCGATCCGGAGAACAGAAGGGTGTGCTGTCTACCGGGCGCTAAAATACGGGATGTGGACCTGAGGTTGAAAAGGATCCTAAGAGGAGCAGGTAAGAACCCTTTGGTCATCCTTCATGTGGGAACGAATGACACTGCTAGATTCTCGTTAGACAGGATCAAGGGAGACTATGCCAGGTTGGGTAAGACACTCAAGGAAATTGAGGCTCAGGTGATCTTCAGTGGGATCCTACCTGTCCCTAGGGAAGGGTGTCAAAGGGGTGAGAGAATCGTGACAATTAACAGTTGGCTGAGGGAGTGGTGTTACAAGGAGGGCTTTGGGATGTATGGGCACTGGGAGGCTTTTGGGGACAGACAACTGTTCTCACGGGATGGGCTCCACCTAAGTAGGGAAGGAAGTAGACTTCTAGGAGGGAGGCTGGCTCATCTGATTAAAAGAGCTTTAAACTAGACACTGGGGGGAGACGGTTGGTAGAGGTCCTGGTGCTCTCCACGCCAAATTTATACATTGGGAGTGAGAACAACAAGATAACAACAGATATAGCCAGAGGGGGACAGGCAGGTGTAAGGAAGAGGGGGGGGACGGATACTAGATCTACAGGTCATGCTGGTAGTACTGTGTCCCTACCGAGTTGGGTGAAAAGAGTGAGAGGAGCCCAACAGCAAAAATTAGGATGTTTGTTCACCAACGCAAGAAGCTTAGGTAATAAAATGGAGGAACTGGAGCTCTTGGTCCGAGAATTGAAACCGGATATCATAGGAATAACCGAAACATGGTGGAACGGTAGCCATGACTGGAGTACAGGTATGGAAGGGTATGTGCTGTTTAGGAAAGACCGATGCAAAGGTAAAGGTGGGGGAGTAGCATTGTATATCAATAAGGAGGTGAAATGTAATGAAATAACTAGCAATGCAATGGATAATACGGAGTCTGTCTGGGCAATGGTCACATTGGGGAAGAAAACTACTAGAGCCTCACCCGGGATAGTGATTGGGGTGTGCTATAGACCGCCGGGATCTAGCCTGGAGACGGATAGAGAGCTCTTTAATGTTTTTAAGGAGGTAAACACTAATAGGAACTGCTTGATCATGGGGGATTTTAACTTCCCGGATATAGATTGGGAAACAAATGCTAGTAATAATAATAGGGCTCAGCTTTTCCTAGACGTGATAGCTGATGAATTCCTTCATCAAGTGGTTGCTGAACCGACGAGGGGGGATGCCATTTTAGATCTGGTTTTGGTGAGTAATGAGGACCTTGTTGAGGAAATAGTTGTAAGGGACAACCTTGGCTCGAGTGATCATGAGCTAATTCGTTTCAAAATAAATGAGAGGATAATCAATATTGCATCTGAGACTAGGGTTTACGATTTCAAAAGGGCTAACTTTACTAAACTAAGGCGACTAGTTAGGGAAGTGGACTGGACTAACATATTTAGGGATCTAAAGGCAGATGACGCCTGGGGTTACTTCAGGTTGAAGTTGCAGGAGATGTCAGAGGCATGTATCCCGAGAAAGGGAAAACGGCTCGTAGGTAGCAGTTTTAGACCGAGCTGGATGAGCAAGCGTCTCAGAGGGGTCATTAAGAAAAAACAGAAAGCGTACCAGGAGTGGAAAATGGGAGGGATCAGCAAAGAAACCTACCTTATTGAGGTCAGAGGGTGTAGGGAAGCAGTGAGAAAGGCAAAGCGACGGGTGGAGATGGACCTAGCGAAGGGGATTAAAACCAATAGCAAAAGGTTTTTTAGCCATATAAATAGGAAGAAAACCAAGAAAGAAGAAGTGGGACCGCTTAAAACTTTGAACGGAGTGGAGATTAGGGATAATCTTGGAATGGCACAATATCTGAACGAATATTTTGCCTCGGTCTTTAATGAGGCTAATGAAGGGCTAAGGAATAGTGATAGAGGTACCGATGGGAATGAGGATATGGGGGTAGACATTACGGTATCGGAGGTGGAAGCCAAACTTGAACAGCTTAACGGAAGTAAATCGGGGGGCCCGGATAATCTTCATCCTAGAATATTAAGGGAATTAGCGAGTGATATTGCTAGCCCGTTAGCGATGATTTTTAATAAATCTCTAAATTCGGGGATTGTACCGTTTGACTGGAGATTAGCTAATGTAGTTCCTATATTCAAGAAGGGGAAAAAAAGTGACCCGGGTAACTACAGGCCTGTTAGTTTAACATCTGTAGTATGCAAAGTCATGGAAAAAATTTTAAAAGAGAGAGTGGTTACGGAGCAGGAGGCCGATGGCAACTGGGATAGTTTACAGCATGGATTTACGAAAGGTAGATCGTGCCAAACCAATCTGATCTCCTTCTTTGAGAAAGTAACAGATTTTTTAGACAAGGGAAATGCAGTGGATCTAATATATCTGGATTTCAGTAAGGCGTTTGATACGGTACCGCATGAGGAATTACTGGTTAAAATGGAAAAGATGGGGATTGAAATGAAAATCCAGAGGTGGATAAGGAGCTGGTTAAAGGGGAGACTGCAGAGGGTAGTATTGAAGGGGGAACTGTCGGGTTGGAGGGGGGTTACCAGTGGAGTTCCTCAAGGTTCGGTTTTGGGTCCGATTTTATTCAATCTATTTATTGCTGACCTGGGAACCAAGAGTAGGAGTGGGCTGATAAAGTTTGCGGACGACACCAAGTTGGGAGGTATTGCCAATTCGGAAAAGGATCGGGATATCCTCCAGGGAGATTTGGATGACCTTGTAAACTGGAGTATTAGTAACAGGATGAAATTCAATAGTGAGAAGTGTAAGGTTATGCATTTAGGGATGACTAACAAGAATTTTAGTTATAAGCTAGGGTCGCACCAGTTGCAAGTAACGGAGGAGGAGAAGGACCTAGGAGTCCTGGTTGATCGTAGGATGACTATGAGCAGGCAATGTGATGTGGCCGTTAAAAAAGCTAATGCAGTCTTGGGATGCATTAGGCGAGGTATTTCTAGTAGGGATAAGGAGGTGCTAGTCCCGTTATATAAGGCATTGGTGAGACCTCATCTGGAGTATTGTGTGCAGTTTTGGTCTCCCATGTTTAAGAAGGATGAATTCAAACTGGAACAGGTACAAAGAAGGGCCACTAGAATGATCCGAGGAATGGAAGGCCTGTCGTATGAAAGGAGACTTGAGGAGCTCGGTTTGTTTTCCCTAACCAAAAGAAGGATAAGAGGAGATATGATTGCACTCTTTAAATATATCAGAGGGATAAATACCAGGGAAGGAGAGGAATTATTTCAGCTCAGTGCTAATGTGGACACGAGGACAAACGGATATAAATTGTCAGTCAGGAAATTTAGGCTTGAAATTAGACGAAGGTTTCTAACTATCAGGGGAGTGCAATACTGGAACAGCCTACCGAGGGAAACAGTGGGGGCGAAGGACCTCCATGACTTTAAGATTAAGCTAGATAAGTTTATGGAGGAGATGGTATGATAGGATACCGGGCTTAGTCAATAGGTTAATTAAGTGCCACACTGGTAAATAGTACAATGGGTCAATGATATGATATTCTTAACCGTTTTCCAGAGGGTATGGCTGGAGAGTCTTGCCCGCATGCTCGGGGTTCAGCTGACCGCCATATTTGGGGTCGGGAAGGAATTTTCCTCCAGGGTAGATTGGCTGTGGCCCTGGAGGTTTTTCGCCTTCCTCCGAAGCATGGGGCAGGGGTCGCTTGCTAAAGGAGTGGGGGGATCAGCTTATGTGGCCTGCATCTTGCAGGAGGTCAGACTAGATGATCATAATGGTCCCTTCTGATCTTGAATTCTATGATTCTATGATTCTATTTTTTTTTTTGTTAATTTACTGCGGTGGCTGATGTCCACGCTACCCTCCTTCTGTTGGTGGAACACTTCCACCTACTGAAGAGGGGAAATGTAGGAGGCTGAAAGCCAGGGTTCTCAGCTCCGCACAGCATCGCACTGGGAGCACAGCTGACCCCCGGACTCTCGGCTTCTCGCCTCCCTGCCGGCAGCCTGGGGTAGCTACCCAACTTTCTTGTCAATTTCAGAGCTGGATGCCAGCCAACAGCTGATGTAAGTAATGCAGTGTTTACACAGACACTGCCTTGCCCTAACTACACTGACATAGGCCTCTCCTGGAGGTGGAATTATTATGTTGGTGCAGTAGGGCACTTACATCGGCAGAACATGGCTGTAGTGTCGTGTAGTGTGCACTGACATAATTAGGTCGACATAAGGCAGCTTACATTGACCAGGCCTAAACAATTGCTTAGAGCACCAAGCCATTCAAGGGGCCCCCTATTTGCCTTTTTTAGTGTGTGTTTGTGTGGGGGGAGCAAAAATATTCCTGCTTAGGGCCTCCAATTGGCTAGCACCACCTCTGCTACTAACTGTTGTGGTGAGGCCCTGGAATAAGGAGCTCAGGCATGTAGCCCTGGGGCCCCTATTCCAAAAAAAGGAGGGAAGCCGGCTGAACTTGGGAACTGTTTGTTTATCCTTGGGGTGGGGGAACATAATCAAAGGAGACTTAGTGAGTCAGTGTATTTGGAAGCTGGGGAGAATCATAGATTATTAGGGTTGGAGGGGACCTCAGTAGATCATCTAGTCCAACCCCCTGCTCAAAGCAGGACCAATCCCCAAATGGCTCCCTCAAGGATTGAGCTCACAACCCTGGGTTTAGCAGGCCAATCCTCAAACCACTGAGCTATCCATCCCTGCCCTGTAAAATCTCCCAAAATGAAGGAGTTGGTTGTTGCTGACGCAGGCAGTTTTAATACAACAGACTGACCAATTCATGAAGCTGAAAAGTGGCTTAAACATAAATGGGCCAGTACAGAAATGTATTTGGACTGAGTGCCTGTTGCAGAGCAATCCCTGGGCTCTGTGCACCCCTCAGCTAGCTATACAGCTATAACTCCAGGAATTTTGTTATGGATGGACAAAGGTATGGCCATCTGTTGTGCAGGTAACCCAAAACTATGGTGCGGAGCTATTAAAATGATTATGATATCTCTGTTCCTTACTGCATTCAGGGTTTTGTTTATCTGTCAAAACCCTAAGGCTTGCCACATGCTTCATAACACTAATACTCAAGGTCCTGTGTCAACCATTATTCTTCTGCCCTGTCCCTCGTGGCTAAGATTCTCTTCTGAGTAGCAATCATAGCTCTACTAATACAAATATCTACACTTGTGCTAGGCCTTTCCAAGCTAAGCTGCTGAGCATGGGAGAAGAGATACCTGGGGTCCTGGTAAAGTGACCTCATGGCCATTGGGTTTCACCATACCATTGTCTCACCTACACCGCATGCAAGCATGAGCATGTGTCACCCCATTGTAAAATGGAAAACAAATTAAACTGTGAGGTCCTAAGCCCTTTCTAGTCCTCTCATTTATGAGCCAAGTCTGTGTATTTAGGATTTAGTGGTCAGAACCAGGATGTGCTGAATCTCATTGAGAAATGCAGAAGTGCAAAAGGTTAGAAGAGATTAAAGGAAAATATGACACAGGGAAGACCAGAATGAAACTGATCTGTAAAACAGGGAGAAAGGTTGGGCTGGTCTGGGCTGGGCTGGGAAATCCATTTACTAGGTAGTGCTCTGAACCATCTGTGAAGAAAACTGACATTTTGAGTGTGATTATGTGTATAGTAGGGAGGAACATAAAGATTTCTCAAGCTGTGATTGCCCAGGCAAGGACTGTTGTCCATTTTGCAGGAGATCAACTTAAAGTGCTCAAGTGGTAAAACAGACCTTACCAGTGCAGTACAATTCTAATATTTAGAAAATAGAGCTGGTTGCAACTTGGAACTCAGAGTTGAAGCTTGTTTTCATTCTGGGTCACTTTGTTCATTTTGGGTCAATCAGAATGTTCCACTTTGATAGAATGTGTTTTGCTCCAATTTTGACTTTTGAAACAACTTTCCATGAATTTAAAAAATGAAAAATCAAAACATTTTGTTCTGATAAGGTCAAAATGGAACATTTCACCCTTATCTAAATACTTTTTTAAAAAAAGAAAGCTTTGTTGAAATTGATTGTATTCCAACAGGTAGATTTGATTGTGGTGAGACAGCATTTTTCGATGGAAATACACTCCATGGGAAATGTTTTGGCCAGCTGTAACAGTAAATATTTCTGTTATGGTAAGGGACCCCAATGGGCTGAGTACTGTATAAATATAGATATGAGGTGATCCCTAACCCAGAGGGCTTACAGATAACAAAGAGATAGATAGAGGCGATGGGGATATAAATCACACTTTGATGAATTTAAGTTTAGATGTGACTATGCACATCTTGGCTGCACCTTTTAGAAGTGTTATTTCTGGCAGTATGCAGCTTAACTAATCCTTGGAATCTTTAGCATGCAGGGGAGGAGGGGAAGCTATTGGTTGCCATGTAAGTAGTTCCTCAAAATCATAGAACGGGGTCGGCAACCTCTGGCATGCGGCTCGCCAGGGTAAGTACCCTGGCAGGCTGGGCCAGTTTGTTTACCTGCCGTGTTGGCAGGTTTGGCTGATTGTGGCTCCCACTGGCTGCGGTTCACCGTTCCAGGCCAATGGGGGCAGTGGAAAGCCACGTGGGCGAGGGACGTGCTGGCTTCAGCTTCCCGCTGCCCCCATTGGGAGTTGCGATAGGCCAAACCTGCTGACGCAGCAGGTAAACAAACTGGCCTAGCCCATCAGGGTGCTTACCCTGGCGAGCCACAGGTTGCTGACCCTTGTTGTATAATATCAGGGTTGGAAGGGACCTCAGGAGGTCATCTAGTCCAACTCCCTACTCAAAGCAGGACCACTCCCCAGACAGATTTTTGCCCCAAATGGCCCACTTAAGGATTGAACTCACAATCCTAGGTTTAGCAGGCCAATGCTCAAACCACTGAGCTATCCCTCCTCAAATAGCTGTAAGTGAAGATAAAGGGATGAATTTCACTCACATTCTGACTGCTGGAACGTTTCTTCTCTCTCAGGCATTTCTCCACTGAGGCTAGGGAGGGGGTGTGTGTGTTGATGAGGAGAACAGTTCAGGCTATTTCTCCCTCTGCTTTATTCATTTACTAATTAGCGACCCAACGTGGGGAATAAGGCTGGTTTTCAACTGATTTAACAGAAATCTGCAAGAAATTGAAAAATGCTAAAAAATTCTGCTTTCTCAGGCAGCTGGCCACAACTCTGTTGAAGTAGGGGAGGGAGAGTCTTACTGTCTCTGTCCTTCTCTGCCTTTATTATTCTGGATAGGAGGCAGGTCTGCTATCTCACCCTGCCCTTCTGTTGGGATTATGTGTCAAAAGTGTGATGTGCTGCAAAGAGCTTAACATTTATTTGCTGGTGGTGCCAAACTGGGTTTGGAAAACTTAAAGCTGGGTTAAGGTCCAGCTAAAGAACAGGTCCAATGAGTATAAGTAGGGTTACCGATAACAACTGTGAAAAAACAGGATGGGGGTGGGGGGTAATAGACACCTATATAAGAAAAAGTCCCCAAGAAACGGGACTGTCATTTTAAAAATGGGACATCTGGTCACCCTACATAAGAGATACTAGAAAAACAAGAGGGAAGGAGTTAAAGCTAAGCAATGTCCACACCTTGAGTCTAAGGAAAAACTTCCTTGCTCAGAAAGTAAATAATTTACAAATAGAGAACATTATTTTGAAAGTCCTGGAGGCTGCCCTTATGCATGTTGGTTTTAGTGCCACAGCCAAGCATGTGCGCCCTGAACTGCACTTGAATTGTGTTTGTTTAGCTCACGCTCACCCAAGTACACTACTGATCTTTTTGGTAGTCTGCAGGCAGGCAACGCTTGAGCAGAGAGTAACAGCAAGGGACAAATTCAAGCAAAGAGTATCGTCTCTGACAGAGTTGTATAAATATATTGGTCAATTTCCTGCAGCAGCGGTCAACCTATCTGCAGGCTGCAATCCATAATAACCTCAAATGATTAAATGAGTTTGCCCACCTTCTTTTCCTTAGAAAAACACCCATTCTTTCTGAGGATACAGCCTATAGCATCTGCATAGAATATAAATGTAATGTTCTGTTCTCTACCAACAAGCTATGTTTTTCTGCAGGGTAAGATGCCATCTTTCTGTTGAAGAGCTTTTAAATGGTTGTCTAATAAATGACCATCTTTTCTTTAGTACTGTTTTGTTGACATGATATTAATCAACCTTTTATGTACCGCTGCTCCCATCGTCTAACTTGTTTGTAGCTTAGTGTTCTTGCATAGAATCTACTCTTGAGTTCTTTCAGTGATGTGTCTGTTCTGTAGCTGGCAATACAGTGAAGCATGCACTTGAGCCTCCAGGGCAGTTAGAAAGTGTTAATAAAAACACATTCTGTGGCTGACTGCAAAAGAATCAAGACAGAGGCATGTGAATTGCAACAAGGAATATAAATGCAAAGCTAATGATGCATAATTTTTCAGAGGTAATGAGCATGCTGCTATAGGAACTGAGGTTAATGGGAACTGCAGCATCAGTGTTTGAAGATTTGGCCCAAACATTTGAGCAGTATAGATATAGTATACAGGAGAAAAATAGGAGCTATAAATAGATTATGGACCACTAAGAATGACTATTTCTCGCAATTCTGCTTCTCAGAGAAATTAAGAAATAAAAATAATTAAAAAGCAAAACCTTCTTAGATCAAATCAAACAATTTACTTCAGTCTGTTGGGAAGAAAGACTAATAGTTACTGTATTTAAATACTTGTGTGAGGATAGATAATACTAATAAACTCCACTATCATTATTGGTTTATGAAAGCACCCGGGAGTCCCATTGTGTCCTAGCACACTGTACAAACACCTAAGTGACAAGCCCTGTGCTGAAGTGCTTATACCTAAATAGACAAGGCAGAAAATAGGTGGGAGAATGGAAGTATCATATCATTTTACAGATGAGGACCCGAGGCACAGAGATTAGGTGGCATATCAAGGTCTCAAAAGAGGTCTATTGGAGAGCCCCAAATTGAATCCAGATCTTCCAAGTCCTACTCCACGCACAAACCCATCTTTCCTCCCTTATTTGAACGGAATAAGGGTAGGAGATTGTGGAGAGCACTGATAATAATACAGCAATTCAGATAATACACTCTGCCAGAACAGTTCCACAACCTTAATATGAGAGACAACAGGGAAAGCTCTGAGATGACAGCAGTTGTCATTAGCCACGATGGAATGTGTGAGAAGTAACATCTTTCATGTAAAAGAGGTCAAGTGATTTTTTTCAAACAACTGGAACTACATACTTAGATTCATCAGGCTGGGATTAGTCTCTAAGATTCAGACAATAATGAACCATGAAATTACAGGGTCCTAACGAATGTGCAATTATGGCTGTTAACCCATACCCATATGTAGATCACAAACAATTCACCAGCCATAGAACAGCCATTCAAGGATGCAGAATGATAATGGATGTCAAGGTATGAAAAAGTGTTCAATGCTTTTCAGAATGGACTGATGTAAGCAGCTCATGATGAAATTCTTTGCCTCACTACAAGAAAGAGAGTTCTCCAAAGATGCCTCAAAAGGAGGGCTGCAAGCAGTATGGCCTCATAGGACTGAATGGTTGTCTGTAGACTTTGCCTTGAGTTTAATGATGTGACCAGTTTTTTTTTCTCCCTTGACAACAATCCATGTCTGTTGTGCCTCTTAACAATCAAGACGAAGGGTAGGGATGCAATCTGAGGGGTAATTGTAGCCCTGATAGACAGACCCACACTACCATTATTACCCATGCGAGTACGGCTAAAAATAGCAGCCTGGTGAATCCTGTACTGCTTCATCCGTGGACTCCCCTAGTGCACTGAGATCCTTGGGGACCTATTCATGTCGCTGAAGCCCCATGCTGCCACAACTACACTGATACTTCAGCCATGTTAACATAGGTAAAACTAGCATGAGTGAGTCTACCCAAGCTGCAGATGCACCTCAGACTACAGCGTCTGTCACCATTGTCTTTCTAAGGGAGTAAGGCACTAAGATTGCTTTCCTCTGTGCTCATCCTATGCTTTGCATGTTGTGGGGTTATTTGAAACAAAATATAAGAATCCTATTGAGGGTGGCAGAGAAAATTATATATGCAGAAGACAAAAGTATGTCTTGCCCAAGGTTGGTTTAAGTTACATGATTTTCTCTGTGGTCTCAGCTGCAACATTGTAACTGATCACAAACCACTGATTTCAGTGCACAAAAAGGGCTGGGAAAAGCAAATCTGAGGTTATCAGTACACATACTGAGGTGTTCTGTACTACTATTGGCACAAAGCCTCCTATAGCTTCCAAGTGAGCAAGGGGAGTCTGCCCACTCCACCAAACTTTACTGACTTGGGGCATGGCTCAGGTCCCATTGAGCTCAGTGGGAGTGGATCAGGTTCCCAATGGCAGTCACACCATAGTGCACCTCATGTTTCTCTGCCAGGGTGGAGCTGGGGTTAGGGTGCCTTAAGGCTGCCACAAAAAAGGAACTGTGATTGTATTGATCCTTGCACCAGGACAAAAGCAGGAGGTATCGTATGCCTTCTCCATTCCAAGGACAACAGCAAAGGTCTCAGTTTAGCCTTACATCATTCCTGCACTCTGGGACCAGTCCTGCAGCCACGGTGAAAACAAACCTCCACCCATCTAAATCTATAGGACCTCGTCCCTAAACAAGAATGGGACCTTTTAGCATGGTCATTCAAAGCATGGCCACCATGTTTCCTAGTTCCTAAAACCCTTCCCTGGCACCCTTGTTACAGGTTCTCAGAGCTGAAAGGTTGAGCTGACTTTTTCTTTCTGCCTCCGGTGCAGTTTGAAATTTACATACAAGTCCATACAGAGTCTTTGTTTTTCTTTAATGTGACATTGTTTGGAGTCCTCCACCTGCTGAGGGCTTTGTTACTGTCAGCAGAAGAATGTTACTTTTTATCTAGTGTATCCACTGTGGCAAAGTACCTGCTTCTCCCCTGCTGGCTCAGTCCCTTTTTGCCTTGGAGACACAGGCTTGGGCAAAGTAAAAGCCTCCCCAGTCACACAGGGTCTGGCTGATCCTCCTCTCAGTCAGCCCCTTGCTGTTTTGCTCCCCCTCTGGGGACAGAATGCAGTCTTCCTTGCTGAAAGAGGGCAGAGCCTTGCTGCACCTATTTGCTGGCAACTTCTCAGCTTCTCTCACTCGCCCCTTGTTTTCCTGCCAGGGAGGGTTTAAAAAGGTCACCAGCAATTGGGGCCAGCTGAACCAAATTAGTTCCCTGGTAACCCCTGTTCCAGCTGAACCTAATTTCTCACAGCTGTCTCTCCTCAATGGATAGGGAGAAGCCTTTTTAATCCCCCTGGGACTATTTCCTACCCCCCCCTTTGTAGCCATTTGGCCTGGGTTTGCCACACCACTAAGGATTTGATTTTATGTAAGTAGCAAGGGGGATGGATGGGAGTCCAGTATGCATGGATATTTGTGTGTGTGAGTGTGAGAGAGAGATCCCAGCAGCACCATCTATTGGGGAATCTCAGTATAGTGCACATGCTAGGTGAATGTATTAAAAAGCTACTGAGGAATTTGAATCTTGACAGTTTGGGCACTCACACGGGATACAATATGCTTAATATAACCTCATACTACAAGTCTGCCTCTTGTTAATCATTAGTAGATCCTGTATGAAGATAGACTGAAACTGGATACATTGTACAATCTGTGAGTAATAATATTACTCTAGATAGGAAGCTCTTTGTGGGCAGGTGCTGTCTTTTTGTTATAGATATGTACAGTACCTAGCACAATAGGGTCCTGATCCCTGACAACTACCTATGGGCACTCCCACAGTACACATAATATAGAAACATAATGTTTGTAGCCCACAAACACTAATTTCACTATTTGATACGTTCTCTGTTTTGCCTCAGCTATTGAGTTTGTTTCTTTCTGGTAGTTTTTATTATCCAAATGACAGTCCCTGAAGGACTCAGCTGAGTTAAGACTTAGATCGAAATCAAGTCCAACACTTTATCCTCTAAGCCACCCATGGTGAACAATGTCTCTATATGTTAATTATTTAATCTACTGAAACAGCATCAAAGATAAAGAATCCAATTGCATTATACTTTTCTGAATTACTCTTCATGTTCATATTGTGCAATGGGATTATTTAACAAATTGTAGATGCCTTCTTTCATTGAAAGAGCCATTTAGCAACATAATTTTGCAGGTTTAGAAAAATGAAAAAGAAAAGAGTCCTGCTTTAATTTTCCTTCCTTTGGTAAACCCTAAGAAATGTGGTCAATGTTGCACATAACCTCACAGAATAAAATTCTGGCCCCATTAAAGACAATGACAAAATTCCCATTGATTTCAATAGGGCCAGGATTTCACCCTCATTTTCTGTTGAAGCTGTGTAAAAGGTACAGTTTCATTACTTGTGTCTGTCTGTCACAGTATCATTTCCCAAACCATGGTACCATGGCCATTTACTACTTTCCCATCCGACTCCACCTGAACCTCTGAGACTCCTACGTTTGCAGCTCACTGCCCTGCCTCTGAATAAAACAAGATTTCTCTATTCTCTGTACTCAGTTGTTAGAATTCCCTCCTCCCCTGCCTCAGTGATGAAGTCAGTGTATTTGGTGCAGCCTCTTTATGATATCATGTCTCTGAGAGAGGCTTGTCAATTCCTGGATGTTAAGGCTAGAAGGAACCATTAGAATTATCTAGACTGACCTCCTGCAAAAAATACAGAGCATAGAATTTCACCCAGTAAATCTAGCCCATAGTTTCTAGTTAAATGAGGTGGAAATTGTATCAACATCTATTAACTCAATTTACAACTGGGGAAAAAGAGAGGGTGGTGTGGTGTGGAGAGACACAAGAATGAGCACAAGTCTCAGGGTAATCCCATTTTTTACATTGATTTCCACTGTGGCTTTAGGAAATCAGCCCTTCTGCCTCAGTTTTACCCTTATCAAATGGAGATGATACTACTTATTTACTTATTTCAGAGGGCTGTTTACAATTAGCTAGTTAATGTTCAAAAGTGCTTTGAAGATGAAAATCTATGTAAATATAAAGTTGTGAGCCGAAGAACATCTCAGTGCCACAGGGCAAGAGGGGGAAGGGAGAGGAGGCTCTCTGGTATGAAGTAGTGAGTTTCAGCTGGCTGGACCAGTTGTATGTACCCCAATTCACTTATAACAGTCTGTATCTAATAGGTGTCATTGTGTAAAGTGGTATTAGAAAACCAATAAGACTGATCATTAATGTTCCTGCATGGTATATGTACAGTAAATGCCCAACGGACTGTACACATGTGAAGAAAATATGGGCCTAAAATGTTCTTGTCACAGACAAGTGTGGGGAGGGGTAAATGGTTTTTTTTCCGGACAAAGGAAAGGCCAAAGCCTCCGTCCAGATGCAGTCGCAGACAATTGGCAGTCACATTCCAGTGGCCATTCATTGGCATGTTGGAAGATGCAGGAACATGTCAGTTTGCATTGCAGAAAGCCCCAGTCAGGAAGAAATGAGCATGGAACCTTCTCATCAGAGTCCATGGCACCTCTCCTCACAGCAGGGGCACTGAACTTTGAGAAGGATACAATTCTGATTAAATAAACTTGTTTTATTTTTATTCTAAATCAACCAAGGACAGTGTTTGGCCTAAAATGATTATTAACTCTAGTTAAAGCAACAAATTGTTGTCCTTTTGTCTCTTTAAAGGAGAAATGGACCTTATTACCCATTTTAACATTCAGGAGAAGGCTGGACATTTCAGGGCAGATTGTTTTTGGGGAAATTCAGGACTGGGGTGTGTTGGGTCACTTAATTAGTAGTAATCAAGTTGGTATAATAAGCAGGATGCTGGAGTCAGAGTTGCTTAACACACATACACTCAGTGCATGATGTAAGCTGTCTGGGAGCATCCAGACAGGGATCTATTGTAGCAACATTTTAAGGTGCACAGGGTTACAATACAAGCAGTGACACAATTTCTCACTAGACTGAACTCCACCCCAGAATGTTACAGTATTGTTACTTGGGGCTGCAGGACTAACTGAATATTCTGTTTTGGGTGCACATCTGTAAAAGCAATCAGGTCAACTCAAAATTTCCACCAAAAGAGAACACCGGAAAAATGTTGTTTCATGATGATCAAAACATTTAATCTTTGAGGGTTTTAAAACACCTTAAAATGTTTTTAAAAATAAAATTGCAGTAGAGAATGTTCTATATTTTCCATGTTAAACAAAAATCAAAATTTCATTTAGCAAATGCTGAAATGATTCATTTTGATATTTCTAATTTATTCCAACAGACACAATTCATCAAAATCATCCTGAATTCACACATTGTTTCAGTTCACACAAATCTGCACTTTTTATTGATGCAGCAAAGAATCCTGTGGCACCTTATAGACTAACAGACGTTTTGCAGCATGAGCTTTCGTGGGTGAATACCCACTTCGGATGTATTCACCCACGAAAGTTCATGCTGCAAAACGTCTGTTAGTCTATAAGGTGCCACAGGATTCTTTGCTGCTTTTACAGATCCAGACTAACACGGCTACCCCTCTGATACTTTTTATTGATGCTGTTTCTTCCTTTTCCCCACTCCCACCCTGTAGGCCTTAACCCAAGGACACTCATCTGGGATGTAGGAGTCCCAACTTCAAATCCCTGCTCTAGAACAGGCTCAAAACAGATGTTCTAAAATCATTAAACATTCAGATTTGATTTCTCCCAAACTGACTTTTTCAAACTGCCACCGAAACGAAAAAACAGCTCTATTCTGGATGATGGAAACAGAGACCCAGATCCTACCACAAAAACATCCAATGGGAAAATGTCTCCCCAAATCCAATCAGCCTTTAAAATTTGTCTGTTCTTTCATCTGAATTGTACAACAGCAAGAAAATATAGCAACAAAACTATGGAGCTTAATGCAGCGGGGAAGTCTCATGTGTTCACAAGCTCCATCCAGCCCCACTTCATTCTTCAGTTCAATTTCCAACCCAGCTCCAAGTGCAAATGGTTATCACCATTTTTTACCTCTGCCACACACAGTGTTCCAGGACTTAAGATGCAGTAATGTTATACAGTTCCCACAATTCTTAAAGCTCCAGTCTTCTCCTCTAGTTGGCAGAAAGTAGTTGTCTGTTAGTTCAATCTTTCTGAATTCTGTACTGGTAAGAAATTCTACTGCAGATTTTGGTTTGTTTTCTGTACCTCCTGTTTTTGCTTAAAAGCTACACCTTCACTATCTACCTCCTTGATTGCTGCTTGTATGTTGTTTGTTCTTACCAATGTCTCTGCTGGATATATCATAAAAACTAGAGACTGGAAAGATTTATTAGAGTAGCTTGTTGCCCAGTGCAGGATAGCTTTTATATTAGATCTGGTCACTGTTACCTTGTTATTCAGCAAAATCTAGCATGATATAATTCTTATTTCTAAGTCAATTAAACACTGCAGATGATGCAATTACACAATTCATGCTGAAACTCATTTTAAAGTGTAATGAAATATGTAACTTTCTAATCTTCAATTGAATGTCATGGACTCTGTATTTCCTTTCTATCACTGCCAATTACAATATCAAATAATTTTGGCTAAACTTGAGTTTTTCTCAGTTCGATGTGCTTGCTCCAGCTGCCTTATTCACTCAGTGATATTACAGTCCTCGGTTTGTGAGATCACAAATCATTTCCAATAAAAATACTCAACAGCATTACTAAAGCTGAATAATAAAAACTTTGCACTTACAAGGAAGCTTTCTTCCAAGGTTCTGAATGAGCTTTCAAAGGTAAGTTAATATTGTCATTCCCCCTTTGGAGATTGTAAAACTGAGCTACAGAGAGGTTAAGTGGCTTGTCCCAAGTCATAGTGTTAATTGCGAATATAACCCCTAACCAACAGGGTCAGAATTCTCTCAAATTTCTATCTTATCAGTGTTAAGATGGCGACAAAAGAGGTTGGTAAAATGTAATATTTTTTTAAAGTTCTCCTATGTGAGCTCTTTAAGCCTCAGTTTTGTCTGTTCTACAATTTGCTAAGACTGAACATTGAATTTATACAGCTGTTTCTGAAATTTTGCCAGCTTAATTTGAATTCTGTATATTTCAAAATGTCCACTGGTATAGTAGTATCCAATTAAGAAAGTATATTAAATTGCAGACATTAGTGTAGTGCTATCTGTTACTAATTCAACTTTTATGGGAGCTATCAGAAAGTTTTATTTCTAACAGGTTGCATATATAAATTACTGATAAATGAAAATTAATGTAAGTACTGCTTTTTATAGCACTTTTAATAAGTCTGAAATCGAGAATTGTGTTAGAGGAAATAGCCTTTTTCAGCAACTGTCTTTTATAGCTGTTCATTCAGATTTTAGACTAATACGGATGTGATTTAATCAGATGGAAATTATATTTGTATGAAAGGTGACCAACAGTGTAGTAATATACATATATTAAAAGCACTATTTTTAATTTGCCTTTCAATTCAATTTCGGGTCCTTTAGCTGATAAAATCCGAATGACTCAAATTTATATAATGGTCTACCTTACACTTAAGACAAGGTCATTTATGCCTAACATATGAAACTTTCTTTATTGTAGATATTGCAGTGAATATATTCCCATGCTAGCAATGTAACAAATTTACACATTTTTAAGGAGTGCCTTTCAAGTAATACATAATTAAAGCTATAACATTGGTATAACAGAGTCAGAATTGTTAGTGGAAACTTTCCATTTAATCGCTTGGTTAACATCACTGTGTCAAGTGCATCAGTAATGCAATATAGATTTGAATAGACTGACTACATCAGAAAGGTAGGAGGTTAATGAGTCTCTGATCTGGAAGTTGAGGGTCTTGGCCTCTTATCAAGCAAAATTATGTCTTTTCAGTGCTAAAATGGAAGACCTGCAGGCAAAACCTACTTCCTTCAGGAAGTGGTGTGTGTGATGCAGTCATTTAGGTGCCACTGGACTCCTTGTTGTTTTAGTAATTCACAGTTTTCCATCTTAGTCAAAATTGAAACACTTTCTTGGTTCATCCTAGTATATGACATTGTCCAGCTGGAGGTGCATTTCTCTGAATGTGACATAAACCTGAGTCCTAACGTGCTTTTAAAGTCCTTATTGCTGATTAAAATATGAACTCAAGATGTAAGTTTTACCTTATGCTTAAGACAAGGCTTTTCAATACCCAGGGTTTACTGCTGTATTTAGTGACACTTCCATTTTAGGTTGAAGTTAGCAACTTCACTTAGTTAGGAAAAAGTGTCTGTATTGAAGTATCCTGCACGCCAGACATTGTCTGGTGATTTTTGTAAAATCAATCCATTATATGGCAATATAAAGGCGTTTTAATCATATGTTTTTCAACCCTTTAAATTGGGCTCCACACCAGCAAGATGAAACAACTTATACATCTTTAATCTCTCAGTATCAGACACTGTTTGCAATCCTTTTATTCTTTTTAATTTGAGAATGGATCAGCAATCTGTGTACAGTTCTTCTAATCAAGAATTTAATAAGACTCTGTGGACATTCACTTCCCAATACCACTCTTTTGTTGTGTTACTTTGAAGATTATTGCTACATACTGGCTTTTCAACATATACATTAAATGTTTTGACCAGTCTTTGATGTAACCTAGATACCTTGTTTTGGTATGTAAGAATATTATTAATCTTTCATTTATTTATTCCTTTTCTTATTTACTATTTGAAATAAACAGCCTACCATGATATTTTGTAGTTCCGGCCACTTGGCAACAGACTTTCTATTTTAAGTTGGCCCTTGTCATTTCAGTGTCAGAACAGTTAAAACACCTTAAATTCTCGATCTAATGAAGATTTAATCACTTCCCTCAAATACACCAAATGGGTGTCCCAACATTAAAAACTGATAGTGCTGAGATGCAGCATCATTGTGAAGGGTATGTACAGAAAAGAAGACTAAGGGGTATTTTCCCTTATTTGGAAAGGGTAGTTTGGTAGAAGAGGTACTGGAAGGATGACAACAAACTTATGACAGATGTGTAGTCATGTTGCATAATACACTACTGAAAGATGCTTAGATACTACAGTGATAGCATGGTATAACCACCTATATAAAATTGTATAGCTGACATCCCTAGGGTGCCAAGGTAGTTGTGTGTTCTGTGGCATGGGTGGGTTGTAGTACTGGTGATCTTCTCATATTTGTGTGTGAGAGCAACCTTTACTGTTTCACAAAGATAGGCTTTACATTTAATATAGTTAGGGCTCCACCCTCTCAGCTCAGACACCAAGCTCCAGGAAAATTATTCATACAAGAAGAGAATAATCCTTATATTTGACATAGTCAGAGCTCTATGTCCACATTTGGAACAGTCAGAGCTCCTCCCCCATGTCTGACATATATACAAAGCAACTTTTCAAACAGTCTTACCTACCGTTAACATTGTTAAATTCCCAACCAGCAGTCGTTTTTTCATCAAAACCAACATTTTGTTGGGCAGGTTTCCCAGGTCCAGGATAGAATTTCCTCTCAAAACACAATAGAGACTCACCCATGAATAGCCAGTCCCCCAGTAGTTAGAGTGCTCATCTGGGGACTTGAATCTGAAACTCAAGTTAAAGTCCCTGCTCTGACAATCACTCTCATACCCAGTGCTCTACCCTAATCTCTGACCTATGTACAGCTCCATGACAGTGAGGGGAAGAGCCCTAGGTGAATGAGTGATTTTCAGAGCAAGATTCTACGTGGGTCTCACATAGACCAGCTGAAGTTCCATCCCTGCCTTTGATGCATGTAGGGCTGCAGAGACAGACATCTCTAGCATAGGCAAAGCTCTATCCCAAATATACAAAACTCCACATCCATCCCTGATATAAGTAGGGCTGCATGAAAAGCACACCTAGCTATGCTCCATGGCATTAGCAGGCCCCTGTTCCTATCTCCTACTTAGTCAGAGCTCTGAGATACACAGACAGAGCAAAAACTATATCTCCGTCACTGATACAGCTAGGGTTTTATGGGAATCATAAGCAGAGACATATCCATATTATTTGAAATATGCAGAGCTACCTAACAACCATATATATATGAATGAAAGCTGGATCCTAACCTCTGAAATACACAGGGAACCATCCTCATCTTGGAGCTATGCAGGACTCCTAATAACCACCCACACAAATATGCAAAACCTCAATCCCCATCTGTGACATAAACAGAGCTCCGTCCCTGCTTTGATACATAAATTGTTCCCTCCTTGTCACTGATACATGCAGACCTGTTAACAACGTGGCACAAAGCAATCCCCATTTCTGACAGACAGGGTTCCATTCCCGCCTCTGACAATTCGCCTCTAGCTTAAATTTACGTCTTCTTCAATCATTTTCCCTTAAGAGAAGCAGTGTGATTACTTTTTTTTTTCTGAAAGTGTGTTGTGTTTTCCATATCCTTTTCACGCCAAGAGCTGGTCTACACTACTGGGGGAAATTGATCTAAGATACGCAACTTCAGCTACGTGAATAACGTAGCTGAAGTCAAAGTATCTTAGATCGAATTACCTACCATCCTCACGGCGTGGGATCGATGTCCGTGGCTCCCCATGTCGACTCTGCTACCGCTGTTCGGGTTGGTGGAGTTCCGGAGTCGACAGGAGCGTGTTCGGGGATCGATATATCGCGTCTAGATGAGACGCGATATATCGATCCCCGAGAAATCGATTGCTACCCGCCAATACGGCGGGTAGTGAAGACATAGCCTAAGTCGTCTTAGACTGAGCCCAGAGGTTTCAACGGTTGATCTGTGCTATTCCAAAATTCCCTTTTCTGCTAGATTGGTAACACAGCAGCTATTCCCCTTTCAGTGATTGTGCTGCTTGCTTTGATTCAAAGTTTAATGCATTGTTCTTTTTGGAGGAGGTGGCTTTGTGTGTTCTTGCAAAGGAAGAGGAAGATCCAGAAAGCTTTGTAGTAGTCACAAAATCTCACAAGCACATAAGCACTTAAAAGCATGCCAAGCACATGCAACCTAGAATCACATACAGCCTGTATCAAAGTAACAGTTTAAATTTGTATAGTAAAAGCAGAAGAAAAACTGATGAAAACAGCTCCCCATCCCCTGCGCCCACACACAGCTACACATCTCATTCAGATCTCATACTCATTACCCTGTGCTGCTGGAATGTGGGCCTTCTTTTTTTCCCTTGACTGCCATTTTGATGGGTGCACTTTGGTTTCTTGGAAACTAGTTATATCCTGAGCCCGCTCCCTGCAAAAATAGTTGCCTTTAGCTTCACAGATATTGTGCAGGGTGCAGCAGGCCACGATCATGTGAACAACACTGATCACACTGGTATTTAAATACATTTTGAGGCAGTGCTATTTTGGCTTCAACCTTCCAAATGCACACACTATGGCCATCTTGCAACTGCTAAGTGAGTAACTGAATCACAGATTGCCAGGGCACCCTGATGTGCCATGGCAGGAGTTGGTAGGCAGGGTCCCCCAAAATCTTAGTGGGCACCAACATCCAATTCATAACAATGTTATTAGGAGGCTTTTCCCAGCAAGTAGATCTCCTCAGCACCCTAGTGTCACACACCTTTTTCTTGTACTTCCAGTGCCAGTGTTCATAAACCTGCTCTTCTGGTCCACTAAGCCCAGCATAACCAGGCAGTAGAACCCTTGCGGTTTACATATTCACTTGCTCCTTCTGGTGGGCAACCTACAGGCATGTGTTCCATTTATGGCCCAGTGCAGTTGGGGAACCCCATTCTCAGTCATTATTTCAGGCACATTTCTTATTCCCAACACCCAGAAGTAAATCACATTAATTGCTTCACAGATCTCCACAACCCCAACTGTTGATGGCAAACTGGTTTGCGGCAAAGCTGCAGCTGTCTGGGATAGCTAGCTTCCAGAGGGCAATCTCAACCTGTTTCTTTGACCTTGGTCGAATGCTGTGCTGCTGGAGGAGCAGGACAGGCTCCTCACAAACTCCATGGAGGTCTGCTTCCTTGTGCAGAAGTTTTGGAACCACTGCTGGTCATCTCAGATATGCATGTTGGTGTGGTCACACCACACTGTGCTTGTTCTCTGTACCGGAAATGCTGGCCCACCCAAGGGATTCCATGCCAAAAGCAGCATTAATCATGTCTGTCCTGTCTGCCATGAATGGACTGTCCTTGTCCTGCTGCCTCCTGCATCTCAGGAATGCTCCTGAAGTACTATCCATCATCTCGCTGACTCTGTCTGACCTCCCAGCTAACTGTGATGTCAGGCTAAATTCACTTCCCCACCAAGGTCTGGAAAGGAGAACATGTTATCCTATAATATACCACATATCAGTGCTTATAGCAGTTCCAGTAGGGCTGGTGTAAGAACTCAGGGATACAGCCCAGGAAATCTTAGCACCAAAAACATGTAGCTGCAGTGTCAAAGTGTATGTCAGTAAACAGGGTTTGGTGGGTGTCCCACCCAGCAATGCAACATTTTGAAATGGTGATACAATAAAACTGAAGAACTAAATCTCCATGACTGTGTCGTAGCCTCATCTGTTGCTATTTGAAGAGATTTATAGGGGCATGATCAGAGTTAGCAATTTAATTTAATTTATTTTTTTTAAAAAAAAGAAGAAAGGTTTTGGGAGCAAAGTTAGGCCCATCTATATTAGTGATGATCAGTTCAGACCCAGAGTGACTTTAAGGATTAAAACTCTGCCCTCATCAGCTGAGAGACTTACTGCCAGCGCTTTATGGAAGAGTATGACTATCTCTTTGGATCAGGACACTGCTTTTTCTATCCAATCACATTCTAATTTGCCAGCCTCATCTGCAGCCAAGTGTGTTTCCTGCAAAAGTGCTACATCTGTCTTCTCTCTCTTTTTAATAATGAGTATACTTTTTTTCTTTCAATTGGAGTGGAGAGTCCTTTAACTTTCCAGGAAATAATTGAAATTCAGGACCATTTGGCTATGTTAAGAGTTATTTTTGTGGTGCGGTGTGACAAATGAGGAGGATGGAACACTTGTGTCATTTACTTTATCACATCACATCCTACTCCCACACACAGAAACCCAGGAGGCAGGGAAGTGCATGGATACTGATCCACAGTTCTTTGGATTATCTTGGTGAATGATTGGCACTTGTCAGACTTCCAGGGGTGCAGTCTGGGCCTGAGCACTTCTCAGTGGTAACCAGGACCGAGGCTGGAGGTGTGCATCTTGGAGGCAGTGGTGAATGTAGAAAACCTTGCTGACAGAATTTGGAGCAGAAACTGAATTTCTACTCACGCCAAAAGACGTGTGGGTCATGAATGGTCAGACAAGATGCTGAGAATTATGGAGAAGAGTGCTGAGTGGACTGCTCAGAATCAGTCATAACTGGGGTGTGGATGGTCTGACCTAGTGGCCAGAGCGGGAGTCAGGAATCAGGCCAGGTCAGATACCAAAAGCTCAGAGTCTAATACAGACCAGAGGACAAATCAGGAGCCAAGTGTCATGAGGCAGGCAGGGTCAGGTCACCAAGAGATCAGTAGCAAATAACAGGAGCAGGTATTGCAGAGGAAGCACTCCAAAGCAGGGAGATCCCAGTTGCATGGACAACTTCCTGTTCCTGTGCTGGGTTTATATAGAAGCTGTGAACCAAGCAGGACCCTCCCAGAGTTCTTCCAATCAGATTCCAGAACTAGACTCATCTGTCAGGGTTCAGCTTCTATCCTGGCAACTGCTAGCAGGTCATTGGGTGAAAGCTTAGAGCATACTATCTCCTAAGTGCCCCGTGGACCAGAGTTTGAGACCTGTGTTCTTTGACAGAATTGTAAGATTTCTTGATGGTCCTGGGTAACTTCCAGGGCACCATTACCAGGTCTGAGGACTGGCGGAGTGAGCCATCTATAGTCTCTATGAGGCCATTTTTTGAAGCTCTGGAATGCCAAAGACTTGTGTTGTATCGACATCTATAAAGTTGTCCATAGACCTAGAGCCCACTGTGAGAGTATTCATTAGGGATTCCATGGGCTGTGCAGGCAAGCCTGGACTTGCCAGTACAGTGACGGCTTGCTGTGCCTTGGACATGCTTCAGTAAGAACTGAGGAGCAGCCTGTGGAATGGACACCCTGGCCCCTCGTATCAAGGCTGGGCTTGGTCGTTTCTGAACTTTTTCAGTGCTGCAGAGGAAGGCAAAAAAAAAACCCCAAGGTCTCTGCCAGTCTGATCTGGGAGAAAATTCCTTCCCAATCCCAAATATGGTGATCAGTGAGCATGTCAGCAAAACCCACCAGCCAGACACCTGGGTAAGAATTCTCTGTACTAACTCAGAGACCTCCCCATCTAGTGTCCCATCACTGGCTGTTGGTGATATTTGTTGCTAGCAGTCACAGATCAACTACATGCCATTTTAGGCAGTCTCATCATACCATCCCCTCCATAAACTTATCAAGCTCAGTTCTGAAGCCAGTTAGGTTTCTTGTCCTCACTGCTCCCCTTGAAAAGCTGTTCTAGAATTTCACTCCTCTGATGGCTAGAAACCATCTAATTTCAAGTCTATACTTGAAATTATACTATATCTATATAATATCTATACTTCAAGTATATCTATACTTAAAACTATACTATATCCATTTGTTCTTGTGTCCACATTGGTGCTTAAATAACTTCTGTTCCTCCCTGGTATTTAGCCCTCTGATGTATATAGAGAGCAATCATATCTCCCCTTGGCCTCCTTTTGGTTAGGCTAAACAAGCCAAGCTCTTTGAGTCTCCTCTCATAAGGCAGGTTTTCCATTCCTCTGGCCATCCTAGTAATTCTTCACCCTACCTCTTCCACTTTGAATTAATCTTCCTTAAACATGGGAGACCAGAATTGCACACAGTATTCCAGATGAGGTCTCATCAGTGCCTTGTATAATGGTACTGAGATTTCCTGATCTCTGCTGGAAATACCTCGCCTGATGCATCCTAGGACTGCATTAGTCTTTTTCATGGCCACATCACATTGCTGGCTCATAGTCATCCTGTGATCAACTAATACAGCAAGGTCTTTCTCCTTCTCTGTAACTTTGCACTCATAAGTCCTTAGTTTATAGCAAAAAATCATAACCTTTGCTTCTATATACTAACCTAAGGACTTCCCATGGTGTGTTCTAGTTGACTAATAATCCTGATTCTTTATAAAAGGCTGTCTAATGTCAATGAAAATATTAAGAGCTTTGTACCATTAAGCGATCAAAACAAGCCTCTCACAGGAGTCTGGCTTGGCTGGATTCATTGCAGGGGCTCCACAGAGAGAGAGTAGGGATTGCTTGTGCCAGAAGGCCTGAATTCTGACACATGGAGCTCTCCATCCCCATGTCTGAAATATGCAGAGCTCCATCCCCATATGTAACATACACAGGACACCATAACTGTATTGTATATGCAGAGTCCATTCTGATCTGTGACTTATGCATGGATCTTTCCATGCCTCTGACATGCTCAGTGCTTTTCCCTCCCATCTATGACATAGACAGGGCTCTTTCCATCCTTCTATCTTATAGACACAAGGATATGTCTTGATCTGTGAATGTGACATATCCATCCACTTCTGACATACTCAGGGTTTTCCCCCAATCTCTGGCATACTCAAGGATCCATCACTATCTCTGATGTATGCAGGGATACATTTGACACATACAGTAGTGTTTTCCATTCTCTGACATAGGGATCCATCCCAGTGTCTGATGTACACAGAGCTATTTCCATGTCTCTCGCATATGCAGGGTAGCATCCCCATCTCTGACATATGAGGGAAAGCCTAAGACAGGTCCAGGTAGGAAGTGGTCCAGGGAGGCAGAAGAGGGTCTGTGTAGTCAGGCCTTGAGTGCCCATTCAAGGATTCTGGAAGTGGAATCCAGTAGAGAGGGAGGACTTGGGTTCCCCTACCAACCCATGGATGAAGGTGGAGTGGAACCCCCCTGAAAATAGATAAGGACTGTTGAAACCCACAATATTAGGGGTAAAGACTAGTGAGTTCAGAGTCAAAGCAAAATCATATATATATATACACGAATATGTGCAACTTTATTCTTTTTTGTGGTTTTGTACAGACATACTCCCTCTAACTTCATGTACAAAAATACTTTTATATGTATATAACCGTGGGTCAGAGGTGAGGATGCCAAATTAAGGACAAACTGCTCAGAAATAGGGCAAACACAACCCAAAACTAGCGGTTATTCTTCCATAGGATATACCAAACCAGCAACAAAAGTAAACTTCTGTTTCACCACACTGGCTAACAAGAAGTCATAAAAGCAGTTTCCTTAGGCATTCCAGTTCTTAATGTCACCACCAAAACCACTGGATTCAGAGATGAGTGGTTCTTTAAAACCAATCTCTTCAAATAAAAGGTTCTTCTGATCCCAAAGGACCAGCCACTCACCCAGGTCAATATATAACTTAGATCTTACCCAAAAATAACACTGATGCCAATTCTTAAGTATCTAAAATCTAAAGGTTTATTCATAAAAAGAAAGAAAAAAAGGAGTCAAATACATACAATAAATGCAAAGTTTGTGGTTCAGGCTTTTAACAGTGATGGAATAAACTTCTGGCTTACGTCAAGTCTCTGGTTGCTTCCAAATCATTGGAAGGTCCTCAGTTCATTGGTTAGAATGCTCCCATTAGTATAAATTCATAGTCCAGAGGGTGGAGCATGATAGAGGCAAAATGGAGGAGTTTCCAGGGCCTTTTATAACTTTTACCATTTGGAGAGAATCCCATTGTTCTTACTGTGGAAAAGTAAAGTAACAAGATGGTGGTTGGAGTCTCATGGGCAAGTCACATGTCCATGCATTTCACCTAGTCACGCCAGGAAATTCTATTAAGTGTAATACACATCTCCCATGGTTCATTGTCAGTTAAATGTTATTGTGTTGGGCCACTCAATTTGAATAGTCCCTCCAAGATGTGCTGGCTAAATACCTTGTGGGCGTTACCCCAGGAGCAAACATTTGAAATCCAGATAGAGAGCCAATACTTATAACTTCAAATACAAAAATGATACATGCGCATACAAATAGCATAATCATAACCAGCAAATCATAACCTTTTCATAGACATCTTGCATGCCACATTTGTACAAGATTTGTTGCAACGGTTGAACAACGGTTGCAACAGTGATCTATATGGTCATATTTTAATCAGAAAACAGCACAATGATAAATATATACCCAGTTTTAGGGGGTTTCATATTTTTGTTGAAGCAATATACAGGGTAAATTTCAGGTGTGCAGATCTTAGTATGAACTCCGAAACACATTTTGAATCGTATAGTTCAGCTATTCATCTTTTAAATGAAATGTGTAATCACTCTCAATATGTTTCTATTTTTTTAATATAATAGGTTCCCTCAAGTGGCCATAACATAATACCACTAATGTCCCATAGATATTAAATTAAGCCTGTGTTATCTAATGGATAATGTTTTTGTTTCATATTTCAAAGGTATTGATATCAAATCTTGTAAACTTTGTACTTTTATTAAAATTTCCACTGTTTTTTCAATAGTGTTATTCATTCACTTGCTGAGCTATATATATCTATACAAGTATATAGATCTAGAGATGTAGATCGCTATATGTGTATGTGACTCTCTCTGTCCTGTGCCAAAGTATTTCACATGATAGAAAAAAATAGTTACAAAATGAACCATTCAGCTATCAAGTGTGGTCAAATATGTAATATTACTGACTTGTGTGGATTTGGATCAGGGACATATTGGGTTCACTAAATCTATAAAAAGAACCACATTTTAATTGGGAAGACCTTTGTGACTCTCAAGATACCTAAAACACAGGGTTAACTTAGAACATGCTCCTGCTCCTCTTGAAATCAGTGGGAAAGACCTAGTTAAGTGCCTAAATACTTTGAGGATGAGGGCCAAAATACAATTGACTTCAGTAGAAACATAATTATACCTTCAGCCTTGATTTAAGAAAACACTTAAGCAAGTGTTTAATAGTGGGATTTTCAAAAGCACCTGGGTGCCTAACTCTGAAATCAATGGACATTAGATACCTATCTACATCTCTAGGCAGCTAAATAACATTGAAAACCTGGACCTAAGTGCTTTGCTGCATAGGATTAAATTTAATCACATGCTTAATGTTAAGCACTTTCAAAAGTGGTTAGTGATTTGGAGTGCCTGAAATTTGGGATGCCCAACTTGAAACACCTTAAAAGGTCCTGATTTTCAGAAAGTTCTCTCCACCTGCCCTCTGACAATCAGGGCCCTTTAAAGAGTCTAATTTCAGAGATACCAAAAACTGGGCTACCCCAACTCACTAGTCTCTTTTGAAAATCCTGGCCCATCCTGATTTATAGATTCAAAGGCCAGAAGGGGCCATTCAAGCACATATTTAATTTTAAGCAAGTGTAGTCCCATGGGACTATTCTCACGCTTAAAATGAAACATGAACTTAAGTGTTACATAGCTGTAAGTGGCAAACAATATGTGATAACCATGAAACAATGTATTTTCTCATATTTATTGCTATAAGTATTAGACCATTACATTTTGTTACGTGAAGCATTAACAGATGTTTTATCCTATGGCACTGGGGAATGTGATGTGGTGTTCACCCCACACCAGCCCTGAAAGGGTTCAGATGATCCAGAAAGGACCAATTAAGCTTCTCAGTTGCACCTGACACGAGGCCCAGAGGTTTATAAATACTAATTGCTGATGAAGCCCAGCTGGGAAAGGATTATAAGAAGGTGAAGTTTGTAGTAGCAGGGGCTGCAGAGAGAGAGAGAGAGAGAGTCTGCAGTCACTCTCTGGAAGCAGAGTGGAGAGAAGGAGGAAACCTGGATGGGTGGGGAGAATAAGCCCTCAGATCCTAGCCAAGGAAGGAGAGGAACTGGGGGAAGCCAGAGAAGCCCAGGGGAAACAGCAGCAAGCAGCGGGACTGCGTAGACCTTGACTGCTGGTTATAGTGTCCCTGGACTGGAACCCCGCATAGAAAGGGAGCTTCCGTTCCCTTACCAGACACTGGAAAGTGGCACAGAAGTGTCAGAGGTCAGGACAGCTGGCCTGGCAAGACTTTGATACCCCAGAAGAGGGGACTACATAGTGACCTAGCCAGAGGACTGAGTCGTAGAGACAGAACATTGTGAACCATGGGAATGGAGACCACAGCAGTGATGGAGTGGCCATTAACTGGGGCACCATATGGTAGAAAGCTGCTATGTATTATTATTTATTTAGCATGTGCATAGTCGTCTAGCCAAGTGATGACATCTTCTGTGGTGTGATGCAGTTTTAAACCACCACTGAATCTAGTCAGCAGGTATTCGTCAACAATGTGCGTCATCATCTGTGTTGTTCTGCAGATGCACAAAGGGCTGTCACGAAGGCCCCAGCAATATTGGTTGGCTGCACAGAGACCTTGCCCGGTCCGGAACCTGTGAAAACCAGATGGGCAAATTGTGGGGTCAGCAACGAGGGACTGATTGGGGATTATAACAGATATCCATTCCTCTTGCTAGAGTATTTCCTCCCTAGCATCCTGGTGTGGCTGATGAGACCATGATGGGCAATGTGAGAGCAAACATGCAGCTCGTAATTTATAAAGATCATTGTGCAGCAGCAGGCTTGAGTTGGTGCATACTTTCTCCAGTGATGATGATGGGTGATCTCTTGTTACTGAGTATGATCATCTTCCATGGGAGTTATGGGTCCTCAGGTGGCTAATAAGGCCTATCCTTGAACCACAAATTTTATTCCAATGAGGGCAGATGTTTCAGGCTCGGCAGGAGGCTGTTGGCACAGTTTCTCCTTCCTCCTGTGCCTCTTATCCTCTTTGGCTTGTCGGCGAGCAAGTTAAAAATGCAGGGGACCATCACGTAGGACTTCACTCCATTTTACACGGTCCGGGGCAAGTGTCTCCCAGGTATCAATGTCAATATTATATTTTTTTAGGTTGTTCTTCAGCAAGTCCTTATAAAGCTTCCATTGTCCACCCACGTTACGGTACCCTTCTTTTAACTGAGAGAACAGGACCTGTTTTGGGAGGTGATGGTCTGGCATCCAGACAACGTGGCCAGTCCAATGGAATTGCTGATGGATGATCATTGCCTCAATACTGGTGGCCTTTGACTCTTCCAGAACACTAATATTGGTGCACCTGTCTTCACATTTGATCTTCAGAATCTTACAAAAGCAGCGTTGATGGTGCCTCTCAAGGACTTTCAAGTGATGTTTATAGGTTGTCCAAGCTTTGGACCCATACAACAGTGTTGGGAGAATAACGGCTTGATAAACAAGAAGCTTGGTGTCTGTTCGAATGTTGTGATCTTCAAAGACCCTGTGCCGCAAACAAGAAAAAGCTACACTGGCACAGCTCAGACAATGCTGAATTTCTTCATCAATATCTGCCTTGGATGAAAAATGACTTCCAAGGTAGAGGAAATGATCAACATTCTCCTGTGTCACTCCATTGATTTTGATAGATGGGGAATGTAATACCTCATTTGGAGAGGGCTGATAGAGCACTTTAGTCTTCTTGATATTAAGAGTGAGACCAAGACATGTGTAAGCATCGCAAATACATTCAAGATAGTTTGAAGATCTTTCTCAGAGTGGGCAAAGATTGCGTTGTCATCAGCATACCGAAGTTCCACAATAGATGTTGTGGAAATCTTACTCTTGGCTTTCAGCCTTCAAAGCCTGAAAAGCTTTCCATCCATTCTGTAAGTGCTTTCAATGCCAGCTGTAAACTTTCCAGCAATTAGGTAAAGAATGACAGCAAAAAAACCACAAACATGGTTGGAGCGATGATACAGCCCTGTTTGACTCCTGTTTGTACTTTGAAAGGTTCACTCTGGGAGCCAGTGCTGCTCAGAACAGTTGCTTTCATGTTATCATGAAGCAATTTTAGGTCATTGATGTATTTATCAGGACATCCAGTGTTAGAAAGTACAGTCCAGAGGGCATGATGATTCATTGAGTCAAAGGCTTTAGTTAGATCAATAAAAGCTATGCACAGTGGTCAGTTTTGCTCCCGACACTTTTCTTGCAGCTGCCATGCTGTGAAGATCATATCCTCAGTTCCACGACGTGGTTGGAAACCACTCTGTGACTCTGGTAAAATTTCTTCTGATTGGGGCAGAAGGAGGGTTGCAAGGATCTGCGCCAGAACTTTGCCTGCAGTGGCTAGGAGGTAGATACCATGATAATTTCTACAATTCACTTTATCCCCTTTTTTGAACAGGGTGACAATCAAGGCATAACTCATTTCACTGGGTATCTCCTCCTTTATCCAGATTTTAAAGATAAACAGGTAAAGCTGCCGAATTAGCTTTGGTCCACTGTTTTTGAAGATTTCAGTGGGGATCCCATCTAGACCTGCTGCCTTATTCTTCATCTGCATGGTGGCATTGGGAGGGTCTCTGAGCTCGTCCCTAAATGGTCGTTGAGGGATTTGCTCAACGACTTCATCTACAACCATAGAATTATGGTTAAGGAGATCTTCAAAATGTTCTTTCCAGTGAGAATTGATGGCTTTGTTGTCCTTCAGAAGTGTGGTTCCATTCTTAGAGCGAAGAGGATTCATACCATGACAAATTGGCCCATAAACAGCCTTGGTGGCACTAAAGAAACCACATGTATTGTGGATGTCCACGAGATGTTGGAGTTTTTGCACTTTCTCAGTCCACCATTTGTTCTTAAGTTCTCTGGTTTTAAGCTGTACTTCCGCCCTTGCCTTGGCATGGGCTTCTCTCTTTATATCACAAGGTGAGGTTCTAGACAAAGTGTGATCCAAGAAGTCCTTAACAGCAAAGCAAATGGAGGATAACTGCACAATGGAGGTGAAACTGTTGTGTAATGTTACAACCACTATGAAGGCTGCAGTAAATAGAGGATTTCCACTTGCCATCGTGTCCATGCCATTGGTTTCAAGTCCTCTATCTGTGATGAGTAGTGTGGTGACTGTTGTGCACCAGTCTCCCTACTTTAAAAGAAGTCCTGCACAGGCATCTTCCAGTTTTGGGGAAAATAACATTTGCACAAGTCAAAAGTCCGGTGGTGATCGGTGAGTGGTGACAGGAACAGGACAGTGAAATCCAGAAGTTCCTAGTTACAGACCGACACACAGGCGGTGGGTGTGTGATACAGTCATCTTGCTCGAGGATTGAGGTGGGTCAAGAATCTCGTCAGCTGCAACCATGATTGAGAAGTCCTTTTTAGGATCCACTCTGCTCAGCCCACATGGGGAGAGGGTTAGAAAAGGTACCCTAAAAATAGTCTTACCTCTGTTTCTCCTGGCTGGATAGCTGCATCCAGTAAGATCACCATCTCAGTGATCGAAAATGTAAGAAACTTTTCAACTTTGGAACTTGGAATATACGTACCTCAATGGACAACTCAAACAGTGACCAACCAGAGTGATGTACAGCCATTATTGCTTGTGTACTGAGTCAGTTTAATATAGGTATTGCTGCTTTGTCCGAAACTATAAGAGCAGATGAAGGACGGGTGAGGGAGGAGAAAGGAGGATGCACCTACATCTGGAAGGGAAAATCTATAGATGAACGCTGATTGCATGGAGTGGGCTTTGGTATAAAGAACGAGCTCATAAGGTGCCTCTCTGAGGTACCATTTGGCATCAATGAGCAGTTTATGACACTCTGACTGAGGCTCACCAAAAATCAACAGGCAACTATTGTGAGTGCCTATGCACCAACAGTGGACGCCAATGATAATGTAAAGAAAGTTTTTTATTCTCAGTTTTGGAAACCATTTTATTGGCGATCCCTACAGCAGACAAGATCATTATCCTGGGGGATTTCAATGCACGTGTTGGACGAGACTCAGACCTGTGGAAAGGAAAAATTGGGAAAGAAGGAATTAACAAAAGTAATTCAAATGGAATTCTGCTCCTGACCAAGTGTGCTGAACATGAACTTCTTATTACGAACACCCTTTTCCGACAAAAGGAAAAGTTAAAAACCATCTTGGAGACGCCCACGGTCAAAGCACTGGCATCTCCTCGACTACATCATAGTTTGTACCCGAGATTGTAGTGATGTACTTCTCACAAGAGCAGTGACAAGTGCTGATGACTGTTGGACTGATCGTCACCTTATTTGAGCCACAATGGAAATTAAGATCACTCCCAAATGGAGGCTGCAAAAGAAGCAGGTCAGACGCAAACTGAAGGTTCAAGATTTGAAAAACCCTATTAAGCGTGACCTCTTCCAAGCAGTCTTAGAAGAAAAGCTCCCATCAGAGTTTCCAGAAGAAACTGAGGAACATTGGAGCCAATTGAAAGCAGTAATCATCAATGCCTGTGAGGAAACCATAGGCTACCACACCAGAAAACATCAGGACTGGTTTGATGAGAATGATGCTGAAATTGAGCAACTCATTTTCTCCAGTAAAACCTCTCATCTGCTATGAGGATGAGCGATATTGCTCAGAACTGGAAGCCATGGGAATGGAGTCAGATGCAGGGTGCCGGAGATGATATTCATGGCAGCATGTAATTGTGTGTCCACCAGTTTGCTGTGTGATGACCGACTCCAAACTGGTGCACAGTACTCTGTCACCAAATAAGATGTGGCAAGAGCTGATGTCTGCAAAGTTGGAGCATAAGCACCCCACGATGGACCTGCCAGTTTGCTAAGAAGATTGTTGATCGTCTTAACTTCTTCGGGTGGGCATGCTATGCCACACCTGAACAAGGGAAGGTGCTTTTGCAGTGAGTGAACACCATTACGGGGGGAGGAACAAAAGTTGAACAAACTGGATTCCAAGTTCAGCCTCACTCCTTTGCCTTCTGATGTCTTGCAACATAAAGAGGCTTAATTATGCACAGAATACTTTGAACTTCCTGCTTTTTAGAAGAGCAGTAGTCAAATGGAATGTTTACACTGGCAGGGTGGAACCCTCCCCTGTAAGCGAAATCAAAACTATAGGTGGGTTTCATTTCAACCCTGGTCACTTTCTGCCCCTCTTTTTGAAGTCTAGAGAAAAATATTGTGTGTCTGTTTTAGGTATTTATATATAGCTTTTTACTGAAGCGTCTTTCTCTACTTTCTAAGTAAGTCTCACCACAGGAAATCTGGTCCACTGATAAACTCAAAGATTTGGAATAAATTAATAAGATACTATTTATTTTTCAAAACTCAAACTGCAGTATCCTAAATCAAAATGTGTTTTTCCAAATATTTCCATATTTGATCACTTAAAATAGTTTCCAAAACTTCCTCCATAACAAAAAAAATTAATTGGTTTATGGTTTACTAGTCTGTCTCTACAGCGGGTTTGACCTAGCATTTTCATAAATACTTTTGAGCTCTGAATTGAGAAAGACTACAAATATATCCAGAAGCTTCTTCAGTTTGAATGCTTTTCTATAGGAATCTGAGATGCAGATTTTTAACGTCTTGTCTCTTGAAGAGCCATTTTGAAAATGATTGACAACACCTGATATTTGCCATACTCTTTCACCATAAATCTGAATTCAAATCTCACATTTCTCTAATAAAGACTTACAAATATTTTATGTACAAATTTGTTTCTAAGATGGCAGGGTGCTTTCATGGAACAGTTGTCCACTGCATCTGTGCATCCTTTTATTGCTAGCTGAGACTTTCAGAGTTATTCTGTCACTCGCCTGAGTTTATTTAGCCTATAACTTATGCATCCCCCCTTCTTCAGGATATGAATGTTGTTCGTCCCTGGTAGCACGCCTGACATATTTGTGTGGCTGGTATTCATGAACTTAGCACTAGTGGGGAAACAGATGTCTGCGTTAATCCTTCCTACCTCTGCTGAGACAGTCTGACTTTTCTAGTACATTCAGTCAGCACCTCTGGCAGCAAAGCCTCCAGAGAGCATTTTGAGCTGCTGATTTAGAGTCCTGGAAAAAGCTCAGGCTGATGACTGGCAGTAAATAGATAAGTACTGCAAAGTAAAGAAGGCTTCAAAATTGCTACATCCTGGAAGTGAGAATAATAATGCTTAGCCCTGATAGGGCCCCCACTTGCAAGGCTCTGAGCATCTGCTCTGATGTGCTGAGCACCCTTAACGATAATGGGAGTGGAGAGCATGCAGCATCTTGCAGGGAGGCACTCAGCACCTTGTTGCACCAGGTCCATGTGTTGCTATACAGTCACTGACTCCTTAATACTCACAATGGCCCTGTGACTTACAGAAGTATTATCTCTCTTTTACACATGGAAAACAGAAGCCAGGAGAGTAGTAGTTTGTGCAAGTCGCAGTGCAAATCAGTGACAGCCTGGTTTAGAATATTGTGTTCTTGGTTCCAGACCCAGATCCTCAAGGGTATTTTGGCACCTAACTGTAATTGATGGCAATGGGAAATAGGTGCCTAAACAACTTTGAGGATCTGGTCCCCATTCCTGCAATCAGACTACTAGACCATGCTTCTGAATGGATATAATTGAACTGGTTAGATATTAAGGAAAAATTCCCTAACTGTGAGGGTAGTTAAGCTCTGGAACAAACTTCCAAGGGAATCCCCATCAAAGGATGTTTTAAAGAATAGGTTGGACAAATAGCTGTCAGGGATGGTGTAGGGTCCTTTGGTCCTGTATCAGCACAGGGGGTGGAATTGATCACCTTTCCAGATTCCTTCCAGCCTTATATTTCTCTGATTCTATAAACTGGCCTGTGACTGCAGCTCCTAATACTAGAACCTGGGGATTTGCCTTCCTTATGAAATATACATTAGCACCCTTCTGTTATCACTTTTGCATGTGCACTGAAGACCTTGATCTACCAAAGAGTTTTAGAGCGTGCATAGCTTTAAGAATGTGAGTAGTCCCATCCAGGGCCCTAAGTGTTTTGCTGGATCAGGACCTAAGTTACTTTATTGTTATAATAAGAGAATCATTACCAGAGTGCTAGCAGCCCCAGTCATGGACCAGTACTCCATTGTGCTAGGCAATGTACAAACTGAACAAACCTGCAATTTAAAAATTAAGAACTAGACCGAGACCACCAAATCCTTTTATAAAGGCTATCAAATAACTATAAAAGGGTAATGACTTCAACCACTACCAACCTAATGTGGTAACTGTAACAGGGCGGTCTGCCCCTTTTAAGGACTGGAGTTCTGGTCCGGCAATCCCTGTTCATTAGTCAGATGCAGCTGAGAAAGGGACAGTGTTCCTTAGAGAGAGCTTTCATGGGAAGAGCACAGGGAGTCCTACGGGGAGGAGGGATACAGAGTGAATCTGCTCAGAAAAAGTGCCTCTGGAAAGAAAGCCCTGGGAGTCAGTGCTCAGTGAAAAAGTGAAGTGGGAGCGGGTGAGGGGCAGGGAGTATCCAGAAGGGTGCCTGAAATTACACTTGCTTATGTTTCGTAAGGACATGGTGAGATAGACCATTGCTGAAAGTCAACTTGGACAAGGAGCCTTGAGGGTGGCAGAAGATAATCATAGAGTTTCAGATCAGAAGGGACTAGTAGATCATGTAGTCTGACTCCTATATATCACAGGCCACCACCACTCACAGCGACTTCTGGTTATGACTTCCAATCTGACAGTGGGAAGCTAGACTAGGACTCTGAGGGCTTTGCCTTTGAGTGGGAAGACATTTTTATCTCAATCAATGAGCCCTAACGGAGGGTGTTACTCCAATGAGGAGTTTGCAAAGTCCCTGGTCAAGAGCCTGAGGTGGGGGAAACTGAAGCAGAGTGCTACAACAGCAAGTCTTGTTAGAAGGGGAGGGTACAAGATGGAGTAACATGAGCTGGCTTGCAAGTATCAGTCTCCCATTCCAGACCTTCTCTGAGAGGGTGGGCGATCAAGTAGAGCAGGATCCCAGGAACTCTTGAGTTCTTATCCCAGTGCTGACACTGACTGCCTTTGTGGCTTTGGGCACATAACATAATTAAAAAGTAGATTCTTTTAACTGGGCTAAACTACATTTTTAATGAAATGATTTGACTTGAAGTATGAAATGATTGTTTAAAACATTTATAGAGGTTCACCAAGTGAATCTTATCTCAATTTCATATTTGAATACCCAGGGCCAAATCCTAAGTGCAACTACCCCAGCTGAGGATCTGACCCACCGTAGCATAGTCATGGAAGAAGGGATAATTCAAAGAAGGTACCTCAGACCTGAAAATTATTGAAATGCAGAAAATCATTTCTCTCACCTCCTTCCCTTGCATTTAATTGCCTTAAAGTGGCTCTTCAAAGGTTTGCTTCTCTAGGTGACCTGAGCTTTGCAGGCTGCTTCAGGGCAGAAGGAAGAAGAGATAAGATGATGGATGGAAAGAACAGAGGAGAGATAAGGGAGGAGAGGGTCAAAGAAAAATGTGGACCCTTTTGAATTATGGAGCTATAATTCCATCTCATGGTCTCAATGAATAAACAAACTACTTGAGCTTTTCCCTTGTGGTTTTATAAAATCACTCATTACAACCCCTACATAGGACTACAGCCCCAACATTCACAGCTGTTTGCCACTACTTCTGTATATTTTCTCACGCTTTAAAATTGTAGACATTCTAACTACAAAACTATAGCAACTGTGCCTCATCATCAACATTCAATTCATCCCACATCCCATGAAATTCTGACTTTTTGAAATCTGTGCTTTTTTGGGATGTTTGTCCTACTTTGAGGATTATGTCAAATCTAATGATAATTAGGATAATTTAAGCTTCAAGGTTCATTAACATTTGCTTTAGCAAAACTGGCTGAATCCCAAGGATTGAATCCAGAATATTTTTTTTAATATTGCCATTTATTCAGCAAACCATTTGATGCAAAAAGATAGGGTTAGGTATTGTACCTTAGGTAAGGTTATACCCCACAACACACTCAACCATTCTCTGTGAACATGGGTTAGATCAACCAACTGTAGGTCATTGTTTTTCTTCTCTCCGGTTCTTCACATTTCCCTCTCTACATCTTTCCCATATATGCTTGACCTAGTCCAGTCTCTGCAAGAAGCTGTATTGCTTTACCAATTGCAATTAAATGAACTACACAATTTTTATATAGTAGCTCAACTAAGGAACAACTAAAAGGGGGAATGTCAATCTACCAGTGTTTGATGAGCATAATCACGGGGAAAGCAGGAGGATTTTCTGATTTGGACCAAGAGGTTAGAAATAATGGGATTAATTGTTTTTTAAATGACCATTTATCAACACAATCTATTAGACTGGGCTTCAACAACACTGCATACAAGGGAAGATGTCAGACCATTGCTTGAGACAGTGACAATATAGACTGGACCAACCACTGGAAGATAGGGGATAATCCTACACTGGTTGGAGAATGAATTAGTGCCACACGGGTAGGTCTTTTCCACCTCTAATCTTTATGATTCCTGGATTCAGCAGAACCCTCCACTTGCTGAAGTTCCACAAATTCTCTGATGCAGTGCTGAGCAGGTCCACCATTCTGTTGGGTCAAACGCTGTCTTGAAAGTTGTAGACACTAGAATTCCCTGAACACATGCGGTATCAGATACCCTGTTTTGGCAAAGCACATGTTTCACTTGAAGTGCTCTTATGAGCTGACTGTCCAGTGACAGCCTTGGAACACAATCACGTGGATAAGTACTTTTGCTGAATCAGAGACAAAATGAGTTGCGTATCTAACCATAGGAAGCCTTAAAGCATGCAAGAACAGGACATGTCAACCTGTCTAACAAAGACAGCTAAACAAACAGACACCAACATTCTGTGGAGACGAGACGCTATCAGCAAAGCTAATAAAAAAGATCTGTAACTACCAAATCAGACCATGGGTACTGATTAGGAGGCTGCTTAATAAGAGTCTTGCTCAGTTTGCGTCACATTACAATTCAAATCATTGTTCAGCCCCATTCTCATTTTATCTGATCCATTTCATCCATTCTCACTTCAAACTCCCTGGTGTAGAAGTGAGTAGGCAAATGTCATTTCTTTCTTCAGGCACAATATTCTATTCCCTAGAATGTCATACAAGTGACCATCTCCATTAAGTAAAATCCACATTCCTGGTTTATACTGTAATAAAGGTCTTGATTAAGCCTTGTGTATTACTCCAATTACACTATATTTCTATTTGAGCACACAGATTTGCCCTGTTTGTTTTCTGTTGGTGTTCTTTTTGCACCGTTAATGAGAAAAAAAGGGGGGAGACAATAAACCCCCTAACATGGATATTTGTTTTATCTCCTATTCTCCACTCTTCAACTTGGTATTCTCCTAGTCTTTTCTTGTTCAACACTGATTGCTGCACTTAAAGGCAGAAGCAGACTTTCTGTTGACCTCTTTGTATCCCTCATGGTAGCTCCTTCAGCAAGAACGATTAACCATAAAATGGAACCATCTCCCACTTTCACCTCTTGAGGGGGAGGCAGATATGAAAAACAGAGGAGTTTTGCTCAGAACACTGTGGTTACAGTCATTACAATATTTTTTATTGGGATAAAGAAAAGAAAAGGAACATGAGTGCAAGACTCAAAAACATTAGTTCCATTCCACAAAGCACAACGGACAGATCAGCGTCGGAAACAAACCACAGCATGGAGTTATATGTAGACAGAAAACAAGATTAAGGTAATATTAATATGGAGGCTTTGCACTTGTCATTTTGGAGATATGTCAATGTTAGGGTTAACAATGGCTTTTATAGTTGGTTGTTTGTCAGTCCCCTGTACATCTATCTGGTCTGTCGAGTTTACAAGTGGATGAGATCTTTTTTTTTTTTTAATTAAAAAGAATAGAACAGGTACAACTTGGGTAATGACCTTGCATTTATCCTGCCAACGTGCTTTGATTCTTAGCTGAAGGTTAGAGGACAGTTCTGCCTCCATACAAGGGAAGATGTCTTTTGGGATTTGGTCCATGTCTGCTAGGAAGTGGACTGAACCTGAGTTAATGTGACTCACACTGGAAGCTTGCTAGATAGTTCTAGAACATACTTATGTATGGGACACACTGCTAATGCGATTGTTTGGAGTACAGTCTAGATGATTTGTGTGGAGAACATGGGAAACTTCTGTATTTTTATGAAAAATATGTGATTCTGTTTTCCCCACTGACTCTATTTTTACCTCCTGAGTTTCAAAAGATTATTTTTTTTTCCTGTGATAGGGGAATAAGAGATGGTTTTTCCACACAGCAGGCATGTCTGGGTTGGTATGAATGAACTGTCAGCATAAGAATGGAGCTGACTTCGAGACAAAATGGAAACCAATGACCAGAGTATAAACTTTTACTGTCTTTTAGACCAAGAGGACTTCTCCCCACTCCCCACCTACCTGAGCCCAGGAGCTGGAAGGCAGCTCACATGAATTCAGTGTGACTGGAGCTTGAAACAAAGTCTATAAGTGAACAGACAGTAAAAAGATTTCTGCTGCCCAGTATTGTGGGAGATTGGATCCCTGGATATTTGGATTGGACTGGCAGCATAGACATTTAGGTAAGATTTGCATTTCCATGCTAATCTAAGGACCCTAGAATACTGTATTCCAGCTGCCTAATATATGCTATCTTGAAAAGGCTGTCCTGTGACACTGCAAACATCTGTTCCTTGGATAGCTCCCAATAGGGTTAAGTATCCGACAGGGATTTGTGTTAATTTAGAGTAGGTGAGAGACAGATGCTGAAGCCAGAGACCCAGTTTTTGGGTTATCCTTGTAAAAAGTGGGCCCAGGTCCCAGAAATAAGAAAGGGATTCTCTCAGAGTCGCTGTATAAAGGTCAGAGGCATAGTACACCCAGTGGAACCATGACCATTACAAATGCTCATAAAAACACACACACAGAAACAGATCTATAAAGTACAGCTGGTTAGAAAAAGTAGGGTGCAAAAAAATGCAGAAATGTGGCATTGGTTTGGGGGAGGGAAGTGTTTGTTGTTTGCCATTTGCAAAATTCCAGCCAGCTCTGGTGTGCTGCAGTTCCCTCCTCATTCCTTGGGCCCTCTTTCTGCAATGACTTGCACACGTGCTTAAATTTAACACACTGAACACTCCCATTTACAGTTGTGTAAATAATTAATTTTTCAGTTTGGTGGCTGAACCAGATGTTCTGAAATAATATTCAGTTAATTGAAACTGAAACAATTTTTTGTTGGTTTGTTTTCTCAACTAAATGAAAAATGGGCGGGGGAATCATTTCTGGTCTAACATTTTATTTGACCCAAAAGATTTTGTTGTTGTTTCGCTGTTTTTTTGGGAGGTGGAGATACCTTTTTTTAAAAAAATAAACAAATTAACTAAATTTCAAACCACGTCATTTTGATACAAAAAGGCAAAATGTTTTGTTTAGAAAATGGCAAAGCAAATCATTTTGACTTTTTGAAAACATTTTTTCCCTCATTTTTTATTGGGCTGAAACTATTTGCCATACATGATCCAAATCTGCAAATAGTTTTGGTCATCCTCTTTATCCACCTCTACTCCCATTGACAGAAATGGAACTGCTCACAGTGTGCAGTTAAACTTATGCTTCTGTCCTTCAGGCACAGGTGTTCACACACCTATCCCTGTGAGGTATTCCACATAGGCTATCAAACAACAATCAGCTAGTAACAATTCTTTTATATTTACCAACCTAGATATATGTCTCAATGTGCTCAGATACTATTATTTAAGGTTAGAAGATACACAAAAACCGAAGTAGGTCAATACATCAAATTGCACTTGATTAGAATGGATATCAATCACTTTAGACTCACATTTACTTCTGTGATTCATAGAACTGTATTCTCTCTTTTTATCATTACAGATTATTAACATATAAAACTGTATCATAAATCTGAGATTATAGAAAATTCTACATGTGCAGCAGAAATCAAGGAGGGCTACATTATTTCAAATTGTCTCCTCTCTTATTTTATTATAGTCCTTATCATAGTGGGTCAAGTATTTGCTCCTCCTGCAGGTGGAAAGCTACAAATGCTGGTTTGGTTTTAAATTAGTGGCACAGATGTGAAAGACTTCTATTGCCCATCCTTAATCTACTCCCTCAGCTAGGATATTCTCCTCCTCTCCACCTCCAGAAAAAACGGAAGAATATAGTTATTATATACACTGCCAGAGAATGGTTAATAGATTAATGGAGTTCAAGGCCAGAAGAGACCATTAGATCCTCTAGTCTGACCTTTTGCATAAGGCAGGCCATAACATTTCATCCAGTTACTCCTGTGCTCAGCTCAGTAACTTGCATATTACTAGAGCATATCTTCCAGCAAGGCATCCTGTCTTGATCTGAAGACTTAAAGAGATGGAGAATCCATCACTTCCCCTGCTACTTTGTGATGGCTAATCACACTCAATGGTAAACAAAATGTGTGTCTTATTTCTATTTTGACTGTGTCTGGCTTTAACTTCCTGAACGGTGATGCTGACCAGTTCATTAATACACATTCAGTAATTCATCTATTCAGATTGTTTGGATGTAGTTGCTTCTCTTTGCTTCCCAGTTTATTACCTGACCTGATTATTGACTACATATTGTTTCTGGGTCACATTTTAAAATTTGTGGTTTGTTTTTCCCTTTCCGACTTAAGTTTGTTGGTAGGATTTTCAAAAGTTTCTAGATTTAGGAGTACAAGTTCTACTGATTTTTTTCAAGAGGACTTATGTGCCTAAATCAGCAAGGCACATTTGAAAATCTCACCTTATACCATTTTATTTACTTATCATTGTTTTGGTGTGTTGTATTTCTTGTGTTTCCTTTATATTTCTGGTGGGTGGGAATAAAAAGACAGGAAGGGACATTGCCATTTCATGATCAAAAATATGTTTTTGCTGCTTTAAGGATATCTGTAGCAAAATTTATCAAAATCTTTCCAAAGTAACCAGTGTATGTTACTATGTGTCCATTACAGTTATAGATTTGTGTCTGTCCAGTATTTTTGGTTCATCAAAATGTATTGGTTACACGTGTAATTTGTTACTCTGAAAAACAAATACATCATTCCTTAGAAAATGGATTGAGCCAAATTAATTGTACTGAAACCAATGGAGTTACATTAGGTATTAATGTTGTCTACCATGTTCCAGTTAAATAACTGAATGACAGTTTTCTTTTTTCTTTTAGTAAAGATATGAGTTTGACCTGAAAAAAACAATGAATATACTTGATGCAGAGTGCAATACTGTCAATCCCATATAAGTATTAATCCAGAGAACACAATACCAAAAGTTAGTGTGTGTTGGGGAAGAGAGTGAGATCAGGGAATTACCAAGAAAGATGGGGGCAGGGAGTGGGAAACATTCAAGAGAGGGAAAAATGAAGAAAGCTAGATCTGAAAATAATAAAATATCCGTGAGAACTAGTAGAATAGTAAGGTGCTGATTTATAAATACTAAGGTGCTGATTTATTATTTTTTTTCATGAGAAGTGCTGAGTTTGATTCAGCATTCAGGAGTATTCGGTCAACTAATAGTTATTTGTAAAACTGCTTGCAAATCATGAAAAATGCATGCACTTTAGCACTAATGAATATTGGGGGGGGGAAACGTACTGGAATTATGATGTTTGTTGTTTGCTATTTTCCTTTGTAGAATGTTTCCATAGTCCAGTCAGGGAGCAGTCAATGTCAATGTCCTGATAGTGGACATCATAACTGCGTGACTCAAAATTGCCTCCTTGACTGATCTGGAGTTCAAGGAGAGCAAAAAGGGGCAAGCAGCAGAGTGAAACCAACCACAGAAGTGAAATAACATTCCCCTGCACCTCAGTGCAGCAAATGCTGTGGAGATCCACGCCCTCGCCCCTCCACCACCACCACCCTGCTCCCTAGGGTCAGGGTGTGAAAGACCTCCGCCTTCAAAGTTGTGTTTTTGATTTTCTTAACACACAGTCAGTAGACTGGTTGTGACTCATCCTTTGCCACCTCCTAGGGAGCCCAAAGGCTGTAGACACATGGTTTCAGCATGTGGAAGGCAAACTTAGGAATGGGGAGTAGTGGCGTGAGACCGACCAGGAGCTGACTACAATGTGCTGTATTTCCATCCTGCTTTGTCCCAGAGTCATACCAGATAGACCTTGCTTGTCCCTGTTTTCAAAAGTGCTTTACTGAACAGGGTTGGACTTAAGCACATACTTAAGTGCTTTGCTGAACTTGGGCCTCACGTCTCATTTTGGTTTATTGTATTTCCCTAATTTTCTCATGATTTTGCATGTTTGCTTTTCAAGTTTGTAGTTGTAACATATATATCAACACGAGGGTGTGCAAGGCACACACATTGCAGCTCAGCTCCAGAAACGTTTTGCATTAAGCATTCCTAACATCTGTTCGTTTTTTGTAGTGATCATAAAAACAACAGCATCAGACTTCCGCTAGTCTGCTTAGTACTCCTAAGAGTAAATTCATACTGTGCCATACCAGAGCTTGGAGGAATGCTATCAGTTCACTTTTGCTAATTTTTGCTACAGAAAAGCTGCTGGATGAAATAAATTCACTCTGGATGAGCTGAAAAAGGTGCAGCTGCCTTTGGGACTAGTCTTGCAATAGATGTTAACCCTGTTTTTGAAAACGCCTTTCATAAAAAAAAAAAAATTCCACCATCTAGCCCAGTATCCTGTCTTCCAACAATGGCCAATGCCAGGTGCCCCAGAGGGAATGAACAGAACAGGTAATCATCAAGTGATCTATCCCCTGTTGCCCATTCCCAGCTTCTGGTAAACATGAGTTCTACAAAACAAAGGAGCTGAAACATTCTTCCTATTGGTCTCAGCACAATACTGTGTAAGATAAATGTAAATACTACACAGAACAAAATTTTCTTTCCTCCATTTTATCACTTCACTCCCTAATCATTCTAGATATAAGTGCTGTCAGACCATTATGCAATATTTTCTTTACTGCCAAGTTGCTTCCAATATCTTTTGTTTATAGTCTAATTTACTGATCTCAGGGGAGAGACGAACATTTGTGCCAAGAATGCCTTTAATGGTTGCTGTAATTTTTTCCCGAACATATTTATATGTGGGGAATTTACTAGATCTTTTATATAAGCACCACAAATATTTTTTATAAGTAGGGATGCTGATGTATATGCATTAGCTATGGGCCTGGCTATGTTTTATTACAATTTACCATCAAATAGTTCCTGTAATTATGCTGGTGAAAAATATTTGTATTTTGTAATATTTTAAACCGTTGTGACCACAAAGGAAATAGTTATGCAAAGAAGCAATAGGATACATACATGATAGGAAAAGTGGAATACATTTTGTAGATTTATTTTTTTTAAATAGATGAGACTAGAATGGAGGAAATACAAAAAGTTGTCAAAGGGCCTGCTTTCTTGCTTTGTGTTTGTTACAGGGAACCTCTGTCGCTCCTGGTGAACCTCGCTGCCTGGCCAGTTCAGAGGGTCTCACAGTTACAAGCACACACCCGACCATTTATCTTCCACTAAGGCCTGGTCTACACTACGCGTTTAAACCAGTTTAAGGAGCGTAAAACCGATTTAACGCCTCACCCGTCCACACTAAGAGGCCCTTTCTATCGATATAAAAGGCTCTTTAAACCGGTTTCTGAACTCCTCCCTAACGAGAGGAGTAGCGCTAGTATCGGAATTACCATATCGGATTAGGGTTAGTGTGGCCGCAGATCGACGGTATTGGCCTCCGGGTGGTATCCCACAGTGCACCACTGACCGCTCTGGACAGCAATCTGAACTCGGATGTAGTGGCCAGGTAGACAGGAAAAGCCCCGCGAACTTTAAAATATTTCCTGTTTGCCCAGCGTGGAGTTCCGATCAGCACGGGTGGCGATGCAGTCCGAAATCAAAATAAAAAAAGAGCTCCAGCATGGACCATGCGGATGTGATCGCAGTAAGGGCAGGCAAATCTGTTCTATCAGTGCTCCGTTACAGAAGACGAAATTCAAAATAATTTTTAAAATATCTCCACACAGACGCCATAGCAGGGACTCAGCGCACTGCTGCGTGACAAGCGTAACGGAAAGCCAAAGAATCAAATGGACGCTCATGGAGGGGGGACTGGAGCGGGGACTGGAGGACTCAAGCAATCCCACAGTGCCTGCAGTCTCCGAAAAGCATTTGCATTCTTGGCTGAGCTCCAAATGCTTCTAGGGTCAAACACAGTGTCCGCGGTGGGTCAGGGCATAGCTCGGCAATTTACGCACCCCCCCACCCAGCCCCAGAAGTGAAAGGGAAAACAATCCTCTCTTGACTCTTTTACATGTCACCCTATCTTTACTGAATGCTGCAGATAGACGCGATGCTGCAGCAGTCAACACCAACATCCTCACTCCCCCCCCCGCCATGGGTGGCTGATGGTACAATATGGCTGATATCCATCGTCATCATCAGCCTATTGGCACATGGGGCAGTGCAAAAGGACTGGTAACCATGCCGACTAGCATTCAGTGAGGTCAATCATGGGCGCCTGTATAAAAAGCTCCTGATTTTTCCTGGTAGATGGTGCAGTATGGCTGGTAACCGTCTTCATCATAGCAACAAGGGGCTGAGCTCCATCAGCCCCCGCCCTTCATTTGTAAAGAAAAGATTCAATTGTCCCTGGACTAGCAGCGGGATGCTGGGCTCCTCTCCTCCACACTGCTTAATGTCCTGTCTGGACTATCATAGCAGCTGGAGGCTGCCTTCCACTCATTTCTCACTAACAAGTCACTGTGTCTTATTCCTGCATTCTTTATTACTTCATCACAAAAGTGGCGGGGGACACTGCTACGGTAGCCCAGGAAGGCTGGGGGAAGAACGGAATCAACAGGTGGGGTTGTTGCAGGAGCACCCCCTGTGAATAGCATACAGCTCATAATTTCTGCTGGATCTGACACAGAGCAGCTGTGCTCTCTGGTTCTATGATACAGTGGTTCTCTAGTACACTTGCCCATATTCTAGGCAGGACTGATTCTATTTTTAGATACCAAAAAGGAGGGATTGACTCAGGGAGTCATTCCCAATTTTGGCTTTTGCGCCCCTGGCTGATCTCAGCCAGGGGCACTTATGACAGCAGCAAATGGTGCAGTGCAAAAGGACTGGTAACCATGATCATCTTATTACCAAGTTATGGTATGGTAGATGGTACAGTATGGCTGGTAACCATCTCTGCTGTCATGCAAAAGCAAAAGCATGCTGCTGTGTAGCGCTGCTGAACCGCCTCTGTCAGCGGCATCTAGTACACATACGGTGACAGTCACAAAAGGCAAAACAGGCTCCATGATTGCCATGCTATGGCATCTGCCAGGGCAATCCAGGGAAAAAAGGCATGAAATGCTTGTCTGCCGTTGCTTTCCCAGAGGAAGGAGTGACTGACGACATTTACCCAGAACCACCCGCGACAATGATTTTTGCCCCATCAGGCACTGGGATCTCAACCCAGAAATTCCAAGGGGCGGAGGAGGCTGCGGGAACTATGGGATAGCTATGGAATAGCTACTCACAGTGCAACGCTCCAGAAGTCGACGCTAGCCTCGGACCGTGGATGCACACCACCGATTTAATGTGTTTAGTGTGGCCGCGCGCACTCGATTTTATACAATCTGTTTTGCTAAACCAGTTTATGTAAAATCGGAATAATCCCGTAGTGTAGACGTACCCTAAGATGTGCATTTATTTCCCTCTTACATCACAACAATATGCAGCATGGTCTTATAGCAAGGACAGGCTTCCCTGCAGCCCTCACTCCAGTCCTCACCTCAGACTGACCCTCTGGGCTTCCTTCTGGGCTCCTGTTGAGCTCTCTCATCAGCCCCCTTTCCTTCCTGTTTCCTCTGCTTATATTCTTCCCAATTACCTTGTTAACCCAGTGATTATCACCCAGGTGCTCACAATTCCACACCAGAAAGTGTTTAATCCCCCGCAGCTGGGCAGTGATCGGGGTGCTATTGATAACACCCTGTCACAGTGTTTAAAAAAAATAGTCAAACTTGCACATAGTGGGTGTGAACAACCAATCTGGTCAAAGATTTGTATGTAATACCCTTGTATAGCAAGCCTATGGAGACCCAAGGTTACCTTTCTATCTCCAAGACCCTAATTTCTAAGTGAGAGTAAAGAATGGCACGCATAGGTCCCCATCCTGCAATCTGAGTTTTGTGGGTCAATTCATACAGAAATCAATGGGGCTCCAAACCGGATAGAGGTTAACCCACATGAAGCAGATTGCAATTTATTCATTTTGTACACACAATTACAGCGCTTTGCTTGAGCTACTGCAGTGTCTGCATGTACAAATGCCCAGTTACCTGTGTAACTGGACATACACAGGAGGTGACAACTTGTGTGCACATGCAAAATATGTATTCTGCATTCATGTGTATGATTGGGCAAGCTGGGTCAGTGATAAAACATTACTAATAACTTTGTCCTAAACTTAAACTAAATCTCTTCTGAGGCTTGTAAAAGTTTGTCTTTTTTATTTTTCATAGGTGCTACCACAATATAAATGTTTAATATTTCCCTTCTATTCTTGGTTCCTGCTATGACTGGAAGAAGGGTTGAAATAATTTGAGAAATGCTGTTCTCATCGTATTTCAGGATTAATTTGAGATGGAACTACTAAAAATTATGAAAACCTCATGAATCCATTGAAGACAATTAAAAAAAAAAGCATAAATTCTGGCAAGTCAAGTGTAAAAGCATAATAAGGCAGGACATGAAGAATTTGAAGAGGAACTAGCCAAAGACTCTCACTAACAGCAAAAAATAGTCAGGATGCCAAATCAGTGGGGACAATGGACGATTGAGGTGTTAAAGCAGCACTCAAGGAAGTTAAGACCATTGCAAAGAATTAATTTAGCTTCTCCGCATCAGTCTTTACTGCAGAGGATATGAGGAAGACTCCCACACCTGAGCCATTTTTAGGTGACCAATTTGAGAAACTGTCTCAGACTGATGTGTCAACAGAGGAGTTTTGGAATAAACTGATGAATTAAACAGTAATAAGTCACCAGAACCAGATGATATTCACCCAAGAGTTCTGAAGGAACTGAAATATAAAACTGCAGAAGTACTAACTGTGGTATGTAATCTATCATTTAAATCAGCTAGCTTCTGTACTGGATGACTGAAGGATAGCTAATGTGACACTAATTTTTAAAAAAGGCTCCAGAGGCAATCCTGGCAATTACAGGCAGGTAAGCCTAACTTTAGTACCAGGCAAATTGCTTGAAACTATAAAGAGCAGAATTATGAAATACATGCATGGATATGATTTGTTAAGGAACAGTCAACATGACTTTTGTAAAGGGAAATTGCAGATGAAATTCAGTGTTGATAAATGCAAAGTAATGAACACTGGAAGACATAATCCCATCTATACATACAAAATTATGCAAGCTAAATTAGCTGGTCTCACTTTAAAAAGAGATCTTGGAGTCATGATGGGGGATGGATCACTCAACGACTGCCTGCTCTGTTAATTTCCTTCATTGGCTACTGTCGGAAGACAGGATGCTGGGCTAGATGAACCATTGGTCTGACCCAGTATGGCCGTTCTTATGTTCTTAACAAGTAGTACTTTGGAAATTTGTAACCCAGGTTTGCAGCTTGATATTCACAGAAGCATCCAATCACTGAGGCTCTTATTAGAGATGTGTCTGCATCCCAAAATGTAGATAAGGATACCAACTTCCCCAAAGCTCAGCGTGCTCAGCTTCAGGGTTTGATTCTGGCCCATCATTTATGTTTATCCAAACCAAATTGCAACCTTCAATGATTTGAGATTCAATCATTTCTCACTGGTAGCAGGCCATGTTGTTATCCAAGTATCAGATTCGCTATAATAGACTGTTTCTTTAATATTCTGATTCCTTAGCGTTCTAAGTTCCCTTTCTATTTTGGGGATTGCTTGTTTTATGCTATCCTCCTTGTCTGTGAATAATGTGTGAGAATCAAGGTGATTAGGATAAAATACAAGAGCTGTCTCTTTAATAAAGGGGTGATTCTTGTAACTCTATCTCTTTGAGCAGACTCGCCTGCTATAGGGGAGGGAGTGGGAGAGAGAGAGAGACACAGACACCAAAGATAATAGACCTTAATTGGAAACAAAGTATCATAAGGAGCTGAGCAGACAGTAATTGAGAATCTCAGGTGTCTAATTTGGTTGAACCAATTAATTACCAGGTAAGGCAGCCCTACTAACCCGGTCTTTTGTGACCCCTTTTCTGATATAGGTAACTGGTGTGGAACATAGAAGTCACCCTCTGTGATCTATGAACTGTAACTAATAAAGGGCTAGTGGCACCAACTGGGGGGGCGGGGCGGGTTGGCAGTGAACATGTCCCCAAAGTTTTTAGCACTTGCTCAATTCCATAGGCAGCAGAGCCAGAATGTGTGTGGCCTGACCCCTTTATGCAGTGTTCCCATATTAAGACTGGAAATTGCTCCAGCTGCATGGTCACAATGTTGCTGAAATTTGACCCAGCTTCCCCTCCATCCAGATGGAGGGGCAGCTGGGTCAAATGGTGCTGCAACCTGGTGAACAGGGAGTCTGTTCCTGTATGGCAGTGCACAGGGGAGTCATCCGAGAGCTCGACTCCAGGCAGCACCAGCTCACACACTGTGTGGGTCAGAGGAGGAGGCTCTCTAGCCAAGGCAAACCCAGGGTGCCTGCAGGAGGAGCGAAGGAATGAGTGGGGACCAGAACAGGGTCTTTATTGGGAAGAGGGGTGGCAGGGACTGGAATTGGCCCCTGCAAGAAATATCTGAATTGTCACCACTGCCAGGGTCTTCAGTAATGTCTCCAAGTACTGAGGGGAAGTCTCACAACTGCATCACACTGGAAATATGATGTTCTTCCCATTCAGTAACCCCCCTGACATCCATAGGATTTCAGTTGGTTGAAATGCTACATTTCATTGATGAGGCAATTTCCAATCTCAATCCATCCCCATACAAAAAGGATTTTCAAGTCTACCACCAATGGCACAGATACATTTCTGATAGAATCATAGAATCGTAGGACTGGAAGGGAGCTTGAGAGGTCACCCAGTCTAGTCCCCTGCACTCCTGGCAGGACTAAGTATTATATAGACCATTCCTGTCAGGTGTTTGTCTAACCTGCTCTTAAAAATCTCCAATGATGGAGATTCTACAACTTCCCTGGGCAATTTATTCTAGTGCTTAACCACCCTGACAGGAAGTTCTTCCTAATTTCCAGTTTAAACCACCCTTGTTGTAATTTAATCTCATTGCTATCCTCAGAGGTTAAGGAGACTAGTTTTTCTGCCTCCTCCTTGTAACAACCTTTTATGTACTTGAAAATTGTTATCATGTCCCCTCTCAGTCTTCTCTTCTCCAGACTAAACAAAGCCAATTTTTTTTCAGTCTTCCCTCATAGGTCATGTTTTCTAGACCTTTAATCATTTGTGTTGCTCTTCTCTGGACTTTCTCTATTGTCAAGCATTCTGTATTCTTCTCTACATTACTTAAGATTTGTGGCATGGGATTGATTTTTAGTTTACTTTGTCTCCTGTGAAAAGTCACTATGTATGTGAGGATGGGAATGAGGAAGGTAGGGATCTGAGATGTTGAATATCACAAGCAACCAGGGGCGGCTCTAGCCATTTCGCCGCCCCAAGCACGGCAGCATGCCGCGGGGGGCGCTCTGCCGGTCGCCGGTCCCACAGCTCCAGTGGACCTCCCGCAGACGTGCCTACGGATACTCCACCGAAGCTGCGGGACCAGCGGACACCTCCACAGGCACGCCTGCGGGAGGTCCACCGGAGTTGCCTGCCGCCCTCTCAGCGACTGGCAGAGCGCCCCCCGCTGCATGCCGCCCCAAGCATGCGCTTGGTGTGCTGGGGCCTGGAGCTGCATCTGCAAGCAACTAGAATGTCTGCTGACACTTAAAATAACAGCAGCTATGGTGCAACTTGCTGGTGAAACTGGGAGGGATGGCTCAGACTCAGATGCACATTTCAGGGTGAATTAAGCTAAAATTCTAATTTTAAATGGTGTGGTATGCCACTTATGCCAAGGCCCGAGGCATTGTATTTGTGGGTTTTATTTTAAATTCCAATTGGCTGTTGACTCACCAATGAATGAATGACCCTCTCTGGCATCTCCTGACTGTTGACTTAATTTTATGTCTGAAAAAGTTAAATTTAAGTAAGGCATTCTAAAATCATGGAGCCAGTACTCAACTGGTGTAAATCGATGTAACTCAGCTTGTTTCAGTGGAGCAATGCTGATTTACACTAACTGATCATGTGGCCTTTGCCATCTAATCTGATATTACTAATGACCTTTTAAACTGGCCTAACTGCAGGTAGAGCTTATTTATCTTCCTCTCATTTGTGGACGATGACAGTAAATTGTGTTGCTGTGTCCTGTCAGTGTTACATAATATGATTTGTAGCACAGCTTCATTTCCCCATATTTCAGCATCTTTGAGAAGACCAGGACAAGCAATGAAGGAAAATATAAGATATTGAGAGGTTTTGATTATGTCTCATAAACAGGAGCAGTCTTTCTCAGACTGTCAGTCCTTATGAGTCTAAAGTCTTGCTTTGAAGACCCAGGTTGTGACAAGGATAGAACATATCCTGCCAGGAACCCAGTTGTAAGAATCCATCAACAGAATGCGAGTACGTGCCTCACTCATTTGCAAAATGAGAATAAATGTAGGGAGATTTTATTTGGCCCATAACACACCCTGGTATCCTTGATCCTGGTTCATTATTCTGTTTTGTAAACAGTTTCCTAAGGACTTACAAATGCTACTTAAAATCAACACTATTTAGCACTTGGTGGGCCAGATCCTCAGCTGATGTAAATAAGCCTATCTGCATTGAAGTCAATTAAGTGATGTCAATTTACACCAGCTGGAGATCAGTTCTTAAATCTTGAAATTGCTGTACAAATTTAAACAGATTAATCCTTACACCCAGCCTTGTCAGCCAGGTAGTTATTTTCTTTTTGAAGGTGGAGAAACTAAAGCAGAGAAGTGAAGTGCTTTGTGTTGGTCACTTGCGGCCAATTTGCAAACGCCTTACTCCTATCCGTGAGTAGTTCCTCACCTGCATAGGTCCACTGAATTCTATAGGACTAGCTGGGTGAGTACATATGGGAGCCACAGAAGTATTAGGGCAACTAATTCCTGTTTTCAGGCACACTGTGATCCACAAAACTCCCATTTGGTTACCGCCTAACCCTCTAGGCACCTAAAGCCACTTGGCGCCTACGTTTTTGCAGTAAAAGTTCCTTTGGCACCTAAATTTCTGCTTCAGAGCATGCACACTGCTGCCTCGCTCTAGTTGCCTTGCACCTAAACCCCAGAACAATTCACAAGCCAGGGGAGAGTAGGTATTCAGGTGCCTTAGTCACTAGACTATGAAATAGTCTGATATGGGTCTCCTTCAGTCTCTCCTATTGAAAGGTGTTCCACTTTAATTGAATAATCAGTATTAATTGGGGCAAGGAAAACTTAGAATTGCTCTAGTGTAGTGATTAGAGCATGCCCCTGAGAGGTGGCCAGTTGCTGTTCAAATCCCTTTTCCTCATCCGGCAGAGGAATTGTGGGTCTGCCACATCCCAGGTGAGCACCAGAAGGAGTTGTCTAAAGATTATAAGGGAGGTCGTCCTTCCTCTCCCACAGCTGTTTTGTGTGGAATTAGTTGGGCTCTGATGGGGCCCTGCATGTGTCTTACATTACACTATCTTCCCCTGGTTTGTGGATCATGAGCAGAGACAGGCGTCTCTCTGCAGCCCAGATTTAGGCACTGAACTCTAAGAGAAGAGTGGGGTTTAGTGCAGACCCTTGTTGTTGGCATCTCCCATTGGCTAGTTTAGGCAGCTCACCACCTCATGTGCTGGCTTTGTGGATCACATTCTAAGGGCCCAATCTCTCCCCATTCATTGTATATGGAGCATAGATGCCTAACTGAGGATTTGGGTATTGCAATATTGTTCCTGTGATTTTTCTAGGTACCTAAAAGATTGAAATTGTGACCGCAGAGTCACAAAGCCTAAATCCCTTTTGTGGATCCAAGCCTAACTGTCTATCAGTGAGAGTAAGGGGCTCACAACCTGGCTGTTGGTGAGTCAGCGAGAGATGGGATTATAATTTTCAACCTCCAGTTGCTTAGTCCTGTGCGCATTCCTTTAATGTGAGATTTTTCAAACGCACCTAAATGATGCAGGAGCACATGTTCCATTGAAAGTGAATGGCACCTGTGCTCCTAGGTCCTTCAGGTTTTTTTGAAAATCCAGTCATTAGAGCACATTGCCTCTATAGATTTAGGGTTTGGCTAGAATGAAGTATTTACTACAAAGAACAAAACAAACAAAACCACTCCTCTTTGATACTCTGGTCTTCGAGCTGCTTTCATTATCTAGTATGTATGACTGACAAGCAGCAGTTCAACAGTCTTTGGGGATTTCTACTCATTATTACTCTCCTTTTAGTCATGTCGTTATCTATAATGACTACAAAGTAGACAAGACCTTGATTTAATGTTTTATTCAAAGGATAAAACCTTCAGCAGGATTACAGTATGTTCCCTAACGCTGGAGAGATATTAGTAGGTGCAGTGTACCTAGTCTTCTGCAGGCTCGGATTTAGATTTACAGTGATGCTTTTGGCCTAGAGATGAAAGATCTCTCCATATAAAGTGAGTCACACCACTCACAGTAACATTGGTGTTATTGGCATCTTTGCTGTAGTCCTGATTATTAATTATTACACTTGGAAGGATTAGATTTTTATTGGTAAATGTCAGCAAATGTTGATTTCACCATACAAACACAGACCAATGAAAAAATATTTTATGTCAAAATTTACATATAGACAAAGTAAGAGAGATGCTGCTTGAAAATGTATTAGTCAAAAGAAGGCTTGTTACTAATGGACTAGTGAATGAATAGTAAAAACAGGTACAACTTGTTGATTTAAGGATATTTACTGTGTATATTTTGACATGTGATGTTGACAATTTGTGTTTTATGCCGCTTTAGCTTTTTGAATCTCTGCGCGTACTGTCATTAGATAATTATCTGACCACCCATCATTTCCTGAAATCATGAAAATTTAAATTGATACAAATCTTTAAAAATGTGTAACAAATCTTTAAAAATACTTAAACATGAACATCAATATTATCCATCAACATTATATAAAAAAAATTGAATTCTGCTAAGCCTATTGATAATGATGTTTGGTGCATATTTGCAGTCTGCACTTCATTTGTACTAGGAGGATGGCTTTAAAAATGCTCTCTTTTCTCTTTGTTGATATATTTATAACTGTATTTATTGTTTTTCCTGTTCACTTTTTTATCTCACTTATTTCATGATTTACTCAATCATTCTGTAACTATTTGTGAATATTTAAAATCTGTGAGCTGATAGCAGATGTAGAATTAACTGACATTAGGACAAAATTGTAGGTGGAGTACTTGAAATGCCTTAGTTACATATGTACTCAGTATGAAGTTTCTCTTGTGCTCTTTGAGGTTAATGCCAGTTTTGCCTTTAACTTCAATGGGAGTGAGATCAGGCCTGAATTATGGGAAATTTTGCTGGTGCTTCCAAGTGCTCAGCTATGGCTGATGGAGTATTCTGAAGATTCCTGATGCTGCAGCAGTTTTAGGGTTCTGTCTTGCAAAGTGCAAAGCACTCTGCCCTCAATCCTGTAACACACATATTTGCATACAATGGGACAATGTACATGCTTAAAATTAAGCATATGCTTTTCTGGATTAGGGTTAGAGTGCTCAGTACCTTGAAGGATGGACCCTATTGACCCATACTCCAGAAGAGCTACTGTAACACATGGAGAGCTGAGAGTAGTTTGTAAAATTGGGCCAAAGGAAAATAATTTAACACTGATTTTATTTTCCTGCAAAAACAAACGGTCAGAAAAGGGTTCCTAGCAGCTATATATCCAACAAATACAATGTTAATTCAGCCCATCTCAATTCCAGTTCAATAAGAGGAATGCAGTTTTAGAAAGCTGACATCACCTAAGTATCTGCTGGAGCCATAGCTATTTAAATGCATTTCTTTTGTTATGTTAGTGCAGGACCAAAACCAGTTTCATTTGCTGAGCCAGGTATACAGTGTGCCAGGCCTCTTCCTAACCATTTGCTATTGCTGCCCACGCACACTTTTGGGAAGCCTTTTAAGCAGCCTGCAGTAAGTTTAGTTTATCTGTTGTTGCTTTTATTAATCATTCATTATTAAGCTTCTCTTCCACTAGAGTGTTTTGCGTGATGAGTTTAGAGATGAACATGATTCTTTCCCACAGTATTTATTCTGTCAAACCTTCTCTGAATTTAAATGGACTCATACGCCTCTCCTTGTATGCAAACCAGTTTTACACCACCTTGCTACATAGATCGTGGTTGCTACACAAGCTTCACCTCCAAAAGCACTGCTAAAGCCTCTATGACTAGTGAAAAACTTCAGCCCAGTCAATTTCCGGTGATTTGCATGTCGGTTCAAACATTACATTAAATTTAGAAATCTTAATTGACAGCAACAAGCCTGAAAAGCTAGGCACTTCCAATTCTAGCCTTCGCTCCTCCCGCTCTCCTGCTGTCCCCCTCTCCTTAATGCCCCCAATTTACTGCCTGATTATTCTCAAATCTTCTTTCAAGACCAATTCCTTTCCCTGCTCATAACTCCTTTCTAATACAACAGTTCAATCTTGCTATCATAGCTTTCTACTAATCTATTGCTTGCATGTGCGCACACACGGACAGTCTCAATCTTTGCTCCTGAAAGGCGACTAGTGCACCAGTTTTCAACCCTGCCCTTAAAATACTGAATCTGCCAGCCAGAATTTGAGGGTGCGGGGAGGGAACAAAAAACTTGCTTACTCCCCTAACATCCAAGCTATATTTCAGCTGGGCAGAGCACACTCCCAGTGCAAGATCTGTCCCCAAACATTATTTCTGTGATGAGCTCATTTTAATATCTTTCCTTGTGACCTCTCCCGTGGGGTGCCAAGCCAGTTTGCATGTGTATGTGTAGGCATTCCTGTCAAACCTGAGGGAAATGTTTGAAGTGAATCACAGTGTATGCTTAAAATTGTGGCAATAATTACCTCAATTAGCATACGATTTAAAATGGTGTGCTGAGCTAAAAAGTACACTAAGTGTCTAATAATTATTCTTAAAGGGAAAATGTTTATCATTTAGATAGTTAGCAAAGCTGAAGGAGTTTGCTCTAATTATTTTTAAACCAATTTACCTATCAGCAATAGTTCTTCCAAGTGTTAGTAATTATTCAGTTAAAGCTAGAGTCATGAGGAAATTAGCACTCTGTATCTGGGCCAAGATTTTAAAAAACGGGCGCCTTCCATGTCTGACATCTAATATATATTGTTTTTTTTAAAGTGTTCAGAAGGCATTTAGATATGATGATGATGAAAGCAGCATAAGAACTTATATATAATGGAATAGCTGAATCTCCAGCAGCTCTCAGTAAAGTCAATGGGACCTCCTGTTTTTTCAGTGCTTTAGAAAATCTAGCCACTTTTGTAGATGCCTAAGTATGGATTTCAGAGTGAGCCTGACTTCATGCACCCATCATGCACCTTAGCCAAATTCAAGAATAAATTCTAACAAAGTTTTTTTCATTACCAAATAATTTTTTTTAAAGTGATAACCTAAATGGTATATTAAGAATCTGATCCAGAGCCTATTGAAGTCCATGGCAATCTGTCTGTGAGCTTGCACAATAGCAAAGATATAGAACATAAAATATTTTGTAGGATTTATTTTAAAACTGTACTTTAAATCCTCATCATTAAATAAGATGTATAAAAAGTAACATTACATGCATGTGATATTGTTAAAAAGATCGGGGACTACGTTTGCTTGCATCATTGTACTGTAATTCATCACGATCATTGCTGGCTCAGAAAAGCGACATGATACTCAATACTTTTTTTTTTAAAGCAAGGTCACAGAACAGTGAGAGATGGGGAAAACAGTGATGGAATCTATGAGTACTGCTGTTGAGAACGTCAGTCCCTGCTAGATGCCAAAAGGAGGCTGCAGAGATGAGCTTGCTTCAGAATGGCAACTTTTGAGTTTGTTTTTGTTCCATTTTGGAACAAAAGCAAAATGTTTAAAAAATTTTAATTAAAACAGATTTGTGTCAAAACTCTCTAAGTGATGTGAGAGCACAGCCTGAACCTCATAAACATTCCCATCAAAAACTTCACCAAAATCAATAAGTTTCTGAGAAATGTTTCTGCTTCAAAGTCAAAGCATATTAAAAAAAAATGTGTCAAATTTTCATATAAGCTCTATGCAGAGCAATAGGGGAGATGAAAACAACTGTGCAATATTCTTGAATGATTTTTAGAGTCACGGGCCCACCTTCATTCTCTGGTGTAACACAGTTTTGAGATCCCATATGTGGCCCACCGTAGGAATACAATGGGGCAAGTTACCCCCACGCCAAAGCTCATAGCTGTTACTGATACTATGACCTGTGACTGCTTCCTGCAAAGATCTCAGTGTTCTTAACTCCCATTGGTTCAACATCTCTCCAGACACAACCCTACCTCAGATGATATTTATGCTATGTAGTATATATTCTTATTTTATTAGTACTAATTAAATATACTTGATCAGTTCATTAGACTGTCCTATATTATGTATTAAAAATAAAACCAAATAAACAGAGCAAATTGGGCCAAACTGTGCCCTCAGTTATAACCGGCACAAACTGTCTGAAGTCAGTGGAGTTGTATGGGGAGTAAGTGATGTTAACATTTGACATTTCTCCATTTCATTACCTCTGATATGAATCCTGCTGAGGATGTGTGCTGCATTTTAATCCTGTAAAGGTGGAAGCAATGTTGAGAATGGGGAGGGAAAATGATGATGTGCTTCTCTAAAAATGATAGTGTTGCTTCTCCTGCAAATCGATGATAAAATCCAACTTTCTCTTTCATTGTAAAAGCTTCTCCCAACTTGTTTAAAAAACAACAGTATGGGAAGTGTTCCCTTAGTGCCATATCCAGGCACTGTCCCTGCAACAAGCACATGCATACACATATGCACATTAGTGTGGATTACAATCTGGAAAATAGTGGAATTCCAAAGCTTGAAAGCCTAATCCTATGGATCTTTATCAAATATGTTGTCATAGTATGCCTGGTCCCACACTATTGAAGTCAGTGGCAGACTTTGCATTGGCTTCAGTGAGAATTTAAGGAGGTCCAATGTTACTAATGGAAAAAATGTCCACAAAACATCAAAACCATTTCCCTGCTATCTCCGTTTAGCTTCCGCTCAGGAAAGAGGCATTGGAAAACCAGTGGCTCAAACCTCTAATGTACCTATCCCCAGGGCCACCTTGATGGGAGCAGGGAAAAATCCACTGGTCGTGCTGCATGTCAGGATGAATGACACTATAAACTCACCCTGGAGTGGATCAAGGCTGGGAAAGACACTCCAAGTGGAAGTTCACGTGATTTTTGGTGGAATGATTCCAGTTTCTACAGAAGGAGGGCAAAGGTGTGACAAGATAAGGCAGAACAGGGATCGGTGCTATGAAGAACATTTTGAGATGATAGACCATTGGGAGGCATTTACAGAAGAAGACTTATCTCAGCTGATGGACTCCTCTTGAGTATCTAGGGTATTAACCTTCCCAGTTCAATGCTAGCATCATGGATGAGAAAGGCTTTAAACTATGAGATGAGGAGAGAAGGTGGGGAGAGACTTGTGAAATCTCTGGTATAGTGAGGGATAAAGGAACACCAAAAGTTAAAATTATGGACAGCAAGGAGAAAGAAAGTATACATACTGATTGGAATGGTATGAAAATAGGTGATACAGTATACCTAATCCAGCTAGAAAACTGGAAGGGAAACAACTGAGATGCTTGCAAATGAATGCAAAGAATCTAGACATTAAAATGGAGGAGCTGTTGAAGGATGTCAATCCAGATATTATAGTGATTACAGAAACAGGGTGAAATAGCATTCATGACGGGGACGCAGGTGTTGCAGGTACATATACAATGTAGCTGTTTAGGAGATACAGAAATAATATTAAAGAGGGTGGGGTAGAGAACATCACTGATGGAGTAAACTAAAGAAATTAGAAATCATAGGATGGATAAAACATAATGGGTTTGGGTCAAAGTCTCTTTGGGGAAGGACTGTAAAAGAGATTCTATTGGGAAAATGATTTGAGGTCTGCTATAGATTTTCAGGGTCAGACTCAGATATGGACAGGGATTTCGTTAATATTCTTAGAGAAAGAAATACTACCAGGAATTTTGTCATAATGGGAGACTTCAACTTCGCAGATATAGATTGGAGAACAAATTCCACTAATAATGGTAGGATCCAGTTATTCCTAGACATGTTAGATGACAGTTTTCTATCAACACTGAACCAACAAGAGGTGATGCAATTTTAGACTTGGTTTTGATAAGTAGGCATTATGGAAGAGCTGGTTGTAGGAAGGAACCTTGGTTTGAGTGATGATAAGTTGATTCAATTTAAACTAAATGGCTAGATAATCAAAACCAAATTGGCAATGATGGTTTATTTATTTCAAAAGGGCAGACTTTAATAAATTAAGGGAATTAGTTAAAGAAGTCAATTGAACTGAAAAGCTCAATGATTTAAATATTGAAAAGGCTTGTATTTGTATCCCAAAAAAGGAGAAAACATTGGAGGGAAAGGCTCCAGACCCAGCTGGTTGAATAACCACCACAAAATGGTTATTAGGAGTAAGAAGAGAATCTATGGGGAATGGAAAAAGGGATAGATCAACAAAGAAAACTACATGCAGAAGCTAGAAAATGTATGAATAAAGTGAGAATTGCTAAAATTTAAGCAGGTTTAGATCTTGCCAAGGACATTTAAAGAATTTTTTTTTATTTAGTTATAGAAAAAAAGAATAAAGATGAAGTTGGGCTGCTGTGCAGGGAGGATGGGAAAGAGATTAAAGATAATATACATATGGCCCAAAAACTATGTGAATACTTTGCCTCATTTTTCAATAAGGATAATAATATAGAACAGTGATAATCAGACCTGAGTGGTTCGGGAGCCAACTATTATTATTTTATCAACTACATTTGGTTAATAACATAGCCAAAGCATTCGGATTGGTTAATAACTTAAACTGGTTAATAATTAAATCACACAGTGTTTTAATATCATGCAGTGGAAAGAGCCTCAGGAGACCACTTGAGCCTTGCAAGCCTCAGTCCGAGTATCACTGATAGAACATTGCCATGAAGGCAAGATGGCTGAGGAAAATGGGTGTATAAAAGTAGAAATTACCAGATCCGAAGTGGAAGAAAAACATAAAGAGCTAGTTGGCATTCATATCAGAGAGACTGGATAATTTCCAGCCCAGAATACTGAAAGAATTGCACATGAGATCACTAGTCCAGTAGGAAGGATTTTTAATAAATCTATCTGTTTAGAGGTGGTACAGTAGGACTGGAGAATAGCTAATGTCTTATCTATATTTAAGAAAGGGAAAAAAGTGATCTGTGCTATTACGGACCTGTTAGTCTGACCTCAGGATTACACAAGGCTTTAGAACAAGTTTTGAAGAAAAGATTCATTAAATTAATGGAGGTAAATGGAAAAGGGGATGAAATGCAATATGGTTTTGCCAAATGTAGATCAGGCCAAACAAACTTGATATCATTCTTTGAGAACGTAACTGACTTTTGAGATAAGGGAAAAACAGTAGAACTACTATACTCGGACTTCAGTAAAGCGTTTGACATGATGCCACATAGGACATTGTTAGTTAAATTAGAGGAAAGGGGGATTAATACAAGAATTATAAGGTTGATAAAGAACTGGCTTAAAGGGAGAGGACAAGAAGTTGTGCTGAAAGATAAACTATTGAACTGGAGGGAGGTTACTAGTTGAGTTCCTCAAGGATCCAATCTCTGGATCGATCTTATTTAATATTTGTAATTACCTTGGCATAAAAAATAGGTGTGTGCAAATAAAATTTGCTGATATCAAGTGGGGGGATATTGTCAGTACAAAGGAAGATTGGAAAAATATTATAAAGGAAGAACTGCATGACCTTAAAGACAGGAGAAACAGAAATGGGATGAAATTTAATAGTACAAAGTGCAAGGTCAGGCTCTTGGGGAGTCTAATAATCAGAATTTCAGCTATAAACCATGGTCTCATCATTTGGACGTAACTAAGGAGAAGAGACACCTGGGTTTGTGGGCTGATGACTGGATGACATGAGCCAACAATGTGATGTGGCCGTGAAAAAGGCAAATGTGATCCTAGGATGTATTAGGTGAGGCATTTCCAGTAGAGATAGGGAAGTATTAATGCCATTGTACAAGGCACTGGTAAGATCTCATTTAAAATACTGTGTACAATTCTGGTCACCTATGTTCAGGAAAGATGAATTCAAACTGGAAGAGGTGCTAATTCAACATTTTGTTGTACTATCTAAAACTTTTTAAAATAGCAAGGAAAAAGTTGGTGGGTTTTTTTTAAATAAATATAAATATAAATGTATTAGTGTCATGGTTGAAAGGTCCCTGAGGTAGACTTAACAAATCACTCAAGGCTAACATGAAATATCAGTCCAATATTTTCCAAAATGTGACACTTACCCAGATAAGTTGAGGTTTTTACACCAAAACAAAACATTTATATTCTGGGCCAGCAAGTCTTCTACTTATCAGCTGAAAAGTAAAAAGAGAGAGTGAGGGGGGAAAAAAGAGAGAGAAAATAGCCAGGGGAAATTCCTCAGAAGGAGAAAATTCTGTGTGTCTCTTGCGACTGACCTCTTAGGATTCATTCAAGTGTTTTGCTCCCCTCCCCCTTGCCTTTGAAATTATAATCGTTTTATTAATTTTATTTTTAAATCTATGAAACACTGTGCACTTTAGGCCAAAGTCATATTTCAGTTTAGTGTTACAGTACTATATATATGATTGCAAATATCTGGCTGGTTGGTTAAGAGTGTGTGTGTGTGTGTGTGTGTGTGTGTGTGTGTGTGTGTGTGTGTGTGTGTGTGTGTGTGTATACACACCCGATAATTCTGGCAAGTTTTGAAAGTAATATTTACTTTAATTGTTTCTCAGAAAGCTCCAGAAACTTCTACTGAGATGACTGGAAGTTTTAATAACATCTATAGTGTTTGTTTTAGAATAATATTCATTCTTTGTTAAAATATCACAAAAGTTTCAATAAACTGGCATATTTTGTCAACATAATAGTATACAACCCTAAATGAGAGGTGGATTGCTTAGTCTTTTGGCATACTGTATAGTGACTAACACTAATATTATTTATTAACTATATTGTGATAACATGTCCTGGTCATGATGTTAAACTGCATCCTCCACTGCCTACTGGTTACTTCTTGGTTGAAGAAAGGCTAAGGGATCTCACCCTGACAGAAACGACACTCACGCAGAAGTGATAGGCAGTTAGCAGCTTTATCTAGGTTGCTCTCGGGCAGAAGCTATAACCTCTTTGTCATTGAACGTCCAGATTCACTCTGGCCTTTGGATTCTGGCTCAGTGGTCTAATGGGGGAACCACAGGCCTATGGCAGCCTCTGTTCCTTCATAACTTTGCCTACACATGTGCACTGAAGGTCTTGGCAAGATGGTCACAGGGATCTGAGAAAGGCATAAGGGCCCTGGGGCGGCTACCAAGATTTCCGAGCAGCCGTGTTCAGGGATGGCCTGCTTGCTTTGTGAGAGGATGGCCCTAGGAAAGGTGGGTCAAACAAGCCCTGCCTCATTGTTTACATCCTGGCTCAAGTGTTTTTATAAACAGAATTCCTTGTTGCATTATTCAGACTTTGACACATGGATATGACTTTGATCTGAATTCAGTTTTGAGGAAAACAGCTGTGTTAAGTAGCAAACTTGCATGTTTTAGAATTGATATTGTAGCTCTTTCAGAAACATAGCTCTCAGACACAAGTTTCGTATGGGAGAAGGACTATACCATGGTAAACCTGGAGGAGTAAAGAGAGTATGGTGTAGGTTTTACAATCAAATGAAATTATGTCATCATGTGAAGCTCAGATTGCCGTGGCCACACATATCATGACACTGCGTGTTAGGATTCATCAACCTCATCAGTATCTATGCTCCAATGCTGCAGTTTAACGATAAGAAGAAGGATAGATTTTACCAACAGCTGGAAGAACTTATCAGCAGGATTCCATGGAAGGAACCCGTCCTAGTACTTGGAGACTTCAATGCATTGGAAGTATGAATGACAATGGTCAGAGAGTTCTCAAGCTCTCTGCCATTCAAGGCTTATCGGTGACCAACATCTTCTTTGCTGGTAACGTCAGAAGAAGAACACCTGAGGACCAGGCACTAGCATCAGCTGGATTTGGTACTGACAAGATTTACATATTTGAAAGATATCTTACATACACAATCCCTCCAAAGCGCAGACTGCGACACATACTATTATCTTGTTTACTGCAATGTAAAATTTCAAGCTAAAAAGATCCACCGTAATAAAACTGCTGTACAATGTCCTATTGACTTGTGCCAAATCAGTGACCCTGTCAAGAAATGGCTTTTAAATGAAGTATCAATGACAGCCAGAATGAATGAAACTGTTTCAGATGCATGAGAAGTCCTGAAGACAAGTGTGTACAATGTGGCAATCAAGAGCTTTGGAAGGAGTACTAAGAAAAATCTTGACTAGTTTGTAGACCACTTGGAGATACTGCTGCCATTCATTGAGAGGAAAAGATCTGCCTGATCACCTACAAGGCTAGTCCTACTACTGATTTGCTCAACATACCAAGAGAGGTTCATAAGGTTGTTCAAATAACGCTAGGCATGATGGAGGTTTGTTTAACATTGCAAGGTTCAGGGCTAAGATGAAGGTAAAAAAACATTATCACAAAGGACCTGTTGTTTACAGATGATGCAGCCCTTCTGGCTCACAGTGTTGATGCCCTACAACATCTTTTTACCAAGTTTTCTGATTCATGCAAAATCTCTGGGCTAGCAATAAGCTTGGAAAAGACTGTTATCATGCACCAAGGCTCTTCAGAACCAGTTCCAGAGATCGCCTTAGATGGTATTAATTTGGATGTTGTTGACCACTTTTGCTATCTTGTCTTTATTGTTACCAGCAATGTAGATCTTGAGGCTGAGTTCACTAGAAGAACTGGCAAAGCAGCCAGGAATTTTGGATAAAACACATCTCATAAATACAGATTTTCACTTTAGTTGACTTTTTGTCATTGTTCCAGGCTCTGTCTTGCAAAAGACCAGTCTTCTATATGGCTCAGAAACAAGGATGGCTTACACCAAACATACCAAAAGACTAAACAGCTTTCATATCGGATTCTTGCATAAAATTCTTTGAATAAGATGACAAGGCAGAGTGACAGAGGTGGAGGTGTTAAATCGCGCTGGTATGTCATTCATAGGAACATTGATTAGTAAGAAAAGACTCAGGTGGCTTGGACATGTCAAGTGAATGACAGATTACAGGATCCCAAAGAGTGTGGTGTACTCTGAAGCTTGCAAAAGGGTCTAGAAATAGAGGCAGACTGCTGCACAGATGTTGGAACGCTTGCAAAGATGACTTAGTATCCTTTGGACTCTCTGTGGATGATAGGGAAAGGAGTGCAGAATGCCACTATGGTTGGTGGAGTCAGCTTGTAAATGGAGTGAGGCGTTGCAAGGCAGATTGGATCAAACTTTGTGATGACCAGAGAATTGCTAATGCATGGGTGTGCCCTACCTGTGGATGAGACTGTCACTCACGCATTGGACTCAGCAGCCATCAAATAACTCATTGGTGCATACACCATGCTCTGTGACCAGCAACGGTGCCATTCATTGATTGATCGGAAACCTAGTTGTGGACCAGGATCAGCTGCTGTATGATTACAGAACAAAGAGGTGGAACCAGCCCCAAAAGATTTTAAAACTTTGGTTATTTTATTGAAACTCTGACTATTGTGTTGTTCAGCAGTCCATTATTATAGCAGCATTGACCATTTGTGTGTGTGCGCACGCCCGTGCATTTTCCATTTATTGCTATAAGTTAGAGCAGGATGGGAAATGCTTTTCATATCCTATCAGTTTTCAAGATTTTGAAATTTTTTCACTTCCTGAATAGGGATGAAAATCTTTAAAAATATCGCAGACCTGTAAATAAAAATCAAAGCATTTTGTTTCAATAATTTTAAAATGTTTCATTTTGATTTTTACTCTTTTGAAATATTTAAAACTTTTTAAACTATAAATTAATTTCAAAACTTTTTTTTTTTCAAAATTGGAAGATTTGTCAAAGAGCAATCTTTTGTTTGCACAGTTTCGGTTTTGAGGAATCAGTATTTTCTAACCGATAGTTTAATCAGAAAATTCCTGACCAGCTGTACTAAACTTGAAAATCAATTTTTAAAAGTTTCTAAAATGTAACATAATGGAAAGTTATCATAGGTGTACCAGATTCTGCTTTATATTCCAGAAAAATGTATGAAGTTGGCTTATTTAATTTACAGGTGCCCCCTCATGCCCCTGTTCTTTCTTGTATCGCCCTGAAAGGTTTCAAGTTTAAACAACCAAAATCCAGTCCAAACCAGATGCTAGTTCAGATATAAATTGTCTGATGTGTGTTTACTGTGGTGTCTGATAGCTGTGTGAGCTGGCAGATACTGTAAGGATGAAATAATGCACAGTGGGCCATGAGGCGGTTGGGAGATAACTACGTGATTTCGCCATGTATAGAGGCACAAAACTCAAGGTGATAGAAAGTCAGCGCTATGATAATTGCTAACAGTTCAGTGAAGCTTTGGAAAGCTTAAAAGTATTATTTTGATTCCCACTTGGATGGTCCAGTTAGTTTTAGGGTAAAACATGAAATGTAGGGTCATGTAGTAGAGTTCAGCAACACATTTAGAACAAACGCTGATGAAACAGAATCACCATGTCATGCAGTTATAGCCTATTCCAAAGTAAATCTACAGTATCTATCACTTCCTTGCGCAGTGATTTTGTTAAATAAACTTCCTTTATGTTGTAAAAGAGAGGGCATTTCAAAGGCTTTTTCAAGGTATTCAAAAACTTAAATGTAAGTACAGTAAATCTTATTGCTTAGAAATATGCTAACTTAAGTGCCTTTTCTTATGGTATAAAGGCATTTAAAGTCCACTGCAGCATTGCACCTGGGAATTATAGATAGTTTTAGATATGTTGCCAGTTTGAAATCTGATTTCAGTATAGAGCTTATAATAGGAATGGGCCAAAAGCTATCCAGGAGGAAAGCATCAACATTGATTACACCTCTGACAGCACAATACTGTATTATGTTCTTTTATCATTGGATCAAGGATCTTGTCATGTACCTCTTTACTCAGGTACATGTGCTGAAAATGGCTACGGCAATAGATACCACATGTAAGAACTTTGTGATTTTAACATACAAATAAAACCAGATAAGTGGGTTTCCTTGACAATTTTTTGGCTTGCTAAGGCTGAATTGAATCTAAGCTTTGCAGGAGGAATAAATGTTCAGGTTTGAAATTAACAACCATCAGAAGGAAAGTGGTAGGGGATTCATTCACCCTTAAAATCTAGAATTAATGATGTCTGGAAAGTTTTATATTGATAGTAAAAAAGCCAATAGAGTTCTTAAACAAAGAGCAACCCCTGGATAAAGAAGCTATTGAATATGACAGCAATTAAATCAAGGTTATGAAATATTTAGACCCATTCCAAGATGATTATGTTTCAATGAGCATTAGCTATTAAACCAGGTAATGGAAAAAACCAGAATGTTGTCAAGACCCAACGTGGAATTAATGAATTTTGCATTTGCACAAGCAAGACATGGTTTTATTTTGTCAGGGTGTTTGCTAAACCTATCTGGTGAAATCCTGACCAAACCTATGCAGAGGTCTGAGGAAGAAAAGTACAAAACTGAGGAGCAATCAGTAGTTTTATTAGAGCTGGCTAAATAGTATTTACCAAATACAAAATTCAGTATATTTTGGTATTGCAAAGCATTCACAAAACAGTCCAGTTACCTGCAAATTATCTGTTGCTTTTAATATGCTTTGCAAAATGTATTATCTGTAGGAAGCAATCGTTGTGTATTATCTTGAACATCTGCATTATACTGTGGAAAAAGGTAACATTTATCTACCTTAACAGGCCACATTGGAACTGGTGATAAGGAGGAATCCACTCTAGAGGAAGCAAGGAACTTTGATGCTTTGTATGTGTGCCATTTCTGCTATTGTTCCTGTAAAAATTGGTACCAAGGACTAGATTCACAAAGGAATTTTTAGAAGCCTAGAAAAGCCTGAGGTAGGGCTTGTCTACACTTGAAACGCTACAATGGCACAGCTGCAGCACTGGCACTGTGCCGCTGTAGCACTTCAGCATAGGCACTATCCCCACTGATGGGAAGGGTCTCCGTCAGCATAAGGAGTCCACCTCCCCACAGGTGGTAGGTTTATGGAACAGTTCATCCATCAGCCTAGTGCTGTCTACCTTGGGGGTTAGGTCAGCTTAATTATATGTTCAGGAGTGTGGATTTTTCACCTCCCTGAGCAACATAGCTGGATCAACCTAGCTTTTTAGGGTAGCGTAGGCCTTAGTTGCCGAGGTTTCCTATCAAACAAATGGAGAGAGGCACCTGAGAATGGGATTCACAAAGCCAGCATGCTAGGTGCCTCCCTGACGAAGGTAGCCAATGGGAGATGCCAAGGAAAGGGGTGTGTCCCAAGGACCCTGCCCCCCCGGAAGAATAGCACCTAAATCGAGGCTAAAGGGAGGCACCTATCTCCATTTGGAATTCTCAACAAAAAAAACTCTTTTGGCGTTAGATGCCTATGACATGTTTTTTTGCAAGAATCCAGGGGGTGGGGGAATGGAGAGGGTGGAGAGAAAGAGGATGTCCCTTGTAACATTTAGCCCCATCATTTGGGTACTCACCCAGGATGTAGGATACCCCCTGGTTCAAGTACCTCTCCACCTGAAGAGGAGCAGGGATTTGAACAGGGACCAAACTTCTCTCAGATTAATACTGTGGAAGTAGGAAAAAAATTAACTAGGATTTGAAGGGGATCTTAATGCATGTCAGTCAGTTAGCAAGAGTCAGGCTAGTAGTTAGCAAGAGTTAGGCCACACTGTAACCCTAATGACGTGAGACTTGTAGAAGCGAGGATGGTGTGAGGCGAGAGGGAAAGAACTGTGTAAGAAGTTATTACGACCTTGCAACTGATAACCAAATATGTAGACTGGCGTCTCCTAGAAGTGGGAAAAATAAGATAGCAGGATGGCTTATGTATAAACAAAATGCAGTTGTTGCTCATTATTGTCTGTATTATTGCTTGTTATTGTCTGTAACAAAGGTATAAATGCTTGCTGTAATTGTTTACCTGTTGAGAGACCTGTCTGGGACTGGGGCGACCCTGTGTCCTAAGGCACTCCCTCCCTCTATTGTAATTACTGGAGAAATAATAAAGTATTTGATTTTGCTGCACCCAAAGAAAAAGCGAGAACTGAGTTTTTCTCCGATAATTCCATAACCCTTCAGCTAAAAGTGATGAGGGAGATCGCCCTCCTTCTTCCCCTTCCCCTATTATCATTTTGTTTGAGCTCTCACATAAGGGCCCTATCCAGTACAAGAGTTCATAACATGTCTACCGGATTGGACCCTGCAGGCGAGTTAGGCAGAGGAATGCCTATCTTCATAGATCAGACTGCGGCTTAAACATCTGAATGTCGAGAATGGAAAAAACAGTGTACATGATCAGAGGCAGAAACATAGGTTGCTAGGGAACTTCTACTACAAAAACATAGGTGCCAAGCAAATTTAGGCACCTAGAGGGTTTAGTGGCAGCTGATCAAGTGTTTTGTGAATACCTGTAGGACCTTACTCTGGGACTTAGACTCCTAAAGTGGCAGTTAGGCCCCTAAGTCCCTTTGTGAATCTAGCCTCAAGTGACTTGTATGGGAGTGAGTATTGTTGGTGTGAAAGGGGCAATTTATGCATGGAACTAGGGTGTTGAGCACCAACTGATTTTATCCCAAAATAATTAAAATTAGTCTATCAACACAAATATTAGGGTAGCCAAAGTATTGAAATTGTTCCTTACGATATACATTCAAGGATGCTATGCCTCTGTTCATCACATAAAGATTCTCTCCAAGCCTTAGGATATGCCATGACTTGGACAAACATGAAAACAGAAAGTCATTAATATTGAATAATTCATTCAACAACCAACCAGGTAATAAAACAGTGTAAGAACTCGGCTACAACTTCTCCCGGCATCCAACAGAGATTATACTTTCTGTGGACTTGTCTTCACTGCAAAATTAACTCAAGTTTATAATTTGAGTGTTACACCTAACTTGAGTCCTGTCCATGCCCAAAATCTTTTCGATCAAGTATGTTGATGTTTTTAATTCTAACTGGTTGGCTCATAAGGGGTATAAACTGAAGCCCAAGTTAGCAGCTGATAAGTTTTGCTAACATGACCACTGCAATGTGGACACAGACTAACTCCATTTAAGTGCCACTAATCCGCCCATGCCTTCCCACAATTCCTCCCATGTGTCCAGAAAAGACAGACAAGTTTTCCATAATTCACTGGGAAAGAATTCATAGAGAAGTTCAGGTTACTGCAGTGCAAAGAACCATTGGATGTGGCCCTAGAAGTCTTGCTTCCACACAGATGTGAGTGTAGTGCTAATGTGGACAGAAAAGTTCAAGTGTTATTTTACAGCATGGCTGTTCTTTAGCTAGGCTAGCCCAAAAGCAGTGATTCATGTGTAGATGTCTTGATATACCTGCTGTAAAGCCATACTGTATAAAAAGCTTTCTGTTAGGGACACTCTTCTTTAGAGCCCTGAAACTCTGGGTAGGTACTCAGCATAGCTCAGACATACCTCTGCTGCTGCTACCAGGGATACTGCAACTACATTGCTATTTGTACTTGTGCTAACTCAATGAGAGCTAGCACATATTGCTGTATTTGGACCCAGGAGAGAAAAAGATTGAGGGTGCGGATAGAAACATAGTTGTCCTCTGTGGTAGATTTCATTGTTCTGGCTGCAAAACTGAAACTAACTCATAAAGCCTCACTTTCATTGGGTAGTGAGGAGTGCTCAAACATTTAAAGGGACGGGACATATGTGTACAGAAGCTGGGGAATCATGCCCCTAGATCATAGTGTAGATGTAGTCTTATTTGGATTATGAAATTCAATAACTGCAGGATAGCATTAATCTGAGCTACTTATAGAAGCCACTTGAAGGGTACCCACTTATAATTAAAGCTGGTCAAAAAAACTTTCAATAGAAAAAAGTTTTTCATCTAAAAATGCAATTTTGTCAAAATCACAATGACTTTATTTTAATATGATTAATATTTACTTATATAATTAATATTTTATTTAATATTGAAATGTTTCAACACTATTAAAACAAGACTTTTCAACAGTTCCAAATTGAAATTTTTCAGAATTTCTATTCCATGGGAAAATTCAAAATTTTAAAATTTTCATTCAGATTTTTTAAATTTCCAGAATTTCCCATGGAATGGAAATTCTGTTTTCTGACCAAGTCTATTTATGACCTTAGTGTGTCTTGCAACTTATCAAGTCATCATGTTAATGGAAATTAAAAATCTCAAATACCACACCTTTTTCCTCTGTTTTACCTTAGTCAGTTTGTCTTTTTTCCAGGAACATGTTTTCCAGTTATTTGGTATATAACAAAAGCTGTTATTAAACCTTAACTCACAATGACATTTTCTTACCTGATTTAAATTGATGTCAATAGTAAATACATCCAACCTTTGGCACTGCTTATACAAGCCTGTATCTTGTCAACAGAAGTTTGAAGTCAGGTGGCAGGACTAATGCAATAGCTGAAGGATTTTTGCTATTGTTTATTTTAGTTTCATTCCTCTCTGTGCAGCAAGCTTCCTTTGTTTTGTTCCCTTTGTTGGCAGTGAGGGCTCTTTGCTTTTTCCTTCTCTTTCTCTCACTCTCTGCATTGCTTTCAATGAGCTTTTCATCCACTTTCTATCTAGCAGAGGTAATTGACAGTGAAGAGTGCACCTCAGTGTAGCCTCCAGAGCTATAGTCTCTATCTATCGAGGTCTTTCTATAGTCCCTATTTTGTCATAACACCCTTGCACAATAGGAAAGTGTCATCCCCATTTTACGGGAAAGGGACTGAGTCACAGAGAGAGAATGACTTCTGTAATGTCACAGAGGAAGTCTGTAGCATAGCCAAGAATTGAACTCATATCTCTTGAACATCACTCCAGTGCCTTAGCCATAATACTATGCTGCTACTGCTTCCCTCCTACTCTGGCTATGTTTGGATGGTAAATCTGTGTGGTCATACTCCATAAGCCATGCTCCTGCCCTTCTTTCTAGTCCACACTCAAACCTGTGAACTAAGATGGAGGGACCTTCTGCTCTATGCTCTACAATGTGCTGTGGAAGTGCAATAATTTTACTGTACCTGTGGCCCTTACTTGGCCCAGTGGATTCAGTCTTGAAATGAGAAAACTATACACTTACCAAAGCCAGGAAACATTAGCAGTTACATCCTTGTAACTGTATCCATAAATTATTTTCATTGCAAATAAGCATTTGTTAGTTCCGAAATCAAATAGCTTTGCATTAATATGTGTTTCCACTCTGCACACAGGAATCAGGCATTATCATTTATTTTGATTAGTGAAGCCATGATGAGAAGCAGAAATATTTTTATCTTAGTATATCTTCATTATTTCCTTTGACAAAATAACCGCTACACATTATTTACTTATTAGTGCTGCAAATCAACATGTGGTTGCTTTCTTGTTTCACTGCTAAGATTCTGCCCTCTACAGCTGGCTGAGAATTTTTTCATTGAAACCAGAACTTTTTTCAGACATGTATCAGTTTTGACAAAACTTTATGTGGGAAGATTTCTCAAACCTAAAGAGAGAGCGAGACTCTCCGCTTGGTGGACAGTGTGCTCACCTCCTGTGTCGGAGACCCAGGTTAAAGTCTTTTCTCTGCAAGGGTCTAACATATCCCATGTGAGTGCATAAATCACTGGGCTATTGGCTATTCTGGAATAGGACTCTCTGTATTTATTCATGAAACATTTTGAAAGGTCCCAGTTTGATTTGATCTCCCTTGATACAAACTGTCTCCCCTCTGACTGACAGGTGTATTGCATCATGGATGTAACGTGGCTATAGGTGCATCATGGGAGATGTAGTCTGGCCAAGAAGCATGACCCTTAGGGCAAAATGGGGGTATTAGGCACCTGAACTACAATTCTTATGAGACAAAGTGCCTCTATAGGAAGATGCATTTTATATGAAAATATATTATTGCCTTATATAAATCAATGGTATGCTCACATCTCGAATACTGCGTACAGATGTGGTCTCCTCATCTCAAAAAAGATATACTGGCACTAGAAAAGGTTCAGAAAAGGGCAACTAAAATGATTAGGGGTTTGGAATGGGTCCCATATGAGGAGAGATTAAAGAGGCTAGGACTTTTCAGCTTGGAAAAGAGGAGACTAAGGGGGGATATGATAGAGGTATATAAAATCATGAGTGATGTGGAGAAAGTAGATAAGGAAAAGTTATTTACTTATTCCCATAATACAAGAACTAGGGGTCACCAAATGAAATTAATAGGCAGCAGGTTTAAAACAAATAAAAGGAAGTTCTTCACATAGCGTACAGTCAACTTGTGGAACTCCTTGCCTGAGGAGTTTGTGAAGGCTAGGACTATAACAGCATTTAGAAGAGAACTGGATAAATTCATGGTGGTTAAGTCCATAAATGGCTATTAGCCAGGATGGGTAAGGAATGGTGTCCCTAGCCTCTGTTTGTCAGAGGATGGAGATGGATGGTAGGAGAGAGATCACTTGATCACTGCCTGTTAATTCACTCCCTCTGGGGCACCTGGCATTGGCCACTGTCAGTAGACAGGATACTGGGCTAGATGGACCTTTGATCTGACCCGGTACGGCTGTTCTTATGTTCTTAATGTTGAACTGACTTATTGGGAGGTCATGAGCAAATGAACATGACTGTGACTGGTCTTCATTAAATTACACATGATTAAACTGTTACCTTTTCTCCACTTGTTTTTTTGTAGTCACCTGTTGTTTCTGATCATTGTAAATTCTTTGGGGCAGGGACTTTCATTTTTTCTGTAGGTGCACAATGACTAACAGACTTGTGATGATGATGATGATAATAATAATAGATGAGAGAGGAAGAAAAACAGGAGTTAACTTTCAGGGACACTTAGGCACTTAACTTGTGGCCTGAATATTTCAGGTGGGAAAGCAATATTGGCTTCCAGAATGCTCCTGAAAGTGGTGATCTTCAACTGGGTGGATAGGGAAATCACATTTTCTCTTCTCTCCTCTAGGGAGCGTGCAAGGCAGCCCAAATGAAGGGTTGTTTGGAAAGAGATTGCCAACACTGCTTCTGTTTTCTGAGAATGACTAATGGTAATGGGCTTTTAGGACCACATGGATTATCCTATCCACTCATTCTTCTGGTTCACAAGCAGAACAGACCCCCTCTCTAGCATATAATGCAGCTCAATTTAGGGTTACCATATTTCAGGTTCCCAAAAAGAGGACATTGCTGGAAGGTGGGGCAGCTGGGGGGAGAGAAAGAGGAGCTGGAGGGGCAGTACAGTTGAGCATGCTGGAGGGGGTACCTGCAGCAGGGTAACTACCTGGAGGTGGGGGGGCAGTGTTGCTCCCTATCATGATGGCAGGGCAGCTGGTGCAAGTGACAGCTGTCACTCAGCATCTCCCTGAAGGACCCCCTCCCTAGGCTAGGAGCAGGGGCCTGGGTGGGCAGGATCTGGCAGCTGTGGCTTGCAAGGAAATGGACAATCAGCTGCGGATGCAGGAGAGGTATCAATTGGGAAGCAGACCAATCGGGGCTCTTGCTGAGCTGCAGCTTGTCTGCTCTGCAAAAACCCTAGACATGTTCTGTTATTTGAAATCTTCCCGGACAGAGAAAAGAAGCTCAAAAAAGAGGCTCTGTCGGGGAAAACTGGGAAAGAGTCTATTAAAAAGTCGAAGTTCCAATTCCACAGTACAGAGTGATGTAATTAATATATTAAGCTTTAAACAACGTTCATAAGGAAAACAGACCCAGTGCCTCAGATTTTAAAGATCAGTCCTAGACTATGACAATAGCCAGTTCTATGTTAACATTTGGAGATCATAGCAATGTATGAATATTCATAATACCATTTTTGCTGCTACTCTGGGGAAATCTTTGTAGGCTCAAAATAGAGATTAAATTTATAGTGAGGAACACAGAAGAGATTAAATAGCTAAGACAATTTGTTGAAGCAGTGAAAGAGGAAGCAAAATTATGAACCTATTTGGTGACAGATGCAAACAAGCTGTAATTGGAAAAAAATCTCTGCAAAAGGAGGAAATAAAAAATTAGAACAGGTTTTTAGTATACATTCATTGCACCGGAAGGAGCTAAAGAATTGAACCTAAAATCAACACCTAGAGCTGGCTGGGAAATGGAATTTCTGTCCTGTGAAGAATTGGGTGTGGGGGGGCAGGTGGAATTTTTTTCATCCAAAGCAGGATGAAATGATTAAAATTTGAATTTCTTTGCAGAACAGAAAATCCTCACTATAGTCTGGAAACACGGAAATGTTCCCATAACTGAAATGTTTGAGTATTTCCAAAACAAAATATGATCCAAGGTTCCCCACAAGATGAGCAGCTCAGAGATCTGGCCAGCTGGGGACCCAGCTACCTGGTTGGCTTGACAGCCAAGGGAGCTGGGGACCTGGCCACATGGAGAGCCTGGGAGCTAGGCAGCCCAACCATGTCCCAGGTGGACAGCCTAGGGAATTGGCCTACGAATACTGCAATTCACCAGGTAAGCTGCAGGGAAAGCAGGGGACCTTGGAGGGTGAGGTGGGCTTGTTAGAAACCTTGCTGGCTGGTGAGCAGGTCAGCTTGGCTGCCTGGTTTCTGTCAAAAGTTTCAACAGAGTCACTGTATTCCCAGAGAATGTTTGTATTCCATCAAATCAGCATTTGCAATAGAAAACTTCTGCTGGAAACATTTTTGAATAGCTCTATGATGTGCTTTAAAAAAAGGATCAAACACTGAATGGATGTTCCAAACAGCCATAAGGATCAAGAAGTTCCTATGAGTTGAAGCCTGGTGGAGATGATGATTGAATTAATATTGTAGAAGAGACTAAGTGGGCAAGATTGCAGTGAATCAGCTGTTCAGCTCCGTGAAGCTGAATTAAGAAAAGGGTATTAAAAACCTGGCAGCCAATAACTCCTGTAGTACGTAATTATTTTGTAGGGATTCATTACAGAAAGGAAATGCTTATGACTCAAACAGGGCATTTTTCATTCTGATGGGCATGTACTATATTTAAATTTAGTTTAGAGGCCATCTCTACAATACAGTGCCAGTCATTCAAAGCTCTTGGTATTGTGCATTGTTCCATACACAGAGTGGTAGGATTTCACATGCACTAGGAACTTAAAATGTGTAGAGGTTTGGTTTTGAAATCCTTATCCAAAGACACTTATCAGAGCTCTGTTCTGATAGTCTTGTAAAATTAGGCCCTTGTGAGATTTCCAGTAAAATTAATATGTTGTCCAAAACTTAGGCATTCAGATACTATGATGCTTTGATACTATGCTGATGAGCACAGTCAAAATACTTAGAGAGATCAGACGGAAATAACATGGAAACAGCCTTTATTTTGGTGCATCTGTATCTTGCTTTATCCAAAGTGAGGATGTGTGGAGGTGGATTGTACTGCAAGCAAATACCAACCTAACTGAATTTATAAGCCAAACTTTGAAAAAAAATCACACATGGCAAAAATTTAGATTTTCATTCCTTTGACTCTGCAATCAAATCCGTTCATTGGTCTGACATAGCCCAAGCGTATTAAAATTCACAGTATGTTATAAGGCTAAGCAATATGTTTGGAAAGGTGAAGTGAGACTCATTAGGGTGGGTTTTTTGGAAGCATTCATTTCAATGGACATTAATCCACAAGTCGTGTGAGGTTCATATCTGTACATGCACCCAGTCATATAGTGATGCTCAAATATTTATAAAACGTAATCAACTCCAAATTAATAATGGATATGGATTTTTCAATGCCAAGAGGAGGAATCAGCTGCAAGTGTTCATTCAGCATTTGCTTCAAGGCAATGAACTCCTCGGAGGTAGGCGGTCCTACAAAAAAAGATAATATTTTCAAATTGAGGATTAAATTATCAGGTGGTATAAGCAGGTGTTATTCCAATAGGGAAATACAACCTAGATGGAGCTACCATAAGGTGGGTGCATAACTATGCTTCTTTAGGCACAACATTATGAAGAATCGGAGCAGGCTGCGCAGTGGGGACAGAAGGACGGTGAAGAAAATTGGCAGCCTATGACCTTCAGAAGAAGAAAGATGAGCGTTCATGTACCAGCAATGCAGATACAAATGAGTGACCATTTTCATGTTCTTTCCATGGGTACTAATGCGGAGAGTGGACTAGATGATACATCTCAGGGAAGAGAGCAGAAGAAGACTCCACCTATTGGAAGGCCTGAGATGTACTGTCCTAGGGATGGGGGTTCCACAACCACCTCTCCCAAGAGAAGGGGGCGGGTGGTGGTGGTTGGGGACTCCCTCCTTAGGGGGACTGAGTCATCTATCTGCTGTCCCGACCAAAAAAAACGAGAAATGTGCTGCTTGCCAGGAGCTAGGATTCACGATGTGATGGAGAGACTGCTGAGACTCATCAAGCCCTTGGATTGCTATCCCTTCCTGCTTCTCCACGTGGGCACCAATGATACTGCCAAGAATGACCTTGATCAGATCACTGCAAACTACATAGCTCTGGGAAGAAGGATAAAGGAGTTTGAGGTGCAAGTGGTGTTCTTGTCCATCCTCCCTTTGGAAGAAAAAGACCCAGGTAGTGACTGTCGAATCGTGGAAGTCAATGAATGGCTATGCAGGTGGTGTCAGAGGGAAGGCTTTGGATTCTTTGACCATGGGATGGTGTTCCAAGAAGGAGGAGTGCTAGGCAGAGACGGGCTCCACCTAACAAAGAGAGGGAAGTGCATCTTTGCAAGCAGGCTGGCTAACCTAGTGAGGAGGGCTTTAAACTAGATTCACCGGGGGAAGGAGACCAAAGCCATGGGGAAGTGGGATACCGGGAGGAAGCATGAGCAGGAGAGCGCAAGAGCGGAGAACTCCTGCCTCAGACTGAGAAAGCAGGATGATCTGTGAATTATCTTAAGTGCCTATACACAAATGCAAAAGCCTGGGAAACAAGCAGGGCAAACTGGAAGTCCTGGCACAGTCAAGGAATTGTGATGTGATTGCAATAACAGACTTGGTGGGATAACTCACATGACTGAAGCACTGTCATGGATGGATATCAACTGTTCAGGAAGGACAAACAGGGCAGAAAAGGTGGGGGAGTTGCATTGTATGTAAGAGAGCAGTATGACTGCTCAAAGATCCAGTATGAAACTGCAGAAAAACCTGAGAGTCTCTGGATTAAGTTTAGAAGTGTAAGCAACCAAGGCGATGTCGTGGTGGGAGTCTACTGTAGATCACCAGACCAGGCGGATGAGGTGGACGAAGCTTTTTTCCAGCAACTAAAAGAAGTTACTTGATCACAGGCTCTGATTCCCATGGGAGACTTCAATCACTCTGATATCTGCTGGGAGAGAAATACAGTGGTGCACAGACAATCCAAGATGTTTTGGGGAATTGTAAGGGACAATTTCCTGGTGCAAGTGCTGGAGGAACCAACTGGGGCAGAGCTCTTCTTGACCTGCTGCTCACAAACAGGGAAGAATTAGTAGGGGAAGCAAAAGTGGATGGGAACCTGGGAGGCAGTGACCATGAGATGGTAGACTTCAGGATCCTGACACAAGGAAGAAAGGAGAGCAGCAGAATATGGACTCTGGACTTCAGAAAAGCAGACTTTGACTCCCTCAGGGAACTGATGGGCACGATACCCTGGGAAAATAACATGAGGAGAAAAGCAGTCCAGGAGAGCTGGCTGTATTTTAAAGAACCCTTATTGAGGTTGCAGGAACAAACCATCCTGGTGTGTAGAAAGAATAGTAAATATGGCAGAGACCAGCTTGGCTTAACAGTGAAATCCTTTCTGATCTTAAACACAAAAAAAGAAGCTTACAAGAAGTGGACGCTTGGACAAATGACCACAGAGGAGTATAAAAATATTGCTCAGGCATGCAGGAGTAAAATCAGGAAGGCCAAATCACACTTGGAGTTGCAGCTAGCAAGAGATGTTAGAGTAACAAGAAGGGTTTCTTCAGGTATGTTAGCAACGAGAAGAAAGTCAAGGAAAGTGTGGGCACCTTACTGAATGAGGGAGGCAACCTAGTGACAGAGGATGTGGAAAAAGCTAATGTACTCAATGCTTTTTTTGCCTCTGTCTTCACGAACAAGGGCAGCTCCCAGACTGCCACACTGGGCAGCACAGTACGGGGAGGAGGTGACCAGCCCTCTGTGGAGAAAGAAGTGGTTCAAGACTATTTAGAAAAGCTGGATGAGCACAAGTCCCTGGGGCGCTGCATCCAAGGGTGATAAAGGAGTTGGTGGATGTGATTGCAGAGCCATTGGCCATTATCTTTGAAAACTCATGGTGATTGGGGGAGGTCCCGGATGACTGGAAAAAGGCTAATGTAGTGTCCATCTTTTAAAAAGGGAAGAAGCAGGATCTGGGGAACTACAGGCCAGTCAGCCTCACCTCAGTCCCTGGAAAAATCATGAAGCAGGTCCTCAAGGAATCAATTCTGAAGCACTTAGAGGAGAGGAAAGTGATCAGGAACAGTCAGCATGGATTCACCAAGGGCAAGTCATGCCTGACTAACCTAATTGCCTTCTATGATGAGATAACCGGCTCTGTGGATGAGGGGAAAGCAGTGGACGAGTTATTCCTTGACTTTAGCAAAGCTTTTGATATGGTCTCCCACAGTATTCTTGCCAGCAAGTAAAAAAGTATGGGCTAGATGTACGGACTATAAGGTGGATAGAAAGATGGCTAGATTGTCAGGCTCAATTGGTAGTGATCAATGGCTCCATGTCTAGTTGGCAGTTGGTATCAAGCAGAGTGCCCCAAGGGTCGGTCCTGGGGCCAGTTTTGTTCAATATCTTCATTAATGATCTAGAGGATGGTGTGGATTGCACCCTCATCAAGTTTGCATAAGACACTAAACTGGGAGGAGTGGTAGATACGCTGGAGGTTACATATAGGATACAGAAGGACCTAGACAAATTAGAGGAGTCGGCCAAAAGAAACCTGATGAGGTTCAACAAGGACAAATGCAGAGTCCTACACTTAGGACGGAAGAATCCCATTCACTGTTACAGACTAGGGACCGAATGTCTAGGAAGCAGTTCTGCAGAAAAGGACCTAGGGGTTACAGTGGACGAGAAGCTGGATATGAGTCAACAGTGTGCCCTTGTTGCCAAGAAGGCTAATGGCATTTTGGGCTGTATAAGTAGGGGCATTGCCAGCAGATCGAGGGACGTGACCATTCCCTTCTATTCAACATTGGTGAGGCCTCATCTGGAGTACTGTGTCCAGTTTTGGGCCCCACACTACAAGAAGGATGTGGAAAAATTGGAAAGAGTCCAGCGGAGGGCAACAAAAATGATTAGGGGGCTGGAGCACATGACTTATGAGAAGAGGCTCGGGGAACTGGGCTTCCTGTCAGGGTGGTTAAGCACTGGAATAAATTGCCCAGGGGGTTGAGGAATCTCCATTATTGGAGACATTTAAGAGCAGGCTAGACAAACACCTGAAAGGAATGGTTTAGATAACATTTAGCCCTGCCTTCAATGCAGGGGACTGGACTAGAAGAACTCTTGAGGTCCCTTCCAGTCCTATAATTCTATGATTCTCAGTCGATTGTACTGATTTACAGAAAACAAGGATCTGGCCATTGGTGTCCAAATGTATGCACTTAAATCCACATTTAGGCACCTATATAAAAGTGTCCAGTTTTCCAGAGTTGATGAGCACTCACAGCTCCTGTTGAAGTTAATGGGATTGCATGAGATGTAAATCAGTGTATAAGTTTTGCCCTTTCATTTATACAAGTAGAGAGCAAGGTCAAACTGAGTTAAATGGACCAGTGCAAACCCGGTTCATTTTGTGAGCATTTAACATCCTCTATGGTTTAGTTACCAACCTGCATCTCCAGTCACAGCTGTATAGTCACTTTATTGTTGCCTTGGCAGCTTTAAATTTCTCTCTCCTTGATAACTTTTCTATGCCACTTATACAGGGAAGACTACTGGACCTGATCTGAAGCCCATTGAAGTTAATGGGAGTATTGAATTTTACCTCAGTTTGAGTTTAGGTTCAGGCTCAGAGAGCCTGGGCTTTGGCTTGGACCATGCCTCTAGTTTTCAATACCATCTTTCAGAAATGTTGCAGATTCTGAGGGAACTGAATGCATGAGCAGGGGGTTGGACTAGATGACCTCCTGAGGTCTCTAATCTTCTATGATTCTATGAGTCTATGTTTCTTGTCCAAAACTTTACAAACGTGCCTCACAAGTGGGAAACAGTGATGGAAAGACAGAATGGGAACACTTCTGGAAAATCCAAAAATGCTGTATAATACAAATGCAGTTGTAGGAAGCCTTATTCTTTAGGGGTTTTTATCAGTAGAATGCTTTTCCTATGCTACAAACACAACAAATAACACAGGAAAAATGATAGTCTACTCAATTATAATATCTAATTTCTTATTCCAAAATGTAACATTTTTGGAGATGTCAGATACAGGTATTATATTATTATTTCTCAATATAGCACTTACATTCACATTCTTTAACTAACAATCTGTTTGGACATTTTGATGTGAATAAAATCTACAAAAGGATGGTTTGAATTTATGTCACACATGGTCAAGTAGTTGTATTCATGGGTGCAAATAAACCCCCAGCAACATCCTTTCACTCTGAGATACAAAAGCCTCTGGGGAACTTAACAGGATATGAAAGGAAGAAGAAACAAATTGGGGTTGCAGAATGTATAGCAAAGGGTCAAGCAAATTCTATTTCTTCACCAGCTAGCCAAGGGGTGGACACTGTAGAAAATGAAAAGGTTATGGTAACATGGCTGTAATGAAGTAAGAAGCTTCAAATGCCTTTAAAATAATTCACCATCATTAACACTACAGTTTTGTAATATCTGAAAACCTATTAAATATGACCTAAAAGAAAAGATCTCGTTCTAAGTCAGTGGACAGGTTTTTTTGTTCATGAGCTATAAGACAAATAAGAGTAGATTTCTCATTTCCTCTGTAAAGTTAAAGTCGAGAGAATGAACCCCAAGGGATATGAAGAAATTGAGACAGAAATCTTGGCCAAAATATTGTCAGGTTACAATTCAGGATTCCAGTCAGTGTAGAAATTGCCAGCATCACCTCTTGGTGAAATGTACCACCACACTGTTTTTGCTAACTTGCTTTTTCCCAAAGAGGTTTTGATGGAAAGTAGCTAATTATCACTCTGCCACTTGTTTTAATTATTTGAGGTTAGAGTATTTGTAATGATATGATTTTATATATGGATTAGTTTATTTTAGCTGTATTTTGGGACATACTGAGAGCACTTAGCCCTTAAGTTATATGGACTGCTTACATTTTTCAAAGCATTGTGCAAACATTAAATTATTAAAGGGTATATTTAAGAAGAGAGTCAGCATAGGCTAGCACAATAAACTTGGGGCTGGGAACTAAGAATCCTGAGTGCTGATCCTAGTTCTACTACACCAGGGGTGGCCAAACTGAGCGTGAGAAGGAGCCAGAATTTACCAATGTACATTGCCAAAGAGCCACAGTAATATGTCAGCAGCCCCCCCACGTCCGCTCTCCCACACACACACTCCCTGCACCTCCCACTCACCAGCAGCCATGCTGATCAGCGCCGCCTCCTCCTCCCTCCCTTCACCTCCCAATCAGCTGTTTCGTGGCATGCAGGAGGCTCTGGGGGTGAAGGGAGGAGTGAGGGCACTGCAGGATTAGGGGAGGGGACGGGAAGGGGTGCAGTGGGGGCAGGGCCAGTGGCAGAGCCAGGGGTGGACCAGTGAGCACCCCGGCACATTGGAAAGTTGGCGCCTGTAGCTCCAGCCCCAGAGTTGGTGCCTATACAAGGAGCCACATATTAACTTCTGAAGAGCCACACGTGGCTCCGGAGCCACAGATTGGCCACCCCTGTACTACACACTCTCTGTGTGACTTTCTGTAAATCACTCAGTCTCACTGTGCCTTAGTTTCCCCATTTGAAAATATGGGGATAATAATACTTCCTGCAGCAAATTACATCCTGATTTGTAGTTCATTTGAATGGATGTTTCATATGCGGAGAAGAAATTTGAACCCAGGTCTTTTACCTCCTAGGGGAGCATCTAACTGCTGGGGTGTGGGGTATTCTCTATGGGGAGGGGAAAGGGAAAGGAGGTCTCAAACTCTCGTGTTGAAGCTGTTCTACTTTGTACTAAGTGCTTAAATATTGATTGGAGTAGATACTTAAGCTCAAGTCTCCCACATCCCAGGTGAATGCCTCAAACACCGGGCTACAGAGTCAATCTCTGTCTTGAATAATGAATATTTAAGTAGTTTATACAAAAGGGAACAACTTGAACAGGGAGATTATGAGAAACCTACCCCACAATGTCCCATAGCCCAGTGGTTAGCACATTCAGCTGGGAGATAGGAATCCTAAGTTCAGTTCCTGCTCCTCTCAGGCAGAGTTGGGAGTTGAACTTGGTCATATGAGACATATGTGAGTGCGCTAACCACTGGGTTGTTGAGGAAAAGGGGATGGTGACACTACCGCATGCTCCTTGACATCTGTTAAAAAGATGTTCAACTCCAAGACATGCTTCAGGGCTGTGAATCCCAAGTGGAAGGAGGAGCCTCCTTTGGCCTTGAGTTGGACACCTAGCTCCCTTTGAGGTTGGGTCATAGGCTATGCCACTTTCAGGAGTTTATTACTGGCTAGCTTAGGTGGCTCCCTGCTCAGTGTGCTGGCTTCTGTGAACCACTTTTATTAGCATCTAACTCTCCCCATGCATTGCATAGTGGGCACCTAACTCGGGGCAGTGAAAGATTTGTACTATTAAATGTGAAATAGGAAGACCCATAGAGATGTTAAAGATATTTTCTTTAAGGTAACTTTTATAGGTGTATAATATATCTTTGAAAGTGCAATGCAACTGTTTCAAGTTCCAGTGAGATAGAAGGAAATTATTTACAGCTGCATAGTCATGCATGAGGACTCCATATAGCACAGCATACATTAAAATGGCATATGGGTAATATGGCAAATCAGGTGAAACAAGGTTAAACGTAATGCATAAAACCTTCTTGAATCTATGAAATTCACTATGTCCAAGTTTTAAAAATGATTAGGCAGCAGGGTGCCTAGAAGTGAGGTTCTGCAACACTTCATCTAAGTCCCCCAGGTAAATGTCACTCTTCTTTTGGTGTGACTTACTTTATTTTAAGTAACTCACCCAGCACTATGCAGGACGTCTGTGGCAGAGTTGGGATTGAACCCAGATGTTCTAAATCCCAGCCTAGTGACTTAACTGCAAGATCATCCATCTTCTTAGCTCTGAACATGAGCAATAAAGGTAGTTTTAAAGAGAGGTAGTCAGAATTCTGTGGGAAATTCCATAAACGTTTTGCATGGAAAGTGTTCTTATCCTACAGAGATGACCGCATTATAAAATCCTAGTATAGACAGGTAGAGAGAGCAAGAGTTCTCTGCAGATTTTCCCTGTTTGTCTGCCTTTGAAATTTTTCATCAGACGTTAATCACCATACCACTGAGTGCCTTAAAAAAGAGGATGTGCAACATTGGTGGGCTGGAGTGGAGAGCAAAAATGTAATGCTTTCTGACGGAAGCTTGGACATAGTGTATTTCAGAGATTCAAAAAGGTTTTATGCATTGCATTTAAGCTTGTTTCACATGATTGGCCATATTACCTGGATGACATTTTAATGTATGCTGTGCTGTATGGAGTCCTCATGCATTTATATGCAGCTGTAAATAATTGCCTTCTATCTTCACTGGGACTTGAAACCGTTCCATTACATTTTCAAGGATATATTACGCACCTATAAAAATTTACTTTAAAGAAAATATCTTTAGCATCTCTACTACTCATCCTATGTCATGTTTAATCATACATTATATTATGAGTTCTGAACATATTGTGACTAGTGCAGGCAGATCTGCTTTCCTATTTGAACAGGTATACGGTCATTTCCCTTAGCCAGCAAATGCCAAGTTCATCTAAAGGTTGAACTCTCATGCCCAGCCCACATAAACAACTATAGCTGTAGGCCACGTTCTATTACTCCTGATTGTTCTTCTAAATCTTCCTGAGACAATGTGTAGTAATAGTAGCAGCCAGGCAGAGTACATAAAAGTAGCACAAATAAGAGACACCCAGATGCTAAAAAATATTTATGTTCCTAACGTCCATTGAAATCGGTGGAAATTAGGAGCCCAAATTTCTTTGAGGATCTGGGCCAAAGTCACCAAGCAATTTATTCTTGGATTCCTAGTGAAATATGGCTGCTGATTAAGTATATTTTGATTAGCAGAATGTGGTAGGTACTAAATGAAATTATTTGGCTCACTGTGTTAATAAATTGAGCACCTAAGATATGTGTGTGTATATATATGGTCAAAATTTTCAAGTGACTAGTGATTTTTCAGAGGCCCGAAGTGCCCAATTTGACACTTTAAAGTATCCAAATGTTCAGAAAATACTCAGTACCCATCCTGTAAATTCAGCCTCCTTCAAGGGTACCTCAAGCTGACCAATCAAAATTGAGGCTTGTTAATAAAAGAAATATTTGGACATGGGGGTCATGTGAGATGTATATGTAAACCCCAAACTGTCTTCTAATACTAAAATAAGCTCAAATAATTAGGAAAAAAAAACCAAAAATAACCCCTCTGCTGACTTGATACTATTTTCTTTTAAGCAGTTGTTCTTGTTAGGCATGCATACAGTATACTACAGTGGTCTTAGTTACAAAGGATACCTTTATTCTGACTATAGTGATATTTCCAATTACAGCCTCAATCAAGCTAAGCACTTAAGCATGTGCTTATTTTAAGCACATCAGTAGTCCCATTGATTTAAATGAGCTACTCATGTGCTTGAAGTTAAACAGGAGGTAAATGTTTGGCAGGATTTGGGGCCTATAAGTATAGGGGAAACTTGCTCAGGCCATAACAACTTGCTTATAGGTTAAAAAGAAAAAGTAAGTAAAAACCTATTTAACGTCAATCACTGTAATTTTCATACAAGGAAAGTACAATGACTCCAAATTCATACAGCAAACACACAGAATACATACAGAATAAGGGCATGAAAACCTGGAAAAAAATAGCTGTCTAAATTTAAAAAAAAGAAAGAAACTGGTATTTTAAGTGGGGTTTGTGCTAAAGTTGTCTAAGGCACTTAAAAAGTGGCATTGAGCATATTGTTCCTTGATGCAGATGTTGGAGCAAACACTACCTTCAGTTCCACCCAATGAAATCAAAGAAGGCAGATAATATATGTATGGATATAATTCAAAGCAGACTTTGGACTGCTTTTCTGCAGGAGGTACAAAGCTAAAAGCTATGTACTGTGATGTGGAGAGACTGCCTTGAGTAGGGCACAGACAGGGCCGGCTCCAGACCCCAGCGCGCCAAGCACGCGCTTGGGGCGGCGTGCCGCGGGAGGGCGGCAGGCGGCTCTGGTGGACCTCCCGCAGGCGTGCCTGCGGAGGGTCCGTTGGTCCCGCGGCTTCGGTGGAACATCTGCAGGCGTGCCTGTGGGAGGTCCACCGGAGCCGCGGGACCAGCGGACCCTCCGCAGGCACGTCTGCAGGAGGCCCACCAGAGCCGCGGGACGGGCAACCGCCAGAGCGCTCCCCGCGGCGTGCCGCCCTGCTTGGGGCGGCGCAATTCCTAGAGCCGCCCCTGGGCACAGACCATTATTAATTTAAAAAGCAAATAGAACAAGGTCTACTACAATCAGTCTTGGGCACTGTAAACGTCCACTGTTGGGGTTCGCCCCTCTCTGGGGTGGCTGGGAGCCAGGCCGCCTCACTACACCAGTCTGGTGAGCTGGCGAATTAGCCTGGTGAGGCAGGAAACACTCAGGAGCTCAGGCGCTCAGGCAGGGGCTGAGCAAACAGTTTAGTATTCAAGCCCCGGCCCTAGGTCAGGGCGGGGCAGCAAACAACAATTCGGGACTCAGACCCTCCGGCAGGGGCTGAGCAAACAGTTAGCAGTTCAAGCCCAGGCTACTGGGCTTGAGCGTCGAGGTGAGGGGGAGACTGCCACCCGTGAGTGGGGTGGCGGGGGGGGCACAGGCCCACCCACTCCTCTGCGTCCCAGCCCGGGGCCCTAACAGCGGCAGGCAGCCTGTTGCTGTGTCATTGGGGATCCTGGCCGCAACACACTGCCATTGGCTCTGGGTGTGCTGCAGCCAGACTAGGGTCGGCTGCCCCCAGGCTACTTCCGACCTCCCCCTCTACCGGTACCTCTGTCTCGGCGGCGTCTTCCACCGCGTCCCACATCATGGGCTCCTCGGGATACTGAGCGAGGGGTAAACTGGGCAGCTCCTCGGGGTCCCTTTGTACCGGCCGGCCTAGGGGCTCTTCCAGCGCCTGGTCAGCATCCAGGCTCCGCAGGTATGGCCAGTCCTTGGGTCGGTTGCAGGCGGTAGGAGTCTCCCCAGCGGGAGCTAGGGCACCAGCGTCTGGCCTCTCCGGTGGCCAGGCAGCTTCTGAGCCCTGGGCCTGGGCTTTTATACTTCCTGCCCTGCGCCGTGACCTCTGAGGGGCGGGCGCAGGCTCCAGTGACTCCACCCACTTTGGCGTCCGTAAGGGCTCGTCCCTCTCTGGGGCAGCTGGGAGCCAGGCCGCCTCACTACAGGCACCTTTGAGACAGTTTGCATTTGAGACAGTTTCCCATAGAATTTAACTTATCTGCTTACTTTCTTCTGGTTATGCTGTTTTTCCATCTAGGGCCTGGCCCAAAGCAATGGGACTCTTCAGATTTACTTCAATGGGATTCAGCTCAGGCCCCTAAACTAAGAAAACCACTTTTCTGCCATTTGTGGAAATGAGGGCTTCTTTACAGATGGCTGCAGTGATCAATGTGTCTCACATCTTTTTAGTTTTGTATGTGTGAAGCACTACATCATGGGTACATAAGAGCGGCCATCCTGGGTCAGACCAAAGGTCCATCTAGCCCAGTATCCTGTTTTCCAACAGTGGCCAATGCCAGGTGCTTCAGAGGGAATGAACAGAACAGGTAATCATCAAGTGATCCATCCCCTATTGTCATTCCCAGCTTCTGGCAAACAGATGCTAGGGATACCATCCCTGCCCATCCTGGCTAATAGCCATTGATGGACCTATCCTCCATTAACTTATCCAGTTCTTTTTTGAACCCTGTTATAGTCTTGGCCTTCACAAATTCCTCTGGCAAGGAGTTCCACCGGTTGACTGTGTGTTGTGGATAGCAGTGGTCATTGTTACAGGGGGGTTTCTTAGCAGTAGTATCAATCTGCTTCCATATCAATATTTATGTATATTTCCAATGGTACGTATCTTGAAGTTAAACCATTTTAAAACCTTATTAAAATACTATTTTACAGTCTCAGGTTTTTGAACCCATCTTTCCCCCTACAGAAGCTTGACTGGTGAATGCCCAAATCTCCATTGACACGAATTTCCCTCTTGAGCTTATTGAGCATTTAAAAAGGAGGAGCTCTGGCGACACAATCTCCAAGTGCTTCTGGAACAAGGTATTTCCCTTTGACTCCATGGCTCCTCTAAAAAAAGGTCAAGACCAGCTCAAAGTGGACTTTTCCTTTAAATTGCTTCCCCTTCACTGGTTCTGCAGTTTAGGTAATGGAACGCATAGGCAATCAATAAAAGGCTGCCTTGCCTGTCAGCGTGAGCTGTTACATCTGCTTCATGAGCTCATCAGGCAGCGCACATGTTTGAATCATAGAATCATAGAATTCAAGATCAGAAGGGACCATTATGATCATCTAGTCTGACCTCCTGCAAGATGCAGGCCACATAAGCCGATCCACCCACTCCTGAACTAATTCTCTCCCTTGACTCTGCTGTTGAATGCTCCAAATCATGATTTAAAGACTTCAAGTAGCAGATAATCCACCAGCAAGCGACCCCTGCCCCATGCTTTGGAGGAAGGCGAAAAACCTCCAGGGCCACTGCCAATCTACCCTGGAGGAAAATTCCTTCCCGACCCCAAATATGGTGATCAGCTGAACCCCGAGCATGCGGGCAAGACTCTCCAGCCAGACCCTCTGGAAAATGCTAACAATATCCCAACATTGACCCTTTGTACTAATTACCAGTATGGCATGTTATTGACCTATTGACTAAACCTGTTTTGAAGGCCTAGGGGATGAACCAAAGCTCCAGTTCTGTTTAATCTACTGTACTAATTGGCATGTCGCTCTCTTAATTAAAGGTGGTCTGGGGCCACTTTGAGTGGTGCGTGTGTGTGTAGAAAGCATTGCTTCTGGAGTAGTCTTGCCAGCCCACCTAACTGTGCACATCGGGGCAGCGGGAAGGGGAAGGATTGATCAGAGTGCACCCTTTGCTCCTGTTCAGGTCAAAAATCAATTAGGTAATAATTGGAGATATACCAATCTCCTAGAACTGGAAGGGACCTTGAAAGGTCATTGAGTCCAGCCCCCCCTGCCTTCACTAGCAGGACCAATTTTTGCCCCAGATCCCTAAGTGGTCTCCTCAAGGATTGAACTCACAACCCTTGGTTTAGCAAGCCACTGAGCTATCCCTTCCCTCCCTGAAAGTAGAGGTGAACTCCTGGCCCATTGAAGTCAATGAGACTTTTGTCATTGATTTTAATGGAGCCAGAGTGGCACCCAGAGATTTTTGCCCTCCTGACCATTGTGTTCAGTCACCTCCTGCAGTGTCTGTGCATTCAGCTCCTAAACTGGGTCCTGAATAAAGACCACCTTCAGCTACAAGGACAAGGGAGGTGTGGGGGAGGGGAAAGCCATCTCATTCTACAGCAAGACTTTTGTGGCTCAGATTGCAGGGGAGAACACATTGTACTGCGTAGTCATTGCCTTTCTTTATTGATACCAATTGCATTACATCTGCAAGCACTCAGGCTTCACTGGCTCAGGGAATGAGAGCTCTAAGCACCTCTCCTGCTCAACAAAACACCGTGCTGATACTGCTAAGTCACCAGCCTGGCATGATCATTTTACAGAATGGGAAATATATCTGTGCTAACAAAGGTCAAGGGACTAGATGTATTTTCAAAAATTCTCAAATCCCAGTGCTCAATAAATAATCTTCTATGAAAGCAACTCGATTCTGCAGCCTTCTTGAACAGGTGCTGACACTTGTGCTGAATTATACCACCAAGGTTTGAGCCACTTGCTGTTTCCTGCACTGGAACAGATCCTACAAAATTCATTTCACTTCATACTATAATTCAGAAGGAGATTGTACTTCCAGAGTTTAAAAACTGGGTTTTTTTTTACAGGAGGTTGGTTATTGAGACACTTGAAATGTATTCCTAATTATTTATTTTATCTTATAATGCTTAATTTGTATTTCTGCATGGCTATATGGGTTGTAGTTACATCAACCATTTATTTAATTAATAGCTTTGTTTCTTTACCTTCTTTCCCTTTAAGTTGCTGCCAAGTATGTCTGAGATGTCAGATTTTTCTGACTAAAGGGTAAATAAAAGACCTGTAAGGAGAACAGAAACCTTAAAACTTTAATGTTGATATTTATATAAGCTTATAAAGACCAACAGGCCATGCATTTATCATCATGATAGGCTAATCATAACACTTTGCATCTTCCACCATCTCTGCCATAGTTCATTTACGTGTAAAACTTTCTATCAAGTTGTGCTACACAGGAATCTGTTTCACACAATTGTGGATGGTTCTTAAATGACACTATATTTTATTTTCATTGCTTCACATACATTATGTTGTAACAAATTTGAACCACCTAGAACCTTCACAGTTGTCACTATGCGTTAGACTGTAGCACCTAACAATTTGAGTGTATCAGCTAGGATAGAATTCAGTTACTACTTCTCCAAAACCACAGAACATTAACTCATGAGATTAAAGTGGGGTAGGTCTAGGTTGGATATTAGGAAACACTATTTCACTAGGAGGGTGGTGAAGCACTTGAATGGGTAACCTAGGGTGGTGGTGGAATCTCCATCCTTAGAGGTTTTTAAGGCCCAGCTTGACAAAGTCCTGGCTGGGATGATTTAGTTGGTGTTGGTCCCGCTTTGAGCAGGGGTTGGACTAGATGATCTCCTGAGGTCTCTTCCAACCCTAATTTTCTATGATTCTAAAGGATACTCTCCACTTGCTACTGGCAGTGTAAGATCCAGGACATACAGCTGAACTGTTCTGATTAGGGTACTACCCAGGTCAAGCTACAATATGCTAGTATTTGTCTGCTTGACAAATCCTGACATCCAATTTGTCATGACCAAGTGTGTAGAGTACTTAACTTATTTAATTTAAGGGAAAATACAATCACAGAGAAAGTAACTAGTTCATTACACTGTAATAATATGGACACGGGCCAGATCCTCAGCTGGCATCAATCACCACAGCTCCATTGATTTCAGTGAAGCTCTGCCAATTGACACCAGCTGAGGATCTTGCCTTAACCTATGTAGGGAGACAAGATCACATCTTGATGCCTGCAGATAACTCTAGACCTCTGAGAATAGTAAGAAAATGGTTTTTCCAAATATTTCAGCGGTAAGATTTTCAAAGCAGCTAACTAACTGCAACTCCTTTTGATCTCAGTAGAAGATGGAGTTATTCAGCACTTCTGAAAATCCAGCAACCTCTGTTTTAGGATATAAGAACATAGGAACGGCCATAATGGGTCAGACCAATGGTCCATCTAGCCCAGTATCCTGTCTTCTGACAGTGGCTAATGCAACATACTTCAAAGAGAATCAACAAGGCAGTCATCAAGTGATCCATCCCCTGTTGTCCAGTCCAAGCATCTAGCTTTCAGTTGCTTAAATATAGATTTAGTATCCTAACTTTAGCCACCCACCTTTGAAAAGGTTGGCCTACTATAATAACTCTTTAACTGCATATATCTGAATATAGCACTAGTCTAGCAAGTCACTGGGTTTATCCTTCGATAACATCTAAACATTTCGTTAAAGGACTGGTCTATACACAAAGGTGAACTGGTTCATGTAAAGTTGTGATTTAAATCTGATTCAGTTATACTAGTGTAACTTTGTGTATGGACACTAAAATTAATTAAACCTAGCTTATATTTGCTTAGTTTGTACCATAGCTAGTTTTAATCTGAAATAGCAGTATCCATATAGAGGATTTCCATCAATTTAACTAAATCAGTTTTATTACACTGATTTAAGTTAAACCAGGACAACATTTGTGTGAAGACATGCACAAAAATTCTTGATATGGTGGCAATGATTTTCAGAACCAACAAGTGATTTTGGGGTACCTTCTCTTTTGGGTACCCAATCTGAGACACCATGAAGGAAACCCTTTTTCAAAAAAAGTGGGGAGTACGTCTGGTCAAAAAATGCTAGTTGTTTTAATGGGAATTTTTCTTTCTTTCTTTCTTTCTTTCTTTCTTTCTTTCTTTCTTTCTTTCTTTTTCAAAATTTCCTGTAAATAACTATAAGTTTAACAACAACAACAATCTGCAATTTTGTTTGCTTTCCCAAAACAATTTTGGTAAATATGTTCAGTTTCCAGCTAAAATTTTTGCAAGTAATGAATATTTTTAATGAAAATGAATGTTTTTAAATAAAAGATTCAGTTTCCCAGGGTTTTTTTTGTTTTGAAAAACAAAGCATTGTGCAGTACATTAAAAAAATTAAAAGTTCCCATGAAAAAATGAGCATTTTTTTAACCATCCTTATTCACTACTCTCTGAAAATCAATTCCCTTTATGGTGTATAAAGTTGGGTACGTAAAAATTGAAGCATACAAAATCAGTAGCTGCTTTTAACAACTTTAAATACCACCCCATCAAGAAAATGTGGAACACTTTTAATTGAAAAAAATGTTTTGGTGAAAAAAATTAGACCACATCTAGTTTTGAGCATTCAGCCCCTGAAAGGGTGATTTCGTTTGGACATGCAAAATTTCTAGTTGCTTTTGAAAATCTTGGCTGGCCTCCTATTTGTTATGTCATCTTTGGATATACAGTATCTCCATAATGGATTTTTGTAACCTTAAATATACTATACTCAGACTGATGGAAGAGGAGTCATTTGCGTCAATTTTTGCATATCAGCCTAGTCTTTTCTTCTTTTTTTGGATTTTCCGGTTCAGCCCCAAACTGAAAAATGTCTTACTCATTCAGCTGTTCATGCTGTATCATATGGAGGAACTTAATGGATGACACTGAGAACAAACCGCAAAACAGGAAAGTTTTGCATGGTATTGGAAACCAAGAAGCAGAAGAAGGCTCCAATCTGGTGAGATTAAAAAAGGTGGGTTCTCCACATTCTCGCATATTTAAAATGTTGAACTAATATTGGAAGACGACATAATTTTTTCCCTAAAAAATGTAAAGGAAGGAATAGTCTTGTCCAACAATTCTGAGTTCTCAGGAGTACAGTGAATACCTAAGAATGTCAAAGCTCTAATCTTCTAAGAGTTCCTTCTCACACAACTGCAAAAAAGAACAGCTTTTTAATGCTAATAAATCTAGAGAGCCCATGAAATAAAATATGTCAATAGGTATCCAATGATTCTCAAGATATCATGGGGAAACACAGCAAGACATACACAGACTGTGAAGAAGCTTTAGAATTATTCAGTAATGTGGCAACAGCTACACAAATTGTATCTATCTGAGAAAAGGACTCTGACTTATTTAATGGCCCCCTTCGCAACATAGCTCTCCGTTATGGGTAAATCCTTTAACATCCCTGGCTACTGCAAGCACCATTGCAGCCTCTGAGATGACCAATATCCATAACTCTTCATTGTGCCAATACCATATATTTCTTTTTTGGCCAAGAAGTGCATAGGTGATCCTAGCTGCACAGGATTAATGCTAAGGTCCCCAGTTTTAGTTCATCTTTTGCCATATCCTTTTTCCTGCTGTGCTATCTTGCAAAAAAAAAAAAAAAAGGAAATGATGATCCATCCTTCTTTCTCTCTCCATTTCTAATTTATCACAATTCTAAGACTCCCAAAAATTAGGCAACTGGCACAAGGCATGTTCAGCTAGGTAAATAGGGATTGGCACACATGCAGTAGCATGAGTCCAGGTGTTTGAATACTGGGATCTGTCCAATACTCACGTAAATCAGCATGTGGATTACCACTGAATTTAATGGCCTTTGGATCAAGCCCATAGTATTAGCCTTATTTTGTGTCTAACTTTGCCAGAGGTTTGCTATGTCTAAGGTAATCACTTAGATGTTTCCTACAGAGACAGCTCATGAGAGAGAGAGAGAGAGAGACTACCATTTGCTAATCAATGTATTAATCTTCTCTACTTGCCTGGTCTGCCCATTCCTTTGAGTTATAAATTAAAAGGCACAGATGCAGAATTTGGGAAATCTTCCAAGTTCTGGGTTTTTTTCTAAGTGAAACATAAAACAATGACTGCAATATGCAATGTTCTCCTCTCACTATCAGTTCCACCAGCAGTGCTGACTGTGCTCTATGTAGCAGATGAACTGTGAATAAATCAAATGGAGGACAGGCTTTTGAATCAAAGTTCTTTCTAGGCACCTCTAGTACACAGAGTACCTTGCATTGTGGAAACAGCCTTTCACAGAAGCAAACTGAGTTTGCCCGAATCTGAGTCTGACTCACACAATGAAGTAATAAGGAAGGTCTTTAGCTATCCTTACACTCAGTTTTACAAAGAAATTTCAGGACGGATGTTTTTGCTTCCACAGCTGGTGACCATTGGGTCAGTATGTCTGTTACTGTGTCAGTAGTCTCCTCTTTTGCACACTGCCTGAGGCACAGCTGCCACACTAAAGTTCCCAATTTTGCCTTGGATAACTAATGTTACTTCAGTGCTTGTAGTATTCCCTATACCAAGTATAGGGATGCCTCGGGAATTCTACAAATCGGACTGGATTTAAAGCCCATTTAAGTCAATGGGACTCTTTCCTTAGTTCTAAGATTCTTAATCATCTCAGGCAACTGAAAAAAAAATTTAAACCCAATCTCTAGACACCAGTAATTTGTTGCTCTTTGATTTCGTGAGAATTGTTTGGTTTATGAGGAAATGGGGAGGCAGCTTACTTTACAGCCTACACAACTTTTTCCTAAGGACATGTTTCCAGTTATCCTACATGTTCATTGTGGGGATGCAAACAAATCACTCTCACAGAAGTAAATGGTTTGCATGTAGAACAACTGCATAGCTGAATGTAAGGTATCTGAATTCAATGTAAAAAACTATGGGCTTTAAGCATTTCTTATTTTTTGTTATTTTAAATGTCCAGAGTTGTGGGAAACTGTGGAGGGCCAGAGAACAGGGGCTGCTAACAGGGAGTTCTGCAAGGGAGTTTGGAAGGGGAGTGGGAAGGGGGCAAGGGCCTCTTGCTGTTTTTTAAAACTATAAACTAAACTATATTCAAAACTTCTTAATTTAAACAAAACCCTTTTATTAACTAGGAGACCATGCAGGCAGAAGCCCAGCAGCAGAGTGGGGGCTATCCAGTTTATTGTGCTGAGTGCAGCATGTATGATTACCTGCCCTGTGGGCGGGTGGCGTATGTGTGCAGTCGGTGCAAGGAGCTCCTGGCCCTCAGAGACCATGTACGGGCTTTGGAGGCCAGGGTGGCGGAACTGGAGGAGCTAAGAGAGGCAGAGATGTATGCTGATGAGGCTTTCCTGGACACTGTAGAATTGTCCCACCTCCGGTCAGACAGCCCCTGCGCTGTTGAGGAGGATGAAAGGCCCAGGGAAGCAGAGCAGTCAACGGGAGCAGAGAGAAACCTTCCCGTAGTTTGAACCCTGGTCCAGATGGTGTTAGGGTATCCTCTCGCACTGAGGTTACCTCTTCGGGGGAGGGAACTCCAGTCACTAGGAAAAGGCAGATGTTAGTAATGGGAGATTTGATCATTAGAAACATAGATAGCTGGGTTTGTGATGACCAGGAGAACCGTATGGTGACTTGCCTGCCTGGTGCGAAAGATGCGGATCTCTCAAGGCATCTGGAGAGACTTATGTGTAGTGCAGGAGAGGAGCCAGTGATCGTGGTACATGTAGGTACCAATGACATAGGGAAGGGTAGGAGAGATGTCCTGGAGGCCAAATTTAGGCTGCTAGGGAAGAGACTGAAATCCAGGACCTCTATGGTGGTATTCTCAGAAATGCTCCCAGTTCCACAGCCAATTAGGCAGGCAGAGCTTCAGAGTCTCAATGCGTGGATGAGACGATGGTGTAGAGAGGAGGGGTTTAGATTCATTAGGAATTGGGGAAACTTTTGGGATGGGGGGAGCCTATACAGGAAAGATGGGCTCCACCTAAACCAAAGTGGAACCAGACTGCTGGCACTTAACATTAAAAGGTTGCAGAGCAGTTTTTAAACTAGGAGATGGGGGAAAGCTGAGTACTGCAGAGGAGCATGTGGATCAGACAGAGACTTCTCTTAGAGGAGAGTCTATTGATAGAGATTCTCTAGGTTATAGTCAGGAGCAGAGGATGGAAGAGGATAATGTAAGGGCCAGATCAGACAAGAAACATTCACATAAAGAATCGGACGCATCAGAAAAGGGCAGACAAATAAACAGTGACAAGTTTTTAAAGTGCTTGTACACAAATGCTAGAAGTCTAAATAATAAGATGGGTGAACTAGAGTGCCTTGTGATAAAGGAGGATATTGATATAATAGGCATCACAGAAACCTGGTGGACTGAGAGCAATAAATGGGACACAATCATTCCGGGATACAAAATATATCGGAAGGACAGAACAGGTCATGCAGGGGGAGGAGTGGCACTATATGTGAAAGAAAATGTAGAATCAAATGAAGTAAAAATCTTAAGTAAATCCACATATTCCACAGAATCTCTATGGAAAGTAATTTCATGCTCTAATAAGAATATAACATTAAGGATCTATTATTGACCACCTGACCAGGACAGTGATAGTGATGATGAAATGCTAAGGGAAATTAGAGACGCTATCAAAATTAAGAACTCACTAATAGTGGGGGATTTCAATTATCCCCATATTGACTGGGAACATATCACCTCAGGACGAAATGCAGAGACAAAATTTCTCGATACTTTAAATGACTGCTTCATGGAGCAGCTGGTACAGGAACCCACAAGGGGAGAGGCAACTCTAGATTTAATCCTGAGTGGAGCGCAGGAGCTGGTCCAAGAGGTAACTATAACAGGACCGCTTGGAAATAGTGACCATAATATAATAACATTTAACATCCCTGTGGTGGGAAGAACATCTCAACAGCCCAACACTGTGGCATTTAATTTCAAAAAGGGGAACTATGCAAAAATGAGGGCGTTAGTTAAACAGAAATTAAAAGGTACAGTGACTAAAGTGAAATCCCTGCAAGCTGAATGGATGCTTTTTAAAGACACCATAATAGAGGCCCAACTTCAATGTATACCCCAAATTAAGAAACACGGTAAAAGAACCCCAAAATAGCCATGGTGGCTTAACAAGCATGTAAAAGAAGCAGTGAGATATAAAAAGATTTCCTTTAAAAAGTGGAAGTCAAATCCTAGTGAGGTAAATAGAAAGGAGCATAAACACTGCCAAATTAAGTGTAAAAATGTAATAAGAAAAGCCAAAGAGGACTTTGAAGAATGGCTAGCCAAAAACTCCAAAGGTAATAACAAAATGTTTTTTAAGTACATCAGAAGCAGGAAGCCTGCTAAACAACCAGTGGGGCCCCTCGATGATTGAGATACAAAAGGAGCGCTTAAAGACGATAAAGCAATTGTGGAGAAACTAAATGGATTAATTGCTTCAGTCTTCACGGCTGAGGATGTCAGGGATATTCCCAAACCTGAGCTGGCTTTTGTAGGTGACAAATCTGAGGAGCTGTCACAGATTGAAGTGTCACTAGAGGAGGTTTTGGAATTAATTGATAAACTTAACATTAACAAGTCACCGGGACCCGATGGCATTCACCTAAGAGTTCTGAAAGAGCTCAAATGTGAAGTTGCGGAACTATTAACTAGGGTTTGTAACCTGTCCTTTAAATCGGTTTCTGTACCCAATGACTTGAAGATAGCTAATGTAACACCAATATTTAAAAAAGGCTCTAGAGGTGATCCCAGCAATTACAGACCGGTAAGTCTAACGTCGGTACCAGGCAAATTAGTCAAATCAATAGTAAAGAATAAAATTGTCAGACACATAGAACAACATATATTGTTGGGCAAAAGTCAACATGGTTTCTGTAAAGGGAAATCATGTCTTACTAATCTATTAGAGTTCTTTGAAGGGGTCAATAAACATGTGGACCAGGGGGATCTAGTCAACATAGTGTACTTAGATTTCCAGAAAGCCTTTGACAAGGTTTCTCACCAAAGGCTCTTACGTAAATTAAGCTGTCATGGGCTAAAAGAGAAGGTCCTTTCATGGACTGAGAGCTAGTTAAAAGACAGGGAACAAAGGGTAGGAATTAATGGTAAATTCTCAGAATGGAGAGGGGTAACTAGTGGTGTTCCCCAAGGATCAGTCCTAGGATCAATCCTATTCAACTTATTCATAAATGATCTTGAGACAGGGGTAAAAAGTGAAGTGGCAAAGTTTGTAGATGATACTGAACTACTCAAGATAGTTAAGACCAAAGCAGACTGTGAAGAACTTCAAAAAGATCTCACAAAACTAAGTGATTGGGCAACAAAATGGCAAATGAAATTTAATGTGGATAAATGTAAAGTAATTCACATTGGAAAAAATAACCCCAACTATACATACAATATGATGGGGCTAATTTAGCTATAACAAATCAGGAAAAAGATCTTGGAGTCATCGTGGATAGTTCTCTGAAGATGTCCACGCAGTGTGCAGAGGTGGTCAAAAAAGCAAACAGGATGTTAGGAATAATTAAAAAGGGGATAGAGAATAAGAAGGAGAATATATTATTGCCCTTATATAAATCAATGGTACTCCCACATCTTGAATACTGCGTACAGATGTGGTCTCCTCATCTCAAAAAAGATATACTGGCACTAGAAAAGGTTCAGAGAAGGGCAACTAAAATGATTAGGGGTTTGGAACGGGTCCCATATGAGGAGAGATTAAAGAGGCTAGGACTTTTCAGCTTGGAAAAGAGGAGATTAAGGGGGGATATGATAGAGGTATATAAAATCATGAGTGATGTGGAGAAAGTAGATAAGGAAAAGTTATTTACTTATTCCTATAATACAAGAATTAGGGGTCATCAAATGAAATTAATGGGCAGCAGGTTTAAAACAAATAAAAGGAATTTCTTCTTCACGCAGAGCACAGTCAACTTGTGGAACTCCTTGCCTGGGGAGGTTGTGAAGGCTAGGACTATAACAGCGTTTAAAAGAGAACTGGATAAATTCATGGAGGTTAAGTCCATTAATGGCTATAAGCCACGATGGGTAATGAATGGTGTCCCTAGCCTCTGTTTGTCAGAGGGTGGTGATGGACAGCAGAAGAGAGATCACTTGATCATTGCCTGTTAGGTTCACTCCCTCTGGGGCACCTGGCATTGGCCACTGTCGGTAGACAGGATACTGGGCTAGATGGACCTTTGGTTTGACCCAGTTCGGCTGTTATGTTCTGATGTTCTTATGTAATAATTATTTCACGTTTGCCGTGTTGTTGTAGCCATGTTGGCCCCAATTATTTAATGACAGTAGACACTGAGGTTCAAAAACTTTAAGCTTTATAAATACTAACACACAAATTGTCAACGTCACATGTCAAAATATAAAGAGCAAATACCCTTGAATCTAACTCTAATAAGTTCTCAAGATGCATTTTTATTACTTTGACTATCTGTAAATTTTGATTATGGATGGAAATATTTTTCCTTTGGTTTGTGTGTACAGTGAAATTGACATTTACAGACAACAGACATTTACTGATAAAAATCTAATGTTTTCACACCTAGATAGCAGCTTTAATGTGCACCCATGTCACGGTTGGCGCCAGCCCTATAGTCTGACAGCAGGGTGTGTGTGTGTGTGTCTGTGTGTCTGTGTGTTTGTGTGTGTGGAGCTACCCAGTTGCACTGCTTCTGTATCAAGGACCTGTGGAGTAGGCTCTTTTAGAGAGGACCAAAATAGAGGCAGCCATAAGTAACAGCTGAAGGATGGATATGTGTGCTAATTTAATAACAAGTGCACAACAAGCCGGGATTTGAACCAAAGATTTAAGTTAATTTATTTACAAGGTTTAAAAAATGAGTTAAAATGAATGCCCTTATTTCTAGGGAAAGATGAGAACAGACAGACGCTTCATCACAGTGTAAAAACTTTGAAAGTGCTGAAGCACATCACAGCAACTGCAGAGAAAAGCTCCTAGGAGGATGTAAGGATTTTAAATACTACAGTGATCATCACTTGATGGTAATTAAATTAAAGATCGCTGTTGCAGGACTGGAAATCATTATTACTCTAGTATAGGAAATGTAGTGTCAGTAAACTCGAATGGAAAAGAGTGGAATAAGAATATTAAAATGATACAGTTGGATTTACTTTTTAAAAAATATATATTTTCCATGAAGCCCATTTCTCATTTCAAAGCTAAATGCACTTACAATTTAAAATATAGAGTTAAGGGATGTTTTTTTATAATTTTTTTAAAGACCTAAACCTAAAGAGAAGCATTCAAAATATAAATGGCTACAAATACAGTGAGATTAGTGAAACAGCTTAATTGGAAGGGATCCTGCTTATAACTCAAATTGTATTTCTAAGACTGCATTTGAATTTTCTCTGTACCATTAGAAATGAGAACTTCAAGTAACTGGAAGTCCCAAAGGGCATCGCTATTCATGGTAGTCAAGTCAGAATAGAATAAAAAGAATCAGAAGGGGGGGAAATCAGAGAATCCTAGCCTTTTGATGAAATGCTTTATGCAGGAGAAGATCACAGATTCTGTGATTGATAGGGTGATTCACTCTTGAATCAGTGGTGGACGAATGGTTAGCCTGGCAAGGTGGCCTTTCCCCCACCGCTGAGTCAGTATTAAGCTCTGCCTCTTCTAACTGCTAAAAAGGAAAAGTGTGGCATGATCTGGTAAAGTTATTAGATGTATTAATGGAAAAAGAGAAGAAGAAAAATAGGAGAGGATTTAGAGAAAGCCATTTTAAAAATGTAGTGCTCACCCCTGCACTCAAGTGCAGCCACTACATGGACACCTCTCCCCATCCTGTTGTGTTTCTGGGCACTGGAGCTACATAGTCGCTGTCGTGCCCCGAGAAGGTTTGGAGAAGGATGTCTGGCCTTAAGTGAACACAGAGTGCAGAGAAGAGTAGAAGGAGGGAGAGCAGAGAAGCAAGAGAGAGGATGGGATAAGGAAGAATAAAGAGTAGAAAGAAGTCAAAGTAGGGAGTCTAGGAGAAGACAGAAGGTCAGTGAGAACTGATGAGATATAATGTTCTGGACTTTAAAAAAATCCCCAACCATATAAATGATTTGGAATGACTGAGTTGAGTACATAGGCCGTGATCCAGCAAACCCCTTAACCACGTGGTTAGATTTAAGCACTAATAGTCCCACTGAAGTCAAGGCTCCTTCAACTTGTGTCAGTGGATAAAGTCTCCCAAGGAACCACTGTGCCAGGCAGGATCACCCAAAATGCATTTGCTTTATTCCCTCATCACACCTGCTCCAATGTTAACATGCTCCTTCCCTGCCTCCTGGGCCCCAATCCCCAGGATCTGGGGCAGGCCAGGGCAGCTAGTATAGCGCACACAAGGAAAATCCTCAATTGCTTCTTAAGTCATCTTGGCACTGAAGTGGGACAAAAAGGGTGTCTGAGTAACTGATTCCCTGACTGCTTCTGGAGGAGGAAGCTCGCAGAGGTTCTGGCTGTCATCAGGCCTTTGGGTACACAGGGGGCACTTGGCCACTATTTCACCCTTTGAAAGGAATACAGCATACACTTCCCTTTGCAGGTTTGGCGGGAAGAGTTCCTCTCAGCGCATCAGTGGAGTAATGAGAGGCCAAGGTGCTAGCCCACCCACCCTGGGAGTTTAGCACCTCTGCAATTGTACCTCTCCCTGCATGTAAGGGGGGAGGGGCATCTTGCTCCCACTCACACAAAGCTGGATATAATCTAGCCTTTAAAACTCAAGCGGCTAATAGCAGGTTCCCCACTGGCTTTATGACAACCGTGTGCTGGATACTATGATTTTATGCATTTCCCTTTGATGCCTGCTTTTACATCAGATAGCTACACTGAACATTGCTTCATTAATAACAATTATCCTTTGATGATAACAAGTGCTGATCATGGTAGCACGGGATACAACACCATAGCGTGATATGCTGATGTGCTATTAGGAAGTCTTTATTAAGAAGAAAAAGTGATCCATTTCCAGTGACAAGAAACAAACTGATTTATGACAATACCCTAAAATATGGTGCTGGTGTAGTGCACCTAATAAGGAGTGGGTAGATGCGCAGACAGAGTGACCTTTCTCTTCCTAAACACAGTGTACCCTGGGGTGAATTTGCTGTCAGGTTGCTTATGCAGTTTAACAAAAAATAGTCTTACTTTCAGAACAGACACTAAATTGCGTGTTCCCATTGCGGAAGGACCTTGGTGGCCTTTCAACATTTCCCACAACAAAACTAAAAGCAAACTGAGCCCAGGCGACAATGCTTGGCTTTTTGGACCTGGCAAGGTGTTCTGTAAGTACAGCGCTGTGTAGCCTAAGGAGGCAACGCAAAGTGATGCAGTGAGATGCCTTGTCCTGTATTCCTGAAATCTGACTCAGAGCAGATGGGTTTGTCTGCTTGAACACCCAGGCCGGAAGGCATCCACTGACCTATCAGAAGTCTTGATGGCTTTTGGCACTTTCTGATTGGCTTTCTGCTGTTAGCTGCATTTCCACTGTCTCCTCTCCCTTCCCTAGAAGACCATCACTGCACACTTTGTTTCTTCCCCTAGTACTACTCAATGGCAGAAGATTTAATAAAACAGTGCACTATCCTCTATAGTCCAGGATCTATCTGCTCTGCCTGCCTTCCACTGGACTGCTCAGACGGGTATCCCCCATTATCAGAGTAAGGCCATTTGGAATAGTCTGACAGCCCCACACATGTCCCATGTAAGAGCTCTAAACATGAGCTGCAGCACCAAGTGTCTGACCCAACACCCATAGCAGTCAAAAGGAGGAGTCCAGGGGACAGACCACAGGTCTTCAAGCTTCCAGGTGCTCAACTGCCTACTGAACTGTAGTTCCAAGTAGACGGATCCATCCAGCATGGATCTGTGATGGCGTGTATAAAACCGACACTGGGACAGAGGGGTTAAGCATCAGTTTTGTGCCCAGGTGGCTCCACCCCGCTGCACCTGCAGAGCCTGCTCCAGCTGGGAGGTGCTTAAAAGGGAGCCAGACAGCTCAGAAGGAGGCCTAGGCTGGATAGGAGAACAGACCTATCTTGAAAGTTCCTGAGCAAGGACACAGCAGAAGTCCTTACTTCAAGAGAGGTACCTGCAAGCAGCAGCTACCTAAGGTCCTAGGAGACAGTCCTCTGAGGAGACCTAGTTGATGGGTAGATGGGAGCTTTTTCTGTGCTGATCCTGGAGTCTGACTGGTGATGGGGGGCTGATCAGGGACTGCAGTCTGCTTGAAACCCTGTATAGGGGGAGAGTGTGACAGACCCCAAGCAGGACTGGGGGGTGGGGTACAACCCAGGAACTAGGACAATTGTGAACCTGAGTGAGGCTGCAAGGAGGGAGGCTATCAGCTGTTTGATGATGAGGGACAGAGAGAGGGGAGAGCTGGGACCCAGTGAACTAACCACTAGGCGGTACCTCTGGTAAGCCCAACACCTATCACAAGGACATTATATAGAACAGGGGTGGGCAAACCTAATGGCCCTCCAAGCCACATGCGACAACCTTCAGAAGTTCAAGAGCCAGGGCATACCTGCTAGGAGCCAGGGGGTGGGACTTCAGCCCCACTCCTGCTGAAGCCCCAGGCCCTGGCAGGTTTGCCCCTCAGGGCTGAAGCCCCAAGACCCACCTCCCCACTGGGCAGAAGCTCCTACCGCAGCACTCTGATGCAAGGCACAGGTCCTGAGCTCCCCCCGAAGTCTGGTAGGTGGAGAATGTGGGGGGTGAGAGGCTCTGCGAGCCACACTTTAATGGTAAAAGAGCCACATGTGGCTCGCAAGCCACAGTTTGGCCACCCCTGAATCTAGAAACAGAAAGTAAATTAGCAAGGAAAATGTCTTGTAAACTAGTGTTACAGTCCCACCTGATTAGAAATATAGAGCCAGATCCTCAGCAGGCATAAGTCAGTGTAGCTCCATTGGCGTCTGAGGTTCTGGCCCACTAAGTGTAACTAATTACTCTTTTTAGGGAAAGCCAGTATTTAATAACATACCACAGTTTTCAACATGTTATTATTCTGTAGGGTATTAGCACATGTTGTGGACTGGAACCCATTGACCATTGGCTGTATTTAGGTGAAATGTGCTTATATAGTAACAATTTGTCACCAAAAATTGCAGAAATGTTTTTTGCAAACTGAGGTACTTTCTGGGTGATTCCCTGGATTACAGATAGACAACAGAATGATTGATCACATGACTCATTGGCTAACCGTTACATTGTTACTTCTCTGGTAGTGATATATAGAATCACAGGCAATCATTTTCAGACGGTTGTGTGTACTCCATATCACCGGCAGTTTGTTTTATTGGTCTAGATGCTTATATGTCCCTTATCGTTGTAATATGTGAGCTTTTACTTGATTATCCATTGTGTGACATTTTGGGTGTATATCCAGACCAGTAAGGGGTTGTGTCACTGGCTGCTCTGAAGACAAGAGAAACCAGCACCTTGTACTTCTGTGGAAGGTCCTGATTGACAGAAAGCCAGCCATGGCTGAAAAGGAGAAATATTAGTAAGAAATCTACCCTGAACAAAGATTGTATTTTACATTAAGTTTTAGACTTGTAGATGTGTTTTCACTTTTATATCCTTGTAACCCTGTCTATCTTTATCTCTTTTACTTGATCTCACTTAAAACCAAATCTCTTTTTTATTAAATAAACTTGTTTTATTTTGAATCTAAACAACTCAGTGCTGTGTTTGAACTGAAGTGATTGTTAACTCCAGTTGAAGTAATAAGCTGTGCTGTTGTCTCCTTAAAGGAGCAATGAACCTTGTTAATTCTCTGAGTGTTCCTGGAGAGGGCTGAACACTTAAGGGCAAGCAATTTGGGGGGAATTTGGGCCTGGGGGTTTGTTGGGATCACTTTAAAACTAGTAACCAAGGCTGGTGGAGACCAGGGTGAGTCTGTTGTGTTGTGGGCAGTCTGCTGGGGTCTGTGTACTGAGCTAGGGCTGCACGGCACACAGACACTCAGAGAACTGCATACTTGTCTGTTGGCTGCTGGTGTCCAGTCTGTGAGCCCCAGCAGCACAGCATTTAGGCACCCAGGGTTAGAAGGCGGGTCGCAACACAATCCCTTAATAGTGTGGACATACCCAAAATGTCACTCACTGGTAGTCAGAAGTCCTCACGGGATGTACCAGTAGATAGCAGATAATTCTTTTGATTTATGTTTAGATTGAAGTGGAGTGAATCAGTTCAGTTAAAATGAGAATTGACCTAAAAATCTGCAGAGAATATGAACTGAATCTGAACTGCGCTGAAACATTTTTAAGGCTAAAACAATTCTTGTAGCTTGGAATAGATAAATTGTATCTATATATGTAGATAGATTTCTGGCCAGGTTCTAGCTAATGCTGCACCTAGAAGTACCTAAGTATCACAAGGGGGCTGGTCCGAGGCATCTTGTTCCTCATGAGAAGGGCTGGTCTCAGAAACCTCCCCTTTCCTTCTTATTGATCTCACTAGTGGTGCTAGCCCTATGCAATCTGTGTGCCAAAGCCAGCACATGGACTGCAACCCATAGGATTCCCTTGCATGAGGAATGGAGTGGTACCTGTTTCCTCCTACCCATCTTTTCAGCACGCAGCCACAATCTGTCCCAAAAGAATTAGCATAGCATGTCATAAACTATTGGGAAAAGAAAACTGTGCGCTCATAAAGCAATGCAAGTTCAATGTCAAAACTGGAGATGCAAATGAGAGGCTGTTTCCCTAACCAGTACGTTTACACTGAAAAATGAAACCAGTTAAGAAGTTCAAATGAATTTGGATTAAGTAGGAGTTTGCTTTCAGGAAGCTGGAGACAATATTCAGAGCTTTAAAAGAGAATAGAATATACACGCCACTATCTAATAACATTGCTGCAAAAATTTTGCTGAGTGCTGGGGAACACAAACAATGATAAAGGACTCGATACTTTTCACAATGGATTTGGTAAGAGAGGGGGATTCTCAAACTTTCCATTGTAAGAGAGAATATCAGTTCAGAGGGAAAATGCCAGCAATAGTTAGCACTAGCATAGATACTGATAATGCATAAAGCCACACTCCTCTGACTGCACTGGATACAGCAGATTCATAGCTGCATACAATGCAATGAGAAAACAAAGCCAGATAGATATTTCTGAATATAGGATTGGGATGAAGAAGCCTGTGCTCATTTGTTGTTGTAACCCTATCTACAAAAGGTTTTCTATTCTAGCGGGGTTGATGAAGAAGACTTTACATCCTTTTTCACTGCAGAATGAGTATGAATAATTGAATTATCATAGGGCACTGGTTTGGTGTACATTTCCATAAACTCTACTTTCTTTAAATGTCCTGGGATATCAATTGTGGCTACAATAAAGCTAAGCATCTGTATGTTTTGGACCATTTGCTGCTGCAAAGCTGTACAATAATAGCTCATTTTTGTAGTGTGTTATTAAATTGGCTCTTATTTTACCTATTATCAAGGGCTAACCCTTGGGAAAAGTTCTTTTTTTTAAACCAATGGACTGTGCTGTTGTTTCAGCAGTACTGCAAAGAAAGGTTCTGGGAATGGTTTTGTTTCCTGGGTGGAGTTGTGATAAGACAACTTAGCACAGTTGTGAAGAATGCGATATCTTGTGTTAGCCCATATATTCATATTGATCCTTTCTGGTTTGGGTCTGTCTACAATACACAGGTTGGTGCTTAAAGCAAAGTGCACTTAGCAGTGTCTTTTGAGGCAAAACAGCATTTGGTTACTATGGGTACATCTGCACAGCAAAAACAGCTCTGCAGCAATGAGTCTTAGAGCCCAGGTGAGCTGACTGAGGCTTTCAGGGCTCATGCTACTGGAGTAAAAATAGCTGTGTAGACATTTGGGCTTGGAGTGTAGTCCTGAATCTGAGACCTTCCCCCCTTGCTGGGTTTCAAAGCCCAGGCTTCAGCCCAAGCCAGAACATCCACATAGTTAATTTTAGCCCCAAAGCATTAGCTCTGTGAACACAAGCTAGTTGACCTCGGCTCTGAGACTCACTGCCATAGGTTTGTTTTTGTATTTTTATTTATGTATTTATTTTTGCTGTATACACATACCCTAACGGTGTCAATTCATATTTAGGCATCTGGGGAGTTAGGTGCCTAAATACATTTGTGAATCCCATCCTATGCATCCTAAGTCTTGAAAATATTTCATCAATATATTAGACAGGGCACATAGATTCCTGTGCCACAATCAGAACTTGGGTTAGGATCTGTAAGTCCCTAAGTGGTCTAGGACCAAGTTACCTGGCAAACCACCTCTCTGGCTATCCCCCAACATGGGAGTTAACTGTGAGGTCATTCTCATTGATGGTGCTGGGGGTTAAACTTTTCATGACAGGTAACATTTCTATTTCAGTGGAGAACTCACTCCTCTAGAACTGTTCTGCAAGAACCTGTATTTAGTAAACTTTTGGTTGTATAATTGACCAGGCTTTTTATAGATATTCTAAATGGGAATGGAGACTTTTGTCATGGTCCCTGTAATATTGGGTAGAGTTGTAACAGATGTGGATCACTGACTGATTAATTTTACAAATTAAAAATAAATTAAACAAATAACCTGCTACACCTGAGAAACTGAGAATGGATGAAGGATCCATTAGGGTGGAAATCTGTGGGGCGTACTCTCCCAAAGGCAGAAGGCTCATGCTATGAATTTGCCTATTTTGCATACCAGCAGAAAAAGCAGGGGACAATGTAAATTCTTCAAGGCAAATGTCAAAGATAGTTCATAAGTTCATTATAACTGGAAGGCTAAAGAATGAACTTGCAGGTATGTCTCATGATTAGTATATACGTCTCTTCGCTCACTGTTTTTTAAAAAAAATTATTAAATATTAAAAAAAATATTTTACTAATTATTTGCTGAGGAATGAGGTTTGGTGTTTTCTTTGTTGATTTAGACCAACTATACGAACCTTGTAGATACACAGATATCCCTACAAGAAAACCAGAAATTTAATTAAAAGAATGCACTTCTACCATAGTTCTGCCTCTGAAGAATAGTGGAATGGTGTGCTAGATAAAATCTTCCAGCAGCAGGCAAGATGGTAATTTGTGAGATAGACAGTGAAGATGGTGTGTCCCTGGAATCAGGTAACGATGTGTTAGAAGAGATTGTTTTTATCACAAACACATCATCAAACATGAACAAAGAAGTTATAACTAAAGGTAGCAAATGAAAAATGGACTAAAGGTCTTTTAAAAGGCAAAGCCATCTGTTATCTTTTGTTACATCTAGTATTGAGAAAGTTTAAAGCAAGGACAAATCAGTTGTGTTCATACATAGAAATGTGGCATTTGTCAAATATGATTTCAAATTGCTTTTGTACAGGATGTGCAGTAACAGGATGTGCAGAGTAGAGCTGGTCAAATTATCTCTTATAAATAAATTACTTGATTAATGTAGCCCTTATTTGTTTGTAAATCATGTGCAAACTGATCCCATTTTCTGAAAATGTCTTCATCGTTATTTGTGTCAACCATGTTGGTTGAAGTTAGCTTGGGTGAGCTACTGTTGCTCACAAACTCTGATTTCAGTTGTTCAAGACTCAGTATCCAATGCTTGTGACTGACTGCAATTTGTTTTTGTGACATTTACTTCACATATTTGAAAGATCGAACAGACTGAAAGATAATCATATTGTTTTGTAAATGCTCTGTGTGGCCAAAAACAACCAGCCCCCCATTCCAACAACAATCAATTTTTTTTCATATTCATCAAATATTATTGACCAAAATGATCTATTTGACCTAGCAGTGCAGGAAATCTGTGGTTTTTCATAAGAGCAATGCAATGAGATTAGCTGGTATAATTTTTACTGAAATAAATGTAGCTTCTTTACTAGAGCTTTTAGATGATCTGCAGAAAATTTCCTTTCAGTCTTATTCCTTAAAGTTCACATTTTTTTGGCTCCTTCTGTAAATTGAGTAGATATAGGAAACATTGTTTCTTTTGCTGAAAGAAGTAGTTTGACACTTTTCCCAGGTTTTTGGGGTAGGAGAGGTGTGTTCAGAGTTAGTATTTGTGCTCCATTAAACCTGCCGAATTATCTGCTTACCTTCCTCGCTGTGGTGGGTTGTGACGATCAGGGGCGGCTCCAGGCCCCAGCATGCCAAGCGCATGCCTGGGGCGGCAAGCCGCGGGGGGCACTCTGCTGGTTGCCGCAAGGGCGGCAGGCAGGCTGCCTTTGGCGGCTTGCCTGCGGAGGGTCTGCCGAAGCCGCGGGACCAGCGGACCCTCTGCAGGCAAGCTGCCGAAGGCAGCCTGCCTGCCGTGCTTGGGGCGGCAAAATGCCTAGAGCCGCCCCTGGTGATGATTAATAGGTTAATGCTCATAGCAAGCCTGCTCCTATTCCCAAGGAAATCAATGGAAGTTTGCCATTAACTTCACTGGGAGCAAGACCTGGACTAATAAAGCACTCCATAAAAACTAAGTATTATGAATACCTTTTGCATGGATTCTCCACTGGGGAAGTTAAACTTAATTATAATATAGTCGCTGTTATTTAATGGCTCAACCACACTTATTTCCTGAAATAGCTCTTGTACAGTACAGAAATCAGGATTAATTCAAAAGTAGCTTTTCCTCTTGTATGCTCCAGAATGAGTTGTACCAAAAAGCAAACTTACAGTATATTATTATCTATCAAGAGAATGCAATGGTTGTAATGCAATTGGTTAAGAAAGCCAAGCACTTAAGAATCTGAAAATGTTTCAGAAGTCAATATTGAAGATTATTATTATTTGTAGTGTGTGCTCAGCGTACAGAACAGAGCACAGAATAAGATAAAGTCCCTTCCTGATGAACTTTTAGCAATCAAAATAAACACTTGGGGGCAAATTCATACCATTTCAATTGTAGACATCCTCCTGAAATTTTCTTTTGCATAACTATGAGTTTCTTTATGTAGTTGATAAGCATGGCCTCCAAGCAAGGAAACAGATAATAATTGTAAAAACACATCACACACATAATCATAGAACTACTCATTTAACTGGACCCAATACATGTAGACCCCAGACCTGCAAGCTGTTCCATTCAGGTGGAACTTTACATCCACTTGGAGCTCCACTGAAGTCATCAGGGCTCTGTACACAGGCGGGGGTCTACTTTCTTGGAGTAACTTGCAGAAATGGGGTTTTATTCATCACTTTCACCAATCTCAGCTCACCATAATAAACAGCTTCCTAACTACAAAGCACCTCACAAACTTGTCTATCAATGTTAGTTCCAGCAGAGAAAACATGACAGACAACTATTCCTAAGGAAAAATGGGCCTCAGAGCTGCCACACAACAATCTTACCTTTCATAGTGCTTTCATCCTAAAGGGTCCCCAAACTTTACAGATTACATATAGGAATCACACCTAACACTGACATGTAGCAACTGCTGGAGCATTACTCAGCAGCTGTTTGAATGCATACAGTCAAACTATTCAACTGTTTAGGACAGAAAGTGAAAAATGTGTCCAGTTAAAAACTGTATGTATGAAAACATTTGCATTCCAAACCAGAAATCATTGGTAATTATTATAAGAAATGATAAAAAGATTAATCTCTGAATTTTAAAAAGAATTACCTGTCCCCACAAATCATTTAAAATGTGCCAGTGACTCATTTACAAGTTATACTTTAGTCATTGGGCGCAATGCAATGGAAACTAAGTGAAAAGTAATGGGTCTGTGATATACAGGCAGCCATGATAGATAATCTGATGGCCCCTTCTGGCCTTAAACTTTATGAATTTATTAATCTGTTTAGTAATCATGCACTGCAACCCTTTCCAGTGCTTTGAAAAACTAGCAGGAAATGGCCCTAATTACAGTTTATACACAGGCACGTACACTTGATTGTATGACTGCTGCAACCCTTTTTCTTCCTTTTCCAAACCTCCATCTGATACTCACCAGCGTCTCCCATTGTGTCATGTCTAAAATAGAGGCCCAGGCACTGCTCCACATTAGGAATAGCGCAGTGAAGCCCTGTCTCAGACAACGTTGTTGGGAGAATTCTGCTTCAAAGAGGCAGACTGCCTCAAACCACCTTTGTGACATACTGGAGTAGAATCCTTCAGGAGGTGCTGGGCATTTCCCATGGTATGTCTAGGGTTGCTCTCCTGGCTGGTGCATAGGGGTTTGGGTCACGGCCGTGCCTCCCCTCCACTCCTTTTGTGTTCACTTGTATTGCAGAGGACACCTAAAAGAAGCAGTTCCTATGTCCCAGGGAACTCAATGACTTTAACTGTGCCCTGCTGCTGCGCAGGGATACGTGTAATCCTTGTGCTTTCCATCACCAGCCAACAGTCCCACTCCACCCCACCCTCTTACAAAACAGCCTTCTATAATCTTTCCCTTGGGTCCCAACCTGGCAAAACCTTAGGGTACATGCTGAGTCGTCTCATAGAGGTCAGCTGCATGAATATGTGTTTCCTGCCATTCCAGGGATTGAAGTGGGTACCTCAAGCATCCTCTTTTTGAGTGGCAACACACTCATCCTCCATGGAGCAAGTGTACCACTGACAGACCCCAGTTAGCAGTGGGTGGGATTGAACCTGGGACCGCTGAAACTTAGTGTATGAGTCGCTACTTTATGCGCTAAGAGCCACCTGGTGTTTAGCTAAGGCTGTAGCAGACTCATTAATTGCTAGATGGTCTAGGTGCCACCAGAGAGCGACCGAATGCCACACCAAGCAAGCATGGGTTACACAACACAGAAGGTGACTTGTAACATGCACTCACTAGTGGGTTACGCCTACACCTTTGTGGGGTCAGGGCTTTAGATTATGAACTCCTTGGCACAGGGACTGTCTCTTGTTTACTATGTGATGTACTTAGCACTCTTTTGGGTGCCATAACTGTAACTACATCATAATTATGTATAATAGAAATAGATATATTTTAACCATAGCTTGCAGCTAACCACACTTATCTGATTTCCTGGGCAAGCTGGAACATAAAATTAGTATGATGCACAGGGGTCAGCTGGGAAGTCAATAATAAGCAAAGAAGGATGTTTCAGTGGTGAGGGGGTGAGCCTGAGACTTGTAAGATCTGAGTTCGCTTCCCAGCTCTGTTATGGGCTTCCTGTGTGACATTCGTAAGTCACTTACTCTCTGAGTGCCTCTGTTATCCCTGTATGTAAAATGGGTGTAATAGCACTTCCTATTTATCCTACGTAAGTATAAATACTTCAAAGATGATGAGGTCTTCAGATGTTATATGAATAGGTCCATGCAAGTACCTGGTGATATGTCTACACTGCAGTAAAACACACACAACTGGCCCAGGACAGCTGACTCAGGCTCTCGGGGCTTGGGCTGCGGTGCTATAAAATTGCAGTGAAGATGTCCAGGCTCAGGCTGGAGCCCAGACATTTCCACTGCAATTTTATAGCTCCACAGCCTAAGCCCCACGAGCCTGAGTCAGCTGTCCCAGGCCAGCTGTGTGTGTTTTATTGCAGTGTAGACATACCCTTAAATAGTAATCATATATCATCATATATGAAGGTGGGAAATTCTAAACACACCAAGTGCAAACAATCCCATTTCATAGCAAAAGCACATTTTTAAAAGTTTAATAAAAAGTATTTTAGATTTTCCATCCTTAATCACATGCAGGTATTAGGTATTTTAACATCAGCATGTACCTCAGACATAACATTTTCCCTTTCAGTGATTTATTTTCCATATTATACTGCCTTAAATTGAAAACTTGATGGTAAGCCTACTGAACTAAAAGCTACTCCTCTAGCTGTTCTATGTGAGCATAACTCCACTGAGTAATAAAAAAAAAAAAGCACTGACACTTTATATGTGCTGTTAATTCCACTGATTGTGTCCAACTTCCAAAAAGCAGCCCCTGGGTGTTACATTTATACATTATACTCTTAGCAGTACTCTGCTCTGAGGAAACAATATGTCAAGAGTTGTTCAGAATTGTGAGTACAAGGTTAAGAAAGAGCTGTCAGTGATGTCTAGAATTATTAGCCCTTCTAGGTGAAACTAGAAACATAGGACAAGGTGGGAAACAAAGTAAAATGTGGACAAAAATAGCTCTAGCACTCAGTTAAAAAAAGAAAGCAAAATGTGTCCTGCTAGTTTGATATCTTGCGACATTTCCGTGACAAGGTATCAGCAGAAAATAAAATGTAAAGCAAACTTCAAGCAGAAATGTTATATTAACAAATCTGTCATAAGCTATCGTAAATCAGCCTAGCTTCATTCACTTCAAAGGAGTTACATCAATGTACACCCAACCTGGCTCATAGTGTGTGTGTTTACATGTACACTGACTATATGATCATAAATGACAGCTGTGCTGTATGTTAATAATTGCTGTTTGTATACCATATACCAGGGGCTGGCAACCTCTGGCATGCGGCTCACTAGGTTGGGCCAAATTGTTTATCTGCCACGTCGGCAGGTTCGGCCGACCACGGCTCCCACTGGCCGTGGTTCGCCATCCCAGGCCAATGCGGGAGGCGGGAAGCTGCAGCCAGCACATCACTCGGCCCGCGGCACTTCCCGCCACCCCCATAGGCCTGGGACAGCGAACCGCGGCTAGTGGGAGCCACGATCGGCTGAACCTGCTGACGCAGCAGATAAACAAATTGTCCCGGCCCACCAGGGTGCTTACCCTGACAAGCCGCGTGCCAGAGGTTGCCGACCCCTGCCGTATACACATTCCTAAAATATGCATTGCAGTCTTAGGCAGACTGCCCTCCATATCCCATGTAATTCATAGGTAGGACTCCAATCTTCTGAATAACAGCATTTTCATAATCATATCTCACATGGAGGAGGGACATCTTACTTGTGCATCACGAGTTTGGACCAGAACAGAAGGAGTGAGCCATTCCAACCATTCCGACAATCCTGGCTCCATTGAAGTCAATGGCAAAACCCACACTGACTCCAGTAGGGCCACGATTTCACCCAAAGATGGGAAAGGGTGATTCTGGCTGAGGACTTCAATGTGAGTAAGAGAAGGGTTGTGAAGGAAGCAGAAGAAGTGAAGAGGGTGGAAATGGGGATTGCAGAGGTTTTGGAGGGGGAAAGTGGGAATGGAGTTAACAGGGAGGAGGGATGGAGAATCTGGAGGGGATAGCAGCATCTGGAGAAGAGAACAGAACAGAAATGAGAGACTAGACAGCAAGGGGCAGCAGCATGGAGAGAGACAATGAACAGAATGGAAGCTGAGACAATGTAAAAATCATGTTGCCTAGGAGATTTTGACTACCTCTACTTATTTAATACCTCACCTTAATAAGTAACCACTAGACTGACTACAAAACAAACACACACCAGTTTATTAAGACCTACTGACCACTGTGATGTGAATTTTCAGGGGAAGCACCACAAATGTATTCAGTAATGACATTTGCTGAGAAAATGGCCAGCATCCAATGGTCCTTCAGCTCACATTTGTATCCATTTGGTGAGAGGCTCTGAAGTAAACACATGGACATTTGTGTGTAAAACATATTGGAATTCTGGCCTGTGGAAGAGGTCTTAGCAGGTTTCATTTCTTTTCTAATACTCTCTCTGCATTTATTTACTGTCTGTGCAACTTTGATGCTGCACAAAAAGGTACAAAAAATTCCACAAGTTTTTGCAAGGTTAGCATTTAACCTAAGCTTCCATCCTCACAGCTCAATGCAATGTCAACATAAAAGATGGAGAGTAAATTTATCAAAAACGTTAAGCAACTTAGGGCCCAAGTCTCGTTTTCAAAAGTAATTTTATCACTTGGGAACCTAAATACCTTCAAAAATTTGGGCCTTGGGCACTTTTGAAAATATAATAATTAATTAGTCACTTGATGGGAGATGCTGGATGCTCAGCAGTTGTGAATATCAGGCTATTTATTTAGATGGCTAAATATGGGTTTTAAAAATCATGTGGTTTTAAAAATCTTGGCTTTAGACATTTTATTCTTATTCAACCATTATTTCCCTGCATTGTGGCCTGGCAGTGTGAGTAAAGTACGATGGGAAAGGCACTGCACTGGGAATTAGAAGATTTCTGTTCACTTCCCAGCTCAGCTATAGATTTCCCGTGGGATCTTCAGCAAGTCACTTAATCTCCCATGTATCTCATCCCTACCTCACAGGGGAAAACTGAGGGGCATATATATACCTAAGGAGTTACAACACTTCTCTATGGCCTGGTCTACACTAGGCGTTTAAACCGGTTTTAGGAGCGTAAAACCGATTTAACGCCACACCCGTCCACACTGAGAGGCCCTTTATATCGGTATAAAGGGCACTTTAAACCGGTTTCTGTACTCCTCCCTAACGAGAGGAGTAGCGCTAATATCGGTATTACCATATCGGATTAGGGTTAGTGTGGCCGCAGATCAACGGTATTGGCCTCCGGGCGGTATCCCACAGTGCACCACTGACCTCTCTGGACAGCAATCTGAACTCAGATGCAGTGACCAGGTAGACAGGAAAAGCCCCGCGAACTTTTGAATATTTTCTGTTTGCCCAGCGTGGAGCTCCGATCAGCACGTGTGGTGATGCAGTTAAAAATCAAAATAAAGAAAGAGCTCCTGCATGGACGATGCGGACGTGATCGCTGTAAGGGCAGGCAAATCTGTTCTATCAACGCTCCGTTACAGAAGACGAAATTCAAAATCATTTTTAAAAAATCTCCAGACAGATGCCATAGCAGGGACTCAGGGCACTGCTGCGTGACAAGCGTAACGGAAAGCCAAAGAATCAAATGGACGCTCATGGACTGGAGGACTCAAGCTATCCCACAGTTCCTGCAGTCTCTGAAAAGCATTTGCATTCTTGGCTGAGCTCCAAATGCTTCTAGGGTCAAAAACAGTGTCCGCAGTGGGTCAGGGCATAGCTAGGCAATTTACGCACCCACCCACCCACCCCCAGAAGTGAAAGGGAAAACAATCCTCTCTTGACTCTTTTACATGTCACCCTATCTTTACTGAAGATAGACGCGATGCTGCAGCACTCAACACCAACATCCTTGCTCCCCCCATGCCATGGATGGCTGATGGTATAATATGACTGGTATCCGTCCTCATCATCAGCCTATTGGCACATGGGGCAGTGCAAAAGGACTGGTAACCATGCCGACTAGCATCGGTAAGGTCAATCAAGGGCGCCTGGTCCTAATTTTTCGTGGTAGATGGTACAGTATGGCTGATAACCATCGTCATCATAGCAACAGGGGGCTGAGCTCCATCAGCCCCCACTCTTCATGTGTAAAGAAAAGATTCAATTGCTCCTGGACTAGCAGAGGGATGCTGGGCTCCTCTCCTCCACACTCCTTACTGTCCTGTCTGGACTATCATAGCAGCTGGAGGCTGCCTTCCACTCATATCTCACTAACAAGTCACTGTGTCTTATTCCTGCATTCTTTATTACTTCATCACACAAGTGGGGGGACAATGCTACGGTAGCCCAGGAAGGCTGGGGGAAGAACGGAATCAACAGGTGGGGTTGTTGCAGGAGCACCCCCTGTGAATAGCATACAGCTCATAATTTCTACAGGATCTGACACAGAGCAGCTGTGCTCTCCGGTTCTATGATACAGTGGTTCTCTAGTACACTTACCCATATTCTAGGCAGGACTGATTCTATTTTTAGATACCAAAAAGGAGGGATTGACTCAGGGAGTCATTCCCAATTTTGGCTTTTGCACCCCTGGCTGATCTCAGCCAGGGGCACTTTTGACAGCAGCAAATGGTGCAGTGCAAAAGGACTGGTAGCCACGATCATCTTATTACCAATTTATGGTATGGTAGATGGTGCAATATGGCTGGTAACCATCTCTGCTATCATGCAAAAGCAAAAGCATGCTGCTGTGTAGCGCTGCTGAATCGCCTCTGTCAGCGGCATCTAGTACACATACGGTGACAGTCACAAAAGGCAAAACAGGCTCCATGATTGCCATGCTATGGCATCTGCCAGGGCAATCCAGGGAAAAAAGGCACGAAATGCTTGTCTGCCATTGCTTTCCCAGAGGAAGGAGTGACTGACGACATTTACCCAGAACCACCTGCGACAATGATTTTTGCCGCATCAGGCACTGGGATCTCAACCCGGAAATTCTAAGGGGCGGGGGAGGCTGCGGGAACTATGGGATAGCTACGGAATAGCTACCCACAGTGCAATGCTCCAGAAATCGACGCTAGCCTCAGACCGTGGACGCACACCACCGATTTAATGTGTTTAGTGTGGCCGCGCGCACTCGATTTTATACAATCTGTTTTGCTAAACCGGTTTATGTAAATGCGGAATAATCCCGTAGTGTAGACGTACCCTATGTCAAATTGAGCATTTTCACTGAAAAATATATAACTAGGCAAGTTTGGAATAGATTTAGCAATTTAACTTGGCTTTTGATGGGCTTGGTCAGGTTAATGACAACCTTAACATTATATGAAGATGGTTTATTTGAAGTACTCATAAGATGTTGAATAGCCGGCAAGCACCTCATTAGGATTCCAGAGCAAACGTCCAGGAAGGTCCTTTTTTATGACTATTTTTGAAGGCTACCACTAACAGTAAAAAGCCTCCCCTAACAGCCTTCAAAAACAATCCCTGCAGAGTAGGAAAAAGAACAAATAAAATTCACCTTGTATTGGAAACTATAAACCTCCTGGTTGTTTAATGGTTTACTTCCTTTATCTAGCCAACTGCAGTTCTGTCTAACTATTGATGACTCAGCTTCAGATTTTGCCCTAGGATCCCATGTAAAACACATGTACAAAACATCTTCTATCAAGCAATTGCAAAATGTAGGCCAGCAATCAACAGCTGAAGGTTGTAGTTGGCTCATCTCTGCCTACAAATCCTTCTCTGTAGACCACACCACTTCAGCTTAATGCTAAAATAAGGTATGTAATTACCACTATTCCTATATATTCATCTATCACCTATATGCAGGTATGTGTTGTTAAAAACTGGTACTAAATCCCTGACACTGAACAGTGAAGCAATCCTCTGCCTTTGGTAGAGCCCAGTGGGAGTATGGTTGGGCAAAAGGACACAGCCATTCAGATCAGAGGTGGCACTATCCTGACCACCATTGTTGTAGGGAAAGCAATGTCCTTTGGAGAATTGAAGTCACTACTTTATAGGATGCTGATTGACTGACACAGTGATGCTGTCAGGAAATGCTACTTTTAGTGGACATACAGTGTTGTTGTAGCAGTGTGGGTACCAGGATATTAGAGAAACAAGGTAGGTGAGATAATATTTCTACTGGACCAACTTCTGTTGGTGAGAGAGTCCAATAAAAGATATCATCACCCACCTTGTCTTACTTTTAATGCAGGTATTTTCAGGTTAGGGAACGAGGATAATATAGCCTGGCTTGATTATAGAACTACAGAGCTCTGATGTAAGAAAAAATATAAAAACTTTACATTCCTTTAGAACACTATGAATAAGATCTTGGTTCCATTGAAATTGATGGGGATTTTGCCATTCACTTCACTCGGGTCAGGATATTACCCTATAGATTTTGAGAATTTTTTTTAAATGACTGAATGAATTATGTTATGAATTACAGACTATAAATGAGATGCATATTCCTTATAGATCAAAACCCAATAGTTTTCAGCAGTGTTTATAAAATCAACACAGAGTTAGCTTGGGATAAATTTTGTTGCCAAGATTGTTGGGTAGATGGCAGTCTGCCTGCAAAAGCAAAACAGGTTACCAATGAAATTGACAAAGACCACCACTGTTAAACATTTCTAACACTCTGGGTCAGACACCTGCAATCTATTTTTAAATATCATTATGTGGCATTATCCATGGCTTTGACAGGGTCTCTGCTCAGCATTTGGGCACTAAATCCTAGACATAAGGGAAAAGTAGATTTTTTTAAGTGCAGATTCTAAGTGCAAAAGAATAAGCCACATCAGCTGGGCATAGCTGTTGCCATCCTTTCACATTATTATCAGGTCAAGCTCATTCCTTATTACAGTGCGCTCTTCACTTTCTCTCTTATTATTTTGATTCCTCAGTGGTGTTAGATAAGTGAGCAACCTACAAATCTCTTGCAGCGCTCCCTATAGTGAAGCTTTACCATGTACTTTGCCAGGTTATTATTTACAGGGAACTAATCACCATTTACAAAGCTACATGCCCTGTGAGGATTTAAAGAACGAGCTGAAAACTATCCACTTTATTAATATTTGTTACCTTGATTGTGACTTTGCCAAACAAGAATGGAAACTGCAGTAGCAGGAGATAAATAAAATCACACTCCTCTGGACAACTGAACTGACACTCGGTCTGCTGCTGCCTTTGGAAATATCTGTTTAACTTGGATGAATTAGAGAATGGATGAGTAATTGTGCAATCAGCTTGCTCAGCTAATTACAGAGAGCCACTCAAATACCCATCTACAGAGATGTTTGGTATCTGAGGTTGCCATCTTTAGTATCATCATTGCAGGAAAAGCAAGTACGCTTTTGAGAGTGATATCACTATTTTGGACAATCTGATTGGCCAACACAGTGACACTACTATTCCTTGTAACTGGGGGGAGTGGAGGGTGATTAGTCTTCTCATTCATGGTCTAGGGCCAGGAGCCTGTTCCTACCTTTCCTGCTCCCTATAGCTTATTGTGGTGGTTTCTCAATCTCCCTGCTCTGAGTCATGTAGGTGAAGGGGAAAGAAATTTCCAATTCATGGGCAAACTGCCTTCCCATACCCTCAACACCTTGCAGACTACCCTCAAAGAAGCTTGGACACAAAGGGGATTAGGGAGATGAGACAGTAACTGAAAGGCAAGGGGGTGAAGGGAAGGGTTTTTTCTTTAGGATAAGTGATACCAGAGCACATCTAGATGCTGAGTGAAAGAAGCCAAATAAAGAGTGTGGTTGAAGGAAGAGTGTAATAAGAGTTCGAGTGAGAGATGTCTGGAATCAAAAAAGGAATGGATCAAGGGAACAAGTCAAAGGCTGGAAGGTAAGGGAAGGACAGTGGGAGGGAAGGGGATAGACAAGAAGGAATGGAGAAGAATGAGGATGATAGTGCTGGATAGCACTGACTTTTTCTCCACAGACATTATTGAGAATTTGTGCAGAGCTGGAAGGGGGGCGGGGAAGAGTGATGGGCGTGGAGGAGAATGTCAAAAGAAAGACGTTTTCATCCCTTCAAGAATGGATACTTAATTATAGGTAAGTATGTACTCGGTGTCCCATAACATTTGCCAGTAAAGAATTTTTTCTCCACCCACCCACATATGTCTACCCTTTGTAGAATGCTTAAGTCTTCAATATGCATCCTTTCCACTTCAGTTTAAACAAGGCTCTGCAATTTAACTGGTAGGAGTATTTTTCCACCATTAGTACAAGTTGAAATTAGATAAAGGCAGGGGAGTAGAACGAACGTTGACAGGGTGACTGGGTTAGTGGATGTGGGGAAGCAGTAGATGTGATAGATCTTGATTTTTTAATAAGGCATTTGGCACAGTCCCTCATGGCATTCTCATAAGCAAACTAGGGAAATGTGGTTTAGATGATTTTTCTGTAAATTGGGTGCACAGCTAGTTGACAGACCATATTCAAAGAGTATTATCAATGGTTTGCTGTCAAACTGGGAGGGTATATCTAGTGGGATCCCATGGGGTCAGTCCTTAATCTAGTACTATTCAATATTTCCATTAATGATTTGGGTAATGGAGTGGAAAATATGCTTATAAAATTTGCAGATGACATCAACCTGGGAGGGGTTGCAGCCCTTTGGAGGACAGCATTATAATTCAAATCAACCTTAATGACGTGGAGAGCTGGTCTGAATTCAGCAAGATGAAATTCAGTAAAGACAAGTGGAAAATACTTCACTGGTGAAGAAAAACCAAAATGCACAACTACAAAATGGGGAATAATCCACTAGGTGGTAGTACTGCTGAAAAGGATCTGGGGTATCACAAATTGAATATGAATTGGCAATGTGATACAGTTATGAAAAAGGCTAATATAATTCTGGGGTATTGTGACGGGGCAACAACTCACTGGCGCAGTGCCTCCTGCTGGTCATCTAGGGAATTAGCTCTTTCCAGCCCAGAGCACCCTCTGCAGGCCAGTGTCCAGCCTGCCACTGGCCCCCATGTCCCTCCCGGACCCTGGTGCCCCTCTATGTCAGGGTCCTGCCCCCAGCAGTAACCCACAATTTGGGTCTCCCCAGGGAACCCCCAACCTCCTATCCCCACCTTGCCTCAGTGACTACTGCCAGTCATCATCTAGCCCCCGCTCCCTGGGGTAGACTGCAGTCTATGAACCACTCATCATCAGCAAGAGGGATTGGACCCGCTGCTTCTGCCTATATCTGGGCTGCTCCTCTGCAGCCCCAGTATCTCTGTGGGCCCTTAACTCAGCCTGCAGCCTGGGGCTTTGCTAGGCTGGAGCGCCCCAGCACTGCTCCACCCTAGATACCCTTCTCAGCTTCCCAGGCAGCCAGGTCCTTCTCTCTCAAAAGGCGAGAGAGAGAGAGTGTCTCTGTCCTTCAGGTCCACTGCTCTCTTATAAGGGCCAGCTGGGCCCTGATTGCACTGGCTACAGCTGTGGCTGTTTTCCCCATCAGCCCAGGTTTTCCCCTGCCACAGCCCTCTCCCAGGGCCGTATTAAGCCCTTCAGGGCAGGAGCAGGGTAACCACCCCGCTAGAGGTATATTAACAGGAGCATTGTATGTAAGACACAGGAGATAACTGTCCTGGTCTACTTGGCACTGGTGAGCCCTCAGTTGGAATACTGTGTCCAACTCTGGGTACCACACTATAGGAAAGATGTGGATGAATTGGTAAGGGTCCAGAGGAGAGCAACAAACATGATAAAAGCTTTAGAAAATCTGACCTATGAGGAAAGGTTAAAACACTGGGCATTTTTAGTTTTGAGAAAAAAAGACTGAGGTGGAATCTGATAACATAGTTGAAAACTGTCAAGGGCTGCTATAAAGAGGACTATTAATAGTTCTTCCTGTCCACTGAAGGCAGGACAAGAAGTAATGGGCTTAATCTGCAGATAGAGAAATTTAGGCTAGCTATTATGAAAATCTTTCTAACTATAAGGGTAGTTAAGCTCTGAAATAGGCTTCCAAGGGAGGTTATGGAACCCCCATCATTGGCCATCTTTAAGTACAGGTTGGACAAACATTTGTCAGGGATGGTCTATGTTTACTTTGTCCTGCCTCAGCACAGGGAGCTGAACTTGATGATCTCTCGAGGTCCCTCCAAGCCTTGCAGTTTCTATGATTCTATGAACCTTTCCACTTAGATTCTATTCATGGAGGCTAGTGATTTGAAAGACATTTGCCTTCCTTGAGGTTAGTTTTATTTTTTTGCATTAGAGGCAGCTTTAGTAAGTTATTCATGGGTTCAGTCACAGCCACAGAAATCATGAAACCAAGGATGCAAAAGCAGGCAAACATACACTTCTCCTGGACTGGCATGGAAGGGAGGCCCTGCCGGTGGGAGGTTGGGGAGTGCACCCAGCCCATACTCACCCTGCAGCAGTGCCTCCTGTTTTATGGAGCTGGGCCCAGCTCCCTTCTCCAGGCACAGGATGGAGGGGTGGCCAGACCAAATCCGAATGGCACTGCAACCCTGTGAGCCAGGTCACATTATCCAGAGAGGGAGCTGGGCCCAGCTATCAGGAAGGCTGCACTTGCCACTTTTTTGCATTTATTTTAGTGAATGTAGTGCTCCTTCAAAGTCATCTCTTACCCACAGAGTACTTGTAGCATCAACAGTGGCTGTATAAATTCCCCCATCCTCTCCAGCCACCACCCTCAAACCAACCACTGGTAACATTATTCCAGAGTTGGGCCTGAGAACAATAATTAAATTGGAAGTGATCTGAGGTACGCTGCTCATGTAATAGTGCTGGCAACAGTTGGAGGGAAGGAGAAGGTGCTCTGTCAGCATGTGGCTGTTCTTTCCAGTGTATGCTAGAGAAGCAGGAGCTACAGCTGTTCTGTCATGTGGGTGCTAGTGATTAGTAGAGGAAGCATCACTCTTTCTGGCTGGATGAGTGGGTTTTTCTTCGCACATCCACAGATAGCCCCTAGAGTGTGGGATTCTCCCAAAGTGAAAGGATATTTGTCCCAGGGAGCAATTCTGTGATGGAGTCAAGGGATAAGGGAGTTCTTCCTGCCACTGAGAGGGAGACAAACTGTTTTGTTTCAGCAAAACCAGCAGCTGAGAGGGAATAGGTCTGTGCTTACTGAACTCATGCCTGTCACTGTTCCAGGAACTCTGCCAGATTGTGCTAGCTCACCAATAAGAAAACTGCAAAGCTGTGTAACGCTGTAGCAGCACTTTATACAGAGAGGTGGGCAATTTCAGTCTTCATCCTAACTTTGGGCAAGCTTATTTCTTATTTTTGTAGAGGTGGCCCAAAAGTGACAATTTCATTTCATGACAACTTTCAAGTTTCAAAGTTGTTTTCATTCCACATCATTTTTGCAAAATGGAATTGAGTTGAAATTTCAGATCAAAATGGTTACACACACTTTTCTCTCCTCCCTGCACCTGAGAAACCATCCCCTTGAAACCTTCATCAAAATCAATGTTTTTATGAAATGTTTCCATGTTGATGAATTGGCATATTTCAACAACAATAACAGCAAAAATTGTCAAAACCTTTCCAATCAGCTCCATTTTTATTTTTTTGTTTTGTTTTTAGGAAGACTTTTCCAAAGGATTTTTTTAAAATAATTTGGTTTTGGACATTTTTGCTAATTGGTAGCTTTCAGTTCTTTTCCCCTACAAACCTTCTAGTGGAAGATTGGATTGTACAGTCCCTTGAGAACATTGAAACTTGATAAATAATCCTTAACATTTTTGAAAATATAATACAAATAAAAGTGTAGTTACAAGTCCCATGGCCATTCAGTCCATGGCCTCAGCTGAGACTGTTACAAGTCTGCCAGTAGTGGTGGATACTTTTCCACTCGATGCTGGACTAAGTCAGATGGATTGCTTTCATTTCAACCAGCAAAAAAACCACCATTATTAATCTAGGTTGAGCTCAATGATCTACAGGTGAAAGGTTGAGTAAGTATATCTCATCAATTCTCAGAAGCAATTTCTAATTTGCCACCAAGGGCACTCTTACTATACTCTCAATTTTATATTTTTAGTTTTATAACTTGTGACTTTAAGTGAATGGACAGCTTTCTATGTCACTGCTGGATATGCTGCCCTGAGATGAAAGGTACTACAACCCATTTAAATGGATTTTTACATATAGAATATTAAGGATTTGAGATCATAATATCTCTTCTGAGCAAGATTCTGCAACTCATCTGTATATGTGAGTAACACACGCTAACATAAGCAGGGGTGCTGGAACAATTTGTATAGTGGGGATGCTGAGAACCATTGAACCAAACTCTAACTCCTGTATATGATGGAAACCACTTCAAGCCAGGGGGTGTGTCAGCTCCCCCAGCAGCCCTAGTTCTATCACCTATGAATATAAGTATCCCATTGACTTCATTAGTAAGTCAAAGACCTCTTTCTCTATATAGGAGGAACTCAGTGGAACTATGTTCTACCAAATCTGAGTTTGGGAGGCAGAATCTCTGGTTTTGTCAAATTATGAAGCATGTAAGAATTTAAAATAAGGATATAAGAATGAAGGATAATTTATTTTAAAAGTAGATTCACAAATATGCATATTTCATTCATATGAAGAATTGTCCTGCCAAGCTCCATCTTGTATTTACATTATAAATATTGTAAAAACAGAATAGTCAGCACACAGCGTGCTTCATTCATTAAGTAACATTTTATGGGTTTTTTTGCCTTACTCACTCTTCAGAGAGTCACTCAGCCTCCCAACTCCACAAAATACCCCAGTCTGGAATTGATGACTCCCAGATCAGCAGCAGCAGCACCATCATTGTTATTCCTGTCAGCCACTGCTGCTATATATGTTCTAGGAAGAAACACAGGCCATCAAAAGGGCCAGTCTCTCAGAGAACGTAGGACCTACCATACTAGATCAGACCAAGCAGCTAGTCCAGTACCCTGGCTCTGACAGTGCCCATGACCAGAGGCTTCAGGGAAAGGTGCATGAGCCCCAAAATAAGCCATCATGGAAACTGTGATGCCCTGCCTCTTTAAACAATTGGGCAGGCTGTACTCAGGGCAGAGCCCCATTTTTGTTTAGTTTCTGTTTTGCTGCCAGAACAATAAAGTCACCATAGTAGATAGACGTGTATGAATCAGTTCCTCCTTCCCAATCTCTTTCACAGCTGGGTCCAAATATAACATTGGGGATGAGGACCTTCTACCCCATGTGTGTCCAGTGCACCCACTGCCTGCACAAGAAGAAAAAGTGAGCAAATAATATTTTTTTTAAAAGTAAATATGCTCACCTAGAAATTCAAGGTGGAAGAATGCTGCTTTTGCGTCTGGGGCAGCATCAGCCAGCCAGCAAGCGATGAGGAGTAGGCAGATAAATAGAACAAAGGAGGGGATTGTAGCTGAACTGCCATTGACGGAGCAGTGAGTGAGGAGCAGCCATCCTGGGGCTTGCTAGGTTGAGAAGGAGCCCAAGTACAGCCAAAGAGATTCTGCAATGTATACACTCAGCCAGCAGAGGGCAAACAAGAGCAGATAGTGTGTGCGCGCGCGCACACACACACACAAATCCAACCTCCAGAGGAAAGCTGCAAGACCAGAAAGAAAAGAAAAGAAAATGTGTGGAAGAGAAGACATCCAGGAGGACATGGAATTCAAAAAGAGAGAAATTAAATGGCAACTTCTGTGGGCAGTATAGCTGAATTCTATGAAAACTGCAAATCATGATTTGTATACCTCAAATATTTTGAGCAATTTGTAGCTTGCAACTCCATTATTCTAGACAGACAAGTTTCAACCTTGCTGACAAGTGATGGGGTCCAAAGGCATATGAACTGCTGCATGACCTATTGTCTCCAAATGTGCCCAGAAATGCCACGTACACTGCAATTACTTCAGCAATGTAGGAACATTTCTCTCCTCCCCCATTGATGATAGTGGAATGAGATCAGTTCCATCAGTGACAACAGGGAAATGGAGAGTCAGTAGTACAGTTTGTTGCTGGTCTAAGGATGTTGTCAGAACATTGTCAGTTCAGACAAACATTAAGTGATGCCCTGCATGCCCACATCTGGAAGAAGTTACTGATTGTATCAAGAAGTTACTGATTGTACATGCAAGAAGGCTGTTGAGGTAGCTATTGCTATGGAAACATCCAAGAAGGATTCTCTGGAATTTCATGTGAAGCGAGGAGTACATCTTGTAACTCATCAAGACAGAGGACCATGGGAATATAATACATTTCTGTGTGGCCATTGTGTACAAACTATGCGCTCTGAGAAGGATTGCTGGTAATGCTGTGTCATTTGCAGGAAGTGCAAGAAGAAAGAACACATCACCATGCGCTGTCACACAACACAACGACCAGCAATGCAGAATAACCATACATCCAAGAAGATTGAACCTAAGAAAGGACAGAAGTTGGAAATTCATAAAGTGGGAAAAGACAAAAGTTGTAGTGACACTGACTAATATCTAGCACAGTACACGTAATCAGAAGCAGGAGTCAGAGATGGCATCTGGGTCACACTCTGAATCAAGAGATTTCCTACAAGAATAAAACTTGATACTGGTGCTGCTTCCTCATGACTTCTGCATCTACCTATCACCAGACTTTGTCACAAGTTCCTTTGGAAGAAACTGTCATGTTTTGAAGACTTATACTGGAGAAAAGTTAGTCCCAAAAGGGATACTCCTGATGAAAGCTTTTACCCTTATGTCACTGAAAGAAAATATCTACCATTATTTGGCAGATCTTGGCTTGAGAAGCTCAAGGTTAATTGGACTGAGATCAAGGCAATCACAAAAGCACTTGAAACCTTCAAGTAATCCTGGACAGACACTCCAAAGTTTTTGAAAAAGAACATGGACAGATGAGCAACATGTCAGGCCTGGTCTACACTAGGAGTTTATGTCGAATTTAGCAGCGTTAATTCGATTTAACCGTGCAACCGTCCACACCAGGATGCTAATTAGTTCGACCTAGAGGGCTCTTTAGTTCGAATTCGGTACTCCACCCCGACGAGGGGAGTAGCGCTAAATTCGACATGGCTATGTCGAATTAGGCTAGGTGTGGATGCAAATCGAACTTAGTAGCTCCGGGAGCTATCCCACAGTGCACCACTGTGTTGACGCTCTGGACAGCAGTCCGAGCTCCGATGTTCTGATCAGCCATACAGGAAAAGCCCCGGGAAAATTTGAATTCCTTTTCCTGTCTGGCCAGTTTGAATCTCAATTCCTGGTTGGACATTGGGGCGAGCTCAGCAGCACTGGCAGCGATGCAGAGCTCTCCAGCAGAGGAGTCCATGCAATCTCAGAGTAGAAAGAGGGCCCCAGCATGGACTGACCGGGAAGTCTTGGATCTGATCGCTGTGTGGGGCGATGAGTCTGTGCTTTCGGAGCTGCGCTCCAAAAAACGGAATGCAAAGACCTACGAGAAGGTCTCCAAAGCCATGGCACTCAGAGGATACAGCCGGGATGCAACGCAGTGCCGCGTGAAAATCAAGGACCTGAGACAAGGCTACCAAAAAATCAAAGCGGCAAACGGACGCTCCAGAGCCCAGCCCCAGACATGCCGCTTCTACGAGGCACTGCATGCTATTCTCGGTGGGTCTGCCACCACTGCCCCACCAGTGACCGTGGACTCTGAGGATGGGATAGTGTCGAGGGGCAGTTTCTCGGCGATGTTCGCCGATGGGGAAGATGAGGAAGGGTTTGTGGAGGACGAGGCAGGCAACAGCGCTTACAATACTGCTTTCCCCGACAGCCAGGATCTCTTCATCACCCTCACAGAGATCCCCTACCAACCCTCCCCGGCCGTTAACCCGGACTCTGAATCAGGGGAAGGATCAGTCGGTAAGTGCTATAAACATGTAAACATTTATTTTTTTAAAAACAGGAATAAAAACTATATGAAAAGAAGGTCAATACATATAGGGATCGAACAGAAATCCTCTTGGGACAGTTCCACGAAGCTCTCGTAGAGGTACTCGAAAAGCCTCCGCAGGAGGTTCCTGGGGAGAGGTGCCTTATTGGGTGCTCCGTGGAAGCACACTCTTCCGCGCCAGGCCATCCTGAGGTACAGTGGGAGCATTGCCTCGACCAGCATGGCAGCATAGGGCCCTGGTCTGTGCAGGGATTCACGCAGCATGCGCTCTCTGTCTCTCCTAGTGACCCGCCTCAGGGTGATCTCGCTTGGCGACTGCTGCATCTAATTAGGGGAATTACTGTAATGTTACTATTGTGAATGCTTGACTTTTCCTTTGCATAACAATGACCGTCGTTGAACAGCCACGTGGTGGAGGCTGCAGAGGAAAAGCACACAGGGATCTTTCCCAGGGACAGCCGCGAGGGGCTGGAACAGGGTCAGACTTTATGCTTTCCAGATTGCCTGCAGCAGGAGGGCACTGATATCCATTAACTGTTAAGCAGCCTAAAGTTTACGGCTTACCAGGCCTGGCTGCTACACGGATTCTGCTGTCCTGCCCCGCTTGTCCGATCTCCAGTGCAAGACCCCAGGCAATGAAAGCGAATGCTGAAAATTCGAACTTGTCCTGAGAGCACATGAGATTAGGTGCCCTGTATGGTCTTGTTCACAGAAACTGAGTAGACTGTGTTCACTGTTCGCAAACATGTATCTTTGCAAGGAAATCACTTCCTTTTTCCCATCACACAGCTGCGGCTCTTTCCCGAACTGCCCCGGCATCCCCCTCACAGAGGCTGGCGCACATTAGGCGGTGAAAGAAAAAGACTCGGGATGAGATGTTCACTGAACTGATGGCCTGCTCCAGAGCCGAGGCGGCCTAGCATAGCCAGTGGAGGGAGACCCTCTCTCAGCAGCAGCGCTCACACAGCGAACGGGAGGACAGGTGGCGGCAGGAAGACCAGCAGGCGACTCAAACACTGCTTGGACTAATGAGGGAGCAAACGCACATGCTCCGGCGCCTTGTGGATGTTCTGCAGGACCGCAGGCAGGAGCAGAGAGCCCCCCTGAACTGTATCTGCAACCGCCCTCCCTCGCCACAAAGTCCTGTCCCCCCCTCACCCAAAATCACAAGAAGGAGGGGCGCTAGGGGCCGTGAAAACTGTCACTCCACCCCAGCAGAGCGCTCATGTACCAAACAGCTCTCATTCCCTAAAGTATGAGAATTGCTTCCCTTCCTGGCTCACCCAATCCAAAATCCCAGTTTCATCCCCCAACTGTGTAGTTGAGTATTAAAAATAGTTTGCTGTTCATTACTGTTTCCGTCATGTTTCTTTGCAGAAGACTTTGTGTGAAGGGGAGATAGGGGTTTGTTAATTGCATAGGACAGCCACCATTACCAGGGTACAGACATGGGGGCAGGATCAACAGCAGGTCACACACAGAGTGCAGTCACTAGGCACCCGGGTCACTCTGGGAGGTGTCTGCTGCCCCAGGTCAGTCTGGGAGGTGTATGCTGCGCCAGGGTCCGAGCGCCTGGCATCCACAAATGGCAAGGCAGGCTGCCCTTACCATGCCCTTCCACCCTAGCCATGAACCTCTCCGATGCCCTGAGCCCCAGCCAGAGCCATCATCCCCCTACACCTACTCACCCTTCCCACACACCCCTCACCCCTTCCTGCAAACCCACCCCTTCCTGCACACTCTCCTGTAACCATCCTCCCCCCAGAGACCGCTGTAGGAGCAGGAGCCTGTCAGTCCTCTAGTGTAGAAGCGGTCTGTACATCACTGCACACCGTACACACCACAGTGTGCGTCGCTGTTTGAACCCTTTAACGCGAATTCGTTAGTAAAGAAAACTTTGTTAATTAAAAATGTTCCAATAACTTTATTTTTAAACGTCTGTTGGAAGGGGGGAAACCTGGTGAACGGGGTATGTAACCGCTGAAAAAAGTCAATAGTAACTGAAACAGGGGCAGGTTCAGCTTCTCTGTAAAGAGACTGGACAGTCATAGGTTACCCTGCTCTCTGAGGAACCTAGCTTTCAAAGGTGCGACGAGTTGACAACGGCCATAAGTGCAGCGATGATCGCAGCGGGCTCCATGCTCACAGTGCTGTGGCGTCCGCGCTGTCACTGACCAGAAAAGTGAGAATCCACAAATTCCCGGATGCACAGCGCTTCCCGCTGGGCTCTTCTAATCGCACGGGTGTCTGGCTGAGAGTAATCAGCAGCCAGGCGAATTGCCTCAACCTCCCATCCCGCCATAAAAGGTCTCCCCCTTGCTCTCACAGAGATTGTGGAGCACACAGCAAGCTGCAATAACAATGGGGATATTGGTTTCGCTGAGATCCGAGCGAGTCAGTAAGCTCCTCCATCTCCCCTTGAGACGTCCGAAAGCACACTCCACCACCATTCTGCACTTGCTCAGCCGGTAGTTGAAGAGCTCCTTGTCACTGTCCAGGGCGCCTGTATAGGGCTTCATGAGCCAGGGCATTAGCGGGTAGGCTGGGTCCCCGAGGATCACTATAGGCATCTGCACATCCCCAACACTTATTTTGTGGTCCGGGAAGAAACTACCTTCCTGCAGGCGTCTAAACAGAGCAGAGTTCCTGAACACACGCGCGTCATGAACCTTGCCCGGCCACCCGACGTAGATGTTGGTAAAACGTCCCCTATGGTCCACCAGTGCTTGCAGCACCATTGAAAAGTAGCCCTTTCGGTTAGTATACTGGCTGGCCTGGTGGGCCGGTCCCAGGATAGGGATGTGAGTGCCATCTATAGCCCCACCGCAGTTTGGGAATCCCATCGCGGCGAAGCCATCTATGATGACCTGGACGTTTCCCAGGGTCACTACCTTTGAGAGCAGTAGGTCAACGATTGCGTGGGCTACTTGCATCACAGCAACCCCCACAGTAGATTTGCCCACGCCAAAGTGGTTCGCTACTGACCGGTAGCTGTCTGGCGTTGCAAGTTTCCAGAGGGCTATGGCCACTCGCTTCTGCACACTCAGGGTTGCTCGCATCCGGGTGTCCTGGCACTTCAGGGCAGGGGCCAGCAAGTCACACAGTTCAAGGAAAGTGCCCTTACGCATCCTGAAGTTTCGCAGCCACTGTGATTCATCCCAGACCTGCAGCACTATGCGGTCCCACCAGTCCGTGCTTGTTTCCCGGGCCCAGAATCGCCGTCCCATAGCATGAACGTGACTCATTGCCACCATGATCTCCGCGGCGCGGGATCCCGTGCTTTGTGAGAGGTCTGTGCCACTCTGACACTTCATGTCCTCACCGTGCTGCCGGAGCCTCCTCGCCCGATTTCTCAGCAGCTGACTGTGGAAGAGGTGGACGATAAGGTGCGACGAGTTGACAACGGCCATAAGTGCAGCGATGATCGCAGCGGGCTCCATGCTCACAGTGCTGTGGCGTCCGCGCTGTCACTGACCAGAAAAGTGCGGTAACAGATTTCCCGCCGGCGCTTTCAGGGAGTGAGGGCGGGAGTGATGGCTGAATGACGACAGTTACCCAAAACCACCCTCAACACATTTTTCCCCCAGCAGGCATTGGGGGCTCTACCCAGCATACCAATGGGAAGTGGGGACTGCGGGAACTGTGGGATAGCTGCCCAGAATGCACCGCTTCCAATGTTGACGCTTGCCCCGTTAGTGTGGACTCACAAAGTCGAATTAGTGTCCTTAGTGTGGATACACAAATTCGAATTCATAAGGTCGAATCCACAAATTCGACCTAAGTTAAATCGAACTACTCTTGTAGTGTAGACATACCCTCAGCGAAGCTCACTGTTAAGTCTGACAGCCAATCAAAATATTGCAAACCTGGAGTTTTGCCTTATGTTCTGAAACATTTGATAGACCATTTAGTCAACATTGGAGTCTTGTCACTAATTTCACACAGTGTGTTGGTTATACCCATCATACCAGTGATCAAGTAGGATGGCGCCGTCTGAATTTGTGGAGATTTCAAATTGATACTGTCATGGGTCTACCCTCACTTGAAACTGGGCGGTTTCAAAGTGAGGACCCGCATGCATTTTGCCACCATGTCCTATGGGATCTCACCCCCACTTTGAGCTTGTGGGTTCAAAGATGGGGACCCGCAGGTATTCTGCCACCACCCTAACCCTTAGGGTAGGGTTCCTTTTCGCTGCCACCACTCAATTGAGACACAGTCCTTCCCCAAAATCCTAGGGGATTCCAAGAGCCCCAAATCCATGGAGTTCTCACACCCAGGAGAAACAAACCATTCCCCCTGCTTCCTCCCCCCCCTCCCTTTTCCTAGGAGAGATACCGGGATCCAACTACAGAGGGATACCTCCCCCTCCCCTTTCCCTGAGAATCCACCCAAGGAAAGACCAACAAGTCCTTAATAGAAAAGAATTTATTAAAGAATAAAAAGAAAATACAGAATCTCTATGAGCCCAGGCTGGACACTTATAGGGTATAACCTTATCAATCTCTGGAGAGAATCCCCTCTCCCCCTTTTCTCAGTAAATGCAATATCAGCAAACAGGAATAAAGCATTTCCTTTAGCAAACACACAATTGCAAATATAGAAATCAAATCATAAGACTAATTCGCCTTTCTAATTAATACTCACTATTAATTAGTAGAAACTACTCCAGGAGAACTTGGAGACATGACTGTCCTCTGTTAGATCCAAAAACAGTTCTCACAAAGACAAAGGCTTCCCTCCACAGAGATTTGAAAAAATCTTATCTCTGATTGGTCCTCTGGTCAGGTGGTCACCAGGTACTACATGTTAACCCTTTACAGGTAAACAGACCTTAACCCTTAACTATCTGTTTATGACACGCCCCCCAAATCGCCAACAGTGGGAACTACTGGTGGTGATTTCCTCCTAGCACTGTAACATAAACAGATAAACAAAACACATGCACTATTACATATACTACTAAGTATGTAAACAACAAGATATTTGACACTGAAGAACACTTTGTATGCATTTGAGCGGACATACTTGGCATTGTCCTTGCCCATCCCCTGCCACTGGAAGGAATGTTTTTAACCTGTTTTTGCTTTGTTGACCCCAGAATGCCCCCTGGGATGTCAGGGCCCAAGCTTAAGAGCTTGTCCCAGTACTTAGTTGGAACTACCAACTGTCTTTGAGGATGCTGGCCTTCCTGGTGTCCACCAGAAAGAATGTCCTTATATAAAAGTCCTTGTTTTACAACAAACTGGAATTGGGTAGAAGAGCTGAGAGGCGGTGGGTTGCTTCGTGCCGCCGCCCAAGCTTTTTTAAGGCTGTCATCGGCTTCCTGCTCTGTCTGGAACTGTTGCCTTGAGGCGGGAGACACCAGTTCCTCTGGGAGTGATGTAGGTGATGAGGTTGTTGCCGTTGACTGTGAACCACTCTCCGCTGGTGCACAAGGTGATATTTTAGGCTCTGGCTGAGCCTCTTGGGTAGAGTTGTTTGCTGCTTCTGCCAGTTCAGGCCCGTTGGCGCCCTCTGGCGGTGGAGTTGCAAGCGCTGGCGTCAGTGCTGGCGCTGGTTGTGCCGCTGGTTGCTTTTCCAGTTCCGGTCCTGGGACTGGATGTACTATGGCTGCTGTAGTTGTTGGCATGAGATCCGGTTCCACCACCTCTGTCTGGGTCTCTGGTAACACAGACAGGGTCCTGGTGGATGGCTCAGGAACAGGGATGGGAGTGCCTACTTGTTTGGCCTGGCCGCGGGTGACCACTCTCCCCCTCTTGGCCAGCTGCACATGGTTGGCCAAGTCTTCCCCCAGTAGCATGGGGATGGAATAATTGTAATAGACAGCAAAAGTTCTCTTTCCTGACCAGTCCTTGTACTGGTCTTCAGGGATGCTGTACCCATGGCAGGTCCTTTTAACCTTTTTGAAGAAGGCCTTAGTGTCCTCACCTGCCATGTAGGTGGGAAATTTATTGGGATGGGGAACAGTGCCTTCTGGTGCTGGCCACACCCCTCTGCAGTTAGTGAATTTTATGTGTGGCTTGCTGGTGTTGCTTTTTGGTGCTGGTCACACCCCTTTGCAGTCAGGGAATTGGTTTTCCTGCTATAGAAGAAGAGAATAGCTCCCTTCAGCGTAGCCCAGCTGAAAAAAACTCCTTGTAACAATGGGTTCGAAACTCCGCTGCCACCATGTCATGGGTCTACCCTCACTTGAAACTGGGCGGTTTCAAAGTGAGGACCCGCATGCATTTTGCCACCATGTCCTATGGGATCTCACCCCCACTTTGAGCTTGTGGGTTCAAAGATGGGGACCCGCAGGTATTCTGCCACCACCCTAACCCTTAGGGTAGGGTTCCTTTTCGCTGCCACCACTCAATTAGGAAATGTGAATTGAGACACAGTCCTTCCCCAAAATCCTAGGGGATTCCAAGAGCCCCAAATCCATGGAGTTCTCACACCCAGGAGAAACAAACCATTCCCCCTGCTTCCTCCCCCCCCCCCCCCTTTTCCTAGGAGAGATACCGGGATCCAACTACAGAGGGATATCTCCCCCTCCCCTTTCCCTGAGAATCCACCCAAGGAAAGACCAACAAGTCCTTAATAGAAAAGAATTTATTAAAGAATAAAAAGAAAATACAGAATCTCTATGAGCCCAGGCTGGACACTTATAGGGTATAACCTTATCAATCTCTGGAGAGAATCCCCTCTCCCCCTTTTCTCAGTAAATGCAATATCAGCAAACAGGAATAAAGCATTTCCTTTAGCAAACACACAATTGCAAATATAGAAATCAAATCATAAGACTAATTCGCCTTTCTAATTAATACTCACTATTAATTAGTAGAAACTACTCCAGGAGAACTTGGAGACATGACTGTCCTCTGTTAGATCCAAAAACAGTTCTCACAAAGACAAAGGCTTCCCTCCACAGAGATTTGAAAAAATCTTATCTCTGATTGGTCCTCTGGTCAGGTGGTCACCAGGTACTACATGTTAACCCTTTACAGGTAAACAGACCTTAACCCTTAACTATCTGTTTATGACAGATACTGAATCCAGTTTTATGTGGAGACCAGTATCCACTACCTCATATTGAAGATTAGTTTGCTACTCTTAATGAAGGACTTCATTTCAGTACATTGGATTTGCTCAATGCATACTTACAAATGGAGATTGATTTGGCACCTCACAAATATCTCATAATCAACACCCCAAAAGGCTTATTTTGCTTTAACAGATTGCTTTTTGGTGTAACACCAGCACCTGCCCTGTTCCAGAAAGGCATGTATTAGCCAGTCCTGAAGGGACTGAACAGATTTCAGTGCTATTTGGATGACATCCTTCTTACAAGAAAGGATCAAGAGGATCATTTTCAAAATTTGGATGCTGTCCTGCAATATTTGGAAGACCATGGACTGGGAGTACGTCGAGACAATGTGAGTTTTTCAGACTTTCAGTTGAATACCTTGGACATGTAATTGATGCCACAGACTTAAGAAAATTGCCAGAAAAAGATAAGGACATTTTTCAAGCACCAAGACCAGAGAATGTGTCACAATTATGTTAATCCTTAGGACTGCTTAACTATTATGATAATTTTTTGCCTAATCTGGAAACAGTATTGGCACATGAATTCCTACAAGCAAAAAAAAATGGACTAAACAGCATGAGTGTGCATTTAAGGAGCCAAAGAACCTGTTGGCGTCTGCTGAAATTGTTACACACTTCGATGTTTTGCTACCATTGTGATTGGTTTGTAATGCTTCACCATTTGGAGTGAGCCTAGATCATTCCTAATGGAAGAGAGAAACCAATTGCCTTTGCTTCACAAACACTCATCACCTCTGAGGAGAAGTATGCACAAATAGACCAAGAAGGTCTCAGCATTATCTTCAGAATTTGGAAGTTCCTTACCTATCTGTGTGGTAGATATTTTACCTGGCTGACAGATCACCACCCATTAATTTCAATTTTTAGATTCAATCATTAGCTGCTGCTTTTATGCAACCATAGGCATTGCTACTTTCAGCTCAGTTCTGTACTATTCAATTCTGTAAAGAGACTCAGCACAGAAATGTTGAGGGCTGTCATGCCTGCACTCCCAAGCTCCCAGCAAACCAAAGAAGGTTGACCCAGGGGCAGATTTGAGTACGGGCTTCTTTATTGCAATATTTGTTCCCCTCGACCCAATTGTCGAGTAAGCACTGAATTATAACTCTTGTTATCTAAGTTAGTATGTAAATATGTACATTTTCTACAACATCCCCAAAACCCTTATTGGATCATATAAAACATCCATACAATGAATAGCTATATACTGAATATAATTATCCCTGCCCCGATTACTGTTTACAGTATTAGCATATTCTACAGATAACTTTTCTTTTCCTTTGAAGATACATTTCTTTACAATAATTGCAGCCACAAATTCCCTGGATCAGCAGTTTGCAGGGAAGGGAGGAAGGGGCCATGAGCCAGAGCTCATTTGTGTAGCTGGGAAAGGAAGGGAGGGGAAGATAACACTGCTTTACCCAAAAGGTATTCTTTAGATTCCCACATTCCTTATGCAGCTGCAAGCTTATGAATCCCTTAACAAGGAGAAAGGAAGGGAGAGGGGTGGCACTTTATCAAGTTGAGACAGGTGCCTATACTTTATCTATCAAGCTTAGAAGTGGTGCCTCCTCGTGCCTCCATTCCTTAATGCCATGTCTGCACACCAGCAGTTTCCCAGTTTTCTGCTTAACCCTTACATATCCCAACAAGTGTTTTATCTCTATTTGATGACTAGGTTACCCCTCACTAACACAGACATCAATCAAGAAACTGCTAAGGATGATGTGCTTTCTCTTGTGAAGGGGAAGGGACCACAGGGTGTAGGCTCTATTGCCACTCAGACATGGCTGAGAGGAGAATAGAATAGAATAGAATCTGTCAGTCAAGCTGCCCACTGGATGTACTTTGTGGGATGGAGCATGCGCCAAAGGTAACAATGTTGCAGTCATGAAAGGCTACAGTAGACAACCATTGAAATTTTATATTTGGTCATGAGGTATTCAAAAGGCACATACATTCTGCTCCATAATATCCTTGCTACAAATGGACTAGTGGAACACTTTGTACAGATATTTAAGGACGCCTTAAGACTAACAAGTCTTTTTTGAGTCATCAGCAGAAATTGGACAATTTCTTGCTTGTCTACAGGAACACACCACATGCCACCACCCAGGTGTCACTTGCAACTCTTGTTGAAGAGATCTTTGCGTACCTGTGTGGACCAGCTCCATTCTGAGGTTTCCTCATGTGTAGCCAAGTCCCAAGCTGTGCAACTGATTGATCAACATGAGACTCAGAATCATTCTTTTCAAGTAAAAGATTTAGTATGGACTTGCAACTATGGTTGCAGAGTGAAATGGGCACCAGGAGAACTTGTAAAATGCACAGGACCCGTGTTGTTTGTGGTAAAACTATCTGACAGTACTTTATGAAAACAACATATGGATTAGTTGCAGCCTCGACAAATACTGGAGTCTAGGATATTCCATTTCTGTTCTTCTGATTAAAACTCCTTCCATTACAACTCCTAATTTTGATGACGTGTTGGAAGAAACTTTGAAAGCAGATCCAGTTGATTCCTTACCAACAACTGTTCCTGTTGTTCAGGACATTGCCACACCACTACCATCACTTTATCCCAATTGAATGAGAAAACCAGGGGTGCACCTGAATGTATAAATTATTTGGCTAATGAGTTATTATTCAAGGCAGAATAATCCCTTGCAATTTAAGAGTTTGAGGTAGTTCACTCACAACTTTTAGTTAGGTTATGTAGTGTTTTATGTCAGCCATGTAAATTATAATATATGTGTGTGTCCATATATAATATATATTTTGGAAAATATTTTAAGGTAGTGTGGAGGAATGTGATGTCGTTTTAAATGGCTGGGCAGTCTGTACTCAGTGCGGAGTCTTGTTTTTGTTTGGTGTCTGTTTTGCTGCCAGAACAATAAAGCCACCACAGCAAACAGCTGTGTTTTTAAATCAGCTCCTACTGTGTCTATTTCCTTCCCTGCTGGCTCCAAATATAACAGAAATACCACCTCTAGGGAGAATTTCTTCCTAGTCCACTCAGATGTTGGGTTTGCCCTGCAGCACTAGGGTTTGTATCCTTAAAATCCTCTCTAATGTAAATACAAGTGTTTTCATTATACATATAAGAATCTATTACTTTTCTAGTGCTACAAAGCACTTGTAGTAGGGAGTTCTGCAGGCTAGTTATGTCTTTTATGAAAAAGTATTTCCATTTCTAAGTTGCAAAGTGTTGCCTTTCAGTTTTTTTTAATACTGCCTTGTTCTTGTATTCTAAGAAAGGCCATGTGCTTCTATTTACTCTATCATTTCTATACAATTTTTATTTATCATAGATTTTTAAGCCAGAAGGGGTTATATGATCATGAAGTCTGACACATGAAGTCTGTAATCAGTTACAATATGGCCTGTGATTCATTGGTGATTTGTAATATAGAGAAACATCCCTACTTTGCATTGTGCCTGCCTGGTTACTATTAATTACTATTAATTCTACCTACTACTGCAAAGTTTCCTTCTTATAGGAACTTTTTCCCAGAATGCTTTTCTGGAGCTGGACCTTTACATTTATCAAAGCCAAGTAACTACAGCCTTAATAAGGCCATTTTGTAACTCACTGCTGACTATGATTGCCTCTTTCTCTCTTCTAAGTAGTAAGTACCCTTAGCTCTTGTTATAGTCCCCTCCCATTTCCCTTTCTTATTTCTATGGGGATGGTGTTTTCTCACAAAGCTGTAGCTTTAAATGGCCAAGTTACAAAAATCCCTATTTACAGTACTTAAAACTAGGGCCAAGTTTGTTTAATGAAACTTTCAACAAGCCTCTTTGCAGTTTCAAGTTCCTACTGTCTCAGGTGAATTTCCTGTGGTTTCAGGTTTCTCTGGGAACATTTCTCTGGTGCCTGTCTTTCTACACTTAATGAGACTCTCTTATGCTGCTTGCAACAGCCTGATTAGATGTTACCCTGTAATTTGCTCGGTAAAATCTCACTGATCTGTACAGAATGTCATGTCAAGCAAACAAACTCACAAGAAACTGGAAGTTCTTAAGCTGACGTATATGACTTGAGGTTTTGTGTCTGACAGCAGCTTTGGCTCGATTATTTTTTTGGAACAGCACAAAGGCATCATCCACTTCACTCACTTGAAAGTTGTTTTAATACTGTTGATCTTTCATGTCTTCACTGAGTCTCATGCAGGGATATGATAATTACCCAATGGACACATGTGGTTGACTTGCAAGCTTCACATTTGGTTTGACTCAATCCTTTCTCAGCATGGGAGCTGCTTACCAGATCAGATTAGTGATCCAGCTAGTCCAGTATTAACTCCGCAATAGTGGTCAGTACCAGAAACTCCATAGGAAGGTAACAATCCCTATAATTCACGTACAAGAATCTCTATTATGAAATAAGCTGACCATAGAGAAAATTTCTTCCCAATCTCAGACAGTTTATGATTGGCTTATTTACTGGTGCATGGTGGTTTTAAATCTCTGATATGCCTTTTGCTTTCTCATTACCCATATACATACTCTTTTATGAATCCTGCTAGCCTCTTGCCTCAGTAGCATCTTGTGGCAGTGTGTCCCATAGGCCAACTTTGAATTGCCCAATTTTTATCAATTTTAATATTCTGCCTTTTAATTTTCCCTTGTTTAGTATTATGAGAGAGCATAAACAGGAGCACTCACATGAACTTCAATATATCATTTATTATTTTCTATACCTCTGTCATGTCATGTCTTTTTCCTCTCTTCTATAAACTGAACAACCCAAATATTTCCATCTATTCTTCCATAGAAATCTTTCCATGTTTCTTTAGTTCTTTTCTATGGACCCCTATTATTTTTACTATGTCTTTAAAATGGGATAATTAGAAATGAACACAGTATTTCAGGGAAGGGAGAACTATTGATTTATATAATTTTATCTCGGGTGTGGTGCTAGTAGGTTGTTGACTTTAACTTGGGTACCAGTCTGTAGTGTGGGATTCTTAAATACTTGAGGCCAAATCTTGCTTGCTGTCCTTATCCTTCTAGTACCATTGAAATCAATGGGAGACCTAGTCACTGGGACCACTCACATGAGTAAGATGAGCAGAATCTAGTTTTCTGAAATACAATTTTCTAAGCACCTTACCCAAGTAGGAACTGCCTTCAACAGCAGATAATTACTAAGTGATCTAAATATGTACAGTATGTAACCTTCCAGAGTTCAGAGTAGATTAAACGCATACATTTCAATTAATGAAATATGGTGTATTCACTTTCCAGAAGTTTGACGTGTGCATATACTAATTACTAAATGTTCATCAGATTTGCACATGAAATTTTGCTTTCATCATCCTTAAGTACCATTAGTCTTTCCATTATTTAAGAAGAAAGAAGTACACATTCAAGGGGCAGCTTTATGACTAATATTATTCTGCTAAGCCTTTTATATTATTAAAATAAAATAAAGTTAACTATGCATTTTTTTCCTAGTTTCTACACAATTTTATGCAAATAATGCTTTGAAGGGCCAATAGCCAGACATGGGCAATGATTTTACTATTCTGTTTATTCACCACCATCCTTCCAATGATCTGTTAGATAATTTGGTCTGCTAATATCAGCTGGCCAAATGGGATTCAGCTCAAGGAGATTTCTCCCCTCCCTCTGTGGTAAAGTTTGTCTCTCCCTTTCCTCATTCTCTTGTTTGATATGTCTGTGATAAGCTGGCAGCCTTTTCTGTTATGTCTCATTCTTTGGAATGAAGCAACATTCTGCTGCTGCTGCTGCTGTTATTAGCTGGGGAAAATACTCAACATTTTCAAATTTCATGAACGTATTGTTTGTTGTGTGATAGCATCTAGGAGCCTGTAGTGGGGTGGCTGCCCCACTCTCACAGAACAGGGGTTAAAAGCAGCCTTGGAGAGGGCTGTGGCTGGGGAAAGGAGTGAAAGCAGCCAAGCTAGGCTGATTGGGGAAGCAGCGACAGCTGTGGCCAGCTCAATTAGGACCCAGCTGGCCCTGATAAGAGGGCTGGGAGCCAGGAGCTGGAAGATTCTCATTCTAGCCTTGGAGTTAGAAGGGCCTAGCTGCCTGGGAGCACAGGCTACCTGAAGCAGAGCAGGGCTGGGGAAAGGCAAGAGGAGCTAGGGAGCTTCCGCCTGTAACTCCCCAGGCTGAGGCCTTGTTAAAGGCTGAAGGAAGTACCGGGGCTGCAGAGGTACAGCCCGGGGATAGGCAGAAGCAGCTGGTCCAACTCCCTTGCTAATGATGAATGGCCATTACAGACTGCAGTCTGCCCCAGTGAGTGGGGGCTGGATGATGACTGGCAGTAGCCACTGAGGCAAGGTGGGTTTAGAGGGATGGGGGTTCCCCTGGGAGGGGAAAGGCAGAGTAAGGGGATGCTGCTGGGGGCAGAACCCTGAGGAAAGGGGCACTGGGGTCTGTGAGGGACACGGGGGCCTGAGGCAGGTGAGCCACCAGCCAGCAGAGGGTGCTCCAAGGCTGGAAAAAGAGCTAATTCCCAGGATGACCAGCAGGAGGTGCCACAATGGTGAGTCTTCAACCTCACTACAGAGCCCCAGTCATGGAGCAGGACCCCATTGTACTAGGTGCTGTACAAACAATGGAAAAGGACAGTCTCTGCCCCTAAAGAGTTTAAAACCTAAACTTCTGATCTGTGTGCACCAGAGGAAGCTATTGGTGGTATGTTCAGGGAGGGGACAAGTGCATGTGTTGAAGGGCTTTCCCTCAACTAAATCCTGCTTGCTATTGCTATGAGAGCCTTTGAAGTTGGGAAATCAAGTGCAAAAGGGAATACTTATGAGCAATATCTTTGGATGAGGAGGCTGGGTTTTTAAATGTTTGTTTACAGACTTTGGTGCTTCCTGGAATGACCATATTATGGCCCCAGTTCTGGAGGCCGCACCATGGAGGTGGACACCTGCACACAGCTCTATGGATTTCATTCCAACTCTGCATGGATATAGGAATCTGCCTGCACAGAACAGCTGGTATGACTGGAGCCTAGGGCTGTATCATTATCACTCCACCCTCTCCTGGCACATTTAATTTCACTGCAACATCATTCATGCTATTGATGATAAAGGCCCTGGCCAAGGAAACTGATGTTTTTCAACCACAGAAGAGGTGCGAGAAGAACGCACACTTCCCAGTACTACATTTAAAAACATCCCTTCGACAGTCCTGGAGAGATGAGCTCTAGAAGGGGTAGTCTAACAATTGGCCATGTTTCGAAGTGAACAAAAGGATGCTTTTGCAACAATGCTTTTTAGGTTCACAAAATACTTTTGCAAAGATCAAAATCCACTTTTACGGTCATTGCTTCCACCTTCTGACCCTGCAGCAACACACACAGCAGAGGATTTTCTCCAATAACTTAGTGTTGTGAATGAGTTGACATAAGTAGAAGTTTTGAGTGTGACACAGGGACCGAATCAGTCCAGCCTTGGCTCTGTGTTTATTAAGTGCATTTACTCACATTTAATTATGTTTCTTAACTTGCAGTAACTAGTGAACATGTAAACATTTCAAATCCCTAGTGATTGGAGCTCTCTTTTGATTCAAATAGCGATATAATATAAGATAGCAATGCAGATTATTGATACAAATCAGTATAATTATTAGGTAAAACTGGTATGGTGGATGAAAGTCTGTGGCAAATGTTCTTAATTTACTTTTGTTTAAAAATAATTGTTTTCAGTTTTTAAATGATCCCTTGTGATGGGGCATCTGCCCCACATTGGCCTGTAAGGGGTTAATGGAGCCCTAGGGAGGCTGCACAGAAAGCAGCCAATAGGAGAGAGGCTGCAAGGAGTAGCCAATCAGGGCTGGGCAGGCCCATAGAAGAAGAGTTGCAGAGCAGATCAGCTTCAATTGTTCCTGGAGCTCAAGGGGGGAGGAGACTGGCTGCCTTGAAAGAGGAAAAAAGCTAGCACCCTGGACAGAGCAGTGCTGGGCAGGATCAGGGGAGTGAGAGGGAGTTCCTGACTGGCTGCTAGGACTGGCATGCTGAGGCCCTGAGCTCAGGGTGAAGAAGCTGCTAGGGCTGCAGGGAAGTGGCCCAGGGAAAGGTATGGAGAGGTTGGAGGGGAGGCAGCAGATGGCTGCCATCTAGTGGGTCCCTGGACCAGGACCTGAAGTAGTGGGCAGGCCTGGGTCCACCTCCCAGCCCACCACTGAGGAAGTGGCTGAACCATTTGGACTGTGGTCCTGTCCCCTGGAAGAGGGGAGCATAGAGTGTATCCCAGCCAGAGGGATGTGTTCTGAAGAGGATGCTGTGGTCCTTAGAACAACACAGGTCCAGGAGCAGAAGTGATGGCAGGTGAGACACCACTGGGAGTCAGCGTACTGACCTGTGGAGCTGATCTGCAAGACGACCAGCAGGAGGGACTAGACTGGTGAGTCACACACCCCATCACATCCCTATACAGGACACTTTGGGCCAATTGATTCTACTCATATTACTGTGATGGCAGCCATCTTGGTCAACACCAGGACTCTTAAGCATGGACCTCCAAAGCTGGAAGCACAAGTCCGTCAGCTTGACCTAATAAGCAATGACTAGTATGGGGGACTGAAGCAGACAAACATCCTCTCATGATTGGGGGGTGAAGGAGGTGGGGATGCAACATAGCCTGACCAGTGGGTTACATTCATCACACCCAAAATATGGATGTTTTAATTCCATATGGAATTCATGTTTATTGAAAGCAATGGTGCAGAAAGAAGCTGCCCAATGCTCTGAATAGGCAACTGGAAATCCCTGAATTCTAACTTTGGTTGTGCCCCTAACTGCCCTTCTGGCAAATCACTGAGGATACATTTTAGATGGTGCATATGCAGTCATATAAAAGGGAGGGACTTAAGGTCTTACAGTCAGTTTTAGATCTGGATCTCCTGATGACCAGGTCACCACCCTATCCACAAGACCACACTGTCTCTCAATTGGGTGTACAGCTTTCAAACTTCATCCTGCTGTGTGTTCCTTTGTTCCTCTCTAGTGGAACAGAATTTATGGCCTATTAAGAATGATTCCCCTTGCCTCCTAAATACCAAAGCAAACTTCTGGAAGAGCAGAAATCCTGTAGTAAAGCAACTGGCAGCAGCTAAATTTGCTATTAATATACTTTAGATTAGCAGAAATCTAATGAAGAAATTGAAATCTTAGAGATATATATTTGGAGGAAGAACCTAGAGGGATTAAACATAAACTCTTAAGAAACCACAAATCCCATTTTCATGCAAATATCCTTAATCAGAAAAAGAACATAGGAGGAAAAAGAGAGTTTTTCAAAGTTTATCACGTGAAGTTATCAGCTCCATAACTGTACAGTGTGGGCAGTACATCTTTAGTATCCAATGACATAGGTATGTATGTTTGAAATTAAAATACCTAATCCCACAGGACATCATACAAAGAGCTGCCAGTCAGGTTATTGACAGACGGATAAATTTCTCCGTATGACAGTATCTTTACCCGAACACTGTAAAACTCTGGAGATGAGCTATTGTCAGATGACATTTCATCTCAGAGCTCTTTTAACTTAAATTTGTCAGGCTTTGTACAATGAGAAGTGACACACCGTGCCCAGCAAAGGCTAATGAGTTATCTGGGTAATTACCAAAAGAAAAACAGTGAGGTGTTCATGTATATATTAGCATGTCCTTCACATAGTTTACTAGTTTTACTTTAGAACACTTGAAATAATATGGAGCAACTAATTTTTTTGCCGAGAAGGCATACTTTCTTTGGGAACCTGAACTAGCAATATGCATGCATATCATGTCTGTGGTTTCTTTTTTGTCTACTACATTGTATTTACATAAAATCTGCAAATGCCTTTTGTCTTAGATAGTTAACCTTACTGGACCAAAAGCATGTGAAATATTCTAAACTGAAGGGCAATACAATGTTGTTACTCTATTAAATAGGGGTACCACTTCATATATTTAAATCAAGAAGAGATCATTAGAGCATCGAGTTGGAACGCTGTGTAACTCGGACCATAGTATTTCATCCTCTGGATTTGAGGAACATCTTTCCACAAGTGGGTCCTGACTCAACACTTTGGATGTCCAGATTTACACAAATGTAACTCAGTTGAAATCAATGAAATTACAATGAGGTGGAACTCAACTAGTCCAATGGTGAATCAGGCAAAAGAACTGCATTGTGATATACTGACTATTGTGGGTGTGTAATAATATGTAGCACTTACACCATGCGCTTTGATCCATAGATCTCAAAGTGCTTTAAAAAGTCAGTTTATAAAGCTGGAAGGGACAATTGCAGTCATCTGATCCCCTGCATCATGTAGAGCCCTGCAAATCTGCGGATATCTGCTTTATGTCTGCGGGTATCTACAATCCGTGGATGCAGTTGAATTGTTTACCATCTTTGCGGATCAGATGTTGATCCAATTTTTTTATCCACACAGGGCTCTAGAGCAGCAGTTCTCAACTGGCGGGGACTGCAGCCCCCTGTGGTGCTGTGAGCCAGTTTCAGGGGGTATGGTGCCCTGCAGGGCAGACACCTGGAACTCCAAGCCCCAGCACCCCCCATGGTGCTAAATCCCAGAGCCCCAGCAGGGCTGAAGCATGGAGCTCTGAACCCCAGCCCCCACCACTGGGCTAAAGCCTGGAGCCCCAGGGAAGGGAGCTAGGGCTCTGCATGGGGTGCTGGGACTCAGGGCTTTAGCCCTGTGGGGAGCACTGGGGCTTGAGGCTCCAGGCTTTAGCCCTATGGGCAGTGCCAGGGCTTGGAGCTTTAGCCCCCTAGACCCCATGAAACTGGTTCATGACCCCCTAGGGGGCCACGGACACCCAGTTGAGAACCACTGCTCTAAAGGGTGCTGGTGCGGGTGGATGCACATAAAAGGTGGAGTGCGGATCACAGGTCAGATACAAGTTAATTATTGTGGCTGCGGATCTAAAGTTTTGTATCTGTGCAAGGCTCTAATCATATGGGTCATAGGACTTTCCTGAATTAAATCCTGTTTGAAATAGAGATTATTCTTAAGAAAAACATCAAATCTTGATTTTAAGATTTCTGGTGATGGAGACTCCATTAGAACCCTTGATAAATTGCTTTTCAGTCTAGCATAGAATGCTATAACACTCTATTATAAAATATCTGCTCTCCCTATAGGCACTTATATATTGTGATCAAGTCACCTCTTAATCTTCCATTTGATGAGCTAAATATAGTGTGTTCTTTGAATCTGTTCCTAGTTCTTCGAAAATGTTCCTAGTTCTTCAATCATTCTTGTGGCTCTTCTCTGAACCCTTTCCCATTTATCAACATCCTTCTTGAATTGTGGACACCAGACCTGGACAGAGTAGTCCGGTATAGGCCACACCAGTGCTAGATGCAGAGGTAATATAACATCTCCACTCCTACTTTATATTCCTGTTTGTTTGTACTTTCAAGGATTGCATTAGCCTGTTTGGACACAGCATTGAACTGGGAGCTCATGTTCTAATGATTATCTACCACAATATCCAAATCTCTTTCAGAGTCACTGCTTCCTAGGATAGAGTTCTCCATCCTATAAGCACAGCTCACATTCTTTGTTCCTAGATAGCGGACCTTACATCCAGCTATATTGAAATGCAAATTGTTTTCTTGTGCCTAGTTTACAAAGTGATTCAGATCTCTCTGAATCAGTGAACTGCCCTCTTCATTCTTTTACTACTGCACCAATCTGTGTGTCATCTGCTAACTTTATCAGTGATTTCATGTTTTTCCTCCAGGTCATTGATAAAAACGTTGCATAGCATAGAACCAAGAACTGATCCTTCTGGGACTCACTAGAAACACTCAGTGATGATTCCCCTTTTACAATTACATGTTAAGAAATTAATTAGGTGGTTTCCAATCCATTTAATGTGTGACAGGTTGATTTAATTTCTTATTCAAAATGTTACAAAAATGGTATGTGGTACCAAGTCAAGTGCCTTACGGGAATCTAAGATCGGTAAGTATAAATGTTTACGTTCTGTAGTTGGAGAAACAGTTACTTTTCCAAAATTACACAGCCAGTCATTGGGAAATAGGAGAATGGAACCATGCCCTACCCAATGGACCACCTTGCATCTCTCCTGGAAACATGTACCACTATTGGAAACATGATGCAGTTATGCTCTTCAACAACTGAGCTATTACAGATGTTTCTTTAATTCACTATGCAGAGATTTTTTTTTGGTTGTCAAAAGTCATACATTTGCATGGTGGCTGTTGGCTGGAGCCCAGCACCTTTGTGTACCACCTAATGTTGCAGATCAGCAGCTGTTGACTTGAATACTGTGATTCTGTGAATTTTACATTAATCTGCTTTATGATTTTAATATGAGACAGATATACATGCTTATGGCTTATTATTTCAGTTAAATTAATGATGAAGTTGCTCCTTTAGATCATCCACTATGCCAGTATGCTGTTGTACTGGGAATTCCAAAAAACCTAAATGAATTAGGGAACCCATCTGAATTTGAATGGGAATTGGGCACCTAAATCCCTTGAGCTATTTTCCAAATGCCAGCCTCAGTTATACTTGTTTTAGAAGCAAGTGCACTATACATTTGCTTTGCAACTAGAGTGTTTATTTCCTTAAAGATCTGTGTGATTACAGCACCATGGCTTTGGTATTCTGCTCTATGAGAGTAAATAATTCACAGTTGTCATCAAGGTTTCGTGGTGTGGATAATTTTTTTAAACAAATTTAGATAACTGATTTTTTGGACGTGGTTCAACCATCCAGAATGCACCTAGAGGAAAAACTTGTTTCACCCCACTTCCGTAAGGCACAAATGACACCCTGTCATTTGGCTCTCCAGCTGCATGCAATTTTTATTGGGAGGCTATTAGATATTCAGATAGACTAAAGAAGAGAGATTAAAAGGAGAGGTAGAGGGAAAGAATTCCCTTAATATATTTCCTAGGCTCTCTCATCTCTCTACCAATTCACAAGTCCCTTCTGGATAATTTTATCAGTGATCTGGAAGAAAATAGAAAATCATTACTGGTCAGGTTTGCAGATGATCCACAAATTGGTGGAGTGGTAAATAATGATGGGCACAGGTCACTTATCAAAACCAGTCTGGGTCACTTAATAAGGTGGGCTCATTTGAACAACATGCATCTTTAATATGCCCAAATGCACAATCATGCATTTAGGAGCAAACAATGTAGGCCATGTTTATCATAGAGGACCATATCCTATAACAGGAGTCGGCGACCTTTCAGAAGTCGTGTGTCAAGTCTTCATTTATTCACTCTAATTTAAGGTTTTGCGTGCCAGTAATACATTTTAACGTTTTTAGAAGGTCTCTTTCTCTAAGTCTATAATATATAACTAAACTGTTGCTGTATGTAAAGTAAATAAGGTTTTTAAAATGTTTAAGAAGCTTCATTTAAAATTAAATTAAAATGCAGAGCCCCCTGGACCAGTGGCCAGGACCCGGGCAGTGTGCGTGCCACTGAAAATCAGCTCACATGCCGCCTTCGGCACACGTACCATAGGTTGCCTACCCCTGTCCTAGAAAGAAGTGACTCTGAAAAGGATTTAGGGGTCATAGCAGATAATCATAGACTTGGTTAATTATTTATCATTTGCAGTCTTTAAATCAAGGATGGATATTTTCTAAAATATATACCATAGTCCAAACATAAATTATGGGCTTGATGCAGATGTTGTTGGGTGAGATTCCTTGGCCTATGTTATACAGGAGGTCAGACTTGACAATAATAATCTCTTCTGACCTTAAAATCTATGAACCAAAATGTACAATTATTCAATTCAGTTCTACATCATCTAGCATTCCCTAAGGCAGGGACCATATTCTGAATCTCATAACCAACTACTATGGCAGCTTCGTCTGGTCTACTTAATCTCTAATCTTTCTCTCCGTGTTTTTATGCCATGCCCATTGCCATGGGACCTGAGCATATAGAACATTTTATATTAATCCTCTCTGAATGGACACACCTTGCATAGATTTCCTTTTGTCTGTATTCTCAGTGGTTCCTTCAGAGTCTTTACTACCTTCAACTAAGCTGGTGCTTCAAAATCTTGTATGCTCTGGCAGTTGTGTGGTCAGCTAGACTCTGGATTGCACTGTGTGCCTCTCACTAGAGAAGTCCCAGAGCATGCCTCATCATGACAAGTCTCTTGACCTGGGATAACATTATTCCACTATGATTACTCTTCAGTTCTTATTTTCAGCTGTACTTAGTGCCCTTTTTTTTCCTGTGTTTTCTTAAATGCTTCCTTAAAGACTGCTCCTGATTTTTTTTTTTTTGTTCCTGAATGTACAGACAGAAATACAGGAGTTGTCAGATAATTCCCCCTTTTACTTTGGTTACTTTTTCTGAATCCTTGATTAATAAATAATCTTATTTGCTATTCCTTCACATTTATATTATAGTGCTCTCATTATTACTCTGCTTTGAAATCCCTTTGATCTTTTCAATGTGTTTACCGTAACACCTTTTGTTTTTTCCCTGGAAATCTACCCGCTTTATTTGGACCTCATTCAGTGTCTCAAAGGACATTCAGAAACAGAACAGGTCCACAGAAAGGCAGCTAATATGATCAGAGGCATACAGGTGAGACCGCTTTCAGACAAGAAGGACCAAATTCCTCCCTGTTACATCCATCCCACCACATCAATCTCAGTGGAGTTGCATTGGTGATAATGAACAGCATTTGGACAATTTATGGCGGCCAACATTTTAAGGGGAGACAGGGTGTTGGACCTCCAACTCCTTCAGTTACCTTTGAAAATATCTACCCTTGAAAAGAAGTATAAAAGGATATGAATAACAGATTTCGTTTAAAAAAGAATGGAACAGTATAGTGAATATTCATGGATACCCAGGGCAGAGGGGATCATTGTGATAATCTAGTTTGACCTTCTGTACAACATGGACTATAGGCTCTAGGCATTTTTTATGGAAGTTCTACTGATTAGGAAAAAAGTCCATTCTTGATTTATAAATTGTTAGTGAAGGACAATCCACCATGACCCTTGGTAAGTTGTTCCAATGTTTAATCACTCTCACTGTCAAAAATGTAAGCCTTGTTCCTAGTCTGAATTTGTCTGGCTTCACCTTCCAGCCATTTGGCTCATGTTATATCTTTCTCTGCTAGACTGAAGAGCCAACTGCTAAGTATTTGTTCCCCACATAGATACTTCTAGACAGTAATCATGTCACCCCTTAACGTTCTCTTTGTTAAACTAAATAGATTAAGCTTTTAAAATCTATTACTTTAAGGCATATTTTCTAATCCTTTAATCATTATTGTGGTCCTTCTCTGAACCCTTTTCAATTTATGAACATCCTTCTTGAATTGTGGGTACCAGAAATTGACAGTAGCAGCAGTCACACCAGTGCCAAATAGAGATAAAATAACCTCTCTATTCCTATTCAAGATTGCCCTGCATTCCAGGATCACATTAGTTCTTTGGCCACAATTTCACGCTGGGAGTTCATATTCTGATGATGATCCACGATGACCCCCAAATCTTTTTCAGAGTCATTACTTCCTAAGATAGAGCCCCCACATCCTGTAAGTATGACCTACATTCTTTGTTACTAGATGTAGGACTTTACATTAGGCTGAACTGAAATACATATGGTTTTATTGTACCCAGCTTATAAAGAGATTCAGATCACTCTGAATCAGTCATCTGTCCTTTTCTTTATTTACCACTTCCCCAATCTTTGTGTCATCTGCAAACTCTACCAGTGATGATTTCATGTTTTCTTCTAGGTCATTGACAAAAATGTTAAATGGCATAAGGCAAAGAACCAATCTCTGTGGGACTCCACTGGCAACACACCAGTTTGATAATTCTGCATTTGCAAATTTGTTTTAAGACGCACAAGTTAGCCAGCTTTCAATCAACTTAGTGTGCCATGCTAATTTCAGATCACTGTAATTCTATCATCAAAATGTTGTGCAGTACCAAACTGAATGTCTTACAGATGTTTAAGTATATAAATTTAAGTATTCTATGTGAACAATATTACCTTTACCGAACTTATCTTTATTAAAAAAAAAAGATACTGGGATCTAATAAAGAATTACCCCAGTTTGGCTGCAATACTCCTGATGAACCTTTCCCACAGGAAAAGGGGCATCGGTTGAAATGTATAAGGTAACTGATTTAAAACAGATATGTCAATGCATTTTACACAATTTAATTAATCTTTAGAACTCACTGTTGCAGAATACTGAGACAAAAACAGACACGTGGCAAAATTCAAAAAGGGGGCTGATTTTTTTAAACACCCTTATGCAGACTGAACAATGCCTTACATCATGCTTAATCCCTTTCCAATTTATGTTACTATTCGTGCAGTAAAGTAATTCCCAATAGAAAGGTGGTAAAAATAGTCTTAAAGGATTAAATTCATGCATCCTTATATATGGATTACAGCTACCTCAGCTGTTACACTGGTCAGAACAAAATTAAAAGAGCTATCAATCTACATGGTTTAGAGTAAAAGGTGGTCATCAGCTGAGGTCAGAATGAAATTTCCCTTTATTTAATAGTATTACATAATTAGAAACATGGTAATAAAGTTAACTTCCTCCTCTAAGGCCATCTAATTTTACTCGAAGTTGGAAAGAGAAAAACTGATAGGATTGGCCATTGTTAGTTCCATTAATGCATTATCTATGTTCATAATCTTTGATGTTTCATAGAAATTGTTGTGGAGTTCATCTTCTCCCTTCTATTTGAACATATCTGTGGTTTAAGAAAAGAAAAATCAAGACCTACTAAAATGAAAGTGGGTTTAAAAACCAAGTCATTTTGAATATGATTCTCTTCTGCTTTTCACCTTTATGTTGTCATTTGTACCTATATAAGGATGATGCAAAATGCTACCAAATCAATTTTGACCTACTTTGTGTGAGTGGAATGATTACCCAAGGTGCAAGGCAGTGGAGAATCAGGTCTGTGATTTCCAAATAACCTAGCATGTCATCTTCCGAAAGCCATAATTCATACAGCCCTGCCTATCCTGATTTTCAATTCCATGATAATTTCCTAGTAAGGTGTCTGCCAGTTTTCCCAAGGAAAAAAATAAATGGTTTAAACCATTGCATTGCTTCTTTATTTTTAGGACAGGAAAGGTCAGAGCAGCAATAATTCAGCCACCAAAAGGTTTGTAGCACATTGGGAGAATAAATGTCTAGTTTATATTGAGAGAATTCTGATGGAGTCTGTTGTAACACAGAATTATACCACGGTGGACCTGCTGCAGTAAAATGGGAAAATCTTCGTATTCACAAACTGAAGGCATGACCTAATGCCCACGGACATCAATTGGAATCTTTTCATTGGCTTAAGTGAGTATTGGCTCAAGCCCCCAGTGCCTTACTTGTACTGTTTCCTAGCAATGATCTCATTTATTCATCACAGTATATGAAACAGGAATAAAGTGATAGAATTTGGTTTCAAAGACAACTATTAGGTAGGGGACACATACACATAATAGATTTCTGAAGACAAAAATTGAATCAAGCAAAGTGCAGTAACAAGGAGCGTACAGTGATCATGTAGGATCCCTGGTTATTTATTTTGCTGCTAAGCTAAGTTTACAAAGATTCTTTGTACAGCAGCCCATGAGCCTTCTGTTGTTTTTTGCCTTGGTGAATGATCACCATGGGAGCACTAGATAAACCCCATGCCCTGATGTCTCCCTCTTAGATTTTGCTCTGAGTTACATTAGTGTCAATCTGGAATAACTCTTCTGGCTTCAGTGGAGTCACTGCCTTGACAGTGGGGTAATTGAGGCCCCTCTTCAGGATATCACTTCAGTATGTGCTTAAATAAACATTTTTCTTAATTTCCAGCACATATTTTAGTGCTTTCCCCGAATAGGGATGCTGTCCTGATTTGAGGCTTGAGAGCAGATGTAATATATGAGTCTCTCAGGAAAAGGTCAATCAGAAAATAAGAAATACTTGAATGTGAGTGTGGCAGGGGATGCTTCCTTGGCCTCACTCTATTCACTCTTCCTCTAGAATTAGCCATTCTCCCATGGCTTTTAGTGACCCTTTCCTCTTTTGCAAATCACAAAATAAACTGGGTGAAACACCAGCACTCTGAATAAGTTGCAAGTCAAATTAAACATGATCTATTTTCAAGAACTTACCTTATGAATAGGTTAACACAAAATCAGCAAGCTTCTCTCTTGGTGAAATACCAGAATAACAAACATTTGGTGCTCAAGTGTTCTTTACAATTTTCTGAGCTATTTTGTGTGATTACATATCCAGTTTAAAGCAGCTATTTCCCATGCAATTGGGTTGATTTGGAATCTCAGACAAGAACCTGTTTGTTAGGGTGTCATTGATAGTGAAGGCTTTGTCAGGGTTTTCATCATAAACCTGTTTTTAGGTGTTTGTAGCCCTGTGATGATTCTGGTCATAGAGGGAATTCAAAACACTTTCAACAGAGCATGCAGCCTAATAACTTAGGAACAGCACATGCCAAATGGGTAGACTCCAGAAATATTATAGTGTTAAAAGCAATGAAATCATTCTGTTGGGAACACTCTTCTACTAACTGAGAGGAAAATCAACCACTAACTATTTAAATTTTCAGGGAACAATGCAATTATGCAAAACTGGCTAGTGGGACACTCCCCTCACGCAGAGGGGCCTAACCCCTACCTTAATTATTGCATGGCTCAGATATCTCGTCAGTCAGCTCCTTGGGAATTCTAGGATGTATTTCATCAGGCCCTGGTGACTTGAAGGCATTTAACGTTTCTAAGTATTTTTTAACTTGTTCTTTCCCTATTTTAGCCTCTGATCCTACCACATTGTCACTGGCATTCACTATGCTAGACATCCAATCGCTACTCACCTTTCTGGTGAAAAACAAAACAAAAATGTAATTTAGCACCTCAGCCATTTCCACATTTTTTGTTGTTGCTTCTCTCCCCCTCCCATTGAGTAATGGGCCTATCCTGTCCTTGGTCTTCCTCTTGCTTCTAATGTATTTGTAGAATGTATTCTTGTTACTCTTTATGTCCCTAGCTAGTTTAATCTCATTTTGTCCCATGGCCTTTCTTATTTTGTTCCTACATACTTGTGTTTATTGTTTTTATATTCATCCTTTGTAATTTGACCTAGTTTCCACTTTTTATCAGTCTGCAAAACACACAGCAGCCTTCGGATCAGAAAGCCACAAAAGTGTGTGCACAGCCATTTTGCACACTCCTCCCTGAATAGCACTGGGTGCCAAACTACCAATTCTGTGGATCTAGCTCATTGTATACAGCAAATTGAGATCAACATGAAAATTGAATTTTTTTTTGGTGATTCAAAAAGTAAAAAATTATATTTTGGGTCAAATTAAATGTTTTTGTAGCAGGCAGGTCACCGTAATCCATTCCAGGTTTTGACTGGAGACTGCAGTTAGCTAGAAACAGCAAAGCTTCACGCTGTGTTCTATGAACTACAGGATTTAAACCAATGGGCTATGGGACCTTACTTTAAAACTATATACGGCTTCTGTCTGATTCATTCCAGATGCTCCTAATCAGATAGGACACAACACCTTCTATTGCAGGCAACCCCGTCATGTAAGTCTCTGTTCATCAATGTATCATCTTCCATCTTAAAAGTAGGTTGTTTGCTTGTACTACTCCTATTGGAAGACTGTTTCAGAGCCTCACTCCTCTGAAAGTTAGTAACCTTCTATTTTCCAGTCTCAATTTATGCATGGCTAGATGTCCATTTGTTCTTGTACCAACATTGTCCTTTACTTTAAATACCTCTTCTGCCTCCCTTGTGTTTACCCCCGATGTATTTATAGAGAGCAATCATATCTCCTTTCAGTCTTCATTTTGCTAGGCTAAACAAGCCAAGCTCTTTTAATCTCCTGTAATAAAATAGGCCCTCCATTCCCCTGGTTGTACTAGTAGCTCTTCTCTGCACCTGTTCCAATGTGAATTCATGTTACTTGAACATGGGTGACCAGAATTGTAGGTGGTATTCTAGATGACGCCTTACCAGTGCCTTCTACGATGGCATTAATACTTTCCTATCTCTTCAGTGGCCTTGAGGTTGTCCCTCAAAGCATTCTTGCCATGTGTCCATGTGTTTTCTGGGCTGGTCTTGCATATTTCTGGAGAGTTTTCAAGAGGTGCCACTTTTTTGGCTGACACCAGTTTCTCATCCCATGAATCTCTTTCCATTACCATGCTAGGCACTCCAACCTGGCACTGTGATGGGGCGTGACTCACCGCTGCGGTGCCTCCTGCTGGTAGTCCAGGGAATTAGCTCACCAGCCTCCGGAGCGCCCTCTGCATGCCAGTGTCTTGCCTTGCCGCTGGCCCCAGTGTCCCTCCCAGACCCCTTCTCTCAGGGTTCTGCCCCCTGCAGTACCCCACAGTCTTGCTGGGTCTCCCCTCCCCAGGGAACCCCCAACCCCCTATCCCCACCTCGCCTCAGTCTTTGGCTACTGCCAGTCACCATGTAGTCCCCCGCTCACTGGGACGGACTGCCGTATAATTGCCACTCATCATTGGCAAGGAGGGTTTGGACCTGCTGCCTCTGCCTACCATTGGGCTGCTCCTCTGCAACCACAGTACTTTCTTGGTCTTTAACAAGGCCTGCAGCCTAGGGGTTTCCCAGGCCAGAGTTCCCCAGCTCCTCTGGCCTTTCCCCAGCCCTGCTTCTACTTTAGGTACCCTGCTCAGCTCCCAGCAGCCAGGCCCATCTCCCTCAACAGCTAAAGGGACACTCTCTGATCTCTAACCTAGCAGCCCCTTTATAGGGCCAGCTGCGGCCTGATTGGGGCGTGGCCCAGCTGCAGCTGCCTCTCCAATGAGCTCAGGCTTACTGATTCCCCACCGCAGCCCTCTCGCGGGGCTGTTTTAAGCCCTTCAGGGCAGGAGCGAGGTTACTGCCCTGCTACAGGCACACATCTATTAATGTGCCATTGTGAACATGCTTATACACTTATATTTAGTTTATTCATATGATCTATTGACTTATCAATGAATTATAACTATTCAAAAATCCAGTGCCACTTTTGTGTTAATGTAACCCATGAGTCCGTTTAAACTGCAGTAGTCAGACTAGTCAGTAGTCGAGTAGCTGTCCACTGACTCCAGCTAGTCTGGGACTAACAAGTAAATGAAAGAAAAAAGTTCACCGACACTTGGAGCATGCTCAGCAGGGTATCACCAAGGGTGGGAACCAGTTCCATTTCCAAGTATAAGGAAAAAAGGCGCCAAACTCTTCAGTCAGTTCAGCCAGACCCAGGGAGAGACAGCCATGCCAGAGGGAGGGTGACGATCTCTGCCATGTGGACTGATGCTCACAGGCCTGCTTTTAACAACTGTAGCAAGATGATAACCCCAAGGAGAAGCATACCAGCCTATACAGAGAACTGGGTGCTTGCTCCTTGTTCAGCTCAGGGCAGCGTGGTGACATTAATGCCTAATCAGTGGCACATACTTTAAATGCATAGGATTTGTGGGTCGTGTACCTTTTGATACTGAATAAATCCAAATGTTTGATATTATTATTTTTTTGTTTGCATAGTATTTGCTGTACTGTTGTAATGATAAGACTGCATATAGATTTACGAGGAGTCTTAGTTAACCCTCAAATTGTCCTCTTGTAAATTTAAAGACTATTTTTAAAGTCTGAGCAGGTTTACAACATTTCAAACTGGAGCAACTCAGGGTACAGGCATCAATGACTGTTCACATTTGTATATTTATTTTATGTGTTCTAACCCACAGGTGGGAATTCCATTGTCAAAACAGACTGAACCTGCTACTATTCCTGCAGTAAAATGGAATTATAGTGGGTACTTGTGTAAAGTTTAGTGGGTTACATAACGTTTTAAAATTGTGGTGCCCAAACAGGGACAGTGATATCCTGTGACTGAAGACTGTAATTGTTAATTGAATTTCCTGGGGTTGCCCAAAAGGAATTTAGACTGTGTGTTTTGTGACCATGGAACTTTGAAAGCTTTATCAGCTTGATCCAGACGACTCAATTCGATTGAGGGGATTCACCCTACTATTACAGATGAGGAATTGATCCATGCTTTGAGCAAATGTGGGGCAGTAACCAGACTTAAAAGAATACAAGGTATCCTGAAAGATATTGCAATTTATGAATATAGTAAGAAATGTGCAGCTCAAATATTAAGGAAAGAATGAACAATTTAAACTGTATGGTAAATGGAATATGACTCCCCTTAAATTGAACAAAAATTCCAATAGTACTCCTGGGGATAGGTATCCAAAAGATAACAGCTCTTTAGCAGGAAGAGCAATTCTAGAGGGTAGAACACTTAATACTAACCAGACAGGTAATAACAAGGAGTCCTTGTGGCACCTTAGAGACTAACACATTTATTTGGGCATAAGCTTTCATGGGCTAAATCGCACTTCATCAGATGCATGGAGTGGAAAATACAGAGGAAGGTATAAATACACAGGACATGAAAAGATGGGAGTTGCCTTACCAAGTGGGAGTGGGGGGTCAGTCTAACGAGCAAATTCAATTAAGGTGGAAGTGGGCTATTCTCAACAGTTGACAAAAAGGAAGGAAAATCACTTTTGTAGTGCTAATGAGTTCAATGTAATTAAGGTGGCCCATTTCAATCAGTTGACAAGAAGGTGTGAGTATCAGCAGGGGGGAAATTAGTATTTTTTTGTAGTGACCCATCCATTTCCAGTCTTTATTCAGGCCTAATTTGATGGTGTCCAGTTTGCAAATTAATTCCATTTCTGAAGTTTCTCATTGGAGTCTGTTTTTGAAGTTTTTTGTTGAAGAATTGCCACTTTTAAGTCTGTTATTGAGTGTCCAGGGAGATTGAAGTGTTCTCCTACTGTTTTTGAATGTTATAATTCTTGATGTCAGATTTGTATTGATTTATTCTTTTGTGTAGAGACTGTCCGGTTTGGCCAATGTACATGGCAGAGGGGCATTGCTGGCACATATTACATTGGTAGATGTGCAGGTGAACAAGCCCCTGATGGTGTGGCTGATGTGATTAGGTCCTATGATGGTGTCACTTGAATAGATATGTGGACAGAGTTGGCAACGGGGTTTGTTGCAGGGTTTGGTTCCTGGATTAGTGTTTTTGTTGTGTGGTGTGTAGTTGCTGGTGAGTATTTGCTTCAGGTAGGGGGACTGTCTATACTCAAGGACTAGCCTGTCTCCCAAGATCTGTGAGAGTGATGGATCGTCCTTCAGGATAGGTTGTAGATCCTTGATGATGCGCTGGAGAGGTTTTAGTTGGGGGTCGTAGGTGACAGCCAGTGGTGTTCTGTTACTTTCTTTGTTGGGCCTGTCCTACAGTAGGTGACTTCTGAGTATCCTTCTGGCTCTGTCAATCTGTTTCCCCACTTCACTAGATGGGTACTGTAGTTTTAAGAATGTTTGATAGAGATTCCGTAGGTGTTTGTCTCTGTCTGAGGGATTGGAGCAAATGTGGTTGTATTGTAGAGCTAGGCTGTAGACAATGAATTGTGTGATGTGGTCTGGATGAAAGCTGGAGGCATGTAGGTAAGTATAGTGGTCAGTAGATTTCCGGTATAGGGTGGTATTTATGTGACCATTGCTTATTTGCACTGTAGTGTCTAGGAAGTGGATCTCTTGTGTGGACTGGTCCAGGCTGAGGTTGATGGTGGGGTGGAAATTGTGGAAATCCTGGTGGAATTCCTCAAGGGCCTCCTTTCCATGGGGCCATATGATGATGTCATCTATGTAGCACAAGTAGAATAGGGGCATTAGGGGACAAGAGCTGAGGAAGCATTGTTCTAAGTCAGCCATAAAAATGTTGGCATACTGTGGGACCATACAGGTACCCGTTGCAGTGCCGCTGACTTGAAGGTAAAAATTGTCCCCAGATCTGATATAGTTGTGGGTGAGGACAAAGTCACAATGTTCAGCCACCAGGTTTGCCGTGACATTATCGGGGATACTGTTCCTGACAGCTTGTAGTCCATCTTTGTGTGGAATGTTGGTGTAGAGAGCTTCTACATCCATAGTAGCTAGGATGGTGTTTTATGGAAGATCACCAATGGATTGTTTCCTCAGGAAGTCAGTGGTATCTCGAAGATAGCTGGGAGCGCTGGTAGCATAGGGCCTGATGAGAGAGTCTACATAGCCACAGAATCCTCCTGTCAGGGTGCCAATGCCTGAGATGATGAGGGTGTCCAGGATTCCCAGGTGTATGGATCTTGGGTAGCAGATTGAATACCCTTAGTCGGGATTCTAGGGGTATGTCTGTGTAGATTTGTTACTGTGCTGCTTCAGAGAGTTTCTTGAGCAGGTGGTGTAGTTTCTTTTGGTAACCCTCAGTGCGATCAGAGGGTAATGGCCTGTAGAATGTGGTGTAAGAGAGTTGCCTAGCAGCCTCTCGTTCATATTCCAACCAATTCATGATGACTACATGCATCCGACGAAGTGGGTATTCAACCATGAAAGCCTATGCTCCAAAACGTCTGTTAGTCTATAAGGTGCCATAAGACACTTTGCTGCTTTTACGGATCCAGACTAACACGGCTACTCCTCTGATACTTAGCATCTCTTTTGTCATCCTTTTTTATTAGGATGTCAGAATTGTTTCTGATGCTGTGAATGGCATTGTGTTCTTCACAGCTGAGGTTATGAGGCAAGTGATGCTGCTTTTCCACAATTTCAACCCATGCATGTTGGTGGAAGCACTCTATTTAGAAGTCCAGTCTGTTTCAACCTTCAGGAGGAGTCCACACAGAATCTTTCTTTTTGTAGTGTAGGTAGGAAGGCTTCTGTGGATTAGTGTACTGTTCAGGGGTGTGCTGGAAATATTCCTTGAGCTGGAGAGGTCAAAAATAGGATTCAAGATCACTGCGGAACTGTATCATGTTTGTAGTGGTGGTGGGGAGAAGAAGAGGCCCCGAGATAGGACAGACTCTTCTGCTGGGCTAAGAGTATAGCTGGATAGATTAAAAATATTGTTGAGTGAGTTAAGGGGACCACTGTTGTGGCCTCTAGTGCCATGTAGGAGTTTATGTAATTAGTCCTGAATAAAGACTGGGGGCTTGGCTACACTTGCAAGTTGCAGCGCTGGTAGAGGCTTTCCAGCGCTGCAATTAGTAACCGTCCACACCTGCAAGGCACATCCAGCGCTGCAACTCCCTGGCTGCAGCGCTGGCTGTACACCTGGCCAGGTTGGGGTGTAGCGATTGCAGCGCTGGTGATCCAGCGCTGCTCATCAAGTGTGGACACACACCAGCGCTTTTATTGGCCTCCAGGGAATAAGGAGATATCCCAGAATGCTTTTAACTAAATTACTCTCTTTGTTTTGTTATGCAGCCTCTCTTTGTTTTGTTGTGGACTCCGATCGGAGCTCTGTTGAACTGCTTATCTAAAAACAAACACTGATCACAGCAAACAGGAGCTATCTGTACCTGGCTGTGAACGATCAAATGAGAGGCAAGCAGTTTGCTTGACAGAGAAACAGCGTTGGATGCAGGCTGTTTGCAATTAAGACTAAGGGTTCACAAACATTTTGTGATTTTTCAATCCAGGGAAGCTAACACACAGTGTTGGCTCCAAAAATCCACTCTCTCTCTCTTCCCCGCTCCCTGTCACAGTACACCACGGGGAGTGAGTGAAACAGCGGGGAGTCCATGTTGGAGGCAGGCTGTTTGCAATTAAGAGTTAAGACTAAGGGCTCACGAACATTTTGTGATTTTTAAATCCAGGGAAGCTAACACACAGTGTTGGCTACAAAAATCCACTCTCTCTATCTTCCCCGCTCCCTGTCACAGTACACCACCCTCCACCCCCCTCTTTTGAAAAGCACGTTGTTGCCACTTGAATGCTGGGATAGCTGCCCATAATGCAGCACTCCCAACAGCACTGTAAATGCTGCAAATGTGGCCACACACCAGTGCTGGTAGCTGTGAGTGTGGCCACACACCAGCGCTGGCCCTGCACAGCTGCACGACCAGCGCTGTAACTCCCAGCGCTGCAACTTTCAAGTGTAGCCAAGCCCTGGGACTGGATGGGTCACTACAAAAACTCATTTCCCCCTGCTGAAACTCACACCTTCTTGTCAACTGTTTGAAATGGGCCACCTTAATTACATTGAACTCATTAGCACGACAAAAGTGATTTTCCTCCCTTCTTGTCAACTGAGAATAGCCCACTTCCACCATAATTGAATTGACTCGTTAGCACTTGGTGAGGCAATTCCCATCTTTTCATGTGCTGTGTATTCATACCTGTCTCGGTATTTTCCACACCATGCATCTGATTTAGTGGGATTTAGCAAGTTCAATATAACACGGTTTCTCCTATAACACAGTAAGATTTTGTGGCTCCCAAGGACAGCATTATATTGAGGTAGAGGTGTACATTCTACTCCCACATTCACTATTCCAGAGTAGGTACATAAATTGATAGAAGAACATGTGGTAAAATCTATGGAGAATGTTGCCTCCTACCATCATATATCAATATTGAAGTATTCACCACAATCCAGTGGGGAAGTAGATTTTAATACCTGGAAGCTGTTAATACAACAGCTACTAGATCATGAATTGTTTTCCAAGGGGAAAAAAAAGTTAATAGAAAGCTTGTTACCTCCAGACTTGAATGAAACTTTCAATGCTGGGAAATCTGCTACTGCAGAAAAGTGTTTGACAGAGCTGGAAAAGAAGTATGGCCCTATTAACAGCAGTGATGAATTGTATGCAGAGATCCTAGCAACCTTTTAGAAGTCCATAGAAAAATCCTCTAAGTATTTGGAAAAAGTAAACATCTGTTGGAAAAAGGTAATGGAGTAGAAGACATAGATACCAGAAAAACCTAATGTACATCCAGTAAAATCATTCATGGATATTGGGATGAGTCTTTGATTACACAGCTCCATCTGAGAGGCCATTTGGATATTACCGCTATTTCCAAAATATCATACTCACAACTGCTGTACAAAATCCACCAATCTGAAGAAGAGAAAGAAGTGAAAGAGCAAAGAAGGCTGAAGCAGCTAGGAAAACCATAGTCTAACCTTAGCAGCTCATGTCATATCACAAAAGCTGAGTGTAGCTCACATTCTGCTGCAGGAGAGCCAAGAAAGATGGAAAAACAATATTGTTCAACTTATGGAGACATAGCTAAGTTAATGGAAGGACGTGCCGCTCTGAAGCAGCACCCACCAAACCCAGATAACTCTCTGAAATTTCAGAAGACACCCCAGTTGCTGAGGAATCTATTGCAAACAATTCACGATTCTTCTGTTAAAACTGTGGTAAGGAGGATCCTTCCAGCACTATGTGCACTGAGCCACGCGACACTGAATTAGTATAAAAGAAGTTAGTGTGTAGAAGGAGGCCACTCCCACTGCACAAAGCTCCAAAGTCTTAGAAGCCAGTTAGACATTGTAAGATTGGAGCTAAGCTTGAAGGGATGACCACCAAGACCTCCAAATGGAAGGAAGGGCTAAGTGAACTGGTGGAAGAACCATATCACACCCTGATGTGCACTGAGGAAGTGACATGCAAATATTTAATTAAATACAGGTTCCCGGGTAACCTGCATAATTACAAAGAACATTTTGCCACACAGAATTGCATCCAGTGGAAGAAGTACTGCAGGTAATAGGAACAGGAGATCAAGGGAGTTCCTTATTTGGGATATGTCACTGCCTCAGTCCAATTCTCCAAAGAAAGTTTTGGAATGCATAAGAAAAAAATATGATCTTTGCACTGATATGCCCTGATTTGCCTGGATGTGGAAAAATTGGAAAGAGTCCAGTGGAGTGCAACAAAAATGATTAGGGGACTGGAGGACATGACTTATGAGGAGAGGCTGAGGGAACTGGGATTGATTAGTCTGCAGAAGAGATGAATGAGGGGGGATTTGATAGCTGCTTTTAGCTACCTGAAAAGGGGTTCCAAAGAGGATGGATCTAGACTGTTCTCAGTGGTAGCAGATGACAGAACAAGGAGTAATGGTCTCAAGTTGCAGTGGGGGAGGTTTAGGTTGGATATTAGGAAAACCTTTTTCACTAGGAGGGTGGTGAAGCACTGGAATGGGTTACCTAGGGAGATGGTGGAATCTCCTTCCTTAGAGGTTTTTAAGGTCAGGCTTGAAAAAGCCCTGGCTGGGATGATTTAGTTAGGGATTGGTCCTGCTTTGAGCAGGGGGTTGGACTAGATGACCTCCTGAGGTCCCTTCCAACCCTGATATTCTATGATTCCATGATCAGGATCCACCAGCTTTTTTTGTTTGCATAGTATTTGCTGTAATAATAAGACTGCATATAGATTTATGTGGAGTCTTATTTAACCCTCAAATTGTCCTCTTATAAACAATGATTTTTTTAGTCTGAGCAGCTTTACCACATTGAATTATTCCAGCTTGGAATAAAGAGACCACAGATTACGGGCATCCATGACTGTCCACATCTGTCCATATCTTATTTGCTATTGTCCACAGGTAGAAGCTCCACTGTCAAAAGTGACTGACCCCACTCACTATTCCTGCATTTAAATGGAATTATATTGGTTACCTGTGTAATCAGAGTTTAGTGGGTTACACACACACACACACACACACTATTCTAAAATGAATATAATTTTAGCCTGTTTTAAGACACGTGTATCCCTTCACATAAGCTTTGAAAAACACAGTTTCCATGATGATTATTTATCATTTATAGGGCCAGAAGGATTCATAGTGATTGAGTTTGACCTCTTATCTACCACAGGCCATATCAATTTACCAACATCCTTCATGAACTGTGGACACCAGAACTAGAACTTTTGGCCACAGCATCACACTAAGAAATCATATTCAGCTGATTATCTAGCATGACACCCTGCCCCCAGCTCCAACCTGAGGGGAAGGTACCATGGCCTTAAGAGCAGCTCTCCATTCATTTGCATGTATGAGTTTCTTGCATGGAATGCCTCTATCTTATTATCATAATAATTTCACCACAGTAGGTCAGCAACCGAGGCATAATATGCCATTCTGGAGAAAAGAGAAAGATTTAAGGCATACATAGAAACAAGTACTAAGAGTAAAGGAGGCTCAGAGGCACCATGTTTTAAAAGCTTATAATTAAAAAAAAAGTTAGATGGTAATTAACAACTTATAGCTGAAGTGCCTTTAGTCTCTCACATGCATTAACTCCCTGGCGCTTGCCTGTCTGGAATGCCTGTTGCTAAGAGCTAATACATTTTGCATAGTGCTATATCCGGAAATCCCAGTTCTGCACACCAGCAGCATAACACTTACTGCTTCTGCATGAGCTAAAAGTTTAACAACTTGAAATCTCCTACTGCCCTCCACTAAGAACCACGGAGGCATTTTTCCTAATATTTACACACTGAAGTGGAACATCTGTCACTGAATCTTGGCCCAGACCCTCTGCTCAGTGGTTAGACTCATGTTGGATTTATAAAACCCTAAAATGAGAGAACAAAATGGTTTCCAAGGCAGTGCCTAGAATGTGAATAGAGCAAAAGAGTAGTTAGAAAAATTCTTGTGAGGAAAAATCCACTGATTCACTTGAGTGATACACTCAAACCCAGGATCATTTAGCTAAGCTTTTATTTGAAAGCCAATTCACAGTAAACAAACATCACAAAGCTATTTTTATTTGCACAAAACTCCCACCAAACAATTGCAAAAAATGAGCAATTTCATGAGCTTGAAAAAGTGATTCTTCCTCAGCCAAAAAATCCATAAGCTAAAATTTGTGCATACAAACTAAGGATCAAATATGTAAAAATGATGAGCTGTTTGCAGATAATCTATTAGGAGGAAAAAGGGCTAAATTTGTTGAGTATGTTTATTAGCGATGAATAATTGGACTAGCTGTACACCTTAACAGTAGGTTTAGCAAGTCAATGAAACAGGGATGTCACCGGTTAAACTGAAGATATTTGAGCATAGGGTCATCCTAAACAAGGAGAGAGCTTGAGGGTCAGATCCTCACCTGGTGTAAATCAGAATAGCTCCAATGACTGCAGTGACGTTGTCAATTTACATTGGCTGATAAGGAGTGTTAGTTCAGAAAAGGGGATCTAGTCAAGTTTACAGGAAGGTGAATGAGGAGATTTTCCACACAGAATTAATAAAATGATGAGCAGGGGAATTTTGTAGGTTTGGTCTGAAAAGCTCAAAGAACTTGTGGAGAAGTATTTGCTCACTTGGTTAGGCCTTTTCTGAGCTTTCTTTCCATAAAACATACTATCTCAACCTGCAACCAGCAAGTCAAAACATAAGCACTAAATGAGCTGAAGCACAACATAAAGGAAATTTCCTCCCTTGGTTATATTTCACAGTGGAATTTGACAAAAACAAATGATTAAAGGACTAGAAGGACTGACTTTGAAGGAAAGTATAAAATGACAGAATACATACAGCTTCGCTAAGCTATGATTAACAGACTATAACAACCAGCAAGTGCCAGGAGAGGAATTGTTTCTGGGTGATTCAAGAAGATATAACTAGGCGTAATGAAATGAAATTAAGCAAAGGAGAAAAAATTGAAGAGAGAATTCCTAACAGTTGGGTCAAATTTTGTCCTAATTTACACAAAACACTGTAACTGAATTGATCTAAATGAGGCTGCATATGATTTATTAACCTATGAAATAGTCTCTCTGGTGTTTTGTGGAAAGCACATAATTTGAGTCACTGAAAATCAGACAAGACAAAGCATTGTAGAGAACAATCTTGCATTGGCAGGAAGATGATTTAGATAACCAAGTAGGTCTTATTTATCTATATTTACTATAATTCCCTGATGGATAAGGGAAAATTACAGCATCTCCTGGAGGGTTTTGGACTAAAAACAAGATTTGTCATATACCTTTACTAGAATGCACTCCTTGATTCATCTTTTAATAATCTATTCCAGTCTGCATATGAAAAATTTGCAGATATTTCCTATTTTAATTAAAATATTGCTATCTCTTTCCTTTAGGCATGGCATTCTTGTAGATCTAAGCACAGCATGCTAATTTTGTAAGCCTTGTTAAGTAACCTCTGATTGTGAATCTATTCTTGGATTCCCATTAACCATTCAAGAAAGGCTTGGGTTTTTGTGTATCCAGAAAAATGAAATGAAGTTAACTTAGTGTGAACTGAGCAGTTTCCCCAGTAGTTTATGTATTTTGCATAAGATTTGTTTTCCATGGAAGCCAAAATTAAATAAATAAATCTGAGCAAAATTAGCTTTCCGCATGAATAAAAGATCTATGCTTTCCCCATATACATTTTTACATTAATTAAAGTATCTAGAAATGTCTTTATGATGTTCTGACACTTTTATTTTCCTTTAATATATTTTGATGTGCCCTTCACAAAAACGTAAAACTTAAACGCAACATGATTTAGCAGCTCAAAGTCTCTAGTGTGTGGTATCAAAAACATCCAGGAAGATTAACGTCAGCTTTTGAGGCACCAAAGATTATTCCAGTCTTGTAGAGTGTGGTGATGATTATGAATGGGTTTGCACATGTCAGCCTCTGCTCTGTTAATGAGGATCATGTGGGTGGAACTGTCAGCATTCATGGCACTCTTTTCCTTGTGATCTTATTAACTTATATACCAAATCAGACCCTCTGATGCTTTGTTTATTAAAGTGTTGCAGGCTCCAGTTTCACCATGTCTGTCTTAGATCTCCTGAAACTGCACTTTGTATACAAGAGCTCAATTTTACAGAACTGAGATTTGTTTAAAAACAATCTATTAGGATGTGTATCCTGATAGCAATATTCAGCAACCACATGCCACAAACAAAACAAACAAAAAAAGGGAATGGAAAAGCAAACTGCCTTTTTTGACCTGGGGCTAACCTCAAAAGGTTTGAATGCTTAAACTAAGATCTACTGAACTTCTTTAGTATGGAAATGTAGGCGGGAAGTGTCACATCATAAGCACTGGAACAGCTTACCTAGTGATGTGGTGAATTCTCCATAACTTGAAGTTTTTAAGTCAAGACTGAATATTTTTCTAAAAGTAGTATACTAGGTCAAACAGAAATTATGGGCATGATGCAGACATCACTGGGTGAAGTTCTTTGCCCTGTGTTATGGTAGCGGTTATATTAAATAAGCCTTATGACCCCTCCTTGCTTTAATATAGGTGAGACTATGAGCAAATATATTTGGGTGGCTTTTTTTTGAAGATTGCCACATTTCATTCAGGCAAAACATATAACTCCATGCCCTAATTTCTCCCATCAGGCCACAACTGTTATATGAAGCCAAACTACTTCCTCTGAGATAGGCCAGAGCTCAGAACTGTACAATTGGTCCAAAAAAAAATCACAGGAAATTTTTAATCATTGGTTTTGTTTAATTTCACATAAATATTCCAATTTTAAAAAAAAATCAAAACTTTTCAAATGAGGTTTTTCATAAAAAATTTTGGTTATTTTTCATCAGATGGAATTTTCAACAAAAATCTTTGAAAATTTAAAATCTGGGACATTTTAATCATCGCCCTAACTATTCTCAGCTGGAATAAGATTACAGCAGAGGACTTGATGGTAGAACTCTCAATTTCTCTTCCGACCAGTGTGATTTGCTTGTATGTGATCTGGGGACAGATGCTTCAACTTAAAACTTTCAAACCTAAGCACCTAAAACTACATATTTAAGCATGTAGATACCTAACTTTAAACTGGAGTTTGAAAAGTTTTGTCTTAGTAATTGTGAAAAGTGTTAGACTGACATCCATGGACAGTGAAGTCCTAAACTTCTCCCTAGAACATGTGCTATATAGCTGGATCCGTAGTAATGCAGGCCTCTCCACAGCAGCTTTTGGATGTGTCTTAACTGATCTGGAGGGACAGCACTAGGGGTGAGCTGGCAATTCAGTCTCCATGTTCATTAACTCCTTCAGGTCCTATAGATAGACAAGAGCTCTTTGAGGAAAAAATATGTGGGGTGAGAAGGATCATGAATTTTGTTTTTCTTCAAATTTTCCTTTTGTCAAATTGTGTTATTCTGTTACATTGTGGTGGAACCCACAACCAGGTCAGGGTCTCACTGTTCTAGACACTGTACAAACATCTAATAAAGGACAGTCCTTGCCTTAGATTGTTCTAATTCAGACTGCTACAAAAGGTACCCATCAGTGCTGGTGGTGAGAGTGGTTTTGTGATGTGGATAGTTGTCTTCTAATAACCAGGCTGAAATTCATACAATTCATGCTATAAGCTGTACAATGCCGAATAACAGGCAATAACTTTGGATTAAATGACCTCCTGAGGTCTCTTCCAACCCTCATATTCTAACTTCTGTTCCCTTATAATCCAAGCCATCTTTTCCACCAGAGTTGCTATCAAGCGTCCCTCTTAAGTGCAAAGCAAAACTGCAGCCTCCAGCCAGAAGTCCTTTTACTTCATACTCCTACAGAGAATGCCACACCACCTATCTTCCTACCAGGACTTTGAAATAGTGAATCACTGATCAAGAACCAAAAGCAGTAGAAAGACAAACATCTTGTTTTCTTCCAGCAAATTAGCAAAGGTGAATCAACAACTGATCACGCCTTATTTTAGTGGATTGTGGTTTACATGAAAGGAAGCTGATAGATTCCTTTTCCTTTTGCAATTACTGGCAATTCCACAAAACAAGTACCTCATCTCAGCCAGAGAAGAGAATGATTCTTATAGCTGGCTTTTGACAGGCATGATCTTAGATGATATGCAAAATATTATAAAGGGTAGTTTAATAGTAACATTCTTTTGCTCTCCTTTCCTTCCATTAATTTATTATCAGGACTACCCTGAGACAGTCCTTTCCCATTCCCTGGAAAATATCCCACCCTCTGAGTCCTCCACCTCAACCTAACTTCACAATCATCAGCACTGTGTACCAGTATTAAATTGTTTGTTTAAAACTTATACTGTGTGTGTGTGTGTATATATATAATATATATATATATATATATATATATATATATATATATATATATATATATATATATATATATAATATATATATATATATATAATGTAAATGTGTGTGTATGTATATAATGTAAATGAGGGGGTTAGTGTCGAAGAAAAACTCAGTTCTCGCTTTTTGTTTGGGTGCAGCAAAATCAAATACTTTATTACTTTCTCTAGTGATCACAAGAGGGAGAGAGTGTCATAGGAAACTGGGTTGCCCCTTGTCCCAGACGGATCTCTCTCAATTAGTAAACAATCATAGCAATCATTTATACCTTTGTTACAGACAATGGCTAGCAATCCTGGAGACATTAAAGGAAAACATTTGCATTTGTTTATACATAAGCCTATTCGCTATCTTATTTGTCTTCAATACTAGAACAAAAACAAGACTGCTTATTACAAGGTCGTAATGACTTTTCACACAGTTCACTCTGTACCACATTATCTTATTTCTACATATCTCACAGCATTAGGGTCACAGCCAGTCTAACTCATGCTAACTTAGCTAACATACATTTAAGATCCTTTCAAATCCTTGTTAATTATTTCTTGGCCTCCACATTAGTTTCCAGGGAAATCTTTTTCACCAGACAAAAAGAATCTATCTATCTATCTTCAGTCTTTTTGTCTGGTGAAAAAAAATTCCCTGGAACCTAACCCCCCCATTTACATTAATTCTTATGGGAAAATTGGATTTGATTAACATCGTTTCACTTAAAGTCACATTTTCCAGGAACATAACTACAACGTTAAGTGAGGAGTTCCTGTACCTTGGAAGACATATCAGCAACTCAGTCTGGTGACCATATTCTGGGAATCCCCTCAGAAGACTCTTGGCCTCGTTCTCCCTTTCCCTACAGCACCTTTATGCTCTCCCATGGGCCTTACAGTCAGTGCATCTTGTCCCCAGGGAACATCCTGGTTTATGGAAAATCCCTGGGATGATGACTCTCTGCCACCCCCATCAGCATCCCTAGCATAGAGTAAAAAGGGGGCATGACCAAGTGAAAGCTGCCAGAAGAGCTGAGCTGTTGGCAGCCAAATATAAGTCAGCGCGGTCCTGAGTTTGCAACTCTCACCTCCCAGCAACCCTCCACATTCACCCTAGGGGGCCAGGCTAGCCCAGAATACTGGGAGTGGCAAAGTGGGCGTATATCTGCCTTTATCCCCACCTTAGCTCCTGTGCTGACCAGAGTTTGGCTGTAATAGGCTGTAGCAGACAGGATCTAATCCATCCTGATTAAAGTTAAGAGAACTGGGGAAATTCTGAAAAACTGAGAAAAATAGTTTTGGGCCAACCTGAAAATGAAATTTGGCAAATCAAAGAATAAACAAACAACTGCTTCTGGGTCTCAGTTTGAACAAAACATTGAGTTCTTAGATTTATTTAGTTTTTTAAGGTGTTTTTTGTTGTTGTTGTTTGTTTGTTTCTTCTTCAGACTGACACAATTTGGCAAATTGACACTCATTCACAAAATCTTTTGGTTGCCCTGAATCGGCACTGATTTAGCTCAAAAAAAGTTTCAGTTGAAAAAAACCGCCCAGCTCTTGTTCTGAGGTACTAATTGTTCTCTCAACTCTTCAGCCTGACAGATGACAAGAAGAGGTAGAATGAAGCAGATGACTGATATCCCTCCTGTGTGTGGAAGAGATGATTAATGTCTCCTTGGCACCAGGATTTGCAGAGAGCTCCTCTTCCTGATTTCCTCCAGGGTGTGTGCTCTCTGCACTACACTGGAGATCCCAATCCTAGCTATGTTTTCATGAGGTGCATGTGCATCTGAAGTCAATTGGAGTTTCAAGTGCCCAGCACCTCTGCAAAGCTATCCATTTATCTAGATGCCTAAATACTGATTTAGGCAGACATGTTTTAAAATGTCCATATGCTGTCTCTGTCTCAATGTACTTATCTTTGAAATGATTGTAATAATTACCCCCCTCAAAAGGGTAGAAGGTAGGTTTTTATGAGACTTTAGTTCATGTCTGTTAAGTCCTTTGAGATCCTTAGATAAATGGTGCTGTAAAGAGAAAAAATGAATGTTAATACAATTGCTAGGTTTTGTGTTTGAGGCAGACTGGTGTGAGACGCATCCAGATCAGACCACTTAAGACCATTTTTATTAATAGCTCCTGCTTACTTCAGGGCTTCATCATTATTTATTTGTGTCAATGACTGTGACGGAGTGCTAGTCTCACAGGCACCAAATGGCTAAGGGTAAGGGTAAGTCTCTGGGATGGAAGAAAGTCAACATGAGTGATGTAGATGGCTCACACACGGCCCTAATTATCTTCTGTAGAAGACACTGCCAAAGGCAAAATGGAAACCAAAGCTATGGGAGTTGAAGTAGAATTTTTGTGTCATCTTTTTTTTAAAGGCTGGTGACATTTTAAAGTACATCAGTGATGTACTTGAATTTACATTAATTCCAGTTTACTACAATAAAAGACACACACCCCTGTTTTTACCAAGTCCTGAAAGCCCAAAGAACAAATTAAAGGGACAGACTCTCTATTGCACCAAGGTATGCTTAGTATAGTGGAGAGATGAGCCAGCTAAAGCTCCTTGTACTAAGCATATCTTGGTGCAAGAGAGAATTTGTGCCTTTAAGTTTGTTTTTTCATTTTCCTATTGTTTTTCTTACTTTTGTTTTAATTCAGACTGGAAACATATGGTTGCTTTTACTGTGTGAAGAGAGATACCATCTGGGATTCTAGAATCTACATCACGTTAATATTCTTTGTCCATGAAGGTGGGATGGCTCTAGTAGTTGACTTAACTGTAGAAGTTCTTGGTGTTCTGTTCTAGTTAAAATTTCTGTTAACTGTTATTACATACTTGCCATTTAAATAGTCCTAACTGTGTCTTATTTAAGTTGACTAACAGTTTCACACTGTCAGAAATTAGGTTAGCTGCTTTTTGGAGTTTACTAAAGCTTGGAGGGGGCCTCTCACTCTGTCACCTTAGCTATGCTGTGAGAATCCTTCCACTCATGGACTGCTACAGTAGCACACCTTAGGGGCCCTCACAACCCTAAGGGAGAGTTGCTCTTCTCCAACGTCTCTGAGGCAGAAATTGGGGAGTATTAAACACAAACACATGAGGACACAGATTGAGCCTAGACCAGACTCAGTAGGGGCTTCAGTAAAGTTAGGACAAAGGGGAGAAAAAACAGTGGAGCTTATGGAGTAGAAAGAGACAGTTATGACTGGCCAGTTCTGGATTCAGGGAAGGCTGGGAAAGAAGAAGCTCATGAAGACGTCTAGGTTTGGTTTCAGGGATACGTGAAAATTCGGCTTGGTTCTTATTTTAATTGAATGAGTTCCTCCACCCTTAATCTGTCCATTTGTCTAACGGCCCTTTTTAATTTGTACCCATAAAATGCTTGAGGTGCAGATAATAAAATATTTCACTGATGACAAACTGTGGAGATGATCTAGCAGTTGTAGACTTGTAGGGTTGGGGACAGAATACAAATCTCTAGTGAATCTCTCTAGTGAGTCTCCACTCCAGTGTAACAAAATAAAATAACTGGTATGACAAACATGCAAAAATATTAATCAGGCAGCATGTCTGTCTCATGCATTTTGGGGTCTTTCTTAGATATGCTCCTCGGAGTGAATTCTGATGCTTACCAATTTTTACAGGAGCAGGGAAAAGGCAAAGAATGTAATTAATCACTCTGACTTTTCCATATTTGCTTTTTCAGCAGAGATCCAACAAAAGTCACTCTCTTGTTTGCATCTTAAATATTGTCACTGTAACCCTTCTTCCAGGTGAAGCCAGCAGCAACAAGGGCCGGGTTTAGTATCTAGGGGTTCCTTTTCAATAATACCACACAAAACCAGCTTGAGCCCCCACCCAGTGACCTGGGACAATTACACACCACCCCTTGGGCACCTCTAAGAGGCAATACTTCCCCTCTCACAAGCATGGAGTCTGAGTGTAGCAAAAACTTTTAATAAAAGGAGGGAAGTAACTCAGCATTAATTTGGGAAAATGTCACAACTAGGGTTCATAAACATAAACCATGAGCAAAAGACCCATCCCCAAGTAAGTTTGGGCAGTGTCCTTTTCCCCTCAGGTTCTTAAGTCCAGCAACCCAAAAAGTCCCTTTAATGTGCCCGTCCCTTCTCTGCACCCCCACTCACAGTTGCTGTCCTTGGCCAGTGGAGCCCCGGAGTTCAGAGGTTCATCCACAGAGTTCACTCCCACCCAGTGTGGAAGGGGGAGTGGGGTAAGGAGGCACCTTACATGTGCTCTGCTCGGGCACTTGCTCATCGCCCCAATGGCTGATTGCCACACCTCTGCGGGGCTCTGCTCTGGCCCTCTCTGCCAGCCGCCCTGCTGGCCGCACCTCTCCGACAGCCGCCCTGCTGGCCACTCGCCAAGATGTTTTCAGGGCCCCCCACTTAACACAGCTCTCGGTGATTTCAGCTGTTAGTGGGGGAGCCTCACTGCTGGTGCGTACTGTGTAGTCTCTTACAATAGAGACACTATTCCCAAAGCAGATCTAATACTTAGACCTCTGCTATGTACATCGGCCAAACTGGACAGTCTCTAAGGAAAAGGATAAATGGACACAAATCAGACATTAGGAATGGCAATATACAAAAACCTGTAGGAGAACACTTCAACCTCCCTGGCCACACAATAGCAGATTTTAAGGTGGCCATCCTACAGCAAAAAAACTTTAGGACCAGACTTCAAAGAGAAACTGCTGAGCTCCAGTTCATCTGCAAATTTGACACCGTCAGCTCAGGACTAAACAAAGACTGTGAATGGCTTGCCAATTACAGAACCAGTTTCTCCTCCCTTGGTTTTCACACCTCAGCTGCTGGAACAGGGCCTCATCCTCCCTGATTGATCTAACCTCGTTATCTCTAGCTTGCTTCTTGCTTGCTTATATATTCACCTGCCCCTGGAAATTTCCACTGCTTGCATCTGAAGAAGTGGGTATTCACCCATGAAAGCTCATGCTGCAAAACATCTGTTAGTCTATAAGGTGCCACAGGATCCTTTGCTGCTACTACAGAACCAGACTAACACGGCTACCCCTCTGATACTTAGACCTAGGTATCAGTGATTTCAGCTCTGCAGCATGTAACAAGATTCTCAATTGAGTCTAAATTAGCTCTTTTATTATACTATGGAGAAAAGAAAGGTCAAATGGTGTCTAGGATCCTTAAACTGGGCCTAAAGTACCTGTCCCCACCCTCTTTTAACTGACTGGGCTTTGGAACCCATAGTCCCTCCATCGGGGTATGTCAGGTACAGTTCTGTTGCCCTCAGTTCACACAACCTTTTATTATCCCTGCCCCAATAACAAGGAGACTGGGGATCCAATACCAGCCACAAGTGATCATTTGGACAAGCAATGCCATTATGCTGAGCACCTAGGCAGGGTGGGTGTGTCCATGCAAACAAGATCAGCTCCTGAAGTCTTTTTCCACAGCTCACCACTAGATGTCAGGGGAGAACTCATTCAGACTCTGCTAATATTGCTATTAATATCTTAGTAATGGAGGAAGATGTGTTCTCCTGAATCATACTTTTGGAAGCCAAGCAGCCTGAAATCACTGACAGGATTCACACCCATGGTTTGTTTACTAAAGATATCATAATTAAAGCTGAGGAAGCAAAGAGTTCCCCCAGTGTAAAGCCTGAGTCCTCGCCATGTTGCAAGTGGAAGTGGAAGGAAAAAAAGGACATGACTTGCTCAGATTTAGAGAGAGAGGACTTAACTGTGGCACCATCTCATCACCACCCATATGGTGCATGATCTGCTACCTGAGTGAGTCTTGTATCACTTAGAAAAGCTGTTGGACCTTTTTTCCCAGCTAGAATGACAGCTTCTAGCCAGCTTTTGAAAGGGGGGGAATAAAGATTGTATTTAAAGGAATAGGTTAAAAAAGTGACAAGACTTTGATTTCAAATATTTCAAGGCACATGGCATATAGTTTTAGGATTGATTAATCTGAATAGGATCTGCACTAGCAGAAGTTTCCATTGGGATTGGAAATCCTGGTGGAATTCATGGTCTTAGAAACCCCACAGATAAACTTTTGGCTTGCAGAACTGGTTTTGAGTTCATGAGTTGTTTAAACCTATTTTTCCCACCCCGGCTGACTAATAGAGCAGTATTTAAAAATGCAGAATTTTCTTTTCACAGGAAACGTTGACATTTCAGTATTTACTTTCCATTTCAAAGTGGAGCAAGACATCAAAATGACAACCACGTCTGTGAAACTAAAAATTTTGCAGAGTTTCAACCTGGAAATGTCAAAATAAAAAAAGTCAGTATTTTCAAATTAAACTAGCCAATTCAACAGTTGGAAATTAAATTTGCCATTTTTAATATAAACATTGCAAAATGAAGTGACATTCATTTTCAGTCTCCTCATTGGAACATCAATTTTTTTGGCCAAAATTGATGTTTTTCAATTTAAAAAAATGATTTCTACAAAACCAAATTTTCTGATGGCAAAGATTTTCATGTGAAAACTTTTGGGCCATTTCTAGTGATTGCATATTTGTAATGAAGTTTTTCTAGCTAAAGTAAAGCTATAGAGGCACTGTCTCACTTTCTTTCTGGCACAGTGAACATTTAATCATTTAACCAAAGCAGAACTTCTCCAACAGGAGACCAGAATAGGGAAAGGCCGACTCTATAGTGTGGTGGTTCGGGCACTTGCCTGAGATGGAGCAAACCCAGTTGCAAATCCCTGTTCTGAAACAGAGAGATTGGGGATGTGAACTGGGGTCTCACATCCCAGGTAAGTGTGTTCTCTTTCTCGCTTATGTTATTTTGTGACACTTTTCAAAAGGTCTGATATTTGTGTTCTGATATGGAATGAAAACAAATTTTGAAACCTCTAAATCTTTGGTGAAACAGAATTCTTGTTATCCAGAGAACCAAACTGAAATCATCCCTGTAGCCCTTTTCTGAACTCTTTCCAATTTGTCCACAACTTTGACATGTGGGTACAGTATTCCAATAATGGTCTCACTAAGGCTGTATACAGAGGCAATGATATCTCCCTACTCCTACCTGATATTCTGCTGCTTATACAGCCAAGATTCACATTCACCGTCTTAGCCATAACACTGCCCTGGGAGCCTGTGTACAATTGGTTATCCACCATGTCTCCTAAGGCCCAGATCACATAGATCCTTATAGATTCCTGAGTCCTTTTGAGAGTCACTGCTTTTCAGGGTACCGACCCGCATGTTGTAAGTGACACCCATATTTTGTTCCTCGATGTGTGGCCTGGCATTTGAGCATATTAAAACATGTTTCTCCAAAATCACATGACAAAGTTCTTTTTACCAGTTTCCTTAATTTTCTAATTTAAATTGCTGCCTTTTAAAAAGTTTATTGCCCTGGATGTTTAATTCTTACCTGTTTTACTTTGACTCAATGTTTCATTCTTTTACTTCTTGGGTTTTAATGTTTTTGTGGGGGGAGAAATGAATCGACTAACTGAGAACTCTAGGCCACTGAGGGGAAAAGGCAGCCATACAGTACCAAAGAAAGAAAAACAAAATAATACAATATGATCTTATTATCTCACAACGGAAATGCAGAAAGAAAGATGTCTGACTGGAGCTTTGGGGAGTCTGACTCTCAACGATAAGATATGAAAGAGCTGCCAAAATAATTTTTTGTTAAAGTTTTGAAAAAGTCTGAATATGACATCAATTCTGATGCAAAATAAAAGTAAATGAACCAAGTATACAGAATGATTCTACAACACTAAAAATGCAAAAGAACCCAATTCAAGCAACTGTTCCCTTAAAGATAACCAGAACAAATGAAAAGCTGAGAACCAGTTGCAATAGCAAAATAAAAAGCAGAAAGGTCTCAAAAGAAACAATAAACACAATAAAAAATACCAAGCACAACTAAAATAAAATTAAAAATTAGGGGGGAGGGGGAGAGGAGGGACTCTGAACAGTTCATCTTAGTGTTTAAACAAACACTTGCAGTTGACATAATACCTCGCAGAGATATGGTGGGTCTACTAGAACTTCAGTGGAATGTGTCAGCACAGGAAATGGAGCAAAGGGTCATTAGTCAGGTAAATATAAATGTTAAGATACCAGACCCAAGAGCATGTATGTTGCTTTGCTGACATCCAAAAGCTTTCCTTAACATAGTATTATGTTCTAAGGCAGCTAGCTGGGGACTTAGGAAAACTGTGTTCAATTCCCTGCTCTGCCACAGACTTCTTGTTTGACCATGGGCAAATCATTTAGCTTCCATAGGAAACCTAGACACTTTGTTCTCAATTTCACATCTGTAGAACGCGGATAATAAAACCTCTCTAGTTCACAGGGGTGTTATGAGGATAAATATATTAAAGACTGATGTTGTCAAAAACAATGGTAATAGGAGGTCCCATAAGTACTTATGAGATTTATAGATATAAACATAGCATGTATGCAAGTTGTCTTGTTTCCCCAGCTATGGCTCTGTGTATAATATATGTCAGTAAAGCCTACCTGGGTTAGATATAGATGTGACATTCCCCTGGTGTTATCTGAACTGGTGATCTCTTAGGTCACTCCAATCCTCGACCCTGGGAGCCAGCCTTACCCTGCTCCGCTGTGAGAACCCCCACTGCCGGGCTGTTCACACACAGCCTCTAGCATGTAAGCTGCTCCCAGCTACGTGAGTGTGCACTTTTGGCCAGCCACTGCTTGGATTGTGCAACCGAATGACACTAGCCAATATCTCCGGTCCCAGAAAAAACCCTAGGAACAGCAGTTTCCAGTTACGCCCACTAGATGCTGGAAGCTTGTATGAGTTCATCAATTTAACAGAAATTGATATGTACCAGGCTTGTTAGCCCAAGGGGAGTCTCTGACATGCTTCAAATCAAACACACTGCTTCTGGGAGAATAAACAAGCAAATGTATTAACTATAAAAGATAGGTTTTAAGTGATTATAAGTCAAAGCACAAGTCAGATTTGGTCAAATGAATTAAAAACAAAATGCATTCTAAGCTGATCTTAACACTTTCAGTGCCCTTACAAACTTAGATGCTTCTCACCACAGGCTGGCTGGTTGCCTTTCAGCCAGGCTCTCCTCTTTGATCAGCACTTCACTCGCTTGGTGGTGGTGTCTGTAGATGGAGGTGGAAGAGAGACGAAGAGCATGGCAAACATCTCCCCCTTTTATCATGTCCTTTTTATTCCCTCTTGGCTTTGCCCCCCTCCCCCTCTTCAGGGTCAGGTGAGCATTACCTCATCACAGTTCCAAACTTCCAAAGGAAAAGGGGTGACTCACTCAAGAGTCCAACAGATCCTTTGTTGCTGCCTAGGCCAGTGTCCTTTGTTGCTGTGAGGCTGGGCTGGGTTTGTCCCATACATGCCCTGATGAGGTGTGAACTGCCCCTCTACGCCCTGAGAGTTTTGCCTGGGCTTGTTTTAAGCCCTGAGGACACATGTTCAGCCTCTTAACTATATACATTAAATTACAACCTATAACCTTACAATAACAACAATGCTCAGTGCATCATGAGCCTTCTGAAGACACCTGACATGACAAACTTTGCATTGGATACCACACAAACATATTATAAGGATGAACATGGGGTGCAGAGTGTTCCCCAGAGGTACAGGATGTCACAATAGACCTGAACCTAAACCCCAGAGCTGGAGTCAGATTTGAACTTTAGATTTCTTGAATGACCAGGACCAAATACCCAGGGCTTAAGGTTTTGCAATCTGGATCCCAAATCTTTTTGGGATGTGTGGACTTTCCTCTTTATGGAGATCCAAAGACAGGTTTGCAAAAGCTACATTTTGATATATGAGCCACTTTGAGCCACATGCAGCATGTCTTTTGGAGTTCATTTCCTTAGTCCTTCCAAGCAGTGCTGCCTTGCGAATGATTGAGAAGAAAAGAAATGAACATATCCTGGAAATAACAATGTTGTCTAAATACTTCAATGAGCACATAAAAAAATAGGTCATGTAACCCAATAGTTCAATTAAATTCCCAAAGGCTGCTGGAGCACTCAGATCCCACCATGGGCAGCACAATCTCTTTTGAGGGCTTGGCTACACTTGAAAGTTGCAGCGCTGGGAGTTACAGCGCTGGTTGTGCAGCTGTGCAGGGCCAGCGCTGGTGTGTGGCCACACTCACAGCTACCAGCGCTGGTGTGTGGCCACATTTGCAGCATTTACAGCGCTGTTGGGAGTGCTGCATTATGGGCAGCTATCCCAGCATTCAAGTGGCAACAACGTGCTTTTCAAAAGAGGGGGGTGGAGGGTGGTGTACTGTGACAGGGAGCGGGGAAGATAGAGAGAGTGGATTTTTGGAGCCAACACTGTGTGTTAGCTTCCTGGATTTAAAAATCACAAAATGTTCGTGAGCCCTTAGTCTTAACTCTTAATTGCAAACAGCCTGCCTCCAACACGGACTCCCCGCTGTTTCACTCACTCCCTGTGGTGTACTGTGACAGGGAGCGGGGAAGATAGAGAGAGTGGATTTTTGGAGCCAACACTGTGTGTTAGCTTCCCTGGATTGAAAAATCACAAAATGTTCGCGAACCCTTAGTCTTAATTGCAAACAGCCTGCATCCAACGCTGTTTCTCTGTCAAGCAAACTGCTTGCCTCTCATTTGATCGTTCACAGCCAGGTACAGATAGCTCCTGTTTGCTGTGATCAGTGTTTGTTTTTTAGATAAGCAGTTCAACGGAGGATCGGAGTTCACAACAAAACAAAGAGAGGCTGCATAACAAAACAAAGAGAGTAATTTAGTTAAAAGCATTCTGGGATATCTCCTTATTCCCTGGAGGCCAATAAAAGCGCTGGGGTGTCCACACTTGATGAGCAGCGCTGGATCACCAGCGCTGCAATCGCTACACCCCAACCTGGCCAGGTGTACAGCCAGCGCTGCAGCCAGGGAGTTGCAGCGCTGGATGTGCCTTGCAGGTGTGGACGGTTACTAATTGCAGCGCTGGAAAGCCTCTACCAGCGCTGCAACTTGCAAGTGTAGCCAAGCCCTGAGGCACTCCCTGTAGTGTTGATTCTTGCTGAAGTATCATAAGAACGGTCATACTGGGTCGGACCAAAGGTCCATCTAGCCCAGTATCCTGTCTTACAAAAGTGGCCAATGCCAGGTGCCCCAGAGAGAATGAACTGAACAGGTAATCATCAAGTGGTCTATCCCCTGTCGCCCATTCCCAGCTTCTGGCAGACAGAGGCTAGAGACATCATCCCTGCCCATCTTGGCTAATAGCCATTGATGGACCTATCCTCCATGAACTTATCTAGTTCTTTTTTGAACCCTGTTGTAGTATTGGCCTTCACAGCATCCTCTGGCAAGGAGTTCCACAGGTTAACTGTGTGTTGTGTGGGAAAAAGATACTTCCTTTTGTTTGTTTTAAACCTGCTGCATATTAATTTCATTTGGTGACCCCTATTTTGTGTGTTATGAGGAATAAATAACACTTCCTTATTTACTTTCTCTATACTAGTCATGATTTTATAGACCTCTATCATATCCCCCCCTTAGTCATCTCTTTTCCAAGCTGAAAAGTCCCAGTCTTATTAATCTCTCCTCATATGGAAGCCATTCCATATCCTTAATCATTTTTGTTGCCCTTTTCTGAACTTGTCCAATTCCAATACATCTTTTTTGAGATGGGGCGACCACATCTGCAATTATTTCAAATTTGGTGACAATATACCGGTATACCTCCAGACCAGTAGTACCGCTATGGCAAGGTTTCTCAAACAGGGGTTGCCGCTTGTGCAGGGAAAGCCTGTGGCAGGCCGGGCTGGTGTGTTTACCTGCCCCATCCGCGGATCCGGTTGATCGCGGCTCCCACTGGCCGCGGATCGCTGCTCCGGGCCAATGGGGCCTACTGGAAGCTTCCTAGACACCACAGTACAAAGAAGTGATGGTCACGTTAACACCACCCTATACTGAAAACCCACCGACCGCTATGCCTACCTTCATGCCTCCAGCTTCCATCTCGGACACACCACACGATCCATTGTCTACAGCAGCGGTCCCCAACCTTTTTGGTACTGGGGACCGGTTTCGTCCTACCCCCCAGGGCGGCATTTGCCGGACCCTCCGCAGTCATGCCTGAGGGAGGTCCAGCCGAGCCGCGCGACCAGCGAACCGTCCGCAGTCATGCCTGCGGGAGGTCCACCGGAGCAGTGCACCTCTGGCAGGCACAACTGCGGAGGGGGCGCTCGTCCCGCGGTTCGGGTAGACCTCCCGCAGGCACGCCTGCGGAAGCTCCACTGGAGCCGGTGGACCTCCCGCAGGCATGACTGCGGACGGTTCGCTGGTCGCGCGGCTCGGCTGGACCTCCCGCAGGCACGCCTGCAGAAGCTCCATGTGGTCGGTTCGCGGCCCGGTTCCTAAGAGGCCGCGGACCGGTACCGGGCCGCGGACCGGGGGTTGGGGACCCCTGGTCTACAGCCAAGCACTGATGTACAACCGCTTTTGCTCCAATCCCTCAGACAGAGACCAACACCTACAAGATCTTCACCAAGCATTCTCTAAACTACAATACCCGCTCGAGGAAATAAGGAAACAAATCAACAAAGCCAGACGTACCCAGAAGTCTCCTGCTGCAAGACAAGCCCAAGAAAGAAACCAACAGAACTCCACTGGCCATCACCTACAGTCCTCAGCTTAAACCTCTCCAACACATCATCAGTGATTTACAACCCATCCTGGACAATGATCCCTCACTTTCACAGACCTTGGGAGGCAGGCCAGTCCTCGCCCACAGACAACCCGCCAACCTTAAGCATATTCTCACCAGCAACCACACACTGCACCATAGTACCTCTAACTCAGGAACCAATCCATGCAACAAACCTCGATGCCAACTCTGTCCACATATCTACAACAGCAACACCATCACAGGACCTAACCAGATCAGCTACAACATCACTGGTTCATTCACCTGCACGTCCACCAATGTTATATACTCCATCATGTGCCAGCAATGCCCCTCTACTATGTACATCGGCCAAACTGGACAGTCCCTACGTAAAAGGATAAATGGACACAAGTCAGATATTAGGAATGGCAATATACAAAAACCTGTAGGAGAACACTTCAACCTTCCTGGCCACACAGTAGCAGATTTTAAGGTAGCCATCCTGCAGCAAAAAAACTTCAGGACCATACTTCAAAGAGAAACTGCTGAGCTTCAGTTCATTTGCAAATTTGACACCATCAGTTCAGGATTAAACAAAGGCTGTGAATAGCTAGCCAACTACAAAAGCATTTTTTCCTTCCTTGGTGTTCACACCTCAACTGCTAGAAGAGGGCCTCATCCTCCCTGATTGAACTAACCTCGTTATCTCCAGACTAATTCTGGCCTGCATATTTATACCTGCCTCTGGAAATTTCCATTACATGCGTCTGACGAAGTGGGTATCCACCCATGAAAGCTCATGCTCCAATACGTCTGTTAGACTATAAGGTGCCACAGGACTCTTTGTTGCTTTTTACATGTTTCCATGCATGCTTATTGGGTCTCCTTTCCCTCATCGGAACCTATCAACATCTCTGTGGATGATAAAGTGCTCCTCCTTCTTGGCCTAAGAGTAATGAGAAATGCCACTCTACATTCAATCCACATTAGCAAGTACTATGTCCAATTCTGAATTAAAGAATAACATACAGAACTCTTAAGGGACATACATAGCAGTGAAACTGAACAAACCACTGACTAGAATGGATTGATAAAGAGACCACGTATCAAATGGGGAAAAAAAAGTCTCAAGGAATGGCCTTTTGAATGGAACAAATGAAATTAGAAATTAGATATTGAAATTTGATTACCCATTTTATTGTTTTAGGTACACATCTTATTAATGGTTTTTAAAACTATCCAGCCACATTGCACTGCATATCTTGATGACTTCTGAAGAGAGCTGATGACTATTGCAAAAAAAAATTTTAAATGGAGGTTTCTTCAGTTTTTAAAAAAAATTTACTTGAACTGATTTTGTTCACTGTCTGCAAATATTGTAGTAAATAAGTTTATTGGCAGGAGTATTCCACCAAATCAGACGGTGAAATCATAGCCCCGTTGAAGTGGATGTCATAACTCCCATTGACTTCAATGGAGCCAAGATTTCACCAAGAGAATGTTAGTTAATTTATTGCAGAGTAGTAAAATTTAACATCTGTAATTGCAAGTATTTGCACCAGAAACCCAATTCTAAAAGTTATCAATTCTAATCAAGGTACAGGGAGACATGAGAATGCCTAAGCATGCAAACATATCCGCTCAAATTTAAACTACTGAAAACTCAAAGAAAAACAGCAATTGATGTATGAATATTCATCCATAAGCAGAAATGTAATTTGTATAAAACATTCACTGAATTATTTTAAATAATAAAAAAAAATCATGGAAATTGTGAGGTGATCACTAGTAATTTGCAAATGGAATATAACTAGATTCAGTGAGTAAGTAGTTCACTGTGAATATTTCACCTGGCTCTTTATTCATTTGTTGAACTGTGCAGGAAGATTATTATATGGTTGTAAAAAACTATTTAGCTACATGGATTCTAACTTTAATATCCATTTACCTTTTAATGTCAGCTAATGATCCTATGTTAGTCAAAATAAAAAGTAGAAGGGATGGTAGTTTCTCTCTATAGCCTTCATAATATGTCTATTTAAAAGTCCTTTTTAAAGTACCATTCTACCCCATATTTATGTACATTGCCTAGCACAATGGGGCCTTAATCCTGACTGGAGTCCTACTTCTAAGCACTACTGCAAAACTAAGAGTAAATAATAATTATGTCTTTGTTAAAAAGAAATAGCGTTGGAGGGATCCCATGGCTGTTGTCTCATTCCTTTCTGAACTACAAGAGCTCAGTTTACAAATAAAAACATGTTTTCTTCTATTTCTTCCCCTGCAAATTCAGCTTAGGCTCAGAGTCAAACCAGATTTTTTTCCATTTCTTGCATGATTACCAGAAAATGCCTGTGCAGTCTTTCAGTTCTGCCTTTAGGGACACCTCTTTGAGCCCATCGTCTTCAATGGGTTTGGACAGGGAAAACTTAATGGACTATAGTAAACATTCTGTTGCTCATGCACAAGATAGAATATGCAACTAAAGGCCCAGACTGTGCAACCCTCATTCATGTTAGTGAATAATCCCCCATGAAGTCAGTTTCATAGAGTATAAACCCAGAAGGGGCCATTAGATCATCTAATCTGACTTCCTGTATATCACAAGTCATTCATTTTCACTCAGATATCCCTATGTTAAGCTCAAAGCATTTAGAAGGACTGAAGCATTTCAATGCACAGGAGACTAAACTGTGTGCCACAGGCAGGGCCGGTGCAAGGAAGTTTCACGCCCTAGGCGAAACTTCTACCTTGCACCCTCCCCGCTAACCCCGCTGTTTTTAAAATGGCTACAAATTGTACAACTGTTTCATCTTCCTTTTGGTCTCTTTTGTGGAACCTATATCTTTCAGCAATTACCAGTGGTTTTGGGGAGAAATGAGACCCCAGGATTTCCACAATGTCACTGTAAGATTTAGTCTCAGGCTTAACAGGGTGTAGTAAGCTGCGTAGCAGAGAGTACCTACAACAGTTAAGTCACAGTCAGTGCAAACAAGCAGCTTGTTTGTTTGTTCTTTACCTTAACTTCTACTTCCTTCTGTTACTGGAGCAGCACCCCGCCCCCTGTGGCAGCTAACCAAGCCCCCCACCCGGGGAGCCCGCCACCCCACCCCCCACAGCAGCTACCCCCCCCCTGCAGCTAACCCCGCCCAGGGAGACCCGCCTAATCCCGCCACGGCAGCTAACCCCACCTGGGGAGCCCCCCCCGCGGCAGCTAACCCCGCCTGCCTGGGGAGACTCCCCCCACCCCACGGCAGCTAACCCCGCCTGCCCCGGGAGACTCTCCCCCGTGGCAGCTAACCCTGCCTGGGCAGCCCGCCCCAGCTCTCCTCCACTGAGCACGCCGGCGCTGCACTAATTCTCCTCCCCTCCCAGGCGTGCAGCACCGATTGGAGGAGACTTAGAGTGGAGGCTGTGTGCTCAGCGGAGGAGGCAGAGTGGAGGTGATCAGGGGCGGGGAGCAGTTCCCCTGTGCCCCCTCCCCCCCGTTACTGCGAGCAGCCCTCCCCGTGCCCCCCACCCCAGCTCACCTCCAGTCCACCTCCTCACCTGAGCGGGCTTTTAGGTGCCCCCAACCACTAGGCGCCCTAGGCGACCACCTAGTTTGCCTAAATGGTTGCACCGGCCCTGGCCATAAGCGAAAAAAACAAGAGAGAAAGTTGCTGCCAATGCTTGAGGCCTCTGGGAAGGAAATTCCACATTTGGCAGAGGAGGGGAAAGAATGAAGAATTTCCCTTTGAAAAAAAAAAAGGACTCTTGAAAGCTTTAGAATAAGTCCCAGGGAGATGAATTAGTGGATAGAGGGAAAGCAGAGGTGACGCATGATGATTTGCTGCTTGGCTTGTACTGAGCATGCTCATATGGACTGAGCATGCTCAGTAACACTGCTGAAGCTGGCTGCTGTCACACTGCCCCCCACAATTGGCAGGCACAGTAATTTCTGAGGGCAAGTGATGTGGGGGTCAAAGGAGAATGAATAATAGATTTATCACATGCCATGCTATCACTTCCATATATATATATTATATACAACATATTTATCTTAATCTTACCATTGCAATAAATCTAAGAAAATAGCAGCAAGAGAAGAGATTCATGCAGTGCTAAACAGAACTTCAGATCTTTCCACCAGTGCTACTACAAGGCAGAATAACAAGAAACTCCACATCAGTGAAGTGTCACTTTTATTTATATTGATCCTACAACCACCTTTTGAGCTATTTGCACTTCACACCAAATGCATGTGTCAGTCAAGAAAAGAAAGGTGGACTCCCAGGGAACTGGCACATTTCCACCATCAGTAGGAAAGGGCTGGAAAGAAAAAACAAGTTGGCTAAGTGTGAGACTGAGCAGAAATATACATTGGGGAAAATCCTTTCACAAAGCTACCAGTGCTTGCATGTAACTGGTCATACCATTTTGGGCTGTGATCTTTGCAGATCTTATCAAATAAGCAGATCAAAACTCAGATAGGAATCCTCAAGGGATAACATTGGGAAAGAAGACAATGGTGTTAGCAATTTAGTAAGTAACACTCTTGCACCACGAATTAGTAATTATCCAATGCCCTATCACAGTGTCATGTGCCACTGTGCTGCTGGCAATACTTTTCTTTCTAGAAGAGATGTAAAGCTGAGTTCTTTTGTCATTTATTGCCATTTGTGGCCATAGGACATGCCACAAGAGAAAGGTGTAAGCCCCAGCATCCTCCAGTAAATGTAGTTTTTCTACCTCAATTTCCCTGTAGTTCCAATTAGATACATTCTTCTTCGCATCCCATCCAAAAAACTCTTGCAAAAGAGTGTTTCTCTGTTTATGGCCAACTCATACTATGTGTCACCACAAAAGTGGCTACATTTCATCACTGAATGAGGTGATGTACAAGTGCAAGAATGGTGTCCCTAGCCTCTGTTCGTCAGAGGATGGAGATGGATGGCAGGAGAGAGATCACTTGATCATTGCCTGTTAGGTTCACTCCCTCTGGGGCACCTGGCATTGGCCACTGTCGGTAGACAGATACTGGGCTAGATGGACCTTTGGTCTGACCCGGTATGGCCTTTCTTATGTTCTTATGTTCTTAAGATGTTCGTTTATAAGATAACAAAATCCCCAATGCTGTTAATTATTATTGGCATGTATATACCAAGCTGTCCTATAAATACTTAATATAGCTCAAGGTTTGAGATGAGGTGAGCTGGTCTTGTGAAAGGATGGACTTGTACTTAAAGCACTGAAGTATGATTCAGGATATCTGAGTTGAGTGCCTGGGGTACTACAGACTTCTTGTTTGACATTGGATAAAGTCCCTTAATCTCTCTCTGCCTCTATTGTCCATCTATATAATGAGGTACTAGTAGTTCTCTTCGCAGATATTTTGTTTGTCTTACATACTTAGATTGTAAGTTCTGGAGACCCTGATCACAGCTGTGGGTTGTAGGTGCTGTTGTATAACAGGAATAAAAAATAGGTTTGCTTCAGTCATTGTTTTATTCCAGTTTTTCCCCCTCATTCTAATCTATACCAGTCAGCATTATTAAAGTTTTAAAATTTCACATTTTTAACTTAACATTTCATTCTAATATATTTTTCAGTTTCTATTTTTTAAATAAACCTACTAATTTTAAATGAGAATTCAAAGTTTAAAACAGCTGAAGTTTATATAAACTTTTTGGACAGTAAGTCAATGGCTGCAATACTCCCCTACTCCCAAAAAAGTGACTCTCGCAAGTAGGCATTTTATTGATAAAGGAGAGTAAACAAAAAATAATTGAAAGAAATAAAGTTGAGAGGAAAGACATTAACATTCATATATATGTACTTTTTAAACAAGAATTATGAAATTATTGGCCTTTCAAGTAGTAAACTGCCTTTTCTGCCCACACTGGAAGTGTTTTTTATATCACTGCAGACATTCTTATATCACTAAAAGGCAGGTCAGTGAATCTAGATCCCCAGTGTATCATGCTGACACTTTGAAGCTTTGATTTCTGCCAGACAGGTCACTTCCCCATGTAGCAGATAATATGACTTGACATTCTATAAACTCATCTATAAACTATCACTTCTTAAACCAGAGCCCATCACTATTAATTTGGGCAAAGCCTATTGGCATTTGCTTCTTTAAAGCAGAGAAACAACAAAATAACTCACCAGAAATCATCTATAACCTGATAAGACACCCTAAGTCTCGTGAGGTGATTTCCCAACCCAGAACATTAGGCATTGCATTCCATGACCATGGCTCCTTAATACTCTTTCTATTATCACGTACAGTAACACATTGGGGGTTTGATTGTCTCTTACTTGCACCTGTTTTACATCAGTTTAAATTCACGGCATCAGATGCTCAGCTGGTATAAATCAACTGATATGGACAGTTTACTTCAGTGACATTGCTCCTGATTTATATTGGCATAAGGAAGACAAGAATCAAACCCAAAGTTGGTAGATGAGTGTTGGCAATAGTACTCATGAGCCAAATCTTCAGCTGGTATAAATTCACTGATTTTAATCATAGAATATCAGGGTTGGAAGGGAACTCAGGAGGTCATCTAGTCCAATCCCCTGCTCAAAACAAGATCAATCCCCAACTAAATCATCCCAACCAGAACTTGTCAAGCCTGACCTTAAAAACCTCTAAGGAAGGATATTCCACCACCTCCTTGGGTAACCCATTCCAGTGCTTCATCACCCTCCTAATGAAAAAGTTTTTCTTAATATCCAACCTAAACCTCCCCCACTGCAACTTGAGACCATTACTCCTTGTTCTGTCATCTGGTACCACTGAGAACAGTCTAGATCAGGGATGGGCAAACTATGGCCCGCGGGCTGGATCCGGCCCTTCAGGGCTTTGGATCCGGCCCGCGGGATTACCCCTGGTGGTGCTGCGGGCCCGGCGCTGCTCTCAGAAGCAGCCCCCGGGCCGGGAGGCAAAGGGCTCCATGTGCGCACGCAGAGCCCTCTGCCCCCCCCCAGGGGCCGCAGCACTTCCTGGAGTGGCGTGGGGACAGGGCAGGCATGCAGGGAGCCTGCCCTGGCCCTGGTGTGCGCCACTGCCACCCCGGAGCCACTTTAGGTAAGTGGCACCGGGCTGGAGCTCAAACCCCTCCTGCCCCCCGCCCCCCAACTTCCTGCCCTAAGCCCTCTGCCTGTACCTCGCACCCCTCCTGCACCCAACTCCCTGCCCTGAGCCCCTTTCTGCACTCCTGTGCATTCCAACCACCTGCCCTGAGCTCCCTGCTGCACCCTGCACCCCGTGCACCCCAACTCCCTGCCCTGAGCCCCATCCTGCACTCCGTACCCCTCCTGTACCCCAACCCCCTTCCCTGAGCCCCCTCTTACACTCTGCACCCCTTCTCTGCCCCAATCCCTTGTCCTGAGCCCCTTCCTCCACATCCCGCACTCCACCCCCCCTGCCCCGGCCCTGCATACAATTTCCTCACCCAGATGTGGCCCTCACCCCAAAAAGTTTGCCCACCCCTGGTCTAGATCCATCCTCTTTGGAACCCCCTTTCAGGTAGTTGAAAACAGCTATCAAATCCCCCCTCATACTTCTCGTCTGCAGACTAAACAATCCCAGTTCCCTCAGCCTCGCCTCATAAGTCATGTGCTCCAGCCCCCTAATCATTCTTGTTTCCCTCCGATGGATCTTTCCAATTTATCCACATCCTTCTTGTAGTGTGGGGCCCAAATCTGGACACAGTACTCCAGATGAGGCATTACCAATGTCAAATAGAGGGGAATGATCACATCCAATGATCTGCTGGCAATGCCCCTACTTATATAGCCCAAAATGCCATTAGCCTTCTTGGCAACTGTTGACTCATATCCAGCTTCTCATCCACTATAACCCCTAGGTCCTTTTCTGCAGGTCTGCTGCCTAGCCATTCAGTCCCTAGTCTGTAGCAGTGCATAGGATTCTTCCGTCCTAAGTACAAGACTCTAGACTTGTCCTTGTTGAACCTCATCAGATTTCTTTTGGCCCAATCCTCCAGTTTATCTTGGTCCCTCTGTATCCTATACCTACCCTCCAGCATATCTACCACTCCTCCCAGTTTAGTGTGATCTGCAAACTTGCTGAGGGTGCAGTCCACACCATTCTCCAGATCATTAATGAAGATATTGAACAAAACCGGCCCCAAGACTGACCCTTGGGGCACTCCGCTTGGTACCAGCTACCAACTAGACATGGAGCCATTGATCACTACCCATTGAGCCCGATGATCTAGCCAGCGTTCTATCCACCTTATAGTCCATTCATCCAGCCCATACTTCTTTAACTTGCTGGCAAGAATACTGTGGGAGACCATGTTAAAAGCTTTGCTAAAGTCAAGGAATAACACGTCCAATGCTCTTTCCTCATCCACAGACCCAGTTATCTCATCATAGAAGGCGATTAGGTTAGTCAGGCATGACTTGCCCTTGGTGAATCCATGCTGACTGTTCCTGATCACTTTCCTCTCCTCTAAGTGCTTCAAAATTGATTCCTTGAGGACCTGCTTCATGATTTTTCCAGAGACTGAGGTGAGGCTGACCAGCCTGTAGTTCCCCAGATCCTCTTCCTTCCCTTTTTTTAAAGATGGGCCCTACATTAGTCTTTTTTCAGTCATCTGGGACCACCCGCAATTACCATGAGTTTTCAAAGATAATGGCCAATGGCTCTGCAATCACATCAGTTAACTCCTTTAGCACCCTAGAATGCAGTGCATCCAGCCCCATGGATTTGTGCTCATCCTTCTTTTCTTAATAGTCCTGAACCACTTCTTTCTCCACAAAGGGCTGGTCACCTCCTCCCCATACTGTGCTGCCCAGTGCAGTAGTCTGGGAGGTGACCTTGTTCGTGAAGACAGAGGCAAAAAAAGCCAGGGCCGCCCAGAGGGGGGGGCAAGTGGGGCAATTTGCCCCAGGCCCTGGGCTCCGCAGGGGCCCCCACGAGAATGGCTGAGGCTCCCTCCCTGGCCCGACCCAGTCTCTGCCCCTCTCCTGGAGCCTCAGCACATCCAGCAGCGTCCCTGGACAGCAGCACAGCGTGGCTCCGGCGGGGCCCCTGAGCTCCACCCCGCTCAGATCCGTGTGGTGAGGGGGCGGGGCTGCGAGCTCCAGCGGGGCCTGAGCTCAGCTCCCTCTGCTCAGCGTGGAGCTCACAGCCCCGCCCCCTCACCACGCGGATCTGAGCGGGGCGGAGCTCAGGGGCCCCGCCGGAGCCACGCTGCCTCTGTCGAGGAAAGCTCCTGGATGGGCTGAGGCTCCAGGAGAGGGGGGAGCCGGGGGGTAAGGGACCAGGGCTGGAGGCGGTTGGCTGCAGGACAGGAAGTCTCAGGGACAGTCAGGGGACAGGGAGGGGGCAGAGGTTGGGTGGGGACAGGGAATGGGGGGGTTGGATTGTGGGCGTTCCGGGGGTCTGTCAGGACTCAGTGGGGGGTGGGGGCTAGATAGGGGTCGAGGCAGTCAGGGGACAGGGAGCAGGGGTGGGGTCCTGGTGTGCTGGTTGGGGGGAATCTCTGGGGGACGGTGAGGGGACAAGGAGCAGGATGGGTCAGGGATTCTGAGGGGGGCGGGCAGTCGGGGGGCAGGAAGTGGGTGGGGGTCGGATGTGGGCAGGGCCAGGCTGTTTGGGAGGCACAGCCTTCCCTACCCTAAAGCTCATTCAGCAGTTTGAGGCTTGCAGAAGAGCCAAGCTGTTAGCTTTTCCATTAGGGCTACCATCCCTTTCACTTCTCAAATGCCAAATTATAGTCTATATTTAATTTCAGTGCCATAGGGAGATTCATGTCAGGGGAGGGTAGCTTCATTTAAAATTAGCCACTGGGGGAGGGATCACATGAAAAGAGCAATATCCTTCCCAACCCTACCAAGGGAGACCCCCCCCCACCCCTACATTCCCTGAGGCTCCAGAGGGGTTAATTCAGTGGTTCTCAAACTTTTATACTGGTGACCCCTTTCACATAGCAAACCTCTGAGTGTGACTCCCTCACCTCATAAATTAAAAACACTTTTTTATATATTTAACACTATTATAAAGGCTGGAGGCAAAGCAGGGTTTGAGGTGGAGGCTGACAGCTCGCAACCCCCAGTAATAACCTCGTGACCCCCTGAGGGGTGCTGACCCCCAGTTTGAGAACCCCTGGGTTAATTTAATTTTAGCACCCTGTGTCCATTCACATGCATGTGCTATTTTGAGCATGTCAGTTTTCACAATATAGGCTCATCCCAGATTCTGGAACAAGCTCAAATGCTCAGTTCGTGGAGTATGTACATAAGCTATACTAAAGACAAACCCACAATAACCGTCTCCAGTTTGTGAGGGACCCCATGGAGCCAGTCTCTAGGACACAGATAAATGCATGGAGGTTAAGTCCATTAATGGCTGTTAGCCAGGATGGGTAAGGAATGGTGTCCCTAGCCTCTGTTTGTCTGAAGGTGGAGATGGATGGCAGGAGAGAGATAACTTGATCATTACCTGTTAGGTTTACTCCCTCTGGGGCACTTGGCATTGGCCATTGTCGGTAGACAAGATACTGGGCTGGATGGACCTTTGGTTTGACCCAGTATGGCTGTTCTTATGTTCTAAGCTAAATGTACCCAAAGTTATGGAGACAGATATGAGTTAAGGAAGCCAGCAGAGTATCAGAAACCTGGAAAAATCTGTGCCTGGATGGGCTCAGGTGTTTGGTCACAAGCTGAGGTGGTTCAAAATTTTTCGATTTCTTTTAAGCAGAATTTTTTATTGTTTCTTTAAACAATCAAACACAGCAAGCAGCAAATATTTAGCCTCACACTTCTGAAACCCCAAACTATATTCAGGTTTTGGCAGACTAATTTCAGTTTTTCAATTAAAAAAACACAACAAATTTTGAAGAAGCAGACATTGTGTGTGATTCTTTTTCTGCTTTTTAAAAACCTAGTTTTCGATCCAGAAAAAGTTTTGACGGAAAATATTTGTCCAGCCCTTTAATGAGCTTTAGTGCCTTTTAGCACTAGCTGATGCTGAGAACCAGTGATACCTTGTAAAGAAGTTTTCTCAAAACTGGGTTTGTGCCAAGATGCAGGTTTATTTTTCCCAGGGTCGCCTGTGGGGGGGAGCAAGTGGGGCAATTTGTGACGGGCCCCACAGGGGCCCCCACGAGAATATAGTATTGTATAGTATTGCAATTTTTTTTATGGAAGGGGCCCCCGAAATTGCCTTGCCCCAGGCCCCCTGAAACCTCTGGGCGGCCCTGAAAAAAGCATTGAGTACATTAGCTTTTTCCACATCCTCTGTCACTGGGTTGTCTCCCCCATTCAGTAAGGGGCCCACACTTTCCTTGACCTTCTTCTTGTTGCTAACATACCTGTAGAAACTCTTAACATCCCTTGCTAGCTGCAACTCCAAGTGTGATTTGGCCTTCCTGATTTCACTCCTGCATGCCTGAGCAATATTTTTATACTCCTCCATGGTCATTTGTCCAATCTTCCACTTCTTGTAAGCTTCTTTTTGTATTTAAGATCAGCAAGGATTTCACTGTTAAGCCAAGCTGGTCGCCTTCCATATTACTATTCTTTCTACACATTGAGATGGTTTGTTCCTGAAGCCTCAATAAGGATTCTTTAAAATACAGCCAGCTCTCCTGGACTCCTTTCCCCCTGATGTTATTCTCCCAGGGGATCCTACCCATCATTAATGAGCTATGCTAATTTACATTATCTGATGATCTGGTCCCATATCTTTACAACTGAATAATATTTATTAGAGAGACAAGGTGGGTGAGGTAATATCTTTTATTGGATCAACTTCTGTTGTTGAGAGAGACAAATGTTTGAGCTTGCACAGAGCTTTTCTTCAGGCTTGGGACAGATACTCAGGGCTTGGCTACACTTGAAAATTGCAGCGCTGGGAGTCACAGCGCTGGTCATGCAGCTGTGTAGGGACAGCGCTGGTGTGTGGCCACACTGACAGCTACCAGCGCTGTGGCCACATTTGCAGCATTTGCAGTGCTGTTGGGTGTGATGCATTATGGGCAGCTATCCCAGCGTTCAAGTGGCAGCAACGTGCTTTTCAAAAGAGGGGGGTGGGTGGTGTGTAGTGTGACAGGGAGCGGGGGAGAGGGAGAGAGTGGATTTTTGGAGCCAACACTGTATGTTAGCTTCCTGACTTGCAAAATCAGAAAATGTTCCCAACCCCTTAATCTTAACTCTTAACTGCAAACAGCCTGCATCCAACGGACTCCCGTTCTCCCCTCTGCCCCCGCTGTTCCTCTTCAAGCAAACACTCAACCCCTGTGAATGAGACAGGCAGGGGTTTTTCTCGTTTGATTGTTCACAGTCAGGTACAGATTGATCACAGCAAACAGGAGCTGTGTTTGTTTTTTAGATAAGCAGCTCTCTGTGCTCCGGAGCGCCGCGGAGCTCCGAGTTCACAACAAAACAAAGAGAGGCTGCATAACAAAACAAAGAGAGTAATTTAGTTAAAAGCATTCTGGGATATCTCCTAATACCCTGGAGGCCAATAACAGCGCTGGTGTGTGGCCACACTTGACGAGCAGCGCTGGATCACCAGCGCTGCACTCGTTATACCCCAAGCAGACCAGGTGTACAGCCAGCGCTGCAGCCAGGGAGTTGCAGCGCTGGATGTGCCTTGCAGGTGTGGACAGTTACTAATTGCAGTGCTGGAAAGCCTCCACCAGCGCTGCAACTTTCAAGTGTAGCCAAGCCCTCAGAGTGTCACAGCGAAATACAAGGTGGAACAGATTACTTAGCATAAGTAGTTAACACAGATTTTAAGAGAGCATTCAAGGTGAAGTGGGTCATTAACACCCCTCCAGTCACTGGGTGTAAAGGAAGTGAGGGGGGAAAAAGGCAACTGGGAGGAGCTGTTAGTAGGTTACAGATTGTTCTAAGCAGCCATAAATCCAGTTTCTATATTCAGTGCATGGTTTTTATTGTTTAGCAAAGTTATGAATTTAAATTCCTAGGCTCATCTTTTGATGGTATTGTGCAGATTTCCATTAGATTGAGGACTGAGGTCATCAAATGCTCTCTCACACTGGAAAAACAAACAAACCAGGAAACCTTCCTGGAAATAGTGTGAGAAACCCAAAACTACTATCAATAAAACCTGCTGACAACTATCCACCACAAAAACAAAAAGTGGAACCAACTACAGTAACTCCACAACCCACACAATACCATCTCTGTAAGAATCCATAGCACCAAGACCCCACCAAAGAACATGAGTACCTAATTATCTGTACTCTTCAAGGGACAACTTCTGCCCCATCACAGAACCTGACACCATGTGGCGAACTAGAAGAATTCTTCCGATGATGCCACCTCAAAGAATTCTGCCACAGCAGTGACAAAACCACGCACAATCACTGTGACCCCACCAATGGTTATAGGAAAAAAGAATGATCTGACTGGACACCCCACTGGATGAAACCACACACTTGATCATTACATTGATTGCTTTAGGGGGAAAAAAATTACAGTGAAATACTGAAATATCATATCCAACACAATCTCTCCACCTCCAAGAGGACAACTATAAAGTCCCCGAAATCCAACCATTAGATAGCGATCAAACCAGCAGACTATCTACTCTGACACCATCTTCTCAAAAAAAAAAAAAAAAAAAACCTTGAAGACACCACCCTACAATTCAGACAGGAATTTAAAGATACCATCAAATCCTTCCCCAAACTCCAAGAAAAACTGTACCACCTCATCCTCAAAAAGCCAACTCCAGGGACCTTCTACATACTTCCCAAGATACCCAAACAAGGGAACCCCAGCAGACCCATATTGGGACCCATATAAACTATGCTTAAACTACACCACACAAAGGATACACCTGGGAATGTGGATGGATGGTGACAGGGGATGGATCATTTGATGATTACCTGTTCTGTTCATTTCCTCTGAAGCACCTGGCATTGGCCACTGTCAGAAGATAGGATACTGGGCTAGATAGACCTTTGGTCTGACCCAGTATGGTTGTTCTTATGTTCTTAACTGACTTCCTCCAGAAACTCTGCAACATTAACAACCTCCCTCAGAACACCAACCTTGCCACCATGGATGTCACCTTCTTATACACCAACATCCCTCACAATGACAGCATCTCTGCCTGCCTAAAATATCTACAACTCAATAGACAACAAACATATCCACCTCAAACATCACCAAAAGGATCCATTTCACCTACACACTTAACAATTTTACATTCAACAAACAAACACTTTGTCCAAACCACGGCAACAGCCATGGATAATAGGATGGCTCCCCAGTATACCAATCTCTTCATGGGCCACCTTGAGGAAAAAAATTATGGACAAATGCACCACAAAACTAATGATATACCTGAGATACATCAATGATATTTACATCCTATGGATAGATTACCTAAACTAAAATCAGGAAACCTGATTTCCACCGCAACTTCAACTACCACCACCCATCCATTAAACTTTCTCTAGAACAGTCCCACACTATCATCACCTTCATGGTCAGCTCCAACAATGGACAACTATATACAAGAAACCCATAGTTCCCCACATCTACCTTCACTGATCCAGTAACCACCCCAAACAAATTGGCTATCTATAGCCAGGCACTGAGATTCCACAGAATATGCTCCAAGGAGAAAGTCCAGGACACCTTAACACACTTAAAACCACCTTCACCAAAGAAGGACACTTCACCAGACAAGTACATTGCATAATAGAATGAGCCACCCAAAAACCCTGAAAGAACTTGCACCAATAAGGAAATAAAACCCCCTCCACCCTCACACCCCCTAGTTGTCACCCACCACCACATAATGGAACCCATATAGGGTATCATTAAACAATTACAACCCACATTCAATGGGGACCACATTCTGAAATAAATATTTTCTGAATCCCCTCTTCTGGCCTTCAAACAATCCCCAGCCTCTCCAAGCTCATCTTCCAAAGCAAGCTCTCCACAGACCAGGACACACCAACTTTCAAGCTCCATGGGTCCAATATATGCCTATCACAACATACCTCATCCATGCACTAAATGCCCCAATAACAGCTGTGTGGGTGAAATGAGACAATCACTATGCTCTCAGATGAACTCACACAGAAAAATTATGAAAGAAAGGAACACCCTATCAGCTGTGGGTGAACACTTTTCACAGAATGATCACTCTATATCTGACCTCTCAGTCCTCATCCTCAAAGAAAATCTGCATAAAATTTTCAAAAGATGAGCCTGGGAGCTTAAATTCATAACTTTGGTAGACATTAAAAATCATGCATTGAATAGAGACACTGGATTTATGACTAATTACAACAAACAACCCCCCACACTTGCCGTCCCCCGTCCCCCCCGCCGCCTTCCATCCCTATGACTGGAGAGATGTTAATGGGCCACTTCACCTTGAACGGTCCCTTGAAGTCTGTGCTAACTACTTAGGCTAAACAATCTGTTCCACCTTGTATTTAGCAGTGACACACTGAGTACATTTCTCATACCTGAAGAAGAGCTCTGCAAAAGCTCAAAAGCTTGTTTCCCTCACCAATAGAAGTTGATCCAATGAAAGGTATTATCTCACCCACCTTGTCTCTATAATATCCAGGGACCAACACTGCAGATAATATTTATTAGACCTGTCAGTACACACACATATTCAGATATTTAGATGAAGTGAGCCAGGGAAAATTCTGCAAGGACATAAGATCAGCAATTCCATATTAAGTGGATGGATGAGCCTGTCCAGAAAGCATAAGCACTGCTGCAACTTCTCCCAAATATTTGCTTATGTCTAGAATCAAACTATCATTTCTTTTTTTTTTAAAGTTTTGACAAAACTGTATAAGTTTGTTTCACTTTTATTATCTACCAAGAAGTGAGACAATTATTCTAGGTCTAACTGTCTTACAGAGACAAGCAGCTCAGCACAAGAGCAGCATCAATACTGTGAGTTCCTGCACAGCTCCACTCAGATACATCAGACTCAATGACCTTTTCCCAAGAAGATAGTAACTTTCCATCTACAGAAAGACCCCGTGGGATAACAAACTTTCATCTTCATTTCATGGGGCTAGTGGCAAATGGTTAGTCAAGCCAGCTTCTATTGCATTGTTTCTACTTTTTATATCTAATCCACATGAGGTAGATAACCTTTAACCAATTTCAGTTGAGATTCCCTATATTTTTTATGTTGGTCCCTGAAAGACAATTAAACATAGGATCAGTCTATGAAACAGAGCAAAATTACTTTTGGGGTGCGGGTGTTGGGGGCATGGACTTGATCGCTCAACGTATATTTCAAATTCAGCCTCTGAATATGACCATTACATTAAAATGTTTGAATTTATTCCTGAACATTTGTCTAATTATGTGACCTTTTCTATGCAGCACTGCACTCATACATTAAAGAGCAGGAACAGTGTTCTGCATCTCAATGCTCCTGGGGATCTGAGAGTGCCCACAACCTGCCATGGACATCTTTATTAATTAGACCTCTGCTTAAAGTAACAATATCATGTATTTCTGTTACAACCAATTGGATATATAATGCATTAGCCTCAGTACAGTGTGGTCAGGTGCAATCAGAGTTACAGCTCCATTTATGAGTCACCCACCATCAAAGATGTTAGACTAAAAAGTCTGTCCTGAGGAAACCGAAATTCATGTCTTGTGCTTTTTGTTTTTAACAATTGAGTTTTCATTGCCAAGACCATTCTATCTTGTGATTTTTTTTCCTGCTGGTGAAAAACGGTAGACTAAATGTCCTATAACCTACAATCTTATGTTAATGTATGTAACTAACAAAATGCTGATCTCTTACTCTGGTGTAAATCAGAAATAACTCCACTGATTTATTAGAATGACTCCAAATTTACACTAGCATAAATTGCTCCAAGATGACACACTTGCTCTGTCTCCCATACCCATTCAGCTGACATTTCTAACTACAGTGACAGGTACGATAGTAGCTTCTGCAGTGCCTCACTGTTCTGGAGATTAACTCTGTCAGACCATCACCCCTTCCTGCAGTTGCACTCCATCACTCTGTGGCCCCACTCTCACTCCAGGAACTGCAGTTTCCCCTTTGTGACTCAACCACTATGTGGTTCTCCCTTCCGAGGTATCAAAGTCCCTCTATACAAAATGGCAGTCTTCCCTTCATTGCTCTGACCATGGCACTCTTCCAGTGGCGGGTAGGAGAATGCAGGCCTGCCCTCTACTCCAGGTTTCAGTCTAGGGACCCCATCTCTAGCAATGGTGGCCTGATCACTCGCACAGCATATTGTTCTTTCCCTGGACTCCTTCCTACAACTTCCTATTTCTCAGCTTTACCTTCTGGCTTTGGCCCCTCCCCCATGTTTACTAGCCCAAACTCCCTCCTCTCAGGAAGTAACTGAGGGCTACCTGGCACCATAAAACACCAAATACAACTCCCTTCTCCTGCAGCTCCTGTTCAGCTCCCTGCCTTTACAGAAGTCCTGTGTGTTCCTGCACAGGTAAACTTCCCCTAATTAGGGCCTTCCTCTCAGCCTAATTATCCCCCCAGCTTGCAGCCTATTAGGTTAATTGGCCCCTTTGGCCTACATTAATCCCTTCAAGGAAAGCATTGTGGACATGCTGTATCACACCATACTATCGCTTTACATTTTCCCTTTGGAAATACAGACACCCTTTTCAAAGTTTCTATATAACATCAGTCCAAAGCCATTGTAGGAATCCACCTTTTTCTTCCAGGATAAACTCAGGTTTTGGTATGACATATTCCTGACCTTATTTGCATCATCACCATCCCTATTCCTCTGATGCTTTTCACCATTCAGTTTTATGTGACTTCTGGAGTCGTACTGCCTTAATTTTCTCTCTGCCTCAGGGTTTCACAGTGCAAAATGCACTAGAAATAGAGCACATCTTCCAGCACTGGGACATTTAAAATTAGACTGAACAAAACACTAGAGAAAATATGGTAAAGAATCTTCCTGCATCAGCAGTGACAGGGGCTGTAATGCCTAACGTGTTCATCTCTGACCTCTAGGATTCTGATGTTTCCTTTAGCCATTGTCAGTTTCCTGTACAGGGCTTGGCATTCTACCATGTTTCGTACTATAAAAGCAAAGATTTATCAGACAGCTCAGCAGAAGTGCTAAGCATATCGCTGCTGTCTGATTCCATAGCCAAGTGGCTCAGGGCCCTTGCTGTGGAAAAAAAAAACCCTTGAACTAGGTGAAATTCATAAGGGATTTTTCCTGACAATTCTGGACTTCCAAATTAAGTGCACACCACTTGTTGATATTTCAGGATTCCCATGAGAGACTTTGCTGGGGAAGATGATTTTGATGATAACTGCAATGTTTTAAAAGGAACATTCAATATCCTGACCGAGTTCACATTTTTCTTGACTTTAGGAAGCCCTTTGACAGTCTGTGTAAAGGGGTTTTATCGGAACGAGAAGGAATTCTGGAAGGAGAGGATACTGGAACACGATGTTAGCTTTCAGCTCTCTTAGTGAGGCTTAGGGCAATGGGAAATTTGCAGCTCTGGAAAGACTTACGCTGATCCTAATTGTCTTGTTGTCTGACCTCTCCATCCCAACCCACCTCACCCTCCACCCCTAATTGCTGTTTGTTGTATTCATCTGTTGTCTCCTGTTTATACTTAGATTGTAAGCTCTTTATTATAAGTTTGTACAGCGCCTAGCACAGCAGGCCCTGTTCCCTGGTTAGGCACTAGCACAATAAAAATCACCAATGGACAGTCCTTTCTGGGTTCTAGTAATTCCTTTTTTTGAAAGTGTAATGAGTTATCATGCGAGCAACCATACTGACAATTCTCGTGACTAATGTATTTTATTTACCCTCAGGAAGGGGTACAAAGGCAGGCATTTCAACTCTCCATGCCACCCCATCATTATGCTTCAACTGACATGGAGGGAATACCTTAAGGGGTGAAAGTGCACTTCATTTTTCTATTTATTGAATGTAGGCTCTCTTTTCAGGCTGCCAACAAGTAGGAGTGGCTTTTAGAAATAGCCTACATGGGTCTTTGCCTAGGACTGACATCTAAAGCAGCCCCCTGGATAGTACTTAAACCAGCAGAGCTATGTTCCCACAGGTCAATCCTGAATGTCTGTTTTCCAGCTGTGAATTTTTGTCCTCCTCATCCCCCACAAAAGTGATGTCTCTGTTTCAGTCCAGTTATACACACTGGCTATCTCTATGTTTCAACTGCAGTCTTGAATCCTATGCCCCAGCTGTAATAGCATCTCACTTAAAGCCAGTGCATGCAACCAGTAAAAAGGAATTTGGGATACATTTGGGAACAGATTTTATTCCTGCTGTGTATGACTGGGCAGAAACAGGGCACTTCTGGAAAAGGAGATGACTTCCATGGGCAGCTGAGCTGGCTGCATTGGTGGAAAGAAGGGATCAGGAAACAATGAAAACAGAAGACTACTACCTTTGCCTAGAGCCCCATGACCTGTTAGAAACTGCCCTGGAAATAAAGAATGCCACATGTATTTGTGCTACAAGATACGTATCCATTAAGAATTGCACTGAGCCTATCCACCACTATAGACTGTAAAACAACCATGAGTAAGTAATGACAAGGACTAGCTGTGAATTTTTCAACAAAATGTTTTTGTCTGAAAATGCGGATTTATCAGAACTGAAACTATTCCCAAGAAAGGGTCAGTTTTGATGAATTTTCAATTTCTAAACTTTTAAAAAAGTTTTGTTGAAACATCCTTTTTTCTCCATTTTTTTAACACAAAGTTCCGTTTTTTTGGTTAGAAGTATCTTTTTGTTTCAAAATGTCAGTTAATTTATAGTTTAAAAAAGTTTTTAAAAAGATCAAAATTGAAACAAAATGTTTTGAAATGATCAAAACAAAAAATTCAGTTGCTGGAATCTGAATGTATTTATTTACTTAATTTGGGGGAGGGGACCTTCAGTTTGTGAAAAATTTGGAGAGTTTCCCACCCAACTCCAGTTAAGATTTCTCAGTTGCTACCAGTGCAGACCACATTTTGTTCCCCATCTGAAGTAACTCATTCATTTCCATCACTTGAAAGCCCTCCATTTTACCTGAGTTTACTCTGTCAAGTGGGCTTGTTGTTTCAGAGCTGCATTTTATTCTGATAATGTTGCTGCTGCTTTTCCATATGCATTGATTCAGATGTTAAACCCTGAATGATACGGTTTTGCTGGTGATGTGGGTTTACAATTATATGTATTGCTTTATCTGGCCCTCATGGGGAGATTAGTAGTTCTTTAATTTTCTTCTTCCTTTCTGGCCACCTGGAAGGTGACCTGTAACTGCAATCTATTAGAAAGTAATAACAATAAAATAATAATTAATAATTAATAACTACTTTACTATTGTATTTTTCATGCATGATTTTTCCTTAGCATGCTGTTAAATGTGATTGGGGATGTTATTTGAATGCTTTCATTTGAGTATCAATGGTTAAAAAATCCTGTTGTATTTTGCCAGTTAATATGCAGCTGGATAGTATATCTACTGAAACTGGTAGAAGGTAAGGATAGAATTGTGTAGCTCTTACTCCATTTACTTCTCTAATTAGAACTGGTCAGGAATTCACACTTCGAAATTTTTTGGATAAAAAAGGACCATTTTGACATATTTGAAATGTAAAATTCTGTCTTTTGGTTCAAAATGACTTTTCATTTGGAAATTTAAGTTAATTTATGGTAAAAAAAAATGTAAGGTCCAAATCAAAATTAAACCTTTCGAAAGTGTCAAAATTAAATGTTTTGACTGATCTGATCCATTTTATTTTTTCACTTCACAATTTTTTTTTTGACATTTTCCTTTTTGAAGTCTCAAAAATTCACACAGGATAGGAAAACTGTTTCCCAGCCCTAACTGTAATGTATATGTGTTTTATGATTATATTGCCTTTAACTGATTGCTAAAATACACACACACACACACACACTATATTAATATAACATTATTAAGGTTGCAGAATCAAGCATTCTAAATTTAAGAAATGCCAGTGTTAACGAAGACTGTGTAAACTTACTTCGCCCCCTTGTGTGTACGCATTATTTTATGGTATTTAATTACATGATAACATACTATTTTCACTACTTCTAACCCCAAGTGTCTAACATTCAATTTGAAGTTCTGTAGGACAGTGTGTTCTAGTGGTTATAGCCACTTGTGCCTCTAGCCTGTCTCAGTCCTCTTGTGTTGCTATCTGTCACACCCTGGCTTCTATCCCTTTCCCCTTCTCCTTGCCCCTCCTCCTCCTCGGCTTCATCAATCCACTGGCTTCTGCAACCTCTCTCCCCACACCTCCTACTCCTTACTCCTCTGCATTCTTTTGTGGCTGCTGCCCCTTCTACTGTGCTGCCTGCAGAGCGGGCACCAGCCGGGGGCACGCTGAGAGCATAGGAGAGACAGCCTTCCTGCTCTCAGCTCCTGTGCCAGGTGGCACAGCAGCTGCTGGAGGCAAGAAGGAGCAACTGCAGGGAAATTCCTGCTCAGCCTCTGCATCCCCCAGCTGGACTATGCTCAGTGTAAACAGAATCCTTGGAGAATATAGCTACCAAACTCTGATAAAAACAACGAGGATCCCTTGTGCTACCTTAGAGACTAACATATATATTTGAGCATAAGCTTTTGTGGGCTAGAGTCCACTTCATCAGATGCATGAAGTGAAAAAATACAGGAGCAGTTATAAATACATGAAAGGATGGGGGTTGTTTTACCAGGTGTGAGGTCAGTCTAACGAGATAAATCAATTAACAGCAGGAGACCTGTTATTTTATTTTTCACTTCATGCATCTGATGAAGTAGGCTCTCGCCCACAAAAGCTTATGTCCAAATAAATTTGTTCATCTCTAATTTGCTACAAGGACTCCTCGTTGTTTTTGCTGATACAGACTAGCACGGCTACCACACTGAAACTCTAATAAGTCTCTAGTGAGCATAAGTGAACTGAGATTTTTGCAGGCTTATAACATGACCAAACATGGGCACATCTTCACAGACATAACAAAAAGTTTATCCCTGACACCAGGGTGATCTCCCTGTGAAATGTCAGGACTCTGCACCAAAGCATGAAGGTGGTAGAGCTTCTCAGTGAAACTGTTGTAAGAACATTTTTAAATAGAGGTAAAACAACGTACTTTCCTCTAAACAACGTCTCTGAAATGGCTTAATCATTTTAGCTGAACCTTTAAAAAAAGTAGGCTGAGGCAGGCATCCAGCATGAAAAATTTCAGCCTGAAAAAGGTTCAACTTTGGCAAAGTTATAAGCAACACACAAAACAGGGTCTTTGTAAAGAGAAGCATAAGTGGTGTGGTGAGCTCTGCCTGTAATATATATGCAATATTAGGTCAGAAGCTGCTGATCTCTGCTAAGGCGGCCAAAAAGATAAGATCTCATAAAAAGAAATGTAAAAGTGGAAAATATTTGCAAACCTTATAGTGTATGTTCCTTAAAATACATGCTTTTCAAAGAGAGCAGAATTGCTTATTTCACAGACGAATTCAGTGTTGCAGTTGCAAATCATGTTTCAGTTTGGTCTCCACTGGACTGTCTTTGATGACTTGGAAGATGCCTGGGATATTTGCTTTCACATTACATGTTAAGACATTGAACTAAACCTTGCTCTGAGCTTGGTAAGAGACGCTATAACTGGTATGTAGCTGAAGGGAGTTAGGTGCCCAAATCTCATTGATTTTCAGTGGGAGTTCGGTCTTTTAGGTTTTTATGACTATCCCAACCTGTGTGTTTACACTTCTCACACAACAAACAATAAGTTTATTCCAATATATATTTATACAATGGCATACAGATACTATATAATACTATATACGAATATTTTTTTTTCCAGAAACTGCTCTATTGGGACTAACCCAAAGCAGCTTGCTCTACTTTTATTTTTCTTATGTCACTGTTTTGTTGCCCAGTCACCCAGTTTTGTGAGATCCCTTTGTAACTCTTCACAGTCAGCTTTGGACTTTAGTATCTTGAGCAATTTTGTATCGTCTGCAAACTTTGCCACTTCACTGCTTACCCCTTATTCCAGATCATTCCTTACCCCTTTTTCCAGTGCTGAACAGCCCTGTGTCCAGGACAGATCCTTTGCAAACCCTGCTATTTACTGGTATCCACTGTGAAAACTTGCCATTTATTCCTAGCTGTTGTTTCCTATCTTTTAACCAGTTATTGATCCAATAGAGGGCCTTCCCTCTTATCCCATGGCCTGCTTTGCTTACGAGCTTTTGGTGAAGGACCACTGGATCATCTTTTTCCAGATACTTGTTGACCCCCTCAAAGAATCCTAACAGATTGGTAAGGCATGATTTCTCTTTACAAAAGCCATGTTGACTCTTCCTCAAAATATTTGTATTCATCTATGTATCTGATAATTTTCTTCTTTACTATAGTTTCAAACAATTAGCCTGGTACTGAAGTTGGGCTCACTCACCTGAAATTGCCAGAATTACATCTAGAGCCTTTTTAAAAAAATCGGGATTACATTAATTATCTTCCAGTCATCTGGTACAGAGGCTGGTTTAAGTGATAGGTTACATACCACTGTTAGAGGTTCTGCAATTTCATCTTTGAGTTAAATGCTACTGTGGTGGTTTTCTTTGGCATATATTCCCCCCAAACAAGGATGTTAAATTTAATTATATTATGGTCACTATTACCAAGCAGTGCAACTACATTCACCTCCTGGAGCAGACCCTGTGCACCACTTAGAACTAAATCGAGAATTAATTTTGTTCTGACCCTCTCCATTTAGAGGTACAGGAAGTTTTTCTTCAAGTACTGATAAGAATGAGATATGTCGTTAACTTTTTCCAAAGTTGGAGGAGATCTGAAAAGTTGGAGTAGAAAAAGAAAGGTAAAAGAAAAAGGGAAATGTGGGAAAACCCTATTCAGTCTCCATTCTTTTTTTTATACAGTGTCCAAAAATGAAAAAAAACAAGGAAGGAATAGGAAGGGAAAAATTGGTTTTCAAAAAATTAAATCAAAATTTCCCGATGAAAGTTTTCCATTCAGTATTTTTCAGGGCAAGGAAACCAGCGTTCTTTGCCACCTTTAACTCAGGGTAGGTTCTGTTCTTTCTTGTCTGTCTGGAAAGTGTCTGAGAGCTCTAGCTATCTTAGAGTTTTATATTGCTACTGATCACCATAGTATCTGAGTGTCTTCCAAGTAAAAGTAATAGCAATAGCGAAGTTCCTAGTGGACTTCATGGAGCCAGAACTATTCTTTAGTCTTTTTTGTATTATTTATTTAATTAATTAATTAATTTTAAGTGGTTTGGGAGTAAAAGGGGATTTGAATTGCAAATATCACCGATGGAGGAAAGGCTTTCTCAAAAAGGAGGGCTTTGCAACATTTCCTAAAGATGGTCAGCTCCTGGTTTCGTGACTATTCCATAGGTGATCCCCTCAATAGAGAATGATTTAATCCCAGCTCTCACATGCTTCATCCTGGGCTTTGTAATACCCGTGTTTCCAGAGGTGCACAGCTGTTGCAGTTGTTTATAAATCAAAAATCGGCAGTGGTGTGCTGTCTGTGTATGTAAGCCATGCATTTCATGCCCTAGGATTGGCTGTGCCTGTGGAACTTTTCCATCCACCCCTGAATGCCCCTGGAGGATGTCATTATGTATTTTTAGCCAGGCATATAATTCTACATGAAAAATGGCATCCTCCATGTGGCATGACCTTGCACGTACCTTATGTCTGAGGCCATGCTGCAAGGAGGACACTATTTTGCATGCAAGTGTAGAATTGTATGCCTGACTAAAAATGTACAAGGACACCAATGAAATTCGGTCTTTGATGCATCTAGGGCTTGATCCATTAATTGCTTTGAAAATTAGGATCAAAGTCTTAAAACTGGTATCAAAATCTGACTGGGAGCCAGTGGAGCAACTTCTGCAGAGATTTGAATGTGATGGGGCCAAATTCAGTCAGTAGAGATGGAGCAGATAAGGCAGTCTAATAATCTATAGATATATATAGAGAGAGGAGTATAAATGTTCTATCTAATTCAATAGGACTTTGCCATAAAGGGCCCTCTTCCCTGTGGAATTCGGTAGTCTCCAATTCTTGTGTATTTCACCTGCAAAAAACACTAGTTATCCAGCTTCAATGTATTTCACCTTGACTTTGAGCAGTTTCCTCTGCCCACAATGTAGTCTACATGAAGAAGAAATTACATTCAACCACTTGCTACTGCCCTTCAAAAAAAATGAAACTCTATGATATTATCCAAAGTTAAATAAATATTAAACTTGTTTTAATACACTGATGTTCTTTTTCAATACTGACCTTAACTTAGCAAGTGGATCAGTAAAATAATAGTCTGAAGCAAAGGCAGAAATTGTGGAGTAAGGGAAACTAGCCAGTGCAAAACATTAGACAAAGCTTGGTTAGTTTTGCAAATTGAGCAGTAAAACTTGTGAAATGCCAATTCTCACCCAAAAAATCCTCTATAGCTTTTCAATAGAAATAAAAGGCCAGATTTTGGCAGGAGTTGCATTTACGCACATGCATCAGCAAAAACACAGTGAACAGAAAGCAAGTACAGAGTAAAGAGCTGACTGCAAAGGTTCTGCCCATGGCAAAAATTCATGGAGCCCCCTGTGAGTCAATCAGGGAAGGGCGCAAGTTGAAAGGGACAGTAGACATGGTCTTACACATACATGTTCACAGATACAGTAGCCCTAATCTAGACAATGACACCTATGCACTGATCCCTTCCACACAAATAATTCCTACTCCAAGCAAGAAAATCATGTTAATATAAACTGGGACCTGATTCTTCCATCCTTGCAGTGTGCAGCACCTTATTCTGCAAGCAGTTCCAATCACTGAACAGAGCTACTTATGGAGCAAGGTACTGAATATGAGTAAGGGTGGTTTAATATGACCCTTGTATTAATTTAAGAATTCCCTTCCTATTAAATTACAGGTCTAGCTTGTGCCTTCAGGCACAGCCCTAAGCAAGGGAGGGTGACTAAGCTGCACTACCCCAGGAATAGCAGCATCAGGAGGTGGTGTGCTTCAGACACGCCCTCAGGCTCATTTCCCTTCCTGCTTTCTGCTTGTTCCAGGAGAGTAGTAATTTGCTGCTAACCTATGCCAGCAGCCATTTACAACATTCCTCACACCATGTCAGTTGTAGTGGTTGAGGGTTCAGCCACCCACCCAGTCCAATTCAAGGATAGAATAACAGTCATGAAGCAACCATTTACTCCGGTGGTCCTAGACCAAGGAGCCTGCCCAGAGGGTTCTTTTTCCCTTTTCCCTTCCTGTATGGACAGGAAGTCCAAGGTACAATCTAGCCCAAAGGAACTGTATATTTAAGAACCACAATTTAATTCACTGTATTATCTCCATCTATTAAACATTTAATTGGGACAAGACCAGATTTAAGTTCGGGGTAGCTGTTTCTCCCTTTTATACAACCTACCTTTGAAAAATACAGAAACAAATGTAGATAAATACTGGTGCTGTGACAGGGTCAGATTTGCTGCTGGAATTATCTGTCAGAAGCTTAGGGTGGGGTCAAGTTAAAAATATCTGTTCTTTTACCAATCAGAAAGACAAAAACAAGACTTCTGATTTCAGTGTTTGCCAAAAATGGATCCTTTGTGCATTTTCAAAAAGCAGTAGTGAAGTATGAGGCATTGTAAGCTCCAGCTCCACAAAAAACAAAACAAAACAAAACATCCCATGCTCCTGACACTCTTAGGTCATGTTTAGGTCTTACATCTTTATTTGTCATGCTACTTCAGAGACATTTCACCCGTATCCCCCATAAGATTGCAGCAAAAAGGGAGAGTTCTCCCTTAATGAACACATTAAGAATCAATAGTACCTACTATTCATGTTAGGTGTCACGGTTAATGCTGCGCAAAAATTCTTATCCTTAATTTACGCCAAGAGATACAGAAGTATTACCTCAGAGATGGTATGTGAAATCAGACATAAGTCAGGGACTCTATCTGGCTGCTTTGAGTTGCTCAGGCAGTTCGCGGCCACCATAACTGAGCAGCGGGGGATTTTCCTGATGCAGGAGGATCCTTGCATGGTGTAAAGCTGGTGTAACCACCCACTCATACACTCCTACCCTTGCCAATATATGCCGGATAAGGGGTGTGGCCAGAGTTTGTCACTCTGCCAGTCTGGTGCTGGCATAATGGCCTTTAACAAATCATCCCTGATGGTCTGAGTTAGCATAGCCTCTAGACTGCTCTAAATTATGCTGGGAGCTGAAACAGTCCTAATAAAAAAACATTAATGGAAACATTGGCTTAGAGCTGTGTTCTTGGTTTCTCCTATTTCCCTGGTTCTGTGCTGAGCACAGCTAAATTGCAGCCAGTAGTAATTTTATTTTAACCTGATTTATAAATGGGCTAAGTGGGTAAATGACACATAGATGCTCTGCAGATTGTAAAGTATTTAAGTGAAAAATTGGAAACATTTGGTAAATTAAATGCCTGAACTTACTGACACTTGTACAAAACTGAAATATTATGATGCGGAAACAATTAATAAATTCAAAGCACTTTAATCTGCTTAAATTATATAATGGTTGATTTGTTTTTAATCACTGCAAATAATCAAGATTCATAAGACGAGTCAAAGCTTTTGGTTAGTTAAAGAGATGTATATCTTATAGCCTACAGAGCCGGGCCTGCCAAAATCCTGATAGCTGCCATTTCTTAATTATAATTCAAGCCACTTAATACTGCAATAATTGCTGTAAAGTTGCTCATTGATGACTGTTCCTTTTGAAGTACAGTACAAGTTTAAGATGCCAATTATGCAAGATTTGGAATATCTCCAAGATATTTCTTAGATTCCATAGAGTTTAAATTCAGGTGGGACCATTAAATCATCTCGCCTGACCTCTTATAGTCACAGGCCATTCAATTTCACCCAGTCTCCCATGTGCTGAGCCCAGTCACTTCAGTTAGACTAAAGCATGTCAGCCTTCCAGAGATTAAACTGTTGTGTACTATAAGGAGAGAACAGGTGAGACTGGGGCATCACCAATACCCAAGAGTCTTGCAGTGACAGAGAATTGATAAAGAGGGATCTGCCCAGATGATTCTAGCAGGCGATTCATGCTCCATGCTGTGGAGGAAAGTGGAAAAGCCCTTTTTATGTGTGTAGGCTTCCAGAGTGGCATCCCAGTGCTAGGTAACAACCAGTTAGAGTTGTGATATGACATCATTGCTGAACTTACCACCTTCCAAATGAAATGGCAATGATACAAAAGTTGGAAACATAGTCTTTTAAAGTGAAAGCTGAGGTACTCATGTAATAATAGGACTCCAGGAGACTTCAGAAAAACACTACATGACAAGGCTTATAATAAAAATTATTAGAGTTGGCCACACTGGAAATATGATTCTCTTTACTGCAGGAAGTATTGTGTGAAATCCTTTGATCTGTGTTATGCAATGGTCCCCTCTGGTCTTAAAATGTCTGAATCCTCTCTGTTGTTATGATGCAAGTGGTAATGAAATGCAAGTTACTGCAGTATTGAGATATGAACGTGTCCATAAAAGGGGTTAACCATACCTAATCATAACAAAGGAACCTCACAGTATCACAGAATCATAGAAGTGGATCATCTAGCCCCCTACACTAAGTCTGGATCATTTGTGCGATTTTGGCATACTCAAAGTAACCATTTAGGGTGCTTTCATCTGGATGCAATATCCCAGCCCAAATGGAACCAAGCCATGCTTGATATTGAGTTGAAGAGAGCAGTAAAGTATGGGGAAATATGACTTGGGTTTGGGGGTTTCCAGGCCAGAGGTTTGGGCTAAGAGTACTGGAAGTAAAAGCCAGAATTGGCAGGTAACATTTGTGATTAAAAAAGGGTGTTGGACACAGTATTGTCTTAAATGAGCTTCTGCATGTGGATTTCTTGTGTGAAATCTTTGCTGTTCTGTTTGCCATCTTTGTTCAAGATGAACAGACTGGTGTACGCAATGTGAATGAAACAGAGTAGGAGGAGTAGCCTGAGTCTCTCATTCCCAAAGGAACTGACCCATTCAAATGTCTCAGGCTCAAACTTCCATTTGATAAACCGGACACTGTTGTTATTATTAAAACTATAGCAAAGTACATTGTGATCAGAATGACTTTCTATACTGGCTTGCTTCAGTGACCTGTGTTATGCAGGAGATTAGATTAGAGATCACAATAGAATCATAAAATCATTGAAATGAAGGACTGGAGGGGACCTCGGTAGATCATGTAATAGTACTTTCAAATCTTAAAATATATGAATCTGTAAAACCTCAAGAACTCAGCAACATTGATCACTTATTGGTTCTGAGCAGGATGGGGTCCAAACTGAAACTCAACATTCTGGATATGCAGCTCATGGTTATCTCAATAATTTACCAAATCTCATACACCTTGAACTGTCAGAGTTGGGACTCAGATCCAGAGTGCAATGCCCCCTGTTCTCCTCCTCACCCAGTTTGAAAGTGTATGGAGCCAAAGTTTTGGCTATATCCAATTTTCACAGATTTAAATATATAATAAGACGTACTCACCTACGTTGGCCAGGGTTATTTATTGCTGCTAGGAACAATGGCAGAGATTCTGCGCGCGGGGAGGCTACACCCCAGGAGTCCCAACCCCCGTACCAAACAGCGCCCCTTCCTGACTCTGGGCAGCTCCTCTCGGGCACACAGCCCCATCCACTTGCCCTGCCACAGCCACAGCATTTCTGTGTAGACAGCCTGCACAGGGAACGCAGATGGGGCCACGGTCAAGGGCTAGAGTCAGTAGGGCACCTGTCCAGCATGAAGCCAGTACTCATGAGTGCATCTTTCCATGCCCCTCCTGACCCTGGCCCTTCATTGCTGTGGAGGGAAAGCAGATGGGGTCACACCCAAGGGCCAGGGGCAGGAGGGGAGTGGAAAGCTGCACCCATGAATACCAGGCTCCTGCTGGACAGGACCCCCTAGTGTGGGTGTCCCTGACCATTGAAATCTGGGATAAAAGGCCTCCCTACTGATTTATTACCAGACAGGCAATTTCCTGTTTAAATAAGGGATATCCCTTGCATCACAGGACTGTTGGCAGCCCTAGATGTGAGGAATCACAGGCCTGAAACCCAGGCTCACAGGCAGCACCCAGGCCATGACTGGCACCCAGGCCCTCACCTGAGTAACTAGAGAAGGGTCCAGGAAAGGTAAAGTGACCATACGTACTGGTTTTACCAGTACAGTACTGGTTTTTTGAACGCTGGTCTGGTTAGTCATGAGATGTAACCAGTACAGTTTAGGACTACAAAATCAAAAATTGTTAATTTATCAAAAGATTGAGTACATCAAATCAATCCTTGATAAACCAGCCTAAATCAATTTTATTAATTTATCCTAGTTTTATTTTTATTTTACACGACGGTTCTCGTCGTTGGATCTCGGCAATACTCGGCATTCAGCACACGCACTCTCACTATATTGTGGCCGCGGCGACTCTTCGATAATACTCCCGTGCATTACATACAGCCCGACCGTGGGAACTCGATGATGACGTCATCACACAGAGCCCGCCAAAATCGACCAATTTTAAATGTCCTGGTTTTAAATTTGAAAAAAATGGTCACCTTAAGGAAAGGGTTAGGTCACAGAGGGCCCTTCCCCCAAAAGCTCTCAATTGGGGGAAACAGCCAACCACCACCACCCCCCACACACTGGCTAAGGAGTACTATGTAAACCAGGTAGTAACAACAGGAAGTTGTCCAAGCAACTAGAGGATTGCTGGGTTGGCTGCGATTATGGACCCATCCTGCTTACCTGACTCCTGAGCCCTGCATTCCTGCCTGCTCCCAATTCCTGCTTCTCCGCCTGCTCCTGGTTCCTATTCTCCCATCTCAGACCCCCCATCTACTCCCAGTTCCTGCTGTTCTGTCCTACTCCAGGCTCTTTGCTCCTCCACCTTAGCTCTGACACTGCCTCTGGCTCTGACCCCTGGCTCGGCACCTGACTCTATCTCTAGCTCTGATCTTTGGCCTGGTATCTGACACTGTCTTTGGTTTGACCCTCTGCTCTGACCATTAGGATTGACTTCTGTTCCAACCACTAGGCCTGACAGCCAAGGCCCAGGCCATTGCACAGGGGATCTCTATTCACATTAAAAACATTACTTGACTAATCCTCACAAGACATCTGTGAGACAGAGAATACTGTTGTACCCATTTTACAGATGGGAAAAGTGAGTCCTGAATAAATCCCCAGGAAATGATATGCAAAGTCCACAATAATATAATCATACTAGTGGCATCATATTTATTTGTTCTTATTATTTGTATTGTGGAAATGTCTAGCAGCCTGAGTCATGAACCAAGACCCCCATTGTCCTAGGTGCTGTACAAACACAGAACAAAAAGACAATCCCTGCCCCAGACAGTTTGCAATCTAATTATTTTCAAACCTGGCTTTTAAATTTACGCCTTTACTCTCCAGCCATTCCTTGCCATGAATAATTAAATTTGCACCTTGACTTCAATGAAGCTTTGCATGGATGTGCAGATCTACACTAGCAAATACAGTAGCTGAATCCAGGTTCCTAGATTTAAGCTTTTTGGAGGGAATGCATCTTTTTTTTTCCAGTTTGTGGAGATCCTCACATACTTTTGGACACTATAAAATAATAAGCTTCAGCAACAAAAACTAAGGGAATTATACGCAAAAATGCTACACAGAAAATCCTATTTTTGATACAATGTAACAAAATAAATATTAATTAAGTAAAAAAATCTTTATGCTCATGTTAATACTGCAGAGCAGTAGTAATTGAGTAGATAAAATCATTTACAGAAAATATTAACTAATTAAAACTCAGATGATTTCAGTAATGTGCATCCTCACTTTAAAAACCAACATCATGTCAAACTGTTTTACAGATGGTAATTCATATTACTAATTAACCATGAAAATGTTCATTGTGAAAAACCTGATAGAAATTTATACTGATGGTAGGGATTTTTTGCTTTAGAAACAATTTTTTGTTTTTCAGCTCTGATTGTATTTTAGCTGACTGCTTTTAGAGCCCACCATTAAAATTGTGAAGGAGACCGGTTCCAAACTATTGATCTAGAAAAGAAGACAACAGTCATATGCCAGCCCTTTCAAACTCCCTTGGTAATAGAGGCCACTATCACGGACTGAGTGGTGAAACAGTTGAGGTGTTGAGTCTGCCAGCAGAAAGAATGTGCCTAAATCAGAATCTATAATGGCAGCGAGGTAGACAAGGTGTGACAGCTCTACTTTCTTAACGAAAATGTAGAGTCCCTGTGGAAATGGAAAGGGAGATCATTGTGTCTGCCTGCCACCATAGCCTAAAACCTCTCTGTCCAAATGCTTACTGGATAGGGCCTTCTGAACACTGCACTAGCCAGCTTTGGGTTGCCCAGTTAGGGTGCTCCAGCTAAATTTAAACATATTTGTTTGGGTGCTTGTTTGGTCTCTCATTCAATGTAAATCTGTCGGAGCTCTGTCATGTGTACTGTATTATGCCTAGCTGAATAAGCTTTGGTTCTATCATTAGTCATAGGTGGGAGGATTAGAAGGAAAACTGTCACTTTTATCAAGCTAGTATAGCTTTTTACTCTTTATGGATATTGTAGGTCAAGACCCTTTCATGGGAAATAACCTGGGAAACAGAAAGAACTGAAAGTGACAAATGTAGGACCTTTCTTCCCCAAGAGTTGTCAGTAGATGAGAGTAACAAGAGGTATCTCAGAAAGGCCAATTTCGTATAGCTGTTAGAAGTTGGATCTTGGTTCCTGGACTAATTGGGTCAAATTCATCCCCAGTGTCAAATGAGGGATGAGTTTGGTCTAATATCTAGTTGTGTTGGTGATGGTTTTGAATTTCACTTGTATTGCACCTGCAGTATAAAACAGAAATTCTCTGTGTCTCTCTAAAAAATGAAGATAAACCAAATTGACTTTCCAGGTGCTCTAATTAAGCTTGTGCATGGACTAAAAGTGATGTGTCGAGCTACTGTTTGTAAGCATGTATGCATATACTTTGCAATAACATGATGCCTCTGCCCCATATAAAGTGTTCTCATTGTGCATATGTACCAGCCCTGCTGAAAGACTTTAGGGGAAATAATCAAAATAAGCAAATCAGAACATTCCCTGAAGTTACACCATCGAATTCAAGTTGTCCAACTTACAAAATATAAGTCTCAATGTCTGAATCTGATCTCACAGCAGTTACTCTTAATTTGAACAGGTCTAAGATAAGAATGAGAATTTCCATTTAATTTGGTGACCTGGGCCATCAGGTCTGAATCTCTGGGCTGTATTCCTCTTGAGTACTTCTAGAGAGAACATCTCCATCCAAAAATATGTGTGCAGCTCTTAAAAAATAAACATTTAAAAACAAGTGTTAAATTCTTCCCTTTGGATGGTGGAAGGGAATTCCTTACTTCCTTGTTGGTTTGTTGCTGTCACAAAGCCAGTCTCTCATATTAGTTGCAGATGGTATGGCAAATTAGTCCATTGAAATGAGCTTAATGTTTGTTGGCTTTGGGCGGATATATACTTTATGGAAATACACTTCATCAGTTACTTATACAAATTGGAAAGTGGTTATAATGACTGTCTGTCTCAAAATAATGGCATCATGTATTGCAAAATACAGAATAGATACACTTTTTTTCCCCTTGGAATTACATCTTCCAAGAAAATGTCTCACCACAAATAAACTATATGTAGAAAAAGTCTGTCTTCATTTTTATAATAAACTATTCAGAGGACTCATCAAAGCATAGAAGATTATCTTTTTATTTGAATGACTAAATGTCACCCTGTTTATTCATCTCCCTTCTAGTGTTAATGGATGGTTTAATGATAGACTCTGGATTACTGTATTTATAGTTGATTGTGCTTTTATCGGCAAGCATAAAGTGCAGGTTTTCTATAATTATATAATTTCATTAATTATCACTAGAATGATACACTAAAATGTGAAGCTTAAAAAATCAGCAATAGAAATGCTGTTTATTGGTTACAATAAAACCCACCAAGAAATATAGCTATGTAGTATGCCCCTAATGAAACAGTTTTAACTCATTTCACAGACTTCCGTTATTTCTGTGATTTATAGACTTTAAAGAGATGAAACAAAAGATAAATCTAAGCTCATTAGATTTTACCCTAAAAGTAAAATCAGTTAGGTAATCATTCAGTCCAACCAAAGGTCACAAATAATCCATAATGGCACTTAAAAAAACCAATGTATTTTCAAAAAGAAGTATATAGTTGCTAACACACACATGATGACTATGTTATTTGCAAAGGACACTGAAAAAAGTTTATTTGCACTTGTGTAAATGCTCATTTTCTGTCAACATGCAGCAGGTCTCACCTGGTTACCAAGCACACATCAATAGTTAATATGCTAGGGACTCCAACCGAACACCCCTTGAAGTTAAGAGAGTTGGGATTTTTGGTTGTTGTTGTTGTTTTTTACTTCACTGGGAATTGGGTAAGGCCCTAAGGACTCACTCCTTCCCTCAGTGACTACGATGGGAGAACTAGAACCCTCACTATAGAGAAATGTTCGCCTTATTATTAGAGCTGGGGAAAATTTTCATACAAACCTTTTATTTTTATTTTTTGCCACAAATGCAGGGGTAGGAGTTGCGGAGTAATTAGGCTGATACTCAGAAAGTTTAATTTTTAAAAAGTGTGTGTCTGTTTCATTACATGTTATGCTCCCAGAGCATGATGGGCTCCAAAAAACCTCCAAGAAAATAAAATGACAGGGAATCAATACTACTGTGATGTAAGTACCTTATCTGTTCAGTTTTTTTCAGCGTACAGTACCTTAACTTGAGAGAAGTTCCCCCTTTCCTACCCTCGCCCTACTGCAGAGAGGGCTGCTTTTTTGAGTTAAGATGCTGTTTGCTGCAGAAGCAGCACACACACAGTGTGTGCTCTCTTGTGGAGACCTTCCTTGAGGGCTGGATTTAGGGGCAGGCAACCCGGTGACTGCTTGGGGTGCTGGGCTTGGGGGGTGCCAGGCTCGGGGTGCTGTTTTTGTTGTTAGCAACAAAAGGGAAAGTAGAATGTTTGAAGTAACATGTTTCAGGGATTCTGTATGTGGATTCATTTTTCACTAACCTCCTGGACCTTTGTAGAATTGGTCCTGCTAGTGAAGGCAGGGGGCTGGACTAGATGACCTTTCAAGGTCCCTTCTAGTTCTAGGAGATTGGTATATCTCCAATTATTAACTATTATTAACTATTAAGAATCTCATAAGCTATTCAAAAGCTTAACAAATGGAGGAGGGAGGCACCGAAGACACTCCGCACCTGGAGCACCATTTGGTCCAGGCCCAGCCTTTTCTTCCTTCTGTTTTTACTTCTTCTATTCTTCTGTTCTTCTTCTTCTAACAGTCATTTTGCCTACTTATATATGGTTGCTAACCCACCAATAAGCAGACCATCCATGATGTCACATAACAGTGTGTTACATAGCATGTCTTTACATTTACATTTTCATTTCTGTCTCCTCAACTCTGCCTAAAACCTTATTACTTCTAGGTGTCTCCAATGGTTCTGCATATGTACCCAGCTCTTTCACTTAGTTTCCCAGGTCTATGGTATTTTTGTAATGACAGATATAGTGTTCAGAACATCACCCAGACGTTTGTGCAAAGTGTTGCCAGTTCAATGAGCAAGTTAGATTATTTTTTTTAGCATGTCCGGAGCAGGTGTTGGGTGCCAAGATGTAGTCACACCAACCTTCTGCTGTCATGCAGCAAGTCACAGATTCATAATGTCATTTCCAAAAGGGTCATTACTCTTTGGCACCTCACAAATTGCTCCAGTGGAAACCAAAAGCAACAATAAATAATCCAAGTGTAATAAATCTCCAATCTGGTCATATTGCATCCACTGCAGTGCAGCCCCCTGATACTTTGAGTGATTAGCTTTGAGAGAGATGCTGTGAGCCATAGATATATTTTCTAGATAAGAGAGTGAGACCTGGTTAATAAAATAAATCAAATAGTTCAGAAACTTGTTAAGTATAAGTCACATAATGACTGAACCACTACTTTTTTTTTCAAATGTTTTTCATGATGCCCAAAATGTATATAGATTAACTTGCAAAATGCCCTGGAAGTTCAATTAAACGGGCATAATTCACATTTTTCAGGTCAAATGCATCACTAAAGGCTTGTCTACACTGTGTGGCAATGCACAGTAGAGGGGTGTGAATTCTAATGTGCATCAACATGTGCACTAACTGACCATGTTGAAACAGTAGTACATTAACACACAATCGGATCTTTTAGTGCATACCTGCAGGGTCTATATGGGTTAGTTAGTGTGCAACATGTTTGTGTGCTTTAGAATTCACAACCCTCTAGTGCACATTGCCCCACCATGCAGACAAGCCCTAAGTCTCTGCAATGCAGTCACTTTTCTTTGAATGCTCTTGATATCTCTTCTGTGTGTTTTCATCCCAACACCAATCCTTGGTACTAGAAAATACCACACTGCCAGCGCTAAATCCTCTCTTTAATGTAATACACTCAGTGTTTCCATAATAACAAGATGGCCACATGTGCCTGTCAATATTAATCACTGTGGTTCTTAATGTACTGTAACTTGTCTTCCAATGTATTTAATATTAGACAGAGACAGAAGGGTGACTGTGTGATTGGGGTTGGTGAACACAATAGAAAATATTCTTCACTTAAATTACATTTTTCACCATTTAATAATCAAATGCTGACGTCCATGTGTCCTGCATTTAAATTAGTAAAATAACAGCAATTCGGAACCACAGAATGCTACTTGAATTGCATTTCTTCTCATGCTACTCTGCTTTGATCTTCTTCTCAAACCCTATTATAAAATCAAACACAACTGGGATCTTAGTTTACCATCTTCCCTTTCTTTGTGTTTTCAGTCATTTAATCAAATCTCTTGGTATCACTTATCTAATACTCGTTACGTATTGATTTAAATGCATTATTTAGAACCAAAATAATTTTAGAATGATAGGAATACAAAGAGAGTGTGCATATTGGGTTGGTACCTGAAATTAGGTCACCAACCATGGCATTTCTATCTGTTTCCATGTCTCATCCTTAGGGCCTCATGTAAATTACATAAAAAAAAGACAAATTCCATATGTTAGTCATGGTGAGATGTTATATTTCATGATTTATCAAAGACTAATTGAAAATCAGATGGGAAACTTGCAAATTGTTTGTTATACATGCAAACGCTCATTCTATGATTATACATATTGAGTTAGAAAAGCTTCCAGCAAAGGATGCATAGCAAAGGATTGGTAATAGTTCAATGAGACTTTCAACCCTGACATTAGTATTTGCCTCTATTGTCTGGAAGCTGCCTGGTAGCCTATGCGTAATGAATCAGTTATCTGAATTCTGTTTCTGTAGGATAGGCATTCACTTCATCAGCCTCACCATCATGACTGAAACTAATTAGAATTCTTCAGGCAATCTCAGAAACAGACCAATGATGAGATGGGCATGAAGTCCTAGGACATGAGCCCTTTAAATCAGGGTAAAGGCACATTGAAGGGACAACATTTTTAAAGGTCGCCTTGCTACTGACCGTCCTGTGGCTAGATAGTGGAAATCAGTCTTCAGAGCCTTCAGTCGAGACCATTCATGAACAGTATACCTAAAGGGAATGGGGCATGATGGGGAGGAGGCAGGGTATCCTGCAGACATGTAATTGGAGGTGCTTTGGTCCTCTGGAAGCTCTTAAATAAATAATTGGAGATATACCTATCTCCTAGAACTGGAAGGGACCTTAAAAGGTCATTGAGTCCAGCCCCCTGCCTTCACTGGCAGGGCTAAGTACTGATTTTTGCCTCAGATCCCCAAGTGGCCCCCTCAAGGATCAAACTCACAACCCTGGGTTTAGCAGGCCAATGCTCAAACCACTGAACTATTCTTCCCTCCCTGTATTGACCCACTCCCCAAAGTGCATACCAGAGAGCAGACTAAGGATTAAAAATAGTATCTGAAACACAACAACTGAAATGAGACCAAAATATTTCAGCCCACAAGATACTAAACTATTATGTGTCACAGGCAGAGAATTGGAGGGACCAAGGCAGGGCCGCCCAGAGGATTCCGGGGGCCCGGGGTCTTCGGCGGCGGGGGGCCCTTCCGTTCCGGGACCCGCCGCCGAAGTGCCCCAAAGACCCGCGGCGGGGACCCCCCGCCGCCGAATTACCGCCGAAGCGGGACCCGCCGCCGAAGTGCAGCCCGGTCTTCGGCAGTAATTCGGCGGCGGGGGGCTCCCGCCACGGGTCTTCGGGGCACTTCGGCGGCGGGTCCCGGAACGGAAGGGCCCCCCCGCCGCTGAATTACCACTGAAGACCGAGCTGAACTTCGGCGGCGGGTCCCGGAACGGAAGGGCCCCCCGCCGCTGAATTACTGCCGAAGACCAAGCTGAACTTCGGCGGCGGGTCCCGCTCCGTCTTCGGCGGTAATTCGCCAGCGGGGGGTCCTTCCGCCCCGGAGCGGAAGGACCCCCCGCTGGCGAAGACCGGGAGCGGCAGAAGCTCCTGCGCCCGGCCCCGCAAGAGTTTTCTGGGCCCCCCGGAGCGAGTGAGGGACCCCGCTCCAGGGGCCCCGAAAAACTCTCGTGGGGGCCCCTGTGGGGCTCGGGGCCTGGGGCAAATTGCCCCTCTTGCCCCCCCCTCTGGGCGGCCCTGGACCAAGGTGCACCCATGCCCAAGGCCCCTGCAATGGTAGGGAATTTATTAAGTGATATATATTCTGTTAGTCCCAGCAAGTGACCCATACTACATGCTGCAGAGGAAGGCAACCCATCTCCCCCAGAATCACTGTCAATCTGACCTAGGGAAAAATTCCTTCCCGACTCCACATGTTGATTAATTAGCTCCTTAGCATGTGAGCAAGAACTTGACATCTGAGCATGCAGAGAGAGAGAGAATGTTCAGTGCCACTTCAAAGCACTTGCCCACTCCATCCAGTGACCCATCTCCAGCTTTGGCCATTTTTGATGTCTCAGAGGAAGGAGACCAACCCACCACCTCTGTCCCTTCCCCACAATACATTGGTGAGAGGAGAATCCCTGCGTGCATCAATGAATCAGTCATGCTTTCAAGCTTTGCACTCTGTACGGATGATTCAGAAAGAAGCGCATAAAAGGTGATATTGTACATAGGTGCAATCAACTGTCTGATGCTTGAATCCCTCCATCTTCCCATTCTTATTGTGCTGGGTAATGTAAGCTAGATTAAAGTCAAAGGATTTTAATTTCTGTGTAGACTGCAGCAAATTAATAGTCATTAAGGCATGGATGAATGGACATGGGCTTTTTCCACAGCTTAATGGGGTCAAATTCATCCTTGTTGTAGTGGAGTGACACCAAGGATGCATTTGGCTCATGATATATTTTGTTATCAATATAATGACCCAGGGCCTCATTTTTGTGAACTTTTGTCACCATGTCTTAAATTAGCAAACGTATGCAAGAGTATTTGGCTTGAAAAAAGTAGGCTTTCTTTAGGATCTGCACAGAAATTTAATTGAAAGCTTGCATAGCTTAATTACCATCTAAAGTTGAGATAATAATAAGACCAGAGACCCACACTGTTTAATCCTTAGATTGTTCTGCTAGTTGAATTTTAGTTTATTGTAAAACTAGGCCTCCATTAAGCAACTGAAAAAATACTTCTTTTGGAGCTTGTGATGAGGTGGACTAGGACCTGAGGCCCCTTGCAGGAGGCCTTGTGACTCTGTTATACTCCACCTCAGAAAAGGGCAGTAGAGAGGTCCTCCGAGTTGCCTAGAGTAGCTGTGTGGAAGCAGCCAATCAGGGCCCAGCAGGCTAGTATAAGAAGAGCTGCAGGGACAGAGCAAATTGAGTACCCTGCTAGAGCTGGAGGAGAGTGGATGATGTGATGAGCTCACTGCTGGAACTCCACCAGGACAAGGCCCTGAGGAATGTGCTGGAGCCATGGGGAAGTGGCCCAGGGAATTGTAGCAGCAGCACAGTGTATTTAAAGAGACATTGTGAACGGCTTCTATATATAGGGTCCCTGGGCTGGGACCCGGAGTAGAGAGCGGGCGTTGGTCCCCTCCACCAGCCTCTGGGAAAGTGGCCTGGACTTTAATGCACCCCAGTAGGGGGGAATGAACTGAATTGGCTCAGCTGAAGAGCTGGGGCCAGAAAGACCCTGAGAGGGTGAAGACATTGCCTCCAGGGAAGGAGCCCTGGGGCTCCACTCTATACCAGAGCAGGGACAAACTGAGAGAGACATTACAGAGGCCACTGAGAAAGGCCCTTGTTGGACTTGTACCACAGAAGGGGTTTGCTTTGCTTTTGTCACATACACAGACTGTGTGACTTGGCCAGCAGGCTGAGCCACCAAAGACCCACACAAACAGAGAGAGAGTGTGCAGGTACATGCACTTAGCCAGAGGGCACTCATGGGAGGTGAGTGTGACCCCATTACAGAACTACATTAATGACACAGGCTAACTCTGCACTCCTTATGAGATGCTACTAGAAATGACATGAAAGAACTGCTTATATAGACAGATGGTATAATAAACCCTAGTGCAAGAGGCTAGTAGCAGAAGTCCACTGGTAGGGCCCTACCAAATTTACGGCCATGAAAAACACGTCAGGGACTGTGAAATCCGGTCTTCCCCATATCATCTGGTCTTTTGTGTACTTTTACCCTATGCTATACAGATTTCACAGGGGAGAATAGTGTCTCTCAATTTGTGGGTCTCAACTCAAAAGACGGCTATGGGGATCATAAGGCTATTGTAGGGGGATCACAGTATTGCCACCTTTACTTCTGTGCTGCCTTCAGAGCTGAGTGGCTGGAGAGCAGTGCCATAGCCAGCAGCAGCACAGAAGTAAAGGTGGTAATACCATACCATGACACCCTTATCTCTACACTGCTACTGGCAGTGGTACTGCCTTCAGAGCTGGACTCCCAGCCAGCAGCCTCAGAGCTTCCTGCTGCTGGAGGAGGTTCCTGGAGATGGGACTGACCCAGGGGAGAGGCCCCTGCAAGGGAAGAGGAAGTCCCATCCTCACCAGCCTGGCCAGGACCTGCAGGTGGAACCTGGTGTACAGTTGCACCCTCAGCCCTGCCCCTCCCAAGCTCCGGGCTGAGCACCCTGGTGCATGGGGGTTAAAAGGGCCTTGGGCTGGCTGTGTTTGTGTGTGGATGAGTGACCATGGAAACCACCTCCTGCCCGACCACAGCACCTTGGGCGGTCACCCATGATACCCATCCGTAAGGCCGGGCCTGCCCACTCCCCACCCCCCAAAAATTTAGGATCTGCCTCATACTATGCCAACCTTACTTCTGCACTGTTGCTGGAGACGGTACTGCCTTCAGATCTGGGCACCTGGCCAGCCGCCATTGTTCTCTGGCCTCCCAGCTCTGAAGGCAGTGCCACCACCAGCAACAGCGTAAAAGTAAGGGTGTCAATACCATGACCCCCTACAATAGCCTTGTGACCCTCCCCCCCCCCCCCCGCATCTTCATAATTCCCTTCTTGGGTTGGTACCTCCATGGTTACATCATGAAATTTCAGATATAAGTATCTGAAACTGTTAAATTTACGATTTAAAATATCTTATGACCGTGAAATTGACCAAAAGCGACTGTGAATTTGGTAGGGCCCTATCCACTGGGGAGGAGAATGTGGCCCTGGAAAGCCATCATAACTTCCCATTGCTGGCAGAAAAATAAGGGGCTAGCACAGCCCAAGAAGATGGCAGCATTGCTGTGATTATGGTACAGAAGTTGTACTCATTCAGAACAACCCCTCAGTAGCCTCCGCCAATCAGTGGCTGCTCAGCCTGAAGCTAAAGCTGAACCCCATTCTGGCAGGAACCCCAACAGAAGATGGTAGTCTCCTTTTTGGTGAATTTCCTTCTGCAGTGCAGGCGAATGCTATGTACACCTCTTTGGTGTTGTACTAGTTCTGTTGTACCTTCCTGTTCTGTGGATTAATCACATGAAAATACTTTGTAATAATGCATCTCTGAAGTTCTAGCTGAAAATAACAAAGGGTAAAATTTTCCAAAGGGACGTAGGGCTCGATCCTGAGCCCAGTGAAGTCAAAGGCAAAACTTCCATTGACTTCATTGGTGCAAGAACAGGCGTTTAGTCTCTGAAGGCCAGATTTTTCAAGGTACATTTCTGTGATTTTATGTCACGTAAAGAGAGAGTCTAGTAGGAAAACCAGGGGAATGGAGACCCCATTTTATGAGACGAGACTAAAAGAGCTGGAGAGGATATGATTGCTCTCTATAAACACATCAAGATGGTAAACAGCAGGGAAGAAGGAAAGCTATTTATGTTAAAGGACCATTGGCACAAGAACAAATGGATATAAACTGGTCTTGACTATGTTTAGGTTGGAAATTAAAAAGTTTCTATCAGAAGAGTGAGATTCTGGAACAGCCTTCCAATAGGAGTAGTGGGGGGTAAACAGCCTAACTAGTTGTAAAATGGAGCTTGATAAATGTATGATCTGGATTATGTGACAAGGTAGATTGCAATAGCAGGTGACTGGACACAATGATTCAGGAGGACCCTTCTAGTTCTATGCCAAAAGTCAAATGTCTTATCAGTGTTACCACTGTGCTGAAAGTACACTGACTGAAAGTAACCACCGAGAAGAAATTCACAAGAGAGCACGAGGTAAGGTTCCTCTAGTTATCACAAATGCAAGTCATGTTTCATTGAAGTGATTAACCTATTAAAGAAAAACAATTGCTAATTACCATAGCAACCCTAATATTATTTAATACTCATAAATATCCCAGCTGAAACACAATTTAAAGGAAATGACAACACTGGGAGCTTTTAAAATACACTTTTTATTCCCTACTAATCTGATTCAAAATAATTAGGAAAGTGTCTTTATTTGCTGAAATTAAAGACAGATGCCTGTTTATTAATTCTTGTGATGGGAGCTAACAAATGTTAGCTTTCTACACTATGGTTGCAAGAACAAATACCATCAACAGAAACATTGGTGACCAGAATAAAAGGATGAAGCGAAATCGGGCCATTTTATGCCGGTATTATATTAACTGAAGCAATTGAGGAGACATGGACCAAATGGGATGAATTGATTGGAAAAATGCCTTTAACATAACATTTACTAAAACCTACTATAAATGCCATCCTGTCTCAACTCTTTTGTAGTCCCTTATTGTTTGCATGTCACCCTCTATTTTAATGCCTAAGTAAAAATAAATGTACTATCAACAATTTTGGTTATCTTTAATAAAGATATAAGGCCCCAATTCAGCAAAGTATGTACGTAACTTTAAGTATGTGCTTAAGTCCCTTCCCTATTCAACCAACCACTTCTGCACATACTTTAGCCACATACACTTCAACTTGTGATCCCAGCTGAGTGTTGCTTTTAGTTTATGGGTTAATTAGAACCCAAAAATTAACAGGATTTGAATCAATTTAAATAATACCTAATCAGAAAAGTTCCCTGATGCCTTTGCAAATCAAGACTGATGAGTTTCATTTAGAACTATTTGGATCAAGCATGGAATATGGCAAGCGGTATTACAGGTGTGACATTACACCCCATATTCTTCATAGAAATATTGTTATTATACGAATATGGCATAACTAAGATCTGTTTTATGCAAGATGGATCATGTGAAGTATCATTGAAAAGTTTATGATTTACTGAATGTGTTTATCCCATTTGTATGCATGTTTTATTATTGTATCTAAAGTTAGGAATATTGTCTATGTAACAATTGTGAACTAATTGTGTAACTAAAGTGAAATCCCTGCAAGTTGCATGGGCCCTTTTTAAAGACACCATAATAGAGGCCCAACTTCAATGTATACCCCAAATTAAGAAAAACAGTAAAAGAACTAAAAAAGAGCCACCGTGGCTTAACAACCATGTAAAAGAAGCAGTGAGAGATAAAAAGACTTCCTTTAAAAAGTGGAAGTCAAATCCTAGTGAGGCAAATAGAAAGGAGCACAAACACTGCCAACTTAAGTGCAAGAGTGTAATAAGAAAAGCCAAAGAGGAGTTTGAAGAACGACTAGCCAAAAACTCCAAAGGTAATAACAAAATGTGTTTTAAGTACATCAGAAGCAGGAAGCCTGCTAAACAACCAGTGGGGCCCCTTGATGATCGAAATACAAAAGGAGCGCTTAAAGACGATAAAGTCATTGCGGAGAAACTAAATGGATTCTTTGCTTCAGTCTTCACGGCTAAGGATGTTAGGGAGATTCCCAAACCTGAGCTGGCTTTTGTAGGTGACAAATCTGAGGAACTGTCACAGATTGAAGTGTCACTAGAGGAGGTTTTGGAATTAATTGATAAACTCAACATTAACAAGTCACCGGGACCAGATGGCATTCACCCAAGAGTTCTGAAAGAACTCAAATGTGAAGTTGCGGAACTATTAACTAAGGTTTGTAACCTGTCCTTTAAATCGGCTTCGGTACCCAATGACTGGAAGTTAGCTAATGTAACGCCAATATTTAAAAAGGGCTCTAGGGGTGATCCCGGCAATTACAGACCGGTACCGGGCAAATTAGTTGAAACAATAGTAAAGAATAAAATTGTCAGACACATAGAAAAACATAAACTCTTGAGCAATAGTCAACATGGTTTCTGTAAAGGGAAATCGTGTCTTACTAATCTATTAGAATTCTTTGAAGGGGTCAACAAACATGTGGACAAGGGGGATCCGGTGGACATAGTGTACTTGGATTTCCAGAAAGCCTTTGACAAGGTCCCTCACCAAAGGCTCTTACGTAAATTAAGCTGTCATGGGATAAAAGGAAAGGTCCTTTCATGGATTGAGAACTGGTTAAAGGACAGGGAACAAAGGGTAGGAATTAATGGTAAATTCTCAGAATGGAGAGGGGTAACTAGTGGTGTTCCCCAAGGGTCAGTCCTAGGACCAATCCTATTCAATTTATTCATAAATGATCTGGAGAAAGGGGTAAACAGTGAGGTGGCAAAGTTTGCAGATGATACTAAACTACTCAAGATAGTTAAGACCAAAGTAGATTGTGAAGAACTTCAAAAAGATCTCACAAAACTAAGTGATTGGGCAACAAAATGGCAAATGAAATTTAATGTGGATAAATGTAAAGTAATGCACATTGGAAAAAATAACCCCAACTATACATACAACATGATGGGGGCTAATTTAGCTACAACGAGTCAGGAAAAAGATCTTGGCGTCATCGTGGATAGTTCTCTGAAGATGTCCATGCAGTGTGCAGAGGCGGTCAAAAAAGCAAACAGGATGTTAGGAATCATTAAAAAGGGGATAGAGAATAAGACTGAGAATATATTATTGCCCTTATATAAATCCATGGTACACCCACATCTCGAATACTGTGTACAGATGTGGTCTCCTCACCTCAAAAAAGATATTCTAGCACTAGAAAAGGTTCAGAAAAGGGCAACTAAAATGATTAGGGGTTTAGAGAGGGTCCCATACAAAGAAAGATTAAAGAGGCTAGGACTCTTCAGCTTGGAAAAGAGAAGACTAAGGGGGGACATGATAGAGGTATATAAAATCATGAGTGATGTTGAGAAAGTGGATAAGGAAAAGTTATTTACTTATTCCCATAATACAAGAACTAGGGGTCACCAAATGAAATTAATAGGCAGCAGGTTTAAAACAAATAAAAGGAAGTTCTTCTTCACGCAGCGCACAGTCAACTTGTGGAACTCCTTACCTGAGGAGGTTGTGAAGGCTAGGACTATAACAATGTTTAAAAGGGGACTGGATAAATTCATGGTGGCTAAGTCCATAAATGGCTATTAGCCAGAATGGGTAAGAATGGTGTCCCTAGCCTCTGTTCGTCAGAGGATGGAGATGGATGGCAGGAGAGAGATCACTTGATCATTGCCTGTTAGATTCACTCCCTCTGGGGCACCTGGCATTGGCCACTGTCGGTAGACAGATACTGGGCTAGATGGACCTTTGGTCTGACCCGGTACGGCCTTTCTTATGTTCTTAATTACAACTGTGTGGGTATGTGCTTGGGAAACGCTCACCAGAGAGTAAGTAATCAGCTTCAATGGGCCATTAGGAAAAGACAATGAGTTTTCAAAGATGTGTATCCCCCATCTTCCCAGGAGTTCCTTCCTGTAGACCTTGCAAATAAACCCTGTCTCATGCTTGCCCTGACGCTGCAAAGTCATGTGATAATGTCACCTGGTACAAAATACCAACTAGAACACAGCTGGTACTTTTCCACTGGAAACAAAGGCTTCCAGATGTTTAAGGACCCCTGCTTTAGGATCTGTCTTCTATAGCCACACTAAAACAAAACATAAGCACCTTTAAAGGGTAAAGCAAAATAGGGTTTATTAACAGGGATGGTAAAACAGATATAAGGCAGGTATGGAACAGATATGAAACAGGTGTAAAACAGCTCGGTGGTTTACCAAACACAGTGGTTATTATTATAGGGTTGCTAATTTTGGTTAGACATATTCCTGGAGGTTTCATCACATGACAATCTTTAATGAAAAATATTTTTTTTAATTCCTTGAGACTCCAGGGCAATCCTGGAGGTTTGGCAACCCTAGGCATTAAACCAAGCCCCAACTAGAATAAATGGGCTGACAAACAAATAGTCTCAACATTAGAGTTAGATGACCATAGGCTGGATTGGATCAGCTCACTTCCATCTCTGTTGCAGGCAAAGGGAACCACGGACGGGGAACTCTAAGGACCACACCACGAGGGATCAGGAACCACAGCTGTCTGGAGCAGGTAAGCACCACTGGCTGGATTGCAGGTAGGTGGTTGATATTCTCTCGATGAACCATGAGACCCGAACACAGGAACACAGGCTACCTCCTGGGTGGACAGCAACCTGTCACACCACGCAAGTCCCTTATATCATGTCTTGTTACCAGGCAGATTATTCAGGGTCATGTAATCCTTTCCTGCTCTTTACATTTAAGTTTTCCTGCCTTTGCTCAGTTGCTGGGCAGGATTACATAAATCTTAGCCAATCAAAAGTTAGACACCACAAAAAGGGCGCCAAACCAAACAAAGACAGTGCACCAAAATGGACGGTAAAGGAGAGCTACAAAACAAAATGACTAACGCCCACAGTATGAAACAGAACATTGTTCCACTTTGCTTATGCTAGTCAATAACAGGATTTTGCGATTCAAAATATAAATTACCGCTTAGGTAACTGTATACATTTTAGGAAATATTTTAGCAGTTCATTTTTAGATCTGTATCTTCCCTACTTTTCAGAAAAACTTGATTAATAAAACATCATAATTTAGTTTCCTTTGCTAGCAAGAAAATAACAGGTGAGATTGCTTTAACTAATACTTGCTGAAATGCCACTGTTTAAATGTATATAGAATATAATATAGTTCTCAGCCTGCCCAATAAATATTGATAAAGGAGCAATATAAGGCCATCTGAAATATCTCCTGGCTAGTGGACAGTCAGCAACAGATCCCATCTGTATCTATAATAAACTCTTGATTTATGCTATTTTAATTAGTTTATAAATAATTCATAATTGGGAGACTTTCCAGACCTAAAAAGTCCACATTATTATGGCTGTAGGTTTACTATCCCATCATTTATTTTTCACCCTGTTTTCATTCCTGGAAGATATACATGACATTGTCCAGAGCTTATATGTACTTTTCATCTTGCCAGTTTTGTTAAACTTGTGATTATCAGAAAAATTATTTACACTGAATTTCTTTCTGACTTCTGCTTCTCATCAGGAACACCCCTCCCCCCACCTGAAAGTTCGTGTTATTATTGCGTTTCTTTATTATATGTCAGCATTATTTGGGTTGAGATATAATGTGATGTACTTGGGAAGATGGCCTAGTAATACAAATTACAATCAAAAAAATAATCTGTGGACACTAATTGATGACAACTGCCTGCATTTTGTGACTCTGTGTGAAGTAAATTGATGCAGTTGTGTAGAGCAAGGTCCAGGGATTGTGTAAAGTTGTGGCATGCCTATTCCTTTTTCAAACAACCACCATGAAACATTTTAGCCATTTATTATGCACAAATAAAATGAAGGAAAGGAAAACAGAAACAATTTCAAACTTTAAAACGTATGGGGAATTTTATTTTAACAATTTCCTTTATTCCCTTTCCTTTTTTGTCTTAGAGACTCTTTTAGTGTCTGCTCCAAATCATGTTGAACTTGATAGGAATTTTTCTATAGATTTCAGTGGGCTTTGTATTAGGTTCATGTAATGGAAAATCCATTGCTTGACTGTCAGATAATATTAAATGTCCTTTGAGGGAAAAAGAGAAATCCAGTTTTAGGTTGAAACCTGTGGGTTGCTGTTGTTAAAATTTGATTGTTTCTTCTTATGACAAGAATAATTCTTTACTATTCACACTATGCGAAACAGACTAAAGGCCATTTCAAACTCCTCTTGAAGTCTGAGAAGATCTCAGGTGACCGCAAGGTGTGTTAAATGGGGCCCCAGAATGGGAAATGAAAAATAATCCTATAACTAAATGAAAAGTATGGTAACCAGTTAAGTAGGCAAAATGTAATTACTCACACAGGAATTTAGCCAATGCACTAAGGACAACATCACCACTCCAGTGAAAGCTCCCATGTGGAATTAATGTCTGCAAGTACTTAGGACCCCCATGTTATATTTCATCCAAATCTAGGTATTTGTTTGGGCCCCATTTCTTTGAGCACTTCACAAACACTGTTGAATTCATCTTGAGAACTCTGTGAGGTAGGTTAGATGGAATGCTGAGGTAGAGATAGAGGCAAGACATTCTGAAGAGTATAGCTGAGTTTTACATTTTATTTTGTAGTTGGTAGGCAACCTAAACTACACAAAGCATGAACCTATGTGAGATACCATTGTTCAGAAGTATACTCAAGAAACAAAACCAATTCTCACAAGTTCAATACTACCAGGTTTCATTATCAACTTTGCACTGATTGCAGAGATTGAAATGCTGAAATACCTCCTCTGGGCCTAATGCAATTCAATATTGTAGGCAGAGTACTGTGCTTAGACAAATAACTTTAGTACAGATATATCTGTCTGAGCTGAACTTCTGTATTTATATTGGAATACATACATTTTCCCTGAACTGTTATATAATTTTTTTTAACAGAAAGCAACATATATAGTAATAATGCAAAGCAAACGTTAATAGATTTAAATGGATTTGACCTGAAACAGACATTTCAATTGCATTCACTTTGAACCAACAAGAGATGTGTTCTGTTTCAGATACATTACAATATACAATACAGGGAAAGGGATTGCTTCCCACATACCATTACCACCAGTGAATCTTACACACACGCTCACACCATTCAAGTACTCACATATCAGATTAATAGCATTGCATAAACACAGATTTAAGTAGTCTAAGATTATATGAAGGATCTTGGAAGCACAATAAAACAGACAACAGGCCTACGTCATAATTCAAATATTGTTATGCAGATATACATTAACTTAATATTACATGGTATAAGTAATGATTTATTTTTTCTTTCAAAACCAAAGTGCTTCCTGATTTACCTCCTCTTGTCCAAATAGTCAGTTCAGGTGCCCTTCATAAATCATGAAGAAGAAAGTTTAATAAAGCAAATCCTCTTAAATAAAAGTCCTGTTTTGTTTGTGGACTAAGCAGACATCAGTTCCAAAGACACTAATCACTACATTTCAGGGCTTTCCATTGACTTCTATTGACCTCAAGGGTTTTGGATTAAACCCTATCCGAGCATCTTACAAACATTTAACAAATGTACTACTGCAGCACTCTATGTGAGGTTGGAAGTATCACCTTACAAATGATCAGCACAGAGATTTCCAGCCAAATTTTCAGAAGTGGCCACTGCTTTTTTGTACCTTTATTTGTGCATGCCCATCTTGAGACACATGGAAAGCTCTAACATCCAGATCTGCTAAAGAACTTCATGCTGCTCCTATTCACTTCAGTGGGAGCTGCTCATCATCAGCACCTTTGATAATTTAGATCAGGGATCAGCAACCTTTGGCACTCAGCCCATCAGGGAAATCCGCTGGTGGGCCGGGATGGTTTGTTTACCTGCAGTGTCTACAGGTTCAGCCAATCGCGGCTCCCACTGTCCTGGAACGGTGAACCACAGCCAGTGGGAGCTGCGATCAGCCCAAACTGTGGATGCTGCAGATAAACAAACTCCTGCCAATGGATTTCCCTGATGGGCCGTGTGCCAAAGGTTGCCAATCCCTGATTTAGATGTTTAATACAAGTAGGTATCTCAAGATGGAGAAACACAAAATCATTGGGCACTTCTGCAAATGTTGGCATAAAAGAGCCACTCAAGGGCCACACATAGGATATCTGAAGCAGAATCAGGAACTGAGCGAACATAGCCAGATTCCTAACCCCAGTGTTTTATCCATAATTTAAAATGTGTAGTGAATAACAATACTTACTGTGTTCCACTGCCACTCATCTTAGCCCTTGTTGTAAGTTTCATGTTAAGAACATCCATAATGGGTCAGACCAATGGTTCATCTAGCCCAACATCCTGTCTTTCCACAGTGATCACTGCCAGGTTCTTTAGAGAGAATGAACAGATCAGGCAATCATACTCTGTTGTCCAGTCCCAGCTTCTGTCAAACAGAGACTATGGACACTCAGATAATGGCGTTGCATCCCTGCCCATCCTGGCTAAAAGCCATTGATGGACCTACCCTCCAGGAATGTATCTATTTATTGTTTAATGCTGTTATACTTTTGGCCTTTACAACACCCCTCACAAGGAGTTTCACTAGTTAACTGTCTGTTGTGTGAAGCAGTACTTTCTTTTGGGTTTATTTTTAAGCCTGCTGCCTATTAATCTCATTCGGTGACCCCTAGTTCCTATATTATGTGAAGGAGTAAATAATATTTCCTTATTCACTTTCTCCACCAGTCAAGATTTTATAGACCACTGTCATATCCCCCCCTTAGTCATCTCTTTTCTCAGCTGAACAGTCCCAGTAATTTTAATCTTTCCTCATTTGGAAGTTGCTCCATACCCCTACTCATTTTTGTTGCTCTTCTTTTACCTTTTCAAATTCTAATATATGTTTTTGAGATGATGCGACCAGAACTGCACACAGTATACAAGGTGTAGCTGTATCAGGGATTTATATGGCAGCATTATGGTCTTTTCTGTTTTATTATCTATCCCTTTCCTAATGTTTTCTAACATTCTGTTAGCTTTTTTCGACAGCTGCTGCACATTGAGCAGATATTTTCAGAAAACTGGCTATTATGACTCCAAGATCCCTTTCATGAGTTATAACAGCTAATTTAAACATCAAGATTTTGTTTGTGTAGTTGTGATTATTTTTTCTATATTCATTACTTTGCACTTGTCAACATGGAAATTCACCTGCCCTTTTGTTGCCCAGTCATCCAGTTTTGCGAAATCTCTTTGTAAATCTTTGGCATCAGTTTTGGACTTGACTATTAAGTAATTTTGTATTGTTTGCAAATTTTGCCATTTCACTATTCACCCCCTTTTTCAGATCATTTATGAATATGCTGCATAGCACAGGTCCCAGAACAGATCCTTGAGGGACCCCACTGTTTACTTCTTTTCATTGTGAAACCTGATGATTTATTCCTAACCTTTGTTTCCTATCTTTTAACCAGTTACTGATCCAGAGGACCTTCCCTCTTATCCCATGACTGCCTACTTCGCTTAAGAGCTTTTGGCAAAAGCCTTCTGAAAGTCCAAGTACACTACATCCACTGGATGACCCTTTTCCACATACTTGTTGACACCCTCAGAGAATTCTAATAGATTGGTTGAAACTATAGCAAAGAAGAGAATTATCAGACACATATATGAATACAATATGTTGGAGAAGCGTCAACATGGCTTTTGTAAAGGGAAATCATGCCTCACCAATTTGCCGGCTACAGAAGTTGGGCTTATTGACCTGTAATTGTCAGGATCACCTCTGGAACCTTTTAAAAAAATCAGCACCACAGTTATTATCCTCCAATCATTTTGTACAGAGTCTGATTTAAGAATAGGTTTCATACCACTGTTAGTAGTTTTGCACTTTAATCTTTGAGGCCCTTCAGAACTCTTGAGTGAATACCATTTGGTCCTTATTTTGGGTAGTTTCTCTTTTTGAAGTTACATGCTACTGTGGTGGACTTCTTTGGTATTCCCCCCTGCCCCCACACACACACAGACACAAGGATGTTAAATTTAATAACCTTACATTTGCTATTATCAAGCAGTTCAGTTCTATTCACCTCTTGGACCAGATCCCATGCTCCACTTAGGACTAAATCAAGAATTGCCTCTCCCCTTGTGGGTTCCAGGACTAGCTTTTCCAAGAAGCAGTCATCTTTGATGTCTAGAAATTTTAACTCCCTTTTGCTTCTTGAGGTGACATACACTCAGTCACTATGAAGATAGTTGATATCTAACATTATTATTATATTTTTTTGCCTTTGTAGCCTCTCTAATCAACCTGAGTATTTCACAAGCACCATCGCCATCCTGGTTGGGTGATGTGTAGTATATTTCTATTTATATAGTCTTATTGTTCAAGCATGGAATTCGTATCCATAGAGATTCTATGGTACAGTCTGATTAATTTAAGAGTTTCTTACTTTATTTGACTCTATGCTTTCTTTCACATATAGTGCCACTCCCCAACTAGCACAATCTATTCTGTCATTCCTATATAATTTGTACTCTGGCATTATCATGTCCCATTCATTATCTTCATTCTACCAAGTTTCCATAATGCCTATTCTATCAATATCCTCATTTAATGCCAGGAACTCAGGTTTGCCCACCTTAATATTTATACTTATAGCATTTGTATATAAACACTTATATATCTTGTCAATATTCAGTTGTTTGCCCTCATCTGTTATATTTAAATTAGACCCTTTTATGTTTTGACTGTTCCTCACTAGCTCTTACCTGTATTTTACCAACTTTTTGTTATCCTCGTTATTAGGATATACATTTTCCCCCTTTAATAAATTCATCCCTAATTACTTAAGGGAATATAATATTCCTTTTGTATGCCTAGCCATGGGCCAAGGAAATGATCTGCCTGCATCTGAAATATACTCCAATGACATTTCTCATACTGCTGCCTCAAGAACACTCTAAAAGAGCACATAAATACATTTTCTTTAAAATAACTTGAAAAATTCATATAGCTTCATTCTTTTAATTCAATAATTAATTACATTAATTCTACTTGATTGCTTCCTTGCTAGAATCTTCTGTTTTTAAAAGTTGGTTTGATTCAGAAAATTACTGCTGTTTCATCAGCATTAAAAATGGATTCAGAATAGCAGTCAGAAAAAATAATGTACAAACATTTGCTATCTACCCAGAAACTGTATACATACAGGATGCTGCATTTCAATGCAGCATAATTTGTTGTCTTCTCCCATTGCTACCCTTGATTGTGATGGAGCAGGCATCTTGCATTCTGTCTTCAATCTCAGTCCATTTTTTCACCTGTGCTTGCAGCTTCCTTCCAATCCACCCCATATTTGTCAAACTATGAGGAAACAATAATAGTGAATTCCTCTCCAACCTGCCTCTAATCCTCCATGCCTCTCCAATGTGGAAGTATTTTGGCACCCAATCGAACTGTTATACCAAGAGGAAATTGCAGCCTTTTTTCACAACAGACCATCTCCAGCAGATCATACCTGGCTTTTTGGAGGGTTTATGGGCAGTGCATTGAGAGCAATTAGCATTTGAATTAAGCTACATGAGGATTACAACAGGCGATTACCCTATTTAACAGCTGTTAAGTGGTGTTAATTGCTGTCTATAGACCACAAGCTGAGCAATTTTGTGCATACTGTACAAATAGAATGAAACAAACTGGATGGTGGAGGGGAAAAATGGGACTGGAAATCCGTGCACTAATCCACAATGGGCATACAGCTGGACACATTATATGTAGAGTGGTGTGAACTATTTGTAACAAATAATATGTCAAATTCAGTCTGTTAGTGACCTGTCCAGGAAGAGAGAGCAATTTCTATTAATTTGTTAGATATTTGCAGTTGTTTAATGAATGGTTTGTCTGAACACATTTTTGCCCAAGGCTTTATCAAACAGAGCTGTCTTCTGCTACCCTTATGCACATCAAATACCTCTTTATTTCCTTGGGATAAATCATGAAGTTAATGCTCAGATCCTCAGAGCTTAACTCACAAATAAAACATTCTACAAATATATTAGAAGCTAGAAGAAGACCAAGGACAGAGTAGGCCTGTTACTCAATGAGGGAGGGAGCAACAATAACAGAAAATGTGAAAATAGCAGAAGTGCTAAATGGCTTTTTTTGTTTGTTTTTCACCAAAAAGGTTGGTAGCAATTGGACATCTAACATAGTGGATGCCAATGAAAATGAGGTGAGAGACTAAAATAGGGAAAGAACAAGTTAAAAATTACTTAGACAAGTTAGATGTCTCCAAGTCACCAGCGCCTGATGAAATACATCCTAGAATATTCAAGGAGCTGACTGAGGAGATATCTGAGCCTTATCTTTGAAAAGTCATGGAAGACGGGTGACATTCCAGAGGACTGGAAAAGGACAAATATAGTGCCAATCTATAAAAAGGAGAATAAGGACAACCTGGGGAATTACCGACCAGTCAGCTTATTATCTTTCTGGGTACAAAAATTGTGATAAGGAACAGTCAGCATTGGTTTGTCAAGAACAAATCGTATCAAACAACTTAATAGCTTTCTTTAATAGGGTAACATAAGCCTTGTGCATAGGGGGGAAGCAATAGACGTGGTATATCTTGATTTTAGTAAGGCTTTTGATACTGTCTCACATGAGCTTCTCATAAACAAAGTTGGGAAATACAACCTAGATGGAGCTACTTAAGGTGAGCACATCACTGGTTGGAAAACTGATCTCAGAGAGTAGTTATCAGTGGCTCATAATGAAGCTGGAAGGGCATATCAAGTGGTGTCACACAGATCAGTTCTGCATCTGGTTCTGTTCAATATCTTCATCAATGAGTTAGATAATGGCATAGAGAGTTCACTTATAAAGTTTGTCAATGATACCAAGCTGGGAGGTGTTGCAAGTGCTTCGGAGGATAGGATTAAAATTCAAAATGATCTGGAAAATCTGGAGAAATGATCTGAAGTAAGTAGGATGAAATTCAATAAGATCAAATGCAAAGTACTACTCTGATGAAGGAATAATCAGTTGCACATGTACAGAATTGGAAATGACTGCCTAGGAAGGAGTACTGTAGAAAGCGATCTGGGAGTCATAGTGGATCACAAGCTAATTATGAGTCCACATTGTAAACTGTTGCAAAAAAGCAAACATCATTCTGGATTAGCAGGATTGTTGTAAGAAAGACACGAGAAGTAATTCTTCTGCTCTGCTCCATGCTGATTAGACCCCAACTGGAGTATTGTGTCCAGTTCTGGGCACCACATTTCAGGAAAGATATGGACAAATTGGAGATAGTCCAGAGAAGAGCAACAAAAATGATTAAAGGTCTAGAAAACATGACCTATGAGGGAAGATTGAAAAAAAACTGTGTTTGTTTAGTCTGGAGAAGAGAAGACTGAGGGGACATAACGATTTTCAATTTCGGAAAAGTTTATTACAAGGAGGAGGGAGAAAAAATGATCTTCTTAACCTCTGAAGATAGGACAAGAACCAAGGGGCTTAAATTGCAGCAAGGATAGTTTAGGTTGGATATTAAGAAAAACTTCCTAATTGTCAGGGTGGTTAAGCACTAGAATAAATTGGCTAGGGAGGTTGTGGAATCTCAATCATTGGAGATTTTTAAAAGCAGGTTAGACAAACACGTGTCAGAGATGGTCTACATAATACTTAGTCCTTCCATGAGTACAGAGGACTGGACTAGAAGACCTCTCAAGGTCCCTTCCAGTCCTATGATTCTATGATTTCAGTGGGAATTAGGCATCTGGTACCTTTGAGGACCTGGGCCTAACATATTATTCAATGTGAATGAAGGTGCTTGAATATGGACCTAATTTTTTTGCAAGTAGAGCTCATTATATAAAGAAAGGGAAAATATCTGAAAGCAAATTCATGCAAGCCTTTCTATACTCATTGAAACACAGAACTTTTCTGATGAGCGACATGATTGAAAAACAGGAAATACGCTGATCAGAAAATTTCCTTCTAGTTCTTAAAGAAATCTGAAAAGTTTTTAAATTGTATGACCAGCTCTATGTGCAAGTATTGCTGTGAGTATTCAACATACGCAATTCAGTATTTGAGCTGTGCAACTGGCCATCACCTTATATTTCTCCAGTTTCCTGACTGTATCGTCATAGGTTTTATAAAAAGGAAAGCTTGTATTAAGCTGCAGGGGTTTTGATTCACTCGGAGGGATGGATCTAGTGGAGAGTCTGTTAAGTCTTTCAAACCATGTTCTCCTTGGAGTAGGTTGTAGAGAGTGTTCTGTAGGCACCAAAAATCATTAGGGCAGTAAAAGTAGTTGCGGTATTGTAAGAAATGAAACCATTGTTGAAAAGGATTATTTACTAATAATGAATGTCTAGCTCAAGCAATTCTGGGTGATAATCCCCAGAAGAACAGCCTGGCTAACAAATGTACTATAAAACACCTGTCAGGTTGTGTTGCTGACCTATCTCTATTAAGGCTTCATGTTGGTTGGTTTACTAAGTGTAAATAAAGGAAGAGAATCCATTAGAGAGAGAGTATGCAATAGAATTGAGAAACAGTATGTTTTTATCCCTCCTGCTGTTCTAGCTTTTCTCCATCTCTAGTCTCCTGACTTTTTTTTTTTTAAGGCTATGCCAGTGTTGCGGAATATCGAAAAGGCAAAATTTTGTCCAATCACAAACACTAAATAGCCAGATCCTAGAATAGGACTTACTGAAAGATCAAATATATTAAGCATCTGTTGTGTAGCATGCAATTTTTTTAATCCAAGTTTTGGTACTCACTCTAAATACATAGAGTGATCTACTACATTTTTCAATAAGACTCAGCAGCATCTTCTGAAACACCAGGGTTGGGTAATTTAAGAGTGTAAGGACCTGATCCAAAGTCCCTGGAAGTCAATTGAAAGATTCCTATGGATTTCAGTGGATGTTGGATCCAGGTCTAAAAGCAGTTCTGGCTGCCAGTGAGAGAGGATCCTCCTATTCTGAAAGATCTCTGAAAAGCCTCTGCAGAGAACCTGGGTTGTCAAATGAAAGTATAGTGTAGGAACACAATGACAAGCAGTAGGTTGGACTTCAAAGTGATAAAAGAGAGAAGGTGGTTGAGGTAATATCCTTTATTGGAGCTGCTTCTATTGGGGAGAGAGTCAAGCTTTTGGAGTTTACACAGAGCTCTTGAGTTTATACAGAGCAGACCAGAGCAAGAGCTCTGTGTAAACTCAAAAGCTTTGCTCTCTCCTCAACAGAAGCAGCTCCAATAAAAGATATTACCTCAACCACCTTCTCTCTCTAATATCCTGGGACCAACTCAGCTACCACAACTCTTCAAGTCCCCAAACTCATTTGAGACCCTGATCCAGTAGCTCCTCCCATTAGGGTGTGGGAGGAGCCATCTGATCCGGACAAGCACAAGCTCTCCCGTGCTCCAAAGCCTCAATAGGTGCAACAACTCTTCAAACTAATAAAGCAGACAATGGACCAAAACATAAGCCTTCTGCTCATTTATGGAGGTTGAGAGAGAGGGCTGGAAACTAACAGGTAACCCAGTGCTCTGATCACTTAGGCACCAATCAGTTCCCATGGAGAAGGCGGATTGGGAATATGCACCAAATTATCTGATCAAGCAGAGTGGGCTGATGAACCAATTAGCCATAAAAGGGATATAAAAGAAGACATAGGGATGACCTGGGCTTGCTGGGCCCAGTATGTGCTGAGATCTCAAGGAAGGGAGACTTTTGTTCATCCCTGGTCCTGTTGGAAAGGGCTAAAAGTAGAGAAACACTGTAAATACTTTTCTGCATGAGACTATATGGGCGCTGGTGACAGGAATGTAAATAAATTCACACCAAGTTGCCACTTACTAGAGAGCCTGGGAGGTTTCTGGGGCATCAGAGGATGGGGACAGAGCACACCTTGTTACACCTGAGGGCTTGTCAGGGATTTTGACTTCCCCAGTCATGATTGAGAGACAGATACTAGAAGCTGCTGTCAGGATTTGGCATCTGGGTGGTGGAGCAGACCCTATAGTGGTTGATGGAGCAACAGTTTTAATAAAGGCAATGAGGAGCTTAAGGGTAATTGCAGGGTGGCTCATGGAAATGAGAATATGGAAGTAGAAATTACTACATCTGAGGTGGAAGACAAACTCAAACAGCTTAATGGGACTAAACTAGGGAGCCTGCATAATCTTCATCCAAGAATATTAAAGGAACTGGCACATGAAATTGAAAGCCCAATGTGACAGGTTGCCCCCCTTTAAGGTGCCACTTGATGTACTGGAATACCACCGAGCCCACCTATTCTGCCAGCCTGGGCCCCTCTTTACCCTCTCTTGCTGCTCCAGGCTCCTAAGCCTCCTCTAGCACACACATAGGCAGGGCCACACCCAGCAGAAAGACACAGACACTGAGATCAGCTCTGGGAAGTGTCAGTTTAAGGGACTTGCCCCAGAACTCAGGTATCAATCTCCCTTGGAGTGCAAACCCAAAGGTATATTGTCTTGCGCTGTACAGGGATTTATACAGTGCAAGCTCATACGGATTTGCCCTCTCCCTCAATATGAAGAGAGATATGTATAGCTTCCTGCCCACCCCACTCCCCATTGGAAATTGCATAAACTGGGTTTAATAATAAACAAAAACAAGTTTTTATTAACTATAAAAGGCAAATTTTAAGTGATAGCAAACAGAACAAAGCAGATTATTGACCAGATAAAACAAAATATGAGAGCTACACTTAATACACAAGAAACAGGTTACAACATTTATTTTCTTACCCTAAATGTTATTTTAGGCAGGTTGCAGAGTTTCTGTAGCTTAGAGTTCCAGTTATTTCTCTTTACAGACTGGACTCTTGTCTCAGTCTGGCCTCCCCACCCCCTTGCCTTCCCTTCAGGTGTTTTTATCAGTCCTTCTTCTTGAGCAGGCAGGCAGGCAAAAATGGAGAGCCTGGAATGCCTTCCTTCCCAGCCTTAAATAAGATTTACCTAAGGTGAGAAGCCTTTTGTTTCCCAAACTTGACTTCCCCTTCCTGTTAGTGGAAAATTACTGGAAGTCCAAGATACTGTTTAGTACCAGGTGACAGGACCACCTGACCAAGTAGTAAAAACAATGAGGAGTCCTCGTGGCACCTTAGAGACTAACAGATTTATTTGGGCATAAGCTTTTGTGAGCTATAACCCACTTCATCAGATGCATGGAGTGGAAAATACAGTAGGCAGGTATAAATACACAGCACATGAAAAGATGGGAGTTGTCTTACTGAGTGGGGAGTCAGTGCTAATGAGACCAATTCAATTAGTGTGCATGTGGCCCATTTCCAACAGTTAACAAGAAGGGGTGAGTATCAACAGAGTGAAAATTACTTGATTGAATTGACCTCATTAGCACTACAAAAAGTAATTTTCACTCTGTTGATGTTCACCCCTTCTTGTCAACTGTTTTTAGAGAAAGAAAATACAGTAGATCTAGTTGGCCTAGATTTCAGTAAGGCATTTTGATATAGTTCCACATGGGAAATTATTAGTTAAATTGGAGAAGATGAGGATTAATATGAGAATTGAAAGGTGGATAAGTAACAGATTAAAGGGCATACTACAATGGGTCATACTGAACGGTGAACTGTCAGGCTGGAGGGAGGTTACTAGTGGAGTTCCTCAGGGATTGGTCTTGGGACTAATCTTATTTAACATTTTTATTAGTGACCTAAGCACAAAATTGCCAGTATAGAGGAAGACTGTAATATCATACAAGAAGATCTGGTTGACCTAGAAAACTGGAGTAATAGAAATGGGATGAAATGTAATAGTGCAAGTGTGACGTTTCACTCTATATGATTTTATGAAAATATGCTAATGAGTGTGAATATAATGTAATTGGAATATGCTTCATGCAAAAGGTATCATGTACAAAGCTTATAAGGTACTGAGTGTATTCATCCTATTTGTATGAATGTATCAGTCTTGAATCTGAAACTAGAAATATGAAATACAACTCTGAGGGCTTATTGTAATTATGCAAAGTGTGGGCCATTAATGGTGGTTTGGAATCTTGATGGCTCCCATTAACCAGGACAATTGTCTGTGGATGGCTCTGTTTTACTTGTAAGTCTTTCTGTATAGGTGCTGGCAAGTGGGTAACGAAGTCTTACAGTGACCAGTGATCATGTCACCTGAACTGGAATCCATCTTTAACCTGGTGTTTTTCCATTTAGAAGGACGAGTGGGAACCCAAAGAGGGACAAAGGATATATAACTGGGTGGAACTGAACAAAGGGGGCTGCAATCATGAGAAATCCCCTAGCTACCACCTGAGCTGGAACAAGGGCTGTACCAGGGAAAAGGATTGTGCCCAGACTAGGAAGGCATCCAGTCTGTGACAGAAGCTTATTGAAATATCTCTGTGGGTGAGATTTTATCTGTATTCAGTTTTCTTACTATATTTGGCATAGGCTTGTGGGTTTTATTTTATTTTGCTTGATAATTCACTTTGTTCTGTCTGTTACTACTTGGAACCACTTTAATCCTACTTTCAGTATTTAATAAAATCATTTTTACTTATTAATTAACCCAGAGAATGTATTAATATCTGAGGGGGGGCGTAAATAGCTGTGCATCTCTCTCTATCAGTGTTATAGAGGGCAAACAATTTATGAGTTTACCCTGCATAAGCTTTATACAGGGTAAAACGGATTTATTTGGGGGTTGGACCCCACTGGGAGTTGGGCATCTGAGCGTTAAAGACAGGAACACTTCTTAAGCTGCTTTCAATTAAGCTTACAGCTGTTAGGGGATGTAGTTCAGACCTGGGTCTGGGTTTGCAGCAGGCTAGCGGGTCTGGCTCAAACCAGGCAGGGCACTGAAGTCCCAAGCTGCCAGGGCAGGAAAGCAGGGGCATAAGTAGTCTTGGCACATCAGTTGGCAGCCCCAAGGAGGTTTCTGTGATCCAACCCATCACAGCAAGGTCATGCACTTAGGAACTAATAAGAATTTTTGCTATAAGCTGGGGACTTATCAGGTGGAAGTGACAGAGGAGGAGAAAGAGCTGGTTGTATTGGTTGATCACAGTATGACTCTGAGCCACCGATGTGATGCAGCTGTGAAAAAAGGCAAATACAGTCCTAGGATGCATCAAGTGAGGAATTTCCAGTAGAGATAGAGAAGTGTTAATACCATTATACAAGGCTTTGATGAGACCTCATCTAGAATACTGTTCACAGTTCTGGTCTCCCATGCTTAAATAAGCTGAAATCAAATTGGAACAGGTGCAGAGAAGGACTACTAGCATAATCAGAAGAATGGAAAACCTACCTTATGAGAGGAGACTCAAAAAGTTCGGCTTGTTTAGCCTAAACAAACAATTGCTCTCTATAAATACATGAAAGGGTTCAATATAAGGGAGGGAGAGGAGTTATTTAACTTATGGGCCAATGTGGACACAAGAACAAATGGATATGAACTGACCATCAATGAGTTTAGTTGTGAAATTAGACGTAAGTTTCTAACCATCAAGGGAGTGAAGTTCAGGAATAGTTTGCCAAGGGGAGCAGTGGGGGCAAAAACCTAGCTGGCATCAAGACTGAGCTTGACAGGTTTATGGAGGGGATAGTATTATAAGACTTCCTATAACAGCTGTTCTGTGACTGCTAGTAGCAGATATTGTCAATGGCCAGTGATAGGACAGTAGATGGGGAGAGCTCTGGTTTACTACAGAGCATTTTTTCCCCTGGTGTCCAGCTGTTGGGTCTTGCCACAATGCTCATTGTCCAACTGACCATCATGTTTGAGGTCAGGAAGGAATTTTCCCCTGGGTCTGATTGGCAGGGACCATGGGGGTTTTTCACTTTCCTGCAGCATGGGGCCTGGGTCACGTGCAGGTTTAAACTAGTGTAAATGGTGGATTCACTGTAACTTGAAGTCTTTAAACCATGATTTGAGGACTTCAGTAACTCATCCAGAGGTTAAGGGTCTATTACAGGAGTGGGTGGATGAGGTCCTGTGGCCTGTAATGTGCAGGAGCTCAGACTAGATGATCATGATGGTGCCTTCTGACCTGAAAGTCTATGAGTCTCAGAACAGAAAAAGCTGCAGCAGACTACGGAGCTCTTCCAGCAATCTCTGCTGGCATGGCTGGGAGAGCAACAGAAGAGCCTGCAGGAATTTGTCAGGGAATAAGTGCAAGTGCAGCAGCAGTTGCTTCAGAAACTTGTGAGTCCTGGTACGGAGAACAGTAATTGAACTGACAGGGTTGGATTGTGTAAAATGGGGCCTGTGGGTGACCCAGATGCATTTCCAATGACATTTGAAAGGGTAGCAGTGGGAACCAGCTGGGACAGAGGAAAGTGGGCTCTCCAGTTAGCATCTGTTAGGCAGGGGAGGCTCCAATGGCCTACATGGCCTTGAGCGATGAACAAGCCAGAGACTGTGGTGTTGTTAAAATGGCCATATTAGACTGAATGGGCCTGTCTATGGAGAAGTACTGGCAGAAGTTTCAGGCTGCTAGATGGGCTGGCGGTGTATGGCTGTAGCAGGGTGGTCACCCGCTCCTGCCTGGGAAGGGTTAAAGCCAGCCCTACAGAGGGCTGGGGCTGTGGAAGGAAAGAGCTGGGTTGATTGGGGGAAGCAGCTGCAGCTGGGCCACACCCCAATCAGAGCCCAGCTGGCCCTATAAAGAGGCTGGGAGCTCAGCACTCTGCTTGTAGAGGGAGAAGGGCCTGGCTGCAGGGAATTAGACAAGGTACCTAGAGTGGAGCAGGGCTGGGGAAAGGCTGAGGAGCTCCTGCCTGGAAAGCCCCAGGCTGTGGCCCAGCACTAGGCCAAGAGGTACTTGGGGTTGCAGGGGGCAGCCCAGGGGTAGGCAAAGGCAGCAGGTCCAAACCCCTTTGCTGGTGATGAGTGGCTTATACTGCAGTCTGCCTCAGGGAATGGGGGCTAGATGGAGACTGGGCAGTAGCCAATACTGAGGCAAAGTGGGGATAGTGGGGTGGGGGTTCCCCTGGGAGGGGGAGACTCAGTTAAAGGGGCACTGGGGTCCTGGGAGGGACATGGGGGCCAGCAGTGGAAGGCGGACCACTGGCCTGCAGAGGGTGCTCTGGGCTGGATTAAGCTAATTCCCAGGATAACCAGCTGGAGGCACTGCAGGGGTGAGTCTGGCCCATCTACAATGGCCCAGGGCATTCACCTGAAAGATTAACAGATTAGGTACCTGTTGGTCAAAGCCAGATAAGCATGTGGATGAAATTATGGACCCCAGAATTCTGGAGCAATTTCTACCAGGCCTCACTGACACCCATATTTGGGGTAGGAGGCAACAAATCATAACTCTGGAGTTGATAGTCAAACTCAGAGTAGTGTGAGGAAGCAGATTTTTCTCCAGAAGTGAATGCGTCAATTAAACAGACCCAAGCTGGGAAAGAAGGTTGGAGAATTGGCAAGGGTAAAGCCTGCAGAGATAAAAATTAAGAGCAGAGGAACTCCTTTGGAGAGGTATGAAATTACCTTCTACCAGTGTGGGAGACAGGGATATATTAGAAGAGATTGCCCTTATATGGACTGTGGGCTGGCTGAATGTTGTGGTTGGACTGAGACATTGGGGATTGGCAGTGGAAAATACCAATCATCTTGGTGAAGGATCTAGACTGTTCTCAGTGGTACCAGATGACAGGGCAAGGAGTAATGGTCTCAAGTTGCAGTGGGGGAGGTTTAGGTTGGATATTAGGAAAACCTTTTTCAGTAGGAGGGTGGTGAAGCACTGGAATGGGTTACCTAGGGAGGTGGTGGAATCTCCTTCCTTAGAGGTTTTTAAGGCCCGGCTTGACAAAGCCCTGGCTGGGATGATTTAGCTGGGGATTGGCCCTACTTTGAGCAGGGGGTTGGACTAGATGACCTCCTGAGGTCCCTTCCAACCCTGATATTCTATGATTCTAAGGTAGGGAGGAAATGGGAGAGCAGCCTAATGGACATTTCATCAGGGTATTTGCTGGTTAGGAAAGATGTGGTAAAGCCACACTGGATACTGCCAGAGAAAAGGATGAATCTGGAGTGCATCTATGGGGAAATAAGACTCTGCCCAATGGTCAAAAGACCTCTGGAGGTCCATAAAAAGTTCAGATGGAAACAGGTGGTGGTTGTGGATGGGTTGCCCCATCTAGTGGTGTTATGGACCGATTGGAGTCCCTTCCCTTTTTGGAAGAAAGTAAGCAATCAGGATCTATTGCAGAAGGGAACTACGCTGTCAAGGAAGACTGAGAATGGGTTTGAAGTAGGGGAACAGCAAAACCCTAGCCAGCAGGATACAAGGCGGGAGTGAAAAAGTGAAATGAACGTTCCCAAGGAGAAAATGAAGGGGAGCCCAAACTGGCCAAGCAGGCAGGGGAAAAAGGAAGCCTGAAAGTTCTGGAGGGGGATGGGTTGTCCACAATGTTCGCTATTAGGGCCTCAGGAGGAGGAACCCCAAGATCCATTTGTAGGACTAGGAGAACGAGAGACCATAGAGAAAAAAGATGAACAGATAAGACATGGCCTGCCCCAAAATAAATAGGAAGAGGGGAAGGAGATTAGATCCTCAAATTGCCCCTGGTGTGACAAGGATTATGGGGATATCCCCACCCACAAAATCTGACTTCTGGGGGTAGAGGTGGGATAACCACCCGGGGGGCAAGTATGGAAAAAAGGTACATGGTGCCTTCTCTAAACAAGGGAGGTGTGAGGGGATCCCCTGGGGTACCACTGAGCCTGCCTGACCCACCAGCCTGGGCTCACTTTACTGCTGTGACAGGCTTTTAAACCCACTCCAGCACACATACAGATAGGGAGAGACCTAGCTGAAGCTATGTACAGATGCTGAGATCAGCTCTGCATGGGAAGGCTTCAGCTAAGGAACTGTCTAGCTACTTAAGTGCACACCCACCTCTGGAGGATAAACCCAAAATTATACCATCTTCTGCTGCACAGGGAACTGTACAGTGTAAGTTAATGAAATTTCTCCCCCTCAATGTGGAGAGGAATATACACAGCTTTCTGCCCCAAGTTATGACTCTCTTACACACTGGTTTTAGACAAAGCAAAATATCTTTATTAACTACGAAAGATAGCTTCTAAGTGATTATAAGGGATAGCAAACAAATTAAAGCAGATTACCTAGTAAATAAACAAAACACACAAACTAAGCTTAATATACTAAAGACATGGCATATGAGTAGCAAATTCTCACCTTAAATGATGATTTAAGCTGGCTGCAGGCTCTTAAGCAGTGAGCTGCACTTGCTTGCAGCTTAAAAACCCCAGGTGTTCCTTTCACAGGCTAGAAATCCCTTTAGCCTGGGTCCAGCACTTCCCACCAGTTCAGTCCTTGTTCCTCAGGTGTTTCCAAGAGTGTCCTTTGGGCAGGGAGTCAGTGAGGAACCACAATGATGTCATTCCCCACCTTAAACAGCTTTTGCATTTGGCGGGAACCCTTTGTTTCCAAGCTTGATTCCCACACCATTCAGTGGGAAAAACACTGGTTTTTCAAGATGGAGTCCGGTATCAGATGATCTGGTCACATGACCCTGTAGTATTCTAGCAGCCATGACTCAGAGGCTGTTTGTATCATCCTCAGGAAGGCTCCCCAATGGGAGATAAACTTCTTCTAAGGCCTATTGCTTTCTCTAACAGCCCTTCCCAGCCAGCCATCTAGACGGATTGCATTCTGCCTAGCGGGCATTCCCCACGTGTAAACACATTTGTAATACAGATATATAGTCAATATTCCTAACTTCAGATACAAAAATGATACATGCATACAAGCAGGGTAATCATATTCAGTAAATCATGACTTATATTATATAAAATACATCATAGTTATGCCATAATCATATCATAATATCTCTATGAAGAATATGGGATGCAGTGTCACAGGAGGACGTGAGGAAAAAGGAACCTCGGCATGGGCAGGGGAGGTGTGTGACAGAAGGCTGGAAGCTAGCAGATGATCTCCTCTGATTGCTTAGGCATCAGTTAGTTCACCTGGAGAAGGCTGATTGAGGCTAGGAATCTAATTAGCTGATCAGGCTGGGAGGGCTGATGAACAAATTAGCCATCAGCTGAGGGATATAAAAGAAAAGACAGGAAGGAAATGAGGAGGCAGGACCTGGGCTAGCTGGAGTTTTTCCTGGCCCTAGGGGAAAAGGACTAAAGGGACAGAAAAACTAAATTTTCTGCATAAGATTGTATTGGTATCGGTGATGGGAATGTACATATGTTCAAACAAAATCTGAGAGGTTTCTGGGGCATCAGAAGATGGGGACAGAGCTCACCCTATTATGGGAGTCCGGAGGCAGGCAAAGGTACATAAAGCTTACTATTAAAGTTGTGCTCAGTGTTCTTTCCTGTTGAGCAAGGATTAGAAATGCCCATTTCTGTTTTAAGGAGAAATGAAAATAAGATCATAGGAGGGAGAGTGCTTGTTTTCTAGCCTCGCTAGAGTAGTATAACCATATGAAACTGTTAACACCCCTTCCCAGGCTCTGCCTGATATCAGAGCTATTTACATATGTAACATATATGCTTTCCCTTTATATGGAAAAACTGTGGACTGTTGTCACTCTACTCTGACATCCCTCTTCTATGTGCCAACATGACTTTTGCTGTGCTTGTTCTGTTCATCCAGTAGCACACTTGCGATAGCTGGAGCGTGCTTGAGAGGATTTTTGACTAGACTGCAAACTCTTTCAGGCAGGGATTGTCTTGCTATGACATTTCTATGTTATGGGTGCTATAGTGGCATAGCCTTGGCACCATAGCTATGCTGCTGTAACCCTGTGCTGTAAATGCAGACTATACGGTGATCGAAAGGGGCTTTCTGTTGCTGTAGGAACTCCATCTGCCCGAGTGACAGTAGCTAGTTGGATGGAATCATTTTTCCATCTGCCTACCTATATCTATGCTGGAAGTTACATTGGCATAATTGCAGCACTTGGGGGATGGATTTTTCAAGTCCCTGAGCACTGTAACCATGTCAATCTATATTTTAAGTGTAGACATGGCCTATGTGTTTATACAGCACCTAGCACCATGGGGTCCTGATCAGACTGGGGCTTCTGAGCGCTATCATAATGCAAATAAGAAGAATACGACTCAGGTAAGATCTCAAAATTGAACTGAGAGCATGTATCATCTTCCTTAGCAAAGTTAAAACTCAATCAAGGTGTGTTTGGGAAGAAGGGAAAGAAAAGTCAATTTATCTTCAGTATTCCAACTGACATAAACTGGGATATTTCAGCTATCAATTTTTTTTATGGATAAAATCAAAATCATTAATAACACCTGCTCTTATATGTAATTTTCCTCAGTAGCTCTCAAAGCACCTTACAGAGGAGGTTCCTGTCGTTATTCCCATATTTACAAATGGCAAAACAGAGACATGGAGAGCTGAAGTTCCTTACCCAAAGTCATATACCTGGTAAGGGGCAGAGCCAAGAATAGAACTCAGGTCTCTTGTAGACCAGTCTATTGCTTTAGCTAGTAGGCCACACTGCCTTGGAACAAGGAGAATGATTTCTGTACTGGTAACTCCCACATGTATCAATCACTCTAGAATCATAGGACTGGAAGGGACCTCAGAGGTCATCTAGTCCAGTCCCATGCCCTTATGGCAGGACTAAGTATGCTGGGCTCTGTGTTTCTTCTGCTCTATTTCAATGTTTGGGTGCGAATAGCTGAATTGTTTACTTTAAAAGTATTCTTTGCTTTTTACCTTGTGCTTCAAACAAAACTAAATAAAGCTGGATGCAAGCTTCCCACACTTTTAATGTGGTTGGATTTGGGATTGAGGCTTGGGTTCAGGCCTGTTTCTAGTTTAAAATATTAATTGCCTCCATTTGCAAAGATGCAAGGCCTGCTTCTTCTCTCATACCAGGAGAAATCAGTAAATTCACTGAAATCAATGTAATCCTGCTGGATGTGAGAAGAGAATCAGGTCTACAATCTTTTTTTAACTTGTAAACAAGTTTCTGCTATTGATTTAGAAGAACCAATATCACATTATTACTTACCACTGATCTAGTCAACTATAGGACTGGCCCCACACTGTAGTGAAAACATTAAGTTTTCCCTCTTGTAACAATAATAAATTGTCAGTTTTCTAGTCCTAAGCAATTTCCATGAACAGTGTAATTAATTTGTAAGAAGACCCCAGTCAAGTGTAAAGATTGCAGTATAAAATTGCAAATCAGAAACTTGTTGGAAAATAATACTTGCTATAAAAATGATAACAATAGCAACAAAAGTAATTGAAAAGCAACATGTAAATAAATTACTGTGGTGAAGTTCATGCTGCTCTAGTTAATGTTGTGTCAGCACTTCCATTAGAAGACCCATTTTTCAGGGGTTTTTAACTTGGCTATAAAAATTTAAAAAATCCTTCCAAGCTGCAACCTGGCATGGAAGGCTTCACCCTGGGAGGGCTTTTGATTATGACTTTGTAAAAGAAACCCACCCTACTGCCACAAAACTATTCTTTGTTGAGATGAAAGCACGATATAAGTTCTCTAGTTTCAGATGCAATTTTTGTACTTGATAAAATTGTGCTTTAAGTTAATGGTTATTTGAATGCATAGGTGGGGGTCCCATGAAATAGGACTCCTAATAGGTGTGCACAGAAGTTTAGGGAGCCTCCAAATCCATCCCTAATGCTGTCTGGCCTGTCCCTTACGCCCCTCAGATAATGCTGTACAGGTGGCCTCTGTGGAACTAAGCTCCTGCCACATGGGGGCTATGTGATTGAGTCACTGCTGTATGACTCCAGTTCTGTGGCAATGTAACTCCATGCTCATTTCAGTGAAGTTACGTCGATACAAAATTGGAATAAGACAGTAGTGACTCCGGACACTGTGCAGCCCTTTATGCAGCTGAACTACATTGGTTCCTTTCCTCCACAGCCACAGAATAGGATTAACCCCATAAGGTCTGGATATTTTCTTGTCCCATTTCATTTAGACTAGAGCTTTGGAAAATTGAACAGACTGTATTTAAATAACAGTGCTGAAAATATCTGCACAATAATGATTCACGCAACCTTTTTAGGGCCTAATCTTGTATTCCTTGAGCAGATTTACGGATGCACCAGGAATGCGGACCCCTGTGCCTGACTGTCCTGGAGCAAAGCAATGTCTCGGTTGCAATCCCAGTACAATCACGCTCTTCCTGCTTACAGGGGGAAAGTCTGGGAATTTGTTTGAAGCACCAGAATTAGACTTCATGCATGTAACCTACATCTGTGGTAGATTACCCAGTGGACTCCTGTGGGGATGCAGCGCACTACCCTTCTGAGGTTGACACTCAGGCTTTATCTGGACTAGCATTATATGCAGGGGTCCTTAGCCACTGGGTATACACGAGCATGGATCAAGTGACCCCAGGTTAACTCCCTGCATTGCCTATTCCGAGCAAGTACAAAGATCACCACACTGGCACATAGATATTCCTGGGCAGTTCTGCTTCCAGCACCACACACCCATACATTAAAGGTCTCTGGTGTGAAGGCTTTACATAGGCCTCCTGCAATGAGATGGCGTCCCCCATAGTGGAATTTGGCTAAGACATTGAGGCACAGGAGACATGGATTATCTTCCAAGCCCTGCCACTTTCCAGCTGCATGTCTTTGGCCAAGTCACTTCAATTCTGTTTCACCTCCCACCCTTCTTTTCTCTCACTTGTGTAGTTTGTAAGCTCTTCAGGGCAGAAACCATCTCTTACCATGGGCAGGTCAAGGTGTAATTGTTGTGCAGGTAGGCATACCCCTGCTAGCTGTAATCTAGTTAGCATGGGTAACAATAGCAGTGAAGATATGGCAACACAGGCTAACCACCATTTATGAGCCCAGCTGGAACCCAGGTCCTCAGGTGGCTAGCACATTAAAGCTAGTGTGGTTACGTCTACCTGTGCCACATTCACACCTTAATTGCTGTGTCGGTTTTCATAGTGGTACCCTGATCTTGACTGGAGTTAGTAGGGGACAGATTTTTAAAGGAATGTACACACTTAAAATTGCATCTTCAGGTGCCTACATGCCTTCAAAAATCTGAACAATAGGTGCTACTGAAATGCAAGTAATATGTTTGGTGAAGAGAAAAAATGAAAGTTGCATTGTAGTTAAGAATATGTTGTATTGAAAGGTGATGAATCTCAATGTGGATTTTTGAGGTTAGGTGAAGTTGCTGAGTTCCATCTAACTCCCATCAAAAAACTGCTATGCAACCACATGGCAGCAAACTTTGCGAATTCCTATGCAGCTCTGCTCATCTTCTTGCTGACCCATACATTTGTCTTTAACGTTTTCAGTACGGCTATGGTAAATAATAGGGGAGGGAAGGGGAAGGGTGTCCTTTTTTTAAGAGTAATAGGGTGCATTTCCTAAAACAATGTAGCAGATTTATTGATTTTTGGTCTGTGCGAACAAATAATGGAACAATTAAAAACGTGCAATCCAAAAATACCTGGGAAATAAAAGAAAGAGAATGAGAAGCTGCCTACTGGTCTTTTTGTTTTTCAGATTTTGCAATGGAAAAAAATGGTGTTTTGCCAATGATACGTCGAGTGTCTCTTTGCTCGCCTATTTACAAAACAGCTCCGATTATTCCCCACCACCCATCCCCATTTGATGTGCACTTTAAGGAACAGGAATCATATTAGTGTGATTGCATTTGCATTAAACATGCGGTTAGTTTTTAAAAGTACAAATGCTCATAATTTTACAACATCCCAGCATGAATTATAAAATAATGTACATTAAAACTCGGCCTGATTTCATAATTATCTGTTGTTATCCCTGGCTAATTAAATATTCAGCACAGAAATGTTAATACTGTTAAGTCTCCATGGCATTTGTTTTTCTTTCTCTTTTCAGATCCCACTGAATTACAAGTCATTTAATGGAGTCTGCAGAAGGAAGTATGTTCAAGAGGCATGCATATATGTAAATCTTCAAACACCACCACCCAGAGTTATCAGTGGAAATTTAAAAGGTAGATATTAATTCTGGCTGGTGTCTGGTATACTGCTTTGATTCTGTTTCTTTGTTAAGCTTGCTGATATGGCTGAAATACAGCTTCTTAGAACTATTTTCCATATTTACTTTTTCTACTCGAAATCTAGATCTAGGAAAATTAGCTTATATGATGCATTATCATTCTTTAAGATAAACTATTTTCTATTTATTATTAGAACATAAGAACGGCAGTATCGGGTCAGACCAAAGGTCCATCTAGCCCAGTATCCTGTCTACTGACAGTGGCCAATGCCAGGTGCCCCAGAGGGAGTGGACCTAACAGGCAATGATCAAGTGATCTCTCTCCTGCCATCCATCTCCATCCTCTGACAAACAGAGGCTAGGGACACCATTCCTTACCCACTTATTCCTTAGCGTCCTGTATGAGCAGCTGAAGATATCTGAAAGTGATATTTCTTAAAAATAGAATAGAGAGTTGAGTATTTTATTGTTGCATGTGTATATATACAACAATAAGAACCCCGGTTCTGTTCCCATTGAAGTCAGTGGCAAGACTGTCACTGGCTTCAAACGGAGACAGATCTGTCTCACTGGACATTACAATATTTTTATAGCACTATGAAATCATCCACTCTACTGCTTGGTATTTTTATTGGTAACTTCATATATAGGCCAGGAATTGAAAATTGAGTTCAGTACCTTCTGGCTCACAGTCCTGCACTCAATCTACTAGAATGTATCTAGAATACAATGTATTATTAATTATCATTTGCATTACTATAGTACTTATGAGCCCTAGTCCTGGACCAAAACCCCATTGTGCTAGGCACTGTACAATCACAGAACAAAACAGATTGTCTTCCTCTAAGACCTTGCAGGCTAAGTATAAGCCAAGAAATAATAGATGGACAGAAGCACCAGGAAACAACGATACAATATTGGTCAGTGATCTCAACAAAACACCAGCCTAACCATTAGCAAGTGTTTTGTAGACATCATGGCAAAGGAGAACTTTAAGGAGGGGTTTGAAGGAGGCTAATGAATTAGTGTTGAGGATATTTACAGGGATCTTTGTGTAAGGGGCAGCATGGGAGAAAGCCAAAGTTTCTTGTTTGAAAATTTCACAAGTAGACAATGAGGCTAACATCACTAGCCAATCGCAGGCAAAGGTCAACATCTCAGTAGTAAATGAGAGATGATAGGTAGAGTGGAGCTAGCTTGAATGACCTTGAAAGTGAAGACAAGTAGCTTATGTTTGATGTGATAGAGAAGGGGGAGCCAGTGGAGGGATGCAAAGAGAGGGGTGACATGGTGAGCAACAGACTGGGAAAATGATCTTAGCAGCAGCATTCTGAATGGATAAGTGTGGGGGGCAAGACGGCATTTGTCAAAACCAGACAGGATGTTGCAGTAATTGAGACATGAGATGAGAGCTTGGATGAGAGTTTTAGCTGTGTAGATAGACAGGAAAAGCCGTATCTTAGAGCTGCTATGCAGAAAGAATTGGTGCGATTTAGACACAGAGAGAGAGTATATCTGATACTGCAGGGGCCTTTATATTTGCATATAAAATAAACCTTACATCAATTAACACCATATTTTGATCTCATGTACACTGAGTTTTTCTGCGGCAAGGAGTGAGGGCCTGGATCTAATTTCATGCCAGTTTTACACTGGTATAACTCTATTAATTTAAATGGAGTTACTGGTATTTTGCATTGAGTGCAAATGAGATGAGAAGGAGGCCTCGTGGTTTTAAAACTCTTATTGAACAATCTACAGTGTGAACACTTTGTCTGACCCTACAAATGCTTATGAAGGTGTATAACTTTATTCATCTGAGTAAAATTATGCATGTATATTAGCATTTCTAGGATCAGGACTAGACTCACTGGTACTGAAAAATCCAGCATCCCTGGCATGGTTCCTTAGTGTCTCCTTTAGAGTCACCCTCTTGAAGATGCTGAGTTTTGTGAACTCACAATATTTGTTTGCAGCAGATCAGTCCTGACTGTTACTCAGGGATTTCTCAATCCAAGGCTTGCGGTAACTGTACTTTGCTAGGCAGTGTCAGGAACAAATCAAAGAGGGACACTGCATCTCCATCTGATTAAAGATTGGCACAAACCCAAAGAGCTTTCATCCAGACTCACTTTTCATTAGATCTTCATTAGCTCTCAAACACATACGGATATGCAAAAGGGTTAGCAGTAGTAACAATAGTAATAGTAGCAATAGTTACCCACAGTGTGGAGGGGTCTCAAGTGGTCAAATGACAAGGTTCAAGTGGCCAGCTATCCGCCTGTGACTGGGGATTCCAAGAGATGGGCAGAAGATCAAATCCAAATTCCTCTGACCTCTCTACCCACTTTTCCATTAGTAACTTCTACAACTACATGAACATGACAATTAAAAAAAAAACTGTTAAGCAAGCAATTTTGAGCTGTTAGTCTTACAGCTGTGACTGTCCTAAAGGTATAGCCAGATTTCCTGTTTTCCAAAGATGCACACCCCAGCAATTTCAAAAGTGTGCTTATCAGGAAGGACACAGGGCCATATTCACTTCTCACGGTCTCTCTATTACCCCCTCCCCTCCGCTTGCCTGGTTATGCTAAGGATGCTAGAAAGGCCTTACACCTGCTTTAGGCAATAAGCATGATAATTGGTATTCCAGTACTGACAGTGGCCTATGCATAGCTGTCAAAATCTCCCGTAACACTGACCATCATGTTGTTCATCCATAGCAGTCTAGAGTTATGAGCATGCAGCAAGGGCATTTGATTGGCCCTGAGATTGTAGTAAGTGGTATTTTCTGACACTACCATTTCAATATGCAGCCATATTAATATAAACACTCCTGTGTACAAGTCTGTATATAAGCTTTCATGTATTATGCAAATTAGATCTTTTATTAATCTTTTAAAGTCATTCATTCACTCATATTTTTATGTTTTCATTAGCTATACGTGGCCAAGTCATTTCCACTGTACTCGTTAATTTTAGCTCATTCCTGCTCCCTGTGTAGCATGTGCTTTCCTCGGGCATAACGGCCACCTATAATGTGCACTAGTTAACAGGATTGCACAGAAGTAATAATAATGGACTGGATGATAAAAATAAGTGACCATCTATGGAAGCTGTATGTTAAGGGGGCCCCCACTGGTAGCACACAAGGCAGACCCAGCATAGACTGCTCCTGCATTCCAAGACAGTTGTGCCACTGGGCTGCTGACATGCATGTCCTCTTGGAAGTGACGTTTCTTGTAGCAACCACAGTAATTCATCAGGCTATTTCTGAACAATATATTCTGTTTTACTGAGGTTTTTTTTAAAAAAAATTAAACAAACAAGTTTTCATCTCAACTCTGATATTACTTTGACAAAGTCTTTTAAAGCAAACCTCAGATTTGGCTGTTCTCCTCCTCTGTGGCAACATTCATTGCAAACATCATTAAGGATGTGAGGTCTCTCCCTTAATTAAGAACTAAAAGGCTTCATTTCCTAAAACAAAAGCATGTGGCAGGTTTTATTGATCTGGTTTATGTCGCCAGCTGAACACATTAGCAGAGATTATTGATTACTGTAGCAGTAATGAGCTTTGTTCCTTGTCAGGTAAAGCCTACGTTTCTAACGAGAGCCTTTCTGAAAGTGGCCGATCTCGATGTATGCATTCCCGAAGATATATGATCAAGTAGGTTTTTAAAGACTTTATTGCCTCTGTATCATTTTTAAAAATTTAACTGTAGTCATTAGAAAGGTTATTTTCCAGTCATTATCTTGTTATAATTTCTCCTGAATGTTAATGATGCACTTAGCAATGGATGCAAAGCCAAAAGAAGTATAACATTTTAAAAATGTAAGCACATATGGCTATTACTACTCTTTAATAACCACCAACGAAAGAATCATCATTGTATTCTAATGACCAACTGCGGTTAAGTACGGTATAGGTAAATCATTACCTAATGGAATAAGCACACCCGGTTTAGGAGAATGAGTTTCAGATTATTAGTTTTAAATCTGCTTATTGGTTATATCCTAACTATAGACTCTATTCAGCCCAAAGTTAACTCTGTGGCTATTTACCTGTGTTTGGTCCATGAGCCCTACTGAGCTATGCTGCTTTAGAGACTGCACTGTAAAAGGTGACTTGATCATGGTCCGTAAGTATTATGCTGGGAGAGATTTTCTGATAATAAAGGGCTCTTTAATAGAGCAGACAAAAGCATAACAAGTCCTAGTGGCTGGAAGGTGAAGCCAGACAAATTCAGACTGAAAATAAGGTGCTGAAATGTGCAATATACCAAGCAGCTTCCAAAAGCAGTGCCGGATGCCAATGACCTCATGAGCTTCTGGCTATTCACGGCCCTCCTCTTTATTTATCAATTTAGGTATTTGACTAGGTCAACGATAAGATGTTGAGGAGAAAACACCAACAGTATTGACCCAGGTCAACTTCTTTGACATCTCACTGTTACAACCTGACTCTGTGCCCCTCCGTACAGGCATCAGTCTGTTGCAAGTGGACCCAATCACTGGGTCCTATGTGCTTCTAAGCCAACTGGGTCTGGGTAGACAGTCACCATTTCTAGTTCTGGGATGACAGGACACACTTCCAGGCTCTGGCTTCTTGTCTGACATCCTCCCTTTGCATGTGGGATGCTGTTATTAAACTTCCCTAGACCCTGAAATCAATGGCTGAGACCTCCCAAGCCCCCTGTCACTTACACATGCTCTTCCAGGGGTCTGCTGAGGCTCTGGGTTTGTTGGTCTCGTAGCTTACCCTCTTTGGGAACAATGTGGTAGGAAAGCAAGGAACACAGGCTTAGCAAACTTAAGAACATTCTTATGTCACTCGGGGGAGAATAAATCACACGTTACACCAACATAAGTGTCGATGTGGACAGCGCTATGTTAACAGGAAAGCTTCTCACTCCAATATAGCTGCTGCTGCTGGTGGGGGCTGGTGTAGTTAAGCCGACAGGAAAGCTCTCTCCCATCAGCTTAGAGCAGCTACATTAGAGAACTTAGTGATGGAGCTGCACCACTGTATACTCTCTAATGTAGCTGGGACCTACGGTTCATCAGCACTTCCACCTGTACGGAGTCCCTCTGTTCTGTCTCTCTCTCCTCCAAGTCCTCCTTTCATATAATGATTGACTCCTCTGCACATAGCAGGACCTTGCTCTGAAGCAGGGTCTCTGTCTCTTTGCCATGTTCTCCACTGGGATAGTCTGCACCACTTTTGTTGTTCATGCCCACCTGTGTAGAGAAACCATGGTGGACCACCATCTAATTCATTCAAAGTTGACAGCCCCAGATGGCTCTCAGTGATAGTCCTTCAACAAGTTATCAAACACCTTTCCTGAATTGGGCATTGTCTGAGGTTATGTCTACACTACAGTTTGTTGGAATAACTTATGTCACTCAGGGGTGTGAATAAATCACCCTCCTGAATGACATGAGTTACACCAACATAAGTGCCAGTGCGCACCACGCTATGTCGACAGGAGAGCTCTGTCCCATCAGCTTAGAGCGGCTACATTAGAGAGTTGCTACATTGCTGAGGCTGTGCCGCTGTAAACTCTCTAGTGTAACCATGTCCTAAATGCAGTTAAATAATCTGCATTCAGGCAAGTTTAGACATGAGTTCAACACAGGAAGTTCATAATTTGATACAGGCATATTCTACTCTGTACATGTGTAGAGATTATCCAACAAAGGCAACACTGCTCTTTCCACACCATGGTCCAGTCTGAAACCAGATTGTGAGTGTGTCAAACAATGAGACTCTGCACTTATACTGCTGAATCTATCTCCTGCTATCAAAAGCATTGATTGAGAGGAGCTGCTGACATGTAGCCACTTGGCAGGAGCTGCTGGTAAGGCATCAGAATGGGATTTGTTCGTACCTCTTGAACAGAACAAAGAGATAAAAGAATTTCCTGTCACATGGATTGACACTTAAGAACATAAAAAGGGCCATACAGGGTCAGACCAAAGATCCACCTAGCCCAGTATCCTGTCTTCTGACAGTTGTCAGTACCAAATGCCCCAGAGGGAATGAACAGAACAGGAATCATCAAATGATCCGTCCCCTGTCACCCATTCCCAACTTCTTGCAAACAGAGGCTAGGGACACCATCCCTGCCCATCCTGGCTAATAGGCATTGATGCACCTATCCTCCATGAACATATCTAGTTCTTTTTTGAACTGTTATAGTCATAGCCTTCACAACATCCTCTGACAAGGAGCTCCACGGGTTGACTGTGTGTTGTGTGAAGAAATAGATCCTTTTGTTTGTTTTAAACCTGCTGCCTATTAATTTCATTTGGTGACCCCTAGTTCTTGTGTTATGAGAAGGAGTAAATAACACTTCCTTGTTTACTTTCTCCACACCAGTCATGATTTTATAGACCTCTATCATATCACCCCTTACTCATCTCTTTTCCCAGCTGGAAAGTCCCAGTTTTATTAATCTCTCCTCATACGGAAGCCATTCCATACCCCTAATCATTTTTGTTGCCCTTTTCTGAACCTTTTCCAATTCCAATATATCTTTTTTGAGATGTGGTGACCACATCTGCACGCAGTATTCAAGATGGTGGGCGTACCATGGATTTATATAGAGGCAATATGATATTTTCTGTTCTTTTATCTATTCATTTCTTAATGAGTCCCAACATTCTGTTAACTTTTTTGATTACTGCTTCACATTGAATGGATGTTTTCAGAGAACTATCCACAATGACTCCAAGGTCTCTTTCTTGAGTGGTGAAGCTAATTTAGACCCCATCATTTTATATGTATAGTTGGGATTATGTTTTCCAGTGTGCATTACTTTGCATTTATCAACATTGAATTTCATCTGCCATTTTGTTGCCCAACCACCCAGTTTTGTGAGATCCTTCTGTAGCTCTTCACAGTCTGCCTGGGATTTAACTATCTTGAGGAGGTTCGTATCATCTGCACTACCTCTTATCCTAAATTAAAACATGTATATGATGTACCTGGGGGGAGTTGGTGAGACAGCAGAGATTCATACACCACCAGTATGGGGATAACACACAGTTCTATGTCTTGTTCTCATCCACTGGTGACATTTGTGGGGAGGGGGCATGCAGGGTCATGTGCCCCCCAAGATTTCTGCTTTCCACTTCCAGCCAGGCATCACCAGTGCTGGGGGAGTTGCAGGGAGGAGCTATCACAGCCCAGGGAACTGTCCATGGAGTGATCATGCTGCTGGGCAGCATACTGGGGCCAGACAGGGCCATTGGAGCAGGCGGTAGCAACAGGTGAGGCAGGGCTGTTGCTGGCACCTGGCAATGGGGATCTGGGCTTGGGCGGAACCAGCAGATCCCATCCTGACCTTCCCTGAACAGCCACAGGTGCTGGGCTCTGCAGGGGTTTCTGCGGCCATGAAGTCCATCCAGAGGATGCTCAGCATGAGAGGGCACCCCCAGCAGGAGGAGTGGTGCCACACATGGGTGCTGCCTCAGGCACGAAGACTAAGAGACAGAGCAGCCCTGAACTCCAGGGGCTGCTATGGAGCCTACAAGTGGAAATGGGCTTGAAATCACTTCCCTCTGCTCCACTCCAGTGCTTATCTGAGGGGTGGAGAGGCTCCCCCATGCTGGCACTGCATGAGGCTCCAGGCAGCTTTAACACATGCAGGGCTCAGCTCCTCCTGGGCAGCACCTCCTGCAGGAGGTTCTTAGGCTTTCCGGGGGCATTGGCCTGGCCAGAAGCAGCAGGGGAGGAAGGAGCCCACCGGCCTGGCTGCAGGTGGGTTGAGCGCTCCAGGAGGGGCTGGTTCTCTGCACGGCGCTGGGAGTGGGACGTGACCTGCTGGGGGGGTTATGGAGGAGCATCAGGGCTGGGGCGGGGAGGAAGTGGGGAAGGGACAGTGATAGGAGGAGCTGGGGGAAGTGGCAGCAAGGAAGGGGGCATGCAAAGGGGCAATAAGTGGGCAGTAGAAGTGATGTGGGGTGGCCAGCCCCCTGCCCCGAACCTTTAAATTGTGCCTTCCCCACTATCAACAGTTACGGCTCACCTGTATTCTCATCAAAAGCAGCCAAACCTGTCATACGGATTTCACGATATCTAAAATACATGAGCGTATGGATGGATAGAAAAAGTTGGCTCAAGCTCAGTTCAGGGAAAATGGAGATGATGTTGGTTGAATAAATAATGTTCCTAGGATACCAAGTAAGATTCATCGGCCAGAAATGCTTTCTTCTGCCTTTGATCATAATGGTTACCTAGTCTGACCTCCTGCATAACACAAGGCAAAGGAACTCATCCAGTAATTTCTGCATCAGACCTAAACTTCTGTTTGAGCTAGGCAGCGGTTCTCAAAATTGTGGATTGGGACATCAAAGGGGGTCGCGGCCCCATTTTAATGTGGTCACTAGGGCTGGCTTAGACTTGCTGGGGCTCAGGGCCAGAGGCGACACCCAAGCCCTGCTGCCCAGGGCCAAAGCTGAAATTCGAGCCCCACTGCCCGGGGCAAAAACCCGAGGGCTTCAGCCTTGGGCAGCAGGGCTCAGTTTACAGTCCTCATGCCTGGGGCTCGAGCTCTTGAGCTTTGGCCTTCCTGCCTGGGGTGGTGGGACTCGGGCAGGATTTGATCCCTTCTTGTGGGGTCGTGAAGTAATTTTTGTTTTCAGAAGGGGGTCACAGTGCAATGAAGTTTGAGAACCCCTGAGCTATAGCATATCTTTTGGAAAGACACCCAGCTTGATTTAAAGACACCAAGTGATGAAGAAATCCACCAAGACTATACAGATTGTTAAAATTGTTTATTATCCTCACTGTTAAAAGGTTTTGCTTTTCTTCTTCTCTGAATTCTTCTAGATTCAGCTTCCAGTCGTTAGATCTTGCCATGCCATTTTCTGCTAAATCAACAAGCCATCTATGATCAGAACTATCTTTCCCATGTAGGTGCTTATAGACAGTGATGAAGTCATCTCTTAACCTTCACTTGGATAAACTAAATAGATTACATTTTTGAGTCTTTTGTTACAAGGCATGCTTTCAGATTTCAAATCACATTTGTTTGAGGAGACCTATTTATCATAAAACGATATTCACTGGCATTAATTATATTACCATTCTTTGCTGATTGCAACCCTTATCAGCCTTTCCATAATTCTGCCTGAGATTTATGTCAGGCTAACCAACCTATAGTTACTGAGATCATCCTGTTTATTCTTTTTAACTGTTGGCACAACATTCATTTTTTCCAGGCCTCTGAAACTTCCACAGTGTTTCAAGAGTTGTAAATAGTCAATACAATGGTTAGAAGAGGTCCTTGGTGAATTTTTTGAATCCGACGTTGTCAGAAAAATTGCAAAATACTTTTTCATTGGCAGTTGCTCACATGGTTTGGTTTCACTGAAGTTCTGATGCACAAGCTGACAGGAAATCAGGGCTGGGTTCCACTTGGCTCCTTGATAGCCCACCTCATTGTGTATTAGTCTCTGGATACCATGGTGACGAGGTGCTGGAACAGCTTGTCTTCAGCGACTGTGGGTGGGTAACAATCCTAACAAGCGAAGGTTGGTATTTTTAAAATCTAATTTAAAAACTAAAGACAAAGATTGCTGAATCCAGGAACAAACTGCCTCCCCATTCCTGGACAAGTGTGTAGGGTTACGTTTGCCCAAGGGTTTTAGTAGCTCCTAGAGGTTTCTATCAGATAAAAAAGACCAAACCAAGAATAGAAAATTGTGTGTACAGGAAATAGAGGGGTCCTTGATCTGAGTTATCCTTCCTCTGTACCACATCCTATATATTTTAGGTACATATACAGCCCCAATTACCATAACATCGGAGTGCCTCACAACCTTTAATGTATCTATCCTCACAGCAACACTGTGTATGAGGGAAATATTATTATGGCCCTTTTACAGATGGGTTACAGAGAGGTTAAGTAACTTGTCCAAGGTCACATAGGAAGTCTTTGGCAGAGCAGGGCATTACACACAAGTGTCCTAAGTCCCAGGCTAGGACCGTGACCTCTAGACCATCCTTCATGTCCACATCCTGCTCTGTATGTTTCTTTATTTTCGCTATGTGTACAGCAGGCTAACCTATCCCTTGATCATCATCCTGCTTTATTGCCATAGTACAGTTCACTAAAATGTACTTAGCCAATATCTATACACCATTTTAACTGGACAATCTCCATTCTGTTGTGTGTTCTCAGGGGTACAGTGAAACAATTGAGAAAACTTGAATCATTTGATGTAGTCAAGCAACCTAAAAGTTTTAAAAAGATAAAATTATTTCTCAGCATGAATACACTGTGAGCTATATTTGAAAATTAAGTTTCAAATTGCAAGGGTAATTAAAAACTTTTATTTTCAAGTACATTTTGCTATCATTCTGTTATAATGCCATGCATCTCTTGCTTCTTGTCTAATCTGTGGACTAAAAAAAGGAACATATTCTATAAATAACATAAGAAAAATTGGAGCAATTCTGTGTCAGTCACACATGAAAATACAAAGTATATGACAAATTTTAATTAATTCAATGACTTACAAACACAGATTTCTCCAGGAGGTACCAGAAATCCACCTTGTGTACTACATTGTGCATTAGGCTTTCTAATTTAGCTGAGAGAAGTGTAAAATCCAACTGGATGCATTCCTACAGATTCACAGGAACAGCCGAGATGAACATTACAAAGTTTGGATCCTTATCTTGAACATTTTAGGCCTCTGTAGGTTTTAGCAATGGAAGTCACATCTTAGATAAGTGAGGTCAGAAATTAGTAGAGCTGAACAAAAATCAGAATTTCCACCCCACAGGAAATTTCTCACATTTCAACATTTTGTTTTCATCTGAAAATAGAATGGAAAGTTGCCATTTCAATTTTTTTTCATGGAATAGAACTGCTTAAAATATTTTGATTAAAAAAAATCAAAGTATTTTGCCTCAACATTTTTGATCAAAATGAAACATTTGGATTTCAGGAATGTTAAAAAAAAATTTCATTTGGGGTTTTTTGGACCTACTCAGAACACTTTGTTTTGAATCAGTTCAACATTAAACTGCATTTTCCCTTAGTGATGCATTGCCTCATGAGAGGTAGTTAAAGAAGTCTGATTGCTCCCACTTTCCCCTAAGGCCCAGGCTCCTTGGCCAGACTAAATCTCCCATGATACACTACACATCTCTGTCAGAGTGAAATCCACATTGTACTAGGGGAAATGTAGTCTTCTGGGGAGCCTGGCACATAGGGGAGATGGGGACTCTAATTAGAGCTCCCATAAGGTAATGCACTGATAGGAAAATGCAGTTTAATGTTGAACTGATTCAAAGTGAAAGTTTCTAGCCAGTTCAACAAACTGAAATATTCTGATTTGGGTTGAACTGATGTGAAATAAAATATTTTGTTCTGAGTTTTCTAACAGAAAATTGACTTTTTATCAGCAAATTAAAAAATTGGAAATATGTGGAAACTGCATTTTCCATTGAAAAATCATTCAGGTGGAAAATTCCCAACCAGATCAAAACAGATTAGACCCTTACAGACAGATGCTTTGTTGGTGTACACTGTCTTATGTCCACTGTCTTTATTTACACTAAACGGGATTCTGGCCCAATATCTTTAAGTAATGTAAATGGGTAGACCTGGCTGAAAATTTTCTGATGGAAATGCAGATAGACAAAATCTAAACATTTTGTGGGAATGTATCAATTTCATCAACATTTTTATGGGAAAGTATAAAAATATTTAATTTCAATAAGGGTAAAATGTTTCGTTTCAATAAGGTTTAGAGTTTATCATTTTTACTTTTGTTATATTAAATTATAATAAAATGTGAATGGGCAGTTCAGTAAGTATGTTTATGGTCTTAAACTGAGTATAAACCACTAAGGGTATTAAAATATAGAAGATGCCTAAAATTAGAGAGAGAAAAAATCTAAATAAATGAAATCAATCCTTTACAAGTTTAAAACATCTTTGGAGACAGGTGCTGAAGGACAAACAGTGAAAATATTTGGCATTTGAGTCATTACTGTGAGAAACTGGTCAATTTATTTTAACTTCTTTTCAAAGTCTTACAGACCATAACAGATCATCAGCAAAAGGACACCATGGTAACCTGTTACCCTGGATTCCATCTGCTGTAAATCCTCTCTAAGTACTGCATTGCAACTGGAAACATTAAAAAAAAGAAGCTTCTTTTAAAAACTGTGTCTGTCAATACCAAGCAACCAGCAAGAGACTAATAAAATACTGTATCTGGATTTATGCCAGTCAACAGATTTTCTAGAAAACAATGGAAAGTGCTATTTATCTGAAACATGGAAATATTATCTATGCTATGAAAAGACAAATTCAGATGTTTGTCAGATGGTAAATAAACACTTCTAGTTTTATCTCTCATATTGTTTTCAAAATGGATAAGCAATAGGCATCAGTCAGTTGTCCTGAATGGATGTCAAATCTAGACTCACTTGTCAAAAAATATGCCGAGGCACAGGAAGTGCAACCACTAATCAATGTAATAGCTGTATTCTTCTCAAAGTCATAGACTGAGAACCCAATAATGGTTCACTGCTCTCATTTCAGAAGTGTCTAAAGGTTCCAGTAATTAGGAAAATGTATTGCTTTATAGAATTGAAAGCATGAATGCCCTACTTGTACAAAACTAATTATTTAAATATAGCTGCTTCAAAAAAGAAACAGAAAGGGGAAAAGTGATTTTTTTTAAAGAGAAATTATTTGTGCAGAAAATGACAGACCGGTGTATTATCTCTACGAAGTTGAGACACAGATCTTCATAAAAACCAAGGGCAAAATTCTGCCCTCCAAGTCTCCCTGCAGCTCCCTTATCTGCACCATGTACTTCTGTGGATGTTCTTGATCGGGTAGGAGGGGTTAAAGGGTTAAAGGGTTTCCTCTGCTTGCTTTATTTATTTACTTATAGATACACATTATAAAAGGCTTAGCCACCCAGCAGTAAAAATTCTATCACATTTTATTGTAATTCTAATTGTTAGTAATAAGTAAGAATTGTATGGACTATTTTGTATGGATGTTCAAGTGTGATTTCATTAAAAGTAAGATTAGTGAAATTTATGGGACGTGTGGCAGTGTGTGAAGTTAAACACGTGCACACGTCTTTGTAAGATAAGACCCTTAGTCTAGAACTAGTCAACATCATTTCTCACTTCCTTCCCACCACCCCACCACCCAAAATCTCAGGTTAAAAATATACTAAGATTCCCAACAATAGCTATTTATATCAGTACTATTTTCTTGAATGGACATAGATGTTGTCTGGCACATCATTATGGTTTCAGAAGTCTGTTAGCACCTTTTGATGAAGGGTCTGTAGTTTTGTTTCAAGCTGTGGTTCTTTGGTTCGGTATAGATCATTAAGTATGACTAAAATGTCAGAAATCCATGAGCCAATGAATCCAGAGTTTTGGAACATTAATCAGCTTCTTTTGGCTTTGGCTTAGAAAGCAAATTATTTTTTTTCTCAAATTTTTAATTTGCAGTGCCAAAAAGTGTGTACTAGAAACCTTTTGCTATTCAAAATATGGGAGAAAATATCTAAGCAATTAGAAGTTTAAAATTGGCATAGAAACATTTTAAATAACTTCACATGTTCATTCAGTAGTCTTAGTTCCATTGCCACTTGGAATGACATAATATATTACAACGCATCAAGTTAAAGACCTACACAACCTTACCAGAAAGTGTACTGAGCAAATTGGGTTGCCTCAGGACAGTAGTCCAGTACCAGGGCTGCATTAGAGCACCTTTGCACAATATAAAGCTGCTTTGTAGCCAGCTTAACTAGCCATATTATCTCCCCTGCTATAGCAGATGGCACAGATCAACTATAATGGCCAATGTCACCTTCTACATCTTGTGAATGATACAGGTGTGGCTGAGGGAGAAGAGGCTGAGGTCAGGAATTTGCTGGCTGCTATACCAGCCTCTAGGGCTATACACAGTTGGTGCAAGCTGTAGAAACATTTAGGGCTGCTCTCAGTTCTCCTGGACCTGGGGGAGCAGAGAATAGCTATAGTGCAATGCATTCCACATTGACATTTTTGGAACAGAACACTTTGACTTTTCATTTTGAACCAACTTTGTGTTTTGACTTTTTTTTATATATTATAAATGATCAAATTAAACATCGAAATTGGCAGGAAACATTTGTGTTTTATTGAAACAAAGCATTTTTATTGGTCCTTAGTGATTTTTTTTTTCTTAATTTCATTTCATGAAAAATTTTCAAAAAAAAATCCATTTTCATTCCAAATTGGAACAATACCGAATTTGGACATGCCAGCATTTCCCATGGAATGGAAATTCCGAGTTTCAACCAGCTCTAAATCACACCCCTTGGTCACTGACCGCCCACACAACCCTTACGCAGGTGGCTGGAAACAGAGCTATTGTAGAGACCTTATGTTGGCTCTACACCAGACGGAAAGGTGTGGGGGCATTTCTACCTCCTTTATGCTCCTTTTACATCATCAGAGAAGCATAAAAGGGGCCTTAGTGTAACTGAGAATTGGACTCTCAAAGTTAAGGATGAAACTTCACTCTTAACTAATCTGATTATGCCTAGGTGTTGTGTTGCAGTATTTTGGCATAAAGCAGGAGGCTGAGGTTGTAGCTCTGAGATGTGCCTCAAGAGGTCAATATCTGTCTAGTTTCCACCACAGGAAACAAGCCTTCGACCACCTCAGACAAAAATGAGTTTCTGAAGTTGGGCAAAGGTGGACTACTTCTTCAGTGAAATAACTGCCATAGTGTTTGTGATGCTGGCTGAGCAAGTGCCAGCTCTTGCCAAGGCTTTAGGCCTCAGCCAAGCATTGACAAATTTATTGCTTGAAACCAGTCTGTCTCACCTGTGTGTTAGTAAGGTTAAGAAGGGTATTGAGTTTATTACAATGTGTTTAGTGTTTAGACTTTATGAAATGCTTGTAAGTTGCTGCATGCATTAATCTCACTTATCTTCATCACATGCTATAAGGTAATATTTAAGTTTTTGCTTTATTATCACTGTCAAAAAATGATTGCTCTGAAACTGTGAACTGTCAGGAGGGATCATCTCCTGCCCATCAAGAAGGCCTATCAAAACCAAATGAGGCATTTTGGAACATCACAAAACAAAGACTTTGTTAATTGTCCCTTCACACCGATGAAGAGGCTACATGCAAAAGGACTCATCCCATCAGCTTGAGAAAGAAGGAAAAATAGCTGACAAGAAAATTTGTCATCCCTCTCTTGGCTGTTTGGACTCTCACGTGGCTGGAACAACAAAAACAACAACAAAAGCAGACATCCCCAGGGTCAACCTGGGTTAGTCCTAAAAGACACACAGAGCTGAAGATTACTACAACTGTCACCTTTTAAAACTATAGACTGTAACACATTTATGTATATAAGTTTGCTTGCTTTAACCTTATAATAACTCTCTTGTTTCTTTTTCCTAGTTCATAAACCTATTATAGGAGTGGCTGCAAGCATTGTCTTTGGTGAGAGGTCTAAGGTACAAACTGGCTTGGGGTGAGTGACTGGAGTCTCTTCGGACTAGAAGCAACCTGAATCTTTCGGGATCTTTGATGTACAGCAACCAGTGCTGGCGCTAGACATAAACAGACTAACCCATTGCTTAGGGCCCAACCAGCTTGAGGGGTCCCCCTATTAATTATTAGGATGCATTGAGGAGGGAGGGGGGATATTCTTGCTTAGGGTTCCCAATGGGCTAGCACAGCCTCTCATAGCAACCAACTATCACTAAGTCGAGCTTGCCTGGATGGCGATGGAGTGCCCAAGGGAACTGGGACTCCATGGTAAGACTGTTTTAGTGCTTTAGGAGTTCGCATTTGTTACTGAGTTGATGAAATCTAATTATAGAACACACAGCCAGTGCAGGGTGTCTGCCTTGCTTCTTACCAGTCTGGCCTGAGGTTGGCACTCATGGTCGTGAACCACTCCAGACAGCATGACCGTGTTTACCCATCTGATTGATATATTGACATTATCATCATCACTGTGTCAGATTGCTAGCATACCCATAGTTCAAACTCTATCAGCCATGCCCAAAGATGCTCTGCAGACTAGTATGTGGGTTTAGTCTCAGAGGGGAAGGGGTGTTATTGTTCAAAAATCAAGTAGTAGGATACATATTACATTGCCCTTCACAAACTAAAACAAAACTGGGTTACAGAACGCATATTTGCAATGTCCATTTCTGCTGAGACTGTTTTTGATCTTTGAGTAGCACAGAAATCATCGGGTCATTCAGTAGCTATGAAAAGTTTATCATCATCATTAAGCTGCATAAATGTCACATGATTAAATTTGAGGACTCATATAAGTCACTGAATATCCAAATGCAGACAGCTCTAAATCTATAGCATTCATCAAAATGGAGAGGTCACATTCACTTGGTGCTTTGAATTTTTCTTTTGAAAGTTATCCTCTCTCTAAGGGAATTATCCCTGTCCAAGGGCTAGATGATGCCATAGATGATTTTCATGAATGCTAGAGGAAGTCAAAAGTAGATTAAGGGTAAGGGCCAGATTTTCAGAAGTGCTCAACACGCAGCAGCTTCCTTTGAAAGCAATAGGAGGTGCTGCAGGCTGACAAACTGAGATGTAGAGGTGACGTGATTTGCCCATGGCTATCCAGCAGGCAAGGAACAGAATCTAGGTCTCCAGACTCCTTGTCAGGTACACTAGCTGCTAGTCCAAACTACCATGAAATACCTTTTACCTGTTATTAAGATGAGATAAAGACCTCTCCTGTATTCAGCAGAAAGATCAGCCTTTGGTGATAGGTAAAGCACATCAGATTAAAACAAAATTCCCACTAAAACATCTCAAAAAATTCAAAACAAAGTAATATCCCTTTTTTGGTGGTGGGGAGATTAATTCTCTTGTCCCCAGCACTGTAAATATCTCTGCTTTTCCAGATTCCTGTCTGGGAGCTGGATTGGAAGCACCTTCACTGCAAGAGGAAGAGGTACATCGTTCTTGCAGCATTCCTGCATTGTGTAGAGCTGGAAACCTCCCAAGAAAGCATGATCTCTTCAGCAAAATTAGAGTGGAAGTCTTGTGAGATTTAGCTAAATCTTCAGAGTGAGTGTCTGAAATTTTGACAGCTTTTCAGATCAAAACCAATTTTCTGAGCCTTTTGAAATTAGTTCATCATTAATTACAGAGCTTTTTGATGTCTGCTACTGTCAGACTCTGCTCTGCCTGCTTGCAGCACTGATCAGGAACTAGCAGAAGTAACAGCTCTGATAGTTCACTCAGGAACATGTGCCTCACAGGTAGTGCCAATTTAACACAGTAGTTGAACAGGTGGACCATCTGGCTGCATTAGTAGAAGTGGGATGAAGACTTTTATACCAGCTATTTAAATATAGTAAGAAAGATAGAGACTGGCTAACAAATCTGATTCTGATCTTGTATTGGGAGTAATTCCACTGAAATCAAGAGAACCACACCAATGTAAAACTCACATAAATAAAAGCAGAATCAGAACCCTGGGGATCAGCTGATGGAATCCCTATATAAAAATTATGATGCCCTTCACTGCATATTTTAAGATTAAGTAACAAATGACTTGAAATACGGGCAGAAAGGAAAACAGATTGTTATAAAGTATTACATTTAAACCAGTTACCAATGGGAATATATGGAGTCTGCCTTTCTTTTCACACTAGCTTTATTATTATCAACTATTATTATTTGTATTACAGTAGCATGGATCAGCCTCACACATAGTGAGAGACAATCCCTGCCACAAAGGTATGTCTACACTGCAATTAAAAACCTGTGGCTGGCCCATCAGCAGACTCAGGCTCGCAGGGCTCGGGCGAAGAGATCCTCGCAAGAGTCCAAGAGCTCAGGCTCCACTGAGTCTAAATGTCTACACTGCAATTAAACATCCCCTTAGCCCCATAGCCCGAGGCACATGACTCAGCCCTGCTGCAGGTGTTTAATTGCAGTATAGACGTACCCAAAGAACTTAAAACCTTAAGTAGACAGGAGGGAAAACAGGCTACAAGAGGGGAAGTGATTCACCTAAGATCACACTACAGGACACTACGAGAGTTGGGATTAGAACCCAGGTCTCCTAAATACTACTCTAGTGCTCTAGCCACTTGGCTTTACTGCTTCTCCAGTCGCATGTATGGTGTAAATCCTTTGGCTTTCATGGAGTTAAACCCGGTTTATACCAGTGCATATAAGAGCAGATTCAGCTTTTTGGGGTAGGGACCATGTTTTCATATGTGTTTGTGCCATGCTTAGTCCAGTGGGGGCCTGATCCGTATTGACCTCTCTGGCTGCTCCTGTGATGCTACTAAAATATAATTCATATTAGTTTCCTTCAGTGCACCAGTCTGTTAAATCATTTGCAGAAAACTGCTTCTTTTGATTTAAACCAACCACACTGACAGCAAGCCAAAACGACATCTTGAACAGTTCAGTATCCATACTACATATACCCTTGAGTCTGCTTGTGCATCTGTTATATATTTAGAGGGTGTTGAATTGTTGATTTTTTACAAACAACTTCGAATATATTTAAACAGGCAAGAAGATAAACCGTTACACAATTGCAATATTACAGTGCTCGATGGAGCCTTTTGTAGCATTATCACTAGATGATGAAAATGTCTTTGATAGCATTGACTGGGATTCTCTCTTTACAGTCTTTGAGAGAATGGGATTATGTGACCACTTTAGCAGTTGGATTAAACTGCTTTGCACGAAAACCTCTTCTCTGTTATCACCAATAACTGTATTTGGGAACCATTCTCATGACAAAAATTACATAACAAAAGCAAATCCTCTGCCAAGGCATGGAGGCTATTATAATGGACTGGAGGACCTGGCAGAGAAGGAAAGGAGCACACAATAGTTGGCAGCCCTCGGGAAAAAAATTAGTGTATTTGGGACAGTTTCCTAGAGCTGAACTAAAGATCCCTGCAGCAAGCCTGGACGATAGGTGAGAGATAAATCCATGTGTGTTTTGCAGACAGATGTCCATCCCCCTTCCACTTGCTCCCCAACCAGGGATACCTAACTCCACAGAGGCCCTGGAGCAGGTAAGTATGATGCTTTGGAAATAGATGATCCCACCATGTTCCCCAGTACAGAGGACAGCTTTGAGATAGGTCACTTCTGTGCTACTAATACCAAAGCCCAGTATCACAATAATATAACGAACGCAAAACATGCTTCCAAGAAAGATAACAAAAAGGACCAAGACAAGAATAGGGCTAGATCCTGGAGGCACACAAGAACCAGAATTCTGCCACCTCTCAGATGCCAGAACAGGACACTGGTGTCTGAAAAAAGGGCAACAATATGTATTTAAAGAGATGCCCACAAAAATGGCTGCACTTAAAATGTTCCGTACTGGTTTGGAAGTTCCTCCTGGAACTGGCCAAAATATTTTCTTTGAAATGTTTATTTGAGGAAAAATGCTTTTTTCGTTAAAATGAAAATTTACACAGGAAATGTGTTTTTTATTGATATGTAGCTTTAGGTGTAGGTAAGGTATAAGTTAGAGCCATAATGCAAGAAGCCCACAGGCCTCAAATCTTGAGACAAAGTTTAGACAAAGTTGAAGCATAAGGATCCAACACCCTTAGCATAAGTTTCAACATGAGTAGCTGAGCGGGAGGAGCCTGGATCACAAGATATCATAAGATAAAATTCTGTCATAAACAAGTATAAATACATTGTCACCAGGTAACTACAAAATACCAGTTAGTGCTAGTTTTGGATATTTTAGGATAGGAACATCAGCCGATGTATAACTGCAAGAATGCTATGGCAACCTGTTGACATATATGCTAATAAGTTTGAGATAAATGATATATTAGCCTATGAGAAGAAAGCACCCCAACTTTATTTTTCAGAATGGTGAGAGGTAAATAGTGGTGTCCGTCGGGGGTCTGTACTGGGACCAGTCCTATTCAACATATTCATAAACAATCTGATAAAAGGGGTAAACAGTGAGGTGGCAAAATCTGCAGACGATACAAAATTACTCAAGAGCTGAGCCCAAAGAAGACTGCAATGAGTTACAAAGGGACCTCACAAAATGGGGTGTTTGGCAGATGAAATTCATTGTTGATAAATGCAAAATAATGCACATTGGAAACCATAATCCCAATTATATATATAACATGATAAATTAGTTGTTACCACTCAAAAAGAGATCTTGGAGTCATTGTGGACAATTCTCTGAAAACATCTGCTCAATGTTCAGTGGCAGTCAAAAGCTAATAGGATGTTTTGAACCATTAGGAAAGGGATAGAAAATAAAATAGAAAATATCATAATTCCTTTATCTAAATCCATGCCCACATCTTAAATACTGCATGCAGATCTGGTGGCCCCATCTCAAAAAAGATATATTGGAATTGGAAAAGGTAGAGAGAAGGGCAACCAAAATTATTAGCAGTATGGAACAGCTTCCATATGAGAAGAGATTAAAAAGACTGGGACTTTTCAGCTTGGAAAAAAGACAACTAAGGGGGGATATGATAGAGGTCTATAAAATCATGATGGGTGGAGAAAGTGAAAAAGGAAATTTTATTTCCTCCTTCACATAACACAAGAACTAGGAGTCACCCAATGAAATTAATAGACAGCAGGTATAAAACAAACTAAAGGAAGTACTTTGTCACACAATGCACAGTCAACCTGTGGAACTCTTTTCCAGGGGATGTTGTGAAGGCCAAAACTAAAAGAGGGTTCAAAAAATAACTAGATATGTTCCTGGAGGATAAGTCCATCAATGGCTATTAGCCAGGATGGGCAGGGATGCAACATCATGCTCTGAGTGTCCCTAGCATCTGTTTGCTACAAGCTGGGAGTGGATGAAAGGGGACGGCTCACTTGATGAGTGTCTATTCTGTTCGTTCCCTCTGAAGCACCTACTGTTGGTTACTATTGGAAGACAGGATACTGGGCTAGGTGGACCATTGATCTGACCTAATATGGCTGTTCTTATGTTCTTATATCTGTATGTTCATATTAAGGAGAGGCAGTTTAGATATGGATGATGGAGGACAGACATCTTCATGAATATTCATGGATGCCATGTAAACCTATAAGAGAGCTAACCATGATTTAGATCATTGGGATGATCTTGGCATGCCAGAGATAGGACCATTTGTGGATCACCTGCTGTACCACTTTTAAGGTCTTCGCAGTGGAAGGTGTAAATATATGGATGCTCAGACTCTGGCCATTTTGATCATTCTATATTATCTCTACCTACTTTGCTGGGTCAGAGTGTTTGTTCTTTTGCTAACTGTGCTAATAAACACATTACAATGGGGTGGTCAGTGGGCGGACCGTGGGCCTAATCCAGACTGCAAGATGCTTTTGACCAGACCCTGAAATCTTTTTATTTACTCATTATTATCATTATTGGGTTTTTTGTTGTTTGATTGTTTTCGATGTACTTTGACTCTACCTTGACCAAGAAATTTGGACCTTGACAAAAAATAATTGACTACCCCTTCATTACAAGGTCAAAAGGCCTTTCCTAAGTGTGATTGTCTCTCTCGTGTGCAGTGGGGTTCTTGTAATAATTCTAATACTTGTGGGTCTGATTACGAGACAGGACCCTGCCAGACCTGAGAAGGTTAATTGTTAATTGGGTTTACTAGCAGATCAATATAAAGAATATGAATATGCAATCAATAGATCTGCCAACAAATGCAATATATATATATTGGGTGGGTTGGATTTCTGTTGTTGAAAAACCCAAAATGTTGCTTGCTTTTTTTGGGGGTGGGGGGAGAGGGGTAACGGAAAACTGTCTGGTAAAGAGAACATTTTCAGCAACTCCTCCAATTTTTGCCTGGCTGAAATTTTTCATTTTTTGGTTGCCAAAACAAGAATGTTTTCTATTTTGGCAAAACAAATAAAAACAGAAAAAATGCTGTAGAAAAATTTTCATGAAAACGTATTCACTAAATTGTTCATGGTTTTAAAAAAATCCAATCAACTCTAATTAACAAGAAATTTCCTATACATCAGACTAGTGAATACTAGTGGAACCAGTAATAACTCCCAACATATTTTTAAGTGACCCTAGTGTGGTGGAGTCTAAAGATTGTCTAATCAGTCCATGATGTGTGTTCCCTGTTTTCCTTCTCTACCTCAAGATTCTCCTCTTGTTCTTACTGAATATAACTGGATACATTTTTCATTAGTTTTGAATGTCTTGTACACAATTTGCTGAAGATAGGTTTGGTTTGGTTATTTGGTTCCCAGATTGCCAGTTGGCGTTTTGATGCATTTGTTATGGATTAAGGTGAGTTGAATATTTCCAGTCTTCTCCCCACTTTGCTATCATTCAAAAAATGAGTTTCCTCCTGGCCAGCTAGATTTAAAAAAGTAAAAAAGTATTACTTCTGTCAACCAATTTCAAAGTAGATACTAAGATTGCTTTGACAGCGGAGCTCCTGGATTTATATGAAAATTCCTCTTTCCCTTTTTGCAAGACAAAAGATATTTATAGAATAGGCAGGCTAATATGGAGAACAAATTCATAGCACAAAATATCCATATACTGGGAATGCCTGAAGGCTTAGAAGCTATCTATTTTTTAAAGAATAGATTTCTGAGCTCTTAAAACAGATATTTCCTCTGGGTTTTAAAATAGCTACAGGAAGATGTCTAAAGGTTTTCGCTTTACCAGCACATGAGAAATCCAGAGTAGTGCTAATGAGGTGTTAGACACTTGAAGAAAGGGGAGGAATTTGTGCTATTGGAAAAGAAAAAGACCTGATATTCTGATATTCCTTGATGCTTTTAACTCTCATTTAACCTGTGCTAGTCCAAGAGATTAAAAAAACACAGACTGAATTAGGATTAAATTTCTCTCAAATTCCACAAACAGGGAGTTACTAAAGGCCCCAGGATACACAGTTTGAATATTAGGAGGAGGCAAAGTATTTTGATTGAAAGACCAGATCAAAAGCCAGTGAAAAGATTCCTACTGAGCTGCCAACTAATTATATGAACAAATATTATCACCCACATATTAAATATATTTCTGGACTGCGATGCTGTCCATACAAACAAGATTTGTGAAATGAAAATTAAGTATTGGGGTGGGGGACTGGGGAGAATATCAGTGTAGGTTATTGGGGTGAGAAATAACTAGCGTTCATAGATAGACAGATCTACTGGAAATAGTGTGTGTATTATAAACTGAGTCCAGTATGCTGCTTGCAAACAATCCTTGGTGTACCTTACCCTGACTTTACCAAATTTAGACTTTCAAAAAAGGACAGAGGTAAGAAGTGTCCTAAACTATTTCACAACTATTTCACAATATTTCACAAAATTCTTCATTCCTTTACTGTTTCCTAGTAACACTGTACTTTGTAAAAAGAACAAGAGTACTTGTGGCACCTTAGAGACTAAAAAAATTATTTAAGCATAAGCTTTTGTGGGCTACAGCCCACTTCATTGGATGCATGCAGTGGAAAATACAGTAGGAAGATAGATAGATAGATAGAGAACATGAAACATATCACCAGCAACCACACAACAAAAACACTAACCCAGGAACCTATCCTTGCAACAAAGCCCATTGCCAACTCTGTCCATTTATCTATTCAGGGGATACCAATATAGGACCAAATCACATCAGCCACACTATCAGAGGCTCGTTCACCTGCACATCTACTAATGTGATATATGCCATTGGGAGCCAGCAATGCCCCTCTGCCATGTACATTGGCCAAACCAGACAGTCTCTACGTAAAAGAATAAATGGACACAAATCAGACGTCAAGAATTATAACATTCAAAAACCAGTTGGAGAACACTTCAATCTCCCTGGCCACTCAATTACAGACCTAAAAGTCGCAATATTACAACAAAAAAACTTCAAAAACAGACTCCAATAGAGACTGCTGAATTCGAATTAATTTGCAAATTGGACACCATTAAATTAGGCTTGAATAAAGACTGGGAGTGGATGGGCCATTACACAAAGTAAAACTATTTCCCCATGCTTCCCCTCCTCCACAGTTCCTCACATCTTCTTGTCAATTGCTGGAAACTATACTTTGTATACTCCGTGTACACTATTGTTAACCTCAGGTGTTCAATAATCAAGAATCAGGCCCCAAATATAATGAGTTTGACTTTAAAAATGAAGAGATTTTAAAAAGTAATAAAGGTTGGACTCTTTTTCTTTGTCTCCTGTTGTTGGAATGTTTAGCACTCACATTTTCAAGCTTTTCTCTGCAACTATGAGGCTGCAAACATATTTTTTTTAAATTAAAGCTTAGTTTCTCTGGTAATAACCTGATTCCATCAGCTCACCTTTAAAGAAAAACATCAACTGTCATGGGACTCGCAATAAAATGAGAGTTGGCAACAGTGAGTAGTACTGTTTGAGTCATAAAATAATACAGTACCTATCCAAGGTTAGTGGCTACCTCCCTTGATCCATATTTGAAATGTAATCTACCTACATAATCACAAGACCCAGTTCATTTGGTCACTGCTTAATTTGATCCTCTGTTTAATTTGATTAGAACATCAGAGACGAAGGTATTTCTAGTTAAAAATCATTCAAGCAGGGTTTATTTGAGTAATTTGAAGCAGTACAGTTATTAGAATGCAGGAAAACAAATCTGTTGAAATTAAGGAATCTAGTGAGTAAGGTGAAATGGGAGGAACTAGTAAAATCCATCAGTGTTGAAGGACACTGGGAAATCGTAGACCACTCAGGTAAGGTCCACTAGACTACAATTCCACTAAAAACAAGTATGGAAAAAACAAGAGCCAGCCAATGTGATATTATAAGAATGCTCCCCTCTCCATTCAAGTCAGATTACGTCCACTTCCTCCTCCATGCTGCCTGGGCACCAGCAAGGAGAACATTGATATCACAGAACAGACAGTAACCCTGCACTCAGTTCCTGTGTGCAGCAGTCCTGACTGCCAGGATGATCCATTACAGGGAAAGTCCTGCTCAGCCCTCTACAGTCCCAGAGCATGCTCAGTGTAGAGGGAATCATCAGAGAATCTAGCTGACACAAACTAATAAATCTCTAGTGAGCATGTGAAAACTAAGATTGTCAGGGCTCTTTAACTTAGCCAACTTAAGCAGATTTCCATGAGGACAGCAAAAAGCATATCCCTGATACTAGGATGACAGCCCTGCCAAATTTCAAGAGCCTGTTCTACAGCATAAATGTGCTAGAGCTTCTCAATGAAACAGTTGTATGGATATTTTAACATGGGCAAACCAATGTATTTTTCCCTAACATCATTCAAAGAAATGGCTGAAGTGTTCTTGTTGAAAATTTTCCCCAAAAATTTCAGCCTGAGGCAGCTACTTGTCATGGAAATCTTTCAACCAAATGGTTAGTCTGGCAAAGTTGTATAAGCAAATGAAAACAGGGTCTTATAATGGAAAGTGTCAGGGGATCTTAACTAGAAACATGACTATCTGTGCCACCTGTAATATATGTTTCCAAACAAAAAAAGGTATTAAAAAAAAAGTTATAAGAGGGTGTTTCAGTGGAGTCCAACTAATAACCCAAAACAAAGGTCAGACTTTCTTTACAAAGTTCTTCACCTTTTAAAAACTCAAATCCTAACATCTCTGAAAATGAGCAGTTAAAAGATCCAGCAGTTCCCCACACTATACAATATTTCATCACTCCCAATTCCCTGTCTGACCTATACTACCAACCTGACCTTAACTTAGCACCCTCCAGTTTACAGAAATAGAAGTTCAGAATAAAGGTCCTCTCTTATAAGGTCCCACCACCAGTTCAAGAGAGAGATTTTCAATCATCTACTAACTTATCATTTTGATCTTTGTATATATTTTGACCCTACCCGGGGACAATGAGGAAAAGGTTGGATCCCTTATCTGTTCATTTCCACTTATTCAAATTCTGGGATTTTGGAGTGTTTTGGGGTGTTAACTGGACGCAATTGTTTGCAAGAAAAGTTTTTTTGTTAAGAGAATTTCGCAGATCTGAAATTAACATCCAAGTTCTAAATTGCGTTAGTGTACATGGTCCCTACAGAAAAGAAGCCCTATTCTAACCGATCTTATTTATAGCCACCAAAGCAGGGTTTTCTTCCTGCAGACTTTAGCAAGTCTACCAAATGGGAGGGAGTTATCCCTTGTTAGGATATTGGATTATGAGTGGCAGATGAAATATGGAGGTGTTCAGATACTATGCTAATGAGAGCCATGTATGTATCCTGATAGATACCCACATGGAAAATTTTAAGCTCTTAACATTTGATAATTAGACTGTTTTAAATGTTTAATGTCAACATTTAGTTCAAAAGTATTACTCATGTGCATAAATGCTTGCAGGCCTATTTTTATGTGTTTACATTTGAGAGAGAGAGATACACAGATGTTGTCATCATCATAGAATTTATGTACAAGATGTTTTGCTTTGCACTGTTTGCATATGAATTGTATGTGCCATTCAAATAGTAAGTAAATCAAGAAAGGAGAATTAAGTAATTACTGTTTCCATTTTCTTCTATCTTCACTGCTTTTCCGAGCAATTTCTGCTAGCTAATTTATGTCTGCTACATGGAAAATTGTTTTAAAAACACATAGTCAAGGAAACTGGAAACTTCACATATTACATCATATACAGTTGTGATAGTAATTGTGTACTATGATTTTGGATGTTGAAAGGCTGCATTAAACATGTGTCTGGCTCTTTACCATATTGTACTTATAAGAATGTGTACTTATAGATGCTACCTATACCCTTTACCAAATTAACTCCGGCAATTCATTTGCCTAAACAATGAATCTGGAGATGGAAAAAAAACTTTCAGATAATCTTGTCCATTTCCCTGGAAGCAAAATATCGTTCCCTACAACACAAACAAAGTACTTAAAACTATTTAATGTACTCTTAAATAACTCCAGTAATGGGGTTCTTACCACTTCACTTGAGATATTATTCCATATTCTCTAACATTTAGGACTACATGGGTGGAATTCAAACTCAAGCAGAGGACCATCTTAAAACCTATAAACCACTTACATCCTCCTTAAGCTCTATTTTGAGGGTATCATCACTTGACCTTCTGCACATGCGTGAATTTCACCCCAATGTGATAAACGCAGATGGGGAATCCTAAAGAAATTTCTGCCGAGTCTAAAAACTGACTACAACATGAAAATCTCAATATATTTCTAAAATTCGACCTTTCCATTTCATAGTAGAGAAAAGACCCCTACAGTTTGAACTAATAAATCTTTCAAAGAGCCTTTCTAACCTTAGCACCTCTAACACGGCTGCTTGTTCACTATGAAACAGCTTTCTGGTTATATACCATGTCACGTATGACCTCCAGGCAAATGCTTTCAAAATGTGCATTTATTTCAAAGGTAGGGGATTTCTGTGCGATGTGAAAATGGATGCCTCTGGTGTAAAGGAGCAAGAGCAGAGTGAAAATACATTGTATGGCTGAGTGAGTTAAAGGTATGTGGTGGGAAAATGTATTCCTGGGGGTTTTGCATGGGGCACACGCATTGGATTAAATTGCCATTCCGTCGATAGCATAATGCATAAAACTATGATCAAGGATCCAGAAGGAATCAATCCTTGACACCTCCACAAAGGTTATCAAATCAAGCATACATAGAAGAGCTTGGAACTCTACAGGTGAAAAATGCTAAGTATTATTATTAGGAGTAGCAATAGTAGTAATATTCTAAAGGAATATTTGCTCACCTCCTCATGTCTCAGACATCGGATCAGCTTGTCCTTTACAGCCTAAACATTACTCGAGGATACAATATAGAGCTAAATCTTGGATCTGGACCATTAAGAAACTAATTGGTATTTCTCCAAGTAATATTATCTGGCATGCAGTCCAGACATATGAATTATTTTCTTCAGTTGCATTTGAAAATGTTTAGCCTCTTCAGCGCTATTTACATAAGAAGTAATTTACCATTATTAAATAATTTTTCCAACTTTCATTGCTGCTAAAGGAGGCACTGATGAACAGTGGATAAAGCAGGGGACATACGTGGAAGCCAAGGTCCCTTGGTTCAAATCTTGCTTCTGCCTTGGTGAGGAATTGTACGAGTCACTTAGGTAAGAATTGTCAGATGTGGCTTATAAATTTCTATTTCTCCATTTTTTACTTTAGACATATCAGTCCAGAGTTCAAAAAGCATTTAGTAGAGCTGGCCAGGAAAGGAATTTCAGTGCAGTAAAAAAAATTGAGTTTTTGGAAAATGTTTCCATCCTGAATTGGGACGTAAACCCCAAAATTCAAAATTTTCCATAGTGCCTAAAATTCTGTAATATTTTGTTTTGGGATCACTGCCTGCCTGCTTGGTGAGCTGCAGCAGACCCTGGAGCCTGGAAACCCAGGCTTCCCCACAGCTTGCCTCACAGGCTGTTACAGAATAGGGGAGCTCTGGATAGTTCTGTGATAGAAAATCAGAATTGTCAGAGAACAATGAAATTTTGCTCAGAAAATTTTGATATTGTGGAAAGTGAATTTTTTCACTGGAAGATCATTCTGACTGAAAATTCTCAGGCAGCTTTAGTATTGAGGTGTTGCTTCACTCAGCATTATAAGGCCTCAGTGACTTGGATGGCTAAGTCCCATTTTCAGAAGAGACTTAGGCTCCTCAATCTCATGGAATGACAATGGGACTTAGGTGCCTACATGCTTAAATCCCACTGATATTGGCAATTTATGAGCAAATGATATATATGTTTTATGAAGTAATTGAATGGGCTATTCGTTAAGAAACCATGCTAACTACACATCACAAGGTACCAGTACTATCTCCAAAACAGTGAACGTTGAATACATATCAACGGGAACATGTTGCCTCTTTCTGTACAGTTTTAAATACAAATTTATTAAGCACACGCTGGTTCTGTACAAGACAAAAGGAGGCATGTGAGCTTGATCCTCAGCTGGTGTAAATCAGTGTCACTTCATTGATTTACAGACTCAGTGGGCCTAAAGTGAGTTCACCACTGATTCTCTACTGCTTTGCATTTTCTGTCATCATTTGCACCCTTGCATGAAGCCTTTTGCACCCACTTTTTACAAACATAAGTGACTACATGAGGATGTAGAGCAGTGGAGAATCAGACTAATGGTCCCTGTCCCAATAAACTTACATTCTAAATTAGATGGTCAGCAGAAGATGCATTGGGAGACAGACAGCAGTGCTAATTTCTTCTAGATATGGTCTTCATCCTCTTCTCCTTTACAAAGATTAAAGACAAATGTTTATATATTTATTTTTTTAAAAGTGATACACATTCTAAACTTAAAACCACTCTTGACAACCTGCTGAGCTCGTAACTGTGGAGAGTTACATCGAGTCTGCCTGGTAGGTACCGGCAGAGAGACACACTGAAACCCCAAAACCACAAGCTTGCAGGTGTTCACTGACTAAAGACACCCAAGTGCTCAAAACAGTTCCTTATATGGCAACAAAAGGTCATGGCAGAGGTAAGCATAAAAGGGGTCGAGGTTTTAGCAGGGAAATTAGAGGGCAATTATTGGGCCAAGACCGAGACCAGAACTGCCCACCTGGGAAGGGGGAGGGCTGATGATTACAATAAAAGGGAAACGGAAAAGGATCTTGGGGCTCACTCCTCAGGATGTGGGGGAGGTAAACGGGTGGTACTGCTTTGCTTTCAGTTCTGGCTAAATCCCTCCTACAATAAATATTAATCTCGTAACCTAAGACTCTAGTTTCCGTGTGGTCCTGTGTGTCGGCTTGCCAAACCAAACAATAGTGGGGATCCTGGGCATCCCCAAAAGTAGCACAATTTCTTCTCACTGCAATAAAGTACATTACTAACATTAGAATAAGCCACCCCAATCTGATTTTCAATTTAACAGAAAATCATGTTATGAAAACAAACATACCACATAACGTGGGTTTGTTCTCATTTACAGCATTGGCTTTAATCCTTTCCCTGACACAGACATCCCTGTGCTGAAGAAATGTGGTGGTTTGGGATTTATTTCCTTCAAAACGTGGTAGCAATGCACTAGCTTCTGCTGTCAATTACTCTTGTGTACCAGAGGGAGGAATCCTGCAGGGTACTGTGTGCCTCCTGCATTGTCTTTAATTAGGCTGCTCATAGGACTGGAGATCCACACAGGATAGGGTAAACCAAACAGGCATTTTATTAACAAGGCTTTCAAATATGCACTGTGCTCTCAGCAGCATAGCTAAGCACACACCTCTTCAGAGTGAGCCAGTACCTCAGAGTCACTTCCTGTGCCTCTCTTAGAGGGACCAGGCATGAATACAATGTACCTTCTAGCAAGTACTGTGCACGCAACATTCTTTGATGTAAAATGCACTCATCACCTCATAGATTGAGCCCTGAGAGCAGAATCTGGTCATATGTCCTTTGTCAGCTGCCCTAGCCAAACTGTCATTTTTTTACCTCACACATCCTGTACTTTAACAGCAGTATGTAACTCTTCTTAATATATGTTGAACTACACAGGGACAGCTTCTGCTTCTCTTCCATGGGTAGTAACTCACTTTATCAGGAGTCCCTTTGAGTTCAGTAGGGATAATCATGGAGTACTTCAGCCTGGATTTCCTATCTTGCTGCTCAGCACGTCTTGCAATCTGCACTGATTGCTACTCAGCACCTTGAAGATCAGACTTCAGGTTAGATTCCCTCTTAGTTCAGAATCCTAGTGGGGCCCAGATCAATCCAGGCCCCCTCCTAGTACCAAAAATGACAGTGATTTCCTGCCAGTTATGTTTGTATCACAATTCAATATTATTCTTTTCCCTTTCTTTCCCCTGACTTACTCCTGTGCTTTATTTCAAAATGGCAAACTTGATCCTTTTCAACTTGAGCAAGCAGGAGAGAATAATGCAGCTTAAAAAAATGTTTGAATAGCTAGTTGCCAGGATATTTAAAGGCAACTGGAAATGTCAAGACAGTAAATTTAGCTTTGAATCCAGTAGGAGGCTTGAAAAATGTTAGAACATATCTTCTGAACAAGAGGAGAAATTCCTGACAACCACAGCCATCACGACTAATCAAAGTTAAGCTTCCCACCACACGAGCACAGTCTGCTTGAATGAAAAGTACATTGCTTTTCTTTAAAATATTTCACCAATAATTTCCACTGTCAATTAAATGAGAAAATATCTATATTTAAGAAACTCTTTGTAGGTTGTAATTACACTTTTAAAATGTTTTCATTTGACTTGTGGCTTAAATATAGATTTTTTTATAAACATGGTGCTGCTGGCAGAACTCTCTTACTCACTAATGGGTGAACCTCAAAAGCTTCAGAGGTTTGGCTCACTTCTGACAAACAATGGGAAGGTTAGATGCTTAGTCAAAGCTTATCTTGATCTATCTGAACCTCATAGGTCTTTGAAACCAGACTCAAATGTCACAAGAACGCCTGGTGTTCCTGTGAGAACTGATGTGACCCTAACAGCATCCCAGTGCAAGAGGACTCGTGGCTCACTGGTTGTGAGTTTCAGCTGACCTGACCAGATGAGTGTACTCTAGCTTACTAATGGCATAACCTGTATCTAAAGCATGCCACATAAGTTATCAATAGAAAGCTAATATCATACTGATCATTAATATTATTTCATGGTGTAAGTACAGAGGACAAATTCAAAATTACAGACTTATTGGGATTTATGTTCTTCAAGTGTGTCTGCCAGGCAGGGCTAAAGATACCTCACCCTAGACAAAGGAATGTGTGTCTGCCACCTAGGACGTATATCCAAACTACATTCTGAGATAAAGGGAATGCACTTTACATAGAAGGTAAATGGGTCTATCAAGCCAACAAGGGGAGGAGATAACCACTCAACATCACGGCAGGGGGATAAAATTGCAGGAAACAGATCAATTTGCAAACACCAGCAAAGGAAAAAAACAGAATGAAACTTAATTCACCAGGAGTCTCCATGTAACCTTCCTCCAGCCTGAATGAACTTTATTTTGCAGGATAACCTTCAGAAGAATCCATTTCAAAGGTTCACCTAACTATTAAAAGGGAGGGACAAAAAACCCTAAGTTCTTTCACCTAAGAGGACAAACGAACCAAGCTTGTTGGACTTTGTGGGAGAAGTGGTCAGTCATCTTGCTGAAAGGTATATTGGTAAGGAAACTTCCTTGAACAAAGGCTGTAGCTTGTTTTGTTAAGTCTTAGCCTCTAGAAAGCTTTTTTCACTTTTATATGCTTGTAACCATTTCTAACTCTATCCTTTAAACTTAAACTCACTTAAAATTCTATTTCCTTTTGTTAATAAGCTTGTTTTACTTTTAATCTAAACCAACCCCATGTTGTGTTTGAACTGAAGTGATAGGTAACTCCAGTTAAAGTGATAAGCTGTGCATTTTCTCTCAAACAAACTTTATTATTTCTCTGAATGATCAAGGAAAGGGGTGGGCATTGCAGAATCCATGGTTTTGAGAAGGTTCAAAACTGGGGGGGGCGCCTTGGGGGTCATCTCACCATGGGTAACCAAGGTTGGTGAAGGCACAGAGTGTGGCAATGGTGTAAGAAGCAGGCTGGATTCTGAGCTGTTGAACCGGTGCTACTTATCACACAGACACTCAGTATAGGCTTGTATACTGGCTGGGAGAATGCAGACATGGGAACTACAGCAGCATCCAGGGTAACAGAGCAGGTGATGGCACAACCCCGCACATGAAACTGAAAATATTACAAAAGCTGACTTTTTCATGATCTTAGGTACTTCTATGGACCCCCTCATTACCATTGTGACTGAGCACCTCCGAATCTTTAATATATTTTACATCAGAAGACCCCTTTGAGATAGAGAAGTGCTGTTCTCCCCATTTTACAGATGGGGAACTAAGAGACTTTGCCATGGTCACACACGAAGTCTGTGCTTGTGTAGGGAAGTGAAGCAAAGTCTCCTGAGTCCCAGGCTAGTACCCTAACCACTGGATCATTCTTCCTCCCCACTGCAGTTAGGTGGTGCATGAAAGTGACCATCAATAACATTAAAGAATTAACTGCACTTGAACATTAAGAAAGGTTTAGGTTCAGTTCAAGTTTTAAGCAAAGGTTTGGACAAATTCTTTTTTTATCCAAACCAGTTTTCTGGCCCCTAATCATTATCCACTGCCGGTTTCAGTCTCTGAGCTTCTGCCCTCCCCTTGACAGACTACATAATTGTGTCCCACGCTGGGTTAAGGATGGATTAAATAGTTTGTACCAGGCACTATGTCTATTTCTGTACTGCATACATTGGCGTAAGTGCCCTCAGGCCAGCTCTGTTCATTAGTAGCTAAGGAACCTGTATAAGTTTAAAAAAAAAGTCAAGATTATTTTTATAAAATGTCAATTGCTTGCTCCAAAGGCTATGAAGAGAATGTCTGAGCCCATGGTGACAGATTTAAGCCATTGGTTCCTTTATCCTATTTTATTGGCATTGGTGTTATAGAGCAGAAAATACTAATTATTATTTAATTGAAGATATAAGACCAGATGATGAATTTCTTTTATTTACATCTGTCTGAAGTCTACTATCCTTACTCCTGCTGTAGTCCCATGGAGTCCTGTAGAAGTTAGCATTCATGGCTTAAGGAATGTGATAGCATGCAAGATGAATTTGTTGGGAAATTAAAGTGGAAGCTTTAGTTAAGGTGCAGTAGAAAAGCTTGTCTTAGCTATGTTACAATTTAAACAGTCGTATCTTACTGGGCTACATTTTACAATACACCAACTATAATGACGCTTCAGCTATAGTGTAATTGCACTGTAGTATTGCATTTTGATCCAGCTAATTAATAATAAAGTGACATAACTGTGATATTACCTACATGAGTGAGTGTAATTATAGTGCAAGTAAAACTTAATATACCTTCCTTTAAAAATACATGTATTAAATATGCAAACAGGGTAATAAGTAGTTCTGAAATGTAGCTAGCCTCCAGATGTGGATTGTTGGTAGTTACCAAAAACTTCATTTGCAGTATAGTTATTAGTCTTAAATTACAATTTACAGTCACTATATTATAACGTCTAATTGCTTTCTGCCTTTATTTTGCTCACTCTCATGATGTGATGTGGTAATACAACATGGCTGCAAAACAGCCATTGTAATTTTGGGCTGCATGAATCTAATCCAAATGAGGAAAGCCCTCACGGTCTAGTAATTTTTTGAGAAAGTTCTATAGCCTGTCTTATACAGGAGGTCAGGATAGATTATCATAATGGTCCCTTCTGGCATTAGAATCTATGAATCATTGACTTACATGGGCTTTGTATTGGGCTCTAGATGCAAAGGTATGGAGGAAGTAGTTAGTTGTCTATTACTAAAGATCTAGAACATGGAAAGAGTGCTTTTACATACAGCTTGCATATTGCATTAATATCTGGCGCTTTCTTATCAGAGACAGATTGATACAATGGAAGGAGTGTTAACAATAGTGTATCAGAAATTAATCAGGAGGTCTGTGGGAATGGACTCTGGATGGAACTTAAAATTATTCATAGATTCCATGGCCAGAAGGGACCATTGTGATCATCTAGTCTGATCTCCTGCATAACACAGGTCATAGAACTTCCCAAAAATAATTGTAATAAATGTAATCAAGTCACCTCCTAACCTTATTCACATGAGTTAAATTTTCAGGACCTGGCTTTAGATGTTGCTCGTTTCCTTCAGATTGTAAGATTTTTGTGGCATTGAATGTATCTTCCTGAGTTTGAACAGCACCTACAGTGATCCCAAGTAGGGTCTTTGGGCAGCACTGAAGTACAAATATTAATAGAATAACATTCACTTTCCCTTGTATTTACCTTTTGCCTTTGTTTCCTCATGGCATTTCTTAGACAATTTTAATAGACTGCTTGCAGGTGTAATGAGGAGCTAGATGGGATGCAGCCAATTAAATTGTCAGTCTAATGGAATGTGGATACTGAGAGAAGTCATAGTTCAGTTACTTTCAGCCTGCAGAAAATAATGTCCCCTTATGCTGTTATAGTAACTTCCTAAGATTTACAAGATGAATATTATAATTCAAGCTGTGCAGAAGGGGTGCTGGGTGGATGAAATTTTTTATTCAGGAGGATGATAGGGATAAAGATATATACTGATGTTACAAGGAAACAGTTACTAGAAACAAAAGTTTGCCGTGTTTTAAGGAGAAAGAAAGAAAGAAAGAAAGAAAGAAAGAAATGGATGGATGCAGAATTCTGCAACCAACAACTTGAAACATCATAGTAAGACATCAAACAAGAAATTTTAATGAACCAGATTTGGCAAAGAATAATAACAAGAAGAAAAGAGAAATCAATTATTTGGTAACTTGTGGCACTGGCTTGTCATTTACAAACTGTGCTCAAGTGAATGTTACAGATCTGGAACAAAATAGATGTTACAAAGGCTTATGTAAATTGCAAATATATAAGTATGTTGCAGATTTTAACCCAAATGCCTTGGTCTTTTGAAGTTCTCTACTGTTCAGGTTTTTGTATTGGCTCATCATGATGGTACTAGAGTTGAAATTGTTTTGGTTTTTTTACATTTAGTTTTTTCTTTACTTTTTTTTGTTTCTATTTGTTTGACTGCATCTCTATATTTAAAGTATCAGAGGGGTAGCCGTGTTAGTCTGGTTCTGTAGAACCAGATTCTACAAAGGATTCTTTGCTGCTTCTATATTTAAAAAAAGCAAGCTACCTAGGCTGCTGGCAATTAAGAGACCTAACAAACAGATAACACATATACTATGGTGATTGAATTTTATTCTGCTCCACTCATTGACCAGATTAAAGGGTAAGGTCCAAATCACAACAAAAGTTTTCATTCATTGAGTGAAATCCTGCCCCCACGAAAACCAATGGGAATTTTGCTTTGATTTCAATGGAGCCATGATTTTACACATCAGTCCATGCTTAATTTATAAAGATAAAGGAAAGTTTTTAGCATGGTAGTCAGTATGGTAATCTTTTGGCTGTTGTAATTATGTGAGAAGACAATGTTATTGTGGCAAGTACTTTCACATGTTGAAGTCAAGGAATGATATGTCTCCATGTTGTCATGTCTGAGGCTAACCATGGGGCGAATCCTACTCTTTTGACTCACGCATGTAGTCCCATTGACTTCAGTAGGAATAGGAGTGAGTTAGTCAAGCAGGATTACATCTGATGTAAAGAAGATATACAGTAGCCATGGTTTTTCTCACTTTAGGTCTGATGTGACAGGGAGCTCAGGGCTCTCGATAACCCAGAAATCAGCACATTGCAAGAGACGCTCAGCATGTCACAGGATAGGGCCTTGTAGTGATCAGTGTTAATTGTTATATGGCAAGGGGAAATAGTGATATCTCATCAATTAGGAGTGGCCAAATGCATCAGCTTCTAAATTTCTAAGGAAATTTTAACAAGAAGAAAAGAGCCATGAAGTTCAAGAAAGGAAAGCTCTCTATAGATATTTAAGATATCTGGGATCTTAAAAAAAAATCAATGAAAATAGCAGCTAACAGTTACCAATTAATTATTGATAATCCAATTTAACTCACTCTTTATGCTATTCAGTAAAATTAATGTAATTTAATCATCAATAATCATATTTATAAAATAATGATGGAGGAAAGTTAGCTAACAATAATACAGATCAATACATTTGTTCAGCTAATATAATTTATTAGTACACTGTTGTTATCCTTTTTGATCCAAGCAGTTAGCCAAAATTCTGAGTTTTGCAGGTTGTTTCTGTTAGGGGGAGAAATTGATGATGGAGGCAGGAGTTTCTTTGATGCAGTCCTGTTTATTTACAAAGAATGTACACAAAGACTTTTTTTCACTGAACACAGTAGGAATCAAACAACAGGAGACAGTTTCTTCACACACAGTTCCAAACCTCTTTCCAGCCAGCTCTGTAACCAAAAGCCCACTCTTAGCTTTTTCGTGGGGTCATGCTACAAGTGCTATTCTGGCTTCTCTGGTGTTTCCTTGCTACCTTCTCTGTGTGAGTCTGTGGTGTTTCTGCTCACTCTCACTCTCTCTCACACACACACAGCTCCATCAAACAGTACCCAACTCCCTGTATGTGCATTCAGCACCCAGTAAAAACCATCTGCCCACATAGCTCAGATTCCTAATCAGCCAGTGTTTTGGGCAGTGGCTCCTATTGTTTCAGCCATCTATTCTGTAAAGGAGCTCAATTACTTTTTACATTTATTCTGAAAGAAAGGTTTAACCCAACCCCTGGCACAGCAATATCTATTGTCATATTAGAGAATATCATTACTGTCATTCAACTTAATGTACAGTTAACTGTATAATCCATTTAGTCACCTACATGTATTTAACCTATTTCCTATTTCTTTAGTTGGCTCTTGTTATCTTTAAAGTTTATGCAGAATAAATTCACTACACTGTCTAAATAACAGGGTGCATATGAAGGTTGTGAGAGAGCAATGCCAAACCACTAGTAAGGCTGCTAAATAGGTTGTTTTCGATTCACAGTATAATAGGCTGAAATAGGCTACTGGGAGTAAGCTGTGTGATTGGAGGCTGACAAGAACACTGGGTTCTTCTCTACAGACTGCTGGGTGCCTCTCAAAGAAGCAAGGAGAAGAATGGTGCTTTCAATGGGAGTTAGGCACCTAAATTCCTTTGAGGATCTGAGCCTCACTGTTTACTTATAAATAGAATTTAAACTAGTGCTTAAGGACAGGGATTGATTGACAAATCCAGGCCTACATGTACAGAAGGACTTGGCTGAGTATGAAGAAAAACCTCATGCTGTTCTGCAGTATATGTACATTTGTAATAAAATATAACACTAAAAACCTGTCTGAAGCCAGTCAACTTCAAATTACAAATAACACATACATTTTTAACAGTGAGGGTGGTCAACAATTGGAACAGAGTGCCAAAAGAAGTGCTGAATTCTCTGTCTCTTAACATCTTCAGATGAAAACTGCATGCCTCTTTGGAAGAGATGCTTGAGCAAAACATAAGTTTTATGCTTTAGTCAAAAACAAGTTATTGTACTCAATACAGGGTGATTTGGGTGAAATTTAATGGCCTGTGATTATACCAGAGGTCAGAGTAAACGATCTAATGGTCCCTTTTGGCTCTAAACACTATGGGCTTGTCAACACAGTGTGGCAATATGCAATAGACAGGTGTGATTTCTAAAGCAGACCAATGAGATGGGCACTAACTGGCCCATGCAGACCTTGCTGGAATGCACTCAGAGTTCCCTGGCGCATGTTAATATAGCGCTGTTAAGTTATTGAGCTCACTACAGGGTTAATTGAGTGAAATTTAATGGCTTGTGATACACAAGAGGTCAGACTAGATGATCTAATAGTTCTTTCTGGCCTTAAGCACTATGAATTAATGAAATCTCTATAATGAAATGGGTAGAGGGGAGCTGGGAGATGGAGACAGAGCAAATCTAAGACACAGGTTCTTAGATGTATACGAGCACCTTAGGTTCATCAGTGCATAGTGACAATGGTGTGCTTACCAGCCATTGTAAGGATTGTCTGTTATTCCCACTTCCAAGCAGAAATAATGGCTTTCTTAATTTGCTGTTCAGTTACACTTAGACAGAAGTAAGCAGCAAGGGAGATTTAAGTTAGATATTACGAAAAACTTTCTACCTATAAGGATTGTTAAGCTCTGGAAGAGTTACCTAGGGAGGTTATGGAATCCTCATAATTGGAGGTTTTAAGAACAGATTAGACAAATACCTGTCAGGGATTGTCTGGATATATTTAGTCCTGCCTCAGCACAGATCTCTTGAGGTCCCCTTCAGCCCTACATTGCTATAAATGTGTAATTCCCTGTAGGTGCCTAACTTACTGCTGGGGGGGATGCATAAAGCTGCCTGAGTCTTCATGCTGCTCACAGTTAGTCAGGAGCCCAAAGCCATCGCTTCTGGCAGGATTCTCAAATTAGGCTTTCCCCTCCCTATCTCACCTGTGGACCTGATCAAGTAGTCATCTCAGAGCATGCCTAGCCTGCAGAAGAGACAGCCGGGGTGAGCAAGTTGGGAAGTGGGTATGTGTATCTCAGAATAGGCAACAGCCTGGTGGTCAGGGCACTCACTGGGGCTGAGAAAGTCCTGGGTTCAAATCCCTGCTCTAAATTACTCAGAGCAGTGATCTGAAAACAGGTCTTCCACATGGGTGATTCTCTGTTTTTTTGTGAGAAAGTGCTAACCTGCCTTAGGTACCTAGCTTTAGGAGAGGATTCACAGCTGAGGATCCTGAGCAGAGATACAGGCTAAGGCCCAGCTCAATGGGATTTAGGTGCCTAGATGCCTCTGTAAATCTGGGCTTTGAGCCCCACCTTTTTCTCCTGGCTAGTTTAGGCAGCTCCACACTCAGCTGACTGGCTTCTTAGAATCTTTCCTTGGGCACCTAACTCTTCCCATACAATACATGGGCACCTGACTCAGAGCTGAGAATTCCCCTAGGCATCACAGCACCTGCGAGTCAGGCATTGAAATGCCTAAGACTCTTTGTGAATCTAGCCCACAATGCCTAACAGAGTGGGCCCTGATCTTTGATTGGGACATTTATGTGCTCCTGTAATACAAATAATGATAATTATTAACAGTAATAATAATAGGGCAGTTGTAGCTCTTATAGCTAAACTCATCAGATACACTCAGGAATGCAGGATTTACAGAAGACTTTCATTTTTAAATACAGACTATAAAATATTTACAAAGATAGATACAGACTATACAAAGTGGTGGGGAAATTAATAAAAGATGACCAGGTGGGGTTTATGTTTGGCAAACATACAGCAGACGATATAAGTAGATTATTTCATGTTGCTTGGGAAATTAAGGATATACTGGAGCCAATTGTGGTCATATGTTTAGACGAGGAGAAAGTGAGACTCTCTACTCTTTAAAAAACTGGTTTGAGAACAATATTTAGGAAAGTGAGCTGTGCAATATATTCTCATCCTACATTCTGGTTACTGATCAATTATAGATTTATAGATTTTGTGGCAAGAAGGAGATGTTCAATCATCTAATCTGACCTCCTGTATAACGCAGGTCATAGAATTGCACCCAGTTAACCCTGCATTGATCCAATAACTTGTTTTTGACCAAAGCAGATCTTCCAGCAAGACATCTCGTCTTGATTTGAAGACTTCAAGGCATGGAGAATCCACCACTTCCATCAATAGGCTGTTCCCATGGTTAACAGGCCCTTCACCTTGAAAGGTCCCTCAGAATATGTATGCAGTGTTGTTGTATCCATGAGAGAGACAAGGTGGGTGAGGTAATATCTTTTATTGAACCAGATTCTATTGGGGAGAGATACAAGCTTTTGAGGGATGCAAACCTCTTCTTCAGGTCTGGGAAAGGTACTCTGAGTGTCACACCTAAATACAAGGTAGAACAGATTGTTTAGCATAAGTAGTTAGCACATATTCAAGGTGAAATGGCCTGTTAACACCCTTGTAGTCATAGGACAAAAAGGAGGGTTAGTGGGTTAAATGTGTGTGATGGGTATACCAGGCCACTCTGGCCCCCTGCTGGAGGCCCCCAGTCGTACCACACCCTGATCAAGGAAATGAGCCGTGAAAGTGGGTCCTCCAGGCCCGCTTTGAAAGGCTGCATAGAAGCAGCCAATCAAGGCCCAGCAGGCTCAGATAAAAGGAACTACAGCAGCTGAGCACTTCAGTTCCTGGCTGGGACTGGAGGAGCAAGGGAGGGTGCTCATTGCTGGTAACAGGAACTCAAGAAAAGAGCCAGAAGATGGTTCTTGCATTCAGCAAGGAGGAAGAGGATTTGGGAACTTCAGCCCTGAGGTAAGAGTGAAGAGAAGGGGATACATGGCAAAAGGCCCAGGGAATAGCAGCAATGAACTGAAGGAAGCGGTACATGGCTCCTGTGTGTAGGGTTCCTGGGCTGGAGCCCAGAGTACTTGGCAGGTTGGGTCCCCCCAACACCCCACCAGCCTACTGGCATAGGGGATGAGGTTCTGTTGGGAAACCGAAGTGAATGCCAGAACTTAAAGGATGCCAGAGACATGACCAAAGACCCTGATAAGGGCAGACAGTATGTTGAACTCTTTGCTACTCTGGAAGGGGGTTAAGCATTTTTAGAATATGACTTGACCAGAGGGCTGAGGCACAGAAGACCCAACAAGTGAGCATCACACCCAGCAGATGGAAGGCATTCATGAGAGGTGAGTATCCCCATCACAATGTATTAACTACTTATGCTAAACAATGTGTTCCACCTTGTACTTAGTTGTGACAGACTGAAGAACACCTGAAGAAGAGCTCTGTGTAGATTGAAAGCTTGCCTCTTTCACCAGCAGAAGTTGGTCCAATAAAAGATACTACCTCACCCTCCTTGTGTCTTTATTGTTTGGATACTCAGTTCAATAAAACTTCCATTTTAAAATGGTCCCTGACTTGATGTAAGCAACAGGTATTCTTCTGGCCAGCAAATCCAATAGTTTAATATTCCTATAAACTATGATGTGAAGTTCTTTGGAAAGTAAAATATCAACCAAGCAGGTTGGAAAGGAGCTTTCTTTTGGGCGAACTCAACAATAAAGAAAAATAATGCATTGTACTGGAATAAGTGGACTGGGGGTGGCATGATCTAATTTTCAGACTTATTTGACAATGAGGCTTTTATGAAATTCAAAAAACTAAACATCAATTTAAATGACAGTGTTCACTGGCAACATTTTAATGATAAAGGACTAATTTTCCTGAACATGAACATAAAAACTCAGGCAACAAAGGCATCAACCCTCATAGATATATAACTCTTTATTAAAAGAAATTTCTAAAATTCCCAGTTACATAAATGTCATATGGGAAAAAGACTTCTTTTCTCCGCATATGAATAAAACTTAGGACAAATTTCAGACTAATGCTAAAAAATAATTAATATGCCATTAAGGCAAGTGGAATTCAGGCTCTTCCACAGTTTTCACTGAACATTATTTATGTACATAAAAAAGAGTGCTAAGTGACAGAACTCCTTAGTTGTTATCAGAGACCACAGCCAAATACTTTGAGAATCCTGAAAGGTTAAATTATTTTGGCCCAAGGGATCAACAATAATTTAAAAATAACTGGTAAGGAACTGTGATTGGACACTTCTGCTTTTATTGTGTCTGATGGTTTTGGAATTGAAAGTATCCCTCAAGCATAACCACAATGCATCTCTGCTATCCTGGTGATTGCTAAAGGGTAATTCTGAGGCACTGAAGAGTCAGGGCAGATTTAGTTATAAAATCATTTTGACAAACCTTGCAATAGAAGCCTTATACACTAAGATTTCTGGGGAATAGAAATTAACCAGATAATTTGAATGTGATATGATTCTCATTTCTAAATTTTATAGGGAAAATATATTTAAAGAGTGAGAAAAACTAATAAACTTAGTGTTAAATTTACTATTTAAACAATGAGACCCTGATTCCGGAAAGAACTTAATCTTATGCTTAAACTTACGAACATGCTTAAAAGCTTTCCTAAATGAGGATGTTTTCTTGAATGGAGGCCTCATAGAACAAATATAAATATAATGCTATATGGACTAGTCAATATCTTGGGGAAAAATTGGAAAGAGTCCAGTGGAGGGCAACAAAAATTATTAGGGGGCTGTAGCACATGATTTATGAGGAGAGGCTGAGGGAATTGGGATTGTTTACTCTGCGGAAGAGAAGAATGAGGGGGGATTTGATAGCTGCTTTCAACTACCTGAAAGGGGGTTCCAAAGAGGATGGATCTAGACTGTTCTCAGTAATACTTGATGACAGAACAAGGAGTAATGGTCTCAAGTTGCAGTGGGGAGTTTTAGGTTGGGGGGGAAACTTTTTCCCTAGGAGGGTGGTGAAGCACTGGAATGGGTTACCTAGGGAGGTGTTGGAATCTCCTTCCTTAGAGGTGTTTAAGGTTAGGCTTGACAAAGCCCTGGCTGGGATGATTTAGTTGAGAATTGGTCCTGCTTTGAGCAGGAGGTTGGACTAGATGACCTCCTGTGGTCCCTTCCAACCATGATATTCTATGATTCTATGATTCTTTCATACTTATTCCTACACCTGAATAATTTCAGCACATTATTTCCTTTGGTTGGCTGGTTTTAGTATAGCTTTTTATAGAAGTCTCAACCATATGTCTTATACAAGACAAGGTAACAGTGCACATCTCCAGAGAGCATTCCACTTGTGTATTATTCGTTTATCTAGATTTTTATGGACTCAGAACATCAATTTGCATCACATGCAGTTTCTTTCTGCTATTGGTGGGGAATGAATAGTTTTCATGGCTTTAATTGTGTCATTTGAAATTTTTGTTCTGGAGCTAAAGACAATAATTAAAATAAACAAAAGCTGGACCCAATTAATTTCCCAGTGGTGATGATGGCCAGCTATGAGTGCTGGTTACTCATTGCTTAAAGTGCAGGGAAAGGGGGTGTCACAAGGGGTTTGAAGACTCATAAATAAATAAAGCAATAACTAAAACCAGGGCTGGGTTGCTCAGGGGCACACTTTCAGCATTGTGGCCCAGATCCTCAAAGGTATTTTGATGCCAAAGCTGCTGCTCCCATTTTATGATCGCACTTTCCCCCCCCATCCCATGCTCACACACTTTTTTCAAATCACTTTAAGCACTGTTTACACTGTTTACACTGTTTACTTCCCTGTGGGTTCAACCCCCTTTACTGTCCAGTCAGGGTTCCATAGGGACCTCACCAGTGGAAGTTGTTTTAGGATGTACTGAATCAACATCATGGGCATGCCTGTTCCTTAACCAGCCCCATCCACTTTTCGCTGTGGACCCTTGGCAGAATGGGAGTTGCAGGCATTCTCCATCCTGTAGAATTTTGGCTGCTACCTTCTCTTTGCCTGCAGTCATACTGGTAGAAATGGCTATAAGCCAGGACTGAACCAAGGCCATTTTTTTCGTCCCCAGTGAGTTTATAAACGAATATGTAATATTCCCAATGTGTTCCCAATTTCTCCTTTTCCCCCAATACTCTCAATAATCCTGGTAATCTGGGTTACATTCAATGGGAGATGACATGGTCTTCGTATCTGGAGTTCTTGAACATTGCCCAGTTTGATTTCTGATGCTCATAGCAGGTCCGAACCTCAGGCACTTCAGCTGCATGCTAAAAGAAATTAAACAAGAAAGGATTGGTTTTTAATTGCAAGCCTGATGCTATGGAAGAAATCACAGTAGATGGTCCTGAAATTTATTGGCAAGACGCTTGTTTGCTGGAGCTTAATCTCTGATTAACAATTCACTTTGGCTCTACTTGGCATTCAGATGGGGTTGTTCTGCTGAGATAAAAAAAAGTGGATTTAAATTGTAAAGGTTTTTCATTCTTTTCAGAGCAAAGAATGTCCCATGTGCCAAGCCTATTACAGTCTAATAGAAATAGCATTACAATCACCTAACTCATTTAACCCAGCACACTTTCTACGTGTCTGTTTAGAGTGATTTCTGAGTCACTTTTACTAGGTACAGCCAAAGATGAAGTATACAAGGACAATGCATTTACAATAAGGTGATAATACAAGCAGGCTGAATCTCTACTATTTACCTTTGCAATGATAATTTGCATAATACCTTCCATTCAAAGACCACAAGCAACTCTAACAAAAGTAATAAACTAAACCTCGCAATGTCCCTGTAATGTATAGAAATATTATTTGTTCCATTGGCTGAATGGGGAAATGTAGACACAAAGAAATGATGTAACTTTTAAAAGTTCCACACAGTAAGTAAGGAGTAAAGCCCAGAACTAACCTTTCCTGATTCTTAGTAATGCACCTTACTCCCTGGAGTAATTCTGCTTCGTGATGATCAACAACTCAAAGAATCATTGATATAATGGAAAAGATTGTCACCTGGTCCAGCCCACACTCTCCATATTGGATTGTTTCTGACAACAACATCCAGTGCTTTGAATAGGTAAGTTTTAAATGCCCATAGAATGCATCTGCCACCTAGAACTGGTCAAAAACTGTGATTTTGTTTGTTTGTTTGACTGAAATTCAAAGTTAATGAAAGATTTCATTGAAATTCAAATATATATATATTCCCAGCATCCTTATGTCCAGTGAAAAATTGGGAGTAGATTTTTTGTCATAACTTTCTTCAGGCATAGATATATCAAAATAGTGGGCAGAGGCCTTTATTAGAGAAAAACTAATCATGTTCCTGAAATATTTTGTGAGATTTCAGCAAATAAAATGCTTAGATTTATCCACCTTTGCTCTTCTCTTCTCACTGAAGTTCATTACTTCATAAAGTATTGTCTTCTGACCCTTTCCCCATGCATTTTACAGTTTCTTGAGAAGTGGTTGTAGTACAGCTGACTTGAAATGCTCTGAAACTTCTACAATTTTTTTTCATTGAAATGTTTACTCCTGTTGAAAAAATAGGAATTTCCTCCCTCCTTTTACTGCTGGTACAGGGATCACAGTCTCATGCACTGTAAGAATGCAACCACTCTGCACACAGAGAAGTTACATATAATCCTCAAATCCTCTTGTTGAAAGGTTGCCACATAACACTACTTTTATTCTTAGCATCCAGAATGTTAATACAGGATAACCAAAAACAGAGAGAGACAAAGAAAGCTGCTCCTCATGCCATCCTATTCTAGGCTGCTGCTTTCCAGACCAACTCTGATCACATGCTTCCTGACAGAGCCCCCTAGCCTGGAAGCAGGAACAGGAAACCATCACACACCCCTAACCCCTCCCACACACACACACACACACGGAAAGCTTGCAATTTCAACATAGTCCTCAATACACTACCTCTTCCAGAACTGAATTTCCAGAATCTATATGCATGTAAGCAAGAGCATAAATCTGTGAGTTCCCTTGCCATCTTGTGGCATCCACTTAGGCCTTGTCTACACTATATAGTTAAGTTGCCGTAAGTCAATGTACTTTGACCTAACTGTGAATGTGCACACTGTGCAATGACCCTCCTGCCAATTTAACTCTCCTTCTTTGCTGACATAATAAAATTACCTCGACAAGAGGCATAGCACTTATGGTGATGTATTTAGAGTGACACAGTGTCAGTGTAGACACTGCATTGCTTATGTCGCCCTAAGTGGCCTCCAGGAGGGGTCCCACAATGCCCATCGTGACTGCTCTGGTCACCAGTTTGAATGCTGCTGTCCTGCAGCCAAGTACACAGGCATGCACTCCTCCTTTTCCTATTTGTTTGGCATGGAGAGCTCACATCGCATCTGCCAAGCTAACCATGCCACCTCCCTCAGCAAATGTGCTCCTGCCCGGAGTACACCAGAGTTGTTGGATCTGCTGGGTCTGTGGGAAGAGGAGGCTGTGCAGTCACAGCTCTACTCCAGCTGCAGGAACTTTGATATGTATGGGAAGATTGCTCCTGGCATGGAGGAACGAGAGCATGATAGGGACATGCAGCAGTGCCATGCCAAGGTCAAGGAGCTGAGGCAGAAGGATCAAGGAGCTGAGGAATACCAGAAAGCAAGGGTGGCCAATTGTGAGTCTGGTGCATCGCCAAAGACATGCCTCTTCCAAAGATACAGAGCTGCTCGCTATCCTCAGTAGTGACCCCACCTCCACTGTCAAGAACCCCGTGGATGCCTTGGTGGCCAGCAGAGTGAATCCCGAGAATAACGTGGTGGACGAGGAAGTGGAGTAGGAGTAGGATGGGAGGATAGGCGATGTGTGGTGGCATAGCAAATCAGGACCTCTGCTTAATTCTGGAGAGGTCTAGCCACTTCCAGCTTTCTAGTGCGCCTGATGCAGGAGAGGGGAGCTCCAGTAAGCACTCGTACTGAGTTATGCTTTTTTTTTTTTTTTAATCAGGGTAGAAGAGGGATTGAAATAACCAGCACAGGCACAGTTTGTATCTGCTTCTCATTCCCTGTGCAGGTAGGCAGAGGGGGGCCCTGCGGAAGAGTTTGTTGTTGCACACCGGGATGTCTCAGGAATCCTCCATAGAAATCACCAGGAAACTTTTCTGGAGGAACTCTGCAATCCTCTGCTGCAGGAGGTCAGCCTTGTTTCTTCCCCTGGTGTAGGAAACTTTGCTGCATCAATCAACAATTACTCTGTGGGCAACAAAGCAGCACATAGTTGAGCAGCAGATGGAACTAGTCTGCAGCCACATGCAAACAGGAGCTTCACCTTTGCATTCTCAGTTACCCTCAGGAACAAGATATCAGGTGCTATCACCCCTGCCTGTGGAAAACAGGGCCAGTATTCAGAATAGTGGCCCTAGGCACTTGTAGTGATATCCCTCTGAAACCCTCCCACCTGTAGTCCCATCTTGCCCCTTCTCCCCTGAACCGAATTCACCATGGCTGGGGCTTCTGCCATGCTGTGTACCTGCCAAGGGGAAGTGAGGAAGTGATGTTTCTAGCTTGTTTGAATCAAGGCTGTGAGTTCACTCAGTAAAATACCTCGGTCTATTGTTTCTTTAGCTTCTGCAGATGTGCCCTTAACAGTCTCCTCCTGCACACCAGCTGAGTGGCTCCGTCATATAAGGAAATGAAATAGGAGGCATCAGGAAGGCATGTGCTGGGAGGCGCGGCAATCTTCTGATGCTTCCAATTGCAAGCAGAGAACATGGAGAGAGGCAATCAATGAGAAATTGCGTATGGATAGCCAAAAGAAGAATCAGGGGCAGGAGTGGATGCTACAGCTGCTACAGAACCAAACATGCTGAAGTCCCTGATGGAACACATCCATGCTTGCCTCCCCCTGCAGTCCATACAAAACTGCCTTCCATGCCCTTCCTCCACTTTCCCCCCCATATTCCTCATATGTTCCCGGGTCATCTCAGTACCCTATGAACTCCACCCCGAGGGACATGTATCACAATGAAAGCTGGACATATACCCAGCCATGAGAACTTCATTTGGAAGTGTGATCTTCATTTTCATGTCCCTTGTAGAACATAGCAATGTTTGTATCGCTGTTTTATAATGTACTTATAAAAAGTTAAGGAATCTTTAGTGGTCTCCTAGAATGGTGATTGCTGCTAAAATTCATACAGACTGTCCATTGGTGCAATTGCATTGTAAAATTAATACCATAGAAAAGCAGCCCTTTCTGTTGATGTTACAAGATGGTTTGGTGCCAAAATGGGGATATGTGTGCCTTCTGTCACCCTGCTACAGTTCAGGAATCCCATTGCCGCAAAGCCATCCACCATTTCCTGCACATTGCCCGGAGTCATAGTCCTTCATAGCAGGAGGTGATTAATGGCCCTGTACACTTGCATCAATACAACCCCCAGGATGGATTTCCCAAATCCAAACTGATTCGCAGCCGACCGGTAGCAGTCTGGAGTTGCCAGCTTCCACATAGCGATTGTCACTTGCTTCTCCGCTGCTAGGGCAGCATTCATTTTGGTGTTGGAAGGTAGCTTTGCACATCCAAAAGTTCTGCAGCCACTGCTCATCATCACATGCCTTCAAAGGATGCAATCGCACCACTCAGTGCTTGTTTCCCACAGCCAGAACTGATGGGCCACTGTTTGCAGCTGCTCCATGAATGCCAGCAGCGATCTTTAATTGTTCCTTTCGATGGCACACAACAGTGCAGACACCACAGAGTCATTATCAGATTCACAGATCATGAAATACTGCAGAATCAGCTGCATTGTGTTCACAACGCTCATCACAATACTGGTGAGCGGTTCAGGATCCATGCTTTGAGACAGAGATGGCAGGCACGCAATTTACAGGGGCTGTTGAAAAGTAGTGGGAAATGTAATCAGAAGCCCATGGAATGATGGGATGGAGAAAACGGGATCATGGGATGGTAAGCCCTCCCACATGATGCACTGCAAACCCTTCCCAGAACACCCAGGGGCAGATGGTGGTGAGATGCACAGTAGGATAGGTACCCACAGTGTACTGCTCTCTCCGTCAGTGCAAGAGCACCTGTTATGGACGCACTCCACCATCACAAGGAGCGTTACATGGATGTGCAAAACTGGTTTCATTACAGTGGTGGATGATCGTCAACATAACTAAAGTCGACATAGCTTTGTAGTGTCAGTCATTACTCACTGAAACCTGGAGCCCCATTGAATTGAATCATGCTTTGCATAGGTGTAAAGGTCTGCCTGCATTTTTCTTCTTTCAGGATCGGGGCTTTAGTCCTCTCTAGGATCTGGCCACCAGGAGATTTATCCAGTACCCACTGAAGTCAATGGAAAGACTCCTATCAACTTCAGTGGAGCTGAGTCAAGTCCTAACTCATGAACACTAGAGTAATGATGCTTCCCTAGAACCCTTTCTCAACCACTCAGACTCACCCTTTTCTCACATACTGGGGAATAAAGTCACCGTAACTGGGCACACCTGTATATCCTTGCAATGAGAGTTGGAAACTGGAGTCTTTCTTCTAATATAGTTAACGCTTTCCCTGCCAGCTTCAGGATTAGACACATGTAGTCCATCCCACTGGCCTTTTCCAGGTCAGTTTCAGTCAGGCTCTAGGGGATGCCAATAGCAGTACATCATTTGTTATAGAAAGTATAGATGCGATATTTTATACTTAAAAGCTATTTCCTTTCTCTGGATTCTATGAGCTCATTGGCATTTTCCGTCAATAGCCGTTCAGATTTGTTCATAAATCCTACTTCTAGCAGACACGGCTGCTAGTGAACATGGGTAAAATATATAAGATAAAATGTGCTGACTTAAGCTAATTTAATTATAAGTGCAGTAGGCCCTTTGTATAAAGAATTTAAAATACCATGTTTAACTGGAAGTTTCTGCCTTGCTGACTTTGGGAGCAGTTATTTTCCCTGGAGGTCTCTTGACTTGCTTGTATGAATAACTATTCAACAATGTGAGTGAGGGCTCCCCAATCTGGCAGCAAGGAAGAATTGCTGGTGAGATGTTGCAGCAAGAATTTAAGGACCAGATTCTGTCACCCTTGCTCACACAGAGTAGTTCTATCAATGGGACTATTTATGGGTAAGGTACTACTCAGTGAGAATAAACTTGGAGGAATCTGTCTCCAAGGCTGAACTGCAAATATCAAGAGAACAGTGACCATATCTCCCTCTGCTCTGTTTCATAGCACTCTTTATTTTATCCATTTATTTTTGCATGTTAGCTCTCTTTCACTCCACATGTGCATACCTTTCCTTGTGTCTCTTCTGGCTGATGGACTTTAAGTGAATCCATTTGGTAGCCAAGGAATAAGGAGGCATTTGTTGTTTAGGGTACCAACCTGTCTTAATCAGATACGAATCCCACCAAAGACAGGAGTACATCAAAACAAATATGAAAATTCAGGATTTCTTTGTCCAATGTTTGCTTTTATTTGTGGATGTTTCTCCTGCTGATATTGTGTTCTGTGTATTTGCCTGCAATGAACTCATTCTCCTTATTACTCTCATCTCAAAGAAAGAAAGCTAATTGGAGAAGGCCAGGGGGCAGAACTTGTTTGGGACTATGAAATGGCAACACCTACCCTTGTCGGCATCGAAGCAAGGTAAGTGGTATCAGTTTTGAAGGAGCCATTGCCACTTTTGATCTCTGCACTCTCCCTTTCTACCTCAATTGATTGGTCATTACAAAAACCACCAGGAATGATAAATAGGGAATGAAGACATAAATCAGAGATTGGATTTGTGATGTGAGCTGATGTCCTATAGGATCAAAGCATGGAACATGCCCTTCCCAAAGTAGCTAAAATTGAAGAGAAAGTTACCTTTATGGGCTTAACAGAGGATCATTGCGCTATGAATAGTACTGAGATACTCAAGTAAGTGAGATGTAAATGAGCCTCTCAGGTCAAATCCTGCTCACCTTATTCAAACTACAGGGCCGCCCAGAGGATTCAGGGGGTCTGGGGCAAAGCAATTTCAGGGGCCCCGTCCATAAAAAAAAGTTGCAATACTATAAAATATTATATTCTCATGGGGGCCCCTGCAGGGACCGGGGCCTGGGGCAAATTGCCCCACTAGCGCCCCCCGGGCGGCCCTGTCAAACTAATAGTTCAGTTGAAATCAATGGGACTGCTCAGGAGTAAGGCAAGAAGGATTTCTGTGTTTGTCATGAAAAGGGAATGAAAAATCTCACTGTGGAGGAGCCTGCATGATACTGTGATGCTGGAGAAGGCAAAAGCCAATTTGGGATGGGGGGTTGTTACTTCTGAGTCTTAGGGAACATCAGGAATGATTCAGATAGAATCACATAGCTGTGGTCCAGACCCTGCCACCCTCATTCCCTAGCCTGCAAATAGCCTCAATGGCTGTGGAGAATATTTTCGTTGAAAAGTGTGTGTGTGTGTGTGTGTGTGTGTGTGTGTGTGTGTGTGTGTGTGTGTGTGTGTGTGAGAATATGTGCTGTTGTCAGGATACTTTATATAACTTTTGATCCTTCTGCGAGAGGTTCTGTGATCCCCACTGGTGTGATCCTTGGGCATCGAGCTGCAAAACTGTTTCAAAAGGCAGAGGTCTCCTATGAGAGTGACAACATTGCCCAGCACTAATCCTCAATCATTTCAATTTCTTCACCACTGCCATAGAGATCAAACAGGTCTCATCTTTGTGTCATGTGGTTAGACCCTTCCCCCCCCCTCATCTAGTATAGATTAATCTTCCCTGTAAATAGATGTTTTATTAGTGTAGTTCAGGTTAGTTTAGTGTAGATAGCCCTTCCCTTATCCCTTACTTGACACATGTAGGGCCTTGAACCCTGCAAGGGCTTCAAGAGATGTGGTCTTGTCCAGGGACTGATGCCCATATCCGGTGCCTCCTATGCCTGGGAGAAACCCATTTCCATGAACCAATGTACAATCTATTATGCCTTCACCCCCTGCACTGGATGGGAGAAACACTTGAGGTTTCAGGCTCAGTGTCTACAGCCTGCTAGTTTGATGAACCCATCCAAGATATTGAGACCAGCCGTTGTGCCAAGGTGCTCTGATTCAGGACCCAAGATGTACTTTGTTGCTCTGGCCTCAGTGCGCCTTTTTGTTGTGGGCTCAAGATTGGATTCTCCTCAGCCATCTACTAGGAGCCTTGGCAGTCTTCTTAGTTTACATGCAATGTAGGGATGTCAACTTTTTATTTGCAGAAAACTGAACACCCTTGCCATGCCCCCTGTCACACCCCTTTTCCGAGGCCACACCCCCACTCACTCCATCCCCATCCCTCCGTCGCTCGCTCTCCCCCAACCTCGCTCACTTGTTCATTTTCACCAGGCTGGGGCAGGGGGTTGGCGTGTGGGAGGGAATGGCATTGAGGGCTTCAGCTGCAGGTATGGGCTCTGGGGTGGGGCTGGAGATGAGGGGTTTGGGATGTAGGAGAAGGCTCCAGGCTGAGGCAGGGGGTTGGGGAGTGGGAGGGAGTATGGGCTCTGGGCTGGGGTTGCAGGCTCCCAGGTGGGGCCAGAAATGAGGGGTTCAGGGTGTGGGTGGGGGATCTGGGATGGGGCAGGGGGTTGGGTGTAGGGGTTGGGTGGTAAGAGCTCCAGCTGTGGGTATGGGCTCTGGGGTGGGGTCAGAGATGAGGGGTTTGAGGTGCAGGAAAGTGCTCTGCCCTGAGGCGGGGGTTGGCGTGGGGGGGGTATGAGCTCTGGGTTGGGGGGTGCGGCCTCCAGAGTGGGGCTAGAAATGAGGGGTTTGGGGTGCAGGAGAGGGAACTGGGATGAGGCAGGTGGTTTGGTGCAGAGTGGGTGAGGGCTCTGTGGGGGGCGGGTTTGGGTGCAGGAGAGGGTGAAGGTTCTGGGCGATGCTTACCTCAGGCAGCTCCCAGGAAGCTGCTGTCATCTCCCTCCAGCCCCTAAGTGGAGGCATGACGATGTGGCTCTCCACGCTGCCTGCGCCTGCAGGTACCGCCCCCTCAGCTCCCATTGGCTACGGTTCCTGGCCAATGGGAGCAGCTCAACTGGTGATGGGGTTGGGGGCAGCATGAAGAGTCCACATGGCTGTCCCTCTGCCTAGGAGCCAGAGGGACATACCAGCAACTTCCCAGGAGCCATGTGGAGCCAGGTAGGGAATCTGCCTCTGCCACCGACCAGATTTTAACAGCCTAGTCAGCAGTGCTGACCAGAGCTGCCAGGGTCCCTTTTCAAAAAACAGATACCTGGCAACCCTAGTGCAACATGCCTCAAATGGTTCATGACCACGACTCATCACCAAATTTGGATTGGTGGATCATTAGCTTTCCTGGCCAGGTACTGGTGGGGATGGCATGTGAGCGCTGAGCCGTGCCCCACAAAGATATCACTTGGCACTTAATCTGCACCCAGCACCATTGCCTTTTGCCATAACCTCAGACTTGTCCTGCAGTGCTAACACCTCAGCCTCAGTACCACAAGTCCACTCAGACGCCGGTTTGGGCAGAAGAAGGGAGAAAAAGAAAAACACAAAAGGGGCACAAGCAAAAGAAAAGAAGGAATTACCATCCTCACTCCTTTTGTATTCACTGCCCCATGAGAGCCTTTAAAGACTCTCAGGCACCTTCCTCATCACACTCCTCCAGAATCAGAGGCCCTGACACTGACTAACTTGGAGTTATCACCAGTTCAACTCCCCATCACCTCTTTTATCTATCTGAATGGGGATGGGGGGGTCCATTATCCAGGCTACTAGAGGTGCCTACTGCGTGCTTTTCTGCTGCTGAACTCTGTGTTGGTCCTGACTCCTCCGATCTCCTTCCAAAACCACTTCAGGGATTTTTGACATCTTTTGAGAGGAACGTAGCTAGTAAAAAAAAATTACAATGGGCAGATTATTACAATTTTAATCTGTAAAAAGAACACCAAGATCCAGTCTATTCTGGTAAATACTGTTTAACGTTTTGTTTCAAAACCAAATTTCTAGTAACCGATACTACCCATGACAGAGTTTCACAATCTGTGTCTGAATTCAGGAGTTTTTAGCATATGTTAGAGGTGGCCAGAAAGTTCTGAGTAGATTTGTTTACTTTCTCAAAAGGATTTCTGCTTGAGTGTTTGCCATCTAAAAAGTTGTGGGCACCATTTTCCCTCCTTTTCAGTTGCAAAATGGAGTGGGGGAGAAGAAAATAAGGGGGGAGAATGAGAAAAGGGGGAATACACCTGAAATTACCAAACCTGAAACATTCTCTTCTTTAGTAAAAAATTTGGAAAATGTAAATACATAAATAAATAAATGGGATTAAAACAAATAGAGAAAATAAAAATTGTTCAAATTCTTCTTGTGAAATGTACTTACAGTTCTTTGACCAGCTCCTCTGCTCCTGTAAGTGAGGCTGAACAAATGAGAGATTGATTTATCCCCAAAATGGAGAGTAAATCTTGATTTAAATACCAAACACCTGACACTGTGAGGTGTCTTCCACCAAAGTCAAGCTATTCAAATACATCTGCAGAAAACAGGACAATTCATGACTAGAAAAAAATGTCTAATGGGAAGATTGCTGCTTGTCCTACATGCCAGCATAAGGCACTCCTTTATTCACCTGGAGACTCCCGGCACAGGGCAACAAACACACTCCAAGGCGCTGCTGCTCCCCAGTCTATGCAGGTGGTGGTGAATGAGGCCATGCTTGAAAATAGGCTGAATCTTCCACAATGCACCACTAGAGCAAATATAGAAGAAAGTAAACTGCTACTGGTATAGCTGAATAGAAGATCGCTTTTCCTCTGGAGCAAGGTGGCTAAAGAAGGGAATTGTGAATGACCCAGGAACAGACCATCACACGTCCTGCAATCTGCCCATCCTCTGAGAAGGGAAATAAGAGAATGAGAGTTTTAGTGCTTCTCTCCCCTTCTGGAAATTTACCTCTGACAGGAAGAAGAGAGGCCCTTAGAGAGCTTCCTGCCCCAGAAAGTTTCAAAATGGTGGCTGAAAGTGGGGTTAAAAATCCAGAAAATGTAATAAAACCAACTATTGTCAAGGGCAGTAGCAATAAAAAATAGCTCTGTGTGTGAATATGTGCATTTTACCTTTAGCTTCAGGCAATGTACCATAATCTCATGGACTGTTTATTCCCATCTGGCAATATTTTATGTAGCTCTGAGAGGAAAGCAACAATCTAACTGTCTGTCTGTAGAGAGAGAGAGCAAGCGAGAGTGCTCTTTCCTGAGGCCAACTGAAGACTCTAACCTTCTAGTCCTCCTCTGCTGCTTTGTCATAATGCTTTTCTTGGACACTTAGATTGTACATTCTGCATGTAATTGAAACCAATGGCAAAATGTTCTGTAGCAGCATTTGGATGAAGTTCTACTAGAAGAACTTGCAGCCATATTTTATCCTTCTAATTAATTCTGAAAAAATGAAAGTAAAATATCCTCCCTTTCTAGATACTGCTGTTAAAGATACAGCTTTCCAGGAGTCTAACCACTGATGGATGAAGGAAATGTTTAAGCATCAATGCCTTAAGAATGAATTTTTTCATGAGTTTGAAGAAAAATCTTTCTGCAGCCAGTTTTCAATCACACTGACTTAGTCATCCCGCTGTGCACTTTCTGTCATCACAAAGGGCACTAGTGTAGTGGAGAGAAAACACTGGGTCGAGATAAATCTGGAGCCTAGTGCTCTTAGGGGAGGTCTGTACTACAGATTTATGTCTGCGCAGCTGCAGCTCATCTGGTGAAGATGCTCTAAGCCAGTGGCTGAGAGCTCTCCCATCAGTTTAACAACTCCACCTCCCCGAGAGGCGATAGTTATGTTGGTGGGAGAAAGTCTCCCTCTGTCTACAAGGGGGGTTAATGTCAGTATGTCGCTCATTGGTGTGGGTTTTTCACACCCCTGAGCAACGTAGTTATACTGAAGTAAGTATGTAGCGTAGACAAAGCCTCAATCTGGCAGAAACTAGTTTGTGTGATACAAATGGTATTTGTCTGATCAGTTGGCAAGAGCAAATGAGACAAACGCAACTTTTGTCAAAAAAAGTGGGGTGCAGAGGAATGTTTTTGGGGGGTGAGCAGCGTTGCCAGCCTGGCATGGAGGAGAGGCAGGGCTCAAGCTAGCAGCGATGCCAGCCCCGGTCTTGCGTGGGGGGCAGGCAGGGCTCAGGCGAGCAGCAATGCCAGCCCCACATGGGGATGGGGGTCAGGGCTCGGGCAAGTGGCTTGGGCCAGCCCCATGCAGGGAGAGGGGTAGGTTGGCCTAGTCCCACGCAGTGTGTTTCATATTCAGGCTATGTGTCGCATATTTTCTATGTGGTATGAGAGCAAAATCATTGCAGTGACCTGTTTTCAATGGAATGGATTTTTACCAATGGGATTTCCTTATTATACTGCCAAAGTTTATTGCCCTTCCAAATGTCATTATTCTGTCATCCAAACCAACTGTTGGCCACAATTAACATGTCTGCTTTTCTTATGTCACACAGAGTGTGCTTAGATGTGTTCATCTGTGGAAGATTTTTGCAGTGGGGACTTTCTTTTTACTATAGGTTTGTTCATTTGACTAGCCCAACAGAACTGCAGCCTTCAAATGCAACCTCAGTAAACACCAGACATATTATAATACATCAGATGCAGCAGTTATACCATGTACTAAGCCATGATAGGGAAATGTATTTCTAAAATAATAAATACTATAAAATATACTTAGTGCTTTACAACACCCAGTACAATGGCATTTCAGACAAGACACTTTGGAATGTATTTGGAACAGATTTTATTTTAAAAGCATTTTTATTAGATCTCTCATTGTATGAACTTACATTAGTTACACAAAGTACTTACTGTATTTTAATTTATAAACTGAATTGCATTTCACTGGGTGCAAATTTAGATCCAGAATTAAGCCTTTAATTATGACCAATACAGCAAATTAATTTGATTGAGGTTTAAAGTGGCTAGAACTTTATGATTTTTCTAAAAAAAATGTTTTTTGTTCAACTATTCATTAGTTACACCACTATGTTTTTTTGTGGAACAAAGAATGAGGGGGAATATTAAGAGACTGTAGGCCAAATCCTTACTTTCTGGGTGTAAATTAAGATATCTATTGACGATACACCAATAAATATGAGCCGAAGATTTGGCCTGTATATATAGTTAGGTACCTACAAATGTAGTTGGTATTCTAAATGGAGCTTATCCAATGCTGTGTACAGAGAAATTCTTACTTCATTTGTCTTGTCTGCACTACTTCTGTGAATATGTCCTAGTACTGTATTGCCTTTTATACTACTGCTCATTCAGGGCTTGATTCAACTGCTGTTGAAGTCATGAGTCGTTTTATTGACTTAACTGAGTTGGATCCAGTCTTTACTCTAGTATTTATTCACTAAATTTCTCTGCTTTGCTACTATCAAGCCAGCCCTTTCCCATCTGGTATTTTTGTTCTTATCTAAGTGCAGTTTTGCATTTCCTATCTTTAAATTTTACTTTTCTTATCCTTTTCTGACTCTTCCATATGTCTGTTTACTGCCAGGATTCTGCACCATCTTTTCTGTACACTGAGTCTAAATTTGGTCCCTTGGAACTGATTTATGGATCTATGAGGTTGTATTTGTTTCCAGGGAAAAGGCTGCTTGTTGATACTACGTTGGGAACACCATTGTACAATGTGTAGAATGAGGCTCTGCACATCATATCCAAATGAATGCCTGAATGCCAGAAAAGGAATCAACTTTTTCCCATTTATTCATCAGAAAGGAAGCACTTGAAAACAGTTGAACAGCTGGTATGTATTCAAAGGTGCAAAGGTGAGCTACTGTAGTCTACACTATAAATGTATTTTGATGGATAAATTCTATTTCTTTTTATTTATGCTTATAATTCATACACAAACTATAATCTCCCTCTCTTCTCCCCCTCACTTCCATCCCAGCCCAGCAATTACTTTTCTCTGTCCAGCTTGAAATTGATGCTCATGTTTTATAACGTCAACAAATTTGGTGAAATGAAATGGGACCCCCAATTTTCAAGCTAAAATCAGGTATCTAAATTCTCATTTTAGGTACCTAAGAACTCATTTAAGCATTTAAATCCCAATCTTATTTAGGCCCCTGAATTCTCTGTGTTATGAAAAGATAATCTGTGTTTTTGAATCACTAACAACTCAGGGCTGCAGAATACAAGTGTAGTTATTGTCTACTGCTCTGTGAAAGTGTACTTGTTAATGTGATGAATATGTGTTTTGTAGATAACTAAACATACTTGATCAAGTGCTCCAATGGAGCACAAGAAAATACATTCACAGTTGAATGAGGAATTCACATTGCACTGCATAAATATTTTGGATTCAGGTATATGCCAGAAAGCTCTCACAGAAAAACCAGGCAACAACTGTTTGTTTGTTTTTGCCTCATTAGCATATACTATGCAAAAACTTGGCTGATTTGTAAAGGAGACACCTGGCCTTTTATATGAATACTACTAAAAATCATATAAACATTTACAATTGTGTGTAATGTTAACCTATACAATTCTTATTTGTATCATAAACTTGCATCATATATTTCAAACAGAATTAGGAAACCCATGTCCTTCATACTTTTGGTCAAAATCCTAGAGTATTTAGTTTCTTCTCAGGTAAACTCCCTTCAACTCCAAATCATAATTGACTTCAGTGAGAGTTTAGCCTGAGGGAGCTATATAGAGGTTGCAGAATTTGGCTTTTGATTTTTTTCTTCGATTTTTAACTGTAAGAAAAGAGTCATATTTTAAATAATGTTTTGCACTTCTAGGACATCTTTTAATGACTTATGAGTGAGGAATAAAAAATGCTCAAAACATTAATAGTCAAAAATACTAGCGCCAAAATTTTTTAAATGGATGCTTAGTTTTGGCTCTTCAGTGAGTTTTATTTGGGAATCTAAAGTCAAATTTAGAATCCAAATTTTACGTACCCATTTTCAACAATCTTCACCCATGATTTTCTGTTGAAAATAAACAAACACACAAAAACTGATGTGTATAAGGTCTAGCCACGACATGCAAACTTAGAAATTTCAAGATTTTGTTGCTCGAATTATCCATATTTTAAAAAAATCATGCAGTCTTTTAACATTTTTGCTTACTTAAATAAAAACCAGCTAAGCTGATCTTTCCTCAAATGTTCCAAAGCCAACTTGCCTTTGAACAGAGACACAAGTGATGGGAAGATTCAGCCTCCAGGGAAACTGATCAAGAAAGGTGTAAGTGAATGAAAAAAAGTCTATCACGGCAGTGGATTTGCAAACTTGACTGTACTGACCCATAAGTCCACATACAGCAAGTGGTTCCACATACAGCAAGTGGTTCCACATACAGTAACTCTTGCTACTCTGTGCAGAGTGAACAGGAAAAAAAACACCTTATAACAATGCTCTGTGCTGTAGATTCTCTACCAAAACAATGGCTAACAATGGCCAAGAGATAATTGACAAGGGTCGTTATGTATAAGTGAAGTGTAAAATAAGTATTTAACATACATGTAAATAACCCATATAACTACTGTACATAATTTGACAGTATCTCTCTCCTTTATCCTTCATATATCATACAAACACTCACCAAAAAAATGGAATTAACAAGACATGTGCCCACTTTGCTTGTATATTGCAGTCAGCTGCTTCTCAGTCAGCTTGTTTTTGTCTTCTTAAACTATACATTGTTTGGGGTAAGACCTGTTGGTTACAATATATTTCCATAATCCCCCCTAATTGTGTTTGAAGTCTTTGGGAATACAGCAATAAATTATAATAATAATAATAATAATAATTGCTTTGTCCATTTCAAGGTTCATGTATTCATAGATGTTAAGGCCAGAAGGGACCATTATGGTCATCTAGTCTGACCTCCTGCCTAACCCAAGGCATACAACCCACCCAGTACTTAATGCATTTCACCCACGACATCTGTCTTTGTTCTTACCCGAATCTCAAATGTATTTGGGCCTGGCTATCTCAGAGATCCTTCTCCCTCTCTTCCCCCCTCCGCCCCTTCCCCCCCCTCCCCCGCTATGGCAGCTATGGTCAATGTAGATACTTCGGTTGATGAAGATAAGATCCTAATTCTTTAATCTTTCTCATGGCTCTTCTCTGAACCTCCTCTAATTTATTAACATTCTTGAATTGTAGACATCAGAACTGGACACAGTATTCCAGTAGCAGTCGCACCAGTGCCAAATATAGAGGTAATATAATTCCCCTACTCCTACTCGATATTCCTCTGTTTATACATCCAAGGGCATTAGCCCTTTTGACCATAGCATGACACAGGGAGCTCATGTTCAGCTGATCATCCGCCATGACCCCCAAGTCTTTTATGAAGCCACTACTACCCATCCCATAAGTATTTCCTGCATACTTTGTTCCTAGATGTAATTCCACATTTGGCCATATTAGAACACACATTGTTTGCGTGCTCCCAGCTTACCAAATGATCCAGATCACTCTATCTCAGTGACTTGTCCTTTTTGTTATTTACCCCAGTGTTTGTGTTGTCTACCAACTCTATCAATAATCATTTTGTTTTCTTCCAGGCCATTGATAAAAATAATAAATAATGTAGGGCCAACAACTTATTCTAGCAGGACCCCACTAGAAGCACATCCACTCAAAGATATTCTCTGTTGACACTTAAATTTTGAGACCTGTCATTTAGCCAGTTTTTAATCCATTGAATGTGTACCATGTTGATAGTATGCCATTCTAATTTCTTCATTAAAATTAAAAACTATTATCAATCAAACTTGTAATCTCATAAAAAAGATATTGAGTTAGTTTAATAGATCTATTTTCCATAAACCCATCTTGATTGGATTAATTATATTACCTTCCTGAAATTCTTTATTAATCAAGTCCCATATCACCCATTCCATTATTTTCCCAAGATTGATGTCAGGCTGGCAGACATATATTTACACAGGTCACTGCTTACCTTTTTTAAAATATAGGCACAACATTAGATTTCTTTCAGTTCCGCTGGAACTTTCATAGTTCAAAATCAATATTAACAGTTCTCACCCAGATTCTTTTAAAATTAGCAGGTCTAGATAGCTGTCAATGAAGAAATTTTACAATATCTAGCTTTAATAGTGGTTATTTAACATCCTCTTTAATTACTGTTGAAATGGAAAGTATATAATCATATGATATGATGACAACATCTGTTTTTTTCCAGATATGGGACAGAAAAATATTTATTGAATACTTCTGCCTCTTCTGCATTATTTTTCTATTATTTCCAGCTAATAATGGACCAATGCCATTGTTATGATTTCTTTTGTTTCTAATGTGCTTTAAAACCTTTTATTACTATCCTTAACTTTACTATCCATATTTCTCCTATGTCCTTTTTCATCCCTTGTCAATTTTCTACAATTCCTAGCTTCTGATTTATATTCATTACTATCAACTTCCCCTTTTTTCCACTTATTAAATATGGTTTTTGTTTTATTTTTTCTTAGCTGCTTTCACTACCTTTCTTAACCAGATTGAGTTTTTAAGCAATGTGGCCTTCATTCTTATTTGTAGCTTTGAGCATCTAGTTAAATGTTCTTAAACAATTCCTAATTATTATTCACATCTTTTCCTTTTCAATTTTTTAACCCAGCTGATTTGGCACATAAGTGTTTTCAGCCTTGTGAAATCAAGATTTCCTTATTTATGTCTGAACTACAAAAAGGGAGTGTCAGGAATAAATCAATGGGAACACAGTACTTCCATCTGATAAATGATTGATACAAGCAAGCGAGTTCTCATCTAAAACTACAATGTATATAAGCAAACACATACATAAGCAATATGTTTAGGACATCCCAAACAATTACCAAAAATCTAAGATGGTAACTAGCAGCAGGTCAACCCACTGGGGAGTACGGTGTCAGGAAAAATTCTCTCAGGATAGCTTCAGAGAAATACTCCACAGTACCCTTTATTATCTAGTCTTTTAATAACTAGCTCTTACAAAACACATAGCTCATAGTGACCCCCACTGGGTCATCACTTCTCCTAACTTCAATTAACTACTTATTAATAAATCATTCCTAACAATCCTAGCCATAATAAGCTTCTATATCTAAGGTGCCCACACTCAGAGTTTCCATCCACTTATCTTCTTTCAGTTTCATAATTTGTTGACTCTTTTCTCCCCTCCTCCGATTGTGGTTAGCAGAAACTAGCCTGCAGCTAGTATTGGACCTTGACTCCAAAAGCCCTGCTTGTCCAAATTAACCCTTAACTATGTGGTGTTCTATTTTATTAATTAATGATGGCGGAATGCACACAATATGGCTGTGATTAGCTTGGGGAGGTTCTGAGGTAACACTCCCCTCATTTCTGGGTAACAATAGTGGATCACAAGCTAAATATGAGTGAACACTGTAACACTCTTGCAAAAAAAAAAGCAAATATCATTCTGGGATGTATTAGAAGGAGTGTTCTAAGCAAGACATGAAAAGTAATTTTTGTGCTCTACTCCATGCTGATTAGGCCTCAACTGGAGTATTGTGTCCAGTTCTGGGTGCCACATTTCAGGAAAGATGTGCACAAATAGGAGAAAGTCCAGAGAAGAGCAATAAAAATTATTAAAGGTCTAGAAAACATGAAAAAGCTCAGTTTGTTTAGTCTGAAGAAGAGAAGACTGAGAGGGGACATGATAACAGTTTTGAAGTACATAAAAGGTTGTTACAAGGAAGAGGGAGAAAAAATGTTCTGCTTAATCTCTGAGGATAGGACAAGAAGCAATGGGCTTAAATAGCACTAAGGGCAGTTAAAGTTGGACGTTAGGAAAAACTTCCTGTCAAGATGGTTAAGTACTGGATAAATTGCCTAGGGAGGTTGTGGAATCTCCATCATTGGAGATTTTTAAGAGCAGGTTAGACAAACAATTCTCAGGGATAATCCAGATAATACTTAGTCCTGCCATGAGTGCAGGGGACTGGACTACATGACCTCTCAAGGTCCCTTCCAGTACTATGATTCTATGAAAGGCAGCGAGTTGGTATGGAGAGCTGGTACATGCTGAAAATAGTTCATGAGGACTGAAGAGATGTAAACCCCAACAGACTAATTCTCTATAAGATGTATACACTCTAATTATAAAAATATTTTAAAAATCTAATATCTGACATTTTCAAGAAAACGGCAACAATTTCCTGTGTTCTTACAATCCAAGAGAATAACCAAACAGCCAACATGTTTGTTTTCCTACAACAAAGAAGTAAATGTCAACTATTCTTACTGAAAAATGAATTTCAAGAATTATACTCGTTGGGCAGAGATTTGCATAATAGCTAAAGTTTAAGAAAAGTTTTCCCATTATGCTGAGCTTTCACATACAAATACATATATTTGTACCTGATCTGCTTTACCTCGTCTTCTTCAGGTGGCACAAAGGACAAAAGAAGATTACATAATGGTTAGCCACTGGCAAACAACTTGTATACAACAGGACTCAACCAGAACCTTCAAAACTCCAGCAGAACCTTCCAATAAACAAGAAGTGCCCAAAGTTTTCTCACTTCTCTAGACAGTCCATTTTTATCTGATTTTGTTAAGACAAGCAGAGAGCTAGATAATTAGCTAGTGTAAATGGGTGTAGGTTTGTCTTCACCAGATGAAGTGCTGGCCCTAAGCCTTATCTATTACAATTTTACACTTTCAGCTGAAACAACAGTTTCCCTTTTAAGTCAATGTTGCTTCCCACGCTAACAGTTAAAACTACTGGCATGCACGACATTAGCACAAGTCTATTCCAATCCTCTTTTGTGCTGCCTACACCACTACTTTGCTTCTTCACTTAGCCTCTTACTCCGTTCCACTAATTAGTTGTTTTACCTCTAAGCCCTTACGGTATGTGCCTGCTGAGCATGTACTCTAACTTTTAATCACCAGCCCTCTACTTTCCACAATGATGTTTACCACCATTATGTCCCTCTTTGACCTTGTCTGATATATTGATCTCTCACTTCTTGTTTTATCCTATTAACTTTGTTCTGTTTTTATAGCATGCCCCATGAGATGTTTTCTTCTTTTATAAAAATACGCTGAATTATATCCGGGGTTATGGAAGGTGCTCGATTGGAAGCCTAGGCATCCAAAGTCTTCTGTTTGTCCACAGAGAACTGGAGAGTTGCATTTAGCCACGGGCCCAAGTAGGGGAAAAATGCTGCAGGGGGAGTTCAAAGAGGATTGTGTCTCAAGGAATTATAACCTTCCCTTTTGGCCCAGAGCACAGAACTATGATGCTGCACTCTCCTTTAGCACAATCCAGGCTATTCCATCTGATACATCCATCCTACTTTGCAAGCCCTGGCACTGTTTCTTTGCTTGCTTTGGTGCACACAAAGAAAGCAATCCCTGCCCTGCCTGGTATCTGTACCAGGGCCTATCCATGCTACACAAAGAGTGAGGTCCTTCATTCCACCTATGATGGGGTGTTTACCCCACACTGGCAGGGAAGGGGTTAAAAGCACCATAGGGAGGCTGCTCAGGGAGCAGCCTATCAGGGCCCAGAGGGCTTACCTAAAAGGAGCTGCAGGGCCAGAGACAGTCAGCTGCTGCAAGGAGCCCAAAGAGAGAGGACTGTGTTCATAGTGGGCTGCTGGAAGGTAGTACCTTGGACAGAGCAATTGCTGACAGGGACCAAGGCAGCAAGAGGGGGCTCCTGGCTGGCTACTGGGATGTGCTGACTGGAGGCCCTGAGAAGAGGGTGAAGAAGATGCTGAGGCCACAGGGAAGTGGCCCAGAGAATTGAAGCGGCATCGGTGGAGAAGTTGAGGAGAGGCAGCACAAGGCTGCTGTTTAGTGGGTTTCTGTGCCGGGATCCGGAATAGTGGGAGGGCCTGGGTCCCCCCACTTGCCACTGGGGAAGTGGCTGGATTGGACTGAGAAGTCTCCCCCACCGGAAGGGAGAATATATAGATGGTAACATGGCCGGAGGACTGAGTCATGAAGGGGATGCTTTGGTTCCTGGACTGAGGAGAGTCTGCAGGTGGAGAAGGAAGTGGGAGAGGCACCACCAGAAGAAAGCATTCTGGCCGGGAGAGCTAATCCCTGAGATGGCCAGCAGGAGGCACCACTTTTGTGAGTAGACCCTGTGACACACTCCTCGGACTCCCTGTGTGACACCCTCCCAATCTCCTCTATTTCAGGGATTTGCTGCCACTCATCCCACCCCCTCCCTCACATCAGGTCCTCTGTGTGCATCCCCATTCTCCCCTTCTGCCATGACAGGGACTCATGTGTTCCCTCATTCACCCTTCTCCCAGACCAGGCTTTTGAGTACCCTGAATTCCCTCCGGGGCAGAGGGTCTATATGCCCCTCATGCCAGGGACTCTCTGTACCGCCATTGTCCATTACACCACATGCCAGGAGCTCTGTATGCCCCCTATTCTCTTCCATACAATTGTCCTGTATTCCTCCCCATGCTGGGCATTCTGTGTGCCCCCACATCCCCACATTCTCCCCTGCCCCTCATGGCTCTTTGTGACCCCCCCATACTCCCTCTCTCCCTCCATACCAGGCTTCCCCATTCTCCCCCCACCAGGGGTTTTGTGTGCACCCCCATACTAAGTTCCTTTCTTCCTGTCTGAGAGCTCAGTTTTCAGGGTAGTAACATTTTGGCAGAGCTGTGGTGGGGTGGGAGGGGGATTGATATACTCTTGTGTCCCTCATTTTTCCCTTCTAGTTTTCCAGTTTTCACTAATATCAATAGAGTTGTGCTCGTCGTTGCTTAGACCATTCCCTGAAGTTTTGGAATTGACCAGATGTGGCATTCAAAAGCTATTATGGGGCAGACAGACAAACAGGGAAATGCCCTTGAGTTGAGTATAAGACTTTGCTTCATTTGGACAATTCTTATTTATTTATATTTCAAAGTAGCAGGTAGATGGGGACCCAGTATGTCAGTCACTGTAATAATGCATAGTTGTATCCATTCTCTGCCCCAAAGAGTTAGTCTACAGAGACAAGACTGAAGAAGCATAGGAGTGGACACAAAGGTGAACTGATGTGCCCAAAGAGTGCTTGTCTTCCAGACTAATCACATAGTCCTCCAGAAATCTTTTAAGTTACTAACCATATAGGATTGCAGGATATCTGATTCCATGGCTATGACAAAAATTCTGCTGGTAAATTATTCTTGTTAATGTATATAGAAATTATACTGAAAATATATGCCATAATTTTTTTAACACCTATGGTGTAAAAAAAATCCCATCTTGAAATGTTTCTTTAAAAATCTATAACAATTATAGTTCAAATAAAGATCACTGTCAGAGAATCAAGATGTTCAGTTTTGGAAATCACCCACAAGCAAGCAGATCTGGAATCTGGCAGCTCTCCATTTCATACAGAGTACTAGGTACTCAGCCAGTAACAGATTTAAAATAACAGTGCAAGTGACTGGTGGCTAACCAGCTTGGATTTTCCAGTCACTGAATAGTTCATTTCTGTTATTTCATCTGTATTGCTCCCCTAGCTCCTGACCCCTTTTTACAGAAATCTTCATTCTGTATAAAATTATAATAAAAAAGAGCGACTTTTACAGATACATCCAGGTAAAAAGAAATACTAGGGTGATAATGGGGGGGGGGGGGTAAATTAGCAATAGCACAAAAATAGCTGAGATAATGAACTATTTGTAAAGTCTTTATCAAGTAAACTATAGAAAGAAACTTTGAATGCTTAGGAACGAAGGAAGATACGGAAAAATAGCTAGTGATACAGAAATGTTTAGAGACTCCTTAAAAAATAAATATCAACATTTAAAACTCATGTGAGCCAGATGACACGCCTCCTAACCAGCTAAGGGCCTTCTCTAAAGTCCATTGAAGTCAAAGGCAGTCATTGACATCAGTGGGTTTTGGTTCAGATCCTAAGGGAATTAGTTAATTAAAAGATTATCAAAAAAAAAATTTCTGAAAAATTGAATTACTATTTGTGGGCGGGTATCAAAAGGGAGGAATAAAAAAATGTAGTACCCGTTTTCCTGAAAGGGAATCTTGGCAATTACTATTCCATAAATCTAACTTTGATCTCTAATAAGGTAATAGAGCAAATAATAAGAGAATGAAAATCACAAGCCTCTAGAGTTAATGGAGCTGAGTAATGGGTTTGTAAAGAAGGAATCTTCTGAAATAATTACCAAATTAATTAAAAATTAATGGACTAAAGCAATATATAAAGCAATAATAGTTCGGTATTTGAGTATTGAAAAAAACAACAACTCAGATTGGCTTGGATAAGAATAGTCTCCAGTGTGTTACAAGAGACAAAAAAAATGTATTGAGTTGTGGGGGAAGGGGTTTGTAAGATTAGTAGTTATTTCTATAGATCTTTACAAGGGCAGAGCACTCTGCAGACCATAACAGACTGTGACTTGGAAGTACACACTGGCCAGGGGAATAAGACCCCTTCCCTTATGCCCCTAAACTGGCTCCCCAGGTTTGAGTCTGGGTGTGTGTAGGTATAATAAGATGCTGCAGGCCTGCTTACCCTCTATGCAGAGTCACAGGGAGAGCTGGAGAAAGACCATGTGGCTCACTGGTGAGAGTAGCTGAGCCAGCATGAGATGCAGCACTAAAGTATTGCTGGTATAGATCATATCAGTTATTATCACCTGGCAGCAAGCAGTAGGTGGAGGAAGAACTGTGACTCTGAGAGGTGTCTCTGAGTCAAAATGCCTCCTGGGGCAATGAAATTTACGCACCATGCCCTGATCAGAGCCCTGACTACGGTCAGAATCTAGCCCACTCAAACCAGAGGGAGTTTTGCCATTGAATAAAATGGGAATAAGATTGAGCACTAAATCAAACGTTTTGCAGCATGAGCTTTGAAGAAGTGGGTATTCACCCACGAAAGCTCATGCTGCAAAACGTCTGTTAGTCTATAAGGTGCCACAGGATTCTATGCTGCTTCTACAGAACCAGACTAACACGGCTACCCCTCTGATACTTGACACTAAATCAAACAAACCTGTGAATACCCATCAGAAGAAAAAAAGTATGGATAGAAAATATCAACATGAAATTCACTTTGTACAAAATGCAAACTATATCTGTGGGGGAAATCGTCCAAAGGACATAGTGAGAGTGGGAACACTGGGAAGCAGTAATAACTGAAAGGAGCAAATTAGTGGAGAGCAAATTAGAAATGAATTTGCCCTACAATATAGCTCCAAAAAAATCCAGAGCTCTTTTTGGAGGCATATACAAGGGAATTTCATCACAGAAGAGATAATGCTTGTTAAGAGGTGATGTAAAGACATGAAAAAGGAAGTCATTCGAAGTGCTGCAAAGCAAAAAGTTTTATTGGTCCTACAAAACCCAAGAACTGTGCTACATGTTAAATGCCAGCTAGTGGCTCAATATCTATAATTACCTAAATATTTATGTATTTACAGATATAGTGTTCTTTCCTACCAATAGCCCTTCATTATGCAGCTCTGAGCTCAGAGGAAAGTGACAAAATGGCCATTCTTTTGTTTTTTATTTCTGTGGTGCACTGGGCTTTTAAATCTAGATTCACTCGGAATCTTTTTTTCTTTGAACTTACATTTAGCTATTTTTCATAAACATTTGATTAAGAGCTCACACATGCCTGTGGTTATAGGACATGTTACTGTAGCACCCACAAGGAGAACGATCATTTTATTCTTACCTTAATAATAAGCCAAAGTAGGATCACAATGTGGACGCTGAAAGTAAAAGGAACCTGTGCAACTGAAAACCAGAAAGTATATCACAGTCCTATCAAGGGTTTTGAAGGCAATAGCATCTACTGATTTCCTATTACAGCAGCAGAATCCACACAAGGTCTAATGATCAAAAACATCGATGTATTCCGGTCACATGTCTTCAGTCTCCCCCTTGCTTTTAATTAATCCCACTTACATTCAGCTGTGGTGTATATAACCCTTCAGTTGTACATAAGATAAAAACCCTTGCTGTACCTAATGCTGGTAGCCCATATCGTTACTCTGACAAAGCTTCATTCTCATATAAAAGGGCTAAGCCTGGCCTCTGTGAATACATACATAATCTGAATTTTAAAAATCTAAAGTAGTGGGACAGTCTTGGGACTTTTTGGTGGCAGCAGGGTTTCCCCCCGACACACACTTTTATTTTTTTCCCCTTCAGTTTCCACAATATTCACTTCAATTATTTAAGGCTGATGTTTTCTAACTGTGATAATACCTAGCAACCTGCAGCTTGTTCGCAGGACTAGTCCTTGAATTCCAGAAATCTGTCTGTGGATGGACAGTGTATTGTGGCTGCTACAACGGAAAAGTATTTGCTATAGAATTGGTATCTGGATCTGGATTTCGAAGATCCCCAAAATTCATCAGTATTCGGATCTACAGTTTTGGTTCTGTCAGTCAGAGAGACAGATGCACTAGAAGGAGAGATGTTGCTGCTGAGGAGAGAAAAATAATATGTGATCATGTAACCATACATATCCTGCATACGCTCAAGGCTGAAGATTTAAGGTTGTATGGGCAGCCTGAGTTGACCCATTTACTAAATTGAATGCTTGACTTTGCAACTCTAATAATATTCTTCTCTAAATTAAGATATATATGAATGGGAAAGATAGCCATATTTCTGCATAGTTGTCATAAATATCTTAAAATTCATGTATGGGTTTGTCTGGACACTGAAGCACACTTCTTTTCATGACCCTGGCACTTTCATCTCTCTAAGAAGTCTATACTAGAGCCTCAATTTTTGTTGTAGCTCTTTCTTGTCTATGTAAGTCTACATAAATTGGGGGGGAAGGATAGCTCAGTGGTTTGAGCATTAGCCTGCTAAACCCAGCTCAATCCTTGAAGGGGCTATTTGGGGAACTGGGCTAAAAATCTGGGGCGTGGTCCTGCTTTGAGCAGGGAGTGGGACTAGATGACCTCCTGAGGTTCCTTCCAACCCTGATATTCTATGACTGTCACATAAACTCAGCTGCATCTTTTGAGGCAGATGCTAACAAAAAGGTTGAGGTGCCAATAAATTCAGTGGTTTTCACTATTAAGAGGACAGAGAAAAGTGTGGCATAATCACATGACTCATTGCATAAGAATTTCAGCTTGGCCTGACAGTGATCTATGAACTGCATATATTGCCTTATTCATCCTCAAGTATCTTTGAAATTCTGAAGCTTTTAGTCACTCCCCAGAGACTCGGGATGGGATGTTTCGTCCAAAAGGAATCTGTGGTATATTGAAAACTATTTTAAAAGTACAAACCATAACTTTAAATGTAAGGTGTTTCCTAGTCTTGCTTGCAGGCTAGGGGGCTCTGTAGGGAAGCATACAATCTGGGTCTTGTGCTGTCTGTCTTCAAAGAGCCAGCCTACAGCAAGGTGAGTTGAGCAGTGCCTCTCTGCCTTAGGGATCAGTCTGCTTTGTTCCCTCAGGTTTTTGTTCTTGTGTGTTAGGGTTCTATTTTCTAAGAAATAAAACAATGTTAAATTGCAACCTTCCAGAAAGAGTATTTTATGTTTCTATCTAACTTTCTCTGTGTGTATGCCATGATCATAACAGCACCCAATTACATACAAGCACAAATCCTATTAATAAATAATAGAATATGGTTAATACCTCACACACACTCTGCTTTCAAAATATAAACTCAGATTTCTACCATCTCCATTTTCCAATCTAAATAAAACGTGTTTGCAAATATTTTACAGATCTAAAATGATGTCTAACAATTAATAAGAGGTAATGAAAAATGAAAGGCTCAGGCTAACGAGGAAAGCAAACAGTGCTTTCATTTTCAATGTACAGTGCATTATTTTTATAATACCCTTGCCCCAAACTTTGATCCGAGCTGCTAGTCAATGTTTGGGGTTATGTGGGTGTTCCAATTGGAAGTAGAAATTGATGGAGACTGGTGTTTTCATTGGTGCAATCTTGTTCTTTATTGAGAACATACAAAAACCTTCTTCTCTGAACTCAGGAGGAACCAAGAACAAAAGGAGCAGTTTCTTAGCTTACAGCCCCCAAGCCTCTTTAGTCAATGCCAGACCCAAAAGCCCTCACTAGCTTTTTCGGGGTCACACAGTGCTTACAGACTCCTGCTTGGCTTTATTGCTCTTTGCCTCTGCCTCTCGCTCTGTTCTTGTCTGAGCTCTGTTTCTACATATTTTGCTTCCCTTCCTCTATACACATACACCTACTCAAAACAATAGTCCTTGGGAGGTTCACACACTATTTTTAGATGGGAGCTTATGCTTACAGTTATGTTAATTGAAGGTGAGTTCACACCTGCCCATCTCAATGGGGTTTTAATTAAACCCATATAAAGGTTTCAACCAGCTTATAAAAATACTTTCAGATTGTGAACCCTTTAGGGCAGGGAACGTTTGTCACCATGATTAAGAAGACGACATTATAGTTTGCATTGTCACTGATACAATGAAACTATTTATTATAAATAAAGTAATATCAATTCCAAAGTATTGTTTTTCCGTCCATCACTATGAGGGCAGAGTTAAATAACTTTTGAGTACTTACTTAGGGCTAGTCTACACTGGCAATGTTAAAGCGCTGTTTAACGTGGCTTGTGTAGTCCCAGCAGAGGTAAAAAACCCCACCTCCACGATGGGCGTAGCTCCCAGCGCTGAGAGCGCAGCTCCCAGTGCTGGTGCACTGTCTATACTGGTGCTTTACAGCGCTGTATCTTGCTGCACTCAGAGGGGTGTTTTTTCACACCCCTGAGCGAGAAAGTTGCAGTGCTGTAAAGTGCCAGTGTAGACAAGCGTTTAGACTGTAAGGTCCTTGGCACAGGGGCCATGATTTTGTTCTGTGTTTGTAAAGCTCCTTGCACATGACTGGGCCTGTTAGACAATACCACAGTCCAGATAATAAAGTAATAATAGAGTACCCAGAACTTCAATCTTAACTCTGCATTTCCGGGGTTTCTACCTTTTTTTGTTTGTTTGGAGTCTAAACTAATTTAAAGATAATAGGCTCTCAAACCACTGGGATGTGCCCTCAGCCTTAACTTGGCTTTAACTAATTTGGTGCGTATGTGAGGGGAATTACATACTAACATGAATGCCAGGGAATTAGAGATTTCTTAGAAAGGAAGCTCTGTTTTAATAGGGCCACACAAAAGGACTTTGAAAATGGAGCAGATTGAAGTATGCTAATATGGGCATGTTTTATCTTACACACTGGAATACGGTTCGTGTTATTGATAGCGATCTTGCTGCATAATTCACAGCTTGTTTAGTAAACTTGGAAGACACTGTTCTATATTTTATTTATCTAGCTAATACCATCAGTTTTCTATGGTGACAGCCAAAAAGATCAGTCAAACACAATGGGTTTTAGTAACACACTTAAAATTGTCTTGCTCTCTTTTTCTCCATTTGACTTATTCTTAATATGCATGTTTAAGCTATGCACTGATCAGGTGTTGCCTGCTTTTGAACTATGCAGTAGACTCCACTAATAGCAATTAGTCCCATCTTCAGGATTAAAGAAAATTGCAAATGGACCAGATTGTGTCTACTAGGATGCTGTTAGGTTCAGGGACCCACTACTCAGCCACTCCCAATCCACTCCCTACAGCACGTCTCATGAGAGAAAGGCCAACATTTGACCTTCTTTTTCTTCTATATAGTTCTTTTAATAAATGATGATATTGCACAGTGATGGATGTCCAAGAGATTGATAGATACTGGATTGTTTCGAGAGCGAAATCACTGCATAATATGTAATTGCTCATGACACGAATCTAGGGGAAAAATGTTATTTATTATTAAGCAGAGCCCCAACTCAAAGATAAGAAATTCAGCCAAGCATTAAGCCAATAGATCTGCATCATTTTGTAAACTGAGGACACCATTTTCTTGTAGTTGCTTAAGAAATCATCTACAACTAAATTAGTGCCCATGAACCCAATCCCATCCTAAATGGAATACAAAAATAGAAATTATAAATCTGTGCAAACACTTAAAAAAACCCAGGGCTATGGCTCTGTATTAATGTAGTCCCCTGCATCTGAAACAAAAATAACAGGAGAAGTACTAATACATTTCTATCTTACAGGGGTGTTGTAAGGATTTACACATTAATTACCTTAAGGTGCTCAGATACTGCGGTGATGGGGGCAGGTGTAAAAACCTAGATAGTTAGTGGAGCCCTTACCCTGAAGTACTCCCTGTGGGATCACTAGAATGAATCAGTGCTTCCAGTGTGACTAAGAGCGCCACAGTCTGACCCAACTTTGACATTGCTAAGGGAAACTGCTGGTCCCTTCTGACCTTAAAGTCTATGAGTCTATGAGTTAGCAAAAGAAGCATTAGCATTAGCAAAATGTCCATATTGTGATTGGTGCCAAGTATCAGAGGGGTAGTCATGTTAGTCTGTATCTACAAAAACAATAAGGAGTCCGGTGGCATCTTAAAGACTAACAGAATTATTTGGGCATAAGCTTTCGTGGGTAAAAAAACCCACTTCTTCAGATGCATGGAGTGAAAATTACGGATACAGGCTGGCTCACTACAAAAGCAATTTTCCTTCTCTTGGTATTGACGCCTCCTCATCAATTATTGGGAGTGGACCACATCCATCCTGACTGAATTGGCCTTGTCAACACTGGTTCTCCACTTGTAAGATAACTTCCTTCTCTTCATGCGCCAATATATCCATTCCTGTATCTGTAATTTTCACTCCATGCATCTGAAGAAATGGAATTTTTTATCCACAAAAGCTTATGCCCAAATAAATCTGTTAGTCTTTAAGGTACCACCAGACTCCTTGGTATTCATATCATGATTAACTCTGACATTTTTCTGAGTGTGGGAGTGGAAACACAGAGCCACAGAGAGATGAAGTGATTTGCCCAAGGTCACACAGCAGGGCAATGGTAGAGCCAAGATTAGAAGTCAGGTCTCCTGACTCCAAGTTTAGTCCTCATTCACTAGAATATACAGCCACCCCAGCATTAATGGAGGACAGGACAATAGCTCATTTTCATCTTATGCACCAGCTATTGGTCAGATGCTACATCTGATATCCAAATGGTCTGAACTGTTCTGGCAAATCCCAGGGTCTCTGTCCCTTCTTCTTTAGTCCCACTTTCCTCTATTAGTCTTTGCCCATTGGCATATCTATTGTATAGCTAGTTCTCCTTTGGGTATTGTTCTAGAAAGACTCAGAAGTTACTACCTTCAATTATGTTCATAACCTCTCTTTAATTCTCATGAAAATATTGGTAGTTCTGGAGGGTGGACAATAATGTCCAGCCTCTCCATAAGTGGTGACTCACTCTCATAAACTGATGTTGCTTTGGATGTTGCTGGAGCTTACCTTCCCCAGTGGACTACAGGGTAGAGATGAACCAAACCCAAAAACAAGTAATTACAACTTCCCAAACTTTGTGGTTGTTCAGCTGCAAGGACCTGATCCAGAAAAGTTCTTTAAGCACATATTTAACTGTAAGCATGTTTTTAGATCCCATAAATGCTTTTGCTGAATTCAGATATAACTCCTGGTCTGAAATTTGTGGCAGAGGTCTATTGGTAATGCAGAATTAACATTAAGTTCCATGGCTCCATAGTGGTTAATTATCCTTTGCCCTTCACCTGCACCTTCACCTTTTTTTACTTCTGTGTTTACTCATGTAATCTTCTGGAGTGATACAGAACAGAAAAACAAATATTCAATTTACTTTTTCTTCTCTAATATGTAAATCATGATGGACCTTAGGGGGGTACAAGTTTCAAAACCAATGGCACATTTTCAAAACCATTGGTGTTTCCAGATGCAAGTTAGTAGAATTAATAGGTATTATCAGTGGCGGCTCCAGGCACCAGCGCTCCAAACGCGTGCCTGGGGCAGCAAGTCGCGGGGGGGTGCCCTGCCGGTCCCTGCAAGGGCGGCAGTCAGGCAGCCTTTGGCGGCGTTTCTGTGGCAGGTTCACCGGTTCTGCAGATTCGGGGCCAATTCGGCGGTGGGTATGCCGAAGCCGCGGGACTGGCAGACGTCCCGCAGGCAAGCCGCCGAAGGCTGCCATGCTTGGGGTGGCAAAAAAGCTAGAGCCACCCCTGGATAGAATTATGCCAACTGAGTATCATTATCACTACTTCCGGTGTGTGCATACGTAATTTCATTGGACCTGGTTTATCAAATATGGAGGATTCCAATGGAATATTGGATGTGATATGTTATGAATCTTGCTTTTTACATAGAGCATTTAGGGCCAGATCTTGAGCTGGCATAAATGTGTGTTGCTCCATTGACTTTAATGGCGATATATTGATTTATACCAGCTGAGGATCTAGCCTTTGCATTTAATATTTATCAGAATACTACTCTATAATTGCCCTCGGATGCATGTTGAAAGTTCACATTGACTTTAAAGGGATCTCTGCAGCTATAATCAAGGCAAAGTTTTGCCCCTTTTTCCTTCAGTTCACAAAGCCTCAAAGTTAAACACATGAAGGAAAATAAAGATTCTTACCTTTATAATATAGGGCAAATAATGGATCTGATTAATTGTTTCTCCAATTTTATGCCATTACATTATACTGGCATAAATCTTGCAATGGTGATTTATCTTATGTGTTTTTAAAAATAGAAATTGAATATACAAAATCTATGACCAATTTTATTTGAGGATTTAACATATTAGTCAACAAACCTTGTGATCAGCTTCATCATCTCCTTATTATGCAGCATTATATTAAAAAAATACTTTGGCTGTAATGAATGTTCATTTTGTTACAAACACCATCTGAAAATATGACATATTTGATGCTTTCTGTGCAGAGTATGCTATTTTGGGGATTGTTTTTAAGAAGTCCTGGCATAAAGCATCAAATAAATGAAGTATGATAGCTGCACACTAGAATTTTTAGGTTTTTCAAAAATACATATATAATGTCTTTAAATGCTTTTTTTTTTAACAATGTCTGAGGTAAAACTCTGTGTCAGATGCCATTGGGAAAACAATCAAAACACGGCATTACTCACAATTACATGAGTACTCATATTCAAAATAAACTCACACTCAGATAACAACTAAAAGGGATTTGGAAATAAAAGAAGATCTGTTCTCGGGAAGGAAAATGTGTAGACAGGCAGCTGAATGTACTAGAAAAAAGAGATGGATACAGAAGTTGGATGTTTCTGATTAAATGATTAGCTGTGAAAATGATAGAATCATAGAGTTTAAGGCCAGAAGGGACCACGGGATCATCTAGTCTGACCCTCTGTATATTACATGCCACCAACACTCCCCACTCTCCCGCACACTAAATACAACAACCAAAATTACACCAGAGTATTACAGCCCACAGGAGATTAGACTATGCCACAGGCACAGTGCCATATGCCCCCGCAGTTGCAGGGAAATGATTAATGGGACTGTCACACTGTCTGGAGGGCCAACCTCAGGGCAAACTGTCAAAAGGCAGGGCAGAAACCCAAACTGGTTGTATGTTCTATAATCCGATTTCATCAATAAGCGTGAACTCTCAAAGTATTATACCAGTCTTACCATGGAGTTGCAGACAGTCCCTTTGGGCATTCCAGTCCGTCTTGCCACGCAAGCCAGTTGGACTATGTGACAGACGGTCACTTTACACCAAAAATCTCAACAATATTCAGGTTACTCCCAGTCCCAAAGCACCAGTCACTTACCCCAGGTCAATTGTACTCACAGCTCAAACCAAAGACATGCCTGGAGCCAATCCTATAATAAACTACTTAAAGATATATTAACTAAGAAAAGAAATGAGAATTATTTACAAGGTTAAAACAGGAACCATATACACACAAATGAGTTACAGGCTTAGATTTTAAAAGGTAATAATAAGCAGCTCTATATGTTCTTTAGGACTGCCCCTTGCCAAGAAGGATGAGGATCTCTTGCTTAAGTTTAGGAATCTTTGCCCAGAGTCCTGACAGCTTAAAAAAATCTAGTTTCTCCTGTCAGAGATTTTTATCTCCCCGCACCCCAGAATCTTAAGCTGATGGGCCGAGCGCTCCTGCACGTAACCTCTTCACGGATGGGGGGAATCAGTCAACAAAGTCTTTGTTCCACAGTGGCCCATTTGCAGTCTATAATCTCTCCTGATGGGCAGGAGATAACAGCTTTGGGGGTAAACTAGTATTTCACACTTGGTAATACTTTTCCCCTGACAGCAGGGAATTTACAATTTTAAGAAATATTTTATAGTTGCAAAGCAAACATTTAAACATTACCTTATAACAAGGGATACAGATATTATAAGTAGGATTAATACGTACGCGGCATCCTATAAGTGTTCCATAAATTCTGAACACTAAGCACTTTGTTATAACTTTTATCTCTATTTGGATAATGCTAACACACAGACTGGCTTCCTGCTATGAATTTGTAAGTGTTCAGTGAGGCCTGGGGACCTTGGCATGAGCTGATACCTGGTCTGCCAGCATCATGGAGTTATACCCAGATAATCCTGGGAAGTTACCCTTACCACACACTACAGAGGAAGGCAAAACCCCCACCCAAGGTCTCTGGCAATCTAACTTGGGGGAAAATTCCTTCCTGATCCCACACATGGTGATCACTTAGACCCTGAGCACGTGAGCAAGAACCAGCCAGCCAAGCACCTGAGAGAGAGAGAAAGTGCTCAGTGCCACCTCAGAGCCATGGCCCATCCCATTCAATGTCCCATCTCTAGCCATGGCCATCCCTGATGGTTCAGAGGAAGTTGGTAAAAAACAAATAATCCCAGAACACACAGAGCAAGGGGAGGAATGCCTTTCTGACCCCTGCAGGTGGCCAGCTGAAACCCTGCATCATGAGCTTTTAGGAATATAAAACATAAGCCTAAAGTGAGCCCCAGGGCTACTAAGCCTTGAACCTCACCCCACTGATGTTTAGAAACCTTCTTCTAATTTCCAGCCCGACTTGGTTTATGACCAATTTTTGTTCTTTTGCTAACTTTGTCCTATAGCTTAAATAGCTCCTCATCCTCCTCCTATTTACACCGATTCCCTATTCATAGAGAGCAATCATATAATCTCTCAGACTTCTTTTTGCTAGACTAAACAAGCCAAGCTCCTAAGTCGCCTGTCATAAGATAGGCCCTATCATAGGTTTATTCCCCACTTTGAACTTTAGCGTTCACAAGATGGGGACCTGCATGGACTCCTCTAAACTAAAATCCTAGTTTAGATCTGGTTCTCACTGCCACCAGTCAAGTTTTAAGTGTCTGACACACTCCCTGTTCCCCCAAAAACTTTTCCTGGGGAACACAGATCCAAACACCTTGAATCTCAGCACAAAGGGAAATAATCCATTTCCCTCACCTTCTTCCCCCTCCCCTTGTCCTTGGGAGAGATACCTTGATTCAAATTCCTTGAATCAAACAAAGAGGGATTCACTTTTCCCCCTCCCCTTCCCCTGACAATCCAAACAAGGGAAGAAATCAATCAAGTTCTAAAAAGGAAAAGATTTTATTAAAGAGAGAAAAAAAAGGTACACTCTCTCTGTAATACCAGGATGGAAAAATATCACAGGGTCTGACTTCTAAATCTGGAGAGACTTCCCCCTCCCTCCTCCTCAGAATAATCAAAGTAACAGCAAACAGGAGTAAAGAATTTATCCAGCAAACACACAATTGCAAATACAGAAAGTAACTCAAAAGACTAATCCGCCTTTTTAACTAATACTCACTATATTGAATAGAAGAGGCTATTTCAGGAAACTTGGAGAACTTGAAGGATATGACTGGCCTCTCTTAAATCCAAAAAGAGACTAACTCCAAACAAAGAAACACAGACAAAGACTTCCCTCCACAGAGATTTGAAATTATCTTGTTCCTTGATTGGTCCTCTGGTCAGGTGTTCATCAGGTTACTGAGCTTGTTAACCCTTTACAGGTAAAAGAGACCTTAACCCTGATCTGTTTATTTATGACAGGCCCTCTATTCCTTAATCATCCTCATAGCTTTTCTCTGTACCTGTTCCAGTTTAAATGCATCTCTTTTGAATAAGAGTGGCCAGAAATGTTCATAGTATTCCAAATAAGATCTTACTAGTGCCTTGTACAATGGCATTAATACGTCTCTATTGCTACTGGAAGTGCCACACCTGATACATCCTAGGATCACATTTGCCTTTTTCACAGCTGTATTATGTTTATTCATAGTCATACTGTGATCAACCCACACACCCAGGTCTCTCTCGTCCTCTGTTGTTTCCAACTGATGATCCCCAGCTTGTAGTAAAAATTCTGATTATTAGACCCTAGAATGTATGCCCTTACACTTTGTACATTTGAATTTCATCCCATTTCTCTCATTCTAGTTTTCAAGGTCATCCAGATCTTCCAGTATAAAAAAAGTCATAGAATTATAGAAATGTGGGGCTGGAAGGGACCTTGAGAAGTCATCAAGTCCAGAGCCCTACACTGAAGCAGGACCAAGTAAACCTAGACTATCATTGACAGGTGTCTGTCCAACCTATTCTTAGAAACCTCCAGTTATAGGAATCCACAACCTACCTTGGAAGCCTATTTCAGAACTTAACTACACTTAGAGATAGGTAGTTTTTCCTAATATCTAACCTAAATCTCCCATTACTTCTTTTCCTACCTTCAGCGGACATGGAGAACAATTGATCACACTCCTCTTTACAAGAGCCCTAAACATATTCAAAGACTATTACCAGCTCCCCCCCCCATCCCGTCTTCTTTTCTCAAGAATAAACATGCCTAGTTTTTTTAACCTTTCCCCAGGTTTTCTAAATCTTTCAACATTTTTGTTGTTCTTCTCTGCACTCTCTCCAATTTGTCCACATCTTCCCTAAAGTGTGGCACCCAGACTTGTACTAAGTACTCCAGCAGAGGCCACACCTGTGCCAAGCAGAGCAGGACAATTACCTCACGGGTCTTCCATACAACACTCCTATTAATATACCCTAGAATGATATCAGCCTTTTTCACAAATGCACCACATTTTTGGATCATATCCAATTTGTGATCCACCCCCAGAATATTTTGAGTAGTATTACCACCTCCCCAGTTATTTCTCATTTTGTAGTTGTACATTTGAGTTTTCCTTCCTAAATGAAGTACTTTCCACTTGTCTTTGTTAAATTTCACCTTGTTGATTTCAGACCAATTCTACAGTTTGTCAAGGTTGTTGTGAATGCTAATCCTGTCCTCTAAAGTACTTGCAACCCTCCCAGCTTGATATCATCTGCAAATTTTATAAGCATACTTCCCACTCCATTATCCAAGTCATTAATGAAAATATTGAATAGTACCAGACTCAAGAATGATCCCTGTGGGACTCCATTAGATAATCCCTTCCAGTATGTCAGCAAACCATTGATAATTACTCTTTGAGTACAGTCTTGCAACCAGTTGTGCACCCACCTTCTAGTAAATTATAAGTTGCATTTCTCTAGTTTGCCTATGAGAATGTTGTGTGGGACTGTGTCAATAGCCTTAATAAAATCAAGATATATCACACCTTCTGCTTTCCCTCTATCCATTTGTCCAGTAATTCTCTCAGTGAAGGAAATTAAGCTGGTGTGGCATTATTTGTTCTTGACAAATCCATGCTGGCTGTTCCTTATAACTCTATCATCCTCTAGGTGCTTACCAACTGATTGTTTAATAATTAATAATATTCAAATCCTCCTCTGTATTGACAATGCCTCCCAGCTTTATATCATCATCAAATGTCATTAGCACACTCCTATTTTTTTGTGCAAAGGTCATTAATAAAAAATATTGACCAAGATTGTTCCCAAGACTCATCCTTGAGGAACTCTAATACAAACCTCCTTCCAGTCTGATAATCCACCTTTCAGCACAATCCATTGCCTTCTCCCTTGTAGCCAGTTCCTTATCTATCTTACAGTTCTTGTCCTGATCCCCATCTTCCCTAATTTAACTATTAATTTTGTATGTGGTACTGTGTCAAATGCTTTACTGAAGTCCAAGTATATTAGATCTACTGCACTTCCCTCATCTAAAACAATCAGTTATTTTCTCAAAGGAAAAGACAAGTTAGTCTGGCATGATCAGCCTTTGGTAATCCCATGTTGCATTACATTCCCCTTACTATTTACCTCCATTAATTTAACAAGAAGGGTTTCTTTAGGTATGTTAGCAACAGGAAGAAAGTCAAGGAAAGTGTGGGCCCCTTGCTGAATGAGGGAGGGAACCTAGTGACGGAGGATGTGGAGAAAGCTAGTGTACTCAATGCTTTTTTTGCCTCTGTCTTCACAGACAAGGTCAGCTCCCAGACAGCTGCACTCTGCAGCACGGTATGGGGAGGAGGTGACCAGCTCTCTGTGGAGAAAGAAGTAGTTCGGGACTATTTAGGAAAGCTGGATGAGCACAAGTCCATGGGGCCGGATGCGCTGCATCCGAGGGTGCTAAAGGAGTTGGCCGATGAGATTGCAGAGCCATTGGCCATTATCTTTGAAAAATCATGGTGATCGGGAGAGGTCCCGGATGACTGGAAAAAAGCTAATGTAGTGCCCATCTTTAAAAAAGGGAAGAAGGAAGATCCAGGGAACTACAGGCCAGTCAGTCTCACCTCAGTCCCTGGAAAAATCATGGAACAGGTCCTCAAGGAATCAATCCTGAACCACTTAAAGGAGGGGAAAGTGATCAGGAACAGTCAGCATGGATTCACCAAGGGCAAGTCATGCCTGACTAACCTAATTGCCTTCTATGATGAGATAACCAGCTCTGTGGATGAGGGGAAAGCAGTGGATGTGCTATTTCTGGACTTTAGCAAAGCTTTTGATACAGTATCCCACAGTATTCTTGCCAGCAAGTTAAAGAAGTATGGGCTGGATGAATGGACGGTAAGGTGGATAGAAAACTGGCTAGATGGTCGGGCTCAACGGGTAATGACCAATAGTTCCATGTCTAGTTGGCAGCCGGTATCAAGTGGAGTGTCCCAAGGGTCGGTGCTAGGGTCGGTTTTATTCAATATCTTCATTAACGATCTGGAGGATGGTGTGGACTGCACCCTTAGCAAGTTTGCAGATGACACTAAACTGGGAGGAGTGGTTGATACGCTGGAGGGTAGGGATAGGATACAGAGGGACCTAGACAAATTAGAGGATTGGGCCAAAAGAAATATGATGAGGTTCAACAAGGACAAGTGCAGAGTCCTGCACTTAGGACGGAAGAATCCCATGCACTGTTACAGACTAGGGACCGAATGGCTGGGCAGCAGTTCTGCAGAAAAGGACCTAGGGGTTACGGTGGATGAAAAGCTGAATATGAGTCAACAGTGTGCCCTTGTTGCCAAGAAGGCTAATGGCATTTTGGGTTGTATAAGTAGGGGCATTTCCAGCAGATTGAGGGATGTGATCATTCCCCTCTACTCAGCACTGGTGAGGCCTCATTTGGAGTACTGTGTCCAGTTTTGGGCCCCACACTACAAGAAGGATGTGGATAAATTGGAGAGAGTTCCATGGAGGGCAACAAAAATGATTAGGGGGCTGGAGCACATGACTTATGAGAAGAGGCTGAGGGAACTGGGATTGTTTAGTCTGCAGAAGAGAAGAATGAGGGGGGATTTGATAGCTGCTTTCAACTACCTGAAAGGGGGTTCCAAAGAGGATGGATCTAGACTGTTCTCAGTGGTAGAAGATGACAGAACAAGGAGTAATGGTCTCAAGTTGCAGAGGGGAAGGTTTAGGTTGGACATTAGGAAAAACTTTTTCACTTGTAGGGTGGTGAATAACTGGAATGGGTTACCTAGGGAGGTAGTAGAATCTCCTTCCTTAGAGGTTTTTAAGGTCAGGCTTGACAAAGCCCTGGCTGGGATGATTTAGTTGGGTTTGGTCCTGCTTTGAGCAGGGGGTTGGACTAGATGACCTCCTGAGGTCCCTTCCAACCCTGAGATTCTATGATTCTATGATTCTATGAATTATTCTTTCTGTCAAAATTTGTTGTAAAGTCTTATACACTACTAAATTCAGACTAACAGCTCTGTAATTGCCCAGATCACTTTTTCCCTCATTCTTAAATATAGGTATGATATTATCTATTCTCAGGTCATATGGTACTACCCCTGAATAGACAGGTTTATTAAAAATCCTTGCTACTGGACTAGCAATCTCATATGGCAAATTCTCCAGTCCCTCGATTTGAGCACATTAAGCTCTTCAAGCTATTTTTCCATCTCAGATGGGATTCTTTCCATTAGCCATACTGCCTTCATGCATGTGTTCCACAGTATCATCCATACTGAAAACCAATGCAAAAATATTAATTTAGTTTTGGGGTCATACCAAGATTATCTTTACGCTCCTTCCCACTCATACTGCCTAGTGGCCCAATCTAATCCTTTCTTATTCTCTTTTTAATTATACAGCTAAAACCCTCTTATTATTTATTTTAATCTCCTTGACAAGAGCTAATTCACTAATTCTCACTTTATTCCTACATTTTTTTAACCTTCACATGAAGCTTTCTTTACCGATCAACCCCTTCTTCCATTCCATATAGGCTCTCTGCTTACTCCTAAGAACATTTTTCAGCTGATTATTCATCCAGCTGGATCTGGAACCTTTACCTACAAGATTTTTCCCCTTGCTTGGGATGCAAATGTCAGATAGTTTTGTATAATTGATCTAACGAAATTTCAAGCTTCCACAGCATTTAAATCCTTGAACTCTTCAGTTCAGTTGATTTCTTTAACTAATTCCCTTCATTTCCCAAAGTCCACAGTTTTGAAATAAAAAATAATAGTTAATAAATTGGTTTTGATTCTCCTTCCATTTAATTGAAACTGAATCGACTTGTGATCACTTGATCCAAGGTTATTTCCCACAACCATCTATGATGTCCACACTACTTACCAAAACCAAGGCTGGAAATACTAACACTAATGCAAGTGAGAGGAATGCTCCTATGTGGTACCATTTTCCACCAACATTGCACTGGCTGTGAATGACTACACTAGGCGCAAGGCAGTGAAGAGTCAGGTCCGGTATTTAAGGGGGTTCATATTGCCATAAAAGTTCCACCTCCCACCTCACTTTTTTGTCAAAAGTTGCTGAGCTGAGCCTAAATCTGTGAAAAATTTGTCAGACTTCAAGGATCAGAATCTGGGAATTATTTCCCTTACAAGCTATCTGGCAGAATCCAGCTGCAATGCTATAAAAAAACCCACTTGTTAAAAAAGTCAGATATCTGGATGAAACTCGCATAGTTTCTGGTTTGTGTCAATCCAGCCTACAATCTCCAAATCCTTTGCTGAGATTGCCATGCTTTCAGCCAACCAGAGCAAAGTTTTTGCTGAGTCTGATATGATTTTTTAGCAGGTCTGGCAGCGCGGGCCACAGGGGTGTGCTGGCCTCCGCTTCCCGCAGCTTCCATTGGCTGGGAATGGTGCACCGCAGCCACTGGGAGCTGCGGGGGGCTATGCCTGCGGACAGTCAACATAAACAAAATGTCTCATGGCCCACCAGCTGATTACCCTGATGGGCCGCATGCTGAAAGTTGCCAACCTCTGATCTAGAGTTAACAAGTTGATTTACATATAGTGCCAGGTTTCAGCCATGCAGAAGCCAGTTGTTTTGCATGGTTAAGGTATGAAACCTCTCAAAACTGAGGTTGAATTTTGATTCCAAAGAAGCTAAAAACTTATGGAAAAATTCAAAGACTTTGATTCAGCCTTGCAAATACAAAATAACTCACCTCAACAGGTGCAGCCCAGATAAAGTGGGGAAAGTGGCTTATTTAGGGATGTTTGAGTCTCTACATTATTATTATTCAGTTATGCACTTATGAATAGCAAATATTTCCCCTAAAGTCAGGGTCAGTTTGTGAATGATACATAAACAGAAAAAAACAACTACACTGAATAATTAGTGACAAAGAGTCCTGTGGCACATTATAGACTAACAGACGTATTAGAGCATAAGCTTTTGTGGGTGAATACCCACTTCGTCAGATGAATGTAGTGGAAATTTCCAGAGGCAGGTATAAATATGCAGGCAAGAATCAGTCTAGAGATAACGAGGTTAGTTCAATTCAGGGAGGATGAGGCCCTCTTTTAGCAGTTGAGGTATGAATACCAAGGGAGGAGAAACTGCTTTTGTAGTTGGCTAGCCATTCACAGCCTTTGTTTAATCCTGAGCCGATGGTGTCAGATTTGCAGATGAACTGAAGCTCAGTAATTTCTCTTTGAAGTCTAGTCCTGAAGTTTTTTTGCTGCAGGATGGCTACCTTAAAATCTGCTATTGTGTGTCCAGAGAGATTGAAGTGTTCTCCTACAGGTTTTTGTATATTGCCATTTCTAATATCTGACGTGTCCATTTATCCTTTTACATAGGGACTGTCCAATTTGGCCGATGTACATAGAAGAGGGGCATTGCTGGCACATGATGGCATATATTACATTGGTGGACATGCAGGTGAATGAACTGATGATGTTGTGACTGATCTGGTTAGGTCCTGTGATGGTGTCGCTGGTGTAGATATGTGGGAAGAGTTCACATCGAGGTTTGTTGCATGGATTGGTTCCTGAGTTAGAGTTACTATGGTTGCTGGTGAGAATATGCTTAAGGTTGGCAGGTTGTCTGTGGGCGAGGACTGGCCTGCTTCCCAAGGCCTGTGAAAGTGAGGGATCGTTGTCCAGGATGGGTTATAGATCACTGATGATGCGCTGGAGAGGCTTTAGCTGAGTGAGACAAGCTTTTCAGCTTACACAGAGCTCTTCTTCATGTCTGGAAAACTACTCAGCGATACAGCTAAATACAAGGTAGAGCAGATTGTTTAGAACAGGCCTGCACAACATACGGCCCGCGGCCGCATGCGCCCTGTGGACCCTCACTGTGCGGCCCACGAGGGGATTCTAAATCCCCCGTACACGGCGCTCTGGGGCTCTGGGCGGCCCGCAGAGATTCCCAGCCGCGGCTGGGATTTAAAGGGCTCAGGGCTCCCCGCAGCTGCGGGCAGCCCAGAGCCGTTTGAATCCCAGCACACGGCCGCTGTTTGCCCCCTCCCTGGACCTCTGCCCCAACTGCCTCCCAGGACCCCACTCCCTATCTAAATGCCGCTGCTCCTTGTCCCCCGATTGCCCCCTCCCAAGACCCCTGCCCCAACTGCCCCTTGGGACCTCAGCCCCTATCTAAGCCTCCCTTCTCCTTGTCCCCAACTGCCCCTCCTGAGACCCCCGCAACTTTCCCCCAGGACCCCACCCCTACCTGTCCTCTGATAAACCCCTGGGACTCCCATGACTATCCTACTGCTGCCTGTCCCCTGACTGCCCCCCCGAACCTCCGCCCCATCCAACCCCCCCTGCTCCCTGTCCCTTGACTGCCCCCCGGAACCCCCTACCCCTTCTCCAACCCTCAGCCCCCTTACCATGCCACTCATACCAGCGTGTCTGGCTCCATGCAGCTCCAGACACATTGCTGCCATGCTCCCCTGTGGAGCCCACAGACCCCCCCCCCGCCCCCCTCCAGCACCTGCCTTCCAGATTTGAACACCTCAAAATTCAGGAGTGCTCAAACTCAGTTTGGGCAGCTGTTACTTCATTTCTCCCAAATCAAATATACTGATCCACTGTAACTTGCTGTAGAAAAAGCAGGATAAAATTGAGCAAGAAATGCTTATTAGTACTGGAATTGCTATTTTCAACAGCCATTGCCTTTTTGTTTGTTTAAATTTTGGGATGACAGTGATATTGCATTGGCAAATTCCCCATAGAAAGAAAGAGAGGAACAAAAGAATAATAAAGGCACCTCAACTTTTCCTCATTTATGGAGGACAGTCTTTTAATATGCATCCAGATATCCTCCAATCACACAAGCTGAAAATTGTTCCACTTTACTGCAGCTCTGTAACCATATGGGAACCAATCCTGTCTGTGTTTTGTGCACATCCAAAATTCCTGCTGAATGACCTGCCCTGGGAGCGTTACCAGTGACCCAGGCCTGGGGAGGCAGGAGGTGTGGGGGGGGCCACTGGTGGGGGGAGCCCAGGGCTGGGGCAGCAGCAGGATGGGGGGAGGGCACTGATGGGGAGGAAAGGGGGAACCCCAGCACTGGGGCGGCAGGGGGTGTGGGTCAGTGGGGGGAGAGCCCAGGATTGGGGCAGCAGGGGGGTACAGGGGGGAGCCCAGGTCTGGGATGGGGGGCAGCCAAATTTTTTTTTTGCTCAGGGCAGCAAAAAACCTAGAGCCGGCCCTGCCGGGTTCCCCCAGCTGCCGGAGCCCCAAGCCCTTTCATTTGACCCTGAGGGCTCCCAGCCACCTCTTCAGCTGGAAGCCCCCGGTTGATTTAAAATAAAGTATCACCTTCCCACCCCCAACCTTCCTTTTTGGCCCACAGCTGTTTTGGTGGGGCGGCACTCGGGAAGGAGGGTTTGTTTCTGCAGGGCTGGACGGCCCTGTGGCGGGGTGTTTCTGCAGGGCTGGGAGGTTTTGGCCCTCGGCTGTTTTCTTTGGAGTAATGTGGCCCTCGCTGCTTTACGAGTTGTGCAGGCCTGGTTTAGGATGAGTAGTTAACATATACTGTATTAAGTGGCCATTAAACACCTTTGCAGTCATAAGGGGAAAAGGAGAGGGAAACAGCTGGAGGGGGGGACTTAGTGGGTTAAACATTTTTGAAAGAATCCATAGTTCCAGTGTCTCTGTTCAGACCATGGGTATTAGTGTAAATCAAAGTTATGAATTTAAGCTCTGAGGCTCATCTTTTGAAAGGGGTTAAGCAGGTTTCTTTTGAGAATGAGAACTAATAGTGTTCACCACAGGTGATGTGGTGTTTCTATCTTTTATCATTTTTCTGTGTGAATTAATTGAGCAGCACAGTGATTGTCCTGTTTCATCCACATTGTTATTATTGGTAATAATTGGAGATATACCCATCTCCTAGAACTGGAAGGGACCTTGAAAGGTCATTGAGTCCAGCCCCCCCTGCCTTCACTAGCAGGACCAATTTTTGCCCCACATCCCTAAGTGGCCCTCTCAAGGATTGAACTCACAATTCTGGGTTTAGCAGGCCAATGCTCAAACCACTGAGCTATCCCTCCCCCATTTAGTACACTGGATGAGGTACATATTGTGTACACAACATATTGTGATAGGCATATGTAGGACTCATGGATCTTGAAAAGTGTGTTGTGGGGGGGTTTGATCATCATAGCAGTGGAGAGACGTCTACAGGTTTTTTCATCTGTTGTTTTGGTAGGGTCTGGTGCTGCTTTGAGTTGGTGTGTTCTGGCCTGTGGGAAGCTTGCTTCCGATGATGAGGTTGGAGAGGTTGGGGCTGAGGGGAGGTATTTTGAAGGCCAGAAGATGGGGTTCAAGAAAGATTTATTTCAGGGTTTCGTCCCCATTGAGCATTTCATAGAATCCTAGAAGATTAGGGTTGGAAGAGATCTCAGGAGGTCATCTAGTCCAACCCCCTTCTCAAAGCAGGACCAAAACTAACTAAATTTGTCTCTCTTGCCAACAGAAATGGGTCCAATAAAAGATATTACCTCACCCATCTTGTCCCTCTAATATTCTGGGGCCAATACAGTCATAACAACACGGCAAACAGTAAATAAGTTGAGTTGTTCCCATAGTTGCAACCAATGCAAGTACATTTGGTATTAGTGTTTATGAACAATGTTTTGCCAGTCCATGCAACTTTCGTAGTCCTCCTCCACTTTTTCCAATGCACATTTAAAAACTTGTTCTCATTGAGTCCTTTGATTTCATTTCCTTAGTTTCCATTGGTAAAATCCTGGCCCCACTGAAGTAAATGGCAGTTATGGGGTGCTGCTTCGGTTTTGGAACTGAACACTGCTGAGACACATTTGACTATTACACAGTTGTTTTTATGGTCAGTCCTTTTGATTCTTCTTAACAAATATTTTGGGGTTATGTGGTGACCCATGGGCTTTCCAACAGTAACAGCAGGCACACAATCAGGTTGGGCTTTTCCGATACATATCCACTTCAGGAGTTAGTTTTCTTAAAAGAAAGGAATGAAGCATGACAGGTCAAATGGGTTTCACGTGAAAAAATCTTTATGCTCTTTTGAAATATATTTTGGATTTCAGCAAAATTTCAGTGGAACATTAAGCCTAAAGGTGATTCACTTAGACTACATAAATCATGCCGTCTTTCTGCATGAATGTCAAATAGTAAAGCACAAACACCCACCATGCATCCTCATGGTCGGAGGCCCTAGGAATATGCCTCTTACAATTCTATCTAACGTTTAATTGGTATGCAGTCTTCGTTAAGAGATTGAGTATTGTCTTGTTCATAATGTGCAGGCTTATAGACCAAATCTATCACATGAAACTATTAATGACATTCCTACCCTTCTCTATTATTGTCATTAAAGTCAGGAAATAAACATGGATCCAGTTCTTTACTCCTTCATTTTTTCTCTGTTAGAGTTGAGGATTCAGACAAAAGGAAGAAAGGAGAGCAACAGAATACAGACCCTGGTCTTCAGAAAAGCAGACTTTGACTCCTTCAGGGAACTGATGAGCAGCATCCCCTAGGAGGCTAATATGAGGGAGAAAGGAGTCCAGGAGAGCTGGCTGTATTTTAAAGAATCCTTATTGAGGGTGCAGGAACAAACCATCCTGATGTGCAGAAAGAATAGCAAATATGGCAGGCAACCAGCTTGGCTTAACAGAGAAATCTTCAGTGATCTTAACCACAAAAAGGAAATTTACAAGAAGTGGAAACTTGTACAGATGACTAAGGAGGAGTATGAAAATATTGCTTGAGGATGCAGGGATGTAATCAGGAAGGCCAAAGCACAATTGGAGTTGCAGCTAGCAAGTAATATGAAGGGTAATAAGAAGGGTTTCTAGAGGTATGTTAGCAACAAGAAGGTCAGGGAAAGTGTGGGACTCTTACTGAATGTGGAAAAAGCTGAAGTACTCAATTTTTTTTTGCCTTGGTCTTCACAGACAAGGTCAGCTCCCAGACTGCTGCACTGGGAAGCACAGTATGGGGAGGAGGTGAGCAGTCCTCTGAGGTGAAAGAACAGGTTAAGGACAATTTAGAAAATAGTGCACAAGTCCATGGGTCCGGCTCTAATGCATCTGAGGGTGCTGAGGGAATTGGCTGATGTGATTGCAGAGCCATTGGCCATTATTTTTGAAAACTTGTGGCAACCTGGGGTGGTTCCAGACAACTGGAAAAAGGCAAATATAGTGCCCATCTTTAAAAAAAGGAAGAAGGAGAATTCAGGGAACTACAGACCGGTCAGCCTCACCTCAGTCATTGGAAAAATCATTGAGCGAGTCGTCAAGGAAACCATTTTGAAGCACTTGGAGGAGAGAAAGGTGATCAGGAAAAGTCAACATGAATTCACCAAGGGCAAGTCACGCCTGACCAACCTGATTGCCTTCTACGATGAGATAACTGTCTCTGTGGATAAGGGGAAAGTAGTGGACATGCTATAGCTTGACTTTAGCAAAGCTTTTGATACAGTTTCCCACAGTATTCTTGCCAGCAAATTAAAAAAGTATGGATTGGATGAATGGACTATAAGGTGGATAGAAAGCTGACTAGATCATCGGGCTCAAAAGATAGTGATCAATGGCTCGATGTCTAGTTGGCAACTGGTATCAAGTGGAGTGCTCCAGGGATCGGTCCTGGAGCCAGTTTTGTTCAACATCTTCATTAATGATCTGGATAATGGGATGGAGTGCACACTCAGCAAGTTTGCAGATGACACTAAGCTGGGGGGAGAGGTAGATACACTGGAGGGTAGGGATAGGGTCCAGAGTGACCTAGACAAATTTGAGGATTGGGCTAAAAGAAATCTGATAAGGTTCAACAAGGACAAGTGCAGACTTCTGCACTTATGACAGAAGAATCCCACGCATTGTGACAGGCTGGGGATTGACTGGCTAAGTGGACAAGAAGCTGGATATGTATCAGCAGTGTGCCCTTGTTGACAAGAAGGCTAATGGCATATTGGGCTGCATTAGTCGGAGCATTGCCAACAGATCAAGGGAAGTGATTAGTCTCCTCTATTTGGCACTGGTGAGGCCACATCTGGAGTATTGTGTCCAGTTTTGGGCCCCACACTACAGAAAGGATGTGGACAAATTGGAGAGAATCCAGCGGAGGGCAATGGAAATGATTAGGGGGCTGGGGCGCATGACTTACGAGGAGAGGCTGAGGGTACTGGGGTTATTTAGTCTGCAGAAAAGAAGAGTGAGAGGGGATCTGATAACAGCTTTCTGAATGGGGGGTTATAAAGAGGGTGGAGCTTGGCTGTTCTCAGTGGTGGCAGATGACAGAACAAGAAGCAATGGTCTCAAGTTGCAGTGCGGGAGGTCTAGGTTGGATATTAAGAAAAACTATTTTACTACGAGGGTGGTGAAGAACTGGAATGGGTTACCTAGGGAGGTGGTGGAATCTCCATCCTTATAGGTTTTTAAGGCCTGGCTGGACAAAGCCCTGGCTGGGATGCTTTTGTTGGGGTTGGGATTGTGGTTGGTCCTGCTTTGAGCAGGGGGTTAGACTAGATGACCTCCTGAGGTCTCTTCCAACTCTAATTGCCTATGATTCTATGATTATTCATTCACACCAGTCAGTAGAAAGAAGATTTACAAGCATATGTTCTATATCCCTTTTGCCCCTGCAGTCCTGTAATTCAACTGATTTGTGTCTGAATTTCCAATTTGTTTATACTTCAATATACCTTAAAACAAAGATTTATCTTCCATTTATATTTCAAAAAGATTTCAGGCATAGTTCTTGTTTTCTCTATTCAGAGTGGCATGAAGATGATGATGAATGAATCCTCTTTATGCTCTTTAGCCTAAATGAAAAAGGTACAAGGACATTGATTTCAGCTGTAAATAGAACTTGCTTGTTGATTACTCATGATGAAGAATACTTAGCATTTACAGCAAGGATACCGTACATTTTTCACAATATTAGACTGTCTAGGGATTTTTGTACATTCTGAATTATATAGGAATGTGTTCCTACAAAGGTCTACATGTAATTTTTTTTCTGTCCATTGCTAATGGCCAGTAAAAACCAAGATGCGATTCTCAATTTTCAATATTAGAAATTCAGGGCTTAATTTTGATTTCAGTTGCACGGGTCATCTCATGTTTCATCCAGTCTCAGAAAATTGACAATTTGCAATAGCCTTGCCCTCTTCAGATAAGGCTGAGATTATGAGAGACGCCACAATATGCACCTGGAAGCCAAATTGGGGTTCACACAGGCTATGGAAGACAGAAGGCCAGATTCTTCCAGGTAGCAAAGTAGGAAGGGGTGAGAGGTGTTTTGTTCCCTCCCAAGGGCCCTCTGAGAGTTAGAACAGTCTAACTTACTCCACTGGCAGAGGGTCCCTAATCAACCTTAGTCTCGGGGAGAAATGGCATTGTGGAGCTCTGCATTACCACTCCCCTAACACACCCACTCTATGGTGGTGGGAGAAGTATCTGCTGCAGGGGCCATCTCCATCAATGGTGAATCCCCCTACATCAGGAAAATTCCCTGCTGACCATCCCGGAACAATCTGGCTCACAGTCTATACGCATGGGGCTGTGTCTGGCTGCTCCAGGGATAAGCAAGCAGAGGAAAAGAAACAGCAATCCAACCCCACATCCTCTGTGCCCTCACATGGCGGCCAGGCACAGCTGCAACCACTGGGATAAAAACTAGGTAAAGGGTCATGGTCTCAGCCCCCTAATAATGGGGTAGCAGAGGTGGATGTGTGCTCAAGAGGCACCAGGCATGTTCACCCCGTATGCCAGAGAGCTTCTGGAAGCTCTGCACTGCACTGCCACAGGTCAGTCCCTATAAATTGAGGCCTCACAGGTTTTATTTTTTCTAATGGCTTCTCGCTCCTGAGAGCCTCTGCATGGTCCTTGAGATGGAAAGCAGAAAAAACTACCTCTCTCTCACTAAAAACTGATGGCCTGTCTTCTCCCACTCTCAGCTCTCAGCTCAGCCCCCTGAAAGAAAGAGACAACAAAAGGGATTGTGAGGGCAGGGAGTGGAGTTAACTACTACACGCGGCTGGCTTAGTCAACAAGATTCTGCACTTGACCTCAGATTAACCTTGAAAGTATTGGCTGTTGAGAACAGTTATATAGCTGTCATACAATAGTTACATTACAGACCTTACTAATCATGTTGATCTGATAGTTTATGAGCCAAAAGGGAACACGGCTGAGAGAAAGAACAGACCAAACCAACCAAAATGCACCTCATCGCTCAAACAAGAAACAGCAAAGCAAACCAAAACCTGACAACAAAACAACTTCCCTTATTAAATGAACATTTTAATTCCACCATTTATGGCTGCCGTGCTGCATTATTTTTCATACTAAGTAATAAATATGGTTTATGGTACTTGCCTAAGTAATGCAGATTCTCTTCTGAAAGGTTTTTCATTTCAAAATGTGCTGTGCTGTTCTATGAGGGCTGTGATGAGGTGGCTAATGTAATTGCCTTTTATTACAGGTCAGCTGGTATGAATTCCATCATCAGTAATGGGGAGAACTACATTAAGATAAAACTGATTGGAAGGAATCATTACAGGTTATTAGCATAAAGATCATTCATTTCCCAAAGCTTACACCAGATAAATATGCATGAGTATTTAGCAGAAATTATGTCAGTTTAAACAATTCTGTGAGCACTTTTTTTTCTCCTTTTCCACCTTGTATTAGACAAATGAGAACTGATCGCACATTAAAAATGTATTTGAAAGATTTGAAGGTAAAAAAATCTCGTGACATGAAAATGATAAAATAATGATTTATTTATTTTTTATTGAAAACTGATATTAACGTGACAAAATTAATAACTCATCCTGGTTAAACTTTATTCCTAATCAATGGTGACATTACTGTTCATAAATAATTATAACAACTTGCACTTCTGTTGCATGAGAGCTAGTTGAGAATCTGAATTTTCATCCTGTAGGAAATTCTGATATTTCAAAAATTATTGTAATCCAAATCAGGACAAAAAGTCAAAATATTGACATTTTTGGAAATATATATTTGCAGGAATATTTATGCTGTAAGTGCTAGTGGCCAGTTTAAATACTCTTTCTGGTCTGCAAGTTAAAAGGGGAACATAGGAGGTTTCCCCTGTTTTGCATGTATGTGCTTGAGCAGCCAAGGTAATGGAGGCTTTGACGACTATAAAAGGTGGGCCATAACACCGCATATCTTTCTAATGTGCCCGGGGAACTACCGTCTGAATTTTAGAGACATGAGCAGACAGATGAGACGTTATCTTGAACTCAGGAGTAATATCAAAGGTGAGGTTCTCATGATGTGCCCTGATCCAGCAGATATTGTGCAGAAGTCCCCGATAAGACCATCTGAGTATTCAAAATCACAAAATGGGTCCAAGATAAGCAAGCTGTGAACAAAAGGCTGATGCCTTTTGACATTTAGCAGAATGAACACAACATTAAGGCAATACAGGATGTCTCCCTCCCATCTGTATCCTATCTGGGAAAAAAGCAGAAAAATTGGTTTTGTGATTGGCACCAGTGTTCCAGAGGCAGTATTGTTCAAGAGTAAATGTGAAAGAGGGTCAATTTATGAATTTGCAGGGTGCCACTTAGATTTTTAAAGCTGAAATCTAACAAACTAGGTTTGTTACCTTACTAGTTTAACACTGGATTCTCTTCAGGTCAACTTTTAACATGAACAGCATTTCTCAAATCAGGACACTTGCTTATTCTTAACCAGCTAACAATTTATTAATTCACCAGAATCACATTAATATGTAATCAACAGTTCTCCACTCAAATGTAGATATAACCAATTTTGTGTACTACACAAACACACAATACCGTCTTGCAAAAAATTATCACAGACCTGAGCTGAGGGTCAGTAGTTATAGGCAAAAGAACAATACAAATTACCAAGATTTCTTATTATGTTTACTTATGATCAGTAATTCTCAATACTTTGGTATCTAACACATTTATCACACTTCCAAGAATTTACTTGCCTTTAAGACACTTTGAAGCTGTGGTTACTTCTCTTTGATTAGATTGAGCCAAAAGTGACAAGTTCGAAATATTACAAGCAATTGCTTAAAACAATGTTTTTCAATGCCTCTTAGGCTAACTTTCTTGGATTTATAAAAGAGTTAAAATCTGAATATGGTTACTTGAGGTCTCACTAGAATCACAGGGGTTGGCAACCTTCAGCACATGGGCCATCAGGGTGATCAGCTGGTGGGCCATGAGACATTTTGTTTACGTTGGCCATCCGCAGGTACGGCCCCCCATAGCTCCCAGTGGCCGCGGTTTGCTGTTCCTGGCGAATGGGAGCTGTGGGAAGCAGCGGCCAGCACGTCCCTGCTGGCACAATTGATATGAGAGACTTTAACTAGGAGATGAGAGGAGAAGGTTGTGAAAGACTTGTGAAGTTTCCATGCCTGGCGTCAATACACAGGAGGAGGAAAATCAGCTAAATGGAGATATCATATGGGATAATGGAACACTAGAAGGCATGAGCTTGGCCAGCAAGGAAAAAAAAAACTATTGATTTGAATAGTAGTCAGGTAGATGTTACAGTTAGTGAAAGGACTATATCTAATGTACCTAAAAAACTGGGAGAGGTCCAAGAGAAACAACTGAAATGCTTGTACATGAATGCAAGTCTGTGCAAAAAAGTGGAGGAATTGGAACTACTGGTGCAGAAGGTCACACCAGATAATATAGGGATTGCAGAAACATGGTGGAAAGGTACTCATGACTAGGATACAGGTAGTATCCTAGGATACAGGTATAGAAGGTTATATGATGTTTAGCATAGATAGGAATAAAGGTAGGGGTGGTGAGGTAGCATTGTACATCAAAGAAACAGTAAAATGTAAAGAAATAAGAAGTGATCGTATGGACAAAATAGAATCTGTTTGGGTCAAAATCACTTTGGAGAAGGATTGTAAAATACGTTCTATTGGAACAGTGTACTATCGATAGGGTCCTACCAAATTCACGGCTATGAAAACACGCATTATGGACCGTGAAATCTGGTCTCTCCCACAAAAATCTGGTCTTTTGTGTACTCAGTACTATAGGGTAAAAGTATACAAAAGTACACAGTGATTCTCAAACTGGTGGTCCTGACCCAAAAGGGGGTCAGAGAGCTATTGTAGGGGGGTCACAGCATTGCCACCCTTACTTCTATGCTGCTGCTGCTGGCGGTGCTGTCTCCAGAGCTGAGGCACCGAGCCAGCAGCCGCTGCTCTCCGGCCACCCAGCTCTGAAGGCAGCGCAGAAGGAAGGGTGGCAATATTGTGACCCTCCCACCTACAATAGATTTGTGACCGTTTTGGGTTGGGACCCCCACTTTGAGAAACACTGAGTCTTAAGGGATTTACATCTAATATTTTGCTATTTTTAAATACATATTCATGTTTTCTCACAACACTGTGAAATTTAAGATTTAAATACCTGAAACCGTGAAATTCAACTTTTAAAAAATGCTATGACTGTGAAATTTACAAAAATGGATTGTGAATTTGGTAGGGGCCTAACTATAGACGTCTAGGGTCAGACTCGGATAGAGATATTGTTCATATTATTGGAAAGATAAATACTTTTGGGAATTGTGTTATAATGGGAGACTTAAACTTCCCAGATACAGTTGGAAAATAAATGCTACTAATACTAGTAGGGCCCACTTATTCCTGGATGTGATAGATGACAGTTTTCTTCATCAAATCATCACTGAACCAACGAGAAGTGATGCAAGTTTAGACTCACTCTGCACAGGTGCAAATGACTACACAAATTGTGGCGAATTGGGATCAACTTTTCTCAATAAAATGTAGAGAAGGGGTTACAATCCAAAAACTTTTACAAAAGAACATTGGACTCTCTTCCTTATAATATTTTTTTGCCCAGATAGTAGTTTGCCTGGATGCTTTATTATCTGAGGGGAAAAGCAAGTCTCATTCTGAAAGTAAAATTTCCTTCAGCAGTGGAACGTATTTTCAGTTTGGCAAGCTGTTCAGAGCATCCATCTGGTGTAGCTCTCACAGGGAAAAGATACACATTTTAAAAACAAGTCTCTTACAAAAATTGAAATAAAAGACTTGGACTATTTCCTTAGAAAATCATGAAGGCATAAAATACAGCTCTGCAGCAGAAAAATGCTGAGCAAAATTAAAGGAAACACACACAAAAACCTGTTGCCTCATTAATAGATAGCCATGAGGTTCCTCTGGTCTTATGTGATGTATTTCAGAATCATGTTTGAATCAGAATCTAAACAACCATGCTGTGATAATATTTTCAGTGTTTCTCGCTCAGCATGTAAGATGAGCACTTCATAAGAGGTTCAAAGAAAAAGAACAAATGTGAATTTTGTAAGCACTGTACTGATAATTTCCCTGGCTTTCAGCTCCCATTCTTCAGCTCCCTGTCCTTGCAGGGCCTCAGCGGCATTTCAGGCAGGTTGTGAAGGATAGGTTGTTTTGTTGTTGTTGTGTGTTCTTTTTTAAAACGTTGCTTCATGCCTCTTGCTAAAGGCAGATGTCTCTTCCGGATGCCAGGAGCCCTCTGCTTTCCTTGTCTAGATGTTCACTCCTTTCTATTCTGCCTACGCCCTCCAGTTCGCTTTCTGCATGCCTCACTCTGGAGAAACTCTGGGTAGTGAACACACCAAGGCCAGGTCTACACTACAGATGTACATTGGTATAACTACCTCGCTTGAGGATGTTAAAAAACTCTATACCAACCTAACTCCCCCAGTGTGGACAGTCCTATGTTAGTGTGAGAGCTTCTCCTGTCGACATAGCTCCTGTCACTTATGAAGGTGGATAAATTATGTCAATGGGAGAAGTTCTCCCGTCACTATACCAATGTCTTAACTAAAGTGCTACAGCAGCACCGCTGCAGCCTTTTAAGTGCAGACCTGTTCCAAGATGGGTTCAGGAACAGAGAGGAGTAAGAACTGTGTGAAATTTTTTATCAGAAAGTGGGAGGGAGAGGCAGAGGAGGCTTTAAAAATTGGGGTTTTCAAAAATTAAATTCTTCATGCAAAGTTGTTAAAATTCTTTATTTTTTTTCTGAAAAAGAATATGCACCTTTTTTCATTTCCCCCCAGAATTTTTATTGACGACATTATCAGAAATGTTATTAGTATGTGAAAATTTTGGATCACTATTTTGATTAAAAATTTTGGGGGGAAAAGGAAAACATTTTGGAAAAAAGGATCCATTTTGAAACTTTCATAACCAAAGCAACTTCAAAGTTTAGATTTTTTTATACAAAACTAAGTTTTCATTGTTACACCAGCTCTGGTGATAAATTAGCCAGTCCAGAGACGGCAGCACCATTAGATGTACACCCTCTCTACTAATAGAGTCAATATGAGGGTAGTTTAGGATAGTAGAGGGGGTATTCTGCGTGGGGAGAATAGAAGAAACCTGAAGAGGAGAGCAGAATAATACTGATAATAATTTCATAAATCATGTTATTTACAAGTAGAGATGTGTGAAAATTGATTATTCAGTTTGGTGGCTGAAAATAATTCATTTTATGTCAATCTGTGATGGGGTGGTCTAGGTCAGAGGACCCCTGGTGGAGGCCTTTTGGCCCTGCCACACCCTGCCCCAGAAAAGGGCAGTAGAGAGATCCTCCAAGCTGCCTAGAGTGTCTGTATGGGAAGCAGCCAATCAGGGCCCAGCAGGCTAGTATAAGAAAAGCTTCAGGGCCAGAGAAAGATCAGTTCCTTGCTAGATGTAGGAGGAGAGTGGATGGGCTGAGCTGAGCTGAGCTGAGCTGAGCTGAGCTGAGCTGAGCTGAGCTGAGCTGAGCTGCAAGAAGCCAGGGAGAGCAAGAAGTAGCTCTGGGCTGGCTGCTGGGACTCCACCAGGACAAGGCTCTGAGGTGAGGGTTAAGAATGTGATGGACCCACGGGGAAGTGGCCCAGGGAATTAGGGCAGCAGTGTGGCTTAGGACCTGGAGTAAAGGGCCTGGGAAAGTGGCTGGCCTTTGAGGCATCCCAGAAAATGAGCTTAACTGTAGTGGCCCAGCTGGACAGCTGCAGCCAGAAATGTCCTAAGAGGGTGAAGACACTGCCTCCAGGGAGGGAGACCTGGGGCACCACTCTATACCACAGCAGGGACAACTTGAGAAAGATGTTACAGATGGCACTGAGAGAGGCCCCTGTTGGACTTGTACCTCGGAATGGGTTTGCTTTGTTTTTATTTCACAGTCAGACTGTGTGTGACTCAGCCAGAGTCAGCGAAGGCCCACCACAAAGAAAGAGTGAGAGTGTGCAGGCACATGCACTCGGCCACAGGGTGCTCGCAAGCGGGGAGTTCACCCCATTACACAACCCAAAGTGACAAATTTTCAATTTTTTCAGCAAAAACAAAATGTTTTAAAAAAATGTTCTAGGTCAAAAAATGTTTTAATTGTTGAGGGGTTTTGAGGTGATTTTTTTTTAATAAAAATGAAGTAAAATTCAAAATAAAAGTAATTTTCAAATCAAAATATCAACATTTTGTTTAGAAATTGTTAAAACAACTATTTAATCATTTTTGGATTTTTTTTCTTTTTAGAAACAATTTCAACAAATTTAATGCAAATTCAAAAGGTATTTCATTTGACCCAAATGTGCATTTATCATTGAAAAAAATTCTGCCAAAAAACTTTGCATAGCTCTGTTTACAAGGAGCAACTCATCCAGCATTACAGCTGATGGACTGAGATGGATTTGATTTTACACGACTGTACATTCCCCATTATTTTAATTTCTGTTTGTATTTGGGTTGTTTCAGTTATTTTTTGTAATTCATTTAAAATATTAATATAAAATAAAGACACGGACTATCTGCTCAGCAAGATGATAGTCATTAAAATCAGGGGCATGGGTGAATAGCAGGTCTTGCATGAAGGGAAGCCTATCATAGTTTTAGGACAAGTCCTTCAGTTGATAAAAAGGCAAAGCAGCTGAAGTAGCATCACAAGTACAAAATTAAGTCCTCTTTCCAAGGGTGTCCTACAAGCAATGTCATGACCAGTCACCTCCTAGGAGGACTATTAGAAGGGGTAATATACAACCCACCATTTGGATGTGTTGCTCAATGCCATGTTCGTGAAGATGACAATAGTAGATTTACCCTTGTACTGACATATGGAGGAACTGAGTTTCTTTAAGGGGATTCTGGTTGGAGCTGTAAGTACTAATAAAGATGACATCTCTGCTCTTGATATGTGAATATTCTGAGGACTAATTAGAGCTGAGTTCCTCAATATGACTATGCCAGTGCCAAGAATATTGCCAGAGCAATATAAATACATCCGTTCACTGCAGGGATTAGTTTCAGTAAACTGTTCCACTTTTGCATCTGACTACATATCATTTATGATGTGTAAATATAAAGGAACTCTCAAACCGCTCCAGGCAATATGGGATAGTGAAAACATTTGTTAAGAAGGTTATTCTTGTCATTGTATGTATTTTACTGCAAAACCCGGGATATTATATTTTTCATTTGATCCCCAGAACTTTCAAGTGAATCACTTCTAATGCTTTGACAGGAGCGTAAAACACAGGAAACAGCTGAATGTTCACTTCTGTTATGAAACCTTGAGGAAACGTGTCAGTGGTTCACTATATTATCTGCAGTCGAAGTCGGGGAGTTCTGGTGGAGCAACCTGTGTTTTGCTGCTCCATGGTAACCACAAAATGGGATTTCAGATAAAGGACCAGATTATACCTTTTCTCTTGTTGAATAGTACCTTACTCCTTGAATACTCCCACTGATCCTAATGGACCAACTTGCAGCATAAGGTGCTATTCATTACAAATCAGGCTGGCAGAATCTGGCTCAAAATGAATATAGTCCAGTAAATGTCAAGTCAGAAACAGGTGTCAGTATATACAGAGATAAAAGATGAGTAGGGAAAGCAGAACCCTCTTAAATGAGGTACATTTTTATTCCCCCATGCCATTATTATCTGATTTGATGTATTCAGTGTGCTGCTCTAACATGACAATCCCATGAAACAGACTTCATCTGCATTCCGATTGATGTTTCTGTGCCTAGGGGATGTAGAAAAGTCTGATGCAGATCAGTTTATTGGTATGCTGCCATCTAGACTGATATAAACAAGATATTTGAAGTATTGCTGCAATGTTGCCAAATTTTGTCTCTGAACTGATGTGATTTTTTTTTACCATAAATACTCAGGAATCCATAACATCAGAATGTCTTTTTCAAGACTCTTCTTAAAATATTTAGAAGCCAGGATGCAAAAATCCCATGTTATTTCCTAGAACTGACATACTTAACATTTTCTGGACTTCTGCATCACCTACAGTCCTTTTCTGTTCAAAAGGATGTTGGTCTCCTCTGCCCCCTGTGACAGCTGTCTGAGCTAGCATGCACATAACCGACTGTCATCACAGTTAGTGAAATGAGTCTTACTTCTAACCAGCAGTGTTTTCCTGTCCAAAGAGGTGTTCAAAACAAGGTCAGTGGAAACACGTTGGAGGTTCCCAGTTCATTGGGGGAAATCAGCAGAAAGGCTTGCTGCATCTGGAGCTCATGTTAAATCACACTGGCATCTGTGCATTATTGTTCTCAACACCAGTCCATGCTGAGTGTGGTCACCTTCCTGGGAAATGACTGAGTCAAGCAGGCCAGCAACTCAGAAGAGTGATATCAAGGCCTGTGTTATAGGGCAACTATTGGTACAAGGTGCCAGCTCTTCAGATGGCCTAAATCAGCATCACACATACACATCAAAGCCAGAAGGGTCCATTATGATTATCTAAACTGACATCAGTGGAACTATCAGTTTGCACCATTATAGCTATATCTGCAAATATGTGTTTCAGTTTAGTTTTTCTACTGTTAACATGAACACCTTCTGTGAGGCCCCTCTTTACTGTAATTCTCTGGCAACAGAATCCCCTGCAAGATTTACCTGTTATCCCAGTTGCCATAGAAATCCTCCACCTGCTGTAAAAAGCACTTCTTTTTCAATTTGTGGCAGTTCCAACTACCATTTTGTGCTCTGTTTTGTTGTGGGGTTTTTTTCAGGTCAAATGATCAATAAATCAAAGAGGTGGTGGGGAGAAGGGGGAGTGTAATTGGAAATCTAGGCCCAAATTCTCTGCTCAGCACAGCAGAGACAGGCCCATGCTTACAGCCCCTATTCTATGCATCAGGCTCAGCCTCTGTCATTGAGAGCTAACCAATGGCAGCTAGCAATGGTCCCCAAGGGACTGTCCACCAGCTGTGGATTGCCAGAGTTCAGCATGCTCCAGTCACTTTCCCCTCACAAACCAGAAGTCACATTTCCATATCACCTCAGAGGGATCATAACTTTTTTGGGATGTGGTTTCTGATTTGATTTAAAGCTCAAGACTATAAAGAACTAACTACTGAACAACCTTGGACACTTAATTATCCTTTTGAAAAAGATGGGTGATATGGACTCTCAAAATAATTAAGTAGCCTTTATGTGGGGAAAACCTGAAAGGGGGCTAAATCCATAGCTGAGATGGTCAGTATAGCCCCCAGTGACTTTCCTCCTCCTGTTTCATTCAGGGACTAGTGTTTGTCGATGGGTTTTCCTCACGGAACTGCTCAGTCAGCCCTCTTTCCCCTTGGCAGTGCAGTTCTTGCAGAGTCTTACTCCCCTTGGCAGGTGTTCTGCTCCCAGTGACCACACGTGCCTACTTAAACCTTCTTCCTCTAAACTGGTATCAGAGCAAAGGCACCGAGTGACATGGCTGCCCTCCAGGAGACAGGCTGTGTAACAAACATGAGGCTTTTGGACTACAGACTTAAGCTAGAACTTTGGGGAAAGGCCTCAAAACATCCAGAATCTTGCTAAGGGGGACACAGTGCACAGTAGAAAATTATTTGAAGACATGGACTCTGGGGAATTGCTTTGAGCAGTGGTGAGCTGCCAAAATCATAACAACCGGTTCCCTCCTCACCCCAGGAGGAATCATACCCCCCCCCCGCGGACTCCTGCCCCAACCAACCCCCTGCGTTCCTTGATGCCCCCCCCCAGGGACCCTTGCCCCATCCACCCCCTTCCCTGTACCCTGAGTACCCTCCGCCGCTCCATCCAACCCCTCCTCTCATTCCTGATGGACCCCCAGGACCCCTGTCCCATCCAACCCCCCGTTCTCTCTGTCCCCTGACTGCCCCTGGAACCCTTGCCCCTGACTGCCTCCCACCGCCCCCATCCAACCCCTGATCCTTTCTGACTGCCCCACCGGGACCCTGGCCCCCGTTCAATCCCCCTGTTCCCTGCCCTCTGACCCCCCACCCCCAAACTCCCCTACCCTCTCTCCCCAACACCCCCTCCCTGCCCCCTTACCGCGCTGCCTGGACGTGGCTGGGCCGGGACAGGAGTCGCGCGGCCGGAGCCGGAGGATGCGGCGGGAGCCCGGCAGCCGGAGCCAGATGGCTGGCCGGGTGGAGCCAGGGAGGGCTGCGGCCAGAGCTGGAGCCGGACAGCCGGGGCCGCCGCCACGCCCAGACCCGCGCTGCCAGAGCCCGGCCCCCTGGCAAAACAGCAGGGGCGGCTGGAGCCACGGGGCCAGGCCGGGCCGGAGGTGGGGGGCCGTGTCCAGAGCCGGGCATCCCGGTAGGTGGGGGCACGGCAGGGCCGGGGGGGTGCGGCCGGAGCCGGGCGGGGGGGTTCGGGGGGGGGTCGGGGAGGGTCACGGCCGGGGACGGGGGGGGGGGACGCGGGGCCTTGCCGCGGCCGGGGAGGGTCGGGCAGGGACCCGGGGACTGGGGTGGGGGGGCCGCGGTTGGGGAGGGTCGGGCGGGGACCCGGGGGGGCCGGGTGGCCGGGCAGGGTCGCGGCCGGGAACGCGGGGCCTGGAACGCGGGGGGGGGGACGCGGCCGGGGAGGTTCGTTGCGGGGCCGGGGAGGGTCGGGGCCGGGCGGGGACCCGGGGACAGGGGTGGGAGCGGGGCCGGGTGGCCGGGCAGGGTCGCGGCCGGGAATGCGGGGGGGGGGGGACGCGGCCATGGCCGGGGAGGGTCGGGCAGGGACGCGGGGAGGGGGGGCGTGGCCGGGTGGCAGGGTGGTCGGGGACGTGGAGCTGGAGCCGGGTGGCCAGGGAGGGTCGCGGCTGGGGAGGCGGGGACGAGCCGCAGCCGGGGACCGGCCGGGGCACACAGGACCCCCCTAGTTTCCTACCTCAGCGTCGTCTTCCTGGGCCGGGGAAGCCTGCTTGCTTCTCAGCTCTCCCAGGCTTCCCGCGCGAACAGCTGATTCGCGGGAAGCCGTGGGGGAGGAGAAGCAAGGAGGAGCGTTCATGGCAGGAGGTGGAGGCAGAGCTGAGGTGAGCTGGGGCCGGGCAGCAGGGAGGGAGCGCTTGTTAAATTTAAATGCCCTTTTAGAACCAGTTTGTCCCACGGGGAACAACCGGTTCTAAAGGGGGCGTCTAAATTTAACAACCGGTTCGCGCGATCCGGTGCGAACCGGCTGCAGCTCACCACTGGCTTTGAGACTGTGCAAGGTTGGTTTGTGAATTAAGAGGTTTCGGTTAGAAGAATGACTGCAGGCTCTGGACGGACTGCAATGACCAGCCTCTTTGTTTATACATAGGGTGAGATACAAGTACAGTGGTGGGAGGACAAGGGCAATAGTGAAACAACCATGATTAGCAGAAGTAATCTCAGCATGCGGAGGGCTTGATCCTGTAAGGTTCTGACTGCTCTGGCTAAGTTCCAGCAAAGCATTTAAGCACCTTGAGGCACAATTCCTTCTTTGTCCCCATCTTACCTCTGGTGGGCTGTATCCTGCAACTGGCTCCAACAAATAGCAAGACCCCCCCTTTACACCAGCTCAGCCGCACTGGCCAGCGGGGCAAAGCCAAGCTTCTGTCCGTTCCCTACCCACACCTTTCTCCCCCTCTCATGACACAGGTGTGCAAGAAGTACAGATGTGCAGTCCCAGTTATCTTTCTCCCCACCACCTCCATATGCCAACAGTGGAAACACAGGGAGATGGCACATGAGCGTGGGTGAGGCTTATTCCCCTGTATACTCTGCACAAAGATTTATGTTGGCTCATGATCTGGCCCAGATTGAGCAGCACAGTCGCCTTTCATTCATTTTACTTTCCACACTGATCCAATGCCAATTTTTTTTTAATCCCTTTCAGAATCTGCCCAGGGGCATAGAGTGGCAATGTGGATTGCAGCATACATGCATAGTACCCCTTCATCAAGCTGCTCTGGGTCAACCAAGCTGACTCACTTTTTTCCAATTTTCTTTTTGCCACTTCAGTTCCTGGCCTTCACTTCTCCTCAAACATTTGTTTCTTTAGGCTGCTGGTGGGTGGTTGTATGTTGGCATGCACGCAGTGGGTGTTCTGGAAAAAGAAAGGAATCTACTACTACTTTGAACTGAATCTACAAAAGAAAAACACTCCTTTTCCTTCTCCATATGTTGCATGCAGTTCCGTAACTAAAAACTAAGTATAAACAATTTTAATCCCTAAAAATGCAACTAAGCCATTGATGTTTAGAGAAGTAAGTAGACATAAGCTTAGGTTTAGGAAGGAAGGGGATTATTCAAACCAAACTGAACTGCTGAGCCACTTAGGTTTATTATGATTATTATTTATAGAGCATCAATAGTGTGCTCAGATCACATAGCACATAGGGAAGGCCACAGAGCCAAATTTTGGCCCTCCTTCTGCAAACATTAAACACAGCCATAACTTTACCCACTTGAGCAGTCCCACTGATGTCAATGGGACTATTTAACTGATTGAAATTATGCATGTGCTCTTGGTTGCAGTGCAAGGTGCACTAACACCAATGAAAACAGATGCTACATTTCAATAGCGGGGGGCATATTATCTGCTTACTCCACAGCTGAAAGCATCCCACAGACCCTGCCCCCAAGAAGTTCACTGACCCAGAGGGCCAGATTAATTCCTGGTGTAAATCTAATGGCCTCAGTTGAAATAACGCCTGAAACTAATTTTACCAGCACCAGACTAGAGTGGCATTGGAAAATTCTTCTTGCCTTGTAACACTAACAGATACCCCAAGGAGCACTCACTGGCAAATATTCTGTACAGGTGAGTAAAATATTATCTTCATTACCACCATCATCCTTGTCTTGATGAGGAGAGCTGAACAGATTTTGGTGCTCAGGCTGGTAAACTTTTTGTGCAAATTTACTGAATCTCAGTTCAGCAAAAATACCACTGGAGTGTGAGATGGTGAACTGATCTCAGAGCAGTACCATTTTTTCCCCCTCTTACTTGTCTTTTCCTTTTTGGATTATTTATAAGGCCATACTTGAATTGCAGGATGATTGTCAAATAATTGCAGCTGAGTGATGGACAAGACATGGAAAATTGTGGAAAAGTAATAATGGACCTTTTCTAATTGCAGTCATTTGGAAAAGCCAGCCACCCAGGGCTGACAGAGGGAGCCCAGTCATGCCCAAGGCAGACAGTGGGAGACCCGCCACTATTAGCTCGGAAAATTGGATTTCCACTGTACTAATGGAGAAAAAAGGTGTATGTTGCAAATCTCAGTGTATGCAAAATTGTGGACTGTGCAAAGAAAGCTAATTAAAATCAAAATGGTGGTGGAAGCCTAACAGTGCAGGATTCACAATTTCCACAATATTGCAAATTAAGTAGGGCCTTACTTATTTTCAATGCATTTCTTTCTTTTTTTGTGGATTAAAACTGACTAGCTTCTTGGCAAATTATGTTTGAAATGAAAATTAGTAATATGACCTTTCCAGTTTCTTTTAGCCACACTGACATTCTGATATTAAAGCAGTTGAGGAGAGAACACAGACTAGCATAATCTGTGGCCACCACTAAAACTAATTCTTTTAAACGAAAATACATTATGGCCACACTATTAATCACCGTGCTTAATGTTTAGGTACCTAGTTAATCATAGGAACACTGGAATTCACAAAGCCTTAGTTAGGTGCCTAGACTCCCTATACAATGAGTAGGAAGAGACAGGCATCTTAGAATCAGGGGCGGCTCCAGGCCCCAGCACACCAAGCGCGTGTTTGGGGCGGCATGCCGTGGAGGGCGCTCTGCCGGTCGCCGGGAGGGCGGCAGGCGGCTCCGGTGGACCTCCCGCAGGCGTGCCTGCGGAGGGTCCGCTGGTCCCGCGGCTTCGGTGGAGCATCTTCCTTCTTAACCTGATGAGCAGAAGGGATTTGAACACTCTCTCTCTCCAGTCAATTCCCTAACCACTGGGATAGTCTGACATAAGTCTCCCTCAATGTCTGCTGTGGCACTCTGGATAAATAATTAAACTGGCATGGGAGGAGGAAGATGGGTCTCCCACATCCTGGGTGAGTAATCTAACCTCCTGGCTAAAGTTCATGCTTGTGCTATGTCTCTCTGGCACAATGTCTCTTAAATGTTTTATCCACAGTGCAACAAGCTTCCTCGGGAAAGATTAAGGGACCCCCTTACATTAGACTATCCCACAGACCAATGCTTACAGAACTCCCCTGAGAGGGGGTGGATCCCTGTTCACATGCCTATTTCCTCTTCAAGTAAAGGGGTGATTTGACCTAGGGGTCTCCCAGATCCCTGGTGAGTACTCTAACCACTAGCATGAAAGTCATGAGGGAGCTAGCTCTCTCTCCCCTTCTGCTGGCTGTTTTGTGTGAACTCATGTGCAGCCCCCAGTCCAATAGGTGTGCTCACATGCTCTGAGCAGATCTACCAGATTTGGCCCCACATGAGAGTTAGATAGGTGTTTTCCTATCTTCCCGTTTCATGAATTGTTTTGTGCCTTGGGTGGAACATCAGTGTGCATGCCCAGAGGTAGAAACATAGGTGCCAAGGCAACTTTTTACTACAAAAATTAACTCACTTGAGTGAGTTTGGATACCTAGGAGATTCACTGGGAGTTTTGTGAATCACAGTGGAGCCTAAAATTGAGATTCAGGCACCTAAACCCAGATTTAGGTGCCAAAGTCTGGAGTTTAGGTGCTTTGTGAATCTAGGCCTCTGTGTCTCAGTTCCTCATAGGATCATAAACTCGTTGAACTGGAAGGGCACTGGTCATATAGTCCAGTCCCCTGCACTCATGGCAGGACTAAATAATATGTAGACCATCCCTGACAGGTGTTTGTCTAACCTGTTCTTAAAAATCTCCAGTGATGGAGATTCCACAACCTCCCTAGGCAATTTATTCCAGTGCTTAACCACCCTGACAGGAAGTTTTTCGTAATGTCCAACCTAAACCACCCTTGCTGCAATTAAGCCCATTGCTTCTTGTCCTATCCTCAGAGGTTAACGAGAACAATTTACTTCCCTCCTCCTTGTAACAATCTTTTTTGTACTTGAAAACTGTTATCATGTCCCCTCTCAGTCTTCTCTTCTCCAGACTAAACAAATCAAATTTTTAAATCTTCCCTCATAGGTCATGTTTTCTAGAATTTTAATAATTTTTGTTGCTCTTCTCTGGACTTTCTCCAATTTGTCCACATCTTTCCCGAAATATGGTGCCCAGAACTGAACACAATACTCCAGAGGAGGCCTAAACAGCACTGAGTAGAGTGGAAGAATTACTTTCTGTTTTCCTTACAACACTCCTGCTAATACATCCCAGAATGATGTGGTGTGTTTTTTTTTTCAACAGTGTTACACTGGTTACTCATATTTAGTTTGTGATCCACTATCATACCCAGATCTCTTTCTGCAGTACTCCTTCCTAGGCAGTCATTTCCCATTTTGTATATGTGCAACTGATTGTTCCTTCCTAAGTGGAGTGCTTTGCATTTGTCCTTATTGAATTTCATCTTATTTACTTCAGACCATTTCTTCAGTTTGTCCAGATCATTTAGAATTTTAATCCTATCCTCCAAAACATTTGCAACCCCTTCCAGCTTGGTATCATCTGCAAACTTTATAAGTGTACTCTCTATGCCATTATCTAAATCATTGATGAAAATATTGAACAGAACCGGACCCTGCAGGACCCCACTTATGTCCTTCCAGCATGACTGTGAACCACTGATAACTACTCTCTGGCAATAGCTTTCCAACCAGTTATGCACCTCCCTTATAGTAGCTCCATCTAGGTTGTATTTCCCTGTAACATGGGGGTCCCTCAATTGTTACATCAGGGATGGTGGTTTGATCCCTTGAGTACTAGGGCCACAGGGCTGGCCTTAAAACACAATTCTTTCTTTGGGAGCTGCAAGGATTCTGGGGAATTCACAGGAATGTTATATTTGGGATAGTCAAGGTCCTCTTCCCTAATCAAATACACCTCTACCTCGATATAACGCTGTCCTCAGGAACCAAAAAATCTTACCGCATTATAGGTGAAACCGTTTTATATCCACCGGAGTGCACAGCCCTACCCCCGAGCACTGCTTTACCATGTTATATCCGAATTCATGTTATATTGGGTCGTGTTATATCAAGGTAGAGGTGTATTACATTATTAGACAAACAAGATGATTATTTTTTAAAACTGTAATCTGATACATACATACAGAGAGAGAACTGAGAAAATACCAACCCAAGGTTTCTACAGATTTTAGCACACTGAGGCTTCCATCTCAGCTGAAACCTCTAGGCACTACTGGAATACAAATCATAAAGACACTTGGCACATTGCAAAAAATACTTGCAATGGCACTGGTTCAGTGGGTTTTTTTCCTCATAAGGCTTCCACTGAAAAAGACAATATGCTATTATGGGAAGATTTCGTTTGACTTCTGCCACATTCCCAAGATGGGGATAGGCTCAGGGGGTGCAGGCTCTGAACGGTGGTTACCTCAGGTGGCTCCTGGAAGCAGTGGCATATCCCTTCTCCTGCTCCTAGGCATGGAGCGGCCCCCAACCCTGCTAGCACCGGAGCAGGGCCATGCAGCTGCTTCCGGGAGCCGCGTGGTGCGGCCCCCAACCCCGTGCCCCGGCTGGAGCACCGGAGTGGGGCAAGCCCCAGACCCCACTCCCCAGCGGGAGCTTGGGGGCCAGCTTAAAACAGCTTGCGGACCAGATCCGGCCCACGGGCCATAATTTGCCCACTCCTGGTGTAGACACTATATGCCTTACATCAGCTGTCTTGTTACGTTGGCTTGTCTAAAGTCAGTGGAAGCACTCCTGGTGAGGACACTCACCACTGACCCAAGGAGGGTAGTGTGGACATGCACACCAGAGCAATTGTTGTGGTGGCTGTAAGTCGACCTGTAAATCAACCTAATATAGGTTGACTTAGGTTTGTCGTGTAAACTTACCCTCATAGTGTCACTGAGTAACTGTAACACAGAACCCTTACATAAATCCAATATATCAGGCATCAAGAGGCGCAGCATGACACACTCAGCAGGGACCCATAGCCCCTGGGCTGCAGCAGGGAATCAGAGGTAACTATATTGAACATCTGATTTCTCCCCAACCCCCACCCCCAGACTAGGAATCAAAACATTACTTCAATATTTTTTTTACTTGAGGCTTACACTTGTGACAACTCCATTTGTACACTGAGAATTACAGACAACAAGCCATCTGTTTATTTCTGTCGATGATTCAAACACAAATATTTCCTTAAAGGAATTTGCATGATGGTGCACAAGATAAAGATATGGGTCAAGACACATTTTATGTGCAAAACTAGCTTGGAGAAAATAAGGTACATGGTTTCAGCTGACAAAAAATTCACCTAAAACTTGAAACAAACTTAAACTGAGGACTTGCCTACACTACCGATTAATTTGGATTAAGGTAGAGTGTGAATTTAAAGCAGAATATTTCAGTATAATGCCCCATATAAACAATCTCTTAGATTCAAATCACTTTGAGTCACTGTTTTGTCCACCCACCCAATATTTTTATTTCCACCTCTGCATTTCCATGTTCTATTTAGAACCGAAAGTGCCATATGACCATGAAAAAAGTTGCTCTTATGGTATTAAGTACAACACCATATCCAAGCAGACGCAAATACAATGCCATGTCCAACCAGAAGTAGGAAGCACCTATAAACTTATGAAAGAGGCTGTTCCATCCCAATAAAATTTCCAACCCAGTCATGGACCAGAACCCCACTATGGTAGGCCCTGTACAAACAGAGAACAAAAAGATGGTCCCTGCGCGAAGAGCTTACGATCTAAGTATAACACAAGAGACAATAGCTGGATACAGACTGATAGTGGAGTACAAGGAAACAATGAGATGCTATTGGTCAGTATGACAGGCAGTGGTCACAGTATACCAGCAGTGTAACCCTTGTCGAGTTTTGTGTAGGCTTCATGGAAATGGAGAATTTTAAGAGGGATTTGAAGGTGGATAATGAAGTAGCTTTGTGGATGTTTATACAGAGCTCCTTCCAAGTGAGAATGGCAGCACTGGAGGCAGCACAAAGGTGCTTGTTTGAAAATTAAACAAGTGGGAGATGGAAGCTGGCATCATTCCCCAATCAGAGATGGGAGCCGTCATCTTCATAGTGAATGACAGATGGGTGGGGGGTAGGCTCAGAAGGGCCTTGAAAACGAAGACAAATAGCGAGAGAAGGGGGAGCCAGTGGAGGAATGCAAACAGAGGAGTGTCATGGTCAAAGCAATGGACGAGAAAAATGATCTTTGCAGCAGCATTCTGAACGAATATGAGTTGGGTGAGGTTGCATTTGTCAAGGCCAGAGTGAAGGATATGGCAGTAATTGAGATGCAAGATGCTGAGAGCCTGGATGAGAGCTCTAGCTGTGAGGATGAGTAGTAAAGGCCATAGCTTCGAGCCATTATGCCAAAAGAACTGGCCCAATTCAGAGCATTCTGGGTTAAAGCTTATTCCCAGGTTATGGGGCTGAGTTGCAGGCAGGATGGTGTTGTCGACAGTGACTGAGAAAGGAGGTTGCAGATGACACTAAACTGGGAGGAGTGGTAGATACGCTGGAAGGTAGGAATAGGATACAGAGGCACCTAGACAAATTAGAGGATTTGGCCAAAAGAAATCTGATGTCCTTGTTGAATTTCAAGTGCAGAGTCCTGCACTTAAGAAGGAAGATTCCCATCACTGCTACAGACTAGGGACCAAATGGCTAGGCAGCAGTTCTGCAGAAAAGACCTAGGAGTTACAGTGGGCAAGAAGCTGGATATGAGTCAACAGTGTACTCTTGTTGACAAGAAGGCTAATGGCATTTTGGGCTCTATAAGTGGGAGCATTGCCAGCAGATTGAGGGACGTGATCATTCCCCTCTATTTGGCATTGGTGAGGCCTCATCTGGAGTACTGTGTCCAGTTTTGGGCCCCACACTACAAGAAGGATGTGGAAAAATTGGAAAGAGTCCAGCGGAGGGCAACAAAAATGATTAGGGAACTGGAGCACATGATTTATGAGGAAAGACTGAGGGAACTAGTATTATTTAGTATGCAGAAGAGAAGAATGAGACGGGATTTGATAGCTGCTTTCAACTACCTGAAAGGGGGCTCCAAAGAGGATGGATCTAGACTGTTCTCAGTGGTACCCGATGACAGAACAAGGAATAGTGGTCTCAAGTTGCAGTGGGGGAGGTTTAGGTTGGATATTAGGAAAAACTTTTTCCCTAGGAGGGTGGTGAAGCACTGGAATGGGTTACCTAGGGAGGTGGTGGAATCTCCTTCCTTAGATGTTTTTAATTTCAGGCTTGACAAAGCCCTAACTGGGATGGTTTAGTTGGGGATTGGTCCTGCTTTGAGCAGGGTGTTGGACTAGATGACCTCCTGAGGTCCCTTCCAACCCTGAAGGCTTACCTTGCCTCTTGTGTAGTCATTTATACCGGGGCAAAGTAAGTGTGAGGGCACTGTCATTCTGCTTTGGTGGAAATAACTACACATGGTGCAATGGAGACTAGAACATACTGGGCCTCTCCCATCATTTACTCCCAAAATTGTAACCCATCTAGATTTGTCATCAAATAAAGTGCACATTGCAGCTCTCAGGCAGGACGAAGGTGGCTGTTGGTAGTAAGCTTAGGGATTTGTGGACAGCTCCATATTTAATGTACCACACTGTAGCACTCTTACCTTTTATCAGCATTGTTGTCCAGCACAGGAAATCACATGGTCTCTGCAATCATAGTAGCTCCATGAGTCAATAACTATATCTATATCTTGAGCTTTGGCTCGAACTCCATTGTCTACATCCAGAATTTCGCGTGATCATCAGAACAGAAACGAGGAAGCCATAGAAGTCTATGTAATGAGATGGAAAACACAATATAAATAAAACATTTAAATATAAAAGGTAGATCAATACTGTAATTATCATCTATCATCATTTATTATTTATATAATAATATAAACGAAGTGGACGGAATTCACCCCTCTTTTAACTCCATTGATTTCAAGGATAAATTTGGTGCACTATGTTTTTATTATTTATATAAGATATCAGCATTCTCTATTTCACCCCTTAGATCCAAGTCATCTCTACAACAGCACTAAAATTTGACCTTTCCTCTCCATTCCTACTGCTAAAGTTCTGGGCTATGCCTTTGTCGTCTTGACCATCGTAATCACCATTTTTTTTCAGCCTTGTCACCTTTCACTTCTTCCCTCACAAACCCAGCCTGCTCCTTAGAACATCTTTGCTCACTGTTGTGACTGTGTGTCCACCTTCACTAGCTTCTTCTCTCTTTCTACATCAAGGTCAAGTTCCTCACCCTCAGCTTCAAGACCCTGCACATCTCAGCTGCAGCCTATAACACCTCCAAACCTCACTCCTAAATCCTGTGTTCCACCCAGGATTCACTCTGAATTCTCTACCTTCACCTATTCCCAAATCTGTGCCTTCTAGGCTGCTCCTTATGCTTAGAATAGCTTACCAGTTCAGTGCAGGGACTTATTCTTTGTGACAGCCTATTATGTGCACTCATAGACACTTACGATACCATAAAATGAGTCTGAGCTTACAAAGAAAACTCATGTGAACTTCATTTCTTGTGCATGTGAGCTTTGCTCATGTGAGTAAGACCTGCAGAACATGGCCCAATAATAGTTTTATGTCTAGGCATAACAGAATTTTAAAAAATATATAATTTTGATAGATAATACTGAAGTTTATTTTTACACTTTTTGTACAAGTATTGATCTAATTTGTCAGTTATGCTGCTTCTATTTTATCTATTTAAATTTTCACAGTTGCAGGAAATTGTGGAGGTTTGGATTATGGGAAGGGGATCGGTCAATAACTATTTGATGACAGTAGACATTGAGGTCAAAAAGTTAAAACTTCATAACTGTTAAAACACCAATTGTGAACATCACATGTCAAAATATACAAAATAATTAGCCTTGAATCAAGGCTAAGAAGTTCTCAAGAACCATTTGTCTTACTTTGCCTATCTGTAAATTTGGATTATTAAGGATGGAAATATTTTTGTAGGTTTGCACATGAAATTGATGTTTATTTATTTACAAATAAAAATCGAATCCTTCCAAGTTTAAATATGTCACACTATGTATTGTGTACAGCACTGGAGACATTTATAAACATATAGGGTCCCTGTCCTGAAGAACTTTGCAGGCTAGCTCTCAAGCGAAAACAGCAGTTCTTGAATGAGAAGGTGCAATTGGATGGAAACAATTTTTTCCCATAGGAAATTTCAATTCAAATTATTTTTGTTGTTTTTGTTTTGGTTAACAAGTTAGGCTTTATGGCAAAAAATTGAAAACCAAGTATTTTTGAGAAAACAGGATAAATTTTGGTTGAAAACTGAAAATTTAGATTTGGAAATGCCACTGTGGTGTTTCAGTGCGGATGTATTGGGTGTATTTGGGTGTTTCATCCTCCTTTCTGTATGCACCAAGCTTCCTGGCCAGATTGCAGTACAGGATGGACCACAGCATCCCCATTTGCTAAGATACCATGGTCACAGTGCATCAGGGGAAATATAATCTGGCTGAGGAGCCCAGCTCATAGAGAACTGGGACATGAGGCACCTGAACTACAACTCTGAGGCACCATTGTGGTATATCTGATTCGAAATTTTCAGTTTGAGGGTATTTTTTTTTCAAAGAGTTAGAATTTTCAGTGAAAATTAAACATTTCTTGTGAAAAAATATCTATTTATTTTAAAAAAATATCAAAAACAGCCCTAGCGCAGTGACACATTCAGCAGGCTTTAAGGAGACCTCTGAGGTTGTCTTGTGTGGTGGGAGGTGAGATGCAGCTGTAAGCATAAGGGATGTCATGAAGGGCCTACAATTGAGCATGGGAGAGGAAGACAAAGGGGAGCAGTAAGAGGAAAAGGAGTAGAGGTGGGGAAATGTGGAGGCTTATGCAAGGGCAGACACAGATGACTTGAAGGTGAAGATGAGCACAGTGCTGTGCCAAGGATATCTCAGGCCTGGTTCTTAGACTCAAATGCAGGGCCCCCTCTGCCTCCTTCTCACCTGCAATCACCACTAAGTGATTTTTCCAAAAAGACCTTCCTAACCTTCTCTGAAGCAGTCTCATTAATTAGCTCATCCAAGTCTCTCCGCCTTGCTTCCGAGTTCTCTTCAGAAATAATTGCCAGATCACTTAATCTTTCCTACCCTCTGCATGTTCTTAGATAGCACTTGAATAGATACTTCTGTGAATCGAGCTCAGGAGATCAATGGGCACCTTCATTTGCAAGTAATGCTTAAAGATTTGCTTGTAAAAACTAGCAAAAAACTTAATCTGACCCTCAAAACTCTCAAAATCCTCAGGGTAGCTGCTTGCTAAGTTTCCAACATGACTCTTTAGGTCTTCACTGCTGTGACTTTTCAGTTTCTTGTCCATAAAAAAAAAACCCTTCCCCTACTCCATCAAACCTTACGCATCCTATTGGCCAACTGTGTTAATATTGTGTCTAAAACAGGGTTAAAAACGTTTTGGGGTTAGGATGACCTTTTGTTCTTTCAAAGTTCACCTGGCATTACTTTCTTCCCTTGAGATCGTTTCTCTTTGAACTGCATAGATATTCTAGCATTTCAGCCTGTGAAGCAGCAGCTTCCTTCCATGTAACGAGCACAGAAGACCATAATGCCAATAAATCATCTTGAACGACACCAAGTAAATTGCAAGCCATGTGAATGCCAAGATCCAAACTCAGCATTTTTTTGCTCACAACATTAATTTGTGGTAAGTTCATATACCACATCTCAGCCAAAACAAGAAACGAAAACTCTGAAATGTTTGTTTACAAGCTATCAGCTTCTGATTTAAGTTCTAGCATAAGACTGCACGAAGTCTTGAGTTCAGCTTGAACTGATAGAAAAGAAAATGAAATCTATCACAGGAAGGGCTAGTTTCTGACTCACTCTATTTGCCCATGCAAGGGGTCAGAGGGAGTAAGATTCCCCAAAACCTCCCCTCCTTACTTTTACCCATACATAAGTTTCCCAGGCCTTGGGTCTAGGCATGTGAGCATAAGCAAGACTAATCTCTCCTCAGAGCAGTTAAGCAGCATAGCTGATCCTGTTGGGAGGTGGGGGGAAGAGGGGAGATGCATTGACTGCTGGTGTTGGCCAGTGGTAAATAACTACCCTCCATGAGTGAGGAATAATGGTGACTCAGGGGTAGTCCCCGAGGGCTTGTCTTCACTGCACAGTCACAGTCCATCCTCAATATCTGAGTTGGGACTCCGCTACTCTGTGCTGCTAATACAGTCTGCACAGCTCAAGTGTTGTACTACAGTGTGACAAGGCCACCCGGGAGGAGGGGGGGACCACACAAGTGGGGCAATTTGCCCCAGGCCTGTGTTATCTACATTCAAGTTAACTCCTCTCGAGGAGTGAGTGTGGTCACACTGCAGGGCTGCCCAGAGGATTCAGGGGGCCTGGGGCAAAGCAATTTCAGGGGCCCCTTCCATTAAAAAAAAGTTGCAATACTATAGACTACTATATTCTCATGGGGGCCGCTGCAGGGCCCGGGGCCTGGGGCAAATTGCCCCACTTGTGTGGTCCCGTCCCTCCCCCTGGGTGGCCTTGTCACACTGTAGTACAACACTTGAGCTGTGCAGACTGTATTAGCAGCACAGAGTAGCGGAGTCCCAACTCAGATATTGAGGATGGACTGCTGACTTCCCGGACAAAGAGTCTGGGCGAGATACCATGACATTCTTGCTGTAACATACTGCCAATTGTTGGAACCAGACTCAAAATAAAGGAAAGCACTTGCCAGCTCCCTAAGCACTGAGTGGTCACTGAACACCATACTCTCTGCATTTCAGGGCTGTGACTAAAATCATAGTCTAGCCCTAAGTTAAAATGAAATGGGGATAAGGAGATGTAAAGAGAGGAATAATTAAAAGTAAAACTAATTACTACAGATGCGTCGGGAGGGGGAAGAGAGCCATCTCCAATGGCCGCCGGGGGGACAGAAAGTGCCTGTCCAAAAGCAGCCACATTTTTATTCCTTTGAATGCTCCTGGCACTAAGGGAGCCTGGCCTGGAAAGCTGCCAGCTCCTATTTGCCTGAATTGAGACTGAACTGGAGAGGGCACCCCAGGCAGTAGGATGGAAGAACCCTGACTCTTGATTGGACTGTCCAAGGGACCCAAACATTTACTGCTATTGCTCACTTTGAACTGTAACTGTTAAAGCCTCTGTACCTAGGGAATTTGCAACCTGTCCTTTTCCTGCCAGCCCTATAACATCTCCTTTCTCTTAGCCTTTTGTCTGAACAGTTATTGGGACCCACCAGGGCCTAGCACCTACAAGGCCTAGCTGCTTAAACACCTACGGTGCTTGCCTCCGAGTCTGCTACACCTGGCATGCTCCTGGCACCCTAGGGGTTTGGTGTACTGAGCAGCCGGTAATTACACCATCCTTGCAGATTGATAGCATTCTCTGTGCCCAAAGCTGAAAGCAAAATCTGGGCCAGAATATGATGCCCCGACTCAAGCATAATAGCACCTCATTCATTACATCCTGCCAGTAATTCCCTTGGGACAGAAGGAGGAGTAAGGCATTACTACCTGAGGATGGTGGCACCATATGGTGCTTAGGGCTGGATTTCCCCTTGGACTACACCTCTTTTCCACTGAGTAAAAACTCCCCTATGTACCAACATGAGTTGTCTGCATCTTGGGTCCAACCATGCAGGAGAAAGCAAGACTACTCATCTGCTTGTGTAATACCAACAGACCCCAGTCATTGGTGGGCAGCCTTGAAACTGGGACCTGTGGAGCAAAATGCATGAGCTAAAACCACATGGCTCTTAGCTAAGGCTGTAGCAGACTCATTCATCTCTAACTGGCCTCAGTGCCATTCGAGGGAAACAGAGCACCACACCCAGGAAGTGTGGGTTACATACTTCCCCTACCTGAGGAAGCGCATCCCAAGCTTCAGAGCCTTTGCAGTTGATATCCTAGATGAGCCCTCAGCTGTAACACTGACAGACCCTGGTCGTTGAGGGGCAGGATTGAACCTGGGACCTCTGGAGCAAAATGCATGAGCTAAAACTACATGGCTCTTAGCTAAGGCTGTAGCAGACTCAATCTCTAAGTGGTCTCAGTGCCACTGGATGGGAAAGAATGCCACACCCAGGAGGTCTGTGGGTTTCACTTGCTCCTTCTCCAGAGTTGATAGGTGGCATGAGGAGGAGCAGGAAATGAGCAGATCCCTGGATCCATCCTTCTGCTCGCTGGCCAGAATAACTGAGCCAATCCAGGATGGGTAGTAGTACTTTACTGGTGGTATTGGCCAGTGGTAAAGCACTACAACCCAGGAGCAAGGAGGAACCAGGGAAAGGACTGTGACTCAGAAGTGTATCTCTGAGGCACAATGCAGCCTAGAACTACTCCTAAATTGGTGCGGCTTATGCTCTATCCCTTGCTCCAGGCTGGGCCTAAGGTCCTTATATAACAAAATGGTCTTTCACTATGTGAAAACTTGATTCTTATGAAAATGATGGCACTGATGGGAACACTGCTGCCACGCTGTAAATAGACTTGTCAACATCTACATTAACTGTAGAAATTAGGTAAGATGAGCAAGACTTTGGGCCAGATACAGCCACTATTATTTATGAGTAGTGTCCTGCAAATGATCCTATTTCCTTCAATGGGATGCCAACAACCAAGTCACACTTGCAATGAGTTACATCTAACTCTGGGCCAGACTGCAAACCCCTTACTGCCACTGGTGAGCAATTACTCACATGAGCAATTCCAGTGTAGTCAGTGCAGGCACTGATGAGTTAAGCTGCTTGGGAATTTTACAACAAAACATGTTTCTGTTGAAAAATGTCAATTAATTGAAACAGAAACTTTTCACAGGAGCATATTGGTTTTCACAAAACTTTAGTCAGGAAGGTTGCTAAGGTCCAGGATGGCATTTCAGGAGAGAGAAACATTTGGAGCAGGGATTTGAAGTTTGATCACTCATATGTCAAGTGAGTATACTAACTACTGGGTTAGTAGTATACTAACTACTTATTGGAGGGTGGGTCACCCTTTTTTAAATTTTTTTTAGTAGTATGCAAATAAACAAACATTTCGTTCTCATTGAGTAAAGCACCCACAATCTGGGCACCTGAGAATAGGCCAGTTTAAATTATTTACTAAGGGAATGAGAATCTGGACCATAAAAAGGACTGGAGAATTTCTGAAATATAAGTGCTCTTTACCCCCCCTTGCTGTGGGGGTAAAGAGCCCTCGTCAATGAGTATACACTAGCTATATCTCACTCATCATTGTATTAAGGTAACTAAGTGACTTTTTAAAAAATATGCAAGTAGTTCATTGACATGTGCATCTCACCTCTCTCCTATCCTATGGTAGTGAAAGGAAATTTGTGTTCATTTCTGAAGGAAAGCTAGGAATCTAAGAAGGATCTTGCCCCTAGATCTGGAAGTTGGTGATGTTTCTTCATTTAAGTAAGGGTTGGCAGGATAAGACCACGGAAAAGAAAGGTGTAACAAAGGAGCCATAAGCAGGGCCGGCTCCAGGCACCAGCTTCTCAAGCAGGTGCTTGGGGCGGCAACTCCGGAGCGGGGCGGCACTTTCAGGTATTCGGCGGCAATTCAGCGGAGGGTCCCTCACTCCCGCTCAGAGTGAAGGATCTCCCGCTGAATTGCTGCAGATCGCGATCGCGGCTTTTTTTTTTTTTTGGCTGCTTGGGGCGGCAAAACCCCTGGAGCCGGCCCTGGGCATAAGGGAGACCACAAATCTGACTCCTTACAATTAAAGAAGGAATATTAAAATGTGGAAGGAAACTAACCGAGGCAAATATATTAAAAAATAATGGACTAATCACAGGGAAGACATAACCAAAGAGATAAGAAAATAAAGAGTTAAAAAGCTGGATAAATTTCCCAGTGAAGTCAAATGAAATTTTGTATTGACTTTAACAGGAAGAGGATCCAGCCCAAAGACAAAGCCTGATTGCATTTTGTACAGTTTATACATTCATGATAGTGTACAAATACTCACCTTGTTTACATTTAAGCTTTCATTTTAATTGTGCCTTAATATGTTTTCTTTTGAAAACAAATAGATGTGATAAATCATGTCAGGGAGTTTGCTGAAATAGATGCAGAGACCTAGCCTCTGCTGCATACCATCATTTAGAAATTAACATAGGCATATACCCTAACTCTTAGCACAGGTAGGAAACGATCCTAGGAAGGTTACCCAGAAATCCAGTGACATCCCAACTATGGAGTATCTGGTTAACATGTAAAAAGACACTCCAACCACAACCAGGTGGTCATGTGCAAATGGAAATGAATGTCTCCATCTTGCCAAGAGGGAGGACATTTACTGTTGCTGTCATAGCTGGCTATAATGTTATCGGTTTCCTCATGCAGCATCTACCTGTTTATCAATCTCTTTCATATTTACCTCAAAGATTGTTTTAATCAATCTTGCCTTCCCTCCCTCTTCCCACTCAAATAATTAATTTCATTTGCACATTTGGGTCTGCATTCCTCCCCCCGCCCCTTCCCAAAATCACAACACTGTACATATTTCAGGCTTGCTGCCACCACAGGCTTTTCCCTGTCAATCCACCTATTAATTGAAATGAATGGCTGTTTATTTGGAGAGGTATCTGATGGCCTCTAGTGGTTCCCTGTATGTGTGCAGAATTTCTTCACCCTGCCATGAATGGGGTTGAGCTGCTTTGCTGGGTACTTGCAGCATGTTCACTTAAAATAAAATAAAAAAATAAAAAATAATTTAAAAAAAAAGCATCTCCCTCATTATTCTGTTTTGAAGGCAGAGAACACTGATAATTAGATTGTCTTTTGTCCTGGAGCAGGTGAATGAGCATGGGGTTAGGAGAGGGCTCACGCAGCCTTTTGTTGTGACTGCAACTCACTGCTAAGGCCACGCAAGCCCAAGTCACCATAACAGGGCAGAGAAGACACAGGGCCATCTGCAATGGCTGGCAGAGCTGTAACCTCCCTTTTAAGCTGCCTTCCCCAGAGCACAGGGAACTCAGCATCTCCCAGAGGTGATGGCACAGTTGTATTTGTGTATCACATATACTGGATAATAAAGATTGTCTTCCACAGCTTATCTGTCTATCTGGGTTCCGGCTCTCTATAGTGCCTTTCACCAGAGTATCTACACATCATGTGATATTGTCACAACTGAAAATCGGCATGCCAGCCATTTCACTAACGTGTATGCAGCACGACATAAAATGCTGAAGCCCAGCTGCTTTCTTTTGGAACATCACTATTTGTTAACAGTAAGCATGAATTGACCTGGGCTCTGTGTAGGGGTGCTTGGGAATTTGATGGACTGTTATAGGACTAGGTCAGACTAGATGTTCTAATGGTCCCTTCTGGCCTTAAATGCTATGAAATAATGTGTCCAGCATAGAGATGTGCGATCTTTGTCACTTGTGTGCGATATGAGATATTTCTGGGTATAATCAGTTGTGAAACACTACTGCAAATGAGCTCTGTGAGGGTTCTCTGAAAACTGAGGACTGTGAATCACTTTGTGATTCTGGTTCCAGATACAGGGCTACATGGTGGTTGTACATTAGCCCAAAAAGGTATGCAGTGTGGATCTGCTACTTCTCTCACATCCATGTCCAGGTCTGCACACTAGGATCAGTGACATTCAGATCTGAGTGGCAGGTAGAGGGGGAATAATTAGCGTTGCTCTACTTGGGTATGTCTACACGGAGATAAAAAACCTATAGCTGGCACAAGTCAGCTGACTTGAGTTTACAGGGCTCGGGTTCCAGGGCTGAAAAAATCACTGTGTAGTTCATGGAGGATAGGCCATCAATGGTTATCAGCCAGGATGGACAGGGATGGTGTCCCTAGCCTCTGTTTGCCAAAAGCTGGGAATGGGTGACATGGGATAAAGCACTTGGTGATTGCCTGTTCTGTTCATTCCCTCTGAGGCTCCTGGAGTTAGCTGCTGTCGGAGGATGGGATGCTGGGCTGGATGGACCTTTGGTCTGACCCAGTATGGCCGTTCTTATATTCTTATTCAGACTTGCACTGAAAACCAAGCTCAGGACATGTAAGGGAGGTGGGTGCCAGACCTAGGGCTCCAGCCTGAGCCCAAATATCTACACAGCGATTTTTAGCCTGGCAACCCAAGCCCTGTGAGCTCTAGTCAGCTGACCTAGGCCAGCTTCAGCTGTGACATGGGTCTTTTATCCCTGTATAGACATACCCTTTGTGCACACTGATTCACAGCCACTCAGGAGATCTGCTCCTTGGATCTTTGTGACAGAGGACTTTGCCCTAACTGCACCTCAGAGAAACAAGTCTGATGACACCAAAAGTAGGATGTTCCAGTTCATTGGATCTCTATTTAGAGGAAGCCACCAAGTCCTACAACAACAAATCTCCGATTTTGAAATGCCATTATCCCAGAGTAATAAAGCAGACTCCTGTGAGAGAGCCTATGCTATGACCAGCAAAGTGTTGGAAGAAAAAGGACTTAGGTCAAATAAATTCCCCAAATGGATAAAGAAATATTAACAGTACCTCAACACCACAGTACTGTCCATGCCTCATGATACAGTAGAGGTGCTACTTATCAATTGTCTCCTATACAGAGGGATGTCACTCATTTTAATTCCAAAGTCATCTATGTTCCACATCAATTTGTCATCCCCTCATTTTTACTGTTGAGAATTATTCACATCAGAAATTAAAGATACATGGAATCAAGAGATAGTTACTATAAGAGAATGAATCCCAAAGTATTTTAAGTTTCCTGCATGGATAATTTTTTTGAGTTCCTCATTTTGGGGTCTTTGTCACACCTTGTATCCCACCTTTGGGCCTTGGCAGGTTGAGAGGTTTGTTTGAGATAAACTTAGGCTATGTCCACCCTTGGAGCTAGGGGTGTGATTTCCAGCTTGTGCAGACATACTTGTGCTAGCGCTCTCATTGACGTGTGCTAAAAATATCAGTGTAGTCGAGGCAGCATGGGCAGCAGCAGCCTGGGCTTGCCTCCCCAAGTACATACCCATGTGGTCCAGGTGGGGTTGCTCTCAGCATGGCTAGCCCAGGCTGCTGCTTGCCACTGCCCATGCTTTCGCAGCTACACTACTGTTTTTAACAAGCTAGCTCGAGGAGAGCTAGCACAAGTATGTCTTCGCGAGCTGGAAATCACAGCCCTAGTTCTCAGCGTAGATGTAGCTGCAGAAGAGGTAAACACACCATATAAACTTAAATCAACGGAAATGACAAATTTCTTGCATGAGTGTCTTTGCAAATCCAACATCTTGATGCTTCAATGGACATGTATGTAAATAAATAACCAATTTACATGCTTAAATGTGCATCTGAGTGTCCAAGGGCAGGATCTGGATGTGTTTAAGGTCTAAGGTTAGAAGTTGGCCCTATCAGGCCATTCATTTTGTGCGGGAAAAAAGCTTTTTCATAATTGTCCTGTACATTCCTATCTGACTTGACCATTTTTTTTTTACTTTTGTTTTTTGCTACAAAAAAAGTTTGTTAAAAGTAAATAGCTTGCCACAGAAATTATTTAATTCATACAAGAAGAAAAATGATCTATTACAAAAATTAAGTTACGTGTGACGATCTCCACATCTGGGCTTTTCAGATTTTCAATGACATCATGGAGCATCAAGTAACTGGTTATTTTGACTTTTTTGCATAGATTTTTGAAAATGTTAGGGGAAAACGTTAAGAATAAGATCTAGTGGATGATGTAAGTGGAACACAGAGAGCGCAAGTGATGAAGGATTGCATGGTAGGGATGAATAGTATAGACCTCTTATTTGTACATTTCCAGACATTCTATTGTCTGGGGTGAGGGGGTTGTAAAGAAAATGTACTATTGGGTTTGGGTGGTAGCTGGGCTCCACTGAAACACGCTTTCATCCTTAGCTCTTTCCTAACAAAGTTTTCTGTTTCTGACTGTGTATAACCGTTGCTGCTTGACTGCCAAAAAGCACCATACAAGCTCTCTTCCCCTAGGTTCCTTTGTTTTGTTGCACTTTTGAAGCCATTTGGATGGGGAATTCAGAACAAACAAACTGTTGTGGAAGATACAACTTTTAGTAAGCAAAAATCACTGCAAGTATATTTTCTATGGAATAAAGTTACCTAATTAACTACCCATAGCAGGTGACAATAAATATTTTATTCCAAACACTGGCTGATGATAATGTTGAAAGGAACACTTTCACCTTTACCTCCAGACTCATGTTGTTCCCTGCGGTGAAGTGTATTATTTGTTTTGCTGACAACAAACACTCAGGCATCTGACATTAGATCACTTTCAATTAAGTGTGATAGAACTGCAGACAGAAACTCTGGGGAAGAGACATTTTGACTTAATGCCAGTTAAGTATAGTCTGTCCTTACCCAGAAAAACCCAGGTGATTACAAAAAGGTTGCTTAGAGAGTCTAGGTCTTTCCAAACCAAAATTGTTTAAATCAGGCATTTTTCTTTTGGACTTCTTTATTGTGATACATAATTTTCCTTTTCTATTCCAAATTCCACAGCTATAAACAGGAGGCTGAAACTATCAGTTTCAGTCTTAAAAATCACATTTTAGCAAACCCCTTTCAAATCTGCACCTAGCGAAAACAACATCTTTATTATCATAGGTAAAAAAAGAATATTTAGTAAAGATTAAAAGTGTCTCTATAAGCAGTATGTGGGATAAGGCTATCAAGTGTATATAGATACTTACCACACTGAATACCTTCATGGAACACATCACTGCACAGATTTTTGAACAAGGCAGAGCATGTGAGTGATTTTTTGGACAGTATGTGCGTAACCTTTAAAGCTTTACAGAACTGGATGAGATGAAAAGCTGGTAATAGGATACAGAGCCTTTAAAAATGCTGAGCACCCGATTTAAGTCAATGGGTGCTGCTGGCACTAAGTATTTTTGAAAACCATGCACTTCTACCTCTGCACCACTGGTCTGAAGTACCCAAAATAGTTGGAAAATTTAGGACATTTAATTGAAAAGTAGAAACCAGATTTTCTCTGTGGTTTTCTCCTATATTCTTACAAGTTCTGTTTTCATGTAATGTTTTCTCTCTGACCTACAGGTTGGGGGCCACACTTCAGATCAGTGCCTTTTCAGCAGGGCTATATCTCTCAAAACATAACCAGCCTCTGTCATGAAATGAATGGGAGTGTATGGAGCTACCTTCTCCCCTCATGGCAGGGTTCAGGAATACCAGGACCAAATGCTGCAGTCTTAACTTGGGCCAAGCTATCATTGAAATTAATGGGTGTTTTGCCAGAGTAGGGACTGCAGGATCTGACCCACTGGCAGTGCGGTGTTGGGGAGCTTATACACTTACTGGCTTATCTGTAATCTGTAAATAAGAGGATGCATTTGTTCCTCAGTGCTGCCAATCTGCTACTGTCATGAGCACAAACAATTACTGTTAAGAACGGTGAGTGAAATCCTGGCCCCACTGAAGTCAACGGCCAAACTCCTATTGATTTCAAAGGGGTCAGTATTTCACCCAGCATCTTTATCAAGTTTCTTTTCTTTGTTTTTTTCTGTGTTGTGATACATAGGTTTGTTCTTAAAGTTGATAATTAAATTACTGTGCCACTTTGAGTGGATAGTATTCCGTGGATAATTTTCTGTTGTATTTTAAGTGCCCAGATTGTAAAACTAAGCAAAAATCTGGATTTAATTACTCTTCTGTCGACAAATCTGGTTTGTGTGTTTTAAATGAACAATCAATAGAATTTTTTTTCCTTTTAATACAAGGGTGCAGCAGCTTTCTGAAAAAGACATTATGCCGAATTAGCCAATATTAATAAAATTAAAATGGAAAACATCAACAATCTGGCTCTCCTATGACAAATTAGAGAAAACTGCAAGTCATCAACCTGCAATGGAGTATTTGAAAGGCAGAATCCTAGTATTAGCTGGAGAGGTACAAGTACAAAAAGGGACAGAGAATGGGAAAAGTGGGGAGTTCTGTCCCAGAAGAAGCAACATCAGGTAAAAAATAATGATTGTACATTATATCTCTTTCACCTACCTTTTATCATTCCTTACTATTTTGGTCCTAAGTATCAGAGGGGTAGTCGTGTTAGATCTGGATCTCTTTGTCACTAGTTTGGTCCTGATTGTGCAAGGTCTTATGTAAATATCTATCGATCTAAGATTCCCCCGTCACCATAGTATCTGGGCATCTCACAGTCTTTAATTTATTTATCCTGACAACACCCCTTTGGGTCCTACTGATGCATTTTTTCAGATGAGGAACCAAGGCCCAGAGGAAGTGGGGGCCAGACCTTTAAAGGTATTTGGGAACTAAAGATGCTTATAGGCATCAATTGGGATTTTCAAGAGCTAATGTGATGCTAGGATGCATAAACAGGGGAATCTCAAGTAAGAAAAGAGAGGTTATTTTACCTCTGTATTTGGCACTGGTATGACCGCTGCTAGAATATTGTGTCCAGTTCTGCTGCCCGCAATTCAGCAAGAATGTTGATAAATTGGAGTGTTCAGAGAAGAGCCAGAGGAATGATTAAAGAATTAGATAGCATGCCTTATGGTGATAGACTCAAGGAGCTCAATCTATTTAGCTTAACAAAGAGAAGGTTAAGGTTTTTCTAAAAGATATGCTCTAGAAATTATTTTGGGGACTTTCTATGGCTTGTACTATATGGATGGTCAAACAAGATCATAATGGTCCCTTCTGGTCTTGGAATCTATGAAAAAGCATTTAAGATACCTAACACCTATTGATTTAATGGGAGTTGGGCACCCAGATGCTTCTTAAAATTATACTAGGTGATTATCCGCATATTTAGGCACCAATTACTAGAGCTGAGCAAAATTTGGAATTTCCATCCCACAGGAAATTCCAACAGTTCAACATTTGAACTGAAATGTCAAACAGGACAAAAAATTGAAATGTCAACATTTTCTACAGAAGACAAATTAAAAAAAAATTATTTGGAAATGTCAGAACACTTCATTTCAATGTTTTTGATTGAAATTAAACATTTTGACATTCGCAAAATAGAAATGTTTTGTTGCTTCAATCTGTTGAAGTGTATTTCAACATTAAACTGACTTTGCCTACTGCCAAATGGTAGTTGAAGATCCAGGCCCCATTCTCACCTATGAGCCATGCGCCTATGAGCTATCTCCTATAATGCATCCTCAGTCAGTGACTCCCACAAGGTACCACACCGATAAAATGTATTATAGGAGATGTAGTCCTCCAGGGAGCCCATCCCTGGAGAGAATCGGGGCTGGAACTACAACTCCCGTAAGGTAATGTGCCATAGATAAATACAATTTTTTAACTGATTCAAAACTAAACATTTTGAGTCCATTCAAAAAATGAAAATCCAGTTCAATTAGAAAGCTTGTCTCTTTTACCAAAATAAGTTGGTCCAATAAAAGATATTACCTCACTCACCTTGTCTCCCCAAAATTAAATATTTCATTTCAGTTTTTCCAACAGAAGATAGAAGTGTTTCAGCAAAATCACAACCAGCTCTACTAAATACCTTTGAAAATTTGGCACTCAGGCCTGGTCTACACTAGGCGTTTAAATCGGTTTTAGGAGCCTAAAACCGATTTAACGCCACAACCGTCCACACTAGGAGGCACCTTATATCGATTTTAATGGCTCTTTAAATCGGTTTCTGTACTCCTGCCCGACGAGAGGAGTAGCGCTAATATCGGTATTAACATATCGGAATAGGGTTAGTGTGGCCGCAATCGACGGTATTGGCCTCCGGGAGCTATCCCACAGTGCACCACTGACCGCTCTGGACAGCATTCTCAACTCGGATGCACTGGCCAGGTAAACAGGAAAAGCCCCGCGAACTTTTGAATATTTCCTGTTTGCCCAGCGTGGAGCTCGATCAGCACGGGTGGCGATGCAGTCCGAAATCAAAATAAAAAAAAGAGCTCCCGCATGGACCATGCGGATGTGATCGCTGTAAGGGCAGGCAAATCCGTTCTATCCGTTCTATCAGCGCTCCGTTACAGAAGATGAAATTCAGAATCCTTTTTTAAAAATCTCCAGACAGACGCCATAGCAGGGACTCAGCGCACTGCAGCGTGACAAGCGTAACGGAAAGCCAAAGAATCAAATGGATGCGCATGGACTGGAGGACTGAAGCTTATCCCACAGTTCCTGCAGCCTCCTAAAATTATTTTCATTCTTGGCTGAGATCCAACTTCTTATAGTCTAAAACACAGTGCCCGCGGGTCAGGGCCATTGCTTGGCAATCTACTCAGCCACCCCCCACCACCCCAGAAGCGAAAGGTTAAAACCAGCCTCTGACTCTTTTACATGTCACCCTATCTTTACTGAATGCTGCAGATAGACACGATAGTGCAGCACTCAACACCAACATCCTTGCTCCCCCCCCGTCATGGGCGGCTGATGGTACAAAATGATGGAAATCCATCCTCATCATCAGCATAAGCTGATCGTGCAAAAAGATGGAAATCCATCCTCATCATCAGCCTCAGCTGATGGTACAAAAGGACTGGTAACCATCCTCGTCATCAGCCTATTGGCCCTAATTTTTTTTTCTGGTGGATGGATGGTGCAATATGGCTGGTAACCATCCTCATCATAGCAACAGGGGGCTGAGCTCCATCAGCCCCCACCCTTCATGTGTAAAGAAAAGATTCAGTTGCCCCTGGACTAGCAGTGGGATGCTGGGCTTCTCTCCTACACATGCTTAATGTCCTTGTCTGGACTATCATAGCAGCTGGAGGCTGCCTTCCACTCATTTCTCACTAACAAGTCAGTGTGTCTTATTCCTGCATTCTTTATTAATTCATCACACAAGTGGGGGGACAATGCTACGGTAGCCAAGAAAGGCTGGGGGAAGAACGGAATCAACAGGTGGGGTTGTTACAGGAGCACCCCCTGTGAATAGCATACAGATTAATAATTTCTGCGGGCTCTGACACAGAGCTAGGTGGTTCTCTAGCACACTTGCCTATATTAGGCAGCACTGATTCTATTTTTTAGATACCAAAAAGGAGGGATTGACTCAGGAAGTCATTCCCAATTTTTGCTTTTGCGCCCTGGGCTGATCGGCCAGGGGCACTTATGACAGCAGCCAATGGTACAAAACGATGGAAGGTACAATATGGCTAGTAACCACTCTTGGCTTTTGCGCCCTGGCTGATTGACCAGGGGGCACTAGCAGCAAATGGTACAAAAGGACTGGTAGCCATGATCATCCTCAGTTCCAATTTATGGAAGGGTTTGGATGGTGCAATATGGCTAGTAACCATCTCTGCTGTCATGCAAAAGCAAAAGCATGCTTCTGTGTAGCGCTGCTGAATCGCCTGTGTGAGCGGCATATAGTACACATACGGTGAGAGTCACAAACGGCAAAAAAAGCTCCATGATTGCCATGCTATGGCATCTGCCAGGGCAATCCAGGGGAAAAAGGCGCGAAATGCTTGTCTGCCGTTGCTTTCCCAGACGAAGGAGTGACTGACGACATTTACCCAGAACCACCCGCGACAATTATTTTTGCCCCATCAGGCACTGGGATCTCAACCCGGAAGTTCCAAGGGGCGGGGGAGGCTGCGGGAACTATGGGATAGCTAGGGAATAGCTACCCACAGTGCAACGCTCCAGAAATCGACGCTAGCCTCAGACCATGGACGCACACCACCGATTTAATGTGTTTAGTGTGGCCGCGCGCACTCGATTTTATAAAATCTGTTTTACAAAACCGGTTTATGCAAATTCGGAATAGTCCCGTAGTGTAGACGTACCCTGAGTGACTTGCCTAAGGTCATACAGGAAGTCTGTAGTAGAACATACAGGGAGGACGGATAGCTCAGTGGTTTGAGCATTGGCCTGCTAAACCCAAGGTTGTGAGTTCAATCCTTGAGGGGACCACCTAGGAATCTGGGGCAAAAATTGGTCCTGCTAGTGAAGGCAGTGGGCTGGACTCAATGACCTTTCAAAGTCCCTTCCAGTTCTAGGAGATTGGTATATCTCCAATAATTATTATTATTAACAGGGACTTGCACCCAAGTCTTCCAAGTCGCAGGCTTGTATCCTAATTTACTTGATTTCAATAGGACAAGTCAAATGTTAAACACCTGTGTAAGCCTTTGTAGGATCAAGGTCCATATTTGTACAGTACAAAGCACAACAAGGCCTTGATCCTGATCTGGAAGAACAAAAATGAATTATAAAAGGGCCAACAGCAATATCCTTACTCTTAACATATAGTGCTTTACTTCACATGTATTACCACTGACTTCAGTAGGACTACTCATATTGTGAGGTACTATTCACTGTGAGTAAAAGTATCACAATCTGGCACAAGTATTGCAAAACCATGGAAATGTTTTTATTTTAAAGCTTGAAAATAGGTAAGACTAAGGTTAATGCTGTCGCTGGGTAAAAGCTTTTCAGGTTTGAAGGACTGTGGCAGCATTTCAGTTCAACTAGGTTTTCCTCTAAATCTTGAGGAAAAAAATTCAAGGTTATCTTTTACAGTCCTGAAAATGCAATTACATTAATGTAAACATTTAATTGGATCAGCATAGATTGACAAAAGGAGAGAATGTAAGAATTTAATGTTTCATAATCAAAAGAAATATTATTGAACCAATTAAAAAGGAGTTTCTTTGCTTTGTCACAAAATAACATTACATTAATACTAATAATATTTTGCACTTCACCAGATAACTTTTTTCATCTCAAGCTCTTGAAGTATTTGCACTTTTTAATGATTTAAATTTCAAAGTTACAATCCCATGATGGTAGGTGGGTAATATTATCCATATTCTAAGGTGAGGGAGACACTTCTGCTTGCTCTCATCAAGGGGTGAATTTAACCCTATCTGATTTTGGGAATTCAGTGTGTCCCCATGAAGGCATAGGAACATGCCAATGAACAACTGATTGCAAAACTGGGGCCACATGCACAACTTAGACTTGCGCTTGCCCTCTGTACAAGGGTGTGGTTCACTCATGGATCAATCCCTAGTGCACAGGGTGTAAAGGGTCCTAAAATGTAGGACCCACACAGGGCAAGGTGGGAGGAAGTAGCTGCTACTTTTCTTTCTTCACAGGGAATGGGTGTGACTGGGAGAAATCTTGGCTCCGCCTCAATGTCCTAGCTAGGAAATCAGAGCAAGTGCAGAGGGGGAAGTTAATATATCAGCAAATAGGCACAAGTGGGAAGCAGAGTCCATATTATAACTCGTAATCTGGCTTCTGCACTTCTCCTGGGACACTGCGTCTACACATTGTCCCTTACTTGAACTGAATTATAGATTAAAATCTAACCCTTACTGAGTCCTAAATCCTGCCCAAACCAGGAGTGGAACCGCATAACTTGACTCCTCCTCCCGTCCTCTCACCACTGAATAGAGCTCCCTCCCACCTTTTTCACAAAGCTTTTTAGAAATCTCTCTCTCTCTCTCTCGCTCTCTAACATGTGTTCAACTACATTGCTTTGAAAAAAATGAAGGCGAGGAAGAAAAGCATAACCCTTGTTTAACCTTTGCTGAGAAGAAAGTGCTTCAAAGGTTTTTCCTTCTTTTTAAATCTGTAAACAATATCTGATCACTGAAAGGAAGAAAGGGGTCATGTGGCCAATTATACTTGAATGAAAACGTGCTTTACCACTTGTTGTACGAATAACATCTCTGGCATGTTAGCAAAAACCTTTTCAGATAAGTCTGGGGCTACCACACATATCTTAAACTAGTCACATGCAAACCTTAAGTCTGCTCCCAAATGTTTTCTCAGGAGAGAAAGCCATTGTATTAGTTCTGCTGGTTGCTAGGGGAGAATCTAAAACAAACAATAAAGAGTATGAGAAATTCTGAAATTGCCGGTATTTCTATAGCCTTTGATCATCAGTGTCCTGTTCTCAAGAATGAAAACAAAAGTGCCCTACTAACGTCAATAATGGGAAGAAGGTGGGGCAGAACTTGGTCAGTCCAGCATGAGGCCTTGACAAAATCAGTGTGAAGACTCATCTAGTGTGTGGGCTTGGCAGGGGCAAATGTTAATTCAGTGAACTGTGGTCAGAGTATTTTACCAGATTTAAATAGTCTTGCAAATAGACAATGGGATGGCAATCTTTACTAACCAAAGGCACTGAAAAGGAAGCAGCAATCAAACTATCACCTAACTTCCTCTGCTGTCTTATGTCTTTCACAATCAGGCTTCATTGAGGACATAGCATGAAGGAAGCTGCTTGTAGCCTTGGTCAGTACTAGGTCAAATTTCCATGCTTATACCACTCAGTCGCTTGGTGGCTGTTGATCCTATAGACCAGGGGTAGGCAACCTATGGCACACGTGCCAAAGGCAGCACACGAGCTGATTTTCAGTGGCACTCACACTGCCTGGGTCCTGGCCACCGATCCGGGGGGCTCTGCATTTTAATTTAATTTTAAATGAAATTTCTTAAATATTTTAAAAACCTTATTTACTTTACATACAATAATAGTTTAGTTATATATTATCGACTTATAGAAAGAGACCTTCTAAAAACGTTAAAATTATTACTGGCATGTGAAACCTTAAATTAGAGTGAATAAATGAAGACTCGGCACACCACTTCTGAAAGGTTGCCGACCCCTGGTATAGATCATAGAGGGCTGACTCACATATGTAAGAGTAACCACCTAGGCTCTGTGCAGGTGGGATGAATTTCACCTCTTTTGCCAACTGATGGGAGCAAAGCTTTGTTGTATGAATATTTTAATGGAAATGTCAGGCACATTTTCTAGATTCATATAATAACTAAATTAAATGAATCTTGTGTTGAAACAAATTTTCTTTCAGTTAGAAATGAAGATAGTTTCTAGATGTAACCAGGGGACAATTCCATGTGATTGAAGTGACCAGTCATACAATATAAGTATTAAATCCTGTTAAAATATTCACAGTGAACAGCACACAAGTAGCCTGCACTGTCTGATACAGGTTCCACAAAACTTTCACTGAACAATTCTGAATAGAAAACACATTGGTAAAAATTGCTCTTTGTTCACGGATAAAGTCTGGTCTATTCATCGTAATAAAAAGGCATCAAATAGAACAGAATGAGTCAATGCTAACGAAAGGGGGTTTAGGGTCAGTTTCCAAAAATATATGAGGGCACTAGATGCACTGAGAGCAAGTGGGTCCATAGGTGTATGAAGGAGATGAAATCAATAAGAGATCCAATACTGAGCTCTCCGGAAGTGGCTGCTGTATTGTTTTATTCATTTGTACAGAACCTAACACACTGGAGCCCCGATCAGCACTTGTAGGTGCTACTATAACAGATATCACTTTTTTTTGGAAAATGTTAGGCAACCTAAATATGAGTTGCTACCCTCCTCCAATCATTCACAATGGACTACTTTTAAATCTGTTTTCTACAAGAGAAATAAATAAAAAGTTTAGACCCCTAGGAAGTGAGCGGATGTTATTGAGCCAGATTCTGATAGGCTCACTCAAGCCGAACAGCATCTATCATGGTTCAGGGCTAGCTGTCTCTCTGACTCCCTGTCCAAGTCTCTCTCTGAGTGCACCCCCTCCAAGTCTCAGGCCTTGAGCCTTCACTTCTCTGGGACAGAATCTTACAATTCTCCCACTCTTAGACTGGGGTACAAGGCTACAGTACCCTGTGTACCAACTGTGCATACCCCAACAGGTCCTACTGGACAGTTCTTTCCAGCAACCAGTGGTACATACAGTGACTCAAAATAGCTTCTTAAACCAAAGTATTGTATAATCGTAACAGTAGGAGAACAGCATAACAAGAAAAAGGGGGGTTAAAACAACAAAAAGGCCTATGTACATGTTTATCTTACCTAAAGTCTTTCCATCCTTTGACAGAAATCCTAACCCAGGTAAGCTTCCTCGAGATACCCCTAATCTCTGGAGGCCTGGGTGGGACAGTTTCCCTTGAAGGAGACAGATAGTTGACGGGGAGAATGTATGTCTAAACCCAAGTGTGGCTTTTTAATCCTCTTTCCTTCACACGGACCGATCACTCCTGGAGAAAACATGTTTGGAAGACCCAGTGGGTGGGAGAGCTAGCACATCAAAATGAAATGTTATGCATTGTTCACACAAGTGTTTGCCAGGAGGTCTGAATATCAGGAACCACCAGCACCATCCTTTCATGGTGTATTTCTTCACAAGCTTGCTAATGAATTAACACACTGTTTGCATAAAGTAAACAACACAAAGATTCAGTCAAGATACAGTATTCAAAAAATTTTGACAGGCAGCTCCAAATCTGTCACAACATCTTAATCTACAAGAGATCCCATGGACTTCAATAGCATCGCTCATGAAATAAGGTGCTACTCGTCATGGGGAAGGGAAGGACTCTGGCCATAAAAAAATTGATATTGATTAAAAGCAGATTAGGGTATACTTGGAAAGTGTGCCCAAAAACAAATCTGATGGTCCAAATTATATGGTTTGTAAAGTATGAGATTATTAGGAACTACACAACTGACCATTTAACAAAAAGTCATGGAAAACTCAAGAGACTATAGAGTTTGGGAAAAAATGGGCCCCAGTTCAGCAAAACCATTTAATCACATGCTTAACTTTAAGGGACTTCAGTATGTTTGTAAAATTAAGCACCTGGTTAAGCACCGTGATTAATCAGAGTTATAGTGCACACATTTGAAGTTTCATATCAGCAAAGGTTTTGACAGACTAAAATTATCTTGATGATATGTGGATGAAAATAATCCATTCTGCAATCAGACACACCTGATCTTATGTGTGTTTAACCATTTTTGTTTGTCAAAACTAAAGTCTAAACACTTTCCTATTGATTCCTGTTAAAGTTATTTTGATTAAAATTCCAAATGTTTGTCTATTTTTTAACTTTACATTTTCAGTACATGCCTTTTGAGTGTAGTAACTGCTGTTCAGCATAGAAATCTGTCAAGTTTATCTCCTCCACAACATTAATTGCCTAGTTTCTCCGCAATAAAATCAACATTTGGGCTATGATAAATCTGACTGATATAGCAAAAATAGCTTTACATTGTATTTCATAATCCAGCTCATAAATTTTTCAACTCTTTTTTTCATTCAGATAAGTGAAGCTTGACTGGTTTTGAGTATAGTTAGTGTAGAAACAATGTATTTCTTGTTTTACACGAGATCTTCTCCAAACTTCATCCCTGTTCTAAGCTTTTTTCTCAACAAGTGTGTCAGAGTAACAGCTGAAGATTCACAAGGAACAGAAATGTTCAAACAAGAGCAACCCCCATTCTACTGGATTTCTCTTCAGTAACAATTCAGGCTCAGGTTTTCACTGAGAAACCTGGGACAAGAAATTCAGTAACCCAATAGAAATAACAACATGTTACAATACAACTGAATAATAATCTAATCTGGCTAGGTTCTTATACCTCTTTCCTCAGTGTAGTATCTGAGCAACTTCTAGTAGTGCATTAAGCGATGAGACTAACATCTGTCATGTGTGGTTTGTTCTTTCTCTTGTCTACTTGGCGGGGAGAATTGTGTGTGGGTGTGGAGGGTAGTGTTTTGTTTGGTAGGGTTTTGTTTTGGGGGGATTTGTTTGTTTAAATGTATACATTACTGTGTGTTTGTCAGAGAAAGACAGGTTGAAAGAGTGAACCTCATACATGTAACAGAAGGTGGGGAGGTTTGAGATGGATCTTAGTTCCTATGGGAATTCATTTCTCATAATAATTAGTACTTCTAGTAGCCCCTTCTGAGGCTCTTGAAGCACCTTATAAACATTAAAGCAGCTTCTGTCATCTGGTGGGGTAAATAAGTATTACACCCATTTCACTGGTAATCAAATAGGATAAGTGACTTTCCCAGTGCAAGGTACCAAGTGAGCGACCGAGCCTGTATCCAAACAGTGGAGTTCTGGGGCCCAGGCTGCTGCTCTAGTCACCAGACTTCACTTCCTTTCGAACTCCTCTTCAATTAGAGCAACTGAAAGTCAAATGGTGCCTTTTAAAGACTCCCATAGTGGCACATATAGAAATCGATGCAGAACGGAACATTTGTACCAAACCATAAAGAAAACAAAGATTCTGCGGTTTGCTTACAATTCTATTAGTATCTGAATTATAGGATATTTTAATATTCTGTATTCAGAGTGTGGGGAAACCATGTCATAATACTAATATTTTGCCCCTACAGACTAACATACAAAGCACTTTGCAAAAATCAGTGACAACAAGTGTCATCAAAATAACAGAAGACCATCAGAACAGCCATACTGGATCAGATCAATAGTTCATCTAGCCCAGTATCTGGTCTTCCGCCAGTGGGCAATGCCAGACGCTTCAGAGGGAATGAACAGAACATGCAATCATTGAATGATCCATCCCCTGTCATCCACTCCTAGCAAATAAATACCTATAAATAAAACAAATGTTCACATCATACTGCAAGGTATATTAGTATTATTGTGTCTATTTTATAGCCAGTAGGCCAGATTCTGATTTCTGTTACACTGTGTAAATTCAGAGAAAATCCACTGAAGTCAGTGAATTTATTATCAAATTATATCAGGATAAAACAAAGCAGTGTTTCAAAAACAATAGGACTTTTCACATGAGTAAGTATAAGGGTTCCACAACCTGGTCCTCAGACTCTGAAAGCACTAAAAAACAATGCATAGGGATCAGCCCTGCACTGGAAGAGGAGTGGTTGGGTGATCTCATTGATCTTTTCCATCTCTAGTTTTTCTCATTTGCCCATGGGCACAGAAAGTGGTATTGTCAGAGAACTACATTCTGCAATGTCTAGAAGTGGCAGAGTAAATTATGCACCATCAAATCAGTGTACATAGATCTAAATTGGAATGTGTGTAAGGGTGAGTGAGTGTTACACGAGTGCCTGGGAGGAAAAAGGGCAGGCTTGTAGCAAGAAAAACAAAGTAAAACAAAGATAAATGTCTTTTGGTTTACATATATTAGCTTGCCAAAGCCCCGAGGCCCCGGCTGAGTAGGTGCTGGAGCAGGTGATAACCCAGCACCTCTCCGCCTCTCCTGCTCACAGTAACCGGACATTGGGTGTCCGGTCATTAGTCTAACTGGACATTGTCAGGTACCCTTTTTGACGGGAAATTCTGGTTGAAAACCGGGCACCTGGCCACCCTGTTTATGACAGTGGTTCTCAATCAGGGGTACGTGGGTATGCAGAGGTCTTCCAGGAGGTACATCAACTTCTCTAGATTTTGCCTAGTTTTATAACAGCCCACATAAAAAGCATTAGTGAAATCAGTACAAACTAAAATTTAATACAATGACTTGTTTATACTTTTTTATATACTATACACTGAAATGTAAGTACAATATTTGTATTGCAATTGATTTATTTTATAATTATATGGTAAAAATGAGAAAGGAAGCAATTTTTCAGTAATAGTGCTCTGTGACACTTGTATTTTTATGTCTGATTTTGTAAGCAAGTAGTTTTAAAGTGAGGTGAAACTTGTAGGTACACAAGACAAATCAGACTCCTGAAAGGGCACAGTAGCCTGGAAAGGTTCAGAGCCACTCCTTTATAGTGTCTTTAAGTGACTAACACAGTCTTGGTACTATACATGTAGGGCCAGATACTTAGACCCTTACCCATCTTCAGCAGGACCTTACGCAAAGAGCAGCCCTATTGAAATGAATGGAACTAAATCTAGACCAACATACTACTTCTGATGAAAACGGTGGAAGAAGTGGGCTCTTTTCTTAAAAAAAAAGAAAACACATCAACTTTTGTGTTGTTTGCAAATTGACTACACTGATCTTTGCAGAACATTACTGCTGCCTAATTATTTCTAGCCCACTGCAGCCAAGTGAGATCTATTGAGATCAGCTAGCTTCATGTGTCACCTTTAAACAACAGCAGCAGCAGAAACTGTGGTGTCTTTGTCTCTGGTATAATTGTGATATGTTTTTTTGGGTTGTTTTTTTTTGTTGTTTTTTTTTTTTGGCCTTGGAATATTAGAATTCACTTTAAATGTGCCCCGTTCACAGATGTGATTCTGTAATGTTTTGCTCTCCCCAACGGCCTGTCAGCATGTGCTTGATGGGTTTTAATTGGTTATCTTCAAATCTGCACAAAGTGGGAAGGTTTCCAGACTCTTCTATCTCACACCAAGCTTTTAATAGAACATACTTAGCAAAGGAATGAAAGCCACAAAGTTCCTTTTCTCTGCATGTCAAGCCGATTTGTAGAGCAAAAAGCTCAGTGAAGGCCTTAATTATCGTCAGTAGTTTTGTAGCAGTCACTGGCTGGAGCATGGAAATGTCTGTACAACACCAATCTACCCTCCGTGCGTGATGCAAAGATCAATTAGCTACTGTTTGTATAGTACTTTAAAAATGCAACACTTCCATGAGTCTTTCAGATTATTAGTAGTTTTAGAAACTTTTCTGAAGTTTAAAGTTGCAGCACATGTAATTGCAAAGCCTCCCTAGAAGCATTCAGTATGCCCATGCATTCTAGTTTGTCCTTAGAGTTTAGACGCCAACTGGGGTGTGAAATGGGTAAACAGATAATCCCAATTTGTCTATACATTTCTATATTCAGGACATCCACAGCAGGTAGTTTTAGAACTACAGTAGTTGATCTTGCTATGGTTTCACTGTAGATCGCAATTGTGAAGAAAAGATAGGCTACTTACTTACATGTCACTTCCCACAATGCATTTCCAATCCACAGCTGTTTCAGAGCTGTGTCAGCATCTAAGCTCTGGGAACAAACTGAAAGATTTGTGTTGTGCTTGCAGATGCTCTGAGTCTTTTTCTGACTTACTTGCAAGGCAGAACTGTGACAGGCTTCACCCTCTTTTAGAATCCTGCACTTCAGATATAAAAAAAATGCCTTAATCCCATAGAAATTAGTGAGACTATTCATACAGTAAAGTGCTACTCAAACCAAGTAATGGTATGAGAATCTAGCCCTTCAATTTTTTATTCTGAGCTGAAGATTATGCCCCTTTTTCTAAACACCTGAAAGAAAACAACTCTTCAGGGAGAATCAAATCCTACACTACACTAACAATTACAGGAGAACAGTTCAACAACTAGACTCCCCCCCCTCCTTTTTTTTTTTTGCATAGAGATATAGCTGTTTACATTCCCTGTTTACAGGAATGAGGAAAGGTGATTTTACAGTATAAGATCCTGGATTTGGGCTCAGTTCACAGCTCGGCCACAGACCCGCTATCTGACCTTGAGGAAGTCACTGTTGCCTTCACTGCATTCGAGGTGCTCCACTCAAACTAGCCACACGGCAAAGACTAATTTGAGCCATCCTTGAGTCACTGCATGTTCACTGCTGCAGCACTGGCTCAAGTGAAGGTACTTACCTTCTTGGGCATTGTCACAGGGTGGTCCCCCTGTGAGTCTCTCTCACCTTGGATACAGACCACGCTCACTCCAGGCAGCTTTCACTACCACTGTGCTGTACTCTAGTGTTCTGTCAGGCTACCTCTGGTCGTACTGTTTACACCTATACAAGTCCCAGTCAGCTCCCCTCTTACTTCTGGGGGGAAAAGAAGCAGTACTAGCAGCAATCAGCGCTCTGCCTTCCTTCAGACTCTGCACCCCCGTTTCCAGGGATTCCTTTCTCTCTAGTTATCTGCTCCCAGCTCCTGGGGATGCTTCTCCCTCTAATTAGCCCTTCAGCTGTGGCCCTACCTATTAATTGGTCTTCCCTTTAGACCCCAATTAACCTATATTGGTGGGAATTTGAGTGATGGGTACTGAGTCAGTTCCTGACTCAGAACCCCTGTCACAGGCATAGCCCTTGGTTCCTAGTGCTCTGCTATTCCAAACTTCCCGAGCGTCTCTCAGGAAAACTTTTTTGTCTGTTCCAGTCATGTGGATGGAAGTGATGCCCTCCGAGTAACTCACTGCAGTACATCACTTCCACTTGTGTTCATTGTCTGCATGCTGGTGAAAGTCATGGATCCTGCTGTGAATGATGAGCTTGGTGAAATGTGACATTAGTACAACTGTCATTTTGGAGACAGAAGCCATGTCCAGAGTCTGAGATGAGGTAGAAGTAGAAGACCTTCCAGCAGTGACTTGCCACCCTGAGATGGCCACAACATGCTTCCCTGAAGAGATCACACCAGCTGCTTGCGGACATGTTGGAGTTGCACAATGCAGACATACATAGCTTTTCAAACTCCTGGCAGATCTGGAATAGGACACAAGCACTGAGTAGGATTACTTTGTAATACAGACCTGAGATGAACAGCAGTGGGCCCAGAATTTCTGCATGAAGAAGGCCACCTTCCCGGAACTACACAATAAACGTTCCTCAGCCTTTCAGCACCATGCCACACAGATGAGACTCGCCCTATCAGTTCAGAAGTGGGTCGCTGTTGTCATCCGGAAGCTGGGTAACCCTAACTGTTAAAGGTCAGTGGCTAGTCAGTTTGGAATCGGCACATCAACTGTAGGTGCTGTGGTGATGGAGTGTACATGGCAATAATTACTGTGGCTCACCCACAGATGGTGAAGGTTACTAAGGTACTTGAGATGGTAGTGTGTTATAAGTACATGGGCTTCCTGAACTATGCTGGGCTATTTGCAGCCCCTTATTTGCCCCGCCCACCCACTAGGAACACATAAGAACACAACGGCCGTACCGGGTCAGACCAAAGGTCCATCTAGCCCAGTATCTGTCTACCAACAGTGGCCAATGCCAGGTGCCCCAGAGGGAGTGAACCTAACAGGCAATGATCACGTGATCTCTCTCCTGCCATCCATCTCCATCCTCTGACGAACAGAGGCTAGGGACACCATTCTTACCCATCCTGGCTAATAGCCATTTATGGACTTAGCCACCATGAATTTATCCAGTTCCCTTTTAAACATTGTTATAGTCCTAGCCTTCACAACCTCCTCAGGTAAGGAGTTCCACAAGTTGACTGTGCGCTGCGTGAAGAAGAATTTCCTTTTATTTGTTTTAAACCTGCTGCCTATTAATTTCATTTGGTGACCCCTAGTTCTTGTATTATGTAATAATAAGTAAATAACTTTCCCTTATCCACTTTCTCAACAATCACGTTAATCACGAAGGGTATGAATGACTCCATTGTCCTGCAGGTCTTGTTAGAACACGAAGGGTCACTGAGAACTTTCTGAGATGCATAGGCAGAGTGCATGATGCCAAGGCTTTCTGAAGATCAGGCCTTTTTGAATTGGGACAAACTGAAACTTGATTCCCTGTCAATAATAATGCCCATTGCTATTTTGGGAGACCCAGCCTACCCTGTGCTGCTCAGGGTCATGAAGGTGTATCCTAAACTGCCTACAGACCGGTTTGAACTGCAACCATCCATGGGGTGTGCTGTGCTATCTAGCATGTGTGAGAAGGGGGAATATTTGTCGCCAGACTGCGGAGATGATGATGCTTTCTTTACAGGCCCACTTCAGGTAGCCAGAATGCTTTCCGGCTGCGGGGGTGGGGGGGGGTGCCTGGAGAGCTAAAATATTGAAAGGATGCCTTGTGTTCCTATACCCTTGCCTTGGAGAGAGAAATGAAGGAAGGGGGAAATGAAATTATCTGAGCAACTTATTGCTCCACAACAGTGTAACTACACAGGAAAACCTCCTCTGAATATGCATTTACTATGAAGGTGATGCTGAAGGAAAATGCTGTTTAGTTTTCCTCCCTCTCTTCTGCTGTTTGAGCAGATTACTGCTGGTGTGAAGGAGGGTCCAGCTTCCTGGATGCTGGTCCTTTTCCCTACTCAGCTCCTGGTGTCCCTACCAGGAGGCAGCTGCTGTGCTGTGTAATGATATCAGAAAGCCTTCTCTGAATGTGTTTTTGTTGTGATGGTGATGCTGAAATAAAATAGTGTTGTTTAGTTTCCCCTCACTCTCTGTTTCAGTCAAAACACTCAGAGAAACAAGGGGATTGAACAAAAAAGCATTTATTCCAAATAAATACCACTAACAGTGCAGCTGCTTTAAGTATTTAAACAGTAGAGTATGGCCCTGTGAGAACAGCTGGTTTAAGCAATTAGCAGTGCAACAGTGAACAGTCCTAGCCATCCTGATTCCTTAACCATTTAACACTGACACAGTGAACAATACTACCCGTCCAGCTGCTTAGCTAGGGCATAACACTGTGCCATATGTATGGGACGTGCACAGGGTCTGGGTACAAGTCAACACTCCACCATGCCAGCTAGGGATGGAGATCTAATCATGGCATTTCCTTCTGTGGACTAGCTAGCCCCCCATCCGGAGGTCATGGGCTGCAGCTCATGGTAGGGTGGAGGAGAGCTCATAGCTGCAGGATGAAGCTGGACCTGAACATGAGCCAGTGCAGGGGGGCTGGCACCTGCTGGCTATAATGCCCAGAAGGCATTCAGACATAGCCACGTGCTGCTGGCTCTCCCCACACTGCTGCGGGCAGTCCTGTTCTTGCACAGCATAGTCATGGGTAAAGTACTCAGCCAAAGTCCCTATGCATCTCTACTAGACCCTGCCATGTCTCCTTCCTTCTGCTTCTCTGGGTCTGGGCCCTGGCACTGACTGTCAGTGGCCTTCTGGGCGGGTGCCTGGGATACACGTGTGCAGATGAGCCTGTAAGCAAAGAAACAGTACAGGTAGGTCCTACACAGGCAATGACAGGCCCCTTATGCCACTTCCGCGTTAACCATAACAACAACAGTGACTGGAGTCCTCACCTGGTGATGGTGTTTCAGCTGCTGCTTCCTCCTTGTCCTTTTGCTCTCTGGTTTGTTGCTCAATCTCCTTCACAGAGTTCTAGGCAAGCAGTGGTGTAATCCTAAACAACAGAGTCCAGAACAGCAGAGAGCCCTGCCTGCCTGGCCCTTTAACCCCACCCCCGCCACACTGCTCTCTATCCCCTCCCCTATGCTGTTCCCTAATCCTGCCCCCATGTACATGCAGCCAGAAGCGGCGGGCTGAGGAGGGCTGGGTGGGGCGGAGGGGGCATGCTGCGGAGGGCAGGGTGGGAGTTGAAGGCCAGGGGCCATGGCACGCAGCAGATAGCACCGGAACGGTGTTCTGAGGCATTCCAGCCCCACCGCACCACTGTCAGGATGAGAGCAGAGTGGCTGTGGCCCCCAATGCTCTGTCTCACAAGAGACCCCTGTGGCTGGCAAAGCCCCTGCCTCCGGATTGTCCCCAGGGTCCTCTGCTGGGGGTGGTGCACAGATCTCCCCAAGGACCCTTAAGCTGCCCAGGGCATGGACAGAATCGGTGCTGGTGAGCAACCAGTTGTAGTAGGGTGAGCTTGTCAGGGTTTCACCAGATGAGGGGTTGTGGTCCTGTGCCAGGTGTTACAGCATCCTCAGGGATTTGAGCTTCTCCTGGTACTGGTGGCCGGTCCGGTGGGTCCCTTCCTCAGACAGTTTGGATGCTCTCTCATCCTAAGCCTGCTGGTTTTGAGTCTTGGACATGAAATCATAAGTCCAACTGGCATCATAACACAATTGCACAAGCAGTTCAGGGTCAGCCTCATGCCAGCTAGCCACAGGCTGGGAGAACAGATTCCCCCCACAGAAGCCATCTGACAGTACAAGCATACTACATATGCTATAGGTGCAAGTTCATCCGTATTTCAGTGATAAAGATTTAAAACTACAGGCACATTAACTTACTTTGCTTAATAATATACAATTTAAAGAACAGTTACACCTGGACCAGCTAATGGTTTCTAGCTGATTACATACTTAATTGTCCATATATGGTAGGTTGAGGTTAGTTGACCTGTCTGCTTTTCCTTTTCCTGATGCTGAGGGGTTTCTTCACTGTGCACTAATATCTTCTGGTGTCTTTGGTCTCTAGGATACACCCTTGAATAGCTTAAGTTGGTTAACATAATACTGTTTTTGCTTGTTTGCTATACATTTCTCGTTTTCAGTAACCCAGATTTAACATACCAATTAATTTGGTTTATTTTCACTGCAATGGGACCAAGTGTTTTTTAACACAAATTTATATTTTTTGTTCTGATTTCCCCAATTCTTTAGCATAAATATACCTATTGTAGATGCTTTTACAGTTGTTGCATAGACATTCATTGTAATTAACATATATATTACTTATTTTATACTAAATATAGTGCTTAGCTGCTAAAATAGATGCTCACAATCTTCTGTGAGAAGGTGTATTGCTCTCCCCTGCTGAGCACTCTGTTTTAGCAAAAGAGTTAGTAACAGGATTTTTACACAAGCTTTTTAAAGTTAATTTGCTTGTGATACCAATTCAACTTTTATTAGCTGTATGAAAGCACGAACTTTAACAACCAGTACTTCCTTTTAACATAACATAAAAGAAAATAGTATAAAAATTAAACCAAAATAAATTTTAAACACAAGTCTATGCAAACATTTTGAGGATATTAAACTTTCATGACACATGGTGGTGTTTGAGATACAGAGTTGGAAACCTATTCAAATTATTTGGTTAGCTTTAACATTTTGCAGCATTACCAGACATAGTATATTTTGCCATTTTTGCTATAACAATCATACCGGTAACTATATTTTAATATTAAATAAAGGCACAAAGTTTATAACCACCCCCAAAAAAGAAACTAACATTTTGTTAATACTACTTTGGCATTAATGTTGAGGTTTCCCTGTCCACTTTTTCCTTTAAATAAAAAAATGTGGTTAATAAAAGAGATTTTTTTTGTTTGCAATTGCATTATTTGTATGCAAAATTACATACCTATATTTATAACAGAGGCATTTTTGAGCTTCGCAAAAAACTAATTGGCATTATGGTGGTTATACCCCAACCATAATATTAAAATAGTGTGGTATCACTTATATTTTTAAAAGTATAAAATTGACTTTTGTTGCAACAAAATTAAAACAAAAAAGTAGTCACGTGACACGCACAACACACAACACAGGACAACATACAAGACATACAGGACAAACTTACAATTAAAGATGAATGGTGCCAGAATTGTATGTATAACTATACAAGATAAGGCATTAAGAGCTTAAAGATATTAAAGCAATGCATTTTAGAAAACAAACAGGTAACCAAAAGAGTTAAATATTTAAATAAGCAAGTTATTACCTTTTCAAAACTTTTAATATTAATTTTAACAATTCTTATTTGCCTGCTTTGTTGTATTAATTTATCATTGCTGTTAATTAATCAATTTAGATCATTTCCGATTAATTGAATGCATTTAAATATTCACATAAATATTTCTTTTGCAACTTAATAATGGTAAAACTCCTTTGTTATTTCATCAACAACCCAACCCCCAGACTCTCATTCCAAAGTGTATCCTAACATTAACAAGGGTTTCTGCTAGTTTGAAAAACAAATGTGCTGGAGGACAAAATTTTTAGGAGTTCTGGTTGAAACACCTTAATGAGGTCTGATTGTCAGAACATGCTGAGTATCTGCCCTCTGAAAAGCAGGACTTCATTGGAGCTACACAGATTTGCACCAGCTGAGGATGTGGTCAGTTGCTTAGCAAGACAGTTTCCTGGGAAGGCTATTCCATAGTCTTATCCAGTAGATCTCACCATCAGGAAGATTTTCCTGAGCTATCCTTCCCTTGATTCCATACCATTACCTCTGGTTATACCGCCTTCGTGTCATGCTACACAGCGCATTTCCATCTTCATTATCTTTCAAGTAGTTGTAGATGATCATACCCCTCAGAAATTGCCTTACCAACCTATCAGGCCAAATCCTCTTCTGGAGGAAATCAAAGGAGCTGCTCTCATTTACAAAAGTGGAAGATGTGGCCCACTTTGCTCTTTAAAATTTTCTCCATAGGTCAGTCTTTTTGCCCCCTTAATTACTGTGGTCACTCTTCTCTGAACTTCCTTCATTTTGCCTACATCTTTGTGTGCAGTATCGCCAGAGCCATGAAATCTGGGGAGTCAGGGTTTTGCGTATAGACCTTCATTTTGTTTAGTAACTGTAGCTGATCTAAAAATGTTCTTTTAATAAATTAGCATATTGCAGGAACAGATAATGAGACAAAACCTGATATCAGGATTTGATTCACTGTCCTATAAGGTCAAATATATAGAGCATCTTAAGAGAGACAGATCAGGTTGTTAGACATTTTGGAGGCTGTAGCTGCTGCTTTTAACATAAATTTTTGTTCAAGATGTGAGACAATCAATTGCAACGGAACCCAGTGAAGTCTGTTAGACAGCTATACGTTTCTTTTGTCATTGCAGGAATTTCTCCGGAGTATATATTTCTAACTATTGCAGTATCACACCAGTAAAGGGAATTTGCTATCACCTGCTGTGTGCCAGATTTCTTATATCCAAGCTATCACACATTCAAGGATTGTACACACTACCTTTACAATAGTATCATGCTGACCAGACACACTGACTTGCAGCAGCGGTTGGGAACACAGAGACTCTCCTACTGAGTAGACTTAGAGTGCTGCACAAAGAACGCTTCAAATCGTACAGGTTGGTCTATATGGAGGACCGTGAATTATTGATGTGATTAAAAGTGTGCATTTGCAAAGAGACTGTAAAGTACCCAAAATGTTTAAAAGGAGACTCCATCCGTTTTACTCAGCCCAGCAGCCTGATCCTTCAGAGAACAAAAGGAACATTTTCCATCATAGAAAAACAACAAAGAGGGTTGGAAAACAAAGGGCTGAGTTTAGCCCTGGTTTAAGCAGCTGCCACTCCAGTCGATTTCCCCCAGGAGTCACCTAGGGCTGAGTTTAGTTCAGAGTTTTTAAAACACAGTTGGTGTGTTTGATCCTACTCCTGGCCACAGCTATTAGAATGAAGAGTGAAGTCCTGGAACATGATCTGCCATGCCTCCACCTTTCCCTTCACCAAGCCCTTCTTTCAGCTCAAAGTTAGAAAACCTTATCCGCCCCTCAAAGAAGTGATAATAACATGGGAAACTGCCGAGGTTTTCAAAGACACGAAGGGCAGTTAAGCCATTCAGTTGGAGTTGGGCACCTAACCCTCTTGTTAGCACCTTTGTTAGCACTAACTTCACTGCTCAATCACTTGCTTTTTGCTCATGCTGTCCTCTCATCCCTTACATTTGTTGTCTTTTTACTGGATTGTAGGTCTTCAGGACAGGTTTGTCTGCAGCGTTCCGTTCCCTGTGAACTGCTTGGTACACATTAAGTGCTGCATCTCTTTTATGGCCTGATATTGTAGTCCTGTCACAAGTGATGGCTGTGGTGTACTGAAATCTGTGTTAAAATTGTAAGCTATCACTTTAAGTGTAAGGGATTTCTCAGTCTTCCTTGCAGGCTAGGAGCTCTGTGGGGAAGTGTGCAGTCTGGGTCTAGTAGCAGTCAGTCTGAAGAAAGCCAGCCTAGGGTAAGGTAGGTTGCGTTGTGCTCCGCCTTAGGAAGCAGCCTGCTTTGTCACGCTCTGTTTTAGGGTTCTTGTGTGTGATTGTTCTGAATTCCCAGAAATAAAGTAGTATTTTGTTGCAACCTTCCAGAAAAGGTATTTATGTTTTTATATAACTTCTCTGTGTGTATACAGTGAACATAGTAATGTCTTTTCTTAGTAAGAAGGCTTCCACGCAACATCTGCAGCCTTAAACACAGGGTAACTTCCACTGAACAACAACATTGAAAACAACAGTAATAGCTACAAAAAATAACCACTTCCCTCCTTAAAATTCCACCTGAAAGCTCTTGCACTGCAGGCTCAGAACTGACAAATGTGATTAAATGCTTTGTTTTAAAATACTTTTCACAATGTATTGAAAATGAGAAGTACTTCTCTTGCCATCTGAACATTCTGACAGCTGTGCCGAGCAAAATCAGGTTAGTTTTCTTTTAACAAGGGCAAAATAAAGATTTCTATTCTTGTTTGAGGTGTAACAAACTGGTGAGAATGCCACTGGGCACCAAACTAAGCCACTGGAAAAGAAAAACACAACACATTATTTTAATTCACAGAGAAGACATTTTTGTCCCGTCTCCCTACAAATGGTTGTATTCTATTACTCCAGCAAATAGAGTACACAGCCATTCCTGCTACACAGCTATTTTAAGCCACCTTTAGTCTAACTATGATTTCTGTTCACATGACTTTTAGCTCAGCCCTCTTCCCTCAAGGTATCATTTATCATTATCTCCACATACAATAGAAACTGAGGCCCAGATCCTGCAAAGAGCTCTACATGAGCAAAATCCTGTGCCCATGCTACATTCCATTAATGGGCCCTGGGTCCACTCGCACTGGGCTTTTGGAGAACCAGGACCTTATGTAGTAATTTAGGACCAGAAGAAAGCTATAAGCCCATCACATCTTGGAAAATTTGATAATGGCTCATCATTTTTTCCCCTCACAGAACAACTTCACTTAGTAGAGGGTCCTTATATAATCATGAATGAAATCTGCACATTGAAGCAATTATAGATTTCCATTATTATAATCTGAGTTTATATTAGAATTAACTATACACAGGTTGTACTCTAGTTTTCTACAGACAGAACTGAGTTTCCAGGCCTAGTAGACATCCAGCAGTCCTGTCCTTCCACATTACTATGTACAAGGGATATTGCAGCAGCTCTTGATTTTTCAAGTGTCCACGATCACTAGCAAGATAGTTTTCAACCTGTGTTTAGTACAGAGCAATGGCTACAGATTAAGTGCCTATGGTGATTTTGCTAGATCCATCAGTAGACTTAGACCACAAGGTTTGGTTGATTCCAGGCATCGCTTCAGTAGGTTTACTGTTTTCTCTCTGGGTGATGCCAGAAGATGATCCGCACAATACACTTCTTTTGGAACGTACATATTATAAAATACATAGGATGTGCATTGTAGCTGATTTAGGTCAAAATCCTGCAATCTGGTGTGTGGATGGAACCCTGTACTCATAAATGAGCCCTTCTGACTTCATAGGCTCCACACACAAGCCTAAGTGTCTGCCCATGCAGATCAGCTCACAGGATCAGTATCCAAAAGCTGTTATTGGAAACCTAACATTTATATTTCATGGCTTTTTGTGATATTAATTGTGCAACTTTCACGTATAATTAACACCCAGGGAAAAAAACATTAGTCCAGGCAGACAGTGAAGCGCAGTTTTAATAAATGATTTGTTTGTATTTCCATCATGCATAAATTTTAATAATATTTTTAATAATAATTGTGAATCTTTAGCTATCAGGACTTTATGATTTCAGTTATGAGATTTCATGTCTAGAAGAAGCTTTATCATCGCCAATGGAGGGGTAAAAATAATTTATACTGATGGGGTTTCAATCATTAATGTATTTCGGTTTATTTTAAAGAGGCAAAATTCCCTACAGAGCAAATTTTTAAAAGTCCAAGTTTACTGAAAATTATATTGTCTAAGAGCCAAATGGAGCATTTAGAAAGATTTCTATGTAAAATTTCAATTTTTCAACCAGTGAACTGAAAGCATCAGTCTCTTTAATGATACCCCCTTACATCTGTGCTCTCTTGCCATGCAACCCAGAATGGCTTCACAGTCTTAACTGGGTTATTACCATCACTTTCAGTTTTTAGTTTCAGGTTTCAGAGTGGTAGCTGTGTTACTCTGTATCAGCAAAAACAATGAGGAGTCCTTGTGGCACTTTAGAGACTAACACATTTATTTGGGCATAAGCTTTCATGGGCTAAAACCCACTTCATCAAATACATGGAGTGGAACATACAGTAGGGAGGTATAAATACACAGCATATGAAAAGATGAGAGTTGCCTTACCAAGTGGGAGGTCAGTGCTAACAAGAAAACTCAATTTAAGTTGGAAGTAGGCAATTCTCAACAGTGGACAAGAAGGAGTGGAAATCACTTCTGTAGTGTTAATGAGGCCAATTTAAACAAGGTGGTCCATTTCAAACAGTTGACAAGAAGGTGTGAGTATTTAGCATGCCCCTACTCTACTTGCGCTACATTGATGACATCTTCATCATCTGGACCTATGGGAAGGAGGCCCTTGAGGAATTCCACCAGAATTTCAATAATTTCTACCCCACCATCAATCTCAGCCTGGACCAGTCCACACAAGAGATCCACTTCCTAGACACTACAGTGCTAATAAATGATGGTCACATAAACACCACCCTATACCGGAAACCTACTGACCACTATACTTACCTACATGCCTCCAGCTTTCATCCAGACCACATCACACGATCCATTGTCTACAGCCAAGCTCTAAAATACAACCGCATTTGCTCCAATCCCTCAGACAGAGACAAACACCTACAGGATCTTTATCAAGCGTTCTTAAAACTACGATACCCACCTGGTGAAGTGAAGAAACAGATTGACAGAGCCAAAAGTGTACCCAAAAGTCACCTACAAGACAGGGCCAACAAAGAAAGTAACAGAATGCCACTAGCTGTCACCTACAACCCCAACTAAAACCTCTCCAGTGCATTATCAAGGATCTACAACCTATCCTGAAGGTTTCAGAGTAGCAGCCGTGTTAGTCTGTATCCGCAAAAAAAACAGGAGTACTTGTGGCACCTTAAAGACTAACAAATTTATTGTAGCATGAGCTTTCGTGAGCTAAAGCTCACTTCTTCGGATGCATAGAATGGAACACACAGACAGGAGATATTTATACATACAGAGAACATGAAAAGGTGGAAGTATGCATACCAACATGCATGATCCCTCACTCTCACAGACCTTGGGAGACAGGCCAGTCCTCACTTACAGACAGCTCCCCAACCTGAAGCAAATACTCACCAGCAACTATACACCACACAACAGAAACACTAACCTAGGAACCAAACCCTGCAACAAACCCCGCAACAAACCCCAGTGCCAACTATGTCCGCATATCTATTCAAAGGCCACCATCATAGGACCAAACCACATCAGCCACACCATCAGGGGCTTGTTCACCTGCACATCTGCCAATGTGATATATGCCATCATGTGCCAGTAATGCCCCTCTGCCATGTACATTGGCTAAACCGGACAGTCTCCATGCAAAAGAATAAATAGACACAAATCTGACATCAGGAATTATAACATTCAAAAACTAGTAGAAGAACACTTCAATCTCTCTGGACACTCAATAACAGACTTAAAAGTGGCAGTTCTTAAAAAAAAAAAAACTTCAAGAAGAGACTCCAACAAGAAACTGCAGAACTGGAATTAATTTGCAAACTGGACACCATCACATTAGGCCTGAATAGAGACTGCCACAAGTACTCCTTGTTTTTACAAAAACTAATTTCCCCTTGCTAAATACTCACACCTTCTTGTCAACTGTTTGAAATGGGCCACTTTGTTTAAACTGGCCTCATTAACCGTACAAAAGTGATTTCCATTCCTTCTTGTCCACTGTTGAGAATTGCCTACTTCCAAATTAAATTGAATTGGCTCGTTAGCACTGACCCCCCCACACACACTTGGTAAGGCAACTCCCATCTTTTCATATGCTGTGTATTTATATCTCCCTATTGTATGTTCTACTCCATGCATCTGATGAAGTGGGTTTTAGCTTATGAAAGCTTATGCTCAAATAAATGTGTTAGTCTCTAAAGTGCCACAAGGACTCCTTGTTGTTTTTGCTAATTAGCTTCAGTGCATATTTAATTTCCTATTTTAGATTGAAGTTATCATTTTTATCCATTTCAGTTTATTCCCTTTTATTTAAAAATGACAATATAAAATAATAACTGAATAATTGAGATAGGGATGGATTAGATATTCTATAGTCAAGTCCACACAAGGGTATCTCTGACCCAAAACCTTAAAGTCCAATGTATTGGGGACCAGAAAGAGTTTTCCCAGCTGCTCTGCTGCAGAATCCAGTAAAAGTGTAGAACTGGGGGAAAAACAGGCTGCCTGCTCCTTAAGGATGCCTCTGTAATTTAGACCAGCATGAAAGAGACCTACTCTCACAATCTTGAGGTTTATTTATGTAGGTATTACAGCATCAACCTTATATCAAAAGAATTTCACAGTCAATATTCACTACACAATTAAGATCCTTGACAAACTTTTCAAGGTGCTAATGAACCAATGTTAATATAAACCCATCTGATCACCAGAATAATGAACCTAAGTCTAGCATCCCATATGTTACCCATCAGTCTAGCCATCTGTCACAGATTTACCAGGTCTGTGCTATGCCCTGGCCTTTAAACAGTCTCCTGGAAGTAACCCTTTTAGTGTGCCACACCCCCAATGATCCACACAGTTTCCAGGGCAGGTCATGTGCCCTCATAACACCATAACTCATCCTTCAAGCTCCCATACCTCCTGTTTCTCACTGTGGCTCTCTGCTGCAACTGCAGCTGAAGTCAGGCTTTTGGGAGAGACTTTACCTTGTTAGGGAGCAGTGCAAACAGTGAGTATCTGCAGAGCCATAGGGCAGCCTTTTAAAAGCAAGGTAGCATTTATTAGTCATGTGGAATACTGCAGGAAAAGATCCATAGGTTAGCATGGTAAAGCCAAGCTTAAGTCAGAGTGCATTGTGTCAGGAGCAATGGCCTCAGGATGTCATGCTCTTTTGAGATCCACAGTGGCTCACAATCTCTTTGTTTCTCTGTCTGTCTTGCACACTGTCTGCTCACAGCAGCACCCTTTAACAACAGTCTCTTTACACCTGTCTTTTTTCTCTTGTTAGAGCCACGCTGTTGTTAGCGTTTCCCCGAGAATTCTACTCGGTTCCCCAAGAACTTAGTTTGAATTCACTCTCGTCACTTAGATTCCTTTATTTGGCATACAGCAAAGCTACACTAAGGTGATCACACTCAGCCGTACATGGTGGGTATAGGGCAGTGATGGGCAACCTGCGGCCCGCATGCGGCCCATCAGGGTAACCTGATTGCGGGCTACGAGCCATTTTGCTGATGTTGACTGCGTGCAGGCATGGCCCCCCGCAGCTCCCAGTGGCCGTGGTTCACCTTTCCCAGCCAATGGGAGCTGCAAGAAGCAGCAGGCGCAGGAACATGCTGGTATAGGGCGTGCCATAGCAAATCTCTTCCTTTAGCTACATTTACACATTACATTGCATTTACTATACATTGCATCACACATTTTGGGATTGGCTTGGTCATTCATAGTAACCAATTCCCATACAACCTGCACTGTCCATGCATGATTTACTCTTTACTTCATCTTATGTTTATTTTAAGATTATCTTATCCATTGTTATTTTGTCCATTGTAAATGGCTCCCTGGACATTTCCCCTTATCTCAGCTAATACAGAGCGTCTGTTCCTAGCCTGTTGATCCATCTACCTCCTTAATCTTGTGTCCCGAGAAATGAGGCCTCACCCATCTCCAATTATTGAAGTCAAGCCAGTGTTGTTCACGTGTTCAGCCTGCTTTGGCTTTCCTGTCGTTAAACACTAATGTTCGCTCATTGGGGCTCCCATTCAATATCTTTGGGATTCACCATTCATATGCGCTAGTTCTTGTTAAAGTAATTGGTTTCCACCTGGCAGCATGTCTGCAATGTGGCGAGGCCTCATGCCTTTTTACACTCAGTTTATAGCAGTACATAGTGAGCAGGGTAAACTGAGGCACATACGTGCCTCAGAAAAAATATTAATAGAAATTCCCATACTCGTCACACTGTCCAGTGCACAGGGAAGGCTAGCAAACCCTGGCCACTCACAGACCAACAGAAGCATTCATCGAGAACACCCTGCTAAGAAGCCCCTTGCCATTTAAAACCAGGAGGGCTCTAGCTTGAATGCTCCCACTGCCCACAATGGCAATCACTCTCCATGCGGTGAGAGGGGCAGGATTTTTACCATTGGGAGCCAATGCTGAGCTCTTTTAAAAGCCAAACCAAAAACAAACCTGCCCTACAGTTTTTGCTTATATCTTTGATATAGATAGGCAGCAAGTAACATGCATATTAGTTACCTAACAGGAATCACTGCACCAGATTATCCCCTGGCACCTAAAGAGAGGCCAATGCAAGGCTAGTATAACTGAGAGGAGTCTCAGGTCCTTTATCTTCCACTGCGGTAAATACAATCAAGCATTTATTTATACAGTATACAGTTTAAAATATGAATTATTTACCTGATGGACCATGATGGCTTCTGAGGAGCTATATTGTCTGTCATGCTAATACATTTTGAATGTATGTATAGTAAAAAAAAAAAAAAAGCAGGAAAAAAAAAGCAGCTTATGAAATCTTTATACTGCCTATGCAAATTAGCTAATTTTCAAAGTAAAAATTTCCAGCCATTTTCCTCAAAATACCAAAATCCATTAGACTCGCCCAGGTGCAACGCTACATGTCAAATATCTGTTGACACTTATGTTTGAAACATGCCGAAAGTCTCTTTTACATTCTATCCCCCACAGCAATGTTGTTCAAACAGTTTGCATGAACATTTCTAAAGTGTATATATTAACTTCCAGTATTTCCCAGATGTATAAGAAACCGAAGATGTTCTCGCATAGTTTGATATCAACCTCTGCCAATTCTAACATTGTCTAAGACAGAAAAGAGGTGATTAAAATTAATAAAGTCTTTACTCTAACATATGTGGTAGCTGTTCGTTTTCACTGCCTTTTGCCACTAATTATAAGAAATCAATTGTGCTTTCACTTCAGTGTATATCATTAATCTAATTAGCTAAAAATAGACAAATTGGTTTAATAATTAGCTTATTCAGTGCTACAACACTGTGTATTTTGAAAACTTAAGCGCCTACAAAACATCTTGTTAATTTGACACGTGAATGATTTAGAAATAATTGTACATACTTAAAATAACTAACCCTTTTTTAATTCAATCTTCAGGTTGAGATGAATCACAAATAGATTATTGGAGTTTGCCACTAGTTTGTTATAATAATATTTATGTGCAAAGCAGAGTTTCAATAACATAAATGTCTGATGGGAAAAGATAAGGATAAAGGTCCAGATTCCGTTCTCACTTACACTGTTTTTTTTTACCTATATAACTCTATTGTCCTCAATGGAGTTATTCCCAATTCTGAGTGTGAAATCAGAATCAGGAACAAGAGCACCAAATGAAGCAGAATGATTTACTACTAGACAAAGAGATAAAGGGTGTTTGTAAACATAGCAAAGGATAACGTATCACAAGGGTACTAAAAGAAAGAGGTAGGAGATTAAATTAATGCAGACACAAAAATGGCTCAGATTCTGATCCCTTTAAAAAATCTGTCTTCAACAAGTGAACTTGTCTAGGCAATTACAAAATTAGTGAACTTTATAAAAATAAACAATGATAAAAAGCAAAGTAGGAAATTTTTGGAAAAGGTGACCATCTATGAATCATTTGGCCCAGACTATATGGACCATTGGATATAACCTGGAGAGCTTGCTGAATCCCTATCACTGGAGGTTTTTAAGAACATGTTAGACAAATGTCTGTGGGGGATGGTCTAGGTATATGTAATTCTGCCTCAGTGTAGGGGGATATACTAGAGGACCTCTTGAGGTCCCTTTCAGACCTACATTTCTATGATTCAAGTTAGGGAATTAGCAAAAGAGCTTCCTGACAATTTTAGAGAAGTCATTCCAAGATGGAATTAACCCACTGTCCAGGTTCTCTAAAGTGACCAGTGATTTTGGATGCACAATTTGAGGCACCTTTATAAAACCAGAGTACAAAAAGTGCTGAACATCTACACTTTGAAAATCTGGCCCCAGTAAACTGTCTCAAGTCGGGCACTGAAAAATGGTGGCATCCAAAATCACTAATCACTTTTGAAAATCTTGGCTCAAACATATTACTGAATTTTTAAAAAGAGATTTGAGGGGGGCAGAAAGTGGGACCCTGATAATTACATTCTCATAAGTCTAACATCTATCCCATATAAAATAATGGAATAATATTAGTAAAAGACAATCACTAACCATCTAGAAGATAACAGAACCATAAACATTAAACAGCATGGTCTACAAAAACAAGACTAGGTCAAAGATTAAGGCAAACCCGCAGATACAGTATTCTTGGATTTGAAACTTTTTTCTTTCAACCACCAAATCTGCCAATCTGTGACACAAGCAATCAAAATGTGTTACAAGTACCTGTTTTGTTGTGCATCATGCCATGATTGGCAGATTACAATTTTTTTTAATTACACAACCTAAAATAAGAATATTCTCTCACTGTTTGAATAAAATATACCAGTGGTAATTTTTTTTAAAGAAAACTGGAAAAAAATAAATTCCATCATGTGAATCCATAGGGAGTCCTTGTCTGAATTCTCAGAAGAGCTGGCTGGGAAACTGAAGTTCGGCTATGGAAAAATCTGAGTTATCAAAAAAATTTCATCTTTAAAGCCAAAAAATTTAATGGAACAGAAATCTCACAATATTTCATTTCTGAAACACAGCTGTCACTTTTTCACTCGCTGAACATCTTCACGGGATTGGGTAGCAGATACAGCTCATGAATATGCAATCTATTAATACATAGGTAGCAGGGTTACAAATGCTTTTGTCTTTATGGCAGGAACTCTCATAACGTCTTTTAATTTAGAGTTTCACCTCTCTTATTCTGCCTCTCTTTCTGAGATATCCCTTTAATTCCATCAGGATTAAATAGGAGTTGAAATTCAGTTTAAAATGCATCCAAACACTGTTTCCTAAGGCCTTTTGGCTCCCAAAATAGTCTTTTTCAAACTTAAATAATTCTTAAAGTGAGTCTTTAAATTTAAACAGTTAAGGAAGTTATTATTCTTTCTTCTTACCAATCCTTGAGGAAGTAACACCTGGCTTTCTGAATTTGCTGAGGATTGGTTTAAGAATTGACAGATTAATTAAATTTCCCAATTAATATAAATATGTCTATGCTTAAATGGCTTCTTCATTAATAACCAGTTATAGGATCAAATGATAATTAAAACATCTTATTATACACATAACAATGGTATCAAGAAGTCATTATATGAAGGCTTGAATTTAGATACAAAATATTTGCAAATTTGCATCTCAAGAGAGATTTAGTTTGGATATTAGGAAAAACTGTTGAACTATAAGGACAGCTAAGCACTGGAGCAGGTTACCTAGAGAGGCTGTGGTATCCTTGTCAGTGGAGATTTTTAAAAACAGATTAGACAACATCCATCAGGGATGGTTTAAAACAGTGTGCCAGATCTTCTACTGATGTAAATTAGCATAGCTTTATTGACTTCACTGGAGCTTGTATACCATTTAACACCCTCTGCAGCTGGCTGGTCACAAGGCATATGCACACCAGTATAGGGTTAAAAATTAATTCTTCCATTTCTTTAATTGAGCCCTCAACTTTGCATTAATGTTCTCTTGACAACTGATTTTTACACAGTGTATTTTGTATATTGAATTTGTATGAGCCACATTAATTAATATGAAAGTGGTCTCTTGTATATATCACCGTGCAGCAACATATGCAATATATAAAAAGAATGTACACTCTCTCACATCTGTCCTTTCCACATGGGCATAGATGCTTAACTACTCCCACCACCTAAGAAATTCCTTTCATTACTTATCCTGCTCCCATCCTTACCCTCTGATGTAATTCAAGTCTACACTATATGTGAAAAGCCCTCTCTATTGTATTGATATATGCAGATTGCATTAAAAAAATCTTCCATGAGTTAAAGATATTTCATGGAGACAATTGTAATGCTACTGTCTCTGTCTAGCATTTTCAGATACTTCTTTTACTTGGGTCCAATCTATTGCCCCCTTTCACTGTTCAGGCTAGCTTCTAAGTCACATTGCTGTTCTCTCTGCATTTACTCCAAAGGTTTGTCTTTATCCTGTCTAAAAAATAAAATGACTAGAAAAGTGAAAAACCTTTGCCTCACAGTGCTATAACTTTAATTTTTTGCTCAATTACACTAACACTTGGCAAAAGCAAAGCTAATCCTAATTTTTCAGTTAACACATTTTATTTGAAAATGGGAATGATTAATCATTTATTGCTCGACCCCACGGGGTTGTGGATGAACATCAGCAGATAGTATCTCTGAGCTACTCAGCCACTACTGAGCTTGTGGCTTTCATACGGTCCAATAAAATGAGGCAGATTTTGTAGCTCCTCGGCTCTTTGGGACAGGGATTAGGTCTTCTCCTATGTCTTGTACAGCAGTGAGCACACCGCTGCATTTAACAAATTATAAATAATACCCCCAGGAAGTTGTTACTGCAGGCAGGCAAGAATGCTGTGCCCAACATATATGATAAGGCATTGAGCCTCTGGCTGGGAGAGAGACTGTTCCATTGGAACATATCTGTCAAGCAGGGCCGCCCGGCCCACAACATTTTGGCACCTGAGGCAGGGAGCTCAAATGATGCCCCCATGGCCCGTTGCTTGGGCCAAAACCAGGGGTGAAAGTAGAAATGGGGACTTACCAGTACGGGGCCTGCTAGGAGCCCCAGGCCCTTTAAAGTGTCACCAGGGGAAGCCGGGCTGCCCTGGTACGGCGCACCGGCTCTTGCCGGTACACCATACTGGGACGTACCGGCTTACTTTCACCTCTGGCCAAAACTTTGAAAGGTCTCAATTCTGGGTTCTAGTGGCACCCCCTTCCTTCCCCACAGTCTGACACCAGAGGCGGCCACCTCAGTTTGCCTCATGTAAGGCCAGCCCTGCTGTCAGGGGCTGCTTGACCCAGGATGTGTGTTTGGTGAGCACTTCCCATAAGCAATAACATCCAAACATATAATCCCCCCAAAATTCTTCTTCCTTCTCCAGTGTTTAATCTCTCCTCAAAGTCCTCCCATTTCTACGCTAAAAGGCAGGGGGAGCTCCCCAACACACAGTCCCGCCCATTTGTGGGAGCTCACCGCACAAGCCATCCCTGCCTCAGGTTGAAACAAGCAAGGCCAACAATGCGCCACTGGCTCACTAATCTGGATTTGGCTATTTGAATGTTGTTAATCACCTCTCTTGCCATACAAAATTAAAAAAAAAATTTGCCACAACTTTCCTCTTCCTCCTTTTTTATACCTGGCTGCTGAGCTCTGTGGTTTAATGCGCCCTAGCTACATCTCTTCTCTAGCCATTTTAATCCTGGTAGACCTGATAAGAAAACTGGGCCAGATTTGGCTCTACCTGGGTGACTATGGCAAAGCAATATGAGGCTTCCTGAAACTTGGATGGATAGCCTACTACACCTCTACCCCGATATAACGCAACCTGGTATAACACGAATTTGGGTATAATGCGGTAAAGCATTGCTCTGGTGGGGGTGGGGCTGCGCACTCCGGTGGATCAAAGCAAGTTCGATATAATGCAGTTTCACCTATAAAACGGTAAGATTTTTTGGCTCCTGAGGACAGCGTTATATCGGGGTAGAGGTGTACCTCAGACTGCCCCAGTTCTCGTTTCCTAAGTACCACTGGTAAGCATGCGAAAGAGGAGCACTTACTCCTGACTAGGAACAGAAGTAACTGAACTACAGAACTAGGTAGGAAACAGAAGTTCTGTCTCATAGAACAGTCTGTGATTTTGAAATTTGTTTTCATCCCAGTTCCAAAAACCAAACAGGTTTTGAAATTTCCCACAAAATGAAAGTTTGGGTCAATCAAAATATTCCATCCCAATAAAATGGAAATGTTCCATTCCAGTTCTGACTTTTTAATTTTATGTGTATCATATAATATAAAAATAAATATCAAAACCAAACATTGTTTCAAAATGAAAAATGGAAACATTCCATTCTGACAAGGTTGGTTTCAACTTTTTTCCCCAAATCATCAAAATCAATATGTTATTTTTGAAAGTGTCAGTTCCAATGAAATGGCATTATTTTGTGGGGAAATGTTCTGTTGGAAATTTTTTAACCAGCTCTACTGAAATCCTTAAAATGGCTGCTATACACCTCATGTGCATTCACTAGTCTGCATTCAACCTGCTTGGGCCAGATTCAGCTGGTATAAATTAGCTTAACTCTATTGACTTCAGTAAGGATTTGGCTCCTTATACGCTGGCTGTGTCCTGTCTCTTCCCCATCACACCAACATTTGTCCCTAATCACCGGGGATCTGTTCAATGCAGCTGTTGGGGTTTTCTCACCATACTGAGCACTCCGTGCATTTCCCTGCACTATGCAAGAAACCTCTGTACACAATCTAAGCCCAGCCACAGGTTTTCCAGACCTTACAGCCTGCATGATTATTATTAAGGACCCAATAGTCCTGCCATCAGATACAGGTAACTTCCATTCATACTCATTCGGTGGTGGAAGAATAGGACCCTACATTGATTTGTTGTTAACAACCCTCTAAAGTATGCTGGGCACTTTCCCAAATAAATAAGATACAGGACCTGCCCGCAGGAGCTTATTGAGCCTATAGTGGATAAAGAGCATACTTAGTCCAAGTCTTCTTGTATCCCAAGTATTTTTCAGAGCATTACATCAATGTAAATCCTCTAGGTGAGGAATTAATAAGGATTAGATAAATTTACTAAACTATATAATCTTCAGAAAGTGATAACATTGTTTAGCTCTCTAGCTTTTTATACCAGTAATCTCTTTATCCAACTAACAGTAACTGCCCAAGTTTCTATTACCATACAGCTCAATCCTGAAGTCCTTACTCATGCAAAACTCCTGTTGAAATGGATGTCAGAGAAAGGGAGTGGGACCAGAGGGTAAAATGTATATGAACCATTACATCCCAAAGGTGTAAGTGAGATTTAAACAGAACATAGGCCATGACCTAGCTCTCTCCACCATGGGGGGCACAATTTCACCCATAGGGAATGACATCGGAGATAAAGACAGCCCCAATGACTAAACACCCCCAAACCTTTCTAACGAAGTTGTATTTTTTATTCGTTTTCACTCTAGCCACAGATAGGAATTCAACAGTTTTCACCAATTAATAAATACAAGTCCAAAATTAATTTGCTTTGATTGACAAAACTAAAATCCTACAGAACATGGTCAAATGCCTTTCCAACAACTAGTAACAAATGGCTGATGCTATTGAAGACTAAAGAAATAATATTAAAAATCTTCACAATATTCAAGGTTTTTTTCCTGAAATACTAGCTGGTTGATCTAGATATATAAGACCCCTCCGTTTTTCATAACTTTTTGCTCAAACTTTGATTAAACTATTCAAGTCAACATTCAGCAAAGATATTGGCCTGGAATATATGACGTTCTTTTACCTGTTTTCTCAGTTTCACAATAATCTCTAATGTTCTCATCATATACTTTATTATCATCAAATGATGGTGGTTGGAGATGATGATGATCGTTCAGGGGTCATGAAATCCAGTGAGCTTCACGGACACTACATAGGAGGGTTCTAATCAGAAAAGTGACACTGCAAACCTGACTTTTCAGAGTTACTTCTTTAGGGCTTCATCCTGCAAAGACTTTACCCCATGAGTAAATTTTACACATGTAAGTAATGCCATTGAGCAAGCAGTTATCCACTGGGGGAGAGGGTCCATGGCTCCGGGGGGGGAGGGACACGAGCATTTCAGGAAGTTCCCAAGCCCCAGCATCCCACAAGGTTAAAGCCCCAAGCCCACCCCCATCCAGCAGCTGAAGTCCAGCCCCCCCCCGCTGGGCCCTGGAATTTTTATAGCATGTTGGGGGGGCCTCAGAAGGTCAAGAGCCCCTGCTATTGAGGGCATTAAGCCTCCTCACAAGAACAGTTATACATGTGTTTGTGTGTCATGTGTAGGAATTGGGTAGTATTCCTTTAATTAGCTTGGGACCCCTCTAGTGGATGTCACTTACTTCTGTTGCAGAAACCCTTAGAACCTAGTGGAGCAGCAGTGAATATGCGTAGCTAGACATTATGTAGGTTTTTATAGTTAGTAAATACAGTTATTTGTAATCAAACTGTGGCTTTGTAGTTTTCCCATATTCTTAGTACCGTGCAGAGAACAGAGACACAACAAAGTGTTTAGAAGATCATTCCCTTAATCTCTTCCAATCACTTCCATATCCAGTGTATGCACTTTAGAAACTAATAGCAAATGATTTTTTCCAAGGACCAGTGCTGCAAACCAAACCAGGGATCTGAAAACTCAAGCTGATTTTATTTCTGACTGTTACATCAAACTGTTGTAACAACCATGACCAGTAAGGATTATGAAATCAGATTTCAGTTGACAATTCTATTGCTAATATGTGAGCCAGATTGGAATGTAGCTCACGCTTCCATAGCTGCACTGTCTCTGCAATGCTAACAGGAGTAAAATCTTATTTTGGTCAGTAAACTTAGCAGAAATCTTGAGTAGGAAAGAGTATACCATGTTCACTTAGTTTCTTGTTGAACTATAACTGCCCTTTAAGGTTGATTGTGTTTGGCCTTGTGAGAATTGCAAACGTCTGGTTTCCACTGTTGTTTAATACAGAAAACTGTTCAAACAGCTCAAGTATACATGAGTTATTTCCTGACTTCCACATCTGTGGTTGAAAGCTCCACCTACTGGCCAGTAGTAATATATATTTATAATTTAAGCAAACAAACAACAGTGTTCTTTACAGGGATCGACTGAAATTCCCAGACTAGTAGAGGTTTTTAACCATTGCGTACTACAGAAGATATTATATTTCTGTTAATATGTTCTTATAATATTTGTTAAATACATTCATACAGGAGCAATATCTTAATAAATTTACTTGTAAAATTGAAGAGATTATTAACTGCATTCCTTCATCATTATAGGGAATCCAGGGCCGGTGCAACCATTAGGCAAACTAGGTAGCTGCCTAGGGCGCCAAGATTTGAGGGCACCAAAAAGTGGTGCCCAAAATGTCTGGGATGCTCACCTGGCGCTGCGGCTTTGATCAGCTCCGGCCGGCCGGGAAGTGATGTCATTCCCTCTCCGGCCACTGGGGGCGCTGTGCTGCTCCCTGCTGCTCTGGCTCTTCTCCAGGGCCCCCGCCCCTGCTCTGCCCCACTCTGCCCCCACTCCCCTGAGCTCTGCAGCAGGGCCGGGCCTGCACTCACCAGCAGGGGGAAGTGCAGAGACCCGGCCCCAACCGCGCTGCCGGGGAGTGCTGGGGGGTGGTTCACTCCTGCCCCCAAGCCAGCCCCCCCCAGAGGCCTGCCCCCCACGGAAGCCTGGGGTGTCCCCACCCGCCCTCCAGGACCCTCCCCTTGTGGAGGCCGGGGACACCCCCCCATGGGGGGGCAGTGTAGGGCCCCAGAATATCTAGGGACGGCCCTGGTACCTGCCACTCTGCCCGCAACCAGCCCCTGCTGCACCCCCTGTGTCCAGTCAACCCCACACCCTTCTGCTCTGCCCGCAGCCAGCCCCACACCCCCTGTCTCCAGCCAGCCCCTGCTGCACCCCTGCCCTGCCTCCAGCCAGCCCCACACCCCCTGTCTCCAGCCAGTCCCTGCTGCACCCCCTGCCCTGTCTCTAGCCAACCCCGCACCCCCAGTCTCCAGCCAAATGCACGCCCCCTGCCCTGCCTGCAGCCAGCCCCACACCCCCTGTCTCCAGCCAACCCCTGCTGCACCCCACTGCCCTGCCCGCAGCCAGCCCCACACCCGCTGCCCTGCCTCCAGCCTCACACCCCCTGTCTCCAGCCAACCCCTGCTGCACCCCCTGCCCTGCCTGCAGCCAGCCCCGCAGCCCCTGTCTCCAGCCAACCCCTGCCACACCCCCTTCCCTGCCTCCAGCCAGCCCCACACCCCCTTGTCTTCAGCCAACCCCTGTCGCACCCCCCTGCCCGAAGCCAATCAGCCCCACACCCTGTCAGGTTATTCATTTATTTTCATTAAATATGTAGACTAAATAATGAAATTAATACATTTTCAAGCCAAACGTGTATTAATTCTAATGAACTATGCCATATTATGCAGTATTCATTTTTGAAAGTTTATAATCGATGCTCTGGGGGGAGGGTGGGGGTGAAGTTTCGCCTAGGGCGCAAAGTATCCTTGCACCGGCCCTGGTAGGGAGAGGGGTGTCTTGATGTCACAGTGATAGTAAAATTAATAGTTAAAAAATATGAGAGAGCTAGAGTAAAATCTGACAGCAAAATACCTCAGAAAACATTAGCCTTGCAAACTGTCTGTACATAAGGCCAAGTCCTGCAAAATATTATCATCAACATCATTATGGCAAATCCCAGAGGGATACAGCCGCCTTGTAGATCCTCCTTTCAAAATTTTTATGCATGTGCTTTACCATGCACACATGAATAGCACATGAAGTTAGTGGGACTACTCATGCATGTAAAGTTAAGCACATGTATAAGTGTTTGCAGGCTCTTGCAACAGATATGTCAAATTTGCAATCGCTGCAATACCCTGGTGCATTTCCTATAGTTATCATACAATCCCCCAAAAGGCACACAAACAGTTTGAGACCCGTCATGGTGATATAAAAAGGGAAATAAGCAGTTATTTAGTAGGAACACATGGAGGAGATTAAGGAAAGCATTCTGCACAGCTCTGTGACTTGCTCAGCTACCAGTTGTTCGTCTTTTATTGCTTTTTTCATGTTTGATCTCTCCGAGGACCCAATCAAATCCTCTCACTTATGTTTCTGCTAAAAGAAGATGAATTGCACCTTCCTCATTCATTTCCTGGGGGGGGAAATAACTCTAACTTAAGTTGAACAAATGTAACTTTTTGGTCTCATATAAGGCAAAAAAATTAAGCAGAGAGATTGTGAATACCTATGGTTAATGAGGAGCTATTGATTGGCTGCAGAAGGCTCATTAACTATTAATCAGAAACTCATTACATCCTTTATACAGCAAAGATCTGTTATTTTAAGTATATGGGTATGGAAGGCATTTTACAGCCAATTAAACAGTGACAGTCCTCTGTGCTGAGGAGTAAGCAGTCTATGGCCCCCAAGCTTCTAACATTTGCCTGAAATCTAGGCCCTGTTGACGTCAATTGAATAAACTTCCAGTGATGTCAATAAGGTGAGGATTTCGCCCTTATGCTTTTGAATGCCCAATTCACATGTGCAGTTACTTACTTGCATAAATGCTGGCAGGACCAGGGCCCAAATTAGACATTCTTTAGACAGTAAACTCTTTGGAGCAGGGATTATTATATGCTATATGTTCGGGCAGCACCTGGCACAATGGCACCCTGATTTGCTTGGCCTCCAGGCACCACAACAAATAAAAATGTCTGTCACTATATCTATTGATTCAGAGATCAAAAGGGAATATTAACATTCAGATGAATCTTGGGTAAAATAATGTTATTGTCTATATGTCTCTTGAAAGTTTGTGATAAACTGCTTAATGGATAAATTACCTTATGTTAATCCATGTAGTAATTACCGGTGATGTTTAGGAAATAGAACAATACTTCAAAAGCCTATTGTTCACTCAGGACTGTATGGTCAAGAGGCTGCCAGAAAACTGTATAAAAACTCTTGGGACCTGATCCTTTCATCTCAGATCTGCATGATGCTTTATGTCAGGGAAGCTTGAGTCATAAGACTGAGATCTCCAGTCCCATCTGGATCACCCTGGATATGAACATTGGACTATATAACCTATGGACAAATTCTGAAAGAACTCTTTGCAAGTGCAAAGCTCACCATCTCTACTATGAAACTGATCGCAAAACTATACTCATGTCTGTATGTATCCTGATCTTTTAACCAATACACACTCTCTCTTTTCTTTTTTTTAATAAATTCTAGTTTAGTTAATAAGAATTGGCTATAAGTGCGTATTTGGAAAAGATCTGGAATATTCATTAACTTGAGAGGTAATGTGTCTGATCCTTTGGGATTGGTAGAACTTGCATATTTGACTGGGCTGTCTGGGAGGGAGCCCAAAGGCTGGATTACTTTTAAGGGAACTATGTTTTGGCTTTCGGTAACCAGTAAGGTATTATAGAAACTGTTTTGTGCTGTCTTGGTAAATCTAAGCATTGGAATATCCATCAGCTTTGGGGATTGTCTGCCCCATTCTTTGCAGTTTGCCCTAACTGAGTAACCTCAGTGTGTCCCGTCCCCCTCCCCGCCCGCCCCTGGATCCTGGTCACAGTGCCTAGCCCTATTCCTATTAAAGTGCATATCTCAAATGTAAGCAGGATCAACCCCTGAGTACCTTTAGAGTAATTTCTATGCCTCCCACAGACATTATCCAATCTCAGCAATGTACTAGGAAGTATACCAGAACACATGGCCTGTCATTTCAGCCTCACTCTTCACAGTTCAATGGCCATTTTCCCTTCTGAAGTACAGCACTTCTCTGTTACACTCTTGGCGCTTTAATATTGAAACAAAGACTGCTCAATCAGTCCACAGATTGAGATATCTATCTCAATGCATATGGAGGCCCTGATCCTATAAGCACCTCTTCATACAGATCAAGCACTCATCTTCTCCTAGGGTGATGCATGATTAGGGTCTGGAGAATAAGTATCATTTGCAATAGATCATCAATACATGTCTAAAGTGCAATGCCAACTAATGCCCAAAGATATGCCATTCATTTTTCAGGCTCAAGTTCCACAGCAATGTAAGTAACAATTCAATTACATGTTGATTTACCTTTCACCTGATGCCTGATTTTGGATTTCATGGATGTGGATTTGGACTTCATGGATTTTTCTTATAGTTCCTGATCAAGTCTTACATTCTGATGGAGAATTTGCTGGTGTCCCTTTTTCTTTCCAATGCTGTTGGAAGATTTGTTCCTCCCATGGCATCACCAGATTCCTCTGTAGGCATCTACAAGATTGACTTTCACTGCAATGTTTATCTCCAAAGAGGCAATATGTAGCAGCCAGATCATTTCAGTTTCCAAAAGAAAGCATATCCAAACACGTTAACTAATGCTCTCTTCTTTTTTAGTGGTTTCCATTGCAGCGATAATATATCCCCAAAAAGTCTAGCAAGACCCACCTTAGTAATGGAAAAGAAATAAGGTATAAATAATGCATAGTAGAATAGTAAAACAAAAGCCTGATGTAAATAATTATGATTGGGATCAAGTGGTAAGAAAACTGTATATGAAATATCAACTAATTTGTTGAGAGTGAGCTATGCTTAATACATATGTATGTGAAGTTGAGACTAGCAAGAACACCAAAGCCACTGATTTATCTCAAACGTGTCATCTTGTCGTTCCTTTGTTTATGCCATACCCCTATCGGTCTGTTTCTTCCTTCTTTTAATAAGTTCGAGACTGTGAGCTCTCTGGCGCAGGGACTGCATATGCTTCCTCATTTGTACAACACTTACCGCAATAGGGCCCTGACCATTTTTGGAGTGAGGGAGAACAGGCTCTGAAGAAATATAAATACATTGGTAATAATATTTTTAAAATATTCCAGAACAAAAACACTCCACTGCACACTCATCTTCCCTGAGGAGAGGAGGAGAGAACCAACAGATGATAGATGTTAGCCATGATGCTTAATGCAGTATTGAAGGTGCTCAGATATTGTGGTGATGAGCATGGTACAAGAACCTGTACAGAATAGAACAGTGTTAATCATTTTGTCTAAAGAATATAGCTAAGTAGGAACAAACATCTTTAGAAATATGTTCTGCGTATAGCAAATAAATGAAGAGTCAGAAGGTTGTTCATTTCAGGCTGCTGAGATAGTAGATACTTTGCTGTTGAGACTAATGTCCAAGATTTTCAGCAGTGGCTAGTGTCTCTCTAGTAAATGCCATTCCAATATAGATACAACCACAAACTGAATGGGAATTCTTGGACGAGGGACATTTGAAGCAGTGCATATGGTCATCAATGGAGGGTGGGGGCTACCATCTTGTTGTTTGGTATGCCTAAAAGCTTCATACCAGAATCCTTGCTTCCAAGAATGACATTGCATTTGGGGGCAAGACTCCTGCGATGGCATTATGTCATTTTCAGAATGGCATCCTGCAGAGTGGTACCTCCAAGAATGAGTTTGCAGCAGTTAAAACGTAAGCGGAGCCACCACAGACCTTCTCAATGCCCATTGATGTAATTAGTGTTAGGGATGACACTTCAGGATCTTGTGGGTGCTATTTGACAGCAACAGTCTCCAGGTTAGAACAAAGCCTAACCTTGCAGGATTAAAGTTCATGTGCCCCATCCTACCCATGTTAAAGTTAATGCATAAATTCCCTGGAGGGATGGAACCTCATGTTGCTTAAGAGTCCTCCAATCTTTTAGGTAGAGTTTATTTTATCACCAACTCAGTAGAATTCAATGAAATTCACTGTGCATGGCAAGCAGCAAAGAATCCTGTGGCACCTTATAGACTAACAGACGTTTTGCAGCATGAGCTTTCATGGGTGAATACCCACTTCTTCGGATGCAAGTGGTGGAAATTTCCCCTCTGATACTTGTGCATGGCAAGTGGTCTTTTAAGAAGCCAAGATGATGGGCCTGATTTGCCTCTCATTTATACCAGTGTAAATCTAATTAACTCCACTGAAGTCAGTGGAGTTACTCTGATATACACAGATGTAACAGATCAGATTCAGATCCCGTGTCTTTGAAATGATTTCTTGTGTTCATTTAGCACTCTGCCTACCCATCCTTCCCCTCCAGTCACAAGGACACATATATTGATGAGCCTGTTGCAACCTTTGTGAGAACAACCTGGTAGCACAGGAAGTTAAAAATGCCTGCTTTTTTTTTAAATCCAGAGGTCCTGGGTTCAATCCCTGCTGATGCACCCAGAGGATTAATATTATACTAGTATCTGAAGAGAGAAAGGAATCAAAGCTAAACCATTATGTCCAGATCCACAACTGATGTAAACTGACATACAATCCTAGAAGATTAGGAGTGAAAGAGACCTCAGGAGGTCAGCTAGTCCAACCCCCTGCTCAAAGCAGGACCAACTTCAACTAAATCATCCCAGCCAGGGCTTTGTCAAGCCAGGATCCAAAATCTCTAAGGATGGAGATTCCACCACCTCCCTAGGTAACCCATTTCAGTGCTTCACCACCCTCCTAGTGAAATAGTGTTTCCTAATATCCAACCTAGACCTCCCCCACTGCAACTTGAGACCATTGCACCTTGTTCTGTCATCTGCCACCACTGAGGACAGCCGAGTGCCATCCTCTTTGGAACCACCCTTCAGGGAGTTGAAGGCTTCTATCAAATCCCACCTCACTCTTCTCTTCTACAGACTTAATAACCCCAGTACCCTCAGCCTTGCCTCGTAAGTCATGTGCCCCAGCCCCCTGATCATTTTCTTTGCCCTCCACTGGACTCTCTCCAATTTGTCCACATCCTTTCTGTAGTGGGGGGGCCCAAAACTGGATTGCAGATGTGGCCTCACCAGTGCCAAATAAAGGGGAATAATCACTTCCCTCGATCTGCTGGCAGTGCTCCTACAAATGCAGCCCAATATGCCATTAGCCTTCTTGGCAACAAGGGCACACTGCTGACTCATATCCGTCTTCTCATCCACTGTAATCCCCAGGTCCTTTTCTGCAGAACTGCCGCTTAGCCAATTGGTCCCCAGCAGTACATGGGATTCTTTCGTCCTAAGTGCAGGACTCTGCACTTGTCCTTGTTGAACCTCATCAGATTTATTTTAACCCAATCCTCCAATTTGTCTAGGTCACTCTGGACCCTATCCCTACCCTCCAATGTATCTACCTCTCCCCCCATCTTAGTGTCATCCACGAACCTGCTGAGGGTGCAATCCATCCCATCATCCTGATCATTAATGAAGATGTTTAACAAAACCAGCCCAAGGACCAACCCTTGGGGCACTCCGCTTGATACTGGCTGCCAACTAGACATCGAGCCGTTGATCACTACTCGTGGAGCCAGACAATCTAGCCAGCTTTCTATCCACCTTATAGTCCATTCATCCAATCCATACTTTTTTAACTTGCTGGCAAGAATACTGTGGGAGACTGTAACAAAAGCTTTGCTAAAGTCAAGATAGATCACATCCACCATTTTCCCCATATCCATAGAGCCAATTATCTAATCATAGAAGGCAATCAGGTTGGTGTCAGGCATGACTTGCCCTTGGTGAATCCATGTTGACTGTTCCTGATCACCTTCCTCGCCTCCAAGTGCTTCCAAATGGTTTCCTTGAGGACCCGCTCAATGATTTTTCCAGGGACTGAGGTGCGGCAGTCCAGTCTGTAGTTCCCCGGCTTCTCCTTCTTCTCTTTTTTAAAGATGGGTACTTTATTTGCCTGTTTCCATCATCTGGGACCTTCTGCAATTGCCACAAGTTTTCAAAGATAATGGCCAATGGCTCTGCAATCACATCAGCCAATTCCTTCAGCACCCTTGGATGCATTAGATCTGGACCCCTGGACTTGTGCATGTCCAGCTTTTCTAAATATCTTCATTTATTTCAGTGGAGCTATACCAATTACAGGATCTGGCCCTCATGATGTAAATCTACACTACAGACTTATATCAGTATAACTATGTCACTCAGGGTATGTAAAAGCCATACTACCAAGCAATGTACTTATAACACCCTAACACCACCCCACATGTAGACAGCACTATCTGAATGGGAGAACTTCTACCATCAACATAGCTACTGCTTCTTGAAAATGTAGATTAACTACACCGACGTGAGAAACTCTCCCATTGGCGTAGGACAGGGGTCGGCAACCTCTGGCACCCGGCTCGCCAGGGTAAGCACCGGGCCAGTTTGTTTACCTGCCGCATCGGCAGGTTCGGCCGACCACAGCTCCCACTGGCCACGGTTCACCATCCCAGGCCAATGGGGGCTGCGGGAAGCAGTGCGAGCTGAGGGATGTGCTGGCCGCAGCTTCCCGCAGCCCCCATTGGCTGGGACAGCGAACCGTGGCCAGTGGGAGCCGCGATTGGCTGAAGCTGCTGTCGTGGCAGGTAAACAAACTGGCCTGGCCTCCCAGGGTGCTTATCCTGGTGAGCTGCGTGCCTGAGGTTGCCGACCCCTGGCGTAGGAGCATCTTCACTTTAAGCACTACAGCGGTGCAGATGCAGTGTTTTAAGTGTAGACCTGACTTCAGAGGGCCAAATCCTGCTTATCTATTTAAATCAACTGGTTGCTCTTGGTTGCTCCATGTTTATTGGAGTAACAGAACAGAATAGACCCCAATTAGTTCAGTATCTGAGTAAGGAGAGCAGCGAATGGCCCAACATGAAGATAAACAGAAGGAGGCAGAATCTTAGCGAGTGTAAAGCAGTATAGCTCATTTGGAGGCAATTATTGCCAGTTCTCCCCAGCTGATGATGTGGATCAAGACCTCTTAGACTATTTCTTCAAAAGCATTTTATCATAGTGTACAAAGACATGTCAATTTAGTATAATAAATAAAAACTTCTGCACCAAAATTTTATCCAACATTGACATCTTAAGCTGTCAGGGTAATAATTCTAGTGCAATCTCTCCTTGTCTGTGGGCAGAAATCCAGAACAAGCAAGGGGAAAAGAAAACACAAGGAATTTTTTTTTCTTTTTAAACACTTCCTCAGGCATGAGAGAGACCGTTATCAAGGGAATGGCAGTGTCAGATCCTATCTGTGTCTCAAAACTGTAGGGAAATGTATACTTAACCAGGCAGGTGTGGGGAAAAAAGGTGTGGAAGAAAAAAATAGAAAATGTGTTGATGACCAAGAGAAATCAGAAGTGTATAATGTGTGCCAACCAGCCATGAAAGAGAGACATACATTTACTTCTGTGCTGGGAAATACATACAGTTTGCAACTAGCAACTACTTGCCTTTCCCTGTTAGTCATTCACTACTGCCTCCGGGCTAATATTGTATATACTGTGTAATTAAAGTCCAGCCACATTAAAGTGGTATGAAATAAAATAGGGACAGGTTGTAGCTGAACCCTCTATGGGTACACGTGAGGGAGATGGGGACACAGCATCCACTTCACTGAGGAGCTCAAGGGAGGCTGTGCCCTCTGACCAGCATGGGGAAGGCTCTCCCTTGTGCTCCCATACAGGGGCAAGATCCTATGCTGCTCTGAAGTGCAGGGGCTGCTCCCTGCTTGTGACCCAGTGTGTGCAAGCTGCCTGTAAAGGGGGTGGGTGAGCAAGTGGCCATGACCTCAGCCCCCGTTCCTACCCCACACACTCTGGCTAGCAGAGATGTCTGACTACACTTTCTCATGTGACGGAAACATCTACAGAGTCCCCCAATGGAGAATTCCCTCAAGGGAGAGCTTTGCTTTACAGCAGCTCTGGCTCACAGCACTCTCCCCAACACCCGGTTCTCTAGCAACACAGCCGGATTAACAGTAGGCACATGCCTCCTTTGCCAAGGGCCCAAAGCTGGGCCTGCTGTAGGGAGGGATTATTTTGGTTTTAAACCAATACAGATTTGCACGTGAACTGAAAGAATTTGGCTCATTTAAATTAGCAAAATTGCAACCTGCCATGCATGGTCACACTCACAATGTCACTCAAATTTGGCCGGGCCAACCCTCCATTATGATGGAGGGTCAAATTTGAGTGATATTGCAGCCCTGTGTACCAGGCAGCAATGCCACTCATTCAAGTGATGAGTGGGAAGTGTCTCACTCACAGCTGAGGCACACTTTGCCATTCCCAGCAGACCGCAGGACAGACCCCTGGGTAAAGAAACTGCTTCCTTCTTCAACACCAGTAAGTGACCAGGATGGGATGGGAACTGACTGCACAGGCGTGTATGGGAGGGAACATCACTGAAGTGTATTTTTCCTCCTTCTTTCCATTTATCAGCTGTTTGTTATTTACATTAGAAGGGCCCAGAAGTGTATGTTTGCCTAAGGCCCAGTGATGGGTTAATCCAGCCCTGCCTAGCAGCACAGTTCCAATGCAGCCCTGCTACGGCACTCCACTTAAACACAGCTGCTCTGCAGTCACTTGAGAAAGGGGTGGAGGAAGTCCGGAAACTTAATAGTTCTAGGCTGTATTCTCTTTTCTAGGCAAGCTCCATTGGGAAAAAGATACGCGTGCCCATCAAATTTCTGGCCCAGTGTATATTCCTCAAATTTCTGGCCACATTCCTCTCCCTCTCCCCACCTTGTGAATCCCCAGACCAGCAGAGAAGCCTCCACAGGCTGCAGGAAAAGAGGGGTCTCAACCCAACCCTGAGCAGTAGCAGTAGGGTTGCCAACTTTCTAATCGCACAAAACCAAACACTCCTGCCCCGCCCCTTCCCTGGGACCCTGCCCCTTCTCCAAGGCCCTGTCCCAACTTGCTCCATCCCACCCTCCCTCTGTTGCTCACTTTCCCCCACCCTCACTCACTTTCACCGGGATGAGGCAGAGGGTTGGGGTGCAGGAGGGGAGTGAGGGCTCCAGCTGGGTGTGCGGGCTCTGGGATGGGGCTGGGGATGAGGGGTTTGGGGTGTGAGAGAGGGCTCCAGGCTGGGGTAGTGGGTTGGGGTATGGGGTGTATGGGCTCTGGGCTGTGGGGTAGAGGCTCCAGGTGGGGCAAGAAATTAGAGGTTCAAGGCATGGGAGAGGGATCCAGACTGGGACAGGGAGTTAGGATGTGGAGCGGGGTGAGGACTCCAGCTGGGGGTGTAGGTTCTGGAGTGAGGCCAGGGATGAGAGTGGGGCCAGGAGGGAGTTCCAGGCTGGGGCAGGGGATTGGGGTGCAGGGGGGGTGAGGGCTCTAGCTGGGGGTGCAGGCCCCTGCTGTGCCACCAATTGGACTTTTAATGGCCCAGTCGCCAGGGTCCTTTTTTCAACCGGGCATTCCAGTAGAAAACCGGATGCCTAGCAACCCTAAGTAGCAGATTTCAGCTTTGCAGATCAGCTTCCTGTTGAAGAACTGTAGAGTCTGGGAATGTTCTAAACCCAGTTTGCTTTATTTACCCCTTTACACATGCCTTGGAGCAAAAGAAGATACGAACAGCACATAGGCAATCCTTTCTTGCTGGGAGCTCAGCACAAACACCAAATCCCAGTTCCCATGGAACACCTTTGCCTCAAGAACTGACTCTTGTTCTGGAGACTGAGGCAGAAAGCGAACTCACTTGATACATGCAACAGCTCCCCCAGTAATGACTTTACAAAACCAAGACCATTACAGCATTCCTTCCAAGACTAAAAGCTTACTTACATGTTAGGGGAAAACGTGTTACACTATGAGTAACAGAGCCATCTGGTGACTCCTGCTATAACAGGGGACAATGCCGCATTGGCAGCTGACCTTGCCTTCTGAAGAGCGGCAGGAGGAGTTGAGATCCTCCTGGAAAAGATCCTATGTTCATATGTGAGGGGCTTGACCACTCTGAATTCCTTGAGTTTCCAAGAAAAAAATCTGGCTGTCTCAGCTAGCGTTCCTCCGCCTGGGGACTCAGGCTGTATGTACCCTCCCATGTGCTCATATACAGCAGATGTGTAAGCTACTCAGCACATCTTCTCTAGCCATACATGCTCCCTCCAGAGCCATAAGCCCAGGCAGCAGCGTAGGTGGCAGTACAAGCTGCTCTTTCCCCCTCTCCTAGCCCCGGCAAATGTCCCAGCATTTGCAGCTAATTTATGGATCATTAGACAAGGGAAGAGGAACCCTATGTTCTACCCCCCTTCTATCACATCAGTGTAGGACCATGTATGAGCTGGCCCCACATTTCTAAAGTCTGATAATACAGAAAGAGGCCTTCCCTCCCCCCTCCCTCAAAAACATGAGATACTGAGAGAAGGAATTGCCATCTACCCTCTTTTCTTCACAATCAGGCAATTCTAATGACAAGAAATGCTCAAATTCCCAGTACCTATCTGAGTAGCACACAGAAGAATAAGCCCTTTAAAAATGAAAGGCATTACCTTGCTTGGGAAAAAAAATTACTCACTGTCTTCATATCTATGCATATGTCATCAGAGAGACCTGAGGACATGATTCATATGATAGTAATATAGTAACATAGCTTGGCGCAGGGAGGGGTAGCTCAGTGGTTTGAGCATTAGCCTGCTAAACCCAGGGTTATAGAATTCAATCCTTGAGGGGGCCATTTAGGGTTCTGGGGCAAAAATCTGTTTGGGGATGGGTCCTGCTTTGAGCAGGGGGTTGGACTAGATGACCTCCTGAGGTCCCTTCCAACCCTGATATTCTATTATTCTAACCCTGAAACTAAGGTGCTCACAATGTCAAGGGCACTGTAATTTCTTCTTTTTAATTTATATACGTTTTCATCACACATACTGTTGTGCTAGAGCTTTGCAATTGCCCAGAGTCTAAGCTGGTGTCTGGGGGCAGGAAAGAAAGAGGGGGAGTTAAAAAGCAGCTGGTGTCCCTTTGATATTTGCACAAGAAGACTGCATTTACCCAATTACAAAATCATTTCGCCACTAGGCTTTGCCTGGTCTTTCCTCTTCCCTTCTTCAGTTTAAAGAGTTAGAGTGCATTTTTCATGTCCTGATTCTTCACCCTCTCTGGGAGAATGACCTCCTCATTAATTATTATTGTATCTTCTCCTCCAGGCTTTCCCTCCTTGCTAAAAAGCATTATGCAGATTAAGTTGATCACTGTCTCTAGGACAGCATAGTACAAACAGGCCTGTCCAGCTGCCAGAAGAATTTATTTGAAAAGAGCATTTTATTCTAGGGATAGGTGAAACACAAGGATCCAGAGCCTCAGTTCAGATAAGCAGCAAGCAGCTCAGGAACGGGAGTGTGGTCTGGTGGATAACATGTGGCGGGGGGAGATCTGCATTTCCAGTTATAATAATAAATGGAGATATGCCTATCTCATAGAGCTGGAAGGGACCCTGAAGGGTCATTGAGTCTAGCCCTCTGCCTTCATTAGCAAGACTAAGTACTGATTTTGCTCCAGATCCCTAGGTGCTCCCCTCAAGGGCTGAACTTATAACCCTTGGTTTAGCAGGCTAATGTTCAAACCACCAAGTTATCCCCCGGTTCTGCCACTGGCTGACCTTGGATAAATAACTTGTCCTCTTTGCCTCAGTCGCCCATCTGTAAAAATGGGTACACTGATGCTGACAAAAAGTGCTGCACAAAAGATAGGGATTTGTTTGTTTGTTGGAGGGTCCTCTTTATCCAAACCCTCTGAATTTGAAATCCCATGAGGGCAAGTTCTCTTATACGATTTCTGGTGGTTACTGAGTCTAAACCAGATGCAAATAACATTAACCAGGTTTCTAGCCACCCAGAGCAGCTCCACTGATGAAAGCTCTATGAATGCTGTGAAATATTTTTTGTCTTGCATATACTTGCCACATTTTTCTTAAAATTCTACCTATAAACTATATATTGTAAACAATAATCCCGAGAAACATACTGCCCGTCACTAGTGTTTAGTTCATTTCCTTTTAGGTATTTAAGGTATACTGCTCTTCTGTTGTGTTTCATCCTTCCTCTGAGGTGCGTACACAAACCCAGATCCAGCAAAGCACTTACGTATGGGCTTAACCTGAAGCACGGACACAGTCCCATTGACATCAGTGGAGCTACTCAGGCTTAAAAGCTTTGCTGGATCAGGACCAGGAGGAACGGCGCACTTATGGGTTCATCTCCTGTGCAAAGCAAAGTGCCCGCCTCTTAGACAGACTCCAGCACTAATGCCTCTGCTGAGCTCCCACTGCAGGCCCTGAGGTGAAGCAGCCCAGTAAAGCAGCTGGCTCACAGCAAGATTCAACCCTCCCATAAACATGGCTACTGGTCTCAGACTTCAGCTGGTGTGGGTGAAAGCTATGGCCAACAGTTTCAAAAGGAAGCACCCGGAGGTCACACTGATGCCGATGGAGTGGAAAGTGCTCAGCATCTCTGAAAACCAGGTCCTGGGTATATCAAAAATTGGACAATCAAAATTAGTGGATATTTGTGAACTGTTTGGTCTAAAGTTCTCCTATGCTCCCAGGATTCCACCTCTGTGGGGCAGCAGCAGGAGGGAGCCTGGGGGCCTGGAAAACCCCTCTCCCGTCCTAAGATGTTGTCCATTTGAACATGGGGTGCAGCAGTAAGTAATTGGCTTTGGTGATTTCATCTTAATCCTTAATGGACATGGGCATTTATTCATGCTGCAAAATAACCACAAATAGAACTGAATATGGATGGCTCAGAGCCATTCAGAATTAGAACCGCATGGGTGGAGTATCTCTCCCTCTTCCAGCAAGGCCCTGGGGGTGGGGGTTCAGCCACAGATGATGTCATGGTCCAACTTGAGGGTTTCTGCCTGAGGGCTATTTTAGTTAATGGCCTGCATTCAATAGGACTTCTATCAGTGGAGACTGCTGAGGGGATGTAATGAACTGGCCCCTCTTCACAGACAGTACCACTTGTTTCTGGTATGAGGATGGACTTTCCCCCTAGTATGAGGATGGACTTTCCAGCTTAGATGCTTTCCACCAAGGTTTATGCTGGTGAATTTGGTCCTAGGATTGCACATCAGAACTCTAGGCAAAGTTTGCCTATATATTTTTTGCATAATGCGTCACCAGCATGTTTCCCTTGGCTGACCCAGTTTCTCCAACAGTTTTCCTTATGCTCAGTTGTTCACCCAATCCAATTTCTTTCATACTCAAATTGGTTGACCTTCCAGACCTTCCCGCATTACCATTAGTAAATCTGGCCCCAGATCTGCCCCACCCCTGCTATTTTAATTTTGGATGTCTCTGAAAAGTCCATACTCCGTTTTGTGTATTATTTTGTGACATGAATAAATGTCTATGTCCACTAAAAATTATAATAAATGCACCAAACCCAAATTACTCTTGTATCCTAACCCAGATCAGAAGACCTATGATTCCCATTAGTAGGCTGCACAAAACTGGTCACTTGGATCATTGGTAAATGCTTGAGAAATTCAATTGGCACTCTTTAGAAGGTAGATATTTTCTCACCAGATGTGTCCTGTAGAATGGGAAAGAGAGTCTGTGCAACATAAGAGAGCAGATGAAGATCCAAGTCATAAACACACACGCACAAAACTTAGGGAAAAGTTAAACTTATTGTGGACTGTTCATTTATCTTATAAAATTAAAGATCTTCAGGAACGTAATAAAGTAGAAAAACAGACATCATTTTTAAATTATATTTTTGCTGGCTAGTAGAGCTGGCCAGAAATGCTGATTTGCTGAAATCGACACTTGCCATGGGAACATGTTGATTCTAGTGAAATTCCAGTCCAAACCAGACAGGTTTCAAAACCTGGTTTCCAGCTTGCTCTCCCGCTTGGCTCCTCAGCAGCTCTAGCCGCTGGGCTCATGGCTCCTTAGCAGCCTGTTCTCCAAGAGCTTCCAAGCTCCTGGATCTGGAACTGGTCACCAGGTGGATTACCTCGGAACAGGGCTACCAAGCCCCTGTGCTCCAGGGCACTGCACCGGGGGGATATCGCAAACCAGGACTCCCAGGGCTTCCAGACTTCCTGGCTCCTTGGTCCCCAGCCAAGCGACTGCTCAGATCCCTGACTCCCTGAAATGCCTTCCCATCATCAGCCTGGGAATTCCTCCATCCATTATCAGTCTGGGGGTTTCCTAGCACAGGCAGACAAGGAGAACTGGGACAGGTGGCTGCAGCACTTTTATGTTCCCAAATTGGAATATTTCCTTTCACGGGATATTTTAGGGGTTGAGGTTTTGTTCTGATTCGGAACAAAACAAAATCTCAAAGAGTTGGAATTTCCCATGGCACATACTTTCTACTGTCTGGACAGCTCTATTCACTAGGCCTAAGATAAATCTTTGAAGAGTAAAGTTATACATTAAGAAAAAGATATTGCTAGCCCTTTTGACGCTACCAATACTCTTCCCAAAAAGGTCTTTCTGTAGGCTCTCTACCACGCCCAGTGCTTTTCTTGCTCTCTGCTTAGCTTTTTGACTGCTTCTCTGCGTGTTCTCTGGCTGCTTCTGCTCATACACACCTCCATCAAACTTTGTCTCCTGAAACCCCTCTGCCCACGTAGCTCAGTTTCTGACTGGCTTTGCACATGGCCTGTGTTTCAGATGGTGACTCCTATTGTTTCACCTCAGGAGTTTAACTGCATTTTTACATTTATCCTGAAATGAAGGGCAACTGTCATGCCCACAAGCTTCATCCAGGTTTCATCCAACCTCCATAGTAACAATATCAATGGGGAAGCTATTGCAGATTTTATTAACTAAAATGATCATTTACCTCATTACTTGCCTAGTAGTACCTTGCAGTAAAATATTTCATTTATAAATTTGGAGGATTAAAAATGAAAAATTTGCTAAAGACCCTCAATCCTGCAAGGTGCTGAGCATCCTTTGAGAGGTGCTGCACTTTTTCAGCTTCAATGTCAATTCCTGGAGGCAGCAACTGCGGGCCAAAATCCTAACAATAAGTTCAACAGTGTTAACATCAGGACCAAACTGGATGATCTTGTGCTCCCGCTGGCCTTAAACTCTATGAACGGGTCTAAGAGAGATCAGAACGTGCCCCAGAGTCTTTGATTTGTTTGCAGAATATCATCTACACCTTTGACACTGTACACAGAAGTAGAATAAATAATAATTCTTACAACATTCCTAACACGGAATAACACAGAATATAACAACAGCAATAATATCGCTCAGGAATGGATCACCTTGTAGGATTGAGCCCTAACTAAAAAGCAGCAAACAGACTTTTTTTAAAAAAAGAATTATGTCAAATTAAGACAAATCACATTAATAAAATAAGGATTTTGCTCAAAAAGACTCTTCATAGTTAAATTCTAACCTAGATAAGAGAGATCCAATCTAGGGGTGATAGAAATAACTTTAGAAGATAAGGCTTTGCTGTCAGTCAAATGCTACATCAATTATACATTACATGTGAAAGATTCCCCTTGGCTGTAGCCTCCCCTTGCCTTAGTCCAATAATATAACCAAGCACGGGGCAAATTATTTCATTAAAGAACAATCCAAATCACACTGTTTCGTTTATTATCTCCGAATGAAGATGGTGCCACAATACCGCTGAGATGAAATGGACTTAAAAACAGGTCAACTTCATTTTGTGGGGTTTCTCAGTACAATCAGATGCATTCTTTCTTGTACACCTATGTATCCCCTTTTCTTTCTAGTTGGAATGCTGAAACTGTGCTGTGGTTCCATATACATAGGACAATTTCACGCAAAACTATTCCAGGATGTTTTCATATTCAGAAATTATAATAGGATTTCCCAGAGGGAAAAAAGAGATTGAAGATTTTTGGGCTATTTCTTAACACGTCTACTTACTCAATAAAAATGAATTAAAAGGTTTTCTTCCCTGAAACTAGAATAAAAGTGTTATTCAGTTGGCCAGATTCTGAACCTTGTTATACCAGAGCATATCCAGAGTAGCTCCATCAATTTCAGTAGACTTACTCCAAAATGCCCGCAGCATAATTGTGATGAGAGTTAGGTTCTTATTTGTAAGCATCTCTAACATAGCTGATACCACTTAACCTGTTTGGAACAAGACACAGAAAAATATAGAGCATCAAAACAGCAAAACTGCATAAAATATCACTGATCTACATGGAATTAGATGAGGCATTTTGTTGGCAATAACAAATCAAAGGCTAATTCAAAAGCAGGGAACCTACTTCAACTACTGTGCTCATATCACATCAACCAACCAGTTATGGACAGGTCTGACATATTACTCAGTCAGGCTGTACATTCACCAACCTTAACCTCACCTGAAATACCATTCTGCCGCTATGTTCACAATTACACACTTTCTGCCTGTACTCCACACACCAATGAACTAAAAGTCACTCAGAGCTGTTTAATACCTTAATTGTCACGTACTAAATAAAACTTCAGATCTGTACTAGTGCTGTGAAGCTCATTTACTGTAGAAAGGGCAAAATTTGTCCCCCTTGTGTGCACGAGGCCCGCAAAGTAATGGAGCCCCCCATGTTCTGCTTCATATGGGCAGTATGCAGAGCCAGGAGGTTCCAGATAATGGACCCCCATGGCCCATATTTAGGGGCCTTCATTTTTGGTTTTTATTTTATTTAATGTTTCCTGGGGATTTATTGGCATTTATTACTACAACAAAGACAGGTGAATATTGGTGGAAAAAATATTAATTTTGGGGGGGTAAATATTGGGGTTTATTTTGGTGGCTGGAAGGACCAGGGTAGGGGGGAGTATTCAGTAAATTAATATTTTGATGAATGGAATTCAATGTGGTTTGCTGCAGGACTAAAACAGAACTCAAAACACAATGCCACCTCCGAGTTTAAGAAAACAATATATCGCTAATCCCCAAATAAAACTTTTCATTTAAATAAACATTTTACTATTGTAGATTTAGAACTATTAGCCTATAAATATTTACATTTAATATCTTGCTCATGCTATTTGCAGCGCATACACTCAACGTCATCCATTTCTCCTGTTTTTGTTTATTTAAAACTTTCAAATACTTCCTTGTGTTCTGAAACATATTCTGATACAGATTTTCATTTTCATCCCATTTTAGTGTGTCAGTTAAAAAGTTATTTGCTAATAACTTCAAATGTATACGTGGTGGGCGTAAGATTCATCCATACGTTCAGATGCTCACGCACTTCAGAGCTTGCAATGTGTGCCTGTTTATTTATTGTGTGTATCTTCTAGACTAATGCAGAGCCTTATTTCAATAGCAGCTTTGCATGTACACACAGACTAATGTATTATCATAATACATTTATTTCATGCAATGTTTTGTAGTTTCCTAATAAAACAAGTTTATATATATATTTAAATGATACAAAAGTAGGGTGAAAAATCAGAAAAAAATTAATAATACTTTTTGTAAAACCCAGGAATTTTTCAGTAAAAATTGGTTTAAACTGAAAATGAAGCAGCTTACCCATACTGTACATCATAAACCAGTACTCTGTTCAAGTTTTCTCTACAGTGGTAGGATGAGAAGAAAGCTGAGGACAGGAGTGTGGGAAGTATCCAAGGTGGGACATTGGGTCTGTGACTTACTGTCATCTCAGCAGCCTGCACCTAACAAGGCACCTTCTAGTCTGGGGGAGGTGGCCTCACTCACCATGTACTCCTTAAATGTTCCAGTATCACCCACTCCCTATCACCACATATAAATTCCAGGAGGCTGCTCTGAGCTTCATCAGGCTGCCAACTCACCAGCCCAGAGGGCACCTCCCAGAGATGGTGCAGGTTGGGGAACTGGGACCTGCTCACTGACCTCTCCTCTGAGTCTCCCAAGATCACCTACACAAATCACTGCAGGGCAGGTTCCCAGCCTTGGCTTGGTTACTTTAAATCTCAGCTGCCATCTATGCAGCCCAATCTGTCACCCACCCAGAGGTGCTACAGGTCATTGATAGGGGGACCCAATTCACTGGCCACTCCTCTGAATCACTTGCTGATCCTCCCCAGCCAGGTTCAGTGCCAAAGAAACGCTCATAGGTTCTAAGGCCAGGAGGACCATTGTGATCATCTAGTCTGACCTCCTGCATAACACAGGCCATAGAATGTTTCCAAAATAATTCCTAGATTTCAGCTGCCTTTACATCCCCTCTGAACCAGGTTGTTTTTTTACCCAACACAGCTTCTTCCTCAATTGTGGGATTGTGGTTGAGCATCTAGTAAGGTGTTCATAAATTAGTCCCAATTGCCATTCACAAACTGCAGGCTCATATCAGTAGAGAGAATAAATACTTTGGGAACATGGGGAATTTAGGTTGAAGACTGGACCAGAGAAGCATGGGTTATTCAAGAACACATCCTAAAGCAACATAAATAATCTAGACCCACCAAGATAGGTTTAGGATCTGATCCATAACCAGTGACATCCATGGAATCTTTTCATCAGCTTTAATGGACTCTGGCTCAGGCCCTTAATCAGTTAGACCCAATTCCTTTGTAATAGTTTGGAAGAGCCAAACTCACACTCAGTTGTACCTTCCTCTCTGAGTAGTCCAGTTGAAATAAATTTGACTACTTGAAGAGTACGGTACTACCACCCATGAATAAAAGTATCACAGTATGAGCATTTGTGATCTCACCTATATGCCATGGAAATGTATGGTGATATCATCTTTGACCAACACAGAAGAGGTTGCACAAGGCGGAAAGAGTAGTCTATGGAAACAGCAAACTTTTTTACATAAAAAAAAAATCAAATCACCACATTATAATAAAAACAGAGAAATCTTATAATAAGGTTACCGCCTTCTTAGACCATCTTTGATCTGCTGGTTACTCACATGGACTGTCACCTAATATTGATATTCCAGAAAATGTATTTTATGGGATTCTTATCAGGAGCACCGTAAAAAAACTTGTAAACATTATCCAGTAAGGGGTTCAGTTTGCAATTCTGTCATCTACCAAAGAAAATATGAAGAGATGAAACAAGAGCTTTCAAGAACCCTAGACAATCAAACCATTCTGTCACTGGTTTGCATTTATCTAATTTATTTTTATTTTCTGATGCATCTGCTGCTATCTACTAAACTTCAGCTCTTTATTTGAAAACATACACCTTCTCCCCCATCCCTACCCCTACTCCTGGCTTTTATATATGACGGTAGACAAAAAATTAGGGAGTCATGTGACATTAGTGGAGGGAGATGGTGATGTCTTGCTAAGTCTCTGTTCTTGAAGTTAATCATACAGTGACTATATATTGCATAAATAACAGAATATACATAAACAGGTAGTTAACAGATCACAGCATGGCCACAAGATTCATAAAGCACCCTGGGGCACAGCACTTAAGTTAAAAACAGAAAATACCCTCTCTCCAGCCCAAGATTTAAGTCCTGGAAGAGGCATGGATAGCTGCTTGTGGCTCAGTGGAATGAGATTGTGGGCCCAACTCATCTCTGACGTAAACCCAGTGAATTGCTTGGCATTACACCAGAGATGAATTTGGCTCTACATGTTTACACAGCGAGGTGGAGGAGAGGATCATCTATATTTATCTCAAATTTAGCCTCCTGTGATCAGCACTACAGGGAAAGCATGACTTGCCTGATCATATGATTAAGATTCCATCTGCTACTACATAAAGAGTCTGTCTTCTGGGGGGACTTGGCATTCCTAATTGAGGTTGAACCAATACATTTTGGAATAAATTGATAGAAATTGGAATTTTAACAATCTCAGTTAACCAGACTTGTATCCTCAAAACACTGGAGGAAATGCAACACCGTTAATCTAGTCAGACTGCCATTCTGGCAATACCAGTAGCAGAGGCATCTGAACACACATTACAGCATGTCTAAGGGAATGTCTACACTACCCACCAGATCGGTGGGTAGTGATCGATCTATTGGAGATCGATGTATTGCATCTCATCTAGACGCGATACATCAGTCCCCAAACGCACTCCCCATCGACTCCGGAACTCCACCAGGGTGAGAGGTGGAAGCAGAGTCGACGGGGGAGTGGCGGCCGTCGATCCCATGCCGCGAGGACATGAAGTAAGTCAATCTAAGTCGATCTAAGATACATTGACTTTAGATACACTATTCTTGTAGATGAAGTTGCGTATCTTAGATCGATCCCCCTCACCCTAGTGTAGACCAGGCCTTAGCCTGCTCTAACTTATGTTGGTTACCGGTGCATCCCTCAGCCAACCCAGGCTCAGGGAAGCATAGAGGTGCCCCCCACCTCACCTCCACCTCCAGTCTCTTGTCATACTGGAATATCTCCTCCCTTGTCTCTTACCACATTCCTCACTGAAAAAGTCAGCACCTTGACGTTGCATTTCTTATTCCCTCTTCCATCCCTTTCTAAGGAGTGTACCGTATGCATGGGGTGACCTACACAGCCTATTTGCCAAGCTCCTCCCATCATTTAAACCCATCCTTTACACTTTCTTTGGCTGTATCACCTTAGGTCAATTCATTATTAGAACACAAACAACAATACAAGGCCTTGCTCGATTGTACCAGGGCCGCCCAGAGGAGGGGGCAAGAGGGGCAATTTGCCCCAGGCCCCGAGCCCCACAGGGGCCCCCACCAGAGTTTTTCGGGGCCCCTGGAGCGGGGTCCTTCACTCCCTCCGGGGGGCCCGGAAAACTCTTGCGGGGCCGGGCGCAGGAGCTTCTTCTGCTCCCGGTCTTCGCCGGCGGGGGGTCCTTCCGCTCCAGGGCGGAAGGACCCCCCACTGGCGAATTACCGCCGGAGACTGAGCGGGACCCGCCGCCGAAGTTCAGCCCGGTCTTCGGCGGTAATTCGGCGGCGGGGGGCCCTTCCCTTCCGGGACCCGCCGCCGAAGTGCCCTGAAGACCCGCGGCGGGGGGCCCCCCTCTGCCGAATTACCGCCGAAGACCGGGCTGCACTTCGGCAGCGGGTCCGGCTTCGGTGGTAATTCGGCGGCGGGGGGGGGGGTCCGCCGCAGGTCTTCGGGGCACTTCGGTGGCGGGTCCCGGAACGGAAGGGCCCCCCGCCGCCGAAGACCCCGGGCCCCCAGAATCCTCTGGGCGGCCCTGGATTGTACAATTAAAAGAAATCGCTTTGGAGTCTCTCAGTTGCACTTAATACAGCCCAGCAACCCACAACACAGAGCTCTCTATATCTCTGTGTCTTTTTCCTTGATGTAGTCGTTCCTTTAATCTCTCCATATCTGTGTTTTCTCTTCTAGCTCAACTTGGTCTGGCCAGAAAACAAGAATTCCATTTCATGAAAATTTTTGAGGTTTCCACAATTATTTCCATTCCAGTATGGAAGGAAACCAAGATCTTTGGAAAACATTTTTGGTGAACAACAGAGCCAGAAAGACCACCCCACAAATCACCAGGGGGTTAGGGCACACACCTGTGACACTGGAGACTCCCACACGAGTCCCCTAAGCCGTGGGCTGTTGTGGCAGAGATTCCAATCTGAATCTGGCAAACCTTTCAGACAAAAATTTCATTGAAGCTGCAACATTTCCACAAAAATGTCTGATTTCACGTCAGCATTTTCAGATGAAAAAACATTTACTCAAAAAGTTCTCAACTATCCCCATTTTTCTATTTCACCCTTTTATTTTCTTTCAGTCTTTGCAAAGAAATTATTGTTGTTTATACAAAAAAAACCCAGAAATACTATTTCTTTTTAAAATTCCATTTTATTTCTCCACTGCGTTTGCAATTCTCCTCTCCATCTCGGCAACAGAAGAGGAAGAATAAGTGCAAAGAAATGACTTCTTCATAGGACCAAGTGGCTTTTCCATTCTCTTTACAGTTCTTATTTACTATTTATTATTATTTCATTATTTATTATTACTATTATTATTATTTATTACCATAGTGCCTAAGAGCCCCTAGTCATGGATCAGGACCCCATTGTGCCATTTTTTCCAACAATCACTGCAGGTTGTCTGTAAAACATTTGATTGCTATTGTCATCTATAAAAAAAAACAGAAGTAGCTTCCAATTTTGGCTTCACTAGCAGAAACGTTTGATTCAAATTCAGCTGTAGATCTGAAATATGAAATGTAAACAACCTGTCATCAATATGTATAGTACTTTCTTCATGAACTTTTCAAATGGCTGACTACCAAACTGGGTAAGAGATATTTTAAATAGTAGGAGTCAGAACAATATCTGCTTTGCTTAAACTGTGCTGTTCTCCAAACTCACACACACAGCCTTCTGCCGTACTAGTCAGCCCTTACCTACACTAGAACAAATGTTGTGCCCATCCCACAGGAAGTGGAGGGAGGACAGCCATTTGCATGGCACCCTATTCCCTTACTCCAGCCGCTGCAGATGGTTCACTGCAGGACTTTCATCTACACTGGGGGACAAGGCAGGCTGGGAATAGGGACTTTGTTGTGGGTGAGGGTGGTGCTGGGAGAAGATACATCATCTCCCTCACAAGACCTGTAGTGATCCTCCGTGACAGATAATACAGCTCTTACATTTCCTTTGAAACCACTTCGATGGTGGGTTCCCCTGTTATACGAGGCTCCAGTAGCAGGCAAGAGGAGTCCTTGGTCATGAGGTTTGATTGGGGCCAGGCTGCCTGTCATAGGTTTCACCCCCACTCTGAACCTTAGAGTATAAATGTGGTGATCTGCATGTGAACTTCCTAAGCTTAATTACCAGCTTAAATCAATGGGCTGCCACCATCCAAATGTTTGAGTGATTTGGAAAACTCTGTCTTCCCCCCAAAAACCTTCCCCTCCCTGGGTAGCCTTGAGAGACTCCTCCACCAATTGCCTGGTGAACACTGATCCAAACCCCTTGGATCTTAAAACAAGGAAGAATTACTCATTCCCCCCTCTCTTTCCCCCCCCCCAATCCCTGGTGAGTCCAGATCCAATCCCCTTGGATCTAAAAAACAGGGAAAAATCAATTAGGTTCTTAAAAAGAAGGCTTTTAATTAAAGAAAAGAAAGGTAAAAGAAAAAAACCTCTGGGAGATAGCATACAAGCTGATCTCACAGACAACAGATTCAAAACACAGAGGATGTTCCCCTGGGCAAAATTTAGTACACAAAAGAATTCCCAATTTGATTATTCCTCTAATTGCACAAAGACAAAGTCACAAAAAGAAAATAAACATAAACCTATTTATTCTTTTCTAAAACTTACTACTCTGATAAGAGGCTGGTTCCTTGATCTTTTTCACTCCTGCTGAAACTGAAACTGACTCTAAACAAAGAAAACTTCCCTCCTTCCTTTTGAAACATCTTGTTCCCCCATTGGTTCCTCTGGTCAGGTGTCAGCTAGGCTAGGTGAACTTCTTAACCCTTTACAGGTAAAAGAGGCATTAACCCTTAACTATCCCTTTATGACAGGCTGCCAGAGAGTGATGAGGATATTAGGGGCAGGCACAGAGGCAATCTGGAAGCTCACATCTGCCTTCTTGCAGATACCTCTGTCCTCTGCAGAGTTCCTGGGCAGCATGCACAGCCTGACCTGTAGGGAGCAAACCGCACCTCCAAACAGGATGAGGTGAGAGAAAGATCTGAAAGGGGATCCTCACAGACATTTCAACCCCCATAGTTCTCTACGGTTGGTTTTACCACAGGAGTGGAAAGTCCAGCCCTTTGGAAGTCTGTGTGTCTCAGGCGATAGGACACCAGCATGGGAGTCTGAAAACCTGGGTTCCTTTCCTAGCTCTTCCATTGACTCACTGTGTGAGATCAAAAAGGAGAGACAAAAGGGAATGAAGATCCAATAATTAGGGTGTTAGCCTGGAATTTGGGAGTCATAGGTTCAATTCCCTCCCCTGAAACAGACTTCCTGTGTGAGTGCAAGCAAAACACTTAGTGTCAATGTGCCTGAGCTCCCCATTTGTAAAATGGAGATAATAGCACCTCTCTGGGTGTTGTAAGGATAAATTCATCAAAAGGATTATGAGTTACTAGATACTACAGCTGTATTAGCCTGTCTATACCTCAGGTTCCCCATCTGTAAAATTGATATAATAAAAATAATAGTCACTCAGCTACCATGGTAAGGAATGTGATATAAAAACCTCGCTCAGTATTAAATTCCAGTGTAGGTGGAATAAAACACTGTGCTCCATGTAACATCCAGACAAGCTTCTGACCAGCTGCAGTTCAGTCAAGACATATAACTTGGGCCAAAAAAACTCATATGAAATGCCTCCCCTAAGAGACATTCATTGTTCTGACTTAGATACATTTATTTGGGTAAAAAGTTGTTCAGCATAATAGCCACAGGAAGAGTAGCATCTGCCTTCCATGAAGGTCCTGGGGGGATGACCAGCAGACAAACACCACAGCAAGCATGCACACACATAACAAAACACCCAATAATATAAATCACACAAAGTCAATAGGAAAGGTAGATGTCACTGTGGGAGTTAGAAACAATGACAAGTGTCATTCAAAAAGTCATACTGATTAAGTACTTTCAGAAAAAGTTTCCCCTTGTGGATAATCTGAGCTAATCTCAGGTTAACATCAGCATTCCAAGAGCACCCAGAATCAAAGGTAGATTTACCAGTTTTCTTCTAGGACTTGATCCAAAAACAATTGAAGTCAATGGAAAGATCCCCATTGACTTCAATAGCCTTTGTATCAGACGCTTTATTCATAGGTAGGGCCCTACCAAATTCATGGTCCATTTTTGTCAATTTCACAGTCATAGGATTTTAAAATTTGTTAATTTAATGATTTCAGCTGTTTAAATCTGAAATTTCATGGTGTTGTAATTGTAGGAGTCCTGACCCAAAAAGGAGTTGGGGGGGTTGCAAGGTTATTGTAGGGAGGTTGTGGTACTGCTACGTTTACTTCTGCGCAGCTGCTGGCGGCTGCATTGTCTTCAGAGCTGGGCAGCTGGAGAATGGCCACTGCTGGCTGGGAGCCCAGCTCTGAAGGCAAAGCTGCCGCCAGCAGCAGCACAGAAGTAAGGCTGGCCTGGTCTGGTGTAACAGATCGCAGACTCACCATTGTGGGAACTCCTGCTGGTTGCTCCAGGAATTAGCTCTTTTCAGTGGTGGAGCACTCTTCGGGACACTGCCCTCTGCCCTTCGGCTTTCACCTGCCTCAGTGGCCAGCCACAACCCAGAATCTAGCCCCTCACCTCAGGGGCAAGTTGCAATCTGTATTGGCCACACTCCTCCACAGCCAGGTGCAGTGCAAGGGGTGGCCCCAAGCCCACCCACTACTCTGGGTCCTGACACAGGGACCCTCTAGTGGAAGCCTCTCTCTTCCCCTCCTTCTCTCCCCTTGTCCGACTATCTTCCTTGGGCCACTTCCCTTTGGCCCTTGCACCTTCTTGATTATTTTAGTCAGGGGCAGCAGCCTGGCAGGTAACGGGCCGGAACTCTCCTCTGCTCCCCCAACCTGCCCAGCACTGCTCTGTCCAAAGTGCTACCTCCTTACCTCAGGAGCCAGTCCTCCTCCCTTGCTAGTCAGGGAGAGACTTCCCTCTCCTTTGCTAGGCAGGCTTTATATATGGCCCAGCCTGGCCTTTATTGGTTGCCTCTTTCTGTGCCCTGATTGGCTCTCCACAGGCCTTTGCTGATTGGTTGCCGGTCTACACAGCTTCTCTGGCCTGTTCCAGCCCTTTTTCTCATGGAGTGAGGCAGCCAGCTCACTACATATGGTATTTCCACCTTTACTTCTGCACTGCTGCATGCACAGCTGGGCCCTCAGTCAGCAACCGTCATTCTTCGGCCATCCAGCTCTGAAGGCAGCAGTGTAGAAGTAAGGATGGTATGGTAAGGTATTGCCATCCTTATTTTTGTGCAGCTGCTGGCTGGGCACTGCTTTCACAGCTGGGTGCCCGACCAACAGCCACCACTGAATGGGCTGACGAGCTCTGAATGCAGCACAGAAGTAAGGGTGGCAATACCATGACCCCCCTAAAATAACCTTGCGACCCCCCTGAAACTCCCTTTTGGATCAGGACCCCCAATTTGAGAAATGCTGGTCTCTCCCATGAAATCTGTATAGTATAGGTTAAAATCACACAAAATACCAGATTTCACGGGGGGAGACCAGATTTCATGGTCCGTGATGCGTTTTTCATGGCCATGAATTTGGTAGGGCCCTATTCATAGGACCAAAAAAGCCAAAGGCAGCCCCCAATTCAGGAAAAAAGGTTAAGTGCATGCTCAATTTTAAGCAGGGATCGTTTCCTGCATAGCAGCCTTGAAAGTAAGTAAAGACTGTGAGCTTGAAGTTAGAAGGAAGGAAGAGGGGGACTGGAAGGCTATGGGATTGACCAGGGCAAAATCTGAAACTGAGGCTCCCCTGCCTTTAAAAAAAAAAAATTACCACTAAGGGGATGCAATGTGGGGAGGAGGAGAGTGAGCCTGCACTGGACTCACCATGCAGTGGCTTGGGTCCCGTCCCACAGGGCTGGATCTGGCACCACACTCCAGATGTGATCTGCTGTGCGGGGCCACCACTTCTTCATGCTGAATGGGCCACTGGGCCAAATTCCAGTGATTGGTGCTAAGACTCTGCACGCCAGGTCACAATGCCACTTGGTTGGGGGCCCTTTCAAATGGGGGCCCAGGGCAAAGGGTGGCCCTGTGATTGACGTAGGGTCATGGAACTTCAGAGCATCCTCAAACTTTTGAATTAATTCCCAGGTCATGGACAAAACTGAAAGATGGTCTGATTGCTCTCACTCTCCAGTGTTTGTTTGCTTTGTTATTGTCTAACTGCCATCTATTAGCGCCACATTTTTTAAGCCAAATTTTGTCCTGTCCTTCTAAAGCAAGCCACCCAAGGAAGCTCTTGAAGTCTGGGAATTAGGCCTGCAGCTTGCACCCTGTATATCAGTATATTGCTTATTATTTTAACAGTATTGGTGTGCACTTACGTTATTTATTTATGTAGAATAACGTATTTTGCTACTTGTATGCGGTATTCTTAAACTAGTAGGAGCCGAGGGCACTCAGCAGCTGACGGAAGGCACTCAGAACCTAGTTCAATAAAATATTTAAACATGGGCCTAACTTTAAGTACATGAGAAGTCCTACTGGCTTCAGTGGAACGTCTTACATGATTACAGTCAGGCCTGTGCTCAAGTACCTTGCTGAATCAGGATCTTAGTACCTTGAAGGATCCTCTGTGGGGTCCTTTTGACATGACAAACAGAAATGTGTTTATACTGAGAGAGCTAGAACATCTTGCATTCATCATAGAAAATTGCTGGCCTAGAAATTTATTCTTGAAAAGTAAGTTTGTTTGTTTGTTTTGGGGGCTCATGGCTTTTGAAAACCCAAAGGTGATGTAGAACAAACTCATAATGAGAATCTGATCTCTCAGAGAGACTACAGGTATCAGTAGAAGACATCACAAGTAGAAATGGTGAATTATGGATTTTTCTCATTACTGGCAATTACAAAAAATCTGGAGGGAAAAAATCGTATTGAGTCGAACCCAAAATTAATTTTTTGGGAAATCGAACAGTGAAAAAAATAAATTTGATTTGGACAAAATATTTATTTTCCACAGTCAAAATGTTTTAGTTTTAACTATTTTTAATAAAAGTAAAGAAATTTGGAAACAAAAAGCATTTTGAACCGCAAAAATGGAATACTTTATTTAAAAAAATGCAAAAATAACACATTTTGATTTCTTTCAGGGTTTTTTTTAGGGTTTTTTTCTTTTGTTTTGTTTTTTTGGTGAAACAACTATTTGGTGAAATCAACATGAATTCATGAAATGGTTCAGGGTTGCCAAATCTGTATTTTTAGACGAAAAAAAAGTTGTGTGTGAAAAATGTCACCCGGCGGGAGGCCTGGGGAGGTGAAAAGACAGTGGGGTTGATTCTCCATTGCACTGTACTTGTGTAGTCATTTACATGTGTGCAGAAGGGGTGTAAAAAGACTACTGCTCTGATTTCATAGTCTGTCACAGCCACTTTTCACTGGTGTAAATAATGTTACCTGGTGCAGGGCATGGAGAATCAGGCCCAGGGGCTGATCTTGCAAAGGCATCTTCCACCCAAAATTGCGAACTTCAGTCTCAGGGAGTGATTTGAATATTTAAATATTGCTCATGAAACCACAATGCTTCATTGACTTTTTGAAAGCTAGCAAATAAATAAGATAGATGTAACAGTAAGTCAGGAAAAAGCTAAGCAGTCAAAGTTTCTTCCATTCATTTGTAAAGTTTATAGCTTTCGATAACACAGATCATAGAAGGTGTAAATGGCTCTTTATGAGAATTTACTAACCTGGAAGGAAAAGGGTGAGAAAACAAACACCCACACTGTTAATAAAACTGGTAGCAGAGACACCCTTGTCTGCCAGCTATCTGAGTCATTTTATGGCGGTTCAGCACATCCCGGCTAAACAGTTTATTGACCTATGTTATATAATTAAAGGCGCTGTCTATGAAAAGCTGCTTTCTTTGCAGTGATAACTTCAACTAGACTTAGCACTTTCATACTGCCATTTTAGGGCTACATTCTGACAGGCCATGCAAGGGTGTGTGGCAAGAAGGGTAGAAAGAGGGTGCTACCCCTTTAGCACCAATGCAAACTCCAAGCAATATGCTGTTGCTAGCCCTCCTGGAGAATAAGGAGGGGCTGGCTAGCATGCCCAGCAGTCATGCAAGGATTCAACAGGCATGTCTACCCTGGTGAAGGTACAGCCAGTGCCCCACCACCCTTTGCTGGTGTCTAGCAGTGGGTTATGGGGAGTTCATATTATTCAGACCTGTACAAGGAATAAGGATAGTTGCTGAGTCATTTGGAGACTTGAGTCCTTTGACTTACACAGCAGAATGAGTTGGGGAACTGCTACTTGACTGCTATGGATCTACAGGCAATTACAGACCTGTTAATCTGCCTGCAGTAATATGCAAGGTTTTAGAGCAAGTTGTGAAAGAAAGAATAATTAAATTCATAGAGATAAATGGTACAGGGGCTGTAATGTAACATGGGTTCACGTAAGGTAGATCATGCCAGACTAACTTGATTTCTTTCTTTGAGAAAATAACTGTTGTTTTTTTTTAGATAAGGGAAATGCAGTAGATCTAATATATTTGGACTTTAGTAAAGCATTTGACACAGTACCACATGGGAAATTATTAGTTAAATTAGGGAAGATGGGGATCAGGAAAAGCATTATAAGGTGAATAAGAAATTGTCTGCAAGGAAGCAGGAAACAGGTTGTGCTGAAAGGTGAATTATTGGACTGGAGAGACGTTATTAACGGAGTTCCAGGTCTTTGGACCAATCTTATTCAATATTTGTATTAATGACCCTGGCACAAAAAGTAGGAGTGTGCTAATTAAATTTGTTGATGTTACAAAGCTGGAAGGCATTCTCAATACAGACTGGGATCAGAACATTATAAAGGAAGATCTGGATGACACTGAAGACTGGAGTGACAGAAATGGGATGAAATTCAATAGTACAAAGTGCAAGGTCATGAACTTAGAGTCTAATAATAAGATTTCTTCTACAAGTTGGGGGCTTTTCAGTTGGAAGCGACAGAGGAGGAGAGAGACCTGGGTGTGTGGGCTGATCACAGGATGACTATGAGCCACCAATATGATGTGGCTGTGAAAAGGGCAAATGCAATCCTAGGATGTATTAGGCGAGGCATTTGCAGTAGAGAGAGAGAGAGAATCAGAGGGCAGGTCTATACTTACCTGCCGGGTCGACGCATAGCATTTGACTTCTCAGAGTTCGAACTATCGCGTCTAATCTAGACACGATAGTTCGAACTCCGAACACGCTCCCGTCGACTCCGGAACTCCACCACTGCGAACGGCGGTGGCGGAGTCGACGGGGGAGCTGCGGACTTCGATCCCGCTGCGTCTGGACGGGTGAGTACTTCGAACTAAGGTATTCGCGTAGCTGAAGTCGCGTACCTTAGTTCGACCCCCACCCTAGTGTAGACCAGGCCATAGACTCACAGAAGTGTGGGACTGGAAGGGAGCTCTATAGGTCATCTGGTCCAGTCCCCTGCAGGCAGGACTAAGTAATAACTAGACCATTCCTGACAGGTGTTTGTCTAACCTGTTCTTAAAAACCTCCAGTGACGGAGATTCCACAATCTCCCTACGCAATTTATTCCAGTGCTTAACCACTCTGCCAGTTAGGAAGTTTTTCCTAATATCCAACCTAAACCTCCTTTGCTGCAATTTAAGCCCATTGCTTCTTGTCCTATCCTCAGAGGTGAACAAGAACAATTTTTCACCCTCCTCCTTGTAATAGCCTTATCATGTTCCCCCTCAGTCTTCTCTTCTCCATAATAAACAATTACAATATTACAATAGTGTCTAGTGGCCCCCATTGTGGTAAGTTCTGTACACAAGTTCTGTACACCATCCCTGCTTACAATCTAAATAGACGAGACAGACAAAGAAACCATTGCTAGCCTCTTTTTGCAGATGGGAAACCAAGGCACAGAGATCAGGTGACTTGTCCATAGTCAAATAGGGAGCATGGGAGCTGGGAATTGTACTCAGATCCTCTAAATGCCTGTCAAATGCCTTAACCACAAAACCATTTTGTCAAATTATTTTAGCTAAAGATCAATCCAGTTTCAACTGTAACTGCTCTATTCCCACTATCACGAAGTTGTAGCTCATACCCTAAGAAATATCCTTCATACCCACTAGTCTGAAGAGCAGGAGGTCAAAAATAACCCTCCTACTCTAACTACCCTAGTAAAGACATTTAACAGTTCATTTTTTTGCGATCAGAATAATGCTGTAACTGCTAATTATTTTTCCATTAAAACAGAATGTTGCAGTTATTAGCATACACCTCTGCCAATGCGTGTTTTCCTTCAGCTTTACATAAACTTTTCACTTATTGCTATGCATACTGTGCTGTGTGTTATGTCAATAACTACTCTTCTACACAGGTGAAATGTGATATAATTGCCTTACATTTTTCTTTGCATGAATAAATATACATGTGGTAGAGTGATCCAGCTTCAGGGCACATAATATCCAGTTAAGATGAGTGGAAAGAGTAAATTGGGATGGTTTGTTAATATAGATGAAAGCCCAGACTATATCTGAGGGCCAAAAAAGGAAGCTTTTAGTCTGGTGAACCACATCTATTTTTGAAATATGGCAGCCCACCCACTGACCTATATCCTTACCCCCATAGTTTTCTCTATGCCTCAGAACAGCATAATTGCCACCTGTACCACAGTTTATCCAAGAAACAGAGGTTCTAACTTAATGCTAAAAATTTTACTCAGTTTGACAGTGAAACACAAAAGGGAGCATTTCAATATAGCTGTCTATTTTAGAAAATATAAAGTATCCTAGCATATACTATTCATGCATTACCAGATGCTACCCTCATTATTCTTAATTTATCTGCAATTAAGCAGCATAAATTAACAATACAATCAGGAGATGTTGGTCCTGAATTTGTTTAGCCTTATAAACTTCCAAATGAGGGGCCTGATCCTACAACCTTTTCTCAGGTAAACTGTCCTATTGATGACTGAGTGAGGCTTTCAGGAGAGGGCCCTAAAGTTGGGATGTTTCAGACAGCCTAAGGGAGTTCCCAGCTCCCATTGAATGTTGGTGGTATTTGGGACTTGGACTCCATCAGAATAACAGGCACAGCAAACTGATGACTCTGGGCTCAGTCATGTTTACTAGACACTGGTCCACTTTTAGGGCAGTGTACAGCCCAGCATGTGTTTCAGAAACTTTGTTGTACCTCAGGAAGGCCCTATTCTCTCCAAACTACACAATACACAAGCACTGTGCCTGCTGATATGCTTCTAAAAGTAGCACAGTCCCTCTCTAAGGCTGGCCAGCTCCAATAGCTAGTATAGTGGGTAGATTCCTGGCCCTGCCTCCTCCTCACATATTTTGGTGTGGTTAGCACCCACAGGAATACTAATGAGGAGCAGACTTTGAGTTCAGGACAGTGTAAAGACTGCAGGAGTAACTGGGCCCTGAACACAACACAGGCACAACACCGAAGGAGTTGTCACGGGGATGGTGATAGTTATGTTCACAGCATGCAAATAGAGAACTTATATAACACTTTTTCTGGAAGGGTGCAATGTCACACTGCTTTATTTCTTAAAATCCAGAACCTGAATACCCAAGAAACAAAAAGAGAGAGAGAGACAAAGCAAGCAGCTCCCTAAGGGAGAAAGCTACAACTCACCCCACCTTGATGTAGGCTGGCTTTTTGCAGAGTGACTGCTGCTAGACTCAAATTGTATGCTTCTCTACAGAGCCCTCCTAGGCTGCAAGCAGGACCAGGAAAACTCCTGAGAATGTAAAATGCTAGATTACTATTTTAACAGTTTTCATATATCACAGTGATGTCATCAGGACCAGAAAAAAAGAAGGCCCAGTAGTGTGATTGTGAGCACCTATGGCCTGATATCAGTCCTCTGCACCTTGCACTGTCGTTTACATCAATCCAAATTGGTTGTAAAATTCCACCAGCTCCAAAAAAGTATTGTTTTATATACACTTTTCACAGGCATAAATGACTACACAAGGTGCAGAGTAACTGGAGAATCAGCCCAGACATAACATAGCTGCCACAGATCTGAAACTCTGCATCTGAAGGTTGCTCTTATTTAAGCCAACAGCCCTAAGAGGCTGTAATGACAGCCAGGGTTTGTCAGGATTAAGGGACATGCCAGCCATGCCCCTTTGCTGATGACCAGAGGGAGTGATGGTTGATGGTGCTGGAGCTGCTACAGTGACCCAGCACCACTGAAGGAGCTCTCCAAATCTGGGGATCCTCCTGTGGCTGATAGCTTTTTACAAGGCACCAGTTTAGCACACAAAGCAGCCTTAACAAGGGGAAATCACTCAGGCCCAACATGAAATGTTAGTTTTGCTCAATCAAGGGAGGGGGGAGGTTTCTTTAGCATTTACTCAGCTTGATTTTTATCCTCATGATCAAAACTTGGAGCGGTTGAAACAAATGGCAATGTTTCCAATTCATTTTTCCCTCAAAAATGTTACCAGCCAAGGAACTCAGTGATCATCACACGGTTTGAAACCACAGTTCACTACAAGGCTGAAACAGGATGAAAGAGAGTGAGAATGATGTAGGAAAATTAAGAAGCAGCAGCACTCCAGATGGCAAAGGCAGCACAATAATTAAAAGAGGGCGATGGAACCAGAAATCTGGAGGAAAGCAGCAAGGAAAGGATCAGAAGAATAAATAGTAAAGAAATGCAAACAGGGGTGTGGGGGGGGGTGGATTATAAGAAAAGTAAGCGCTAAGAAAGAACAAACAAACACAAATGTAATAAATTGAAATTGGTGAGAGAAAAATCAGATAGGGACTGAAAAGAAGACAATTTATAAAAAGGGATGGAGAAAGAGCCATTCAACGTGCAAAATAAAATGCTAGAGATGTGAGAAAAGAAATGAAGAACTCATCATTCTATAGCACCCACTCACTCATTTGGATGGTGTTGCATACCATTCTGTGCATGCTACCGGGTTAGTAAGCAGTTATGTTTGACTCCATGGAAATCCATCTGGACAGCTGAGGAGAAGACCTTTCGAGATGCGTTGCTGTGGTTGACAGACTGACATGGTGTAGGTATGTACAGTGCACCACACAGAGCTAGCAGCATGGGGCTAAATTCGTTCCTTGAACTGAATAAAGTAGCCCATGCCCTGTAGAGTGTTTTAGTTACCAAGCATGGAGAAAAGACCTGACAAGTGAAGCTAATTTTGGTCTTCCCGCAGAGCAGGAAGTGGCTGAGTGCACTCAGTGATCACATATGAGGTGACTGGTCTGCTCTCTTCTAGTGAAGAGTTTGCCTTCTCTATGAGGAAAACAAACAGGTTTTGTTGTTGATGTTTGGTTTGGTTTTTTATCCTAATCTTTTCTTAGTGTTCAATGGTTAAAGGTTCCTATAACACACTAGACCGACTGGTGCCACATTGTTTCTGTGACTGGGGAGCTAGTAAGCACCCAACAACCACTCACATAGTCTTTTCCCCTGCACAACATACATGGGAATGTGGTATCTGGAAAACATTTGTAAAGGGGATGAATCAAACAGAGAAATTATCATGGGTTAATTTAACAAGTGGCAGGTGGATCTTCAATATAATTGTCATGACTGGGACTTGGGTGGTCAGGTCTAGCAGTCAGGGCCAGTGCCAGGGTCCAGGGGCCTGGGTCAGAGCCTCAGAGCAGTGGCCTAAGTTTGGGACTGGGGTCAGAGTCCCAGTACAGATGCCGGGAGGAGCGTGGGGCATGGCTCAAGGGGTCTAGGGTCCATAGACAGTCCAAGTACCAAAGCCAGGCAGCGGAAAGCCCTTTCACAGATGCAATGTACCTTAATGGTGCAAGATTAAACCCTAACTACCTGTCTAACGGTAATACAGTGTTCCCACACAGGTTTTTTTTCTCACTGAGCAGTCAGGAGATTGGGCAGGCAGGCAAGTCCTCCCTGGGGATCGCTGGAGAGGGACTAGCCACCCTGCCCCTTTCTGGAACGATGCTGACAGTGTTTAAAGCTTGGAACCTGTGGATTCAGTTGTAAGCAGGCTGGGTCTCCGGATCCAAACTCCTGGTTCCAGTGCAGGCTGCTACAGGACCAGCAGGTGGTGGCAGGAGAGCCAGGCTGTTTCCTCCCATTGCTGGCAGACTGGGGGCAGGAGGAGCGGATTATCCCCTCCTGAGGCTCTTCTGCAGGCTGAGGTCACAGACTGGCCAGTTGCTGGGCCCGGATGTGCTGTACAGGCCGGCTGCAGGGAGACCTCTCTCCACTCCACTCCCAGCTGGTCTCTGCCCCGTGCCGGGAAAGCCAGGCTATCCACAGCCTCCCTGCTGAGTTCCCGGGCATCCGGGGCATTGCCCAGGGCAGAGAGTGTTTGCAGTCTGCCTGGCTGTCTTCCGTCTTCCGATTGGCTGCTGGGAACTGCTGTTGTATCCTCCCATTGGTTGAGGGAGGAGGGATGCCAGGGTAACTGGGGGGTTACATCCTCCTCCCCTTCCCTCCCGCTGACAGTGCAGGACTCTGTGGTGGCCCAATGGGGGCCCAACAGGTACATCCCTTTTCTTGGGGGCACAGCCCCTTGCTACAGAGCTGAAAGCTGCATTGGGTTGCCAACTTTCTACTCACACAAAGCCAAACACCCTTGCCCTGCTCCTGCCCCGCCCCTTCTCTGAGGCCCCACACATGCCCCACCCCTTCTCTGGGGCCAAACCTCTGCTCACTCCATCCCCCCCTTCCTGTCTCTCGCTCTCCCCAACCTCACTCACTCACCAGGCTGGCTCAGGGAGTTAGGTGTGTGGGGGGGTGAGGGCTCCGCCTGGGGGTGCAGGCTCTTATGTGTGGCTGGGGATGAGAGGTTTGCGGTGCAGGAGGGGGCTCCGGGCTGGAACCGAGGGGTTCGGAGGGTGGGAGGGGGATCAGGGCTGGGGCAGGGGGTTGGGGCACAGGGGGTTGAGGGCTCCAGCTGGGGGTGTGGGCTCTCTGGTGGGGCTGGGAATGAGTGGTTTGGGGTGCAGGAGAGTGCTCAGGGCTGGGTTCAAGGAGTTAGTTCAAAAGGCAGGGGGAGGATCAGGGCTAGGGCAGGGGGTTGTGGCACACAGGGGGAAGTGCACAGGGGTGCTGGCTCTGGGTGGCACTTATCTCAAGCAGCTCCCGGAAGCAGCAGCATGTCCCCTCTCCGGTTCCTTCATGGAGGTGCAGCCAGGCAGCTCTGCGCACTGCCCTGTCCCCAGGCACCACCCCCACAGCTCCCATTGGCCGCGGTTCCTGGCCAATGGGAGTTGCGGGAGTGGCGCTTGGGACAGGGACAGCATACGGACCTCCCTGGCTGCTCCTACATGTAGGAACCAGAGGGGGGACATGCCGACTGATTCTTCAGAGCTGCACAGTGCGGAGGCTACAGGGAGCCTGCCAGCCCCACTGTGCGGCGCCGACAACCAGTCAACGACCCAGTCAACAGTGGTGGCTGGAGCCGCCAGGATCCCTTTTTGACCAGGTGCTCTGGTCGAAAACTGGACACCTGGTCATCCTAAAGCTGCACTATAACTAGTTGATGAAATAAAAGTAGGCACACATGTAAGGGATGTGCACCCCTCAGAGGGCTGGATTAGAACTAGATCATGAAGAGGGTGAAGCACTGGAGTACGTGTGCCTATGCTAATCAAGTGACTTGGAAGGGTCAACACTATCAGGGCCTAGGCAATTGGACTGCAGAGTGCCCTCAGCCAATGGGGGTGTTGGACACTGGGTCTACACCTGGAGCATGTGCCTAGTGGCACCTGAGACTGTGCCTAAATTCTGTGCCAAGGGAATGTTGGATCAAGGTTTGTGCCAGTGCAGCAGTCTGCTGAGTGTCCAGCAGCAGGAGCTCATGAGGATTGTAATAGTGACTTACATAAAGAGGTAGAATAATAACACTGAGCTGGGTCTGCACCATGCCATGGCATATCTCTATTGTCATGAACATGACATTGTTTAAGGTTGCTCCAAAGACACCACACTGCAGACCACTGGTATGTTCTAGGAGGATAAAAACATTTACTGCATCTGAAAGTCTGTCTTTTGTGGGAGTTACATTTACTTGAACTATAAAAAGAGCACAAACCTGTGACAATGAGGTTACAGGAATTTATGATGGGGGTGTAGCAAATTCACTCCTGCACATCAATGGACAGTTATGTTGGTCTTTCACTAGTAGTTTGCTCTGATTCAAGATCTTTCAGTGAACTACAGGCTGAACATATCAAGTCTGCCTTTAAAAATATTTTGTCAACTCCTTTCATAGACACTGACAGGCAGCCCAATTTCTTTTCTTAGTAATATGCAAGTTTACTTCTTGGCTGACAGTAATGATTGAAATAGAAAAAAAAATTGAAAATGATATCCTATTGTTGCCTGCTATTTTCAGCCATCATCAGGAACAATACAAAACACTTTGTTTGGACTTCAAAAGATAAAAGACAGCTAGCTCAATTTCAGACATTACAGAAGTATGGCTCAAGAAACATGGTTTGAATTCTTCATAGGTAACGATCCATGCAGCTCACAAACCAACTGAACTATTCCCTGTTCTGATTATTTCAAGTGGGAAATACAGTAGCTCTCAACTTATTACATGAGTAAAATGCCTGCTTTCTCAGATTTGCAGAGTTACTCCAGCTATACTTATTTTGTGCAAATTTGAATGATCAAAGATACATTTTTTTCACTCACTCACAAAACTCAAGAGTACAATTAAAATAAAGGCTTAATAGGCAGATGTATGGGCATGATTCTCCTTTCACTTACATCAGTGCAAGGCAGGTTTACAAAAGCTTGTAAGTTTACCTGAGGACACTTGAGGGCTTTTATCTAGCATCTTCCAGGATTTTATGGATTTATCCTCACAACACCACCATTGCAAATTAGGTCAGTATTATCCTGTTTACAGATGGAGAGTTGAGGCCCAAAGAGATATAAAGCAACTTGGCCAATGTCACAAAAAAGTCTGTAGACAAGCTACGAAGTGATCCCAGATCTCCTGAGTGCCATCCTAGTACCTTAAACATAAGACCTTTCCTCCAGCTCCACATCCTTGGGGCCTTTTGGAGTCAACAGGAGTCTTTCCATTGACTTAAATGGGCATTGGAACAAGTCCTCAGAACAGGTGGCTCAGGGTTCCCAATACTTTGGGGTGCACATGGCAGCTCATGTCTCACTAGGTTGGGGGAAGGCAGTGAGGGTGGGAGATCCCAGTGCTATAAAGAATGGGTCCCAGCTCTTGTCCTCTGGATGAGGGCTGGTGTTGAAGGAAAGGGGATCCTGATGGTGCAGAGCTTCTGGTTCCTCAACTACCATGTAAGAGTCGATGGAGTTTTTCTCCCTTCATTCCCTCTTCAGTCTGTTCCTCCAACAGATTATAAGATGAGGGGGAAAAGGGATAGAGAATGGATTGGGTGGTAAAAGCGGAGAATGTGGGTGTGTAGGTACTGAGGCAGACAGCCACCATAAGGACACCACCATGAATAATGTCCAACCAGGGGGAGGTTAATTCCTCCTCCACACAAAGCCCTTTTTTTAAGGGTACAGACTCAGAGCATATAAGAGGATAACAAATCCTAGGAACAAAGTAAGACCATCTTGCCCATAACATGCCTGTAGTCTTCAGGATTAACTGAATCCCTCATTTCTGCTTGTTGCAGCATCTCTCTCAATCCCTTAAATCACAAGTGTAGTACATGCCATTCCTAGATACACCGCAATGCACACTACATATCCAAAGGCAGGGCTGAGTCCTAAATCAACATCAAACTTTATGTTTTTTCATCACGTTCAGGTTCTGGAGAGTACGGTTTAGCTGAGAGATATTTTCGTACTTTGTAGAGTGGCTCTGAGAATACAACTGCTGGGGAAAGGATGGAGGGAGGTCAGGAGGAGAGCGTGCAATGATTTCCTATTTGTTATCTTAGCCCACAGCAACAGTTTTCTGTAACCTCTGGTTCTTTAATGACACTATTTACATCCAAATTTGGATCAAAGGTTGTGCCTTTATGTCAAGTTGAATTTGTGTATTGCACCAGTTGGAGTTTATTATTACCACTTCATAAAATATCTTCATATTGTATCAGCTTGTGCTGATACATTATAAGAAGAAAGCTACATCTATAATGTTATAATCTGTCAGAAGAGCACATTTTAAAGATCAATATTTTGGTTTATTGTTAGGTTCTAAGGCCATAGAACATACACAGCTTGATCCAAAATAGTGGTTCTCAGTTCCATACCTGGACTTTTTTTTTCTATATTAAGATCACTCTCACATCTAGCAAGGATCCTTTCCTCATTCAGCAATATAGAAGGCTGAATATGACCTTCTGTCACCTATTCTATTCTATTCTATTCTATTCTATATAGGTTCTTATTCCATGCTCATCACCACAGTATCTGAGCACCTTTCAGTGGTGCATTAAGCACTATGACTAACGTCTGTCAGATATTGTTTGTTCCCTCCCCACTAACATGCAGTGGAGTGTTTTGTAATAATGTTTGTACAAAATATGCCTGTGAGGTATCGTTTGAAAACTAATAATTCACTGGCCAAAAATATGATGATGAACTGTGTGTAGGAACATTATATTTAAAGTTATAAACATAGACAAATTGAATCTGAAATATGTTTACCAGACAAGTCTGGGTAAACTAGTTTCCCAAGACAAAGGACAAGCTGATGCCTCTAGCCAGGTGTCATCAAAGTTGGTGGGCCAACACCTATCAAATGGCCATTCTTTGGCAAGGAAGCAGGGTGGGAAAAAACTGATCCGCATTTTAGAAAACTACAGCGTTGAATCTCTTTCAGCACAAGACTCCATGACTCCATCCTCTCTGGAACGAACTTTATCTAGGGGTAACCCTCAGGAAACTGCATTTCAAAGGGGGACTTCACTTACTAAAGTGAGGAGTAAAAACATCCCGAGGTCTCTCTCCCCAACCATCTCTCTCTCTTTCACCTAAGATGACAAAAGATATAGCCTTGGGACTTTGGGAGGAGATCCCTGAGAGTTTGGTCAGCAATGTTACTGGGAACGTGGTAAGGATTTCACCTCAAACCAAGTCTAGTTTGTTAAGTTTTAGTACTAAGAAGTATTTTATCTTTATTTGTCTTGTAAGCATTTCTGACTTTAATACCTTATACTTGTAACCACTTAAAATCTAACCCTTTGTAGTTAAATAAACTTGTTTTAATCTTTAATCAAAACTAATCCTGTGTTGTGAATTGTTTGGGTCACTCCCTTTAAAGTAACAAACCCTTGTATATTGTTCCCTTATAGAGGCAACAGACCTAAAATGTCTGAACCGTCCAGAAGTGGGCTGGAGAGTGCGGAACACACGTTTTTGAGGGAAAATCCAGGACTGGGACTGTGTTGGGATAACCCTGCAAGTAGTAACCAAGGCTGGTATAAGCCAGAGTGTGACGTGAGTGTTGGTGACAGGCTGCAGCTATACACAGACACTCATGCTGTGACCTGCAGGCTGTTTGTGAGGGGCCCAGGTTGGGAGTTACAATAGCAAAGCATCGTAAGGACCCAAGGTTGCAGGGCAGATGGTGACACAGCCCCTCACTCATCTCTAATTAAAGCTAACAGACCTGCTGATAAGCCAAGATGAAAGGGCTGACTCCTGAAGGACTGCCTAAGAGACGTTTGGATTTCCCTTCTCTCATAAGCGAGAGAGAGAGAAAACAACCTTTCTTTTATTTGTTTTGCTTAGAGAACCTCTCATATGCTACAAAATGGGGGAAGGCATTAGACACGACTCGAAGTGGGGACTCAGGAGAGCCTCTTCCCCTCCCCCCCACAGGCACTTATGTGGGATGGGCAAGACCCGCATTTCAAGTCCCTGCTACAAATCAAGCAGAGCAGGGAGCATCAGAATGAAAATGAACTTCAAAACTTCTGGCAAGCCCAGCTGAGTACCTCACGTGACTGGCCCCAGGATTCAAGAACTTCAAGCATTCCTAGAAAGTGGCATTCAGTTAGAGGGGTGTAAATCTGAAATATCTGGCTAGTATTTTTAATGATGTCCAGCAGCAAGCGGGATGTAAAGGCACTTAGCTAAGATCTTCCCCCACATGACTATCAAGAAACCAGTCTACAATACTCATAGATTCATAGACTTTAAGATCAGAAGGGGCCATTATGATCTTCTAGTCTGACCTCCTGCATAATGCAGGCCACAGAATCTCACTCACCCACTCCTGTAACAAACCCCTGACCTATGTCTGAGCTACTGAAGTCCTCAGCTTGTGGTTTAAAGACTTCAAGGTGCAGAAAATCCTCCAGCAAGTGACCCATGCCTGACACTGCAGAGGAAGGCGAAAAAACCCCAGGACCTCTGCCAATCTGTCCTGGAGGAAAATTCCTTCCCAACCCCAAATATGGCGATCAGCTAAACCCTGAGCATGAGGGCAAGACTCACCAGCCGGACACCCAGGAAAGAATTCTCTGTAGTAACTCAGATCCTACCCTCTCTAGTGTTCCATCACAGCCAGCCATTGGGCATATTTACCTCTAATAGTCAAAGATCAATTAATTGCCAAAATTAGGCTATCCCATCATACTATCCCTTCCATAAACTTATCAAGCTTAGTCTTGAAGCCAGATATGTGTTTTGCCTCCACTGCTCTCTTTGGAAGGCTATTCCAGAACTTCACTCCTCTGATGGTTAGAAACCTTCATCTAATTTCAAGTCTAAACTTCCTGATGGCCTTTTTATATCCATTTGTTCTTTTGTCCACATTGGTACTGAGCTTAAATAATTCCTCTCCCTCCCTGGTATTTATCCTTTTGATAGATTTATAGAGAGCAGTCATATCTCCCCTCAGCCTTCTTTTGGTTAGGCTACACAAGCCAAGCTCTTTGAGTTTCCTTTCATAAGACAGGTTTTCCATTTCTCGGATCATCCTAGCAGCCCTTCTCTGTACCTGTTCCAGTTTGAATTCATCCTTCTTAAACATGGGAGACCAGAATTGCACACAGTATTCTAGATGAGATCTCACCAGTGCTTTGTATAACGGTATTAACACCTCCTTATCTCTACTGGAAATACCTCACCTGATGCATCCCAAGACCACATTAGCTTTTTTCACAGCCATATCACATTGGCAGCTCATAGTCATCCTGTGATCAACCAATATTCCGAGGTCCTTCTCCTCCTCTGTTACTTCCACCTGATGCATCCCCAGTTTATAACAAAAATTCTTGTTATTAATCCCTAAATGCATGACCTTGCACTTTTCACTATTAAATTTCATCCTATTATTATTAGTCCAGTTTACAAGGTCATCCAGATCTTCCTGTAGGATATCCCAGTCCCTCTCTGTATTGGCAGTACCTCCCAGCTTCGTGTCATCCGCAAACTTTATTAGCACATTCCCACTTTTTGTGCCAAGGTCAGTAATAAAAAGATTGGTCCCAAAACCAATCCCTGAGGAACTCCACTAGTAACCTCCTTCCAGCCTGACAGTTCTCCTTTCAGTATGTCCCGTTGTAGTCTTCCCTTTAACCAGTTCCTTATCCACCTTTCAATTTTCATATTGATCCCCATATTTTCCAATTTAGCTAATATTTCCCCATGTGGAACCATATCAAATGCCTTACTGAAATCAAGGTAAATTAGATCCACTGCGTTTCCTTTGTCTAAAAAATCTGTTACCTTCTCAAAGAAGGAGATCAGGTTGGTTTGGCATGATCTACTTTTTGTAAAACCATGTTGTATTTTGTCCCATTTACCAATGACTTCAACGTCCGTAACTACTTTCTCCTTCAAAATTTTTCCCAAGACCGTGTCAAACTAACAGGCCTGTTACAGATGTCAAACTAACAGGCCTGTAGTTACCCGGATCACATTTTCCCCTTTCTTAAAAATAGGAACTATGTTAGCAATTCTCCAGTCATACGGTACAACCCTTGTGTTTACAGATTCATTACAAATTCTTGCTAATGGACTTGCAATTTCATGAGTCAGTTCCTTTAATATTCTTGGATGAAGATTATCTGGGCCCCCTGATTTAGTCACAATAAACTGTTCAAGTTCAAGTTTGGCTTCTAGCTCAGATGTGGTAATAGCTACCTCCATATCATACAAGTGACTGCAGAACCTTTTTGTATGCAACACTGAAGGACTGAAACCTGCTCCTATTAAAGACAATAGCAAAACTGAATCAGTGGTAGCAGGAGCTGGCCCATAATGGGTCAAATCCTGAGAGGCATTGAGCATTTGCTCCTGCTGAAGCCAATGGATGTTTTCCTGAGTAAATAATAAGTAAGGACTTCAAGGTTCATAATTAGTCTATGTATTGTTTACATTACAGTCTCACCAAGATATTTGGACTTAGAATCATAGATTATTAGAGTTGGAAGGGACCTCAGGAGATCATCTAGTCCAACCCCCTGCTCAAAGCAGGGCCAATCCCCAACTAAATCCCCAAATGGCCCCCTCAAGGATTGAACTCACAATCCTGGGTTTAGCAGGCCAATGCTCAAACCTGGTGCCTGCCTCCAGCCCAGTAACAGGGGAGGGCACTAACACAAATGCAGCCCCTCTCTCCTCCTGGTGCCCCATATGGATACTCTGTCCCTGGGTCTGAGCACCTCTTTGGCAGTGTGTGTGGGGGGGGAGAGATGGCCCTTGCCCCTCTCAACATTATCAGAGGCACTGTGCAAACACATAGGGGTAGATTGTGATCCTGTCGATGCTCCCATGTAGGGGGCAATGGGGTGTAAGGAACTCCCTTCTAGTTTCCTGCACCCATATCACAGGCAGCATCATGGGATGGCGTTGCCAGAGGTGGGGGAGTAGAGCAGTGGCCTCATTCCTGCAGGAGGTGGGTAGGGAGTGGGTGGCTGAAGGCTAGGCAATAGGTAAAGCCTTGGCTTTGCTTCACAGTGTACATGCCAGTGTGTTGAACCACACAAAGGAGGAAAGACGCTGTGCCAGGAGGAAGGCTGTCCCAGATTTCTTTCCCCATGAAGCAAAGGGGAAACAGGGACACAACGCAGTCCCTGCTCTGCTCCTGGGTCAAGGCAGCTATGTGCTGCCCCGTTCTTGGGGTGGGGGACTTCAAGGTGCGTAGCCAGTGCATAATAAGAGACAGTCCCTGCTAACAGTCTTAACAGACAAGACAGACACTTTACAGAGAACAGGAAAGATCATGATCCCTATTTCACAGATGGGGAATTGAGGTGTAGAGAGATTAAATGACTTGTCCAATGACACACAAGAAGTCTGTGATAGAGCCAGAAATTGAACCCACATCTCCAGAGGCCCAGGCCAGTGCCTTAACTAACAGCATCCTTTCTCTTTGAGGTGGGTTGATGTTATTAATGCCCCACCAGAAGGCACAGTGAGATCTACAGTAAGCTATTCAGTGCACAGAGTAAAGCTATGTTTCAGAATTTATTTTCTTTTCGAATGTAATTATTCTTTCACATAAAAGATACCAAAGACGATAAATGGAAACTTGGATAAAAGCAACTGGGAGGTAAATCTGATTGAACTATGAGAAAAAAGTAGTGAATGGAACAAATAATTTCCTTGTATAATGATGAAGAAGAAGAAGAAGAAATGGGAATAAAGGAATATTTGTCTTTTAAATATTTGTCTTGCTAATCTGAGCAAGACCATAGAGCTGAAAACTAATGTATTAAAATAGATATCTGATTTCACTGGAGTAACAGATGCTCAGCTAATTCAAGATATCAACAAGGATGTGAAAACAGTAGGACATAAAGTCACCCCGTGATGTGTCAAAGCTGGGAAATTTTAAAATGCAGTTCACTGAGTCACTGGTTTAATGTGTGAACTGCTGTTACTTTTAAAACTTGATTTTAAAAACTTTATTTCAGCCCCCTGTTCTGCACCCACAGAACAGGTGCTGAATCTACTGGTGGTAATTTTATCGCTCCCATTACTGTAGTCCAAGTGTCTCAATCTTCTAACAGTTCTGTCCCAGAAAGAGGAAAAATATGTCATCTGGTTGGACATTATATCCCTTTTGCCCACTCTTTACTTTTCCTATTTAGATCTCAGTCCTCTGTGTACTTATCTATCTAAGATGCTACTATATTACATCTGCGCGCACATACCCCGAAACCCTTAATGTATTTTACCTTGTCGACTCCCCTAAGAGAAAAGGAAGAGCTATTTTCCTCATTTTACAGATGGGGAAGTGAGGTACAAAGAGGCTACAAGACTTGTCCAAGGTCAGATGAGAAGGCTGCAGTGGGCAAGTAGTTAAACCCAGGCCTCCCAAGTTGTAGGCCACTGGCCTAACCCTGGACCATTCCTCCTCTCAGTCAAGTGCCTTAGCTCATGGTTCAGTAGGCATAAATGATCACTGACATACCCATGAGCAATGGAAACATGGACAATAAAGTCAGAATGAGAGTAACCACCAGCTTATGGGCAGGAGAGGTAATACATTTTGGTGGTAGACACACTCTTTATCCCCAGTGGTGATATATGTCCCATGTCTCACTACATGCAGTTAATAGTTCAGCATATGTGGGGGTGAAATTCGTCCTTGTACAGAGGGCTAGCACAAGGACAATACACCACTTAACCTGCATTTGGATGCAGCTTGGATGTATGCAGAGAAGTCAATGGTTACAGTCCTGAGTGACAGCAGGAGAGGGGGTGTTATTAGAGAAGGGGAAGGTTGGAAGAGCTTCAGACGGGGCTGCCCTGCTCTGATTCCTTTGAACCACTCTAGTGACCTCAAATGAGCTGAAATTGGCTGGGGATGTCCAGCCAATTCCTATGGATCCCCTGCTCCCCGCACCGGAGGAGAAGAGGGGTGGCCAAAGCACACTGTGTTCCTGCAATTACCAGCTCACACATGGTCGCATGGGGTTCACTGGCAGTGGACCCATGTTAGTGCAGCTCCTACAGTGCCCCAACCTGTGCTTGAGTCCAGCACCAGGCAGAGAATCAGGGAGCTGTGACAGCTCCTTGACAGTCTTCTTCTGCTGCACCCAAAGGAAGCAGGATGAAGCAGAGAATATGATGCAAGCAGTTCAGTTGGGGCCATGTTAAAGTTGATGACCAGACATATCGGAGGAGATGGCAGCAAGACAGGCTGAAATGTACGACCGGATGGAGGGAAAGCAAGGGAGGAGAGGATTCAATCCGTGTGATCAGATGAGACCATCTAGGGAAGGGGCTAAGTACCGAGCCCAGGGGGACCACTGTTGAGAGTGAGAGAGAGTAGGAAGAAGGCTCACTAAAGGAGAGGCCAGTGAGGTTAGAGGTGGACCAGAGAGGATATGATCACCAAATCCAAGGGAGGACAGGATATCATAAAGGAGGTTATGATTGATGGTATCAAAAGCAGCAGAAAAGTCAAGGAGGAAAGAATGGAGCTTTGTCTCCAACCCTAATCCTTCTAACTGGCATACTGCAAAGAAAGCACATAACTCAGGCTGCCTGGTTTTCTTCATGACCATTTTGTGCTTCACTCTGAAACCATTTGAATATTTTAGTTCCATGCCTTTGGTATGCCAGCTAATCAAATTCCATTAGCTTCAAAATCTCGATCCTGCCAAATTAATACCTTCTCACTTGTCAATCATAGTTCAATCCTCCGGCTTGACAAGAGCAATGGCATGTAAATTTAGGTGATTTACAACCCTTATCACTCTCTGCCATTAATTTCTTCTTCTCCAATTTCAGATGCTGGCTCATGCCCAATTTCTTCTAACTAAATTGTGATAAGATGAATATCTTATTTCTAGGTTCTCATTATTTCTTAAAGCTGTTTCCTACCTTTCAACCTTTATATGATGGATATAGCTGTCAAAAACCTGGGCATGATCCCAGATCTGGAGATTTCTTATATGAATTACATTAGATACCTAGTTGGGACCTCTTTGCAGTCACTGTAGTGAAGGTCACTTTATGTTCTTTCAAATACATCACCAATTTTACAGATATTATAATAAAGCATAACTGGGGTAATGTGCTATTTGCCACCTGTTTGGCCTTACGTTAACCTATATTTGGTTCCACATGCCAATTAAATTTCCCTTAATATGAAGGAGCTCAAATTTCCACCTTATAGAGTCATGCATGTGGTCAAGGCCAATGGTTAATTACCCTCACTGTTAAAAATTTACACCTTATTTCAAATCTGAATTTATCTAGCTTCAACTTCCAGACACTGGATCTCGTTATATCTTTCTCTGCTAAATTGAAGAGCTTATCAAATTTTTGTTTCCCATGTAGAGACTCTGATCAAGTCTCCTCTTAACATTTACCAAAACCCAGGGAAAGTCAAGTTCTGTGAACCAAGGATCTTATAATCTAAATCGGAAAAAGATGCACCATTCAGTGAAGCTCACCACAGGGCATCATGAAACCAGTTGGTTCTTAAGGGAGAAAGTAGGAAGCTGTTCCAGTGACATATGACAAGGTTCCAAAGTTTAGAGAAGGGGAAAAACAACAGTAAGGAGGAAAGATAAAGAGCGAGAGGGAATATGTGATGAAATCATGCAGAAATGTAGAGAGGAGCAAAATAATGCTAGCATAAAACTTTACAATGGATAAATAGATAGAGCAGGGGACAATAAGGAGCTTAAAGTGTGGCTTTTACTCTGAAGAGTGACTAGTAAACCTAGTGCCTTCTTCCTCAACAGATTTATGCTTATGCTTCTACTCATCCTAATATTGCAGAACCAACACAGATAAGAGGATACGAGTTGGGTGTTATTTCTTCTTGTGCATTATCAAGAGAATTGTTAATTAAATCCCAGTTAGTGGCACTTGGAGCTGGTTGAAAAACAATGAGTAAAAACACTATTTTGCGCCCAAATTTGGATCAGTTCTAGTGACCCCTTTGCAAATTCACTGAAATCCATGAGACTGCACCGGTGACCCTGAGGGAATATTTGAACATAACAGAGTTGTACAAGGGTGACTGAAGGCCTAATTTAATTGGCAGAATCTTTGTAACTGGTGATGCATAAGACGATAAGAAGAACTCAGCTCGACTCTCAGATCCCAGAAGTTTCAAATAAAAATATTGGGGGAAGGGAGGATGGTGAAATTGCCCACTGCAAAGGGAATGGAGGAGAGGAGCAAGCTTCTCTACAGTAATGAGCCCAGTTTTAAGGATGCTGAGTGATGAAACATTTGAGAAGAAACTACAAAGAGACAGAGAAGCAAAACTGGACTGAAGGTGAAAGGTCCAAAGTGAAGAGGGAGATCTGGACATCATGGGTGTAGCAGTGGAAGCTGAACCCCTGGGACTGAATAAGTTAAAGGAAGAAGAGAGAGATCTAAGGAGAGTATCCAAAGGGGACTCCACCAGATGGGGAGAATGGCAGAGGAGGAGTGCCCTCTACCTGGCCTTGCTGTCCCTTTATTATAAACCAGGGGTTGGCAACCTCTGGCACATGGCTCGCCAGGGTAAGCACCCTGGGGGGCCGGGCCAGTTTGTTTACCTGCCATGTCGGCAGGTTCGGCCGACCGCATCTCCCACTGGCCAATGGAGGTGGCGGGAAGCGGCGAGGGTGAGGGATGTGCTAGCCGCGGCTTCCCGCCACCCCTATTGGCCTGGGACGGCGAACCATGGCCAGTGGGAGCCGCGATTGGCCGACGCGGCAGGTAAACAAACTGGCCCACCCCGTCAGGGTGCTTACCCTGGCAAGCCGCGTGCCAGAGGTTGCCGACCCCTGTTATAAACATTTCCAAAGTTGATTGTCAAATTTCATTCTCAGGATAATCCCTTGTATAGTTAACAATATTTATACATCCTCCTCTTTGCAACACCTCTAGCTAGCTTGAATGCCCTTTATGTTAGGTAAATTATTGCAATGACTGAGGCATGGGCAGTGTGGACTAGCAGTCAGAGGCAAAGGTCAGCACTAAAGACAGTGTCAGTCAGGTTCCAAGCCAGGGGTCAGAGCCGGAGACAGCATCAGCGGTCAGAGCTGCAGACAGTGTCAGTGGTAAGGCGTAGGAGCAGGAATGTGGAGTAAGGAAGGAACTGGGAATAGACAGGAGTCTGAGATAAGGAGGACAGGAACCAAGAGCAGGCAGGAATACAGGTTTTGGGAGTCAGGTATGCAGGAAAAGGCCATAGTAATGGCCAGCCAGAGATTCCTCTAATTGATCTGACAGCTTGTGCTACTTCCTGGTTTATATAGAGCCCCTCAGCCAATCACAGATGCTGGATGTTTCTTCCAATCAAGAGAGTTGGGGAAGGGGCCCTCTGTGAGCTAGTACTTGGCTAGTTCCCTTCTGTGATTGATCAGCTGAGCTGATAGATGGTGGTCATGGCCTGAGCACTGCCTGGGGGCCTGGGTTTGAGGCCTGTGATTTCCTCACAGCTATTTGGGGGTGGGGGGATTTTATAAACAAGTTATCCACCCAGGAATAGGCCCATGGATCTGGAGGAAACCACCACTACAACGGGAGATATCCTGTATGTTCTCAATTCAAAGTGGGCATTAAGTAGCATAGTAGGACTTGATCCAAAACCCATTGAAGTCAATGGCAATCTTTCCTTAGGATCATTAAGGCCTTGTCTAGATTTGAAATATTGCAGCAGGGTAAGTAAATTGATTTAAGGTTGACCTAGTTACACCCATGCAAACCTCGAATGTAGATGCATTTAAATCTCAGTAACATCCATTTAGCTCAAGTTGGTAATTTATCCATTTAAGGTAAATCAATATAAGCTTGGTTTAAACTGGTTTAAGCATTTCTACATGAAGAGTTTGCACTGCATAACTCAATTGCTTTAGTCACATGAGTACAATTTGTCTATAACATAGAAATTAATCATGTTGGATGCATATTTATCCTGGGAAAGAACTGTATGTGAAATGATCCAGTTCCCAGGGGAAATGGTACAATATTTCAGTGATGGTTGGCTGATCTGAATTTTTGTCAATGTTTAAGAGAAAGTCTGAAAAGCAGATTGATTTCCTGTGGATCAGGGAGTGATGTCAGATTGATTTAATCAGTGTGGGCCAGAAGCTTTCAGAAACATATTTGCACTCAAAGGAAACCTCACGTTTGCACACTTTAAAGTTGGCAGTTGCCTTTCAGGAGCTGCTCTCTCATCCTCCATCAGACCTTACAAAGCCCACTGGAGTGCTGCAACAGCTCCAGCTGGACTTTCCTAGGTCTGCAAGGCCCAAGGCAGAGTTTTCTCTGTCTTTTGGAATCTTAAATAGAAATAAGTGCCAGCCTTGTTTTCTGGAAGCAGTGTATGTCATTACATTAAAATGAATGTTGCCCCACTCACTGTTCATACATGTACACATTTGTAACTGCTTTAAATTTCACTGCTAAGAGGCAGGTGTATTAACTACTGAAACTGATAAAGAGTTAGTGTAATGCTGACAAACAGGATTGAACCAGGAACCTCTGGAGCTTAGTGCATGAGCCTCTACCACATGAGCTAAAAGCCAACTGGCTGTTAGCTAAGGCTGTAGAGCAGACTCATTAATTGTGCTCTCTCTCTCACTCACTCGTCACCACTAGATGGGACAGAACACCACACCCAGGAGGTGTGTGGGTTACATTAGCACATAATTAGTCAGACCTAGCCTGATTCTCCACTCACATCAGGGTAAGTCAGTGATGTTACATTGCTTTTACACCTTTGTAAGTAAGAAAAGAATCAGGCCCATCAACTATGTACTTTAATGAGCTCTCCCTTGCTTGCTTATGTGGAGAACAATATGACCCGGAGCAGTAAGTGCAATACATGCACAGATGGACCAGCGTAGCACATGGCTCCCTTTTCACAGAAAGCATATGCTGTGCTGACTAGGCACACAATCCTGATGCCCATGGAACCACAGCAACAATGGCAGAGTCTGCACCTCTACTACAAGGTGTAGCCATGCTAGCATGCATTCTGGGAACCACAATTTAAGGAAAGTGGTGTACAAATTGTAGAGAGTCCAGAGGAGAGCAACAAAAATGATAAAATGTTTAGAAAACCTGACCTATGAGGTAGGGTTAAAAAAATGGGCTTGTTTAGTCTTGAGAAAAGAAGACTGAGGTGAGAACCTGAGAACAGTCTTCAACATGTGAAGGGATGATATAAAGAGGACTGTAATCAATTTTTCTCCATGACCACTGAAGGTAGGACAAGAAATAATGGTCTCAATCTGCAGCATGAGAGATTTAAGTTAGATATTAGGAAAAACTTTCTATTAGGGTAGTTAAAATCTGGAATAGGTTTCCAAGGGAGGTTGTAAAATCCCCATCATTGGAGGGTTTTTTTTAAAAAAAAATTGGACAAACACCTGTCAGGGAAGGTCTAGGTTTACTTGGGCCAGGTCTACACTAAAACGTTAGATCAACCCAGCTAGGTCACCCAAGGTGTGAAAAATCCACACCCATGAGTGTCATAGTTAAGAAAATCTGACCCCCGGTGTAGGCAATACTAGGTCAATGGACAAATTCTTTCATCAGCCTAGCTATTGCCTCTCATCAAGGTAGATTAACAACACTGATGGCAGAACCGCTCCTATTGCAGTAGTGAGTGTCTACACTGACGCGTTACAGTGGCACTGCTGGAGTGTTTCTAGTGAAGACATAGTCTTGTCCTGCCACAGCACAGGGGGCTGGATTTGATGGCTTCTCAATATCCCTCCTCATCCTACATTTTTACGATTCTTTGTGTTAAATTTAAGGAGACAACATTTGTGACTCACCAGCAACCTTATAACCGTTAATCTAATGTCTTCTATTTCCATTCAGAGTGCCAGTCTGACTGCTCACCAACATGGTATTAGAATACCTAGCATCAGTCTCATAATAAAAAAGCAAACAAGCAAGCAATACACCTGCATCTACTTACATACAAGGACTACAGTTCTCACTTTAAAAAAGTCTCAATGTAACCAATATGTTGGTAGGGGTTTAAAAAGAAAGCATTTATCTTCTGCTTGTGAAAAGGAGTAACGTCAATATATCGTTGGCTACCAGGTAGCTGCAATACAATCATGACATAGCAAATGCAGCCACTAGGACAGGGGTTTTCAAACTGGGGGTCAGGACCCCTCAGGGGGTTGCGAGGTTATTACAGGGGGGGTCGTGAGCTGTCAGCCTCCACCCCAAACCCTGCTTTGCCTCCAGCATTTATAATGGTGTTAAATGTATAAAAAGTGTTTTTAATTTATAAGGGGGGTCGCACTCAGAGGCTTGCTGTGTGAAAGGGGTCATCAGTACAAAAGTTTGAGAACATTGCACTAGGACAACTATAGCTTGGTAATTATGGCATCCTATCTTGATGAGTTGCTGATAAAATGGTCCAACACATGAGCAGAGAGATGGCTGGTTTGACTTCTCTAAAGCACTGAACTAATAGCATTGGTTTAAGGGTGGGGGGAGTGTCAGGATTTCTTAAACTTTACTAAAGAATAATGTTAGATGGTGCATTCCTGGCCAAGGCAATGTCTCAGGAAGGAGCCCTTGTTCTGAAAGGAACAATCAAAATTTAAACTGCATTTAGCAACAAACAATCAGGACTCCATAGGAGGGATACCCCACTATGGAAGTGTATAATCTGGGATATTAGGGGCTGTGCCTTTAAGGGCTAAATTCCCAGAGATAGTCTGGGCAGGGCAGGTTGTTATGCACAGCCAGTCAGAACTCAGACACTGAATTAAGCAGATCCCTTTCAGATTCCTTGATTTGGAATGATTAGTAAATACTGGTGAGGGTGAGTTAAATCCCCTTCTGTGCCAATCTATGGAGAATATGTTTTTACAGCCACCGATTACAGAGAGCTGATTGCTTAGCTCAAGCTACAGCAATTTGTGCTTTTACAATCCGGCGTCCTGGGTGCAATCATGATGTCTCAGCTAAGGAGGAGGGTGGCTGTCATGACATGAACTCAATAAAACAGAATCTGAGCCGTAGCTAACTGGATGAACAAAATACTGTTCAGATGCTTTATTTTTGTTTGTGTGTCCTGCAGACTGCCCTGGCAATGGATGGTAAATGAATAGTAACTAAACACAACTGTGGGGCCTGAAGCCAGCGCTGCAGCTCTACTTCCAAACACTCCTCTTCAGTAGAGTGCCGAGTGGGAGTGGATTTGTGCAGGGTTTAGGGAAGGATTAATGTCCCATGGGCAGAGTATGTGGTGGCAGCAGGGAGAAAAGTGTTCAGTGCTTGGAATGGCAAAACAGCTTCTGCATGGTGATATTTGGAGCAGGAGAGTTGTGAGGGAGAGTGCAGGAGAATTGGTCTGGGAGGGGCACATCCTTGTGAACAGATGCCCACTTATTAAGAACAGTGACCCTCCTCAGGCAGCCATTCTCCAGGCATTCAGCACTTTACAGAACTGGGGCCTTGGTGTCAGCACTTATGGGTGCAATCTTAGGTCAGATATTTTGGCCTCTAAATGCCACTGGCCAAGTGTTCTCCATTTAAAATATCCTGTGCGGGATGCCCCAGCTACATCCCTCCTGCCAGGGGCAACTTTTTCAGCCACATCTCATGAGTATCCCATTGTGCCTCCCTTTGAACATGATTCTCAGGTGCAGACATGAATTGCTCCTCTGCACTGAGGAAACAATGGCCGGATTTAGTGGCAACACACCCTTTGGAAATTAAGGGCCAGATTCTCTCTCCTTCTTCTGACCCCTTGGTACCACAGGGACTAGACCTGGCTGCAGCTGCCCAGCTCAGTCATCTCACAGAGTGGGAAAGATCTTATCTAGCATAAAATTGGTGAAGCTAATGGAGCAAGGGTTTCTCTGCCAAGTGCCCCTTCCCTCCCCACTTCTGACTCAGGGGGTATGTTGGAGCATTAAGGGATGTATCATCTTCATGTTGGTAGACAAGGCAGGGAGCAGCTGCGATTCACAAAATCTCAGATGGCATAGGGCCCTTAAGGATAATTGGTATCCCCTAGCCTAGGCCATTACAACTTATGACAAAGTCAGAGAATCGGGGGCTGGTTCACTGATGGCCCCTTCACTGGCCATGACATCCCATGTTGAGTAGATCCTGATGCAGAAGAGAATCTGGGGTTTAAATATCAACGTCCAGTTACGGACAAGAAATGGTCCATGGCACCTTGTTGCTTCACCGATGTGCTCTGAGATTGTCTTCTGAATCCCATCTGGTGACTTTAGTGATTACAAAAATGTTTAACTTTTTCTTCCTAGCCCTGCAGAGCCAGCACAGCTATGGAAGAGGGACTTGGAGGTTATCCTGACATTAGCATCAACATCAGAATGTGGGAACATAGGAATTGCATATCACATCAGACAAGTAGTCTAGGTAAGTGCCCCTGTTCAGAGTGGCCACTATAAGCTGCTTCAAAGGAAGGGTACTAGTTCCATTAGGAGATGCTACTTCCTAAACCCCATATGCCATGAACATAATCTAGGCTGTTGTGTGTGAAGTCTGATGATCTTATCTAAAGTAACCAACAGAACTGTTAGCTAAGGGCTTATCTACACTGACAGGAAAGCTTCTCCTGTCAGGATGGTTACTCCACCTCCCCGAGAGGCGGTAGCTATGTCAATGGGAGAAGCTCTCCCATTGACACAGTGCTGTCTACACTAAGGGTTAGGTCTACATAACTTCATTGCTCGGGGGTGTGGAAAATCCTTGGTTATGACTTAGTTATACCGACATACATTTGTAGTGTACAACAGGGCTAAACTAACATTGTATACCATCAAGTTGCACAAATAAATTGGTCTGTAGAGTCTTTGTTACGGATGATGGTATACAAAAGTGTATAACAAACTCCAGTCATTGGAAATTGAAGCTAAGAAAAACCCCTCAAAGTTGAAATAAATCAAAAAAAATGAGTGGAAATAACCCTTGTTATTGGTTATTGAGGGATTTTCTATCATTGGAAATATTTAAAATCAAGCTTGGATATTTTTCTTACAGATATGGTGTAGTTCAACCACAGCTATTGGACATGAAGCAACAATTAGTTCAGAAAAGTTCTATGGCCTGTGTTATGCAGGAGGTCAAACTAGATGATCACAGAGGTCACTTCTGGCCTTAAAATTCTATGAAACCAAAAAGAAATCTAAATTTCCTACCATGGGGTGAATTAGGGAGGTCACCAGCTTTAAAACCTTGTATTATAAACTGAACAAATTTTACCTGAAAGTAACTAAATGTCTGACATGGAAGCATGATGCCATTTTTCATAGTATTTTCAGTTTCAAAACCTGACACACTGCTTTTAAAAATGCTTCCCTACTAGAGACCTTATGCAAAAGTTGACACTATGCACTTGTCAGCTTGTTCACCTACTGTCAGCTTCTCAGCACAGAATCCACCAGAACACATCCTGCCAGTCTTGGGGTCATTCATTTCTCATTCCTGGCTTAATAAATGACAGTTATTGGATTCTACCTGCTGGAGGGAGTGCAGAGTGTGCCTGGATGAACTTTCTGAGAAAGAATCTCATCCCTGTTTTTAGGTTCTCGCAAACTATTAACTTTTTACTCAACTTTCGTATAAGAATACAAGAATATCCAACGGCAAGAAGAGAACAAAACTGGGAGGAGAGCTCTCGTGAACCACTCACCAGCAGTGACAGCTCAATAATACTTGATTCATCCCCTAAACCAGGTGTGTCAAGAAGAGGCATCTCTGATGATAGATAGGATAGACAAGATATTCAAGAGAACTAGAGATGAGGAATGATCTCCAAAAATAAAAGCAGTGAGACCTGGAGAAGGTGCCTTGTCATGCCTCTAGCTTGTTCTTGGCTACAAAACTGTTCCTTCTAAGTTCAGCTTGATGCTGGTTTTAAAGCTGTAATCTGTTTCCAATTCTAATTCAAATATTTTGAACCAGAAGAATTAAAGATTCACCCAGCGTTATGTTAAACTATTTGTCTGTCCCTTCCCCCTTCACTATTCAGGTTATGAGATGCAGTAACTGGAAAAGATCACGCAAAAATCAGGTTACCACAGATAAATAACTGGGCTGGATTCTCCTGTCACTTACACTTATGTAAAATAGGAAGCGAATGGTGTTATGTAGTTGTAAGTGACACAAAAAACAGGTCCAGAGACTGTAAAAAGAACTGCATTTGATACCACTCTTGTAGCCCCTGAGTCACATGGTTACTAGAGCCATTTTGGCTCTCACACAAGTTAGAGCAGCCTCAGGACTACTCTATCCTGTGATATCTAGTAAGGACCTAAAAAAGCCAGGCTGGGGATTGCTGGAATGCAGCAGTGCTCCTCTCCCTAACATGCTCCCACACACGTCCTCTCCTTAGCATGTCCCCAACATACCTTCTCTACTGTGGAGTCCAGGAGGGGTGCCATACAGTTATTTACATTGACCTCCTCACCAGTCAGGGATGTCACTATGCCAAGGGAATCCTCAGCTCCCCAATTAGGGCTGATGCATGTGGAGCAGTGTAAATGGGCTAAAGAGAGAGTCTAGCCTAATCCATGTCTACACATTTGAGAGTTAACCAGATTCATAAAAATATAACTTTATTTCGCAGTACCTTTCCCTGCACTTACACCTGTCTGTCCAAAGGCTTGTTCTGCAGACCTTAAATCAGCTTGGCAGATAGTAGCATTTGAGAATTTTTCTCCGCAGTTCATTTCCTGTACAACTGTTTTTCATGAGACAAACTTAGCATGTAAATGGGGATTTATCAACAATAACTGCATAGTTCAGAGATTTTTCCACTTCACCTGGCTAGACAGATGTAGTCAGTCATAGCACTGTTCATTACATAAATCTACAAGTTACCCATGTGTCACATAGACTGATGGGTGATCCTACTCATGCAAATGTAGCAAATCTTACTTGTTATCAGATCATGTTTCTTGCTTCATCTCCCTGTTCTCATTCAAATTTCTAGATTGCTTATGCTGACTAATTTTTGTTTCCTGGCTTATATTTGAAAATTCAAGTTGGTTTGATTTTTATGTTTTGCTTTCAAATTCAGTATTGCCTTGTCCTACTCTCATCTGCCAGACTTTGGATCCTTCTACTTCCCACATTCTGTTATTTTCATGATTCGTTGTGTCCTTTTCTTCTGTCTTTGTTGGTCAAAAAAATCATTATTGTATAATGAGTCCTGAATGGTGATACTCCCATTCAGCAATGACGCACATTTTTAGTGCTTTTAAAAGAAGATATTGAGCAGATCGTCCTTTTCTCACTTTACCTTTTCTCTCTTTTGTAGGGTGCTAATCAGTGGATATATTACCTGGGGGATCAGGGGTGTCATTTGGGCTGCTGGACAGTGCAGAGCCTCTATGACGCACAATAAGTCTCTGAGCAATCAACCATGCCAAAGCAGTGTGCGTACCTTAGGATGATGCAGCTTGCTCCCCTGTTTCACCCGTCCAGCTCTACATGCTGGTGCTGGGATATGGAGAGCCCACCCCACCCCACTTGGGAGTAATTTGTGCCCTTGCACAAAGGAAGCCGAACTATCATTCTAGGAGTGCAAGGACTGCAATTGTCCCCAGATGCCTTGCTCCCTCTCTAATGAACCCACATAAAGACCAGGGACAATCGAGTCCAGGTGGTTAGACAATCCCCAGCTAGTTTCTTTTCCCCTCTCATATTTAGCTTAAAATTTGGCCAGGTTATTTCCCAAATTAGCAGTTCGCTTCCTGTCATATAGATATGATACAACACCACAAAAGATCATTATAATTGGAAAAACAGGCCATACCCATTTCTAATGCACAAAGACCTACTTGGCACAAATGAGTCATGCTCTTCAAAACTTGGAAAATCTTTTGGGGAGGGGAACCTCGTCATCATAAATGGACCTTACATGTTTTGGAAGTTCAGTTGGGTTTGAATAAGCACCCAGAGCACAAATGCTTAATCCAAACCATTAGAACTTCCTGAGCTTGCAACACTGGAGCCAGAACTCTCACAAGAACAGGTTGTTTCACACAAGAATTTCAGTGCTTCCAAGTAGGATGGAGGATGTTACAACAAACTTTTTCTTTTTCTTTAGCTGCTTCTGCTTCTACTGATCCCACCTGAAAACAGGGTGTTCAAAGGGAATGCAAAAAACAAAACATAAAGTTAAGAAAAAAATTCAAACCACAGAAGGATTTGATTTGAGGCAGGAGACTCAGTCAATTTCTTCTTTGATCCAAACAAGACCTGTCCATAGCAGCAGATGATTAAACTAATAAAGAATCCAAGATCTTCACAATTCGGGGTGCTTCAATTTCTGGGTGCCCAACTTAAAAATTTGCTCCCTTTAATTTTTTCAAGAGTAAGAAGAGATTTGGGTCAGTTAACTGAGGCACCCAAATTAACTAGTCTCTTGGAAATCCTAGCTATGTCACCTGTTTTTAACAGAATCTGATGTTGGGTTTGCATTCTGCTTTGGAGAGCCTGTGAAACAAGGGAACAACTAGTTTCTCTTTTTCCCTTGATCACATTAATGTATACTTTGACCACTTGATTATTTCCTAAATTAGCAGTCTACTTCCTCTAATATAGTGGAAATGCAACACAGGGGAAGACAATTATAGTGAGTAAACCAGGTCCTACCCCTGCTGAAGCGCAAAGACCTAATGGGTACAAATGAACCATGCTCTTCAAAACTTGGAAATCATTAATCTTCTTGAGAGGTTAACCTCATTATCACATATGAGCATTGGGTCTTAGATGACATCAGCCTATCGGTAAAGAACAGCTGGCTGAAGATGAATCTGAGCAAGACAGAGGTGATGTTGGTAGGCAGAGGAAAGTATTTTGACGATTTTGGTTGTAGCTTCAAATCCACAACTGATCAATTCAGTCCATCGTCTAGAAGTACTCTTGGATTCCTCACTGACATTTAACTCTCACATAGAAGTTTCTACCATCTCCACTTGGCTATGAGATTCTGTTCCATCCTGGCAGATGAAGACCTGGCCTCAGTTATTTATGCCATCATCACCTCTCAGATGGATTACAGCAATGCAATTTACCTGGGCATGATGATGCCTTCAGTGCTTAGGTAACTTCAGCTACTACAAAACACTGCAGCACATCTCAGCAACTCAAGTTATCACAAACACATCAGATTTGTCCTCTGCTCTGTACTCTGGTTTCCTACAGAATATTGAATCAAGTTTAAGGTCTTGGTCCTTATCTTGAAGGCGTTCCATGGCCTGAGTCTAGGATATCTAAAAGATCATCCAGAGCAGTGGCTCTCAGCCTTTTTGGGCTCAGAACCCATTTGTAAATGTTTATGGCCTGTCACAACCCAGTAAATAGTCTGGGGTGGAGACCCTGGGGTGATTGTGGTCAGATCCTGCCTCCCAGAGGAGTTGGGTCCTGTTGTCCCACAGTGGAAGCTCCAGCAGCTCCTGTGCTGTGGGGCTGGCTGGGCTTGGAGCTCCACTCCGGGCATTGCAATCTCTGGGGTTGCAGTGCCACTTAGGTTTGGCCCTGCCCCCATGACTGGACCAAATTTGTGTGAGAAGTTGTGACCTGGCTCATGGTGTTGCAGTGCCATTCACTCAAATTTGGCCTACCTGGACTCCCATCATCATGATGGCTGGGCCAAACCTGAGTGGTGCTGAGACCCCCAGAGGTTGCAGTGCCTGGAATAGGGAGATGAGCCCAGCCAGCCCTGCAGGGCAAGAGCCACAGGAGCTGCCACACGACCCTTTGAAATATTCTGGTGACCCAATTTTGGGTCCCAAGCCACAGGTTGAGAAACCCGGGTCTACAGCTCCAGGACAAAGCCCATGGTTGACAGCTCCCTCCTCTGATACAATGGAACTCTTAAACAATAAGAGTAAAGCTTGTCTGTGTAGGAGACTGAACTCTGTCTGGGGGCTGGTTGGAGATGGTGTAATGAACTTCCCCAGAATTTAAGGACCATTCCAAACCTCATCACTTTTCTCTCCAAGTGCAAGCCACATTTCTTTGATCTTGCCTTCTCGCATATAAACATATAGCAATAAAATAAGCAAACAGAAAAACCCTACCAAAACAAGACACTCCATTGCACATGCTTCTCCCTGTGGGGAGAGGATGAAAGAACAAACAGCATCTGACAAATGTTAGTCATGTTGCTTAATGCACTACTGGAAGCTGCTTAGACACTACAGTGATGAGTGTGGTATAAAACCTATATAGAATAGAACAGAGAGAGGAAGAGAGTAAAATGCTAATGAAAAAAAAAACACAGGACAAAAACAAGGTATATGAGTCCCTCTCGGGCCAGTCTAGCTTTTTGGAGAAGTAAAGAGGGCTCTTCTTAAGATCACAGATTTCTCTTAAGCCAGAAAATAATATTTTTACTCTTGAGAGAAACCACAGAAAATAAAAGGATTGTGACTCCACTAGTTTTGTGAAACTTGTAAATTCAAGGAGGTAACTCATCAGTTTTGTGAATACTTACCCTCCACAATCCTGACCCATCTGCTTATTCCCATTAAAATCCCTCTTCTCTCCCGTGCGTTTGAAACTGTTAAGCTATTAGCCAGCATACTGTCAAAGGACCTTCATTTGTATCCTTGGTTCTGGCACTGTGGTGTATGCATCCCATTCCTGTGATGAATACCTACTCTGACATTCCTTCTCAGCAAATAGATTGTGTTGCAAACTATCCCATTATTGATTTTGTTGTAAGTTGAGTAAATCCTAAACCCTGAATAAGGCTTGGTGGTTATGTTTCACTGCTCCCATACCTGATTGGCATTCAAATTGTGCTAACCTCTATAAAAATAGTTTTGTTGCAGTATGAAGCACAAATACATTTTTTAATATTATACTTGTTCCAACACAGCCCATTATTTTAATGTTTCCATACAAGGAATAAAAAAAATATTTCAATGTTTGTTTCAGCTGCTGCTTTTTAAGCTAAATGATGCTCTATATTCTGTGCAAAATGCACTTTGTTCGTGACAAATTTAGGAAGCCAGCCAATTTAGGGTGAGGGAAGGAGACTTACAAGTTTACAGGCATGAAGAGCATTTGTGCCCTTTTTATTACGTTTAATTAGATGTGGCATATTGTTGGGTTTGACACATTTCATTTCATGAAGCAGGCAATGGCAGATTTTACCAAAATATATTTATATAGTTGAGTAGTTTTTATCCACTTCTTTGACTTAAACTGCTGCTCTGCATGTTAATAGTGAGTGTTTGATCCTGTCTGGGGTTTTGGTTGTTGTTTGGGGCTTTTTTGAGCCCTTATGAATTGCAGAAATATTAAATTGTTTCCTACTGTTTCCAAGGTGCAGCCACGTTTGAACAACAGGACTTTGGCCAATCACTTGGCTATAAGTCGATTTCCCAGTACTAAACATTACAAGGCACATAGCACATCAACCTTTATTGTCAAAGTGTTAGTTAGACAGAGACCACAGAGCACACATGAGAAAGTTTGAGGATCACTAAGTATAAAGGTACCTGCCAATTACACTTTCACTAATATTTAAATATCACTTACTATTTTATACCACTTCACAGTGCTGTTCAAATCCCAGCTATTTCATCCGCACAGCCCCCGCACAGGGTAAATACCTTTAATCTCATTCTACAAAATGGGTAAACTAAGGCACAGATAGGTAAAGGCACTTGCACCAGTTCACGTAGGGAATTGATGACAGAATAGAGATTACTCCTCAAGTGTTGGAATTCCTAATTTACACACCTGGTCCATATCTGACTCTCACAACCGCTTCTCTTTACGTAGGGCTAGATGGGGAGTTGGCCTGTGTAGGGATGTGAGTGGGTTCAGGCATGCAGGAGGAAGCAGGCATTGCCTGTTAGCTACTCCCACCCCAGAGTAAGAGGTTGAGGAATAAGCAGGCACGGGTGGGCAGTGTGTGGAATCTTGGCCGGGTCTCCCAGTAAGTCAACAAGCTCAGCTGAGCCAGCATGGGGATGCTGTAATTTGCCACTGCTAGTAGGCGGTCAGCAATTTACTCCTCCTCCACCTCAGAATAAGGGGGAGAAAGAGCAGGAACTGTGCCTCAAAGGGGTATCTGTGAGGCACAGTGCCTCCTTCAGATACTCGTGAGAGGATAGATTGCATTAAAAAATAATTGGGGCCAGCAGTCAATGTGATAGGCCAGCTGATAGGTTTGACTTTCATTTCACTAGGTGGCATGCTACAGATCAGAAAACATTACATCGCTTGCTGCAAAAAGAAAAAAAAAGTTGCAGTGCAGATGGTTCAGGTATATTAATAGTGTTAGTACTGGATATTTTGTTTATTTCTTTCCTGGTCAGGTATATGCTCAGATGTTGGCTAAACTGCTTGGAGTTTACTATTTCACCAAAACATTGCTTATTCCTTCTATAACACTGATATTTCTCTATATTATGCCTTTATAAGGGATGGGTGGGATGCATGTTCTGGACTGAGCAGCCAAAATTATCAGCATGGCAGATTAAAAAACAAAAACAAAATAAAACAGGAACACAGATTTCATATAAGGCATGCTTGGGATGTGGCTAAACAGCATATAATACTGTATTGTCAGAAATGCAGAACTGGAAACCTGAGCCTCAGACAGGCCCACATACACAGAATACAGGGGTGGCTCCAGGCACCAGCACGCCAAGCGCGTGCCTGGGGCGGCGCGCCACGGGGGGGCGCTCTGCCGGTTGCCGCAAGGGCGGCAGGCAAGTTGCCTTCAGTGGCATGCCTGCGGAGGGTCTGCTGGTCCCGTGGCTTCGGCGGACCTCCCACAGGCATGCCGCCGAATCCGCGGGACCGGGGACCTCCCGCAGGCAAGCCGCTGAAGGCAGCCTGCCTGCCATGCTTGGGGCGGCAAAATACCTAGAGCCGCCCCTGACAGAGCCATAGAAATCCAAGGGTGGAATCTGCCACTCATTCCACAGCAGAAAGCCACTAACTTGAGTTAAAGGTGTAACCCTTCAGAAAGTTAGAATGCGGCTCTCAGCACACAGCAGCCCTCATCATGCAAACCATTGATTCAGTGATGGCCATTCCAAATATGGCACCCTGATTTATGCCGTAGATGGCCCTTTAAAGGAAGAAAGCATGAAAAGAACTACAGGAAGGTTCACCTGTGGTTGTTTTCCCCACATTTCTATTGCTATAGTGGGACCATGTTGGAGAGAGCTGCTCCTGCTAAGAGCCATTGCTTTCGTATTTATTATACATATCCCTTGCCCTATTTAAATGTCTTTATCTCTATTATGGATTTTTATCCAGGGTGTAGGTAACTTTTCTTTCCAGACAGCTGGATACGTGGAAAGTGAACTAAAGGTTATTTATAGCCTTCAGGAGCTCAGAAAGGCTGTGTGAGAAAGTGGAATAGAAAAGCTTTTGGCACAAAATCATCCTAGTACAGTGTTCTATATCTGTCTATGTGATCTATGGCCTGACTTTCAACTGGTGTAAATTGACCTAGCTCCATTGACTTCAATGCAGCTAGGTCAATTTAGGCCAGCTGAATATCTGGCCCAAAGTCTATAAAGTAGCTACTAGGCACATGATATATTATTTCTAGCACTTGCTTGTTTCTGTGTGTTATAGATTCTGCTCTCTGACTCATCATTATGACATGACACAGTGGCTATTTTGGAAAGGAGTACGCTACTCCAAATACTTTACTGATACTTAAATTATAGAAACATCTGCGGCATGATATTTCTAATTCGACTATTGTGGTATGCCTTGCATTAAAAAAATTGCGTCAATAGAATTAATGAGAATTCAAGAAGAGGTAAACAAAATTATTATCATTGACCATCCCTTCAGAGTGTACACACTGCTATATAATGCCATTTCCCTCAATCCCAGGCACTGGTTCTTATGAGGAGTATATTACAGCAGAATGGACACATCTCAAGAACGTAAGTACAATATAGTGGAATAACAGATAACTTTGCTTATCCAAAAAAAAAAAGTGAGATATTAGTTAAACAGCCAGTCTTGTGCTCATTTTTTTAAAGTTGAGAGGTGATTTCACTTGGAAATTAAAAATTGAAAGACAAATGATCATTTTCAAAGTAGCTTTCCTATAGCTTAATATTTTAAGGGTTCCAGAATGTCTCATTGCAGAGCAGCCGAGAGATGAACTATTTATCAAGGCAGTGAAGTTTGGCTTTATGGTCAGAGTAGGCATCATTCTGCAATGGATGACAAACATATACATTTCCATCAACGTGAGATTTGCTGTTTAAAGATCTGGAGTGGATACTTTTGAGCAGGCAGTTTTAAAAAAAAATAAAACATTGTCACCAACTTAAAACTCACTTTTTCAAAGGCAAGATAAAAATTGGCTCAGTTGTTTTTATTGGTAAAAGAAAACAAACAATGATATGCTTTTAAATTTAAGATGTCTCTTTGCTTTCAAATAGATCTAATACAGCTTGAGTGAAGTTAAAGTGGCTGGTTTTGATACTGATTATTACTTTAAAGAAGTAGACATTTTAAAAAAGTAGAGAGTTCCTACATACTGGAGGATAATTTTATAGGTCACCATTTGGGGGACAATGTTCCACTTTATGAATGACGTGTGGAGTAAATTTGCCCAACATTTGCTCTAATTACACCATACCTACTCTGGAAGCCCTGCTCTCTTTTGTTTACACTCTGTATAGTAATTTTTTAACGGCGCAAAGATTTCACAAATGGCACAGGCCCTGTCACTGCAAAGGGATCTGCCTGCATGGACACTGATGTTGGTGCAGAGTTCTATCCTTGGCAGGATCCAGACAATAATTACCACACTCTAGCGTCTGTATACTTCCTGTGAGTAGGGTTGCCAAATTTCTAATCGCACAAAACCGAACACCTTAGCTCCGCCCCTTCCCCACCCCTTCCCTGAGGCCCCACCCCTGCTCACTACATTCCCCGCTCCCTCAGTGGCTTGCTCTCCCCCACCCTCACTCACTTTCACTGGGCTGGGGCAGGGGGTTGGGGTGCAGGAGGGGGATCCTGGCTGTGGGGTGGGACTGAAGGATTTGGAATGTGGGAGGGGGCTGCCAGTTGAGGTAGGGGGCTGAGGTGTGGGAGGGGGTGCGGGCTCTGGGATGGGGCTGGGGATGAGGGGTTTGGAGTGTAGGAGGGGGCTCCAGGCTGGGGGGTGGGGCCAAGGGATTTGGAGTGCGGGAGGGGTGTGTGGATTGAGGCAGGGGGTTGGGGGGATGGGAGGGGGTGAGGACTCCAGGCTGGGGGTGCAGGCTCTGGGGTGGGGCAAGGGATGAGGGGCTTGGGGTGCAGGAGGAGGTCTGGGGGGGCAGGGGGTTGGGGCTCGGGGTTGGTGCGCAGACTTACCTCGCGTGGCTCCCAGTCAGCGGCGCAGCAGGGCTAAGGCAAGCTCCCCCCCTGTCCTGGCTCCACACTGCCCCCTGAATGCAGCCAACAAGTCTGGCTCCTAGGCCAGGGCGGGGGGACAGGAGGCTCCGCATGCTGCTCTTGCCCCCAGGCATCCCTCCTCCCAGTTCCCATTGGCTGTGGTTCCCGGCCAATGGGAGTGCAGAGCCGGTGCTCGGGGCGGGGGCAGCATGCTGAGCCCCATGCCTCCCCACCCCCCGCCTAGGAGCCAGACCTGCTGGCTGCTTCCAGGGCGCAGTGTGGTGCCAGGACAGGGAGGGACTAGCCGCTCTTATCCCTGCAGCACCGCCAACCAGACTTTTAACGGTCCAGTCGGCAGTGCTGACCGGAGCCGTCAGGGTCCCTTTTTGACCAGGCGTTCTGGTCAAAAACCAGACACCTGGCAACCCTACCTGTGGCAAAGAATGCAGATCTATGGCTGTGACATTACCCAGGGTACATTCTGTACTGTTGGACAGCTGTGTCCCCTCAGTTCTCCAACCTGGGGTGCCTTTTACACTGCTTCACTGTGAGAGAAACCACCATTTCATGGCTTGCCTTTGGGAGGCAGGGGTGGAAGTGGGAGAGAAGTTCTGCATGGCTTGAGAGGCCTATGTTGGAAGAAAACCACATCTTTCCTTAGCATAAACCTGACATTTCTCACAGTTTTAGATGCTCAATCCCAAGCTAAAACTTTGCCAATGATAATACCAAGTTCCATCTCAAAGTGCATATTTACAGCAAACTTATGAATTCCTGGAAATAAGGTTTATAAGGGAAATACAGAGGCAGCCTTTCCTATACCAATGGTGCTGCTTTAATGTTGTTTAGAATTTTGGCCGGAGGCATCAAGAACATCAACTTTTTAATGAAAACTCAAAGCATCCATGGCAGTGTGAAAATTCTAACATTATTGTATTCCCATACTGCTTTTTAACAGCTTGAAGGAAGAAAAACTTTCATTTTAAATGATTCTTGGTTAATTTACAGAGAAATTAGTGGGAAGAAAACTTGCAGAAAGTAATAGAGTGGCATTACTTGCCCAAGTCACACAACATCAAGTCTAGAAAAGTCATCTGAAGTATTTCTTATGCAAGAGTTAACCTGCTCCTTTCACTGTTATGTATACCAAAGTAGCCTGTGCTAGGATTTAAGTGGAGGTAAAACATATAGGGTCAGATACTCAGCTGGCATAAATTGATTTGATTTCACCAGCTGAGAATCTGGCCTGCAGGTATAATCCTGGAGGAAAATAGCCACAAGAACAAAACTCAGAGCTGGAATACATATAGATCCCAAAATTGTGCTCCTGCAAGACTCTGAGACACCTCAGCTCCTAGTAATTCTAAACAAGGGTAAGGCTTTCAGCATTTAGCCCATTAAATTTAGTTTAGGGGTGGAGGGGGCATTGAAAAGCTTCAACAGGAATTGAAGATGTGCAACATCTCAATGGAGTGGCTTGGCACCTTGCAGAGTTGGGCCACCAAACAAGGGTTTGAGATATGTCTGTGATCTCTGTGAAACGCTTACTGAGAGCGAGAGAGAGAGACAGAGATATGTGTCTGTCTTTCTCCACTCCAATGATTTTTGTTGCTGCTGTTGCTAATCCAAGATCACCTCTTTTCTGATAAATAGCCACAGCAGCTGAAAGGAGGCATTGCCTTAAAAAGACTGAGTGCTTTTCCCATTACCCGCCCTCCCAATTCCCCTCAGAGCAGATTAATTGCCTGGACAACACAGTTTTATCTAGTGTCGTCCATATATGCTATATCCCAAAATGTTTTACGGGGCAAAATAATGCAGTTAGAAATGGAAAATAAATGAAGGGAGAGAGAAGGTAGTGAGAAAAGTTCCCAGCAACGATTTGAATGCAGATGGAGAGCTGTTGGGACAGAGAAAGGTGGGACTGCTGTTTCAGGTGCTATATGGGAGACATCTCTTGCCATACAGTGTTGAGTTTGTGTACAAGATCAGAGGGGGAGTTGTGTTAGACTCATGCAGGGAACAGTGCAAGACAATTCTGAAAGGCTGGCTGGAACAAGGACATGGAAGGTTTTAAAATCATAGAGGGCAATCCTGACTCCTGAAATGCTTGGGGAGAAATGGGAGTTAATTCAAGGATGGACTGATGCAACTTGGGCTTTTCTGTACAGTTGATTGATAGATTTTTAAGGCCAGAGGGACCATTATAACCACCTAATCTGACCTTCTGCATAGCACTGGGCAAAGAACTTCACCCAGTAATTTCTGAATCAACTTCATAACTCCTGTTTGAGCTATCATCTACCATTTAAAAAGACCCCAGTCTTGGAAAAGTGAACAGCAGCTGTATTCAATAGGTCTGGGGACTGGAGATATGGACATTGGGAAAACCAGAGAAGGGAACTGGAATAGTATTTCTGTCACTGATCCATTCCTCCCACCCAACACCCTCCATTTGTTACACCCATTTATTGTGACTTGTCTCAACTCAAAATGGGACCACAATCAATTTGGGGCCACTGGGCATCACAGTAATTAGGGTGGGCTCCATTGTTAATTCTATGTTTGGAGGGTACCTAACAACAAACTGCTTGTGGCCTTTACATTCTCTTGTAATGCCAGAGTTAAATAATAATAATAAAGAAGGCTGGAGGAGGACATGGAATAGTGCTGGAGGATTCTTCTCTTGCCCAAGTGAAATACTATTGTGTGAGACGTTTAGCAGATGGAAATTGAGAAGAAGCAGTTATCAACTAAAGAGCAGTGAGTTTTAACATTAAACTTTGGTATGACAAAAAATATTGCCAGATTCCAAAAGAAGATGTAGTCACAAAAAAAGATGGGCAAGATTGAAGCAAAAATGTAAGAATTCAAGTAAAAGATATTTGAGGGACATAACTAGGATAAAGAAAGACAGACACAGTAAGTGAGTATCTTCGTTACATCCCATCATGAGCTCAAGTACCATATGCCTGGGATGGCTTGTTCAGTCTTACCTTTTTGGCCCTGACCCCCTGACCCTATTGTACCCGCTCAATTTGTCATGCGACTCTCACCTGTGTTACTTGAGGTAAGCCAGTATTATCCTCATGTTATAGAGAGAGAGAGGGGTGTGTGCTGGCTTGACTTCCCTAGGTCACACAGTGAGTAATAGCTGGGAAAGGAACCCAAGAGTCCTTACTCTTGGCATTGAACACGAGTCACAAAACCATCCTTCTTCCATTTGTCACCCATGTGTTTTCTCTGCCTCTTAGTCACAGACTCTTTCCTCCCTTGTTTACCAATGCCTCTCTCTCTCTCTCTCTCTCTCTCTCTGCTTACTGTTTGGCACTTTCCCCCTACTTTTCCACTGAATCTCCTCCACAGCAATCCAGTTCAGTCTATCTCCCTACGTCGCCAAATTTTTCTTTGTAATCTCTCTGGACCTGTCTCCTTCACACCGTGCCCACCTCCTGGGGGTGCAGTGTGCTTCTCCTCACAGCCAAGGGCAGAACTGAGAAGGAGAAGAGGAGGAAGCCCTGGCTGCCTGTTCAGAAGCCCCAGGAGCTGCTCCTAGTAGCTGAGGAGGAACTCTAGTGGAAAATTCATTCATTGCTATAACCTGGCTTATGAGCAACACCTTAGTTGGCATGTGAGAAGGAGCAACAGCTGGGGTTCATTTGTGTGACTGTTGCTCCGCAGGAGTGACACTGATAAGGTATGATAGTATTTCTGTGCCCATCTCACTGTGTCAGTGAGACAGGTACCACATTGGCCACAATAAACCAGGGACCTCCACAGAAGAAAGCCTGACTTCCTACAGCTTGAGCTAAAGAACTATACCCTCAACCAGAGCTGTGAGAGATTTGCATCATCTATGGCTCAGCACAGAGGGGGACATGTAACATACTCTGCCCAGTGACGTTTTAATCAAACAAAGTCACTTTCAACCACCATGTCAGCTCTTATGTAGCATAGTCCAATATGGTGACATATTTATTTGCTTATTCCCAAATGTTGCCTTCAGTAATTCACACCCAAGTCTCATTTGGCCTTTAGAGATTTTTTTTTTAATTTGGTCCAGAGTCTAGCACAACAGAAATCTCAGCATTCAACTCCTTTTCTAATGGCTGAAGTGTTGTCTTCAGAACAATACTACGCTGTGTGGGGCCATGCTGTCCCATTAAAGATAACCCAGTTGCTCTGCTCCTCTGAAGTCTGAGCAGAACACCACTCTTATCACATGCCTCACACTTTAATAAAAAGAATAAAGAGCACAACAGCTCCTTTTCCATTTTCTTTTCTTTTCTCATTGTACAGGTTTTGTTATTCAATCATCTTCATGAAACTGCCAAACATTTCACCATTCCATCCTTTCTTAAGAGTACTGCAGAAGCTTGGAATGAGCCTCATGAGGAAGCTTTGAAGCGGGCTAGAATGCCACATTCTGGCAGTCTCATAAAGGAGAGGAGAAAATATGGACATACTTAGGCATAAATTGGAGTTAGGAATAACATTTAGTCTTTGCAAACAATGGCATCCAAAACTGGTTTCAGTACCCCTATTGCATTTTTCACTAAAAGTTTTTCAGTATTCAAGTGCTCAGTGAACTACATCTTATTCCCACCCTCTCTCCCCTGAAAAAAGTAACTGCCCAGTTCATTTAAAAGTTATTTCACACTTTAATCCATATTTAAATAGTAGTCCTCTGTAGTCTCTGATTTGCGGTACCTGGTCTAGACAGGGGCAAGGAATTTTCTACTTCCAAGCAGATAAATTTAGGTAGAATTATATATCTCATCTCATTGTAATGCCTATGAAAAACAAAATGACAATTCCTATGCTTCATATGTTTCATTAATATGTGCATGAATAGATTTATTGTGCTGCTGATTTTACAGATGTAAAGCAGGCTTAAACAATACACAAGCAAGAAGCAAAGACCATACAGCTTTGCCATATCATCTCAAGACTGATTCACTGATCCAAGTACCTTTCACATAAACACACTGCCAAGATTTAAAACCAAAACCATAAAAACAGGTGCCTAAAGTTAGAGTCCTTAATCCATATTTAGACACCGGTAGCCTAGATACACAAATGTATTTAGGCAACTTAGTCTCAGGTTTAGGTGCCTCAATCCCAGTTTTAGGCTCCACCATGATCAACAAAATGGCCACTGAACCATACAACTGCCTAAATTCACTCAGTGCCTATATTCTCAGGGTAACGGTCCATCAGCACCTACATTGCTGCCTTTGTGCATGTGCACTGCTGCCCCACTCTAGGCATCTGGACACCATCTCCTGCCTAAGCCCCAGAGCGATCCACAAACTGAGGGAAGATACTTGTGTGTGCGGCCCAATCCATTAGGCATGCTCAGAGGCTGCATACCAAACCAGATCCCCTTTAAAATCTGGTTGGAGGAGGAAATGGTGGTGCCTGCCTTATAACTTTTAGCCCAATGGTTAGAGCAATCCCTCACTTGGGATGTGGGAGGACCAGGTTCAGTTCCCCACTCTCTGCCAGAGGGGAAGAAGAGATTGGAACAAGGGTCTCTCAGCTCTTAGGAAACTGTGCTAACCCTGAGCTATAGGATATTTTGAGGTGGGGCTCCCTCAGTCTTGGCTGTTGAAGCTGTTCCTGTTTGAATTAAACAATTAGAGAGTTTAGGGGGACTAGACTAGGTCTTCCACCCTGATGCCTGAACTACCATTCTTACTGTCTCTGGCCCAATGGCTCTTTCATTATTTATATAAAGTGGAACAACTTCAAAAGGTGAGATTGAGGAAGCCCCAAGTTAGAATATCATCCTCCCCTTCCTTCCCCCTCCCCACACCATTGTGTGTGGAATGACACAGGCACTGAATTAATTCTCAGAAGAAATAACTTAGGTGCTAAGCTGCCAGACTCCAGGAGGAAGGGTTCCCATTCATGGACACATCCCTCTCCTTGGTATCATCCATTGTCTAGCTTAAGTGGGGAGGCACCTAGCACTGGGCTTATGTGGATCGCATTCTAAATCATCTTTCTCTCCCCATTCACTGTATAAGTAGCCTAGGCACCTAACTCTGGCCTTGTGGATTGCAGTGTTGTTCCTGCAATTTTGTAGACACCTACACAATGCCTAAGTTTCTTTGTGAATCCAGGCCCAAATATCTAAGCCGCTTTTCAAAGGTGCTGCTGAGCTCCCAGCAGCTCCCACTGAATCCATGTTGTCAGCTGTTTAAAATTGGTCTGGGAATTTGGAAAGTTATAATATATCCTGTGGTAGATAGATTAGTGGGCAGAGTGCAGGTAAGAGCAACAAAAACTTGACCATTTATTTTACTGCATGACTCTGCAGTTTATCACATGGAGCTCATCTTTCCCTAAATGCCTCCCTCCCCCAAAATGCAATGCAGACAGATCTCAAAAGTTAATAACTTGTATTGCTTTGTGCACTTTTAATCTGCAAAGAGATAACAGAGCAATTGACAAAGCACCGTGAGTTATCAAGCTGTGAATACACTGAAGGGGTCTGCAGTAATATGAGAGTGAAACTCAAGCAGATCTTCAGCTGGTGTAAATCACTGTGGCTCCATTGATTTGATCTGGCCCCTTGCATTTACAGCCATGTCCTGTTTTCTTTACCTTATGAAATCCATTTTTCCCTTCTCTTTAACCTTTTCTCCTGCGTTTGTTTTAAAATGTCTAGATTTTCTCCCCTGCTGTTCTGAAACTGTGCCTTGTCATTGCTTTCAATCATGCTTATATGCTGCAATTTAGGCATTTAAAAGCTAGAGTTTCACACAGACTAGGAAATCAGAACACTTCTAACATGGAATTTATTCAGCCAGTATCTTTCTGTTTTCTCTTGGCTACTAATGAATATATTAGTCTTTCCTCCTAACACAGCTTCCTGTGCAGTGAATTCATAATCTTGTATTACAGAAACATAGAGTTTAGAGATGGAAGAAATCAAGGCAAGATTGCTCTCTCTTTACTAGTGTTTTCTCAAGTCTAGTTTTAAATGAGCCAAGCGATAAGACTTCAATCACTTCCCTTGGGACATTGCTTGACAGCCTAATACATCTTACAGTCAGGAAATTTTTACTGAAGTTCACTATAAAATTTCTTCTCTTAATTCCATCCTATTGCTCCTAGTTATAACCCTGTCTACCGCACTAAATAATATCTCTCACCCACATTGGTGTCAACACCCTTCAGATACTCATAGACTGTTATCCTGTCATCTCTTAATCATTACATTATACTCATTTAGCTAGTTTAATCTTTCCAAATAGGTCAGTTCTTCCAGATTCCCTTAATCATTTTCATTGCTCTTCTCTGAGCTCCCTTCAGTTTGTCAGCATCTTTCTGGGGCGGTGATACCTGGAAACAAATGTACAAGGGATGATACAGATTATAGTACATAAATCCTATCAACTTCAACAGGACTCCTCACTTGCTTAAAGTTAAGTGCTTGTGTAGGGGCTTTTGTGGGATCGAAGTTTCAAAGTGGATTTCTGTTAAGTCTGATTCATTTGAACATTATCCCCCTACACAAAAGTCCTTTGTTAACTTTCTATTTTAAAAGCTGAATTCAGATTCCCTGCACTAACTAGTGAGTTATTGTAGCTTAGACTGGCAGCTCCTCACATCCGCATTTAACTGGGTAAATAGAAATATAGATCATCTAGATGAACAAGACTAGCCAGCATAGCTTCTCTAAGAGAAATTGTGCATCTCAATCACCAGTAATTCTTTGAGAGTGTCAGCATAATAGTGGATGGAAGAGAATCATTTATTATGTTTTATAGCTGAGATTTCTGTTTTTCTGCTAAGCTGCAGTGGCTATACTTGCACTTCAAAGCGCTGCCGCGGCAGCGCTTTGAAGCGCTAAGTGTAGTCAAAGCGCCAGCGCTGGGAGAGAGCTCTCCCAGCACTGTCCATACTCCACCTCCCTGTGGGGAATAACGTACAGCGCTGGGAGCCGCGCTCCCAGCGCTGGGGCTTTGACCACACTGGCGCTTTGCAGCGCCGCAATTTGCAACGCTGGAGAGGGTGTGTTTTCACACCCTGCTGCAACGCTGCAAATTTGCAAGTGTAGCCACCACTAACACCGTCTTTTTCATTCACTTGGTGTGACCCGCCTAGCTTGTAAACTGTCTAGGGCAGGGACTTTCTCTGGTACTTGTCTGTGCCGTGTCTAGCACAATGGAGACCTGATCCCGGACTGGAGTTCCTAGGTGCTACCATAATAGTAATAATAATAATAATATTTTGATTTTCAAAAAGCCTATGACAAAGACAGTCCCCAAAAGCTATTAAATAAATCATGAAGCCAAGTGGGGGAAAGAGGTGAGAGGTACGGTCGTGGATCAGAAACCAGCTAAGACACCCAAAAAAGGAGTAGGAACAAGGAGGTCAGTTTTCATTTATGATGATCATGTCGTCATATGTTGAGGCGAGAAGCTTGCAAGTTTCAGCTTTGCAATATGACCCACCAATGCGCTCTACAGACCCCTCTCTTCTTATTTGAGTTATAAGTCTCAAATCTGCTTTTATTGAGCTCCTGCAAGGAACAATCCTCCCCTGACAGTAGGATGGACGAGGAGGTCTTTTCCAGCTTTCATCTCTGATTTATTCACCCTTCAGGCATGTCATAAGCTTTTCAGCATCATTTTGGAATTATCCAGCTATCAGCATTAGTTTCAAACAACCTCACATGGTGCCCAATACTTTTCTGTACAGGTTGAACTTCTGCTTCATGTCACTAACTGTCTTTATTGATTGAGCATAACAGACAAGACACAATCGCTTGCCCTTCTCCATCCAGAATCTTCAATGAAGCCTCATGAAGTGTCTCTTTAACTGGCAGATATGAAAGCATTTGTCCCCATCTTATGACAGGTACATGTCTGCAAAAAGTCGCTGTTGCATATTTATTCACCAGAGGTCAGAATTCAAGAGACATAAACTGTGTTTTTATATGTATAATATGAATAATATCTCTGGTTCCTCAAGCATTTCATTATTCAATCTATTTTCTTCATGAATGTGTAGTACTGAATATGCAGGGCTTTGTGCAAAGCATTTCCTGGAGCCTTCTTCTCTAAGTGCTGGAAATTTGTCAGAATAAAAAAACAACAACACCACTTTCTTCCATACTTCTTAGCATAAGAAAGAGGAAAAAGTGAAAGCAAGCAGGGCAGGTGAGCTGTAGTGTGGCCAATGTAGCGGAGAGGTTAGAGCATAGATGTGGTCATCCTGAGACCTACATTCTAGACCAGCATTGCCTTGGACTTCCTGTATGAGCTTGGGCAAGTCACACACTCCTAAATTTTCAGCAATGGCCACAATTTGAAGGGTACGAGCGTGAAACAATAAGGATCTGGGCTTCAGAGCTGCAGAGCACCCATAATATAATAACTAGATACCTCGCTCTTATATAGTACTTTTCATCAGTAGAGTTCAAAGAATTTAAACAAAGGTCAGCATCATTATCTCCATTTTATAGATGGGGAAACTGAGGCATAGGGCATATCATCCTGCAGGCCAGTGGTAGAGCTGGGAATAGAACCCAGGGTCCCTGAGTCCTAGTCCACTGCTGTATCCACATGGCAATGTTGCCCCTATTGGGCCACAGCTGGAGATGGTCTGTGCTCAGCACCTCTGAAAACCAACCCCATGGCATGCAAAAGGTTAGGATGAAAAAAAATCACTAGCCACCTCTGAAAATTTGAGCCTTAGCCCTTTTTTCTGAGAAACAGATTCTGGCATCTGTACAACTGAACAATACCCTGTAAAGTCCTTCATCTGTGGATGAAAAGGAGCTCTATACATGGAGCACGTAATTTGCAATAGCTTTATTTTACAACAATCTACCTCATAAAGCCTCGGTGTGTATGGTAGAGTGTGTGTGTGTCTCTCTCTCTCCTCTGTCTACTCACTTCACATTCTATCAGAGTCAGTGGGGCTCCACGCAGGAGTAAGAGGGCCACTCGTGCCAGTCTGCTTACAGGATTGGTCCCTAGGGAGACAAGGCAAGTCAGAGACACAGTGTGGTGAGCAATCAGAAGATGGGTTTGAGACAATGATGTGGGACTGATTTCTTTGCTTTTCAGTAAGGACATATAGCAATGTTCCTTAGCCTGCAGGAGGAGGAGTTAAGTAGGTTTAACATAATAAATGTAATTTTCGGAGGGAGGTGAAGGATGTAAAAAAGATGCTTGGTGAGCCAGATGAGGGAGCTCATTCTAGGCAGGGAGGAAATCATGAACACAAGCATGTGAAGCAGGGCTTTGGAGCGGAGCCCGGAGCTGGAGCACAGAGCAGCTCCGGAGCAGTGGAGCTGCAGGTTTTTGCCTGGAGCTGGAGCACAGCTCCAAAGCCCTGATGTGAAGAGACAGAGGGCATGGTGAGGTAGGAAGCTTGAACAGGTTGCATGGAAGGAGAGGAGAGCAGAAATCATTATTCTCCATTGCTATTACAGTAGGGCCTCAACGCCCAGTGTTGGGGTCCCATTTTGCTGGGTGTAGTGCAAACCCAGATGGATATAGGCTCTGCCCCAGAGAACTTACAGTGTGAAAGAGAACAATGGGTGAAGGGCTCACGACATGAATATAACATGGAAAAAGTGAACAAGCTGGCAACTGGCACAGTTTTGTTGGTTACCTGTTTTGTTGTCATTGGGTTGTTTAGGGTGTATTGTATGTTTTTATTTTATTTGTAAGTGACATTGGAGGTAAGGCAAGGGGGATAGGTGTATATGTGAGAGTAAAGGAGAAGTTAAATGATGTGGGGGGGGGAAAGGACAGTCATAGCTCATCGCCTATCTATGGTCAGCAGGGAAGCTTCTGAAGGACTCATAACAGAGAGAAGCCCTACTGGGAGTGACAAGGTAGGAAGATGAGCTTCACATCATCATTTTGAATGGACATGAGGGTGTCAAGGTTGTTGTAGCAAAGGCCAGAGTGAGGAAGAGCTTGCAGTGGTCAAGATGCAGAACGATGAGGGCCTCTAAAAGAATTTTGGTGATATGGACAGAAAGGAAAGGCCAGAGCTTAACAATACTATATAAGAAGCTGCACAATTTAAACACTGCCTGGATTTATGGATGTAGAGAGAGGGCCAAGTCAAAGATGACACCCAAATTCTGGATGACAGGCAGACGTGGGTTTCAGTGGAGAGAGAGATGGGCCCAAAGTGGAAAGAGAGATTGAGGAGTCATCTGTGTACAGTTGGTAGTCCACGTTATGCAAGTGGATATGATTATCTACTGGTAGGATGTAGAAGCAGAATGTCCTGAGAAAACTGAAGAAGGGATGAGGAAAGTTGAATACTGAAGGTGTAATTAGAGAAGTAAGTGGAGAAATAGCAGAGGATGGTGTCCCAAAAGCTATGGGAGGACAAGATTTCAAGAAGAAATGCATGATCAGTGGCATTCAAAGCAGCTGATTCACGATGGAGGCTGAGAATGAAGTACAGGCCCTTAGATGTGGCTAGGAAGAAAGCATTAGAAACTTTGTTGAGAGCAATTTTAGCTGGGTATAAAGGGCAGATGCCAGATTGGAGAGGATCTAGGAAAGAATTTGAAGAGAGGACTCCAGACAGTGGAAGTAGACAGCACGTTCTAATAGTTAGGAGATGAAGGGGAGAAGAGAAATGTAGCAATAGTTGGAGAATGAGACAGGGGCCAAAGGTGATTTGCTCCGAGATAGGGGAGATGTAAGCAGGGACAGAGTTGTGAAGACTGTAGAAGATGTAGATGAGATTACAATTAGTATATGCAGAGATAAAGACAAATGGTAGTCAATGGGACACTGAGCAGAAGTAGACCCTGTTTGCAAGATCAGGCCATTAGAGTCTTATTTCTTTATGGCAGGTATCTTACCTTCCTGTATGTACTCTATAGCAATAAGCATGTTGTTGGTGCTCAGAAAATAATAACAAAGCAACATGTACTTATTTCAGGTTATATAAAATGTTGATGTTTTATGAAAAGTCTGTGGTTCATTTCTAAAACACCTAAATTTTATATATAAGCAGCATTTGTACTGGTTCATCTCTGTACTTGCAATTTCTAATTCAAAGAAGGTATAGAAGGAAACTAGAAATAGATGCTTGTGAGATTCTGTCCCTGAACACTGGAGACCATTACCTCTAACAACCACTGTTTACAGTCCACAATTGAGCCCATCATAAGAAACGAAATGTATCAAAAGAAAAAGCAAACACTGTGAACAGCACACAAAGAAAGTGAAAATAAAGGCAACTGCTTCTTGTTGGAAAATCTGTTGGTGATTAGAAGTGTTAGGCAATTTTGCTACTGTGCAAACAGCCTCTGTTTTACTGAGTTTCATTTAAAAGATACAAGTATTATTAGAATTCAATTCAATCATGTAAAGTCTGTAGTGTGTATTTCCTGTCTTATTTCATGTGAACATGTCTCTTTCTGTACCTCCTGATAAGAATATAACCCTGCAAAATACAATGTAGTTTGAGAGAGATCATTTTGAAGTTGAGTTCATGAAAGGTAATCTACTGACAGCACTGGAAAATGCACTGCTCTATTTATCCACAGATCAGGTACACCATATATAGTAGCAGTATAAGCTTTCTGACACCACTTTGCCAATGAGCCTGATTTGAAGTGACCACATCTGAGTGGGAGAAGTTAGTTTAGGCTTTGACTTTAGCTTAGGATGGAGCTGCTAGTACAAACCATCTGAATCTGACTTAAACTCAGCCATTTTCCCTAGTCAATGCAGTGTAACTCTGCTAACTGGTTTTAGCATGTTGAGTTATATAGTCCAGGCTCCACTTCCACTATGGTTTGTTTATACATTTCAATTGAAGTTACACATTTCTTCAGGCTTGGTCCTGCAGTTCAATAAAGCACATGCTTAACTTTAAGCACATGGTTAAGGGCTTGCCTGGGTTAAGGCCAGAGTGCACAGCATTTGGCAAAGCCTTCAGTTAAAATACTAAAGTTGATAGACATATAGAGAAGGTTTCAAATAAGAGAGTAGTGAAGTGGCAAAGAAACAGCTATTTGGAATTGAATGCAAATTAAATTATTATAGCCCTTACAAATACAGCATATAATGAAGCTCTTAGCAATAGAAGATTGTACGGTTGGTTTTCCATGTATTTCAGATATTGGATCTTGAACTATTTTCAAGATGCTCTGCAAGGGATGTATACATTGTAATACTGACTAGCACAAATTAATTTTGGTGGGCTTTCTGTTTATATTCTAAAATGAACTGTTGTGTAGTTTAAACTGGCACTTTATTTGAAGTTTTCCTTTAAAAATAAATCTTGGTTGACTGAGATTTATATGTTAGTGCCTTTCTTTTAACCTCCAGATCTATTATTTTCATGTTACTTTTGGTGTTTCTGAATTTTTAAAGTGTCAAACCGCATACATTTCAAATGTCCCTTTAAGCCATTTAGACATTTCTCTCATTACTGAAGATGAGTCAAAATCATTTTTGGAGGGAGCAGTAATATGGATTTATCTCTCTCATTTGCCCTGGATATAAGTTTGTCTATAAAAATGGGAATGTAACAATGATGCAGATGTGCTAGACATTTGCCAGTTATTACTGTGTGGGTTTTTTAAAACTTGTGTGCTAAGGGCTATGAGGATTTAACACTCCAAATCCGCAGTAAAATGATACCTCTTGCCAACATATATGGAGCTGTATATCCAGTGGGATACTAGAACTTCCATAATATTTCTGAAAGCTTAAAGTGTCATGTTGCTTCTGTTACTGCTGTAGACTACTTGTGCTTATATCCCTTATTATTCATTCAGTCCTTTAACTTCGCCTCATAGGCAAAAGTGCAGGACTATGGCGCCGATTCAGGAAAGTCCCATTCAAGTCAGTGGGTGCTTAAGTGCTTTCCTGAATCAGGGCCTAAATCACCTCCATCTCAGGGATGTATCGTCTGGATGTTTCTAAAAGCAAAACTAACTACTTCAATCTGATATTGCCATGCACTGCTACATGCCAAAGCTATTTATCAAGTCTGAGCTACAGACTTCATAAATAATGATAGAGACTGAGAACTCTATTGCCTAAGTAACTTACAATAAGAAAGTATTAAGCCCAAACAGACACATATGGACTGTGGCTAGTTCACATACATAACAAACAGTATCTGGTTGTGGTTGTTCTAGAGGGGCTACCAGCATAATATTTAAGCTGCATGTGTCCCCATTACACATTATTGTCTTGTGATTATGATCTTTAAGATAAATTAGAAATACAAACTGAAGAACACTTTAAGTTATGGGCTTAAATTGCAGCAAAGGCAGTTTAGGTTGGAGATTAGAAAAAACTTCCTAACTGTCAGAGTGGTTAAGCACTGGAGTAAATTGCCTAGGGAGGTTGTGGAATCTCCATCAGTGGAGATTTTTAAGAGCAGGTTAGACAAACGCCTGTCAGGGATGATATATTATTTAGTCCTGCCATGAGTATAGGGTACTGTACTATATGACCTCTTGGGGTCCCTTCCACTCCTTCGATTCTATGAACATATTTTCCCCAAAGCATTCAAAAGTAAATTCAAGGAGTTAGTGTATTTCATTTAGGATCTGATTCTGTTCCTATTGACCTCAATGGCAAAAACTACCATTAATGGGAGCAGGATTATTCCTTTAATGAGCCATATCTAAACTCATGGAGTTTTAAAAAGGCATTTAAACAATGGTTTGTCTGATTAGCAATGAAATTACATGGAATAAACAGAAGACAAAGGGAGTTTTGGATCCACAAGGATTGCATGACTGGACCCCTCTCCTGGATCCCATTTTGTACAACTCTCTCAATGTCACACAGCAAAGGGTGTAACTAAGGCAACCGGCTTCACATCTGGTGAAGCTGCTCAAATGAAAGCCTCATGATCCAGACTGAACTAATCGATTATCTTTACTGAGGCAAATGTAGGCAGCTGCAATGCTGTAATGCCAAAGAAAAGATGGTTCAGCGTGAGTCACTGGTATTTACATAATCCATTTTTCCAGTAATAGTAAGTTGCTCTGGCATTTATAGACAATAGCAGTAGGATACCAAGTTGTCTTTTACATCTATACAGTTCAGAAAGTTTCACTGAAGGTTGGTGGTTGGTGTATATGAAATAAGAATATATAAACAGAAAGAAAGGGTTTCAGTCCTAAAAATCTTTGGGTTTATTTTGTTTTTTTTTTTAAATTCAGTTTGCTGTCAGAAAGCAGATTAAACCAAAATATTGCCATTTCCATTTCTGAAAGAGAATCCAAGATGCTTTCTTGATAATACAAAAATGAGCAGAGTCTTTTGTTGCCAATAAAGAATAAAATACAGCTGCCCTTCTATAACAGTAATTAATTAAATTATTTTATATACACCAGCCTGTAGTTCAGCAACCAAAAGAGAAGCAAGAGGGGGAAAATCTGTTTCAAGTGGAATACATTATTTTTTGGTTTCCATTTGTCGAGTGGATTAATTTTCATTCATTTGGCATCTTTTCTTCTGCAGCCACCAGGAAATATTCCAACCGTTGAATTAACAAAAATGATTGCCTTTGTTCGTGTCAAATAGCAGATACAGAAACACTGTGCTTACAGTTTTTGTGGCCAAAAATTCACATTATACCAAACCAGATCTCTGGTTTCCAAAAGATGCACATTTTAAATAGATAATATCTGCATACCAGTCCTGCATTTCAAAAGGACAGCCCTTGTATTGCTGTTTCTTTATGTTTGGTAGACTTTATTTCTCTGAAATTAAGGCCTGATCCAAAGTCCAATAAAGTCAGTGGAAAGATTCACATTAACATCTGGGCAATATGAGAGATTTTCCTTCGTTCTACTCGAGTCATAAACTGGAAGTTCCCCTGGTTCAATTCTCTGCTCCCTCACAAACTTGAGCAAGCAACTTAGTCTCTCTTGCCTCAGTTCCCCAGCTGTAAAATGGGGATAATGGTACTCCCCTACCCCTTAGGGATGTTGTGAGGGTAAAAACATTAACAATTGTGAGCCAAATACTGTGGTAATGGGGGCCAGGTAAATACCCAGAAGTGCTAGATATTGGGAAGGATTACAGGCCACATTTTCAAAAGTGGCCCACCTCTGGCACACATTAGAGGCAGTTTCTTAAATCCGTGCTTAGCCATAGCTCAGAATTGCATGTCAGAAATTAAACTTTGGCGGTGGGAAACTACACTGTTCTTCAGTTCCAGCCATACTAGTCAGTATTCTACTGTCCAGCTATTAGCACTGTGCACTTATTGTGGCATCATATCTTTCAAAAATAGCCCTTATTTTGTGTCGAAAAAGGTGATGGTTAAAGAATCTAGAGAGAACAGCTAGAAAATATCCAGCATGAACACAGACAGATAGCTGTCAGCCATCTTTATTCTGCTGCTTCCTATGTATCTGCTCCACATGAGTTAGAACAGCAACACACACTGTGATGAATGGATTAATGTGTACCACTGCCCTTTACTGGGTGTAATGAAGAAGACATACTCCTGGGTTGTATCAGTGCCCTCCGCTGCACAAATTAAATAATGAGCTTCTCTTCTAGCCCAACAGGGAAACACCAAGGATTTTTGAGCTAAAGATCATGAAGCTGATTAGAGTGAAAAGTCCCTTTAGCTGCTAAAGGCCTTATAATGGGCAGTGAAGGGCATGAACATTTTGGGTGTGGTGGGACAGTTCACTGAACTTTTTCAACTTTAATAAAAGTACATTTTGGATTGAGCTTTGGGCAAACCTTGGGTCAAGTCACCCAGCTGTAGTTCTGAGCATCTCCCCACCCTTCCCCTTACTATATCTATAAGAACAAATACCTGATGAATCTGTAATGGTACCGTGGGCAGCCAAAGCTGTGTTCTGCTCTGATTCCATCCTGTTCTTCCCTTCACTCTCTGTGCTCCACCCAGGTCTCCTCCTTTGTCTCCTTCTATTCTTGTTTTGGTGCCTTCTTTCTACTTCTCAAACAGCCTCTCAATTCCTGTTCAACAATCACTCTCTCCCTTTCTTCCATCACATCCCTCTGGTACTTTTTTAGCTTAGCCTTCCAGCCTTGACTTTGATGTTGATGTTGTCCCATCACTGTGTTCTCTGGATGGGCCTAATTCCAAATCAGAATGGTAGTGCATGGTTTTGCATTCTCTTTGCACTGATGTAGGGTGCTCAATTCACCGTTGTCCTGCACTATGCTGAGTCAGATTCTTGCTCAAAGTTACACTTGGTGTAACTCCATCAAAGTCGATGGCGTGGCTCCAGATTTACACTGTTGTAAAAGAAAGCAGAATTTTGCCCATTATTTTCACAAGTATTGTATTTAATCAGCATCAAATTTTAAGCTCTATAGACCGGAGAGTATGTTTTACATGCTTTTAAAGCATTGTGTACATGAACAGGGCTACATAAATAGTAATAATGTGTGTGAACATTTCCTTTGAATTAAAAAGTCTGCAGAACGCTTTTTGATAATCGGCACCCATCTTATTTAGAAAGGACTTGCAGTCTTGATCAATTTTCAAGATTTGCTGCTTATAAACTGGGGGTGCTATGCCAGCCTACTTACTCCATACAGAGTGACACCAACAGCCCTTCCATTCCTGAGTCTCCCCAAATATGTCCTCCCCAAGTCCTTAATCACCAGACACTTGGACTGTTCCTTTCTGATGCATCACCCACAAAGGGATGAAAATAAAGAAAAAGTGTATTTAATAGAAAAAAAACCACAGATTCAAAGATGCAAGGATAAGAGAAAGCCAATTCATACAAGTTACACAGCAAATAAATATAAAGATGCAACTTGACACTTTACACCTCCATCTTAGATAAAATCACTTTTCTAATACAAGTTATCTGTTGCCTTAAAATAATTACTCAGCATACCCCCGTGACTACAGAAGGAATGTTAACAGACAGCTTCCCATCTCGAGACTGTCTGTCAAGTGCTGGATAAAAAACTTCAGTTCCAAGCCTGCTTTTAAAAGGCTTTTTCCATTTTTTTCCTTCTGAGTCCATGGTGACTCATGGTTATTTAGAGTAGGGAAATTCCCACTTGACTGGCGGGGCCAGGATATTCTTTTCAGCTTCACTTGTCTCAATGTCTTTCTGTTACCTCTAATAATCCATCATTGTCTTTTCCTGGGGTGGACAATGGATAGTTTTTTGAAGCCAGTGTCATGTCAACATGAAGGGAGAACTAAAATTTATTTGCAAATTTAACACCATTAATTTGGGCTTGAGTAGAGACAGGGAGTGGCTGGCTCATTACAGAAGCAATTTTTTTCTCTCCTAGAATTGACACCTCCTCATCTATTATTGGGAGTGAACTACATCCACCCTGATTGTATTGGCCCTGTCAACACTGGTTCTCCACTTGTGAGGTAACTCCCTTCTCTTCATATGTCAGTATAACAATGCCTGCATCTGTAATTTTCACTCCATGCATCTGAAGAAGTAGGTTTTTTACCCACGAAAGCTTATGCCCAAATAAATCTGTTAGTCTTGAAGGTGCCACTGGACTACTTGTTAACATGAAGGGAGGTGCCCTTCCCTGCCTGTCTGCTCACCACCCTGCACAGATTATGAACACAGTTTTCTGTATACAGAAATACACACATTCACAGCTACCATCTGTATACATATCTCAGAATGACTGCCCAGGTCAGAACATTACAAACTTTCATGAGAACTTCCTCAATATATTTTATAGTTCAATAACACTTGATTGAACTGCTCATTTTTGGAGTTTAAACCTTCTGTTCTCCAGTGGGGGTCTCTGGATCCTGATTGCCACTGGTGCCGATTATTATTATTATTTATTTTCATTACCACAGCATCTAGGAGCCTTAGTTATGGACCTGGACCCCATGGTGATAGGCACATATTATCTTTGGGGTTAAAAAGAAGAAGACATGTAGCCATATGGGCAAGATTTAGGTGACAAGATTTGAAATCTACTATGGACATTAGGAAATAAGCCTATTTGCTCCTGAAATGCACTTATCTCATGAGCATTTGTTACAGCTGCAGTGAAACCCTTATTCGGTTGATTATGGGAAACTACAGTTTTGTGGCATTCCCAGTAGCAAAAGAGTGTTTTCAAAGAAAGTCAATACCATTTCCCACTTCAGCCTTTAGCTTTCACCAGCAACCCCCACCAGCCCCAAATACATCAACCTTCACTTCCTTTATTTTGGAAAAATATATGACTCTGTAGTAAGACATAATAGGTCAAGTTTTAAAAAAAACATATTAAGAAGCAATAAACCTATTATAACTCTTCTTTTCCCCTGAAATATAGGAAAAAGTACAAAAGATCACATATTGGCATGTGGGTGCTTTGATAAGAAAGAGCTGCATCTCAGAGATAGTGTATGTGCAATATATAGCAGTTGCCAAGGTTACTAGACTTTTTTTTTAAATAAATGTGTTGCCAAAGATTCATTGTTTTCATTCCATAGCAAAAAACACAGAGACACACTCATACTCCCTTTAACAAAATGGTAAAACCAAATGTTGCCAGATCTTGCATTTTGTGTTTGGCTACCAAGCAGTTGTTAATGACAGATTGCACACAACAGAGTACAGCAAATCAACACCCCCAGAATCCAATCCCTTTCCTGCTATGAACACACACAACAGTACTAACACGCATGATCCAAATTTAAAGGAAACAAGCATCTCCTTATGTATTGAAATAAAGTAAGTTTCTAGGGTTGTCAGGTGTCCAGTTTTCAACCAGGAAGGCCAGTCAAAAAGGGACCCTGGAGGTTCCGGTCAGCACCACCAACCGGGCCATTAAAAGTCCGGTCGGCAGTGCTGCAGATCTAAGGCAGGCTAGTCCCTATGTGTCCTGGCACCGCGCTGTGCCCTGGAAGTGGTCGCTCCTAGACGGTGTGGAGGAGGGAGGGGGAAACAGGAGGCTCTGCACGCTGACCCCCCGCCTCCTCCCGAGCACCGGATCCGCACTCCCATTCGCTGGGAACTGCAGCCAATGGGAGCTGGGGCGGGGCACTTACAGGCGAGAGCAGCACGTGGAGCCTCCTGGCTCTCCCCTCACCCCCTGCACCGGCTATGAGCCAGACCTGCTGGCCACTTCCAGGGTGCTGCATGGTGCCAGGACAGGCAGGGAGCCTGCCTTAGCCCCCTCAGTGTGCCACTGACCGGGAGCCATCCGAGGCAAGCCTGCGCCCCAATACCACACTCCAACCCCAAGTTCCCCTCAAACCCAGAACCCTCTCCTGCATCCCAAGCCCCTCATCCCTGCCCCCACCCCAGAGCCCACACCCAAGCACCTATTGTTTCTAACCCAACTATCCTACCGAGAAGCTGCAAGGAAAGTGAAAAAACCCATAAGCACATAAGAACGGCCATACTGGGTAAGATCAATGGTCCATCTAATTGGTCATCAATGGTGATCAATGGTCCATCAATGGTCCAGTATCCTGTCTTCCAACAGCAGCCAATGCCAGATGCTTCAAAGGGAGTGGCAATTATCAAGTGATCCATCCTCTGTTGTCAAGTCCCAGCTTCTGTTAGTCAGAGGTTTAGGGACACCCAGAGCATGGGGTTGCATCCCTGATCATCTTATTTAATAGCCATTAATGGGCCTATCCTCCATGAACTTTTCTAATTCATTTTTGAACCCAGTTATACATTTGGCCTTCACAACATTCCCTGGCAACAAGTTCCAGGGCTTGACTGTGCATTGTGTGAAGTACTTCTTTATGTTAGTTTAAAACCAGCTGCCTATTAATTTCATTGGGTGACCCCCTGTTCTTGTGGAATGTGAAGAGGAAAATAACACTTCCCTATTCAATTCCTCCACACCATTCTTGATTTTATAGACCCCTATCATAAACCTCTTAGTCATCTCTTTTCCAAACTGAACAGGCCCAATCTTTTTAACCTCTCCCCAGATAGAAGCGTTTCCATAGCCCTAATGATTTTTGTTTCCCTTCTCCGTACCTTTTCCAATTCTTATATATTTTTGAGATGGGGCAACCAGAACCGCATGCAGTATTCAAGGTGTGGGTGTACCATGGATTTATATTGCGACATTATGATGTTTTCTATCTTATTGTCTATCCCATGTCTAACATTCTGTTCGCTTTTTTGACTGTCACTGCACATCGAGCAGATGTTTTGAGAGAACTATCCACAATGACTCCAATAGCCCTTTCTTGGGTGGTAACAGTTAATTTAGACCCCATCGTTTTGTATGTACATTGGGATTATGTTTTCCAATGTGCATTGCTTTGAATTTATCAACACTGAAATTCATCTGCCATTTTGTTGCCCAATCATCCAGTTTTGTGAGATCCCTTTGTAAATCTTTGCGGTCAGCTTTAGACTTAGCTCTCTTGAGTAATTTTGTATCATCTGCAAACTTTGCCATCTCTCTGTTTACCCCTTTTTCCAGATCATTTATGAATATGTTGAACAGCATCAGTCCAATACAGATCCTTGGGAAACTCTGTTATTTACCTCTCTCCAGTGAGAAAACTGACCATTTATTCCTATCGTGTTTCCTAGCTTTCAACCAGTTACTGATCAATGAGAGGACCTTCCCTCTTATCCCATCACTTCTTACTTTGCTTAAGAGCCTTTAATGAGAGACCTCATCAAAGGCTTGCTGAAAGTCCAAGTATGCAATATCCACTTGTCCACATATTTGTTGATACCCTGAGAGAATTCTAATCAGTTGGTGAGGCATGATTTCTCTTCGCAGAAGCTGTACTGACTCTTCCCCAACCTATTGTATTCATTTAGGCGTCTGATAATTCTGTTCTTTAGTATAGTTTCAACCAATTTGCCTGGTACTGAAGTTAGGCTTTCCAGTCTGTAATTACCAAGATTGCCTCTGGAGACTTTTTTTAAAATTGGCATTGCATTAGCTATCCACTGTTACCTGAGGTTTTCAGAACCCAAAACGGTGGTAATTTAACCTGTTTTTCCCTAGGTGGTGTCAGGAATAAATCAATGGGGATGCAGCTCCTCTGTCCGATAAATGATTGATACAAACCAAGAGTGCTTTCACCCAATGCTTTGTCTTTATTGAGTCTCAAGCACACATACACATGCCATAGCAATAATTTTAGAGCACCCCAGATTTACCCAACATCTGAGATAGTTTTGAGTGATCAACAGCTAGACCTCCAGGGGCTCTCCTTCCGTCCAACCGCTGGGGAGAAGATGTCAGTCTCTACTTAAAGAAAAGCTCCTTTGAACAGTTTCAAAATGTATTCTTTTACTTAATCTTTTATAGCTAACTTCACAAAGCACATAACTCATAGTGACTCCTAGTGAGTCATAGAATCATAGAATCATAGAATCATAGAATTCAAGATCAGAAGGGACCATTATGATCATCTAGTCTGACCTCCTGCAAGATGCAGGCCACATTAGCCGATCTACCCACTCTTTTAGCAAGCGACCCCTGCCCCATGCTTCGGAGGAAGGCGAAAAACCTCCAGGGACACTGCCAATCTGCCCTGGAGGAAAATTCCTTCCCGACCCCAAATATGGCGGTCAGCTGAACCCCGAGCATGCGGGCAAGACTCTCCAGCCATACCCTCTGAAAGAGGTTAAGAATATCATATTATTGACCCAATTTGACCCAATTAAGTACCAGTTTGGCACTTAATTGACCTATTGACTAAGCCCGTTATCCTATTATACCATCTCCTCCATAAACTTATCTAGCTTAATCTTAAAGTCATGGAGGTCCTTCGCCCCTACTGTTTCCCTCGGTAGGCTGTTCCAGTATTGCACTCCCCTGATGGTTAGAAACCTTCGTCTAATTTCAAGCCTAAATTTCCTGACTGACAATTTATATCCGTTTGTCCTCGTGTCTACATTAGCACTGAGCTGAAATAATTCCTCTCCTTCCCTGGTATTTATCCCTCTGATATATTTAAAGAGTGCAATCATATCTCCCCTTATCCTTCTTTTGGTTAAGGAAAACAAACCGAGCTCCTCAAGTCTCCTGTCATACGACAGGCCTTCCATTCCTCGGATCATTCTAGTGGCCCTTCTTTGTACCCGTTCCAGTTTTAACTCATCCTTCTTAAACATGGGAGACCAAAACTGCACACAATACTCCAAATGAGGTCTCACCAACGCCTTATATAACGGGACTAGCACTTCCTTATCCCTACTAGAAATACCCCGCCTAATGCAACCCAAGACCGCATTAGCTTTTTTAACGGCCACATCACATTGCCTACTCATAGTCATCCTACGATCAACCAGGACTCCCAGGTCCTTCTCCTCCTCCGTTACTTCCAACTGGTGCGTCCCTAGCTTATAACTAAAATTCTTGTTAGTCATCCCTAAATGCATAACCTTACACTTCTCACTATTGAATTTCATCCTGTTACTAATACTCCAGTTTACAAGGTCATCCAAATCTCCCTGGAGGGTATCCCGATCCTTCTCCGAATTGGCAATACCTCCCAACTTGGTGTCGTCCGCAAACTTTATCAGCCCACTCCTACTCTTGGTTCCCAGGTCAGCAATAAATAGATTGAATAAAATAGGACCCAAAACCGAACCTTGAGGAACTCCACTGGTAACCCCCCTCCAACCCGACAGTTCCCCTTTCAGTACTACCCTCTGCAGTCTCCCCTTTAACCAACTCCTTATCCACCTCTGGATTTTCATTTCGATCCCCATCTTTTCCAATTTAACCAATAATTCCTCATGCGGTACCGTATCAAACGCCTTACTGAAATCCAGATATATTAGATCCACCGCATTTCCCTTGTCTAAAAAATCTGTTACTTTCTCAAAGAAGGAGATCAGATTGGTTTGGCACGATCTACCTTTCGTAAAACCATGCTGTAATCTATCCCAGTTGTCATTGGCCTCCTGCTCCTTAACCACTCTCTCTTTCAAAAATTTTTCCATTACTTTGCATACTACAGATGTTAAACTCACAGGCCTGTAGTTACCCGGGTCACTTTTTTTCCCCTTCTTGAATATAGGAACTACATTAGCTAATCTCCAGTCCAACGGTACAATCCCCGAATTTAGAGATTTATTAAAAATCATCGCTAACGGGCTAGCAATATCACTCGCCAATTCCCTTAATATTCTAGGATGAAGATTATCCGGGCCCCCCGATTTACTTCCGTTAAGCTGTTCAAGTTTGGCCTCCACCTCAGATACCGTAATGTCTACCCCCATATCTTCATTCCCATCGGTCCCTCTATCACTATTCCTTAGCCCTTCATTAGCCTCATTAAAGACCGTGGCAAAATATTCATTCAGATATTGTGCCATTCCAAGATTATCCCTAATCTCCACTCCGTTTAAAGTTTTAAGCGGTCCCACTTCTTCCTTCTTGGTTTTCTTCCTATTTATATGGCTAAAAAACCTTTTGCTATTGGTTTTAATCCCCTTCGCTAGGTCCATCTCCACCCGTCGCTTTGCCTTTCTCACTGCATCCCTACACCCTCTGACCTCAATAAGGTAGGTTTCTTTGCTGATCCCTCCCATTTTCCACTCCCGGTACGCTTTCTGTTTTTTCTTAATGACCCCTCTAAGACGCTTGGTCATCCAGCTCGGTCTAAAACTGCTACCTACGAGCCGTTTTCCCTTTCTCGGGATACATGCGTCTGACAACTCCTGCAATTTCAACCTGAAGTAACCCCAGGCGTCATCTACCTTTAGATTCCTAAATATGTTGGTCCAGTCCACTTCCCTAACTAGTCGTCTTAATTTAGTAAAGTTAGCCCTTTTGAAATCGTAAACCCTAGTCTCAGATGCAATATTAATTATCCTCTCATTAATTTTGAAACGAATTAGCTCGTGATCACTCGAGCCAAGGTTGTCCCCTACAACTATTTCCTCAACAAGGTCCTCATTACTCACCAAAATCAGATCTAAAATGGCATCCCCCCTCGTCGGTTCAGCAACCACTTGATGTAGGAATTCATCAGCTATCACGTCTAGGAAAAGCTGAGCCCTATTGTTATTACTAGCATTTGTTTCCCAATCTATATCTGGGAAGTTAAAGTCTCCCATGATCAAGCAGTTCCTATTAGTGTTTACCTCCTTAAAAACATTAAAGAGCTCTCTATCCGTCTCCAAGCTAGATCCTGGCGGTCTATAGCACACCCCAATCACTATCCCGGGTGAGGCTCTGGTAGTTTTCTTCCCTAATGTGACCATTGCCCACACAGACTCCGTATTATCCATTGCATTGCTAGTTATTTCATTACATTTCACCTCATTATTGATATACAATGCTACTCCCCCACCCTTACCTTTGCATCGGTCTTTTCTAAACAGCACATACCCTTCCATACCTGTACTCCAGTCATGGCTACCGTTCCACCATGTTTCGGTTATTCCTACGATATCCGGTTTCAATTCTCGGACCAGGAGCTCCAGTTCCTCCATTTTATTACCTAAGCTTCTCGCATTGGTGAACAAACATCCTACCTTTTGCTGTTGGGCTCCTCTCACTCTTCTCACCCCGCTCGGTAGGGACACAGTACTACCAGTATGACCTGTCGATCTAGTATCCGTCCCCCCCCTCTTCCTTACACCTAACCGTCCCCCTCTGGCTATATCTGTTGTTATCTTCTTGTTCTCACTCCCAATGTATAAATTTGGCGTGGAGAGCACCAGGGCCTCTCCCAACCGTCTCCCCCCAGTGTCTAGTTTAAAGCTCTTTTAATCAGATGAGCCAGCCTCCCTCCTAGAAGTCTACTTCCTTCCCTACTTAGGTGGAGCCCATCCCGTGAGAACAGTTGTCTGTCCCCAAAAGCCTCCCAGTGCCCATACATCCCAAAGCCCTCCTTGTAACACCACTCTCTCAGCCAACTATTAATCGTCAGGATTCTCTCACCCCTTTGGCGCCCTTCCCTAGGGACAGGTAGGATCCCACTGAAGATCACCTGAGCCTCAATTTCCTTAAGCGTCTTACCCAACCTGGCATAGTCTCCCTTGATCCTGTCTAGCGAGAATCTAGCAGTATCATTCGTTCCCACATGAAGGATGACCAAAGGGTTCTTACCTGCTCCTCTTAGGATCCTTTTCAACCTCAGGTCCACATCCCGTATTTTAGCGCCCGGTAGACAGCACACCCTTCTGTTCTCCGGATCGGCCCTGGTCACAGGCCTGTCCAACCTTCTCAGTATGGAGTCCCCAATCACGTAGACCTGCCTTTGCCTGGGGACAGTGCGGTCCTCTAACCTATCCCCCGTTCCCCCTGGTTGCAAGCTCCTTCCATTCCTATCTTCCCTTGTGGTTCCCCTTAAGCCATCCTGCATCCTCCCTGGGCCCAAACTTGGTGTTGCCTCCATAGACTCCTCCCCTCTATCTATGGGACTGGCCGCTCGTCTCTTTTTCCTTGGCCTCCCACTGTCAGCTACCACCTGCTGTACCCCTTCCTCATTCTCCAAACCTTCAAACCTGTTCCTTAGCTCTATTTCCCCGTCACTGGCTCTCCTTTTCCTTGGCCTGCTTCTCACAGTCACATGCTTCCACCGCCCATCCTCCTCGTCTGGTGGTCCCCCCTCACTGGCCTTAGCCCCTGCTCCCACCTGTGCCCCTGGGCGTTCCCCTTCAGTTACTGCCTGCCATTGCTCCATCAGCTGCTCGAACCCCCTTCTATTCTCTATCAGGGTTTCTACCTGCAGCTCTAGGCCCTGGATCTTTTCCTCCAGCAGCTCTATTAGGCGACACTTCATACATACATAGTACTGCTCTGGGTCCCCTGCTAGAACCAGGTACATACCGCAGCTGCTGCATGCTCTCATCCTTGGTGTGTCCTCTGCTGCTTGGCTCCTGGCTGCTGCTGTCCCGGCCTTGCTCGGTGCTTGTACCTAGGGACACACAGGGGACACGGCGCGGCCCCCTTCCAACTGCTCCTCCAATGGGAGCTCCCACGCAAACTCCCCTGTTAGCAGCTCTGTTTGCTGCCTCCTGTGCCGCTGCTCGCAGCTGTGCCGCTGCCTGGCTGGGCGGCCGCTTTTATAGGCCCCTCCTAGCCTGGCTCCACCCCCTAATCAGGGCTCAGCCAATCCAGGCTCGGCTGCCCCTTCAGCAGTCTGCCCCTCCGGGCCTCTACTGAGGGAGACAAACACTGCTCCTCCAATGGGAGCTCCCACGCAAACTCCCCTGTTAGCAGCTCTGTTTGCTGCCTCCTGTGCCCTAGTGGGTCACTACTATCCCTACAATCCCTTTCATTCTCCTGGTACATTAACTCTCTGTCCCATCCTCCCATTCTGTTTAGCAAAACTGCAACAATGCAATTGTTTGGCCTTGCCTCTCAGAGTCCTAACAATTATTCCTGAACTATGTGGTATTTGGCTTTCAGCTAACAGTGGTTGGAGACACAAAATGACTGCAGTTATAGAATCATAGGACTGAACGGGACCTTGAGAGATCATCTAGTCCAGTCCCCTGCACTCATAGCAGGACTAAGTATTACCTGGACCACTCCTGACAGGTGTTTGTCTAACCTGCTCTTAAAAACCTCCAGTGATGGAGATTCCACAATCTCCCTACGCAATTTATCTCAGCGCTTAACCACCCTGACAGTTAGGAATTTTTTCCTAATGTCCAACGTAAAACTCCTTTGCTGCAATTTAAGCCCATTGCTTCTTGTCCTATCCTCAAAGGTTAAGAAGAACAATTTTTCTCCCTTTCCCTTGTACCAACCTTTCATGTACTTGAAAACTGTTATGTCCCCTCTCATCTTCTCTTTTCCATATTAAACAAACCCATTTTTTTTCAATCTTCCCTCATAGGTCATGTTTTCTAGACTTTTAATCATTTTTTGTTGCTCTTCTCTGGATTTTCTCCAATTTGTCCACATCTTTCCTGAAATGTGACACCCAGAACTGGACACAATACTCCAGTGGAGGACTAATCAGAGCAGAGTAGAGCGGAAGAGTTACTTCTTGTGTCTTACTTACAACACGCCTGCTAATACGTCCCAGAATGATCACTTTTTTTGGAACAGTGTCACACTGTTGACTCATATTTAGCTTGTGATCCACTATGACCCTGACATCCCTTTCCGCAGTACTCCTTCCTAGGCAGTAATTTCCCATTTTGTATGCGTGCAACTGATTGTTCCTTCCTAAATGGAGTACTTTGCATTTGTCCTTATTGAATTTCATCCTATTTACTTCAGACCATTTTTCAAGTCTGTCTTGATCATTTTGAATTTTAATCCTATCCTCCAATGCACTTGCAACCCCTCCCAGCGTGGTATCATTATGTCAAATTCAGTTCTCCCATACCGCCACCAGTCATCTGGTGCAGAGGCTGATTTAAGCAATAGGTTACATACCAGTTACTAGTTCTGCAATTTCATATTTGAGTTCCTTCAGAACTCTTGGGTGAATGTCATCTGGTCCTGGTGATTTATTTCTGTTTAATTTATCAATTTGTTCCAAATCCTCCTCTACTGACACCTCAATCTGGGACAATTCCTCAGATTTGTCACGTAAAAAGAATGGTTCAAGTGTGGAAATCTCCCTCACATCCTCTGCAGTGAAGACCGATGTAAAGTATTCATTTAGCTTCCCCACAATGCCCTTGTCTTCTCTAAGTGCACCTTTAGCAGCACCATTGTCCAGTGGCCCCAGTGATTGTTTGGCAGGCTTCCTATTTCTGAAGTACTTTTTTTAAAAAAATGTGAGTTTTGTATGTTTTTCTATTTGCTCCTCAAATTCTTTTTTTGACTAATTATACTTTTACATTTGACTTCCCAGAGTTTATGTTCCTTTCTATTTTCTGCTGTAGGATTTGACTTCCAATTTTTAACAGATGTATTTTGGTCTCTAACCCCACCTCTTACTCTGTTGTATGGCCACCATTGCATTTTTTTTTGTCCTCTTACTGTTTTTCCTTTTTTGTTATTTGAGATATACATATAGTTTGAGCCTCTATTAAAGTGCTTTTAAATAGTTTCCATGCAGTTTACAGGCATTCCACTCTTGTGGCTATTCCTTTTAATTTCCATTTAACTAGCCTCCTCATTGTTTGTATTGTTCCCCTTTTTGACACTAAATGCTACTGTGGTGGGTTTCTTTGGCATATTCCTCTCCCTCCTCCCCCAAAGGGATGTTACATTTAATTTAATTATTGTCACTATTACCAAGTGGGTCAGCTATAGTCACCTCTTGGAGCAGATCCTGTGCATCACTTAGGATTGCCTCTCCCCTTGTGGGTTCCAGGACTAGCTTCTCCAAGAAACAGTCATTCAAGGTGTCTAGAAATTTTATCTCTGCATCCCGTCCTGAGGAGACATGTTCGCCATCAATATGGGGATAGTTGAAATCCCATTATTATTGGGTTTTCTGTTTTTGTAGCCTCTCTAATCTCCCTGAGAATTTCACAGTCACCACGACTGTCTTGGTCACGTGGTCGGTAGTATATTTCTACTGCTATACTCTCATTATTCAAGCCTGGCATTTCTGTCCATACAAATTCTATGGTACTGTTTGACTTTTTTACTATATTTGACTATATGCTTTATTTCACATACAGTGCCACACCCCCAGCAGTCTGACCTACTCGGTAATTCCTATATATTTTGTACCTTGGTATTACCATGTCCCATTGATTATCATCATTCCATTAAGTTTCTGTTTTGCCTTTTATATCAATAGCCGCATTTTATACCAGGCACTCAAATTCACCCACCAGCCTACATGCCTTCCTTCCTGACCCCTAGAATCAGGGGATCAGTCAGACCTGAACCATCATAAGCAGCACAGCTCCTAATCCGTGACTAAGGAGGGCAGGACAGCTACCCAGGGAGTAAGAGACTATTGCAAAATCCAGGCTTAGCTCAAATTGGCTGTGGTCCACCCTCCCCTTGTGTATCAGCTTAGTATCTAGTATCCCCCTCCCCCTTTACCAAGCTAATGGCTAAGCAGGGAACAAAAGTGTGACAGCCTCCCTCCCTGACATCCATATGTTTAGATGTCTCTCATTCCCTGCTGTCCAGTCAAAGATCCTCCCACACTAAAGGTGGTATGAGGGTATTGCAAAAGCCAAGGTCTGTGTCGACAAGGAAAATGAAATACACTGACGCTGGCCTTGAAAAGGACAGCATGGGAGCAAATGCAGGGCCCAAGCTTGCTTCGTGATCCACAAGGGTGGATGCATATGGAGCGCTGAGAGCTCCATGCATGTGCAGCAGTCTGCCCAACCAGGCCTTGATGCAGGTTCTGGGCCCCATCAAGGAGCCACAGTATCTGCCACTCTGAGGACCTAGGTACCTTATCATCTCACACGAATGATGTGGGTTAGGGAGCAGCCACTATGCCAGTGTGTAGGCTGGAGAATTCTCTGGAGTTTGCAGGGGACCAACATAAAGTCCAGTTACTCTGGCATCAAGTGAGTGAGGATAAATTTACCCTTAACACAAGAGTTTAAATGGGCTTAACTGGTATACAAGCGCATGTGGGAGGGTTTTGCAAAGGGACCAATGTCACCCTAGATCAGGGGTCGGCAACCTTTCAGAAGTGGTGTGCTGAGTTTTCATTTATTCACTCTGATTTAAAGTTTTGCATGTCAGTCATACATTTTAATGTTTTTAGAAGGTCTCTTTCTATAAGTCTATAATATATAACTAAACTATTGTTTTATGTAAAGTAAATAAGGTTTTTAAAATATTTAAGAAGCTTCATTTAAAATTAAATTAAAATGCAGAGCCCCCCAGTGGCCAGGACCCAGGCAGTGTGAGTGCCACTGAAAATCAGCTCGTGTGCCGCCTTTGGCATACGTGCCATAGGTTGCCTACCCTTGCCCTAGATAAACAGAGAGCATTGTGCCATAAGACTGCCCATCCCTTCTAAGCATACATTCCATTAAAAAAAAATGCTTTCAAAAACACTAACCCTGCAAATAGCATATTTGCTCTAATGAGGTATTTTCATATGATTTGTTAATTGGTATTTTCAGAGAAGTTTCCAAAGTTGGGGCCAGAGTGGGCCTCCATCCTGCAACCACACATGCTTTAGGAACGCAAGTAGTCCCTCTCCTGCATAATAGTTAAGCGCACAGGTAAACACTTGCAGGATTGGGTCCTTTGCTTGTGATTGTAGTTGTTGAGATACTTGTCTCAGCACCAGCAATTTACATTTAAAAAAAAAATAATTATCATATATGCAAAAAAGTGGTGTTAATAAAGGGAATCATACTGGATGTGCCTTATATTTTAGGGATGTTTATTTTGAATATGGACTGCAGAGAGTTCAGGGGTTATTTGCAATTCATGTTTGGTCTAGATAATAGCCATGAAAAACATTGAAATCCTCAGTGTTCAGAAGAAACCTACTTTATAGTCCCTGCAGCACTAGCATGGGGGGGGGGAAGGGGAGAGAAAATATTTTTTGAACTGGTTACCGAAATGGTTTTAGTTCAGCCCCTTCTGATTCTCCTTTGATGTCCTCTGATTTAGCAATGCTGGTTTGGTGGAGGAACTGCTGTTGCTTAGTGATTTTATTTTATTTTTGTTTTTAAATCAAAAGTCTTTTTAAAAAATCAGAATAGCTGCTCCTTCTCTCAACCCTGCAGGCTGAGCTATAACAGAGAAACGTCTTTGTCTTGTGAAAGGCCCAGTCAGTAGTAGGTAGCTTTGTAATGAAGCCTCTTCTTTAATTGGGGGTAAGCTTTTAGCTTGTCTCTGTCTACAGTGTCTCCCGATGATTTACTGTCTGCGACAGATGCCAGATTGATGGCTCTGGAGACTGAAATCCTCTGTTTATCACACAACGAACGCAGCATGTGCAGAAGCAGTACAGCTCACATACTGCCTTGCTAATAAGTCCCAAATCTGACCTGTAAGGACCATCTCTAGGGCTAAGAAGATCCTGTTCTCCATGGCTATTCACCCCTCAACTGAGACAGCAAGCCAGGGTACCAATTAGTACCAGCTGAGCTGGTGGTTTTGTGATGTGTTTATTCTGGATAATAGAAGCATTACTGAGCAGTGAGGAGAAAAATGCCATGTCTCAGGAAAATGCTTCTTGTCTTTCTTTCTTTGTTTCTCATCAACACATTGAAGTAATGGATTCATCTGCCCTAAAGATAGACATTATCAGCTGACACAGGGATCCCCCATGCTGTGGTTAGTCATGGTTATGCATAAGGCAGGAAATTTCATTAAGTCCTCAATTCAACATTGTGTTTTATCTTGTAAAAATTATGAAGTGGGTTTTACTCAGATCAACTTTGTCACCTTCTCAGAGTTTGCTGACTTAAATGCTTTGGACTCTGCCAGCTTATGAAGCCGCCTTCTTCTCAGAGAGACCTTTTGTCTGGTCAAATACAGTAGGTCCTGTTTCCTCTCCCATAGACTTTAAGGTCAGATAGGATGATAATAATCATCTAGTCTGACCTCCTGCACATGACCCAGTCTTTTGGGCCTCTACCTTATCATCCTTATCTTCCAATAAGGCTACTGTAACATGGTGGCTTGCTCCTTAAAAGCTTGAGGGCCTGGGACCAGCCAACCCTGATTACTAAAGAGGTACACCTGGGTTAGATCAGGTAATTCCACACAAAGGGCAGCAGATGGCTGTAGTGAAGGGGAAGCTCAGGGAACTGCAGGAAGAAAGAAAGGTGCCTGTAGGGAAAATCCTGAGATCAGAGATGTTGACAGCTTAGAGCCAGAAACCTGAGGCTTCAGCCATGTAGGGCGTGGGAGGGGCTTGCCAAAGTGGGAAAGGATCCAGGCAGGAAGTAGGGGGTGGCTGACAGGAGAAGGAAGCTAGGGCCAGAAGGCTGAAATCTAGTCAGAAAGGGCAGGGACTGGTGAGTTTGGGTGAAGTAGACTGGGACAGAGGAAGAGCGCCGCACATGGCAGAAGAACCGGGGTTGAAGATGAACTTTTGTGTTATGGCTGGTCTTTATTTTGGGGACTCTGAGGATTGTTTGAACCATTTCTGGTATTAAAACAGCCCCCTTGCTCCGAGAGAGAGTGTGGAGTTCTTATGGGGCCTGTAAGAGGAGATGCTAACAGAGGCAGGATGCCTGCAAAGCAACCTCTGGCCACAAGTGGGTGCTCATTAATTAACAATCCTGTTACAATTACAAACAATCTTCAGTCCTTCCCTTGGTGTCAAGGTTCCTCCCCTACTCTGAACTTTAGGATACAGATGTGGGGACCTGCATGGACACTTCTAAGCTTAATTACTAGCTTAGATCTGGTAACACTGCCACCATCCAGAAATTTCAGTGTCTGGATTACTTTCTGTCCCCCCAAAACCTTCCCCTCCCTGGGCAGCCTTGAGAGGCTTTTTCACCAATCCCCACAAGGAAAAAATCAGTCAGGGTCTTAAAAAGAAAGCTTTTAATTAAAGAAAGAAAGGTAAAATTTATCTCTGTAAAATCAGGATGGAAAATACTTTACAGGGTAATCAGATTCATATAGCCCAGAGGAACCCCCTCTAGCCTTAGGTTCAAAGTTACAGCAAACAGAGGTAAAATCCTCTCAGCAAAAAGGAACATTTACAAGTTGAGAAAACAAAATAAGACTAACACACCTTGCTTGGCTGTTACTTACAAGTTTGAAACATGGGAGACTGATTCAGAAAGATTTGGAGAGCCTGGATTGATGTCTGGTCCCTCTTAGTCCAAAGAGCGAATAACCCCCAAACAAAGAGCATAAACAAAAGACTTCCCTCCACCAAGATTTGAAAGTATCTTGTCCCCTTATTGGTCCTCTGGTCAGGTGTCAGCCAGGTTTACTGAGCTTCTTAACCCTTTACAGGGAAAAGAGACATTAACCTTTAACTATCTGTTTATGACACTTGGCAAAGGAAATAAAGCACAGGGACTGTCTTTTTGTTCTGTGGTTGTAGAGCACAGTGGAGTCTTGGTCCATGACTATGCATTACTGCAATGCAAATAGTAAGCATAATATTGAATATTAGAACCAGACACATGAATGAACGCACCATTTATTTCGAAACCCATTCCTCAAACTTTGTACGTTATCCCTTCCGAGAGTAAACTGGCAAAAGACAGTGTGAGTGCTGTCTGGGCAGCCCCTCGCCTACTGCTCATGTGATACAAATAAATAGGGAGCAGACCCATTCATAGAAGCAGCCCATTTGACCATATATGGCAATTTGTCTTTGCAATCATGAAGAGCTAGAAACTGGCTCTGATCCTCCCTTACATTGTAACTTATGTAAGCGTGACCCTCAGGATTCTTCTTTCATAAGGGGAGGCATAGAATTAGCAGCATGACTATAGTGGGCATGGCAGGGGTAAGGGAGCAAGGGCAGAGTGAGATTGTCATAGGAAGCCAAGTGCAATGTAGAGCAGCTGAGTTGCACTGGGAGACTAGACTTGTACCAGGAAGGGCTAAGGTTAGGAGGACTTAAGGCTACCTTTGTGCCATCCCCTTTTATGCTGCACTAAGCGCAGTTCTGGCAGAGCCCAGCTACTGGCCCTTGGTTTCTGAAGAAAGTTGAAGGTCTGCAGAACTCGGTGATGCCACCAAAAATGGGTTCTGTCCAACTTGGTGGCTATGGTGTAACTTTCACTGATTTTCTTTTCCTTCTTAGAATAAAAGCAAGCATCTAATCAAATCTAAGCTCTATCTATTTAGCTTATCCCCTCCATTCACAAGTCTCTCTCTCAGCCCACTCACACCACACTCTATATAATGCCCCAACACCACACTGTGACAGGGTATCAAAAATACTCTTACAAAAATCACCAGGGTCCAACTATCACTACCACACTGGGGGATTCAGCTTCTGTCCTGGTGTGCATCCATGCCCACTGCTACCGAAGATCCCAATCCTACTTCTGTTAATTATTGAAAGTAACATCTGGAGTATGCTAAGTCTCTGTAAATACGTCCAAGTTTAAGTGTTGGTGGTGAAATTAAATGTCATGTTACTCATGTTCGTCTGCAGAATAAAAAACAAACAAACAATCTCTAAATAATACTAGTCAAGCAGCCACCAGCTGTAAAGATTGAGAATCACAAAAGAATGTTATTTAGTCATTTACATTCTACCAGTGGGTGTGTTTTTATTGTGATATGTTGTGCTGGGACTCAATGCAAATTACCTGTTTTCAGATGCTTATGTCTTGCAAGCCTTTAGAGTGACTGGCTTAAAATTTTGGAACACTTATCTCTGAGTTTCATGCCTACAGTATATCAATTTATGCTTTGTGAAATTTGGTTCAGTTATTAAATGCCAGCCTTACAATAGTGCAAAACAATTTAGAAGGGTTTTTCCCCTGAACTGAGCAGCCTTCGAGCTAAATGTACAGTTGGCTATTTTTAGAGCATTTACAGCATGGGAGGAGCAAGTTTTTTGACTTATAGCTTCTTAAAAATTTTCTCCCATGCCCATTGCTAAAAATATATCAATCCTTGAATAATGTTTATATACCAAACTTTGCTGAGATACCATTCTCAAGAAGTATGTATTATATATATAGCAAGCGGTTTAACAGTAATGCAGATACCACTGAATAGTTTCACCTGATAACCAGATGATGAAGGAACAGCAAAGTCTAGTGTAGATACATTTAGAGATGACTTGAACCTTAGCCCAAATGTCAAACTTTTCCTGAAATTTGAAAAATTCAAGTCACTTAAAAAAAAGTATGCTTTTGTGGATGTCTTTGTAGTTCCTGATTGTATCTGGAAAAAAATACAAGCATCAAAATTCCATCAGAAAGGTGGCACTATATTATGTCTAGCCAGATCTGAGTTGCGAGGTAACAGAAATCTAGCAAGAAAGTCTTTTCTCACAAAATTTTTAGTCTAGCTTTCTAGATTCTATCTATGGTACTTATATGCCCCCCATTACCATAATATCTGAGTGCCTCGTCATCTATAAAGTATTTATTTATCCATTCTCACAACACCCTTTGTGTGAGAAAGCAGTGTGATCATCCCCCTTATACCGTAGGGGAACTGGCCACAGAGAGACTAAGGGAGAGACCCAAGGTCACACAGGAAGTCTGGGGCAGAGAAGCAGACTCAGGCCTTGTCTACACTAAAGGGACTAGTCGATCTAAGCTACACAATTTGAGTTACATGAATAGCGTAATTCAAATCGATGTAGCTTAGGTCTACTTACCGCGGGATCCACACTACACAACGTCAATGGTAGACACTCTCCCATCGACTTCCCTTACTCTTCTCAATCAGGTGGAGTACAGGACTCAACGGGAGAGCGATCAGTGGTTGATTTAGTGGGTTTTCACTAGACCCGCTAAATCGACTGCCAATGCATCGATCACTGCAGCATTGATCCTTTAGTAAGTGTAGACAAGCCCTAAGGCCTCCCAAATCCCACCCATAACCACTAGGCAAGTGGTTCTCAAACTAGGGCCGCTGCTTGTTCAGGGAAAGCCCCTGGTGGGCCAGACTGGTTTGTTTACTTGCCGTGTCCACAGGTTCGGCCGATCGTGGCTCCCACTGGCCAATGGGGGTTGCAGGAAGGACGGCCAGCACGTCCCTCCTACCCCTTTCTACTTTACTACTCTTCTTTCTTTGTGTTTTATAGGAAGTACTAAATTATATTTCACAAAGGAAAGAACATAGGAATTTAGCGCAGTAATGCTATGCATACTGTTATGCACAGTAACATTACATACTCTTACAAGTAATGTGCATGGGTACTTGGGAACATTATTGCTCTACACTGGTAGATCCACAAGTACACTAATTGGTTTACAGAGTTTTAACACATTGGTATTTATTGGGGTATTTAGTCCAGAATTGTTAAAGTCAGGTAAATATGCAGGTGTTGTTTATTTAAGGCTCAGTGGGATTGTCCATGAATCGTTAGGGGAATGGATGAGGGTGGAAAGAACCTTCTTCCCTTCCTTGCACACCTGTAGTGCTACTATCACATGAGGAGCATTACACTCAAAGGGGGCAGAGATGAGAGTGATAGGCAGCCTTCCTAGCTGTTTATCTGCAGGCAAAATGCATTGAAAGACCGGAACCACTGCCCTTTCTTTCCACACCCCCTTAGGAGGCTAAGGCTGTACACTGAAGATCTAGGCCTTAGGAAAATAAAACTAACTTATTTGTAGATGCAGTGCAGCATAGCCATAGATCAAAACCCTGGTCTTCAGCATTACCCAGACTTGCCAGAAAGGCACAGCTACACCAGAACTTTCAGCTATAACAGATGTAGCGCCGATGGCCTTCTGTATCTTTGCTGGCAACAGAACTACCATAGGGTTTCCATGGCTCAGTCCAGATTTGTTCCATTGTTTAGACAAAGGAATGAAGTAGCAATTTATCGCCCATGCTAGGCCCATAGATATCGACATGGCTATCACTGACAGAATGATAACAAGGAGCCTCATTAATGATTGCTTTGTTAATGAAAACAAATGCCACTGTGGCAAGAACTATTATGAGTGAAATTGCTAATGCAGCAACTTTTGTAGTGTAAGGAAGATATTGAAAGTGAACCTGAGCTCCAGAGATGTGTATTGGTATGGTAGCAATTTTATGAAGGTCAAGCTGTCCTAAAGTAAAGAGAGAGTGAAAGGTAAACCATGTTTAATAAATAAAGAGAGAGGTAAAAGAAAAAACATGTTACCCAAAGATTAAAAACAGGCAGTTAATTATAACCAATTATGTTATCTGCTGTCATAATCTGAAACAAGTGCTGCCTAGTTCTTTTGATAGAATTCTTCACAGGGGCAAGTACAGTAATCGGAAGGAAACAAAACACTAGGATGTCAAAGTCCATGACTGGACATATCATTTACAGAGTTTACTTATTCTTTTGTCTTGAGTAAAGACTGTCTTGAACACTTTGTCCTTGAGGAGAACACTGGCACTGCTTAAAACAAGCCAATTGTGTCACAACAGCATCTCAGCAGGAAAATGAAATCCTGAAATGTAAGATAGTGGCAAGATAACAAATCTTATCAGAGAATCTGAACAACCACAGATTGACTAGGAACAAAACAAAAAAAGTCAAAACAGTAAATTCCTGAAATCTGAAACCTGTTTTTAATCAGCAAGCTTACTGATTGTATCACAGATTGTTTTTTTTAAACACACAGTCCGCAGTGTCATGAAGAATCTTAAGTGTCTGCTTGTAGGATATGCCATTGCTTTATATAGATGTGTAAGGTGTATAAATCTCCAGCTGTCACACTGTGTGTGTAGTTTACAGTTACATGCACTTTCTGGTATAAAATAAATAAGTGGGGGTAGGTAAATAAGATTGGCTAATAAAGTAAGAAACATCCTAAATTTTGCACAGAGACTGAATCAAACCTTATTTGATGTCTGAAAAAGTTAAAATAAATAGTTGTTTTACTTTTCCAAATGCTTGGATGTGTGCTCTCTTGTGCTCCTTTAATGATGTGTGAAAGGTGCTTGGTTTGGGTGTGGGGGGTCTCTTGTGGGAGCGGGGGAGTGTGAGAACCAATATCCTAGCTTCTTATTTTACCTCTGAAATATCAGGTATGATAAATCTGGCCTTTCCTGGTTTTCCTACAATTCCATCTCTCCCTCCCCCCTTACACACACACACACACACACACACACGAACTGGATACTTTTTCAACCTTAATTGAAGGTCTGGGATTTCTGAGTGGTTAGCACAAGAGAGCTTTTCTTCCATTCGTTAGAATTAAACATGTGTTTAAATTTAAAAGAAATGTTAAGTCAGCACAAAAAAAAAGCCCAAACAAACTTCCCCTGCCTCCTCCAAAAAGCAGATTTTACTTGCTTAGATTTTTCTGATTGAAAACTAATCATTCATGTGCAGTCTTAAGAAAAATCGTGTGTGTGAATTAGAACTGACTTTCTATAGAGAATTTGCCCTGGTTTACACATCAAAAACTTATATTGATAAAACTATCGCTCAGAGGTGTAGAAAATATACACCCGTGAGTGATTAGTTATACTGACCTAACCCCTGGTGTAGACAGCACTATGTCAATGGGAGGGCTTCTCACCTTGTATCCTGGTGTGGAGAAAGTAAATAAGGAAGTATTATTTACTCCTTCTTATAACACAAGAACTAGGGGTCACCAAATGAAATTAATAGGCAGCAGGTTTAAAAACAAAAGGAAGTATTTCTTCACACAATGCACAGTCAACCTGTTGAACTCTTTGCCAGGGGATGTTGTGAAGGCCAAGACTATGAAAGGGTTAAAAAAAAACTAGATAAATTCATGAGAATGGGCAACAGGGGATGGATCGCTTGATGATTACCTGGTCTGTTCATTCCCTCTGAAGCATCTGGCATTGGCCACTGTCGGAAGACAGGATACTGGGCTAGATACCTTTGTTCTGACCCAGTATGGCCGTTCTGATGGTCAGCAATATAAAACCCTAAAGTAGACAGATAGTTCCCAAAGGCCTTGAGATCCTTGGAACCCAATGTTCTCTAAGAGAAATGGTCCAGCTGCTGAGAAGACTTCTGCAGAGTTCTTATTATAGAGTTCTTGCTGTCCTACTGATTGTATGGCCTCTTCAAAGGGCCACCACCAAAACCACTCAGTTCTGTACAGGACGCCTTTGAAATTGATGACACTGCTGCAGAGTTAGAGTAACTAACCAGCAACAGAAAAAAAAATAAAAATCTACAGCTCTCATCTGTTTAAAAGCATTGACTGATGAATGCATACCCTGTTGTGTACTACTTACTTGTACCTAAGCTGCATAAGTCAGTCTGAGACAGGTATGTTTATTATCTGTCATAAAATATTAAGAAAATTGCAAAGCTGGATTCTAATATCTCCCCCGCCCAGAAAAGCATTACATGTTGTTCTGCTTCATCTGGAAACTTTGATCATCTAAAGATTTATTTTTGAAAAGTTGAAGTGGTTTTAGGCCAAAAGACTTTAGTAATCAATTCATTTTAAAAGCTGGAAAAGTTCCAGTGATAACAGAACTTTACCAAACACCTGCCTTCAACAAGAAATAGCTGCATGTAGGGGGAAATACCACATAAAATAGGCACCTTTATTTGCATTTTCCAATCTTCTTCAATGCCTAATCCATTATGGTCTCATTTGTCTGCTGCCTTCATAGCCAATATCGATCTAAAATGAGTACTGCAAAATACCAAACAGGTAGTCTGTAGCTACTGAAGGAGGAACTAGCTTTTTCCTGTTACTGCTACTGAAAACAAAATAAAATCTCACCTCCCAAAAAGGAATGTTGTGATTTTCTATATATTATGCGTGTGTATATATATGTTCACACATGCATATTATGTAATCATGATAAAATAAGGATCCACATCAAAACTTGCATTTATCATCACTTTTAACCACCAACTCACCTGCCTTTTTAAGCGGTGTGTTTGTTTAAAAACATTCCTTTTCCTGTTTTTGTGGGGAGGAGCTATTCTTTTTTTTTTTTTTAACATTAGAAGTACAGGTCCCGTGTATGTTCTCTCTGAAAGTCTGTGCGTGACTGGGAGAACTATTAGCCTAATGACATCAAAATCACAACGGAAGTGAAACCGTATTACCAGGGATGGGATCAAACTGCTCAAAAAGCTCTGCATTTGTTAACATATGTTTAACATAAATACCTGAGAAAGGATGTTTTGTTAAACTCAAAATGTGGCTAATACAGGTCATCGAATCATAGGACTGGAAGGGATGCTGAAAGGTCATATAGTCCAGTCCCCTGCACTCATGGCAGGACTAAGTATTATCTAGTCAAGAAAGGAGAATGTTCCGAGCCCATACCATGCCTCCAAAGCACCCTCCAGCAAAGCCAGATGATATTCCTAAGGGAAAACATAACAGAAAACAACTCTCAAGCCTTCTCTATACATCATAAGGGAAATAAAAAGCACAAGCTGAGTTCACACTCAGAATGTGGATTACCACCAGTCTTTGGAGTTAATAGTATGTTTTCCCTTGTTCAGAAGGTAAACAGGATTGTCCATGTGCCTGTGACAGGGGTTTGAGTCCGGAGCTGACTCCGTATCCTGTTACTCAAATCCCCACCAATATAAGTTATTTGGGACCGAAATAAAGGCTCAGTTAACAAGTGGAGCACCCAGCAGCTGGAAGCAGATGAGTAGAGAGGAAGGAAGCCCTGAAAGGCAGGGAGTTGAGAGCATGAAGGAAGGCAGAGCTGGCTGCTGCTCCCATCGTCAAAAGCAAGTTGCTGGGACTTGTAAATAGTGCTAGAACAGTATAATAAAGCCTAGTGCTGAAGGTGGCTTGGAGTGAGTGAGATCTGTACCTAAGGCGAGAGACTCAGAGGACCACCCCGTGACAGTACCCTTATCCTCAAGTTTAATAAAGATTTGTCTTCTATAGGCTCTCTACCACCTTTCCTCAGAGAGAGAGACTTTATAAAGCTAGTTACAATATTTTTTGGTGGAGAGAATGACTTTCAGTTGTACATTATTCAGACCTATTTCAAAATGTGAGGTGTTATATTTCAGAGAACACAATTTGAACAGAATTTAGCACCTGAGGTGAAGCCTTTGAAATCAGCAGGATGACTGAAATAAGAAAGATCTGAAGGGTCAAGGCCTTAGGAACACAACCACCCTGGTGATAATGTGGTGTATGTATATAACCAGCATTTTTTTTTCTATTCACCAAGTCTTCAAAAATTCTAGCAGGTTGGTGCCTGCAGAGGCAGGCACTGTTTCTGTGAGAGAGAACTCATGCAACATGTGAGAGGAGATGTTTGTTCTCTCTAGAAGACAAAAGTAGGGTCTCAGTTTGTTGTTTACTCAACATAAGATGTAACATTCAGGATGAAAGTATTGGTTTATCCAGTTTAGATTGTGCAGTTCCATTTTAACTTCAGTTAACTAATTGCCAGTTAATCAACTGGCAGGCAAATGCTAATCTAGACTCACTACATGTTTGGTTCAAGAACACAAGTATTTGTGGATTGCCCTAGGGCTGAGTCCAAGGGAACTATGCTAACAGCTACAGCATTAAATACACATCATTATCTTTATGGTCTTAGGGTCAGACCACACAAATCGCGGAGCCCAAAAGCAGAGCCCTAGAGTAAAGCACAAATGTTTGTGGAGTTTTCAGTCTAGCATTCAATGTTGTGTTAAATCTTGTCTACACTAGAAACTTTTACTGCTTTAACTAAACTGCCATAAACCCGCTGCTCCCGCCATGCGGATGCAGTTATACTAGTATAAAAGTGCTGACACCAGAATAGCTGGGACCAGGCTTCAGTCTCACCTCTGCACCTGTCTTTCAGTTTCCCTTCTGATAGAACAGTACCACTTGTGGTATGGTCACTGATGTGGATTGAGAGATTCAGGCCAGCAGTCAAAGCAAAAGCCCCCTCTGTCTGGGGACTACATCTCCCAGAATTCCCTTGTTCTAGGTGAACTGGGCCAGACTATACTTGGTCCCTAAAAGGGCCAGTACACATCCTATTACAAAGTCTAAAATTCAGGGGTGCTGGTGAGAAACTGTATGCCTGATTCTTTCCCACTCAGCCCAGCACAGACTGGCAGGGGAGAGGGGCATAAGGGAGCTCTTTACATTTCCCAGATGTTCAAGCTTAGCGGCTGCAACCCTGCTGTAACTTAGAACAGCCCCCCAGCTGCTCTAATTTATTATAGTTGGCTATGGACCCTATGGGACACTATGCCAGCAAAGAATTGGTGGAACGGAGCTCGTCCCCTCCCTGAACTATCACATATCGCAAGTGGATCAGAACTGGGGGAGAGACTGTCCCTGAAACTTTATTTCCAGGCTCTGGTCACATTACTTGACTGAGGATTCTAAAAACAAATACCCTCATCACATGAAAGTGGCTAGTAGACACCGATTCCGATGTTTCAAAATTAGCTTCAATTTTGAGAGTTCGTTGACAATGCTGTCTTTTCTTTACCTTCTGTGTGATTAACTGGCAAACCTGTTCCCTGTGTGGCATCATTCCACCATACGCTCTGCTGCCCACTTGCTGATTTCATTCCCGGCTCTCTCAGGCTTTGTATTTGAGGCATGCCTGTAATCTGTCAGTCCCAGCTGCTGCTTTTGAGCGAAGAATAACTGTTGAAGAAACCAACCATTTTTCTCCCCATTTTCAATGGCCTGCTGAGCTCTTACCAATGGCACCAGTTCACAAACCCTATCTTGTTATATCATTAATTACCTGTCAAACATACAGTACATCTGGCTAAGGACAAACCAGAGAGTTTATGTAGCTTAAAAAAAAATCCCCACACACCCCACTCTTATCAGATCTCTGCTAGCAATATCATACTTCTACTAAACTTTTGTCAGCCTGCAGATGGTTACAGTTTCCATTCACCCTGGGAAGAAGATAATTAAGCAATCTATCAACTGTGAGGGTGGCTGGGGTATGATGTTTCCTTGTGGTCTTGACCTTGATGTTTTGGATGCTTTGATGGATATACTAGCTTTAACCATTACCTTAAGGTTAAGGGCATCTTTGTGCACCAGAGACAAGAACAACAACATTTATATTCTTCAAATTACCCAGCATTTTGCCATCTACCTGCAGGCTCTCCTCAGAGCCCTAGCTTACAGGATTACAACATGCTATGTTAGCACAGGTGTCGCAAGAAAAAAACTGAAGTGTCTATCTTCATCTATTTTTCCTTGTTGTTGTTCCAGCTGCTCACACTGCAGCAGCACAGTGAATTCACATGGCTATGATGTAGCCATGGAGGCACATAGAATGGACTTGCCTTTTATGTCTTTTTCTTCTGCATATCAAAGCTAAAGGTGTTTCAGGGGATGGCTTGCCAGGCCATCACCCAACCCTCCCACTTTATCCAAACTTGGTAGCATCATTAGAAACAAGGAACCCAACAGTGTAGTTCCAACTGTTCACTCTTAATTTTCTCTAGGTTCCAAATTCAGGTTACCAGAATTCAGTACCAATAACTAGGACTGCATTTCACAGAAAGTAAAGCAAGGAAATCTTTATTTTGGGCAATTGTTATTCACTACTAAGGACTCTCACTTGAGCAGTTTTCCATCACAGAGGGTAGTTAAGTGGTAACTCAACATGGAGGAAGCCTTTAGACAAAGTACATGGATGAAAATGATAGTTCTGTTTCCTCTGCCAAACTCAATGAGTAAGGGAGCAAAGGAACAATAGAAGCTTCTGCATCCTTAACTGTGCTGTAGCAACAAGAGTGCTGCTACTCCAGAACCTGGGAGGAAGGACTCTGTTGCCCCTTCTTGGTGACAGAGGTGTTTGTCCAAGCAGTTTCAGTTCTGGTATTGCAATGGTTGTTCAACCATACTGCCATGTGCTAAATGCTAACCACCTGTGCTAAATGCACTGCACAGGGCAACTCCAACCTTACTGGAGTGATAGAGCCCACCCAAGGGTTTTTATGTCTACCTGCAGGACTCAGGCCCAGGATTGGATGGGCAAGTAACTCTACATCTGAACCCACTGCTATGAAAGCCATGACTGCATTTACCTCACATCACTGTTATTGGCTGGACAGCATCAATTCACACCTGTCCCTCAGTCATTCTACCACATAAGATACCAGAGCTGCTTCAGGACAGAACGTTATGGAGCACACATGCATGGTGGCCTCCGCACCGTCCAAGCGACAGCATAAGAACTAACCAGCACATAAAAGCCCATGAGCCTCACCAGCACATAGACTGTTTATTTGGACTGACCACTGGTTTTGATCTTAACAGTTTCAGATAAGTAACTCCCTGGATCTTCTGTTCTCTCTAATGAAAATTAGTGACAGGTTCTGTTCATATAAGCACCCAGATCATCTGAACCTTTTGAATCTGGAGAATCCCAGAGGAAATTCCATGAGAGCAGGCTGTCCTGTGGGATTTCCAAAACATAGGATATGATTCCTAGGGATACTCAGCACCCCAGCTGAAGTCAATGGGGTGATGCAGGTGCTCAGCACCTCTGGAAAAAAAATTAGGCTCTTAGGGCCAGATTCTAAGTTTACTGAATTCATTTTGCACCACATGAGCAGCGCACAATGAATTTAAACTGTCAGGAGATTTCTGCCAGTCCAGGTGGGACTCTCTGCTGATGCAAGGCTGCCAGATTCAGTTCTGCTTTCTCCTCTGCCAGCTGTCCCATCCTAACCCCTAGCATAAGCGTAGAAGTGTATGTGTTGTGGCAGATTGTTGACACCAGAGCCAGCAAGAGCAGATGGGACTACAAAATGAGAAATCAAGGGGAAAGAAGGAAGTTATCAAGTCTAACATAGGTTTGGGAAGATGCCTATTCTAGCCAAACATATTCTCCTTTCCCTAATGGTAATTCCTCTTTTGAATCTTGGAAAAGACTTGCATGGAGTTTATTGCAATCCTGGAGGTCACATCTTCTCCTTGAACTCCCACTCCCTCTTATTTAGACTCATGAGCTTGGATTTCTTGTTTCTTCAGCTTGCTCAGACAGATTGGGTGTTCTCTAAGCCCTCACAATTCTAGAACGTTTACAGCACCTCACAAATTAGTGTGGACATAAGATATACTGTACATTTTAGGATCGTTTATATACTCTGAGCATATTTACCACTGTAATAAAAATAGTGTCTTTATTGTATAAGATCAAATAGTTCAGGGATAAAGAAATTATGGAAAAATCAAATGCATTTTTCACACCATTAAATACTTCATATACAAAACAAATGCTGGGAAAAAGTATTTACTTAGCTCTTGAAATTGAAGGGACACCATCAAATGAAAAAAAATGTAATCTGAAAAAGCCAGTCCCTGTTATAATTACAAATAATACCTAAGATTACTATAACTGGGATAAATATATCCTCTATTTCATTCAGTTTGTTTGCTTTCTGCATTTGGCAGCACTTTCTGTATACTCCCTCATTTATTTAGTAAATTGCTCCTTTGCTGAAAAGACTCATTAACTGTGACAGTGTGTACTCCATCAGCTGGGTGTAATCCTGTACCCTTTCCTCTTTTCCTATGGCCTTCTGTAGGTTGTTGACCTCATCAGGTGGGTCTTCAGTGGCTCAGGCCTCCAGCTAAGTTACCCCATTAATAGGTGAATGGATGAACCTCTTCCGGGGGTAACAAAGATGCAACAAAGACTATCACTGGGACCTTGTTAATATCTTCAGCCTGATTTCTTGGCTCAGTTCTCAGCCCATTCTGGGCTAACTTTAAGTCCTTCTTTGCCTTGTTCTAGATCACTGCCCCCAGGCTTTCTCCCTGAAGACTTTGCTTTCCCCAATTTTACTGCCCCATCTCTCCAGCCAGGTCCTCTCTCAAGTTCAGTCCCCTTCTGGAGGGAGCAGAGGGGAAGAAACCAAGAGCTCCCCAGACAGTTGGTCTGCCCTTCGCAGGGTCTTCACCCCCCATCCCTGAGCCCTTTAAATTCCAGCCCTTTCCTTGGACTCCTAAACAAAATTCATCCCCTTCCCAGGGGGGAATCCAGGAATGCGCACTACTCCAGGTCCCAACCCAGGGATCCTATAAAGAGCAGACATGTACTGCTTCCTTTAATAGCTGTTGTTGCTGCTGCATTCCATGGGCTGCTTCCCACTAAGTCCTACCACCTTCACCCATTACTTTAGGGTTACAGTCCTTGGCTTCTTGCCATCTGTCCCTTGTTTGAGCAGGGTCTCCCCTAAGCCTTCTTGCCTGGGGAGTTTCTCTGTCTTCCAGCCCATTGTCACTTTTCTAATCCCCGCCAGCAACTGACCTGCTCAGGCCTTGCAGCTCCTTTTATCTGAGCCTGCTGCATTCTGATTGGCTGCTTCCCTGCAGCCTTTCTAGGCAGGCCTGGAGGACCCACCTTCGCTGCTTCTTTCCGGGATAGGTACAGTAGAACCATGAGGCCTCCAGCAAGGGTCCTCAAAGGGCCTGGTACACCCTATCACATTAACATCAACAGAGGAGCAGAAACATTCTTATTTTTATAGGAACTTTATAAAACACATCCAAGACACGATGGACCAGATCCTCAGCTAGTATAAATCTTCAGAAGTCAATGGCGCTATACTGATTTATACCATCTGCAGATCTGGGCATCTGTTCAATGAGTGTTCTATCATATCATAAACTGACTAATTTCCAAAAATATACTATTTTAAATAAACGTAATTTAACAGTGTCCCTTTAAAGTTCAGTCTCCTCTTTGATGAGCAACAAGTAAAGAAGCAGCTGCAAGCAAAGTGTGGCCAGGGAGAACACTAGAAGGAGAGATGTGGTATGCAACAGTCTACCTCTGTTTATCTAGCTAGGTTTTTTAAAGGCCCCCCATCATTGTGCTATCTGGGCACCTTCCCCAAGAAGTATTGCTTCCCACTGTGTGCTGCCAACAGCCTCTCCATGGCAACACAGTATGTTTTAAGCTATTTGTTGCTGATCAAAGAGGGTGACATTAGGTAACAGCTGCTCAGCAGGGCCGCCCCTCTCCTGGAGCCTCAGCGCATCCAGCGGTGTCCCTGAACAGCAGCACAGCGTGGCTCCGGCAAGGCCTGAGCTCCGCCCCGCTCAGAGCCGCGTGGTAAGGGGGCAGGGCTGCGAGCTCCACGCCGAGCGGAGGGAACTCAGGCCCCGCTGGAGCTCGCAGCCCCGCCGCCTTACTACGCCGCTCTGAGCGGGGAGGAGCTCAGGGGCCCCGCCGGAGCCATGCTGCAGCTGTCGAGGGAAGCTTCTGGATATGACGCACTGAGGCTCCGGGTGAGGGGGGAGCCAAGGGTAAGAGGCCGGGGCCGAGGGGGTTGGATAAGGGGCAGGGAGTCCCAGGGACAGTCAGTCAGGGGACAGGGAGGGGGCAGAGGTCGGCGGCGCAGTCAGGGGATAGGGAACGGGGGGGTTGGATCGTGGGTGGTCCGGGGGTCTGTCAGGACTCAGCGGGGGGGGTGGATAGGGGTTGGGGCAGTCAGGGGACAGGGAGCAGGGATGGGGTCCCGGGGTGGTGGTGGGGGGTCTCTGGGGGACGGTGAGGGGACAAGGAGCAGGATGGGTCGGGGATTCTGAGGGGGGTGGGCAGTCGGGGGGCAGGAAGTGGGTGGGGGTCGGATGTGGGCAGGGCCAGGCTGTTTGGGAGGCACAGCCTTCCCTACCCTAAAGCTCATTCAGCAGTTTGAGGCTTGCAGAAGAGCCAAGCTGTTAGCTTTTCCATTAGGGCTACCATCCCTTTCACTTCTCAAATGCCAAATTATAGTCTATATTTAATTTCAGTGCCATAGGGAGATTCATGTCAGGGGAGGGTAGCTTCATTTAAAATTAGCCACTGGGGAAGGGATCACATGAGAAGAGCAATATCCTACACCACCTACCTCCTTCCCGACCCTACCAAGGGAGACACCGCCCCCCCCCCCCACCCCACATTCCCTGAGGCTTCAGAGGGGTTAATTCAGTGGTTCTCAAACTTTTGTCCTGGTGACCCCTTTCACATAGCAAACCTCTGAGTGCAACCCCTCCTCCCCCATATACATTGAAAACATTTTTTTATATATTTAACACTATTATAAATGCTGGAGACAAAGCGTGGGGGGCTGACAGCTCGCGACCCCCAGTAATAACCTAGTGACCCCCTGAGGGGTCCCAACCCCCAGTTTGAGAACCCCTGGGTTAATTTAATGTTAACACCCTGTGTCCATTCACATGCATGTGCTATTTTGAGCATGTCAGTTTTCACAACATAGGCTCATCCCAGATTCTGGAACAAGCTCAAATGCTCAGTTCGTGGAGTATGTACATAAGCTATACTAAAGACAAACCCACAGTAACCGTCTCCAGTTTGTGAGGGACCCCATGGAGCCAGTCTCTAGGAAACAGATAAATGCATGGAGGTTAAATCTATTAAAGGCTATTACCCAGGATGGGTAAGGAATGGTGTCCCTAGCCTCTGTTTGTCAGAGGGTGGAAATGGATGGCAGGGGAGAGATCACTTGACCATTACCTCTTAGGTTCACGCCCTCTGGGGCACTTAGCATTGGCCATTGTCGGTAGACAGGATACTGGGCTGGATGGACCTTTGGTTTGACCCAGTATGGCTGTTCTTATGTTCTAACCTAAATGAACCCAAAGTTATGGAGACAGATATGAGTCAAGGAAGCCAGCAGAGTATCAGAAACCTGGAAAAATCTCTGCCTGGATGGGCTCAGGCGTTTGGTCACAAGCTGAGGTGGTTCAAAAGTTTTGGATTTTTTTTAAGCAGAATTTTTTATTGTTTCTTTAAACAATCAAACACAGCAAGCAGCAAATATTTGGCCACACACTTCTGAAACCCCAAACCATATTCAGGTTTTGGCAGACTAATTTCAGCTTTTCAATTAAAAAAACCACAATAAATTTTGAAGGAAAGCAGACGTTGTCCGTGATTTTTTTCTGGTTTTTAAAAACCCCTAGTTTTCGATCCAGAAAAAGTTTTGACAGAAAATATTTGTCCAACCCTTTTAATGAGCTTTAGTGCCTTTTAGCACTAGCTGATTCTGAGAACCAGTGATACCTTGTAAAGAAGTTTTCTCAAAACTGGGTTTGTGCCGAGATGCGGAAGGTTTATTTTTCCCAGGGCTGCCTGTGGGGGGGAGCAAGTGAGGCAATTTGCCCGGGCCCTGGAGGGACCCCCACAAGAATATAGTATTGCAATTTTTTTTTATGGAAAGGGGCCCCGAAATTGCTTTGCCCCAGGCCCCCTGAATCCTCTGGGTGGCCCTGCTGCTCAGAACAGAACATCCATGAATGCTGCTTCAATGGCACAACAGCCAGCAAGCCAGCAATGCTGCCAGAGTCACTCGAGGGATAAGAGGCTGCAGGTACTCAATTGACTTCTGATCCACTGTGCTGAGATCTACCCAAATGTCTAATTGAATTAAAGTATCTGGTTTTAAAGCAGCTTGCTTAGGTTTATCATGGGGAAGATGGAGTTGATGCTGGAAGGAAGAGGGAAGCACTTCAAGAGACTGGCAGAGTATGACCAAAAGCACCTCTGTGTTCACACCCTATATACTATTGTAATAATCTTTGTACAAAATATGCCTTGTGAGGTATCATTTGAAAACTAATAACTTGCTGGTCAGTAATATGGTGAAATGTGTGAATTTGGTCAGTAATGTTGCTGGGAACATGTGGTAAGGATTTTACCTTGAACCAAGTCTAGCTTGTTAAGTTTTAACTATGAGGAAGCATTGTATCTTTATTTTTCTTGTAACCATTTCTGGCTTTAATGCCTTATGCTTGTACTCATTTAAAATCTCTCTTTGTAGTTAAATAAACTTGTTTTATTTTTAAATCAAAACTAATCCACTGTTGTGTTTAAACCGAACAGTTTCGTAACTCCAGTTAAAATAGCAAACTGACCCATTACATGGGCAACAGACCTATATTATCTGAACAACCCTGGAGAGGGCTGGAAAGTGCAGAATACACTTATTGGGGAAAATTCAGGACCGTGAGTTTGTTGGGGCCACACTGCAAGTAGTAACCAAGGCTGATGGGAGCCAGCATGTGGCTGCTGTGTTGCTGACAGGCTGCTGGGCTCAGAGGTGCTGGGCCAGGGCTGTAGCTATACACAGACACTCAGGGTATGACCTGCCTGCTGTTAGACTGTTTGTGAGTAGCCCAGCAAAGCATTGTGAGGCACCTGGGGTTACAGGCAAGGTGGTGACACAACATCTCACTGGTTTGGACTGCACCCCAGAATGTGGCACAGAAGAATTAGGTTTGCTCCCCCAAATGAGGAGGATATCTGTCTGCTCTTTAAGTGTCAAGGTGGTACACAGTTATGGACTCGGGACTCCCCCTGAGCACCCCCATACTACCAATGACCACAGAAGTGCCTTTCTTCATCTTTGGCTAGCCAGGAGATTGCAGCTCTTGGTCTTGGATATGGACCTAGCTACTTCAAGATACAATATGTGATTCACATGACTTCTTTGCACCAGCTCACCCTTAATAAAGGAGGCTGACAAATCATCCAGTGACTTTTTTTCCCCTCTAATCAGTTACCAAGAATGAGGCTTTCGGAAAATACCCTATCTTAGATTGTAAGCTTGCTGGGGGCTGGGACTGGGGTTTTTTTTTGTACCACACTGAGCACAATAGGGTCCTGGTCCATGATGGGGCTCTCAGGCTCTACTGAAATGCAAATAATAGACTAGGGTAGAGACTAATTCTTTATTCAGACAACAGTGATATTTCTCTTGTATCTTGGGTTTGACATCTGGATTCTACAATGACATAATGCTTTGGAACTATGTAAACAGACAAACATCTGATGGGCTATAAAGCCATACCTCATGCATCATCTCGCTTCCACAAGGTAGGAGAATGTATTGTTATGTCCACCCCCTCAGCTGGTACAGTTTTGCCAATGATTTTGCCCCTTCTGCATTATTTCATGTGGCAATGTTTGTCCTTGTTGGGTTAAAATAAGGAACTTTGCATCATTACCAAAAGCTCCCTGTACACAGGTGTGCCCTTAAAATGACAAATGACATCTACTACTTCATTTACAATTTAAAACCCACACTTACAATGAACAAATAGGCCTTATTAAAAGGACACTATTTCAATGTTGCACAATATCTGCAAAACCATATATCACAGCTGACTATTGAAATTCTATAACCTGAATAGGAGAGGTACAAATGAGATGTAAGGAAAAACAAATCTTTTGAATTGCGGTTCATTTTTCACTTTAGAATTATAATGATCAACTATGATCCATAACAAACAGATCATTACCCCAAACGGTAATAAATCCTGAGCTCTTGTACCATAAGCACTTAAGATAGAGTAGGTGCAGTAGCAAAGCCTATATTTCATGTACACTTCAAATTATTCAGGATATATGTGGATCAGACTGTAATATGATTAACATGTATTTCTATTAAAAGGTGCTACCAAAATCCATTGCCAGTGGGCACAAAAATCCAATATAGTTTGTTCTCTGCATTCCAAGTGACTTAAAAGACTTGAAGGAGTCATCAGCTGATAATGTCTGAAGTAAGGTCTGATCAGCAAAGTATTTTCACCTTAGACAGTCAGAAATGAAGTCCCCCAGTTGAATTCTATATCCATGTGAAATGGATTCTAGCTAACCTCTGATTTGCACTTACTAGCGGTTACTGAATACATTAAATTAGGCTTAATAGTATACATCAAATATTGGATCTACATATTTGAATTATGCTGTCTGGTTGTAATTTACATAAGGACAGATTCTCAGGTGATGTAAATTAGCTAATCTGGTCCATGAATATTAACTACACAAGCTAAATTTTCAGATGTTATCATTCAAGTTCTTTCATCTATTATCTATTACACATAACACTCATACATCTTCATGCATGAGAAAAAGCTTCTCTCTTTTTTTAAGACAGTAATAATAATGCAATGTTTTAAGGTAACTATGTGCCAATGTATTTCTGAGTGTGGTTAGACACACAATCATTGTACTTTAAAATGTTTTCACGTGGTTGAAATGAGAGACATTTTCAATGGATGGATGGGAGATCTGCATACAAGGCCCTGGTCTTTCACAGGGCTCTGAGTGGGTGGACCCCCATTGGAGTCAATGGAACTCCATGTGGTATGGACAGAGGGATCTGCCCATGTGGAACCAGTTGATAGATCAAGGTTGTCATAAACAGATAGTTAAGGGTTAAGGTCTCTTTTCCCTGGAAAGGGTTAACATGTAGTACCTGGTGACCACCTGACCAGAGGACCAATCAGAGATAAGATTTTTTCAAATCTCTGTGGAGGGAAGCCTTTGTCTGGGTGAGAACTGGTTTTGGTTTTAACAGAGGACAGTCATGTCCCCAAGTTCTCCTGGAGTAGTTTCTACTAATTAATAGTGAGTATTAATTAGAAAGGCGAATTAGTCTTATGATTTGATTTCTATATTTGCAATTGTGTGTTTGCTAAAGGAAATGCTTTATTCCTGTTTGCTGATATTGCTTTTACTGAGAAAAGGGGGAGAGGGGATTCTCTCCAGAGATTGATAAGGTTATACCCTATGAGTGTCCAGCTTGGGCTCATAGAGATTCTGTATTTTTCTTTTTTTATTCTTTAATAAATTCTTTTCTTTTCTTTGGACTTGGTTAATTCCTTCCCTTGGGGAAATTCAGGGGAAGGGGAGGGGGAAGTGGGCTGCTTCCCTGTGTGTAGAGATTCAAGGCGTTTGAATCCAGGCACCTCTGTCTCCAGAGCAGGCTGGAGAGAGGGAGGAGGGGGGAGGTTCCTCCTCTGTGAATTGATCTGTGTTCCCAAGGGGGGAAACAGGGGTGTCCCGGCCCACGGAATTGACCGGGTGGTGGCAGCCGAAGGGGAGACCTACCCTAGGATTTTGGGGTGGGGGAAGACATGCGGGTCCTCACTTTGAAACCGCCCAGTTTCAAGTGAGGGTAGACTCCTGACATGGTGGCAGTGGTGTTTCGGACCCAGAGAGAGAGGCAAGGCTTTTCTACCAGAGGCACTCTGAGACAGTTTCAGGGTTACAAGTATTTTCAGTTTTTTGCAGGGCTTTCTGTTACAAAGCCTCCGGTGGAGAGGTACTGGCGTCCATTGTGATACAAGGTACCACTCAGGATTCCTGAGGTGGGGGGAAGTGCTCGCCAAAGTACATTCCCATCCAACAGGAAAAGCAGGTTTGGGGGTTGCAGAGAGAAACCCTCCAGCCAGGTTTTTTTTTTCTCCCTGTGTCTTTTGAAAGGATCAGAAGACAGGAGAACACCAGATTTTTCTCAGGGGTATTGTTAGCAGCAGCCTTTCAGCTGGGCTGCTGAGTACAGCAACTCAGAGCACAGGCAGTTTACAGTTTCAGCCAGGTTGGCTGGAGGCAATTTAGTTCCAGCAGGCTTTGTTGGAAGCAGTTTTCTTCTGGTTGCTTGAGGCAGCTTGAGGAAAAGGCAAGTTTCAAGCAGTTTTCAGGAAAAGGAGGAGTTTTTTTCTCTGCTGGCTATGCTGAGGAAAAACTCTTCCCTACAGGTGTGTCCTTCCTTTGTGATATCAGGTATCACTCAGGATTCCTAAGGTGGGGGGAAGTGCTCGACAAAGTACATTCCCATCCAACAGGGAAAACAGGTTTGGGGGGGGGAGACAGAAACCCTCCAGCCAGATTTTTTTTCCCTGTGTCTTTTCAAATCCTCTGGAGCCAGGGAAAACAAATCTCTGAGAGGATTTACTACACTTTTCTGCAGGTACTAAGTAGCACCAGCCGGTCCGCTGGGCTTATTAGGAAGATTGTTTTTTTGGAAACAGATTTTCAGCTGGGTTTAGCTGAGGCATAAGGTTTCTAACAGGCTGTGTTAGAAAAGGATTTTTTTCCTTCTTCTTTTCTTTTTTCTCCTTTTTTTCTTTCTGTCTGCTTAAAAACAGCTAGGAAAGAGGTGCAAGTTTTTCTAGGAGGCTTGTTACAAAGGACCCCCACTGTGAGGTACTTAGCAAGTGCTAGAAACAGGACAAACCAGTTTTTTGGGTCTTCTCAGTATATCAGCAAACAGCAACTACACATTTGCAAATGAAAAGGTTTTGTTTCTTTTCTATTCAGTCTCTCGGGAATAGAGAGGGTTAGGAATTGGGGAAACCAATTCCCTGACTGCAAAGGGGTGTGGCCAGCACCAAAAAGCAACACCAGCAAGCCACACATAAAATTCACTGACTGCAGAGGGGTGTGGCCAGCACCAAAAAGCAACACCAGCAAGCCACACATAAAATTCACTGACTGCAGAGGGGTGTGGCCAGCACCAGAAGGCACTGTTCCCCATCCCAAGAAATTTCCCACCTACATGGCAGGTGAGGACACTAAGGCCTTCTTCAAAAAGGTTAAAAGGACCTGCCATGGGTACAGCATCCCTGAAGACCAGTACAAGGACTGGTCAGGAAAAAGGACTTTTGCTGTCTATTACAATTATTCCATCCCCATGCTACTGGGGGAAGACTTGGCCAACCATGTGCAGCTGGCCAAGAGGGGGGAGTGGTCACCCGCGGCCAGGCCAAACAAGCAGGCACTCCCATCCCTGTTCCTGAGCCATCCACCAGGACCCTGTCTGTGTTACCAGAGACCCAGACAGAGGTGGTGGAACCGGATCCCATGCCAACAACTACAGCAGCCATAGTACATCCAGTCCCAGGACCGGAACTGGAAAAGCAACCAGCGGCAGAACCAGCGCCAGCACTGACGCCAGCGCTTGCAACTCCACCGCCAGGGGGCGCCAACGGGCCTAAACTGGCAGAAGCAGCAGACAACTCTACCCAAGAGGCTCAGCCAGAGCCTGAAATATCACCTTGTGCACCAGCGGAGAGCGGTCCACAGTCAATGGAAACAACCTCATCACCTACATCGCTCCCAGAGGAACTGGTGTCTCCCGCCTCAAGGGAACAGTTCCAGACAGAGCAGGAAGCCGATGACAGCCTTAAGAAAGCTTTGGGCGGCGGCACGCAGCAACCCACCGCCTCTCAGCTCTTCTACCCAATTCCAGTTTGTTGTAAAACAAGGACTTTTATATAAGGACATTCTTTCTGGTGAACACCAGGAAGGCCAGCATCCTCAAAGACAGTTGGTAGTTCCAACTAAGTACTGGGACAAGCTCTTAAGCTTGGGCCCTGACATCCCAGTGGGCATTCTGGGATCAACAAAGCAAAAACAGATTAAAAACATTCCTTCCACTGGGAGGGGATGGGCAAGGACGTGGCCAAGTATGTCCGCTCAAATACATACAAAGTGTTCTTCAGTGTCAAATATCTTGTTGTTTACATACTTAGTAGTATATGTAATAGTGCATGTGTTTTGTTTATCTGTTTATTTTACAGTTCTAGGAGGAAATCACCACCAGTAGTTCCCACTGTTGGCGATTTGGGGGGCGTGTCATAAACAGATAGTTAAGGGTTAAGGTCTCTTTTCCCTGGAAAGGGTTAACATGTAGTACCTGGTGACCACCTGACCAGAGGACCAATCAGAGATAAGATTTTTTCAAATCTCTGTGGAGGGAAGCCTTTGTCTGGGTGAGAACTGGTTTTGGTTTTAACAGAGGACAGTCATGTCCCCAAGTTCTCCTGGAGTAGTTTCTACTAATTAATAGTGAGTATTAATTAGAAAGGCGAATTAGTCTTATGATTTGATTTCTATATTTGCAATTGTGTGTTTGCTAAAGGAAATGCTTTATTCCTGTTTGCTGATATTGCTTTTACTGAGAAAAGGGGGAGAGGGGATTCTCTCCAGAGATTGATAAGGTTATACCCTATGAGTGTCCAGCTTGGGCTCATAGAGATTCTGTATTTTTCTTTTTTTATTCTTTAATAAATTCTTTTCTTTTCTTTGGACTTGGTTAATTCCTTCCCTTGGGGAAATTCAGGGGAAGGGGAGGGGGAAGTGGGCTGCTTCCCTGTGTGTAGAGATTCAAGGCGTTTGAATCCAGGCACCTCTGTCTCCAGAGCAGGCTGGAGAGAGGGAGGAGGGGGGAGGTTCCTCCTCTGTGAATTGATCTGTGTTCCCAAGGGGGGAAACAGGGGTGTCCCGGCCCACGGAATTGACCGGGTGGTGGCAGCCGAAGGGGAGACCTACCCTAGGATTTTGGGGTGGGGGAAGACATGCGGGTCCTCACTTTGAAACCGCCCAGTTTCAAGTGAGGGTAGACTCCTGACAAAGGTCAACATACCTTAGACTACCTTAAAAACAACATCTACCTATTTAGAAAGAGAGAGAGATGGCCATAGCTGTAGAACCAATGAAAGCTTTCAAAATGCTATTGCAATATTTACTACAGCTGCAGTCAGCAGATGCACTCATGCTGGAATCCCTTAGGTATAAAAGGAAAGAAGCTGCCAGCAGGACATATGCAATGAATGGCCTTTAACTGTGGAACCTACTCTCAGTCCTTTGGCCTGAAATAACCTTCATGGAAAACTGCATGGCCAATTGATTTATCCAGGCTGTGGGGGAGGATAACACACTGAGGGGATATTGATTAGCCTTTCATTCCATCTCTGGTCAGCTCATTTCTAGTTTGGGGATGAGGATGGAGGTAGTTGCTATCACAGAATACTTTTCCCGTGTGACTACATTTTTAATGTCATGGCAGAGAACAGATCCATTGTTTTACAGATCACAAACTGGAATAAGTAAATATACTGCACCCAGCAGTCCTGTTGATGTAAAAAAGAGGTGCATGTTCAGATGATTGGCATGGGATATATATGTAACAGTTCTCTTTGTGTTTTTGTTGTTGTACACTTGCTGGGCTTAGTCCTACATCTCTCATCGGTGAAGAGGTAGAAACTTAGTCATTCCAGACAAATGGTATATTCTCTAGTGCTTTATCTAGTGAGCCTTCATAGCTCTCAGCATTCTCAAGCTTTTCCACAGAGTGACCATATGCTGAGATACATTCATGAATCAGCTGCCCTTCCATTCACACAACTGAGCCACAGCTTTGATTATTTTAATGGAAAAGTAATATTACGAAAGTGTGAATTTTAACGGTCTTTAATGGGCTTGGTGGTTTTTCCTTTCTGAACTAAAGTCAGTCACTATCTCCTTTCTCTCTTCATTTAATCTCATCCTGTAGCCAGATTTACCCTCCAGGAGCATTAATTGCTCACAGTCGTGATAGACATACACCACGCAACTGTAACTATCTGAACTCTGGCTCAGTGACATTCCCAGTTCACCAAAGGTCTGAGGGGTTCCACAAGCTCAGAGCACAGCCTTACTTCCTGGGGGTAAACGGCAATCCAGAGCACAGCCTGGGTTCCCCGAGCCCACAGTCGCCACCGTATGTAACAGACTGGGGGAGGGAGAGATCACCCAAGTCCTCAAAGCTCCATTTCTAAGGAGAAGATCTTAGCGACTGCGCAGAAGCTAGCTTTGAAGTCTGTTGCCAGGTTTGCAGGACCCTGGATGCAGCTGATGAAGCCTGAGGGCTGGCTCCCTCCATTATCTGAAGTTAACTGTAACTTTCAGGTAAACAAGATTCCAAGGTACAACACAAAAGGCAACTACAACAACTTCATTTATGAGTAGTAATTAGTGAACAATACTTGGTGCTTCTCTCTACAGCCATTGAGCCTCACAGCACTAGGATTATCCTTTATTTTACAGATGGAGAAACTGAGGCAGGGAGATTAAAGGTTAAAATTTTACCATCTTTACTCAGATAAAACTCCCAATTGGTCTAAGCAAGCTTCTCAGTGAGAACAGGGAGGCAGTGTAAGAACTAACATTAGAACTCAGGAGAGCCTGGCTCCCAGTCCTGTATTCCAACCCGTATTAGGTATAGTGTGTGTCAGCCAGACTGTGACAGTCCTTACATTGCTGTGCAGCAGGAGTAGGGGCTGTGCAAGAAGATTGCCCCTCATGTCCGGCCCCCTATGCTCTAAAGAGTGCAGGGGGCATTCCTGCTCCTACTAGTCGCAACCCCTCTTCACTGGTGCACCCGCAGCACTGATCCACAGCAGCCTGATGGACTGAGCGGCTCGCACAAACCCTGAGCATGGAGAAGCCCTAGAGAAGATTCTGCTTGCCTGAAGCATACAACCCTGCCTTCAATTCACCTCCTGCATAGTCACACTATCCCCCTGGAGAGGGCTGTGTCATAAAAGCCACAGTCCAGGCCTGCATGAGTGTAAATTCTTCCTTCTCCTCCTTTTTCATCAGTATTTCCTTGCAAAAAATTTCAGTTATTTGTATATAAATCAAACAAACAGGAAATATTAGTCCCATCCCTATAAAGAACAGTTTACTGTGATATGTTTGACTGAAACTTCTGTGCATGATAGTTTGTTGGCTGTCCCTGTGCAAATGATACAGTAAATCACCCATCACAGAGGCAATTTCTCAGCACCGTCTTTATGTTTTCCCCCGAGCGTGAATGGAGATTTTTCATTTTGGGTATCATCTGCAGCTATATACAGAGAATCTGCAAAGTTACAGCCCAACCCTGCAGCCTTGATTAACTTTGTGGAACTTAACTTCAGCAGCCGTACTGTTATGAATAAGGATTACCCACCTGTGTAAGGATTGCAAGATCAAACATTTAGACAAGAGTTCTCCAACTGTCTCTCACTGTAGGCAGCATTTTCACAGCGGGTTATCTCATGGGACACCTACCCTGGCCTTTGCAATGCTTACAATACATGCTTATGGCAACTACAGCAATTTACCACCTGGAAGCAAGAAAAAAACAGCATCATGTGGCCAGCCAGCACTTGGGTCTCAATCTTGCCAGGTGCTCAGTGCCCTCAGCTCTGTATCCTCCAGAGGACTGGCACCTGGCAGGATCAGCAAGTGCTGCATTGGCCACAGTTGGGGAAACATTATCTTAGTTAATAGGCATGCCAGTAACCTTCACAGAGTGAAAAGAGGTAAGAAGATGAGGGTTGTGTTTTGGGTTGGAGTTGTTGGGGTTTTGTTTGTTTGTTTTTTGTTTTTTTGTAACATTGAGCTTTGTTAATAACCAGGCTAACAATTAAAATAAAGATCTATTTTTGAGGTTTTGCTGCCATTCTTATATACACAACAATCTGAGTACACAGGGGGCAACTGTACTCTTGTTCCCTGTCACATCAATGCTACAAGTTACACAGAGAAAAACTGCCTACTATAACTTCTTATCTTCAAGTCTATAGAGAGTTGAGTGTATGCACATTATGGCTGTGCTAAACTACACAGCCTTCTATTCTGCAACTCCTCAGCAGCGGAAATACAGAATCTCATATCATAACCTTATCACTTACATTTATTACTTATGTTCTTCTCAGACAGAAAGTAGGTATGGTCTGTATTTCACTGCAGTCTCGCCTCAGCCCACCCCTACACACTACTACCTTGAAATCTCAGACTTTGTTTTTTTCCTGTCCTTTTAAGGATGTATTAACTCCACACCATGGATTAACTTTCTACTGTAGTGTTATTTTAAGGCCTCATGAAAAGCCTGGCCATGCTCAGGTGACACTATTAAAGCTTCACGGGACTGCTTTGTAAATCTCATAAGTGCCTACTAGAATTTTTAAAGGTCAAAATATAAAAGGGGGAGGGAATGGAAGACATTGCCCATAGCTGCTCTTGTGAGTACTAGTCTTGCAGGCTTTGCTTGGTTCATCATATGGCCCTGAGTTAGAGGCTACTGAAAAGAAAAAGCTTTTCCTCTGCTGTTTTGTTGAAGACTCCTGAAGAAACATGATCGTAGTACTGGTTAGTAACCTGCAATCTGCACTTGCTAACAAGCAGCATAAAACATGCGCTCGCCTTCTCTTTCTCCTCTAGTACGGGGTGGAGTGGGGGGAGAGAGAACAGCAGCAGAAGCAAAACTACTTGAAGGGATGACAAGAATAAAACACCCTGCAGGTGCTACATGCCCATCAAACTTCAGCCAGCAGAACCTCTCACTTGGTAGCGAAGAAAGTAAAACATGTCCTGGTAGGTGAGGGACATAGAGACAAAGGAAGAGAACAGGCTCAGTAGCCCAAGCCAATAGTGATAGGGAAGAGAAGGAACTCTGAGGAGTTATTCTCAAATGACTCTGCAAAAATGGAGCAATTGAAGATACATGGACTCAGAGGAAAACGAGCAAGCCAAGGGGAATGAGGAGGTGGTCAGCCAGACTGTGGCATCACTCTCGCTCATGCAGGAAAGTTCAGTCTCAGTTATTTTTAGACCCACCATAATGTGACTCAGTGCCAAAAAACTCAATGAAGCATAGATATTAGAATTGGAAAAGACTTGTAAGGTCACCTTAACTTTCCATGCAAGTTCAGGATTGCTCCCTGGTTTACGTGCTTTGCCCAGTCCAGGTGTATATGTCCCAACTGGTATTGCTTCCAGCTTGTGTACCATCCCACTTATTCTTAGTTTTACCCCTTTGCACCTCCTGAAATTGCTCTCAGTTCTTGATGTTAAACATTTGTCAAATACTTGTAGATAGTTACCACGCCCCACCTGTTACCTTAGTCATCATTTAGCCAAAGTGTTTATCTCTTTTAATATTTCTTTAAAAGTTTGTCCAGCTCTCTAATCATTTTTGTTTCTCATCTTTAAACATACTCCAATTTGTCAGCATCTTTCTGGCAGTTATTGCGCAGAAATTAATGGAATACTCTATATAGTCAATTAGTTCACTTTATCACTCATTTATCATTGTATTATGTGATGTTATGGTCAATTCATATCCCATTTCATATATAATCAATTTATGCTAAATAGATTGAAGTTACTAGACCATAGGCTTAAGAACACTTGACATGAGTGGGTGATTTAGGAATAACCCTACACCATTAAGGCCACAAGATTACTGTAAAAGATGTGCCAATAGGTGATGCTACAAAAAACTAGATTGCAATAAACTGCAACGTATTGACCAAGATCACAAGACACCTGACTAACATCATGGAATGTCATGTCCTGACCACAGGGTATATGTTGTGCACAGATGCTAATGAGAATAAGAGGAACTATAAGTCAGTGGATCTATGACAATTTCTGCCCGTTGAGGATCTGGCCTGAAGTGTATGCTGATGCCATTCAAGCTAAAGATGGTTAGTTGGATGTATCGCTGTTAAATTGCCATTTTAAAGGGAGAACTCCACTCTAGTAGCAGAAGTTTATAGAAATAAAGAGCCCGGGTAGCTGTTAGCTGTGAGAAGACAGAGCAGGTAAGTATGGTACCACCTGTACAAAGTTTCGGTGAGGCGGGGTGCGGGGGTTATTGTCTCCCTAGTCATCCCTTCCTTGCTCAATGGTAAGAATGCAAATAATTGTTTATAAGACTGATAAAAGGATAACACCAGATTATTCTGCAGCACGATATCATACTGAATCATGACTGTATTATTAACCATGTTTATTACAGTAGTGCCAAGATTGGGCCCTGTTGTGCTAGGTACTGTACAGACACATTGGTACACAGTCACTGCCCTGAGGATCTCACAGTCTAAATAGACCAAACATACATTGGGTGGGGGAAAGTATAACAACACACAAGCACAGTGAATAATAGGATATACATAGTCTGCAGTCCCTTCTATAACTGAATAGTTCAAATCAGGATTTAGGGAGATTCTGTGTGTTGACGCAAAGCAGCTTAGGCTAGCTTTAGTCACATACTACTAGCAGGCAAGAACAAGAGTCTCTTCTGAGACCAATAGCCTCAGTAAGAATTCCCTTTAGATTTAGCACAACCATGTCCTGTTTCTGTTTACTGCAAGGGACAGTACAGTGAAAAGCAAGGGCGCAGAAGTTACCCAGCTGCGCAGGAAGGACATTGTGAAGCCGAGCTGTCAGCTGTGTTCTCCCAGAAACTTATTATGAAACTCATGACTCCAGCTTGTAGGAGTTTTACTCTCTGCATTTCAAATTCTCATTGTTCAGCCTAGCACGTACACGTACAAACCACTAGGTATCAGTGATTACATCTAATCTTTGATATTAATATAACCATATTCCCAAATAAACAAAACATGTAGAAAACTAATTATGTTATTTGTTAATCTCTATCCAGCTCATGTGTTCTCCGCAGCTCGTGCTCTCCCTGCTGTGTACTACTTTTATTAATTTACTCTTCTGACTTTAAAAGCAAATATTGCACAAACCAAAAGTAAATAACTATAGAATTTTAATCCCCTCACCCTGTGCAGATTTGAAATTCCCAGCCCAATAAACAGCTGAAAACTCTCTTATTCTTAGCTGAGGTGCTCTGCACTGGAGTAGTGTTATTCTGGATTTACTCTCTGCCTGCTTCATCAATCTGAACTCTTGCTACAGAGGACTGCTACCAATGTGGAAACACATCCTCCTCCTTGTACTCCTAGGAACCACAGATCATTTCCTTTGCTTGCCTCAATCTAGGCAGAGCCTACAGAACTGGTCTTGCATTGAAAATTTCAATCTTTCTTCCATAGCAGTCCTTCAGCAGCTCGAATTATATTTATAGTCCATAAGTGAGCAGGGCACTTTATAGCTGAATAAAAACATCAAGGACCCCTCCTCCAAAGAGTTTGCAGTAGTCTAATTTACATAACAAAGTGCCAAGTTAATGGCAAGGGAAAGAAAGATGGGGGAGTGTTGAGTGGATGAGACACCGTAAGCAACGGGAAGGGAAATACTGCTTGTGGGAGAGTGAGAGACCATTTTCTCCTTGTAGACTCTTGATTTCTCAAACACACCACAGTCTAATGTTTGAACATACTAATTCTTTACTACTTACACAGCGCTACAGATGTGCATGGTGCACTGCAGAACCGATTAACCCACTGAGTCTGATTCTCATTTAAAAGGCACTCTGGACTACTAGACAAAGTATTAGACTGGGACTCAGGAGACCTGGGTTTTGTTCCCAGTTCTCTGCCGCTGGCCACCTTGGGTGCATCACCACTCTGTGCCTCAGTTTCCCCATCTATAAAATGGGGATAATGAAACTAACCCCCTTTGTAAAATGCTTTGAGATATACTGATAAAAAGTGTTGTAGAAGAGCTAGGTATTCTTATTTAAGCTACACCACTTTACAGAAATTTGGCAGTCTCAAGGGACATTAAACTGGATATAAGCTACTTTTACACATACCTTAAATCCTCATTATGCTGCCAGAGTTGCCTTAGTGTAAATGAGACTCAAGCCCAGATTCTCTACTGAAAGAGCTTAAGAGGAGAGCAACAGAAGAGGGATGGGCTCATAGGGAAGGGAGGAGGGTCAGGACAAGGGGCAAAGAATATAGATGTGCATTTGTAACAGGGGAGAGGGCTGCTGAGGCAACATTATGCATAACTATTACACTCCCTGTCTTCCTGCACCTCAGCTTCACTAAAGCACAGGCCACAGTTTTGTCTTTTGTGGGGAACCACAAACATGGCTATATGTCAGACAAAGTGCCCATGACATTTGTAGGCTATCGTATCCTGGCTTTGCACTGTTCACGCTTTTCGCATAAGTTGTTGATGTGCCTTGTTTAAGAGTGATTAATGGCAACAAGACAAATCTACTGCCATCTCACTCTGTCTCTTGCTGCCCAGTTACAGTAGAACCTCAGAGTTACAAACACCCCAGGAATGGAAGTCGTTCATAACTCTGAAAGGTTCATAACTCTGAACAAAATGTCATGGTTGGTCTTTCAAAAGTTTGCAACTGAACATTGACTTAATACAGCTTTGAAACTTTACTATGCAGAAGAAAAATGCTGCATTTAACCACCTTAATTTAAATGAAACAAGCAGAGAAACAGTTTCCTTACCTTGTCAAATCTTTTTTTAAACTTTCCCTTTATTTTTTTAGTACTAGTATTACTGTGCTGTATTTGCCATTTTTTTTGTCTCTGCTGCCAGCTGATTGCATACTTCTGGTTCGAAATGAGGTGTGTGGTTGACTGGTCAGTTCATAACTCCGAGGTTCTACTGTACTGGGATTGACCTGACATGCTGTCAAGTTTGACCTCAGCGTATCTTTATACTGACCATGATAAAAATAGGTGACTTGCTTTAACAAGATCATAAAATACGACCGTGGGTATTTTTGAATCAGCCATATGAATGAGGTGTCCAGACCAACACAACTGAGTTGTTATGACCATACTTTGAATGTCAGACATCTGACAATGATTAAGGATTTTGGTATAACAAACCTTGTCCCACTGTTTGACCATGCAGATGGATTACAGACAATGTCTACAGAACTGATCTAGTTTCTTGATATGGCAACTTACATTGTCCGTGTCTCATAACCACATAAAAGCACAACTGCCTAACAGATGCCCCTATCGCTCCATAGACAGTGTGACAGCATTTCAAATTCAGAGCTGGCCTTGGCTATACAATGGGCAATCTCATAAGCAATCATGGCATTCTGTAACAGCATGCTCCCTATGTAACAAAAGTTCTGCATGGACTTGAAAGGAACATTGTTGATTTTAATAACTGGGTGAAAGTGCCCATTCCCCCAATGTAGGTTGGTACAGTACTTCACAAACTCAGACTTCTAAAGAGGTCAGAATTAAGAATAATGAAACATTAAATGTCCAACAGGCATCTTGAAGTCATGCATTTTGAAGCCATGATCATGTAATTCCAAGACAAACATCCCACAATCAATGCAACCTTCATGAATGTATTAAAGAGCTGTTCCAATCTAATAAGATTCAAAAGCATTTTGTTCAAGATATTAAAGTAATTTAAGCAATAACTCAGCTGGGGTTTATTGCATTGAGTAGGTCTTCATCTTTGGTTGAGAACATGGTTTCCAGACATCTGAAGTGCTCCATATTACAGAAAGAGCTGTAAATTTTCATGCACTACTTAAAAATGTGTGCTACTGTTGGGGCTCAGTGCTTGGGTTAATTTTGTATCTCGTACTTGTGTTATTTACCTTTTAGGCAAATGAAGTAGCTGTTTTTCTGCAGCTGTCAACCAGGAGCTTTTGGAAATTATATGTGTTTTGTGAACAGACTGAGGCAATATGAGTAAAACAAGAGGAGTTGACAAGATTGGGACATCAAGAGCGCTCATTCACGAATAGTCCATCATATTGACTATGATATTGGCCAGCTTCAATTATCTCTTTGCTTTTCCCTGGCAACTGTGGTGGCTCCTTGTGTCTGCTGTACTACTGCCTCTCTCAGCTACTCCTCATCTGTTCTAGCCCAGGCATCTTCTATTTACTTTTCTTCCACATTCATTCTGGTAGACATGGGAAATTGACTTACATAAGCTTAGAAATCTGGAAAAGATCTGTTATACATATGCAACCCCATCAAAGTCAGTGAGGGTCCATAAATGTAAGCAAGGGGAAACTGCTAATTTCTTTGTCTTATTTAGAAGACTCATTCCACCTTCAATGTTATTTTCATAAGTTGTTTCACTTTCCATTACAGTCTTCCAAAGATGGTATATCTGAACTTCATTCCTGTAAACAGGATATAATCATCCCTGGTGCAACCTTTTAATGATATTTCACTGTCTACTTGTATTACTTTACTTCTATGGTAATGTAACCCACAAGTTTAATAACGTTACTAGTTTATCCCTTTAAATATTCCTGTCTGATAACATTGAAGTACAGACTCTTCTTCTGCCCCAAATTGGTACACCAAAAATCAACTGAATAGTCTAACTTTGGATGTAAAAGTAGTTCTAATAAAAAAAACTTCTGCATCACTGCATAGATCACTGATAGGTTGTTTCACAAACATGCAAGCATTTTTTTTTTCAAAAAATAATTGTTTAGCAGATTTTAATAGAAGATGAAAACCAATTACTTTATACCTTAGCTAATCTCTTGGTTGACAGTTTTAAAATGAAGCTATATATTATCTTTTATTGCTATTTGTCTTTTCTGAATTAGGTTACAAATTACCTGTCGTGCCAGTTCTGTTGTACACAGATTTATGTCACATGTTTTGTCACTATATGCTAAACATCTTCCTGTATGTTTTGAAGTGCTGTTTTCTTTTTGTATTAAAAAAAAATCAGATATTGGATAAGTTTTAGTGGGTGCTTGATGGCCACATATGCAGTCAGTGAGCACTGACTGAGAGTCACATCGTTTGGGTTTCAAAAAGCATCCCTTTGTAAGGGTGGATCTTTTTTATTTAACTAGTTTACATTATTGCCAACCCCAAACACTCAAAAATCATGAGTCAGGCTCCCCACAAAATCATGAAATTAAAAAAATAACAATTGTAGGGTTCTTTCTATTTAACGGCTGGTTTTGGAAATGTCAATGTTCACATGGTCAAGCGTTCCTCTCCAGCCAGGAGGGCTAGAAATTCAGCTTTCTTAGGGAAATTTTCAGGTACTAATGCAATTGCAACAGTTGGGGGCTTTATGAAAGACGTGAGGCTCATGATAAAAGTTGCTGAAAATGGCACCACTGAATTTACAGCAGCACAGCACTACAAACTAGCCAAGATGACAGTTAACAAGGCAGAAGTCTATCACAGGTACCCTCCCCCATTGTATTCACTTAATATAGAATAAACATACAGAGACACAATAAGAGTACATGTCCTAGGCCTCCTAGTCACCTGGGCAGATATGGGTGTTTCTTCAAAACATTTTTTTTTCCCTGTGGAGAGCCTCTTTTATGAAGGAAGAGAGATAACATCAACATGCACCCCATGACTGACCATGATTGTTTGCTCTACTGCAGAGGTAGGCAATCTATGGCACGGGTGCCAAAGGTGGCACACGAGCTGATTTTCAGTGGCACTCACACTGCCCAGGTCCTCACCACCGGTCCGGGGGGCTCTGCATTTTAATTTAATTTTAAATGAAACTTCTTAAACATTTTAAAAACCTTATTTACTTTACATACAACAATAGTTTAGTTATATATTATAGACTTATAGAAAGAGATCTTCTAAAAACGTTAAAATGTATTACTGGCACACGAAACCTTAAATCAGAGTGAATAAATGAAGACTCAGCACACCACTTCTGAAAGGTTGCTGACCCCTGCTCTACTGGAACCAATGGATCTGGGCCCATCTCCACAAGCAGCATATTTGAACCAATATATACACAGGACACAGAAGCAGCAGAGGGCTGGTGGAGTGGTCCCCTGGGTTTGCATGTGCTGTTACCTCCTTTCTGGGACTACATGGGTCCAAAGAGCACAGCAGCAGAACAGCTGCTCTGAATCCTCAACTGCCAGTGGGTGTAGAGTTTCTGTACTCCAAAGCAACAGGGATTACCCAGCCCAAAAGGTCTGCCCTATTATCATAAGTAATTGTATTGTTACTGGTATTAGTATTTTTAGACATCATATTTGACCCGCTATTAGGAACCGTCCTGCGGTGGAAGCACCAAAGGCATTTGGCCTCCCAGAGTACACTGAGGAGAGCACAAACTGTTAGACCCCTACAAAGGGTGCAGCCTACTCCTCACCCTGCAGCCAGCTTCACTGGCTATTGTGGGGGGGGGGAGCAGTTGGAATCTGGGCTTTGCATATTTACTCTCCTGTTTGCATCCCTTCCTGTCTCTTCTGTATTGATAGGAAGCATCTCAGAAGCAACCCTGTTCCCTTCTGAGTGTCGGGGCTTCATCTTGGCCTGCTCTTAGTCTGTGAAAGGGTAGAGAGAAGGCTCCTTAATCCCTCACCCTCCCACTTTATGTCTGTGTAAAAGGCAGTCAGACTCTAGCTCTAAATAACCTAACAGCAGATGGGCTGGGGGCTAGGAACTCCCAAGTTCTCATCCTAGCTCAGATGTAGTCTCCTTAGGTGGCCAAGGACACATTATGTAACATTTATAAAACAGAGATAATAATCCTTACCTATCTCAGAGAGGAATTGTGAACTAGCTAATGCCCATAAAACAATGTTATGTTGACTCATTTCATATTTTAAAACATTTGGAGAGGGGCGGGGGTTAAAGGCCTTTGAAAATGAAAAGTTTTATGTTAGTGCTAAATCTTACTATTTGTAATGGTGGCATAACTGTGTTGGTCCCAGAATCAGAGAGAGACAAGGTGGGTGAGGAAATATCTTTTATTGAACCAACTGCTGCTAGTGAAATGGACAACTTTTGCGCTTCCCAGAGCTCTTCTTCAGGTCTGAAGAAAGTAATCACAGTGCCTGAGATAAACACAAGGTGGGGCAGATTGTTAAGTATTACTGTGTCTTCATTGCAAGGCAACTATTACTACATTCTCTACATAACATTCTCAAACTGGCTCTTCTTTGATTTTCATTTAGCTCACATGTCCACCCTGGCCAACCAGCCTGTGTTGCCTTCACCTTTTTTCTTAAAATCTCCCACAGTTGCAGCTTCACAGGTGCTAGCAGCAGTGGGAACACTAATGGAATCCACCTGCAAGCATTTTACAGCACTATGTTGTCCAACACTGCTCAGACAAGGTCTAGCTGATGTGGATGTTAAGAGGCCAGAGGCTGCTGGTTGTGTCTCTACACTAGCTACCCCTGGCTGCTGCTCTCAGTGGATCTGCACCAGAAGTAGAAGAACAGTGGGACATTTAAAAAGAAGCATGCACAGACAAAGCCTTGATGAGCTAAGGAAGAAATTGTAATTTGTAACTTTCTCAGGATATGCCTGTTCGGTACAACAGCCAAATTTACCCTTGGTGTAATACCAGTGAAGTCAATGGAGTCAAACAAAGAAGAGACTGGAATTAATAGGGCCAGATGAAACAGGAATTAATTCACAGAAGTCCTAAGTCCTGTGTTACATGGGAAGTCAGACTAGATCACAATAGTGCCTTCTGGCCTTATAATCTATGAAACTATGAATCACGGCCTGCTCGTGTAAAGTGCTGTGGAAAGGTCCGATTTAAATTCAAAATGCTTTGAGACTGCAGTGTTTCCACTGCATCATCCCCCTCCCCCTATACAGGCAGTGTCTGATAGCCCACCAATGGTACCACAAGCCTCTAGCTCCACAGGTGTCCCCTGTAGAAATCACTTGTATCTCAGAGCACCCACAAAAAACTCATGTCCCTTATGAAAACACAGGTTCGTCAGGAGCTCCACTGCCCTTGCATCCTTGTCCATGACTGGGGCAAGGCAACTGGGACATGCAGAGCAGAAATACATAGGCGTTAACCCTGAGAGGGTCAGGATTGATTCTTTTTGTAGCTTCGTCATTCCATCTTGACTGATTCCAACCCCTTTCTGCTCTACTCTACCTGGAGCCCAACTAGGCCGAGCTTGAGCGACTTTTTCAGGTCAGAGGGCATAATGTCACTTAGCTAATCCATTCTCCTGCAACAGATTTTGACAATCTGAGCAAGTTTTCCGCTCCTTTCACCCTTTCAATGGCTAACATTAGAGGGTATTGTCTGGTCACCTGGTTCCAATGGAATTAAGGGCTGGGTAGGCAGACAAACAAGAAGTAACTCCTTGAATACTTGCCAAAGCCCCTGTATTGCATTGGGCAGGTGCTATTCAGCTGATATTCAGCTGCCCTCTATTCGACATTGGTGAGGTCTCATCTGGAGTACTGTGTCCAGTTTCGGGCCCCACACTACAAGGATGTGGAGAAATTGGGAAGAGTCCAGCAGAGGGCAACAAAAATGATTAGGTGGCTGGAGCACATGACTTATGAGGAGAGACTGAGGGAAATGGGATTGTTTAGTCTGCAGAAGAGAAGAATGAGGGGGGATTTGATAGCTGCTTTCAACTACCTGAAAGGGGCTTCCAAAGAGGATGGAGCTCAGCTGTTCTCAGTGATAGCAGATGACAGAACAAGGAGTAATGATCTCAAGTTGCAGTGGGGAAGGTTTAGGTTGGATATTAGGAAAAACTTTTTCACTAGGAGGGTGGTGAAGCACTGGAATGGGTTACCTGGGGAGGTGGTGGAATCTCCTTCCTTAGAGGTTTTTAAGGTCAGGCTTGACAAAGCCCTGGCTGGGATGATTTAGTTGGCGATTGGTCCTGCTTTGAGAAGGGGGTTGGACTAGATGACCTCCTGAGGTCTCTTCCAACTGTATGATTCTATGATGAATAATTGGAAGATTAGGGTGAGCCTATTCTACTAATCTCTTACAGGGCCGCCCAGAGGATTCCGGGGGCCCGGGGTCTTCGGCGGCGGGGGGGGCCCTTCCGTTCCGGGACCCGCCGCCAAAGTGCCCCGAAAACCCGCGGCGGGAGCCCCCCCGCCGCCGAATTACCGCCGAAGCGGGACCGCCGCCGAAGCGCAGCCCGGTCTTTGGCGGTAATTCGGTGGCGGGGGGGTCCCCGCCGCGGGCATTCCGGGCCCTTAGGCGGCGGGTCCCGGAACAGAAGGGGCCCCCCGCCGCCGAAGACCGGGCTGCGCTGCGGCGGCGGGTCCCGCTCCCGCCCCCGGCCTCGGCCTCTTACCGAGCGTGTCTCCGGCGGGGCCTGAGCTCCGTCCCGCTCAAAGCCGCGTGGTAAGGGGGCGGGGCTGTGAGCTCCACGCCGAGCGGAGGCAGCTGCCCCGCCCCCTCACCACGCGTCTCTGAGCGGGGCGGGGCTCAGGGGCCCCGCCGGAGACGCTGAGGCTCCAGGAGAGGGGCGGAGGCGGGAGCCTCCGCTCTTCTCTTGGGGGCCCCTGCGGAGCCCGGGGCCCGGGGCAAATTGCCCCCTTTGCCCCCCCCTCTGGGCGGCCCTGATCTCTTATATTATTTTGAAAATCTTAAATACATCAGCACAAAATATTTCCTTTACCATTAAAAACATCCCCAGGTTCCTCACACAAATACCTCTGAGACCAAATCTGTCTGCTCAGTATTGCACCCTCATGGGCACTTACATCTTTTCTAAGATGTGATGTTCGCTGTTGTTTATAGTACTCTAGGTGCCTTCTAACTACTTTATATACAATAATACTATCTTCTTTGATTTATATTGTATTTCTCTGGCAATCCTCTTTCCTTCTTCAATACAGTGGGTTGAAGGCCATAGGGAATTTCTCTAATAACAACTCCCAAATTTATTTCAAACTCCTAGTAATATGCCACAGAGCCTCTCTATTTGTTACCTCATTGGATTCTTTGTGCTAGAATTTGTTTCTACATTCTACAATTGTCTCTTAGAAAAAACCATCTACATGATTTATGTCCATACGTGACTAACTTCATTGTTCATTTTTTTTGGTATTTTTTCCCTGCTTAGTATCACATACAGACCTGAAAATTCTGCTCTGTATAGCATTAGGAAAGTCATTAAAGAAACAGAAAGCTGAACGCATTGATCGTTTGGATCTTTTATAATTTCTAGTTTCGATAAATCTGTCCCATCCTTTCCTAGAGATGACTTTCATTTTGGTGAGCACATTTTCTTCTTCATAGCAGACTTAGGGCTAGTCTACACTTACCTGCCGGGTCGACGCGGTGAGTTCAACTTCTCGGAGTTCGAACTATCACGTCTAATCTAGACGCGATAGTTCGAACTCCCCGCCCGCTCCGGTCGACTCCGGTACTCCACCACTGCAAACGGTGGTGGAGGAGTCGACCTTGGAGCCGCGGACTTCGATCCCGCGGCATCTGGATGGGTAAGTAGTTCGAACTAGGGTACTTCGAGTTCAGCTACGCTATTCACGTAGCTGAACTTGCGTACCCTAGTTCGACCCCCGCCCTTAGTGTAGACCTGCCCTTAGAAGTCTCAAGAATTTCTTATGTTCTTGCACTTGGCTATATGCTCCTCAGCAGATCTTTTCTCTGCATCAGGACAGAGGCAGTGGCTACATGGCATTCACCAGTATGTGCTTTGGAAAATACAGCGATCACTCATTGGTACTGGGACAGGGTTTAGTCAACCATGTAGCTGAACGCAGTTTTCATTGGAATTTAAGTTTAGGTTATTTTAAATATAGGATGCTCTTCTAGTGGAGATAGGATATTAATTAATTAGACCTGGGTGAACTAGCTTGGATAACATATGAATCAGCCCCAAAACATTGACCAAAGTGTTATACCATGCTAGTGATATGTGAAGTGAACTTAGAGAGTAGCAATGAACAACAGTTTCTCCTCTCTGAAGGTCTTTGTTATGGGCCAGGATGTAGGCAGTCAGGTCTAGTGGGCAGAGCAGGTATAAAGGTTGGGGGATGAAGCTAAGGCTTAACACCAGAGTCAACTGCCATTTACCAGAGCCAGAAACAGGAGTTAAAGTTGCAGGTCAGAGACAAGGTCAGATGCAAATGCCAGAGCCTAGGGTCAGAATCAGGGTGAGAAGTCAGAGGCTGGGGTCAGAGCCAGGACTGATCACTGAGGATTGGAGGTGAGGCATAAGGGCAGGAAGAGAAGCAAGGATCAGGCACAGTGGGAATAGGAGCAAAGGCAGGATCAAGGTAGGGTGCAGGAGGCAGGCACAAGCAGGCCCAATACAGCCACAACAGGAAACCACCTTGTTGCTCAGACAAACTTCCTTTTCCTCCTCCTGGCTTAAATAGTGTAGTTGGACCAATCAGTGGAGCCGGGCGAGCCTCCAATCTCAGCAGCCATGGGTGGTGCCTTGGCTGTGGCTATAGCCCTCCTGTTTTCACTGGCCATTGTGTGGAGACCATGATGTGGCAGCTGACTGGGGACTCCCAGTAATCCAGAGGAAACAGTAATCCACACTGGGTAGTGTCAAGCACAGGAGTTTATTACGCACAGCGCTAGCAGAGTGTCACTTTTCTTATTAGGCTCAGAGACACTGCAAAACAGTTAATTACAATAGATTATATAGGGTGCTCATTGGGCAGAGAAAAGCGACGGGGATGGGTATCCCAAGCCCTGGATATGTTCTAGCAGCAAGACAAGATAAGCACAATAAGCCAATGGTCTAAAAGATTACATAATGGCTCCGCCCAAGGCTCAAATTAACATATTGCTGACAATCAGGTAATTACCTCCAAACTATGTCTGTTAAATTATATAAATTAAATCCTAATTTTGGGGCCCAGGGGAATGAGGTAGCAGCTCTCCCCTTTGACCAACAGATACATTCCTGGTGATTTAAAGCAAATAAGCAGTAATTAGTATTTAACAATAACAATTGTTTATAAGTTTACCCTTGCATTTCTGTGGGCTAGGATTGGCATACATCTGTGAGGGGAGGGTGTCATAACTTATGTCAATTATATCAGGCCTGTCCCTGAACTCTGTCTGGGATCTGAAGTGTATTGTACCACTATCTCCTCCCCGCATTAGGGAGTAACCATGAGGCCTTTCTCAGCACTTCATGTGTCTATAACTCGCAATAAGGATGTCCAATTACACTTGGGGTTATGCTGACTTTGCTCATTGACTTGAAACACACAAGGTTATCTGTTTAACCCAGCTTTCTCTTAGCCACGTTAGCTAGTCCTTATCCGGGCCTATATGAAAAGTTCTTAGCAGAAACTGTACTTAAGATTTTACATCCACAGCAAATGGATTTTGGCCCTTCAGCTCAAGACCTGAAACATCACAACCTTCATCTGCAGGCTCCCATAAAGTTCCATACTCTATACTAATCCATCTGATCTATGTGAGACCACTGGGAGAGATAGTAGGATGCCATAGACTCAGCTGCCAAAAATAAACCAGACACTCAGCTAGGTATCTGTCATAAACAGATAGTTAAGGGTTAAGGTCTCTTTTACCTGTAAAGGGTTAACATGTAGTACCTGGTGACCACCTGACCAGAGGACCAATCAGAGATAAGATTTTTTCAAATCTCTGTGGAGGGAAGCCTTTGTCTAGGTGAGAACTGGTTTTGGATTTAACAGAGGACAGTCATGTCCCCAAGTTCTCCTGGAGTAGTTTCTACTAATTAATAGTGAGTATTAATTAGAAAGGCGAATTAGTCTTATGATTTGATTTCTATATTTGCAATTGTGTGTTTGCTAAAGGAGATGCTTTACTCCTTTTTGCTGATATTGCTTTTACTGAGAAAAGGGGGAGAGGGGATTCTCTCCAGAGATTGATAAGGTTATACCCTATGAGTGTCCAGCTTGGGCTCATAGAGATTCTGTATTTTCTTTTTGTTCTCTTAATAAATTCTTTTCTTTTCTTTGGACTTGGTTAATTCCTTCCCTTGGGGAAATTCAGGGGAAGGGGAGGGGGAAGTGGGCTGCTTCCCTGTGTGTAGAGATTCAAGGCGTTTGAATCCAGGCATCTCTGTCTTCAGAGCAAGCTGGAGAGAGGGGGGAGGGGGAAGGTTCCTCCTCTGTGAATTGATCTGTGTTCCCAAGGGGGGAAACAGGGGTGTCCCGGCCCACGGAATTGACCGGGTGGTGGCAGCCGAAGGGGAGACCTACCCTAGGATTTTGGGGTGGGGGGAAGACATGCGGGTCCTCACTTTGAAACCGCCCAGTTTCAAGTGAGGGTAGACTCCTGACATGGTGGCAGCGGAGTTTCGATCCCATTGTTAGAAGGAATTTTTTTCAGCTGGGCTACGCTGAAGGGAGCATTCTCTTTTTCTTACTTGTTGCTTGGACAGGCAGCTTGAGAAAAAGGTGGTTTTGAAGCAGTTTCAGGGTTAGAAGATTTTCAGTTTCTTCCAGGGCTTTCTGTTACAAAGCCCCCTGTGGAGCGGTGTTTTCGTCCATTGTGAGACGAGATATCACTCAGGATTCCTAAGGTGGGGGGAAGTGCTCGACAAAGTACATTCCCATCCAACAGGAAAAACAGGTTTCGGGGGGGGAGAGACAAACCCTCCAGCCAGGTTTTTTTTCTCCCTGTGTCTTTTGAAAGGATCAGAAGACAGGACAACACAAATCCCTGAGGAATAGACCAGATTTTTCTCAGGGGTATTGTTAGCAGCAGCCTTTCAGCTGGGCTGCTGAGTACAGCAACTCAGAGCAGAGGCAGTTTACAGTTTCAGCCAGGTTGGCTGGAGGCAATTTAGTTTTCCAGCAGGCTTTGTTGGAAGCATATTTTCGTTCTTGTTGCTTGGACAGGCAGCTTGAGGAAAAGGCAAGTTTCAAGCAGTTTTCAGAGTTAGGAGGAGTCTTTTTCTCTGCTGGCTATGCTGAGGAAAAACTCTTCCCTAGAGGTGTGTCCTTCCTTTGTGATATCAGGTATCACTCAGGATTCCTAAGGTGGGGGGAAGTGCTCGACAAAGTACATTCCCATCCAACAGGGAAAATAGGTTTGGGGGGGGGAGACAGAAACCCTCCAGCCAGATTTTTTTTTCCCTGTGTCTTTTGAAATCCTCTGAAGCCAGGGAATACAAATCTCTGAGAGGATTTACTACACTTTTCTGCAGGTACTAAGTAGCACCAGCCGGTCCGCTGGGCTTATTAGGAAAATTGTTTTTTGGAAACAGATTTTCAGCTGGGTTTAGCTGAGGCATAAGGTTTCTAACAGGCTGTGTTAGAAAAGAATTTTTTTTCCTTCTTCTTTTCTTTTTTCTCCTTTTTTTCTTTCTGTCTGCTTAAAAACAGCTAGGAAAGAGGTGCAAGTTTTTCTAGGAGGCTTGTTAGAAAGGACCCCCACTGTGAGGTACTTAGCAAGTGCTAGAAACAGGACAAACCAGTTTTTTTGGGTCTTCTCAGTATATCAGCAAACAGCAACTACACATTTGCAAATGAAAAGGTTTTGTTTCTTTTCTATTCAGTCTCTCGGGAATAGAAAGGGTTAGGAATTGGGAAAACCAATTCCCTGACTGCAAAGGGGTGTGACCAGCACCAAAAAGCAACACCAGCAAGCCACACATAAAATTCACTGACCGCAGAGGGGTGTGGCCAGCACCAGAAGGCACTGTTCCCCATCCCAAGAAATTTCCCACCTACATGGCAGGTGAGGACACTAAGGCCTTCTTCAAAAAGGTTAAAAGGACCTGCCATGGGTACAGCATCCCTGAAGACCAGTACAAGGACTGGTCAGGAAAAAGGACTTTTGCTGTCTATTACAATTATTCCATCCCCATGCTACTAGGGGAAGACTTGGCCAACCATGTGCAGCTGGCCAAGAGTGGGGGAGTGGTCACCTGCGGCCAGGCCAAACAAGCAGGCACTCCCATCCCTGTTCCTGAGCCATCCACCGGGACCCCGTCTGTGTTACCAGAGACCCAGACAGAGGTGGTGGAACCGGATCCCATGCCAACAACTACAGCAGCCATAGTACATCCAGTCCCAGGACCGGAACTGGAAAAGCAACCAGCGGCAGAACCAGCGCCAGCACTCACGCCAGCGCTTGCAACTCCACCGCCAGGGGGCGCCAACGGGCCTAAACTGGCAGAAGCAGCAGACAACTCTACCCAAGAGGCTCAGCCAGAGCCTGAAATATCACCTTGTGCACCAGCGGAGAGCGGTCCACAGTCAATGAAAACAACCTCATCACCTACATCGCTCCCAGAGGAACTGGTGTCTCCCGCCTCAAGGGAACAGTTCCACACTGAGCAGGAAGCCCATGACAGCCTTAAAAAAGCTTTGGGCGGCGGCACGAAGCAACCCACCGCCTCTCAGCTCTTCTACCCAATTCCAGTTTGTTGTAAAACAAGGACTTTTATATAAGGACATTCTTTCTGGTGAACACCAGGAAGGCCAGCATCCTCAAAGACAGTTGGTAGTTCCAACTAAGTACTGGGACAAGCTCTTAAGCTTGGGCCCTGACATCCCAGAGGGCATTCTGGGGTCAACAAAGCAAAAACAGGTTAAAAACATTCCTTCCACTGGGAGGGGATGGGCAAGGACGATGCCAAGTATGTCCGCTCAAATGCATACAAAGTGTTCTTCAGTGTCAAAAATCTTGTTGTTTACATACTTAGTAGTATATGTAATAGTGCATGTGTTTTGTTTATCTGTTTATGTTACAGTGCTAGAAGGAAATCACCACCAGTAGTTCCCACTGTTGGCGATTTGGGGGGCGTGTCATAAACAGATAGTTAAGGGTTAAGGTCTCTTTTACCTGTAAAGGGTTAACATGTAGTACCTGGTGACCACCTGACCAGAGGACCAATCAGAGATAAGATTTTTTCAAATCTCTGTGGAGGGAAGCCTTTGTCTAGGTGAGAACTGGTTTTGGATTTAACAGAGGACAGTCATGTCCCCAAGTTCTCCTGGAGTAGTTTCTACTAATTAATAGTGAGTATTAATTAGAAAGGCGAATTAGTCTTATGATTTGATTTCTATATTTGCAATTGTGTGTTTGCTAAAGGAGATGCTTTACTCCTTTTTGCTGATATTGCTTTTACTGAGAAAAGGGGGAGAGGGGATTCTCTCCAGAGATTGATAAGGTTATACCCTATGAGTGTCCAGCTTGGGCTCATAGAGATTCTGTATTTTCTTTTTGTTCTCTTAATAAATTCTTTTCTTTTCTTTGGACTTGGTTAATTCCTTCCCTTGGGGAAATTCAGGGGAAGGGGAGGGGGAAGTGGGCTGCTTCCCTGTGTGTAGAGATTCAAGGCGTTTGAATCCAGGCATCTCTGTCTTCAGAGCAAGCTGGAGAGAGGGGGGAGGGGGAAGGTTCCTCCTCTGTGAATTGATCTGTGTTCCCAAGGGGGGAAACAGGGGTGTCCCGGCCCACGGAATTGACCGGGTGGTGGCAGCCGAAGGGGAGACCTACCCTAGGATTTTGGGGTGGGGGGAAGACATGCGGGTCCTCACTTTGAAACCGCCCAGTTTCAAGTGAGGGTAGACTCCTGACAGTATCTCATTCTCCATTGGCACTGCTGTTACTGAGATGATGCCAGAATGCCTACAAGAGATCATCTCTTGGAGGAAAAGCAGTTGGATCAAGCTGAACTCAAGCAAGACCAAAGTGTTGCAGGCTGGAATGGGGCAACTCTTTGAAGAACTTGTCATGACATTGTCTCCACCTTCCATCAAAGGCCCCTTATTTATCAAAGGGATGCAAAAACCTTGGGACCCTGTTTAACTCATCACTAAACATGGAAGATCACATACTATTAGTGTTTAAAAACATTTTCTTTAATGTCCAGATTTACTGACCTATTTGTTGAATGAGGAGCTTCACTCACGGGCCCTGTAGTTTAGAAAGAGGTTCTGTAACTGTTCACAGCAGAATTAGGGAAATCCTATGTGAGGACACGAGGCATCACAGGCTGTTTAAATCAGTCCAAGTGTTAGAGAGACAGAGAGAGCTACAGGGTCTGTCTATGGCCAGTGAAGGGTTCACTTCATATTTGTTGCAACAGTTTTGTCTCTTCTGTACTGGGAGACACTATAGACTCTGTAAGCAGCTGTATCCAGGAATTTCCAGCTGGAAAATGCGTCTTAAGATAAAAACTTTCAAGGACATTCACAAATAACAAGAAAAAAATGGAGGTGGTAAGGAAACAATTCAATGGAGTGATGTGAGACGCTTTAAATGGCAAGGACTGTTCCACAAAGCAGAACATCTCTACTATGTGCCTGATCCTGAACTCACTGAAGCCAATTGGACTTTTGCTATTAAGTACATATGTGAATTATAGTAGTGCCCAGAGACCTGGGTCTCACTGTGGTAGGCACTATACATACATAGAGGAAGAGACAGACCCTGTTCCAAGGAGTTTATAAACTTGACAAAGTGTCATTATCCCTATTTTACAGGGGAGGAATTAAGCGACTTGGCCAAACTCATTGAAAAAATGAATAGTAGAACTGGGGATTAAACCCACACAGCCTAAGGCCCACACCCAAGGGCCTTAGCCACAATACTACACATCTTTTCACTAGTCCACCTGCTTTAATTTTTCACTATATATATGTAAGCAGTGTCAGGATGAGCTCTACCCTGACATCTGGTGGTAAATTATGGGGAGTGCAGAAAGAAGTTTCCAGTATTCGCATTAGCATTTCAATTATTTGCATTGGCACTCCCACCCCACTTAGCATACCGCACAGCAGTCTGGGATGGTTATTTTCACAGTTGTGGGAGCCCCAATTTCGTTGTTATTAGGGCAGGAGCAATAAAATGTTGTCACCCCGATTAAGTAAATGAGGAACTACAAAACTGTCTTATGATAGAAGGTTTCATTGTCAGCTGGATAGCGCTTGCTAGATGGGGGACCTGGGTTCCAAAACCCATTGAAAAGAGAGAGGCTGGGGACAGATATCTGTACTTGGTGGTGCAGGCTCCTTGTGTGAGCCAGAAGCACCAGTTCCACCTGTGCCTCTCTCCACTGTGGAATGTCAGAGTTAATGTTTGATTCCCTTAAGAATCTAGATACAGGTTACTGAGCTGAACTCACTAGCACTCGGGCTCCCCCACTATGAGCTGGAATCACTAAGAGCTGAAATCACTGAAGAGCTGGACTTGCTGAGCTGAGAGCACTGAGTACTGTGCTAATGAGTGGGGGAGCCTGAAGCAATACCGTGGAGCAGAGCAGCTGGCAGAGTGGAGTGGAGCAGTTTGTGCAGCCACTGGGTGAGTGGAGCCAAGCAGCTCACGAGGATGGCTGGAGTGGCTCGCAGGACAGCTGGTGGACCAGAGCAGCTGGCAGAGCGGAGCAGCCCACAGAGCGAGCGGAGCGGAGCTGTTTGCGGGGACGACTAGTGGAAGCAGAACCCCACGAAGAGGCAGGGCAGTTGGCCCCGAAACCACGTAAGGTGCCCCTTTCTACTCAGCCTGGGGAGGGGACCTCTGCAGAGAGACTCTTGAACTCTGGGGCTGCACTGACCCGGGACAGAGACTTTTGGATTGTGGGACTTTTGGGACTGTGGGTGATTTGGGGGTTGCTGGACTCAAGGGCCCCGAGAGAAGGACACAGCCCAATTTGCTGGGGTGGGTCTTTGCTCACGGTTTGACCTATGAACTCTAGCTGAGGTATTTTCCCAATTTAATGCTTGTTGTTTATCATGTAATTAAACCTTTTCTGCTACACCAAGACTCTGTGCTTGCAAGAGGGGAAGTATTGCCTCCTTGAGGCACCCAGGGGTGTGTTTAAGATTTTCCCAGGTCACTGGGTGGGGGCTCGAGCTGGTTTTGCATTATATTGTGGGGAAGGGACCCCTATGTATTGAACCCGGCCCTTGCTGCTATCGTTTCGGCCCGGCAGAAGGGTTACATATAGATAACTGTTCTGCTGCTCAAGTGAAATGCATAAAGTGTGTTACTTTGTCTACAAGATGCTCCTCTTACTCGATTTCTCCACAGAATGCAACTTTTGGAGATCATCCAAAAGTTGGCCACTTTGTTTAACATTGGCTTACACAATAAAAAAAAAATTCAATCTCAGAGATATTACTCTGCAAATCGCAGGCAAAAATAGCCTTAATCTTGGATCAACCTACATTAAAATCCATGGAGTGAAAGACTTTTTAATATATTATTTAGGTATCAAAGGGTTTTTTACTCAAATTTAAAATAAGCTATTACGTAGTCTCAGTTATGGCTCAGACTGGTAGTGGCAGTGGTATTTTAATTTATATTGAAGCACTGGCAAAATGAAACACGAGTCCAAGTAAAAGTTGGACACTAATAACAAGAGAATAAAAATGAAAAATACTAGCACAGCCGTCCAAAACAAAACAAGCAGAATGCTGAGAAGTGTCATCAGACAAAACTGGGACAACTGCATTTCTTGTCAGACAACCAAGTTGAACTGCCTGTGAACAAGTGATCAGAATAATTTTCTAGGCTGGAAGAGGGCTTTACAAAAAATCTTGGAGAACCTTTCAAAAGGTAAAATATGTCTTTTTTTTCCTCAAAGCTATCTTATCTGCTTAACCTCAACATTTCTGAAATTCTCCTCCAGCTGGAAAACAAAAAAGCTAATGCTTCAGAATGGATCAGCTTTCAAATTCACCAAATGGACTTTGGAGTACACCTGGGTGGGAACGGGATTTTCTGTTTTGCAGAAAATTCCACAGTTATTAATTTTTTTTCCTGTTCCAAAATAGAGTGCAAAAAATGTCAAGACTTCCCAGAAATCAAAATTCTGAACAAATTTTTTGGGGGGTCAATCAAGATGATTTCCTTTGATAAAATCTAAACAATTCATTCAAATTTTGAGCTTTTAAAACTTTTTTTAAAAGTATATAACAATTAAATTTTGTTTCAAAAACTCAATAAGAGAGATAAAACATTCCATTCTGAAAATATCAGGACAGAATATTTCAACATTGTAATGCATCAGGGTTTTTTAAATGAAATTTTATCAAAACTGACACTTTTTCTGTGTTTTGATATCACCAAATGGCATTTTTGTCAAAAATCTATTTCAACAAAAAATACCTGACCACCTCTAATTAGAAACATAGATCCCATTGACTTCCTAGTCTCATTGCTTCTAAATCATTAAGGTGCTTTTAAACCACCCTCCCCCGACCCACTCAAGATAATGTTTTACAGTTACTACCAGTGGAAGCTGTTAGCTAGAGATTCCTCGATTTAAAAGGAAGGGGTGCTGATAGGTATTCTCCATATAGGTGCCACAAATCTTCCCCACTTCCTTCCTTGAACTGCCAGAACCTGGAACTTCCAAACATATTTCAAAGTACATCCATCTTCCAGGCCGAAGCGGGAGGGGGAGGTGGGTTGAGGGATATAGGGCTTTACTATTTGGCCTGTTGGAGAGTTCAGTTATTGGCATAAACTGATTCATGTTGACTACAATACGAGGTGGATCAAGTCCTATTAGAATGGGGTTTATCATGGGGAAAGTGTTTGGTTTTATTCTTGTCATACTTTAAAAACGGCGGAACTGTTTTGGCTCAAAGTTTGAACAAAAATTCACAACTAAACAGGAAACAAGTCTGGAAAATTTCATTAAAAAGTGAAAGCTTTAAAAAGTTTTAGGGGACTGAAAACAGGGAAGTTCTTACATAAGCTTCACTGTAATGGTTGCTGCCACTCCTGTTCAGTAATCTGTTTTAGGCATTTGAAATGCACCCATCATTGTCGTACCCAGGTGCTCACCTGTTTAGTTTGGAGATCTGATAAGATAACCCAAGTTAATTTAACCTTAATTCACTGAAAAAAATATTCCTTAAAGCAACTGATCTCCTGTTCCACAAAACTAACTTCTGGGCTATTTTTCTCTCTTGCAGTTTATTCTGCAAGAGGATTGTCATTATGAGTGAGAAGATGACAGGTGGCACTATTAATGGTAAGGCAAATGCTATGTACAGTGCAAGGGGAAAACCCAACATAAAGAACTGTCAGCTATAAACACAGAGGAAATAATTCAGCACAAGAATAAAATAGGCAGAAAAATATATGCTGCCAAATTTACATCCACAGTAACTAACTATTGTATTTTCTTACGTAACTATCAAGCATGAGGTGCTACTTTCTGGTTTAGCTATTTTAATAACAGCTGTCATTATTTTATGCACTGGCATGTAATTAGAGACAGTTAGGTGCACAGAGCCTAATCCCAAAAGGTGGTGAGTGCCCCATGAGAGGTGTCAGTGTGCATCCTCAACACACATTTCAGTCCAAGGGGGTTGAGAATGCTCAGTATCACCTTCAAGGAAGCACCCATCTCATTGCAGGATTTTAAGCTCTTACTCAGGACTTGAATCCACTTTGGGCATATATGGGCAAACTATGGCCCGCGGGCCACATCTGGCCTGCAGTACCTCCTGCCCGGCCCCTGAGCTCCTGCCCTGGGAGGCTACCCCCAGCTCTTCCCCTGCTGTTCCCCCTCCCACACAGCCTCAGCTCGCCCCACCAGCAGCACAATGCTCTGGGCGGGTGGGGCTGTGAGCTCCTGGGGCAGCGTCACTGCAGAGCCCGGCCTGACCCAGTGCTCTGGGCTGCGCGGTGCGTGGCTGATTCCAGCTGGGCGGTGTGGCTGCCTGTCCTGGTGCAGCCATACCACCAGCCACCGGTGCTCCAGGCAGTGCAGTAAGGGGGCAGGGAGCGGGGGGGCTGGATAGAGGGCAGGGGAGTTCAGGGGGGTGGTCAGGTGGCAGGGGTGTCGATAGGGTGGTCAGAGGGTGGGGAACAGGGGGGTTGAATGGGGACGGGGTCCGGGAGGGCAGTCAGGAAGGAGAGGGGGTTGGATGGGGGCGGCGGGAGGCAGTCAGGGATGGGGGTTCTGGAGGTGGTCAGGGGACAGGGAGTGGGAGAGGTGGATGGGGCAGGGGTCCTGGGGGGCCCGTCAGGGAACAGACGGGATTGGATGGGACGGGAGTCCCAGGGGTGGACCATCAGGGGATGAGAAGCAGGGGGTGGATAGGGGGTGGGGGGGCCACACTCCCCTCCCCTAACTGGCCCTCCATACAATTTCCAAAACCCGATGCAGCCCTCAGGCCAAAAATTTTGCCCACCCCTGACCTAGGGGCTGTTTATTGAGGGTAATGAGAAATTGCACCACCCCAAGAAAAGCCTTCTGAATCCTCCTGTGTGCCATGGAGGCACTGAGCATGCTGCTACATCCCTTTGAGCAGTGCATCTTACTACCTCCCCCCACAACATGGACAAACAGCTCCAGTGGCCAGTGTAAATAAAGGACATGGCTCTGTTTCCTCTCCACTCTTTTGCAGTGCTGGGCACCCAAGTGGCACAGAGATCAGAGAGCAGCCCCTGCACTCCAAGTATATTTAGATAATTCTGCCTAACTCTTCTGTGGGCAGCTCAGAGTGGGGAGACTTCTTGCACCCTTCCCCCTACAGAGCATGCCCACCTAAGGCCACCACCCATTTTTTCCATGAAGCCTACAAGTAATTAGCAAATAAGACATTTATTTACTTTATTCAAAACCAATTAGCCCTTGCTAAGCTATTGCATTCTCTTACTGATGTACCCTGTCCTTCCTTCTTCTACCTCTCTATTGTCTGGTTAGCCCCTTCATTACAGGTCTGATCCTGTTCCCATTGACTTCAATGGAGCGGGACCAAGCCTATGGCATGTCTGATATTGTCTTGTCAGATCACTGGTTAAGAATCATGTCTGTATATCTTTTGTGGGAGGGACCCAGTAAACTTTGGGATACCGTGATGATCCTCCCCTTTTAATATCTGCATCCAGGACCACCTAAGCACGTTCCAAGTGTGTGCCTGCATGGTGCCACAAGTCCATTCCATCTGGTTTCCCACCGAACACACAGCCACAACATCCTTTTCTTGATATGTTCTAGACACAGGCAAACTTACCCTTCCTTAGAGGGTAAGATGGTCCTAGATCTACTCTGCTCTGGATTGGTGGCTTTCATTTCTGAGGCTGTCCAGTATTTAGTTGATCTTTCTGATGGAACAGATAGAGAGGTCTTCACAGGGGGTGGCCCTTAGATCTGAGATTTTGTTGGAGGAATCTGATTTACTAAATGGAATAGTTCCACCATCCATAAACTGATGGTCAAGGCCTCTGAGAAGTTCTGTTGAATCTGAACCTTGTCCTAGTTCAACCCTGAGCTCAAACATGATCCTAAACCATAATGTAAATGTGGATCCAAACACAATCAGTGAGACTTGCCGAAATAGCCATATTTCTAGCCTCTTCCGCGTAGTCAGTTTGCACCCAATCTTGCAATCCTTACCCTTGTGAGTAAAATCTTACTCATGCAAGTAGTGCCCACTGACTTCAGGATTATTCATAAATGTTAGGGTTGTGGGACCAGGACATTACCCTTATTGTCTGCTACTGAGGTAATCTACACTGTAAGGAAAGTGATAGCACATAAACAGTGATTGCAGTGAAAAAAAGCAGTATTTGACCAATGGCTGCTACAGAGTGTTATTGAAAATGGCAGTCATGTCCTATGTAGAGAATAGCAGTATTGGGGATACCTCTGTGTGGGGTCCATAAAATGTTTATGTTTAGTGTCAACACAGAAATGTATTGGTAATTCTACAAGATTTTCACTGAGGTTCCTCTAGACAGAGTAGAGTAGCATCAGCCAACCAAGTCAGCTTACTTCTTTAATAATGCCCATTTTTTTCACAAAAAAGATTCAGGAAAGAAAATTGGAAAACTTTTATAAAGGAACAAGAACTATGGACAAGAAGAAAACTGTATAATTTGGGGTGCTGGGTGTTGTTCTGACTTTTATCTTTACTCATAAAGATAAACATGATAACTCAAAGTTACAGAGCACAAGTGAGTTATCACTCCTTTCCCTATGCATGGAAAATATATTCCATAACATAGTCAGCCACTGCAGAGGCTCCCTCTTCCTCCCTTCCACCCCCTTCTAATCTCTCTGTGAAAGGAGGGACACATATATAGATTGATAGACATACATCTATATGCTGCTTCATCTTAAGTGATGCATTTTTATGAAAACATTGAAAAATCCCCAGTAAGGTAGGCACTTATTAAAATAGATTTTGTCAGAAGACAGGTCTAAAGTACCTTTAAGGAAAGTTGTCAATTCCTACACAGTCATTAACTGCTGAAGCATACTCAATTCATATTCAGTGATGCCCACAGCGAAGAAAAACAGTGGCTGTAAGTCATTCTATTACTCTTGGCCATGACAAAATAATCTCCTTTTGATTAAACTGGGTGGGTTTTCTTTCCCCCACAGCAATGACTGTCATTGACGAAAGGTTCTAGAGTGATATATTTTGAAATGTACAGTTTAATGTAAAGGAAGACATAAAACTAAGTCTATCGCTCATTTTATAACTATTGAAACATAGAGGTTTTGCATATATTTTTTCACATTCCTAGTTCTTGCAGAGTAGCTATGGAGAGATAACAAAAAGAATGCTTTGCACATTGCATGAGGAGCATGTGAAAATACAAGTCTAGGAGAGCACTTAACTGTCAATATATTTTACATATGATAGGGGGAGAAAGAGATATCCCCCTATTTGGCTCCAACCAATTCATAAATGAGTAATTTTGTGTCTAAATCTGAATATTAGAAAATGACTCTGAGCTCAGAAATAAATTTGGTCTGGTTTGGAATGGATGTTTAGGGATGGATTTTCAAAGCAGGGCTCACCAGGTACTTGCACTCAAGCAGGGTAACATTTGTGTGTGCAAAGGGGAATTTGAGGATGCAAATCAAGTAGCAGTGCTCGTGCAAACAGGGAGCAAGTCCTGAAATGACCCATCCTGCAGCCATCATATCCTGCAGTGTTCAGGGCAAGATCCTCAGCAACTTCAAAATTGATGTAGCGCCACTGAAGGCAACAAAGCACAACAGACAAGAATATATACTGAAAATGGACTGCAGGTAGCAGGCATTTTTTACCAGCCACACAAGACTCCCATTAAAAATTGAGGAGCCCAGGTGCAGTAAATGCCAATCCACACTTTATCATGAGGATGACATTGTTTGTTAAGCAATGAACACCCACAAGAACTGGTGGCTTGCTTCAAGCAAGTGGAGAAGTAGCAGTTTGTAAGTCTTCTCTACATATTAATAAATAAAAAGGGCTGTTATACATAAAATTTAATAGCATAAGGCCTGATCCTAATTGATTCTGAGGAAACATAAGAACAGCCATACTGGGTCAGACCAAGGGTCCATCAAGCCCAATATCCTGTCCTCTAACAGTGGCCAATGGCAGCTGCCCCAAAGGGAATAAACAGATGGGTTATCATCAAGTGATCCATGCCCTGTCACCCAATCCCAGCTTCTGGCAAACAAAGGTTGGGGACACCATTCCTGCCCTTCCTGGCTAATAGATTCTTGGAAGATAGGTCCATCGATGGCTATCTAGCTCTCTTTTGAGCCTGGTTACAGTATTGGCATTCACAACACCCTCAGGCAAGGAGTTCCAGAGGTTGATAGTGCGTTGCATGAAAAAATACTTTCTTCTGTTTTAAATCTGCTACCTATTAATTTCATTTGGTGGCCCCTTGTTCTTGTATTATGAGAAGGAGTAAATAACACTTCCTTATTTACTTTCTCTATACCACTCCTGATTCTATAGCCCTCTATCATATCCCTCCTTAGTCGCCTCTTTTCCAAGCTGAAAAGTCCGAGTCTTATTAATCTCTCCTCATATGGAAGCCATTTTATACCCCTGTCATAAACAGATAGTTAAGGGTTATGCCTCTTTTACCTGTAAAGAATTAAGAAGTTCACCCAGCCTAGCTGACACCTGACCAAAGGAACCAATGGGAGGACAAGATGGTTCAAAAGGGAGGAGGGAAGTTCCCTTGGTCTGAGCCAGTTTCATTTTGACCGGAGTGGGATAGCTCCAGAATTCAGCCTCTTACTAAGTAGTGAGTATTAGTGAAGGAAATAAGTAGGTTTATGTTTATTTCTTTGTAACCTGTCTTGTGCAATTAGAGGAATAGTCAACTTGGGTATTTGGGTATTTTTTTGTGTAACTAAATTTTTGCCCAGGGGAACATCCTCTGTGTTTGGAATCTGTTGTCTGTGAGAGTAGCTGGTATGCTAATCTCTCCCAGAGGGTTTTCTTTTACCTTTCTTTTCTTTAATTAAAAGCCTTTTTCTTAATACCTGATTGATTTTTCCTTGTTTTTAGATCCAAGGGGGTTGGATCTGGATCCACGAGGACTTGGTGGGAGAAAGGAGGGGGGACGGTTAATTTCTCCTCGTTTTAAGATCCAAGGGGTTTGGATCTGTGTTCACTAGGAAATTGGTGAAGTCTCTCAAGGCTACCCAGGGAAGGAAAGTAGTGTTTGTGAGTGGTGGCAGCCAGACCAGATCTAAGCTGGTAATTGAGCTTAGAGCTTCTCATGCAGGTCCCCCACATCTGTACCCTAAAGTTCAGAGTGGGGAAGGAACCTTGACAACCCCTAATCATTTTGTTGCCCTTTTCTGAATCTTTTCCAATTCCAATATATCTTTTTTGAGATGGGTCGACCACATCTGCATTCAGTATTCAAGATATGGACGTACTATGGATTTATATAGAAGCAATATGATATTTTCTGTCTTATTATCTATCCCTTTCTTAATGATTCCCAACATTCTGTTCTCTTTCTTGACTGCTGCTGCACACTGAGTGGATGATTTCAGAGAACTATCCACATTGACTCCAAGATCTCTTTCTTGAGTGGTAACAGCTAATTTAGACCCTATCACTGTATATGTATAGTTAGGATTATGTTTTCCAATGTGCATTATTTTGGATTTATCAACATTAAATTTCATCTGCCATTTTGTTGCTCAGTCACCCAGTTTTGAAGCTCTTCGCAGTCTGCCTGGGACTTAACTATCTTGAGTAGTTTTGTATTATCTGCAAATTTTGCCACCTCACCGTTCACCCGCTTTTCCAGATCGATGATGAATATGTTAAATAGAACTGGGTCCAGTACAGATCCCTGGGGGATGCCACTATTTACCTCTCTCCATTCTGAAAACTGACCATTTATTCCTACCCTTTGTTTCCTATCTTTTAACCAGTTACCAATTCATAAGAGAACCTTACCTCTTATCCTATGACTGCTTATTTTGCTTAAGAGCCTTTGGTGAGGGACCTTGTCAAAGGCTTTCTGAACATCTAAATACACTATATCCACTGGATCTCCTTTGTCTGCATGCTTGTTGACCTCCGCTCAAAGAATTCTAGTAGATTGTATCAGAGGGGTAGCCGTGTTAGTCTGGTTCTGTAGAAGCAGCAAAGAATCCTGTGGCACCTTATGAGCTTTCGTGGGTGAATACCCACTTCTTCGGATGCAAGACTTACATCCGAAGAAGTGGGTATTCACCCACGAAAGCTCATGCTGCAAAATGTCTGTTAGTCTATAAGGTGCCACAGGATTCTTTGCTGCTTCTAGTAGATTGGTGAGGCATGATTTCCCTTTACAAAAACCATGTTGACTATTTCCCAACAAATTATGTTCATCTATGTGTCTGACAATTTTGTGCTTTATGATAGTTTCAACCAATTTGCCCAGTACTGAAGTGAGGCTTATTGGCCTGTAGTTGCCAGGGTCATCTCTGGAGCCCTTTTTAAACATTGGCGTCACATTAGCTATCCTCCAGTCATTTGGTACAGAAGTTGATTTAAATGATAGTTTACAGATGACAGTTAGTAGTCCTGCAATTTCACATTTCAGTTCCTTCAGAACTCTTGGGTGAATACCATCAGGTCCTGGAGACTTATGACTGTTTAGTTTATCAATATGTTCCAAAACTTCCTCTAATGACACCTCAATCTGGGACAGTTCCTCAGATCTGTCACCCAAAAAGAATGGCTCAGGTTTGGGAATCTCCCTCACATCTCCCTCAGGTTTGGGAATCTCCCTCAACAGTGAAGACTGATGCAAATAATTCATTTAGTTTCTCCACAATGGCCTTATCGTCTCTGAATGCTCCTTTAGCATCTCGATCGTCCAGTGGCCCCACTAGTTGTTTAGCAGGCTTTCTGCTTCTGATGTATTTAAAAAGAAATTGCTATTACTGTTGGAGTCTTTGGCTAACTGTTCTTTAAATTCCCTTTTCTAATTATATTTTTACACTTCATTTGCCACATTCTATTCTCCTCATTAGGATTTATCTTCCATTTTTTAAAGGATGCCTTTTTGCCTCTCACTGCTTCTTTTACTTTATTGTTTAAACACGGTGGCTCTCTTTTGGTTCTCTTACTATGTTTTTTTAAATTGCGGTATACATTTAAGTTGAGCCTCTATTATGGTGTCTTTAAAAAGTTTCCACGCAGCTTGCAGGGATTTCACTTTTGGTACTGTACCTTTTAATTTCTGTTTCACTAACCTCCTCATTTTTGCACAGTTCCCCTTTCTGAAATTAAATGCTACAGTGTTGGGCCGCTGTGGAGTTTTTCCTGCCCCGGGGATGTTAAATTTAATCATATTATGGTCACTATTACCAAGTGGTCCAGCTATATTCACCTCTTGGACCTGATCCTGTGCTCCACTTAGGACTAAATCAAGAATTCACAAAATCAAGAAATCAAGAAACAAACCATACATACATGACATCACTACTTCGAGCGAGTAAAAAAAAAATGAAAAATGTGTTTGCGGCTGAAGATGATTGTTTTCCAACAACATTTTGAATTAAAAACTTCTGGGGGAAAAAACAGTCAAAATGTTTTGAAATGTTCCATTAAAAAGGTCGGCAAATATCCCAGTCTCTTTATTCTCCTCCCACGCCCCCCATCACCACCAGCACCATATCCCACTGTCTTTTTTTTTTTGAACTATCACCCCCACCATTTTCCACTGGAAAACAAAGGGAGGAGGGAGGCTTTTAGAAAGGGAAAAGGAGGCAATGTAGCAAAAATTCCAAACATTTTTCCTACAAAGGGTAGAACATGTAAAAAATTTCAAACAAAATGAAAACTGGTGCATTTTTTAAAAAATTGACAAAAAAAAGAAAACACACACTTCTACTCTTGTCAGCAGCACTTGACCTGTAGAACGTCAACACTAAAGACTACCACATTAGCTAAAAGAAAAATTCCTTTGATTATATGTGTAAGTAGTAGCCTATTATAGTCTGTGGGACCAGACTCAAGAGGAAGACAGTGTTTGTACCTTCTAACCCTTCGTATAACAATGAGCACCTGGACTCATGTTAATTTCTGTGGGAGACCCGGGTGCTTAGCACCACTTAGGATCAAGCCAATCTATGTTGCCTTTCATGAAGGCTTGTAATAACATTTTGTATTTGTCACTCAACTGGGAGGCCTACCATGAAATACTTCATCTATTGCTGAACTCTCTGCTGTGTCATGTACAATAAAAAAGTCAATTTTACAACTCAGACACAGCAACAGCTTCAAAAGAAATAGGGTAGAATTACCACCAGTTTAGGCAAATATTTCTTCAGCATTATCATATATTGCCTGTCAACCTGGAATTTAGAGTAGATATATTGTACAGTTCTAAATAAAGGAACAAACAGAGGCCTAGCTGAATCCATACTGCAATTCCAAAGCCATAAATTCAATGAACCTTTATGAAAATTGTTGTCTCTTGGGTCACCACATGACAGGTACTACTGTTTGCAAGGAGCTGGGATAAGACCTTTACACTCTATTTTCTTGGCCTCTTCCGAGAATCTCATTACTAACTCAAACAGCTCTCCTAATGGAGTTTAAAGTGACAGAGAGTCTTTTATAGGGCAATAAAACCTTTTAAGATGTACTTCAGAGGCTTCTAATTCTCTCAGCAACACAGTAAATATAATGAACATAAAAATTATCCTTGCAGCTGTTGTGCATGTCAGTAACAATAACAAAATCTCAGCATGGTACATGACCAAAAATAGCATCTGGTACTTTGATTCACCCAATTTAATCACAACAGTGTTTGAACATTTACTGTTTTACAGTTTTTGTTTATCAATTTACAGTATTTTAATCAGATTATTGTGCAAATGTATATGCTGAACATGTATCTACATGGGACATATACCACTGGTATCCATCATTTCACTCATTGCTTTCTACAGATTGCTAATTTTCAGCTCTCTGGAGTTCACAGGAAGATTTCACATTAAACAGTCTGCTGCTTAGCGTAAGGAGAAGTGAAATCACTGTTAGTCATTTCCTAAGTCTTTTGATAGACTTATAAAGTCTCTTAAGCGTTTGCAAGAATTTAAATTAAAGCACACACACAAAGCCATTTATATTTGTACTGATTTAAAATGGAAGTCAAAATCATAGAATTGTAAGACTGGAAGGGACCTCAAGAGGTCTTATAGTCCAATCCCCTGCACTCATGGCAGGACTAAGTATTATCTAGACCATTCCTGATGGGTGTTTGTCTAACCTGCTCTTAAAATTATGGAGATTCCACAACCTCCCTAAGCAATTTATTCCAGTGCTTAACCATCCTGACAGTTAGGAAGCTTTTTCCTAATGACCAACCTAAACCACGCTTGCTGCAATTTAAGCCCGTTGCTTCTAGTCCTGTCTTCAGAGGTTAAGGAGAACAATGTTTCTCTCTCCTCCTTGTAATAACCTTTTATGTCCTTTAAAACTGTTATCAAGGCTCCCCTCAGTCTTGTCTTCTCTAGACTAAACAAACACATTTTTTTCAATCTTTCCTCATTGGTCATGTTTTCTAGACCTTTAATCATTTTTGTTGCTCTCCTCTGGACTTTCTCCAATTTGTCCATCTCTTTCCTGAAATGTGGCACCCAGAACTGGACACAATAAGCGAGTAACTCTCCAGTTGAGGCCTAATCAGTGTGGAGTACAGCGGAAGAATTATTTCTCATGTTTTGCTTACAACATTCCTGCTAATACACCAGAATAATGTTTTCTTTTTAGTCAACAGTGTTACACTGTGGACTCATATTTATCTTGTGATCCACTATAACCTCCTGATCCCTTTATGCAGTACTCCTTTGTAGGCAATCATTTCTCATTTTATATGTGTTAAAGCAATATACCAATCTTCTGGTCACTGCTCTGACAGGTCCAAAGTGTTCTCATTGGAAAAGTTGTGCATTGTTTTGTGGCCTGTGTGAGATAAGATGGTAGTTTCAGTCAAGTTTATAGAGGATCGGTAGTGTCATGCACTCAACTACACACACACACACACCAGTGTTTGGCATTAACTGGCCTCAAAGTACAGAGGCCAAAGACTGAATGGGCAGTTAAGCTGTGGTCCCTCCTGTTCAGGGTTGAGGCACATTAGTGAGGCAGTGTGTGAGAACTTGCATTGCTGCAGTCTGTGATTTACACGTTTTGTGAATAAGCAAGACACTTCATCTAGGACCTGTCATTCCACCACCTTCTGTGAGCACTAAAAGAATGAAGGAAAGACAGGAAGAAAGTGTATTCTGCTTTCAGGAAGATATGAAGTGACCAACCTGATTTGTCACCACATCCAATATGGACTGTCATAAACATACAGCTAAGGATAGCATAAAATCCCTCCTTACCCTGTAAAGGGTTAAGAAGCTCAGATAACCTGGTTGGCACCTGACCAAAAGGACCAATAAGGGGAGAAGATACTTTCAAATCTGTGGGGGAAGGTTTTTGTTTTGTGTTCCTTTGTTCTCTCCAGGTCAGCAAGGAACCAGGGCAGGGAAAATACATCTCCCTAAGCCATATCTGAACTAAACATCTAATATTACAGAAATAGTAAGTAATAGCAAGGAAATGCATTAGATTATCTTTTGTTTTAGCTTGTGAATTTTCCCTGTGCTAAGAGGCAGGTTTATCCCTGTTTTTGTAACTTTAAAGTTTTGCCTAGAGGGGAAATCCTCTGTGTTTTGAATCTTTGTTACTCTGTAAGTTATCTTCCATCCTGATTTTACAGAGGTGATTCTTTTATCTTTTTGTTTTTAAATAAACTTTTAAGAACCTGATTATTTGTCAGTGTCCTAAAGACCCAAGGGGGGTTGAGGTGTGCTCACTTGGTAACCAATTGGTTAGGATATTATTCTCAAGCCTCCCCAGGAAAGGGGGTGTAAAGGCTTGGGGGGATATTTTGGGGGAGGTAGGGCTCCAAGTAGCCCTCCCTGAATGTTTGTTTAAATCATTTGGTGGTGGCAGTGATACCAAGGGCAAGGAAGGAATTTTGGCCTTGAGAAAGTTTTAAACCTAAGCTGGTAGAAATAAGCTTAGGGGGGGTTTCATGTGGGTCCCCACATCTGTATCCCAGAGTTCAGAGTGGGGAGAGAACCCTGACATGAACCAAGGAATCAGTAGTCTACTTTCCAAGAAAGTCCAGCCATGCAGAGGTGTGCTGTAGAAAACCACACCTTTTGTCCTACAGGGTAGGCAGGGCTCTATTGTCTATGCTAGTCTCTGTGCTTTCTGAAGTCCTTTTTTACCTTTTCAAAATTTTCCTTCACCTCCTCTTGGATATGTTCTACAATACTAGGTCCAACACAGAAGAGTTGGGGGAAGATGTGGGTAGGTGTGGGTTAAATTGGGAGCGGTGCCCATAGTTGATAAAGAAGGGGCTGTGGCCTGTAGATGCATGGTCTGCATTATTGTATGAGAACTCAATATATGGTAACAGTGAAGACCAGTCTTCCTGGTGTTGGTTGATATAGCATCATAGGGATTGTTTGAGGATCAGGCTGATTCTTTCAGTTTGGCCATTTGACTGAGGATGACAGGCAAAAGACAGATGTGCATGAACTCCTAATAAACATAAGGCTTCATGCCAGAAATGTTCAGTAAACTGTGCCCCCCACCTTTGGACAGAAGCGATGTGATCCAGGAGGCCATGAAGACAGACTACACTGTTTATCTAGACTCAGGTGGTTTCCCCTGTGGAGGGTAAACCCGTTCAAGGAATGAAGTGAGCCATCATAGAAAAGCGATTTACCACTATCAAAATGATCATGAAACCACTGGATTCTGGTAGTTCCACCACAAAGTCCAAGGAAGTGGCCTCCCAGGGCCAGGATGTGATGTCCAGAGATTGGAGAGGACTGCAGGGTTTCTGCAATGGGATCTTGGTGCAGGCAGACACCTGGCAGAAAGCTACAAAAGTCTCTATCATGAGGCACATAGGTGGCCACCAGAATAAATGGGATATTAATCATTGGGGTTTATATCACCCTAAATGTCCTAGTAGGGTGGAGTCATGGCATAGTTAAAGAACCACTACTCTCGCAGGTCCTAGGAGATGTGATTCCTTGCAAATGTGATCCCTTCCTAGGGGTCATACGGTTCTCTGTTGATAATGGCCAACTCACCAGGTGGAATTCCAGAAACAAAGGCATAGCAGATGAGCATGAGCAGATTCTGGCGGCAAGTTGCACTGAGAAAAGTGTGGGATTTGAGAATGATGGCTGGTTCTGGGTCTTGTAGGACAAGACATCAGTCTTGCCATTTCTAGCTCCAAGGCAATAGGTCTAGGTCAAATGAAACTGGGAAAAGAATAGGGCCCACCAGAGCTTTCATTGATTTAGGGCTTTGACCCTGCGCAGGTAGTCCAGCTTGTTATGATCAGTAAACACTTGGTCTGGATGACAGGCCCCTTCCAAGTAGGGTCGCCACTCTTCAAAGGTAGTCTTAATGGCCAGAAGTTCTTTGTCCAACTTCTCATAGTTTCACTCAGCAGGGCTAAGCTGTCTCAAGTAGAAAATGATGGGGTGCAGTGTTTGCTCGGGTCCAAGCCTTAGGGAGAGGACTGTCCCAATCGTCGTACTGGAAGCATCAGCTTCTACAACAAAAGTCTGTGTCATTTCTGGGTGGGCTAATCCTGGAGCAGTGGGCAAACTTCAACTGCTTGAATGTAGGCTGGGCCTTGGGCAACCAGTTTTTCTGAAGTAGGACAATGAGGGGCTGAGTTTGTTTTGAAAAATTTGACATAAACATCCCGTAAAAGTTTGCAAAGAGAAAAAGCATTATAGGTCATACACATTGCAAGGGACTGCCCAGTCACAGAGAGTCTGGAACTTGTGCTGATCCATCTTGATTCCTTCCAGGGACAGATGAAACCCAGGAACTCAGTGGAGGTCTGATCAAATGAGGTTGCTCTTTAGCATAGAGACTGTATTGTCATAGTCTCTCCAGGATTGAGCGGACTTGAGTGGTGTGTTGGTCTATGTAGTCTGAAAAGATCAATATGGGATATAAGTACACTGCTACAAACTGGTCTTGTCTAGGTTTTGTAGCACATTGTTAATTAAGTGGTGGAGTGCTGGAACATCACTGGGGCATTAGTCAGTATGAATGACATAATTAAATAGTCAAAGTGGCCATAGCAGGTTCAAAAGGCAGTCTTCCATTCATCTACCTCTTGGATATGGACAAGATTATAAGCTCCCTGGAGATCCAGTTTAGTGAATATGTGGGAGCCCCCCCACACAGTCCAGCAACTCATGGATCAGAGGTAACAAGTAACAGTTCTGGATTGTTATCTGATTTAGGGCTTGGTAGTCAAACACAGAGGTGGAGGCTACCATCCTTTTTTACATGAAGGCCCGGAGAAGTCGACTTGCAGATGAATCCCCAGGCCAGGTTCTTTTGGAAATATTCTCACAATGCAGCCAGTTCAGGCTCTGACATTGTGTATATCTGCCCACATGGTATCTTCACCCCTGGATGAAGATCCATGGGGCAATCATAATTCCTATGTTAGGAGAGGCTTTTTGCATTCTTCTTCTCACAGACGTCAGTGCAGTTATGGTACTTAGCGAGAAGTTCCACAGTTCCCCATGTAGGTGTTTCAATGCAGGCAACTGCACCTACTTGAGCCTTCTTGGGTTTAGGTGCAACATTTACTGGCCCTGACCATGTTGTCAACAAATTCCGATGGGAAAGTGACCTTCTGTTTTCACCATGAACAAGCGGATTATGAAGGGTCAGCCAGGTGGTGCCAAGGATCAGGGTGAAATGCAGGGAATGGATCACACTGGATTGTATTATTTCTCTGTGTTATTTCTCTTGAATAATGGCTTCCCGGGGGACAGTCTCTCTCACAACTGCATCTGAAGACAGTGAGAAACTGTCAATAGTGTCACCCGTGTCATGCATGGCCTTGTGTAGCAGGGGAATCTGTAGGGCCTGAGCTGTAGATGCAGCCATAAAATTGTCCACTGATCCCACCCTGATGAGGTCCAGTGGAAGAAGAATCTATCGGGGTTCCCCTAGAATGTGCAGCTGATAGGCACCTGCAAATGAGAAACCCCTGGATGGGGTTCAGGGTCCATGAGGAGTCAGATATGGGGAAGTTCTCTTCAGTCAAGGCCCAGGCTGGTTCCCCATACTGTACCTGGACCAGCTTGTTTCTCTGAGCTCCTCGGCATTTGTGCTGGGCAGGCTGAGATGGCATGGCCAGGTTCACCACAGCAGAAGCACGGGTGGTGTTGATAGGGGTGAGTAACTGATAAGCCAGATAGAATTGCATGGGTTCGGCAAGCGATACAGAAGATGAGGTCATGGTATGCAGGTAGGGGGCTGTGGAGAACCTCTTTTCTCCTCCCCTTGTTCTTGCAGCAGGTATCTGCATGCATGGTAAGGTACACAAGGGCGTCTAGGCACATAGACATCTCTACACAGGCCAGTTCATCTTTGAGTTCTTCCTGCAAGCTCCACTGGAACAGGTACAGCTGTGCTGCTTTATTTCACTCTGTATGTGAGGCAATGGAAGTGTGCTGCCCAGGAGGTCATTGTGCCTTGCCTGTGCCGGAGTCCTCTCAGGAAGGCATTGGCCATTTGAGCTCAGTGCAGGTCATTGAAGATGGTTGACATCAACTGGAAAAATGCTCAGTTCCACAGGATTATTATGGTCCAAACAAGCTGCCACAGTGGGGTCATGGTGGCCAGACCTACTAGTACAGGAACTCCTCACTTAAAGTCGTCCCGGTTAACATTGTTTCGATGTTAAGTTGCTGATCAATTAGGGAACATGCTCGTTTAAAGTTTTGAAATGCTCCCTTCTAATGGCGTTCGGCAGCCGCCTGTTTTGTCCACTGTTTGCAGGAAGAGCAGCCTGTTGGAACTAGCTGGTAGGTGGTTGGAACCAGGGTGGACCAGCAGCCCCCCCATCAGCTCCCCACTCCCCTAAGTTTCCTGTGCAGCAGCTGTCCCTCCCCCCCACTACCATGTGCTGCTCCTGCCCTCTGCCTTGGAGCTGCTCCCAGAGACCAGGTGTATGGGGGGGAGGGGAGAAAGAGGAGCTAATGTCAGGGTGTCTCCTCCTCTCCCCTGCTCCTGCACCCCACTTACCCCATCTTCCATAGAGCGGGGGGACACACAACTGGAGGGAGGGAGCTTCTAGGCAGTAGCTACCATCTCAGGTCTCAGCAAGCTGATTTAATTAACAGAGCAGTGTACTTAAGCCTGGGGTCAGCTACTTAAAGGAGAAATGCACATTTTTTCTCTCACACACAGGGTGTGTGTCTCTGTCTGTCCTTCCTCCTTTCCTGCTTCCTTGTAGAGTGTTGTGAGAGTTAACCCTTGAGGGCTCAGTCAATTGCTAGTTCATTTAGCAGTAAGGCAGGAGATCGGAAGCAAAAGACAAACCGGAGATCAAAATCACTAGTTAGGAACCAGAGTCAGGCCATGTCAGGATATCAGGGGGTCAGAGGCAGGAGCCAAACTGTGGGTCAGGAACCACAAGTCAGATGCCAGAAGCCAAGCTGGGTTGGAATGCCAGGAAATCAAGCTGAAGCACAAAATACACAGCCCAGACCAGTTGTTAGGACAGCTCCCTGTTCCTGCTGCTGGCCAATCAGCTGCTCTGGAACTCCATCACTCAGGCCTCAGGGGTGGAGCCTCACATAGGGGCTGGGCTTCATGGGTCCCAGATAAGCCATTGTCAGCAGGCTGCCAGGTGGAGGGTTAGAGTGTGGCGGCTCCCATGAACTGTGTATGTTTGAGACCTGTGTGTTATAACAGCTGGGCTATTGAAAGACTGCTCCTGTCAGAGCCCATGTTAGGGTTGGGGTGAATTCTAGTAAGCTTATTAGCATCCATGTAGGTTCTTTTATTGTTTTTAATGTTTTCTGTGTAGTGCTTTTTCCTTAAGAATAAAATAGGCTTGCGTAGAAAGAGCTGTGTGTTTAACTTAGAACTGCTGACAATCACTCTGTTATCAGTCTTAGAAGAGAAAGCAAATACCACTGTGAAGGCAGGGAACTGTGCAGTCTAGAAACACCCCAGTCAGAAAGGAGAGAAACAGAGGTCTCCACCCAAGAAAGACAACAGCTAGGGAGCTGGAAAGCTGAGAGAGGGTGCCCTTGCTGGACCACTGAGGGGAAATACAGGTGCAGTTGCCCTGAACATCAGAACAAGTCATTTGTACATACAGTGTATATAAGGCACATCACTGTCTCAGTAAGCACATTGGTGAGGAGAGAAAACCAACATGTCAGGGATGTCACATAAAACTGGGGTTATTTAGATATTTCATATTTATGTACTTCTAAAAAGTGATTGCCTGCCCTGTGTCAAACAAAAATAAATGTCACCTATTACCTTGTACTATGTGTAATTTACTTTAAAACATGAGTTTCTTCCATTATTTCCTAGTTAGAATATCCGAGGAACAATAAATTTTGGCATCTAATGACACTGGAAATAAAGACTGCTTCAGGCACAGACATTTATTTCAGCCAAGCATTATGTATTCTTAGACTATCAAACGTGAGATCTCTCAGGAACAGCAGTCCGAACACTAATGGCAGCTGCATACCGGTGTCTCACAGCGAGCAGCTAAAGAATATTTTTAAAACATATTTCAAAATAATTGAAATTATTATTTTACTGAAGGGACTTTGTGTTCTCCTGTAATAGTTCTATATTGAAGATTCTTACAATCTTGCAAAAGGAATGGATCTGCAGATGCAAACAGTTGGGTTCTTTACATTTTAAAAAACATCGAAATGTTTGACCCCTGAAACTAAAATACTTTTCATAGTAAGAATGCATTTTTCCCACTCTCGCTTTCTTTTATTCTTTTGGCATTTCATAAACAAACATTTATTCTTCTACATATGACTTCTATGCTTTTATAGTGTGCACTATATTGCTCCAGAAAACAAATTCTTTGCTGATTTACACCCTGTGCAAATCAGTATATAATTTAGTCCTCGATTTTATTTCTCTGCCCCATTTACACTAGTCTTGCAAACTCCGTTCCTTGTTAATAAAAGAAAACATCCTTAAACTTGAAAGGGCTCACATTCATTGTAAACCATCTAGTCTGCCATCCACACAGGAGAATAATTTTGTATCACCACCCACATCACAGGGGAACTCGTTGTAGCAGGACTCTAGTCTGAACAGTGATGCTGAAAAAAACTGCAGCATGGGATTTTGTGTTTGTCACGTCTCAATGATTCTTTATCAAATAGGCTCAGATTTCAAGTACAAAGTTTTGTTTTGTTTTTTTAAACTGCTGACCCTGCAATCTGGGATATCAGTGTCAAGCCAGATTTTTTCCATTTCATGAATCATCACTAATAGTAAAGATTCAACCTGCCAGCTAAGATCCTTAGTTACAGCAGTGTAAACCCACTGCCAAATTATGCACTAGGATCTGTGCAACCTATAGATTCCAATGTATTGCACAGATTAAACAGTTTGAAACTCAGTAACCAACTCTGGTGATGATGCGCAAGAAAGAACACAATCCAATTCACTCCCTCTTTTATAGTGAACCCTAAACTTTCTTGAAATCTTATAGTGGCTAATCCTGCATCTTGGCAGCGGGGGGGTTAGACTAGATGCCCCTTGCAGTCCCTTCTAACCCTATGGTTCTAGGATTCTATATAATATAGCAAAATTGTTGGGGGCAGAAGATCACAGAATAGATTAAAGAAACGGTGTCAACTGAGGAATTGCTGATTAGGGCTGTTAAGGTTCTGATGAGGTTACAGAATTCTCACATAGCAGCAGATCAGAATCTTCATAAGGTAGGAGAAAGTGCCCTGATATGGATTATAGAAACTTGTTTTGATTGTGCCAAGGTTGCCCTTCCTTTGGGACACTTCTTTTCTGGGGAGCACTTGGCAGCTCACATAGCACAATAAGGTGCTGTTGCATGGCATCATGCTCCTCACATTGACTAGCATTATCATCAAGCTCAGCAGCATCCCCACCAGGGCAGTCACCACAGGGAACTGAATCACCATTGGCCTGCACCTTGTGCAGTTATTTACACCCATATAAAATAAATGCAAAATGGTTGTAAAATTCTACTGTTCTGATCGAGTAGCACTGGATGGCCACTTTGCACTGGTATAAACAGCCGTACAGGTGCAAGGCAATGGAGAATCACACCCAAGGGATTCACCATCACTCCACTGAGCCTTCTTTTTTCTGCTCCTGAAACTTTCAGACTGGACTAGATGAGGAAAGGGAGACCAGATGACATCATCATCCCTGTGGTGAAATGTGAACCTAAAGTTCTTGTCATCTCTTTCCACCTATTCTGTCAGTTTGCACACCACTCCTCTATCCTCGTCCTCTTTTTTTCCACTTTTTGTAATGAGAATTTGGCTTAGACAAGCTTGATTAGATATAGAGACTACCATCCCTAAGCTTGCCTAGTCTCTTTTCTCTCTCCCCCTTTGTGTGCACTGGCCCTTCTGCCACACTAGTGGGGAGAAAAAGGACTATGTTGCTCTCAGTAAAGGAGCTGACTTGCTTTCTGGAAGCCATTCTCTGTGTCTGGCCCAGCCTAGTGACACCCACTGTCTAGGAAGCACTACAAATAAAATACCCACCTAAGACAAGCAAAACAGAAACAGGCTATGCTGATACATGGTTGCCTGTTCCAGAGCTAGAGCCACACTAGTAAACTAATTACTAGCTAACGCCTAGAGCCCTTCTGTGAGGACTCCATCTGAGGGAAGATCTAGAAGAGAATCCAGTCATGGAGATCCCAGCACATCACATCTTGGTGTATAGAATCATAGAACCAAGATGCAGGATTTGTTGTGTCTAAACCACCCAAGACAGATGGTTACCCAGTGTATAGTTTACCCATTCTAGAAAAGGCTACAGGGTTCACTCCAAACCTAGTAACTTGACAATTAGGCTACTGGCGTGCTGAGATGACTGCCTAGCATGCTGACCAATGTGGTCTCTATTTCCTTGTACTCCCACATCCATCCGTGGTCTTAAACTTTGATTTTTTTTCTTTGGGACCACTTTTATGGAGAGTCCCAGGGGCCCATCCTAGCCCTGTCCAAGAGGGAGTATCAATAAGTGGTCACAGAAGTCACACCTATTGTGCTTACTAAGTCCTATGTTAGAAGGTCCTGTGTCTTGTATTGACGTGTTACCTTAGTACCATTTCTTGAATCCAAATCAGATACAAAACTATACGTCTTAATTGTGTCTGGCACTTTGGGGGCACTTGCTTTAAGAAATAGATCGAGATGATGCTTCTGAAGGATTTTTGTGGACTGAAAATATGGCGTGTGTGTATTTTACCAAAATGTTGACATTTGAATCAGCTATTTAATCATGATGGGGATGGATTTTAAATTAATAAAATATTGATGTGGAAAACAGAGAGGGCCACTGGGAAATGCCTTTCATTTACTATATAAAAACCACTCACATATTCTCAGGGGCTTTTTGTTATCGACATATGTATAAAGAGTTGGCATTTTAACATGCCACAGCAAAAAAACACATTACTATAATTACACACATTTATAATGCTGCAGGGGAGCCTTGAACTGCTCCTCCGTTGGCCAATCAAGCTAATTATGCAACTCACTTTTCCCCTCCCTTGCTGCCAACAATGTTAGGGTTTGGGTTTGTTTTTTTTTAAAAGGCAATTTCTTCCCAGCAGTGATGTACTTTCACTGTATGTTGATGGAAGTGTATTTGAAAAGGATATACATTTTTAAAGGCAGAGAGCCACCCACCATCACTAAGGATGGCAGAGCATTGGGTTTGACCTACTATAGGTTCATCTACTTCTGCCAGAGATTAGTGCCTGCTGTCTCAGTGGAAATTAAACCCTCTTTTCTCACCACATTAACCATATAAGTCTCCACAATAAACATGACACAGTGAGGGCTAACCAACTTTATATCTTTGCATGAGGGGAGGTTTTTCGTCCCCTCTCTACAATATTGTTTTGGTTTGCTTTGGGGTTTTTTTTGGTTGTTTTTTGGGGGTGGGGATTGGTTTTTTTGCATAGGAACACAGGAATTACCACATTGGCTCAGAGTCATAGACCACCATGTCCAGTAGCCTGTCTCCAACAGTGGCCAATGACAGAGGCTTCAGTGGAAGGTGGAAGAATCCCATAGTAGGCAGATGTGGGGCAACCTGACCATCCCCACCCCCATTAGGTCTCATCCTGATCCCTAACAGTTAGAGATTGGCTAAAGCACTGAAGCATGAGGTTTATTATCTCTTCTAAAATTGGTGTTTTCATTAATGATATCTCTGGCTATTCATGATCCATATTAGAGTGACTAGATGTCCCAATTTTATAGGGACAGTCCCGATTTTTGGGTCTTTTTCTTATATAGGCTCCTATTACCCCCCACTCCTGTCCCGATTTTTTCACATTTCCTGTCTGGTCACCCTAATCCATATAAACATCTGATCCTTTTTTAATTTGAATTTATGAGACAAGAAGAAATCTTTGCATGGGAAATCTTGTGACAATTGTGACTACAGAGTTCAAGGGAACTCAACAATGAAAACAACACTAGAATAAAAGAGAATAATTTAACATCTTTCATAGTTACAGGGACTTTCATCCCAGAGGAGTTTAAGCAGTTTACAAAGCTACACCTGAGAATCTACATGCTTCAAAAGGTAAATCCCCTGCAGTGTTCAGGAAACATGAGTGGGAGTTACAGCTTTTTGATATAGGGACCAGCTTTTTGTTATGTGTGTTCAGAACCCAGCATAATGAGGCCCTTATCCAGCCCCTGGGGCACTACCACAACACAAATAATAATGAACAGACAAAAAGAAGTTGTTGTGAAACCGTTAGGTTTGCTACACCCACACATTCTAGACTCACACAAAAGCAAGGAAATGAAACCACCTATCAATCAATACATACCCACTCCTGTAAGATGTATAGACTTTAAAATAAGCCTTGAAAATATGTTGATGGCAACTCTCTCTCAGTCCTTTTAACTATTTGATGGCATCACCCTTATGCATATTGCAAACCTTAGCTTCCTCCCACAGGTAAAGACAGTGTGAGTCAATAAGCCCATTCCAACAGGTGGGACATCTTGTCTAGGGAGCATTAAATGAAGCTAAAATACACAATTCCCAGGACAGGAAAGCTCTGATCGAGAATTTTCCAACTACTGTTAAGTATCAGAGGGGTAGCCGTGTTAGTCTGGTTCTGTAGAAGCAGCAAAGAATCCTGTGGCACCTTATAGACTAACAGACGTTTTGCAGCATGAGCTTTCGTGGGTGAATACCCACTTCTTCGGATGCAAGTGGTGGAAATTTCCTGGGGCAGGTATATATAAGCAAGCAAGAAGCAAGCTAGAGATAACGAGGTTAGAACAATCAGGGTGGATGAGGCCCTGTTCTAGCAGTTGAGGTGTGAAAACCAAGGGAGGAGAAACTGGTTCTGTAATTGGCAAGCCATTCACAGTCTTTGTTTAGTCCTGAGCTGATGGTGTCAAATTTGCAGATGAACTGGAGCTCAGCAGTTTCTCTTTGAAGTCTGGTCCTAAAGTTTTTTTGCTGTAGGATGGCCACCTTAAGATCTGCTATTGTGTAGCCAGGGAGGTTGAAGTGTTCTCCTACAGGTTTTTGTATATTGCCATTCCTAATGTCTGATTTGTGTCCATTTATCCTTTTCCTTAGAGACTGTCCAGTTTGGCAGATGTACATAGCAGAGGGGCATTGCTGGCATATGATGGCATATATTACATTGGTGGAAGTGCAGGTGAATGAACCGGTGATGTTGTGGCTGATCTGGTTTGGTCCTGTGATGGTGTTGCTGGTGTAGATATGTGGGCAGAGTTGTGTGTTTGCTAAAGGAAATGCTTTATTCCTGTTTGCTGATATTGCTTTTACTGAGAAAGGGGTAGGGGGAATTCTCTCCAGAGATTGATAAGCTTAGACCCTGTATTGTTCTATCTTGAATTACAGAGACAAGTTACTTTCTTTTTATTCTTTAATAAATTATTTTCTATTAAGGACTTGTTTGGTCTTTCCTTGGGTGGATTCTCAGGGAAAGAGAAGAGGGAGGTATCCCTCTGTAGTTAGATCCCGGTATCTCTCCTAGGAAAAGGGAGGGGGGAGGAAGCAGGGGGAATGGTTTATTTCTCCTGGGTGTAAGAACTCCATGGATTTGGGGCTCTTGGAATCCCCTAGGATTTTGGGGAAGGACTGTGTCTCAATCCACATTTCCTGATTGAGTGGTGGCAGCTTACTAGATCTAAACTAGGATTTTAGTTTAGAGGGAAACCAAGTCAGGTCCCCACATTGGAACCCAACAGCTCCAAGTGGGGGTGAGACCTATGACATGGTGGCAGCAAGAAGGAAACCTACCCTAAGGGTTAGGGTGGGGGGAGAATACATGCGGGTCCCCATCTTTGAACCCACAAGTTTTCACTGTTAGTTTCTCAAACCAAAGACTCCCATAATTTATTCATGGATGTGACTTCCATCTCCCTTGGTCTAGGTAAGTAGAACTCCCGCCAGATGACAAACAAAAATAACTGTCCCCTTTCCTGTGTAGAGTGCCCTGTGGTATCCTATATGTTAATTAAGAGTCAGAGGAAAGGAAAAATAAAACGTCGGTTAAAACCTGTTAGGAATATGTTGCTGGTGACCCAAGAACCTGAAAGTTTCAGAGGTCAAGCTTCCTGATGCCTAAATATCTATATTATATCACAGGAATGGGGAACCGCCCATTGCTTAATTTTATGCAGCCCATGGCAAGACTCCACGCTGTTGGCCAAAAGCCCTGAGCTTTGGCGCCCCCGCTCCCCACAGGGCTAGAGTTGTGAGTGCCAGCTCGCCCAACTGCGAGGGGAAGCTAATGTTGCCAGGCTGTTAAAAGTCCAGTTGGCTCTATGCAGCTCCCGAAAACAGCCAGCATGTCCCTCCGGCCCCTAGGCGCAGGGGCAATCAGGGAACCACCACGTGCTGCCCCCACCCCCAGTGCTAGCTCCGCAGCTCCCATTCACTGGGAACTGTGGCCAATGAGAGCTCTGGGGGCGGTGCCTGCAGGTGCGGTCACCACACACCATGCAGAGCCACCTGCCTGGACCTCCATTTAGAGGCCGGACACGCCGGCCACTTCCAAGAGCAGCGCGGAGCCAGGCCAGGCAGGGAGCCTGCCTTAGCCCCACTGTGCTGCCGACCAGGAGCCACCTGAGGTGAGAACTTCTCAGCCAGAGCCCACACCCTGAACCCACTGCCCCAGGTCAGAACCCCCTCCCTCACCCTAACTCGCTCCCAGACCCTGCACCTTTTAAGTTTACCTTGTTAAGGCTACACTTTCTAGTGAGACATGAAGTAGCAATATTTTAGATTTTAACCAATGCTATATACATGCTCTCCGGACCAATCCATTGAAACAACACGAAGCCCACTCTCAAAAGTGCATTAATGACTGATACATCCTTACTCCCTGGGGAATACTAGAAAGGTGATAAGAGTGTTATGACCATTAACTCTTTAGAACCTAAGTAAATTATAAGAAGTCTCGATGATTTGCATAGTTCCGGGGTACTGCTGCTGAGCCTCAACCATAGTCTCCGACAACTACTTTTAGAACTGTATTGGTGTGTTCAGTACATGCTTAAAATATCCATTGTGTCTACACTTGATTGATGAGCTGTTGGTTGTATACTGATACAGTTCTCAGTGAATTCATAAATTGTTGATTTGTTAAAAATAACCAAGTGTCTCCATTTGAGAAACAGTGTTCAAGTTAAAACCTGGTCTGAAAAAGAACCCAGTGTTAAAATTCCATAGACTCCCAGCCAGAAGAGACCTTTGTGATCATCTAGTCTGACCTCCTGAATAAGGCCATAGAACTTCCCCAAAATAATTGTTAGAGCATAGCATTTCGAAAAATATCCAATCTTGATTTAATACCGTAATTGTCCATGATGGAGAATCCATCACAACCTTTGGTAAGTGGTAAATTACTCACTGTTAAAAATGTATGCCTTATTTCCAGTCTGAATTGGTCTAGCTTCAACTTTCAGCCATTAGTAAGATAATGCTCCTGGACCTTAATAAAAAAAAAGGGGATTATCCTATTAGATTCCATTCTCATATTCGCTATGAATGTCATCAAATTAGCAAATCTAGTTCATTAGATTTCAGTTTTAAAATCTAACTAGCACCTTGGTAAATTCTTAAAATTGAACCCCTTTCATGCTTACACTACCCCTCCATTCATAGGCGCACACCTATCCCTCACCACAAATATTGTAAAAGATAGCCCAGGCATCACAGCCTTAACAATGTCTCCTTTAAATATTCCCTTCTCTATACTGTACTGCACTCACCTAACACTAGTAGGTGTGAATATGTGGTATAGTGTGTGTTGTGCTGGGAGCGTTTGATAAAGGGGATGATGGAAGTCTGGCAACTCTAGAGGAGCTACAGATTAAAGTTTTTCTGTTCTGCTCAGAAGCTGCACATAAACCATTATATGCTAGGCGCTGCACATAAAAAAGCCTGCTCTGTTATGTTCAGAAACTACTGCACATAAATTCTTGTGCAACAACTGCTGAATGTACACTGCACATAATAAAGTTGAGGCACAACTATACATAATAAATTTATGTGCAAAAATTGAGTGCACAAAAAAACCTCCCAATCCGTAACCTTTTGGGCACACATTTTTGTGTCTGATAAAAGACTGCCAGGAATGTCTATTTATTTATTTACTCTTAACTACATGTTGCACCGATGGATTCACCTCTCTACCAAACTTTATTTTAGAAGAGACCTCAATCCGCAATGAATGGTGGGATGGCCAAAATGATTTCAGAAAGAATCAAATTCCAAACCTTTCTCTAGTAAAACATTATGAACAGAAACTACAACTGCATGGAGAATTCAAAGGGCCTAACTGTGTGCATGAAATTTTACACTGACAGGCTTTTTAAGAAACAGAGATTTATGCCCATTTTAAAATCATTTAAAATGATGATACCAAGCTACCTTCTATAATAAAAAAAATGTCCACTGAGGGGAAAATATAACCATATTTATGATTAATTTCAGCCATAAATGAAATGCAACAACTTCTAGGGTGCAACATGGAGGAAGGTAAAAAGCACACAGCAACCTACACAACATTTTATGAGCGGAAATGAGGAAGAATCCCTTCTGAGCTGCTGGAGAGTTTGGTATTTTACCCATTGATCTAACCTGGATGGATTCGTAGTGAACTCAACTCTCTCCCAGCACAAGTGTTTCAATGCCTTTGTCACAACAACACTACTGAAGAATGCTTAGAGATTTAGACCCAGGATTCATAGACCGCCAAACGGGCAAGATGGAATTTGGGGTGGTGAAATGCCGCTCCAGTTTTATAGGAAACTTGTGTTTACTTTTCTTCTAGCCAGGCTCTTTCATGCTGGGTGCAATTAAATGCCCTTTTTTTTTTTTGGCACTAGCAGGGTAATTACTTTTCACACTGAACATTTTCATGACATCTGACTTTTTGCAAAAACAAAAAGTGGGGGGCTGTTTTTATGGCTACATTTTCCCAAAGCAGAAATGGAGCACTAGGTAGTATTGTGCAGCGATGCAAGGGGAAAAAATCAGACCAAAGATCTCTATCCTGGATTGCCTTGACCCCTGCATGAAGTTTAAACATCTCAACCTTGCTTTCAAGTCTGTCCATCAATCCCTGACATCTCAGACATCACACTTTCTGCTCCAATAACTAGGCCATGCTCAGTTTCTTGTTCACCATTGTTTCCTATTCCCCTCTGCATGCTTTTTTTGGATGGAATAGTCTTCCTATTCCATGTCACCAAGATACTGCCTGCCCTCAGTTATCTTAGGTACACATATGACCCCAGTATCTGGGCACTTCACAACCACTAATGTATTAATCCTGTGAGGCTTGTGCTATTATCCCCATTTTACAGAAGGGTAATTGAGGTGGACTTGCCTAAAGTCACAGAGAAATCTGGAGAGCAGCTAAGAATTGAACTTGGGTTTTTGAAGTCCAGGGTTAATGTTCTAACCACTGTGCCATCCCTCCTCCTTAATCCCCCTAAAAACTCACATATTCAGTAATACTCACAAAGCATTAACTTCCTCCTCTGGGCTCTGAGTGCACCACTTTTTATATATTTATGCGACAGACCCAGGCCAGTGTGGTACAGGAGTCTGGTAGAGGGCAAATATACTGGTCACTGGATGAGTAGTTTTCTGTTCCCTGAGTGACCAGAGCAGGGGCTGCACTAGAGTAATCAGGAACCTGCTAGAACCAATTAAGGCCGACAGGCTGATTAGAACATCTGCAGCCAATCAAGGCAGGCTAATCAGGGCACCTGGGTTTAAAAAGGAGCTCACTCCAGTCAGGTGAGGAGGAGCCAGAGGAGAGGAAGTGTGTGTGAGGAGTTGGGAGCAAGAGGCACAAGGAGCTGAGAGTGAGAGAGAGTGAGGGTGAGGGTGTGCTGCTGGAGAACTAAGGAGTACAAGCGTTATCAGTCACCAGGAGGAAGGTCCTGTGGTGAGGATAAAGAAGGTGTTTGGAGGAGGCCATGGGGAAGTAGCCCAGGGAGTTGTAGCTGTCATGCAGCTGTTACAGGAGGCACTATAGACAGCTGCAATCCACAGGGCCCTGGGCTGGAACCCAGATTAGAGGGCGGGCCTGGGTTCCCCCCAAACTTCCCAACTCCTGATCAGACACAGGAGAAGTTGACCCAGACTGTGGGGAAGATCACTGAGGTGAGCAAATCTGCCAAATAAGCACCAAATATATATATACACACACACCTGCCCCTGGAAATTTCCACTACATGCATCTGACGAAGTGGGTATTCACCCACGAAAGCTCATGCTCCAAAACGTCTGTTAGTCTATAAGGTGCCACAAGACTCTTTGCTGCTTTTACAAATAATCATACTCATTTTGAATGAAATTGTGATCCGATAGCAGGTATATAAAGCAGGAAAGAAAGGCAAATATAGGAATTCAGGCACTGGATTGGCACTCAGGAGACCTGGCTTTCAAATCCTACTGCCTCTTTACCTGCTAGGTGATTTTAGGCAGGTCATAAAGTCTCTCTATGCCTTAGTCCCTCCCTCATCTGTAAAAGGGGAATGATAATATTCCCTTTGTCCATCATGTCCATTCAGATTGTAAGCACTTTAGGCGAGGGACCATCTATATGTTTGCATAGTGTTTAGTACAATCCATGATTCTAACCTTGGCTAAGGCTCCTATTCATCATGTTTGTTTCATACCAAAAAGGTGACCATTGCTTTCACACAGTATCAGTGGGGAAATTTGTACATTGTACGGCACATAGCCTCTAGTACAGATAAACCTGGACACTGCAAAAATGAAATAATGCATCCATTTCCACCCCATCCCCACAACCTCAGCACCAACCCTGTATTTACTGTATGTGAACAAATCGGTTTGCCTCAAACAGGCCTCAGGAAATAATGAACATCAAGGCTGTGTCTTTTTGACCTGCTCTATTGTTCCCTCAGTTTCCTCTAATGTCTATTGCAATAATGATCCAGCTTCTCTCTAGGGATAATTAGACTGCCCTAGTCAGTAGTCAGCGATTTCTGCACAGTTGCTCCGTTAGCTGAAAAAAGAGCAGTCGGTCAAAACTCAGAAGCAATACTCAGGTGGCAAAAGAAGCCAGGCTTGAATATTTCGTATACATTTAAATGTGCACTCAAGCAGTGACATGGAAATCAGTAAAGCAGCCACTAATGATCTGGTTCCATTAACAAATGCTCGTTTGGATGGTAAGTGACCTGAGACAAAGAGAAAATGCAATTTTGAGTGCCAATACAATGAAAAATGGCTGCCATTACCACTATATAGAGGTTGTAATCAATGATACTTTTTATTGGCTCTGTTCAGCTACATCATAGCTGATTAAACCCTCGTTTTGATGACATCAAATAAAAAAAGAGTTTAGGCTCTTTTATGGCTTTTACAAAATCACCTCTGTATGACTGCTTTTGTTTGCCTTATTAACATAGCAAGTCACCTTGCTCATCTGATTCACAGAACATAATACTTTTAACATCTGCACTGTTGGCCCCTAATAATTAGAAGTTTTCAAAAGTGTTCAACTAATAAATCAGCCACATAAGTACAGCAGAGGGACCTTCTGTGCGAGCCGGTCCTCTAGACCACCCTCAAAGTAACAGACCATCAGGTCAGTCTCAACCAACCAAGCCTGTGGATTGGGCCACAACGAAGAGTCAGACTGAAAGGAGCCATGCATACCCATGAGATGTAGCTGAGTGAGTTCTTACTCTTAGGGGAGCGTCAGGCAAACCAAATTGGACAACCAACATGGCTTGCAGCAGGGAGACAGTGAAAAGGGGCCCCTCAATGAGATCATCCCTGAAACCATCCCTAAAACCAGGGCCTGAATCAAGTTCTTTCCAGAGAAATACAAGAACACTTTAATAATGGCACAGCCTTTAAGGGGTACCTCAGATACTAGATTGGAGGAGCACCAAATGGCAATAGTCCCTTTGCACCTACCTTGGCACTACCATTGATTTCAGCAGGCTTTGGATCAATCCCTTAGGGAGAAGCAATATTTATCTTTTACTGTCATCAACTTAGACTTTGTACCCAGGGTGTTTTTATCCTATCTTTTCTGCCTTCACTAGTAAAGACCCCTTTCCTGTTACATAATGTGTGTTTATTGGTAATCCACCAGATTCTGGCCCCTATAAGCATTAGCATCTCAAGTGACTAGCATGCTGGGCTCCAAGCTTACTACCAAGTATACAGAGTGACCCCGACCAGGGGTCAGCTTTCAACTACAGTGTTATTCCTAGAAGTTCTACATTTATGTCGCAATTTCTGAGTATTGCAGGGAAAGTAAAGTGATCCATTTTTTTAAACACATGAATTTTAACTCTTACCAGTTAAAGAACAGCATGCTGAAGGAGCATGCATTTTCATCCTTCACTAGGAATGAAACATCTAAAAGTGGTTTATTTCAATGCACCAATTATATTTTAAGATGCACCCAAAACAATTATTTAATTAAAATTAAGGGCCAAAAAAACAATCCAACAGTCCAGACAACAGCCCAGCATATATACTATTTTGGCTGATTATCAGTAAAAGTTAATAAACCCAAAGTGCATTGTAGCCTACCCTCAACGAAATCATTTTTCTGCAAGCAACCCACTCCTTTATCTGAATGTTTGGTCAGTTTCTCTGGATTTAAAACAGAATGTCCCATATACTGTGGCATTCTATCTTTAGCCTATGCAAGCGATTTATGCTTTTTCCTTTAGGAGAAGGTATTCTGTAGAGAACTCCCAATGGGCTTCCCCAAGAAATGTACAAATGAGTTGTCTTTTTTTAATCTTGTTGTTTCTTCTCTTCACCCTGAAAGTACAAAAACTCTACTCCATCACAAGCCCTAGGCCAATCTGGTTGTAAAAGGTCTTCAAGCACCTTTTAACTTAACTGGATAGCAGTATTCGGAGACCGGGAAATGGTTAGCAGCTCAATACTCTCTGTGGCAAAGATTTTACAGCTCTGATTTCCTCTGTGTTTGTTTTAAGCAAGAGCTGCTGCTAATAAAATATGTTTTGTTAATATTTGGGATTGAAAGCTATGGACTTTTCACAATGTATGCTTTAAAAAAGGATGAATACCTCAAGACTGGACAGCAGGTTTTCTTCTAAACTCACATTGAGAATTCAGAGAAGATGGGTGATCGTGTGGTCAAGGCACTGCTTTAGTACTCGAGTGATGGGGGTTCAATTCCTAGCTTGACAAAGCATGGTACTAGCACCCCATAGGAGCTATACATACATTAACACACGTATGCCAATGACAAGGTATCAGGGCACCAGGATCCTTCCTGTCCCCTAGGCTGGCACAAAGTTAGCCATTGTATGACTTCTCCTTTTATACATTAAGACAAACAAGTTACATATTACACTCCTGACATGGTTTGTTACCACCCTTATCCTTATACCTTATACCGAACAAAACAATTATCCTGTCATCCCATCCTTATCTTAGGAGGGGTGGGTGTGTTCCTGTATCATCTCTTAGGAATGTCTTACATCGTTACTTGAGATATCTGTGGGTTTGTGTACTCTCCTATCCAGTCAGAAATGTGCTTACTTGGTATTAACTAATACCTAATATGTTGTTGTTCTGCCAAGCCCTGGCCTACTCTGGTTCCCAGCCTTTGGTTCACACTGCTAGTTATGCCTAGGACTCCAGTGAGGCCCACAGAGTTCTGTGCTGGAACTGGGCATGGCAAACTAACCCCATGAGTGAAATCTTGGCCCCACTGAGGTCAATCGCAAAACGCCCCTTGATTCCAGGAGGGCCAGGAATTCATCCTTGCAATAGAGACGGAGCAAAAGCAACCTTAGATCAAATATTCCTGAATCAGATCCAGATTCAAATTTTGTAATTGGAGCTAATCTGTATACTGATCATTATCCCACAAACTCACAGAAGCCTCATAGGACTAGTTTCAAAAGAGATGAGCCAGAAGTACAATATTCAGAAGCAATCCCCCCTCCAAATGTTCAATGGTATTTGGATCTGAGGTTTTCCTTTCAGCACATTTCAGCCAAGCCATGCTGGCATGACACCCCAAATTCTCAGTTACCACCTTTTAGTGATTTCCACTGACACTCGAACTCATTAGAAATAAAATTAGAGCTGGTGAAACAACAATTTCTGCCAGAATGTATTTTCTGGTACAAATGCCATTTCATTGTAATTGAAACATTCCACAGGGACCTTTTCATAAAAAAGGGAATTGTTTCAACAATCCCTCATTCCATTTCAACATTATCAGAATGAAACGTGGCCATTTTTCATTCCAAAACAACTTTGCATTTAAGTCAAAAACAGAATGAATTTTGATTTTATCAAAACAGAATGTTCCAATCAACCCAAGTGACATTTTTTTTCAAAAAATTAATTTCACAGAAAATTTCAACATTTTTTGGTTTTGTTCCGTTTCAGAATGAAAACAAAATTTTGAAATCTAATTTTTTTCACAGAATAGAAGTTATGGTTCCTGCACAGCTTTCAGTAAAACGAACCCACTTTCTGGCTAGGTTTCTATTTCTGAGGAATCTTTATTGATTATAGAAGATAAACCCAGGAGTCTAGAACTGATCTCTTCAACAGGTGATTAAGCCAGTTTTGCTGGCGCATAACTAAACCAATGAGGAATATGGAAGTCAATCTCCATCTCTTCATTGTCTCTGAAGGATTCTCCTGTCTTTGAGGAATGGGTTACCTCAGTGACCTTATCTAACTTGTAACAGCACAAAAAGTTGTCACTGGGAAATAAAAATTAGTATCTCAGAAGATGTAGATTCATACTCATATGAAGAATTTATTAAGAGATGAATGAGAGAAAATGAAATGAGGATAGGGCCATTGGACCTTTCTAGGCAAAAACGCTTCTATTGGAATTGGTCCTGGATTGGGAACTTGAGTCAGCGCTAAGGGGAACATAGAGACACAGAACAGACTGAATTCTCCTGTATAAGAAATCTTGCCATGTTATGGACTATCACAAAATAAAAAAGAAAAAATAGCCTATTATACTGTTCAGTTACACAATTTAGACCAGTGCACTCTAAATGCACACTAAGAATGACATTTTAAAACCAAATATGCTTAGACTTCCTTAAGTACATAAATAAAGCAAGCCCAAAAGCAAGCAATATACTCCAAACACCTTTAAATCATCCAAGAACAGCATCTTATAACAATGATCCTAAATATATTAATCCAGAAGCAGTTTATTTAGTAGAATTGATTGATTTCAAAAATTTTTAACAAAAAAAAGTCTTTTTTCAATTTGCATTGAAAATATCAAGAATAGTATACAAAAAATAACTATTTGCATAACATTTTCAATATTTTTTGGTAAAAAAATATAATGAGAATATGGGGAGGGAGCCATTCTTTTTTAAATGTTAAGAAAAACCTAAAAATGGATCCATTTTCTGACCTTCAAAACAAAAACCATTTTGATTTTTTTTGGTTTTCCATTTTTGATCAGCTCAGTAATTAGTTGTCCTACCCTTCATTTGCAAACTTAATGCAAATTACTGGGCTACATAAACTAGCAGATGGAATCAAATTAGTGAAGGGAAACAGTTATGAATAGAAGAAGAAATGGGAAAGAATCTTCATCAATAAATCCCCATATAAAATGTGATAAAGCATTTTAGGGATGGTGCTGATGTGGAAATGGTCTAAACGGGTCCTTGGAAATGGTCTAAATTGGTCCAATCTTAGCATACACCTGGAGATCAGAGTTTGTTGTATTAGCAATAAGGCACCTATCCCAGGTTCTTGTCACTCAGCTGAGCAGCTTTTCGACAAACGGAGAATGTCAAAATATGCCAAGAAACAGGAAAACAGAGTCTGAGGAAATCAAATGTTTAACTGTTACAATAAGGTGGGAAGAAAGAAGTTGAAAGCTCCCCAGAGAAAGAGTGGATAAGGAATGATAAAAATGTGAATGTTTTTATGTCAAGTTATCCAATTCTTCTTCCTCTGAGAAAGTTGCTATATTTCACTTCTAAATGTATGTTTTTGTAAAATAAATTGTGACCAAATGCACAGCTGTTATTCACACCCTATATACTATTGTAATAATCTTTGAACAAAATATGCCTTGTGAGGTATCATTTGAAAACTAACAACTCGCTGGTCAATAGTATCATAGTGAAATGTATGTAGCAATATTATATGTAAAGTTATTAATAGAAGCTGACATTTTGACTGAAATGTGGTTACCAGACAAGTAACCTTGTTACTTGTGGGGGGAGGGATAGCTCAGTGGTTTGAGCATTGGCCTGCTAAACCCAGCATTGTGAGTTCAATCCTTGAGGAGAGGCCACTTTGGGATCTGGGGCAAAAACTGGTCCTGCTAGTGAAGGTAGGGGGCTGGACTCAATGACCTTTCAAGGTCCCTTCCAATTCTAGGAGATTGGTATATCTCCAATTATTACCTAAGTCTGGAAATTGGATAAACCTGTTTCACAGAGACAAAGGACAAGCTGCCACCTTTAGCCGGTTGTACATCAAAGTTGATGGGCGACCTGTCAAGTGGCCATTCTTTGGCAAAGAAGGGGGCAAGAACACACCAATATACATTTTAGTAAACAACAGTATGGAACCTCTTTCACCAAGACTCCATGACTCTAACCTCACAGCAGGAATGAACTTTATCCAGGGGTAACCCTCAGGAAAAGGTATTTCAAAAGGGTGACTAGACTATAAACATGAGGGGCAAAAACACTAAGGAATCTCTCCCTATCCATCTCTCTGTCATCTAAGACAACAAAGGAAGCAGCCACTTCACTTCAGGAGAGATTGTGACCTGAAATTTGGTCAACACTGTTGCTGGGAGCCTGTGGTAAGGATTTTATCTTGAACCAAGTCTAGTTTGTTAAGGTTTAGCACTAGAAAGTATTTTATCTTTATTTTTCTTGTAACCATTTCTGATTTTAATGCCTTGTACTTGTACTCACTTAAAATCTATTTCTTTGTAGTTAAATAAACTTGATTTATTCCTTAATCAAACTAATCCAATGTTCTGTTTGAACTGAAATGTTGGGTAACTCCAATTAAAGTAGCAAACTATTGTATATTGACTGCTTACCAAGGCAACAGACTTATGATATCTGAACTATCCAGGAGAGGGCTGGATAGTGCAGAACACACATTTTGGAGGGGATATTCGGGGGGGGTGTTAAGGTCACCCTGCGGTCAGTAACCAAGGCTGCTAGGGTCAGCATTGCTGGCAGGCTGCAGCTATACACAGACACTCAGTGTGTGACCTGAATGCTGTTTGTGAGGAGCCCAGGTTGGGAGCTACATCAACAGGGCATTGTGAGGCACCCAAGGCATCCGGCTCTGTGGATGAGGGGAAAGCAGTGGATGTACTATTTCTGGACTTTAGCAAAGCTTTTGATACAGTCTCCCACAGTATTCTTGCCAGCAAGTTAAAGAAGTATGGGCTGGATGAATGGATGGTAAGGTGGATAGAAAACTGGCTAGATGGTCGGGCTCAACGGGTAGTGATCAATGGTTCCATGTCTAGTTGGCAGCCGGTATCAAGTGGAGTGCCCCAAGGGTCGGTGCTGGGGCCGGTTTTATTCAATATCTTCATTAACGATCGGGAGGATGGTGTGGACTGCACCCTTAGCAAGTTTGCAGATGACACTAAACTGGGAGGAGTGGTTGATACGCTGGAGGGTAGGGCTAGGATACAGAGGGACCTAGACAAATTAGAGGATTGGGCCAAAAGAAATATGATGAGGTTCAACAAGGACAAGTGCAGAGTCCTGCACTTAGGACGGAAGAATCCCATGCACTGCTACAGACTAGGGACCGAATGGCTGGGCAGCAGTTCTGCAGAAAAGGACCTAGGGGTTACGGTGGACGAAAAGTTGAATATGAGTCAACAGTGTGCCCTTGTTGCCAAGAAGGCTAATGGCATTTTGGGTTGTATAAGTAGGGGCATTTCCAGCAGATCGAGGGATGTGATCATTCCCCTCTACTCAGCACTGGTGAGGCCTCATTTGGAGTACAGTGTCCAGTTTTGGGCCCCACACTACAAGAAGGATGTGGATAAATTGGAGAGAGTCCAGCGGAGGGCAACAAAAATGATTAGGGGGCTGGAGCACATGACTTATGAGGAGAGGCTGAGGGAACTGGGATTGTTTAGTCTGCAGAAGAGAAGAATGACGGGGGATTTGATAGCTGCTTTCAACTACCTGAAAGGGGGTTCCAAAGAGGATGGATCTAGACTGTTCTCAGTGGTAGAAGATGACAGAACAAGGAGTAATGGTCTCAAGTTGCAGAGGGGGAGGTTTAGGTTGGATATTAGGAAAACTTTTTCACTAGTAGGGTGGTGAAGAACTGGAATGGGTTACCTAGGGAGGTGGTGGAATCTCCTTCCTTAGAGGTTTTTAAGGGCAGGCTTGACAAAGCCCTGGCTGGGATGACTTAGTTGGGTTTGGTCCTGCTTTGAGCAGGGGGTTGGACTAGATGACCTCCTGAGGTCCCTTCCAACCCTGAGATTCTATGATTCTATGATTCTAAGGTTGCAAAGCAGGTGGTGACATAGCCTCTCACTGGTCTGAATTGCACCCAGAATGTGACAGAAATCACTGGGAGAAAAACCATGAATCCTTTATGTAGTTCTAGTCTGCACTAGAAAAGCTCTTAGTGTAGATGCAACTTCTACGAAGAAAATATACTTTTACCGATACGGTTTATACCAGTTCTTGAAACAAAATAAGCTCACCAGCACTTTTTCCTTGGTTTAATTGAATCTACACTAGGGATTTTGCCAGTATAAAAATGGCATTAAAAAAAATCAGACTGTTAACTGATATAATTATATTGGCAAAAAAATCTAGTGTAGATGTGGCCTCAGTTTTTATCCAGCCCCTTTTCAGGCAAAACTATCAATGAAGTGAAAATGAGAAAGTTTTAGGACTTCAGGTTTAGGCCCTTGTTTAATGGGTCTGTCATAAACAGATAGTTAAGGGTTAATGCCTCTTTTACCTGTAAAGGGTTAAGAAGTCACCTAGCCTAGCTGACACCTGACCAGAGGAACCAATGATGGAACAAGATGTTTCAAAAGGAAGGAGGGAAGTTTTCCTTTGTTTAGAGTTTCAGTTTCATCCAGAGTGAAAAAGATCAAGGAACCAGCCTCTTATCAGAGTAGTAAGTTTTAGAAAGGAATAAATAGATTTATGTTTATTTCTTTGTAACCTGTCTTGTGCAATTAGAGGTAGAATCAAATTGGGTATTTGGGTATTTTTGTGTAACTAAATTTGTGCCCAGGGGAACATCTTCTGTGTTTTAAATCTGTTGTCTGTGAGAGTAGCTGGTATGCTAATCTCTCCCAGAGGGTTTTCTTTTACCTTTCTTTTCTTTAATTAAAAGCCTTTTTATTAATACCTGATTGATGTTTCCTTGTTTTTAGATCCAAGGGGGTTGGATCTGGATCCACCAGGAGTTGGTGGGAGAAAGGAGGGGGGATGGTTAATTTCTCCTTGTTTTAAGATCCAAGGGGTTTGGATCTGTGTTCACCAGGAAATTGGTGAAGTCTCTCAAGGCTACCCTGGGAGGGGAAGGTTTTGGGGGGAAAGGGGGAGTTCCAGATGGAGGGATCTGGATGGTGGCAGCAACACCAGATCTAAGCTGGTAATTAAGCTTAGAAGTGTCCATGCTGGTCCCCACATCTGTACCCTAAAGTTCAGAGTGGGGAAGGGACCTTGACAGGGTCTTACGAGGAGAATTAAAATGAAGATGGTGTAATTAGCCAAGGCGATTGGAGAATTGTGAACTTAGTGCAAAAAAAAACAACTTTCCAATCCCCCTGACATGGAGGATGGGCTATGAAAGCCCCAAATGTGAAAGTGTTGTATAATCATCAGCTATCTGCTGTTGGATAGAGCCTTCGGTACTGTCTCATCTATTGCCAAAACATATTTCTCAAAAGAAAATGAGCCACCCATCTGAGAAATTATCCTAGTTACAGCTGTGCCAGTCTGTTTAAACTGACCTTTAGGTGATCCACGTAAGAATAAAGTGGAGTTTATTACCATATGCACATTTCCTTTATTGCTGGGCCAAACCAAGAGCTGGTCTGACAATCTGAGACAAAAGTTATGGATTCCTTCTAATAGAATCTCCATGGAATAGATTTGCAATTAATTATGGTCTTGCATAGTTTATAATCTGACAATAAAAAGCACATTGGGGCAAATTAATCCCTGGTTTAATTCCATTGCTGTACAACAGGGAGAAATTTGGCCTATTTCAATATGTTTTTTCTTCCCATTCAGGATGTGTGTGTTTGTGTGTGTGTGTGTGTATGGCAGATAATGAATTTCTTGAATATACCACATGTCAAACATAATTAAATCCATCAGCTGTTCTGATATCATTAAAAGTATTATTAGAACATTAGCACACTGTGCTTTTTATCCAAGCATCTGAAACCCATTTTCAAAGATGAATGCATTAATCCTTACAACAGTCCTGTGAGCAACGTTGATATGCATCTCTATTTTGTATATGAGACAACAGAGGCATGGAGAAGTTAAATGGCCTGTTCCAGGTCAGACTGGGTTGCTAGAACAGAAGTCAGAGGTGCAGAATCCCAGTCAACTGATGAGTGAAAGGAATAAAAGATAGGGGCCACACATTCATGGAACTACAGCAATATACACCAGCTGATGATCTGACACTAAGCATTTCACCAGCATTTCAAACTCTGCTGAATCATTGTCTCCTGGCTTGTTGAAAATCTCAGTTCAAGTGAGTTTGCTAATTTTGGGGAGAGGGAAAATCAGTCTTTTTAGCCTGACTTTTAACTAATGGCTCTGAGCCACATGAGACTTGGAGAGGCTACAAAAGTGTAATATGAAGTGATCAGGGAACATTCAAGCACATCCTGAATAGTATTTACTTGATTTTGATTTTCTGAGCAGCAGAATGAGGAACAGAGAGGGGGGGGAAAAAGGGTCATCATGGATGGATGGCATTTGTCACTGATTTCACTGAAGCAAATCACGCTGTTTTGTCACAGGAACTCAGCATCCTGAGAATCTTATACTCTGGAAAGTTTTGCAAGCTGCTACATGGCACTTTGAAGTAATTGTTTTACTATTTTTTTTAATTATTTGCTCGAAGCCCAAACAAGGAGAAAAATAGCAGACTAGGTAGCAGAGCGAGAACAGGACAATGGAATTACTATATCATTTTAATATCCAAACTGAGGATATCAGTCTTCTTTCAATTTTGAAACGGAAGACAAAAATTTCCTTTCAGATGAGCAGAGGAATTCAGTGCAAGTTCTTCTTGTAATGGATAGAACAGTCTTAGGGAATCTTCTACCTATCCAATATTATTACAGACTCCAGTAGCTAATGAGGTTTTGATTGTCATAGTCCCAAGTAAACCTGGATTGGGGTTTTTTGTGCCCATCAGGAATGGATTCTGCCTGTATCTTTTTATTCTCATCTTCTGGTACTTAACACTTGCATTATGTTGAAGTCCAGGAGATTATTAACTACATACGTGTCAGAAAGAATTTCAAGTACTTTCCACTTTACCAATAGAAGATGGATTTTTCCAACCGTGTGTTTCAGTGTCCTGGAAGTAATGGTCTGTATATTAATAGCAGAAATAAGGAACTCGAATGCTCAGGAAGGTTTCTTGGTAGCTGAAACCTAATCCTGCAAGGCACTGAGCGGCCTCAGATACAGGAATTTAGGGCACTCACACCTTACATGATTCCACTCTGATGGAGGAAAAAGCCTGAGCTCTGTCTTGAACAGTTGACAGGTTAAGGTTCTGGCCAAATGTTCATGAAAACAAGAAGGCTATATAGTTAGATGGACTTCGCAGGTCCACAGAGATGTAAGGGGGAGTATGATCACTTCTTATGCTTCCACATGGCCTCTCTGGAGAGCTGTGCTCTCACTAGTCCCTCCCTACAAGCAGGTAGGTCAAGCATAAGGTGCAGATCTAAACTAGTAGCAAATCGCTATTCCCCGGAAGCACGGTAGAAGTGGGGAGGGAATCATGCATCTCTGAGCCACAATTCCTTGTCTGCATAACCGCTGTAATGCCCCGCCCCTTACACAGACAAGAGCGTAGCCAAAAGTCAGCCACTGAGATAACTGTCTAGTCTGCTTACACATCACACAGAGAAGTGGAGGTAAACTGGGCCAAAAGCCTAGACAAAAAACTACTGGGGAAAAATGAAAACCTACAATGGCCCTCAAAAAGTGAGGATTTCACACACAGAGAGGGAGCAGGAAGCTTCACAACTAGTTTCTAGTGCAATACTGGATGAACTAAGGTACAACACAATGCACAACACCTGAATACCAGTTTTGAATGAGGCACTTTGATGCCTTGATCATCTCTACTTCTAACGATCTGTTCATTTAATACAAACTTTTCACCAGCAAGGAGCCACCTCTTGCAATGTGATGAGTCAGTGGAAATTTGAAATTTCATCTCTGCCGCTAATTCAGATGAAATACAAATGTGGTCAGAAGATTGTCAGAAAACAAACAGATACTGATGACTGAATATTCGATTACTTGGGATATCAGAGCATCCATAAAGGAATAGGCTTTGTAAACAACTTAGTGTTCAAATGCCTGGAAGAAATAAATATAGGACATTTGGAGAACTGATGCTTTTGAAATTGATGCAACTTGTCATTCTCTGAGAGACTGGCCCATGCCCAGCTCTTTCCTAGTCAGAAGATAGGTCCGGTGACTCTCCTAGGGCTGCTTGATTACCTCAGTGCTTCCTGCAAAGCTCTGCAAACTAGAAGTCTTAGTGGTCGTACAAACCCCAGGAACTATGCTACATATTCTTGAGCACCATCTACTGGCACTTCATCTGTTAGCTAATTATTTACATATATACAGATTTGTCTCATAACAGTGAACCACTGGATCCCCCAGATCCCAGTGTAAGGAAAAGAGACATCCAAAGTAAGTTAGCATAATTATATATTTGCTGAGCAAAATGGACCTTGTCCAAAGTCCATTGAAGTCCATCAGAATCTTCAGACTGAGTTCAACGGCCTTTGGATCAGGCTCCAGCAGAACAAGCAGGGCTGTGTACTGAACACCATACACTACACAGAAAATAGAAGGAGACACCATTTGTCGCCCCAGGAGATCACAAGCCAAGTGAACGAGTCATACCAATCAGCAATAGACTGCACTGGGAGGTCAGGGGACCGATTAGCACAGAGCCATACAGGGGTTATTGTGAATTAATTTCAAAGTAATTCACAATATCATGGGAAAACTTTTCCCATTTTCCCCCCAGTCTCCCATCCTCCCTTGATCTTTCCACTACTTTGAACACAGTGCCCTAGGTGGCTGCCTATTTCACCTACGCTGTCAGGAATGAAGACCTGCAGCAGAGTCAGTCTGGAAGCAGGGCCTGCACAGCTAGTCTCCAGGCATCCTTATAAGCACAGCTGACCTATAGTAGGCTGCTTGATTAGCTACACTGCAGCACACCAGCTGGAAGAGTCAGCATACCAGCTCTTCAGCCCACCACCAGCAGTTTGGTGGATCCTCAAAGCATTTACCCCTGGCTGCGAAAGCTCGTTTGTCTGCTTAGCCAGAGCCTAGCCCCACTCCAGGTAACCTGGTCCTGACCCTGGACTCTGACTCCTGGCTACTGACTCCTGCTTTAACCACAAGACCTGACTAATCACTGGACCTGACTCCTGCTCCAACCACCAGGCATGACTTCCCACGTCCTGGTCACTGACAATGCCTAAAACCAGCATCCTCTCTAGAGGTGGCTAAAATGATCAGAGGACACCTCAACAAATATCACTCTTTTGTGTAACCACCATTTGGTACATTTTAGGACTTTTACTTCCCTCTTTTTGGCAAAATATTGGTAACAGGGGCAGCTCCAGGCACCAGCGCAGCAAGCGCATGCCTGGGGTGGCAAGCCGAGGGGGGGGGGGTGATGGTCGTCATGAGGGCAGCAGTCAGGCTGCCTTCAACGGCATTTCTGCAGGAGGTCCGCTGGTCCCACGTTCTCGGCGGCAGTTCGGCGGCGGGTATGCCGAAGCCGCGTGACCAGAAGACCTCTTGTAGAAACGCCGCCAAAGGCTCCCTGCCTGACGTGATTGGGGCGGCAAAAAAAATAGAGCCACCCCTGATTGGTAAACACCTTTTTTGCATGCTTCCCTATCCGCCTGTGATGACCTTAAAATAAGTAGCACAGCTCTACTCCTAACATCTGTTTATGATTTCTAAATATTGTTGCAAAGAGTGAAAAAATAGTCTAGTAGCTGGCTTTCATTTCCTGAATTAAATTAAATGAAGCTGTAAGTGCACCTTAAAGAGATGTAGAAGACTTAGGAAGGGTATCTTCAGAATAATCTCTGTATCTCTATGTAAAAGCAACTGAATATTTTTGAGTGATGTAGTGTATGCTGTTAATCTAATGTTAACAGTGACATTGCTCAGCCATAGAGAAGTTCACCGTGTTAACAGAATTTAATTGGGATTGGCATGGGTTTGTAGAAACTAGTTAGAATGAATAAGGAAAATAGTATGTATAAGTATTAAAGGGTAAATTATGAGTCTGGATTGGTGAAATGCCTAAAAGCGATGCATTTCAGTGGGTTAACAATGGCATACAATGATATGCTTACTTCATTTAAGTCCAGCAGTTGTTAGCTGAACAACAACAATGTCACAATTTACTTTATTACATGACATTTTGGGGCTACTCAATTATGTAACTGACCAGGGAATTAGCTTCATTCTGATGGATTCTGTAAGCAGAAGGGGGGGGAAAAAACCTGTATGCATAGTTCAGCTGAGTGTAATATTATTGAACACCTGAATTAATCAAACTAGCATTATTGATGAAAGCTAGATTAAAATACTGCTGGTTTGCTAATGGACAGAAGGGCATTTGGAAAGAAAAAATTCAATATTAAAGGATAAAAACCCAGCCATGCAAAGTAATAAAGATGCTCTATTTTTATTACTCTCTTCCTCTCTGGGAGATACATTCATTAGGATAAGTGAGAAGAATAAAAAGCCCACTGACATTAAATGACCAACAGGCAAGAAGTAAATAGCAGTAAAGTTTAAAAAAAAAATCCGATGTGGCTCAGCGGGAGAAAACGAGTACCGCACAGATTAAATGGGTAACAGGGCATGTTTCAGAAGTGCCATGTGAAAGCATTTATTGAAATTCTGAACTCTACCTCCTCTCATTAAGTTGATTCATTGAGTAAGTAACAAGGGAATAACTGGCAAGTGCTGACTGCTGTGTGAGCTGGCACACTGTGCACATCTATCACTTTAAATGATGAAGAAAACGTGCCTCTCCAGCCTCGTCTGATAGAGCTCATCTTTTCCTCCCATCCCCGGGCTAATATTATTCCTTTTAGCACAGCTGTTTAGAGAAGCCAGTGCATCCCACCAGAGTCATTTCACACAAGGGGTTAGTACAAACCAGCCAATGACAATGCATCTTAAAGGGCCCAATCCAAAAGCCATTGGAATTAATGGAAGGAATTCCCTTGTCTTCAGTGAGCACTGGATCAGGCTCTACATCCAGTTAATATAATTTCCAAAAAAAATATGTATAGAAAGGGATACTTGGGGCTCATTAGTGAAAGGAAGATGGGCCACTTGCTTTGCCCTCTGACTGGGATGTTGTTGTGGGGGTCAGAGGACAATTGATTGTTCTGATTAATGTACTGCACTTGCACAGCTAGCTAATGACTATACGAAGTACAGGGGCCATATTCTCTCATCAATTCATAAGCAACCATCCCGGTTGAAATCAATGAGGAGTCTGCCTAAAAATCTATGGGTCCAAGCGTTAGAGAACAAGATGTTCAAGTCCAAATCCTTCGCCAATGTAAATCAGTGTCTCTCCCCTGACTTTAATGACGCTACTTCAGTTTACATGCGCTGAAGATCTGGCCTTCAGAGTATTGTGACATTTTGTTTTCATATGTCATTTTCTGTCTCTCTTTTAAACCTACAAAGGGCCCTTCTTAAAAATGGATCAGTATTTTGTTCATTTTAAATACTGACAGTTTAAGAACAATGGTTCAATTTACTTTTCTGTGATTAAACTAACCCTCTTTTTATGCTGCATTGGTGCATCTTTCCCTATTTTTCATCCTCTCAGATATTGGGTCTGATCCTTGAAGGCACTTGGCAGCTCTGGAAGATGCTGAGCATCATTGCTTCCCATCTAACCACTGATACTGCTCAGCACCACATAGGACTATTCTTTCCTCTCCTTTTGTGATTCCTCTTTTTCTCCTTCAGTTCTTTCCAGACTTTTAAAATTTTCCCTTTCAGATGCCTTGGAAGATGCTATCTCCTACCCAGCTCTCTTTTTCCTTGTACACATTTTGTTCAGGAATAGAATTTACAAGGCACAGAGAACTACAAATTTAAATCCCTTCACATGAAAATGATATACCCTCAGATTGAACTGAAGTAGAAGTTCAAAGTATGAGGGTGACTTCCCTGACAATGGTAGAATTCAGCCTTCCTTTGAAATCCACTACCCCAGACCTGGATTCCTCTAAACAACATTTTTTGGCTTTTGGGATACATTGGATTGTACCAAATGGCAAGCAGTCTCAATTTTTTTTAAAGGAGGAAAATAATATAGACATAGGTGAACCAGTTTGGAAAACTAACGCACTGACTCACACACATGCATGCATGCCCACTTGGAAACACTTGTAGTATTTCCAGCAAAGATTAGAAGCAGAAGAGCCTGAAATCATTCAGGAAAGCTGTCTGAATGATCATTTCAGACCAATTTTATATATTCAAGAGCTTTGGAAATACTTTGCCCAAGCATCCTAGACATTTAGAGATCAACAGTTGGGGCAAATCAGCATTTATTTCAGTGGCGCTACATCAATTAACACTAGCTGAGGAATAGGCCCTACTTAGATGCTCCTCAGAAAAAAATGCAAACCCAAAACAGGGATGATCAAAGTGGTCTAAGAGTTAAGCACACAACTTCCATTGAATGTCAATGGGAGCAGGGGCGGCTCTAGACATTTCGCCGCCCCAAGCACGGCGGCATGCTGTGGGGGGCGCTCTGCCAGTTGCCGGGAGGGCGGCAGGCGGCTCCGGTGGACCTCCGCAGGAGTGCCTGTGGAGGGTCCACTGGTTCCGCTGTCTGCTGGTCCCGCGGCTTTGGTGGACCTCCCGCAGGCGTGGACATCCGGCAGAGTGCCCCCCGCGGCATGCCGCCCCAAGCACGCGCTTGGCGTGCAGGGGCCTGGAGCCGCCCCTGAATGGGAGTTGGGCACCTAACTCCTCTAGACTCCTTTGGAAATCCCAGCACAAACTTTTCAAGGTTCCCTATTCACAAGTCCTGAGTAAGGCACTACAGGGCAGAGAATTAAACACAGATGTGGAGAAATCAGAATTGAGTTTAATAACTGCCCACCATCTGATACTTTGCTATATAATGTGCTATTGATTTGGGGGAAATGATGATATGGTGGCTAGGAGGAAATTCCTGTCTCTCTTTCTCCCAAGATTTATTGTTACTGATAATGAGTAAATATATTTTATGCATGAAGAGCTAGCCAGGACTTTCTCACTGTCTTAGTTCTGTCAGGACCAAGGACAAGAACCTTTATTACTTTGTGAATGCTGCACATAAAGAAAATCTGTGAGTACTAGTCAGCTAATGATGGCTCTGATGAAGTGCAGCTAATTTCTGCATATCACAAAGGTTGCTGACAGAGCTATTCACAGCCTTATTTCATCACATAACTGCATCGCTTATTTTCAGTAACAGCATGGGGAGGATTGAGAACTTCCCCCTTGGTTGGTATTAACTTCTCTGCTAAACAAGACCTGGTGACTTTCTTTAGGACTAGACATTTCTCTATAGGAAATCTATCTTTGGATGGTCTCAGGTCTTAGAGCTGCTGAACTATTTGTTATTAACAACATCCTTTATGAATTTTAGTCCCTGTCCCCCTAGTGAACTAATTGATCTAAGTGATCTAAGAGTTAAGCCCACAACCTCCATTGAATGGAACTCAACTCTCATTGATCTCAGTGGGAAGAGGTCTGGTCCTAGAGGGAGGGTAGGGCTGCCAGCATCCATCATGGTGCAGAACACAATGCATTAGGTGCCTCAACCCCCACTGAGGATCTAGCTCACACAGAGCCCACTTGAGATGGATGAATAATAGTTGGAAGTACTACTGCCTCCTTTTCGGACACTATGGAATGAACTGGCTGGTTCAGTGGATCCCTTTTTCCTCCCCTCTTCCTTATTGGGATGGATTGGCAGCAGGGGGTCTTCTCATGTTCCTTTATGACAAGTTTCAGAGAAGTTGCTGACACCTCTCCTTTCTCTCTCTCCCCTGCCCTTTTCTATCTCTTATTCTCTCCCTCCACCCCCACCTCCTTCTTTTGTTTGGTTCTGTTTTGCACAGCTGCACCCATTTTTGTTCTGGTACTCCTGTTTCCCATTTTAGCGGTCATTCCCATATCCCCTTAAGCTGGCAAACTAGTGCCTGAGTCTGCAGCCAGATACACACAAGCTGTGTCAGAGGCCACCAAAACAAAGATGCAAGAAGGTCAGATGGGCATCTTCCCAAGAGCTGCCTGCCACTTTAACCACAGCAACAGATTCGTATTTGCACAGGGTGGGAGATGGATTTGGAAGTACCCAGCTACCCATTTCCCATCTATTCCTCTCCTTCAACTTCCCAGAGTTGGAAAACACTTGCCCAATCAGTGTGCCTACTACTGCACTAAACTCAAAGGACTTTTTATTGCTGAATACCAAATCTGTAAGTTCTTTAGTGGGAGGAACTGCCCTTTTTGGGGTAGAAAGAGCAGAATACTATTCCCACTGTTGCCATGAAGTTCCAGGTGTCCATCTGGGATACTGCAGTGAGATCTTTGAAGTCCTAAGTGACCAGAGATTATCTGCATTAATTAGGGAAATGGGCAGATAATTGGAAACATGCAAAGGAACTTCAACTCTTTAGGAGCAAGGGACTCTGCAGATGTTTTGGATTATAGCAAAAAGACTTATTCTTCTCATCATCTTTAAATACCTTTTGAAGAACCGGAATCAGCTGAGCCTGAAATAGTTTATAAAGTTCTATGGGAAAACCATCTCTACCTGGGTTTTTATGAGAATTTAAAGACTTTATGGCTTCTGATATTTTGCCTCTATTAAAACAGTAGGGATTTCTACCTTGTTTAAAATTATTGTACTAGGTCAGATATCATAACAGATTCATGTTGATGTAAAAACGTATGATATTCCTAAACATGCTTTAATATCATGAGGTTCTGTAATGCAAATGCCTGAGGATGACCCAAGTGATGATACTATACTCTGCCCTTGTTCTTTTGAATAAAAGTGAAACTCCCCTTGCACTTTACTCTTCTATAATTACCACAGAAGTTGTGGTATCCCCTATTCTCAGAATAGGAAATAAGTTTAACTAGCGCAACTTGTAAATATGATGGTGTTAATGACTCTGACTCTACAGTACATTCTGTTTTAACACCTGCAAAATCAGATGAAAGCAATTCTGGAAAACAAGTCAGGACACTGACAGCGAGAAGTAGGTTCTCTATCACATTATGTATACATCATTAGTATAAATACTGGTAATTATATTACAGTAATGCCATGACCTTCAACCTGGATCAGGGCCCCACTTTGCTGGGTGCTGCACTAACATATTTCAAGACATTTTCTACCTCGATGAGTTTATAGTCAAAGGGTAAAATTTTTCCACCAGTACTCACATTGAGTCCAGTCTTGCCACCCTACAATTAATAGTACCTTACTACCTATTAGTTCACAGTTTAAGGGCCACATTCTGTCACCTTGGCTCACATTTCGTAGTATTTTATTCTTCAAAGAGTTCCATTTCTTTCAGTGGGACTGCTTGTGGAGTAAGGTACTGCTCAACATGAATATGGTTGGTGGAATCTGTCCCTCAATTACAGTTGACAATCTAAGGCCTGATCTTGCAACCGGCTCTGTATGGGTAGACCCTGCCCCTCTTGCAGAGCCCCGTTACTTGTACAGGTATTTGCAGAAAGTGAATTTCAAAGTAGCATATGCACCTATTTGGAGAAATTGTGTAATTCACTCCTCATAGCAAGTGTACCAGAAGAGCTTGAGCACTCACCTCGACATGTAGCAGAAGCAATACCACATAATTTCACTGACTAATCACAGCTAACCAACACAGCCTGAATTTTCAATTCCACAGAGTAAAGTATTCAAAAGTAGATTTGTTGACTAAATTCAAACAACAAATAAAACTTCAGGGAATCAATCTGCTCCTGGATATTCCACATACAGCATGATAAAGTCATTAGATAAATTTGTGGCGCTCTAGCTGTAACACAAATTTGCCATATATATACACACACACACTAAATCACTTCCATTGTTCTTTGAGAAACAAGAATATGTTTAAATGGAAAGTTGTTTGAAACTCTCTTCAAGCCAACAATAAAGTGGGTTATTTGAAAACTTGTAACTAATTTTGTTCTATGTATCAGAATACATTTTAGTTACTTTTCATTGTGGTTTGGCTGAAACATTTACAACTCAGACTTCCATTCAAGCCAATAAGATTCTCATGCCACCATCTAGCAATAATTCAAAAACAACATCCAGTACTCATCAAATTCCAAAATCTAAGAATCACTATTAATGTGAGCATAGCAAGCATTTTATAATGCAAAGAAGATATTCTCCATTTTTGATGGACACCAATAGTTACAACTTGAGTAATGGTTATAGCAGACTAAGGCAGACTTCACATTTAAATGAATGAGTCAATACGTATTTCTCTGGATTTAATGGATACAATCTCTGGGTATATTTATCACAGCCTTTTTATCAGCTAATGCTCTGAGTGAATCTGTATGAATTCCTGATGTAAATTAGGCACTCAAACTTGTTTACTTTTCATCCATCACACTGTCCCAGATTTCTCCTTGCCATTTTGGGAAGGACCCTGAACCATTTTTTTGCCTCTCTTATAAAAATGTGATCACACCACAGAACCAACTGGCCTGAAGTTCAGACTACAAGAATCCCTTGCTCTCAATCCCATGCTCGGTCCATTCACTTTGATGCTGTTAAGATGCCCCTGCATCTAGCTAGAGGTCACAATTAGAGCAGCGTGAATAACAGATTTTTTGATTCACTGGCCAAATCAATGCAAACAAACAAAATCCAAAAAATTCAGTTTGTGTAAACCCAAAACAAAACAAAAATTGAATTTTTTGGCAAACTGATAAAAACAAAAAATATTTCAGTGGGGATCAAATAAAACATTGTTTGACATGAAATAAATGTTTCCCTTTGAGTTTTTGTTAATTTTATTTCTAGAAAATTTATATTTAGAAAATTCAAAATGAAAAGTGATTTCACATCAGAATGTTTTGTTTCAAAATATCAAAACAAAACACATTTATTTTTTTCAACTGAACTAATTCCACAAGTTTGACACAAATTTGCAAAATGTTTTGGTCAACCCATGTCTGCATTTTTATTTTATTTTATTTTTTGCCACATAGAAAAGTTTTCTGAAAATTTCACCCAGCTAAGTCACCATTACTGAGCTACAGTGCAAAAGAACCACCTTAGCTATAGCCAGCCATTTTAGAGGAATGATTAAAACAGCTTTTGTTTTATTGGTAGCAACTGTGGTTCATCCCTGTGGGACCACCCATCCGGGTCTTCCCAAAATCTGAAGGACCTCTGTGGTGGATGCTGATAACTGAAGATGAGGCTTCAACTGTAGATTTGGATCCTGTCTTGTCACCTCTTCATTCAATAAAATCAATGCAACTGTTGACAAGGTAAACCAATGCTTCATACCTCATCAAGTCACCAGCGGTACGTCAAGATACATCATTCACAAAAAGGCTCATACTTTACAATTGCATCGTGCAGGTATTGGTTTCAACAATGTTTTATCTTTACAGATCTAACACCAGATTTAGTAAATACTCTGCAGCTGTACCAGTTTCACTGTCCTATTTTCATTTTAGTAGGACTAATTCTCTATGTCCCCATTTTAGGAAAACGTTTATAGGAGCTCAGAAGACTGGGCCAGATCTTGGGAATCAGACTGTTCACATTTTTCTGGGGTAGCTGGCCAACCTAGGCAGGCAGCCTAAAAAGGAGAAGAAGCTGAGAAGACATTGTAAGTCTGTACTGCCAACTACAGGTGCGAGTTTATAGTAGTCCAGTTATTACCCAGTAGGAAGCCAGGGGAAATGATTTATGGTTCACAGTATTTTATGGACCTAGAAGCAACAGAGGGTGGGATCTCCTTGTCCCCTCTAAGATATTTAAAGCTAGTTAGAAGTTACTGCACTCAGCACCACAACACAATTGATTAAGGAAACTAAATCTAATTTTCAAAAGGGATTTAGGCACTTAGTCTAAATTCCATTGATTGGTAGGTTCCTAAATCAGTGAGGTGTTGCAATGATGAGCACAGCAATACTTAAATAGCTTTAAAAAAAAATGAGTGTAGAGGTCTATGAAAATCACCTTTAGCCATTAGCCAGTTCACCTTTACCTCAGGATTTGTCTGATTGTAATTAATGAGGAACAGAGGCATAACTCAATGAGACGAAGATGTGTTAATTCCTCAAGAGATTCAACTGGGCCTTCTGGGAAAGACTAGTAATGTATATAAGGGGAAACTCACTGAAATCCAAGGAACTGATTGTGTTGCATGCGGAGTCTGTATCTGTCATCAAGATTGTTCCTGATCAGCCAGAAAAAACTTGGACATCAGACTTTTCTTCTTGATGCCGACGCAGATGCATTTGTCTCTGAATAGAGGGGTACTGCAATTTTCATTCAGGTTCTTTGTAGACAACAGAAGAAGTTGCGTGAAATACACACTTCATTTTTGGGCCAGATAGTAGATTGAAAATCTCTGATAATGGGAAGAGGGAGAACATGTCAATGTGTGTGCAGATTCTGAAAAACTGAAAGGTGAATGTTATTCCCAGAATCCTAAATCATGTCAAAATGGTTATATATTTTACTATTATTCCATGAATATGCATTTTGTTACTTAAATGTGTACAGTAACAATCCCAAGCTGTAAGAAATATACAACAATTACAAGTTAGAATACAAATATATTCACATATTATACACAAAATAACTACTCATCTAGGAAAATACATCCTCTTATGGTAATCACCCCCAAGATAATATTGAATGGGGTTATTTTTATTGTTATTATCATAGAATCATAGAATCTCAGGGTTGGAACGGACCTCAGGAGGTCATCTAGTCCAACCCCCTGCTCAAAGCAGGACCAAACCCAACTAAGTCATCCCAGCCAGGGCTTTGTCAAGCCTGACCTTAAAAACCTCTAAGGAAGGAGATTCCACCACCTCCCTAGGTAACCCATTCCAGTTCTTCACCACCCTACTAGTGAAAAAGTTTTTCCTAATGTCCAACCTAAACCTCCCCCTCTGCAACTTGAGACCATTACTCCTTGTTCTGTCATCTTCTACCACTGAGAACAGTCTAGATCCATCCTCTTTGGAACCCCCTTTCAGGTAGTTGAAAGCAGCTATCAAATCCCCCGTCATTCTTCTCTTCTGCAGACTAAACAATCCCAGTTCCCTCAGCCTCTCCTCATAAGTCATGTGCTCCAGCCCCCTAATCATTTTTGTTGCCCTCCGCTGGACTCTCTCCAATTTATCCACATCCTTCTTCTAGTGTGGGGCCCAAAACTGGACACAGTACTCCAAATGAGGCCTCACCAGTGCTGAGTAGAGGGGAATGATCACATCCCTCGATCTGCTGGAAATGCCCCTACTTATACAACCCAAAATGCCATTAGCCTTCTTGGCAATAAGGGCACACTGTTGACTCATATTCAGCTTTTCGTCCACCGTAACCCCTAGGTCCTTTTCTGCAGAACTGCTGCCCAGCCATTCGGTCCCTAGTCTGTAGCAATGCATGGGATTCTTCCGTCCTAAGTGCAGGACTCTGCACTTGTCCTTGTTGAACCTCATCATATTTCTTTTGGCCCAATCCTCTAATTTGTCTAGGTCCCTCTGTATCCTAGCCCTACCCTCCAGTGTATCAACCACTCCTCCCAGTTTAGTGTCATCTGCAAACTTGCTATTAGCCCCAGGCAGGCCCTTTAATTTACATGCACCAAGAAGTGTATCTGGGAAAGTGTCTATGAGAATTGCTATTACTGTGCTTAGCTGCATTTGGCCCCAAATGCTGCAATCTTAACTCGGACAACAACCTGTAGGGTCAAAAGAAGATTTGCCAAAATGTTTCCATCTAACTAGATTTTTCATAATGTGCTCATCACTCTGGGATCCAAGGAGAGAATTGTATTACTGAACGAAGGATTGTAAGAGCTGACCTCTGTGGCTGTTGGTCTTTTGGTACCTGGGAGGGGAAAGATGATACAGTGGTTGGAGCCCTAGCCTGCAACTCAGGACACTCAGGTTCAATTTCCTGCTCCACCACAGACTTCCTGTTTAAGTGTGGGCAAATCACGTAGGCCCATACCCTCAAAGACACTGAGGCATTGTTCCGCTCAGCATTGCAATGCCTCACCCCAAGGCAGCCTGTCACCTAGTAGAATCCTTAGCCCTGTGTTAGGTGCCCAGACTCCCCATACAATGCCTGGGGAGAGTTAGGTGCCGAGGAAAGGGATCCTCAGAACCTAGCAAGCTGAACAGGCAGCTGTCTTAGCTAGCTAGGAGTGAAATAGCAGGGAGAAGAGAGGGAATTAGGTGCCTAAGTGGATGACCTGATGCCCCTGGTTGATGGGCCAGAGATAGGCATTTCCCTCCACTTGGGATCCTCAGCCATGGAGCCTCTCCAGGAGTTAAGCAACTGACCTGGCTTAGGTGCCTACATGCCCTGGAAGGCATCATCATCTCTGTCTCCTGCTCAAACTCAATACCTGTCTCACACTCACCCTGCGTTCCCCTCTGCCTCCAGCTGTCTTTAGTGCAGGTGCTGTGCTGCCCCACCCTCACCCCCAGTAGCCTGCACTTTGACCTCCTGCTGCAGGGTCTGATGAGTATCAGGACTTAGGTGTGCGCTAAGGACGCCTACAGGATCAGGTCCCACCTAGCTTGAGAAGCCTGCATTAGAACCTCCAGGTCTTTGCCTTGGGCAGCTCATTAGCTGTGGGGCAGTGTCAGTGGTTAGCTTTGTGAATGCCAAGTAGTGGAAATGTCCCCAAGGCACCTCCAGGGTAAGGCAGCAGCTGAGTGGTGATTTTGAAAGTGTCAGTGGTGCCTAAATGGTAGACTTGGGTGACGAAAGAGGCAGATAGATCCTCAAAACTATTTAGGCACCTGTGCCATAGTCTCCCTGCCTCCATTCCCAATCTGTAATACAAAGGTAATAGCACTGCCTACCTCACAGGGTATTGTTAGGATACATTAAAGGGGTGAGGCATTTAGAAACTACAGTTATGGGGAACACTCCCCCCCCCAAATAGATGAATTGTATTTTTTTTATAAATCTTGAGGAAATCAATGTTCTGTACGTTATTATTCATGACAATTAGCCTAGAAGCAGGGTGCCTTTCCAACTGTATGATAATGAACCATTCCTTCATAAAGGTGTCTCACAATCAAAGGCTAATGAGACTTTACATGAGCAACCTGCTGGTTTCTTTCAATTAGATAAAACACCTTTGTGGAAGTGAGGGAACACTTTTCAGTCTCTGCAAGTGAGTTAGACAATCCAAAGCAACAACAGGAAAATAAATGAGGAACTAACACAGAATAGTTTGACTGAAACACATTTGCTATGCCAAAAAAGGGCAAGTGTATTGTGCAGGGTTTCCAAGGTCATGGGGGCCCCTGCATCAGGGAGTATTTGAACTGGGTAAATGTTTCCACTTTCCGGTCAGACAATATTGCTTTGGAAGGGGCTAAGATTAGGAAGGACTGAACCAAATCAAAAGACCAAAACTGAAACTCTTCTCCAGTTTAAAAATAAAGTTATATTTTTCTTAGTTTTGCAGGGCTTTACACATCCTAGTTCCAGCAAGAACTAGAAGCAGAAGTGCCAAAATAGAGCTAGAAGGGTTGTACTCATGATATTTTCACCTATCTATAATCACGATGTAGCATATACTCATGGTAGAGCCATAACATTTCCAGGCCAGTTTTGTAGAGCAAAGCTTCTGATAAGTATTCCCCTACAACCCCATCATTAGTCAGGGTTAGGGTTTTATTTGTATTAGGTATTTTTGATGAGATTTTCAAAGCAGCCTAGGGGATATAGGACTGGCTGGCAAACAAACTCTGCCTTGCCAAAAAATGTACTTTTCTTCTGCATTGGAACAAAACTGAAACTTTTTGAAATTTCATAAAAACACAAGAGAAACCCACCCCAGAATACCCAACAGCCCAATGGAGAGCAGGGAGTTGGTTCTTACTCAGGTGAGTCCTCTAACCACTGGGCTATTGGCTATCCTGGGGTGGATCTTTCTCTAGAAATTCCATCCTGAACTGAAGAAACCTTTCCTGATTAAAGTTCTCAAGAACCAAAACTTTTAGTGGAAAGGGAGACTTTTTCACAGAACACTTATTGGAAAAAGTTACAGCCCAGCTCTAATGGAGGAGCTAGATACATATCTTCTATTAGAAGTATCCCCTAGACTGCTTTGAAAATCTCAATTTATTAATCGTTTTTTATATTTGACATTTTGCTCCGCTTCTGATGTTTAACCCTATCCCTACATGATGCTGCATATCTAAACAAATGGATGAAAATGCTGTTTTCAGATTGGTTTACGTTCCCGGATGTGCATTATTTCCTTTGAAATCTACCCCCTTTATCCAAATACAGTCCATATTTCCCATTCTGTTTGGATAAATGGAGTTTTAGTATACAACCATGGTCACCTTAGTGTTTTACAGTCCTACATGCGGGTTTCCACACTCGCTCTCCAGGACAGGAATACAGCCAACATTCGTAATGAGAAAGGGATCGAAAAAGTGGAAGAAAAAATACACACACACACACCTTCAGCACCCTTCCTAACCCTTGGACAATAATACTGCTTCATTTCCTGAGCAAACCCCTACCAATACTTTCCTAGGTGATACCTTTGTGATGAATTACTGCAGCAGAAGCAAAGCTTGAGGAGTTTCTGGCTTCCAGTGTAAGCCAGAGAGCTTTACAGAGGAAAACAACCTTAGCACTTGAAGAGCTGAAAAATGCTTCTGAAGGTTTCTTATTTCAGTCAGCTTAAAAAGGAGGTCAATCTACCCATGACTGATGGGAAATGAATGTACAGTCACTTCGTGAAGTTTCAGCAGCCATATAGCAGGAAGATAATATTGAGCGCTTGAGTCACAGACAGAACACAATTTCAAAATCTGCTGAGGTATTTTAAAAAAAGAAGAGTTCAGACTTCACAGGTTTCATCATTCAAAACCACAGCTTTTAGCCAAACTACTGTTGGCAACCTATCCTTACCTGCCGAAGCTGACAGGGATGAAGGAGAATGATAATGTATCATTCAGAGAAGGAAGTACTTCATAAATTTCCAAATTCATTCAACTGGACCAAAAATCCCAAACGCTACACAGAGAGTCTCAGAATTAGAGTGAGTAAATAAACTTGCTTTTAAAAATATATATATGCATCATATGCAAAGGCGTCAGAGAAAGTAAGAAAGGATGAAGTTAGGAGTGAGTTTGTTTTATACTAGTCAAACAGAGAACTGCATTTAGTTGTTCTAAATGGTACAAAAAAGGCTTTATTTTTCCATTAAATGTTCATGAGTTGATAAGGGTTAGACTGTGTCCCAAAGACAGAGCTTTTCTGAAGAGTTAACACTTCGGCTACATCTGTACTACGAACCAGAGATGTGATTCCCCTGCTTGGATGCGCACGCTCACGCTGGCTCTCGTTGAGCGAGGGTCAGCATAAAGAGCAGTGTAGCCGGGGAAGCACTGGGAGTGGCAGATGAGGCAAGGCTGAGCCATGCCAAATAGGAACTGGTATGTATGCAGCATGGTTCAGCCATGCCTCCCCTGCCACCACCAGCACTTCCACAGCTACACTGCTCTCCACACGTGCCCTAGCTCAATGAGTATTAGCACGAGTATGAATACCCCAGCAGGGGGAATCACAGCCCTGGCTCGTAGTGTAGACGTAGCCATAGTTGCATTAATCAAGGATCAGTCCAGAGGAGGAACTGTGGTTCAGTGAGCCGCAGTTCCCTCCCTGCTGCCCCCATGTTGCAGGGGGTAGTCATTTTCAATGGAACGTTACCAGCTGCAACCTCAGCACGGCTCAGCTCTGTTGACTGGCATCTGTAGGGAAGGAGCCGAGCCCAAGCTCCTCCACTCCCTTCCCCAGTGAATGACTCTACAGTATGCCTTACCCTTTGACACCCAGCTCTAAGGATCAGGGGCCCCCACACAGGGGCCTAATGATTTTCACTCCCCCTTATGCCTCTGCGCAGACATGCAGTCCAGGCTACTATCTAGCCCTGAAGAAAGGAGCATTATTGTATTACCTTTATAACAATCAAGACCAACTTGTCTGGCTTTTAAATCTCTTATCTAAGTAATTTCTACCTGAGGCTATCTGAATAAGTATCATTGGCGCTTTTTTTTCCAGCACAGCCTGCCACGATATGCTCAGGTACCATGTGCAGGCTTGCTATAGCACACTGATTGAGAATCATTATAGACACAAAAGGGCATCTGACAGACATTAATGTGAGGGAATAGAAAATTAGCGCATGTCAAGCTCAAGAAGAGTTTAAATTGGGTTGGTTTCTACATGAAAAGAAAATCCTTTTGATACACGGAAACCTATTGATATACTTGTGTATTGTCTGGCAGTGGAGTGGTGCCAAATGCTAATTGAGGGCCTGATCCCCAGCTTGCAGTCTAGCCCACAGCAAGGGGATCTGCCTCTGGGGGAACACAGGAGGGAGGTTGTGACTTACGGAGCCACAATCCTCCTCTCAGTCTCCCCACTGCTCCAGGATGGAGTGTGCTGCCACCCATCACCATCATAAGTTCACCAACATACCAGCCTAAGTACAGCAGAGACAGACACTGGGGTGGAATGAAGACTCTGCACATGTGTCACTCCTTCCCAACCACCCACATGCAGCAGCTGTACAGAGCCTGCCTCTCCCCATGCATAGGAAGTCCAGTGCAATACGGTAAGGCCGTAAAGGGAAGTCTTACACTGCCTTTAGTCCCTGGGCTCCAGCATACAGAATGAGCCATCCTCTAGCCCTGAAAATTGAATGGTCAAAGCTCAGGGGCCCTATTTACAGGTTTCCAGTTATGCTGGGGACACAGACACAAGATTATACTTTGTGCAACATGAGAACTGAGAAGAAGGGGCAGATTTGGAGCTGTGAGTGAGATCAAAGTCGTTTCTCCCATTTATTAGAGTTTCAAATATCTTAGGATCCAGGGCCAGCCTGATGATCGCTTCTGTGGCATACTTATATAGACAAACTGTGAAAACACCTGAGAAAGACAGAGGTGATGGTTTCAAGGTTCTTAGGGAGCAACTTAATATAGTTATATGTATGGAACAATGACGCCATTCATCCTGAAAACTCACCAGAATGTAGTTGGAGAACAGTGCTGTTAAAATGATGGTGCAACGACTGCTCCACAATTCAGGTTTGAAGGACACCAGGAATGGGAATGCATTAGTTCTGCAGCTCTTATTAGGGAGATAATCAACTGGATAGTAAAAACTGGGGGCATAAGAAGTATTTACTCATCCCCTTCTGTTGTTGTACCTATCAATACATGCAGCCTTATCCAGGGTGACCCAAACTTAGTCTATTGATCCAATAGCTGACTGGCTCACCACTCGTCAACACATTTGTCTCTGCAAGATAAGATGCTGGGCTTTGCTCACCAAAGGCTATCACTGTCGAACAGAAGTTGTATAGATATTCTATTTCTGCAGATCCTCCCAGATGTGATAAATAAAACCTGCAAAGCCTATTGAAGGTTGCTGGCCATTATTAGTGTCTTTTCTACCACTGCAAATATACAAATTGCTAATTTTGGTAAGAGTTTCTTCTTTTTACTGTGAATGTTTTGATTTTAGCTGCCAGTTTGTGTTCAGTGCTGTCAGATGATACATACTAATCTTTAAATCTAGGATCAAGCCATGTATAGATAAAACAAGTTGAAACTTGCCACACGTTCAAATCAACAAACTTCTTTTTGTAATGATTTAGTCATGTAATTTATCCTAGGAAGATCTCCTGCCTTTTGGGTGAAGTGATCTCTATTTTGTGTGTATGAATATGAGACAGACACATATGAATAGACTAGTTGACAACAATTCACTCTTCGCATGGATATGTCTCTCAGTGCTGGTATTAGTGGTTCACTCACCTTCAGGATTTCTGTTGGCCAGAATCCATTAAATAGAACTGACGATCTCAGATAAATGTTATTTCTCCACTGGGCCCTCAGAGCCAATGTGACTGGCTCACAGAAGAAGTGAATGTTGTAAACTATTATCTCTAATATGCAAATAAGAGCATCTGAATGGGTGTAGCCAATAAAAGTGACCAATAATCTTTTGGCAACTTCCAATAGAAAATTTGTCTCTATATCCAGCAACCCTTAGTGAACTGATATATTTTGACCTTCTAACTAAGAAAATAGCCTATTACACGTATGTGTATATACTAGGTATATATTATAAGGATCACTTCACATACCAGTGAAGTTCAGCCACCTCTGGGTGAATGCAGAAGTTGTTAAACAGTGCACAGTAACGTAAGAGTTCAGGACAAAAATTGAAGACTACCACCTTCCAGTTGTAATCCTTTCCGGTGCTCAATTTTCCTGTTTGATTATTCATTATTTCTCTGTAAGCCAATGGGCTAGCTCACTAGACAGAACCCATGCCACATTAGACTCTGTCAGGCCCTTGCCTGAGGGTACAATTTGTTGGTTAAACCAAAAACAGACAAAATACCAAAATAAAGTAGGTCTTCTGCCCAATATGTGTTAAAATTCTCTCCGCTCTTAGCTCCTTCAGGGTCTCCTCAACTGAGCACCTGCCAGCCTTCATGGGTATGTCTACACAGCATTTTGGAGTGAGCCTCTCAGCCTGGGTCAACAGACTCGTGCTGGTGCAGCTCATGCTAGTGCAGTAAAACTAGTCATGTAGACAGGATTTTGAAGCTGCAGCTCAGACTCTGAAGCCTACCCACTGCCCCAGGCTTCAGAGCCTGAACTCCGGCCTGAGCCACAACTTCAAAGCACTGTCTATACAGCCATTTTTAGAGTGTTAGTGTGAGCTATGCTAGCCCAGGTCTGTCAACCTGGGCTGGGAGGCTCATTTCTGCTCCCTTCAAAATGCTGTGGAGATATACCCTATAAGAACCAGATGTTCTTCAGGAAACCACAGGTGGGGTTGGGCCCATCTCCATATAAAGGGGCCAATCATCCTGTGACACTGTCTAAAGAGTTCAGAGTAGCAGCCATGTTAGTCTGTATCCGCAAAAAGAACAGGAGTACTTGTGGCACCTTAGAGACTAACAAATTTATTTCAGCATAAGCAGTGACAGACTTGAAGGTGGCAATTTTGCAACAAAAAAACCTTCAAAAACAGACTCCAAAGAGAGACTGCTGAACTCGAATTAATATGCAAATTGGATACAATTAACTTAGGTTTAAACAGAGACTGGGAATGGTTGGGTCATTACACTAATTGAATCTATTTCCCTATGTTAAGTTCTCCTCACACCTTCTAGGGTCATCTCAATTATCACGTCAAAGGTTTTTTTTCCTCCTACTGAAGATAGCTCATCTCAATTGATTGGACTTTTCCTGTTGGTATGCATACTTCCAACTTTTCATGTTCTCTGTATGTATAAATATCTCCTGTCTGTGTGTTCCATTCTATGCATCCAAAGAAGTGAGCTGTAGCCCACGAAAGCTTATGCTGAAATAAATTTGTTAGTCTCTAAAGCCTGGTCTACACTAGGCGTTTAAATCGGTTTTAGGAGCGTAAAACCGATTTAACGCCACAACCGTCCACACTAGGAGGCACCTTATATCGATTTTAATGGCTCTTTAAACCGGTTTCTGTACTCCTCCCTAACGAGAGGAGTAACGCTAGTATCGGTATTACCATATCGGATTAGGGTTAGTGTGGCCGCTGATCGATGGTATTGCCCTCGGGGCGGTATCCCACAGTGCACCAGTGACCGCTCTGGACAGCATTCTGAACTCGGATGCACTGGCCAGGTAGACAGGAAAAGCCCCGCGAACTTTTGAAATTCATTTCCTGCTTCCCCAGCGTGGAGATCTCATCAGCACAGGTGACCACGCACAGCTCATCAGCACAGTTAACAATGCAGTCTCCTGAGAATCGTAAAAGAGCCCCAGCATGGACTGCACGGGAGGTACTGGATCTGATCGCTATCTGGGGAGAGGATTCAGTGCTAACAGAACTGCGTTCCAAAAGACGAAATGAAAAAGTATTTGAAAGAATTTCTAAGGCTATGACGGATAAAGGCCACAGCAGGGACTCAGTGCAGTGCAGAGTGAAAGTTAAGGAGCTCAGACAAGCCTACCAGAAAACCAAAGAAGCAAACGGAAGGTCCGGGGCAGGTCGAAAAACATGCCGCTTCTATGCTGAGCTGCATGCAATTTTAGGGGGCTGCGCCACAAGTACCCCACCCCTGATCGTGGATTCCGAGGTGGGGGTTGTAATCTCTGCCATGGCTGAGGATTATGCAGACGGGGAAGATGAAGATGAAGAAGAGGAGGAAGACCTAGCAGAGAGCACACAGCACTCCGTGAGCCCCAGCAGCCAGGAGCTTTTTATCACCCTGACGGAATTACCGTCCTCCCAGCCCTCACAAGCCACTATCCCAGACAATGACGCCATGGAAGGGAGCTCTGGTGAGTGTACCTTTGCAAATAGCAAACATTGTTTTTTAAGCAAGCCTTTTTTAATGATTGATTTGCCCTGAGGACTTGGGATGCATTCGCAGACAGTATAGTTACTTAGAAAAGTTTGTTAACATGTCCGGGGATTGAGAGGAAATCCTCCAGGGACATCTCGATGAAGCGCTCCTGTAGGTACTCCAGAAGCCTTTGCAGAAGGTTTCTGGGCAAGGCAGCCTTGTTCTGCCCACCATGGTAGGACACTTTACCACGCCATGCATGTAGCAAGTAATCAGGTATCATTGCGTGGCAAAGCATAGCAGCGTATGGTCCCGGTGACTGCTGGCATTCAAGAAGCGTCCGCTCTTTATCTTGTTCTGTTATCCTCAGCAAAGTGATATCGTTCAGGATAACCTGGTTAAAAATCAGGAATTTAAGTAAGGGGGGTGGCCATTTTTCTACTGGGTTCGTGGACTGCATCAGCTTAAAAAAAAACTTTCCTGCACATAGCGAAGCGGGGGGAGGGGAGGAGTGAAATGCCGATGATCTTTTCTGTGTTTGGTCACCGGCGATCTTCCCCAAGCTACCAGACACGCAGTGGGTGGGGGGGGGGGGTGGGAAGGTTGTTGATTAGCAGGGAGCTAGCGTGGTATTAGCCATGCATTGGGGGGGAGGGGTAAATCACTACAGAAGCCGAAAGACAGTGGCTTACCATGGCCGCATGCAAGCTGAATTCTGATGCCTGGACCTGTGTCTGTGAGATCTGTAACTCCAGAGCTGCAAGCACTCACTATTAAGATGAAAAATGCGACCTTGTAGGGAAATCACATGTGCTAGGTGAATAGTGCTGTTCACTGTGAAAGAGTATAACCATTGTTCTGTAAAATGTATCTTTCTAAATATTTATCTCCCTCATGCAGCTGCAAATTTTTCAACCATCCCTCCTCCATCCCAAAGGCTAGCACAGATAAGACGGAGGAAAAAGAAGATGCGAGATGAGATGTTCTCGGATATTATGGAAGTTACACGCAATGAAAGAGCTCATCTGAATGAGTGGAAGGACGTGGTTTCAAATTACAGGAAAGAGGCCAGTGAACATGAGGACAGGAGGGATGAACGTGAGGACAGGAGGGACAACCGAGATGAGAGGTGGCGGCAGGAAGACCGGCAGGAAAATCAGCGGTGGCGGCAGGAAGATCAGCGGTGGCGGGATGCAACTCTGGGGCTGCTGCGTGATCAAACTGACATGCTCCGGCGTCTTGTGGAGCTTCAGGAACGGCAGCAGGATCACAGAGTGCCGCTGCAGCCCCTGTATAACCACCCTCAACCCTCACCATGTTCCACATCCTCCTCACCCAGACGTGTAAGAACGCGTGGGGGGAGGCTCCGTGCACCCGCCCACTCCACCCCCGTGGACAGCCCAACCAGAAGGATGTCGTTACTGTGAATTTTTTTTAATGGCCTTCTCCATCCCTCTTATCCTCCTCCCAAACCACACCCTTACTTCTCTCCCTCTTTTTATAATGAATCAATAAAGAATTCATGCTTTTTAAATGAGAGTGACTTTATTTGCATAAGTAAGCTGTACTCGAAGGGGGAGGGGGAGTTGCTTACAGGGACTGAGTCAATCAAGGGGGTTGGGTGTTCATCAACAAACACAGCAGTCACACTGTACCCTGGCCATTGATGAAGCTCGTTTTCAAAGCTTCTCTGATGCGCACCGCTTCCTGGTGTGCTCTTCTAATCTCCCTGGTGTCTGGCTGCGCGTAATCAGTGGCCAGGTGATTTGCCTCAGCCTCCCACCCCGCCATAAAGGTCTCCCCCTTACTCTCACAGAGATTGTGGAGAATACAGCAAGCAGTAATAACATAGGGGACATTGGTTTGGCTGAGGTCTGAGCGAGTCAGTAATGTCCGCCAGCGCGCCTTTAAACGGCCAAATGCACATTCCACCACCATTCTGCACTTGCTCAGCCTGTAATTGAACAGATCCTGACCACTGTCCAGGCTGCCTGTGTATGGCTTCATGAGCCATGGCATCAAGGGGTAGGCTGGGTCCCCCAGGATAACGACAGGCATTTCAACTTCCCCAACTGTTATTTTCTGGTCTGGGAAGTAATTCCCTTGCTGCAGCCGTTTAAACAGAGTAGTGCTTCTGAAGACGCAAGCGTCATGAACCCTCCCTGGCCATCCCACGTGGATGTTTGTGAAACGTCCCTTGTGATCTACCAGTGCTTGCAGCACCATTGAAAAGTACCCCTTGCAGTTTACGTACTGGGTGCCCTGGCGCTGCGGTGCCAAGATAGGGATATGGGTTCCATCTATCGCCCCCCCACAGTTAGGGAATCCCAGTGCAGCAAAGCCATCCACTATGGCCTGCACGTTTCCCAGAGTCACAACCTTTCGTAGCAGCAGCTTAGTGATTGCTTTGGCTACTTGCATCACAGCAGCCCCCACAGTAGATTTTCCAACTCCAAATTGATTCCCGACTGACCAGTAGCTGTCTGGCGTTGCAAGCTTCCACAGGGCTATCGCCACTCGCTTCTCTACTGTGAGGGCTGCTCTCATCTTGGTATTATGGCGTTTCAGGGCAGGGGCAAGCAAGTCACAAAGTTCCATGAAAGTGCCCTTACACATGCGAAAGTTTCGCAGCCACTGGGAATCGTCCCACACCTGCAACACAATGCGGTCCCACCAGTCAGTGCTTGTTTCCCGGGCCCAAAATCGGCGTTCAATGGATAGAATCTGCCCCATTACCATCAGGATCTCCAAAGCGCAGGGGCCCGCGGTTTGAGAGAATTCTGTGTCTACGTCCTCATCACTGTCATCGCCGCGCTGCCGTATCCGCCTCCTCCTCGCCTCGGATTGAAGGTCCTGGTTCACCATAGACTGCACGAGAGTGCGCGAGGTGTTTAAAACATTCACGATTGCGGTATGGAGCTGAGCAGGGTCCATGCTTGCTGTGCTATGGCGTCTGCACAGTTCACCAAGCAAAAAAAGGCGCGAAACGGTTGTCTGCTGCTCAGGGAGGGAGGGGTGAGGCTGTACCCAGAACCACCCGCGACAATGATTTTTGCCCCATCAGGCACTGGGATCTCAACCCGGAAATGCCAAGGGGCGGGGAAGGCTGCGGGAACTATGGGATAGCTACGGGATAGCTACCCACAGTGCAACGCTCCAGAAATCGACGCTAGTCTCGGACCATGGACGCACACCACCGATTTAATGTGTTTAGTGTGGCCGCGCGCACTCGATTTTATAAAATCTGTTTTACAAAACTGGTTTATGCAAATTTGGAATAGTCCCGTAGTGTAGACGTACCCTAAGGTGCCACAAGTACTCCTGTTCTTTTTGTCTAAAGAGTAAAGCTGCATTTCTCACTAACAAACAGCTGTTATTCAACTGTTTTGACTGCAACATGCCTGCTGCCATTCCAATACACATCATTTAGGATTCATTTCCCGCTCCCCCCATCTCCACTAATCCTCTCTTTGGGGCTCATACATGACATGGCTTGAGTTTTCACAGCCTTGTGTAAACTGACAATAATGCACTGAGAAAAATAAACTAAGCTGCAGTGCTATGCTGAGGTTTTAATTCTTTCAGCAGCTCTCTGAAGTCTGCAATTTCATCAGAAAAAAGAATCTGACAGTCAAAGGCAATCACTTCTCCAATCAGTTGTGTTATTCACAAGGCTATTGCATGAGCAATTATGCCATGCGCGTAAGAGACCACTTTCATTTTTATTTTATAGCTAGAGCTCGTGAAAGGTGCAAGATTGACAGCACTGGAAACCGAAGACCTCTAATTTATCCACAAAATGCATATAGTTTTTAATCAAAGGCAACAACAGTGAAATTTTCTCACCCCAGGCAGGGGATATGCCTCAGCTCTAGAATTAGAGGGGCCATGCCTAACGGGGAACAGGGCAGTTTAGCATCCTAGTCCTTTTAAGGATGTGCAGAGTAACAAGAACAAAATACAAAACTACTTGAAATTCAAGGTTTTCATGTTTTATTATGAACCTAAAAATAGGATTTTTGAAAGCAAATGATGTGAGTTTATCAAGAAAAACAGATCAGCAGCCGAAGAAAAAAATACAACTACCTTTGTGCAGCTATGACTTTCATACTGAAAAATATACAAAGTCATTTTCCTCACTATTGATTCAAAATAGCCATTTTGTCAGAAAATGACAAAAGCAACTGTGGAAGGAAGGCTATACAAGCAAAATGGTGCAGAATTAAGCAGCAAAACTTTTGATGATGCCTTGTTTTCCCAATTTTCCCTTGTCCAAGAATACGATTCTGATCAAATCCCATTGAAAACCATGGAGAAATTTGCTACTGTCTTCAATGGGTTTGGATCAGGCCCTAAGTCCACAAAACTGAATGTGAGGCCACTTCACTTGTCCTCATTTGGATTTCAGATAACCTTTGCTGATACTAATTGCTGCTATTTGTTGAGTGGCAAAAGCATACAAGAGATCATTTGTCCCCCAAGAAGCTCACATTCAAAACAGAAAAAACAAAAACACAACGCAGTGAGTGACAAGCTGGGGATCAGGCCCTCAATTAGCATTTGGCACCACTCCACTGCCAGACAATACACTAGTATATCAATAAGTTTCCATGCATCAAAAGGATTTTCTTTTCGTGTAGAGGACTTGGGGGCAGATGCATTACTTCTTTATTTATTTCCAATTAAGAGGCATAATCCTTCAAATTCTTGTTGGGCTTGACAGTTATTATTTATTCACATTGCAGTAGTTTCTAGGAGCCCATTCATGGACCAGGTACCCAGTATAGACACAGATCAAAAAAGATGGTCTCTGCCCCAAAGAGGTTACAATCTGTGATTCTAAAACAGATTCATAGTTTTTTTCCAATGCTAAAAAGGTACCTCTTTGATCATCCAGTCTGAGCTCCTGCAGAGACACAAACCATTCTACCCACTGAATTCTTGCATCTAGCCTGACAACCACTTGCAGTTGGATTAGGATCATCCCTTAGGTTTAAAATAGACTAAGTCTGAGAGGGCATCTGAATCTGCCCAAGTGGACAAATTTCTACATCAGGGTGATATTCTCAGCTTTGGTAAGCTATATGCAGCATAGTACAAAACTCAGAATGGTTTTCGGGACAGTAGTGGCTATTGGGTATGCTATCTGTCAATGGAAGCAGCAAATGCATCTCTATGCAGTCATATTCTAGAGCACATTATCTAGGTCTTCTTCAGTCAGATCTTATCTGCAAGGGGGAAAGAATCTTACTGAATGCACTGCCTTGGTAGGAACCTTGCAATAACACTTAGTGCTTATTGTAAGTGACTAAAAATAAAATAAGTGGCAGCAGGATGCAGAGCTCTGGCTGCCTGCAACCGCCTGCTCAAGTCTACCTCCTGGGGCTCTTTCAGTCACAATTGTTAGCAAGTGGGGGAGCAATTCATCTAGATAAAAAGTAAATTCGGTGCTTTTGAAAATTCCCTATATTAACACAAAGTCTCAGAATGCAGGACAATCAGTTTAGCAGGTGGGAAAACATGGTATTTAGCAGCAGCTGATGGAACACAGACCCTAGCCTATCTTTTCTCTGTATTAAGCACAAGGCTGTTGCTAACCCATTATGAGTAAATTATGGGGCTTAATATGAATAATAATTCGTTTCCACTTCAATGTGTCTGATACCAAGATGGAAGGATTTATACTATTATACATGTAAAGCGGGGTCTGAATGAGTTCTCCCCTGACTGCTAGCTGGGACGGGGAGAAACTTCAGAAGCAAACTGTATTTACATGAACACACCGACTCTGCCAAGATATCCAGCAGATAGAGCTCTGTTGCTCGAAGTGATCAATTTTGACTGATGGTGGGTTACAAATCACTTTAGCACTGAATGCAGAGGTAGTGAAATGTTATCAATGTTGTTGTCTTTATTATATGAATAAAGGGGAGCAGAATTGTATTTAGCCTGTCCCAAATAAGGGGGTCACCCTCAGCTGAAAGGACCTCGTTAAGCCAGTGGCTCGAATGCCAGACTCCTGTGAAAGTAAGAGGAATAGGGGTAGGTGTCCTAGTCAGTCTGGTTTAACCTGTTCCTCCCCACTGTTCAAAGATAGAGGGCTTCATTCAGAGCCTTTCATACTTTAAAGTGCTCAACTGAGAGCTGCAATCACTTGAGATGGGGCTGTGTTTCTGCCCACACTGCAAAGAGCTAACGATCACTAAGAGACTAACCTGCAGAGGTCACAGCAGAGAGGCAGGTGGCAGCAGGTGACTGATTGTTCACCGGTGAACAAGCAGCTGAGGAGGTGGCAAGCAGACCAAGTGGCTGGCGAGGTGGCAAGTGGAGAGGAAAGTGGGGCAGTGAGCGGCTGGTGAGGTGGCCAGGCAGTGAGGAACAAGCGACTGGCAGGGCGGCCAGGTGGTGAGGAACCGCAGCTGGTGGGGCAGCCAGCCAGAGCAAGTGCTCAGATGGCGGAGCAAGCAAGGTGCCTTCTTCTCCAGGGTGGTGGTGAACTCACACAGATGCACCTCTGAACCCTGGGTCCTCATTGACCAAGGACAACCACTCTTAATGGGGTATGGTGAGGGAGCAGAGAGGGGCCCCGAAAAGGAACTTTTGGTTGTAGAACTCAAGAACATGAGGCAGAAGGCACTGCCCCATGCACTCTGGGGTGGGTGTCCTGCTCACAGTTTTATGATTATGCTTATTGTATTTTCCCTACTCCTGTCTAGTGACTTCCCTCCTCTCATTAAAAGTTTATTTTCTACATTCAGACTCTGTACTTACGAGTGGGTAAGTATTGCCTCTCAGATGCCCCAAGGGGTAATTTTTTCAGGTTACCAGGTGAGGGCTGGAGCCAGTTCTGTGTTGTATTGTTGAAAAGGAACCCCTAGATATTGAACCTAGCCCTGGTTGCTGCCGGCTCCACCTGGCAGAAGGGTTACATACATGTACTGTATTGACTACAAACAAGATGATATTATAATCAAACATAGGAGAGTACTATAAACGTTGGTATCTTTACATCAAAGCCAGGGCTGAGATGTTCAAAAATTGGAGCCTAAATTTAGGGTCCTAAATTCATATTTGGGCACCTAAACAATAAGTGGCTTGTTTTTCAAAGGTTCTGAGCATCTCTCAGAGCCCACTGAGGTCTACTGAATTAAGCATTAGCTAGGGAGTCAGTTCAGAGAAACTAGTTTCTCCCCCATCCCCCATTTTAAATGTTATTTGTGCTTTCTTCGCTTCTGCAAGCTGCCAATACAAACTTTGCTCCTTCTAAACTCGATTGGTGTGGACTAGAGATAAGCTCAGACCTCAAAATTCCCAACTACTTGACATATTTGTATCCATACACACCACTTGTCAGCAATATAAAGAGAAGTGACTTACCTTGTACCGTAATTGGAATTCTTTGAGATGTGTGGTCTCTATCTGTATTCCACTGTGGCAAGTACATATGTGCACCAGGTGCCTAAGACCAGAAGATTTGTGTGTCCATCGGTTCATGCCCTTCTCTTCCTGGCACTCCAAACTGAGTTCATAAGGGGTGGTGCAGACTGAACCTCTCTGGTTCCCTTTTTTAACCACAAATTGCCCCAGGATAAGCCTCTACAAACAAAGGGGAAAGAGGTCGTGTAGTGGAATATAGACAGGGATTGCACATCTTGAAGAACTCCAATTACCGTACAAGCAGTACTCATGGAGGAGGAGGGTGAGAGGACCTCTTAGTGCCGAAGACTGGAGAACTGCACTGACAGCTGGGTCTGCTGCAGAAGCTTGCACCAGGGTGTAAAGCCTCACAAAGGTCTGAACTGATCAACATATTGCTGCTTTACAGACTTCAATGAGAAGCAACTGAAGTTGCCCGGGCTCTAATAGAGTGGGTCCTCCGACCTTGTGCAGGAGGGGGTAGCTGATCATTCGTAACACAGCAGAATGCAGCCCCAAATCCACATGAATTGGTAGAGGTAGCTTCCCCTCTCATACATTCCGAGAAAGATACAAAGAGTCTAGGTGTTCTTTGGAAGTAGAATTCCAAAGCCTGACGACATGCAAAGAATAATGTCTCCTGTCTTCACGAGTGGCATGCGCCTTTGGTAAGTATATTGTATATTGGTAAGTATATGGTCTGATTCAGTTGGAGATGAGAGATTACTTTGGGGGTACATTTAGCATGTAGTCTGAGAGAAACATCTGTATGAAAGACTGTGTACAGTGGATCAGCCAGCAGGGCCTCCCGTTCTTCCACTCTAACTGAGGTGAAAGCAACAAAAAAGGCAACCTTCATTGACAGACGGACTAAGGCGCATGAGACTATGGGTTAGAATGGGGCTCTAGTTCGTGCTCAGCGAACTAGACTGAGATCCCAGGATGGGGCAAGTTTCACCATGGGAGGAAAGGTATTAATGAGACCTTTTAAAAAACAGACTCCGACAGGCTGGGTGAAGATGAAGTGGTTCTCATTCAGAGGGTGACAAGTGCTAACAGCCGCTGCATGCACTCATACGGACCTCAGGGACAGATCTGAGGTCTTTAAGAAAAGACAATAGCCCAAGATGTCAGGGATGCCAGAATTCTTTGGGGTTATCTGGAGATGTTGGCACCAGATAGAAAATCTTTTCCATTTTGCTGTGTAGAAACTTCCTTTTGGACTCTTTCCTGCTATTAAGGATGAACGGCTTGCAAACATTTCTTTTCTCAGTTTCACATGCCTCCAAAAACCAGGCTGCCACACGAAGGGAAAGCCAGACTGGGATTCCTGACCGCCTTTGTCCTGGCTCAATAGGCCTGGGAAGAGCTGGATCCAAATGCACGGGCGTGCTGACATCTGAAGAATGTTAGAAAATCTGAAACCCAGGGCCATCTGGAGCAATTAGGATCATCAATAATCTATCTTGCTTGCTCTCCCTCAGAACCAGAGGTAAAAGTGGGATGGGTGGAAAGGCATAAGTTAAACTATCCCATCCATGGAATTTGAAATGCATCTGCCCTGGAGCCAGACTTTATGCCCTCCTGGAGCAGTAGGTTGGGCATTTTTTGTTTTCTTGAGACGAAAAAAGGGGGGACACCACTGTTGAAAAATGATCTGTATCACTGAATCATGCAGCTCCCCCCTTGTGGTCACTGGAACAGTATCCAGTGTCTGCTAGCTGTCTGCTAGCATGTTGTATATCTCTGGGAGGTGCACTGCCAAAGGGTGATGAAGGGGTGAACATACCAATTCCAAAGGTTGATAGCATCCACACAGAGAGGGATAGCCCTTGCTTTTCCTGTTTGATGAAGGAGAACACTGTTGTTGACTGACATCACTTGAACATGTCAGGTTTGTATTCAAAGAGGTTTATGTACATCAGGGGAGTCCCTGATGCACATAAACCTCTTTGAATATGTAGGCAGTCTGCAAGGCCTGCAAGTGCTTCCTACCATGTATACAAACCTGTTGTTGACTGATAGAGGTTCAGATCTACTGTGAAACTCAGGAATCTTCAGTGTGCAGAGTGGACACCTATGTAGCAATAGGCATCCTTCATATCAAGACCCGTGAACCATTCTTAGTTCACTGAGGAAATTACTGATGCCAGGATGACCATTCTGAACATCAGTTTGAGATCTTATATGCCTCTTTATCCTCCTTTTTGGGGGGATGAGGAAATATCTTAAGTAAAATCCCTTTTCACAGTGTTGAGGAGATCCTGCTCTATGGCTCCCTGATGAAGCAGGGAGTCTATTTCTTGACTGAGCATCCTCTTGTGAGAGTTGTTCATGGAGGGTCAGGGGCCTTTGCAGGGGGAAGAGAAAGGAAATCCATGGTGTAGCCAGTGTGAATTATGTCAAGAACCCATTTGTCTGTCGATAACATATGCCAGGCTTGGTAGAAACAATATAGGCAGCCACCAGTGATCCTCTTTAACAGATCTTGAAATTGCCTGTAATCAGGTGGGGAAGATGAGGCTGGTGCTACCTACTCGACTGGTGAGGACAGCAATAGACTCATCAGAGCTGGTGGTTCTTCTGGATCAGGCTCTTCCTCCATTACCTCCTGAGGAGGTTCAGGGTCCTCCCTGAAAGGGGTGGGTGATCTAGAATCACAATGGGACTGAATAAACTTGGGATACTGCATGTATGGGTCCCGTGCCCAATACAGCCAGTCAGATGGGTCAAATTGGAGTTGAGGTGGTCTCCACAGAGCAGGATACCACTGGTTCCAAGGTGCACAATCTTTGTGATCAATATGGAGCCCAAGAGACCCTAGTTCCTCTATCTGGGCTAGGTCCTTGTCTCAACAGAAGTGATGATGCTCTCCCATTAATGTCCAATTCACCAGAGGAAGACAAGGTGGACTCTAGTTCCATGAGTGGTGCAGTCAGTACCATGTCTCTTGTTACGCTCTGGGGTGCTCCAGGGTCTCAGTGAATGATCTCCTTTCTTTAAGCTCCTGGACTGGTCATGTGAGCACCTCCCTTGTCAGGATTGGATCTGACAGTATTGCACGATTCTGGATCCAGGAGGATTATAATATCCTCAGGGGTAGTGTATGTACTCCCAGGCACAAGAGAGTGGGAGGATTACTTTCTTTCTGTGACAGTGGAGTGGTCCTAAGAGTCTTGGGCATAGACAAATCCTTATCAAGGCACAATGGTACTGTCGATAGAGTGGCTTTTGATGTTTCTCTTGCCAGTCCCTGGACAGTCCCACCCTGGGAGGCAATGCCAATTTCAGAACACTCTTGCTCTTCAAAGATGGAAGACTGATACCATGCTCCTTGTGAGCTCCTCACCTCCCACCCCCTTGCACCCACCCCCCATACTGTGGCATGGAGTCTCATCTGATTTGCAGGGTGTCAGAGAGGAGGTCCTCTTCTTGGATGAGGACCTGGAGGGAGATTTATCTCACATTTGTGAAAGTGTTTCCAACCCTTCTCAAACTCCTGTTTGGAGGAGTCCTTAACTCTACATCTATCAGCGCTGGAGCAGGTCACTGTGCTTGGAGGATGCTTCTTGATGCCGCTGCCAATGTACAGGGGGTTCTACTGAGCCTTGATTGGAGTAGGGCGTCGTTGTTTGATTTATGAGGAATCTTCACACTCTGTACTGATGTGCTTGATGGGTTTGACTTGGTAAGCAGCAGCAAATGGAGCACTTTGAGGGGCCATGAGTCTCCCCCAAGCAGTAGAGTCACTGGAAGTGGTTATCACTGACTGTGAAGGCCCAGGAGAAGAAAAGTTCTTGAAGCCCAGGATCTTGAACATAATTGTCATCCTTTATGGGATGGAGGGGGAATAACATGTAGGATGAGACCCCCGCAAGTGCTTAAAGTCCTAACTGAAATTATAAGCACTATAAAAGTTAACTAAAATCATCTAAACTATTTAGAAATATTTACAGGTGAAGATAGATGTAGACAGCAAAAGCTGTAGACCCTGTGGAGGTTCTGTCTCAGGCCATGGGTGGTAGAAAGAAACAGAAGAGACTGTCAGTCTCCATACTCCTCACACACTGTTTGGAGCAAAAGGACGATGATGCAGGCAAGGACCAATGGACGCCACTAGCAAAAATCTTCAGATGCATAGAGCACATTTGCATGTGTAACCCACACACCTCCTGGGTGTCATGTTCTGTCCCATCTGGTGGCACCGAGCCAACTTAGAGATTAATGAGTCTGTTCTACAGCCTTAGCTAAGAGCTATATGGCTTTTAGCTCATGCTGTAGAGGCTCATGCACTAAGGTTCCAGGTTCAATCCTGCCCACCGTGGTCTGTTCCAGTCAAACAGGAAATGAGTGACAGATTGAACAGAAACTAGGTGTCCTGATTCCCAGTCCTGTGCCACTGGACCACACAATTTCAACATTTTCCAAATCAGAATCCTAATTTTCAAGAAGCCCCTCTTTATAATGGGATAAAACCAAAGCCAAGGCCCAAATTTTGGGATGTTCAAAGTTCAGATCCAAATTTTGTTATTTGATCTCTTCTCTCATGTGGAGTGTTTTACTGTACCTGGGCTCATCACTGACCGGTTGTCTCAAAAGAAATGCTGCACTTACACAATGCAAGGGTTACCATGTGTACACCTGTATCACTTCCTAACAACAGGCTGCAGCCTATAGCACCTGGGCTTCCATCCTTGCTATTTACCTCTACTCAGCACTGTACTCTAGCTTAAATAGTAGAAGTTTTGATTCCAAAAAACACAAAGTGGGGTCGACTTTGGCTAAGGAGCCAGAAGACCTGGGTTCTAAATCTGATTGTAGTGTGCTGTGTAACTTTGGGTATTGTCACCTGCCCTCACTTTCTCAACATGTAAAATGGAGATTAGATACATAGTACTTTACCAACACAATGTTTAAGTGCAAAGAATTAAAGCCAGTCAGTGGTAGAAGCAGGAACAGAACCCATGACTTCCTAAAAGAGACTTCTTCCATGGCAGGTTTTTCAAACGTCACAAATACGAATTTTTGCCTAATTTTTTTTTCCACAGACTATATAGCAAAAATATTTTCCATAACATTTGAAAAAAATTGCTCCAATTTCATAGCTTCAAAAGCTAAAGAACAGGAAAAATTTGTTACAAAATTTTGGCCAGCTGTAGCTCTAATACGGGGGTGCTGAGGTAGGATTTCTTCCATTAATTGTTCCGGGTTGTGGAAGGGGAGTCTAAACAACAATTTACTGAGATACATAAACAGATATTTTTGTAATCAATCTCACTTTTATGTTTCTCTTTCAGGCACTATTGCAGCCATAATGAGAAAATAGTATAGTTTTGCGCAACTTTGTGAGAGAAGAATACTAAAGCAATCACTATAGGTATTAGTAAAAGCTACAACAAAGAGAGAAATCAGTGAAAGATTCAAGGATTTTAGTTATTCATAAAAGGTTAGACAAACTAGGTTTCTGGAAAAGAGGAGATTAAGAGGGGATAAAAGTGAGGTATAATACATTTCCAAGGGAATAGAGATGATAAATGCTACCAGATTATTTGAGCTAGTGTTAAATATAAGAGTATAGGGAAACAAGAGGGCATAGAAAAAAGAACCAGCCAATTAGGTAGTTCCGTAACCCAGAGTATCTAATATCCCATATATACTACCAAGATCAGAAAGACGAATGGTTAGTATAGACTGTTCTAAAAAGGAGTTAGGCCAAGTATTGTATCTGAAAGACAATGATGAATACAGAGCAGAGATAGGTTGCTCACAGTCCAAGGGCCCAAACCTGGAAACCTTTGCACTCATGCTCGCAGATAAGCACACAAGTAAGTGTCGGCAGGAGCAGGGCCAGAGGGCTGCTCCTGCCAACACTTACTACATTGTTTAGTGCTTACAACCTTGAGTCATCCTACTGATGGCTAGTAAAATGCATTTGCCAGATGCTGATCAGAAAAAAAAAACAGAGATGGAAAAATTCATTCAAGCATCTAGCCCATCCCCAGAAACCGTGGAAGCTAGGACAGGACTATCCCCCGACATTTTGCTAGTTTCTTTCCCAACCCCACCAAGTACAAGTCTGCTTGAGGCAGATCTCCTTCAATTTCAGAGGTGTGGCTGAGTTCAATCTCTCTGAATTTAAATCTGCAGTTACTAGAAGCTCAGATCTTCACATGAAATTTGACAGGTTTTGGAAATGTTATTCACAGTGGACAAAAGAATTTAAGCCATTTCATCTCAGATGAAAAATGAGGAAGTCTGAGTCAGAGATTTGAAAGTGCTGCTTTGGGAAATCTCAGGATGTACTCCATTTTGACATCTTCATAAAAGAGAACAAGGCATTGCAATGTAGAATGAATCACAGGAAAGAAGGTCAGCACTACTAACTTTCAGTTAAACTCATGTCCCAGAAAACATTCAGGTGAAGCACCTTGAGGTCTTCTATACTAAGTTCAGTTGCTGTACTGGATGTTCCCACTGAAATCTGATCTCAGTGAAGGTGGAGATTGAGACATGAACATTCCCCTCTATTCGGCATTGGTGAGACCTCATCTGGAGTACTGTGTCCAGTTTTGGGCCCCACACTACAAGAAGGGCATGGAAAAATTGGAAAGAGTCCAGCAGAGGGCAACAAAAATGATTAGGGGTCTGGAGCACATGACTTATGAGGAGAGGCTGAGGGAACTGGTATTGTTTAGTCTGCAGAAGAGAAAAATGAGGGGGGATTTGATAGCTGCTTTCAACTATCTGAAAGGGGGTTCCAAAGAGGATGGATCTAGACTGTTCTCAGTGGTACCAGATGACAGAACAAGGAGTAATGGTCTCAAGTTGCAGTGTGGGAAGTTTAGGTTGGATATTAGGAAAACCTTTTTCACTAGGAGGGTAGTGAAGCACTGGAATGGGTTACCTAGGTAGGTGGTGGAATCTCCTTCCTTGAAGGTTTTTAAGGTCAGGCTTGACAAAGCCCTGGCTGGGATGATTTAGTTGGGGATTGGTCCTGCTCTGAGCAGGGGGTTGGACTAGATTACCTCCTGAGGTCCCTTCCAACTCTGATAGTCTATTGTTCTAAGTCTGCTTAGTGGACATGCATGATAGTACAGAGAAAAAAAATACAGGTCTCATTCTCCATTTTGTTGGACATATCCTCTGCAGCTGTAAATCAATAGCCCCATAGGATTATTGACCATCATTGGCTATTAGCCAAGATGGTCAGGGATGAAACCCCATGCTCCAGGTATCCCTAAACCTCCAACTGACCAAAGATGTGTCTGGACAACAGAGGATGGATCACTTGAAATTGACCTGTTCTGTTCATTCCCTCTGAAGCATGTGGCACTGATCCCTGCCAGAAGAAAGTATACTGGGCTAAATGGACCATTGGTCTGACCCAGAATAGCCATTCTTTTGTAATGGAGGTAGACTGATTTACAGAGGATCAGGCCCAATGCAAAGATGGTGTAAAAATACCAATATGAAAAATAAGAGGCTGTGAGATAACACTCAGCTCATCCTTTTCCACTGAAAGAGAGGGGTAGGGATAGCTCAGTGGTTTGAGCACTAGCCTGCTAAACCCAGTGTTGTGAGTTCAATTCTTGAAGGGGCCACGTAGGGGTCTGGGGATTGGTCCTGCTTTGAGCAAGGGGTTAGACTAGATGACTTCCTGAGGTCCCTTTCAACCCTGATATTCCCTGACTAGGGGGAGGAACAGTACTCCTTGGATGATGGGTGAGGATTTTCCTTCCTGTTTCTACCTACTTTAACCACTTGATGATACCATTACTCTGACTACACTTTGCAAAGCTATACTGTGACTACCCTAGCTGCAAAGCAGTGGAGAATCAAGCCCATGATTTCATTACACAAGAATGTGCATTTAAAATTCCAGCCTTAACACTGCAGTAATGGAATGTTTTACAGTTAATTTCCTTGCTTGTATTTAGGAATCAAACAAGGGCATGGGGAAATATTTCAAGTATATCTTCAAAGAAATCTACCTGAATTTGTTTGATTTCTTTGCTTCAGAACACACTAAGGAATTGCCTTCACATTTTACTTTATCCATCCTCACTAAACAAATCCACCTCTGGACTCAGAATGTCCACAAAACTTTCCAAAACAATTGGGCTGAAATGTAACAAGTCACTGCAAATTGGGGTTTAGAATGAGTGTATCTCCTCAAGCATAATTATACAAAAATCAGCTATTGGGCTAGTGCACTCTGGCTAGAATGAAAAAATTGTGACATCTGATATAGACAGTGGAAAACATGGGGCAGGGAGGGAGGAACCAAATAAGCAGATAAACTTCATATTAAGGAGTTCCCTTTAGAGGACCTCTGCATCCAACAGTAGTAGGGATACAAGTTTTATTTTAAGTGAAAGAAGAAACTGATTAGCCCATCAGTAATAGTTATGATTGGTTGAACATTTTCCATTGAATAAGGTTTTGATGGGAAATTGGGTTTTTGACTAAACACTTTCACCAAAAGAGACGGTTTGCAGAATTTTGATTTTTCATAAGAGAATTGAAAAGCTAAAAATGAACTTTTTTCCCCCAGACAAAAAAAAAACAAAACTGAAAAGTCAAGTTTTGCCAGTTTTCAGCTGAAGATATTTGGGTTTTGGTACTTCAGTTAAAAGTTGAAGTTTTCTGCCAAAAACTTCAAAGAAAACAAAAAAAACCCTCATGTTTGTCAGTTTTCCATGGGGGAAAAACCCAATTTCCAATCAGCTCTAGTGATAGTCTTATTTGAGGCCTGAGACTGGTCCGAGGATAAGCATAAGCAATCCATACTAGACAGAGATTGCCAAAGAGATATAACATCATGATGATGGGGGACATTCATCTCCTGAGCACCTCGTTCTGCTGCACCCGGTAATGCTGGCCTTTTCCTGTCCCAGGCACCGTCTGTAGGTTGTCAGCCTTGCTTGGCAGGTCTGCAGTGGCACAGTCAAAACAGACGAACCTCTTCCATGCCGCGAAGAGTTCACCAAACTGCCTCTCCCCACCCAGATCTTCAGCACCATCTCTGGACCCTTTAACTCCAGCCCTTCTCTCAGGCCTCTAAAGGAGCCTTGTCCCCTGCTCAAGGCTTAGGCCACTTCACCAGTGGGGGAACCCAGGCCCACCAACTACTCCAGGTCACAACCCAGGAATCCTATAAAGAGCAGTCACATACTGCTTCCTTTAATTAGTTGCTGCTGTTTTCCCTGGGTTTCTTCCCACCTGGTCCCTTTCCTTTCACCTGTTACCTGTGGGTTATTAAAGTTGTCAGGTCCTCTCTCTCCCAGGCCCAGTAAATGCAGCTACTTGAACTGCTTCACCCAGAGCACCCTTCCTCAGCTCTCTTGGCCAGCCAGGAACTGCCTTGCTAAAGCCTTGCAGCTTCTTTTATCTGGGCCGGCTGGGCTCTGACTGGCTGCTTCCATGCAGCCTTTCTAGGCAGGCCTGGAGGACCCACCTTTGCTGCTTCAACCTAGGGCGGGGTCTATTAGGACTGCAGGGCCTCCAGGGAGCCTCAGAGGGCCAGGTACATAATGCTGTTCAGTAGCATGTAGGAGAAATTCCCTTTGGTAGATATTTTTCATCTGTTAATGACAAAAGTGCACAGTTTAGAATTAGTCATCCATGATACTTTCATGTGTCTAAATTATACTACACTGCTGCCATGCAAGTTTCAAAAACTTTACTTACAGAGGAAAGCTAAAAAAGTACACTTTTTTAATGTCAGAGAAATGAAGCATTGATCTTCCACTGCAAGTGAAAAACCTTTGGATTTCATGACTCTTAGCTGTGCTTTGTAAAACAATGAGGAGCCATAATTCAGATCAGCCAATGACTTCCCAGAATTTTGAGAATGTGACAAGAGATATAATCAAAAATGGGAACAAAAACAACTAGAATTGCACAATTTACTGTATACTCTAACTTGCATTTAATTACATTATGTATGGATTCTTCAGTGAAAATATATTGCTTTCAATTAAGTTGTATACCTTGCTGTTTACAATATTGGTCCAAGCTGACATCTACTGAAAATATCACAGATTTAAGTAGAGACAAATGCCTTCTTAATAAAAACCAATTTATTGGAGCTTAAGTCAATATATCGTTATATTGATGGGTTCATTATGACTGGAAACTACTATTTAAAAATCAATAGATGTCTTTATAATAGGATTAAAAATCAGTTTCATTAGAGCAACTCAGTGGTAAGAATCAATAGACCATTGGTTCTCTAAATCTTCCACAATGCTCTGACCCTTCATTCTTCATGACTAAACCTACTCTTAAGGAGTTTCAGAGAGGTCCTATACACAGCCGTCTACAAGAGTTCTTCCTCTACTATTTATCAGTTAGATAACTGTTGATGGCCATAGGGGCCTTTGCCTGAATGAAGAGCACAGGACCCAAACCAATGCGGCACTCTTGTCTCATCACATGTAGATTCAAAGGGCCAGATCCTCACCTAGTGAATATCAGCTGAGCTCCATTAAAGTCAGTCAGAGCTCTGCTTATTTACCTGAGATTCTCTCCCAAAGTAACTGTTGAAATAAAACTTTACATCTGGTGTTAACTGAGATCAGAACTTGGGACTAAGGCCCAGATTCTCAAAGGTATTTAAGCACCTGCCTCTTTAGGTGCCTAGTTCCACCATTTATGTACCACTGGCATTTTCAAAACTTCCACTCACCTCAGGATATTTGGTATAGTTCTTAAAATTCCAGCTGCTAGAGTCAAGACGTTACATGAGAATCTGAGCTTTCCTTTTTTAAAAAAAAAATAAGTCCGTAGCCCTTATGATTGCAGAGAAACACTTGATACATGAAATAAGCACCTTCCCTCCCCTGCAAAGGCTCAAACTAGAAAGCAAAGGGAGAACTATTTTAAAGAATATTCTGGTTTTTAGGCCAATCTTGTGATATTTTGGGGGGCCCTGAATCATGGTTTTTGAGCACTCAGGACTGGCCATATTGCATATACACAGCACAGCACAAAACATCAGTCTCTTCTTAGAAAATGGGCCCAGAGCCGGTAGCTGGTGCAGCCTTTTGGAACACAAGCAGCAAATCTGTGATTATGGAACGGCAGAAGAACATGAAAGAAGATACTGGGATCTAAGAGGTAAAATTAGTTTAGTAGGTTTCAAAAACAATTAGACATTTGTGACTAAGAATATGCCTTATAATTACACTAACTAAGATAAAAATTAAATGGGCCAACAGTCTTCATAATTTCAGACATAAGATGATCACCAGCTGGGGACAGGCAGCAATTTCATCTCATTGTATAATAGTGCACAATCAGGTGCATTATGAGGGTTTTATACCTTCCTCTGAAAAAACATCTGGCATCAGCCAGTGACAAAAACACCCTGCCAGACTAGATGGACCATTTATCTGTTTTGGTGTGCTAATTCTTACATTACTTTATCTTACATTCTTAAGTAGCTGCTGGAGAATATCTATGAAATGATAGGGAAGAGAAGAGAGATATTATTTCTAACTGAAGAACTTGCTATCTCTCACCACCTGTTGTTTGTACATATAAGATGACAGGGTTCCAATGGAAAAACGATGCCCAATTCAGATTGGAAAAATATCAGCCAATCTGTTTGATTCCCTTATTATAAACCTTTTCATGGTCTTCAGAAATATTTTAAAGTGATAAGAACAATTTTAAATATAAACTGTAGAACTTTATTTAAAAAATGCTTAAAAATCTGTCATTTGCTTGTACAAAATTTTCCCTGCAGATTCATGAATAAGCCTTGTTATGCAATATGTTATAAAAATCATGATTTATTTAAAATTAAAGCAGCGTCTCACAGATCAGAACTGTGTATGTGATAAGAAATGTAAGGTCCCATTCTGATCCTCCCCACTATTTCATCCTGCATCAGAAATTTTGCCTTTGGGGTGGGATGCTGGGGGGGATTATTACTTTTCTGCCATATCTATTAAAGGGTAGGAATAGTGGAGCTTGTCAGAAAAGAGGATTCCCCCCAACCCCACTGAAAAATTTGGCTTTATATTGAAAAACCAAAAACCTGAAAACTTTTCCACCAAAAACAGACACTGTAGAAAACTCTATTTTTCATTACAAAAACAGTTTCAAATGCAATTATTTGGTCAACCCCAATGAATAGTTTCTTTCCTCAAACTCGCCATCCATTTGCAATGGATATGTGGAACAGGAGTTGAGTTCCGGTGTTCACAGCATTAACCCCTCGGTTGCATTGAAGGGCTCACAATTCCATTATTTGCAGACCAGGTAGATATGGAGGAGCATTGATGAGGATTCTTCATTCTGCCCTGAATTGAATCCGATCTTGTTCTGTGCTCTATAAGTTCTGATACTGCCATCATCAATGTAGTATCTTAGCACATCTTAGTATCTGCTCTTCTTCCTCCTGACCACAGAACAAAAATCCCTCAATTCCTATCCAGGGAAAGCAGTGAAAATCTCTGGCTCCCGGGGCTAGGTGGAGAAGGCAAGTAGCCACAGATCCACCTATAGGCAGTTCCTTCAGTCCTACACAATAAGTACAGGTGGGGCTATGAGCGTTATGCCAGCCTATGGGTTGGAGATATAGCCAGAGTGATAGCTCAACAGCAGCACCACACTCTGGCTCCGAGTTGAGAGTCAATTTTGTCTCCTCACACCCTCTGCCCCTCATTAACATAGAGCTCAAGTACTCAGGTTTATAGGGTGAATTTCATCCTGTAATAATAGGGGTCAAGTTGCTGGCATGGGAATGGCTATGGTAATGAGATGATAGGAGCTCTGAGTTTGCCCAGTGTGAACTAGACACTTCCAGATGAGTATACTGAGTATACTGAGCAATCATGCATTCAACAGAAGTGTCTCCAGGCAACCTGTCTTCTGATCATTTATTAAATGTTACAGATCTCTCATTGCGCTTAATATAGCCCCCAAATATCAAAGCAGATAACTATAGTGCTATCATCCTACTATTTCATTAGCGCTCATTTATTTGGTGGAGTCAAGATTCATTTGTCTTGTTTTAGCACCTGACTACCTAGTGTGTGCCTTCAGCACCTTTCCCAAAACTGTGCAGTGGCTCTTGAAGCAGAAGGCCTGGATATCAGAAATAACTTCAAGAAGAGCACCACAAGTGGCTATCTGAATATTAGCAGAGTTTGGGGAAAATTTTCAACCAAAACATTTTTGGCAAAAAATGCATATTCAGTATCACCAAAATATTTTGTGAATTCTTGTTGATTTTACCAAGTGGTCTTGACCCAAAAAAAAAATCTGAAAAAGTTAAATGTTTTGTTTTGACTTTTTAAATGAAATGTTTCAATTCTTCTATATGAAACAATTTCATTTCAAATTTTTCTTTAATTTTACTTGTTAAAAATGTAAAAAGGCTCAAAATCAAAATTACTTTTTCCAACTTTTCCATTTTTCAGCTAATTTTTCATTTTTAATTCAACCCAAAGCAAAACCTATTTTTTTTTATTTTTCATAACTGCCAGTGAACAAAAGTCTGTTATTCACCCAGCTTAAAATATTAGCTCCAATGTTACAAAGCCAACCATATATTGTTGACAGTAAGTTAGTCCTACAATATCTTTCCCAAATACTCTCATAGATAGGAGAAGACTCTTGCCCTCATGCTGCACCTCACAGCCAGCTAGTAAGCTGGTAGATTGTGCTGCAATGACAGTAACCTGAATATAATTTATTTCAGAGACACGTAAAAGTATTTGACAAAGCTATTGATCAATCTGCTTTGGAACAGGGAGGCAACTCAAGCAGTCATTAAAACAAGGCCAGGTTCCAGAAAGCGCTCAGTGGTGATCTGTCAGAATAATTTTTGATGAACTTTGAGGGTGGAAAATACCTTTGTTCTCCTGTAAATGAAGAGGGAGGAAAGGAGTTCAGTGAGCCTCAGAAACTGAAGCCTGGAGTGAACACTTGACTGGTGCCTAAACAACGTATTAATATACAGACACAATCAGGCTAAGCTTGAAGTCAATGGGACTTCAGTACACATCAAACCAGGGGCCGGCAACCTTTCAGAAGTGGTGTGCCGAATCTTCATTTATTCACTCTAATTTAAGGTTTTGCGTGCTAGTCATACATTTTAATGTTTTTAGAAGGTCTCTTTCTATAAGTCTATAATATATAACTAAGCTATTGTTGTATGTAAAGTAAATAAGGCTTTTTAAATGTTTAAGAAGCTTCATTTAAAGTTAAATTAAAAGGCAGAGCCCCCCGGACTGGTGGCCAGGACCCGGGCAGTGTGAGTGCCACGGAAAATCAGCTTGCGTGCCGCTTTCAGCACCCGTGCCATAGGTTGCCTAATCCTGCATCAAACAAAGCTTAAGCAAGTGCATAGAGATAAATTAAGCACCTATTTCACTGTTTTCCTGAATTGGGGCCTAGAAATGGAAACAGAACAGAAATACAGGGAGTGAATCTATGCTGCATCTCTAAGGGGCACAGCACACAACTCGCAGGAGGAAGAGCTAAGGTGGTTGTAAGCCACCTTTGTGCCCTCACGGTCCTGGGCTGTTCCAGGAGCTGGAAGCATGGAACCAACACACTCTTCCCACCTCCAGCATGACCCCTGTGTTTGGGTTTACAAGGCAGGTCCTCAGGAGGTAATCTTACCACTCTCTTCCACAGGGTCTGAACTGGGGAAATCTTCCCATGGCTGCAATTCAGGCTTTTTTGGACCCCAGCCAATAAAGAGGCTGGAGTATTCTAACCCATTAAAAATTATCTTTACTCAATGAGTAATAAGTGATTTTGTTTAATTTCAAAGAAGTCCTCCACTGTAGGACCTTATGGCTGACATTTATATAATATGCACTAATAAATATATTGGCTGAGTACACATTTTTTATCCTGTATGGCATACATTGCAATACATTGATAGTATTCTGGTATTTCTTCTCTCCTTCTGTGATATACTTGATATTGAGCATGTCTGGATTTGTTTTGTTTTTAATACTTGCTTGATGCAGATACTTATTGTATATTATGTTCTAAGGTAATGACTTCAGATATTTTCACTGGAGTTTGGATTTGTGTATAAATTTTGGCTAGATATGAGTTTTCATAGTACATAAATGTCACAGGATGAATTACTTTACCTCTATACATTTCTTGCTTTTAATGCTAGCTTCAACCTTAAGGGTACAATTTTTCTCCAGATAAATAAAATGGGGAAGAGGTTCATCACACATTCCTATTTCTATATCCAATGCATGCCTTTTGCAGAGTGTATTTTAATATTGGCCTCTAAAGTAGAAGAATGTTCTTCCCAAATATTTACTAGTAGAAGAAAACTACTGGGTAGGGAGGGGAGTATCTAGCAATACAACTACTGCACCAAGAAATCAGTAATGGAAAGCCAGGCAGACAGGTTCCTTAGGTGTCACCTCTCAACTAGCCGACCTCCCATATGATGGTCCCAGTTCCACAGTACCTGGAACCCAGGCCCATTTTCAGAATATATTTTCCCAGGAAAAGGCGGTGAAGTCAGGAAAAGCATATCCCAACACCAACCAGACATAGCAAAGGGCTTACTTAATCCCATATATTCAGCTGTACAATATGCAATAGTTTATGACAAAGAACATAAGGAACCGTAGCAACTCTTCATGCTGACTGCATTTCTGAAATTTCCATTATAATCCCTCGTTTTCACATGCTGATAACTGTCTCAAACCGTCAGTTTTGGGGGGCAATATTTTTCGGGCTGGATACCTACCCAAAGGCAATTTTGTGCATGCGCAAAAATTTCTGTTGGGTATACAGCTGGCCAAAGAAAATAATAATTATTTCAATAGATTTTGTAATTATTTGAGTAAGTTATTTGATAACTATTTTCCATTCACTGATCTTTTACAGCTGGTCAAATAACTTGCAAATGTATTCATTAATAAGTTTATTAAATAGTTGAGGGAAAATGGAATGAAGTATTCAATGGGTATTATTCACCCAGCTCCAATTATGTGAGACTGTGGGGCAGGGGAAAAGACATTATAACCCTCATATTTGAACAGGAAACAGCAATAGCGGAAATTAGCCGTTGTTGGAAGTGCTAAACTTGGCCTGGACATAGGGGGTGTTCACTGGGGAGCATGAGCATTGCCTGATCGGTAGGGCGGACGGGAAATAAAAATCTTGTGGCTGAAAAACTATTTCCCAACATGTTCAGTGAAGATTTACAACAAAGCCTAGGGAGGCCCTCCCCCTTTTGTGACATCACCACACACAGTCTTCCACCTAGCTGGACCAAGGGGCTCAGGCAGGGGGAAAAGGATATTGTCAAGCTACTTCTAGGGTAAATTGCATGAGGGAGATTGTGTTTCAGTGACACATGAACAGCTAAAGTGCTCCAAAAAACCCAACAGCTTAACCTCAGGAAAAGGAGGAAAGTCATTGTGCATGGAAAAAGGAGTGGAAATATTAAAAGGGACAGATCCTCAGTTAATGTAAGTTGGTGAAGCCAGTGGAGCTGCTCTGATTTAAACCGGCTGAGGAGTAGCTCAAGGCCAATGCACCATTTAAATCCCACTGAAGCCCCTCTCCCCCAAGAGATCTTGACTGGGATTTTAATGATCCTGGGGTCTCCACACAGGATTAATTCGCACCCTGTAATCAGTATTATATATTCCCTTTAAACTTAGCAAGTCAGATCTATAACCATACACAGAATCAGACATACCCAAGCAATCTCTCTTGTCTACGCACAAAATAAATAATTAACTTTCCAAAATAAAAAGGAATGAATGATTTTAACTTCTATAGGTTAGCTAAAATAAAAAGAGTTCCATCATTGTTTTCTAAATTTAATTTACAACTTTTGATGAGATCACATCCCAAAGGTGGGTCTACTGCTATCTTGCTGCAGGTCATCAGATAATGCAAACATTAATTTTTAAATTTTATATACATATTTATTTAGCCTTTGGCTGCAGGATCAATAAGTACCCAAGTCTCCTGTTGTTCTTCCCTTCTAAATCATAAAATATTAAATGAAAAAATAAAAAAGAATGCAACAGTAAGAACCCGATCCTGCAACCCTGACTCATATGGGGCCCATTCCTCCATGGCCCTCATGTGCAGAACTCTCATTGACTTCGGCGAGTGCTCTGTACATGGAGGGGTTGGCAGGCTTAGGAGATGCCCTGCACTCGGCTGGGTTTCACAGAGATACAGACACTGTGTGCTATGCAAATTAGAGCTGCCTGGCGTCAGCTTTGACTATTACTGGACTGTGAGGATTTGAGTATTTAGAGGGAGTCTCGGTATTTTGTTTATTGTCTGTCTTTGTGCAGCTCACTCCCATCTTACTTGATTCAAATCCCACTTCACTTGGGGCCATGCACTTGACTCCCATGAGAATCTGAGTGACAAAGTCCAATTTACGTGTCACGTTAGTGACAAAGGAATAGGGACTCCAGAGTCACAATACTGACTTAAAAAGCCCCTACTATTTTTACAGACATGTATCTAGACTGTTTTCCCCTCAAATGGACCTGCCCCCTGTAGGAATCTCAACAGAATGCATTAATTCTTTGAAAGTTCCACAGATGATGCTTTAGAAACAATATGATCAAATGCCTCCCCAACACCATCTTTCAACAAATATGTCAAGTGTGGCTGCTGCCTACCCACAATGCAATGTTGCTCCACCAGCAGTCTGGACTCTTCAGCTTGATTCAGAGTAGGAAACTGAACTGAAACCATCCGCTCATTTCACAGCAGCCACTGAACAGCTATCAAACAGCAATGACTTTTAGTCATTATCAATGTAATTCAAACTAGTGAACTAAAGCAGGAAGGTTTGGTTTCTCATTACCAGTCCCCAAGGACCAACCATCCACTTCCTCAGAGATGCATGCTCTCTGAAACAACAGGCTTAATTCTGATCTCGTCATCATTCTGACAAGTATAAATCAGGAGCAATTCCACTTAACCCAGAGTGAACCAATGTGGAAGTGAGCAGAAATTGTCCCGATGTGTATTTGCTGGTATGAACTACTATCAAATGAAATGGCAATAAAAATTCATAGAAAGTTTCAAGCTCTTGTGCTATTCAATGTGCTTTATTTTGCCAGGATGTTTCAATGTATAGTGCAATACCATGTCCCCTCAAAGCTGAATGATGTGCTAGAAGAATTCATGCTCTCAATCAATAATGCATCTGTTAGGTAAGCAGGGTGAGAAAATAGTTGACTCACAGGTGCGCTCACTGTAACATTGGTGCCTGCTACCTTGAAAATTACTTACAAGTACATGCACTAAACAATATGCAATTTCCCCTACTTGAAAAGCTGAAAGAGAGGCTGTAGTACAGGTGGCTATGATGTGATTGTTAATGTAAATGGCTTAACTTTCTTTCTCGGGCTGAAAAGCAGCATTTCATTTTATTTCATTATTTTTTCCATTCAGGACTGGAGATGGCCAGCAGTATATTCTTCTGACACTGCAATGTGGAACTTAAAGAGTTTTGGTCAAAAAGTTTCACTCAGCTCCACTTACAACTCCCATGAAGACAAGAGGTTGCAAGGTTTAGCTGGGGACAGGATGTGGCCTGAAGAATCTATATTAGTGTTAGTGACACATGAACCAGTCAGAACCCAGCTTGGTTTTCAGATACTGGGGTGAGTTTATGTTGGTGGCCTCGTTAGAGCAGAGCGGCAGAGGTATCAGCTAAGAAATTAGGTCTGAAGCATAGGTTGGGCCACAGTTATACAGGTCCTTACTACAGTGGTAAAGAGGGATCAATGGATTCAAGCTCTCGGGGAGAAGTTTTCAAAGAAGCACATGCATGATTCCCACTGAGTAATAAGAGCTTTATAGGTACATCTATTCACCACTCTGCAAATATACCCCTATATTTTCCTAGTAGTAAATGCCAACTATTTTGGTTTCTCTGACTGTGAAAAAGGTATTATTTAGGGCTTGCCTACACAGGGAAATTGACCAGAATAGTTACTGCAGAATAAGTTATTCCACAATAGCTCTCCTACCTTGAGTCCATCCATTTGCTCCCTCTTCGCCTCTGTGCCAGATTCCGCACCTTTAAGGCCCTACCTAACTGTGTCTGTTTACTCAGACCTAGTTCCTTACCCTCTGTGCTCACAAATTAGGCTAACAGCATACAAACAGATGAAAACATAAGATAGTCTTTCTGGAAGGCTGCAAATTAACACTACTTTATTTCTTGAAATCCAGAACCTAAAAACAAGAGAACCAACAACAGAGAGAGAGAAAACAGGCTGCTCTCTAAGGCAGCGAGGTACAACTCACCCCACCTTGTTCTAGGCTGGCTCTTGCAGAATGACTGCTGCTAGATCCTGGTCACACACTTCTCTACAGAGCCCCTCCCCTGCAAGCAGGACCAGGAAAACATCTGAAAATGTAAAGTAATAGCTTACAGTTTTAACACAGTTTTCAATACACCACACAAGCCATTTTTATGTCAGAATAATTAGTCTGTTTCTAAAGCAGAGTACTTATTCTGGAATAAAGTCATCTTTATCCTGGAATAGAGTGTACACATTTTTTCACAGGCAGACAAGCCCCTAGTCTGTAGCATTGGGTGGCAGAATGGTTGAAAACACAATATATTAGGTATGTTCAATAAGTGCATGACAAACTTTTTAAAAAAAGGCTTTCAAGCCTTTGTTTTAAACTAGTTTTATTTTCTGTTGCAAAGAGCTTTTTTGGGGGGAGGGGATGGTGGTGTGGGGAGAGGGGGAAGGTCTCTTCCCCCAAAAACTCCAGATTTGCTCATAGGCTACAGAATACTTGAAGGAGAGAAAAATTTTAAAAAATTGATGAAATAGGTTCAAAAATCCTAAAGCCAGTGAACCAATGCTTTTGTTTCCAGAGGGGTGAGTGGGTGTCTGTTTGTGTGGTGAGGGGTAGGGGGCATCTGACTGCCTGGCTTCTGTCTTAGCTCAAGTCTGGTAGACCAGTACACCAGACTGAGGTAACACAGCCTCCATCTCCTCTCACCACACAGGGAGATTTCCCTTCATGCTCTAGAAGTCATTAAGAGCTTGCTGCCATGACTCCAGGAAGTCAGAACATAACCCTAACATAAGAAAAGAGAAAGAGAGGGGAGGATGAGTGGCCTGATCTTTTCCCACTGAAGTCTACAGTGAAACTCCCTTTAGAAGGCCCCAGGACAGCGCTCCTGATTCTCAACTGCAGGGTATGTCATGTAGTCATTGACAACTGTGCCAAGTGGTTGTCCGACATAAGTGTAAGGTCGAAATTCCTGCTGTGGTAAGGGGTGAAGTCAATCGAGCGACAGGGATTGACACCAGCAGGAAATGGGATTACTAGTATTTTACACTCCCTTTGCCTCAATGTAAATCACTACACAGAGTACTTGGCAGCGGAGAATCAGTCCCAGAACTCATGTGATCTAGTTCCTTCACAGTTAAGGGGCTTAGCTAAATCAATTTTCTCCCTTTCCCTCCCCACCCTCCGTCTATGAAGTGCTTTTCAATTTCCGACTATTTTGTTTTTAATAGGAAAAAAAACCCTTCATTTGCACATTTTTAAAACTTCCTTATTGTTATCTTACCTGGAGCCCTTTGGGCTGACGCAATATTGTGGCTGACTGGATTTTGGACAGCCCAGGAGGAGACACCTGGGGAGTCACTTGTGAACATGGAACCAGCCAGGTGACTGAGACCGATTGCTTTTACCAGGCTAATTTAAATGATGCTGCCTGCCCCCGTGCAGCTTGGTTAATTGGAACATTAAGTCCATATTTCTAAGGTTCTCTCAAGCCATTTTTTAACCTCACCCTCAATCCTCCTCTTTCCCATTGCACTGTGTTCTCTCCTTCTTTACTCCAAGTTCTCCCAGTCTCGCCCGCTTTCCCCCTACTCTCCTGTGCCTTTCTCCCCTCCAGCCTTTTTCCTTGTTCAGTCTCTTCCCTCTGCCACTCCAGTTTCTTTGCTCCGCTTTCAGGCTCTGCTTCCTCCATTTCAGTCTGTTAGCCCTATCCCCATCTTCTTCCAGCTGTACCTACAGAGCCCAGTTCCTACTACACCCCACACAGCATCTCCACCAAGTGCCTCAAGTTTAGTCTTCTCAGTCTCCCTGCTCCCATTCATCATCAACATTCCTGTCCCTTTCCTATCCATTCCCAAATAAGCCAGTTTCTTAGCCCTCCACCCCTAGAAATCCCCCACAATTTATGCTCCCTTCTCCATTTCCCAAGTCCCCTTATTCCCACAAAGCTTTCTTTCCCTGCCTATTTCCACTCAGCCCCATTGATTTCAATGAAGTTGCACCAGCATAAAACTGTCAACTCTACAGCATCAATCAACCCCCTCAGATGCAACAGGCAAGTGAAGGAGGCTTGGATTGTGCAGGCCACACCCCTTCTCCCTGCCCAGTGTGGGGCTATGCCTGAAGGGTACATGTCAGCCCTATGCATTTTAAATAGCTACAGCTAGGTTCAGGTTCCAGCAGGCTGTGAATTTCCTAGGTGCACCGAGTGCCAGTTAAAAACCCAAGTTTGTTTTTTGTTCTTTTGGGGAAGCTTTGTCTGTGTAAGAGATCTCGTGTTGCTGCTGCAACACCAGCTGCGCTGGCAGTTTCATATCCGTGAATTAGCACACAGGTCTGTAAATGAAAAAGAAAAAAGGAAAAGCATAACTGGCATTTCCTGTGGTTTGATTGTTTTGCAGTGTCTAGGCACTTGGGGCTCCTATTCTATTGTCATTGCTCCCCATGGAGAGCACAGTAACGTAAACTTCAAATTGACAGTACACAACAGTGAATGTGAAATCAATGCCAGATGTGCCTACGCATTACAGAACTTCTTGTATCCGTTTAAGAGGGGAGGGAAGTACATTTTCTCTTTTCTTTCTGTTTCGCTCATTTAAAGTGACATGACCTTGCCAACACAATGTCAGTAACACTAGCTGAAACTGTTTAGATGCTGTCTATCAGCGCTGCCCACAGCTGTGTGCACATTATATACATTGTTGGGGCCAGGCAACCCGAGGGGGAAGCAGGACAGTTTGCCCCAGCCCCCTCTCCATTTGAAAGGACCAAGTCGCACCACCACTCACTGAAATTTGTCTATGACAACAGAGGGGTGGGCCAGGCCAAAGTTAAAAAGCAAGAGTGGTTCAGTTGTGCACACCATGTGAAAAATGTTTGGGGACACCCTGCTGTCTATAAAAGAAGGATGACAAGGATTCCCAGTCTTTTCTGCTCTGTTACTACCAATAGCCATTGCCTGACTAGTGCTACACTGAAATGTATCCAGTCTTCTATCTATATTAGGTATTTCTATGAACTCCATTACTGCAATATCTGAGCAGCACCTCACAATCTTGAATATATTTAAAACACCCAAAACACCCCTCTGGAGTGAAGAAGAACTGTCAGCCCCATTTTTTAAAAGCAGATGGGGGAACAGAGCGGCTAAGTGACTTATCCAAGGTCACCCAGAAAGCCTATGGCAAAACAGGCACTTGAACCCAGGTCTTCAACGTCCTAGGCTAGTGTCCTAAAGACTGGGTCATCCTTCCTCTCATTGGACTGTTCTTGAACAACTGACTGTGCACAAGCCGCATGAATGTACAAAAGGTATTACTGTAAACATGTTACTGAAGTAAAAATACAATTAATACTTCAAGTTGTATGCAGTGTATCCTATCGTCTGCGAACAGTGTTATCTGAAAGACAACTGAATTTTAAACCTGAATTATTTTCTTAGCCAAGTCAATAAGCAGCCCAGTGCCACCAACTCGCACTTTTTGGGATGAGATGGGAAAGATGGTTTGTGATTATGGCACTGGACTGGGTTCAGTTTCTGCTCTATCAATGCTTCCGGTGTGACCTTGGGCAAGCCACTTAAAGCCAAGGCCTCAATTTTCAGGTGCTAAACTCAAGTCACTTCAAAAGGGGCCTGATTCGCATAAAGTGCTGAGCACCCATCCTCTGAATTTTTAGGATCCTTTAAAGAGTCTCCGTCTGGGCAACTAAATATTGAGGTATCCAAAATCACTAGTCCCTAATAAAAATCTCTGAGCCTCCATTTACCATCTGTAAATTGGAAATAATACATTTCCTCCCACATTGTCTGTCTTGTTTCCATGAGGACATTCTCAAGGATTTCTCTTTTCCCATTAATTTTTCATAGGAGGAATATTTTGACCCTATACACCTCTACCTCGATATAACACTGTCCTTGGGAGCCAAAAAATATTACCGTGTTATAGGTGAAACCGCGTTATATCAAACTTGCTTTGATCTGCCAGAGTGCGCAGCCCCACTCCCCCCCCAGACCACTGCTTTACCGCGTTATATCCGAACTCATGTTATATCGGGTCGCGTTATATCGGGGTAGAGGTGAACTTCCAAACGCATTTGTTTTACGCTAGGTGGAAAGTGCTTCTTATCTTACTGAGCTAAGGCAAGAAGTATTTTCAAAAGAGCATTTTGCACAAGTGGTGAGGTTTTATTTTGGTTTATTTGATTTCAGGGTTTTGCTAAATCGTCATCTTTTCACTTAGGACAAAGACAGGTCTCAAAAATACTTAAGTTTAAACAAAATACAAGCCTTTAGAGTTAGCTGCCCACTTCTCCCGCACCATTTACTGAAGTCTCAGGGACCAAAGCCACAGTCCTTACCTAAGCAAGACTCCCATTAATCCATATCGTTTTCCATAATCATCTATTAAGAAAACAACAGTCAGATCAGGTTATTATCTTCTAACATCATTATGTGGAACAGGAAAGAGGAGATGGATTATATGGAAAAAGCTTTTATTATAAACCAAAAGCATCCATAATAATTAGCAATATCAAGGAAACATTCATGATTGCCATAAGGTAAATTGATTTGTTTTTAATTAATGTCCCTGGTTTACCTTGGCATCCTTCAGATTGGAGAAAGGCTTTTTCCCTCTATTTATTTTCTTCAACAGAATTGGCTCTTTTTTCCCTTGTTATTGTTTCATCTGACAGCTCAAAGAATGGCCTTCAGGGATTTCACATATCAAGCCCATTCATCATAATGTTGACTATGCTCATGAACGCGCTGACCTTTTTATTGATAAATAATGTCATGAAATATGGGGCATGCTGAAAATCAGAGCAGAATGATCTTCACTCCTCGAATATCCTACAAAGGAATTGCTAATCCAGTGATAAAGACTGATCTTGTTTTGTTTCCTCAACAAGACTGATCCTGGTAGAAAACTGCAGTGAAGATGGCTTCTCACTCTACTGCACAATGAAGAACAGCCATGTGCAGACCCTCAGAGACCAGTTTCCTATGGCTTATTCATTATCTAATAAGGCAGTATAATAATCATCATCAGTGCTGATTGAATCAGCAGAGCATCATACACTGTCACGACTGATGGTATTACAATAATCTCAGTTTGGCCCTGCATCTTGGATCTCAGACTAAAAGGCAGACATGTTTCCAGGCAGGATGAGGCAACTACAACCAAAGTTAGTGTCAGAACCCAGTTTAGCAGCTTAGTTCCACATTTCCTTATCAATGTGTGTGTGTGTGTGTGTGTGTGGAGGAATAGCAAGCAGCCACACTAGAGCTTGTTGAAAATTTTCCTTTGAAATTGTTTTCTCTCCCAATAAAAAATTGAAATTTTCATTAAATTAAAATATTCACAAAAAAGTGTTTTCCATTAAAAAATTATTTTTTGACAAAAACTGAACAGCTGGGCTGCACTGCCTCCTCTCTCTAAGAGGGAAGGCTGTGGTGCATCATGGGAGATGTAGTCTGTCCTGGGAGCCCAGCCTATAGAAAAAAACAGGAGCCTGAGGTACTACATTAGCATTTCCAAATCACAATTTCTATTTTTGCTTGAAGTTTTTCAATTTGAATTTTTGCCTTAAAAATATCAAAAATCAAAGAAGATTCCACGCCAAACACTGGAACAAGCTTGATTTAGAGAAATCACTTCTAGGAACAGCATTATGCAGGTGTCACATTCCGGGGTACAATCCAAACCAGCGAGGGGTTATGTCACCACCTGCACCATAACCTGCACCACCACCTGCAGTATAAACCAATGTTTTACGGTTGTAGTTTCCAACCTGGGCAGCTCACAAACAGTCTACCGGCAGGCAGGTCACACTCTGAGTGTCTGTGTGTAACAGCAGCCTGGGCTCAGCACCTCTGACCCCAGCAGCCTGTCACCAACACTCCAGTCACACTCTGGCTTCCACCAGCCTTGTTTACTACTTGCAGGGTGACGCCAACACACTCCCAGTCCTGAATTTTCCCCAAAATGTGTGTCTCACATGTCCAGCTCCCTCCTGGGTTTTTCAGATAATATAGGTCTGTTGCCTCTGTAAGGGGTCAACATTCAATAGTTTGCTACTTTAACTGGAGTTACCAAACAGTTCAGTTTAAACACAACACTGGATTAGTTTGATTAAAAATAAAAAGTTTATTGGACTACAAAGAGAGAGCTTTTAAGTGAGTACAAGTACAAGGTATTAAAAAGTCAGAAATGGTTACAAGAGAAATAAAGATAAAAGGTTTCTAGTAGCTAAATGTAACAAGGTACACAAGGTTCAAGGTAAAATCCCTACCACGTGTTCCTGGAAACACGCTGACCAAATTCTCAGATCAGGATCTCCCTCAAAGTCAAAGTGCTGGTTGCTTTGACTTCTTACATGAAAAAGAGAGAGGAAGAGAGATAGGGAGAGAAGCCTTGGAGTTTTTTGCCCCTCATTTTTATAGTCCAGTCACCCTTTGGAGTGGATTCCTCTGAAGATTGCCCCTCAAAGCAAAGTTTATTCAAACAGTAAAGGTGGCAACATGGAGTCTGGACATGAAGGTGGCTCCATGTTCCTTCTTCTCCCCTATATGTGCGAAAATGCAGATTTGTCTTGTCTCCTGCCATTTCCCCCTCTTGCTGTCTCAAGGACCCTATTTACTACTTATATTTAAATTGAGGTACACACACATTCCTTTGTTTAGGATAGACCCGTTTAACAACTTTTGCCTAGTCAGGGCTGTGTGGGTTTGAATATGTGCTATCATCATCATACAGGGGGAATTCATAACTTTACACATAATGTTGTTAGTTTTCAAATGATATCTCACAAGGCATATTATGTACAAAGATTATTACAATAGTGGTAGAGTCTGAATACAGGGGTGCTTTCGGGCACTGCAGGTTCCACTGAAGGCTAATGCTAGTAACCAGGTATCAGATTCAAAAACTTAAGATGTAAAAATCCAGTCAGCAGTAGCTACTAGTTGTGTAATACCAGCAATGTTGTTGACTTGTTGACCATACTTAAGTGACTTATAACTGAAGCGGTTAGAAAGTCTGATATTTAAAAGTTTAAAGTGGAAAAAGTTTATGCACTTCCACCGTCAGTCCAAGCTTCAGAATGATTGACTAATTAAAATTCATAATTCCGTCTTGTATGTGGATTTTATGAATTGTGGTTAAACTCCTTTACTGCACTCAAACTAGATCCAGTGAAGTGATACAGTATTTAAAACATTGCTAAATAAGGTATAAAGAATACAATTTATTAGAGGTCTGTATATTTACACACACACACTCACAGAGAGAGAGAGAGAACTATTCCAGTTACAAGATTAAACTTCCAGCATACCAGAGAGTGCAGCAAAATATAATATACATAATTTCTTTGAAAGCAGTAGATCCACTAAGCAAACATATTTTTATTTATGAAATCAATTTTAGCAGCATAATGAAGACTTTTTATATGAATACCTGTGAAAGAAAAATCTAGCAATCAGTATTTTATAGGTTTCTTCTGAACAAAGGAGAAACTCATGATATCAGTGCTTTGGCCTACAGTTGTAATGACGCAAAGAGCCCTATCTAGAGAGTGACTGTTAAAATGTTAGTAAATAAACATGTTTTTTTCCTTTCAATTTTGATAGAAAAATGTTTTGCTGTTGTTCAGTGACAGAGTTCATTGACAATTAGAGCTGGTCAGGCATTTTCTGACTAAACATTTTTCAGTGAGAAGTTAATTTGTTGAAACTAAAACTGTGAGAAAAAAAATAGTTTTGAAAACTCTCCCACTTAGAAAAAAAATGGAAAAAAAATTGAAATTGCCCAGAGCCTAGTTTTGACATTTTTTTAAATAAAATAACTTGATTAAAACATTGTTTTGAAATGTGATAATTTATAATAAAAACATTTTAAGAAGGTTGAAACTGAAATGAAACATTTCAAAAAACCACTTTGATTGACCTGATCTAATTTTTTTGGATTATCAGTTTTTCAAAATGTTTGAGATTGTGACTTTTTTCCTGTTTTGGAACAGGAAAAAAGTGTAGGACTCTCAAAAACTCTTGTGGGTCAGGAAACCTGTTTCCCACCCACTTCTGTTTATTAATAGCAATAATACCTAAAAATATTTGTATCACCTTAGATGCTATTTGTCTAGATGTTGTTGACCAATTTTGCTACCTTGGCTCTACTGTTACGAGCAATGTAGATCTTGATGCTGAGCTTACTAGGGGTACGTCTACACTACGGGATTATTCCGAATTTACATAAACCGGTTTAGCAAAACAGATTGTATAAAATCGAGTGTGCGCGGCCACACTAAACACATTAAATCGGTGGTGTGCGTCCACGGTCCGAGGCTAGCGTCGATTTCTGGAGCATTGCACTGTGGGTAGCTATTCCGTAGCTATCCCATAGTTCCTGCAGCCTCCCCCGCCCCTTGGAATTTCTGGGTTGAGATCCCAGTGCCTGATGGGGCAAAAATCATTGTCGCGGGTGGTTCTGGGTAAATGTCATCAGTCACTCCTTCCGCTGGGAAAGCAACGGCAGACAAGCATTTCGTGCCTTTTTTCCCTGGATTGCCCTGGCAGATGCCATAGCATGGCAATCATGGAGCCTGTTTTGCCTTTTGTGACTGTCACCGTATGTGTACTAGATGCCGCTCACAGAGGCGATTCAGCAGCGCTACACAGCAGCATGCTTTTGCTTTTGCATGACAGCAGAGATGGTTACCAGCCATATTGTACCATCTACCATACCATAAATTGGTAATAAGATGATCGTGGCTACCAGTCCTTTTGCACTGCACCATTTGCTGCTGTCATAAGTGCCCCTGGCTGAGATCAGCAGGGGCACAAAAGCCAAAATTGGGAATGACTCCCTGAGTCAATCCCTCCTTTTTGGTATCTAAAAATAGAATCAGTCCTGCCTAGAATATGGGCAAGTGTACTAGAGAACCACTGTATATCATAACCAGAGAGCACAGCTGCTCTGTGTCAGATCCTGCAGAAATTATGAGCTGTATGCTATTCACAGGGGGTGCTCCTGCAACAACCCCACCTGTTCATTCTGTTCTTCCCCCAGCCTTCCTGGGCTACCATAGCATTGTCCCCCCACTTGTGTGATGACACAGTGACTTGTTAGTGAGAAATGAGTGGAAGGCAGCCTCCAGCTGCTATGATAGTCCAGACAGCACATTAAGCAGTGTGTAGGAGAGGAGCCCAGCATCCCACTGCTAGTCCAGGGGCAACTGAATCTTTTCTTTACACATGAAGGGTGGGGGCTGATGGAGCTCAGCCCCCTGTTGCTATGATGAAGACAGTTACCAGCCATATTGCACCATCTACCAGAAAAAATTAAGGGCAGGCACCCTTGATCGACCTAACAGCTCTTTCTTTATTTTGATTTTTAACTGCCTCGCCACACGTGCTGATCGGAGCTCCACGCTGGGCAAACAGGAAATATTCAAAAGTTCGTGGGGCTTTTCCTGTCTACCTGGCCACTGCATCCGAGTTCAGATTGCTGTCCAGAGCGGTCAGTGGTGCACTGTGGCCAATACCGTCGATCTGCGGCCACACTAACCCTAATCCGATATGGTAATACCGATACTAGCGCTACTCCTCTCGTTAGGGAGGAGTACAGAAACCGGTTTAAAGAGCCCTTTATATCAATATAAAGGGCCTCTTAGTGTGGACGGGTGTGGCGTTAAACCGGTTTTACGCTCCTTAAACCGGTTTAAACACGTAGTGTAGACCAGGCCTAGTAAAATCATCAAAGCAGCAAGGAATTTTCCTCCAGGGCAGATTGGCAGAGGCCCTGGAGGTTTTTCGCCTTCCTCTGCAGCATGGGGCACGGGTCACTTTCTGGAGGATTCTCTGCAGCTTGAGGTCTTCAAACCGCAATTTGGGGACTTCGATAACTCAGACATAGGCTAGGGGTTCATTATAGAAGTGGATGGGTGGTATTCTGTGGCCTGCATTGTGCAGGAGGTCAGACTAGATGATCATAATGGTCCCTTCTGACCTTAAATTCTATGAGTCTATGAACTTCCGTCTTTTGCAAGACAGACCCTGGAACAGTAACAAATTGTCAACTAAAGTGAAAATCCACATTTATGAGACGTGTTTTATCCACTCTTCTATATGTCTCAGAAACATGGGCGACAGCCAAACATACCAAAAGAATAAACCGTTTTCATATCAGATGCTTGTGTAAAATTCTTCAAATAAGATGGCAAGACAGGGTAACAAATGTGGAAGTGTTACATCATGTTGGTATGTCATTCAGGGGAATGTTGATTAGTAAGAAAAGACTTAGGTTGCTTGGACATGTCAAGCGAATGCCGGATTACAGGATCCCAGAAAGCGTACTGTATGCTGAAGCTCATGAAAGGTCTAGAAAGAGAGGCAGACCTCTGTGCAGGTTTCAGGATGATTGCAAAGATGATTTGGTATCCTTTGGAAACTCTGTGGATGATTGGGAAAGGAGTGTAGAATGCCACTCTGGTTGGTGAAGTCAGCTTGTAGATGGAGCAAGGAGGACAGGATCAAGCTTTGTGATGACTGGCATGAGAAGAGGAAAGAATCTGCTGTTGGATTTAGAGCATTGGTAGTGTGTGGATGTGTCCTACCTGTGGATGGGACTGTCAGTCATGCATCGGACTCAGCAGCCATCAAAGAACTCATCAGAGCATACACCATGTTCTGTAAAGAGTGACGGTGCCACTGATTTGTATCATAGTAGAACGTAACTGAGCCAGCCAAGATCAGGGCTCTATTATGCTAGGTACTGTGTATATATAGTAAGAGAGAGTCTTACTCAAAGAGCTTACTGTCAAAAATTACAAGCTTACAAAGACATATACATGTGATAAGTATTCACCATGAGTTGCCTATTACATTTAATGGGACCACTCGATGTGTAAAATTAAGCATGTCCTTAATTCTTTGTAGGAGTAAGGCCAAAATAGACAAGACAGAAAAGGATGGGAGAAAGGAAGTATTATTCTTCCCTACAGATGAGGAGAGTCTGTTGGTTGCCCTAGGTAATACAGGAAGTCTATGGTAGAGTAAGAAATTTAACCCAGATGTTAAGTCCCAGCCCAGTGCCTTAACTGCAAGATTCTTTCCAGAATCTTACATTCTTATTGAAGAAATTGTTTAGATACAACAGTATATCCCCAATGATACCATTCACTGAAGAAATGAAATAAAAAAACCCACGGTTCTGCTAGTTCAAGTGTTTCACTGCCTCTTCTTTTAAAGAGATACCAGCGCTAAAAAGTCAAGTAATGTTTGACCTAAAACAAGAAATCGTATGTACAACAGTCTAGTAGACAGTAGTCCAGGGTAACAAGAGCAAAATTCATTCTGTGCAACACAATGAATAATGTTCCCTTTGATGTCATTGTGGTATGATATAATGGACCAAAATTATGCCCTCGGCTATACCTGCACAACTCCACTCCTTTAGGTCCTGATTCCGCAAAGCACTGTAGCAAGTCCATCCTTAAAAGTAAGCACATGCTTAAGTGCTGTGCTGACCAGAGATGCTTTCTAGAATCAGGCCCTTAAGCAACATTTTATGGAAGTAACTAAGAATCTGGCTCTATGCTGGCAAAATAAACTTCAGCATCTTATTGCCCAGTGGGTGATAAGGATATTAGATTATATAAAGTTTCAGTATCAAAATTATTTTAGGGCAAGTAGAGTATATGGCTCTACCTTTACAATCTAGTGTTCTAAGATGAGATGATAGCACAGCAAAGTCAATGACTGTCTAGAAATTATACTAATTATTTAATGTACCACGTGATCAGCATAGATGACAGCAGAAAAACTTCAGTTGCAGTGTCATTGTGGTGTTAATGTAGCTTGTATTACCATTCACAAAAGAAAGGGAACAGACTGACGTACACAAAGACACCCTGTCAACATTGTATCACAAACAACTATGACTAAGAAAGCTCCTCTGGATAGCCTGCATATGATGCCAGCTGCATTGTGTTGTCCGGATGGGTTTCATGCTTATAAGGCTGTTAAAATGGAGCAATTCAGTATTACTGAATAAAGGAGCAGAGGGGCTAGTTGCCAGCAGGGATGGTAAAGTGCTAGGAGATAGCAGATCCATGTACTGTGACTCTAGGCACCCCTGTATTCAACCTTATACACACCTGTAATAATCTTTGTATAAAATATGCCTTGTGAGGTATCATTTGTAAACTAATAACTCACTAGTGAATAATATTTGTGTGATTTATGTACATGATGTATTAAGTTAATAATATATGCTTGGAATTATGACTAATCTGTGTGGAAACCTGGTATGTTGGAGTTGTTAAATGGGTCTGTCCTAAACAAAGGAATGTGCGTTTACCTCGATTTACATATAAAGCAGTAAACAGGACCATCAAGACAGCAGGGAGAAGAGATGGCAGGGAACACAACAATTTGCATTTCAGCAAACACATGTGAGAAAGAAAGAGCATGGAGCTTTCTTCACCCCAGACTTCATATTGCCTTCCCCACAGTTTGAATATACTTAACTTTCAGAGGTAACCCTCAGAAGAATCCATTTCAAAGGTTTCCTGGTCTATAAAGACAGGGGGTCTGAACCTCAAGTGGTAAATCAATTGAATCAACTGATTTATACAATATTCATATTATACAAGTGTATAGAGTGAGGTCTTTTCTGAAAGCTAAGAGAAGAGGGGCTGGACATTAATATTGTGAAAGGTCTGTGTTAATGCTATACAAGGAAATACAGATACTTAATGATATGTTTTAACAAACAGGGAGAAACAGTTTCCCGCCTAGACAGGAGAGGAGGCAGCTATCTACCAGTCTTCTATGTAAAGAACTCTGTACTCTTGAAATAGAGTCATTAAATTCTAGAAAACATAAGCAGAGACATCTTTGAGCATCCATTATCAGACAGACAAGGGAACAGGACTCTTGCAAGCTGAAAAAGATGGGGTGTTCAACCAAAGGGGCTTGAAGTCTCTGTCTCCGAATATAGGTGAGAAACTTGCTCAGGCAAAGATCTTTCAGCTAGGACAATAAGGGAAACCAGCCCCTTGTACTTTTGTGAAAGGCCCTGGACTGTGAGAAAATAAGCCATGAATGGGGAGAAAGAAGATTTGTGATAAACCATCTTGAACAAAGCCTGTACCTTGCTAAATTAAATTTTAGACTTTTAGGTTGCATGTTTTTTGCTTATTTGCTTGAAACCCTTCTAACTTAACTCCTTTTTACTTGGCATCACTTAATCTTATGCATATTTTGTTAATAAATTTGTTTTACTATTAATGTAAATCAACTCCGTGCAGTCTTTGCAGGGAAGGGTGTATTTACCTCAGTTAATAAGTTGGGATGTGCTTTTGTCTTTAGAGGAACAAATGGACCTTAACATTTCTTTGAAGTGTCCAGGAGAAGACTGGACATTGCAGAAAGCATGGTTTGAGGACAGTGTGCTAGGGTCATTTGCTGCTTGTAACCAAGGTTGATGGAAGCCAGAGACAGGCTGGTGACAGGCTGCTGGGTCAGAGTTGCTGAACCAGGGCTATTTACCAAACTGACACTCAGGGTATGTGTACACTGGCAGAGTTACAGCACCACTCAGAGAGCGCTGAAGGGAAATCGTTGTTGTGTGTTCACACTCAGCTGCCTACGCAATAGCGTGTTCACACTTGCAGCGCCTGTATTCGGAGCGGTGCAATCTGGGCAGCTATCCCACAAAGCATCTCTTCCTCTTCTGCTGCTAAGAGTTGTGGGAGGGTGGAGGGCATCGTGGGGCATCCTGGGTCCTGCCCCGTGATGCATTGCTTTGCATCCTAGTTGGTGCCATCTTTCAACAGTTTATGTACTGTGCACTCTGCCTCTTTGGTCTGCAGGAATGGATCCCACACTGTTGACCAATATGCTGCTCGTTCTCACTAACACGTTATGAGTGGCAGTGGAGTTATTCCTTAAATTACAAAGGCAAGAGGAGTTTGACATTGATCTCACCACACATAGTAGCTATGACACGATATTGCTTGTTGCATTCACGGAGGAGTTGACCACAGAGGAACACCGCTTTTGGGCTCAGAAAACAAGCACTGACTGGTGAGAACACATCGCCATGCACGTCTGGGATAACGAGCAGTGGCTCCAGAACTTTCAGATGAGGAAAGCCACATTCATGGAATTGTGTGATGAGCTCACCCCAGCCCTGTAGCACAAGGACACAAGAATGAGAGCTGCCCCGTCATTGGAGAAGTGTGTAGCAATTGCACTGTGGAAGCTGGCTACTCCAGACTGCTACCAATTGGTCACTAACCAGTTCGGAGTGGGAAAATTGACGGTTGTACTTGTGTTGACGGAAGTGTGCAGGGCCATTAATTGCATCCTGCTCTGAAAGACTGTGACTTTGGGCAACGTTCGTGAGATTGTGGATGGCTTTGCACAAATGGGCTTCCCCAACTGTGGAGGGATGATAGATGGCAGGCATATTCCAATTCTGGCACCAGACCATCTAGCTACCGAGTACATTAATCAGAAGGGGTATTTCTCTATGGTTCTTCAGGCACTTGTGGATCATTGTGGGCATTTCACAGACATTAACACAGGCTGGTACGAAAGGTGCATGACGCACACATCTTTCAGAACACAGGCCTGCTCAGGACGCTACAAGCAGGGACTTTCTTCCCGGACCAAAAGATCACCACAGGGGAAGTCAAAATGCCCATTGTGATCCTGGGAAACTCTGCCTACCCCTTAATGCCGTGGCTTATGAAGCCACACACGGGGAACCTTGACAGCAGCAAGGAGTGGTTCAACAACAGGCTCAGCAAGTGCAGAATGACTGTTGAGTGTGCTTTTGGCTATTTAAAGGCCCGCTGACGCTGCCTATATGGGAGGCTGGACCTGGCCGATGACAATACTCCTATGCTTATAACCATGTGCTGTACACTCCATAATATTTGCGAAGGGAAGGGTGAAAGCTTCACTCAGGGCTGGACCACTGAGGTTCAGCACCTGGAGGCTGAATTTGAACAGCCAGAGACCAGGGCTATTAGAGGGGTGCAGCACACAGTCATAAGGATCAGGGATGCCTTGAGGCAGCAATTTGAAGCTGATATGTGTTGCTATGCTTGGGAGTGCAGTGCTTGTAATGCTAGGAGGTGATTGTGATTGGTGCAGATGTTGCACTGTAAAAGCTTAAGAAAATTGCCTGTTGCTTTGCAGGGCTGTTTGCTTTCAATTAACAGAATAAAAATTGCTTTCAAACCAAAATAATTATTTTATTAAAACACAACAACCAGAGGAGAGAAACAAACAAAAAAACACATCAGCACTATGTCGGATGGGGGAAGGGAGGGTCCCAGGAGGACGTGAGGTCCTGGGATGGTTAAAGATTTGTGTATGTCCAGGTATCATATGCAACCTTGTCCTTTGGAGTGAAGTGCCTCAAGTACTGTTCTTCAGCAAGGCTAAACTGCAGAGGGACAGGTGTTAAGTGCAGTGGGTACTGGGAGTTCGCAGGGCTGGACTTTGACAGGGCAGGAGTGGAATGCAGTGGGTACAGACTGGAGCCAGGAGGTTGATACGGGTGTGTTGGTGGTGTCTGGGGGCCACGTGAGAAAGGGTTTTGCAACAGTGGCTACAGGTGAGGTCGGGTGTGGAGCTGTTTGGTTTGCAGTGCTAGTAGCACCTGGAGCATGTACTCTTGGCGCTCCATAATGTTTAAGAGCCACTCCATGACTTCATTCTGGCATGCAGTGTTCTCCTTTTGGTCCCTCTTCTCGCTGTCCCGCAACTCCTTCAATTCTTGTTTTTCAGAGTGCAGCATGACATCACGCAGAAAGTCCTCTTTAGCTTTTCATGGCCACTTTCTAATTCTGCACAGCCATTCAGCCGGCAATAACAAAGAGGGAGGCTGGGCTCCCAAGGTCATATCTGTGAAGCCAAAATGCAACATTTTACAGAAGCAGTATTGTTTGCAACACACAGATCACTGATTCAGTGATTTAAAACACAGCCACTATTCACATACCTGTCACTAACTGGCTGACCCCAGGCAAGCACACATGAGCCACAAGAACCCCCAAATGAGTAACCGCAGGGGCAGGGGAAATCAGTGTTCCAGGACTGTACTGTACACTGAGCAGGTGGCTCTTGGGGAGAGCCAGCACTGTGGGGGGGGCTTATAATCATTCCTGTCCCCACATTCCCACAGGCTGTGTTCATGATGGAAGATATCTCACTGCTGAGGGTGAGCAGGAAGTCAAGGGATGGTCTTCTCCAAGACTGCACCTTCTGCCCCGGCCCTTATGCGGCTCGCCTGTGTGCAGCAATGGTTCCCCTGCTGCCCCAGGATGTCAGAGTGGTGCGGGAAAGTTACCTTAATGGGACAAGAAACAAAGCAGCTCTGCCAAAGAACCTGCAATAGCGGATTGCCCAGTATCTCCATGAGAGTTTCATGGAGATCTCTGAGGCAGATTCCTGTGAAGTGAAGGAGTCAATCAACACCCTGTTCCGCCGCTCAGACTAGGCATGTGGTGGTACGTGCATCATACAGACACAAGCCTGTTTTCTGCAACCCTCCTGCCCCCAACAACTCGCATCAGCAATTCCCCAAATCAAAGCCACTTACCAGGGGCCTCCTCTCCTGTTTGCACTTCACCAAGCTCTGACCGCTGTGACTAGCTAGCCTCCTCCTGGGTAAAGAAGAGCTCCTGGCTGCATGCATCTCTGACCTCCAAGTCGTCCTCTGCCTTTGTGTCCCCTCCACATCCTCGTCCAAGATTTCGTCCTCCTGGCTTGATCCACTCTTGACTGATACATGAGCCACCGAAGTATCCACAGTGGCCTTCACAGTGGAAGTGGGGTCACCACTGAGTATCACGTCCAGCTCTTTGTAGAACTGGCAGCTCGTGGGCGCAGCACCGGAGCAGAGGTTTGCTTCCTGTGCCTTGTGGTAGGCATTCCGCAGTTCCTTCACTTTTACTCTGCACTGCAGTGTGTCCTGGTCATGACCCCTTTCTGTCATGCATCATGAAATCTGTCCATAGGTATCATAATTCCTACAGCTGGAGTGCAGCTGGGACTGGACAGCCTCCTCTCCCCAAATGACGATGAGGTCCAGCAGCTCGGCATTGCTCCAAGCGAGGGATCGCCTGGTGCATGGAGCAGGCATGGCCACCTGGAAAGATGTGCTGGGGCCACTGCACACATCACCAAGCAAACAGGAAGAGGACTTTCAAAATTCACAAGGAATTTAAGGGGGCTCATGGTTGGTCATCTGAGGGCAGGGCAGTAGAGTTCAAACCGATGACCAGAGAGGCAAGAACAGGCATTGTGGAACACCTCCTGGAGGCCAACTGTAGTGCTGTAATCGATCAGGGTGTCTACACTAGCATCACAGCACTGTAGCCCCAGTGCAGAAAGCTGTACGCTTTTCATCGGGGGGATTTTTTACAGAGCTACAACTGTGCAGTTTCTACACACATAGTGGCTTGGCAGAGAATACACCTCAGGAGTTACACCACAGAAAGCTGCTTTACCGGGCAGAAAGTTGCCAGTGTAGACAAGGCCTCAGAGTGTGACCAGCATGCTTGTTGGCTGGCTGTGAGCATCCCAGGCTAGGAGCTACTACAGCAAAGCATTGTGAGGCACCCACAGCTGCAGGGCAAATGGTGACAACCCTTACTGGTCTGGATTGTACTCTGAACACCAGCACCTGTGCCTCTAACTTTTTTATTGTCAACATTTTTATCCCTGGTCCCAATCACCTGAACAATTGATTAAAAAAAATCAATTTCCTTCCATTGTGCTGTCTGTTTACATTTGATAGACCCTATTGTCCGCAAAGAAAGAACTGCAGTGATGTGCTGCCAATATTTTAACAAAAAACTGACTAAAGTTGCCCCCTTAGCCCATGATAAATCCTACCTCCCAGAGGCACATAAGACTGCAGAGAAAAAGAAAAGGGACTGGAGCTTCCATTTACTGGTTCTCTCATTTAAACAAACTTGCTTTCTCAGAACCAGAACAAAAGAAGAAGGCAGCAATACCTGGCAAACATTTATTTTAAATGAATTTTCTGGAAGTGTTTATTGTTACAGTAGTTAATCGCTTTACATTGTAGTTATGTTCCTGAAAAATGAGACTTTAAGCAAAACGATGTTAAGCTAATCCAATTTCCCCATAAGAATTAATGTAAATGGGGGGGATTAGGTTCCAGGGTAATTTTTTTCACCAGACAAATATATATACTTGTCTATACAAATGTGTATACAAATATATATACACTTATACTGTGTGTGTATATATATATATATATATATATATATATATATATATATATATATATATATATTATATATATATATATATATATATACACACACAGTATAAGTTTTAAACAAACAATTTAATACTGTACTCAGCAACGATGATTGTGAAGCCTGGTTGAATTGGTGAAGTCAGAGGGTTGAAGAGGGTGGGATATTTCCCAGGGAATGCCTTACTGCTAAATGACAAACTAGTATTCGGCTGAGACCTCAAAGGTTAACACATTGTTGTTAATGTAGCCTCATACTCTACAAGGCAGCACGAATGGAGGGAGGGGAGACAGCCTGGCAGACAGAGAAAGAGACACACACCCTGTGTGGGAGGGAGAGAGAGATGTGCATTGCCCCTTTAAGTATGCTGACACCACACTCTAATTACATTGCCTTTAAAAAGATCAGGAAGTCGAGACAGCAGCTGCAGCCAGCTCGCTCCATTCTTAGGCCTGGTCCACATTGGGGGGCAGTGTCAAGGTAAGATACGCAACTATTCCCGTAGCTGAAGTCGAAGTATCTTATCTCGACTTACCTCCCCGTCCTTACCACTCGGGATCGACGTCCGTGGCTCCCCCGTCGACTCCGCTACCGCCACTCGCTCCGGTGGAGTTCCGGAGTCGACGGGAGCGTGTTCGGGGATCGATATATCGCATCTAGATGAGACGCGATATATCGATCCCCGCAAAATCGATCGCTACCCGCCGATTCGGCGGGTAGTCTGGACGTACCCTGAGCCCTGTTGTGTCTCTCCCCTGCTCTATGGAGATGGGGGCAAGCTGGGGGCAGGAGTAGGGGGGAGGGGGACACCCTAACATTAGACTCCCTCTTCCCCCCTCTCCTGCACAGCAAGCAGGAGGCTCCCGGGAGCAGCTCCAAGGCAGAGGGCAGGAGCAGCACATGGCAGTGTGGAGAGGGCCAGCTGAACTGCTGGCAATTGGTAGCCTGCTGGGCAGCTGCTGCACAGGGAACTTAGGGGAGGGAGGAGCTGATAGGGGGCTGCCGGTCCACCCTGGTTCCAAGCCACCACCAGCTAGCTGCAATGGGCTGCTCTTCCTGCAAGCAGTGGACAAAGCAGGTGGCTGCCAAACAACGTTATAAGGAAGCATTGCACAACTTTAAACGAGCATGTTCCTGAATTGATCAGCAACGTAACAACAAACAACATTAACCCAGCAGGCTACCAACTTTAAGTGAGGAGTTACTGTCCTTACAAAAAATACACTCTGTACATTAGTAGTATAGTACAGAATTCCACTTGTGTTTACAGATGGTGGGTGGGTGGGTGACAAAGACCTTATGATAGCATTATCCTCCCAGAAAAATGAAAATACATGCTGTTTGGAACAGTCTGCTCCATTCCGAAGACTCCATATTGCTCTTCAGAAGTGATGTTTATGAGCGTTAGGGATAAATTACATGGCAGGCAAGATTAGTCTTATCCTGGGAAGGGTGAGCTCCATCAGAGGCAAGGAAATTGCCTGCAGCCTCAATACAACGATGTCAGACTTAACAAGGGACTGTTTGAACCCCCTAATGTTCCAGCACGTCACCACAAAACTGAATTGGCTCACGAGTTTGAAACCAAGAGATAAACATGAGCCTGTGGCAAAGTGTGCTGCATGATGGAGATAAGGGAGAAGTTTAAATGTCAAAAGCACAACTGGCTTGAATGTGACTTTTCTGTAAAATGCCTTCACAGGTAGGACTGCTTTCTGAAAAACAGGCTTTTCAGCAACACCTACCCAAAGAGCACTTCAAAAGCAAAACACCAAGAAATTTGACAGCATTATTTATTAATGGCATATAGTAGTAGTGCCAAGAAGAGCCAACCAAGGATCAGAGCCAGGCACTTGTTAAGCACATTGGAAGAGACAGCTCCTGCCCTGAAGATCTCACTTTCTTGCTCATACCTCTTGCCTTTTTACATTGTATCATTATCCCCATTTTACAGTTCAGGAGATGAGATGACTTGCCTGATGTCACACAGAAAGTTTGTTGATTCAGTTCCTAGCTTTTACATATGTCCTCACTCCTAGACAGTGTCTTAAACCACAAGACCATTCTTCCACACATGCAGATTAATCCCCTTGTAAAGATATTGGGTATTATTTTCGGCACTCGTGTATCTGCTTCCACTGGAGTATACGGTAAAACTCCCATTGACTGCAGTGGGAGCAGAGTTAGGCCAGTGCTGAATGCTTTTAAAAACCCCATCCATAAAGTCTGTGGTACTCGTAAAACATCTTAGTTCTCTTTGTAGAGGTTATCAAACACCTTTCAAAAGTGAACAGGGAAATTATACTGTTAAGTGTGGAAGCAGCAGGCTATAAGGAGGAGATTAAGCTTTTAGGATACTGGAATACTGTGATGTAAGAGAAATGTGTGCCATAAAAAGATGGCATAACAACTTCAAGGGCTGTTCATCACTCCTGCCAAGATGCAGAAAGTTACTTTCTCAACACAAAACGATGGAGTTCTGCTGTCAGTTCCCTTACGGGATATACAGGAGACTAGGGTTGGGAAAAGAGTAAATTCAGCAGAAAGTACATTTTGAGGGGCACCAAAACTATTTGCAAATTCAGGTAGAATCCAATAATTAGTTCTGGCTGGAAAAAAAAATGCTTTTAGAGTCAAAATGGTTAATGTAAAAAATATATAGCCAGTTATTTGACTATCCTTGTGGTCCTATATTACTTTATTAGTCAGAGAAAGCAGTACAAAATGAAAAGGAAACTGTGACAGAATACATCTCCCCCCCCCGCCATGTTCACACCCACACACTATTGTAATAATATTTTGTCCAGACATGCTTTGTTAGGTATCATTTGAAAACGCATAACTTGATTATCATGGTGAAATTTATGTAGCAGCATTGTGTAAAGTTATGGAATTTCCCTGTATAATGTTATTAGCCCATGTGCAAAAGCCCCATAGACCTGCCCAGACAGAAGTCATTGAACAGGTAGATCTTGAACAAAGGATGTATGCTTGTCTTAATTTGCATATAAGCCGTAAACAGTCTTCAAGCAGAAAGGGGAGGAAAGGGAAAAAAAAGGAAGCTCACAGGTGAAAAAACCCAGCAGGGAACATCCTTCCACACAGACTCTTTGCCTCCGGGTTCTCAGCTGGAAATGTTTTTCAAGAGGGGGATTGAAAAATATAAAATAGAGGCTCACACACTCCAAGACACCATTCTCTCTGTCTGTCTCTGTCATCACATCTAAAAGGACAAAAGAAAATAGATGTTGGACTTTGGGGGAAGGGATCCTGACCCAAAGAGTTTGGTCAGTAATGCAGTTGGAACCATGTGGTGAGAAACTTTGCTTTGAATCTAATTTCATGCAAGTAGGCACTAGCCAGTGTTATCTTTATTTTTCTTGTAACCATTTTGACTTTTATGCCTCATTACTTGTACTCACTAAAAATCTTTGTAGGCAATAAACTTGTTTTATTGTTTGGTTTAATCCAGTGTGTTTAACTTAAAGTGTCTGGGTAACTTCATTGAAGCTGGTGTGCATTATTCCCTTAATGGAATAACAAACGTAATATTTTTGGGCTGTCTAGGAGAGGGCTGGACAGTGCAGGACAAACATTTCTGGGGGAAGTCTGCGATTGGGAGCGTGTTGGGGTCACCCTGTAGTAATAACGAAGGCTAGTGAGAGCCAGGGTGTGGCTGGCAGGCTGGAGTACATACAAGCATCTGAGAGTCAAGTATCAGAGGGGGAGCCGTGTTAGTCTGGATCTGTAAAAAGCGACAAAGAGTCCTGTGGCACCTAACAGGTGTACAGCATCTGAGAGTGACTGCCACACTGGTAGCTGTATGGGAGCAGTCCAGCTTGGAGGCTATAGCATCAAGGCATGGAAAAGGCACCCCAGGTTACAGGACAAGGTAATACAGCCACTGACTGGTCTGGATTGTACCCCACTATGTCACAACCACTCTTTCGGGGAACAGAGTAGCAGCCGTGTTAGTCTGTATCCGCAAAAAGAACAGGAGTACTCATGGCACCTTAGAGACTAATAAAGCTGTTAGTCTCTAAGGTGCCACAAGTACTCCTGTTCTTTTTTCGGAGAAGCAACCTCACAGCTTAAGTCTGCTTCCAAAATATGCACTCAAGGCCACCTATATTTATACAGTGGTTGTTTACAAGCTAAAAGCATTGTATATATCACTCAAGATTAAATCCAGAAGTCTGTACCAGTTTATTTTGTTTTTCTGTACCATCCTGTACCTTCCTTATCATTGTTTTGAATATCCCATTCCAGGTACCAATGAGCCATAGAGGCCCCTTCTAACTGTGGCAGGACATGGTGTTCATACATTTTGTTTCTAACAGATTATGTATTTGCCTGTACTGAGAGCAGAGTTCCATTGTGTTACACGATATACCTTAGCATAAGCGAACAGCATTCCAGGAAAAGCGTTATACAATTCATAGCTATACAACTTAACATAGCTACCCAACATTCATATATGATTCAATGTGCACAATATTTATGTTCAACATGTAACACATATTAATGTGGTGTTTCATACATATAATATATACATACTGGCTAACAGGCAAGAAAAACGGAATAGTCCTTTCTGTGTGAATTGAACCAAAAATGTATTCAGATTTTTTGGTTCAGCCCCCAAACTGAAGGGAAAAAAACATTATTTGCTCAGGTCTACAGGTTCTAAACGCTGAATTATTAGTAACAAATTAATAAAGTACAAGTCCTTTCTAGTTGTATTATAATAGTTACAACCTTAAAGCTTATTTATATTTGTAATTCATGCAAAAGTGATTTTGCATCTGTCTATTTTGAAGAACACTAAATATTATTGTGAATCCTCAATAGATGGTGCTATTATCAAAGTTAATATCTCAGCTGATTATGCAAAGAAGCTCAAGGCAAGTGTGTCTAGGTCTTGCTTTTGTTTCTAGCTGACCATTAGCCTTTATGAGGCTTGTTGTTTATGCTATAATCTCGGAGAAGACTTTCAGCTGCTTTGTTGGAAATTCTTCAGTTGCATTGCATTCAGAGAAAGGACCTAAAGGAGGTCAGACACCATACGTGTAAGCAGACATGCTGTCCTAGTATTCAGATTATACAACTCAAAGTAACAATGGCAGTCGGAACTCAGACACCTTTATTAAGAGTTGAGCTGGTCAAGAAATAGAAACATTTTCTGCAGAAAATGTAATGAAATTTCCCCTCCCCATCTGTCATGGTCAACATTTTTAAATTGTTGATATTTTATGAACAACCATAATGAAAAGTGTGAACATTTTGTTTCACACAGGGTTGAATATCCCAGGTGATTGTTGTATCATGTACCTTTGTGGAAAGAGGTACATGGCTGCCTTGCACCACAGGAGTCCTACTGGACTGAATTCCCTTAGAGTCGTAGATATCAGTGGTGGCCCATACTGCCTTTCTCCATCTATGGCTGTCTAGGAGGCAGTGGTCATTCCTCTCCAGTGCAGACCTTACAAACAGCTGTCCTGTCATTCCCAAGTTTAACTAGTGCCATGTGCTCTATTTCGGGATACCCCACTGAAATCCACCTGGAACCTAATACTAATGCAGAACACAACTACCTGCCTCCCGAGTAGTTCAGCCCAACGAGGATACATAATACATCTACTCAAATCTCCACACTGACTCCTTTTTAGCTTCTGATTGCTATTCTAGTTGCTAGCAATGACCTCTAAAGCCTGGAATGGTTTTGGACCTAGTTCAAACTGAGACCACCAAGAGACCAGTCAAGACAGAGAGTTGCTTGGGTCTACTCATGAAGTAAGATACAAATCAATCTAAGCCAGGGTGGCAGATTCTGGTCTTGAGTTTTTATGCAGTCCTTATTCAGATAAACTGGTAATGAGATAAACTATTTTCTGTTACATTTCCTAGAAGGGGTACTTGATGGTTACTGAACGTTTCCTGATTAAAGGTTTCCTGTCAGTATGCAAGTTTGACCAATCTACGGGGACAGCAGAACTCTTGGGTGAGCTCTCCCACCTTTTGGAGTTCACTCCCTTGAGCCAAATCTATCAACCTCATGGGCACAATGCAAGATGCCTTCAGTTTGTTTAGCATTTGGGGACAGGTTGTGATTAAGGAAGATCTTTTCAAAAGGCACAAAGGACAGTTAGGCACCCAAATCCTATTGAAAGTCAGTGGGAATTGACCACCTAGTTCATCTGTGCCTTTGAGAATCTTCCCCAAAGTGCTACTTAACTGACCAAAGTATGGCAATCTGATCTCTGTTTGTATTTTAATTGGTCATGAAATCATCTTCAGTAGCTGCCCTGTTGATAGATATCAGACAAATAGCAAAAAAAAACATTACCCAAGGAAATAAGCTACTATAAGTTTCCCTATTAGAGCACTGCAAATATTTGCTCATTTACTAATTTACTCATTTCAAAGTGTTCTTTCTTTTAATGTCAACTACAGAGTATAAGTTTACATTCTTAAACCATAAGCTAATTCCTCATTTTATGTCCACTTATATTTGTGTCTGACTGACTGCCCTACGGTACATGAAATACCATACACCTATTGATTCATGGACATTAATACAATATGAAGATAGCACTAAAAATAGCTAAAAGAAACCACGGAGGAATAGCTAGACTACTAGGAATTTTTAGTAGTCCTTCATCGGCTCCTGGTATTTAAAAAATAATTAAGGATGAGATTCAAAATAATTTATTAGTAAATTACTGATTTGAGAGGTTTTAAGAGGTAAGTGACTAATTGTAAAAATACTAAAGAGGACAATAACCACAGCCAATGGATTAATATGAATGCAGAGCCAGGTCCGGCATTCTTTGTGGCCGGATTCTGCCAGCCTAATCAACACTGGGAGGTAACGTGTTCTGTGAATAGTCCCATGAAGTCAATCTGAGCCAGGGTGGCAGATTCTGGCCTTCAGTTTTCACTCAGGCCTTATCCAGACAAACTCCATTGAGCTTGTATCTTCCATTTCATTTCCTGGAAGGGGTTCTGGATAGTTTCTGAAAATTTCCTTATTAACAATTTGAGAATCTCTAACATATGGACTGAGTAAAAACTGAAGGAAGGGCCTCCACATTTTGCCCATAGAGTATTAGAGGAAAGACTGGTTGTTCTAGAGAAGTACAAGCTGACTATCATGAGGGTTTTATGAAGACTAAGTTTCTAGGGTCAGTGACTGACTATGGGAAGAGCGTGGGCATGATCCCAAGCCCAGTGAAGTCAATGAAAGTATTACCATTGACTTCAGCGGGCTTTGGATCAGGCCCCATTACACTTGATATTCTACAAGGAGTGCAGGGAAAAGCTTGCTCCATGGTTATGCCTATGGGGGAGATAATTGTAGTATGCATAATTAGGAGTCAGACAGAGTGGCAGGCCTCAGGAAGTAGAATAGAATAGTTTACATGAACCACAATTCAGCGACTTCAGCTGTTTCTTCTCATATCCTGTTTGCAGATGAAAATGGATATAAAAACACAAAAGGTTTCTAGTAGATGTTCTGTCAGTGACCAGTACCAGGTACCTCTAAGGAAGGTCAAGAAAGAATTGCATAAAAACCTGCCAATAGAAAGACATCTTCCATAACCAGGCAGATAGTGGTTGGCATATGCCCAGAAGCATGAGGATTTCTGACCAATCAGTTTGAAGTCTGGCAAATATTGCAGGTCTATTTTCACTGAGGAATTTGGAATTTGTATACTATTAAGACAGAATGAACTTCACGTTAAGAGTCTTAATTAAAGACGCTTTGTGACAATCTTTTTTCACCTATTCACAGCTCTCCTGAGTGTATGACTTCCCTTGCATAGATTCAATATCCATGCTTGTCTTCATGGGAGACAAATCAGAGTTCTATAAGCGCTTTACACATGGAACGCCCCCTGAAATCAGCAGGAATTCCATGTGCAGGAGTCAGCCCCGCTGGAACAAGAAAGTGACATTAGATCTTTGAGGAGGAGGCTGATGCTTTGAATAAAAGTCAGACTAGATTAAGACAGAAAAAAAGTTTTTTTTCTCTCCTAAGGATCCAGAAAGAATCAGTAAGACAGCAATAAAAATGAGAGTCATCAGTTCCAAAGCTAAACAATTATTCTGCCGTGTCTCATCTACTGATTGCAAATAAGTACAGAAAAAATCTAAACAGAAGGAATTAGGATGGTTTATGAACACTGTCATGATACACAGCCCACAAATAATATATATGTAACAGCCCGTAAGATTTTTAATTTGGAATTTAAGTGATTTCTGATCCCCTAGTCAGCTTTTCAGCAATCAGAGCTCACATTTGAGAAGTAACCCAATGTATTACTCTTGAGCAGCAAGAGAGTTTTATGAACGCAACTGCATTTAAAAGTGTGCAGTTTTCTATTTGTTCAAACTGAAGGCAAGGTAAGGCAGCAGGAAGTCTTCTCAGGCAGACTGCAGCATTTTAAGTTATTGTGTGCCTGGCACAGTAAAGTAGAGATACATTTCTACCAGACAGAAAGCTGGAGACCCCATTTTTCTAAGACAATGTTCTTCTCCATTCATTACAGGGCAGCAAAAACTGCTCGATCTGATGACAACTGCTGTACAAATCTGAACACAGAGCCCCATCAATACATTTTCGCTGCTCTCAGTATCCTCACTAGTGAGATCAACATGAAGTTTCCTGAAAGTTCAATTGATTTTTTAATATTTTATGAAATATTCCTTCCATGGTACTTTAAAATATTATTAGACTGCACTCTTTTTCACTTACGACCTTTCACAGACACTGCCTTGCATTGATTTTCTAGAGCTTTGAGACTTGCTGAGCTACAGCAGGCCCAGCAAGGGGGAGAAAGCCATTCTATTAAAGCAACTTAAAAAAAAAAAGTCTGGTTTGATTACAGACCATTCAGAGTCAAGTGACTTTCCTACTTTCTCCCCAGAAAAGGGTGAAGACCTCCAGGGGAAGCCTGAGACAGCACCACCTTGTGAACTCTATTCCCCACCCCACCCCCTGTTCACTGCAGATTCGTTTGTGTCCTAATATTGCTTCATATCCCTTTTATCAATCACCACTAGCTTTTAAAACCATGTATTAAAGTAAATGCCTGAGCCCTAAGGCTAATAGTAAACATTTTTTTCCTTAGCTAAATGATTTTCTGTCATCTGCTGCGTCAGGCTTCTTCGGGAGCAGCAGGGGTTCTGTTGCGCCAGTAATAAATTAAATCCACCTGAATCAATAGCATTTAGATTTTGTTTAAAAGATAGCATCTCAGTTATCAGTTAAAACAAATCCCAATTCTTTATGCCCAGTTTTTACTGATTAGTGGGGCACTAATTAAGTCACTGACCCAGCGCACTTATCCAGAGTAAGAGTTCCCAGCAGGATCTGTGTTAACACTGTTCTGAAAAGTACAGCTCCTTGGATATGTAGTAGAAGGCAATGGTCAGCCCTCCAGACTGTGAGTTTAGCCATGTGAGTTCATATCTTGGTGGGATCTAAATGTTCTTAAACCTCATGTGACAGATGAGAGTCATGTCACTTAATGCACTCATACTACAGTGATGAGGGTGGTACAAGAACCTGTATAGAATAGAAAGTAACCAGTATTACTTATATAAAGTGTTCAAAAATCATGAGCCAGGCCCCATAGGTTTCTGAGCCTTTAGACTGCATGCATGTCATGTTTTCCATCTTTTCTCCACACCAAGAGGGCTAGAACGTTACTTTAAATTAAAAAAAAAAGCTGAGATACATGTTGTCTTGATAACAAATGGGGCTTGAAGAAAAACTCCAGATATCACAAATTGGCAACACTGTGGCTGCCTTTGGCTAGTTTCATCTGTGGCTTTACGGTATCAGTCACTGAAAGGTTTTATAAGAAAGACCATGCAGATTACAGTAGCATTCCTGCTCACTTGGATACTCAGAGGGTCATAGAAATGTAAGGCTAAAAGGGAACTCAAGAGGTCATCTAGGCCATCTCCTTGCACTCAGCCAGGACCACGTATACCTAGACCATCCCGGGCAGGTGTTTGTCTAACTTGTTCTTTAAGTTTCCACAGCCTCCCTGGGTAACCTGTTCCAGAGCTTAACTATCCTTGTGGTTAGAAAGCTTTTCCTAATATCCCTTGCTGCAGATTAAGCCAACTCTTCAGGTCTTATCCTTGGTGGACATGGAGAACAACCGCCCACGGCCCACTTTATAAACACCTTTTACATATCTGAGGACTGTCTGAAGGGGACCAAGTCATAAAGAGCAGCTGCTCCACCCTCCCACCCCAAGACCCTGAAGTCCATACAGATGTTCTTCTGCAGAATCAGTGGGAAGGAAGTAACATGACATAGATGCACGCAGGGGCGTCTCTAGCCATTTCGCTGCCCCAAGCAGGGCGGCATGCCACGGGGGGCGCTCTGCCGGTCACTGGTCTCGCGGCTCCGGTGGACCTCCCGCAGACATGCCTGCGGAGTGTCCGCTGGTCCCGCGGCTCCGGTGGACCTCGCGCAGGCGTGCTTGCGGATGCTCCACCGAAGCCGTGGGACCAGCGGACCCTCCGCAGGCACGCCTGCGGGAGGTCCACCGGAGCCGCCTGCCGCCCTCCCGGCGACCAGCAGAGCGCCCCCCGTGGCATGCCGCCCCAAGCACGCGCTTGGCGTGCTGGGGCCTGGAGCCGCCCCTGGATGCACGGCTCCCTCCCTTTCTACTCCTAAATCCCTGGAGGGCTCTGCCATACCAATACATGTTAGCAGAGGGGGAGACATATGGTCCTTAAAATTCTATAGTACTTACTCCTTTTTCCTGAGAAAAGGCTTCAGGATCTGGTTCATATTAATTAGGCTTGGAAGGGTTAGATTTTTATTAGTAAAGTGGATTTCTCTGTAAACACACAAACTGACAAAAAATATTTCCATCAGTAATGATCTAACTTTACACATAGGCAAAGAGAGAAAAATACTACTTGAAAAACCTAGTTTGGCCTGTTTTAATACTTTGACATGTGATGTTGATGATGTGTTTTAATAGTTATAAAGCTTTAACTTTTTGAATCTCAATGTCTGTCACTAAATTGTCTGACACCCACCCCAAGCCCCCAGACCCTGCATAATTTCCCCAAACTGAAAATTTAAATCAACACAAGTCTAAGAATGCTTGATCAATATTATCTGTCAAAACTGTGAAAAGATAAAAATCTAATTCTGCCAAGCCTAGTTATTATGGAGTCTTGGAATTGTGTACACAGCATTTTGCATAAATACACCATCAACCACACTCTTCCCAGAGTCTGTTGACCAGGTTGAAACCAGAAAACACTTTATATATGACAATGAAGCCAGATTTGTAGGATTTCCAGAAAAAAGTGGCTCAGATAAACCAGAGCTTCAGATAAACTAGCCAGCCCTCCAAACTTTTAAACCTTGTCTTCACTGCGGGGGGTGAGGGGGAAGGAAGGGGAGAGAGAAGAAGTGAGTTCTTAACTCAAGATAAAAGCCTAATGAAGACACGGCAGGCTGTAATTTTCACATTAGCAGGTCATGTTAGTTATTGGGCAGGGGCTTGTCTTCAACTCAATCTGGTAACTCACATGAAAGCTACAAACTGCCTTCTCTAATATTTTGCCTCAAAAATGAGGCAACTCATGTTAAGAGTGCATCTTTTATTCCATGAAGAAAATCCCCAAGGTCTACTCAAAACAGCTTACAGGAATATCATAAATAGGAGCAGTATATTACTGGGAGCAAATTAATAGCCTGACTTCCAAGACATAAATGCCGCCTACTGCTGAGTAAGTCCCAGAGGGTGATGAAAGCCCTCATTTCCTGTGATTTAGATGGCAGTTAAAAGAATCTAAACCATGGGGCCAGTCCTAAGAACACTACAAAGTAGCTACAATCAGTCAAACATATGGGTGTTTTTAAAATAAGCAGTGCCCCAAGTTATAACAACTTTTGACTAGAAGCTCATATTTTAAAGACATAAGCTCGTAGGGGCAGAGTTAAGATTGAACTTCAAGCCTGAGCTCTGAACTTCTTGACTCTTATATGCTTCATTCCTCAACAGTTTTGTAGCTGAGGTTTTTAATGCCAGTGTGGGGTGCACAGGGTGGAAACCAGTCTCTTCCATTTCACTGTCATTTGTGGCTGCTTCCATTTGCTCTGCGGTATTGAGATTGGCTATTCTGCCCTTTCTTCTCAGGGTGGCTCTTAAAGTTTTTCTTGGGTGCCCTCGTTTCCTTGCACCAGTTGGTTTCTACTTGACAGCTTCATGGGGGAGTGAATATTGGCATCCAAAGTACGTGCTCTAAATATTTCCTTCTGATTCCAGTAAAAACAAGCCGCTCACTGACAATTTCTCAGATCTCTTCGTTGGTGACGTCTTTCTAATCAATGCCCAGAATCTTTCAGAGAGACTTATTTTCAAGGGAGGCTAGTTTTCTGAGTAATGTTTTTGTAGATCTCCAGCTATTGCAATTATGTTACCACCAAGATTATGTTTGAATGGATAATCCTCGGTTTTGTTCTGGGAGAGTACATCTGTGTTGAGTTTAATAAATGCATAAATATTTTGGTGGGGGGGTGCTAAATATACAAAATAGAATGCAGAGCTTGGAAATAAATGGTTGTGGCTTTTTATTTTGGAAGAATATTGATGCAGATTTCTTTCCAGGTTCCGATGATTAAGCAGAGCACTGTGTAAGGGGCAATGCAGTACCATACTGATCTATGGGAGCTTCAGAAAGCACTCGGAGCAGTCTATTCCTACTGTTTGTATCCCTTAATCTGGTGCAGCATTCACTCCCCTCTGCCCCAGCCTGCTCCAGTTGCCATTCTGAAAAGGAAGCAAGTACATTGTCCTACTCTCTTTGGAGAAGCATGCACTCATTGGCACATGAGGGAACAGTTCCTATTCTTGGGGTAGGGCAGTAATTGTGAGCAGACCTGGGCACTGAGTAAAGGGACTGTATGGAGAGCTTTCTTTTACTCTTCCATTCTGTATACTCACTCAGCAAACTCTTGGTGCCATTAAACCTCTTATGCAGGGAGTGAATGAGAAGATCAGTCAAACATTGTTTGCTTTCAGTCTTCTTGTCCAAATAAGAGAGTTGAGACAAAGTTCTGCTAGGTCTGGCTGACCATGGGAATTGGTTCCAGTCTGTACCAAACCCTCTTGCTTCTATCCATAGGCTGCATGCTACTGTTACATCAAAAAGGAGCACCCTTGTAGTCCTCAGTAATGCCTAATGCTCTCACAATACAAGGAAGCTATTTGAATGTATTACCCTTTACTACCGCCAACCAAATTAGTCTGATGTTTTATTTCCACCCTGTGGTGGGGCGATGACTCACCGGCATGGCGCCTCCTGCTGGATGTCCAGGGAATCAATTCTTTTCCAGCTCCAGAGCACCCTCTGCCGGCTGATGTCTCACCTGCTGCTGGCCCCCTTGCCCCTCCCGGTCCCTGGTGCCCTTTACCCAGGGGTTCTGCCCACCACAGTACTCACTCTGGGTCTCCCCTCCCAGGGGAACCCCCAACCTCCTATTCTCCCTTTGCCTCAGTGGCTACTGCCAGTCATCATCTAGCCCCCACTCCCTGCAGCAGACTGCAGTCTATACCACTCATCATCAGCAAAGGGGGTTTGGACCTGCTGCCTTTGCCTACCCTGGGCTGCACCTCTACAACCCCAGTACCCTTCCCAGCCTTTACCAATGCCTTCAGCCTGGGGGTTTTCCAGCCTGGAGCTCCCCAGATCCTCTGGCCTTTCCCCAGCCCTGCTCCGCTCTAGGTACCCCGCTGAGCTCCCAAGCAGCCAGGCTCATCTCTCCCCACAACTAGAGAGAGATTCTGTCAGCCTTTGGCCCTCAGCCCTCTTATAGGGCTAGCCATGGCCTGACTGGGGCATGGCCTCACCTGTGGCTGCTTCCCCCAATCAGCCTCTCTTTTCCCAGCTGTAGCCCTCTCCAGGGCTGTTTTAAGCCCTCCGGGAAGGAGCAGGGTGCCCACTCCACTACACACATCCACCCCCCAAAAGGCACCCCCATACAAGACACCACACACCAAACCACAGCTCCCACATAAAAAGCAAAAATCCCACAAAATATCTGAAGCCGTGAAGAATTATAGTCCGTAGTGATCAATTTTAGTGTTTTACTAGAGAACCATATTTCCTTGGAGGTATAGGGGGAGGGGAGTTTCTTATCATAAAATTCCACAGCAGTTATAACAGTCATAAATAAAAAAAAGTCTCTAGAGCAGGTGATGAAAGGAAACTTCTCTCGTGATGTTTAGTTCCATTCTTGACAATTAAAGATAAAGTGCAATCAAATTCCTTTAGAGTAATGAAAAAATGAAGGCAAATTAATTGACAGTGGCATAAGAAGATTCAATTCACTGATTTATATAAGGGGGAGATGTAATTTGAATTTTAAAGGATATTTTATTTAGAAAAAGTGATGTAACATCCATTCCTTGTGTTTTGATTTTGTATTGCTTATAGTCTCTGCTGCTATCTTGGTGTAAAAATAACCACATCCCATGAACATCAACTTGTGTGGACTTCACTGGGAGTTTTCTTTTAGTGAAGTCTGCATATTTGAGCCCGAGGGACTTGGTCCTTCTCCCATTTATTTCACTGGGAGTTCAGTGAAAAGAGGCTCAGGTACTACATGCCTATCCATGCTTATTGATTGTGCAAAAGAGGAAGCAAGCAGAACGGCTAAAGACAGAGAGGGAAAGGGCTATGGAGCACTCAGCATTATTGAGACTCCCCAGCCCCCCCCCAATAGCCCCAGCAAGCCCTGTATCCCAGGGGGCTTTCAAAAGGGTGGCATGCAGCTGCTTATATTAGCTCCTGTACTGTATTCTTCACTGCTTAGAAAATAGCAAGCGGCTGATTGTATTTTTCTATGAGTTCCTTTCTTATTCATCCATCTGTGGCTCATGGTCTATTGTACAGCTTTTATTTATTGCCATTCTATGTCATTGTCAAATATGGTTGCAGGCTATTTAAGTTTTTATTATACTAAGCTTCTATAGGATTAAAAAACAATCTTTGTTTTAACAGCATTTGTATGATTAGTCGATCTGCCAGCAGTAATGCCGAGCGGCTTTATAGCCTATGTCCCTAGGTTATAACAGATGTTTTTGTCTTCTGGTTTCTTTTAGCATTTATCTAACAAAACCTGAATATTACAAATATTGAAGTGTCAGTGTTCTTGTCTGCATTGTAACAATAAGGGTCTTTCAGTGTTTCCACTTCAGAGATTCAATATTTGGTCATAAAAAAAAAACATGAGGCAAATTCCTTAATCAGTTTGCACAGAACCAGGGTTTGAGGTGTTTATAATATGTACAACACTATTAGAAATGGTTCGCAATTGTCTGGACTTACAACTACATAGGACTTAGGTTAAATGAAGTGCTCTATCATGATCCATAGAGACAAGTTTATCTAAAGATGGAACTAACTTCTTTGTAGAGATTCATTTGAATCTCTCAAGAGTTGTTTTTTTGTATTAACAGACATCTCACTTCAGAAAGACTTGAATTGATGTATTGGTTGATCACAGGATGATGATGAACCACCAATGTGCTGCAGCTGAGAAAAAGGCAAATGTGGCCCCAAGATCCATCAGGCAAGGCATTTTCAGTAGAGCTAGGGAAGTATTAATGCCATTGTTCAAGGCACTGGTCCGACCTCATCTGAAATACCATAGACAATTCTGGACACCCATGCTCAAGAAAAATCATTCAAACTGGAACAAGTGCTGAAAAAGGCCACAAGGATGATCGTGAGAGGAGACTAGAAGAGCTTGGCTTGGCTGAAAGGGTAGGATTACCCCCTGATGTATTAATAGAATATCAGAGTTGGAAGGGACCCCTCAGGAGATCATCTAGTCCAACCCTCTGCTCAAAGCAGGGCCAATCCCCAAACAGATTTTTGCCCCAATCCCTAAATGGCCCCCTCAAGGATTGAACTCACAACCCTGGGTTTAGCAGGCCAATGCTCAAACCACTGAGCTATCCCTCCCCCCTATTTATAGAGAGCAAATACCAGGGAGGGAGAGGAGGTATTTAAGTTAAAGGACAATGTTGGTGTAACCCACACACCTTCTGGGTGTGGTGTTCTGTACCATCTAGTGGCACCAAGACCACCTAGAGAGAGAGAGTTAAATGAGTCTTCTCTACAGCCTTAGCTAACAGACAGTTGGCTTTTAGGTCACGCGGTAGAGACTCACACACTAAGCTCCAGAGATCCCTGGGTCAATCCCACCTGCCAACGACCAGCATCTGTCGGCGTTACATTGGCACAAGAACAAATGTAGGCTGTTAATTAGAAGAACATTTCTAACCATCAGAAGAGTGAGGGTCTGGAAAGCCTAGCAAGGGGAACAGTGGGGGCAAGAAACCAAACTGTTTTTAAGATGGAGCTCAATAAGTTTATAAAAGGGATTATATGACGGACGGACGTGTCTCCCTTGATTTATTTCCTGACACCACCTCGCACAGAGTAAAAGTTACCAAGAACTTTGGGTTGAAAGAACCCCGGGTAACAACAGGGTTGCCTGTGATAGAGGACTGAACTCAGTGACCCAGGAGGTCCCTTCCAGTCTTATGTTGTTATATTTCTGCAATGGTTTAACTTAAAAATGGAATTAGTGAAAAGCAAATTAAGGACTTTTGGCATATGAGGGAATATATGGAAAATAACCAAAATGTGCACTGCAGTGTATTTCAGGACATATGGCATGCATCTTAAGTGGGTTTTTTTATGCAGTAGGCTAAAATAACTGTACAGAAACTACTCAGGCTACTCATTAAGACAGACGCTTAAATTTGCAAGTGTTATACATAGTCTGCACCCAAGTTGCATGAACAAACTAGCTCAAATTCCACCATTATGTGATTCTTCCCTACAGTAAAATCTCAAGATACACATAAATGTGGTCTTGTTAGAGATGTGATAGAAGCTCCATACCTTGGGACATGTGAAGGTAGGCTGGTCAGAGCACTAGAAGATGTACTGTAGAGAACATTCATGTATGGGCAGAGGGACAGACTAGCTCTACAACAATAAGGGGAGACAGTGATCATATGGCCTAGTGGATAGAGCAGTGGACAAGGACTCAAGACCTGGACTTTATTCCTGGCTCTGTCACTAGTCTGCTGGGTGACCTTAGGCAAGTCACCACTCCCCCCCGCCACAGTTTCCCCATCTGTAAAAAATGTGGATAATGATGCTGACCTCCTTTATAAAGCACTTTGAGATCTACTGATGGAGTGCTACATAAGAGCTAGATATTATTAATAATAAAGTTTTTCCTAACATTAAAGGTCTGTATTTCTAATGCCCAATACAGTTAAAATAGCCACTCCACTTAGTTTCTGTCAGTCATGTCCTTCCCTTTGGATTCAACTTATTTTCTCTAGAGCAGCTGTGTTTAATGAGCTGAAACAAATTCTGTAGGTCAACAAAATACCTAGTAATACGCATGTGGAGACCTAGTATGTATATGAGCCTGATTAGCAGCCTGATGTTGAGAGATATAAATATATATTCAAGTACACAGCAGAACATTCAAATATAATAGCAGTTGTTATTCAAAGGCATTGATTTTAATAAGAGCTGCAGATGCTCAGCATCTCTGAAATATCAGGCCACTTATTTAGGTCAAAGTTTTCAAAAATGAGTGTCTCAAGTTAGGATCCAAAGTTCATATTTAGACACCGTCATCAGTGGCCTGATATTACAAGAGGGCTGCACATCTGCAGTTCCTGTTAGCTTCACTGATTTCGGTGCCTAGATGTGGATTTAGGCCACCTAGGCCAAGATTTTCAAAAGGAAGTAGTAATTCTGCATGCTTGGATTTTTTTTATTTTATTTTTTTTTGTGCAGGGGGGTGGGAGAAGGGGCTGCCACACAATCTGAAACACCTTAAAGGGCATTTTTCCAGGGGTGGGTGCTTTTTGAAAATCTGGCCCTTGACATTTAGAGTGGGCAACCAAAATCCCTAATCATTTGTGAAAAATCTTGGGTCTAATTTTAGGCACCTATTTTTGAATATTATGGCCTTAACTACAGCAGAACAGTGATGTATTTATCTAAAGTAGTTCATGTATGTCATGAATTTGTACTGTATTTATAAATGTGCTTAATCCTTTGAAAGCCTGCTGAACATTTCTATGTTTTTAACTGGGGTGCAGGGATGCAGGATCCATGTAATTTCATCTCAGACCTTTCTTTCATCATCATGCTGGTCATAGGCGCTGTCTTTCTTAGTTGTCAGGGGGTTCTCAACCCCCACTCTGCCCATGCACCACCCCCACTCCACCCCTTCCCCCAAGCTCCCACCCTCTCTCTTCTCACCCCCACTCTGCCCCCACACCATTCCACCCCCTCCCTTGAGCTCCTCCTACACACCACAGAACAGCTAGGGGAGGGGAAGGAGCTGATCGTCGGGGCCACCAACAGGCGGGAGGCACTGACGGGAGGGGAAGGCACTGACCAGGGGTGCTGCAGTGGGTGCTTAACATCCATAGAGCCAGTGCCTTTGATGCTGGTCACAGCAATATCTCGTCACATTAATTCTTTTAAACCCAGAGAGGGTTATTTTCTCCTTCAAAGCTGTGTCAGACAATTCTTTTGATCATTAGGAATAAAATAGAGGGATGCGTGTAAGATCTCCATGTTCTAAGTATTCACATCTGAGACGTGTTTTGCTATTAATAGAAGGGGTGACAATAGAGGAAAAGAACGGAAGTTTAGTGTAACGTGGATGCATATAGTGGCAATAATACAGTTCATACATGATGTTATTAAAACAAATGAGAATTAGGTTATGTAACCCACACACCTCCTGGGTGTGTGTTGTGTCCCAGCTAGTGGCACTTAGAGAGAGAAATACAGTAACTCCTCACTTAAAGTCATCCCAGTTAACGTTATTTCATTGTTATGTTGCTGATCAATTAGGGAACATGCTTGTTTAAAGTTGTGCAATGCTTCCTTATAACGTTGTTTGGCAGCCACCGCTTTGTCCATTGCTTGTAGAAAGAGCAGCCCGTTGGAGCTAGCTGGTGGGGGCTTGGAACCAGGGTAGGCTGGTGTAATTATACAGAGGTTACAGCAGGGGTGAATTTGGCCCATGGTGTTTTTCCAGCACCCAAGGTCACAGTGATCAGCATTTCTAGTATTAGCCTGTGTCAGGATTAGCAGTGCTAAGGATAATGCACCTACATGGCAGAAACAGACAGAAGGGAGGGAGCCTTCAGGATTAACAAGGAACTAATTTAGTGAGGGCAGAGAAGAGGAACAGTGTCCAGGGACAGTGATAAGTATGAGGTATGGCTAAAGGGCAGTGAGAAGAAACTATTAAGGGTCACGGCCATCTTTGCTCTTTATATTTATCTGCTCGATGAGCTGCTGTGTGTTCTAGAACAGATGATCTGTTGCACTGTTTGTTTCAGATTTAACAGTAATAACTAACGCAATCCAATACTGCATTCACTTGCCTGGTTTGACCATGCACAGTTTGTCTTGTTAGGGCTAAGGTGATATTTGAAGCATTAGACAGTGTTGTTAAGCTGCTGCAGTGACATTAGCAAGGGACATGTGTTTAAAGGAAAGGGTCCTAAAAAATAATGTTTTCCTAGCCAGGTGCCTACCACTAGGTTTCTGAATCCATATCCATGGATATTTAAATAAAAGTGACCTCATTTCCAGAAGCACTAAACATCCACAAATCTGATAGGAGTCTCTGGGAGGGTCAGCACCCCTGACAATCAGAAAATTTAGGCATCTAAATAACTATGGAGGTAAGAGGCTAACTTTGGGCACCCAGCTATGAACATTTTAGCCTTAATGTTTGACAGGCACATACAGGAATCTCCAGTGTGTGTAATTTCCTGCTTCATAGATTCTGTGTACAGTGTGATTTATATTATGTACAGACACACAAATGTATCTCACACATACATTTTTAACTTAAGACATACAATTTTTCAAGTTTCAGAGTAGCAGCCATGTTAGTCTGTATCCACAAAAAGAATCTACCAACACAAAAATAAAATCAAGGAAGTCATTAGTTAAGGAACATTCATTTCCATGCCTTAATGCCCAATCATCAAACTAGAACAAATGCACCCAATCCTCCCCTCTACAACAAGCTTCCTTGCATTTGCAATATAACCAACCACCATATGCATACACCAGAAGCCTCTCCTAAAAAAAAAAAAAAAGAAGAAGAATCCCACACTCAGATCACAGCTAGATTTTTTTCTTTTAATTTTTAGAAGTGTGCACGGACGTAGTCTTCACTTAGAGATTTTGCTCATGGAAAAAAAGTAGGCTGTTGCATAGGTTGTGTGTGATTAGACATTTGATGTGTAATTTAGCTGGTTATGTGTTATCAATACCATGGAGTATGTGAGCCTCTCATGCAAGAGGTGTGTCAGGTGCTTTGCATCTTCATTCTTCTCACATACCTGTGCAAGGGCAAGAGAAAAATCTGTCCCTGTGTGTACTAGAATAACTTCACTCATCCACACAGGAAGTTGTTTGCGAGACCCAGCTTGCCAGTGAGCCAGTCGTCATATACTTTATCCTTGAACCTCCTAAGAGTTCATAAAGTCCTGAAAAACCCTGATGTTCAACCAGCCCTATTTGCCCTTGTAGCAGTGTAGCTATTGATCAATTGCCTCTGGAGCACCCCCCCCTCACTCTACTGCACCCTGCTTCTCTGGCCAGGCCATCTCTTCAGGGGCCCTTCATGAACTCACAGTTCACAGAGCAATTCAAACAGTCCCCAGAAGGGATCCCATTTATTAGTCCTCAGGTGCGTACTGGCCCTCCAGACCTCAGCCTTGGTTCAGTGTCTCTCTCCCACTAGTCTAACACAACACACACAAACTCATACGGTTTTCACCCCAGTTTCAGCTACTCACAGCCCCTCTCCTCTGAGGCTCTGTGTCTGCTTCCCATTACTGTCTACCTGAAGTCTGTCCTTCTCCACAGGCCTTTCCAGCTGAGCCTTTGTACTCTCTCCCACCACCTGAAGAGCTTTTTCCCCACTCTCTCTTCCTGTTCTCAGGGCCCTGCAGTACTAACAACCATACCTACAGTCTCCTGTACACCCCTGCAACATCCTCCTCTTTTTATCCAGGGAATGCCAGATTGAACCCTGGTGTGGCTCATCCTGTAATCAGAGTGGGCTTAGCCCCGAGCTCTCCAGCCCATGGGGCAAACCAATTTGTTACAGCTCCCAGTGGGAAGGCCACATACATTAGCAATGTCATACTGCATCATTCCTGGGCCTGCTTGGTATAGCCGACTATGTGACCATGAGCTGGTAGAAACATACTTAACATCTCTGTAATGTATTAAGAAAATGATCATAATATATCAAGTAATGTAATTTGGTGGTACATATCTAAAGCTAACAAATTTACTTCGGCAAATTAAGAAGTTATTTTCAGTTATCTTGATCGAAAGGCTCACAGTTGGAAGCCTAATTTAATTTCTTATGATTTGATGATGATCACCACTGTGAACTCAGCACTAAAAGTATATAGCCCTAAAATGTCCATACAAGCACCAATGTATCTATCTTGAGAGTCTGAGCAACAGAATTGGTTTACAATGGAATATTTTATTAGTGCTTCATTTAAAGGAAAGTATCTCCCTCCAGGGCATGGTTTTGCTATCAATGGGCTCAGAAGAATGCTGACAGTACTACAGTCTCAGTTCTAACTGGATTCATGAACTGTAGAGAAAAGAATCTTCATTATAGTGTGTCCTTTAGTTAAGGTAACACACAAGTCTCAAACAATAGGGGAGTGGGTATCCCAAAAACCTGATTTAGTCCAGATGACCAATTTTTGGTCATTCCTATTACGGGGAAATGCTTTACTGGAGCAGCTTTTGTTTGTCAACAAAGCAACATATGTTTAAGCAAATATTAATTTAAAAAAAAAAAGCCTTTAAGCTACAGAACCCAAGAATAGCAATTTTCAAACAGTGAGTCATGCACAGAGCACATCATGTTCCATTAAACTGTTTCTTGTCCCAAAAATGAAGGTTCCTGTCAGTCTACAAGAAGTGACTCTTCCTGCTAGCGGTCACCCAGGGCAGGCCACAAATATTTTACTGTCTCTTTTTCACCAGCTTACCTCAAAATACGGACCACCTCACAGCACCAGGCGTGGCTACTTCATGTCATTCTGTGTCAGATACTAGTGTGGTATAAATTCAGCCTGTTGCCCCACTCCATTATATCATGTCTAAAATAAGACTGTAAACTCACTGGAGCAGGAACAGTATTTTGCTCTGTGAGGTATGGAGCCTAACACAGGCACTGTAAGAGAACAGTAATCAATGTTTATCGTATTTACATATTTATAGGTATGTATATATATATTAGGGCATGATTGTGCAACGCTTACTCAGGTTAGTGAACATTTATTCACCCAGAGAGTCTCATTGAAGGCTATTCCGGAAAGGCAACATTGTGACTAGAGACCAGATTTTTAAAGGTATTTAAAATAATGAGACTATAACAAGGTGACACCCACCTCTTGCAAGCATCCTTTCTAGTCACATGTTTTGCAGTCTTTAAACAGTCCCAGCCCTAGTACTGAGCCATACCCCCAGGGCTTCCTCCCTGGCGCCAGTGGTTTCACCTTCTTTGAGCCCTTCTCGCCCCAGCTGGGCCACTATATAATACAGATCTCCTTCGGTGGGCAGGTTACCACTGTCCAATTGTAGGCCACTTTCCCAGTGGTCTACTGGGAGGGAGGCCCATCCACTAGTTCAGGCCCTCTCACTAGTCCAGGTCCCAGCCCAGGGACCCTAAGAATAGCAGCCATGTGCCACCATGTCCCCTTGACAAAACTGCTTTCAGTTCCCTGGGCCACTTCCCCGTAGCCCCAGCCTTCACCAAAGCTTCACCCTTACATCAGGTCCAGCAGCCAGCCAGGGTCCCATCCTTGCTCCCTGGTCCCTGTCAGCACTGAGCTGTCCATGGTGCTGCCATTCCCTTTGACCAGCCAAGAGCACCATCTGTACTCCTCCAGCTCCAGCAAGGAACTGACTTTAGTCTGCACCGCAGCTCCTTTTATACTAGACTGCAACCCTTTGATTGCCTAGCCCCCTGAAGCCTCTTCCTGATTGGCTGCCTTCCTGCACAGTCTCTCTTGGCCACTTGGAGGACTTAGCTCCACTGCTCCTTTCCTTGGAAAGGTGTGGCAGGACCCTGAGGTCTCCAGCAGGGGGCCTCTGGGCCTTGTCCACTCCATCACAAGGAGTTAGATGCCTAAATGCCTTTAAAGGCTGTTAATGGTAACCAGATACTTAATACAATTAATATTAACAACAAAGGGGAAGGAACTCAAGCCAGGAAAGAACAAGTTTATAGAATATCTAGATAAGTTAGATGAATTCAAGTAGTCAGGGTACTTAAGGAACTAGCTGAAGCAATCTCAGAACTGCTAGCTATTATCTTTGAGAACTCATAGGGGATAGGAAAGGTCCCAGAGGACTGTAGAAAGGCAAACCTGGTGCCTATCTTTAAAAAGGGTACAAACAGGACACAGGGAATTACAGACCAATCAGCCTAACTCGATACCTGGAAAGATACTGGCACAATGTATTAAACAATCAATTTGTAAGTATCTAGAGGATAGTGGGGAAGCTGTAGATGTGATCAATCCTGATTTTAGTAAGGCTTCTGACACAGTCCTACATGCCATTCTCAAAAGCAAACTAGGGAAATGTGGTATAGATAAAATTACATCCAGTGGGTGCATATCTGGTTAAAAACTGTAATAAAAGAATAGTTATCCATGGTTTGCTGTCAAACTGGGAGAATGTATCTAGTGGGGTCCCACAGAAGAGTGTCCTGGGTTCTGGATTCAACATTTTCATGAATTACTTAGATAATGTAGTGGAGAGTATACTTATAAAATTTGCAGATGACAAAAAGCTGGGAGGCATTGCTAGCACTTTGGAAGACAAGATTGGAGAACTGGTCAACAAGATGAAATTCAGTAAAGACAAGTGCAAAGTACTACACTTAGGAAGGCAGAATCAAATGCACAAATACAAAGTGGGGAATAACTGGCTAGATAGTAATACTACTGAAAAGGATCTGGGGGTTTTAGTGGATCACAAATTGAATATGAGCCAAGAATGTCATGCAGTAGCAGAAAAGGCTAATATCATTCAAGGTATATTAACAGGTGTGTCCTCTGTAAGACATGGAAGATAATTGTCCCAGTCACACACGGCATTGGTAAGGCCTCAGCTGGAGTACTGTCTCCACTTTAAGAAAGTTGTGGACAAAGTGAAGAGATGTCAGAGGAGAGCAACAAAAATGATAAAAGGTTTAGAAAACCCAACCTATGAGGAAAAGTTAAAAAAGTGAGGGGGGGACACCTGATAGCCCTTAACGTATTTGAAGACTATTATAAAGAGGATGGTGATCAATTGTTCTCCATATCTACTGAAGATAGGACAAGAAGTAATCTGTTTAATCTGCAGCAAGGGAGATTTAGGTTATGTAACCCTTCTGCCCCTCTGAGTTGGCAGCAACAAGGGCCGGGTTCAGTATCCAGGGGTTCCGTTTCAATAACGCAAATGCAAAACCAGCTCGAGCCCCCACCCAGTGACCTGGGACAATTACATACCATCCCCCCAGGCGCCTCTAGGAGGCAATACTTCCCTTCTCGCAAGCACAGAGTCTGAGTGTAGCAAAATCCTTTTAATAAAGGAAGGAAACAATGTGGCATCATATTGGGGAAACACCATCAACAGGATTCATAACGTAAACCATGAGCAAAAGACCCACCAAGTAAGTTTTGGCAATGTCATTTTCCCCTTAGGGTCTTAAGTCCAATCACCCCAAAGTCCAACAACCCAAAAGTCTCTGTCTCTGGTCAGTGCCACCCCAGAGTTCAAAAGTTTATCTGCAGAGTTTTACCCCCCCAGCCTGGGTGGAAATGGAGGGGGTGCACACAGGGTGTTAAGGGGCACCTTACATGGGCCGGGGCTGACTGCTCCACCTCTCCGTGGAGTTCTGCTGCAGCCTTCACCACGACCAGCTCCACTCCACCAGCTGTGCTGCTTCTCCAGCCGACCCGCTCCAGCCGTCCCCGCAAACCACTCCACTCCGCTCACTGTTCTGTGGGCTGCTCCAACATGCTGCAAACTGCTCCGCTCTGCCAGCCGCTTAACGATAGATCTTCAGGCTCCCCCACTAGTTAACACAGCACTCAGTGATCTCAGCTCAGTAAACTTAGCTCTTTTAGTGATTTCAGCTCTTAGTGATTTCAGCTTGTAGTAGGGGAGCCTCATAAGGCAGTTTCATAGTTCCTCATTCACATAATCAGGGTGACAACACTATTCCTCCTGCCCCAATAACAAAGAAATTGGGGATCCCACAGCTGTCAAAGTAACCATTTTAGGCTGTCGTGGGCTATGCTAGGTGGGGTGGGCGTGCCTATGCAAACACGATCAGTCCCTGAAACTCTTTTCCACACTCACCATAATTCACCACCAGATGTCAGGCTAGAGCTCATCCTGACTCTGCTTACACTTAGATATCAGGAAAAGCTTTGCAATGATAAGGACAGTTAAGCACTGGAATAGGCTTCAAAGAGAGGTTGTGGTCCTTTATTGGAGGTTTTGAAGAACAGGTTAGACAACACCTCTTAGGGGTGGTCTAGGTATACTTGGTACTGCCTCAGCACAGGGTGCTGGATTAGATAACTTCCCGTGGTCCTTTCCAAAACAACATTTCTATGATTCTCTTCCATCCATTGTTTTTTGAGCAAGATCTTCCTTATATGTACTCCATATTGGCTTGAGGATACCTGGGGCTAGATGTATCATGACAAAAATAATACATTTTAGCAAATTTCTGGAACTCCCTATTCTTGAACTGTGGTCCATTATTAGTTATTACTGTTCTTGGAATTCCTTGACATACAAATTCAGATTTAATGTGCCTGGCAACTGTTGCTGCTGTGGTATTTTCAAATATGACTACCAGGAAATTGGTAAAAATAGTCCATTATAACCAGGTGAACATATCTACCTAAATTGAACATATCAACTTTGTCCTATGGAATTGTGAGTTGTTTATGCAGTGACATTGGTTCTTTCTACTGGGAACTTCTGTACTTTTGATGTGTTCCACATCTGCTCACCATTTCTTCATGTCAACTATTCGTCTGTGGCCAGAATGCAAATTTTTTAGTTCTCCTTTTTGATTTGGTCCTTCCCAGGTGCCCTTTGTGTATTCATTCCAATATTTTTCTTCTCATTACAGTGGGAACCACAATCTGTGTTCTCTTCAAGAGCACTCTTGGAGTCACTGAAAGCTCATTCTTATACTGAAAATGAATAAGTAGGAAGTGTTGAAGTTTTCCTCCTTTACTTATTGCTTGCCACTTTTCTTCTTTACCTGATGCTGTCTCCAGTTCATCCCATATGCCTGAAGATACAGCATATGATACTTTTACCATGTTAACACGTATGTTTACTGCTTGTTCCAGATCATCAGGATGTGTATTGTCAGATGGAGCACATGCTCTTGAGAGTGTGCCTGCCATTACTAAGTGATGTCTAGCTTGGAATTCCAGGTTAACATCAAAGAAATTGCTATATTGTTGGTGGTGCTTCTCCAAGTCCTTTTCTTGCCTACTGCAATCAGTGGTCTGTGATCTGTTTCTACGTTAAAGCAATGACCACAGAGAAAGTAATGAAATCTTGTACATTCATATGCCAGACCTAATGTCTCTTTCAGTTTGTGTGTACATCTTCTCACCAGCTGCCATAGCCCAATCAAGTCCATAACCCTAATGGAATGCTCCCAGCCCTCGTTTTGAGGCATCGGGGGAGAGTTTGATGTCTTTCAAAGGGTCAAAAAATGCAGCTGGAGCTGATGTCAGAATGTGTTTTAAATCACTCCACTCTTTTTCATGCTCTGGTATCCATGGTTATTCAGTGACCTTGTAGAGGAGATGTCTTAGGTGAATTGTGCAAACTGGATAGTTAGGTATGAATTTGCTGACATAATTCAACACACCTAGCAGTTTTGAATTCCCTTGTTATCTTCAGGTCTTGGTATATTCATTATTGCTTGGGCAAGATTCCCTTGGAGGTCCATTTTTCTCCCAAGTATGCTATTCCATTGTTTGAAATTGATATTTGGCCTTATTCAGTTTAAGATTATTAGCTCTCACAATTTTCAGTACTCCTCAGTCGTTCCTGATGTTCAATGGCAGTGCTGCCCCAAATTATGTCATTATATATATATGCTTTCATGCCTGCTAGGCCCTCTAACATCTGACTCATTGACATATTTCTGGAATCAAACATATTTCAAAAGACAGTCTTTGGAATCAGTATCTGCCACAGGGTGTGTTGAAAGTGCAGATTTTGTAGCGCTCAGTGTGCAAGGGGAGCTGCCAAAAACCAAATGAATCCAATTTGCTGAATAATTTGGCTCCTGCTATATCAGGCAATAGTTCACTTCTTGTAGGCAAGCGGAAGTGTTTTCATTTTATGTCTTTGTTCAACTTCTTAGGGTCCATACGCAGCCATAGTCCTCCCTCCTTTTTCCCCTACAAATTCTATGGAGTAAACATAATCTGTTTAGTTCTTCTGTTCTCCAGATGATACCATTTGTTGTTATGTTTTACAGCTCTACTTCTAGCCTCTGTCAGAGAGTTTGTGGAAATTTTTTGTAGCATGTGTAGTACCAACAGCCCTGGCTGGATCGCTGACAGCAGGGCTCAAACCTGGGACTTCTGGATCCTAATACATGAGCTTCTACTGCCTGAGCTAAAAGACCCAGCTTTCTTAGCCAAGGCTATAGCAGGCTCATCAATCTTTAGTTAGCCTAGCCACTACTAGAGGGGGACAGAGTGCCACCGTGAGTAGGCAAAGCTTACACATGTACCACACTTTCTGTATCTTTTCTTATCTGTATCTTGTATGTTACTGGGAGACATACATTTCCTGGTGAATACATCTTTATATAATGCTATTAATACTTTCATTTCTGATTCTATATTGTTTTTCTGTCTCTCTAATTATATATAGCCTCTTAAAAAGGGCAGGCACCTCTCAGGTGAATATCTGTCCAAAAGTGGGTGCCTGCCCGTGAGTAGTTCCAGGAACTCTTGTTTCATCATTTTCCCTTTGTATTTAAGAATCAGTGTGCACTCTTCCAATACTGACATTGTTCCTCCATTATAATCTTTCACGGACTCTTTAGACTGGTCCACTTCTATGTGCTTCTTCCATCTCTCTATTTCAGTTTCTGTTATTACATTCACTTGTGCCCCAGTCTATCTTGTATGTCACGTAAATGCCATTGCTCCACATTCTAGCAAATCTTTTGAGTTTTCAGCCTCCTCTATTATTGTGCTTAAGAACAGCTCTTCCTCTTCACTTGAGGAATCCCTTTCTGCACTTAATGCATTCACTTTCCTGCTTCCTCTGCACATTTTGGCACAATGGTTGGATTTATAACAGTTCCTGCATATTTGCCTGAATGATGAGCATTTCCTATATTCGTGCTGGTCACCACATTGACATTCTTCCTGCTTTCCACGTTGCTGTCCTTAGCCAGTTTAATTTCTGTAAACTTTTGCCTTGCTGGTTCAGTTATAGTACTCACAATCAAGTTCTCAGTGCCATTCTCTTGGCTTTTTTGTGTTTCTGGTTGTTCTGCTGCTGCTGAACTGGGTTCAAAAAAGAACTAAACAATTTCAAGGAGGATAGATCCATTAATGCCTATGAATCAAGATGGTCAGGGATGCAATCCCATGCTTGGGTCAACCCTAAACTTCTGACTGCCAGAAGCCAGGAGTGGATGACAGTCTCATCACTCCAAAAATGTCCTGTTCAATACACTCTCTCTGAAGCTCTGGTATGGCACTGTTGGAAGACAGGATACTGAGCTAGATGGACCATTGGTCTGACCCAGTCTGGCCATTCTTATGCATATTGCTCTCTCTAGTGTCAGAGCCATCTCCCTTAGTATCCATTCACACACATTTTTATTGTTACAGCTGAGAAAAATCTGGCCTTTAATGAGGGAGTCTTTTAATATTCCATATTCACAGGACTAACTTTTTAGTTTTAAGTCTGTGACAAACTCCTTTGTTGTTTCCCCATTTATTCTGTGTTCTCATCCTGAACATATATCTCTCATAAGTAGCATTTTTTCTAGGGACACAATGATCCTCAAACATTTTCATTATTTCTGCACAGCTTCCCTCGCTCTCCTCCCCGCCCCCGTCTTCATGGAATACATTGTATATATCTAGGGCTCCTGGGCCTGCTGCTGTTGAGAGCAGATCCATCTTTTGCTCATCTTCCAATTTATTTGTCCCTGTGGCTTTCGTCTACAGTTCAAATTGCTGTTTGGACCTGTTCCAGGCATATTCAGCATTCCCCCTGATTGTCAGGACTGGCAGGGATGTTACTTGCAGTTACACAGGCTCTGCAGCAGTCATTTCAATGTTGCCTCCCTTACTGGGTCTTCCAGCACATGCCTTCCACTGTGGGTACCATGTAATATCTTAGTGATGAGCAGAACAGTTTCAAGCTAAATCTTTAGTTATGAATAGGAACTATGCACAAAAATGAGGTAACAAAACTTTCTACTACTCTTTGTTGCTTCCACCTGTGACTGACCTGTCCTAGGCAGGAAGTGTCCCAGGAACCCAAAGACTGCATTTAGAATATACAGGAAGTGTGGCTTCTTTATACTTCCTCGGGGACTTACTTTAGAGCAGTGCAAGCAGGGAGCATCTGGCCCTCTATATACAGGGCTGATTTCTGCCACCCTTGAAAATGCAGCTGCTCCTGGAGGTGGAAATGTGAAAGCCAAACCAGTGCAAACAGAACAAAAGAAGAAATGAAGAACTGAAACTACTGTAACTAATTGGGGGCATATAGAACGGTGTTAACCAGGATGGGATTTTGCCAGGAATTGGATACTGGTGATGACAGTAGCTGCAAGAAATGTCATCTTATCTTCAATGAATCCAAGACAGCACCGACAATGTCAGTACAGTATGTGGACAATATTTTTTACAAAAAGTACAGTAAATCATTATTGCAGTTTAACTAGGAAGGCTCAGCTCACCAACAAAGGTTGCCCTGAAATATGCAGAATTCTGCTCCATTTGAAATCAATTCTATTAGCTTTCAACTCATTAAAGTTTCTAACTCAAGAACCATGCTTTTAAAATTAGTCAGACTAAGAAAGCATCTAGAAAAAACGTCTGAGCCAAATCCCACTTTTTTAGAACTATTCACATTTATTTTTTCCTAGTGACATTATATTCTAAATGGCATATCATTAAACTTTGTTTGGCAGTCACTGCAAACTTTAGTCAGGATGAAGTTCTCTGATATTCATATAGATGGCAATCCCAGTGTATTTTATTACAAATTACTGTCCCTCCATTATCTCTTTACTGACGTATCCCCCCCCAAGTCCATGCTGTCTATTCTTCTGTCCTTTTCCTTTCCTCTTTTATAGAGTATCAGAGGGGTAGCCGTGTTTGTTGCTTTTTACAGATCCAGACTAAGAGTCCTGTGGCACCTTATAGACTATAAGGTCTATAAGGTGCCACAGGACTCTTTGTTGCTCTTTTAGAGAGAAATTCACAGTCTGCCTGACAATTACTTGGGTTATGTGTGGGACACTAAATGAAGCTCTGGAGATCTCACCCCACAGATTGCAAGAACAGCCTTGTACACTGGAGTTTTGGATCCCCCAACCCATGAAGTTACCAGCAAGACCTGTGGGTTCTCAGTAATTTGGAAAATTCAGGCCACTTATTTAGCTACCTAAATATGGACTTAAAAGGCAAACTCTAGGCAACCACTTTATAAATTCTTGACCACAGATTTTAAGCACTGAGGATCTGTTTACATTGCAGCTGGGAGCATGCCTCCCAGCTCAGGTAGACAGGCATGCTAGCTCCATTTGAGCAAGCATGCTAAAAAGAGCAGTGTGGACATTGCGGCATGGGCTGCCCACCTGAACTTAGACTCAGGGGGCAAGTAAGCTTGTACTCACGTGGTTAGCCCATGCTGCCACCCATGCCACAACAGCCACACTGCGTTTTTAGTACACTAGTTTGCATGGAGCTAGCGTGAGTCTTGTCTACCTAGGCTGGGAGGCTCACTCCCAGCTGCAGTGCAGACATACCCTTAAGATTAGCTCCGTTCTGAGACCAGCCAGTCTCTGTTACAAAACATCTGAGGTACATATGTGTTGATAAAGCGGGGAAAACCCAGTTCCGTAACTAAATGGGAACCACACTGTCGATGGGAGCAGGGGCGGCTCCAGGCCCCAGCACGCCAAGCATGTGCTTGGGGCGGCATGCCGCGGGGGGCACTCTGCTGGTCGCTGGGAGGGCGGCAGGCGGCTCCAGTGGACCTCCCGCAGGCGTCCCTGCGGAGGGTCCGCTGGTCCCGCGGCTCCGGTGGAGCATCCACAGGCACGCCTGCGGGAGGTCCACCGGAGCTGCAGGACCGGCGACCGGCAGAGCGCCCCCCGCGGCGTGCCGCCGTGCTTGGGGCGGCGAAATGGCTAGAGCCGCCCCTGGATGGGAGTAATAAGAGAAGTATGAGTCCAATCCAGCTCTGTCACCGAGTCCTGGTATGGCCCTTTGTAAGGTTGCTGCTGCTCCCACCAAGCCCCTTTAGTTTGCTCCAGTCAGACTGGTTCTCTGACTCTGAATTTTGGCTGAATCTAAAACCATGCCTCAGGCCTGGTCTACACTACGCGTTTAAACCGGTTTTAGGAGTGTAAAACCGATTTAACGCCACGCAGTGGCCAGGTAGACAGGAAAAGCCCCGCAAACTTTTGAATATTTCCTGTTTGCCCAGCGTGGAGCTAACAGTGTCCGCGGTGGGTCAGGGCATAGCTAGGCAATTTACGCACCCCCCACCCACCCCCAGGAAAAGATTCAAGTGCCCCTGAACTAGCAGAGGGATGCACTCCTTACTGTCCTGTCTGGACTATCATAGCAGCTGGAGGCTGCCTTCACTAACAAGTCACTGTGTCTTATTTTTACGCCTCTCCCTCCTTTTCTGCACTCTCTCCTTCATAGTAGGCCTAGTTTCCTCTATTGGGCACAGCTGTGAGTGCCTGCATGCATGACTGGCAACTGTCTGTGGATGTGATTGAGCTGTTTGCCTGCAGATAGGAGAGGCTCCCTTTCTTCTCCTGCCTAAGCCCAGAATGGGCTTTGTAGACCCTATTACAAGCTCCCATATAGGGTGACCAGACAGCAAGTGTGAAAAATCGAGATGGGGTGCGGGGTAATAGGAGCCTATATAAGAAAAAGACCCAAAAATCGGGACTGTCCCTATAAAATCAGGACATCTGGTCACCCTACTCCCATGTAAGTTAACAGGAGTTTGCTTCCATCCTCAGTGGAAGCAGGAGCAGGACAGAAAGAAAATCTGAAAAAGCATTCAATAGTTTCATTTTTAAAATTTGCAACCTCACTCGGAATGGGGTAGTTTGACTCTCTCAGAGCTAGTGTTTCAGTGTGTCAGCAGACTAAGACAGACAACGTTGCATCGGGTTGCATTGAGAAGGAACACATCACAGCCATAATGTCTAGAATTCATTTTTTTAAAAGCTTAAATTTTCCTAATCCATGTGGGGATCCTTTATCTAGAGAATGTTTGGAAGTTCCAATCACATTTCTAGTGTCAGAGTTTACTCCACCTGTACTTTTGTTCTGTTATGTCCCTAAATTACTTTTCATAACAATGCATGAGCAGTAGTTATGCTTTAATGGGTAAGGGCCACACAGACACACCCAGTGTGAATAAGACATTCACAACACAACTGTTCTTGGGTGTGACTGATCACCAATGTGAGGAACGTGCTCAGAGTCCAACCCTAAAGCAGTGAGTATGATCCTCCATAGCTTTGTACCTTGTGTAGTTACTAAGACCTGCACAAAATGTATGTAAAATGCTCACCTCCAGTGCCAGAGAGTGGAGAAATCTGAGCTAGCAGCCTTTAACATGCATCTGAGACAGACGCATACAAGCACACAAGGTGCAAGACAGTGGGGAATCTGTTCCCCCCACACTCACACACACCCATCCCATCAAATTTTATTTCAGAAGTATCTAAATTCATTGATTCACAGTAAGGATTAAAGGTGGCCTCCTCCCATCAGAGCTGCAGCGTAGATTTCAGATAAGCCCGGGAAATAGTGTTACCTTGGCTTTAGCAGGACAGCAGGCAGGGGAGGCTCTAAGCATTTTGCCGCCCCAAGCACGGCAGGCAGGATGCCTTTGGCCGCTTGCCTGCGGGATGTCCCCGGTCCCGCAAATTCGGCAGCAACCTGCGGGAGGTCCGCCGAAGCCGCAGGACCAGCGGACCCTCCGCAGGCATGCCACCGAAGGCAGCCTGCCTGCCGCCCTCGAGGCGACCGGCAGAGCGCCCCCCGCGGCTTGCCGCCCCAGACACGCACTTGGCGTGCTGGTGCCTGGAGCCACCCCTGACAGCAGGGATCCTCAGAATCCCTTGTGCCAGTGCTTTACACTGGATCTGCACCACCTCAGGGCATATTCTCAAAATAGGGAGGGATGTGGCCAAAAGGGACAGAAATTAATATGGCTGTTCATTATGGTTTCTTGTACAAAAAGCTTATTTGCTTTAAGGTGGCTAGCACCTTTCCCCTCACAAAAAGGCAATATTAATAATCTTCATTATGAAATATTATAACACTTTCCATTCAAGGATCTCAAGTAATTTACAAACAAGAATGAATCCTCACAATAGCTCTGTGAGACAAGAAAGTATTATTAATGGACCCCAATACTCTCTACTGAATTTCATCAATCTTGCAGGCAACTGCACAAAGCTCTCTCACCACATCCAGACAGCCAGGAGCAAAACTGGATCACACTGCATCAAATTTACCCCCCTTATGTTCTCACCCTATGTCCCTAGAACAGGGTAAACTGTCTCAGTTATGAACTATTTAACCTACAAATTAAAGGGTAAACTCTCTACAACCAGGAATACTCTACTGTCTCCGCATTTAGTCAGTCCAGCAGCATTCAAGCTGCTTAGCAGTCAGCCCAGTTCTGTTGGTTAAAGTTTTCAGATACTATGCTAGAGACCTCTTATTTAGCCTCTTTTGATAATCACAACCAAAGTATCCAAGGGTGGAGATAGTATGGAGCACTCGTAGCCACTGTTTGAAGTTACTGTTGGAGCTACCGCTACCATTCTGTTCTACATAGGTTCTTGTACTTTACTCATCACCATAGTATCTGAATGCCTTCCAGGAGTGCATTAAGCAAGAGAAGTGGGCTGTAGCCCACGAAAGCTTATGCTCAAATAAATTTGTTAGTCTCTAAGGGGCCACAAGTGCTCCTGTTCTTTTTGCGGATACAGACTAACACAGCTGCTACTCTGAAACGTCTCTCTTTTTGTTTGTTCTCTCACCCACTACCTCTTCACAACTCCATCTAGAGAGCCTGTGAAAATGGAGCTAGGCGTATCAGTGGCCTCTGCTATACAGACTGCACAGCCATTTGAGGCTACTGCTCTCCTCAAGGCTTCTCCATCATTTCATCATGCTGAATACAACTTTGCAATCATTGTAGACAAGGCCTTCCTTGTTTGAGGAGCATCCAGCCCAGAATGTCCTGCCAAGAGACCATGCTCCAGGCTTGTCTATATTAGACTATCTTATGTTACAACACATTACCCTAGGTTAACCAGCTGACCACATTAAATATGGCAGTCCTTCTCTACACTCAGGATATGTCTTGGTTATGATAAAGTGCTCAGAGTTTATCTCAAGTTATCGCATCTTGCTATCTTCTGCCTAACACTCAGGGGCGGCTCTAGCCATTTCGCCGCCCCAAGCACGGTGGCATGCCGCAGGGAGCGCTCTGCCGGTCACCGGTCCCGCGGCTCCGGTGGACCTCCCGCAGACATGCCTGCGGAGGGTCCACTGGTCCCGCGGCTCCGGTGGACCTCGTGCAGACATGCCTGCGGAGGGTCCACTGGTCCGCGGCTCTGGTGGACCTCGTGCAGACATGCCTGCGGAGGGTCCGCTGGTCCAGCGGCTCCAGCGGACCTCCCGCAGGCACGCCTGCACGAGGTCCGCCGGAGCCGCGGGACCAGCGGACCCTCCGCAGGGACGCCTGTGGGAGGTCCACCGGAGCCGCGGGACCAGGGGACCCTCCGCAGGGACGCCTGTGGGAGGTCCACTGGAGCCGCCTGCCACCCTCCCGGCGACCGGCAGAACGCCCCCCGCGGCATGCCGCCCCAAGCACGCGCTTGGTGCGCTGGGGCCTAGAGCCGCCCCTGGCAACACCATTTACAAGCTTTCCTTCAAATGCTGCACCACATCCTCCTCCTCTTTCTGTCCCCATATCTTTCTGTCCTCCATTGGCTGCCTGAGTCCCATTATCACCACACTTTGTGCATTACTTGTATGATCCAACCTGTTGCTAATAGGCTTTTAGTGGAAAGCATCACTTTCAGAAGCTACTGCATGTACGGGATTCATGACAATCTGGGAATGATTTCCCACCTCTGCATTCCATGCATTACTGCAGGGTAGCTGAAGCTGTTTCATGTTAAAAGGAACACAAACAAATATGCTGCAAATGCAATTATGCAAGTTATATTAAATGTGGGCTGTACTGGAACACAGTGTGGTCAGGCTAATAAACAAACACCATACCACCCTTTCCACCATATTTGGTGCCACAACCCAGAAACTATTAAATATAAGTAATTATCACGGCACCTCCCCTGGAACATTATCCACAAAACTGCTCTCAGACAGATTAATGCTTTCTTTTTCTGCAATAAAGTCTTAGTTTTCAATTTTTGGTACAATTAAGGAAAGTTGTAAAACACTTTTATGATCTTTTGCTCTATCAGAGAAGCAATTATTGCACTGTTTGTATATGCAGCAAACTATTCAAGTATTAGTCATTTTCCTTGTTATTAGCTTCTGGCTTAAAATGTGTTATAATGAATTATGGACACATTTGTGATCACACAGAGTTTGTTTCCTTTTGCCACAGTGTGACAGCTACAAATGAAAAAAGACAGCTCATGTACTGGATGTGCGGCTGCAAAGAAGAGATTGCACTGACAATTAAGAATAATAATTTGACATTTGGGGAGTCGGGGGGAACATTTATACACACACACACTTTTAAAGCTTCCCTATAATTGTTGAGTTCCAGGTTTAATCTACATTTATTTACAGAAACAATTTTTCATTTTCATAAATGTCAGACCAAACTCTCTTATGGCATAAGTGCATTGATTTACACCAGCAGGGAATTTGACTCAGTGTCTACCACTGGCAGAATTTTGGAACATTGCAGACTAGTAGCCAGGCCTTTAGAGCTACCAGGTAGCTAGCATCTCCAGGCTGCCACCCAATACAGCTGTAACCAACTCATGCACACCACAAGGGTTTGACAGACAGCAACCCCATTGCTCCTTATTGGCTCCCTGCCCTATATAAACTCAAGAGGCATTCCAGGCAACAGCATGGATCTTCTGTAGCTGCCACAACCATTCCTACTCCTTGCTCTTGAATTCCTGGCTTGACCTTGGCTTTGCCTTGTGAAACAAGGAGATTCTTCTCCCCAAGAATCAGGCAGGCACAGACAATACTGAAGAGGTTTATTCACAGCATCGGCAAGACTGATAAACAGCTTCAAAAGTATGGTGTTACAGTGACCAATTATATACCTTTTCTTATTAATTCATTTGCATTTATTTTGTACTTACAGACACAAACATTGTGAGAGAGAGAGAGAGAGAGAGAGAGAGAACACTTGACATGATAATGACAGGAGCAGAACATACACATAGAAACTATTCTAATTACATCACTTATTTAGGACTGCCCTTAAGGCGAAGGGGCGGGGATGAGTGTTCACAGATATCCGGAGAGTCATGGAGGGTTTGTATTGTTTTTTCTTACTGAGAGGCTGAGTTACTGGGCAGACATCTGACCATGTACGTTATTAAGTGTTAATAATTGCCATTGTCCTTGGCCTGTGGTATTTCTGCTTGTTTGTTACATGGGTTTCTGCCTCAGCTGCTAACTGAATTTTAAACTCTTGCCTAACAGCCTCCTGACTCGGACCCTGAAACCTGTTTTGGACTCGGACTCTTGTATTCAACCCTGGCCTGGACCTAACTACCAACTCTTCAGCTACTCCTAGCCTCAGGTTTGCCCCTTCTCTGACCCTTGGCCTTGACTTCCCTTGTTGGGATTCTGACAATTTGCCTGAACCACGGACTAGCCCATGGTGAAGACATACCCTGGGGGGAAATGGAGCCAGCGGGCCACACTGTGCCCAGCCTATCCCAGAGGGTACTGGAGATGCCTGAACTGGCTGACCACCCGCTGGAGGTGCTCCCCACGCTTGCAGCCCAGTTATCACAGCTCACAACAGAGAATCAAGCTCTACACAAGTAGTCCACCGAGCTCCATGAAGAAAACTTGACACTGCAGGCCAACCTGGCACAGCACACCGTAGACAACCAGACATCATGCTGCAGTCGCATACCCAGACCCAGTCCCCCAGAACATTTCAATGGGGACTGCCAAAAATTCAGTGGCGTTATTAACCAATGCTGTCGGCTGTTTCTGCTCTGCCCCCAGTCCTACCCCACCAACCAAGCAAAAGTAGGACTCATTATTAGCCTCTTGACAAGAGATGCATTGGAGTGGGCCTCGCCCCTACTTGAACGAGTGAGCCCAATGCTGTTAAAATGGGATGTCTTCCTTCCAAGCATTCTCTGCCCTATTTGATAATCCCCACTGTGCCTGCTTGACAGAGGTGGCCTTGTGCAAACCCCAGCAGGGACAGGGATCATCCTCTTCCTACACCGCCCACTTTCAATTTCTAGTCTGACACTGAATGGAATGAAGCAATCAACTCTACCAGTTCCGGTGGAGGCTACATGAGAAGAGTAAGGATGAGCTAGCCCACGTTGAGGCCCCAACCAACCTAGATACCTTTGTGACCCAGAGTTTTCTGAACCCAAAGCTCTTGGTAACTTTACTCTTTGTGAGGCGGTGTCAGGAAATAAATCAGTGGGGATATGCCATGTCCACCTGATACATGTTCAGTATAAACATAAACAAGAGTTCTTTTACTTAAAGCTTTTACTTTATTTAGTCTCAAGCATTTACACACATCCACAACAGGTTAGTAGAACATCACAAAAATCAATAACTACCAAAGTCTGAAGTGGTCTTTGAGTGGTATAATGACAGCCTTCCAATGGCCAGTCTTCTGTCTGCCATTGGGGACCCTAAGATGTGTGTGTCCAGCTAACTCAGATTTCCCTCCCCTTTTAATTTTGTTAGCGTAACAGTAACATGCCAATCAAAACAGTTAGGAAAGCAATTTTGAGCCATTAGTCTTGTAGCTATATTTCCACATAACAACATTTCTACAGATATAGCCAGACTTCCTGTTCTTCAGGATGATGCATACCCCAGCAATTTCAAAAAGAGAGCTTATCAGGAGTGGTGGAGGGCTATGTTCACTTCTCGTGGTCACTATGCTGCCCCCCTCCTCTCCAACTTGTCTTCGTTATGCTAAAGTTCCCGCAAAGGCCTACTGACTAGCTAAGTTGCTTTTAGCAATAAGCAAATTAATTAATATTCCAGTTACTGGCAATGACCTAAAAGCATTAGGCATTCTGCTGGTTGTCAAAATCCCCCTTACACCTTCATCAACCTCGTCATACACCATGACAATCAGCTCCACAAACAACATGAGAAAAGGAAGGAGTCTGTGTTACCAGCTGACCAGCGCCACTCAGTACCTGTCTCCAACCTGGACCTCAAGCTCATTCAGCTGAACAATGCCTATTGTCTTGTGAGGAAAAAGAGCACTGTCATCACCATGAGCTGTGTTTCTATTGTGGGGGTCCAGCCATGCTCTTGCCAACTGCCAATCCCGAGCTCCAGCATGACACAGTTTGGGAAATGACCACATGCAGGCCCAGTAGAGGGGGTTGGCCTGGACAAACCTTGAGGTAATACCCCCCTACTCCTCACTGAGGCATGCCCCAGGGATAGCAAACACTCCCCAGACCCTGAAGTCCAGTCCACCTCTGTGTTTCAGGGTAGCCTACCAAATTCCACCACAGTGGGCACTGGTGGATTCTGGGGCAATGGACAACTTCATGGATGCTGATATGGCCCAAGCCAGCTTGACCAAAGACTGCTCCCAACCTGGTGGAAATTATAGATGACTCACCATGTCAATGGGGCCAGTGACATAGGAAACAGTGCCTCTGGAAGTTGCCATCCAAAGAGAGACCCTCCAGTTTGGGATGATCCACTCACGACATTTCCCCATAATCCTTGGCATGTCATGGCTGGTGCCTCATGATCCACACATCCTTTGGCATGAGCACCAAGTTAGATTCTGCTCCAAGTTCTGCCAGAAGATCTGCCTAGGAGCCACCTGTTGAACCCCAGAACCAAGACATGCCCCTCCAGCCTTGGCAGTGAATCAGGTGGGACCACCACTAGAGATGACTCCAGTGCTGCCCACCCCGATTATGGCAACTACAGTGATGTCTTCACGAAAAAGAATGCTGACAACCTACCACCAGTATTATGATTGCCTGATCGAACTGCAACCAGGGGCCAAGGTACCATTTGGCCACATCTATGCAATGTCAGAACCCGAGCTGGATGCCCTGCATTTCTGTCTCCAAGAGAACCTGGACAAGGCCCTTATAAAACTGTCCATCTCTCCCAGCAGGGCTCCAGTTCTTTTCTTTAAAAAGAAAGATAGAATCCTGTGCCTATGTGTGGATTACCGGGCCCTTAGTCAGGTTACTATCAGGAAGCAATACGCCCCCTCCACACATTCCAGAGCTACTGGACCGTGTATGATTAGCCCAGGTATTCATGACACTCAACCTATAACCTGGTTCAGATCCAAGCTGGGGATGACTGGAAAACAGCTTTTCAAACCTGGTACTGCAATTATGAATACTTGGTAATGCCATTTGGCCTCACACATGCACCTGCAACATTCCAGCACTTTGCGAACAAGACCTTCCATGACATCCTAGATCACTACATCAAAGTCTACTTGGATGATATCCTCATCTTCTCTGAGGATCCAGAGCAACACACCCAGCATGTCTGGTCGGTCCTGGTACAGATGTGCTCAGCTACAGGGAAGGAGCCCCATCCCAGGGAACTCAAGACAGCAAGCCAGGGACAATACCAAGTCCAGGCTGGCTTGTTCTATGTCAGTGGTTCTCAAACCTTTTTTTTCATGGGCCACTTGAAAATTGCTGAGGGCCTCGGCGGACCACTTAATGATCTTTCCAAATGTTGGTTGTACCGTTAGCTAACTACTGTAAAGCGCTTTGGATAAAAGAGCTATATAAAAAAGTTTAATAATAATTGGGTTTTTTTGTACAAATAAAAGCACACAAATCATATTTTAATATCAGTAGTCTTACCTTTCTAATGCGATGGATGTGCCCTCTTTCACCCACCGTGGCAGCCCCCAAGCTGGGGTTGGGAAGGAGGGGGGGGGTCTCTCCCTCTCTCCCCCACCACAGCAGCCCCTGAGCTGAGGATGGGAAGGAGGGGGGTCTCTCCCCCACCACAGCAGCCACAGAGCTGAGGCTGGGAAGGAGGGGGGTCTCTCCACAGCAGCCGCAGCCCTGGAGCTGGGGAAAGTCACCTCTTTCTCTGGCCGCCACAGCCCTGCATGTCCCAAATTCCCCCCATCCCGTCTTCTCACCCCACTGCCCCCTCACACCTATTCCCCCAAGGCCACTACCTCACCTTACATGTGCGTCTTCTCCAGGGTCCAGGCACCTAATTAGTGGAGTCATGCCTGTGCAGCTCCACTAATTAGGTGGGTGACCCTTCATTCTCTCGTGTGCGGCCACCCAGGTGCACACCTTAGAGGGAACTACTTACGGACCACCTGAATGGAGCTCACGGACCACTGGTGGTCCACAGACCATAGATTGAGAACCTCTGTTCTATGTTAAGGGGTGTTAACCTCCACCTATTAACACCTTTGCAGTCATAGTCCCTTTCAATATGTGCTAATTACTTATGCGAAACAATCTGTTCCACCTTGCATTTTTCAGTGATGCCAGGAGAACCTCTCCCAGATCTGAAGAGCTCTGTATGGCTCAAAAACTTGTCTCTCTCACCAATAGATGTTGGTCCAATAAAATATATTATCTCACCCACCTTGTCTCTTTAATAGTCTGGGACTGACACAGCTGCAACTATGCTGCACACACCAGAACTAGACACAGTATTCCTGTAGCAATTGCACCAGTACAAAAACACAGAACTAATATAACCATCCCTTTTGGCCACAAAGTCACACTGGAAGCTCTTGTTCAGCTGATTATTCACCATGGTTCCCCAAGTCCTTTTTCAGAGTCACTGATTCCCAGAATAGAGTCCCCCCATCCTGTAAGCATGGATTGCATAGTTTGTCCCTAATGTATGACTTTTCATTTAGCCATATGAAAATACATATTGGTGCCCTCATTATTTACCACTCCCCCATTCTTTGTGTCATAAAGCACCAAGTTGCATGTGTGAACTGTATCATTGATCATGGAGATTGCAAACAATAATCATGCCAGTAGATATACAATAATGTAGTGCGAGGAAATGTATTCTCTGGATTTTTTAAAAACCTACTGTGGATAATTTTTAGTATAATAAACACTCATAATATTTTAATGCAATTTGGCTTTTTTCTCTAGCCAAACCATCTACACATCAGCAACACCATTGGACCAGAAGAGGACTTCCACACACACACAAAAATCAATCAGATTTTCTAGCACCAAGGAGTACATTTTGTCAAGATTCCAGTCCTGGTAGTGGCATCTGTATAGACTGAGTATCCCCTGCATTTTGTTTTACCTCTAAGTTATGACATCGAGGGGCCTGCTTCTTCTCTCATTTGTAAAAAAACAGAGTGATTCTGATTTGGTTAATATGGTGGCAGAAGGGATGTATGTTATGCCTAACAGCAATGTTTAATGGCAGGTTGTTTGTGCAAAATTTTTCATTAGGTTCGTTCCTTCACTATCCAGTTAGTTTCTGAAAATTCTACTTTTTCTAGTTTTAAAATAATGTTTATTACTGTTACTGCATAACAGGGTGAGATAGCTCTACTCCTATTTGACTCCAAGTAAGGGTCTGTTCCTCCATTCCTTACTCAGGCAAAACTCCCAGTGAAATCACTGGAGCCTTCCATCAGGGCGGCTTAAAGCCAATTCCCCGGAATCGGGCCCCGCCCCTAAGAGGGTCCTGCGCCCAAGAGGGCCCTGCGCCTAAGGCGTCTTTTAAAAAAATTTTTTTTTACTCACCCAGCGGCGAGGGGGTCCGCTCTGACATTTCAGCAGCGGAGGGGGGGGTCTGCTCCGGGGCTTTGGCAGCATTTCGGCAGTGGGGGGTCCTTCAGTGCCACGGAAGACCCGGAGCGGACCCCCCACCGCCAAAGTGCCACTGAAGCCGCGGACCACCACCGGGTATTGAAATGGGGCCCCGCCGTTCAGAAAGCCAGCCCTGACTTCCATGAGTAAGAGTTCAGGATCAAGCCCTAGAGAAAAATACCATTAAGGCACAAGAACTTGGTCTATCGTAACTGTGACTCAAATGTTCTACTTCCTGTGAAGGCCTTTTCCTTTGCCCTTAAGGGATTCTCTACAAATGATCATACTCCAAGCTTCTATGCTAGCATTTGCCCATCTGCAGCTGACGCAAGGTGGTGACTTTTATCTGACTAAACCCACTGAAATGCCAGGAAATGACCCATTACTCCTTCCCCTCTGCCCCCACCCAAAAATAGAGTAAATACCAAAAAGGACAAACACTAGGCTTCTTACATAAAGCAAGGTCTGAACTTTACCTTTTCTCAGACAAAACTTCCGAGTGAATGGCTGTACTAATCTAATTCCCATTTGTTTTGCTTAATGTACCCTTTGTAAAAGGTTAGAATTCCATCTGCCTGTTCTTTCATCAGAGACTCTGAGAAGTCCCAGTTGCAGATGTGGCAGCCCCAGTGCAAAATATCAACAGCTTAAACATTCTCACTTCCAGCCTAAATGTGAGAGATTTTTGTCTTGAAGGGAAAAAAATTCTGTCCCAACCTAGCACTTTGTGAGTGTCTCTATGGGTCTATAAATAAAAGCACAGCATATGGTGGGCACAGCTGCAGATAACCTTGTAAGAGCCTTGATAGACAGATTTCCTCATCTTAACATCTCCCAAGTATAATAATCGTATTCCCTCACCTCTTCTCCCAGGCAGCTTCTGAAGAACACATATCAAAGACTGAACTTCCAATCTGAGGGGTGACCTGACTCACCTACCATGCTGTAGCGCCAGTGGAAATTGTTTTTAAAAGTCTGTACTACAGAGAAACCCTCTTAGAGGGGAGTCATAAAACTCCATTTCTGCTGAAGTCAGATAATGGGCTTTAATGTTTTTAGTAAACTGTGTTGTAACTTGCAGAATTATAATCTACACAATTAATAAACCTCATTAATATACTGAAGGTATAAGGGATACCAGTCCTTTGGGGTTAGAGGCGAGCAGCCAGCTGATTAGCCCTGTCTGCTGCACCTGAGAAAGTGCTGGGACTTAATTAGCTGATCCTTACAAAAAGGGCAGCAGGAAATAAAGAGGGAAATTGTAACACCCCCAGAAAGCTGGAGGATGCTATGCTTCTAATGGACTGTTAGAGTTACTGTAGAAAGGAATTGCTCCAGAAACCTAATGGACAAAATGGAGAGCATGTGAAGTCCTTTATTGCTGAGGCTCTGAGGTAAGAGGCAGGAAATTTGGGGTTGCTTAAGTTATTGATGTGAGGGACAGACTCGGCCTGCACAGACTTTTGAGGGAAAGTCTGAAGTTCTGATTCTTCTTGTTAATAAGGCTTAAAATAAAACTAACCCTGCTGGAAACGAATTCCCCGATAGAGCTCAGACAGAATTGCCCCAGGGAGTAAGCTGGCTGAGTAGGTGCCCAACCTGGTCTGGTAGGAGGTGGGTGCTATAAGACAGGACTTAATCCTTTATACTCAGTGTATAATTAAGTTCTTTAATTTCTATTCCTAGTTATACAGTATAAGCCAGAAGTAATGGCACTAGTGTCAGTGAAGTAGGGCAAGAGAATGTAAGACATAGCAGTGCATGTTCTTGCGTTTGCAGTTGGCTTACATTGATTGCAGTGGAATTCCACCAGCATAAAGCCACTTCCTTGACCAACCTGAGATGGCACCAAGGTGCTGCTGAAAACATACAGCTCAGCTGCACACCTTGAACCTGACTCTGATCTCTTTCCCTCAAGTAAAGCATGAATAAATCCCTTTAAATCAATAAAGCTACACCAGTATAAAACTAGTGTCACGCCAGAACCAAGGCCTTGAACATACCTCTTACCAAGACCCATTTGATCTAATATATAGGGCCATATTTATAACTGCCTTTCTGACCTCTTTGTGCTGGCTGTGTAGGACAGGTTTCTGTCTCCTCACCAGTACAAAGGACCACTATCCCAAATGCAGTATCAGCTCTGTGCCACCTCTGCTGAACCTCTGTGGTAGGCAGAGGCATTCCAGGACAGGGGTTTTGGGAACAGACCAAGAGAGCAGATCTGGGGCAGGGACCCACTTGACTGGGTCAGCCCTTAATCCTTGTAACTTTCTGCTGCTACAAACTCTATAAGGGCTATGATGGTGGGAACCTCAGTTTAAATCAGCCATAGACTGCAAAGGGGCCAAGCAATCTTCCCTCGATCCCTATCACCAGCACAGGGATTAATTTCCCCCGTAATGCCTAAACTGAAGGACAGATGAGAAAAGGTGATACACACAAAATATATCCCACACACACTGTGTGGTGGGGGGGGGACATGTATAGGTCTATCTCCCTTCCCCCATCCTTTGTACTAGTATGCTGTTCTTAAACTGTAACCTCTTTGGGACAGGGAACTATGTTTTTAACCACACCTAACACACAATCAAGCTGATTGGTGCCTCTGGGTGCTACCCTACTATAAATAAAGCTAGCCTTATCTGTTCACATTTCTTGTGGAATGCTGAGCTCTTACTTTCTGGTTCACAACCTCTTTTCTCATCTGCATATTCTGTGCCAAAGAAAAATACTACTTCAGGACATTTTGAAGAGACAAAGCTTCCACTGAGGTGTTAAAAACTAATCAGGATGGGGTTGGGAAGAACCTAGAACTAGGAACTCTGTTATGAAAGACATCTGTATACATGTAAATCATTACTAGAGGAAGTGCCGGTAGATGGTGCTAAAGAATATATAGCATAGCTCCTGGATTTTGCAGGACCAATAAAACTTCTTGTTTGTGTGCACTGCAAATGGTTTCCTTTGTGCAGCTCTTTATATCAGTTGTTAAGTCTCGGATTTGTCTTGCAAAAAGAAGAAAGGAGAAAGCAAAGACTTTAGAGTATGACAGAAAGAATGGAATATAGTATGTTTAACTGAACCCTAATGAGATATGCCAAGAAGGCACATTGACAAAGATGAGATGTGTGAAAACCCTGAGTAGCAGCAGTGACTAGGAGACTGGAACAGAGAGATTAGTTAATACTGTTCTGACTCTTGATAGATATGGATGTTGTGAAGAAATAATTGAAGTACAATAACCTTTACCAAAAACCTTGTATGGGATTTTTTTGGCCTCTACTAAATAAGAACAGTCAACACTGAGCACAGAAATAGAAAGTGTTGTCAACAAAATCAATACATGAGAGCTCCTGGAGGTAATATGGTGCCTGCTCTGATTTTCTGTGCGAATGGAGGCAGTGGGGATTCTGGATGGCTCAATGGATTAAACTCCCATCCAGTGCCCACTGAAGTTAATAGGAATCTCTTGACATAATGGGCATTGGATCAGGCCCATAACAACCAAACCTTACTGCCATCTGTACTGTGGAGCAATAGCTGTCATAGTGGGGGACAAATTCTGCCATTAGATCTATGTAAATATGAGTTTGCTGAGATCAGAATTTGGCCCAAAGACTTCCACTTACTGCAACTCTTAACTATGTTTTATCCACCATCCTTTTTATAGTCTGATAACTGAGACAGAGGTCACTTCCTGTGGTTGCTAGGATGGCTTCCTGTTTTGGCAGGGGCCCAGGTATGAGTGGGTTCTCACCACTTGAAATGGATCCTCCAGATAAAGCTTGAGACACATTAGTGAGGAAGCATGGGGAAGCTTGCATTTCAGTTCCCTGAGCTGCATGTTGACTAGACAGAAGACTTCAGCTTTCAGTGCTATCAATCTAGCAACTTTGACAATCGTCAACTTTTATGATATAAAAGCTTATTGAAATTGCATGTTGACAACTGGGCAACAGGCAGCTGTGTTAATATAAGGCAGTTCTCGTTCCCTTCTCAAACAAATTCTGGTTTGGAGGAGACAAGCACATCACTGATAAATCTCACTCAGTTCTGTAGAACAGAAATGCATCAGCTAGACTCTACTAGAATAACATGGCAAGATCAGACAGCCTGAAAATGTTAATGTGCGGGGGGAAGCAATAGAGCACAAACAGATGCTGTGGGCAACAGTAAATAACAAAAACAAGTGGTTTGAATGGTTTGTCCTATAAAACACTAAACTGGGGACGTGGAGCTGGTTAACCAGCTGTGCATCCTTATTGTGACAAGAAAGCAGCGAGGAGAGCAAGGCAGCATCACAAAAGTGGACCTACAGGTCAGGAAGGGAGTTTGCCAGGGCTGCATTATTCCAACTAGTCACTTTTGTTTACTCAGATGTTGCTATGAATGACTGACTATATGATTAAAATATTGGTTTCTATCCAGGAAGCAGCAAGTCCTGTGATCTCAGCTATGCTGATATTTATCTTAGAGTCACTGAGAAAGATATTACCTAATTTGTGGGTATGTATTTCCCACAACCTTTGAATGATAGAATCATAGAAATGTAGGGTTGGAAGGGACCTCAAGGAAGGATTAAGTATACCTAGACCATCCCTGATAGGTGTTTATCTAACTTGTTCTTAAAGATGCCCAATGATGAGGCTTCCACAACCTCTGGAAGTAAACTGCTGCACTGCTTAACTATAGTTATTAGAGAGACATTTCTAACCCTGTCCAACCTAAATCACCTTTGAAAAGCAGAACAGATTCAAAGGGAGAGCCTGAGAAAACCACATATCAGCCTATTCCATAGCCCAGTGGCTAGGGTACTCCCCTACAATTTGGAAGTGCAAGTTCAAACACCATCTCTATCATGTAAGTGTCCCATCCACCAATCTAAAGTTTATGAGGGACGCACCACCAGGGTATGGGGCGCCCAATTTCAAATTGGGAAATGACAGAACTAAAGAAACTGAACAGGGTTTTGATGGAGTTTCTGGGATCCAGACTGAATAGGAAATTGGGGCTAGCCCAGAAAAGGAATGGGACTTTACTATGTTCTACTATTGAACTACTAGCTATTGAGAAATCCATTCAATCACCCCCCTTTGGAGCCTTAAACTCACTTCAGTTGCTAAAGTTTCCCTACAGAAAGGAACAAAAAAGTCTGTTGTCTTTAGGCAGAGAGAGGGTGGAGACCAGCAGAGCAGACAAGTCTGCTTCCATGTTAGGAATGTGAGTAGTAAAAATAACACCCCCCTAACAAATAAACATGCAATTGTGCCTGGCCACATCTTAGGACACAACATACCCTGGAGTAGTGAGGAGACCCTGCCCCACCTCTGCACCCATCAGCAGAGCTGGCCAGCCACAGAGGAACATGCAGCAGTGAGCTCTTTAAGTCTCTTACTGGAAGCTTTTTCCAGCCCTGAAATCATTTTGTAACTCTTCTCAGCACCCTCTCCAATTCTCAACTTTAAAAAAAAATGTGGATACAATATTATAGTAGCAATTGTTAATCTAGGGCACATTCTCAGACTCAGTAGCTGAGCACCTCACTGTCTTTGGGGACTTATCCTCAACTCCCCTGTGAGGTAGGACATTACTATTAGCCCTGTTATCCAGATGGGGAAACAGGGACATAGACTAAGTGACTTAACAAGGTCACACAGGAAGTTTGTGACAGAGCAGGAAACTGAACCCAGTTCTCAAGTCCTGGGCTGGTGCCCTAACCACTTGCCTACCCTTCCTTTCAATGGGTACAGCTAAACTCAAGCAGGAGGTACAATTTCCAGCTCTGGCTGACAGAACTAGCATGCTAAAAATATCAGTGTGGCCACAGCAGTCTGAGCAGCTGTCCCACTGCCCAAACCACTGTGGCTACATTTCTATTTTCAGCATGCAAAGCTAGTGCATGTATGTTAGCCCAAGCTGGAAATTACACCTCCCATTTGAGTGGAGATGTAGCCAATGACTCATTCTATTGAAATCAGTGGGCCTTCAGGGTGTATCTGGTATTTTGGGTCATATACTATGTCTATTCTGCCAGACAGACCAGACACATTTGGTAGGAGTTTAGGCATTAGCTGGGGTTTAGTTCAAAAGCAGGACTATCTGCCTACAAAATAACACTGTCTAAAACCAAGGCTATTTTTACTCTGAGGTTTGGCAAATCATATCAATTTTAAACAACTGAAAATTATCTTTTGGCAAGCTGTAACATACTTAAGGGACTCACACTTCCTGTCTAACAAATTGCATCCAAGTCGTAAAATTATACAACAAGCTTCAGGTCAGTTTGATTTTAAACTAGCCAAAACTAAAAGATTTCAATACCAAAAAAAAATTGTCACCCCTACTGTCTCTCTATAATATCCAGGAAAGAACTTAAGATACAAAAAATATTTTAGCTAAAATGATTCAACAGTTTTGTATAATCTAAGAATAATTTGATTAAAACTTCAGTTTGTTTAGAACAGTTTTAAATCTCATGGCTTTCATTCAGAATGAATATTGGAGATGATAGCCCAGTAAATACCTGAATGAATGACCACAACTAGCACTGGAATATTATTCACTGCAATTTCCTTTGATTTTGATACACCCAATTTTGAAAGTCACAAAGTAGATCACAGTAGTGTCACTTGATAGCATTTAATATAAATTTAGATAAAAGGTTGTATCACTTAATATCAGCTTTACTTAGAATGTATTTGGGATGCTGAAACAGCCAGACTGCCATGATCAATAAAAGTGAATATAATTACTGATATTAGAATCTTTCTTCTCTGGTCAGTTTTTCACATAGTACTTCATACCCAAGTCTGTCTAAATTTGCCAGCCTAAAAAATATAATTCGTATATTTAAATGTCAAGTAAGTCTTGAGCTAGAGATCTAATTAAAGTATCCAATTTCATTAGGAACTCACTCCTCAAAGATATATAAGAAACTACTAGAGACGTCTGTCAACATTCTAACAGTATATTTGTTTTGCTAGAACTTAACTTCCTCCTAATAAATCACATTTCAAGAGAGCACCAACATCTAATTACTGATTTACACTTACACGGTATATTATCTTGTAATGAAGATGAAGCCTATCAGAGCAGGCAGTTTACTGCAAGTTCAAATGCTGGGGAATAGTAATTCTGGGATTTCTGCAAGTAAGTATTGGCCTGGGTTTCCTGCTTTGTGCTAGTTCAGCCTGCTGATTCAGTGATAACCGGAGCTGGCTGAACTCTCTGGAAGGAACAAGTTCAGACTGATTTACCCATGAACAGGCTTCTAATTTAGAGGCTCTTTAAAGCTCTAATAAAACATGACTTACGTTCTGTACTTGAACCACAGTGACTATGCAGGGCCCTGGTTCTCATTTACACTAAGGGCAGGTCTACACTACCGCTTAAGTCAATCTAACTTATGTCACCCAGGGGTGTGAAAAAGACACACACACACCCCAAGCAACACAAGTTACAGCAACCTAAGCACTGTCCACACCAGCGCTATGTCTCTCGCAGAAGTGAATGAATTATGCCAATGGGAGAGCACTCTTCCATTGGCATAGAGCGTCTTCATCACACATGCTACAGCAGTGCAGCTGCGCAAATGTAGCACTTCTAGTGCAGACCTGCCCTCAGGCTACTTTGCACACTGGTAATGTAAAGGGACCTTTGTGAAAATGAGAATCAGGCCTGTAGTTCTTAGACATAGCAAAACAGTGTCAGAGAGTATTACTTCAGACACCAGGACCATCTCAATCTTCCTAAAAATTGACCTAGAAAATTCATATTTGAATTCTTTAAACATGTTTTGTGTGACATAAGAATGGCCATACTAGGTCAGACCAAAGGTCCATCTAGTCCAGTATCCTGTCTTCTGACAGTGGCAAATGCCAGGTGCCCCAGAGGGAATGAACAGAACAGGTAATCATCAAGTGATCCATCCCCTGTCGCCCATTCCCAGCTTCTGGCAAACAGAAGCTAGGGACACCATCCCTGCCCATCCTGGCTAATAGCCATTGATGGACCTATCCTCTATGAGCTTATCTAGTTATTTTTTGAACCTTGTTATAGTCTTGGCCTTCACAACATCCTCTGGCAAGGAGTTCCACAGGTTGACTGTGCGTTGTGTGAAAAAATACTTCCTTTTGTATGTTTTAAACCTGCTGCCTATTAATTTCATATGGTGATCCCTAGTTCTTGTGTTATGGGAAGAAGTAAATAGCACTTCTTCATTTACTTTCTCCACACCAGTCATGATTTTATAGACCTCAATCATATCCCCCCCTTAGTCATCTCTTGTCCAAGCTGAAAAGTCCCAGTCTTATTAATCTCTCCTCATATGGCAGCTGTTCCATACCCCTAATTATTTTGGTTGCCCTTTTCTGAACCTTTTCCAATTCCAATATATATTTTTGAGGTGGGGCAACCACATCTGGACACAATATTCAAGATGTGGACATACCATGGATTTATATAGAAGCAATATGATATATTCTGTCTTATCTATCCCTTTCTTAACAATTCCCAACATTCTGTTCGCTTTTTTGACTGCCACTGCACATTGAGTGGATGTTTTCAGAGAACTATCCACAATGACTCCAAAATCTCTTTCTTGAGTGGTAACAGCTAATTTAGACCCCATTATTTTATATGTATAGTTGGGATTATGTTTTCCAATGTGCATTACTTTGTATTTATCAACATTGAATTTCATCTGCCATTTTGTTGCCCAGTCATCCAGTTTTGAGGGATCCTTTTGTAGCTCTTCGCAGTCTGCCTACGACTTAACTATCTTGAGTAGTTTTGTATCATCTGCAAATTTTGCCACCTCACTGTTTACCCCTTTTTCCAGATCATTTATGAATATGTTAAATCGGACTGATCCCAGTACAGACCCCTGGTCCCCACTATTTACCTCTCTCCATTCTGAAAACTGATAATTTATCCTTATTCTTTGTTTCCTATCTTTCAACCAGTTACCAATCCATGAGAGAACCTTACCTCTTATCCCCTGACTGCTTACTTTGCTTAAGAGCCTTTGGTGAGGGACCTTGTCAACATTCTGAAAATCTAACTACATCCACTGGATCCCCCTTGTCCACATGTTTGTTGACCCCCTCAAAGAATTCTAGTAGATTGGTGAGGCATGATTTCCATTTACAAAAACCACGTTGACTATTCCCCAACAAATTATGTTAATCTATGCGTCTGGTTGAAACTATAGTAAAGAACAAAATTGTCAGTTTCCCGGTATGGAAGGCAGGCCTGTAATTGCTGAGGTCACCTCTGGAGCCCTTTTTTTAAAAAAGTGTCACATTAGCTATCCTCCAGTCATTTAGTACAGAAGCTGATTTAAATGATAGGTTACAGTCTACAGTTAGAAGTCCTGAAATTTCACATTTCAGTTCCTTCAGAACTCTTGGGTGAATCCATCTGGTCCTGGTGACTTATTATTGCTTAGTTTATCAATTTGTTCCAAAACCTCCTCTAATGACACCTCAATCTGGGACAGTTCCTCAGATTTGTCACCTAAAAAGAATGGCTCAGGTTTGGGAATATCCCTCACAGCCTCAACCGTGAAGACAGATTCAAAGAATTCATTAAGTTTCTCTGCAATGGCCTTATCATCCTTGAATGTTCCTTTAGCAGCCCGATTGTTGTTTAGCAGGGCTCCTGCTTCTGATGTACCTAAAAAAAAAAAAGTTTGCTATTACTTTTTGAGTCTTTGGCTAGCTGTACTTCAAATTCTTTTTTGGCCTTCCTAATTATATTTTTACACTTCACTTGCCAGAGTTTATGCTCCTTTCCAATTTCATCACTAGGATTTAACTTCCACTTTTTAAAGGATGCCTTTTTGCCTCTCACTGCTTCTTTAACTTTGTTGGTTAGCCACGGTGTTTTCTTACTACGTTTTTTTTAAATTTAGGGTATATATTTAAGTTGAGCCTCTATTATGGTGTCTTTAAAAAGTTTCCATGCAGCTTGCAGACATTTCACTTTTGGTGCTGTACCTTTTAATTTCTGTTTAACTAACCTCCTCGTTTTTTGTGTAGTTCCTCTGTCTGAAATTAAATGGTGACAGGTAGCAGATTGACATCTTTACAAACTGAAGCTCTTTATTTAACCAGATAATTCATACAACACTGGCAGCAGCAGTCCAAGTCTTCGGAAGTATAGGGCCAGAAAGCTTTAAGCTCTATGTAGACAGTAACAACTGAAGTGAAGGAACCACAGATTGCCATCTCCTCTGTAAGAGTGCACATCTAAAGGTGTGGAGATCACTGGTATTACACTGGAGTGTAACTGATGCAAGCCAAATATCCCACTCTGGGAATGCAACTCAAAACTTTCTAGCCCATGGGCAAGATTCTTACCAATACAGATGAGCTACACAAATGAGCCATTTCTCCAGCCGCACTTTTGAGCCAAGCAAATAGATTGTAAGAGAACACCCTGTATCAGCAACCCAGGCAACTATTGGAAATTGGAATTAGGAATGAGACAAATGCTGTGATTTGACAAACACAGAAGAGTATGAGGAACAGAACCACTGTGACAAGAATATCAAGTACAGACTCTGTCAAATCAAGAAGACAAAGGGTAGTTTATAAAACAGAGAAAGAGAAAAGGGCCTTAGACCAAAAACTGAGGTTTGAGAATGAATGTAACAGCACGAGAAACTGATGTGCTTTTGGCACTAAATGACAATTTACATAAAGTTGGGAAAAAATAATTGGTATCAAGCAAAGGAGAAAAAAATACCGAGTAGGAACAAGTGACTGAAGTCATAGCAGATGGAGAGATGCAAACACAACAGTAGCCTGCAATAACTGGCATGTGTGAAGAGCCCAGTGTGCTTCACTGGCTAGCAGCACTGAAAATGCAGTTATTTCTGGAGTGAAGGGTAACAGTTAGCTAGTGCTCCACACCACCACTCTTTCAAAAGAAATACTATTGGCTTTTTAGTGTCCTTCTGTTTAGGACCTTCTGTTTAAGTGATAAGCTGACTTTAGTGGAATCTTTGTTTTAAAAAAAAAAATCTAGAGTTAGTAGAACTTGAGTTCCCCAGGGAGGGGAGACCCAGACTGGTGGAGTACTGCCCCAGTTAAAAGGGCACCGGGGTCCAGGGAGGGACACAGGGGCCAGAGGACAGGTGGATCACCGGCCTGCAGAGGGTGCTCCAGAGGCTGGAAATTGAGCTAATTCCCAAGCGCAACCAGCAGGAGGTGCCGCAGGGGTGAGTCCGCACGTCTACTGTGTTGTATTCTGGTATCACAAGCAGTGACCACTTCACTGTATGCTGCCTTCAGTTTCTATGGCAACACCTTAAATCCCATAAGGTCACTTTACTTTTTAGTTATCTTTAAATGACCTTCCAAAGCAGAGCCCAGAATTTTTGCCAACCAATCCCATCATTAATTGGCATTTACTGACTTGCAGGAGCAGTGCAGCTAAAATCCTACACGATGCTTTGGAAAATTTATTCTTGCTAATCTTGCCTGCCAAATGCACAGAAACCTTTCCTGTGTATTACACCCTGTTGAAGCACATGTATTACAGTGCTTCTCTGCAGCTAATTTTTTTCACGATAACCACATGGATTATGGTTAGAGCCGTGACCACAATACTGTCCCATCTTAGTCTTAGCACTGAAGAGGCAATACAGCTATGAGAGAAGAGTATCTAACTCATGATTCTTCATGCATTAAGACATTTTATTGCTGATGACAATGGCAAAAGAGTGTGTGCCCTTCAGATCAAGGGTGAATTTGCAGTGCTGGCATTCAGGAGAATAACTTTACTTGTAAGTTGAGCTAACTCAATAACCATTAAGACAGAAGATAGGTGGGGACCCCATAGCATCATTCTTTGAATCACTTACTCTCTTTAAATGGAATTGGCCTTTAAGGTGGCAGGGTGGCCTGCTCCTTTAAGCCCCAGGAGCTTGAGCTGGTGAGCCCCATACTACACTTAGGATGTGCTGTGAGGCTAAATTAGTAGAACCAACTGGGATGGAGAAGTGGATTCTCTTATAAAAAAGCATCAGGAAACTGCATAGAATTGCTACAGTGACATCTGGGAGTGAGTAAGCTCCAGCAGGGACCCGGAGCCTTTGGGGAAAAGGCTACAGGCAGGAAAGACTCCCTGGGGAAAGACTGGCAGTGAATTGAGACGTTAAGATTTGAGAATGCTGTTTTGAGATTGATATGTGAATAAATTCAGCCCAAGGAGGCATGCTGTGGAATCAGTTGTTGGGTAGCTTGATATAAGAGGTTCTGATCAGAAAAAGGAAACCAAGGCAGTGTGGCTTTATAGTGACCTCAGGCCATAAGGAAGTGTTTGTATCTGGCCAGCCTGGTCATAGAGAGGCAGCTTAATTTATCCCCAGCATAGGAAAGGTATTACTGATCCTTCCTTTCCTCATCAATTGGTTTAAGCTTATATCAGTTCACCTACTTACTAACTTGACCTTTTTTATTATTATTATTCATTATGTCCATTCTGCTTAGGGCATAACAACAACATGTGAAGTACAGAAACAGTCAATACTCACTACACAACTTAAGCAGTGCATTCTCTTACCTCAACTAAACCAAAACAACATAAGCATTGTATTTGCTGGTTAACTGAGACTCTCAGGTCTCCTTAGTTCTGCCAGGGCAGTGGCTCTCCTGAAATAGACTGGCCGTTGATGCTAGATTTCTACTGTCCTTTATTAGTTATATTGCCATAGCACCTACAAGCCCTAGTCATGGACCTCCGTGTGTAAAAACACAGAAAGACTGCCCCCAAACAGCTGTTTAGTGCTTCAGGGATCATGCCATAACAGGGGGAGGAAACAGACCAACCCTTAATTACACCTTGTTCAAGTTGTGTATGGATCAAAGGGAATAAACTCAGTAACACTATTTGTTCACAAGTAACCAACACCACTGACAAGGAGTGATATAGATCAGGCTGTGCCATCTGCCAGCTGTGAGAAGAAAGATGGAAAGCAATTAAAAATATTAAACTGGGCTTGAAGTACCGTGTGATTCATCATATGTGAAGAATAGCCAAGATACAAATACTGTGTTTACTTGAAATAAAATAGAAGCCATTTCTTAGCTTGGTATTTCTAATGTAGTCGAATATTTCCCCAACTGCAGAGAAGTTTATATCAATGCACCATGACTCATTTTAAAAAACTACCCTCTTTCTTCTTCAAGCATTTGGAAAGGATATAAACCCTACAAAACTCTAGCCACCTAATTTGGGATCCTGATCGTGGATTATTTAATGGTATTTTGTTAGTATCAGCAGTTTAAGTTCAGGGTAGTAGATTGAGTTACATCACCAAATAGAAAGCCTCATTTTAAATCATCAATTCTAATCAACTTTATTTTCTAAAGAAAGGTACATTCACTTTGATATAACCATTAAGACATATTTACAACTAAATGGAGCTTTTATACTACTTTTTCTTAGCTTGCAAAAAGTATATCAATGGCTTAATATTTTCAGATTCTTAATTGTACGTTTTTAATATACTAGAAACTGGTGAATGATAAATTGCTTATTTACTAGACAAATTAACTCTGTGCTCGTGATTTGTGTCAAGGTGTTTGACTGGTAACAAGTTTAATTAAAACATAATATTAAACAACCTTAAGTGTTAAACTTATCAAAACATTTCATATTTACAACTGCATTATTTATTAAAGGAACAGAGGGATTAATTTGTAGTCAGTGAATTAAACTCATTTCAGGTCAGCCCCGGGGTGTAGCCATAGGTGGGCCTAGATGGGCCAGGGCCCACCAACATAGCATTCAGGCCCACCACCATCTCCGCTCTGCTCCAGCCCACACTTGGAGAACGCCGTATACCAGGTGCACTGCACACACACTAGAGCCCCGTGTGGATACAAATTTATATCCATAGATGCAGATATCAGATAAATAAGTATCCACAGAGCTGCAGGGCTCTACTGGGAACCAAAAAGGAGCAGCATGTCAGGCTGCCGCTCCGAGGAGCCAACGCCCCATGCTGGCAGCTCCTCTAGCATGGCTGTACCGCCTCCAGCCCTGTCCCAAGCCCCACCCACTGGGGCGGGCACCAGGTTCACCGGCAGCTGTCCCTGGTCACGCTCATGTTCAAACAGAGCACAGGCTCCTGGACAGGAGTCTCTTCCACGCAACGATCTGTGTCTCCTTTCCATAGGCTTCAGTATATTCAGCGTATTGTCTACATTTCTCTTTAGTTTGATGTGGACTACTTTGGCTGTGATTAGATTAATCTATTTTGTCACAACTTTGTTCACAAATAATCAGAATAGGCCAGTTCTTCATAAATTGCTCAACAATCAACCACTGAATTTAATAATATATCTTGGCAGAAAATAGTATGAATCCTCCTGTACTCCTCAGTGAAGCTTAAACAGTGGGTATAGAAGTATTTTGCAATTTCAACATTTTCCTTTATTCTTGGAGTTGTACTTAAGACTCTAGCTAAAAGATGCATTGAAATGCACACTCCAGCCACATATTAGAAATTTCACATTCCCCATCATATCATCTTCTGGATTTCTTCTAATCTTTGCAGCATTCTCTGTGACAGAGGTATACAATTGACACTTGAATTTGTTATAGCTTTTTGTTCTGCTATATGGGCATTTCCTGGGGTATCAATTCTATCTAAGATATACAACACCATTTCTGTTAAATAAGCATATATTATTGGATCCTTGTGTACACTGATGCATCCATCAAGACTCAGATTAACGAGTTTCCCCATCAGTTTTTTGCACCATTGCTCAATTTCCTTCTCTCATGCTGCATCTAGCAGCCTTCCAGCAGCGCCTGCTCCACTGGCTGGTGCATAGCCTGGTCATAATGATTGAACCAGGTCAATGAAATCTTTGTCTGAACAAAATGAAAGGGGGAATTTGTTAGATGAACTGAGCAATCTTTTCACCTATGGAGTCTTGCTGGAATTCACTGGTGCTGATTACAAACTCATCCATGCTTTATTGGATGAGTCTTTAGATACAGGTAATCGACTGTCTGATGTCTATTTAGTTGCAGCAATGCTGATGGTGCTAGCAGATGACTTGAAGATTTAGACATTGCAGATGGATGTTCAAAACCCCTTGATGTCAAAGCTGGACAAAATAGTAAAGTCATTCACTGAGTGTTACTCAGTGCACTCCCTTAAAAAAAACAGTAAATGAAAGATTCCTCCTATGGCAGCTGTTTGTACTACTGTTTAGGTGATTTGTTCTAAACCAGGTTTTATAGGGAAAAGAATTAGTCATAAGGATTTTTTTAAATCTATTAACCCTTATTGCTAGCAACATACTAAACAGCTTGAAAGATTTTTTAAGTGTTAAAAAACCTCAAACCTAGAAGTTTTAAACAGGAAATCTTCACCTAAAATGTTTGACTATCTATTAAGCCATTTCAGAAGTCTAGCAGTTACTTTTTACTGTTATTGATACATACTCCCATAACCATACCAATTGTATTTTGAACACAAACACTTTTAAATTCATAAGTAATCCACCCAAAACTCAAATGACAGTCTGAGTTATCCCTTATTAGCATAGTAAGACATGATAGGCAGTACATAAGAAGAGTGCAAAAATAAATGTACTAACCAGTTGATCCAGATTGTAAAGACCTGTCTTAATCATCTTTACAGTCATTGCCTTTTGAGAAATGCTTTTCATAATGTTTCATTCCGACAGCCAGGCCTCGCATCTTTGCTGCACTGTTTCCATTTGGCACATGTTCCTTTTTAACCCAGAGGTACAGGAATTTCTTGAATATATTCTCAAATAGGGTCTCTTACAACCTGCAGCCTTGGCAGTTTTTTCTCCAGATCCCAGATATTGAAATCAACACTAGAGGCGGCAATCTGAAAAACGCTGTTCCTTTTTAGTGTCCTTATAATAGCATGGCACCCACCACTCACAAGCATCCCCTGGTCGAGTGCATGTGCCTGCACCCTCTCTGATTGTGGTGACCCCTATCAGTGATTTTTCAGGCAGGTTTTCAGTGACTCAATCCTCCGGCCAAGACTCTCTCACAGTCTGTATGTGAAACAGAACAGACCCCTTCCAGGGTGTACAATCCACTAGGTACCTATCCCAGTCCCCTTCTGTTGGTATTTCTGCAGCCCTCCCTGGGCTAAATCCTTACTCAGTTCCACCAACCAGCCAGGAGCTCTCTCTTGCTCCCCCAGTCCCTGCCAGCAACTGTCCCTTCCATGATCCTGCTGCTCCTTCAGCCAGGAACACAGTCCTCACTTCTCCAGCTCCAGGAAGGTACTGAATGACTCTGGCCTTGCAGCAACTTTTATCTGAGTCTGCTGGGCCCTGATTGGCTGCTCCCTACAGCCTCCCACATTGGCTGCTTCCCCGCAACCACTCTAGGCCCCTTGGAGGACTTCTATTCTGCTCCTCTCTGGAGCAGAGTGTGGTAGGACCCTGAGGTCTCCAGCAGGGGGCCTGTGGGCATAGTCCACCCTGTCAGTCCTTGGCTCTGACACCAGCATTGCTCCTTTCTAGCTGTACATGCTGCTCTTTCTCCCTTGTTATATAATTCTTCCACCCCAGAAAAACAAAGCTGTCCAAGACTTCTATTTGTAACCCACATTAGGGTGCCCAGGTGTCTGGTTTTTTACCAGAAAGTCCAGTCAAAAAGGGGACCTGATGATTTCTGGTGAGATCTACTGACCAGACATCCAAAGTCCAGTTACTACAGGTGGGGGAAGCACCGAGTCATCACACGCACCAGCCTGTATTCAGCAGGGCCACCTCCTAGCCGCATCAGATGGCTGCAGCTCCCAGCCCTGGCTCTGCAGGTGAGTTCCTCATGACCCACACAGGGAGGGGGGAGAGAGGAAAACAGCGAGCGACAGAGGGTGGGGGAAAGAGGAGAAAATAGGGGGCGGAGCTTGGGGGAAGTGGCAAGGCAGGAGTGGGGCCTCAAGGGGGAGGGGCGGGGCAGAGGTGAGGCCTGTGGGGGGGAGAAGGGGTGGGGAAAGGGAGGTTCCGGCACTCCTGCTGGAGTGTCCAGTTATAAATATTACAGAGTTGGCAACCCTAACATGCCTTTTGTCTCTAGATAAATATTGCAAAGCAAAGGGAAACAGTTGAGAAATTAATGGAACTGGTTTTTTTGCATTTGTCTATGTACACATGGCATGAGGCAGAGCAAGGCCATTTACTTTGTGCCTAGAACCATCAAAAAAGGAAGGCTGATAGCTACTGGGCAAATCAGTGTTCTTCCATTGGCAGAACAGGGGAGGGATAGCTCAGTGGTTTGAGCATTGGCCTGCTAAAACCTAGGGTTGTGAGTTCAATCCTTGAGGGGGCCATTTGGGGATTGGTCCTGCTTTGAGCAGGGGGTTGGACTAGATGATCTCTTGAGGTCCCTTCCAACCCTAATAATCTATGATTCCATGAGTAGCACAGTAAGTTTCCATGGAGGGTGTAGTCAAGGTTTCATAATTTGAGAAATTAGACAATCAGAGTTATGGTAGGCAGAGGCTATAAAATAGGAGTATGAGACTACCCAGGCAGTCTGTGGATGATGCTGGTGATGCAAGATGTCTCCCTGGAGTCAGAGGCTGCATCCCAACACATCTGACATTGTCAGTCTCTTGCACCCAATAGCACAGCTCCCTGGGTCCCCTCACAGGATCAATCCCTTAATACAGTGCATGACCTATTGTGCCATGTTTATAAAGCTTGATCTCAAAAGTGATATGGTTTTTCCTCTGATTTTAAGAGACATTTAGGCCTTAACATTTTGTATTAAAATTCAGATTTTTAAACAGGCTTATTATTAAAAAGAAAATTAATTAAAATTTATTTATTTAAATTTATTTTATTCACCTTGATCGATTTTCCTAGTGATCTTCACTTTTGTATTTATCATTTCAGTTGTCATCCCTCTAGGAGTTTTCTATAAGAATGCCTTTTCTAGAGGATTTCTGGGACTCCTAGAGAACTGGATCCTTGCTCTACAATTCTATAGGAGCATTTTAAAACCCTCTAGAACTTGGAGAAAGATCTTTTTATATGTTCAAGACATTGCTAGAGAATTTTAGCTTCTCATAGTGAGTTCGTCTAAGGTAAATGAGGACCAGATTATTTAGGTGCCTAAAGAGGCATGCAGAGACGTACTTCTGAAAATCCCACTATGTACCTATCTGCATCTTAATATCTTTAGAAATCTGGCCCCAAATGCCTTCCCCTAAGAGGTGGTGAATGCAAGCAAAACTTGCTGTCTAAAGAAATGTTATAATTTGACTCTCAAACTGTTTCTCTCTGTATGAGACAGCAAACTAACATTATACAGAGTATCTAATATTTAACCATTTGCCAAGTTATGTTGGCCTCTTACTGTACCAGCCATTTGCGACACAGAAGGAGTAGCCAAAGTATGGCTTCTCCAGAGCCAGACAGCATTTCTCTGTGCTAAGGCATAGTTCCAGGACACTCAAGTCCGGGGACCAGAAGAACAGTTTCCACACGTGAAAATAGACTCCATTGTCAAAAGTTAAGCAATGAGGGGCAGTAATTCTGTTACAGGGTTTTTACAGAACTAGTATGTATATAAATAAAAGGGGATGGGATATGAACCTGATTCAGCTCCTACTGTAGTCAGACTCTTGCTCATTAATGGGATCTGGCTTAGGCTGTATAAGACAAACTACAAGAGGATTTATATTGCCTTGATGTCAGCAATGGATTCCCCCACCTCTGTTTTAGGTAGAGTGAGCATGTTGAAGACAGAGGGGCAGGACAAAACTGTGGGAGGGGGTGTGCACTTTGGGGAGCCTGAACAGTCACTAGGAAACCATTCATCCAATGTATAGCAGTCAATGGGCTGTTGAAAGTCATGATGGAGGTTGTTTGAATCTGGCCTGCTCCAAAATCGGGGGAGTGAAAGAGTAGCCTAGAATCACTAAGGAATATTTTCTATATCTAATATCAGCAGCTAGAAGTGATAGACCAGAGTTAGAGTTCCCCCAAATTAGGATCAAGGGCTGTATCCTTACCCGAAGCTCTCCAAAGGATTCTGATTCTGAGTCTTCTTTAGTAGTTCTGAAGCATGATGGACCAGATTTTTAAAGACCCACAGTGAGTCCTTTTTTAAAAAAAAAGTTACCCCCACAATTTTGCACATGTGCAATTTTTTTCTGGTTTTGGTCATGCAGAAATTTGGATTTGTCAAGACAGACCTGTAGGTCTGTGATTTGCATGTGCGAAGTACAAATCCTAGCTTTTAAGTAGGCAAAAAAAATCAGTATATATTAACAAGCCAAATTTTCTGAAGAGGCCATTTAAAAAGTGAACTTGTTTTGAAGAGACTTTGCTATAGTAACATCAAGAGAACACAGGCTGCCCTCTGAAACAAACAAGACAGGAGTCTTAAATGTCAGGACTGTTTACTGAAGGTCTGGATAATAGAACCACAAGCACTTGCTATCCTCTAATTAACATTAAATAGGTGAAACCAGATGACACTAAGTTAAATTAAATATTTAGAAAGAAAAAGCAACTGTATTTAGAGAGAAGGCCACAGGTGTAAAAGTTTTGTACAAGAGTGCTGGTGTGTGCATAGCGCAGAGAGTGTATATGCACCTTCACTGCAGATACCACTGTAGATACCCAAAAGCATTCCTGGGAAAATTTACCTGCTCAAAAACCACCTATGAATAGGACCACTGACTTTGAAACAAGAAGCCTGACAATGGATGAGTGAGTATCCCACTCAAGTAACTATTGGTAACAAATTCTACTCTCAACTACGCTAGTGTAAATCTGGAGTTAATGTTTCCTGAAACACAGGACTGGGACTCAGGAGATCTGGGATCAACTCCTGCCTCTTGCCATAGATTTCCTGTGTTATCTCAGGAAAGCCACTTAATCTTTGTGCGTCAGTTCTCCATAGGGATAGTATTCCCGTAAGTGGCCTCTGCACATTCCCACCTCACAGAATGTGCCAATGGTGCAACCTGGACTGGAGCAAACCTCTAGAAAGCAGTGTCACTTGGAACAACTTTGTGCCCCCTCCCCCCCTCCCTGATAGCTCTGAACAGTTGGAGGGGGAGCACATCAAGGGGGTGAGATTCACCAAGGACACCCGTTCCGTCCAAACATGGTTGCGAGTTGTCTGCCTTACGTATTTAGGTTGCAAGCTCTTCAGAGCAGCAGCTTTCTCTATATAGTACCTAGCACAAAAGGGCCCCAATCTGTATTGAAGCCAGTCCATGTTATTGGAATACAAATTAACAATAGAGTAACACTGGATTGATGCCACGGTGCAGTGATTGAAAACAACATTCTCACACACCCACACACGTGCTTTGGGCGTCATGTAATAGCTGCCTGTTCCTACAGAAGATTTCATTTCAATCAAGTCATTACGATAGCTTCACTTTTAAAAAATTATTTTGCTACACCTGGTCTTTTCTGGACCTATTCTGTAACAGATCACAGCAGTACAAGTGATGCACAGCTACTAGCCGAGTTTAGAATTCTTTCCTGCAGACACTTACCTACATGGTGGCTTCAGACAGAAGGGATTTCTTATACCACTATCAAGAATTGTCAGCATCCGCTTTCACAGAGCTGTCAGATTAGATTCCTCCTCCTTAACTGTCAGCCACTAACTGTTCTTCAGGGTCAGGGGAGAAGAGAAGGTTTGCGGTAATCCTGGTATATAGTAGATGGCCTGCAGGAGAAAGATGTCACTTAATGGCATTTGTAGAACAGCTAATACCAAATGAAATAAAGGGCAGGGGGGGTTAATTTTGCCCTGAACTCCTTGAAGAAATGTTTTTTTTTACTGGTCTTTCTTAAATTGGCTTTGCAATGTAGCTTTGACTTTATCTGAGATTGCTTATAGATCACTGGAAGGGATAACAATCTCTCCCCCTCTTCCCCTCTCCCACTGCATTGACTATCTCCCTTTGCCATTTCTGACTGACAGCATCTTCCTATCATCCTTAGGCAGTGGACCAATGAAAAGGCAATCAGGGCCCTGTTTCCCATTTGATTACTGAACAAAGATTTCCTCTTGGCTGCATCAGAAAGTACTGTTGTTGGATACGAGCTACTTTTTCCCCTATATAAAGTAGAATAAAAAGTGTTATCTGAATGTGTCAGGGAAAGGTGTGTAGGTTTTGTGCTGGTCCTTAAATGTTTTGAGCCCCATCTTGCATCCCTACCCACAGGTACAGCCCTTGGATTCCTATTGATTTTATATACGTAGGTAGAGGTTACAAGACCTGGCCCAGAAGGGTTACTTTGCAGGGGTGAGACTATGCTGCACCTCTAATTTTACAGCAGCTTCCCAGGGGTTGCTCTTGGAATCACAGGACTGCCCAGTAACTTCTCAGGGTTGTGGCCCAGCCCACAATGTGCCCCTGCTTCCCCCTGCACCAGGGTTTGCAAAAGGTCTCCTCAAAAAGCAGCCTAACAACTTTCTTCCATAGGGCCTGCACTGGGGGAGTCCCCTCCCATGAAAGCCAGGGCTTTTAAGGCTCTTTTGCACCTTTTACCCAGGATACGGGTGCTGGATACCTAGATATTAGGGTCCTGCTTATTTCTTCCAGTAAGGCCCCTTTACGGTACTCTGGTAAAGTAAAGAGGCTTTAAGGGAGTGTAGATCTAATTTACATCCACTCTAAGGTCCCTTTAGACTGTCATAGTGGTGTAAACGAGCCTTAGTGCAAGTGAGAATCAGGCCTTTGGCTTTTCCCTGCCCCCATCCTCAGCCACCGATAGCCTCCATGAGAGACCTCTGAGGTTTTCTGTGGTTCACTGATTCTGGAAGAAGGCTGATCTTGTGATTAGTGCACTCAACTGAGATTCCAGAGCTCTGGATTCAGTTCTCAGCTCTGCCTGTGTAACTTCCTGTGTTAGCTGGGGCATGTTTACACTGCAGTTAAACACCCACCGCCGGCCCATGTCAGCTGACTCAGGCTGCAGAATTGTAGTGTACACATTCGGGCTTGTGCTCTGGGACTCCCTTATGGGGGAGGGGAGTCCCAGAGCCCGGACTCCAGCCTGGACCTAAACATCGACACTGCAATTTTACAGCCCCCTGAGCCTAAGTCCGCTGACACAGGCCAACCACAGGTGTTTCCTTGCTGTGTAGGCATACCCTTAATCTCTGTTCTTCCAGCTGCCAAATGGAGATAACGCAGGGGGGTGTTGTAAAGCGAAGGGTGTAGATTCCCCATCCCCCAAGGCTCAGATGGTACTAGATGCCTATGTGCCATTTGAGCCTTTGAAAGTCTACCTCACATCCATAAATATTTAGGTGCTCAGCTACTGTAATGATGAGAGGCTATCGCAATCCCCCCCTTGTAACTGTACACAATATTGCCAGGGTTACTGCCTCAGTTTCCCCTCTGACTCCTTAAAAATTCTACATATGTTCTCGTGTCCAATATTTCCCCTACCTGGGGCCTGCTTGCTGTCCCACACAATGCAAAATAGTCCTTAAAAATCCCAAAGGACAGTCCAACAACTCAGCCTCTTTCAGCCTTCCAGCACTGACTCAGGAAGGTCGGTAAGCTAGCCCTGCCTCCCTATTCCCAGGGAGGCTCTGCAGCTTACTGCTGCAACAGCGTCGTGCTCTCCCTTTTGAGCCCCTTCCTGGAAGCTGACCTCCTTCTCCAGGTGTCTGTCTGGGCTGATTTCCTTGTTTCCCCTTCTGGCTGTCAAGTCTGACCCCACCCTGACCAAGGTGCACCTGTTTAGTTGCGGGAGAATTGAGACCCTTATCCTTAAAGGGGTTCAGTCAGCATGTTCCAGAGAAGATATCTGCAGATGAACAGCATGGTTTGGACTCAGGGGGGGCAGCAGTTTTACCATTACATTACCAACAAGTAGTATGGCAGCTTATCTAACTCAACTTTTCTTCGCTAATGGCAAATGTACAGTGGAGAGCCTCCGGTGGCAGAGTAGAGGTCATCCAGCATCTGCAGCACTGCAATGGCAAAGGCACCTCAATATCTGAAAATTTGGGCCTAACTTCCATTGATTTCAGTGAAAGTTAAGAGCCTAAATCAAAGGTACTGTGTAACAGCACGCTCAGCCTCTACCGCAGGGTGCACCGTGAGATATTCTAATTAACCCTGCTGGTCAAGTCAGAGTAGTCTTGATAGAGTCTAGAGGCAGCAGTGTCTAACCCTCCTCACTGGAAGGAAAGATTTTTGTAGGCACAGCGCCTTGAGAGCAAGCTGCTTTAGATTGACAACTAGGGCTAAGCATTAATGAGTTTTATCCTTTAAAACATGTACTGGAGCAAACCTAAATACATCCCAAAGGGGAAAAATAGAATACTGTAGCTAGAGAAACATTACAACAATCAAAAGCAAAGCTTGTTTCATGTCCCATACATAATGTACCAGTACAAGAGTGACAGTGGTTACAACTTGATTTTAAATCCAACACGTTTAACTTTCCAAATAGTAAATGCACATGCATCACCTGCCTCTAATCCATAGATTCCAAGGCCAGAAGAGACCATTGTCATCATCCACTTTGACCTTCTGTATAACACAGGCCATAGAACTGCCCCAAAATAATTCCTGGAGCAGAGCTCTTACAAAAACATCCAATCTTGATTTAAAACTAGTCAGTGATGGAGAATTTACCACAACCCTTGGTAAAGTGTTCCAGGTTACACCTTATTTCCAGTGTGTCCATGTGTCCAGCTTTAACATCCAGCCATGGAATCGTGCTATAACTTTCTCTGATATATTAATGAGTCCTCAGCACTAATACAAGAATCCTCTGGCCCCTCACACAGAGTACATGGATCTCCAGGGGATATGGGCTCCATGCCACATAGGTGGCATCTTCTCCCCTACCCACCTCACCTCCCAGGGAACTGCCCAAAATCCTGTTCCTTCATGTTGAACCCTCCACTCCCAGAGGGTTCTAAACTCTTAGGTAAAGCTATCAACATAGCAGTAGCCCTATAGCTACTGAATTCTTCTAAATGAAGATATAACCAGTAGTTTTTCCACTGAGTTGCTACAACTACTATGACCAAATGAAAATAGATTTATAATATCAGATTGGGGAATGTAACCATTAAAGCTAAAGATAAATTATTATTGTTGCCATCTGGATTTGTGAGAAACATCCTTCTGAAGCATGTAATGCATTTTCTACCAAAATAGAATTCGGTGCAAAAGCAAACAAAAAAAAGAGCTTAATTTTAACTAAATAGGATAATAGACATTAATTTAGAATCTACAGCAGGGAGAAGTACTGACACTAACAAATGCTATTTGCACAAAAATATTCATGAAATCTTGTAGCTATTTTTTAGCTTGTCAAGCGTATTGATGTAGTAGAATAGCTTCCTGATTATTAGTCCTTTTAGTGAAGATGATGTAAGCCACATGATCTCAGATGTGAGAATGTTTTGATATTTCCCTAATCCAGCTCCCATAAAGAAATCGGGTTAACCTTGAAGCAGACAATTATTGCATTTAGCTGAAATGTATAATAGTGTTTTGGGTGGCTTCCTTGTGCTGTATACACAGCTGGTGGGGAACTTTGGCAAAATATTTGTCAGAAAATGGCAAAGAGAATCCAAAACCATCAATACTCTGACATTCACTTAGGATATGTATGACACTCTGTACTTCAAAGACGTTTTGCAGCATGAGCTTTCGTGGGTGAATACCCACTTCTTCGGATGCAAGACTTGCATCCGAAGAAGTGGGTATTCACCCACGAAAGCTCATGTACTTCAAAGTAGCACCCTGGAGCCCCCATATTCACCATGGTGATATGAATATGATATGTTTTGTACAAAGTATGCCTTGTGAGGTATCATTTTAAAAGTCTTGATCTGTTGAACATGAATATTCTGTTGGACTGTATGTGAAGCTATGTTGCCTTATGTGTCACTGAAATATGTTGTGAGGTGGGGAACACCCACAACCAGCCTTTCAGATACAACAACGGAGTAGACATTCATAGCCAGACGGTCATCAATGGCTCATCAGCACCCATCGAAGAAAGAATCCACTATCCCAGAGACTTCTCAGAGAAAGCATGTATACAATGGAGACTGTTTGAGCAATGGGGACTGCCTGATCCCAAGTCACAGCAAACATCTTTCCAGCAAGCTGGAAGAAAATATAAAAGAGGGGACGTGACATCATCACTTGGCCTTTCTCTTGCCCCGCAGCTCAACAGCCGGAGGAACATCTGGAGAACAAAGATTTTGAACTGGAGATGGGTGGTCCCAGGTCAGAAATGGAGTCCAGTCTGTGTTTGAAGATCTGAGACTTGTTTGTACCATCTGTCAGGATGAGACACTGCTTGATTCAAATTCTGTTTAGTTTGTAGAACTCAGACTGCAAATTTATTTTTATTTCTTAACTAACCAACTCTGATCTCTATGCCTGTTACTTATAATCACTTAAAATCTATCTTTCTGTAGTTAATAAATCTGTTTTATAGTTTACTTAAAACAGTGTTTTGGTTGAAGTGCTTGGGAAATCTCAGCTCAGTTTACAAAGGCTAGTGTGTGTCCTCTCCACATCGAGGGAGGGGTGGACTGGGTAATGAACTTACACGGGCCAGGCTTCTGACTAGTGCAAGAGGGTACAATTCTGGGGTGCAAGACTGGGGAGCTGGGAGGAATTGGCTGGAGCCTCTCCATTGTTGGTTCATGAGTGGCTGGGAGAGCATTTGTGTAACTCAGTTGGGGTGTCCCTGCCAGTGGATGTCTGTAAGTGCAGTACCTGCCAAAAGTTTGTAGCCTGACATCAGCATCACAGTGAGAGAGGCAGCCCAGATTGGTGGGACAGAGGGCTCAGCATTCCTACAGTCCAGATTGCACCTTGGTGACTCTGTCACAATATGGGAGACCCATGCTCAAGTCCCTGCTGTGCCTGATTTGGAGTGAGGACTTGCATGACTGTCTCCCACATCCAGGTGAGTGCCCTAACCTCCAGAGATTAGCTATTCTGACTGTGCTTTCTCTCCTGCCTCCCCCTCCACCAATCACATGTAATTCACCTGTCACATCATAAGATTTTAGGGTAGGTATGAATGCAGCTCACATAAGTGTATCTGAGCTAGCTTTGATCTAGGGAGATCAAAGCTAACTTGAATAACAGTAGCACTGTAGCCATGGCAGCATGGGCGGATGGCACTAGCTAGCCACTGAAGTATATACCCAGGGTCCTGGGTGAGGTTGGACTTGTGAGGCTAGCCCATGCTGCCACAGGCACACTGCTATTGTTATGCTTGCTAGCTTTGATCTAGCTAGATCAGCACTAGCTCAGGTATGCCTCCATGAGCTACAACCACCCCTCCTGATTGCAGTGTAGACATAACCAGACTGTTAAGAGTCACCAAACAGATGTTTGTTTGAGGAGGAGAGAGGGAATTAGTGTTCTGATCCTGAAGTCAGTGAGAGTTTGGGGAGTACAAGGCATGCAAAATTGGGCTTTGGATGGTGTTAAGGTGAGTCTGAGCCAGTGCTCTTAGGCAAAGAGTATCAGGGCCATAATACAGATCCCCGAGGATGTTAAGCAGACAGAGCAACAGCTGGTGGATTCTCTGAGTTCAGATGGGAACTCAGAGGTCCCAGTGAAGAACTGAACCATTTTAGAAAAGTGCAGGAGAGTTGTAGAATTTGTATAAGATTCTCTAGGCAATCTCATTCTACTGAAAGAGCCAGCCCATTTTTGCCCATGTATATTAATGATGACAATCACAGGAGGCATTCTCAATTTTCTATGGAACAGCTGATCAAAGATCATAAATTCATAAAATATTTTAATGAAACAAGATAATTCATTGTGATGGATATCTATTCTGTGAGATTCACTGAAATAGTCAGTCATCATTTGCCCTCCAATTTATTTCAAATACAACATAAATAATCCAATCTGCATCTGAGTCAAGTAAGCTTGCAAAACATACTTCATAAAGAGAGTTATCACAGAAACAGAAAGTATTTAGTGAAAACCCATTGCCTCTGATTTTTCAGGGCTGACATTTGGATATTTGCTATGCCTTGCTTGCAAGAGCTGGCAAAGTTTAACTTTTGTCAGACTGAAGTAATCTTCAGATGTTCTCCAGATTGAGAACTTGCCTCCTCCTGCATCTTGTCACAGACACAGAGGGGTGCGTCAGGAGGAGCAAGCAGGGGCATGGGCTCCCCCAATAATTGATGGGGGCACAGAGCTCTTCCAGCTCCAGGGCAATGATGGAGAGACTGAGTGAGCATACTCCTCTGACCCCAGCGCCAGCGTGGGGGCACAGAACTCCTCTGGCCTAGCTCTCTCTCCCTGCTGCAGCCTGGGGCTGGAGGAGCTCTGTGACACACACACACACACACACAAAGTGATAAATGAAGTTTGGGGAAGCTCCCTACTGTTCTCTACTTGCTTTACCTTTAAAGGGTTAACAAGCCCACAGGTGAAAAAAAAGGAGTGGGCACCTGACCAAAAAAGCCAATGGGAAGGCTAGAACTTTTAAATTTGGGAAAGAAACTTTCCCTTTGTCTGTTGTTCTCTGGAGGAGACACCGAGCAGAAACGCTGTGTAAGGTTTGAATCAGATATGGAAATTCATCTTCCATACCTAGAAGAAATTATTTGGATAGGGAATGTTTAGACAGACACAATTAGGTTTATTCGTGGACTCCTCTGTGCTAACCCCTGATGCTTTTGTTCACTGGTCACCTTTAAGCTGAACCCCCAAGAAAGCTAGTTTGGGTGCTTAATTTTTTGGAATTGCTCTTTTAAAATCTAGCAAAAGCCTAAATTCTAGATGTATTTTCTTCCTTTTTGTTTTTAATAAAATTGACCTCTTTTAAGAACAGGATTGGATTTTTGGTGTCCTAAGAGGTTTGTGCACATGCTGTTTGATTAGCTGGTAGCAACAGCTAGTTTCCTTTATTTTCTTTTTCAGCTGGGACCTAGAATAGTGGTGGTCCCAGCTCCCCCCATAGGCCACTGGGGAAGTGGCCTACAATTGGACAGCAATTGGACAGCAATAAATCCCCAGAAGGGGATATGAACTACTTAGTGGCCTAGCTAGGGCCCGAAGGGCCCAGAAAGGGTGAAGCCATTGCCTCCAGTGAGGAAGCCCGGGGGGTACAGCTCAATACCAGGGCTGGGACTGTTTAAAAGCTGCAGGCACACCTGACCAGAAGGGGTGCTCATGAGAGGTGGGTGCCTTGTCATTACAGTGACCCACTAGCGATCACTGAGTTATGTGCTCTGTTTAAGTTAGCTATAAAAGATTAAGCAAAGGAATACACTTTGGAGCAGACCAAGGAAACTTTTTTCAGTCAAGGAATTGACACCTAAACTCCTCAGCAGCTGGAGGGCCCCTGGAAGCCCAGCTGGTGATCATTTGAAACAATCTCATACTTTGGATAACTATAATGTTTAGAGTGCTCTGAATCTATTGCTCTGTGTGTGTGTGTGTGTGTGCACGCGTGTGTGTGTGCGCGCACGCACACTTGAGACCTAATAAAAAGTAGCTTTAAGTAAAAGTACTCTGGTTTGCATCAACCATTTATCAGATGGAGGAGCTGTGTCCCTACTGACTTATTCCCAACATTGCCTAGAGAGAAACAGTCAAGTTACCACTACTTTGGGTTCAGAAAACCCTGGGTAACATAGCCTCAAATCTTTTAGAACAAGAGCAAATCCAGCTCAGTTCTGAACCATCCACCAGTCTTCCTGTGGGGTATCCCCAGAATTTCCTTTGTTCCCAAACTCTCTTACTTGTGCATCACTTGCTTCTTAGGGTCTAAAATGCTCCTCTCCACAGGCTGGCTAGCAGGCATATCATTCTGCAGGCAAATCTCCCTTCAGGCACATCTCCATCCACTCTGTTGGCCAGTCAGCCCTGAACTGAGACAGCTCTTTCTTTTTATTCCCCCTCCTGGCTTGGCACTGGTTGCAGGTATAGTGGGGGGAGGGGCTATGCAGGCCCATAGATACTCCTTAACCCCTTCTTTGCTGGTGTGTGTCACAAGGCCCCATCCCTTTGCCCATTATTCCTACTTATGGCTAATTACAAATACGTGGGCCTTTTAAATGCTTAGCTATCCCAGGGTCATGATCCATCCCTACTACTTACAATTAGCATCTAAAACTTGTATAGCAAAAGCACATGGTGTGTTGAGCAAGTGACTTTATAGGAGAAAAAAAGAGTGCTGGGAACCCAGGCAGCAACTTGGACAGGATTTCCTCTTTGTGCTCTTGAGCTCCCAGAAGGGAAACCAGCTGATGTGCACCCCACTATTCTATGGCCATGAGGAGGTGCAGTCTGCAAGCTCGGGAGTTGACCACCCCCACCTAGACATGTGGTAGAGCATGGATCTCAGGGAAATGCATGATATCCCTTTGCAGAGCTCAAATTATGGGCAGGGTCTAGAACATACTACAAGGCCCCCGGCTCCAGCCAGCCATGTACCAGCAGAGCACACTTGAGAGGTTTACACTGATAAGCAGGTACCAGTGTAATCCAAGTGATTTCAGAACCAGATTTAAAATATCAGTAGAAGTTTGTTGTACCATCTCACACACAAATTCCTAGCCTCTTCAGCCCAAATCTACATATCTAATGTAGAACGTTAGTTAAGCCCAGAGGCTACCTTACAGCAGAAACGAACAAAGAAACAGCTTTAGTCAATATAACCCCATTTCATAGAAGGAAAGTGTAGTTTATAATAACCTTACCAAAATGAGATGAAATGGGACTGTTAATTTCATTTAATGCTCCAAGAGCAGCTAAATTTGATGTGCTTATCAGTTCACAACACTGCTGGTCAGAATTTGCATTTTCATATACATCTCAGTGGTGAGAAACTAACATAGCCAACTGGTGAGAAGTGACACTTGTAAATAAATATGCTTTGTGAAAATCATGTAAGTGCTGCAGCAGCAAAGTATTCTATGTTCTTGCCTTCCTTCCAGTCATCTAAGTACATTTATCCATAAACACCAGAACTGTCATATTTATTAGTTACACTTCTCCTTTTTATTGTGTTTGAAATGCATTTCAGGACAATTAGGCTATTCTGACACTGACATCTTTGTTAGAAAAAGGTTTAAAAATCTGGCGTTCTGAAATTCCAGAACAGTTTGTTTATGTATCAGGGATACAGAGGGGAGTAACAGCAGCACAGAAAAAAAAATCATTGTCACAAGTTAAGATTGATCTTCCTAGCCCACTCACAGTTATTCTGGGACCAGCTCTCTGGCTCTAGAGATGTCAATGGCTAAGCTCCTGCACTGCTCCCCTGCCTTGAGCCCTCTCCAACCATTGGCTATGGCTCTAGGGCTTAGAGCCAGCAGACAGCTCCCTCTGGGTGTTCTCCTGCTTTCAGCCTTCTCCCAGGAACCACCTTCTGCTTCCCCCTGCAGCCACTCTAGTCTTCTGGTCTCTGGCAGCTCTCACTTGCCCTTCCTGACTGAACCAGCTCACTGGGACTCCCCCAGGTAGAATCTCTCCTTGATCTTTTATATCACCCAGCTGCTGCCCAGCCCTCATAATTGGCCAAATGGAGCACCTACTGTGGCACAGGAGCACTGACCTACTTCATTTACTGGGGTCAGCCACCCTATGACAGCATCACAACAAAAACCCCATGTCGTTAAAGGTCTTTACATCACCCAATACTGTAACAATAAATACAGACAACAAAAAAAGTTTGAAGAGCAATATTTAAGGACTGAAATCCATAGATTCACTAATGAAGAGACCACATCCAGTTAAGAACAACTCAAGCTTCTCATTTTCACCACACATTCATCCAAGTGGTGCAAAACATTGCAGGGGGGGGGTCCTGTTCTGGCTCCTCAGATCATCTGGATGACCAGTTAGCGTCATTATCTAAAAATGTCTTTGATCTTCAGCTCACTAGGAAACTTCTTCCCTCACTCCTGGAGAAGGACCTGGCCACAGTGCTCCATGCATCTGTCACCTTCAGGCTGCATTATTATAATTCAGGGTATCTGAAGCTGAATGTGAAGTCAAGACAATGCACAGGCTCCAGCTGGTATAGATTGCAGCTGCCTGTCCTCTCCATGGTTTCGATCCCAGTGAACATCAGTCTCAAGCCCTTCCCCTGGTTCCCAGTCAGTTTCCAATGCCAGTTTAAGGCTTTGGTCCTTCTCTTTAAAGCAATTAATCAATTGTTAAGACCAAATTTTCTATGGGAGAAGGAGATGGATTGTATTCTGGCTCATGCTTCACCAACAGCAAGATTAACTAAGGCCACAATGAGCAAACACCTATGATAGAGTAAATTTAAATTCAATCCAGGTACTCCTGTGCATGAAGTTACGTATATAGATTAGTTTATGCAGGCTCAGGGCTTCAGTTCCAATTACTGATTCCAGTTCTGTTGGGGCCTTTACATGCTACTGTAATGCAAATAGATAAATGACACTTGTGATGATGTCATGACACACTGAGGTTATAATTTACACATTGAACTGGTGGTGTAGCACGCTGGCAGTTAGTCAAACACTTTTCTTCTGCTGAGGAGGGCAAAGTTGATGTGAAAGTCACCTAGCCAACGAGCACTGGACTGCAAAATACCATTTTTACTGCAGGGTTTCACTTCAACCAGAGCCTGTTGTGATTTCATTGCTTCAATTTCATAGAATTAGTCTTAGTTTTGAAAAATAAAAGGGATGCTCCTGCAAAGTCAGGTGAGTAGTCCTTATTCTTACAAGTACAGAGATTGACTTAAACAGTAATACTTGCCAGAGTGAAGAGTTCTCAGATAGGTTCAAAGTATGCAATCTTGTCACAGAGTATCACTTACGCAGCTAAATAGCCCCTTTGAAGTCAACAGGGGTACTTGCAAGAGTCAGTACTACTCTGTCTAAGGATTGCAGAATCTAGTCCATGAGTAGGGGGTTTTCAAATTAGACTCTGTGTCTTAGTTTATTCTCTTAGTTCAGTTTTATATCTAGTGCAGGAGTAGGCAACCTATGGCACGGGTGCCAAAGGTGGCACGCGAGCTGGTTTTCAGTGTCACTCACACTGCGCAGGTCCTGGCCACCGGTCTGGGGGGCTCTGCATTTTAATTTAATTTTAAATGAAGCTTCTTAAACATTTTAAAAGCCTTATTTACTTTACATACAACAATAGTTTAGTTATATATTATAGACTTATAAAAAGAGACCTTCTAAAAATGTTAAAATGTATTACTGGCACGTGAAACCTTATATTAGAGGGAATAAATGAAGACTCGGCACACCACTTCTGAAAGGTTGCTGACCCCTGGTCTAGAGCAAGGAAAAGCTATCTTAATTACTGGTAAATCCAATCTGAAACTCTGATTTTTGAGTTTGTTCAATGCATTCTGCTATATAAACTGTATCGCAATTCCTTCTCAGCATAGTCTTGCAACGTAGAGGTACCTAAACATAGCAATTAGTGCAGAGAGAAAAAATGAGACCAAAATAAACAATATAGAGAAAAATAAATTCCAGTTGTTAGTGTTTTGTTTGCTTTCTTTGAAAAAAGAAAAAAAAAGCAAATTCCTCATTGGGGGAAAAATCCCATTTAAATTTGAATTCCATTTCTTCTGCTTCAGCAACAATTTTATATCTATCTATTGTAAAGCCTATCAGCATTTAAAAATTAGTTGAGGTTGTGTTGCTATTACAAAAGGTTAAATGAATAGATTAGGAGATGCACAGATGTTTATGGTTTTGGTTTATAGCTCTGGGACATCCCATTCTGGAGACGGTGTGTTCCAGTTCATTTTAACAGTAATTAGAAGTACCCCCGTAATGAGGTATTTCCTGCTGAAAACAACTTCATTAGTTTGGGTGATTTTATTGGTTTCCTTTAGGGTAAAGAAACTACTGCTAATAGTTGTAATTTAATAGGAAAATTACTGAAGCAAGAAATATTCCACTGAATCTTAATGAGGCATTAGACAGAAGTTCCTTTTCCAAATAATGAAATAACAGAAGAGCAGCTACCTGAAGACGTTATCATATGAATACATTTAAGCTGGCATCGCAGAGCCATTTTGTTTAAATATTGTTTAAATAAAGTCATTAGGAAGCTATAGAGAAAAGGCTTGTCAATTAAACAAATTTTAAATAAATTTAGCTATGCCCTTGGGTATTTGCCCTCTGCCCCCAACACTGGTTTTAAAGCAAAGCCCTGTCAACAAAACTGACCTTTAGAAACATGATCTTCTCTTTCAGTGAAAAGGGACGTTTTTATGGCCCAATCTTTCATAGTACTGAGCTTCTTCGATGGGATGCAGAGCACCCTCAGTACTCACTTATAGCACATCAGTTGCCTGTTATGGTGTGTCACATGCCATGAAGGAGAAAGGATGAACGCATGGCTCAGATCTGGATTTTGTTCTTGCCTCAGTCACAGACTGTTTGACCTTAGAAATAGAGTCAGCGTGTGTCTTTAGACATGCCTGTCACAACCAGGATGAGGGTGATCAGACCCAATAGTCAAAGCAGGAGTCAGGTATCGGGAGGTCAGAGTCCGAGACAGGCCAATCAGACGTCAGGAAGCAGGAGGGTCAGGTTACCAGTAGGTTGTGGTCATGCATAGACAGAAATTAAATAGCAAAGTCAAGGACACAGCAGGGTTAGAAGCCGGAGTCTAGGGTCTTTTGCAAGTAGAGACTGCAACACAGAGGAGTCGGCATCTGTGTAATTTCTCGGATAGCTGCCTTTCATGGCTTCCTGGTTTAAGTACTGGTACTGGCTAATCAGGGGACTGTGAGGAGCCACCACTCAGGTCCTGGTGGGCAGTACTTCCTGCCATGCCCAGTCTTGCAAGATCCTCCAGTGGAAGCCAAATTCTTCAGCAAATTAGATTTATTGTCTGGATTTTGGGAGATTCCTTTGCACGTTGAGAGCTCCAAAATCTGTACTTTCAATACACCCTTTTCATATACTGCTTCCTAAGACTGCCTGTCAAAATATGGTTGGCTCCAGAAGTATTTAATTGTACAGTGAACCAGATGCTAGAGGGTCTAGCAGGCATAAAAGTGTATGTTGATGACCTCATAATTGGGAGCAGCAGGAACAACTGAGATGAATACTAGGAATTGTGAGAGCTGATAACCTTTAACTGAATAAGATCAAACCATGGAAATGCATACTGGGGAGAGAGACTGCCCTCCGAGGGACTCTTGCCCAGTGAATCAGAGATTCAAGCAACACTGAACATGCTGAAATCTGAAGATAAAAAGGGAATTCAAAGGCTTCTAGGCATGGTGAATTATGTCAGCAAGGCCAAATTTAATTAGACAGCTTGCACAACTCACCTAAGTCATCTCTCCCACAATGTTACTGAATGAATATGAATGTCAGAGCATGAAAGAGTTCAGTGATTTTAAAGCACATTATGTCATCAGCTCCAGTGCTGCAACTTTTGGGCCCACTGAAAAACAAACTCTTCGCGGATGTCTCCAAGCAGGGGCTGGGAGCAGCCCATTAGAGTCATGGAGCTGACTTATTGCCAGTCTCATATCCATCTGCAGCTACGACAGATGTAGAGAAGACATATGCACAGCATTGAAAAAGACACTAGATCTGGCATAAGATTTCATAACTTTCTCTATGGTTGTAGCTTTGAAGCAGAAACTGATCACAAGCCACTGATAATAGACAAAAAAGGGACCTGGAGAAGCACCACCTAGGATTCAGCAACCTACTTTTGAAATACAGAAGTATGATGTGACCCTGACGTTCCAACAGGGGCATCACTTAGTAATGGCAGAGACACAAGAGCATCTGACTACACGGCCTGATGATCTGGAACAAGCAGTAAACATACATGTGATCATGATGAAAGTATTATGTGCTGTAGCTCCAAACATGAGGGATGAATTGGAGACAGAAACCAGTAAAGATGAAAGGCTGCACGCAGTGATGCAAGTGATAAGCAAAGGAGGAAAACATCAACATTTCCCACCTTTCTATTCCCATTATAAAAATGAACTTTCTGGGAGCTCAGGAGTGCTCTTAAAGGCAACACAAATCATGGTTCTCACCGTGATGAGAAGAAAAATATTGAAACAAATACACAGAGGGCATCTCGGAATGCCCAAATAAAAAAAAAAGAGCTAGTAAAGTTGTATGCTGGCCACAGATGAATAGTCACATTGAAGAAATAGTGAGAACAATGTGGAACAAGTCTGCACTACAGAAATTCCCAGCAAAAAGAATCAACGATAATGCACAGACAACTCAATTCCAGGGGACAAGGTGGCATTGATATGTTCAACTTGGAAGACATCATCACCTGGTTATAATAAACTACTGTACCAATTTCCCTGAAGTAGTCACACCTGAAGATACCAGAGCAGCAGCAAGTCAGGCAGATTAAGTCTGTATTTGCACATCATGGAATTCCAATACTAATAATAACTGACAGACCACAGTTCAAGAAAAGGGAATTTCTGGATTTCACTAAAAATGTATGACTTTTATCATGAGACATCTAGCCCCAGTATCCTCAAGCCAATGGATGAGCTGAATGAGGAGTATATTCAAAAAAGCTAATATAAACAAATGGAAGAAAGGGAAAATTGATAGTAATGAATATAAATCAGAAATTAGCTATTATAGAAAATTGATAAGGGAAGCCAAGGGGCATAAGGCACAATCTATGGCCAGCAGAGTTAAGACAATAAGACCGAGTTTTTTAAATATACTAGAAACAAAAAAATTCTGACAATAGTATTAGTCCATTACTAGATGGAAATGGTAAAATTAGCAATAATAATGCAGAAGATGCAGAAGTGTTCAATAAATATTTCTGTTCTGTATTTTGGGGAAAAGATGATATAGTCTCATCATACTTGATCATCATGATATAGTCTCATCATTTTTTCCATTACAATAATATCTCAAGAGAAGGTTCAACAGAAGCTATTGAAGTTAAACATATTTAAGTGAGCAGAATTGTAAAAGAGCTGGCTGAGGAGCTAGCTGGAACCTTGTTGAAAATCAACCTTAAGTCTTGGAGCACTGGCAAAATTCTAGAGAGCTGGAAGATAGCTAACATTGTGCTAATTTTTTAAAAAATTAAATGGGATTACCTGGATCATTATAGGTCTCTCAGCCTCACATCAATTGTTGGCAAGATAATGGAGCGACTGATCTGGAACTCGGTTAATAATGAGCTAAAGGAAAGCAAAGTAAATGCAAATCAGCATGGGTTTATGGAAAATAGATCCTGTCAAACTAACAATCTTTTTTTTTCTTTTTTTGAGTTTACAAGTTTGGTTGATAAAGATAATAGTGTTGACATAACATACTCAGATTTTTATGAGGTATTTGCCTTAGTAACACATGACATTTTGATTTTAAAAAATTCAAATGACATAAAATTAGCACAGCACATGTTAAATGGAGTACAAACTGGCTAACTGATGGAATGTAATTGTAAATGGGGACTTGTAATCAAGCAGTTTTGTTTCCAGTGGGCCTACACAGGGATTGGTACTTGGTCCTATGCTATTTAACATCTCTGTCAATGACCTGGAAGGAAACAAAATCACTGATAAAGTTTGCAGGTGACACAAAAAAATGGGGGATTCAGAACTGATTACGAGCTATCTGGATCACTTCGTAAACTGGACAAAAGCAAACATTATATGTTATAATATGGCTAAATGTAAGTGTATACATCTGGTGACAACAAATGTAGGCCATACTCACAGGATGGAGGAGTCTGTCCTGGGAAGCAGTGTCTCTGGAAAAGATCTGGGGATTGTGGTGGATAATCAGCTGAACATGAGCTCCCAAATTGACAATGTAGCTAATGCCATCCTCACATCCATAAACAGGAGATTCTCAAGTAGGGGTAGAGAGGTTATTTTACCTCTGTATTTGTCTCTGGTGCAACAGCTGCTGGAATTAAAGGATTAGAAAACACACCTTACAGTGACAGACTCAAGAAACTCAATCTATTTATCTTTAAAAAAGAGAAGGTTAAGGACTGAATTGATTAATCTGTAAGTATCTCCAGGGGAACAAATATTTAATAATGGGCTCTTTAGTCTCTCAAAGAAAGGTATAACACGATCCAGTGGCTGGATGCTGAAGCTAGACAAATTCTGTATGGAAATAAGGTGTTAGTTTATAATGGTGAGACTAATTTACCAAGGGTTGTGTTGGATTCACCTTCACTGACAATTTTTAAGTCAAGGTTGGATATTTTCTAAAAGCTTTGCTTTAGAAATTATTTTGGGAAATGTCTAGGGCCTGTGCTATACAGGGGGGCAGACTAAATGATCACAATGGTCCCTTCTGGCCTTGGAATCTATAAATCTACCTAATGAAGAACTTGATCAAATGGATGCAAGAGAAGATCTGTGTTTAGCACTATTAAAAAACAAAGTCTTGGTGAGAATTTAGCAAGATGGACACCGACTAATCAAAGCTTCAGTGATCTAAGAAGAGCCATCTTCCTCATATTCAGTGACAAGGGCACCGGAACAGTGGGGGCCAGGGGGCCATGCCCCCTCCCACTTTTAAAAGGGCATAGCCCTCCTACTTTTTACTGGCCATAAGGACGAATGACGGGGGCGACGGGGCAGAGAGGAGCAAGCTAAGGTTACCAGGTGTCTGTTTTTTGACCGGAATGCCCGGACAAAAAGGGACCCTGGTGGCGCTGGACAGCACCACTGATCGGGCCATTAAAAGTCCGGTTGGCACAGCTCCCGGAAGCAGCCAACATGTCTGGCTCTTAGGTGGAGGGACAACCAGGGGGGCGCTGCATGCTGCCCCTGCCCTGTGCACTGGCTCTGCAGCTCACATTGTCTGGGAACTGCAACCAATGGGAGCTGCGGGGGCAGCACCTACAGGCACCTATGTCTAGGAGCTGAGGTACATGTCACCACTTTTGGGGCACCCACCAAAGTAAGCACCGCCAGGAGCCCACTCCCTGCACCCCGTCCCACACCTCAACCCCCCTGCCCCAGCCCTGAGCCCCCTCCCACACCCGAATTCCCTCCCAGAGCCTGCACCCTGCACCCCCTGCACCCCAACCCCCTGCCTCAGCCCAGAGCAACTTTCCACACTCCAAACCCCTCAGCTCCACCCCCCCAGCCTGGAGCCCCCTCCTGCACACCAAATCCCTCTTCCCCAGCCCCACCCCAGATCCTGGACCCCAACCCCCTGCCCCAGCCCAGAGCCCCCTCCCACACCCTGAACCCCTCATTTCTGGCCCCATCCCAGAGCCCACATCCCCAGCTGGAGTCCTCACCCCATCCTTCACCCCAACCCCCTGCCCCAGCCTGGTGAAAATGAGCGAGACCGTGAGGGTGTGGGAGAGTGAACAACAGAGGGAGGGGAGATGGAGTGGGCAGGGGTGGGGCCTCAGAGAAGGGGCAGGGCAGGGGCATGGCAAGGGTGTTCGGTTTTGTGCAATTCGAAAGTTGGCAACTCTAGAGCAAGTCGAGGGTGGGGTCTTGTGGGGGAAGAGGCAGCGTGGGAGTGGGGCCTCAGGGAGAAGGGGTGGGGTGGGGTGGTGACTCGGGGGGGGGCAGGGCAGCACAGAGGGGCAGGGCCATGGATCAGGCACCTGTGGCCTCCCACTTTTAGGACACTTCCGCCACTCCTGCTCAGTGATCACAGGCGAAGGCAAACTCTTACAAAGGCATCATAAACATTTGTGCTCAAATAACTGACAACTTAGCTAAAAATAGTGAAGTGAGAGCAGCCCTACAAGCTGAAGATAAATGGCGACTGAGTAGTCTGTCCCTGACAAGGACTTGCCTAAAGAAAACGGGCAATATAGCAGATATGGAAGATTGCGAAACACCCTAAGCATTCGATCGAGATGTTTAAGTTGTGTCAGAGCAACCTGAAGAATTGAGTCAGTAATTGTAATGGGAATCGTTTGTTAATTGAATAGTGTTTTAGTTCAGTAAAGAACTTTAGAAAAGGAACTAAAAAAAGAAAGACATACTATAGATTAAGCCCTCCAGGTAGTGTAGAGTTGCCACACTTCCTGTATGTTTGGATGCAGTCTTTGGTTTCCTATGACACTTCCTGCTGGGGCAGAAACAAAGAAGCCTGGAGCAGGGCAGTCACAGGTGGCAGCTACACAGGAGAGGAAACTTTGTTATCTCATTTCTGTACACAGTTCTGTTCAGAGTAAAGGGTTTACCTTGAAACTGGTCTACTTGTCATTCCCACTGGTATCAAAACAGGTTTGTTCTCGGCCCAGCTCAACCATGCCTCTGCTGCTGCGACCATAGCTACCCCACTAATTATACTCACGCTAGCTTGGCGAGAGCTAGCGCGAGCATGTGTGCACGAGCAGGGGAATCACACCCACAGTTGCCAACTTTCACGCGGTTAAATAAGCACCTCGATTTTCACAATAAGCCAAAAATCAAACTAATCCCATTTCAAAACAAGCCAATCCCTAAGAATCCCAACACTCTCTGTGACTAGATCCCACCCCTACCCCGGCGTGCAGTCTGGGACTGTGGTGGGCCTGCTGTGCACCCCTGACTCTCTTCCCCCCCTTCCCCCTGCTTGCCCTTTCCCCTGCTTGCCCCCTCCCCCTTTCCCCTGCTTGCTGGGAGCCAAGCAAAAAAAAGAAGCAACAAGCTACTAGCCAACAAGCAACTCACAAGCCAAGTAAGCCAAAAACAAGCCCAATTTCTGCATTTTTTTCATGGGTTTGGCATGTCTGATCACACTCCTAGCTAGTAATGTAGATGTACCCATAGGCCTGTGTCGTGCTTTGGCAATATCATTAAATAAAAGAATAGTAGCCACTAGTAACAGCTCATCCTGCCTGCTAATTCCATAAATGATGAGTTTCTGAACCCTTCGTTGATGTGCAGGGGAAACTAATCCAAACTGCAGTTTTAAAAGGTATTTAATGAAAGGAAGTGCAATGAGATTTATTCCAAAATGAGCCTAATTAAAGATTCCAAAAAGCAGCTTTTTGACACCTATGAATAGCAGAGCAAGGAAGGATGAAGTGGTAGAATGTTATCTTTGATCCTAGCCTAAGTCAAGGAAGTTAAAAAAAATGTGCATCTCTCTCAGCAGATCCTTCAGGCCTGGCAGGTACAAGATAAATTTAATAATTAATGTCCAGTGTGGGAAAGGGAAGAAGTTTGAGTCTTCTGATATTTAAACCAACATCAGCTTAACAAGCTTAGTACAAGAATATACCTGAAGGACCCAAATGGACAAAGATATTCAAGGCGCAAATTCAAATTCTCAGGCATTGAGAACATACAGACATGAGAAATGTTAGGAAAAGGAAAATGTTATCTGGCCCAAAATGTCCCTTTGTAGAGAAAAGTTCTAGAGTAATGGTCCACAACACTCATTCCTCCAGGGCATAGAATATCAGAGTTGGAAAGGACCTCAGGAGGTCATCTAGTCCAACCCCTTGCTCAAAGCAGGACCACTCCCTAGACAGATTTTTAACCCCAGTTCCCTAAATAACCCCCCCGCCAAGGATTAAGCTCACAACCCTAGGTTTAGCAGGCCAATGCTCAAACCACTGAGCTATCTCACCACCAATCTTCAAGTCTCAGCTCTCCAGACTACAGTATGTCCAGGATGCAACTGCCACCTCCTTACACTTACAAAGAAACGTGAGCCTAGTCTTCAAAAGATTGCAGTTGCCCCCTTTCACCTCAGGATCCGGTTCCAAACTCCAATTTATGCCATTGACTCCTGCTGAAATCAAAGGCAAAACTCCCACCGAGTTCAGTGCGATCAAGAACAGGCCCTCAGGCTTTCAATTCAAACATGAATTATTTCCAGGAAGTTCTATAGCCCGTGTTATACAGTTCAGTCCAGATTATCACAATGGTCTCATCTGGCCTTGGAATCTAACAAATTAAATCTCTAAATGATTTTTATAGCATACCTCACTGGTCTCTTTCTGCTCACTTCTCCACTAGTCTCCACTCACTTCTCCTCTGTGACTCTCTTCACAATCTCACCACAGCTGATACCAGACCCTTCTGCTTTGCATCTCCTACCTTCTGGAACATCCATGATGTACATTTTCCCCAATGACTTATTATTGAATGAGATGGGAACTAAGCTAAAATGTTCTCCCTCAAATGGCTTTTAACTCACTTTTAAGAGGTGACTAGATTTCAAGTTGACACTGAGAGTAAACAATAAATAATAGCACTGTAAGAACAAAATTAAAAAGTATAGACAAGGACAAAAACTTTTCATCTGGTTGTTGTCATGAGATGATGATGCAATGGACCAAAAGATGATTCCAGAAGACAGGAGCTGCAGGGCTATTGCATCAACTACAGTGTTTAGTGAATGCTGGGTAATAACAAGATGTTTCTAAAAACTAACTTGGCTCTTTAGTAAAGAAAACTATTTATAGAGATGTGTCAACTTGCAGCTAGAATTCAAGCCACATGCACACAGACTGACTTCTTGGTACCTCCTCCCAACTCTTCCCTCCTACAATCTGTGTTCCTCCCTCCAAGTTCCATGCAGATTGCTGCATGAAGGGCATGTCTACACTACAGGATTCTTTCACCGGTATGTAGTGTACATACATGCATAGCCCCCCAGCACAAATATAAATAACAGGGTAAAGGGTGACGCGTGGATTAAGCCAGTAAAGACACACTTGGACGGCATGCATATGTATTTGTTCTCTTGTGTACACATTCTGTACTGTGGGCTACACATTCTGTACTGGTCCAAACCATGCCTTGTCTACATTGTATTTTTAACAATGTAGTGTCCGCTTCTGGAGCCTTTCCCCTCTGCAGGGAAAGGCTCTGGCAGCTAAGGGAAACTGGGAAGTTCCCTGCTGCTGGAGCCTTTCCCCTCTGCAGGGAGAGAGAGACTTTGGCAACAGAGAAAGGCTTCAGCAGCAGGGAACTGCTAGAGCCTCTCCCCTCCTCAGGAGAAAGTTTGGCAGTGGGGATGGAGAGTCTTCCAGCTCCCTGCTGCTGGAGCCCTTCTCCTCTGGTAGTGGGAGAACAAAGCTCTGGCAGCAGGGGCAAAAGGCTGAGCCTTTCCCTGCTGTGTCTCCTCTGCCAGAGCCTTTCACTGACATTTGTAGCTACACACCACAGTGTGCTTTTCACAGTGTGCTTTTCACTGCAGCGTGTAGCTACGTGTACACTACATGCCACCTAAAGTGATGTGGAGCGTAGATGCAGAGAGACTGGGAGGAGACCTCTAGGTACTCAGAACTGTTTACAACGCTTTCTCTACTTTTAACCAAAAGTGGGCAGTTATGTACAGGAGTGGCCAGATTGCTCAAACAGCATCACACACCATATTATCCTGTGGCACCTTATAGACTAACAGACGTTTTGCAGCATGAGCTTTCGTGGGTGAATACCCACTTCTTCGGATGCAAGCCGAAGTGGGTATTCACCCACGAAAGCTCATGCTGCAAAATGTCTGTTAGTCTATAAGGTGCCACAGGATTCTTTGCTGCTTTTACAGATCCAGACTAACACGGCTACCCCTCTGATACTTGACACACCATATTGACAAAGTTTCCACAACTGATTCTTTAAAAGAAGCCAGCAACCTGCCCTCTCTAAAGGAGGCTTTAGCAGCTTCCACAAGCTGTTGACCCAATGCTTACCCACCAGGCTTCACCAGCCAAGGAAGCAACAGACAATCTGTGGAACAAATACCTCTGGGCCTGATCCAAAGCCCGCAGATGTCAATGGCAATAAATCCCATTAACTTCACTGGGCTTTGGAACAGGTTTTCAGGGAGCATCACTGACCTGAGCTCAACCAGAGCAGACTTGCCTTTCTCCCTTCCATCTCACCCTGCATCCTCATAAGCAGCTGGCTTGGTCAGAGTGTGTTTAACCTAATACAGAAGAATCCAGAAATTCTCTCATAATAGGAAAGAATTTGAAGCAGCCACCAAATCTTTTTAATCATTTTTTAAAATTATATATATTAAAAATAACACATTGCCCCTCCACGCCATCCCACAGGGAGCCTGCACAAGAGGGAATAGATCCCCAGGTTGCATTACCTTTTGCACTCAGCCCCTCTGGGCTCAGTGACTTCCCTTCACAGGTGGATTCCCTATGAGGGAAATAGTGAGCTGGAGGGATTTGAGGGAACCTGAGCCAGCCCAAAGACACAGAGATTGATTGTGCCTAGTGGTCAGGGCACTAGCCTAGCACTGGGGACAATGCAGTTCAATTCTTTGCTCTACCACAGAATGCCTGTGTGATATTGGCCAAGTCATTTTACCTTTCTATGCTTCTGTTCCTCATCTGTAAAATGGAGATAATCCCTCCCTCATTGGGGTGTTGTGAGGACAGTTACATTCAAGGACTGTCAGGTGTTCAGATACTATTGTAAATACAGCCCAGATGTCTACCTTAGATTAATAAAGTTAAGACAGAAATTTCCATTTTATGAAAGAAGGAACTATTTAAAGGCCTTTTCATTTCCTTTAATCCCATTCTGTTTTTTATTCTGAAGATTCTAATTTATCATATGTTTTTAATAAATGTAAGGAAGGGTTTTGCTATGACTCAGTGGTGGGCTGCATGCAGCCCATCAGGGTAATCTAATTGCATGCTGGCCACCGCTTCCCGCAGTTCCCAGTGGCTGGGAATGGCGAACCGCAGCCAGTGGGAGCTGTGGGGGGCTGTGCCTGTGGATGGTCAGTGTCAGCACAATGTCTCGCGCCTTGCAGTCAGATGACCCTGATGGGCTGCATGCTGCGGGTTGCCCACCACTGCTATAACTGGTTCCTGGAAGGTAACATTGCCTTTGTCAGGTTCTTCAAACATATACTGAAATAGAATAGCACATTATTTGAGAAAGTGAAGTGAATAATGGAGAACTGTGATGATTTTTACACATTACATAATGAGTTTCAATTAAATTAATTGATTAACAAATCAAGCAGATGCCAAATGTTTGCAAAGACTTTTGCCCTCCTGGAACTCAAATCTGTTCTTTAGGCAAGTGTATATTTATTATATTTAAGATAAAGATATTTATCTATTTATTTATTTATTTTAATTCTCACACAACTTTGCACCTGAGGTGAAGGAGAGAAAGAAAGAGACACATGATAGTCTCATCACTTAATGCATATCTGGAAGGTGCTCAGATACCACAGTGAAAGGCATGGCATAAGAACCTGAACAGAACAGACGTGAAACAGAAATCAAGTGATCTGATTATTTCCTTTTAACTCTGTCCAAATGCAAATACAATAGAGCAAAACTGATCAGCGTGTTACTCTTACTCAGTTTTTACCAACTCAAAGGCAGTTATGGATGCTTAGCAGTGCTGAAAATCAGGCTATTTACTGCCTAGCTTTAGGTACCTCACTTCGAAAAATGTTGGTTTAAGAAAATACCAAGAAAAGACTTTGGGTAAAATCCTGGCCCCAGCCACTGAAGTCAAAGGCAAAACTTCCACTGGGTCACGATTTGGCTCATAGGCAATAGCACCATTTGTACAAGCGTAAAAATTAATCTCGCCTGGTGCAGGCAAGCCAATGTTCATAGAATATTAGCATGTGGACATGTATTTTTCTGGCTTTCCTGGAATAGACTACTCTTCATAGACCTTATATCTCTTTCCCATAGGTTGGTAAAGAGGCAGTCAAGGGATAAGAAGAATGGTCAAAGACCTAAAGACCACGCTCTAGAGTCACTCTCTCACCCGCTGGCCCAATGAATATTAATTATTTATACACAGTGGAACAGCTCTAAAAGGATAATTCACTCTATAGCCCAGAGCTCTGAGCACTTGCTAGAAACATGAGAGACTCAGGATCAAATCCCTGTTCTGAATCAGATAAACAAGACTTGAACGTGGGTCTTCTACATCTCAAATGCATGGCTTTCTTTTGTGTTTTTCCACAGAAGATGATAGTGGTTCCATTCCACATTGGATCAAACACAAATTTTGAAACCCTAAAATATTTTGGGAGTGGAAGTGGAAATTTTGTTTTCCAGCCAGCCCTAATCTTGAGCCCACCTAAATCTTGGTTCAATCCTACTTTATGAAAAGATCCACAGTATCAGGGATTCAACTGGAGAAGTTTAAAAGAAATATCATTGCTAGTGCAGAACTTTTTTTTATATTGTCATAAAGCCAAGAGAAGTCAGTTAGGTCTAGTACTTCATTAATGACCCTCACAAATCACATTTATGGTAAGTTTCATATCTAGTGCTATGCTAGAATGTGCCATTTGGAAAAACTACTTTTTGACACCCTTGTATTATGGCATCGCAGCAACTGCTGGGATAATTAATTTTTACTTGCACAGTGGTGAAACCAAGCAAAACTTTCTAAGACATTTGGCCAATTACAGACTCTTTAGGGCAATGAAGCCTTTGCAGTAAGCTTGGCTTTATATTACTAGTATGATCAAAGCTTTAATGAAATTGCTGCATGGCAGAAACTACTGGACTATTAAGAAAAAACTACAAAAATGAGTGCATAGCTGTGAATTTACAATAAGAGATGTCTTCTAGTTTTCTTTGATTTCCTATTCATTTCCTCCTCCAAACAGCCCCACTGTGGGTGGTTCTAACAAATGTTAGAAGACTATGTTTTCTTTTGGGTAAATTAAGGCTAAGTGTGTGTTCTTCATAATGGATCTTTGCATCCCCCTGTGTTTTATTATTATTTTTCAAGGGAAGAGGTCTTACTTCAAGCTCACAAGGCAAACTTGGAATAACTGGAGTTCTTTTATGGGCATATCATTATAAAAGATTACATAGGCATCACGACAGATGCATGCTGTTTTGCAGCTCTGCCACTACCCATTCCCACTATTACTACATGGGTTGGAATATTGTCAAAAAATGGCAATGAACTTTGAAGAGAGCTCTGAAAATGTGTAGTTTAGCAAGAGACTCAGCTTTGAAGTCCTTTCCAAGCTGAGTAGCTCTCCCTGCTCATGTTCTATACAGACAGTCTCCAGGCTTTCTAGCACACAATAAGTCAGGGTGGGACCTGCACGCTGGTAGGCTGATTGTGAGCAGCCCAGCTTGGGGGCTACAACAGCAAAGCATTGCAAGGCACCAAAGGTTACAGAGCAAGTGATGACACAACCCCGCACTCATATGGATTTGCACACACACACCCAACCGTGATACCTGGCAACAGCCCTATTAAAAGGAAAGGTCTTTTAAATCTACTTGAGCTAAACTATGTGCACTGTGCCTTTCTGACTTAGGTGCTGCAGAGTATGAGACTAGATGTGTATGCAGAGCAGTTCTTTTTTTAAAAAAATCTTATTTTCTCCCTACTCTTAATAAATCTTGGTTTTTTTATTAGACCACACAAGTCTTAGAACCTTGCTTATGAAGGTCAAGTAGCCCATCCCAGAGAACAACCACCACCCTCATCCCTTAAGAGTAGATAGCAAAGGGATGGCATCTGGAGCCTTCCATACTCAGGATGCATTGGCAAAAAGGGCATGGATTATGGAGTGCTTTCCCATGAAGCATGTAATTTGGAAAGCTGGGGCATAACAGGTGCATGAGAAATGTCTAATCAATGCAGATGAGAACCAGGTTTATGGGACAATTTAGAAGAGATTATGGGCACAGAGGCATGAATAAGGTTAGCCCTAAAAATCTCTAATGCTGATTCATGTGTTTTTACTAGAGAGGCAACGCTGTTAAGTGCATACCACACTGCACTGGGAACCCCGGGTTTCTAGTCCTGGCTGCCACTATGTAACGCTGAATAAGTCAGTTAACCTCTTTGTGCCTCAGCCCTATTTAAACAGAGATGATAATTACCCACTTTTGTACAGGATTTTGAGATTCTCTGATCAAAACCACTGTGTAAATTCAAAATAGTTTTTAATACCTTCAGCACAGGCCACCCTACTAACCTCACCAGTGCAAGGATTAATCAGCCTCCAATATGATACCTTGACTCTGATCTCTGTCTTCAGTCTGCCCCATGCTGGGTGGATGCTTCCGAAATTGTTCAGGGCTGGGCTAACTCAGAATAGAAGTTGGTTATGCAAAGAGCCAAAAGGCACATATGCGCGTATGTGTGATTTTTCCTGTGATAAACTCCCACTGGCATAAAGAATGCAACATTGTACAGGCAGTTACTGATTTAGATATTGAACTTCCCTCCACCTGTGTTATTAAACATTGCACTGCTGCCAACCTAGACCAGTAGCATAGTCACAAAGTTGATTAACATTATTAACTGTTGCCCAGAAGTGATTATGCTCAACTGGAAAAAGCACAAATCAAGTTTCTCTTTCTCCCTCAATCTAACATAAAAAGATCACATTAGAGAAAACACAGTTTGCTGTATGTGCTTTATGATTTTATATTCCTTCTATCAGAGCATTTTGACATTTACCACCAGGTTTAAAGGGACACTGTCCATTTGAAAAAGATGCATTATAAAGACATTTCTTGATTTATGTTATTGTCATCACCTTAGGATATGAAAAGTGAATGAAAATTAAAACTCCAAATTATTTGTCCCTATTTATGGTTTTCAATTACTTTTTGCATTTCTTTCAGCTTGGATTATGAAAATCAATAGTGCCATTTTCTTTTATGCCTGCATTATCCTATGAGGTGTTAACTGGCCATTTCGCCTTGAATTGTCCCTTGAAATGTGTTAACTACTTGTGCTAAACAATCTGTTCCACTTTATAGTTAGTTGTGACACTCTTAGGCCAGGTCTATCCTACAAATTTATGTCGACTCAAGTTATGTTGGCATACAGTCGCTGCAGTTAGTAAGTACATCGCTTGTACGTGTGCATACTTGGCTCCTTGTGTCGGCGGTGTGAACACTCACCAGGAGTGCTCGTATTGATGCAGAGTGCAGTGCATCATGGGTAGATATCCCACTGTTGAACTTGCCACTGTCTTTTGGGAAGTTTTGGCAGCACATGATGGGGCTGAAATGAGTCATGCAGGGCTGAGTGGGAGCATGGGGTCAACTTCCCAGTTTGCAACGGTGTCCATCCCAAAATGTTATCTGTGTCCTCAACAGCGCCAAGGAACAATTCAATTACTGGCTCAGCCATTTGAATGTGCTTTAGATCATTTGTAGAGAGACTGCCATTGTTTACTCGCATGACTGGACCCCAGTGAGAAAAATATCCCAAGCGTTATAGCTGCCTGCTGTGTCCTGCATAATATTTGTGAAGCAAAGGGGGAAAAGTTTTGGTAGGGTGGAGGTGGAGTGGCTGTCTGCTGAATTTGAACAGCCATATATAAGGGCTAGTAGAAAAGCTGAACACAAAGCTATATGGCTCAGGGAGGCTTTGAAAGGCCATTTTAACAGGGAGCCAGAGTAGCATGTGCTAACTGTAGTGTGCTCTGCCTGGCCCAGCTCTTTTCTGGCCTAGTAGGAATCATGTGGTGCTTGCTGTATATGGAGAGAGATAACATTGTCAATGCACCTATTAATTTTGTTTGCAAATGATCTTATGGGTTGAGTGACACTAGGCAGTAACAGGTAATTGGTTGCTTTCAAAAATGCTGAATGCTCAGCAGCATATGTTGTGAAATAATAAAGATGAATTATGTTCCAAATAATAGAATTTTATTCTGTAACAATCGGTTCAAAAAACCCCAGGCAATTTAAAAACAAATACATTAAAAACTAAGTAAAACTTAATAAATTAAGAGGACAGAACTTCTGAAGGGGAAAGAACATTCATGTCCATTTCAGCTGCACATACACCAACCATGGCTCTCACAGGTCAGTATATGTGAAGCTGTGATTGTCTTTACTGTCCCCCGGGGTGGAGTAGTAGGGGTGGTGTAGCAACCCTTGATGGTATGTGGAATGTTGATGGGGGGGAAGGTGTAGGGAGGTCTCAGTATGAAGTTCTCAATGGGCTTCAGAGGGAGGCGAGCCCGCAATTGTTGAACCTGCAGGTTCACCAGAGTCTATAGCATCTGTGCTTGCTGCCTGGAAGGCCACATTATGTCCTGATGCATCTCCCTCTCCTTTTCCTGATGGGACTTCTGGGCCTTTCTCCTCTCCACTCTTTCCTTCTCCACTCCAGGCTGTTGGCAGTGTTCATCCTCCAGGCCCTGTGATCACAGTGCAATGCAGCAATGGCTTACAGGATCTCATTGAACATGTCATCCTGAGTCCTCTTATTTCTCCTCCTTATCTGGCTCAGGCATACCATGGGTGTGGAGGAGGAGACACAGAGATACCTGTAGGCCTGGTCTACACTAAGAAGGGGGGTCGAATTAGGGTACGCAAATTCAGCTACGTGAAGAGCGTAGCTGAATTCGAAGTACCCTAGTTCGACCTACTCACCCGTCCAGACGCGGCAGGGTCGAACTCCGCGGCTCCCCCGTCGACTCCGCCACCGCCGTTTGCAGTGGTGGAGTACCGGAGTCAACCGCAGCGCTTCCGGAGTTCGAACTATCGCATCTAGATCAGACGCGATAGTTCGAACTCCGAGAAGTCGAACTCACCGCGTCGACCCGGAAGGTAAGTGTAAACCTACCCTTAGAGATATTGAACTCATTCCCCTTGCTCCCCTAAAGTTTTGAGCACTACATTCTCATTTCCGCTTGGGACTGCTTGTGCACAGCGCAGTCACTGCACCAGCCATGGTGAATATGGCTTGCAGGGAGTTGGGGAAATGATGAAGGAATTATTCAGTTGCATGATTCTAGTAGTATAGGGCAATGGCACTGAATACTGGCACCATTTTCCACAGGCTGTGGTGATTTTAGCTGATACCTCACTCCTGAGGGTAACAAAGGCAGAGAACACAGCTGCTGCTGATGTCCTGAAGCTGCCCAGGCCCGTATGCTGCTAGCCTGTGTACTGCAATGGTGCCTGCCAAAGTTATCATTGAGTGGTGTGGGAAAGTGTCCTGCCATGGAGGAGGAAATAAGGCAGCCATCCCTAGAATCCTTTGACAGAGAATTGCAGAGTACCTCCATGGAAGTTTCATCAAGATTTCTCAGGAGGATTCAAGGGACATCCCTGTGTACATAAACAAACTGCTCCACATGGCCCCCACTGACTAACTCTAGCAGGGAATGAAAAGCAGATAGCAACTCTACCTCACTTGGTTGTACCACTACTTCTTCTAGCATGAGTAAATTAATATCAAAAGTCAAAAGACTGTGCCTTGCTACTTTGGGGGGGGGAGGGTGACAGAGTGTATAAACCCTGCACTGGAGAGCAGAGGGTTAAAGAGAAGCTCTAGGCTTAGGAGGTCCCACCCCTCTGCCCTGGCTGAGCATGCTCCAATTGCAGGCGGGGTTTAAAAGGGAGCCAAACCGCTCAGTTGGGGCTGGACAGGGCAGGGAGAAGAACCTGCTCTGGGAGCTCTGGAGCAGGATGTAGCCAGACCCAGGCCAGGACAAGGAATGTCAGCAAGTAGCAGCTCCTACAGGTTGGAGATGTTTAGGCAACCCGCAAACTGTTGCTTAAGTGCACACCTTGCAAATCAGTGCAGGAAAGAGGGAGATGTGACTCAGGGAGGCTAACTTGAGGCCACTCAGGGTGCAAGGTGCCAGACAAGCCTCACAGGGCCCTGGGTCGGGACATGGGGGAGTGGAAGAACCAAGTTACCCCTACCCCTCATGTGGCTGTAACCAAAGCGCAGAGCAACCAGCAGAGACTGTAACCACTAGGTGGCAGGCCATGGACCCATTCACAGGGTACCATCCCTGTAATTAAAAAATTATCTACATGCTTACCTAAAGTTCCTTCCCCTGCATCAGGCTCACCAATGCTCAGCTGGCAGGACTGGCTGCACTGAGGTGGAGTCAAAAACAGGTCCTGGCTCACTGCATAGTTGGAGTATGGGCAACAGGCCAACAGAGGTCCTTCTCCTCCTCCTCATCTACCACCTCCTCCTCACTGTTCACAGCAGTGTTCTCTGATTCGTGGACCTCAGAGATATTCGTGGTGCTGGGGCAGGGGGCTCTGCCGAGCACAGCATGCATCTCTTTGTAAAAGTGACAGGCCTGTGGCTTGGCACCCGATTGATTGTTGGCCTGCCTGGCCTGCTGGTATGCCTGCCATAGCTCCTTGGCTTTCCCATGGCACTGCTACTGGTCTCTGTCATAGCCCTTCTCCTGCATCCCCCGAGCAATCTGCTCACAGATGTCCACATTTCTACTGCTGGTCCATAGCTCTTCCTGCCACAGGCCCAGGAGATTCAATATCTCCTCTCTACTCCAGGCAGGAGTGCATCTGGAGCGTGTAGCCAGCATAGTTAGCTGGGCAATTGCATACAAAAATGGAGCGCTCCTAGGTGTACTTGCTCAACTGGACACTCAGGAAAAGGAATTTAAAAAATTCACAGGGATTTAAAGAGGAAGGCAGGTTTCTCATCTCTGTAACCCCTGGGTAGTAGAGTTCACAATGTTGACCAGAGCGGTTGCCATGGAGCATTGTGGGACAGCTGCTGGAGGACAGTTACAGTCAACATAAGTAACACAGTGTGTACTCTTGTACTGTGTCAACCTAAGTACATTGACAGTGGCTCTACACCCTTCAGAGAGGTAGGTATTACTAGGTTGATATAACAAGGCACTTACAATGGTGGGAGACTAATTTAAGTGTAGAGCCGTGCACAAATAAGCTGCCTGCCATTGACATAACTTGTAGTGTAGACCAGGCCTGACTATCTTTCCCAGATCCAAAGAAGAGCTCTGTGTGTCTCAGAAGCTGGTCTTTCACCACCAGAAAATGGTCCTGTAAAAGATATTACCTCATCCATCTTGTCTCTGTAATATTATGGAACCAAAATAGCTATAACAACACTGCAAACAGTTTTCTCTTATAGTAAATTTTATTTTCATACTCTTATAGCTCCAATTTTGGGGAGGGGAATATTTGTGTTTCAAAAGTAACTTGTTTTGCTGAGTGTAACAAATAGGATTTTTTTTTTAATCTGGCCTTCAGGTATTCTTTAATTTATATATACTTCAGTACCTTGTCTGACATGGCCAGCCTATCCTTTGAACTTGAGTCTCCTCTCTCATCAGTTGTACACTAGTGGCATTAACTCCTGATCTATACTAAGGTAAGCAAGATCAGGATTAGGACCAAAGAATCTCACTTGCACTGGCGTGAGTCAGCTACAATTCCACTGAGGTCAATGGAGTTTAATGGTGTAAAACTAGCGTGAGAAAAGAATCAGGTCCTAGAAGGCAGTGGGATGGTGTCATAAGGATGCTGGTTAGAACTTAACAAGCAGTGGTTAGTCAGGATCCCCGGGCTTGTTGGATGGTAGCTAAGGGGTAGAGAAAAGATCCTTTGGAAGAACAGATTTGAGAGATTCCCTTAGGGTAGTAGTTTGTGAATTGAACTTGCAAGCAAAACTGAAGGATGTGGTTTGCTTACAAACCTCATGAACTGACGAATATTCAGCTCACGCCCAGCCCAGTGGCTAGGGCACAGTGGGCATTATGAGAGATGGGTTCTACTCCGACCCCACCTACCTGGGTGTCACTTGAATGTCTACACTACAGCTGGGAGATATAATTCCCAGCTTGAATAGATGTACACACTCTAGTTCTGATTGAGCCTGTCTGAGATCCTAGGCATGTCCTCAGGCAGCTAACCTGAGCCTCTGCACTCACACAGCTATTTTTGGTGAGATAGATTGATCAGAAACTAGCGTGGGTATGTCTACCCAAGCTAATTACATCTCTCTGCTGCAGTGTAGATATACCCTTAGTGACCTTAGCCAAGTGTCTTAGTAACAGTGCCTCTGGTTGCTGATCTGTAAAATGGGGACTCTAGTACTTGCTTAAATCACTGTGCATGGTACTGAAGAAGAGTATAATTTATTAGTAACTGACCAGCTAATCAAATTCTGCAGGCTTTACACCTTTTAGTTTTGTTCTGAGATTCAAGTTTGAATGCATTCAAAACCTTAAAGCAAAACTCAGATGAACCACAGTGTTGTGCCTGGTTTGGTGTAAAAACTCTCATGTGATTTCCACCTGAAATCAGAAGTTTGACCCACAATGAAAGTGACCTGAAAGTCAGCCCAAGTTTACCAAAAAGTTCATGGGTCCCAGGAAAGGCTGCCCAAGACAAGGATTTGTAACTTAATCCAAACCAGCTGAAATGAAGAGTGCAGTGCAGAGTATAGCAGAACCCTGGGGGACATACATAACTGTCATATTAACCAAGAGTTTCAGTTAACTGAGCTTCAGTTAAACAGTTGTACATTCGAAGAGTATAAGTAGCTATCATAACTGAGCAGGCTCATCTTCTGCAGAAGAGTGAAGTTACTGTAGTATTTGGGCTTAGTGGCATACTCATAAAAACCACTAGCGAGATACAGAAAATAATAATGTTTAATGGAGCAAGATTATTAGTTCTCTTCAGTGTGCCATTTATAGCACATACGGCTTGTTCCAGGAAGGGAGACATGCCTTAGAGAGCAGTCCTCACAACACACAGGATATAGTAGGAGATTTTTTATTCATTTTTGAACTTATCCTTACCATTGGGAGACTTTAACCTCACTTTCTCTATCATGACAAAACTCATATCTGCTTCCACGAGGGCTAAGCCATCTCTTCTATCTCCATGACTGAATCATCTCTCAGTCAGAAAAATGCATTTACTTAGAAAAACATCATCATCTGTCAGAGCCCAGGCAATAATAAAACCTCTGTTGCCAGAATTCACTTACACTGAGTGATGGGTGGGCGGATTCAACAGCCATGAACTCTTAACTAAATGCATCTTTCCTAGAAATTCCCCCTGGTACATTAACTTTTACCAGTAGCAAATAGCTGTGCCATCTCTAAGGAAACTGGTATTAATCTTACCAACCTGCAGCACTGAAGAAAAATAGCCAACTATTATGTTAAGATACATAACCTGGCCCAGATTCTCCAATGCTTTGCAAGTCATGTAGTCATTTATGCCAGTGCAAAGTGGATACCAAAGCAGAAAGCCACCCACGTGGCACAGGGGCAAATACTAGGCTTGATAAAACCCTTGAGTTTACAGAGAGAGAGCCCAAAACACTAGAAGCATGAAGTGACTCCACCTTTTTTAAACAGGTTGTAGAATCTGAAGCTTAAATGATGACTGTTTAAGTGATGAGGCTTAACTACTTCAGTGTGGATGATTTTATCAGAAATATCCTACTAATATGTTTACCCCCACAGAGCACTATTTTATGAGTGCTAGCCTCTCCATCTCTCTCCTGATTCTCAGTGCCTGGGTCTGCCTTCCAACTAAGATCCCCACCTCCTTTTTCCTGACTCGTTGTAGCTAAATTAGCCCCCATCATGTTGTATGTATAGTTGGGGTTATTTTTTCCAACGTGCATTACTTTACATTTATCCACATTAAATTTCATTTGCCATTTTGTTGCCCAATCACTTAGTTTTGTGAGATCTTTTTGAAGTTCTTCACAATCTGCTTTGGTCTTAACTATCTTGAGTAGTTTAGTATCATCTGCAAACTTTGCCACCTCACTGTTTACCCCTTTCTCCAGATCATTTATGAATAAATTGAATAGGATTGGTCCTAGGACTGACCCTTGGGGAACACCACTAGTTACCCCTCTCCATTCTGAGAATTTACCATTAATTCCTACCCTTTGTTCCCTGTCCTTTAACCAGTTCTCAATCCATGAAAGGACCTTCCCTTTTATCCCATGACAGCTTAATTTACGTAAGAGCCTTTGGTGAGGGACCTTGTCAAAGGCTTTCTGAAAATCTAAGTACACTATGTCCACCGGATCCCCCTTGTCCACATGTTTGTTGACCCCTTCAAAGAACTCTAATAGATTAGTAAGACACGATTTCCCTTTACAGAAACCATGTTGACTATTGCTCAAGAGTTTATGTTTTTCTATGTGTCTGACAATTTTGTTCTTTACTATTGTTTCAACTAATTTGCCCGGTACCGACGTTAGACTTACCGGTCTGTAATTGCTGGGATCACCCCTAGAGCCCTTTTTAAATATTGGCGTTACATTAGCTAACTTCCAGTCATTGGGTACCGAAGCCGATTTAAAGGACAGGTTACAAACCTTAGTTAATAGTTCCACAACTTCACATTTGAGTTCTTTCAGAACTCTTGGGTGAATGCCATCTGGTCCCATTAACAAGTCACCGGGACCAGATGGCATTCACCCAAGAGTTCTGAAAGAACTCAAATGTGAAGTTGTGGAACTATTAACTAAGGTTTGTAACCTGTCCTTTAAATCGGCTTCGGTACCCAATGACTGGAAGTTAGCTAATGTAACGCCAATATTTAAAAAGGGCTCTAGGGGTGATCCCAGCAATTACAGACCGGTAAGTCTAACGTCGGTACCGGGCAAATTAGTTGAAACAATAGTAAAGAACAAAATTGTCAGACACATAGAAAAACATAAACTCTTGAGCAATAGTCAACATGGTTTCTGTAAAGGGAAATCGTGTCTTACTAATCTATTAGAGTTCTTTGAAGGGGTCAACAAACATGTGGACAAGGGGGATCCGGTGGACATAGTGTACTTAGATTTTCAGAAAGCCTTTGACAAGGTCCCTCACCAAAGGCTCTTACGTAAATTAAGCTGTCATGGGATAAAAGGGAAGGTCCTTTCATGGATTGAGAACTGGTTAAAGGACAGGGAACAAAGGGTAGGAATTAATGGTAAATTCTCAGAATGGAGAGGGGTAACTAGTGGTGTTCCCCAAGGGTCAGTCCTAGGACCAATCCTATTCAATTTATTCATAAATGATCTGGAGAAAGGGGTAAACAGTGAGGTGGCAAAGTTTGCAGATGATACTAAACTACTCAAGATAGTTAAGACCAAAGCAGATTGTGAAGAACTTCAAAAAGATCTCACAAAACTAAGTGATTGGGCAACAAAATGGCAAATGAAATTTAATGTGGATAAATGTAAAGTAATGCACGTTGGAAAAAATAACCCCAACTATACATACAACATGATGGGGGCTAATTTAGCTACAACGAGTCAGGAAAAAGATCTTGGCGTCATCGTGGATAGTTCTCTAAAGATGTCCACGCAGTGTGCAGAGGCGGTCAAAAAAGCAAACAGGATGTTAGGAATCATTAAAAAGGGGATAGAGAATAAGACTGAGAATATATTATTGCCCTTATATAAATCCATGGTACGCCCACATCTCGAATACTGTGTACAGATGTGGTCTCCTCACCTCAAAAAAGATATTCTAGCACTAGAAAAGGTTCAGAAAAGAGCAACTAAAATGATTAGGGGTTTAGAGAGGGTCCCATACGAGGAAAGATTAAAGAGGCTAGGACTCTTCAGTTTGGAAAAGAGAAGACTAAGGGGGGACATGATAGAGGTATATAAAATCATGAGTGATGTTGAGAAAGTGGATAAGGAAAAGTTATTTACTTATTCCCATAATACAAGAACTAGGGGTCACCAAATGAAATTAATAGGCAGCAGGTTTAAAACAAATAAAAGGAAGTTCTTCTTCACGCAGCGCACAGTCAACTTGTGGAACTCCTTACCTGAGGAGGTTGTGAAGGCTAGGACTATAACAATGTTTAAAAGGGGACTGGATAAATTCATGGTGGCTAAGTCCATAAATGGCTATTAGCCAGGATGGGTAAGAATGGTGTCCCTAGCCTCTGTTCGTCAGAGGATGGAGATGGATGGCAGGAGAGAGATCACTTATGTTCTCCTTCCAGGAGAGAAGGTCAGGGGATGAGAGTGAGCTGCTGCTGCTGCATTTTCAGTCCCAGGATGAGGGCCCAAGACTTCTGAGTGGTCAGACCAGAACCAAGTGCAGGAAGTACCTTTTCCTACAACTTTGCCTTTTAGCCAGTAGGGGCCACTCTTGAGGCAATTTAGCAAAAATGTTGGGGAAGGCCATGACCCTATCTCACCCAGGCCTTTGGGGGAGTTTGCTCACCAAGATTAGAAGTCAAGCAATCCCCACTTGCAGGGACTGCTTTTGTGACTGGCCTGTGCAGGGGCTATAGAAGATGGTGAGGGAAGGTGACCAGGCAGGTCTTCAGGAGAGGGAGCCAGAGAGTGGTGTTGAGGGCAGTGCTGATGGGTGACAATAACAAATAAAGGACTTTGGGAGGTGGGGAGAAAAAGGTCTTGATTTCCATTTTACTTGGAAATTGGCATTTTGTTGTGTTCACAGTAATTTTCCCTGGAAAAAATTTTTTTTTTCCAAATAGTCCTGTAGGATTAATGGAAACCCTCAACAGCTCAAGGCTCTGAATTCCCAAGGACCAGGGTCAGTGTAACCACTAGGTGAACTAGGCGGCCACCTAGGGTGACAAGATTTCGGGGTGCGAAAAAGCATTGCCCCAATTTTTTTTTACACTACATATTCATTTTTTAAAGTTTATAATAAGCGATGCTCCAGAGGAAGGGGAGTGAGATGGGGAAGGGGGGCACAAATTTGAAGTTTTGCCTAGGGTGCAAAATATCCTTGCACCAGCCATGCCAGGGACCAATACTTCCAGTTAACATTGTCTTGATCACTTGGCTTTAGTAGGTCAATGAGTGAAAGCATGTTACAGGAAAAGTTAGTTCAGACATGCAGCCAATTAAGCTAGGGGAACATTCAGGTGAGGAAGCCACATGACTGGGAAGCCCATCTGGAGTTTTGCTGACCACGCTTATCTTAGTAAAAAGCAAGGTTGTCTCGCTTGCTTAGCTTCTCTTAGCTAATATTGTTCCTGGTGGGCTAGGCCACCAGCTCAAACCAAGCTTTGGACTTTGGGCCTATGTGAAAAGTTGCTGACAGGGCCTGTGGTCAGGGTTTTACAAACACAGAAAATGGATTTTGGCCCTTCACTCTGCGCATTGTTCTCGCACCCGCAGGTTCCGCTCCCATTGGTTCCCAGCCAATGGGAGCTGTGGAGCCGGCACTCGGGTGGGGGCAGAATGCAGAGCCTCCCTGTCCGCCCATGTACCTAGGTGTTGCAGGGAGCTGACTGCTGCTTCAGTGAGCCACACGGAACCAGGGGGGCAGATAGGGAGCCTGGGTTTTTAGGACGCTGAAAATCAATCAGGTTTTTAAAAGAAGAATTTTATTTTTAAAAAAAGTAAAAGAATCACACCTGCAAAATCAGGATGGAAGATAACTGTACAGGGTAAATAAAAAGATTTAAAACACAGAGGATTCCCCTCTAGGCTCAACTTCAAAGTTACAAAAAACAGGAATAAAACTCCCTCTTAGCATGGGGAAAATTCACAAACTAAAACAAAAGATAATCTAATGCATTTCCTTGCCTTTACTTACAATTTCTGTCATTTTAGATGTATCATTTCAGGTATCTTTTCAGGAGATGATTTACCTGCTTGGTCTCTCTCTCTGTCCAGAGAGGGAACGAACAAAGAGAGCACAAACAAAACCTCTCCCCTCCCCTCCACCTCTAGATTTAAAAGTATCTTCTTTCCTTATTGATCCTTTTGGTCAGGTGCCAACCAGGTTATTTGAGCTTCTTAACCCCTTACAGGTAAAGTGATTCTGCATCTCTGGCCAGGAGGGATTTTATGTTACTACATACATAAAGGTTGTTACCCTTCCCTTTATATTTGACACTTGCACTGATATCTTACTACTCTGTTTATTTCCACAATACTGTTATGAAGTACCACAAATAACTAAAACTCATCTGAAGCTGTCAAAGTAAGTGTACAAAATCTATGCAGCAATCCATCCACTGTTACTTCACCTAGGCTCTGGTTCTGCAATCAGTTGTGCAGATGCAGCACTGAACTCACAAGAGACCACCACCCCACCTGCCTGCTATTAATCACCCTTAATCTCTAAGGGTTTGTTTCCACTTGGAGCAGAGGATGTGATTCCCAGCTCATGTAGACATATTCATGCTTGATCTCATTGAGCTAGCACACTAAAAATAGAGTAGCCATAGTAGCAAGGGGTAGCTGTGCCAAGTACAGACCTCTCTGAATGCTATGGGGACATACAGAGCCTGGACTAGCTGTACTGCTGCTCTTCCCCAGCCTGCACTACCCAAGCCCTCCAAGTTCCAACTATCAGGAGAACAAGGACCATAGAAACTACTCCAGCCCTGAGGGTGGAGCAGCCACAGCAGAACAGATGGGTCCAGTACAAATGCCTAGATAGGCTGGCTAGGTAGACTGGGAAGGATAATTTTCCCATCATGCTCCCTCACAGATCCCCAGCACTTAGCCCAGTTACTCAGGCTATGGATCACTTGACAATTGTCCTGTTCTGTTGATTCCCTCTGAAGCATGTGCCACCACCACTGTCAGAAGACAGGATACCTTGTTAGACGGATCATTAGTCTGACCCAGTATGGCCATTTTTATGGTCATAACACAGCTAATGTGCCAATTTTTAAAAGGGTAAACAGGATGACCCAGGCCTCTTATCTGGACAGTGATCCCAGGCAAGATAATGGAGTGGCTGATATGGCACTCTTATTAATAAAGAGTTAAAGGAGAATAATTAATGCAAATCAACACAGGCTTAGGAAAATAGGTTCTGTCAAACTAACTTTTTTTTGAGTTTACAAGTTTGGTTGATAAAGCTAATACTGTTGACATAATATACTCAGCCTTCTGTAAGGTGTTTGACTTGGTACTGCACAGCACTTTGATTTAAAAACATGAATGATATAAAATTAACATGGCACACATTAAATGGATTAAAAGATGGCTAACTGATAAGTCTAAAAATGACTTGTAAACAGGGAATCATCATTGAGCGTGTGTTTCCAGTGGGGTCCCTCAAGGATCTGTTCTTGACCCTGCACCATTTAACATTTTCATTAATTACCATGAAGAAAACCTAAAATCATCACTGATCAAGTTTGCAGATAGCCCCAATTGGGGAAGTAGTAAATAATGAAAAGGACAGGTCACTGATTCAGAGTGATCTCTATTGCTTGGGAAACTGGGTTTTAATACAGCTAAATGTAAAGGTATACATCGAGGAACAAAGACCGTAGGCCATACTCACAGGATGGGGGACTCTATCCTGGGAATCAGTGACTCAGAAATTTTTATGGGGATTATAGTAGATAACCAGCTGAACATGTGCTCCCAATGTGACTCTAATGCTAATGCTATCCTGGGAGGCATAAACAGGGGAATCTTGAATAGGAGTAGAGAAGTTATTTTACCTTTGAATTTGCACTGATGCAACCACTGCTGGAATACTGTGTTGAATTCTGGTTCCCACAATTCAAGAAGGATGTTGATTAAATTGGAAAGAGTTCAGAGAAGAATCACGAGAATGACTAAAGAATTAGAAAACACACCTTATAGTGATAGACTCAAAGAGCTCAACCTATTTAGCCTAACAACAAGAAGGTTAAAGAGTTACTTATAGACTGTAATCAAGTATTTACATGGAACTATACTGAATAATGCCTTCTCTCTTGCCGAGGAAAGGTATAACCTGATCCTATGTTTGGAAGTTGAAGCTAGACAAAGTCAGACTGGAAATAAGGTATAGATTTATAATAGTGAGAGTAATTAACCATTGGAAAATTTACCAAGGGTTGTGGTGAATTCTCCATCCCTGACCATGTTAAAATCAAGATTGGATGATTTTCTAAAAGCTGTGCTCTAGGAATTATTTTCAGCTAGTTCTATGACTTGTGTTGTACAGGAGGTCAGACTAGATGATTACAATGGTCTTTTCTGGCCTTGGAATCTATGAGTTGCACTTGAAAAGGCTGTGAACACAAGAAGTGAAGTCTGAAGTCTCACACTGACAGGCACAACAGAGACTGACACAGAAATTAGTAGAAGCACTTAATCAGAATCTGGACATGGAAAATTGCACCTGTTAGTTTCCGGAGTTATTCAGCCTAACTGCACCTCAACTCACTAAAGTACCTATTCTGTAGAGACTATCTTTAGGGCAAAAGCCTGCTTCAGTCTCCAAACTTTTTTAAGCTGTGGTCTCTGCTGAAATTACCTTCTAGTGCCAGCTGAGGTGGACACGTCCACTGGGCAATGGAATGAAACCAGTCATTAGATGCTAATGACTTCTTGTTACTAATGATCTGGTCAAGATTCAACCAGTGACCTATGGTTGAAAGAGCTCATATCTCATCACCATTATGAATATACTGTGCCTGAGATTAATTTAGAAAACCAGAAAGACTTTACAAGAACTAATGAGCCACTTCATTGTGCATTAAAATAACAGGATTTTTCTTAAAACCAGGAAATTGAGAATTGTGGTTGAAATTTTCAAATATGGCTGTCTAAAATAGGCTCCTAAGTCCATATTTAAGCACCTAAATAAGAATGGCCTGAATTTCAAAGGTGCTGAGCCCCCACCAATCCTAATGAGTCAAGGTAGCTGCAGATGCTCAGAACCTTTGAAAATTAGGCTATTCTTATTTAGGTGCCTAAATCTGGATTTAGGAAACTGACTTCAGGCTCTCAGGTTGGGATGTTCAGATGTGCCTAGGTAATTTAAGAGTACAAGGTGCTCTTGAAAACCCCTTTTGAGGGGCTGAAAATTGGGGTCCATATCTCCAGTTTAGGTCCCTATTCAGCACAGGGAACACTGGATTGAAGGGAAGTTTTGCCTGAGTAAGGAATGACGAATAGGGCCTTGAATCACTAATTTATTCCATTGCACTGTTTTGCCTGTTCTAACAGTGGCTGCAGTTCCTGGGCACAATTGCCTAGGGATGGTGACATTTTAATGTGAACTCCGTATGTCCCTGCTTTACTTAAGACCATTAATGTCTATTTTAGGTTCATATAGACCCTTCCCCTTATCACATAATCTGAGTGCTTCACAATTTTTGATATATGTGTCCTCAGAACCCTTATGTGAGTTGGAAGTACTTACTTCCATTTTACAGATAGGGAGCTCAGGCCCAGAGAAACTACGGGCTTATCTACAAGAGGTGGGTCTACTAGCTACAGAATACTTAATGCACCCTGGCTACTCCACAATAACTCTCTGCATGGATATGCTTATTTTACTCAGAGTGCCTCTGTGCCATTTGGCACTCTTCATGCAGAATAAGCTAGGGTGTGAACTTAAAGAGCCCTAGATACTCTTCACTAAACTTCCCTTCCATGACTTGCCCAAGCTCATCTAGGGAACTGAACCCCGGTTCTCCCGTTACAGGTAAGCACCCGACCATCCTTCCCCTCTTGTGCTACTTTGAAACAATTTTCTCCTTTAACCAGAATAATAAACTGTAGTGAGACTGTGGCTCATCTATTAGCAAAGCTACATTGTGAAGTGTGCTAATTTAACACAATAGTCAAAGCAATTCTATAATGCTGCCTTTTGCACTATGGGTTGGTCATGCTGTTTTACATGTTTATCTTTTAAAAAGCCCCATATTGGCACTTTGATATAAGCAACAAATAAATTCAAGCTTCAGAGATAAAGCATGTACATATCTCTGTGTTTTTAATTTGGTACAAATGCCGACCAAATATTGTGACTGAGACTGCTAAATTATGGAACCAGGGTTTAATGAGATGTAATTATAGGTCCAAAAATACTTTGTGTGTGGAAGAAAAAGCTTACTGTACGCTATTAAAGTGTTTTATGTCCAGATATGCCTGAGACAACACATTATGGGGACTGAATAAGCATAACTGTCCAAGAAGAAATAATTGAAAACAATCCTTTAGATGTCAAAATAAAACCATATATCCTGTGATTTTGTCAGTGGTTATTAAATACCTTTGCTACAATAGACAAGCTTCCTTAGTCCCTCATAACTTGTTACTAGGCGAACAATACTTATAGTCTGCAAGATAAGACCTTTGTTTCAGTAGGTGTCAGCATGGGCACTGCCAGGGGCGGCTCTAGCAATTTCACCACCCCAAGCACGGCGGCACGCCGCGGGGGGGTGCTCTGGCGGTCGCCGGTCCCGCGGCTCCAGTGGACCTCCTGCAGACGTGCCTGCGAAGGGTCCGCTGGTCCCGCAGCTCCGGTGGAGCATCTGCAGGCATGCCTGCGGGAGGTCCACCGGAGCCGCGGGACCAGCGGACCCTCCACAGGCATGCCTGCGGGAGGTCCACCGGAGCCGCCTGCCGCCCTCCCGGCAACAGGCAGAGCGCCCCCCGCGGCATGCCGCCCCAAGCACGCGCTTGGCGCGCTGGGGTCTGGAGCCAGCCCTGGGCACTGCACAGTCATATTAGCACTAAAGGGCAAAATCTGTTGGCAAGGCCATACCCTTAATCATTTTTGTTGCCTTTCTCTGCACTTTTTCCAATGCTAATATACCTTTTTTGAGATGGGGCAATGTAGTAAGTCGAGCATTCACTGGCACGGCGCCTCCTGCTAGTCAGTCTCGGGAATTAGCTCCTTAGCCTCGGAGCACCCTCTGCTGGCCAGTGTCTCACCTGCCACAGGCCCCATGTCCCTCTCAGACCCCCGTGCCCTCTCACCCTGGGGTACTGCCTACAGCAGCACCTCCACACTCTGGGTCTCCCTTCCTAGGGGAGGCCCCCTCCCGCTATGCCCACCTTGCCTCAGTGGCGACTGCCAGTCATCATCTAGCTCCCATTCTCTGGGGCAAGATATTCTAGCACTAGAAAAGGTTCAGAAAAGGGCAACTAAAATGATTAGGGGTTTAGAGAGGCTAGGACTCTTCAGCTTGGAAAAAAGAAGACTAAGGGGGGATATGATAGAGGTATATAAAATCATGAGTGATGTTGAGAAAGTGGATAAGGAAAAGTTATTTACTTATTCCCATAATACAAGAACTAGGGGTCACCAAATGAAATTAATAGGCAGCAGGTTTAAAACAAATAAAAGGAAGTTCTTCTTCATGCAGCACACAGTCAACTTGTGGAACTCCTTACCTGAGGAGGTTGTGAAGGCTAGGACTATAACAGTGTTTAAAAGGGGACTGGATAAATTCATGGTGGCTAAGTCCATAAATGGCTATTAGCCAGGATGGGTAAGAATGGTGTCCCTAGCCTCTGTTCGTCAGAGGATGGAGATGGATGGCAGGAGAGAGATCACTTGATCGTTGCCTGTTAGGTTCACTCCCTCTGGGGCACCTGGCATTGCCCACTGTCGGTAGACAGATACTGGGCTAGATGGACCTTTGGTCTGACCCGGTACGGCCGTTCTTATGTTCTTATGTTCTTATGCAAACTGCAGTCTGTAATGGCCACTCACCATGGGCATGGGAGTTGAACCTGCTGCCTTTCCCTGCAGCCCCAGTACCTCCCCTGGCCTTTAGCCAGGCCTCAGCCTGGGGACTTGCCTGGCCCAAGCTTCCCAGCTCTGCCTGCCCTCCCCCAGCCCTGCTCTGCTTCAGGTATCCTGTGCACCCAGGCAGCTAAATCCTTCCCACTCCAAGGCTGAAGTGAGATTCTGTTGGCTCCTCCCTTAGCCCTCATATCAGGGCCAGCTGTGGCCTGACTGAGTGTGGCCACAGCCATGGCTACCTTTCCAATCAGCCTCCCCTTTTTCCCTAGGAGCCGGGGAACTGCCTTGCTACAGGCAACCAGAACTGCACAGTATTCCAGGTGTGGCTGTACCATGGATTTATGTAGTGGCATTATATTTTTTCTATCTTATTATCTATCCCTTTCCTAATGGCTGCTAACATTGTTAGCTTTTGCACTGCTGCTGCACATTGAGCAGATGCTCAGACTGTAAGGCCAAAAGAGACCATTATGATCATCCAGTCTGCCCTCATCCACATCAAAGGCCACAGAACTGCTCCCAACCACTCCTGCAGTAGACCTATAACCACTGGCTGAATTACTGGAGTCCTCAAATCATTATTTAGAGACTTCCAGGTACAGAGAATCCACCACTTACTCTAGTTCAGGGATTCTCAAACTGGAGGTCATGAGGTTATTACATGGGGGGGTCACGAGCTGTCAGCCTCCACCCAAACCCCGCTTTGCCTGCAGCATTTATAATGGTGTTAAATATATAAAAAGGTGTTTTAAATTTATAAGGGTGGTCACACTCAGAGGCTTGTTCTGTGAAAGGGGTCACCAGTACAAAAGTTTGAGAACCACTGCTCTAGTTCATACCAGTAAATGACCAATGCCCCATGCTGCAGAGGAAGGCAAAAAAAACCAAACACTCAGAGTCTCTGCCTATTTGACCTGGGTGAAAATTCCTTTCTGACACTAAATACAGTGATCAGTTAAACCCTAAGCATGTGGGCAAGACCCACCAGCCAGAAACCCAGGAAAGAATTCTCTGTAGTAATTCAGAGCCCTGTCATATCTCTGGCTGTTGAAGATATTTACTACTCGTTGTCGGAGGTGGGCCATGAAATCATACCATCTCCTAAACTTATCTCCCCTAAACTTATCAAGCTCACTCTTGAAACCAGTTAGGGTTTTTTGTCCCCACTGCTCCCCTTGGGAGGCTGTTCCAGAACTTCATTCCGCTGATGGTTAGGAACCTTCACCTAATCCCAAGCCTAAACATGTGGATGGCCAGTTTATATCCATTTGTTCTAGTGCCAACATTGGCCCCTAACTTAAATAACTCCTCTCCCTCCCTGGTGTTTATCCCTCTGATGTATGTATAGACAGCAACCATATCTCCCCTCTGCCTTGGTTTTGTTAAACTAAACAAGCCAAGGTTCTTAAGACACCTCCGTAACCATCATCTCCATGGAAGATGCAAACCGTCATTTCTGTTGTGCCATTTTTAAAGCTGCAGGTGCAACAATTCCACACGGCTTCCGACCATGTTTGAATGAGGATTGCACAGACTTGCTGAGACAGTATGAGCAGTCAGGTGATCCAGAGATTACGGAGCATCTTATAGAATCATTGGCTGCTGCTCGCTGGGCTCAATGGGAGGAAGCGACAGTTGTGCTTCACTTTACGCGGTCAAGCCAGAAAAGCTTAATTTGTTGACTTGGTGCGGCTCAACATCCATGTACACAAATCAGGCCAGCAGTTACTTCAAATCAGATTGCCAGTCATCTGTTGAAGGTCGCCAAAACTCCTGTTGACAAAGCTGTCGAATGACAGGTATATGATGAATGGTGGCATTTCCTAAGGAGTAATCCCACCGATAGTCAGATGAAGCCATTCACTAGTTTGGAACTGGATAAACTGCTGAATGATTTAAAACCGAGTGCAGCTCCCAGTTATGACAGAACTGCACCTGAATTCATGAAACATCTGGGTCCTCGCGCTCAGGAATGGCTTGTTCAGTTTTTCAACAGAGTTCTGCAGGAATCCAGACTGCCCAGAATCTGGCACCATGCAGAGGTCATTGCTTTGCTGAAACATGGGAAAGATCCACACTTGTCTTTGAGCTATAGACCAATTTCACTTCTGAGTGTCTGCTTTAAGGTGCTTGAGCAAAGAATTTCACCATCTGTGGAAGGTATGCTGGCACCAGAGCAAGCTGATTTTCGCCACAGTTGTAGTGCCTGTGATCAAGTGGCAGCACTTACAACTTTAATCAAAAATGGATTCCAACATAGACTGAAGACTGGTTCAGTTTTTCTTGACCTGACCATGGCATTTGATATGGTTTGGCACATGGGGTGAGCAAACTCTTTGGCCTGAGGGCCATATCTGGGTATGGAAATTGTATGGTGGGCCATGAATGCTCATGAAATTGGGGGTTGGTGTGTGGGAGGGGGTGAGGGCTCTGGGGTGGGGCCAGAGATGAGGGGTTTGAGATGCAGGAGAGGGCTGCGTGCTGGGGCAGAGGGTTGGGGTGTGGGAGGGGTTATGGGCTCTGGGCTGGGGGGTGCGGGTTCCAGGATGGGACCAGAAATAAGTAGTTAAGGGTGCAGGAGAGGGCTCCAGGATGGGGCAGGGGTTGGGATGCGAGAGGGGGTGAGAGCTCTGGCTGGGGGTGCGGGCTCTGGAGTGGGGCCAGAGATGAGGAGTTTGGGTGCAGGAGGGGGCTGCAGCCTGGAGGTGCAGAGGGGTTCAGAGTATGGGAGGGGGCTCCGGGCTGAGGCAGGGGTTGGGATGTGGGAGAGGTACAGGCTCTGGGCTAGGGGTGCGGGTTCCAGAGTAGGGCCAGAAATGAGGGGTTCAGGGTGCAGGAGAGGGCTCTGGGCTGGGGCAGGGGGCTAGGGCAGGAGGGAGCTCCAGGCTAGGGCAGGGGGTTGGAGTGCAAGGGGGGTTGAGGGCTCCGGCTGGGGCTGCAGGCTCTGGGGTGGGGCTGGGAATGCCGGGTTTGGGGTGCAGGAGGGTGCTCCAGGCTGGGACCAAAGGGGTCAGACGGCAGGAGGGGGAATCAGGGCTGGGGCCGGGGGTTGGGGCACAGGCTCCAGGCAGCGCTTACCTCAAGCAGCTCCCAGAAGTAATGGCATGTCCCCCCTGCAGCTCATACGCGGAGGTGCAGCACCAGCCAGGCAGCTCTGCGCGCTGCCCCATCCACAGGCGCTGCCCCTGCAGCTCCCATTGGCCACGGTTCCTGCCCAACGGGAGCTACAGAGCTGGAGTTTGGTGCAGGGGCAGCATCCGGATCCCCCTGACTGCCCCTATGTGTAGGATCCAGAGGGGAGACATGCTGCTGCTTCCGGGAGCCACACGGAGCCTGGCACACATGGAGCGGGGCAACCCCCCAACCCCGCTCCCCAGCTGGAGTGCCAGAGCAGAGCAAGCCCCCGACCCCGCTCCCTGGTGAGAGCTCAAGGGCCAGATTAGAAGGTCTGACAGGCCGTAGTTTGCCCACCCCAGTCTACAACTATGCCAAGTTGGTTAATAGGTGCAATGGCTTTTTTTTTTTTGAGAAATCACTATTTCCGTGTGCATATTGGTGATAGAACAAGTGCTTGGAGTCACCAGAAGAACAGCCTCCTGCAAGGATCAGTATTATCTCCAATATTATTCAACTTATATTCAAATGACCTACCATATACTGGGTCACTTTTCAGCTTGACACATTATAGGCTCCCCTTTAACCACTTTCTTACCCACCTTTCAAGTCTCATATTAATCCCCATCTTCTCCAATTTAAATGAATAATTTCCCATGTGGAACTGTATCAAATGCCTTATTGACATCCAGATACATTAGATCCACTCTATTTTTCCTTTATCTAAAAAAATCAGTTATCTTCTCAAAGAAAGATCAGATTGGTCTGGCATCTTATCCTAATTACCGTTCACCTCTACGTCCTTAACTACTTTCTCTTTCAAAATTTGTTCCACGTCCTTGCATACAATTGAAGTTAAACTAACGGGCCTGTAATTTCCCGAATCACTTTTTCCATGATGACTCCAAGATCTCTTTCTTGAGTGGTAACAGCTAATTTAGACTCTATCATTTTGTACGTATAGTTGGGATTATGTTTTCCAATGTGCATTACTTTGCATTTTCAAACACTGAATTTCATCTGCCATTTTGTTGCTCCGTCACCCAGTTTTGTGAGATCCCTTTGGAACTCTTCATAGTCAGCTTTGGACTTAGCTATCTTGAGTGATTTTGTATCACCTGCAAGTTTTGTAACCTCACTATTTACCCTTTTTACCAGATCATTTATGAATATGTTGAACAGCATTGGTCCCAGTACAGATCCTTGAAGGATTCCACTATTTACCTCTCTCCGTGCTGAAATGTGACTATTTATTCTTACCTTTTGTTTCCTATATTTTAACCAGTTATTGATCCATGAAAGGACCTTCCCTCTCATCCCAGGATTGCTTACTTTGCTTAAGAGCCTTTGGCAAGGGACTTTGTCAAAGGCTCCCTCAAAGTCCAAGTACGCTATATCAACTGGATCACCCTTGTCCATATGTTTGTTGCCACCTTCAAAGAATTCTAATGAATTAGTGAGGCAAAATTTTCCTTTACAAAATCCATGTTTACTCTTCCCCCAACATATTACGTTCATCTATGATCATTCTGTTCTTTACTATAGTTTCAGCCAATTTATCTTCCAGTCTTCAGAAACTTCCCTACTGCTGCAAGACCTATAGAAAAAAAAATCAACATTAAATTGTCCAGACAGCTCATCAGCCATTTCTTTTAAAACTCTTGCATGCAAGTTATCTGGACCTCCTGATTTAAAAATATCTAACTTTAGTTGCTTCTGTTTAACATCCTCCAGAGACACTAGTGGAAGGGAAAGAAAGTTATCACCACCATAAAATGAGACTCACTCCCTCCCATACAGAACAAATGTTTATTTAACACTTCTGCCTTTTCTGTAGTATTACTGATAATACCATTTCCATCCAGTAGTGGACCTGTACCATTGTCAGAATTCTTTTGTTCCTAATGTATTTTAAAACCTCCTTCTTATTGTCCTGTGATCTGCTGGCTATAGATTTCTCCTTGTGTCTTTTTGCTCCCTTTATCAATTTTCTACGATTTCTAGCTTCTGATTTATGTTAATTTCTATCAACTTCCCCTTTCTTCTATTTGCTATATATTATAGATGCCTTCTCTTCCTCACTAAACCTCAATTGTGCAGTTGTGGCTTGGGGGCATGTATTAAGTTGTTCTTACATTATTACTGATCAAAAGTGACTATTTTTTAAAAAGCCTTGTGGGGCTCCATATTTTACACCTCTTACTAGTTTTCACGTGAAGTTACAAGCCTGAAGCTCAACCAGGGCTCTGGGAGTCGAGCTCCATCCCCAGTGAAAAACATTCTGCTAATCAAATTAAGGCCTCTTGTATCTTCTTGAACCCATGGTCATCAAGTTATTTCTTCAGGCGACAAAGAGGTCATCTATTGTCTTCAGTGAGTTTGTGCAACTGGAACACATTGGAACTTACTGTACCATTCTGTTGCTTATGCACAAGAAGGAACAGAACACAGCTCACAGTCTCAGCTCTCATGGGTCAATAAGAATAAGCAATACAAATGTATTTCTATGCCTATTTTATGTAGATTTGACTCACAATGCACACAAGGAACAGCTCTGAGTAAGGAGGTGCTATTTTTGTATTATTGACCTTTGCTGTTCATTAATTTTATTTTTGCCTCTTGTTCAATTATCAGAAGCTCCTGAAGAGTTTTGGGTAACCTCGTGGGAATTGTAAATGTGAATTAATGTAAAGCCTTTGTTTGCGTGGTGCAGAACTCTGAAGTACTTCCGTCACCATGTGTTTATAGTAATGAAACCTTAGTGAAGATTTTATTGCTGAGTAAACCACTTTTGAATGTGCAGCCATGACCTACAGACTATTCACCTTTTGAATATTTTGCAATGTTTTCCTCAACACTCATGCTGCTGAGAAATAAATGAAACTACGGGGGATCTGTATCTAGTGAACTAATCATTAGAAACCAATATTGCAGATTGTAATCCATACACTTCCCTTTACTACAATAAACAGAGCTTGGCTAGTCACCATGTAAACAGATAGCAGTTATCAAAAAACTTTTATATTTTAAGTAATTACCAGGTAAACACAGTAACTCAAGGCCCTGATTCTGGCAGATATTTAAGCACACACCTAATGTAGAACAAGTGATATGTCCCAATTCAATAGGAACAGGAGTACTTGTGGCACCTTAGAGACTAACAAATTTATTTGAGCATAAGCTTTCGTGGGCTACAGCCCACTTCTTTGGATGCATAGAATGGAACATATATTGAGGAGATATATATATACACATACAGAGAGCATGAAAAGGTGGGAGTTGTCTTACCAACTCCGAGAGGCCAATTAAGAAAAATACTTTTAAAGTGATAATCAAGATAGCCCAGTACAGATAGTTTGATAAGAAGTGTGAGAATACTTACAATGTTTGGCTCAGCCATTACAAACATTGAATCTATCTCCCCTTGTAAGCAGGAGGCAGGGGAAGGGAGGGGAAGGCGCTGATCCACAGAGTCTGCCGGCGGGCTGGAGGCACTGGGGGGAGGGGGCCGTAGGGAGGCTGCCAGCTGTGGAGAAAGCAGGCAGCCAAACAACGTCAAAGTGGAGCATTGCACAACTTTAAATGAGTATGCTCGCTAATTGATCAGCAACGTAACAACGAAACAACGTTAAGTGGGACGACTTTAAGTGAGGAGTTACTGTACATTAACACAACTTTATGGTTGGTTGAAATTTAAACCCACAAAAAGCCACAGATTTCACAGCTAAGGTTCCTATGGCAACCTTAACTCTACCCTATAATTCTGCCCTTTCTCATGATGTGTACATACAAGGGAAGGAGGGGATGAAGTTGAAGTTGTCATGACAACGTTAACTCTAAATTCTCTAGCTTTCATAGATTTGCAGCTTCAGACTTAATGTTGCATTAGCAAAGTTCTTGTCAGTACATTAGTCTCTTAGAAGTAGTTTTACAGGTTAATAAACTTAGACTTAATTTTGATGAGAAGAGGGTGTATGCAAGTACGCATGTGACCCTCTTGCTCTATTAAGAATTCAGAATAAGATCATAACCCTGAACCAGCCTTCAGCTACATCGGACCATTTAATTCCTGCAATCAATAGGCTTATTCTTGCAAAAAATCTCATTTTACAGCCCACCCACCCTCCACATCTCCCCCTCCCCACGCACACACACACACACACACTGTCGATTCTGTCTGCATTGGCAAAGAGAACATAGTCATCACCCTCCAGAGCATGATATTTCCAAGCAACTGTATGTGTGTCTTTAGAAGCATCTAGCAGCAAACACCTGCCTCCTCCAAGACACAACAAGGTATTTTCAAAGCAGTATGCAAAGATTTAGCTGCAATGGGAGTTGTGCAGCCAAGTCTCTTTGCATAATACTGATTATTATTCCCCCCGCCCACCCCAGGATTTAAACTCTGGGCTTTTACAGCACAAAGGAAACCTTTTAATATATTTCCCTAGCAGAACACTGGTAAATGTTTAATAAAAGGAGAATGTTGAATACAATAACTATCTTTACAAAGGCAAAGACATCTTCGGCAAAACTGCTGTCTTTCATTTAGTTTTTAGAAAACCCTGATTCAGAAAAATAACAAATGCCTCATTTAATCTTGTGACAGATTTATTACTTTGAAAAGCAATTTCAAAAGTTCTAGCCAGTGATCATTCACAGACCGATTTCTTCTAAGAATATTTTTAAAGTCACATCTGTGAGTCAGGTGCAGATCAATACACTCATTGCATCAGAAAATGGCATAAAAATTAAAATCTGATCAAATCTATAAGCAGAACTTGGTAAACATTTTATTTTTTCTTTGTAGGTTTTCTAACACACCTTAAACCAAATCTTCATCTATACCCAAAAGGGAATCTCTGCTGAAACAGGTTTCAGAGTGGTAGCCGTGTTAGTCTGTATCAGCAAAAACAACGAGGCGTCCTTGTGGCACCTTAGAGACTAACAAATTTATTTGGGTGTAAGCTTTCGTGGACTAAAACGTGGGTTTTAGCCCACAAAAGCTTATGCCCAAATAAATTTTTTAGGCTCTAAGGTGGCACAAGGATGCCTCGTTGTTTCTGCTGAAAAAGGATCCCATGTGGTATGGATTTGTGAGGAACCTCCAACATAATGATGGAGTGATATGAATATAGTGAAACACTTTTATAGAGTCTGATCCAAAGTCCACTGAAGTCAATGGGAATCTCTGAAATTACTTTGATGGGCATAGGATCAATGACCTGCATTGACTTCAATGGACTTTGGATCAGGTCTGTGGTGAAGTCACCTTTTCTCACTAAACAGCAGTGAGCAGAAATGTACTATTAGCAGAATTGCAATTCTCAGTGAACTAAAACATATGTGGAGTTTCACTACATCTGAGTTGACTATGAGTGGGTTCCACTACATGTCTGGACTAAATTAGGTTAGCAAAGTGTTGCTGAAAGGCAGAGTCAGTAGTGCTGCTGGGACTTAGTACAAAGTAGCAATTAAAAGGACCCTCATGGATTGAAATTATGGTGCCAAAAGATCAAAATGGGCCCCTTAGAGAAGAGAACAAGATAGCCAAAGCATGAAAAAAAGCAACAGTACAGAGGAAGAAAGGAAGAAACCTGTGAGGAAAGAAAGACAAGACCATGAAAACAGAACAAAGGAGATTAGACAGGAAGATCTGAAAGTCACGCGGAAAAGTTGTTTTTTGATTGGGGGTGGGGGAAGATGGCTCTTATTTTCCTCATTTCTACTTAGAAAACTCTGCTTTTATCATACATTTAGTAGAGCGTTACAAACCTTCATAATGGATTTCACTGAGGCTAATACATTCAGTACATTACTGGTGTAATACCACTGATTGCAAAGGAGTTACACTAGCATTGAACAGGGACCAGTGATGCTTTCTCAGCCTGCTAGTCTCAGTGAAATCCAGCGTGAAGTTTTGCAACTCTAAACTGATGCTCTAGGCCGAAGAGTTTTCTAGACAGAGATGAGGAGATCTGAAATATGAGCTCCTTCTCTGGCTTTCATCATGATAGTTACACATGCCAAACAACAGAACATTTCAGATGTGTCTTGCACAAGATTCGTGACAGCTCTGTAACAGGGGAAATATATTTTCCTAGATGCAATAACAAGGAACACAATGTCCTTCAGAGCAACTTAGCAAAAGGAATGATCTGGCTCCTAGAAAGCTTTTGCAGACACCACTTTTTCATCTCCGAACCTTCTGCAGTTGTCTGTTTTTGAAACAATAATCCTCTCATGCTGTCTCAGTGAAAGCTTCCTTCCCTGAGGTAGATAAAAAGTATTTTTAATTACTCAGCTTTACAGCATAGCAGGACATACTCTCCTCCTCCAGTCCTAGATCACCTCAGAAGCCGTTCAGACTTTCTTGTTTCATCATCCGCTCCAGATACTTAATTCAAGTTTCTGCCACCAACACCTGTATAGTGCAATACAACAATTCAAATACCTACAACTCTATTGCTTTCAGCCCCAGTTCATCAAGACTCTGAGAAGAAACAATATCTCCTTTCCTTGGGAGATCTTTAGTCCAGGCTGGTGGGGACAGACAGCTAGCTCACTCATTCCCCCTCCCCCAGCTAATACCTCCAGCCAACCTTTTAACAAGCTAGTCAGCTGATGGGCCAATTAGTTCCTTAAATCACCCAGCCTCCCTTTCTGATTAGCTAATTCCTCCCTGTTTCCTCTATCAGCCATCACCAGGAAAACTAATTGAGGCCACAGTGATCAGCCTTAGCCCTCTGTCACAGCAGTAATAAGCTAGGATCACTACTGTATTTTGTTTGCATTTGTACTACAGTAGTGCCTTGAGATTGGGACCACATTGAGTTTGAATTGTGCATACGCATATTAAGAGATTCATAGATTCATAGACTCTAGGACTGGAAGGGACCTCGAGAGGTCATCGAGTCCAGTCCCCTGCCCTCATGGCAGGACCAAATACTGTCTAGACCATCCCTGATAGACATTTATCTAACCTACTCTTAAATATCTCATAGTCATGACCTTACAGTCTAAATAGATGAGGCAGGAAAAAGTAAGGAATTATTATTAACCCCATTTTACAGATGGAAAAGGGAGACAGGGTGAGATTAAATTAGTCGCCCAAGGGCACACAAGAAGTCTGGGGCAGAGCTAGGAACGAGATCTCCTGAGTCCCAGTCCGGTGTCTTAACCAAAAAAACATGGTCAATATTGCTTCATAATATTGTTTGTTGTTGATTGGCTTATCGTGGGAACTACCAAGGAAGTCAGCCATAAAATCTCTGTGGAAAAGGATTAGGTCTATTTTTGAGCGCCCTCCTCCTATCAGACCAAGCTTTGTTCTTGCTGGGTCAGTTCACTCCCTGGGGCTTTCTCCAGGTATCCAGGAAGATGTTTTCAGCAAGGGGTTGTTGTTTTATTTAAGCCTTCTTAACAAAACATAATCAAACTCCTTGCAGACGCTTCCCTCAAAGTCTGTGCAAGCAAAGTAGTTCCTTCCATATCTTCGAGTCTCATCAGTAGAGGGCTCCAAACAATCTCCCCTCCTGTCCGCTGGTTTTTCTAGACCAGTTCTTCTCCATAGTAACTCTAGTGGCCATCCATTGGTAGCACTGCCCCTGGTCCTGGCCCTAAGCTTTCTGGAGGGTGTTGCAGTTTCTGGTCTCCATTTCCTGATGCCCTCTTTTTTTTTTCTTTTTTTTTTCTTTTTTTTTAAGGGTCACCTAATTAAGTTCCAGCTCTTTCTTATGCTATGTCTACCCTTAAAATGCTACATTGGGACAGCTGTGTCCCTGTAGCACTTCAGTGTTGACACATACTACAGCAATGGGAGGGACTCTACCATCACTGTAGGTAATCCACCTCCTCACCAGGAAGTAGCTAGGACCTAGCACCGTCTACACTGGATGTTAAATTGTCTCTCAGGGATGTGGATTTTTCATACCCCTGAGAAAAGCAGCTATGCCGATGTAACTTTTGAGTGTAGACAGACAAATACCCCGAGGCGTCTGATTTCAGAGGAATGGTATCCCTTATACTTCTACACTCTGAAAGGTACTACTACTTTTCATTGAGCTAAAATAATGAAGCTATCTGGATATCAGTTATACTTTATCTGGTCCTCTATGCTTATAAATGCCTTAAAAAAAGCACTAAGCCTATGAATAAGTGTGTGTGGGGGAATATATATCTATATATAGATATATATATAATGTTAAAGCATCTCTGTAGCATTTATCACATTGTATTAAATATTCATTTTTCCTTCACTGTAAATAAAATAACCTATTATATATCATATATAATATATAAAATTCCTACTATATAAAAATTCACAGAAGATAAAATATTACAGTCTAGCAGCATTATACCCATAACAAAGAGTTTTTACACACTGAAATACATCTTTTCAAATGTAATCTGTCTAGACCAGGCGGTAGTGCACCTGCAAAATACCAGCTAAAACACATTATTTTTCATCACTTACGGAGATACAGAGTTTTCTGTTTTGAAGCAGAGACAAAATTATTCTAAATTACACGCAGTTTACTTCCCTTTTTATATCATTGTATTGTTATTGCTTTCTCAGGCTGAAGTGTAATCAACTTCTTTCATAGGATACTATTTCTACCTTCCATTTTAAATAAGTTTCTAACATCAGTGCTACCTAACCAAGATTAATATGACTTTCCTACTTAATATAAATCTTTTGATTTGTTGCTGAATGGACTGTTCTCCAGTATTGCTATCTAACTGCAAGGGACAATGCTGTTTATCATTTTCCCCTGAAAGCTGCCATTTAGATCTGTAAAAGCAGCAAAGAGTCCTGTGGCACCTTATAAACTAACAGACGTATTGGAACAAGAGCTTTCGTGGGTGAATAGCCACTTCGTCGGATGCATCTTTGCTGCTTTTACAGATCCAGACTAACACGGCTACCCCTCCGATACTTGACATTTAGATCTGGATACCACAGTACTTTGACTTTAAAAACCATGAACTATAAATGTGCTCCTATCAAGAGTAAGCATGAATTCAATGAATAATATTGACTTTACATCTGAAGTACCTTTTACATGTACTTTACATTTATAACATCTGGGTTAAAAAAATACAGCAAAGTGTAGAAGGCATTTGTGGAAACAGCATCTTGCTGGAACTAAAGAAGGTCCGACTTAAGTGCAACATAATTACGGTTCTTGTGTAATAGTAGTAATAATTGGAACTGATTGAAAACTTTCAAATGAAATGTTTTGCTGTCAAGAAACACCAGTTCGTCAAAATTGACATGCTTTGCAGGAATGTTGATTTCAAATAAATTTCACTTTGAAAAAAAAATCAAAGCAGCATATTGATATGGTCTAAATGTTTGAAACATTGATTTTTCATTTCAAAATGATTGTTTCAAAATTCATTTTATTTTATAATATAAAGTCAAAAATAAAAAAACAGTGTGATGTTATCAAAACAAGACCTTCCAACTGACCCAAATTTTATTCTGCAAGAAATTTAGCAATCCTTGCATTTTGTTCTGATTTAGAACAAAAACAAGTTGCAAAATCATGGAATTTCCCACAAAATGGAAATTCCATTTCCCATACAATTCTAACAATAATATTTACTATTCACACACTACAGTGTCCTTTCCCCTGCCAGTCCTCTTCCATAGCTGGTGTGCTGACAGGATTAACTGGAATGGAATATTAGAACATACAGTATATTCAGCAGTTATCATCAAGAAGTTGATTATTCATACAATGAAACTCTCTGTGCTATAGAAAGGAATCATCTCCTCACTAACCCCAGTGTAGCACAGGGATGAGGAACAGGAATATCTTTTGTAAATTACAAAAAACTAATAGTATTAGTTTAAGACAGATCCCCATCTGATGTAAACTGTTGTGGTTCCCTTGGCTTCAATGGGGTTAAACCCATTTGCACCTGAGAATTTGGCCCTACAGATATATAAATAAAATTTGAACAACAGGTTATATGCCTGTCATCACCGTAACTACCTTGCTTTTAAATTTAGATCTCTTTCTGCTTCCATTCATATATATTTTGTCTCTTCTGCTGTACATTTTATGGGATAGCAACAATGCCTTCTTCTGTGCCCTCTCCTAGCACATTTTGGGCCCCTCCTCAATCTAATTTTAAAAAATATGTATTGTTATTACCAGGGCTGTCAAACTATTTAAAAATAATTGCAATTAATCATGATATTAAAAAATAGTTGTGATTAACCACCGTTTTAATTGCACAGTTAAACAATAACAATTTCAATTCAGCATAGAAGCATGTCCTCTGCAATGGTGGTCAAAGCATGAAGGGGCATACAAATGTTTAGTATATCTGGCACTTAAATACCTTGCAATGCCGGCTACAATAATGCAATGAAAACACCTGTTCTCACTTTCAAGTGACATTGTAATAAGAAACAGGCAGCATTATCTCCTGCAAATGTAAACAAACTTGTTTTTCTTAGCAATTGGCTGAGCAAGAAGTAGGACTGAGTGGACTTGTAGGCGCTAAAGTTTTACATTGTTTTGTTTTTGAGCGCCGTTATGTAATAAAAATAATAATTCTATATTTTAAGTTGCACTTTCACAATAAAGAGATTGCACTACAGTACTTGCATAAGGTGAAATGAAAATACTATTTCTTTTATCTTTTTTACAGTGCAAATACTTGTAATCAAAAATACTATAGAGTACTATATACTTTATATTCTGTGTTGTAACTGAAATCAATATATTTGAAAATGTAGACAAAATCCAAAAATATTTATAATAAATGTAAATTAGTATTCTATTATTGTTTAATGGTGTGATTAAAATTGTGATTAATCATGATTTTTTTAATCTAGTTAATTTGCTTTGCATTAATTGCATGAGTTAACTGTAATTAATTAACAGCCCTAGTTATTACTTCACTTCAGAATTAGGCAATTAATCAATTTACATACCTTGTGGGGACTGTTCCTCTTCCCACCGAGGTCAATAGTAACTTATTAACTTCAGTGTGAGCAGTATTGGGCCTTGAGGGCTCAATATGCAAGATGCTGAGCACCGCAGCCCAATTCAGACAACACTTAAGCACATGCTTAATTTTAAGCATGTGATTAGTCCTGTTGACTTCAGTGGGATTACTCAGATGTAGGAGACACAATAAAATATCTTTGCCAATAGGGAAAGGCATATAGTGTGCTGGCTAATGTATACACATGCCACTGCTGCTTCCTCTCTGGAATATAAGACCTGTTCAAGTGGATTCAGTTATGTCACCTTCTAGTGTCTAGCCTACAAAAAATATAAGCCCAAATACTACCACTACCAATAGTAAAGATTCACCTTCAGCTCATTTGCTAAAGGTTATTATTTTGATGCAGAAACTCCTGAGTTCTGTTCTGTATGTCACATGCATGATGTTTAGCTGGGATGTGTCTGTCTATCACAATCATTACAGGTACCCTTCACATTTTACTTCTGATGTGTCTCAATGAGAAATGGGCACGGTTTAATTCCCTTCTGTTTCAAGGAGGATCTAGCAGAGACTGCCTAGAGTGAAATTAAGAAACAATTTTATCTTCTCACTGTTCCCATTTTATCTCCTCTCTCCATTTCATCCTGAAGCTGCTGCCAGTAGTGCTAGCCGTGGAATTAATGTGTTGCCAAAATGGTGAGAAAAGACTTTTAAAACAGTGAGATCTATTAAATTATGCAGTAGTTTCCCCAAGGGAAGTGATGGACACCTTATTGCTTAACTGGTTTAAAAAGGACATGGACAAAAGAAAGCACTCTAAACTATATTCTAGAAACAATCCTGTACTAATCCTCAGGGAATGGATAAGACCACAAAAACGATCTTTCCTCATCTCTAACTTTTGTAATTGGCGATTCCCATTGCTTCATTCCATTCAATTCCTTAATTAGTATCATCAGTTATGACTGGTTCCGAAGCACAAGGAACCATTTAGGTACCATAAATAGCACTGGGGAAGGAACATGGAGTCATGTGTTTGTGACACTGTACCCCATATTCTTCACGGTGATAGTATTACGATATGATTATGGCATATTTCTGATGTATTTTATGCAAGATAGATCATGTAAGATATCTTTGGAGAGGTTATGATTTAGTGAATATTATTATCCTATTTGTATGCAGGTATCATTTTTGTATCTGAAGTTAGGAATATTGACTATATATCTGTATTACAAATGTGTTTGCACCTGGGGAACGCCCACTAGGCAGAATGCACTTAGTCTAGATGGTTGGCTGGGAAGGGCCATTGGAGAAAACAATAGGCCTTAGAAGTTTATTTCCCACCGTGGGGTGGCGGGGCCTTCCTGAGGATGCTACAAACAGCCTCTGACTCATGGCTTCTGTGGCACTACAGGGACATGTAACCAGGTCATCTGGTACTGCACTCCATCTTGGAATACCAGTGTTTTTCCACTGACTGGCATAGGAACTAAGCTTTGAGACAAAGGGTTTCTGCCATATGCAAAAGCTATTTAAGGTAGGAAAGTGACATCATCGTCTTTCTTCACTGACTCCCCACCTCAAAGAGATTCTTGGAAACATCTGAGGAACAAGGACTGAACTGGGGGGAAGTGCTGGACCCAGGCTAAAAGGGATTTTTAGCCTGTGAAAGGAACACCTGTGGTTTTTAAGCTGTAAGCAAGTGCAGCTTCCCCTTAAGAATCTCTGCAGCCTGCTTAAATCATCATTTAGGGTGACAATTTGCTACTCATATCCAATCGCTTTAGTATATTAAGCTTAGTTTGCGTGTTTTGTTTGTTTGCTAGGTAATCTGCTTTGATCTGTTTGCTAAATCTTATAATCACTTAAAATCTACCTTTTGTAGTTAATACATTTATTTTTGCTTTGTATAAAATCAGTGTGTGGGAGTCATAAATTGGGCAAAAAGCTGTTGCATATTCTTCTCCACATTGAGCAGGGGAGAATTTCATGAGCTTACACTGTACAGATCTCTGTTCATATTTGACACTGGAGCTGCTCTGAATGGACACACAGGTCACATGGTATGTTTCTGCTCCCTGATTGGATGAGCATAACCCTTAAAACTACTTTCTTGTGTAAATACTCAAAATTACCAGTATAAAATTTGCTTTCTGCCAATGGTTTGCAATATTTGCTTTAAAAGTTCTGTTTCAGCAAACTTTCCTATCTCAACACTCATTTGTGAGAATATCTGTGGAAATGAAACACAAGTGAGGTGTGAACACACACAAACTGAATTCATTCAGAAGTTCAAAAGAATATTAACAGAAAATATATTTGCAGTACCCAACTAGCTCTGCTTGGCATATTTCTTTCTAACAAAACAAACTTTGGCTGACAGCCGATCGCCTTGACTCTCGTGGATTGTTTTCAACTTTCTATTTTATTATTAATGTCTTGCTGTCCTTCTGACAAAAAATCCCTGTGTTAATTTAAATAGCTTTGCAACTCTGGCAAATGTGTGCCAGGAATTAGGAGAGAGAGAGGCTATTTCCCCAGTACCAAAACTATCCAGTTGACTGAGCTCTTTTAACTTCCCAATTGGAATGAACACCTAGTGAGTGTGGGGAAAAAAAACCTTTTTTTCTGAGTCTTTTTTGTCCCGCTTCTTCAGTGTTTTTAAAGGTGACAAATTGCCATGACCCCGGAGACTGAAGTCTGCCATGGAATAGGTACAGTACAAGCAACAGCAACGGAAACAAAGCTGCTCTTCTAAGAATGTTTTTTACACCTCACTTGGAGGGAAGCCTTCTAGGACCGAGACGGTAGTTCAGTATCCATGTACATTCAGCACTTTGCCATTTTGAGACTTTCATGCTCATTAGTGCCCATTCCAGCTGTGTGGTAGTGGGCTTACAACGTGGACCACGTGCCCCACTTAGAATGAGACCAATTCATTCCATGGAGGCCACGGCACACCATCAGATGGCAACTACCTTTCCACAGCTATTGACCTGGGCTGAATTTGGCGACGTGTTAGTGACAGTCACCCCTTTATCGATCTTTTTAGGCCATCTAATCTGCCTGTGAGTTACTGTACACATTTTTATCTCATATACTAGTTTTAAAGCATTTGTACAATAATCTGTTAGGAAGAAATGTGAGAAGAGAGCACTCAGGGAACTCTAACGGGAGGCTAAGTGGGCTGTGAAATGCTCAAATATGTGGTCATTATAAACTTAATAGAGTGTGTATTCGGTTCTGATTGGTGATGGTGAGCCATTTAACTATTAGAAAGATACCAATTTGTCAGTATGGCAATTCTGAAATTACATTTAAAACATAATACCAGTGCATTGGGAATTATAATTACTAAAGAACACACTATGCACCTCATTTTATTAAAATATCTTCTCATTTTCTGCCCACAAGTAATTGGGGGCACAAATAGCAAATCTGAGGGCTGAGATTTTCAAAAGTGACAAGTGATTTTGTAAGCTTATGAGTGCTCAACTTGAGGCACCTTAATGATGCTTGATTTTCAGAGTGTGGGCACTCGGCATTTTCTGAAAATCTCTTTAACATGTCTCAGATTAGGCAGCCAAAAAATGAGGCAACCAAAATCACTGGTCACGTTTGAAAATCTGTATATATCTAATTACTTGATTATATTCACAAATCAGGCAGCTATATGTGTCAGGGTATGTCTGCACTTGGACCTGCTTGATTCCCAGCTTGATGAGACATACCACGACATACCATCTGGCTTGCATCAAGCCAGCACATTAAAAATAGATGTAGCTTCAGCAGCATGATCAGTACAGGGAGCTAGCTGCCCTGAGTACACTCCTATGGTCTCTGATGGGCATATACTTGGGATGACTAGCCCTTCCTGGCACTTGTGCTGCCATGACTACATTTTGTCTTTAGCACTCTAGATCGATGAGAGCTAGCATGAGTGTCTCTCTTCAAGCTGGGAATCACACACCCAGCTCCCAGTATACACTTAGTTAATCGTAGGCTCGTTTAAGGTGAGTGTCTATTTTTTATGCCCACAGTATCTTTCAGGGAAAAATTCTTGGTCAGATTGAGGCTCCCTTAAAATTTGGCCCTACATTTTAACTTTAAAACAATGTTGTATTATGACTATTAATAGAAAATGGAATTTGCATGGACACTAGTAATAGTAACAGAGCTAATGAACACGGGCCACATTCTGGAAGGTGCTGATCATTCATTGTTGGAAGCTGAATGCCCTCAGTTTCCATGGAAATAATTGGGAAGCTGAGGCAGTTCAGCCCCTCTCCGGATGTGTACGGCATCTAGCAAAATCAGGTCCTGATTTATTAGAGATCATACATCATGGCAATGGAATGGTGTAAGAATCTGAATAGAAATAGGGCCAGACTGACAGGATCATACATCAGTTGCAGTCCCTCTGCTCATGGGAGAAAAGGGACAGTTCCATCCAGGCATTCCATAGGAGGCAAGGAGGAGGTGGCATCATGGCCCAGCCTCCCTCCACACTGGCCCTTGGGTTGGCTGCACTGGAAGATAGTGCATCAGAGAACATGGACAGGGACTGTACCTTCCAAAGGAACAGTCCCTCCCTGAGTTCCCCCTACAGCACTGTAACTCCCCACTGCCCCATCACAAGATTGCCTTAAAAGCACAATCTAGCTCTTTGGAAGAACATGATTATCAGCTTTGTCTCAAAACCAGACAACTGAGCACCTTGCACATTTATGGCTCTATAAACAACAACAATAATGCATTTACTAAGTTCTGGTAATGACTTGTTTCCTGGGGATTACTGATACTTCTACCTCTATGGTAGATAAATCTCTCTGGAACATTTACTCAACTGCTTTCTGAAGACACGAAAATGCTGATGAAATTCCTAATTGCAAATTAGACTTTTGACAGGGAAGGGAGAGCAGACGGACTGAAATAGCCTCAGACTCCCTGTTCTCTTTTCTTCCCCGATAGCAGAAGAAAAGTTCATAATCCAAACATATTAACCGATTGTAACAAACAGCATGAAGGCAGGACCCGGCAATATTGTGTCCTGGCATCTGGCCGCCAGACACAAGAACGGTAAATGAATGAGCAAAGTCCCCAGTGTGGTGGCAAAATGTACATCAAGAGCAACTGAGATGCAATATGGGACATTCTGTGGTCCACAGAAAGCAACTTTACAACTTGGCCAAAGAGGGGAGACTCTCTGCGGATGAGTCAATAGGGGCTGTAATAAACTTGAGTCAGCTGGAAGTCACCCTTTGCATTTCTGATTGGCTAAACCGCTATCATTTTAGCTGAGCTGTCTTTCAGGTGGGTTTAGAACGACACTATCATTACACTTCTATAGCATTTTGAGATTATTTTAGATAGGTGTGTTTTAGTACTGTAAAAAGTTTAAAAAGTGATTCTTTTCCTGCCCAGACACCATAATAGTGCCACTTGATGAAGTAATAATTCTTTGTGTCTCTATAGTGCCTTGCCTCCCAGGTTTTCAGAGCACATTACAAACATTAATGAACTAAGGACTCAATTTTCAAACTAACTTCAAATGACTCAAAAGCTCTGAAAATCAGGCCACTTATTCATGTGCCCTCAATGTGGATTTAGATACAATCACAGTTTTAGTCAAATCTCCCCTCCTGGGCACTCACCAGACTGATGTGAGGGATCCAACTGCCTCTTGAGTCCAGGACACCATGGCACACTCTTGGGAGGCAGATCCTTTGTTTAGCACCCCTCCTGAGAACTAACATCTCATGGTCCAACTTTCCAGCCCCTGCACCTAGAACTGACCCTACTTCTCCACCTTCCTAAATCCTCCATATCAAACTCCCTCCCTCAGAACTCCAGCCATGTGGGCAGTCTGGATCCACAGGTCAACTCTTCAGGGATGTGTGATAGGTGGGGCCCACAGCACACAGAGACATTCCACGGGACTCTAAAACACCATTAACCTTTACTTACCAGCCCAGGAGAGTCATTTAGAGAGCAAACATCCTGAATGTCATGACTCTCAGTCTAGCTCACCTTTCTCTTGGGGGATTGTGTGTTCGGAGGCAGGGTTCCACCTGACTTACGCAGCTGCTTCTCTCATCTTGAGGTGGTGAAAGTGATCCAAGACCCTAAAGAGAACAGCTTTTATAACCTTTATAACCCTTTTATAACCTTCCAGTTTCCTCAGTCAGGAATTTTCCTAGCATGGATGTATTTGAATAGAGGACTATCCCAATGTAATGACTCTCTATTGTCAGTCCTCTATCATTACCCATTGGAATTTCAGTCCAACATAGAGGTAAAACACAGTAAGCAAAAGGCTGCCCCACCGGGTATGGTTTGGAGCTTGGAAAAGATACATACAGAGAGTTCATGATCTCACCCAGAATTCATAAACTGTACAGACAAATTCTCAAATCATCACAGGTACCGAGGCACTCATGTCTGAAAACTTTACTAAGGGGCTTGCCTGATGCAATACAGAGGTCAGAACAGAACCCAAGTCTCCTAGTTCTGTACCTCTCTGGGCACAACACTGACCCTTCAAACTCTCCAGTACTAAAACACACCCCTCTTCCAAAACTCCACCCCAAAGGCATGAAGATTCTGGTTTAAAGTGCAAGTCTCTCAGGGGCACACAGCAATTGTGAAGCAGTTGACATACAGAGACACTTTGCTCAGAGTCTACCACATGAATGTTCTTTTATACTTAACCATACAAAGCACAGGAGAGCACAGATCCAAACCCATAACACTAACTGCATGCCTCTGCCTCAGTTTCCTCACTACTCCAGGGCATCCTTTGTGAAGCTAGCCCTTAGTGACTTGCCCAAGGTCACCTAAGAAGTCTGTGGTGGAGCAGTGAATTGAAGCCAAGTTTCCTAAGGCCCAGGCTAGTATTCTAACCACTAAACTATCCTTCATCATTATTGGATTTTATCCTGACTATACCCCTGTGAGGAAGTATCACAAGAGTGGCCTTGTTAGAAATCAAAGAAAAAACAAAATACTGAAATAGTAATTTCTGTGACTGGATGATGGTTATAATGACTTCAGTAGTTCTATTTTATCTTTTCATAGTGCCTTCAACCTTGGAGTCCCAAATCACTTTACCAAGTATTCTGCTCAGCTTCATACCCCGTGCAAGGCTGAAGTAAAAGAAGTTGGCCCAAAATACAAAGGAATCCCTTCACACATCATTGAAATGACTTGCTGCAGTAGAAAAGAGTCGCTGTTCAACAGAGCATAGCATGACATGAGAATAAAAGAGGAAGTGATGTGGTGAAAGTTTTTAAATCAAAATGTCTAGATGAAAGCAGGGAGGAGAGTTTATATAACTGTCACAGATTGTATGCACTGCAAAAGTGAGGTTAGACAATGCAGCGCTTGTAAATGCCTCAGGAGCTGGTTTTAGACAGTGAGGCTTTTGCTATTCTATTGAGTTATTTCATATGCAGGGTCAATACTTCTTTAGAGATTAGCCTTGCAAACCAGTGTTGATTGACTTATACTCAAATCAGCTTACACAAAAGTGTAATGGTAATTGAAACTGCAGGGGGAACCTAGGTAGCCATGTAACCCCAACTACAATTAGGCAACAACTTTGGAGCCACACTTTAGCAAACAACTCTAAAGGCTCTTTCGTGACCACATGTGGTCAAGAAAGACCTTGGTATTACAACGTACTGAGAAGATAGTGCTACTAGCAAAAAAAAAAAAGCCTGTTAACATCCTACTGGAACGTTCATGTACTACTGATTCAGGCTCTGATCTCCCACATTAAGATCCTCTATCACCGATCCCTGTGCCCAGTAGGACTCCACACAGCACAGGGGTCTGTGTCAGCAGATCACAATGCAGAACAGGGGTTTCACATGACTCACATTTACCAACAGCAGCGGCTGGAGTTCTCTGGAAGTCTAAATAATGACTAAAGCCTCAATCTCACCAAAGCATTTAAGCACCCATTTGACTTTAAGAACATGAATAGTCCCTTTAATTTCAATGGGATTATAGCACATGCTTACCTTTAAGCACATGAAAAGTGCTCTGTGGAACCAGAGCATAATTATGCATAACTTGTATGCTTTCACAAGCACACAGCCAAAGGTGATACTCTCATGGAAATAGCTCAGGGTGCATATCCTGGAGCAATCAAAAACTTAGTTTCCTAGGTGTTCTGTTAATAATATATTTATTTTCTGCAACATTCAGCTAAGCAAATATTTGACTTTTATAACATACTGTGGAAGATTCAACACACAAAAGAGAAACAATTAGCAAGTTATTAAGAGTTAGGTGATTTCTTACACAATAACTGAAATTATGCCTTAAACAAACTCACAGAAATAGTGGGAATATGGAGGTGCTGAAAACCATGTAAGAAAAAAAACCCATCATGGGTCAACTTCTTCCTTCCTTGTATATAATATAGAAAATTAGATTACCTAGAAGAGAGCAAGTCTCCAAGCACATTTCTATAATTCTTCCCCCAGCGAGAACAAGAACTGAGTGGACCTTGTTCTCATAGACAGATGCATAACAGAGGGAGTATGCTGTCCTAGACTATAGGATATGACATTATTATTCCTCCACCGCCTTTTTTCATTAGCTCATCAAACATTAAATAAAATACTTGGGCCTGGATTCTCTGCTGGTGTAAATTGGCAAGAGAGCGGCATCACTGCACAAGAGCAGAGAATTTAGTCCTATTTCTACAGTACTGGAGGTGCTGGTCTGAACATGTAGAAGATGGCACAGTAAGCACTGCACTCTGGAGGCCAGCCAGGGCCATTGCACTGTATGAGATGACTTCTCAGCCTAGACCTCACTTTCAGAACATTTGAACTGAGAAAGCAAAAAGTCTACAAACTTGCTTGGGAACCTGCTAAAGCACAGAGAACTCTACTGAAAGGCATTCGATTAATGCCATGTTTTGTGGCAGCAATAATTTTCATTACTTTTACATTACTTATTCTCCTTGAAAAGTAACAAGAAAGGGCAAATTTGGCTTATTTTCTCATATCTGTAATGACATTTGCAAATCATTTTCAGAAAGTGTAGATCACAAAAAAAAAATTTCAAATGTGCATTGGAATGAAGCCTGCATGATTTGCAATTTAGATTTTGTTTTATTGATTACAGAAAAGAAAAACCACCACTTGGCAGGTCTCTGACATCAAATATTTCCAAAATGATTACACATTTTATTAATCAAGGTCAAAGTGACCTCATTTGCCCAGTGCTGATGAAAACACAGAGGTATGTATTAATTAACAATCACTTCAGAAATGAAAACTAAGATACATTAAAATTACATTGATAGTGGTTTACAGTGTGGGGTTCAGATGCCATCTACTGGGCAAATCAGGCTATGCAAATACCAAATATATATTGTTTTTCCTCTGGTTTCCCAATTATGGCCCCAGTTTAGGGTGACCAGATAGCAAATGTGAAAAATCAGGTTACGTTTTTTTTTGGGGGTGGGGGTGGGGTGGGGGGGGGGAAAGTATAGTTGCATATATAAAACAAAGCCCCTAATATTGGGATGGTGATGGTCCCAATAATATCAGGACGTCTGGTCACCCTACCCCAAAGCACTTGACAAAGCACTTAACGACAGGCTTACCTTTTAGCGTATGCTTGTGAAATCAATAGGCACTATTTAAGGGTTTTGCTGGGTTGGCGAGTTGTTGCCGAGAATAAGTACTAAAATTTTAATGTATAATAGTCATATAAATCTTTTCTTTATTGGTAAAATATTTGAAGGGTGTAATAACCAAGGAGTGAAAAGAATTATTTAGTCTCGTATAATTCAGAGTAAATGGATAAAATTAAGGAAAGGAAAATTTAGGATGGCTATCAGGAAAGAAATTCTGACACTGAAATATTAAATACCTTGCAAGTTATTAAATACCCCAGAAAGACCTCTGTGTACCCCTGGCTAAGAACCACTGACTCATGTGCAGAATCAGAATGTGTAGCACTAGATAGAAGGAAGAGAAAGGTCTAGACCAGGGGTCGGCAACCGGTGGCTCCCGGCTCGCCAGGGTAAGCACCCTGGCGGGCCGGCCTGGTTTGTTTATCTGCCGCGTCGGCAAGTTCGGCCGATCGCGGCTCCCACTGGCCGCGGTTCGCGGTCCCAGGCCAATGCAGGAGGCAGGAAGCGGCGCGAGCCAAGGGATGTTCTGGCCGTGGCTTCCTGCCTCCCGCATTGGCCTGGGACCGTGAACCGCGGCCAGTGGGAGCCGCGATCGGCCGAACTTGCCGACGCGGCAGATAAACAAACCGGGCCGGCCCGCCAGGGTGCTTACCCTGGCGAGCCGGGAGCCACCGGTTGCCGACCCCTGGTCTAGACCCTTAGGGTACATGCTGTCTCCTAAATGTCTTGTGAAATTTGATCCATTTTATTTTTAAATCTTAGGCCATGGACCTGTCATGAGTTTTCTGGGGTGGCATTTTGAGCTGGTGCAGCGCTCCAATGACTTCCTTGAGATTCCAGTGGATGGTAGTATAACTGTTGAGTGTTACAGGACCCCCTTTGTGACAATCTAGAGGATATGAGATGATAGAGTCCTACCCTCAAAGCTTTAGCTTAAGTCCAAGAGGGCCCAAGAGGGCCCTGGTTCAATCTTAGGGCTGGTCTACACTAAGGGGAAAAATCGATATAAGATACGCAACTTCAGCTACGTGAATAACGTAGCTGAAGTCGAAGTATCTTATATCGATAACTTACCCGTCCTCACGGCGCGGGATCGATCTCCGGGGCACTCCATATCGACGCCGCCACCGCCGTTCGCGGTGGTGGAGTTCCGGAATCGATATAAGCGCGTTCGGGGATCGATATATCGCGTCTAGATGAGACGCGATATATCGATCCCTGAAAAATCGATTGCTACCCGCCGATACGGCGGGTAGTGTAGACGTAGCCTCGGTATATCAGCAAGGCAGGTGGCTGTCACATAAGTGGGCCTTGTCTGGATTTGAACCACTGTGAGCCTCAGAGGCTCTGGATAAGCTTCCTTTGAGCAGAGGATGTATGTAATCCACTAGTGAGGGCTTCTCTTCACTACCAGGGTAAATTGACCTAAGCTACGTCGACTCCAGCTACATTATTCACGTAGCTGGAGTCGACGTAGCTTAGGTCGACTTACCCCGGTGTCTTCACTGCTCTGCATTGATGGGAGATGCTCTCCCGTTGACTTACCTTAATCTTCTTGGGGAGCTGGAGAGTGCTCTGTCGTTGATTTAGCAGGTCCTCACTAGACCTGCTAAATCGATCTCTGCTGCATCGACTGCAGCAGCGTCGATTTCCCTGTAGTGAAGACCAGTCTGTGTTACTGGTGCCCCTCTATACCAATCCACACAGAAGAAGGCGGTATTATATTCCCCAGCCATATAGCCTAGCTCTTTCGCTCAAGTGGTAGCAGTTTATGCTTTTAGCTCTAGAAGTCCTGGGTTCAATCCCTAGCAAGTCAACTATAAGGGTGGCCATCACAGAAGGATCTGTCCCAGTGAAGCCAATGGGTCTCTATTCAGACACTAGGATCAACCCAGGCAGATCAAACTGGGACCTTAGATTGTATCAAAAGTAGAAAATGCCGAAGTTAGAATGCAAATTAAGCTACTGGTTTGAGCACAGGCTGACCTCAGGCTCCTCAATTCTTCAGTGATTTACTTGTACTGTAATTAATATTCCCTTCCACATTCTCATATTTTTCTGCTACTTCCTTTCTCTCTCATTAGGACATCTGAGCCACACGCAGCCAGCCTTATGCAGGACTGCACAACCCATCCCAAAAACCTGGCAAACTTGGGTCAGCAAATCATATTTCAGTAGTCTGCATCACACACATCTGTATACCACATGTCAACCCTAGATTTCAGGGGAAAGGAAAGGGATGGTTACTTTCATGCCACCAGCTCATGCTCTGATCCTGAAGCACAGGCAGGAGTAAATCTCCATGCTGCATGTCACAGCCACTGCTGTCATTAAGTTTCTCCCTTGCATTTGCCTGGCTGCAGCACTTTGCAACATAACATCTAAAAAAAAGAAACTTCTGTCAGAATCCTTATTAATAGAGCCCTTGGAGAATGAATTAGGCTCCAGAGACCTGTACCCTTCATTACCTCATATTAGAGGATGACATGTTCACTTCACTTTGAGGCAACCTGCAGGAAATGACCCCAGCAGCAGTGAAAGACACATTATATTATTAAAAACAAAACAAGATACACCTCTACCCCGATATAACACTGTCCTCGGGAGCCAAAAAATCTTACCGCATTACAGGTAAAACTGCGTTATATCGCACTTGCTTTGATCCACCGGAGCGTGCAGCCCCGGAGCGCTGCTTTACCGCGTTATATCCGAATTTGTGTTATATCAAGTCGCATTATATCGGGGTAGAGGTGTATATTAAGAAATAGAGAGAACATGGGAGTAAAGCAAACCTCACTGAATGCTTTGAGAGCTTGGGAAGGCAGGTTCGTCTAAGCTTAATGACTGTGAAAAAGGAAACTTGCCTCTAAAAACTAATGTCCAGTCTTCCTCTCACCCCTTCATGCTAGAGACCAATTGTCTGCAAACCAGCTCCTTTCAGACAACCCATGATTGTCCATAAACATTAGGCCAGATCCTCAGCTAGTGTTGATGGAGTTATGCTGATTTACCCCAGTTGAGGATCTGGCCCATTAACTTTAACTCTCAGTACAAATTTTTTATATTGACCTCAAGAGAAAGCTAATAAGTGCTTAATATTAAACTGTACAATAATCTCCCAAGGGAATTGGTGGAAACTCCATCCACTTGCGTCATTTAAAATGAAAAGCAAGCAAGATTGTCCATTCTGCTATTGCTGGGATTCAAATCGGAAGATCTGCAAGATCAGTTACAAGCAAGCTACTCACTTCTTGATAATCTCCATATGCACAACCAGTTTTTAACCCTCACATCCATTTGGAGAAATCTGTGTTCAGAATGGCAACGGACATGTTACAAGGATTCAGCTATAATAATACTAAGCTCTTGTATAGCACTTATGCATCAATAGATCTCAAAGTGCTTTACGAAGGAGGTGGGATGGGGTGTACAAACCTCACACTGGAAAGGAAGAGATTAAACAGCTACTTTAAGCCCAGACAGCCTCTCCCCACTGCACCTGAAAAGCCTGAACAGGCTGGAGGAGGAGCCCAAGGGCAACAGAGGGGTTGTCCAGGGTAGCTCAGTGGCAGGCAGGCAGGCTGTGGAGGTGAGCTGCCCTATGGTCTGAGCTTCTGAGAGAGAGCCCCATGAGAATTCCCGCTGCCTAAGGCCTGGTTATAGTGACCTAAGCCTTCAAAGAAGGGACCTGTGACTCTATGAAAGGCAGAGACTTTATCTTTGTCTTTTAGTTCTTTACCCTGTGGGAAGAGAAGAGGCTGGCAGGAAGTGATTCTGCAATGTAGTTGCATAACACCCAGGGTGTAGGACTTCACTGCCGACCAGCGGACACTGAATTGGAACCTGGTGGAAAGCGTGGGTCTGGGCTCCCCTGCCAACATCTACTGTGGGACAACTACAGAGACCTATCTTTAACATGGGGATCCTAGCTGGAGAGAGAAGACCCTGAAGGTGAAAGGTTTTGGGCTGTGAGAACTTGACCCTAGGGGGCGGAGTCCTGAGGCCTCCTACTTAATCCCAAAGGTTCTCCCACTGTTGGACTCCTTGTACAGATCCTGAAAGGGGCAGCCTTGAATACACAATGCAGCTGGAGGGCGGAGTCACTGGAAGGACCAACCACCATAGAGTGGAGCAGTAGGAAAATGGGATGTCTGGAAACACAACCTGCTTCACCCCTTCCTGACCACAAGGTGGTGTGCATTCCCTTTCACAACAGGTCCGTATCATTATCTCCATTTGTATACTACATTGATTTCTGCAAGAAACTTGTGGTTTAATATTTACTATACTTGCTAGAGCGGGGAAAAAATCAGGGAGAGATATGTGCCTACATTTCATTTATTAAGGCTCACCACCATGCCTCCAGATTTGTTCTGAGATCTTGAATTAAAGAAGCAAAAAGCAATCCCCACTCTTTCAGCTCTTTTTTTAATAGAGCTGGTCAAACCCCTCCACTCTCTCAAACAAATAAAAACAACCTGCTTTCCTGCCCTAAACTGTTGAGATTTTGAAAAGTATTCCCATCCCAAATCAGCACAAAAAGGTAAAGTCTTGAAAATTTTAATGAACCATTCAAAAAATACATATTGAGTCCCCCAAAACACTCTCAAAGAGAAACTGCTGAGCTTCAGTTCATCTGCAAATTTGACACCATCAGCTCAGGATTAAACAAAGACTGTGAATGGCTAGCAACTACAAAAGCAGTTTCTCCTCCCTTGGTTTTCACACCTCAACTGCTAGAAGAGGGGCTCATCCTCCCTGATTGAACTAACCTCGTTATCTCTAGCCTGATTCTTGCCTGCATATTTATACCTGCCTCTGGAAATTTCCATTACATGCATCCGACAAAGTGGGTATCCACCCACAAAAGCTCATGCTCCAATATGTTTGTTAGTCTATAAAGTGCCACAGAACTCTTTGCTGCTTTTACAGATCCAGACTAACACGGCTACCCCTCTGATCCAGTAACTGCAAATTGTTTCACTTTTGATCCTCTTTTTAAAATTCTAATTAGTTTGTTTCTAAATGAAAAGCTGTTTCCCATTTGGCAACTTTAAAAATTTAAAGTAAAAAAATTCATCAAGACTGACTCTACTGTTTTATACTAAAAGGGCTAGTTTTGACAAATGGGCATTTTTCTACAAATAGGCTTTAATTGAAACATTACCAACTAGTTCTATTTTTTTAATGGCACACCAGCCTGAACTAGTATAGCTCAAAACTTCTTTTAAGTGCCCCAACAAAATGAAAAATGAAAACAAACCCCGCAGAGTTTCTTGAGATCAGGAAAGCACGTTATCTACCAAATCTACAAACCCCACTCCTTCCCATAATAAGAATAGTGTTAAATCATCTACAGTAATCATATATAAAAAATGCTAAATTAGCACCTACCCAACTAACAAAGGAATTGTTATCATTAAGTTATCCAGTAGTCACTGTTCTCTTTCTGTCCTCTAAAAGACACTTTGGAAAGTCTATTTGAAATGTTTATTTTAAAGTGTTATGGTTAAAATATAACTTTCTATACAAAATATTTTTAGAATTCTTTTTCTCAAATTCTGTGACCACAGAAAGCCAATATGGCAGCAGACATTTCTTTAAAATAGAGATGAAGATATCTTACATATAAAGTGAATGCTAGTACTTATGAAGGTTGCTGAACTGACAGTCCTCTGACTATTTACAGAAGAGAGACAGCCTGGGCAATGACCAGGCAACCTTTTCCACACTGTCCTGCCAATGTGCCTCAATCCTGACCGCATGTGATTGCTAACAGAGGTGACAGGTCCTAATCCTGGTCAGTGAAATCCATGGGAGTTTTGGACTCAATGGGTCCTATGTTTACTCAGTCCTGGGATTCTCAACTTGCTTCATAGCACTTAATTCTCTAGGTCAGGCCTGCACAACTCGTAAAGCGACGAGGGCCATATTACTTCAAAGAAAAGAGCTGAGGGCCAAAACCCCCTCGGCCCTGCTCGACTCCCCCCCTCCCGTGCCGCTGAAACAGCCCCCCCCCCCAGTGCCACCCAGCCCCCCGAACACACACACCCCCAGCACCGCCCAGCCCACGGAAACAACCTCCCCAGCGCCACCCGCCCCATGGAAACAAACCCTCCTTCCCTAGCGCCGCCCCACCGAAACAACAGTATTGAACCTTGGTAATATGTTATAGCAGGCCCCTAAAGTAGTATAATTAAGGTAAAAGAAAACTGTCTTTTTGCTAGAAGTAGAATAAGATCTTCCCCACACTTTGTAATCAATTGCCCTATTGAATGAATGAGGTGTGAATGAGGAAGGCGAGGAAGGCAGCACCTCCAGACAGCTGCAACCCTTTGAGAGGGGATGGGAGTCAGACCAGATCAGTAGAACAGGTCAGCCACTGACTCACTACTTGCATCCTCAGCTCCCCTTTCCTGCCGCTGGCTCACCTGCCCCCCCGCCACTGCCCACCGCTCGCCTCCTCAGCCACCGGCTCACCTGCCCCCCCGCCACTGCCCACCCGCTCGCCTCCTCAGCCACCGGCTCACCTGCCCCCCTGCCACTGCCCACCCGCTCGCCTCCTCAGCCCCACCCCTGCTCGCCTACTCACCCCCTGCCATTGCCTGCCCGCCTCCTCAGCCGCCAGCTCACCTGCCCCCCCGCCACTGCCTGCCCCCCCTCCCCCCGCTCGCCTACTCACCCCCAGCCACTGCCTGCCTGCTTGTCTCCTCAGCCTCCCGCCCCCCCCGGCTCACCTGCCCCCCCACCTACTCACCTCCTGCCACTGCCCATCCGCTCGCCTCCTCAGCCCCCCTCCCTCACCCACTGCTTACCTACTCACCCCCCCGTGGGCCGTACAGTGAGCTCACCTACTCACCCCCTCGTGGGCCGCACAGTGAGCCCACGTGGGCCGCATGCGGCCCCCGGGCTGCATGTTGTGCAGGCCTGCTCTAGGTTCATCTCAAGTTTTTGTCCCCTCTCTAATAGGAGAAATATACACAGTGGACCAAACTTTACTTTCACTTAATCACTGAATCTAGGGTGAATGACCTAGTTTTTTTCCCTGTCCTTCTCCATTCCATTTGTGCACTGCACCCCAGTGAACTCTTCACTGTACCCTTTTCAAGACAGTGACTTATGATCAAGACCTTATGTTCTCCACAGCATGATGGTACCAAATTCTGCAACAAGCAAACCTGCATTCTGTGGCAATGTTAGTTTATTGTATCTTCATGAAATACTCTTCATTCCTATCACTCCAACTGGAATACATGGGGGGCCATGCTGATGAGTGTCTGTTCCCTTATCTTCCTGTTCTCCTTGACATGTGCAGATCCCTGACTGATCCATCAACTAATTTGGGATAACTTCCTGAGATGTGGTTTCTAACATTTGGTTTTGCTTCCTCTCACACACAAGCAGAGATTTCCAGCCTAGTGGAAATTCTCTATTGGTTGTAGCTGACCATTTAGGTTTTGAGAAAGAGCATATGTAGAGAGGTCAGTAGGACATAGGAGAGACCAGTCAACCCGACAGTCCCTAGCTGAATCCAACTGAATTTCCACTAGGGTATTACAGCTACCCTTTAGATTTAGCTGGTTTCAAAATGGATTCCTGAGATTTTTCTCTTCTTAAATTGTTTTTAAAAATAAGCTATGCTGGCAGTTCCTGGTTAACAGTGTCAGTCTTTGTCTTATTTAAAAGAAACACTTTCTTCCTGGTGGCAGCTCCATAACTAATGACTAGATTTTAGCAAGGATGTGTATTGGCAAGATAAGATGTTACCTTGTGACTCAACTTGAGAATCACTTTAAGAAAATCTGAACTGCATAATGATCGTCCTAAAGGCTGCTTGTGTCTATCTAATGGAGACAAGTATAGAAATAGAGCCTGAGCAGAGGAAGTTGTCTCGCTTTTATATAGTTTGCATCACCACAGCAGTACCTAAGATATTGCTTAAATAGAGTGGAAGGTTAATATAACATTCAGGTATGGTATAGACACCAGCTTCATGGAGGCTACTTTTCTAGGGAGGGTCATTCTATTGAATTTTGCTGGGTTTTTTTTTTTAATCCCATAAGATTATGGCATTGATTAGAACTAGTTTAATTGGTCCTACTATAGCAATAAATATATTGTATATCATCATTCCTCAGAGTTTGACCTTCTCAGAAACGTTCTAAGCGGGACAATTGCATAAATCTTTCAGAATTCGCACAAAGCATATAGAAAAGCATTGGACTTTAGGAGAACTATTTTTTCCCCTTCCCTTTATTTTTCTAGCCTGCAGGGGTCATTGTCAACCAAGCACTGTTATTTCTCACTAGGCTAAATTCTGATATCCTAGCTGCCCAAGCATGGGCAGGAATTGTGGCCAATTTAGAGGATAAATCTCTCCAGCTGCAGGAAATATCAATGCTAATTATTTAATCATGTTCAAGTAGAGTAAGCAATTGGGTGTGAATTTGCCTGAAAAACCTGCTGAATGTATATATGGAGCAAGTTTGTTCCGGACAAAGACTCCCCCTCTTACTTCTTACAGAGCCCCCAGGTTCTAGCTCTTGCACTGTAAGGGGTACGTAGAGAGGAATTAGTAAAGCTACTACAGAAGATTTTTTTTCCCAGAATAGCACTCGAATTCCAAACTCTCCTTAGATTTAACCTACAACATTTACAAGTGTGGAGTCTAAAACAGCTATCACACTAATTTATAGATTCTAAGGTCAGATGAGACTACTGTGACCATCTAGTCCAGGGCTCCTCAGCCTTGCCAGACTACTGTACCCCTTTCAGGAGTCTGATTTGTCTTGCGTCCCCCCAAGTTCCACCTCAATTAAAAACTAGTTGCTTACAAAGTCAGACATAAAAATACAAAAGTGTCACAGCACACTGTTACTGAAAAATTACCTTCTCATTTCTACTGTATAATTATCAAATAAAGCAATTGGAATATAATTATTGTAGTTACATTTCAGTGGATACTTGAGCCTGTTTTTTCACTTATGAGCCTTGCCTAAAGTTCAAGCCCTGCCATCTGGGGCTGAAGCATGTAACTTAGCTTTGTGTGCCCCCCCCCCCCCCCCCGTGGTGTGGGGCCCTGGGCCATTGCCCTCCTTGCAACCCCCTAATGCCAGCCATGCACTTGCGACCCTCCTAAACACATCCCATGACTCCCGGGGCTGCAACCCCCAGGTTGAGAAACATGATCTAGATGAATACCTCTTGGAAGACCTTTGAGTACCCCCTGGGGTAGATGTACCCCTGGTTGAGCACCCCTGATCGAGAATCCCTGATCTAGTCTGACCTCTTGTGTAACACATGCCACAGAACTTCCCTGGATTAATTTGTTTGAACTAGAGCAGATCTTCAGGGGGATCCATCCAATCTTGGTTTAAAAATTGCCAGTGATGGAGAACCCATCACAACCCTTAGTAGGTTGTTCCAATGGCTAATTTCTGTCACTGTTAAAAGCTTGTGCCTTATTTCTAGTCTGAACTTGTCTCACTTCAAATTCCAGCCATTGCCTCTTGTGAGAGCTTTGTCCGCTAGACTGAAGAGCCCACTATAAAAGTTTTGTTCCCCAAGTCAAGTAGGTATTTATAGACGGTTTCACTGTTTCATAGACTCATAGAATATCAGGGTTTGGAAGGGACCTCCGGAGGTCATCTAGTCCAACCCCCAGCTCAAAGCAGGACCAATTCCCAACTAAATCATCCCAGCCAGGGCTTTGTCAAGCCTGACCTTAAAACCCTCTAAGGAAGGAGATTCCACCACCTCTCTAGGTAACCCATTCCAGTGCTTCACTACTCTCTGAGTGAAAAAGTTTTTCCTAATATCCAACCTTGCTTCCCCCATCTGTTGTATCTACACTTAATCTCTGCCCCAAAGAGCTTACAATTTAAGAATGAGATGAGAGAGAATATTTTTGTTATACATGTCTGTACAGTGCCTAGCACCACTAGGCCTTGACTGGGTCTCTAGGCATTACCAGAATAAAATAATCGTAACAATAGTGAGCTGAAACTGAAATAGAATCATAGCACCATATGGTTAGAAGGGACCGCAAGGGTCCTCTAGTCAAGTGGTTCTCAAACAGGAGTACACGTACTCGGGGGGGAAACAGAGGTCTTCCAGGGGGTACATCGACTAATCTAGATATTTGCCTAGTTTTACAAAAGGCTACATAAAAAGCACTAGTGAAGTCGGTACAAACTAAAATTTCTGACTTGTTTATACTGCTCTAAATGCTATACACTGAAATGTAAGTACAACATTTATATTCTAATTGATTTATTTTATAATTACATGGTAAAAATGAGAAAGTATTGAATTTCGGTAATAGTGTGCTCTGACACTTGCATTTTTGTCTGATTTTTGTAAGCAAGTAATTTTTAAGTGAGATGAAACTTGGGGTACACAAGACAAATCAGACTCCTGAAAGGGGTACAGTAGTCAGGAAGATTGAGAACGACTGATCTAGTCTACCTCCCACCAAGATGCAGGATCTGTTGTATCTAAACCATCCAAGACAGATGGCTATCCAGCTTCCTTTTGAAAACCTCCCAAGGAATTTCCACAATGCCTTACTTCCTTATATTGCAGTAGAGCTCCTCACAACCCCAGTTAAAAATTAGGTCCCCATTGTGCTGTATAAAAACATGGGAAAGCATGCACACTACCTATGTTACAATCCAGTTAGTGTTGTTCTGTCCATGTTCCTTAGCTACTACATTGCACATAAGTAATAAGATTCTTGGAACTTATCAAGACGTAACTTGAACCATCACTTATGTCACATCTGAATTTAGCCTGTCAACTTTTATGGATGAAATTATTGATAACGTAATTTAAGCATTATCATAATACTTTGTACACCAATCCTGAAGCAGGCACCTTATGTGAGTGCAAGAATCAGTGCTATTGCATGATATTCACATGCAAGGGCGGCTCTAGCTTTTTTGCCACCCCAAGCACGGCAGTCAGGCAGCCTTCGGCGAATTGCCGTCGAATCCGCAGGACCGGCAGACCTCCCGCAGGTGCCCTGCTGAAGGCTGCCTGACTGCCACCCTCGCAGGGACCAGCAGGGTGCCCCCTGTGGCTTCCCACCCCAGGCACATGTTTGGAGCGCTGGTGCCTGGAGCCGCCGCTGTTCACATGGAAGAAACTGGAATTTGTTAACTTTAAGTTACCAGTAATTTGTTATGTGCAATCATAAAAGTTGGTAGCAAATTTTATATTGTGCCACGCTTGATTATGTTAGCTGAAAAAGCAACTGCATATGTAACAGCTTTCTTTTAATTTGCCACGTATTTTTGTGGCATCTGACAAGTAGAAATTGGATTAAATTAAGTTCAATGGAAAGTTTTCCAAGTTTCTTCTGTAAATTTCTGGCGATTCCTGTAATTAAGTATCTTCAATTTCTGATACGTGATCACAGTTCTAAACAACATGTTGGTGTTTTATTCCATGTTTGTGTTTACTGCTAACAATGGGAAAATCATACTAACTTCCAGGAAAAACAGGCAGTACAGGAATTTAACTGAACAAAAGTATAGTCTTTGTTTGATTTGGAATCAGGCTGCTGACAAATGCCCATGCCTAATGAAAGCAAAACAATTCTCCTCATCCCCAAAATACTTGCTACAGCAATTAACAGGCCTGTTGTGTGGCTTGTATTAGTAATTAATGAACTTTGTACCTCAAGTTTAGAATGGAAAAATACACCATTTGCTTAGATAACATCAGAGATTGAAAAGTCCTGGGAACTGAACTTGGTACTACATTATTAACCTAAGAAATCTGAGATAAAATCTGGTCCAAGCCTCTGAGGGCCTCCTTATCTCCTTATCACACAAAAAGCATATTTCATCCTTCACAATGTTATTTGGGCCTCTGTGGAAATTTATATAGAACATGGCTGGCCATTTTTGAGTGGCATTTCTCAGAGCACATTCCACCTCTGCTCCATGGTCTGTGCTAGCTTCCATTTCATTTCTGGGTATGTCATAAGACAATAGTCACCAACCCATCAATCGCGATCGGCTGGTCGATCCTGGAGACTCTCCCAGTTGATCGCGATCTCTGGCTGCTAAAAGTCCAGTGGTGCAGTGGGGCTGCTGCTAAGGCAGGCTTGCTCCCTGCCTGCTCAAGCCCCATGCTGCCCCCAGAAGGGGCCAGCAGGCCCCTGTGGCCCAGGGGGTGGGGACAGAATGACAGGGGTCAACACATGCTGCTCCTGCAGCTTCCATTGGCCAGGAACGGGGAGCTGTGACCAATGGGAGCTGTGGTGGTGGTGCCTGCAGAGAGGGGCAGTGCACAGAGCCAAGTGCCCCACCCCAGGGGTGCATTGGTCCCTTCCAGGAGCGGCATGGGGTCGGGGCAGGCAGGGAGTGTGCCTTAACCCTGCTGCGCTGCCAACCGGGAGCCGCACAAGCTAAGTGCTGCCCGGCAGGAGTGTGCACCCACACCCCTAGCCCTGAGCCCCCTCCCAGAGCCAGCACCCCATATCCCCTCCTGCACCCCAACCCCCTACCCCAGTCCGAAGCCCCTCTTGCACCCAAACTCCCTCCCAGAGCTTGCACCTCTCATGCCCTCCTGCACCCAAACACTCTGCCCCAGCCCAGAGCTCCCTCCTGCACCCAAACTCCCTCCCAGAGCTTGCACCTCTCACCCCCTCCTACACCCCAACCCCCCTGCCACAGGCTCAGCCTGGAGCCCCCTCCCACACTGTGAACCCCTCAGCCCTGCCCAGAGCCCACACCCCCTCCCACACCTCAACCCCCTACCCCAGCCCGGTGAAAGTCATTGAGGGTGGGGAACAGCAAGTGACAGAGGAGGGGGGGATGGAGGGAGGGGGGTGGGGCCTCAGGGAAGGGGCAGGGTAGATCCTGGGTTGCACTAAAGGTTGGAGACCACTGATGTAAGGTATTGGTGTTAACCTGGACAAAATTAATTTGAAGTCCTTCTTCACTTATATGAAGGCTGTTACTAAGGCCTTGTCTACACTACAAGACTATTTCGAATCAACTTAGTTCGAATTTGTGGATTCGACCTTATGAAGTCGAATTTGTGTATCCATACTAAATACACTAATTCGAATTTCTGAGTCCACATTCACGGGGCCAGCGTCGACTTTGGAAGCGGTGCACTGTGGGAAGCTATCCCACAGTTCCCGCAGTCCCCGCTGCCCATTGGAATGCTGGGTAGAGCCCCCAATGCCTGCTGGGGGGAGAAATGTGTCGAGGGTGGTTTTGGGTAAGTGTCGTCATTGAACCGTCAATCACAACCTCCCTCCCTCCCTCCTTGAAAGCGCCTGCGGGCAATCTGTTCATGCACTTTTCTGGTCAGTGACAGCGCGGACGCCACAGCACTGCAAGCATGGAGCCCGCTGCGATCATCGCCGTTTTCTCCTCCTCGCACTTTATCGTCCACCTCTTCCACAGTCAGCTGATGAGAAATTGGGCTACTTTTCAATGGTGCTGCAAGCACTGGGGGACCATAGGGGACGTTTTACAAACATCAACGTTGGGTGGCCGGGCAAGGTTCATGATGCGTGTGTTTTCAGGAACTGTGGGCTGCTCAGACGCCTGCAGGAAGGTAGTTTCTTCCCGGACCACGAAATAACTGTTGTGGATGTGCAGATGCCTATAGTCATCCTCGGGGACCCAGCCTGCCCGCTAATGCACTTGCTCATGAAGCCCTATACAGGCGCCTGGGACAGCGACAAGGAACTCTTCAAATACCAGCGAGCAGCGTGACCTGTGACTGTTCAGTTTCTTTACAGAGAAGCTGAACCTGCCCCTGTTTCTTTACCCAGTTACTGTTGACTCTCCTCTTCGGTTACATACCCCGTTCACCCCGTTACCCCCACTTCCAGCACACGTGTAAAAATAAAATACATGTCCCATTATTACTTAACAAAGGTTTCTTTATTCATGACTTTTCGTGAAAGGGTTGAAACTGGGGCGCAGGCTGTGCTGGGTAGGGTGTGCGGTGATGTAAAGACCGCCTCTAAACTCAAGGAATGACAGGCTCCTGCTCCTAGAGCGGTCCGCAGTGCCAGAATGCTTCTTTCAACGGAGCCTGCCATCCCTCTTTATGGAATTCTGTGTGCGGGCGGATATGTGACCTTGTGGTGGAGGAGGATGGATACAGATTCCTCAGCTCCGTGACTCTGCGGTCCAGGACAAGGACCGCTGTATAAGATCTGTAACCGCCCTCCCCCGCTGCAAAATCACATCTCCCCCGCCCACACAGATCCTGGAAACCACCTCCAAAAACCGACCAGGGTGCCTACTGACTGCACCGTGTGTGTGACCCGCTGCTGATCCTGCCCCCGTGTCTGTACCCTGGGAAAGGTGACTGTCCTATGCAATTAACCACCCCCTTCCCCACGCCCCCCATTCAAACACAGTCTTCTTTGAAAAAACATAACGGAAACAGTAATTAACAGCAAAGCATTTTTATTAATTAAGTAGACAGTTAGGGGATGGGACTGGGATTGGGACTACTGTGAGTCTGGAAGTGAAGGACTTCGGCAAATGTAGGGTATGAGAGCTTTTAGGTACTTGAGCACTGTGCTGTGGTGCACTGACAGTATTCACGACCCCGGCCGCCCCTCCTCCTGATTATTTTCGGTGAGGGGGGTATGGGACTGTGTGGCAGGGGAGTGCAGTTGCAGATACACTGCAGGGTGTCTCTGTCCTCCTGCGGTCCTGCAGAACATCCACAAGGCGCCTGAGCGTGTCCGTTTGCTCCCTCACTAGTCCAAGCAGCGTTTCAGTCGCCTGCTTGTCTTCCTCACGCCACCTCTCCTCCCGTTCGCTGTGTGAGCGCTGGCACAGAGAGTCGGTCTCCCTCCACTGGCTCTGCTGGTCTGCCTCTGCTAGGTAGCAGCCCATACGTTCCTCGAACATCTTTTCCCTTGTCTTTTTCTTTCGCCGCCTAATCTTTGCCAGCCTCTGCGAGGGGGATGCTGTGGCAGGTCTGGAGACAGAGGAAGCTGTGAGATGGGAAACAGGGAGTGAGTTCCTTGCAAAGATACATTTTTGCGAACAATTAACTAAGTCTAGGCTGTCTCTGTGAATTCTGGGTTGAGACCCCTGTGCCTGCTGGGGCAGAAATCATTTTCGCGGTGGATTCTGGGTAAATGTCGCCAGTCATTCCTTCCTCCGGGAAAGCAACGGCAGACAATCATTTCAAGCCCGTTTTCCCAGAATTGCCCTGGCATACGCCATAGCGTGGCAACCATGGACACTGTTTTGCCTTTTGTGTATGTCACCGTATGTGTACTAGATGCCGCTGACAGAGGCGGGCCAGGAGCGCTACACAGCAGCATGCTTTTGCTTTTGCATGACAGCAGAGATGGTTACCAGCCATATTGTACCATCTACCATACCATAAATTGGTAATAAGATGGGCATGGTTACCTGTCCTTTTGCACTGCCCTATTTGGTGCTGTCATAAGTGCCCCTGGCCGAGCAGCCAGGGGCGCAAAAGCAAAAATTGGGAATGAGTCCCTGAATCAATCCCTCCTTTTTGGTATCTAAAAATAGAATCAGTCCTGCCTAGATTATGGGCAAGTGTACTAGAGAACCACTGTATCATAGAACCAGAGAGCACAGCTGCTCTGTGTCCGATCATGCATAAATTATGAGCTGTATGCTATTCACAGGGGGTGCTCCTGCAACAACACCACCTGTTCATTCCGTTCTTACCCCAGCCTTCCTGGGCTACCATACCATTGTCCCCCCACTTGTGTGATGAAGTAATAAAGAATGCAGGAATAAGACACAGTGACTTGTTTGTGAGAAATGAGTGGAAGGAAGCCTCCAGCTGCAATGATAGTCCAGGCAGGACATTAAGGAGTGTGGATGAAGGAGCCCATCATCCCTCTGCTAGTCCAGGGGCAATTGAATCTTTTATTTACAATGAAGGGTGGGGTCTGATGGAGCTCAGCCCCCTGTTGCAATGATGAGGACGGTTACCAGCCATATTGCACCATCTGCCATCAAAAATTAGGGACAGGTGCCCTTGATCGACCTTACTGATGCTAGTCGGCATGGTTACCAGCCCTTTTGCACTGCCCCATGTGCCAATAGGCTGATGATGAGGACGGATTTCCATCTTTTTGTACCATCAGCCATCCATAGCGTGGGGGGGAGCAAGGATGTTGGTGTTGAGTGCTGCACCATCGCGTCTATCTGCAGCATTCAGTAAAGATAGGGTGACATGTAAAAGAGTCAACAGAGGATTGTTTTCACTTCTGGTGGTGGGTGGGGTATGTGCGCAAATTGCCGAACTATGCCCTGACCCACCGCAGACACTGTGTTTGACCCTAGAAGCATTTGGAGCTCATCCAAGAACGCAAATACTTTTCGGAGACAGCAGGAACTGTGGGATACCTTGCGTCCTCATTCCCCCCTCCCTCCATGAATGTCCATTATATTCTTTGGCTTTCCGTTACGCTCGTCACGCAGCTGCGTGCTGAGTCTGTGCTATGCCGTCTGTCCGTAGATTTTTTAAAAATACTTTGGACCAGGCGTAAAATTACAGTAATTACCCTAATTAGATGCAGGAGTCTCCGAGCGAGATCACCCTGAGGAGGGTCACTGAAGGAGATAGAGAGCGCATGCTGCGTGAAAGGTAGCACAAACCAGGGCCCGATGCAGCCGTGCTCGGGGAGGCAGTGCTCCCTGAGTACCTCATGAAAGCCTTGTGCGGAAAACTGTGCTACCACGGAGCACCCAATAAGGCAGCTCTCCCCAGGAACCTCCTGCTGATGCTTTTCGATTAATGCAAGGAGAGCTTCGTGGATATCTCCAAGGATGATTTCTGTTCTATCCCCATATCTAGAGAGACCTCCTTTTCACACAGTTAAGATTCCTGTTATATTAAGAATAAAAGTTAACATGGTTAAAGCACTTACCGACTGCTCCTTCCCCTGATTCAGGGTCCGGGTTAATGGCCGGGGAGGGTTGTTGGGGGATCTCCGTGACGGTGATGAATAGATCCTGGCTGTCGGGGAAACCAGCGTTGTAAGCGCTCTCGCCTGCCTCGTCCTCCACAAACCCTTCCTCATCTTCCCCGTCTGCGAACATCACCGAGGAACTGGACGTCGACACTGTCCCATCGTCAGAGTCCACGGTCACTGGTGGGGCAGTGGTGGCAGGCTCCGTAGCGTCCGTTTGCCGCTTTGATTTTTTGGTAGCCTTGTCTGGGGTCCTTGATTTTCACGCGGCGCTGCGTTGCATCCCGCCTGTATCCTCTGTCTCTCATGGCTTTGGAGACCTTCTCGTAGGTCTTCGCATTCCGTGTTTTGGAGCGCAGCTCCGAAAGCACAGACTCCTCGCCCCACACACCGATCAGATCGAAGAGTTCCCAGTCAGTCTATGCTGGGTCCCTCTTTCTATTCACAGATAACATGAACTCCTCTGCTGGAGAGCTCTGCATCGTTGCAGGTGCTGCGGAGCTCGCCCCGATGTCCAGCCAGGACGTTTAGATTCAAAGTGCCCAGACAGGAAAATGAATTCAAATTTTCCCGGGTCATTTCCTGTGTGGCTGGTCAGAGAATCCAAGCTCGGACTGCTGTCCAGAGCGTCAACAGAGTGGTGCACTGTGGGATAGCTCCCGGAGCTACTAAGTTCGATTTGCATCCACACCTAGCCTAATTCGAGCTAGCCATGTCGAATTTAGCGTTACTCCACCTGTCGGGGTGGAGTACCAAATTCGAACTAAAGAGCCCTCTAGTTCGAATTAAATGGCTTCCTGGTGTGGACGGTTGAGCGGTTAGTTCGAATTAACGCTGCTAAATTCGAATTAAAGTCCTAGTGTAGACCAGGCCTAAATGTTTTTGCTCTTTCCACTACTACACTTTGAAAAGTCCAACTCTTCCTTTCTGTCTTGTGTTAAAATACTTGTCTATGCTCATGTCACTTCCCATCCCAATTGTTGTAATCACCTCTCTTCTCTGATTCCTTTGTACCAAGATTGCTCCTCATCTGCCCAAAATGCTGCAGCCAGAATTATCATTTTTTACCCATCAATCACAATGTATCACTCCCCTCTTCGGATTATTCCACTGGCTTTCCCTTGTCCACTGTGTCCAGTTTAAAGTTGTTATCCTTGCCTTCATGACTAGGCACAACTCAGCCCAGGCCAACAGCTCAGCTGTCATCTCCTACTGCATTCCAGCCTCACTCCTTTCCCTGCACCAGTAACAGCCTCTACTTCTGTCGTTTCCTCCTTCTGCTTCCCCCATCGTAAACAGCCTCTCACTGCTACTCTGCTGGGTCATCACCTGCTCCTCATTTAAGTTCCTCCTAAACACCCACTTCCATGAAATCTATAAGTACAAAACTAGACTAGATTAAATAAAGGATTTTATATATACACATGTGCCTTCCTCCTCTGGATCACCCAGTGAATCTCTTCTATCTATGCTGGGCTTCTAGGCTCAATCCTGCACCATTAAAGTCAATGGGCCAAAGACTGTCATGTCTAGTGTCAGATTGGACTATAAATAGACACATTGTTCTTGCATATCCCATGCATAAGAATATAACAAAGAATAAAACAGGATAAGCAAATGAATGGATATTGCTACATATTTATTATACTTAATTATTTCTTTACCATTCATAAAATCTTTTCAGTGAAATTTAATTTTTTTTAAATGAAGCAAAGCAAAAAGCTTTTCATGCTTAACAGCTGTTTCCAAACCAGGCCAAAGACTATTAAACTGTGAAGGCCAAGTCTAAACCTGGAAGGTTTTGCTGGCATAGCTATACCAGCATACTGGCAAAGCACTCCTAGCATGGACACAGCTTATTCCAAAGCACTCTTGCCAGTAGAGCTTATTCCTCCATGGCATGTCCCTCCCCCGACCAGAGTTAAAAGCTATACTGCCAAGAGCGCAGTCTTGCCCATATAACTGCACCTACATAAGTGCTTCTTGCCAGCACAGCTATGCTGGTCACCAATCATACTGTACCCCTGACTGACCTAGCTATGACAGCAAAAGTTTGTAGTGTAGACTTGGCTGAAGAAATGTTGCCTATCAATTAAACTTGAGTACAAGACCTGGAGAAAATTTGACCCAGACAAAAGTTTGATGTAAGCCTTCTAACGAATGTCAAAATGCAAGTGAAACACTAAAATATGAGAGAGCGAGCGAGAGACTCTGAAGCTTCCTTGTGTAGTCTCTGGGGATGTTCATGGGTTAGGTCTTGGGTTCATCTGGTTCAAAACTCACATCAAAATTAGCATGGTGTGATCTATGCTGCCCAAAGCTTGACACCATTCCAAATAGAACCATTCCATTGCTGGAAACGGACACCTTGCTGATATGGACGTATGTGATTGATGTTAAATGTCAAATCTAACCTGGAAAGGAAACACTCTGCTCTTCTTTTTTTTTAAAAAAAAATGTGGCAGAGTACAATTCAAACCCTCTAAGCCTGATTCACCATTGTATTACTACAGTTTTATGTGTGTAACCTCAGCAAAATCAAAGCCAATAAATTGTTCTTTAAACAAAGTGGTGCTCAATCTTACCTATAGCAGAGCTGGTTCTCTGTTCTAATCAAGCCCTATATATTTAGGCTTTGAAGATAAAAGATTTTAACTCCCCCACAAAAATGGGGAGGTATCAACAATCATGACCAACAAGTTCCATGAACAAGAATTCCCATAGGCATGACAGACAGCTTTTCTAGTAAGAATGATTTACCTCAACAGCACACAAAGAGAACTCTTGTCCATGGAATAGGATTCCAGAATCCCAGGAGGACAGAGCCTTTAGAGAGGCTAAATATTAACTCCATAAAACCACTTAATTTATGAGTTGCTCTCTGTAAATACACTCCTGGGCAGAAAGCAAGAATAAGGATTACAAACCTCATAAATCGCATTTAAAGCCTCAAAACAGGCCTTGTACTGAACTGTTGTGTTGTAGTTTATTTCATTTTCTGTGAAGAACTGATATTGTTCTGTGTATTAATGAAGCTATGACAAATTCTTTGCATTGCAGATAGGTATAAATGGTTTTAAAGAATAAAAATCACTGTTTTAAGATTGTTTTCTTAGCTAGTCATATATTGTGTTCTAATTCCTTTATTACTAAAAGTGTACTAAACATTTTGCTTTATTTCATATTTCTTGCCACTAGATGGGGATGTTATCAGCTGTCTTTTTCTACTTGTGTTTTTGGGGTTTGTTTCCAATAACATCGAACAAACAGCATAGGGAGAAATACACATAGAATAGTACTCCTGAAATGTAAAATGTCTCACTCTTTGGAGGAAAAAAAAATATTAAACTTTGGGTCAATTTCTACCAGCGTGGATAAAAATCAATGATAAATAGATTTTTTTTTATTTAAATCGGATTTTTTTAATAAAATGTTTTTTGAGGAAAAAACCTATCTAAAGATAGTTTTAATTAAGATGAGATACCTTTGAGCTATAATGTATCATGGAATAGGGATTATACATTCTAATTCTATAGTATGAGACAATATATTTATGCATGTTTAAGAAAAGTTTGTAATTGAGTTCCAATAGTTCATGGATTAGGGACCCACTCTTATGGGGTTCCAGAGGCTTCTATATATATTATTTAGGTTAATCTTTCTACCTACCAGTGGGACTCAGTTCTCAGTCTAGAAGATACCATCAGAGATGCTTAGTTTTGCTGGTCTCAAACTGTGGATTTGTGTCTCCAGAGATAACATGCTTGTTAACACCAAAAATATTTTTAAATAAATAAATAATATAGGTGAGAAATAACAGACCTCAACCCTGTTGTTCCTCTGCAAACTTGTGTACACAGAGTCAATCCCTCACCTCTCTCTAAAAGTGCAAAGTTTCAAAAAGTTCAATGAATAGAAGATTGTTGGGGGCGGAATAGATCTGGATAAAGCGAAGAAGTCTGGAGATAAATGTGAGAAGGGAGGGACAGGCAGCAGAAACAAAAGTGAAACTGTTTGAGCAGCATATTCCAGAAGTCTTGAGGTCTTTCTGAGCGTGGCGTTCATTGATTTGAGATCTACCATACCATTCTCTCACTAGAAGGGAAAACCTATAACGCAGCAGGCTGTAAAAGAGACCCAGTTTAGGAATAAGAACCATGCAAGAACTATATGTTTGCTGATGATGTTTTAAAGAAAGTCACACCAGTAAACTGGTGGAAGTCATTTAAGCACTTGGATTCAGAGACTGTTGAAGTGATAATCTCACTTTTAACAGCAGTAGCTTCTTCTGCAGTGTAGAAAGAATATTTTCTTCCTTTGGACTAATTCATTCCAAACTGAGAAATTGTTTGGGACCTGAAAAAGCAGGAAAGCTTGTTTTTCTTTTCCAGATTATGAACAAACAGGAAAATGAAGGTGAAGACAACTGAGGCCTGGTCTACACTAGGACTTTAAATCGAATTTAGCAGCGTTAATTCGAATTAACCGCTCAACCGTCCACACTAGGAAGCCGTTTAATTCGACCTAGAGGGCTCTTTAGTTCGAATTCGGTACTCCACCCTGACGAGGGGAGTAGTGCTAAATTCGACATGGCTATCTCAAATTAGGCTAGGTGTGGATGCAAATCGAACTTACTAGCTCCGGGAGCTATCCCACACTGCACCACTCTGTTGACGCTCTGGACAGCAGTCCGAGCTTGGAAGCTCTGACCAGCCACACAGGAAAAGTCCCGGGAAAATTTGAATTCCTTTTCCTGTCTGGACAGTTAGAATCTCATTTCGTGGTTGGACATCGGGGCGAGCTCAGCAGCACCGGCAGCGATGCAGAGCTCTCCAGCAGAGGAGTTCATGTAATCTCTGAATAGAAAGAGGGACCCAGCATAGACTGACCGGGAACTCTTGGATCTGATCGGTGTGTGGGGCGAGGAGTCTGTGCTTTCGGAGCTGCGCTCCAAAAAACGGAATGCAAAGACCTACGAGAAGGTCTCCAAAGCCATGAGAGACAGAGGATACAGCCGGGATGCCACGCAGCGCCGCGTGAAAATCAAGGACCCCAGACAAGGCTACCAAAAAATCAAAGCGGCAAACGGACGCTACGGAGCCTGCCACCACTGCCCCACCAGCGACCATGGACTCTGACGATGGGACAGTGTCAAAAGCCAGTTCCTCGGCGATGTTCGCGGACGGGGAAGATGAGGAAGGGTTTGTGGAGGACGAGGCAGGTGACAGCGCTTACAACGCTGGTTTCCCCGACAGCCAGGATCTCTTCATCACCGTCACGGAGATCCCCTACCAACCGTCCCCGACCATTAACCCGGACCCTGAATCAGAGGAAGGATCACTCGGTAAGTGCTTTAACCATGTAAACTTTTATTCTTAATATAACAGGAATCTGAAGTATGTGAAAAGGAGGTCTCTCTATATATGGGGATAGAACAGAAATCCTAATGGGAGATCTCCACAAAGCTCTCCTGGAGGTAATCGAAAAGCCTCCGCAGGAGGTTCCTGGGGAGAGCTGCCTTATTGGGTGCTCCGTGGTAGCACACTTTTCCGCGCCAGGCTTTCATGAGGTACTCAGGGAGCATTGCCTCCCTGAGCACGGCTGCATAGGGCCCTGGTTTGTGCTGGCTTTCACGCAGCATGCGCTCTCTATCTCCTTCAGTGACCGTCCTCAGGGTGATCTCGCTCGGAGACTCCTGCATCTAATTAGGGGAATTACTGTAATGTTACGCCTGGTCCAAAGTATTTTTAAAAAATCTCCGGACAGACGGCATAGCAGAGACTCAGCACGCTGCTGCGTGACAAGCGTAACGGAAAGCCAAAGAATCAAATGGACGCTCACGGAGGGAGGGGGGACTGAGGACGCAAGGTATCCCACAGTTCCTGCTGTCTCCGAAAAGCATTTGCATTCTTGGCTAAGCTCCAAATGCTTCTAGGGTCAAAAACAGTGTCCGTGGTGGGTCAGGGCATAGCTAGGCAATTTACGCAGCGCCCCACCCACCCCCAGAAGTGAAAGGGAAAACAATCCTCACTTGACTCTTTTACATGTCACCCTATCTTTACTGAATGCTGCAGATAGACGCGATGGTGCAGCACTCAACACCAATATCCTTGCTCCCCCCACGCTATGGATGGCTGATGGTACAATACGACTGGTACCCGTCCTCATCATCAGCCTATTGGCACATGGGGCAGTGCAAAAGGGCTGGTAACCATGCTGACTAGCATCGGTAAGGTCAATCAAGGGCGCCTGGCCCTAATTTTTCCTGGTAGATGGTACAGTATGGCTGATAACCATCGTCATCATAGCAACAGGGGGATGAGCTCCATCAGCCCCCACCCTTCATGTGTAAAGAAAAGATTCAATTGCCCCTGGACTAGCAGCAGGATGATGGGCTCCTCTCCTCCACACTCCTTAATGTCCTATCTGGACTATCATAGCAACTGGAGGCTGCCTTCCACTCATTTCTCACTAACAAGTCACTGTGTCTTATTCCTGCATTCTTTATTACTTCATAACACAAGTGGGGGGACAATGCTATGGTAGCCCAGGAAGGCTGGGGAAGAATGGAATGAACAGGTGGGGTTGTTGCAAGAGCACCCCCTGTGAATAGCATACAGCTCATAATCTATGCAGGATCTGACACAGAGCAGCTGTGCTCTCTGGTTCTCTGATACAGTGGTTCTGTAGTACACTTGCCCATATTCTAGGCAGGAATGATTCTATTTTTAGATACCAAAAAGGAGGGATTGACTCAGGGAGTCATTCCCAATTTTGGCTTTTGCGCCCCTGGCTAAGAGCAGCCAGGGGCACTTATGACAGCAGCAAATGGTGTAGTGCAAAAGGACTGGTAACCATGCCCATCTTATTACCAATTTATGGTATGGTAGATGGTACATTATGGCTGGTAACCATCTCTGCTGTCATGCAAAAGCAAAAGCATGCTGCTGTGTAGCGCTGCTGGACCGCCTCTGTCAGCGGCATCTAGTACACATACGGTGACAGGCACAAAAGGCAAAATAGGCTCCATGGTTTCCACGCTGTGGCGTCTGCCAGGGCAATCCAGGGAAAATGGGCTTGAAATGATTGTCTGCTGTAGCTTTCCCGGAGGAAGGGATGACTGACGACATTTACCCAGAACCACCCGCGAAAATGGTTTTTGCCCCATCAGGCACTGGGATCTCAACCCAGAATTCACAGAGACAGACTACACTGTGTTCATTCTTCGCAAAAATTTATCTTTGCAAGGAATTCACTCCCTTTTTCACATCACACAGCTTCGACTGTCTCCAGACCTGCCACAGCATCCCCCTCACAGAGGCTGGCAAAGATTAGGCGGCGAAAGAAAAAGACAGGGGACGAGATGTTCGCTGAAGTTATGGGGTGCTCCCGAGACGAGGCGGACCAGCAGAGCCAGTGGAGGGAGACCCTCTCTCTGTACCAGCGCTCACACAGCGAACGGGAGGAGAGGTGGCGTGAGGAAGACAAGCAGGCGACTCAAACGCTGCTTGGACTAATGAGGGAGCAAACGGACATGCTCCTGCGCCTTGTGCATGTTCTGCAGGACCTCAGGCAGGAGGACAGAGCCCCCCTGCAGTGTATCTGCAACCGCCCTCCCCCGCCACAAAGTCCCATACCCCCCTCACCCAAAATAACCAGAAGGAGGGGCGCCAGAGGCCGTGTAAACTGTCACTGCACCCCAGCAGAGTGCTCAAGTACCGAAAAGCTCTCATAGCCTAAATTTTGAGAAGTCCTTTCCTTCCCGCCTCACCCAAGCCCCCATCCCAGTTTCATCCCCTAACTGTCTAGTTGATAATAAAAAATACTTTTCTGTTAATTACTTTTTCCGTCATGTTCTTTTAGAGGAGACTGTGTTTGAAGGGGGGGAAGGGGGTTGGTAATTTGACAGGACAATCACCTTTACCAGGGTACAGACATGGGGGCAGGATCAGCAGCAGGTCACACACACACTGCAGTCAGTACGCACCCTGGTCGGTATGGGAGGTGGTTTGCAGGTTCTGTGTGGGTGGGGGGGTACGTGACTTTGTAGCGGGGGAGGGGGGTTACAGATCTCATGCAGCGGTCCCTGTCCTGGACCACAGAGCCACGCAGCAGAGGAATCTGTATCCGTCCTCCCCCGCCAAAAGGCCACATAGCCCCCGCACACAGAGTCCCAAAAAGGAGGGATGGCAGGCTCCGTTGAAACATGCAGTCCGGCACTGCAGACCGCTCTGGGAGCAGGAGCCTGTCATTCCTCGAGTTTACAGGCGGTCTTTACATCACCGCACACCCTACCCAGCACAGTCCGTGTCCCAGTTTCAACCCTGTAACGCAAAGTCATCAATAAAGAAACCTTTGTAAAGTTACAGTGGAACATGTATTTTATTTTTAAACGTGTGTTGGAAGTTGGGGAAGCGGGGTGGGCGGGGTATGTAACTGCAGATGCTAGTCAACAGTCACTTGGTAAAGAAACAGGGGCAGGTTCAGCTTCTCTGTAAAGAAACTGAACAGTCACAGGTCACGCTGCTCACTGCTCGCTGGGACTTGAAGAGTTCCTTGTCGCTGTGCAAGGCGCCTGCACAGAGCTTCACAAGCCAGGGCATTAGCGGGTAGGCTGGGTCCCCGACGATCACTGTAGGCATCTGCACATCCCCGAGACTTATTTTGTGGTCTGGGAAGAAACTACCTTCCTGCAGGCGTCTAAACAGACCAGAGTTCCTGAAAACACGCACGTCATGAACTTTGCCTGGCCACCCGACGTTGATGTTGGTAAAACGTCCCCCATGGTCCACCAGTGCTCGCAGCACCATTGAAAAGTAGCCCGATTTCTCAGCAGCTGACTGTGGAAGAGGTGGACGGTAAGGTGCGAGGAGTTGACAACGGCCATAACTGCAGCGGGATCCGTGCTCAAAGTGCTGTGGCGCCCGCGCTGTCACTGAGCAGAAAAGTGCACGAACAGATTGCCCGCAGGCGCTTTCAGGGAGGGAGGGAGGGAGGGCGTGATTGATGGTTCAATGATGACAGTTACCCAAAACCACCCTCGACACATTTTTTCCCCCAGCAGGCATTGGGGGCTCTACCCAGCATTCCACTGGGCAGCGGGGAGTGCGGGAACTGTGGGATAGCTTCCCACAGTGCACCGCTTCCAAAGTCGACGCTGGCCCCGTTACTGTAGACTCAGACAGTCGAATTAGTGTATTTAGTGTGGATACACAAATTCGACTTCATAAGGTCGATTCCACAAATTCGAATTAAGTAGATTCGAAATAGTCTTGTAGTGTAGACGTACCCTGAGTTATCTGCAAAAGCCAATATTTTAAGTTTCTCATGTTGACATGGCTGATGATTTAATTTTTGTTTTAAAAACATATATATATTTCATTTAACTATTTTAGTTAAAAACAATTTTAACAAAAATAAACCTGATTTTTAAAAAAAACTTGAATGTTTAACTAAGTTCAAAAATTCATATGCTTGTTTTGTTAAAATATTATATGTTTGCTGTTGAAGAAAAAAATCCAGAATACATTACGTTGTTGTTTTAGTTGAATAAAACAGTTTAAATGTCTGTCTGGTGATGTTCTCCTCATAATACAGCATGGCAAGAAAATCCTCCAAACATTAATGATTAACCTGTTGAACTGGAGACAGTTCACGTTCCAGTGACTTCATAAATATCTGCTTCAATTACCTTTGGTAAATGAAATAACCAAACAATCATTCATTTTCTGATACAGCTGCAAAATTAATCTGCAAAGTTTTCAAAATAAATCACTTTAAAATGTATAGTGTATACCTTCTAAAAATGAAACCTACATCTAGCTCTGAGTTGTGAAGAATATGTATTAAGGTTATAACAACCAACAAGAATGCACTATTGTCATAACTATAAAGGGAAGGGAACAGCCCTCCTGTGTACAATACTATAAAATCCCTCCTGGCCAGAGAAACCAAAATCCTTTTACCTGTAAAGGGTTAAGAAGCTCAGGTAACCTGGCTGACACCTGACCCAAAGGACCAATAAGGGGACAAGACACTTTCAAATCTTGCTGGGAGGAAGGCTTTTGTTTGTGCTCTTTGTTTTGGGGGTGGTTTGCTTTTGGGACTAAGAGGGGCAGGACATCAATCCAGGCTCTCCAAATCTTTCTGAACAAGTCTCTCATATTTCAAACTTGTAAGTAACAGCCAGGCAAAGTGTATTAGGTTTAACTTTGTTTTCTCAACTTGTAAATGTTCCTTTTGGCTAAGAGAATTTACCTCTGTTTGCTGTAACTTTGAACCTAAGGCTAGAGGGGGTTCCTCTGGGCTCTATGAATCTGATTACCCTGTAAAGTTATTTTCCATCCTGATTTTACAGAGATGATTTTTACCTTTCTTTCTTTCTCTAATTAAAAGCCTTCTTTTTAAGAACCTGATTGATTTTTCCTTGTTTTAAGATCCAAGGGGATTGGAGCTGGACTCACCAGAAATTGGTGGGGGAACGGAGGGGGGATGGTTAAATTATCCTTGTGTTAAGATCCAAGGGGTTGGATCGGTGTTCACTAGGAAATTGGTGAAGAAGTCTCTCAAGACTATCCCGGGAAGGGAGTAAGTACTTGGGAGTGGTGGCAGCAAAACCAGATCTAAGCTGGTAATTCAGTTTAGGGGTTCACATGCAGGTCCTCATATCTGTACTCTAAAGTCCAGAGTGGGGAAGAGACCTTGACAACTGTCATGTAGAAATCCATGATTAAATCGAGTCTTCCTGATTAGTGATTTAAATCAAATCCACCCTGATTTCTACAGTGTATTTACACAAGTATTTTATTATGTAATTAGACTTAAAATAATGAAAAATGCCTACCCAAGATAGCTCAGTGGTTTGAGCATTAGCCTGCTAAACCCAGGGTTGTGAGTTCAATGCTTGAAGGGACCGTTAGGGATCTGGGCAAAAATCTGTCTGGGGATTGGTCCTGCTCTGAGCAGGGGGCTGGACTAGATGACCTCCTGAGGTCCCTTCCAACCCTGATATTCTTTGACTCTAGACACCCTCACACACCATTGATAATAAAATCCCAACAGCATTAAAATAATAATTTCAAATAGGAATGCAGCCAACCACCTAAAGAAACTCATATGATTTCCACAATAAACATGGTATTACTGTGCAAATAAGATAGAAAGGTTTTTGGCCATTTAGTTCATATTATTTCATACCATTGTGATTTTTATTATCACCTATTTTTCCAATAATATACAGAAAGGTCTGCATGTGACTATGACCTTGCTGCAATAATAATGTCAATAGGAATAGGACCAGTATCTGTTGTGCTACTGCAGACCAAGCAGAGGGAAACAATTCTGTGTTGAGTAACATTTTTTTAAATAAATGTTGAACCCCAACCAGAATCAACTGCAACTTCCAGATGGTGGATAACATGTCTGTCTTTACTATGTTGGATAACTTTTGATTTGAACTGTTTATAGCTTTCTCAAAAGAATATATTTGTCCAGGAAAAAAGGATGTCTGATGGATGTTGTCAAGGCTGAATCCCAACTCTGTCACTCCGAGTGCAGAAGTGGGGCCTACAAGGATTTTAAAAATTAATACTTGCCACTCCCAGCTTTATTAAACTCCCAAGATTACAGCTTTTCTCTGACCTTCGCTTGGTAAACACTGCCACCACCCAAATGCAAAAAAAAAAAAACCTCTTTGAACCTAGTAAGGAGCACTTGGGAATTCCTCCCTGTGGGGTACCCTCAAGCCCTTTCAACCCCTCCCCCCCCCACAACAGCCAGGGAAGAGCTGAGAAAGAAAACAAAGGAAATTAGCTGTAGCTACCAGCTTATCAAACAACATGCACAAACCCCTTAGGACACCAAAAATCCAATCCTAGTCTTAAAAAAGGTAAATTTTATTAAAAACAAAAAGAAAGAAAATACATCTGGAACTTAGGCTTTTGCTAGATTTGAAGAGAGCAATTCCAAAAAGCAAGCTCCCAAAATAGCTTTCTTGGGGGTTCAGCTTAAAGGTTACAAGCAAACAAAAGCATCTGGGGTTAGCACAGAGGAGTCCACAAGCCAATAAGAAATAAAAGAAATAACCCTAATCATGTCTAGCTAACCATTCTGATTTACTTACACATTTGGAGTTCAGATCATGTCTAGAACTACTTATCTGATCATTTATGATCATACCTGGCTTAAGCTGCTTATACCATGGTTGCTCTGTCCCTCCAGCCCAGAGAACAATAGACAAGGGCAAAGTTTCTTTCCCAATTTTAAAAAGTTCTATCTTTCCATTGGCTCTTTTGGTCAGTTGCCCACCTTTTTAACCCAGTGGTCCCCAACGCGGTGCCTGTGGGCGCCATGGCACCCGCCAGGGCATTTACGTGCGCCTGCCTAGTGACACAATGTGAAAAGTAGTGGCCAGTTGGGGAGAGAAGCCGTGGCCCCGTGCCTGCCGGGGGCAGAGAACTCCAGGGCAGCAGGCTGCGGGTGCCGGTGTTCTCTGACCCCGGCAGGCACGGGGCCGCGACTTCTCTCCGTGCTGCCCAGAACTGCCAAAAAAAAAAAAAGTGGAACTGGAGATTTCGGGCCATCAAAATGATATTGTTCTAAAATTCTGCGCAACAGATGAAAACTTTTGGAATCTGGCTGACCGAAAAAAGTTTCCTGCCTTTAAAAATGTAGCATACAAAATAAAATACTATTTCAGTTCCACTTATCTATGCAAAGTTCTGTTTTCAACAGTGAACATCATAAAATCAAAATACAGATCTCGGCTTACAGATGCCCATCTTGATAATTGCTTACGAACGGGAATATGATCCTACTCTCCCAACTATGAAAAATTGGCTGAAGAATTGCAGTGCCAAAAGTCACACTGACTTCATTAGAAAAACCATGTGAATTAATGATACCTATTTTCCATTAAGTGCTGATGAGCGCATATGATTAACTTGTGTTTAACTGTTTTTCATATTTGTTTGTTTGTTTATTGAAATCCAGATACAAGTAACAATACAAAGAATATTTTTAAGTTAACCATAACTGGCTATTTATGTTAAAGTAAGAATAATAAATATATTTGGACCAGCAGTTCAACAATGTTTTACTTTTTTTAAATAAATAAAACTGTTTATGATACCATTTTGAGGCCAATAGCACACTCATGTTTTCAGACGAGTGTGGCGGGCGTCAACAATTTTTCAAGGCTTATTTTGTATTTGTACATTAAATAATACAAAAAACATCATATTTAATATTACAGAATATATTAACCTACAAGATAAAAAAGGTAATTTTACATGTAAAAGGTATTAATTAAATTATTCGGCAATTACTCTTTCATCTTACCATGTGAATTTGCTCGTTTTTCTCTACCTGTAAGAAAAATTAAGGCGTTTTTACAAAATAAATATCATAAACAGTTTTCATCTTATTTATTCACCATCTTGAAAGGGTTTTTTCTTCTTTGTGAGCAGATGAGCAATTTTAAAGGAAGCAATAGTAGCACTTTTAGACTTTACCACTTGTCTAGTGAAAACAAATTCCTGGGCAGATAGAAGAAAATTAATCAACTCAAATCAAACCTTTCTCAACTCAGATTTAAGTGGATGGCTAATGTCAAAAGAGCCGTGATTAGTTTGGAAACGGCGTTCAATATTATGTTTTTTCGGCACTGCAACAGTACCACTACACAATAAGCAAACACATTTCCCTTTATTTTCAATAAAACAAGAGGGTTCTTCCCACTCTGTGTTAAAATAATACATATGTTGTCTTTTATTTGAACTACTCATTTTGGGGCAAAACGTTAAAAAAATAATAAATCGCAAAGCACAAAAAAACAGCAGTATTGGTGCAGCAGAAGAATACTCACATACAGGGCCGGCTCCAGGCACCAGCAGAGCAAGCACGTGCCTGGGGCGGCACACGCTATGGGGTGGCATTCCATCCATTCTTGGGGCATCAGAGTCCGAGCGGATTTTTTTTTTTTTTCCTGATTTGGCATTTTGGGCTTTTTTTTTTTTTTTTTTGCGCACTTTGGCAGTTTGGGCGGCGGCAGTCCATGCTGACTTTTTTTTTTTTTTGGGCAGTTCTGGGCAGCGCGGAGAGAAGCCGCGGCCTCGCGCCTGCCGGGGTCAGAGAACACTGGCGCCCGCAGCCTGCAGCTCCAGAGTTCTCTGTCCCTGGCAGGTGCGGGACCGCAGCTTCTCTCCCTTGCTGGGCACTACTTTTCACACCGTGTCACTAGGCGGGCGCACATAAATGCCCCAGTGGGCACCATGGCGCCGGCGGGCACCGCATTGAGGACCACTGCTTTACAGATAAAGCAAGTAAAGAACAGTGACCAAGAGGGATTTTACAGCTAACTGGCTGTCCATCAAAGGGAGATATCCCCCCTTTTATTTATCACAGATGTCTACATAACAATTACACCTGAAAATAAAATTGAGAACAAGATTCAATATTTATCAACACACCTTAGATCAGTACAACTGTAATATTTGTTCCAGCTAAAGAATGCTTTGCAAAGGTCATGAAGTCTCAATTCCTACCCAACAAACAACTTGATGGTTTCCATACTATAAAATGCTAATCTTGGTCCAAAAATATATATTCTCTTATGTATGTGTGTAAACAGACTATTTAGATATATAGTGTATATCTAAATACTGCCCTGCTGCATTGACTTTCGGAGTAAGACTAGCATTAAATATAGAGTATAGCATTCATTGAGAATAGTCAAATTACTTACAAGCGGCAAAGCCATGACTTATGGAGATTATCCCAAAAGAAACATTTTTGTGGGAGGTTACAACTGTTTTGAATAAGTCCCAAGGAGGATAGAATACTTAACAGAGTGCAGCTTAAGTGGTCAAAAGTGCATGAAAAATGCAATTTATCACATGGATATCACCACCAGATGTGCAATATTATGGAGCAGCTATAGCTACTCTACAGTTAGGGCTGCAACTAGCTTCTTCTGTAAAGATTTGATTTCCAACCCAAAATTATATGGGCTGGAAAACTAGAATTGTCAGGTTTGCTCTGAAGGCAAAGGAGAATGTTTTGATTTGGTTTTGTTTGTACAAAGGTTGAAGAAAATTCAAATTATATTTAAGCTAGACGGAGACAAAAACAATAGAAAAAAAGACCATCTCAAATCAGGACAGTGGGTTTTTTTTTTAAATGACCTGTAACTCAAACACAGCTTGCTACTCCCTCTTCAAACTCTTCATGTGATTAAATCTACTTAGAAATGCATATGCCAATTTAAGTTAATGTATTGTAAAACTAAACAAAATTCTTATTAATAGTTCCATTCCTAGTAGGAGCAGGATTGGTCCCAAACAGACGTCAATGAGGGATTTTTGCCATTAGCTGAATAGGAACAGAATTAAGCACTACAGAACTGACTTTTTTGGGGTACTGAGTATTGACGTCAATGAGCCCTGTGGATGCTCAGCACTTCTGAACATCAGGTCCCATAGCTGAGAATGATAAAGATTAGAACAAACTACTAAAATGTGATGGATTTTTCCATCTCTTCACGTTTTCTGATCAAGACTGGATGCCTTCCTGGAAGATATGTTTTAGTCAAACACAGGTTATTGGGCTCAGTACTGGCGTAACTTGGTGAAATTTAATGTCTTGTAATATACGGGAGATCAGACTAGGTGACCTAAGGATATATTCTGGCCTTATCACTGTGAATTTATAAATAGTTGAGATATGAAACAGGGTGCAGATCCCCAAAACAAAGCATTGACTTCCACAGGAGTTAGGCTCTTAAAAACCTTTGAGGAGTTGGGCTATGGTCCTTTTACAAGGCTGATTTTGATCCATCTTGTGACACAAAACTAAATAGTAAAACACAATATAAGGGAAAGCTTCATGACTTCAAATTTTGAGAGCTAAGTATCATTGACAACATGAACTTGTTCTGAAAATATTAATAGGCCTTACAGCATGATACAGAAAACATCATCTCTCTCTTCTGAAATATTTGTAAAGTATTTAATGATTCTTTACATCTCTCTGTTATCCACTGATTGCACTACACCACAAAATGTGAAACTGCAATAGATTTTTACAGTTGCAAGGGCAGTAATAGTCAAATCTTTACTATTTGAAAAATAAATGCAATTCTGTCAATAAAATGTGGGGGAAGGGGAAGGGAATGACAATAGAGAATACTTGTCAACAGCCTACAAAATGGCCTAAACTACTCTTTAAAACCAAAATAAAATCCTCAATTGATTGAAAAAAGTTCCTGTATTCTTTTGGTATGGGTAACTGAGCCACAGGGCTGCATTGCCCTTCCTCTGTGGTGTACAGTGGGTGTAAAACAGTCCCAAAAAAACAATAGTAGCATTTACACCCACTTAGCACTGGTATAAATGATGATACACAGTTCAGGGAGATGGAGAATCAAGCTTACACTTTCAAAATGACTTGTCAAAGTCCAAAGAGGAAGTTTGTGGTACAGCCAGAGAAAGAACCTCAGGTGGATAAATTTAGGCACAGCCCCCAGTAAGATACAGAGCTGGGTCAGGACCCTGTCCTCCACTGGACTCTGATGTAGGCAAAAGCACACCCACTACTTTACCTTTCCATCAAGTGAGGCATGTTCTGCCTGCGATTCTCAACATAGTGTGTGGGCTGATGTGCATAAAGGGCCAACTGAGAGCACTGCAGCCCCCTGCTCACTGTCTCCTTTAGGTCACTATGCCTCTTCCAGGTTAGGCCTGCACACGCCCAGGTCTTTTTCCACTGCCTTGTCCAGCCAAAGATGTGCTGATTCCCTACCCTCACTGGGCAAGGTTGGCTCCAGCAGCCTGTCCCCCAGCTGGAGCCAAGAGGGTCCTGGCTCTAGTATTGGTCCCAGGTGCTCGCTCTCCATCTCTCCCCCCTCCCTGCCCAACCCAGTGCCAGTCACAGCCAGGCCAGGAGCCTCTTCCATCCAACCCAACACCTTGGGACCTCTCTGCCTAGGAGGGAAACAGTTCCCACCCCGGAAGTGACATCATCCTAAACCTCAACCTGCGCCCCAGGCATCTGGCCCAGGCCGGCAGCATGCCGGGTCACGCGACGCCATTCCAACTGCCTCCCAGCACTTCCGTCAACACAGAGTGGGGGTGAGTGACAGGCGGGACGCGCCAATCACTGCCTGCGAGGCCGCTGAACTTGAAGGAGGGAGGGCGGGGCTAGGTGCTGCGCTGGGGGAGCAACGGCAGTCAACGCGGGGACTCCTGGGGGGCGCGCGGCCGGAGCCTTTAAATGTGCGTAACGGGGGGCACTGTCTGACCCCCTCCCCTCGGGGGGGGGCGGGGTCCTGTCTGGGCTGCCGCGAGACCCGTCCGCCCCCCGGAGGTGCTGGCCCCGCGCGGGGCGCTGACGGTTAAACCTGCCCGCCGGCGCTGTGCGCTCCGGGCTGGGCTATTAGCGGGGCCGCCCCTCCCCGCCGCGCCACCCCGCCGCCTTCCCGCCTCGCTCGTCCCCGGGCGGTCTGGGGGGGGGAGGTGTCGCGTAAGGCCCGGCCGCCCGTTTGAGGTGCCCGCGCTGCGCTTGTCTCTCCCCCGCCCCGTGACGGTCCTGGGAAATGGCCGTCGCCCTGGGGCGGACGGAGGCGACGGGCCGCGCCTCGGTGCCGCTGGGGCTGGGGCGGGGCTGGCGGCCTGGAAAGGACCGGAGCGCGGGGAGCTCTGCCCATGTCGCCGCGCGGTAGCCGTGGGGCGGGCGGGGCGGAAGGGCTACGCGCTTACCAGGATGTGTCGGCGGGCGGGAGGGCTCAGCTCCTGAGCCGGTGAGGCCCCCATTGCAAAAGCTGCCACCCCCCACTTCGGTACCGCGCAGTCCCAGCATCCCAGGGCTCCCCTGCTCAGCTGCCTTCTGCCAGGGCCTCGGTTCGTCAGGACTGAAAAGCCCTTGCTCCGTTTCACCCCAAGGCAGGGGGTTGAGGAGCTGAAGCGTTAGGAATTTGGAATAAACTAAGGAAACTCCCCGTCAAAAAGTCACTGTGCTGGGTATAATGCAGAGATATCGTCATAAGGCCGTGTGAATGAACGGTCCTAGGGAAGCCAGAGTTTGCGCAGTAAGAGTAAAGCATGCTAGTGTTTTTGTTACCAAGGAAATGAGATGTTTTGTTAGGGGTATCTTTCAGAGTAGCAGCTGTCTTAGGCCTGGTCTACACTAAGAAGGGGGTTCGAATTAGGGTACGCAAATTCAGCTACGTGAATAGCGTAGCTGAATTCGAAGTACCCTAATTCGAACAACTCACCCGTCCACACGCGGCGGGGTCGAACTCCGCGGCTCCCCCGTCGACTCCGCCAACTCCTTCTGCCGAGGTGGAGTACCGGAGTCGACCGCGGCGCTTCCGGAGTTCGAACTATCGCGTCTAGATCAGACGCAATAGTTCGAACTCCAAAAAGTCGAACTCTCCGTGTCGAACCGGCAGGTAAGTGTAGACGTACCCTTAGTCTGTATCCAAAAAGAACAGGAGTACTTGTAGCCCATGAAAGCTTATGCTCAAATAAATTTTAGTCTCTAAGGTGCCACAAGTACTCTTGTTCTTATTGTTATGGATGTGTCTCTTGTAGTATTTTCCTATTCTAGTCTTTTTACACGCGCCCTTCCTCTGGGCATCACTAAGGGGCAGAGTTAAGGTTGATTAAACACCTTTACTGTACATTTAAATGTAAAAATTAAATTAAAATTTTCAAATTATGGGATTTTTTCCCCCTCTATTTTATTTGTGGGTTTGACTTTCCTCTGTTTCTAATGCCTGGTGTTTGGGAGTGTGTGTGTGTGTGTGATTCTTGATAACAATAACATTATTATAAGGTATGTCGTACCATGAAATTATTGCTGTGCACGCTCAGGCCTTTTGTCTGAGAGCTTCTCTAAGCAATAGACCATTAATCATAGATTTATTAGGTTAATAATGCATACTCTCATACTGTTTTGAATATCTTGGTACCAAAGCTACTCTGGTTGTTTTTTTTGGTAAATACAGTTTGTTTTTTATTATTGTGGTAGCCTTTCAATGGAAACAAAACCAGTTATCAGAAGGTATGAAACAAGGAGGAACACAAGAATAGAAGAACCAGCATCCAAATCTCGGGTTGATTGGAGGCGGACTAAAAGAGAGACCATATTGCTTGACAGTGATGAAGAACCCACATCTGCTTCAGAAGATGAACAACTCTCCTCGACATCAGAAGACGAAGTGGCTGAAAAACAAGAAACTGTAGTTAAGAGGTATAATCTTACAGATCATGAGGAGAAAGGCCATGATGACACAGTCGTAGAGGATGTGGAGGATGAGTGCATCACTCCAGGGAAGCGTAAGAGGTCAAGCACGTCTGTAATGTATGACAGTGACAGGAGTGATGATAGTGACATCCCTGTTAGAAAAGTATTTGCTAAACGTTATTGCATAATGGATGAAGATGAGTGTTCTCAGGAACAATATAAAACTCCTACTACAGAAGACTACTTGACTAATGGGAAACAGAAGCAGCTAATGAAACTGAAAGAACTCGCAAGACAAAGATCAACCCGGGCATCCAGTAATAGTAAATATTGTGGGGTATGTTTTTACCTTTGAAATTCAATACTTTGTTTTTTCATACATATCACCTCACAGAATTTTATTCTCAAGATAGGTTGGGGGCTCCCCAAAAGTTGCAAGAGCATCATCCCCTACACTTTCCGCAGATGCCTGTTGCAACTATGCAGTGGTACTGTCCCTGATGCCTTTATTTTGGGGTTCTTTTTTATTGCCAAGGTCTGAAGAGCTCCTTTTGTTTGTTCTCATAGTCAGCCAAAAGACTGAACTCATTAGAACACATCTGTCCATCTTCTCCAAATAGTTAAGGATATGTTCCCATAATTTTTAATTTTCTTTTAAAATTCCTTTTCTTTAAAAGGACTTGACGGAGATATTGGAGGGGGCTGCCAAATCTCCTCAATGAAGGAACATGCTAGCTAATTGAGGTAGCTTAGACTTCTAGAGCTAAGAAAATTGCTACAGACAGACACAGGAACAGAGATCTATATGAATTACATGTGAAAGTAAACTTTCTCTTGTTTGGACTGTTAGTCAATTGAAATCTCTTTTCTTGTTAATTGAACATGCAATATTCAAAGGCCGAGAGAGAGAGAGAGAGAGAGAGTGAGTGTGTGTGTGTGTGTGTGTGTGTGTGACACACAAAATTGCATATTTTACTAAGCAAATGTTGAAAATTTCAAAGGAGAAGTATTCAAATGATTGTTTTAAGATGTTTTTAATTTACTTAGGATTCTGATGATGATGTGGAAATAATAGAAGAATCATCCTATCATTTACCCCTCACACCAACAGAAAGCAGTGATATTGATAATGATGATGATAGTATGAAAGACTTTATAGTTGAGGATGAGGAAGAATGTGCAGAACATTCTGAGGATGAAAACCAACCACAAGGGAAAGAACTGGCTACATCAAAATTCCAATTACTGGACTATTACATTCCACGCTGTAAGGTTAAAATAAGCCACAAGTTGATATGAATACTTTGCTTGTAAACCCATGATTTGGTGTTTATTAGAACTTGTCTATATTAGCTCAGAATAGCGTGAAAGTGCATGATAGCTTGAAAGTAGAAAATTAAAATTAAAAAAGGCTATAGCTTATTGTGGAGGCATTGTAGCTTCCATAACAACACTCAGTCATTTTATTCCTTTATCCTACTGTTGTGGTTTTTTGTTTTGCGGGGAGTTGGTAAGGTGCTGTAAATGTATTTTCAGTTAGAGGTGAGGTAAATTATTCAGCCTCAGATGTTGGGTATCAAATTCCTATTGAGACACGAAACTTCTGGCTTCTTGTGGTTCTTAAAATTTTTGCTGCATTCTTCAAAATCAGCCAAGTTGTTCTGGCTGAATTCTGTTGTTGGTAATTACTATTCTTGGGTAGCTACCTAAAGTTCCTCCTGCAGTTTCTCTTGGATACAGTATCCTTTGCTTTCTGTCATTAACTATACTGTGTTATTGCCATGTACTGTTCAAGAGAATTTGTGTTAAACCCCTGTCTCCAAGGTATAATCAGCTAGTGGAAGTGTGTGTGTGTCTGTGTGTGTGTGTGTGTGTGTGTGTACACACATGTATAGCTTGTATAGTAAAGTTCTTTAATATTGTTTGGGATGAGAGGCACTGTTTAAATGAAAGATTTTGTACGGAAACAGAGGACTTTTGAAGTTATATTGAATTGAAATTTTGAATACTTGAAAAATTACTTTAAAAAAATTGTATTTAGTATTTGAGATTAGGTAGATCTTTATCAAATTTTGCATGAAACATGTATGGTCTGTATATGAATTTGTTCCTTGTGTTGCTTTTTTACACTATTAATTGCTTTATCTGGTTGCATTTTTTTCCAGTCTCTCGCTGTGACCATTATGTCCACTTCCAAAGAGTTGTAAAAGCTTTCCTCATCAACACAATTGATGACACTTTTTTGAGCTCATTGTATGGTAAGTAACATTACCTGGCAGAAAATGTAATGCCTATGTGGTAAAACATTATGGTATTTATGCATAAGAAAGTCATGTTTGGTAGTTGGTGTGGGTCTGGGCACTAGAATTCCTGGATTCTGTTCCCAGGTCTGCCACTGACTTGCTTGTGTGGCTTTAGGCAAATCACTTAACCTTTCTCTGCTTCAGTTTACTCCATCTGTGAAATACGGAGAATAATCTAAGGGTTTGGCTGTGTAGAGATTTAGACTTTGTCTACACTACACACCTTTTAGCGGCACAGCCATGCTGCTAAAAGGCATGCAGTGTAGCCACTGTTTGTTGGCAGGAGCGCTGTTCACACTGGCGCTTTTCATACACAAAACTTTTGTCTTTTCGGTGTAGGCTTTGTTTTTTCTAAACACCTATTTTTAACACTGACACAAGTCTTGTTATTCAGTTGTCAGTGTAGACCAGGGGTCGGCAACCTTTCAGAAGTAGTGTGCTAAGTCTTCATTTATTCATTCTAATTCAAGGTTTCGCGCGCCAGTAATACATTTTAATGTTTTTAGAAGGTCTCTTTCTATAAGTCTATAATATATAACTAAACTATTGTTGTATGTAAAGAAAATAAGGTTTTTAAAATGTTTAAGAAGCTTAATTTAAATTAAAATGTAGAGCCCCCCGGACCGGTGGCCAGGACCCAGGCAGTGTGAGTGCCACTGAAAATCAGCTCGCGTGCTGCCTTTGGCACACGTGCCATAGGTTGCCTACCCCTGCTGTAGACAAAGCCCCTGGGTGGGATCCACAAAGGGACTTAGCCCTGGTCTACAGTACAGAATTACTTCAGTATAACTACATTGCTCGGGGCATGAATAATCCATGCCCCCGAGCGACTTAGTTGTACTGACCTAAGTGCTGGTGAGCTTCTTGCCAGCGTAGCTACCGCCTCGCACGGAGGTGGATTAACTAAACCGACAGAAGAGCTCTCCTGTTGGTTTAAAGTGTTTTCATTAAAGCATTACAGTGGCACAGCTGTGTTGAAGTGTAGACCTGCCCTTAGGTGTCATGGTGCTCAGCACTGCAATGCCTAACTTTTAGGGCCCCACATATGACTTAAGTGGACCAATATCTGTCTTTCCCTGTTTGTGAATTGCCCTTGCACTTATGCTGGGAGATAGGTGTCCGGAAACTGAGGGAAGGCAGCAGTGTGCATGCTCAGAGGGGGAAACGGGCATCTAGGGAAAACTTAGACACTGATTGAGTTTAGGTTCCTACAGGATTTGGTGGAGTTTTGTGCATCACAGTGAAGCCAGGGTGTGAAAGTGTGCAGAAGGCTAGGGCGCTGTACAAAGTCACTGTGGACAAACCCTAAAAAGAGTGCTGTAGGGCTTAATTCTTTACGGTTTGGAAAGTATTTTGAAATCTGGATGAGTTCCTCTCTGTATCAGGGATTTGTCCTTTGAGGCAGATGATATGAGGCTTTATTAATAAAGAATTATATTAAATATAATTAATGCCACTCAGCATGGATTTATGGAAAATAGTTTGTGTCATAGATTTCATAGACTAAGGTCAGAAGGGACCATTATGATTATCTAGTCTGACCTCCTGCACAATGCAGGCCGCAGAATATCACCCACCTGCTTCTGTATTAAACCTGTGTCTGAGCCATTGAAGTCCTCAAATCATGGTTTAAAGACTTCAAGGTGCGGAGAACCTTCCAGCAAGCCACCCATGCCCCATGCTGCAGAGGAAGGCAAAAAACCCCCGGGGCTTCTACCAATCTGCCCTGGAGGAAAATTCCTTCCTGACCCCAAATATGGCAATCAGCTAAACCCTGAGCATGTAGGCAAGACTCACCAGCCAGACACTCAGGAAAGAATTCTCTATAGTAACTCAGATCCCACCCCATCTAAATTTCCTTCACAAGCCATTGGGCATATTTACTGCTAGTAGTCAAAGATGAATTAATTGCCAAAATTATGCTATTCCATTATACCATCCCCTCCATAAACTTATCAAGCTTAGTCTTCAAGCCAGATATGTCTTTTGCCCCCACTACTCCCCTTGGAAGGCTGTTGCAGAACTTCACTCCTCTGATGGTTAGAAACCTTCATCTAATTTCAAGTCTAAACTTCTGATAGCCAGTTCATATCCGTTTGTTCTTGTGTCCACTTTGGTACTGAGCTTAAATAATTCCTCTCCATCCCTGGTATTTATTCCTCTGATACTTATAGAGGGCAATCATATCTCCCCTCAGCCTTCTTTTGGTTAGGTTAAACAAGCCAAGCTCTTTGAGTCTCTTTTCATATGACAAGTTTTCCAGTTCTCGGATCATCCTAGTAGCCCTTCTCTGTACCTGTTCCAGTATGAATTCATCCTTCTTAAACATGGGAGACCAGAACTGCACACAGTATTCCGGATGAGGTCTCACCAGTGCCTTGTATAACAGTACTAACACCTCCTAATCTCTATTGGAAATACCTTGCCTGATGCATCCCAAGACCGCATTAGCTTTTTTCACAGCCATATCACATTGGCAGCTCATAGTCATCCTGTGATCAACCAGTACTCTGCGGTCCTTCTCCTCCTCTGTTACTTCCACCTGATGGCTCCCCAGCTTATAACAATAGTTCTTGTTATTAATCCCTAAATGCATGACCTTGCACTTTTCACTATTAAATTTCATACTATTACTATTACTCCAGTTTACGAGGTCATCCAGATCTTCCTGTATGATCTCCTGGTCCTTCTCCGTATTGGCAATACCTCCCAGCTTTGTGTCATCCGCAAACTTTATTAGTACATTCCCACTTTTTGTGCCAAGGTCAGTAATAAGAAGATTGGTCCCAAAACAGATCCCTGAGGAACTCCACTAGTAACCTCCCTCCAGCCTGACAATTCACCTTTCAGTATGACCCGTTGTAGTGTCCTCTTTAACCAGTTCCTTATCCACCTTTCAATTTTCATATTGATCCCCATCTTTTCCAATTTAACTAATAATTCCCCATGTGGAACCGTATCAAATCCCTTACTGAAATCGAGGTAAATTAGATCCACTGCATTTCTTTTGTCTAGAAAATCTGTTACCTTCTCAAAGGAGGAGATCAGGTTGGTTTGACATGATCTACCTTTTGTAAAACCATGTTGTATTTTGTCCCAATTACCATTGACCTCAATGTCCTTAACTACTTTTTCCTTCAAAATTTTTTCCAAGATCTTGCATACTACAGATGTCAAACTGACAGGCCTGTAGTTGCCCGGATCACTTTTTTTTCCCCCCTTTCTTAAAGATAGGAACTATGTTAGCAATTCTCCAGTTATACAGTACAACCCCTGAGTTTACAGATTCATTAAAAATTCTTGCTAATTGGCTTGCAATTTCATGTGCCAGTTCCTTTAATATTCTTGGATGAAGATTATCTGGGCCCCCTGATTTCATCCCTTTAAGCTGTTCGAGTTTGGCTTCTACCTCGGATGTGGTAATATCTACCTCCATATCCTCATTCCTATTTGTCATCCTACTATTATCCTTAAGCTCCTCATTAGCCTCATTAAAGACTGAGGCAAAGTATTTGTTTAGATATTGGGCCATGCCTAGATAATCCTTAACCTCCACTCCATCCTCAGTGTTTAGCGGTCCCTCTTCTTTCTTTTTCTTCTTCTTATTTATATGGCTCTAGAACCTTTTACTATTTGCAAGGGAAAACTCTACATGGCTTTTGGCCTTTCTAACTTCATCCCAACGTGTTCTGACCTCAATAAGGTAGCTTACCTTGCTGATCACTCCCATCTTCCATTCCTTGTAGGCTTTCTGCTTTTTCTTAATCACCTCTCTGAGATGCTTGCTCATCCAGCTGGGTCTACAATTCCTGCCTATGAATTTTTTCCTCTTTCTTGGGATGCAGGCTTCTGATAGTTTCTGCAACTTTGACTTGAAGTAATTCCAGGCTTCCTCCACCTTTAGATCCCCAAGTTCTTCAGTCCAATCCACTTCCCTAACTAATTTCCTTCATTCTTTAAAGTTAACCCTTTTGAAATAAAAAACCCTAGTCACAGATCCATTTTTGTTTATCCTTCCATTTAGTTTAAACTGAATTAGCTCATGATCGCTCAAACCAAGGTTGTCCCCTACAAGCATTTCTTCTATGAGGTCTTCACCACTCACCAAAACCACATCTAAAATGGCATCCTCTCTTGTTGGTTCAGCAACTACTTGGTGAAGGAATCCAGCAGCTATCGCATCTAGGAAAATCTGAGCCATATTATTAGCACTTGTCCTCCAGTCTATATCTGGGAAGTTAAAGTCTCCCATGATCACACAATTCCCATTAGTATTTACTTCATTAAAAAGATCTCTTTCTGTATCCAAATCAGATCCTGGCCGTCTATAGCACACCCCAAGCACTATCTCAGGGGCGGCTCTTGTATCTTTCTTCCCCAATGTGATTTTTGCCCAGACAGAGTGTCTTATCCATTCCATCCCTTCTTATCTCTTTACAGTCTACCTCATCATTGATATACAATGCTATTCCACCACCTTTGCCTTTATTTCTGTCTTTCCTAAACAGCACATACTGTTCAATACCTGTACTCCAGGTATGACTACTATTCCACCATGTTTCTGTTATCCCTATAATAACTGGTTTCACTTCCTGCACCAGTAACTCCTCGTTCCTCCATTTTGTTACCTAGGCTCTTCGCATTGGTGTACAGACATCTTAATTCTTGCTGTTTGGCTTAACTCACATTCTTTACCTGATTAGGCCCAGATGTTCTACCGCCAGTATCACCTATTAGAATTGTATCTACAGTACCCTTCCTCCGTATGTCCATTCTCCTACCCACAACAGTATCCTTTCTTGCTTCGTTTTCTTCCCTCTCAATATTAAAATCCGGCGTGGAGATTACCTGGACATCTCCCAACCATCTCCCCCCAATTCCTAGTTTAAAGCTCTGTTAATCAGTTGTCAGCCTCCATCCTAGAAGACTATTTCCCTCCCTACTCAGGTGAAGTCCATCCTGAGAGAACAGTCCTCCGTCCATGAATGCCCCCCAGTGACCATACATCCCAAAGCCCTCCTTACAGCACCACTGCCTGAGCCATCTGTTGATCACCATAATCTTGTCACACCTTTGTTGCCCTTCTCTAGGAACATACAGAATCCCACTGAAGATCACCTCAGCCTCAATTTCCTTAAGCATCTTCCCCAGCCTGGCATAGTCTCCCTTGATATGTTCCAGTGAGAACCTAGCCATATCATTCGTTCCCACATGAAGGACAATCAGCGGATTCTTTCCCGCTCCCGTTGTAGTAAGAGGAGGCCCTAAGATATAAACCTTGGTATCAGAGGCCTGGTATGAGGCCTGAGGCCTAAACTAAAGTAATGATCAAGACTTTGCTAACATAAAGCAAAGTTAAGCTGTGAGCCAGAGGCAGGCCCTGCTCACAGAAGCTGGCAAGGAAAGGGCTGATGCTGCAAGAAAATACGTACCTAAAAGGTACTGAACACTAGATATCAGAACATTCACATACTTGTACATTCCACACAAATAACAAGGAACAGGCTGACCCATCCCAATGACAGGGCCAAAAGGGTAATATGATGGATAGAGTTGTTTTGTTCGAACCAACAAGTACAAGGTGAAAGGCGGCACCTTGCTACGTAGAAGGATTGCACCTCAATACGTCAGGAGTGATGTGTAACTTGTTTGTACCTGTGTATAAGAATGCATCCCTGGGGCGGTGTCTTTGTCTGGCCGAGGGGGCAGTGGAAAGTCCCGCCACTGACTGAGCCGGGTCCATTGCCAAGAGGCACTTTCTCGTAGTATGCCCTGAATTAGACTAAGAAATCTACAGGGAACTGCAATTGTGTCCAAGATCGCAATAAACCTAGCTGACGTGACTTTGCATCTTACTAGACTCTGTGGTTATTGGGGGTTCTCGTCGGGTCTGCTGTGTCAGCTATCTTCGAAGAGCTGGGGCAGCACACAAAGGGAACACGCGCATGCAGCCGAGTGATATCAACATTGGAGAAAGCAGAGCACCACACCGGTAGCATCTGACAGCACCCGTTAAGATCCTCTTCAGCCTAAGGTTCACATCCCGTATCTTAGCACCGGACAGACAGCACACCCTTCTGTTCTCTGGATTAGCTCTGGTTACAGGCCTGTCTGTTCTTCTCAGTAAGGAGTCCCCAATCACATAGACCTGCCTTTTCCTGGTGACGGTGCAGTTCTTCCGTCTATCCCCTGTTCCCTCTGGCTGCAAGTCCTCTCAATTCCTATTCACCCTTGCAATCCTCTGCAACCCATCCCGTATCCTCCTGGGGCTCATGTTTGGTGTTGTCTCCATTGACTTTTCCCCCCCTCCTTATAGGACTAGCTGTGTTTCTCTTCCTTGCCCTCTCACCTTCAGTGACCACCTGCTGTGCCCCTTCTTCATTGTCCAACTCCGCAAACCTGTTCCTGAGCTTTATTGCTCCTTCACTAGCCTGTCCTTTTCCTCTGCCTGGTTCGCTTAGTCACATGCTTCCACCGTCCACTTTCCTCACCCAGCAGTCTCCCCTCAGAGTTCTTTGGTCCTGCTTCCATCTCAAATCTGATCTTTTCCCTTCAGCATCATCATGTTTTTGCTCCATCATCCGCTCGATTTCCCCCTTCGAAACTCGACCAGAGTTTTCACCTGCATCTCCAAACCTTTATATCTTTTTTTGGATAAGATTACAAGTTTGGTTGGTCAAAGTAATACTGTTACATACTTCTGTAAGGTGTTTTGACTTGATACTTGACTGCATGACACTTAGATTACAAAGCTAGAACAATATAAAATTAACATGGCATACATTAAATGGATTAAAAACTGCTTCAAAATGTAATTATAAACAGAGAGTCATCATCAAGTAGCTGTACTGTAGGGACCTGTAGGGATTGGTTCTTGGCCTTGTGCTATTTAAGGTCTGTATCCATGATCTGGAAGAAAACACAAAATCACTGATCAGGTTTGTAGTTGACACAAAAATGGAGGAGTAGTAAATAACAGAGAACAGATCACTGACACAGAGCAATCTGGATCGCTTGGTAAGCTAGGTGCAAGCAAACAATATGGACTTTAATATGGCTAACTGTGAATTTATACATCTAGGAACAAAGACTGTAGGCCATGCTTACAAGATGGAGGTGTCTATCCTGGAAATCAATTACTCTGAAAAAGACTTGGGGGTTGTGGTGGATAACCAGCTGAACAGAAGTTCCCTGGGCAATGCTGTGGCCAAAAGGGCTAATGCAGTCCTTGGATGCATAGACAGGAGACTCTTGAGTTAGAAGCAGAGAATTTATTTTATCTCTATTTGGCACTGGTGCAACTGCTGCTGGAATATTGTGTCCAATTGTGGCATTCACTCTTCAAGAAGGATGTTGATAAATTGAAGAGGGTTCAAAGAAGAGCCACAGGAATGATGAAAGGATTAGAAATCATGCCTTACAGTGATGTAGACACAGAGTAGTCAGTCTGTCTTGTTTAACAGATGAAAAAGTTAAGGGGTGACTTGACTACAGTCTGCCTCAGGAACACACATTTAATAATTAGCTCTTCGGTTTAGTAGAGAAAGGTATAACACGATCAAATGCAGATTGGAATTAAGGTGCAAATTTTTAACTGAGAGTAATTAACCATTGGAACAGTTTACATCACTGACCACTTTTAAATCTAAATGGGATGTTTTTGTAAAAGATACGCTCAAGGAGTTACTTTGGGGAAGGTTTGTGACCTGTGCTATACAGGAGGTCAGACTGGATTATCACAGTGTGGTCCTTTTTGGCCTTGGAATCTATGAATCTTTTGAATTATTCTATATTCATCACACACATCATCTTCCAAGGAGGACTTACAAGTAAATCTATTCATTAGTTTGAGTTAAAAATATTTTTTAAATGAGCCATTTTAGCACAGTGTCACACTTTTGTCCTGAACTATCTTAATAATTGACTTAACAGGCACTATTTCTTCAAACTTTCCACATAGTTAAAACTTACTGAAATTTTGCACATATGCTACTTTTGAGGAAATTAGCTGTAATTAAGATAATTAGGTAAAACAATCAGTAAATATATGATTATATAGACCAGTGGTATCCAACTTTAATTTGTTCTGTGATGTTATCATTGAGCAGGAGAAGGGGGGAGAACCTATGTGTTTTAAAAATCCATTGTAATTTAATCTGTGACCACTGAGAGAATAATGATTAGTGCATTTTAGTATGACATTGCTAAGAATGGAAAGTTGAGATTGTTTATATGTTTAACATATTTGAACTTTGTTTTTATGTAACATTCTGATTTCCTTGGTTTGTAATAAATGTTTTGGGGTTATTTACAATACTGTAATGTTACTGTCATGTACTCCCTCTTCACATAAGTTAATTCTGAGATAAAAAGTCAATGGGTCTGTATATAAATATAGTTCAGTAAGCAATTATATTACAAACATAGAGAAGAGGACAGGAGCATCTGTTTTTTCAGACTCTCAATAAGTGTGAGCGGTTATATTTTGAGATTAACAGTTCTCAGATTGAATGGGCAGTTTATTCATATTTTGAGTTTTTATTTCTATTCTCCTTTTTATTATTGTGCAGCACCTACTGTGGACAGGTGTCTTTATGACTATATCAAAGTTAATTTTAATGATTTGTGTATCTTTCCTGGACAACAGATTTTATTGTAAATATCCCTAGTAATCATTGAAGTTACTGTTCTTCAATCAGTAAATAATTATATGGATGCTTTTCAGTGTGCAGACTCATCATCTCCCTGAAGATTTCGTGGCTGGAAGAAAAACATACATTCACTGAACATCATATATTGTATTATAGTGACTCTTTCTTTGAACAGATGGAACAAGGCGAAAGAGATATGCACAAGAAATGGTAACCTCACTCCATTATTTGGATGATCGCTTTATTCAACCTCGTCTTGAAAACTTAATCTCTAGAAGTCGCTGGAAAGAACGATATAAGGTATCTAGCTTCTGTCTTGGTCAATGAAGTGGCTCCAGGTGTCAAAATATATATATATACTCCACTCCTAACTGAAAATACAAATCCTAATAACTATTTGTCTTTCCATATTTTGGGGCATGATCTTGCCCCCTAGTATGCAGGCATTTCTGCATAGTTTAATTAGCTGTGATTCTTGTCTGTGTATCCAGTAGTTAGTTGCACAAACTACATGCTAATACACATCTGAATATTGAGGGGTAGTGTGTAAATCCATCATGGCTGCTTTCCTGTATTTCTAGCTACTTCTGCTCTGAAAGATGTATTAATGCTTGTCCCACTGACTTCGATAAATGCCCCACACATACACTTCAAAGAGCATCCTTTGACAGTTATTGTCTCAATAAATTTTTGCAGATTTCTTTTAAAGAAACAAACCAGTACAAAAATTGTATATCTTCCAAGAAATTCATAATGTAGTCCAGTATCAGAGGGGTAGCCGTGTTAGTCTGGTTCTGTAGTCCATACAACTTATAATATGAAATCAATGTGAAATAATTCAGTCTCGTGCATGTGAATGAAGAGAATAATTGAAATATAAAATAAAGTGAAATAAATGAAAATATGAATGGGGTTGGTTAGTGCCCCAAAGACATTGGAGTTGAGGGCACTCAGCATCTCATGTAGTCAAGAGTTTTTGCCTTGGTTTAGGGCAGGGGTCTCAAACACGCGGCCCGCGGGGTTATTTTCTGCAGCCCGCGAGCGCCTCGTGGCCCCCCTGCCCTCCTGTAGCATTTACCTAGAGTGGTTCTGGCCCGACGTGCACCGGGGGAAGGGCAGGCTCCCTCCCTGCTCTGGCCTGCCCCCGCGCCGCTCCGGGAATCGGCCAGAACATGAGACGGGGGGGTGGGGCGGCACAGGGGTCTGTGTGTTGCTCTTGCTTCAGGCAGTGCCCCCAGCAGCTCCCATTGGCTGTGGTTCCCCATTCCTGGCCAATGGGAGCTGCTGGGGGCGATGCCTGAAGAAACAGCAACATACAGACCCCTGTGGCCCTCCTCCCCCAGGTTCCAGCTGCTTCCTGGAAGGGGGTGTGTGTGGCAGGGTGGACAGGCAGGCAGGCAGGGAGTCTGCCCTGCCCCTGGTGCATGCTGAGCCAGAGCCCACCCCCCCGAATTCCTCCTGCACCCCGACCCCCTGCTGCACCCTACATCCCCTGCCTGAGCTCCCTGCCGCACCCTGATCCCCTGCCGCACCCCACACCCCTCTTGCAGCCCAACCCCCTGTCCTAAGCCCCCTGTTGCACCCTGACCCCCTGCCGCACCCCTCACCCCTTCTGCACCCCTCACTCCAACTCCCTGCCCTGAGCCCCTGCCACACCCCTCCTGCACCCCCTGGGAGCAGGGAGGGGGCAGAGTTGGGGTGGGGATCTCAGGGAAGGGTTTGGAATGGGGGCAGGGAAGAGGTGGGGCAGGGCCTCATGGAAGGGGTGGAGTGTGGGTAAGGCCGAGGGTGGCGGGGAGGGGGAGGTGTCAGTAATGTGGCCCTCAGGTCAATGTACTAGTCTTCATGTGGCCCTCGTGGTCATTTGAATTTGAGACCCCTGGTTTAGGGGATATCCTGTTGAAGAGTTTTATGTAATACATCTTTGTAGGAGCGAGTGGATTGTTACCCTGAAGTCCGCATAGTAATGAAGACTCCAATAAATAGATCCTGTCAAGCTTGTGAACTGCATCGGTACTGTAAGTTTGCTGTGTTGCTGTCAGGAAAGCTGTACAACTATAGAACTTTGGAAACCGATGACTTTATGTTGGATGACAAACAGGTAATTTTTTTTTTAATTCTTTTGTGTTCTTGGCTGGTCCTTTGTACATTTCAGATGGTGAAACAATGAGAGATGATCCCATCATCATAACTAATCCCCCAAGGTGGTGTGCAAGGGGTTGGGTTTTTTAGTTGCCCTGAATTTAGATGTCTGAATCTTTATTCACCATCATTCTTCACCTTACTGGAGCTATAACCTTGGAAGAACCTTGAGTAGAAGGAAGCAAGTAATTATTGATTGACCAGTGCCTGGTGAAAACACTACACATACATTTCCACCATAAAATGGAAAATTAATATTAAATTTCATGCATGATCTCAGGTTTATCTACACCTTCTACGAAGTCTCCTCCAAAAATACTGTTCTATGGAATATCAATATTTCTTTTATAAGCATAGTTAGTAATTTCTGTTAGATTACTTGAATCTGATTTTATAGGGAACTTCTTGAATTTTATTAATCCAAATCTTTCACAGTTTCTTGAACAAATTTTCAACACTATTTTAGCATCATTTGTAAATTGCAAAACTTGATTCTTTTCTTCTAAATTCATATTTGAAATCACCTATCCTAAAGCTCTAGGCACTTGCATAGATATTTAAAAATAAAGAAATTAATCCCATTCAGCTAGTTAACCTATCCATACTTACTCCAATCCACAAAATTTAAATCAAATAATCAGTTTAGACTATAACTTGCAGCTCACTGAAAACCTGAGAAAATAGATGAGCCTTGTAGTGTGCCTGACAGTTAACAGATTCGGGCTATTCTATACCAGGGTGATGGGAGTAAGTCCCTGAATCTAGTTTTCTTCTTTTGCTTTATCTGTCACAGGACAGCAATAAATCCTAATGACCTGTGAGGACAAAGTCGGTGTAGAGTGTGTTACAGTCCAATCGTAAATCTTGTATTGCTGCCCTCGGGAAGCACATGGGTCTCCAAGGGCAGACATCAAAACCCCCACCTAAACTCAAGGAGGTAATGAATTATTGAGGACAAGGATGTAATCTCTACTCCCTGTTTAGGACCAGAAAAAAGTCAGTAAAAAGTGTCGTGGTTCTCCCTTTATCATCTGCTCAAGGGTGCCTCCTTATATCATGGTACTCCAGCCATCACTCCTCAGTGGGTGATGCCCCTTTAGGTCTGGGCCTCTAAACCAGGGATTTAGGCTTTCAGTCCTCCTGCAGTTTACTGTGATTGTCCCAGCACATCTGACCTGAATCCAGCACCTGCAGTTCACGCTCTCAATGACCAGCCAGCTATCACAGACACAGTACGCTTATTTTTAGGACAAAAGCATTAGAGTTAACATACCAAAAAACAATAAAGAATCTATATAAGGGGTCAGCATCCTCTGAAACGCGGCTCGCCAGGGTAAGCACCCTGGCATACCGGGCCAGTTTGTTTACCTGCCGCGTCGGCAGATTAGGCCGATCGCGGCTCCCACTGGCTGCAGTTCACCATCCCATGTCAATGGGGGTGGTGGGAAGCCACGGCCAGCACATCCCGCGCCGCTTTCTGCCGGCCAGTGGGAGCCGCAGTCCGCTGAACCTGCTGACGTGGCAGGTAAACAAACTGGCCTGGCCCGCCAGGGTGCTTATCTTGGTGAGCCGTGTGCCAGAGGTTGCCGACCACTGGTCTATATGAATAATAAGCTTACAAGGTGTTATGCATCACATGGAAACCCTAGTAAGTTTCCAGTTCTTCAAACCCATCCAGCAGGGTTTTTCCCCCTTGGTTACAATCACATGTCAGTTTGAGGAATACTCAGCCAGTTCAGGCTGACCCTTTGTATTCAGACTCTGTCTGCTGGGCCTCTTGAGCCAAGCCTCAATCAATACAGTAACTCCTCACTTAACGTCCTCTCGCTTAACATTCTTTCATAGTTAAGTCGCTACTCAATTAGGGAACATGCTCGTTTACAGTTGTGCAATGCTCCCTTAACGTCGTTTGGCTGCCTGCTCTGTCCACTGCTTGTAAGATTCTTTGGAAGAGCAGCAACTTTACAAGGGAGCATTACACAAGTTCCTCTTCTCCGCCTCTTCCCCCACCCTCCCAGTGCTTCCCTGTCGCCAAGCAGCTGTTTGGTGGCTTGCTGCATCTCCACTCCTCCCCCTCCCTCCCAGAAAGTCCTAAGCGCCACCAAACAGCTGTTTCGTGGCAGGGAAGTGCTGAGAGGGAGGGGGAGGAGCAGGGATGCGGCACGCTCTGGAGAGGAGGTGGAATGGGGGTGGGAAGAGGTGGGCCTGGAGTGGAGCGGGGACGGGAAGAGCATCCCTGGGCAAAGTCGGCGGCTGTTCTGCTCCTGGGAAGCTGCCGCTGCTGCTGCAAAGGTGCTGTGCCTGTGTGGGGTAAGCCAGGGGCACTTCCCAACCACAGTACAGTACTGTACAGTATATAATGCCTTTTGTCTGCCACAAAAAAATTTCCTTGGAACCTAACCCCCCACATTTACATTAAATCTTATGGGAAAATTGGATTTGTTTATCATCGTTTCACTTAAAGTTGCATTTTTTCAGGAACATAACTACAACGTTAAGTGAGGAGTTAGTGTATATGCAATTTGTTCGTTCTTCTCTAGAGTAGTTTACCTATCGTGGGATCTTTAATAATCAACTGCTACTGACTTTAGTTCCTGGATGAAGCTCAATAACCCTCCCCCATGTAGCTAGAATGCAATCCCTAGTTCACAAAGATACAGAGACAAAACTTTGACTAATCCCTGGACCCATGGCATACAGCACATCTCAGTAGAATAAGTTTCCACAGTTCCCAGGTCTTGCATGTGTCACCAAACAGAATCTTCCTTATTGGGGCACCTCCTGGATGGCCTGTTATCACAGTTAAGAGCACAAGCCATTTTAAAAATTGGAACAGATGTACAATGCTAGACTGAATTTATAGAGTTACTTTCATTACAGTTCATCTTCTCAGTTTGGGTTGGACTACTCAATAGCAAAAGGCTGGAGCTTACATTTTCTTTTCTTTTTTAACACTTACACTATGATGGTTATCCTGACCTGCAAAAATGCATCTTTTGGGGGAATGAGGAGGAAGTAGGGTCTAGTTCAGAGGCCACAAAACAAACCAGGGAATGTTACATGACACTAGATTTGCCCCATTTTGCTACTGTAAAATGGCTCCTGGGAAGCTGCCCACACTACCTCCTTGTTCCTGTGGTGATCCATAATCTGGCCAGTAATGGGTGCTGCTCACTGGTCCAGTGCTGGAAGTTTCATCTGCAGCTTGTTGACCCAAATGTCCTGTCTTTGCTCTCATGGCAATTAGCTTAACTGCAAGAGGACAGCACAATGCTAAACTGGCACATCAGGAAAATAACTGACTGAAGGAAAAGTCAGTGCAGCCTTAGTGGATCAGAATGGATGGTACTATGCAATTTGGGTTTTTTTTTAAAACTATATAAAAGCACCCCAGAGAGAGGATGAAAACTTCACTTCAATCCTTTCTTCTGCACCTCAACACATCCCCTTTAACTGTAACAAGTACAGTTTTCTTTTTCTCTGATCTCTGGATTTTTTTCTTTTCATACCATTGGCAGTGGGTGTGGTTGCTATTTTACTTAGGTTTCCAGTGACTATTTTTGGTTTTGGGGCATAGCCTTCTTTTTCTTTCCTACCCCCTCCTTGGTTAGACCAAGATGTCATATGTAGTTTAGCATTATAGATGTCAGTGCTTTGCTTTGCTGCCTTGTGCCCCACTATCTGGACCAGGTCTTCTGCTTGCCAACTTGGTAGTAACATTGTTTATATTAAGAGTAAACATGACAGTTGTGGAGTGTCTTTTCTCATTCTTCTCCTCTGTGGTCAAGTCACTCTGTGCATTCCACATCAACAGGCATAACAAGTTTGGCCAGTAGAGCCACCCAACACAGATAAATTTAAGCATTAGGAAAAAGTCAGTGAGATCTCTGAAATTAACATTAGAATGAATGCAATATATGGACTTTTTCCAAGGCTGAGTTCTAAAGAAGCTTTTGGTAACTTTAACAAAATCTTTCTTGCTTAAAAAAGTGAAATGTTTTCAGATATAAAGTGTAGATTGTAATATTAAAATTGTACCATATTGGGGAAACTTCAAGGTAAAATTAAAAACATAAAGGATTTTGAATTAGTTAATACAAAAATAATATGCTGAATGCAACAAACTGGATAGTGAATACAGTGAATACACACATTATTTTCAACTACCCCATAAATATCTATAATCCAGCTCTTGATTGTTGGGCAATCTGGGATGGTGCAGTAAGTGAAGCTGGATTCCCCAGGTTTCTAGTGATTTTTACAGCATTCTTTGAGGCATGAAGGTTGAAGCCCTCAAACTTTACAACTGTTTCTGGTCTTGAACTCTTACAGTACCACTGGGACCCAAACACCAGTCCTAATCCTGCAGTTTGTTGTGGGTGGGTGAACAGTGGATCTCCATGTGGGTGCAGCAGTCTGCTCACATGCAGTCACTTGCAGAATCACAGCCATAGCAAATCCTGGACCTCAAGCCAGTGTACTTGCAATCACTGCATATGGGACAGATCCTAAATTGGTGTGTTTCCACTGAAGTTATGCTCATTCACATCACCTGAAGATCTGGCCCTGTATTTTTAATGACCGGAATTAGAGAATTCCATTGAAAATTAGTCCTAAATTTCTACTATCTATCTAGTAATTGCCAACAAAATAAATACAGCGAGTACCAACCTCTGCTGTGGAAAATGAGATCAAGTATCTGGGACCACTCACATAGGTAAACATTTAGTCACGCGTACTGAAATGCTTACAGAAAAGCTAGGATGTAGACTTTGTTTAAAACCTAGCCTGCTTAAGGTTTAAAAGACCGTAAGCAGCCACTTAAGCCACACACAAAAATATTCAGAATATTAACAATAACAATGAAATGTATCATTGCTTTATGACTCAGAGGAGAAAATCCTGCAGCTATAATATGGCTAAGCAAAAATACATGCAATCTGAGATCACGAATCCCACAGCTTGAGTTAAACACTCTACTTTGAGGAGCAGTGGGCCTTAGCCAGTTAGGTACTTGTTGCACACAAGAAACAAAAATAACCTCAAGCTAAAACAATACTGTACTGCACTGGAAAGATGTCAATCTCTTATTTGTATACCATAAAGCAGTTGCTCTCAACCTTTCTAGACAACTGTACACCTTTCAGGATCTGATTTGTCTTGTGTACCCCCAATTTACACCTCACTTAAAATCTACTTGCTTACAAAATCAGGCATTAAAAATACAAGTGTCACAGCACACTATTACTGAAAAATTGCTTTCTCATTTTTTACAATATAATTATAAAAGAAATCAATTGGAATATAAATATTATACTTACATTTCAGTGTATAGAGCAATCTAAACAAGTCATTTTATGAAATTTTAGTATGTATTGACTTTACTGGTGCTTTTTATGTAGTCTATTGTAAAACTAGGCAAATATCTAGATGAGTTGATGTACCCCCTGGAAGACCTCTGCGTACCCACAGGGGTACACATACTCCTGGCTGAGAACCACTGCCATAAAGTGAAATCCATTTCTCTTGCATAAGGCCTGAGTTACCTGAGCTGTGTGCAGGGGAAGTGCTGGGCTGGGAAGGTAAAACCCACAAAAAACCCAGGCCAGATGTAGCTGTGGGCTTTTTTTTTTTTTTTTTTATTCCCAGAGGCTTTACTCCAACCTATAGGCTAAAGTATCGATCCCTGCCCTTCTGTGCCACTTATACTGGATAAATCCCTCTTCTGATGTGACCCTATAGCCACTCAAAACACGGACCTATGTGAAGCTAGCATGAAGCTCCCTTTCTTTGGAATCTAAGGGAGGCATAAGCACACCTGAACTGCTACTCCGCCCATAACTTCTCCTCTGATCTCAATGTGGATTTAAGGATGCAGAGGGTCTCATGGTGAATTTCACTCATTTTTAATAACACCTATGTGTTTACCTGAACATAATCATTCTTCATCAATACCAGCTTTGCATAAAATCTGTTCCAACTACTTAATAGGTATCTGTGTACTTGCTTGTATGTAATATTACTACAGCTAAAACCTGTCTGTGTATATGCATGTATACTTACCATTTGCCTACCTGTAAATATCACTGAGTCACATACTGTTAAATATACAAGGCCATCAAATGCAACATCTATATTTTTGCATCACAGAGGCTTCCCAGGTGTAAAATGGTGATGAGTGTGGAATACAAGGATTTATGTTCCCACAGTGCTGTTAACTTAGCCACCATATATGCACTGCGTATTTTGTGGTTATATTTAAAACCAGTATTTTGTCAAACTCTTCTATAGCTTTAGCAAGAGGAAAAAGTTAACATGCATGTATGTGGATTTGGTGCATCTCTGGAGATTGGTTTTTTTTTTAATTTCCTGAATGTCCAAAATGGTTGTGTATCCTTAGTGTGACCTTGATATAGCTTTTGCTTTTTAGGCTTTTGAGCTTTTATTCTTAATAAATCCAGACTTTATTGCATACACTTTAATTCCATGAATGTTGAAGTGGCTACATCTTATGACTTCAGCAGGTAGTAAGTATAAACTAGAAAGGATTTAATCAGTTTTCCTCCAAACATCAGGGGATTTTGTAACAGAGTTGGTCAGGTGAATCTACTGGTAGCATTTCACTTTTTCTGCACAGCAGTGCATAGTGGTTCTTGAGGAACAGGGGCAGACGAAACTGCAGTTGCGTTGAATCACTGGTCATTGCCCCTGCATGGTTGGGATGCAAAGAATGTGGGGGCTACATTGCTTATAAAATAGAGTAAATCATATAGTATCAAAGGCTGTTTAGTTCATTATTGCAAAATACCAAACTGATTTAGCCATGCATTTTATTGTCAAGATCATTGCTTCATGTTAATTTATCTTAGATAACCAAGTTTGTTCACTTTTTTTATATAGGTTTTGAAGGTTGGCAGCGTGTGCGCAAATCGTACAAGGGTTTATCATAATCTGAAACATTTTAAATTCAAGTTGTATCAGCGCTGCCGTTCAGTTACAGAGGTGGAGGGCATTCAGGATGAGCCAGTCAAAGACACAGTCGACAGGCTTTTCAATCAATTGGAAGAGAGTGGCTGGATTCAGGAGGTATGATGGAATCTGTCATTGAGTTAATTCCTTTGTATCAAAGGAGGTGGTGACAGCAATGCTAAATAAAATGTCCATGGTTTAACTAAGCAATAAGTTGTAAGATGTTGTGCATTTGTGGTCTACTGTAGTTCATTCAAGATGGTAAAGGGTAGACATCAGCCATGCAAGACTTGTAATAACTTCCCATAAAATGCAGTTCTGCTCTGAAAAGTGACTCAAAAATAGTACTTATTTACAGAACAAAGCTGCTCCCTGCAAATAATCAGTCTGATTTTAGTCACAAAAGTAAGCAAGTACCTTACTGATTTTTACACTTTTTAGCACTACTGGAGAGGTAAGATGGGGGAGCCAGATTCTGTTCCACAGCATCAGCAAAATAATTTATTTGGTTCCAATTACAGTTAAAGATTCTGAGTTTGCACAGGTGTAATTCAAAGCATAATATGAAGGCAACAGTGTTACACAAGTGTAACTGAGAATGGAATTTGGCCTGTAGAACTTTTATTAATAGTGACAATGTATGAGTTTGACTATTGGGAAAGGGCCAGTAACTTGACCCAAAGGAGGGAAATCCTTAAACTGAAAGAAAGTGTAAATCAGAGACAAAGGAGGGCTTTGCTTGGGCCATTTAAAATACTTCCAGCTTACATACTTGTCTGATAGACTTTCATCCACTGGATTTCAAATTCAAACTTCCAAGCAAATTCAGCTTCTTTGGCCATTTATTCTTCTCCATTTAAAAATGTGACTTTCAGGCCACCTCTCTTTTGGAATGGACCCATTTTTGCTTTTCTGTTTAAATGGACAACTTCCAGTGGAAATAGTAGGGCCCTTTTAAAATGAGTCTTTAAAGCATGAATATTTTTGGCAAAATGAGCCCATATTAATGTCATATCAAAATGCACAATGTAACATTATTAGTAACACATACTAATTTATTTTTATTCTTGTATTTATTTTATTATGTGCTGCTGCAGTAGTCAGTCCATTTGCTACATGGTACAATACTGATGCAAGTACACCTAGATAGTACGATGTATTTCATGGGTAAGCTTCCACAGTGTTTCTGTATCAGGATCAGTTTTTCTTAATTATTTTGATTTCTTAAAGCTTCTTGAAACACTATAGGACAAATTACCTGAGTAGAGCCAGGCTTACCAAATTAGGCTTTGGTTCTCTCTGCTTCTGATCAGTGCTGCTGCTCGTTTATGAATTCAGCTTGGCACAACAAGCAATGTATTTGCTTCATTCAGTTGCTGTCTTTTTGATTAATTGACATGGTTTTTATTTTATATGCAGAGATATGATTATCTGGAAGAATATATGAATGATGCAGATTACTTCCAAGAAGAGAAAATGGACTGAGTGGTCATGCATCTCTTTGAAAGAAGCTTTGTAAAAATCTCTAATTAGCTGTGATATCCACCTGTCCACAAAAAAATCTCCAAATGCTTTTCAGGATGTTTTCTTACACTGCATTGTATTTAAGTCTGTAGCTGTGCCTGTAAATTGCTATACATATAAAAAGAAAAAGCAGCATATTCTTTTATACCCCTTAATTTTAAATGTCAAAATAGTGATTTAAAGATGTTTTATGAACTAAACAACTGTCTGTTATGCATAGGCCAGTTGAACTTTCCTTTGTGGTTAAAAAGACTAGTGTCCGAGTACCTATGTATTTATGAAATAAAACTTCTTATGCCTAGCTCAATGGCAGAGATGTGAGAGATGGTAAGCCCCAATTAACCCTTTTTGGGGTAGGAATACTTCAGTAAAAAGTATAAATTGCATCCCATCACATCCCTGTGAACTTGAAATGAGCATTAACCAGTTAGCCTGGTTATAGTGAGAATGAAACATAACCAGACACATTCATTCTTAATCCAGTATCAAAACCACCTTCATTTCTCATCCCTGGAGACCTAGAATAGTGCAATTTGCACATGGTCATAGCGTCTGTTGTGAAAGATGTCTATATGTAGTACAGACGCCACAATAGCTACTACCATGTTCTGGAAGATAGGTGGATAATTCCTGCAAAACTAACTAATAACAGTAATCGCCTGGCTGACGGGGGAAGCTGCACAAAACCTTGTTTGTGTTATATCTACTAGCATGTGTGGTGAGGTGTCGTACCTCTCTGGGACATGTAAAGCCCTAACCCAGCTTTCTCTCTCCTGGGTCTTCAGAGATGTAGGAGGAGTTTAGTGATGTGGTACACATTAACCCCTTGGCCTACTTGCTGCACATAAAAGAAAGCAGGCTGTGGGGGAGCAGAGAGCTTAGCGATAAGGGGGAAAGGAAATGCTGCTCTTTTTTGCTTGAGTTGTGGAAGAGGATAACTACTTCAAACTCTTCTTACCTCCTGGGAAAGTGAAGGACACTTTTTACTGTTGAGTCATTTGTTTAAACCCTACATAGGAACAGATATTAAAGTGAATGTTATTCTTGGGGTGTAGTCTGATCATACCTATGAAGAGAACCTACCGTCTAACAGTGCTTTGTATTCAGTATTATAATACTCCTGTAGTCATGCATACTTGTCACCCTGGGAATGGTGGTTTTATGGCTGAGCACGTTGCAAGGATAGTCTGAGTTAAATTTTTTTTTTTAAATCAACGCAGTAAAATGAATCCATATTAAGTACATGATCTACTCACAGGAAGTATTCCAGTATCCATACATTTCAATTATGTAGGTCCTAGTGTGCCTTCACGCCACTAACTGCATATTGTCAGAATAAAATGTCAATACATTAATCACCCTCCAGATTACCTCTGGTAGATACCCAATTGCCCTGCTTCCCATGCTAGCACTTATATATGATCCCTCAAGGTGTGTGGCAAAGGTATGAGTTAACTCTGCTTTCTGCAGTGAAGACTTGCTTCCCGCCCCACTTTTTTTTCCATTGCTATTTGGGGCCTGATGCAAAGCCTGTTAGAGTCAAGGGAGAGACACCTATATTCTTTAATGGATTTTGGATCAGGCTCTTGAGGAAAATCCTGCTAGACTTGGCCCTGATCACATCACTTTATAGGAAGACCAGGCCTCTTGTACAGTGCACCAGAAGAATAAAACCTGTGTACCGCATTACACACCACCTTGTCAAATGCACACCGTGCACCAGTTATGGTTGTGCCCTGGGCATTCACAGTTAACACTTGAGGGTGAAATTATTACACAGTACCACTTTACTGTTCCATACTACTTTTCCTTTCATGCAACTTTTTTTTTTTGACATTTCTAATAGTCTTCATTTTTGCAGATGAATACAGTTTTGCAACAAGAAGTCTATGTTTAACCTCCTTTGCAAAAGTGGGCAACGACACTGATTTTTCCAGCTGATATTTTGTTAGCGTTCAAGAGGGTTTCTGTATCTCTCTAACATTTACCATGCTTAAGATTACACTATTCATGTCTAGAAGCCTTGAGCACATCATTGTTAAAAGGTACAACTGTGGAAAGTGGTTTTGTACTGCATAATGGCAGATATCTACTGCCACCTCTTCAGTTAAGCTGCACTGACAAAATAGGGGATGCATTTTAATAAAAATGAATGTGCTTTGCACCTTTTCCCATCATTTCTTTCTCATTCATGCAAAAAAAAAATTATGAATAACCAGTATTTAATGTAGAGTAAGTGAAGAGTCCTCTTTTAGGTATGTGCCTTCTCCTGTGTTGGCTAGAAACCGTATAGTATATTTAATGACTACTTTGTACTATTTTTTTAACATACTTCATATTTTTCCCACCCAAAATAAAAAAGGGTTAATTAAAAAAATAATTTATTTGGTCCACAATAGAAAAAATATTCACCTCACTGTAGAGGCAGTACAGGAACAAATTGATTATCTCTCTGGCAAGAAACCCACCACAGGGCAAGGAAAGGCCAAAAATGTACTTGCACCAGGGAACCTGCTGCAAGAAGACTGACAGATCAGGTGGCAAAACTGAGACATCTGACTGTAGTTACACTTTTTACTAGCTCATGTGGATTGTACCAGCTTAGACACATCCCCATTTACTGATTTGCACATTCCAGCTCTTGTGCATAGCTTCTGAATTTGGCCCTTTCAGTCTTCCCCCATATGAGCAAAAGCAAGAAGCAGAGCAAGGCATTAGGGTGAGGGCAGATCAGTAGCTGCGGTGACATTAGCCATTACTTGTTACTGCGCAGAGCAGTGACACGTACTTCACAACAGAACACTGTTTAAGCAGTTATGGCGGGTTGAGAGGGCTTTCCCCAATTTCCAAAAGCCTGGCCTTAATTCCTAGGACTTAGACCAGGATATTCTTGTCAAAGGTAAGAAAATGCAATTAAGGCTGTGGATGGGTTTTTCCGGTAACATTGTGGTATCTGAAAAGGAAGAAGCTGGTGGGAATTGTGGCCAAAGAGGTATTTCAGAACCCTACATGCATTCGCTCCAAAGGGTTACATGGTGCAGCACTGCCACATAGAATAAACAGCTCCTTTCCAGCTCTGCCTCTGGGGCCAGCTAGAATTCCCAGAGAGCCCCAAATACATTTGTCGGAAGTGGGTGAGATGTATGCTGCTTAGCAGCCTTTCCCAACTAGCCCCATCTCTCATTATTACATATGTTACCTTTTGCAGAGTGGAGAGGAACTTATGGTACCTCTTAAAATAATGTGAAATCTTGATTCCACTACAACATTATTCCATCAAATCAAATTCTAGATTTCTGATGTAATATTACTTAAACTGATCACTACAAAATTCAAAAGATTACATTAATGTAATGGTAACAATTTAAACATGCTCTGTAAAGTAATATTAATTTCCATATATTGAGAATATATGTTTTAAATCCTATTCTATTAACCATACGACTATGCAGTGTGTGCAATGTGGGAGAGTTAACGTTAATAAGAGATGCTTAACTTTTTCATTTCTTAAAACATTTGCATTTAAATTTGTGACCTAAATTTTGCATTAATATTGGGTTTTGCATTTAATTTCCTTGTTATTTAAGAAAATAAAGTAGTGTCTGTACTTGTTATGGCAGGAGTCACGAGATGGGGTTGTCACACACAGTCATCTCACAAGTTACAGTAAACTCCTCACTTAACGTAGTTATGTTCCTGAAAAATGCAACTTTAAGTGAAACAATGTTAAACTAATCCCATTTCCCCATAAGATTTAATGTAAATGCCGGGGATTAGGTTCCAAGGAAAGTTTTTTGGGGGCAGACAAGGCATTATGTACTGTACAGTACTGTACTGTGGTTGGGAAGTGCCCCTGGCTTACCCCACACAGGCACAACCCACCGCAGGTAAAGGCACTAGAAAGCACCTTTACAGCAATAGTGGCAGCTTTCCTGGAGAAAAACAGGCGCCCACTTTGCCGGGGGATGCTCCAGGCCCGTCTCTTCCCGTCCCTGCTCCATTCCAGGCCCACCTCTTCCCATCCTTACTCCACCTCCTCTCTGGAGCATGCTGCATCCCTGCTCCTCTCCCTCCCTCCCAGTGCTTCGCACTTAGGACTTTCTGGGAGGGAGGGTGAGGAGTGGAGATACGGTGCTTCCCCGCTTTTCCCCTTCCCTCCCAGAAAGTCCTAAGCGTCGCCAAACAGCTGTTTGGCCGTGGGGGAAGTGCTGGGAGAGGGAGGAGGTAGAGAAGAGGAACTTGTGCAATGCTCCCTTGTAAAGTCGCTGCTCTTCCACAAAATCTTACAAGCAGTGGACAGAGCAGGCAGTCAAGCGACGTTATAAGGGAGCATTGCACAACTTTAAATGAGCATGTTCCCCAATTGAGCAGCGACATAACTTTGAAACAATGTTAAGCGGGAGGTCATTAAGTGAGGAGTTACTGTATTTTCTTATGAGCACCTTTGAATCTTTAAAGAAAGTCTGTGTTAGTTTTGTGATGCAAATTATTTTGGGAGGAGTTGCTGCAAGCAGAACAGCATGTGCTCTCTGCCTCAATCTCTCTAATTGGAGTCAGTTCTTGGAGCAGAATAGCTTCTTGGGAACTGGGCATTAGTGTTTGTGCTGAAATTTGTGAAAGAGGGGATTGCATAGGTGCTCTTGGTGATCACCTTTCAAAGACTGGTGTATATAGTGTCGGTAAATTCCTAGATTTTTAAGGCCAGAATGGACAATGAGCATCTGGTGTGAGAAAGTAAATTTCTAGCATATCAGAAGGCAATTACATGTATTCCCATATTTAACTTAGCTAGTTTATTTTTATTTGAATAAATAAAAGCCTTCAGCTCTGACCTTCTTTTAGTCATTCTGGATAAACAGTGTGGGTGTGTTAGATAAATACATGTAAATATGGTAAATATCTTGCAGACAGTAAACATGATCTATAAATTTGAATTACTGATTACATCTTGTTGATTTTTTTTAAAATGAGAAATGTACATTTATAATTTGAGTCCAGAGGTCATAACCAAAGAGATTAAGAAAATATATGATGTAGCAAATGTTAGAATGATCATTTTTTCTTTTTACTTCTCTTAAATAGCATTGCAGACAACTGATAGGATACCACACCTTGTTGTTCATTTCATTAACCTAGATGTTTTATATATATTCAGTGTTACTCTGGGCAATAAATGAATGTGATCTAAAATTGAAAATTTGATATTTGTGAAATAATATGTACACAAGACTAACTCTTAAGGACTCCGCTGTGTTTTTATTAGTTTTTTATATCTTAGAAATGAGTTTTATATTTAAGAGGTCTGTTTTGCAATGTATGCAAAATGTAAGCACATTAACCTCGTCCATAATAAGGGCATTGTAGTTGTCCACAAGAAAAAATGGACACAGGATGAACATAGCACTCCTTGAACTTGTTAAGTTAAACAATCCCACAAAAGCTACAGAATGTGTTCAAACAGTATAAATGGGAGCCCAAAGGTTTACAAACTGCAGTCATTTTAATTAGAGACAAGAAGCATCACTGAAAAACTAATTGCTGAAATGGCTCAAAATTCAAGGCCCCAATTTAGTAAAGCACTTTAACAGATGGTTAACTTTAAGCATATTCTTCAGTCCCATTGCAGTCAATGCAACTCTTAAGCAATTTAGGTTTTTCAAAATGTTTGCTTTAGGCATATGAATGCTATTTTCTTTTAAATATATCAAATAAATACCAATAAATTCTTCCACATTCATTCAACCATTCAGGGCTAAACAAAAATCCCCTCTCCACCTTAGCCACACTTCCCTCTTCTTAACTCAGTTTCTTCAAATGCCTGCGATGCCAGACAGGGCTTGCAGCATGCCTTAAAATCAAAGAACTGGGTTCTGTTCGATCAAAAAGAACAGGACAGTGAGGTTTGGCCCTGCATGTTAACTGTGCTGTGGGACCAGTCCGGCAGTTCTCTCAGGCACAACAACCACTGAGAACCTCTTATGAGTGGTTATTTGAATGTGCAGTTTCTTGGATCACAGTGAAATAAGCATGGCTGGGTTTACTTGCATCTATATGTATGTTATATGCATGTATGGTTTAGGTGATTTTTAGAATCCTTTTGCTTCATTATTTCTAAATTTAAGTAAAAAATGATTTGCGTGTGTGTGGAAAGTGATAAGCACCTGAAAATGAAGGCTCATAAATGAGAGTACATTTTCACCTTTAATCAAGCATCTCTAGTGTGTCACTATAGCCTGGTCTACACTAGGCGTTTAAATCGGTTTTAGGAGCGTAAAACCGATTTAACGCCCAACCCGTCCACACCAAGAGGCCCTTAATATCGATATAAAGGGCTCTTTAAACCAGTTTCTGTACTCCTCCCTAACGAGAGGAGTAGCGCCAATATCGGTATTAACATATCGGATTAGGGTTAGTGTGGCCGCTGATCGACGGTATTGGCCTCCGGGAGCTATCCCACAGTGCACCACTGACCGCTCTGGACTGCAATCTGAACTCGGATGTAGTGGTCAGGTAGACAGGAAAAGCCCCGCGAACTTTTGAATATTTCCTGTTTGCCTAGCGTGGAGCTCCGATCAGCACGGGTGGCGATGCAGTCCGAAATCAAAATAAAAAAAGAGCTCCAGCATGGACCATGCGGACGTGATCGCTGTAAGGGCAGGCAAATCCGTTCTATCAGCGCTCCGTTATAGAAGATGAAATTCAGAATCATTTTTAAAAATTCTCCAGACAGAACCCGGAAGTTCCAAGGGGCGGGGGAGGCTGCGGGAACTATGGGATAGCTAGGGAATAGCTACCCACAGTGCAACGCTCCAGAAACCGACGCTAGCCTCGGACCGCGGACGCACACCACCGAATTAATGTGCTTAGTGTGGCCACGCGCACTCGATTTTATAAAATCTGTTTTACAAAACCGGTTTATGCAAATTCAGAATAGTCCCGTAGTGTAGACGTACCCTATAACACATCCACATTATTACTATTCCAGTCCTACCAAATGAGAAGGGGGGGCATTGTGCTAGGCACTGTACAATCACAATCATGAAAAGCAGTGCCTTCCCCAAAGATCCTACAGCCTAAATGGAGAAGGCAGACAAAAGAAGTACCATTGTGTTCATTTTACAGAGGGGAATTGAAACACAGAGATTAGAACCCAGATCATTAAAGATATTTAGGCACCTAACTCCTATTTATTTGAATGGGAGTTAGGCATGTAAAGACCTGGGCCTCCATGAGTTGCCCAAGCACACACAGGAAGTCTGTGTCAGAGCTGGGAACTGAACCCAAAGCTCCCAACTCCCAGCCTTGACCACAAAGACCCTTGGTCTGCTCAGATATGTACACACAGCATTGCACAAGAATGACTACTTTTGTTTTTCCACTTCTACTGCAGAGAAATGCAGCTGCTAAGAGAGTTCATAGCTGTGATGTATCTGTGACACTCCTAGTAATTGCACAAAGGGCTTGAAGCTGGGGCAGGAGGGTAAGCAGGGTGCCCTAATATAATTAGTGGATGATTAGGCAATACCAAGATATATATACACAGAAGGAGGGAAATGCATTCCCTAGGAATAAGGGAAGTTATTGGACCTTCAGAGCCAGGGAAGAGGTAGCATATAAACCTGCGGATGGAAAAAGGGATTTCCTTGGCTTCCATCCATGCAAATAAACCACTGGGATCATAGTTCATAATTTGCTTCTCTCTTCATTCATCTCCTTTGCCGCTTGGAGGCTTCGTGTTTCTCTTTTGCTTCTTCTCTGTGGCTATTACTTCTTCCTGCAGTGACACCGTCCTTCCACTAGGACTTCCCAAGACGCTTTCTCCTCCGCCGCCGCTCTGCCTTACCCGAGCACAATGAAAGCCTGTGTGTACCCGTAACCCCCGTGCAGTGAGCCAGTGTCAGCAAAGCAGCTAACAACAGACAAGAAAGAGAAAGGGATATTACAAGGTACTTTTCACTTATCAAGCCGGGGAATCCAACAGAGTCATCGCTGATAATTGCACCACAAGCACCTAGACCCACTGTTTGGGGGATGGAATATGCAAAAACACAAAAGAAAATCAGTGGACTACTCTGGGTGCGAAATGCTGGAAGTTTGTAAGTTTCACTATCATTTGTAATTGCTCTGAAGAGCGATATGTCTCTGTGTGTGTCTGTGTTGTCTCGTGCTTTTCTTGATATTGTACTTGGAACGGAAATATCGGGGGGAGTGAGAAGTGGGGTATAAGGGAAATTATGCTAAAGGTGATACTTGCCTACGTTCTGAGTTTGCTTTTATTGCCTGGGGTGTCGGGGGTGGCTATAAACACTTCATACGGATTTTACACAGTGGCTGGATTAATAGAAAGCAAAGCATGGTCTGAAAGTCCAGTTACTGACACTGTTACCAACTGGGGATCCATCTCTTTTATTTTTAGAGGCGCTACAATATTAGCAGCAGACAGTTGGAGACAGCAATAAAACAAGAAGACTGGAGAGCAAAGAGAGAGAGAGACGAGAAAACACAAAGACTTAACTCATCTGAACCTCCTCCTCCTCCCGCCCCTTTATCTGCACGTTTACTGAAGGCTTATAAAAAAAATCCTCTCGACCAAATTAAACCAAACCAAAACAAGGGAAAGTCTTTGAGTTCCTCCTGCGCCCCATCACTGCAATTTTCTTCCTCTGGAGAAATTTCCCCATAAAGAATCTCTCCCTCCTCCCCAAAATTAAATAAATAAAGCCGCCAAGTTTCACTCATTTGGGAGGGAGAGTCCCTCCGTCTGGGGGACTGGTTCTTTTTTAAGGCAGTGGCTTGGTGGTTTGATTTGTTTTTATTATTCCCCTTTAGAAAGGTCTCACCCCCAAGCCCCCCTGGATTTTTGCTGTGTTCACCCATGAGCCCATCGCCCTCCCCCTTGTTCTAATTTGTGTTTATCTCCCTCCTTCAAATGGTTCTCTGCAGTCTTGGGACGCAAACCGCCCATCATCTTTAATTCTATGTTGGCAAATACCTAGCGATCGCGGGTCAGTCCCATCCCGCCCCCATCCCAACTCCTCCAGAGAGGTCAAGCCCGATTGCTAAGGGGTGGGGGTGGGGGAGGCTGATCGAGATTTGGGGACTGCCTGGCCCGGGCCCCCTTCTCCCCCCCAGCCAGCCCATCCCTCCCTCCCCGTCCCCATCCATGTGGCAGTGAGAACAGAGCTCAGCGTTGTCAGGGGCAGCATCGCAGGCGCTACCCAGTCGCAGCAGCGAGCAGCAGCGTGGCCGGCAGGATGGGGGACACGGCTCCCCCCCAGGCCCCGGATCTCGGGGCCGGTCTCCTGGGAGGGGGCTCGGTGGCCCCCCGGGTGCACAGCGCCATCGTGGAGCGGCTGCGAGCCCGCATCGCCGTCTGCCGCCAGCACCACCAGAGCTGCGAGGGACGCTACGAGCGGGGCCGGGCGGAGAGCTCGGACCGCGAGCGGGAGAGCACCCTGCAGCTGCTGAACCTGGTGCAGCACGGCCAGGGGGCCAGGAAGAGCGGCAAGCACAGCAAGGGGGCGGGCAGCGCCGGCCCGGCGCCCCCTGCCGCGCCGCCGGACTATCACCCGCAGCTGCTCAGCAACGGGGCTGCTGGGGGCAGGAGTGGGATCAACGGGGAGCAGCAGCAGCCGGGCTCCGCGGCCGACGGGGGGCAGAGGAACTCGGCCCTCATTGCGGTAAGTCAGACCCTGTCTCCTTCCAGCTCACAGCGCCGCCTGCAGGTGGTGCGCCCCTGGGTGGGCACCTGGTGCCAGTGGGGCAGGGGCAGAGACACAGGTCCGGTCCGGTCGGTGTGGGGTGTGTGCGCATGGGGTGCCACAGATGCAGAGTGTGTGAGCATCCGGCGCCACTGGTGTCGGGAGTTTGGTACTTCGAGCCATAAGTATGAGGCACTGGGTGCCACTGGTGTTGGATGTTGGGGACTAGGTGCCACTGGTATGGGACATTGGGTACTGGGTGTCTCTGATATAGGACATTGGGTGCCACCAGTATGGGGCATACAGGGTGTCACCAATATGGGGTGGGAGTACTGAGTGCCACTGGTGTGGGAAATGAGTACCCGGTGCTATCGATGTAGAATGCATGGATACTGAGGGCCATTGGCACAGGTGTGTGAGCATCAGGTGCTGTCAGCCCAGGGGGCATAGGCTCTGGTGCTACTACTGTGGACAGTATGGATAAATGGGGCATGAGCACGGGATGCCACCAATGCAGGGTGCCTGGGCAGCAGATGCTACTAGTGCACTTGTGTGATGTGTGGGAACCTGCTGTCTTCTGTGTTTACTGGCATATATACAAAATGACATGTCTCTCAGTGGCGAAGGCAGGGAAAGCTTCCAGCACGCCCATCACAACTTGTTGTTTCCTGCAAAGGAACTTTATTTGCCACTACGATGATGTATATTTCTGATGTCCCCAGCGTGCTGTGTGTACTGTACATCTATCCCCCCCGCCATTCATGATGGCCTTAAAAATACACCAGCCTAGGCACAACATTTATTCACCCACAATTTAGTTTTATGATTGAGGGGGGAGGGGGGAATCTGGCATTGGGTGAATGAGCAAATAGGATCTTCCAAAGCTGATGTATATGTAATATATATAAATCAATATCTGTAAAAAAACAAGCCAGCTAAATCTCCCCCATACATACATGTCTCCATTTCAGTTCAATTGAATGAGGCTTTGTTGGCATGACAAGCTATACAAGTGTTTCTAAAGTGTAAAAATACAGTGTAAAATATTACTGTCTAGATGGAGTTCTGTATAGGTGGGTATAGCTACATTTTAACCTTCTTCTGAAGCCACTCTTGGAAACAGGATGCCATACTAGATGGATCATCGCTTTGTTCCAGTCTGGCAATTCTTATGTTTTTACACATGCCGGTACGCATAGGTCTTATCCTGCACTCACTGAAATTAGTGGCAAAACTCCCACTGACTTCACTGCTGCAGGATCAGGCCTGTAGACCTCAGTCCTGCAAACACTTGCACATGTTCTTAACTTTACACAGATAAATAGTCTCTGACATGGATCTTTGCAGGATCGTGGCCATATGCAGTATCTAGATTGATTTATTAATCTTTTGGATTTTTGAATGATTGTAATCAGTTTATATGTATGCATTTGACCCAAATTAGTATGTGACTTTGCCCTCCAAACTAGCATGATTTGTCATAATTCCACACACAGAAAATACCTCTGGTGTCATTATATGTCTGCTCTGTGAGTCTCTTTAACTTCCATCTCAAGCAAGCTCTAAGAAAAATACATAATCAGTAAATGGTTAAAACAAAATTTAAAAGGTTAAAATGAATATTTACTGATTTAGAGGACAAAAACAACATTAAAAATATTCCCAGTGGATTAAATGATCCCTGGTGTATTTTAACGTATTGTCTAAGGCTTCAGACAATCGCAAGAACGATTTTAATTCTGGGCAATAATTTGTTGCTATTGCTTTTGCACCCAGTGACCCAGTCAATATTTATACAGTGTACAGATCGACAGCGAAAAAATGTGTGTGTGTGTGTGTAGGTTAGCTTTAAATTCGGAAGATCAGCAAACACTTAAATATGATGAATTCTTAACATTATATAAGATTGTGTTGCTAAACAACTGCTTCTCAGACTTGGTGTTTAAAGTATGAACTTGACCCAGAAAGGGTTTATTTGCTGTTATCACAGGACACATTTTATGGAGCAAAGTTGCAAGAGTTTTACAGATAATGCCACTTTGTAAATGGCATGATGAATAGACATGTTGAGCTTTTTAAATTGGAAAGTGTAGGCCTGAGTGTTTTAGATACAAAAGAGGGAAGTCTCACTACTCTTTTTATGAGGGGTCTGCCTTGCTCTTGGAGCATGTACTATGCTGCTTTTCCTCTCTACCACGACTCCAGAAAAACACACAAAGAATGACAGTGATGGTTGCTATTTGAATGACTGAAAATAGCTTCATACACACACATACATGTGTGCACCCTTTTAATACTTAATTTATTCTAAAATGGGACCAGCGTTGTTGTTTCGCTCATGTTACACTGGTATTCGCTACAATCTGTGGATCTAAATTTGGGACCACATTATTCGGCATCATACTGAGGGTGATGATGTAAGCATGAATGTGATAACATTGTGTCCAAAGGGAGTTAGACACTCAGACCAGATCCAGTGTTCAGATTAAATCTCTGTATTTCCCATCACAGCCAAGTAAGCCATTATCTTATTTTTTCAGTGAGTGTTAATTAAATGCTTTGCATTCATCTTTAAAATGATAAAAGGCTTTTGCTTAATCATGTACTTTCCAAAAAGCGTCACTTTCTAATTTCAGTGAGCAGGCCGGTGTGGTTTTTAACTAGTGGTGACGATTATCATCAAATAACTGGAGGCAGCTGGTTGAAAGTGCTACGGATACAAACAAAGCAAGTCTCAAGAAAATACTTTGATTTTCTTCTTTTGAGTGAAGAAGGCTTTGCCCTTGTTTGTGGAACAGTGTTAAAGGTTGTCTGCCTGCTTTTTGCTGTAAAATGCTGTACTTAGCTTTGATTTCTTGTGCCCCCAGATCAGTTCAAAGTTAACTACAGGATGGAATTAAATTTGTGTGCCCCTGAGAAGAGATTTGAAATAGTCACACTAGTTTTTGTATACCTGCATTTTGAGGGGTTTTTAGATCTTACTAATGCAGTGGATGACTTCCCTGATATGTCTGAATACCCAAACCAAATTGTGACTCTGAAGAAGTGCTAGCTCATGAAGCAGCATTGGTTTAGTGGTATCACTGCACATTACTAATTTTCCTACTTTGTGTTGGACACTATACACAGACATTCTTTTCTGTTTATTTGCTTCTTTGGGAGGACTAGCTAATTAAGGAACACAGAAAATCACCAGTTCTAAATCATTGTTATGCATAATAGAAGTGGGTGTTCTCCTTACCAATCGTCCCTTAGAACATTATCTGAGGTATTCAAAACCCCCTGACAGGGAGGATATGGGGATGTAAAATTCAAATAGTCAAATATCACATAGCAAGTAGAGGAGAACCTCAGAGTCATGACCACTTCAGGAATGGAGGTTGTTTGTAACTGTGAAATGTTTGTAACTCTGAACAAAATGTCATGGTTGTTCTTTCAAAAGTTTACAGCTGAACATTAACTTAATACAGCTTTGAAACTTTACCATGTAGAAGAAAAATGCTGCTTTCCCTTTATTTTTGCAGTAGTTTACATTTAACGCAGGACTGTATTATATTCGTTTTTTTGTTTTGGTCTTTGCTGCTGCCTGACTGTGTACTTCCGGTTCCAAATGAGGTGTGTGGTTGACTGGTCAGTTCATATCTCTGGTGTTTGTAACTCTGAGGTTCTCCTGTAGTGTACTGAATTACTCTATTCAATTCGAGTGCTCTCAAAATACAGGACAAAATTATGAGCCAGAGAATAAGACCATGTATACACTAGCACAGGGGTCGGCAACCTTTCCGAAGTGGTGTGCTGAGTCTTCATTTATTCCCTCTGATTTAAGGTTTTGCGTGCCGGTAATACATTTTAACGTTTTTAGAAGGTCTCTTTCTATAAGTCTATAATATCTAACTAAACTATTGTTGTATGTAAAGTAAATAAGGTTTTTAAAATGTTTAAGTAGCTTCATTTAAAATTAAATTAAAATTTAGAGCCCCCAGACTGGGGGCCAGGACCCGGGCAGTGTGAGTGCCACTGAAAATCAGCTCGCGTGCCGCCTTTGGCACCTGTGCCATAGGTTGCCTACCCCTGCACTAGCACTTAGGTTGGCAAAACTTTTGTCACTCAGGGATGTGAAAAAAATCCCCCGAGTGACATAAGTTTTGCTGGCATAAGCGCTCGTGTGCACAGAACTGTCAGTGGGAGACACTCTCCCACTGACATAGCTACTGCTGCTTATTGAGCTGGTTTTATTATGTCAATGGGAGAGCTGTGCCGCTGTAAGCTTGTAACTGTAGACATAGCCTAAGGGGGCCCTTCATGGGTTCCAGCCATAGCATGGCTGGGGAGAACAAGCCCGGCTCCCCACTAATCATTCAGAGTGTGCTCACTGCTTGAAAGGGTGAGGTCCTGGTAGGATTGCCAACTTCCTAATTGCACAAAGCCGAACACCCTTGCCCTGCCCCCTGCCCTGCCTCTTCCCCAAGGCCCTGCCCCCCACTAACTCCATCCCTGCTCCCTCTGTCACTTGCTCTCCCTCACCCTCACTCACTTTCACTGGGCTGGAGCAGAGGGCTGTGGTGTGGGAGGGGGTGCGGGCTCTGGCTGGGGGTGGGTGGGCTCTGGGGTCGGTCCGGGGATAAGGGGTTTGGGGTGCAGGAGGGGCTGTGGGGTGCTCCAGGAGGGAGTTTGGGTGCAGGAGGAGCCTCAGGACTGGGACAGGGAGTTGGGGTGCAGGAGGGGGTGTGGGCTCTGGGAGGGAGTTAGGGTGCAGGAGGGGGTTTGGGAAGTGGACTCTGGCTGGGCGGTGGTTACCTCAGGCGGCTCCCAGAAGCATCTTGCATGTCCAGCTCCTAGGTGGAGGGGCCAGGGGCCTCTGCATGTTGCCCGCACCTGCAAGCGCTCCCCCACAGCTCCCATTGAACATGGTTCTCGGCTGGTGCTCAGGGCAGGGGCAGCAGACAGAGCCTCCCTGGCCGCCCCTGAGCCTAGGAACCAGACATGGCAGCCACTTCTGGGAGCCACGCGGAGCCACCTTAGCCCTGCTGTGCCACAGACTGGACTTTTAATGGCCCGATCAGCGGTGCTGACCAGAGCCACCAGGGTCCCTTTTCAACCGGGCAAGCCTAGATCCTAGTCCTCTGACCCCTCTTCCCCACACATCAGAAAGTGATGGGTTATGCTAGTAAACTCTCTCCTCACCTTCTCCAAGGGCAGCAGAGTTACTGCTCTGGGGTGCATTCCCATGATCTCGCAAAGGAGCTCTAGCTAAGGTGTTATCTGCACAGAGGATTTTTTGCACTAATTCAACCCCCTAACGTGGACACATTGCACCTATATGAACTGTGAAGTTGCACTGGTGCAAATCACAGGGGTTTTGCAAAGGTGCACTTACCCTGGTGTAATTACCCTCATTGTAGACAAGGCCCTGAGATGGGCATAACAACTTCTGGGGACTTCGGCTGCAGCATAGCCCTTCTGCTTGCATGAGTCAGGATCGTGGCCTATGGTTTATCTGTTGAAGAACGCTGGATCATTACATTTGTTACTCCTGGGGGAATTCTGCACCAAAAAATTAAAAATTCTGTGCAGAATATTTGAAAATTCTGCAAAATTCTGCATATTTTATTTGTCAAAATAATACAATATAATCATGACAGTTTCAATTATTTTGGTAAATTATTTCAAAATTCGTGTCAGCAGGTACGTCTGTAACAATATGGACAACAGCAACAACGAAAGATTCAGGGAATGATTTTTTTGACAGATAGATTCCTAACTAGACATATTAATACAGAACGTTGAGTAATTAATTTAAACTACAATACAGGAACGTATTTCCTGCACTCCCCAGAAAAAGTGAAACGGCTTGGGGGAGTCAGGCATAATGGAGGAGCTGAGGGAGAGGGAAGTAATTGCTGGGGAGGAGCCTGAGAGTGAACCTGAAGGATTGCTCGGTATGGGCGGGAGGAGTATGGAACAGTTCTTTTTGTGAGGGGGAGGGATAGTTAGGGAGTTGGGGAGCCTCCCCCATGCAGATCCTGGCTGACCTCCTAGCCTCTCCCATTCAGTCAGGCACATCTGCCCCGTGTGTCCCTGCACCCCCCATCCCCATGTGGCCCTGCAGCCCTCTCCCCCATCCCCATGTATTCCTAACGTCCTATCCCCTGTTCTCGTGGCTGCAGCCCCCATCACCTGTCCCCATGTGGCCCTGCAGCCCACCCCACCTCCCATTCAGCCCCTGGTTCAATGCTGTCACCCCACTAGCTTCTGAGCCCACACCCCAGTCTGTCTCTGCCACTAGCCCTTCTGAACCCCAGTCTGTGACACCCCCCCAAACAGCCCCATGTGCCCCACTCTGTCCATCCAGTGCCACCTCACTTGGCCTCACTGCAAGGAATGCAGCCTCTTTGGCTGGCTGCCATCTCTTCTGGTGCCACAGCAGCCTCTGTTGGGTGAAAGGTGTAACTGCAGTGTCTCTCCAGCAGAATCTGTATTCTTCTGAGAAAAAAAATCAGTGGGGGACATGAATTCTGCACATGCGCAGTGCCACAGAATTCCCCCAGGAGTAATTTGTTTTACAGATCCTGTTAGAAGTTGTTACAAATCCTGGTGCTGTCCAAGTCAGTGGCAAAACTCCCCTTGACTTCAGTGGGAGCAGGAGCTGGTCCTTGGTGAAGAAAGATGAACTGAGTCCACATGCTTTAGGTCAGGTTTTCATATATACAGCAAAGGTATGTCTACACTTCAGTGTAAGCCCTGGGTTCAAACTCAGGCTCGAGCCAAACCCCACTTCTGTCTACCCACAAATCACCCAGGGATTGTATCCAGGGTCCCAGGATCCCATGAGGGTGGAGGGTCCAAGCCTGAGTCAAGCTGGGACCCAGGGTTCAAGCCCAAGTACTTTGTAGTGTAGATACAGTCCTACTGGAAAATGTGCTTTGGGAGTCCACCAAAAGTGTCCCACAGAATGACTTTCTTTGTTCTCTGGACAGTCAAATTTGGTGGACAGTCAAATTTGCCCACACTGCACCACGAACAAAGGGCTAGAGTGGCCACATTTTGGGAGGGTGCTAGGAAGTCTTGAATATGAGTGGTTGGACTCAGGCTGCATAATGCAGTGTAGATGCTGGAGCCCCAGGCTGGGACCCAGGGTTCAACAATTCCTAACCTGGGGTTACAGATGAGTATAGACCCTCAAGCCCTAGGTTAACAAACCTAGAGTCTGCTAACATCGAGTTCTATTCCTGGGCTTATGCTGCAGTGTAGACATACCCAAGCAGGCTCCAGTGAAAGATTGGGTGTGGCCATATACAGTCCTTCGCATTATTGAAAAGCCATTGTGTTTAGGGGCATCGGGTGGATGGCACACAAAAGTAAATATTTGACACCCCATGAAGTTTGAAATATTGTTAGCTAGAAAGTGTAAAACAGTTCAGTTAGTACAACTGTGTTGGGTTTTTGATTTGATACTAATCGGTTTCCAGTTAGCAGTTTAAAACAAATATTTTTTTCCCTAGTAAAGCATTTTTGCCAGCAATATTTTCTGACGGGCGAATAAAGACCAGACTTGTTGGCTGAACCCCTGTGACTGTATCTGACCGAGTGACAAATTTCCTCTCTAGGAGAGTGTTAGGAGACCTTATTATGCTGTCTGTGTACAGCCATCTTTTCCTAAAGAACTGACCTTTTTTGGTTATTCTTCCCAGCGCAAACTGTAATAGCCAGACTGTTCTGGTTTTCATTACATATCTGTTACAGTTATGTGCCAGAGGCCATTTTCCAGTGGTCTGAACAGTAGGTTTGTAATACCTAGAGACTCTGGAACTGCAGGTTCTAATCCTAACAGGGCTGATACATCTCTTTGTTTTTCCAGTGTAGATTGAGTACCTTGCACTGGGGCTTGTAGGGATTTCCTCTCAGAGGCATTACTATTCTCTTCGGGTTCTTATACTATGACCATCATGATGGTATCTGAACTTCTTGCCACAAGTTTGCTAAGTGATGTGACTGTCACTTGTGACATATGATTCTTTCCTATGTTCACTCTTCCTCTCCTCTGGGGGAAAACTGCCTGTGGAATTTTTTATTGTTCTTATTTTCTTTACTTTGGAAAGTGACTGGGTGGAAATGGCCTCTTGCTCCACATGCCTTCTCCCTGTGTGTACCCTGTCTGGTTTGCAGCTCTGTAGAGCGGACATAGCTAACAGAGGGGGCTGGATACTAGCCCTTCTAGTTCACTAAGTTCCAATCAGTCACACCTGTGCAAACCTATGGACGGCAATGGGTTTGCACAGTGTCGTTGAGAGCTTAAGTGGAAGGCAGTAGGAGTGCACAGCTGAATTTGGCTTGTAGAACTTTTATTACAAGTGGTTATGCTGGACATGGAGAGACAGTAAACACTGAGACCTCACCATGCCAATGCCAGTTTGAAAGTCACGTTTCAGGGTAGATTCACACTTGAAATACTGAGGTTTGGTCTGCTCATTAAAGACCTTCTGGCACTTTCTGTAAGAGTAGGTGCTTCACCCTAGTATCCTCGGCCCCAAGTTTTCCCCTCCATCACCCCTGTGCCATTCATTGTGAATGAGAGTTGATTGCCAGTCTCTGCCCCCAGAAGTGGTTGCATTTCACTGAAGCCTGCTCTACACTAGAATTTTACACCAGTATGTCTCTGAGGGTGTGAAAAATCCACCCCCCCAAGAGACATAAGAACAGCCAGACTGGGTCAGACCAAAGGTCCATCTAGCCCAGTATCCCGTCTTCCGACAGTGGCCAATGTCTGGTGCCCCAGAGGGAATGAACAGAACAGGTAATCATCAAGTGATCCACCCCTGTCGCCCATTCCCAGCTTCTGGCAAACAGAGGCTAGGGACACCATCCCTGCCCATCCTGGCTAATAGCCATAGACATAGCTATACCGACCCAACCTCTGGTGTAGACAACACAAGGCTGACAGAAGAATTCTTCCACTGACCTAGCTACCACCTCATGGGTAGGTGGATTAATGACACCAATGGGAGAATCACTCCTGTTGGCATAGGTAGTGTCCACACTGACGCGCTACAGCTGTGCCACCGTAGCACTTTAAACGTTGACAAGCCCTGGTTCTGGATGTTTTAAAGCTTGTTAGGCTGCAGGGTGCTGCAGCTGTGTGCTGATAAGGGAAGTTTATGTATCTGAACCAGATAGAAATGCATCAGCTCGGATCACTTTGTGGGTAGAAAGGCTTTGAGTCACTGTTGAGAGCCCTTTGGCCTGCAGGGAACCATTGTTTAGATTGGATCTGGGCCCCTTTTGTCTTAATCTACTTTGGCTGTACAACCATTCTCTGAACCAAAATCTGGGGGAACCCTTGGGAGCCATATAAAGTGTATTTTTAATTAAATGTTGAGTAAGTTACACTTGTTAAGTGTCTGCTAGTTGAGAAGCTTGGCCAGGCTTGTTCAGGTCTAGCTTCCCAGCCAAAGCACCTGCTTCCTTTGAAGCCTTTACACCATTGAGTAACTTTCATGGAATTCCCCTCCATTCTTCAGTAGTTTAACTTGCAGTTTTTACCTGCAGGGCTTCTGTAGCTATCAAGCAGCAAAACAAATTTCAAATATGACTTGTCCTGACAAATCATCCAAGCCAAAAGAATTGGTTAGTTAGCCTCCATTGGCCCTTATGCCATATTTCACAGCATGGTTTACACATGTGCTGTTACTCATCTTCAGATCCCTGGTGTGTGCTACCCAAGCAGAGGAGAGTGGTAATGCTTCTATTTCCTCTGTGCTGAGAAGTGTGACTCCAGCGAAAATGTAAATCTCTCTGTGGGGAAGTCTGAACTCTTGAAAGGGTGACTGTGCTTCTGTGAGTCACATGAGCTGCTTCTCCAAAACCTTGACTTAACTTGGTATTATAATTTTTTTAACAACCTTAAGATTTCCCCCCAGGCCCGAAGGAAAGCTGCCTGCCTAAGTGCAAAAGAAGGTGTACGTGGTCTGAAGTTGTAGTAGAGTTTACAAATGATCAGGACTGGAAAAATTTGCTAGACACCAACTAGCCAGAAGACTAAACTAACTAGCCAAAGTCCTAGATGAAAGTGTCAAGTATCAGAGGGGTAGCCGTGTTAGTCTGGATCTGTAAATGCAGCAAAGAGTCCTGTGGCACCTTATAGACTAACAGACGTATTGGAGCATGAGCTTTCATGGGTGAATACCCACTTCATGCATCCGACGAAGTGGGTATCCACCCACAAAAGCTCATGCTCCAATATGTCTGTTAGTCTATAAGGTGCCACAGGACTCTTTGCTAGATGAAAGTGGGATCCCCACTAGCTAAATGCAATAGAAGTATAGGATGGTTAAATAAGCCTCTGTTCAATAGTGTAGGTTTTTAACAGTAATTTCAGTAGACTACATTACATTTATACAGAACCCATGAATCTCTATCCATCCCCCAACCTTGTGGCCTCTGTCAAGAGAAGAAGGAAATGAGGTCTTGGATCTTCTGCCCCTCCCCTGTCGCCAAATCTTGGGTCCCACTCCCCAGTGGGTGCCTCTCATAGCTTTGCCAACAGCAGCAGGATGGAGCTGATGTGATTCTCGACAGCACATTGCTTTCCAAAGAGATCAGATTAGGAGCAGTGAAATGACAGGGCTCTTACCCATTTTGCTCTGCTGCTGCCCAGAAGAGCTCTGAGCAGTGAATGAGGCATCTGTATTAGCTGCACACTCCGAAAAACCACATTGTACCGGTTGATATTTGGATCACTTTTACATCATAGCAACCACAAAGGCTGGATTTTATTGTAAATGGAAGCATACACTGGTGATATATGTCCCCCCACTTGCCAGGGGAAGGTTTCCCATTTGCCACTGGAGAGTTGGCACAGGGATAATTAATTAATTATAATTAATAATAATTATTATTATGTAAGTGCCAACACTATGCCAAGCACAAAATGCTGACAGTTCCCCAACAAAGGTGCTTGTAGAGGCCGAGCTGGGACTAGAAATCGCTTTGCCTGATTCTCAATCTAGCACTCTATTCGCTAGACCACGCTGGTAATAAATCAGCTCAGTTCTTTTTGCATCAGTTTCCCCATCATGAGTCATCAACCCCAAAAATTCAGCTATCATGAGTCAGGCTCCCAAAAATCATGAGATTGGTTTAAAATCATGAGGTTTTTTTATATAACAAAATTTGGCTTCTTTTTACTTGCCTTCTGTTTTTCTGAGCCATCATGGTGCCCTCAGATCACATTTTCAAGCTTTTCTCTATGGCCACGAGGGTTATAAAGTTATTTTAAAAAACAACAAAGTGAAAGCTGCAAGTCTCGCATGATCACATGACTCCAGGAGCTAAGGCTTTTTGTAAGGCGTCAAATATTGCAAGACTCACACTAAAATCCTAAGTGTTGACTGTAACTGTCCCTCCTTTTTAGAGAAGAGGGTGGCATTCTCATCTGAAAGCCTTTTACATTATTATCGTTTATATTTGGGTGTATTTTGTTGCATGTCTGTCGTCTTGCTGGCTGTTTTGCCTCTGATTATTGTCTTACTCAAACTGGCTGCCTCCGTGCAGTGCTGCTGCTCAGCACTTGTGCTAACTAGTGACAGACAGTGGGAGTGGAATCATGAGCATACCCAAGGCAGCTGCTGTTCAGATAGGCAGCACAAGCACTGCCCAGCGGCAGCTGGCGGCAGTGTGTTTTCACGGCTATTCACATTACCTGCTGTTAAAACTGTGATTCCACCCTGGTAGCATCATGGGCAGATTCATGGCTGCTGCCGCTGGGAGTCACATTTGGAGAAATTCTCTGAAAAGGAAATAATTAACAATCAAAAAATCAAAAAATAATTATTTCCGAAATACATTTTATTTCAAATACACCAAAAGAACTTTGACAGCCTAATGGTTTGATTTCTGTTGAGTTCACCCACTCCGATGCCTGTGCCCTTGGGTCATTTGACTTGCATCATTCTTGTCAGGTCTCCTGCTGAGCTGTGGAGCCAAGCAGCAGCAGTATATCAAGGAAACTGGCATGGATGGCATATGGGCATGGAAGAGCTCGGACATGGAAATGTGCCATTAGAAAGTTCAGTGAGATTACTGGCAAAGCAATCTACCTGCTGTGGAAACAAACAAAAAAACCCCACGCACTTGCTGCAAATCAGAAACCTAACTGATGTTTGCAAGAAACCAGTAAGATACTGCACCAGCAAAGAAACCATTACAAAGGGTTTGTACTGTCTTCTCTCTGTTGTCACCAAACGCATTTATATGCTGCATGCCTTAATATGGTACCCAAGCCACTATTGTTATTGTAATGATTTTATTTATTAAAGTCCTGGCTAGATGCCCCAACCAAATTTGAGGCCCTGTTATGCTAGGCACTGTACAAATACCTAGTGAGAGACATTCCCTGCTCTGAAATCTAAAAAGACAAGACAGACGAGTGGTTGGAGGAGAAACAGAAGCACAAAGGGGTGAAGTGCCTTGCTCATGGTCAGACTGTGGATCAGTGGCAAAACTGGGAATAGTGCCCGGATTTCCTGACTCCCACTCCAGGCCCCATTAATCATGTCTTTGCTTTGTGTGCCGGGACCTGTAGGGAATGTAGGGAGAACTTTGCAAAAGCTTCAGAGTCAATTTTTAGTTTTGGTAACTAAATCACCAGCGTAACGTTGAACAAAAGAGATCATGTACTGCATTGCCATGCACTGCCGTCACTGGCCATAAGGGGGTTATCCCATTATACGTGATCCTTCAGCTGTGTAGGGGGCAAGCATTCAGATCTAACTGATGTTTTGCTGGATGACATGCTAATCTCATTATAGGACACGGGCAAGGTATTCTGCATAATTTAAAAAATACCATTGCTTATAATCTCTTGGAGTTTCCAAGCGGAAATCTTTCCCAGTTTTGTTTCCTTCCATTGTTTGCACCCTGGTTTATTGTTATAGGGTTACTCATGACCGTTGAGTATTTAGCACTGATGCTTAAATTATTGATTGCGTGGAAGCATGTTACAACAGTTATTTTTCATGGAGTTTACCCTGTGTACTAATAAAACATGCAGCAAGTAAACAATCAGCAGTAAAGAGATACTTGAGATTTGCATTTATTTTCATTCCTGGCTGTGCGATGCTGTCTCCTTCTGAAGAAGCCTTAAAATTGGATTGTCTTGAACAGAAAGTTAATTGCATCGGTGGTTTCTTTCTTCAGAAATGTGACTGGAGGCAAAACTCTGGCCAGAGTGGTAATGACTTATCAAGAGCCTGTAGTAAACAACGGGAGAATCCCTTTCTTATAGTCATGGTGACAGTGGTGTAAAGAAGCAGGCTTGCTGAACGCAGTGCGCACTGTCTGCTGAATAACGGGCACCATGTTAAGCACATACTGTTGATTTCTGCAGGTCTCCAGAATATTAATTATTCAGCAGCAGTAACCCTCCTTTGGAAGATCTCTTGGAGACAGGCCTTTTTTGTGCCAGCTGGGGAAGGATGCGTGTCAGTTCTGATCGCGTTGTGTCTGATTGCTGCAAACGGCCTTGTGCAGTGTGCTCTTGGGGCCTGATCCAGCACTCACTGAAGTCAAAGAGAGTCTCCGTTCGCTTTAATGGGCTCTGGATGAGGACCTTTTCAGAGCAAACAAGAGCGTGCTGCGTATCAGCAGGGCTACAACTGCCTCCATTCCCACGGTTGGGTAGTACTGCAGCACAAAAGGGGAGGTAAATATAGGTCGGAAAAATTTTTTGATTAGGCAGGCTGCGGAAGCAATGCCTAGTGTAAGGGAATACGGGGGTCATTCCAGCTCGGGTTCCCCCGTCCCTTGCATAGGTGCTGAGTGGATGCATGATAGGTCAAGTGGGGAGAATGCCTTTGAGAATCCAGGACTTCACGCTAAAGCGCTGAGCTGAACCCCAAACTGGGGAGTTTTCAATGATTTTCCTGCTTATGATAATTTTTCCCTCCGCTTTCTTATTAGAATAATTAGCCCTGCAGGAAAAGACCTTGCTGACAGCAGTAGTTGTTTTCTGTGTAGCTAGTCCACCAGATTTCAGACATGTCACTGCAATGCCATTTGGCAAAAGTGCCATAAAGGTTGTTCAGTTTAGGCTTCTCACTTTAGAAAATCAGACAACATATTTACGAGCCCAACTATGGCTTTAGAAGGCTAATTTTAGGCACTTGCCTTTCTATTCTGTTCTGTATAGGTTATTAGACTGTCTTCATCACTGTAGTATCTGAGCATCTGAGCTTTGAGGATCTTGACCCCAATTTGTAATGCACTAAGCAATCAGCAGCTCCCATTGCAATACTTCACTGGGAGATGTTGGGTACACAGCACCTTAATAATCAGTCACCTATTTAGAATTTAGGACCCTCATTTTTCTGTCATTACCACTCTGTAATAGTTGCAAGAGGTGTTTCAGTGCAATAAATATTCTTGTGGCACCTTATAGACTAACAGACGTTTTGCAGCATGAGCTTTCGTGGGTGAATACCCACTTCTTCGGATGCTTGCATCCAAAGAAGTGGGTATTCACCCACGAAAGCTCATGCTGCAAAACGTCTGTTAGTCTATAAGGTGCCACAGGATTCTTTGCTGCTTCTACAGAACCAGACTAACACGGCTACCCCTCTGATACATAAATATTCTTGTAAGACCCAGGTCCCTAAGCCTCTGTCCTATTTGCTTGCAAGGAAAGGGGAGAGAGTACACAACTGCATAGGGATTGGCAGGTGTTTGAGGCTCAAGATAAAAAACTACTGCTAGAGAGATTTCCACAGGAATGTGAGTTTGATCTGGATCCCATTCAAGTCCATGGGAAAACTCCCATTAATTTTAATATATGTTAGTGTACAATCAGAGATGGTTGCAGAGAAGTGTATTGATTTCCATCCCATGAAAGGATTTGATTCTGTGGCATTCTGAGATAGATTTATTTAGATTGCATGATCTTCAAGACAGGGGCAGTCAATCTCTATGGCCCTGATCATGCAAATACTTATGCATGTGCTTAACTTTATATGCTTGGGTAGTCGCACTGAAGTCAATAGGACTATTCTTGTGTAAAATGAAAATGTACATAAGTATTTGAGTTTGTTCAATACCTAACACAGTGGCCCCCAGTCCTGACAGGGGCCTCTGTGCATTTTAATAAATAAATAAGTAATAAGTAATAATAATAAATTAATACATAAGTAGCATCTTTATTGGTGTTTGACTTATTTTCTTAACACAGCCAATCACATACTTTTTCTCTTTTAAACTACTTTCTACTTTTACTGACAGTCCAATTGATCTTAACTTCATATCCATGCCTTCACTTTTCCTTCTGATTGTTTAAGCCCCCAGTAGATTCCAGCAATTGACCTGGTGATCCATTTTCACAAGTTGAGTTCTTTCTTTAGTTTCTCCCTACTGACTTTGTATATTCACATAATCAGTTTCTATTATACTTTTTGGCCAGCTTTTGAGGAGAAAGAGGGTCATGGGTTTTTGGCCCTTAACTTCCGAGTAGAATATTAAATATAATCCTTATGATGATAGCAGTTCTGCTTGTGGCTCAGGCTGTGTCAGTGTGTCACCGAAAGCTCTTTTTCTCAGGAGCTGGAACACACTTGTGAACATTTGCTGTAGACTGAATTGACATTTGATGGCCAACAGCTGGGAACACTTTTTTTTCTTCTTTTTGCAAGTTGACTTTAAAAGAATCGTTTAACTTTTGCAAAGTTATGAATTTACAGAACAGACTCTGTGCTAAGTCATATTCCACCACCGATTGACTTCAGTGTGGATGCATGGATATGAGTAACTCAGAGCAGAAATTTGCACTAAAAGATTAAGACACATTTTTTTCCCACCAGTATAGTTGAAAAACAGGTTTGAGTTGCAAAATAAAATTTGGCATCGAATTACTCTGTGACATGATCCAGTCACATTTGGTAGTTAGAAACCAACAATGTTGTAACCGGAGGTATTTAGCTTTGAAAAGTTTATTTTGCACATACACAGTAACTACTTTTCATAAGGACTTTTAACACACATATTTGCAGGGTAGACCAGAATAGCTCAGAGGAAGTTAATCCAGTCTGTTGGGTAAACAGCATGTACTTTAAAATTTTTCTATATATACACACATATATAAAACCTTCAACAGGCGTATTTACTATACCTGATAAATTCTAGTCACTTCATTAATGCCATGACGGCATGTGAAGTCAATAACATCCCTTCTGAAAACTCTCTATATGGGCTGTGTATTTATTCTGTTTGGCCCATAGTTCATAAATATGCATTTGGATCACCCATGTATCTAAAGGCCTATTTACAGAAATACTCCATAACGTTGCTGTAATGTATATTACTCCCAGGGTGTACTGTATGTACCTGGATCTCAGAAAGTCCCCCACCAAAAACCACCCTCAAATCCGTCCCTAGTGGTTGACTGCTCCTCTGCCCCCCCCCCCTCCTTAACTGTCCTTCTTTATCTGCATTCACTCCCCTTTCACCTGGGGTCTCCCCCTGCCTTCCCTCCTTTCATGCTCCTGACACTACCTTGTAATGTTGTTTTTCTACTGAGCTAGAGGCAGACTAACACAGACTTGCTGAACACATGGTTTCCACGTGTTCTCCTCATCTCTCCTAATGTTTGTTCTATAACAATGTCTCCCCATTCTCACCCTGGTCATGTAACATTTCTCTTTTTGCCTCCTATTTCCTCCTCTCTCTCTCCTTGAACTGATCGTTTAATGATAGTATGTGCACTCCTTCCCTTTTGTTAAATGTTTCTATGGGACTAGTTCAGGAGTGTTATTTTTTCATTGTTATAAGAAATTCAGGGCAAAAAACTATATTAATATACACTAAGATTGTGGATTTTATATGGCTGGAGTTTAACCACATAATATTGAAGCACACACATGACTGTGCATGAAAAGTCTTGCATCCAGGAAAACACTTAAAGCACATGCTTAAATGCTTTTCTTGCAGCTTTTCTCATAGCACACGCTTTGCTGAATCAGGGCCTAATTTCTGAGAATCTGGTTTTATGGTCCTGTTTCATCAAGATATCAGACTTTAAGCAAGTGAATAGTCTCATTGCCTCAGACTGTCCAGGGTTTGAAAAAAACCCAACCAACTTGCCATTGTCACAGTTCTGCATCCAAGAAGAAACTGTTTCACATTCATGTCGATGTGCAGATTATCTTGGCAAATTAAAAATAAATGAAGACGCATTAAGGTTAAAATTAAAATGTTCTTGCAAATTCAATGCAATGTCTGTGACCCTGTCAGTTTGTGAGATGTAGGCAAATAAAATAGTCAGGAGATGCCTGGCTGAGCATGTCTGATCACAAGTGCCTTTGATTAATATGCTCCATCCACTGATTGATCAAGTACCACAGACAGTGATGCAGAAGAAAATGCATCAGGCCCTGAGGACTGTCCGACTAAAGAAAGAAAGGGGCGAGCTGTTCTCATCTCAGTTTGAAGACAATGGGTAATATTTCAAGTATCTAAGTGACTTAGGAGGTGATGTCCCATTTTCAAAAGTGACTTAGTCACTTAGGGCCAGATCCTCAAAGGTATTTAGGCTCCTAATTTCCACTGTAATCTGAATAAAGACGGAGGAGGGCCTATGTCCCAATGGTGATGCACCCATATAACTGAGAGCAGAAATGAGTCCATAGTCTTAGCTTAAGAATTCATTGTACTTCCTGGATTCATGTGATTATGAGACAATCTCAGCTTTATTTAAGAAAAATTAAATTTCTAGCCCTTATGGTTATGGAGGAAAGCTTGAAAATGAGACCTGAGTGCACCCTAGAGGCTCAGAAGCCAGAAGACAAAATGAACCCAAAATGTATTTGAAAAAAACCCCAAACTCCTGATTTTTTATCCTATCTCATGATTTGGGGGGGGCCTGACTCATGATTTTTGAATGCTGGGGCTTGGCAACACTGCAGTAAGTCGTAAATGCACTGTAGATAACTGCACCATGAGTTCATTATTCGTTTTACTTTTGTTTTTAAAAGAGTCTGTCCAAGGTTTTAGATGCTTATACAAAATATTAAACATATGCAAAGTAAGAATAACAGTTACACTGGGAGCAAGAAGACACATTAGAGACTATGTTCCAAATGGAACAGCCCACTGATCAGAAAAATAATATGTAGGATTACTGCCAGAAAAATCATTGATACAATCCAGCCCAGTGCACAGCAGTGATAGAATAGGCAATCTAGGTACAAGGTTATATTAGCAGTGGTCTAGAATACAACACTAAAGAGATTATACTATTGCTGTATAACGCATATGTTAGGCCTCCATTCAAAAGTGGTGAAGAGATTCCATTCTGTAATCTATTTTATCTTATCTAAAGTATCAGCATTTCTAATTCATTTATTACCTTGTTATCCAGGAATGACAGGAATGATATTAGTGCCTTGGTAGAAACATAGTGTAGAGACACAGAAATGAGACCTGAGGTTCATAATCTAAATGACAAGTTAAAAGTCTGGGACCATGACCCTGCAAAGTGTTCCACATGGCAAATCCTTGTGGAGTCCCACTGAGTTCCACCAGACTCAGCAGTGATAAGGGGTTGCCTGCACAGATTGGTTGCTGGGATCACAGACTTGCACTTATCTTCATTAAAAATAAGAGACCGTGAGATGATGTAGCTAATGTGCCGGTTGTTGAGTGGTTTCAAATGGCTTAATAATATTCCTGCCATTTAGAAAAAAATCACATTGAAAAAAGCAAAAAAAAAAAAAAAAGTGCTTTCGCGGTGTTACTAATAATATCTCTGATTATTCAAATTGCCATAATATTAATGAGATGTTTTCCCCCCCCATTCATACTGTTTCTGCACTGTCTGGATTTCACTCAGTTTGGGGATTGGAAATGGGCTATAGTCAGTTTTACTTTTATTTCTAGTCAATTTCACTTTCTGGTTCTCTGCAGACGTGTGGGTGAAACAACCCTGACATTTTCAAAAAAAATAATAATCCCAAACCTGTTTTCACTTATGTTAATGGTTGTTAAATCATGAAAGCCTTCCCATTGACTCCTTTTACAAAGCATAGATATTGAGCCCAAAGGACTTGATGTTATCCCTTAAGCAGAAGTTTATAAAATTATTAAAATACTGAGAGATGCACAATATTTATATTTCTGAAGCGTTCAAAAACTAGAGTGTGACAGGATGCTGGACTTTGGGTGCGTGTGCGCATCCCAGAGCACCTGTTCTGGCCTTTTAAAACTGGGAACTGTAGTCTTTGAGCACATGATTAGGAATAAACGTGACCTACAGCCAGATACAGGGTTTGTTGCCTGTTAGGCAGGGGCAGGAATGTTGTCGCCGGAGGTATCTTCTGCCTTCCCATTTTACAGGCAAGGTCTCTGTCACTGAGGCCACATCTACTCTGTGGACCTTACAGTGGCATAGCTGTACCGCTTCAGCTGCGCTGTTGTAAGGTCTCCCGTGTAGCTGCTCTATGCCAGTGGGAGAGAGCTCTCCTGCCGGCATAATTAAACCATGCCCAATGAGCAGCGGTAGCTATGTTAGCGGGAGGGCGTCTCCCCGACCGACATAGCACTGTCCACACTGGCATTTTTGTAAGCGAAACTTGTGTCGGTCGGGGTGTGAGTGTGTGTGTTTTTTCACACCCCCGATCAACAAAAGTTTTGCCAACAAAAGTACAAGTGTAGACAAAGCCTAAGTCGTTTATACTTTGAGCCTTTTGCAGCTTCTGTTTATTTAATAAAGCACACCCTGAGGAAAGGGACCTGGAACTAAACTTGGGCGTTTAGGTTTGATTGGACTGCCCTGGCTGGTGAATCCACCCTTCAATTTATCTAAAGCTGATAATCTAACAGTAAATAGTGGTAAATACTAGCACCCACAGAGTGAGAGGGGCAGAAGATAGAAATACATAAAAGTGAAAAATGGGGCCAAGATCTTCAGTTAATGGGAACTGAGCATCTACTTCCCCAAGGCACCTTTGAAAATGTGAGCTTCCATTTTGTTTCTGGAGTGGGAAGAGATGGCACCGTAAAAGCAGGAAGGTGGGATTAAGAACTCCAAATTTATTTCCCTATCCTGGGTTAAATTGTTCCTCGTCCTGTGTAGCAATGCTGGAAGAATGGTAAGGAGCTCTTCCCCCGGTGCAATCACGGAGTGGGCAGGCACCACCAGCCTCCTCGCACTGGAGTGTGCAAGGGTGCCTGAAATACTGACCATTTCCAGCAGGGCTGTTTCTGGGTAAGCAGTGGATGCGGATGCAGGGTCTGATTAGCCTCTCCCCAGATTTACACATGTGTAACCCCAATTGACGGTTGATTTACATCAGTGTGAGAGGAGAATCACATTCTACCTGTGCCTATGGGAAGAAGGCTGAAATTCCATCTCCGGTTAATAAACCATTTGATCTTTGCTCCCTCCTGGGTTATGATGTCACTGGAATCCCTCGGTGGAATTACATCCTTATTACATCCAACTTGGTGAATGTTATCCCTTATAAGGTAACTCAAAACACAGTTGCTGTGATTGTGTTGGAGGCTGCTAGAGTCAGTGGGAGTTTCATCATGGCGTTAAATGGGAGCTGGATCACGCCCTAAGTATCTAAATGAAATTTTGTTTTGAATCCTGAAACTGTCTGTATATGATACGAGGAAAGAATTTTCTTTCAGGAGTCAGACTTTTACTTTGCTATTATTACTCAGGCCTGAAGTCAGCACTGAACTACTGTGTAATATATATATATATATATATATATATATACACACACTGAAACCCCCCCAACTCTGCCGCTCTTCCTCATGTTCATTTTACCTTAGTATGCAAGTACTTGAAAGGCAACAGGGATCAAATCACAAGCCCCTGCAGCTTGAGCTAAAGAGACAACTTTTTAGAGAGAGTCATATCCTCTGGGGCTCAGGCACAAAGGAGCCTGCATGACACATACTGGCCAGTGGGCTCCATTTGTAGTAAGGGTGACAGAATCTGACTCACATGGGTGACTTGATCCCTCTGGTGATTAATAACGGGGTAAGGGGGATTCTGTCTTTCACTTGAGGTTGCTAGTTAGAATCTAACATAAGGTCCCGGCCACGGGTTATTAGCATCTGACAGCTGTGCCTACGTGAAATATAATGGTGGTCTCCCTTCAATTCTTTCTGGACAAATGTCTGTATTAAAAAAAGACCAGCACTGCTGCTGGTACTGACTGGCATCCTTCCTGGCAGTGTGGTTTAGGGAGTGAGCAGTGAGGGCAGGTGGTGGGTAGACGTGCCTCCTGGCTATTGAATTGTCCCTCCAGGTTGGGGTTGCAGTACATTGGTTGGGCCGTGTGGAAGCTTGGATGGCTGCTGCCCAGCCTGCACTTATGTTGGAGCTAATGTGAGGGGCTGAATCTCAGAGCTTTGATTTTTAACACCGTTCACCAGCACTATGTTAACTTATTTGAGGCATTTTTAACGTGCATAAGACATGGGTGTCGGGTCAGTCCTGTGATGTGTGTGAATGGTTTGGTGGGAGTACTAGAGGATGAAGCAGGTGGGGATGTGATCCGAATTTGGGGCTTGTCATTATGTTAGAGTAACAGGGCTTTTTTAAAATGCGCCTCAAAGTGGGTGTCACTGTGATTTTGCTAATTCATAGAACACTGTTTTCATTTGTGTGTAATTTATTTATTCTCAGCTCCTTTTGTCAGCCTTAACCCAGCAGATATTGGGCCTAGCATATGGGCACTGCAAAGGCGGCTTGAAGTGGGTAGAAAACAACTTTACATCGACTTTAAGGCCGCATTACAGTGCTGGAATGGCGTCAAGCAGCTTTAATGGGAATGAGAATTAGGTCCATTGTTTGAGAAAACCAGACCTGATTCTCACTAAGACCCCTTTAACACTGCTCTGCTACGTGTAATTTACACCCACTCCAAGGCCTCCTCTGGTCCCAGAACAGTGTAAATAAGAATCAGACCCACCAAGTTTAACACCAAATTGGAGACAGAGTTTGAACTTGTAACAATGAAGCCATTTTTCAAACACAATGAAAGAAGTGGGACAGTTTTGTGAAGCATGAAATACGCCCCTTTTGCACAGGGAGATGACTCCAAAGGGGCCCAGTGGAATTTTACCAAACTTACCCCCAAAAAAATTCATTTGGGGGTCTGAGAAACTTCAGCCTGGTGGGCCTGATTCTCATGTACAATAAGAGTGCTTTACTCAGCTTTAGGGGTGTAATGCACCCTTCATATGGGTGTCAGTGTAATTTCCTACTTTAAGGCCCCTTTGCATGGCCAGAGAGATGCAAAGTGGTCTTAGTGTAAGACTAAGAGCCCAAAGGTACTTTTTTCTGGAAAAGTGTTTACCTGATTATAGTGGTTTAGAAAAAACGATGGGGCTGATTCTCGTTTACACTAATGGCTTGTCTATTCTAGAAAGTTGAGCTGCTTTAACTGTGCCAGGATAGTGAAACTAGCAAACCCCTCCTAGACCACACTCGCAGTGTAAAAGTGCTTATCCTGGTATAAGTGCACGCACTTCAGGGTTTATACTGGTCTGGCTATATCTGCAAAAAATCACTCCCTAAACCACATAGCTAAAATGGTATAACATTGTTAATGTGGACCAGAGCTAAGGCCCTTTGGTACTGCTCTAACAGTGTAAAGGGGTCTTGAAGTGAGGGCATGTCTACACTATAAACTTAAGTCGACATACAGCCACCTCAGTAATTACTGCGTTTTTTCATGTCCACACTACCTTCCTTCTGCTGGTGGAGTGTGTCCTCACCGGAAGTGCTTGCACAGACTTACGAAGGCTCCTGGATCCCCGCTCCAAGCCAGACTGTTGCCCGAGCTCCCAGCTCCAAGCCCAGGCAGCAGCTGGGCTTAGAGCTGGGCGCCCGGACAGTAGCCCAGCTTGAAGCGGGGAACATGGAGCCGAGAGCATGGGTGGCAGCAGGGCTCCCAGTGGGGAGCAGGGAGCCCGGGTGGCAGCCAGGCTACAGCCGGAGGCCCACAGCAAAGCTGTGAGCCAGGCAGGAGACTACCTGCCTTTCTTGTCAATGTCACAGCTCCAGTACAGAGCTGTGACATTAACCAGAAGGACAGCAAACAGTCAGGCCATGCCTGCACCAGACAGCTTACGGCAGCACAGCTGTACCAATGCAGTAGTGATGATGTAAAATCTCCCGTGTCGCTGCTCTATGCCGATGGATAATTAAACTACCGCAAATGAGCGGCGGTAGCTCTGTGGGCGGGAGACGCTCTCCCATTGACAGCGCTGTCCACACCGGTGCTTGTGTATGCATAACTCATGTTGCTCAGGATCGGGTTTTTTCACCCCACCTCCGAGCGACGTAAGTGATACCGACAGATGCGCTAGTGTAGACGTAGCCTTAGTAACGCAGTGTCTGCACGGACACTGCGTCGCCCTAACTACACCGACCTAAGCCCTACACCTCTCGGGGAGGTGGAGTTATTATGCTGGTGTAGTAAGGCACTGACATCGGCGGGAGCAAGGCTGTAGTGTAGCCATAAGCTGCCTTACGTCGCCCTAACTCTGTAGTGTAGACAGGCCTGAATGTAAAGGGAATCCAGCAGTATAAAGGAGCTATAGTGGAAATGAGATTTGGGGCCCTATAGGTCTTATTTGCCATGGCCTTGCAGCTTGTGTAGTCATTTGCACCTGTGCAAAGTGGATGTAAAATGCGACCAGTGGCGTTTTAACCCCACTTTGCACAGGTGCAAATTACCATGTCAGGTGCAAGGCAGTGGCAAGCCAGGCTCTTTGGTTCTGCTTAAGCTCTCACACCTGTGTACATCAGGAGTAGTAGTACTGAAATCAGGCGGTCAGGGGCAGGTATCAGTTGCACTGTGAAGGTCTGGAGTAAATCCGCTGAAGTCAGAATCTGGCCCAGTGGAGCCACATGTGGGTAAGTGAGAGAAGAATCAGGCTTTCAGATGCCATAGACTGTAGCAGGGTTCTGGAGAGATAAGTAAATCACTCAGGCTTGAGGAACACAGTTATGCATAAAAAAAACACACAAAAAAAACACAGGAGTACTTGTGGCACCTTAAAGACTAACAAATTTATTGTAGCATGAGCTTTCGTGAGCTAAAGTTCACATCCGAAGAAGTGAACTTTAGCTCATGAAAGCTCATGCTACAATAAATTTGTTAGTCTTTAAGGTGCCACAAGTACTCCTGTTTTTTTTTTTTTTTTTTTTTTTTTTTTTTTTTTGCGGATACAGACTAACACGGCTGCTACTCTGAAACAGTTATGCATACATTTTTTCGGCAGTTATACACCGGGCATACAGCACCGGTCTTGTCTTTTTAAGAAAAAGTACATCTAAAAATGTTCAGCATTTCTATGCCTGTTCCTTCCTTTGATCTCTTTTAAAGCTGGGAGCAAAGGGTAACTTGCTCTCAGACTCGCTCTCCTTTCATGGATGATAATTAGTACAGGTCCAGGAGCTGGGTGCAATGATATCCTTCTCTGTGCTACAAGGGGAGACGCAGAATGGACTGGAGTGATTGTTTGCTGTGTTGATCACTGTGATGTTGCCATGGCAAAGCTGGAGACTTCAGGGGAGTTTGTGTTTTGTTGGGCAGCAAGCCAAGCTGCTTTGACTTATTACAACTGTGTGAGTGAGCGAGCCCTGCAGAACTATATCCCTGTGTAGCAATTCAAAGGAGGAGGGGGAAAGCACAGGATTGCTCTAATGAGGGAGCAAGAAAGAGTGCACTTTGCCAAGTCTGCCTTTCAATCAATATGGGAGATGCAAACAAAAAATCTGTTATCTTCTTTGGAAAACTGTTCTACTTACTCGTAAGTACTGGATTCTGAGCAGTAAAAACAATAAGATCTCAAGTAATCCCCCCCTAGAAGCCAACAGAACTGTTTAATTGCCTGTATCTGCACAGAAAGGAGCTCTTAAAGTTCCGCCGAGCCTGAGTCCATTAAAGCCTTTGATCTATTCCAGAAACAAAAGTGGAAAGAGACTAGACTGTTTTTGTTATCTCAGCTGAATGAAGTGCAAAAAGTAAATAAGAAGGGTAAATAGTGCAATGTAAATGAATGTTCTGATCCTGCAAAGTAGTCCCATTACTCACGGTGTGTAAAGTTAATAATTCTTAGTTCTGATCTGATGCTTTTTCATCAGCACATCTCAAAGTGCTTTACAAAGGAGGTCAGTATCATTATCCCCTTTTTACATAAGGGGAAACTGAGGCAAAAAGCAGCAAAGTGATTTTCTCAAGGTCACCCAGCACATCAGTGGAACAGAACCTAAGACTCCAGAGTGCCAGGGCAGTGGATTATCTACTTAGATCACTGCCTCCTAAGTTAAGTGTCTGTATAAGTCTCTGCAGGATCTGGGCCTAGGTTTTAAAAAAAATCTATCCAAGAATTATTCACACAGCATTTTTTTAAATACAAGACTTTTATGCTGACTGCATTCCTTTTATGTGAACTGCTGCGCCCTGTTTTCATGTAGGTGTGTGGGTATTTTGTGAGTGCATCTTGGGGCGCTGAAGAGCCATTTGCTCCAGTTAAATACTGCTTTTTTTGTTTTGTTTTGTTCTAAACAGTGCTGAAAAAGATGCACCTAGGAATTATATTTTAAAATGCACATCTCAGGGGTTGATGATTTAAATGTACTAATAAAATTGGGGTATTAACTTGCAAAAGTCCATTTTTCTAAAACAAATTCTGATCTAAGCTTTTGAAGGAAACCATTTCTGAGTGAGTTTTGTTTAGAATTTGGTATAAGAATATAGGATGAAAATCTGGTTCTATTGACGTCAATAGCAAAACTCCCATTAACTTCAATCAAGCCAGGATTTCACTCCTAGGGTGAGTCCTGCAAACCCTTTTGTCATGATGTGACCGAACCTATGAGGACCACTGGCTTCGGTGGAGCCATGGTGATTATCTATCTGACCCATGGTTTTCACTGAGAAGTTTGGGTCCAGGCGCTGCAGACACTGACGGCAATGATGAAACCTTCTGCTGACTTATTGGGAGCTGGACAAGGTCCTAAAACTGTGTGCTTTGCTGTACTTAGCAAGATATATTTGGCGTAGTTAAAAAACAAGTTTCTAAATATTTCAGTGTCTGAGTTCTCCAAAGTATACAGTTGTTGAAATGTAGGGGAGGAGGGAGAAATCAAAGATAGAGAAACCTTGAAGTGGATAAAAAAAACATAAACCCACAGACCCTCAGCTGATGTAAATGTCATGTCTCTATTGACTTCAGTGGAACTATGACTATTTATGCAAGCTGAGGATCTGCCCCAAAGAATCTGTGACTTTTGCTTTAAAGTTGATGAGCTGTTGTAACTGTTTTTATATCTTCCTTATTCCCCTTTTCTTTTAATATCAGCTGTTTTGTGGTGGTAACATTTTGGAACGCAAATTCAAGTCCACAAATTCAAGCTAGAGTTGGAGTCGCTGCCCATTCAGGGACTCTCCAACTTTAATGAGAACTTCAGTATTTGTAATCATACCTCTCAGACTGCCAAGTCTGGGATGCAGTCTGTGACAAAGAGCAAAAATGAGGGTCATAAGAAACGTGTTCACTCAGGAACTGAAACTGCCCTGTGAGTCATTCTTCTAGGGTAAATCACCCTTTCTATAACCTCAGTTTCCTGAGTCTTTATTTCTCATGTAGATGGACCAAATTGGTGACACGCCACTGAGTTCAGTGGAGATGCTCTCATTTATACCAGCAGAAAATTTGGCCTGATAATGTTCAACAATAGACACCAGATATGTATGGAATGTAGATAACTTTGGGATTAAAGTGAATGATGTTCCTTGAAAGGAGGGGGATGTTTTTACTAGCTGATAGGCCAAATAGACTACTGGCATTAGGGGGCACAACTCCACCATTGGCTTCCAAAGAGAATGTTGCTACTCAGTACAGACTAAAACCATCCAAATACACAGCTTTTAAATCAAAGGCACTAACCTCCAAATCAACCCAGGTGTTGTCAGTGCACGTTCTCCTGGGTAGTGCTTGCACATCTCATTCTTCATAACCTTCATGTTTCCTTCCCTAGAACTTTTCCTTCTTCATCTTCCTTCCATTACGTTGGTCTGCCAAGAGTTCTGCAGGAAGAACTGGTATAGACAGTAAGAGCAGCTTTCTGTAGTAACACAGACTGTGGAGTCAGAGATAGTCAGGACGTCAGCTTCCAAGCTCTCCTGGCCTGTTTTTCTTCCCCCTGGGAAAATGGTCCTAGCAGATACAGAGCAGCTAGTGGATCACGTCCAGCCAAGGAAAGAAACAACATCAGGGCAAACTGCAATGGTTTATATGGCTTCCCAGCCCCAAATGATGGTCTCAGAGGCTTACATATTCTTCTACAAGCATCAGGGAATGAAATCCAACAGACCTGTGTTAGGAGTCTGCACTCCATGCTCCCTCCTTCCCTGACTCTGTGGAAACTCACATTGGGCTTGTCTACCCTAGAACAATGGGCTGGGATTGAATTGGGGAATTAACTAACCACAACCTTTTCCCTAGTGTAGACTCATTGTGATGCCTTTTGCCTTGATTGAGTAGGTCAGGGTGTGTAATGGCTCCCTCAAAACACACTTTGGCCTGCCCAGTCGAGGTAGAAGTTATTGTAATGTCGCCACGCTAGGAGAAAGGTCATGGTTTGGTGGAGGTTAGTTAACATACCCAACCTGGCCTTGATTCTTTTTGCTAGAGTTGACGTTACCCATTGTGGTAGACTGGGCTGTGTGGATCAAGCAGTGGGCATGTAGGCTCTCTGCCGGACCACAAGGCTCAACAGGGAGCATGCTAAACTGCTAACCTTAGTTGCTGTAAGCACTGTGAAATCCTACTTCATTTCTGCACTCCATGAAGAGGGCGGGAGGTTACCCTGAACCCAGGCAGAGTATCCAGTGACAGTCTGCACCATAGCAGCAGTACTGCAGCTTCCGTTCTCCTAGACGTCTCTAGAAGCTGCAGAGTTTGGAGGCCATATCCCCCGCTGCTCAACGGCATCTTAACCCCCCCCCCCACTCCCTAAGACGAGAAACCAAAGGAACCTCTGTAAAGTGGACCTTGTGGAGTCCCCTAGGTCCTCTGGTGCCCCTCTGTATTATACCCCCAGAGGTAGGATTTTGTCCTAGCTGTTTAGCTACACATGTAGACCAGCATGCCTTGGGGCCAGATGCAACACCCAGTGAAGTCAATGCAGAGACCCACACTCCCATTAAATTCAATGGACAAGCGATCAGGCCCCTCTTACCTTATACTGTCTTAATACAGCTCCCAGTTTAGGAAAGCATTTAAGTTTCATTGACTCCAGTGGGATCTAAAAAATGTGCTTAAAGCCACGCATGTGCTTCCTGAATAGTGGTGCTTTGCCGAATCAGGGCAACAGGGCTTCGCTCAACTGAGTGTTTGTTGTTGCTGTTTTTTTCTTAAATCAAAGAAGAGATTTAAAACAACAACAAGCTCTGTGGAAACAGCATGAAAATAATTATATTACACTGGGCAGATTACAATCTGAGTGAATCTTCAGTAGTTCATAACTCCATCCATATGTGTTTCAAGGGCCCCGCAGTAGTTCCAACTTGTTACAGCTAATAAATCCATTTATTGCCGGGGTTGTTTGTTTCAGCCACCAAGCAGAAAGTTCACTTGCAGGTGCAGAAGGCCTGTGTATAGAAGCAGAATTCAGATTTACAGCTGTTGTGATTTATCCCAGTCTCTATTGCAACAAATAATTTTGTTAGGGGAAGAGAAATCTGCTGTTGGCTGACCAAGACACACAGTCAGGAATGTGAAATGTGGCTTTGTTTGTTTAAAAGAGAACATCGCCTCAGATGTTGCATTGGGTTGTTTTATAAAGATTTAGAAAAAATCAGTCATAAATTGAATGCTGGTTTAAGCTACACACAATGTCTTGTTTTCCATCATCAAAGAAGTTATTTACTATCTTCTTTCTCTTTAATCGTAAGTGTGGATCAAGCACAGGGTTGTAAAATTTCAGCAATATCCCTCTAAGGCCAGTTATTACTTCCGTCTGTGATCTTGTTTGATTTTCTAAAAATGAGTCAGTTACTTTCTTTAAAGCCTTGTAACAGCTTGGTGCATGTAAGCTGCACTCTTAGCTTCACAGGCTAAGCAAGTCTGCACAATAGAAGACTTCCTTACAGCCTGAGTCTGCCAAGTCTGCGCTCAGTGCTGCATGGAGGAGTCATGTTACTGTTCAGCAAGGTCATACAGGCCTAAAATAATCCCTGATGTTTATCCTTCCCAGAGGGTAGTAAGTACTCCGCAAACACCGGCACAAGAAAACCCATTAAGAAAAAGAAAGACGTTTCAGAATAAAACATCGCTGGTAGCTTTTGACGTCAGCGATCAATAGAAAAGCCTGGGGAGCACCCATTATTAGTTTGTGATCTCAGAAATCATCTGAATTGAGTTGCTTTGCTAGGGCAGGGAGGCCACTTGATCATCTCTGTATTGCCAGGTTGTCCCCAAAGATTGCTGGGTATATTTTTAATAATGCTGCACCTTGAGTTTGTACAGGAAAGGAAAAGCATGGTGAGGTGTTGCTATTCTTAGGCTTCCCCCCATGTATAGGGAGAGCTGGCTGACAGGCTAGTTCAACTGATATCTTAGAGGCTAGATAGCTGCCCCCAACACGGCAGTATCTGAGCACCTCACGATGGGTAATGGGTTTGTCCTCACCACACCCCTGGGAAGTGCCACCAGCACACAGTAGCTTGCCCAGGCTCACATAAGAAACCTGTGGCCAACCAGGAAATTGATCTGTTGCCTCCTATTCCCAAAGCCAGTCAATTCCACTTGGTAGGTATGTCGTTTTGCTGCTGACCCAGCCCTGTAGTGCACCGGGAAGAGCTTGTGGAGGAGAAGGAATCGATAGGAGAAAATGGCTCGCTGGGGAGTGCGAGATATGTCCCTAATGCTCCTCCTTCAGCGGGGAGACTTGGCAGGCAGAAACTTAACTCACACGGGTTCTTTATTTTCCCAAGACTTTGCTCGCTATTTAGGGCGCGATAGCTCTGACTTTAGCCAGCCGTCGTACTGGCAGATGCTATGTAAGCTTTCCACCCAGCTCTGCAATCCTGACCTGCAACAATCCAGCTACTCCAGCCCGGGGTCTGTCTTGAGCAGAGATTGCTCTCTGTGCCAAATTGCGTGGTGGTTTTCTGATGTGAACAGATGGGACTAGAGGGCAGGCTACATCTGCTCACAGAATTCTTCCGCCTTCGCAGTTGTTTTGAATGGGTGAGAGTTCTTGGGGGATTATTGATTTGGGCTCAGATGCTCCTTTGCTGTAAGGCTCGTTGTGCTGGCGAGGGAACCCGCACTGCAAATCACAGCATCAGGCTGAGGAGGAAAAGACTTGTTAGTTCATCCAGCCCTTCTCCTTCCCCGTGAAGGATTGAACCCTGCAGGACCTTTGCTTGTGCTTCATTTAATGTAGCTTAAAAGTTCCAACCGCAGGAACTTCCCCTGAACCCCTGTTCCACAGCCTAATACAGCTCTCCGGCAGCACATGTTTCCTGATATTCAGCCTAGCTCTCTCCTCTCTTCATTGCATGCGTGATGCCGGGTTATACCCGCCTGCAGCAGCCTAAGGGCCAGGTTTTTAAAAAGGGCCCAGCACCCAAAATCGGGGCTGGATCTTCGAAAGAGCTCAGCTCCTGTTTGTTGTGGCACCTCAGGCGTGCCCAGATGGGGAGCAGGGGAGTGCTGAGAAACGCTGGAAAATAAGTTGCTTTCCTGCTTGCTTTTTGCACCCTTCAATATTTGCAGCTCGTTATCAGGCAGGCCCTCTCTCCCCAGTTGTTTCAGAGCCAAACTATGCAGAGTTTTCCTCATAAATCAATCCCTCCTGCCCCTGGGCTGAGGCCTCTGTTGTGCCAAGAGGAAGTTGGGAGGGGGTGGAGGGAAGGTGGATCTCAGCCACTTTTCCACTCCCCTAATCCTGGGCCGGACAGGGACACAGAAGCAGCCCCCAGCATCATTTAAAACCACCTCAGGGCTGCTCTGAGTGATGCTGCCTGCAGTCTGAGGGGCTGAGGATCTGGTGGAGTGCTATGTATTCTGCCCCAGCATGTTCCCTATAGGGAAGGGGGCCGAACGGGTGGTGTAGAACTGGCTACGCTGGCCTTGTGCCACCTATGGAGGCCTGTGTCCTTATTCTCCTTTAGGGCAGCCAGAACCGGTGCCAAGGATTGAGCCACCAGGGGTTTTTTGTTGTGCCTCTCAAAAGTCTCTTTGGTTCATCAGCATCTGTCTGGTCCAAAAGTTCCTAGCTCAGGCCACCCTATTCTAGGTGCGATCACACAGTATCGATACAGCCAGGGACTCATGCCTCCTAGCTCCATGACAGGGTGCCTTTGGAGGATGTGTTCCAGAACCAAGTCACATTGCAAACTCATGGTTAATTTGTGGCTCGCTATCACCCCTAGATCTCTGTCAGCATTAGCCCTTCCCAGGTTTTCCCATCTCAATGAGTGAATGTGTGTCAGGTGGTTATTCCCCATATGTAGCAGCATGTATTTTTCCATGTTGCATCTCAGGCTGTTATGGTTTCTGCCCATGTTTCTGCCCTCGCTAGGTCCCTTTGCATCCGTCCTCGTTGTTTGCTGTTTGTCTGTCTTAACGTTGATACGTGCATCACCCCCCCCATGACTTGCTACACTGCCATCTAGTAGCCATTGATTATGCTCTTCCAGCCAGTGTTCAGTCCATCTGATAGTGTCCCTAGCCAAGCAAATCTGATTTCACTTCTCATTTAAGATTTTGTCCACTAATAATTTTGTAATTCTAACAAACGAACAAAAAAACCTATCAGGTTTGTCTGGCAAAACTCATTGTTTTAAACCCATGCTGCCTCTTATTCCTGGCTCCATTACCCTCTATCTGCTTCCGTATTTTTCTTCCTTAATATTAGCTCCATTATGTTACTCTGGAGAGTGACTGGAATTAAGAGATTATAATTACCAGGACCGCTCTTCAAGTCTTATTTAGAAATTGGTCCTAGCGCTGCTTTTCTTGAATCTTTGGCTTGGGTTTGGTTTACCTTGATGTTTAAGGATTGTCAGTCGGGTAGTAAGTCCGTTACCTAATTCCTTTAATACCTTATGATGATGGTGTGCAGCAAGGCAAGAAGCACTGGGATCTCGGGGGTTAATCAAGGACTGAGAGCAATAGACCCCTTCATTCTAATCATGGCGTGGAGATGGTCTCTCTGCATGGGCTTGGTCAAATCCTCTGAAATGGGAGGATTAATACTTATTGTCATGGGGACAATTTGAAAAGTCCTATTCATGTGCTAAAAATCCACCAGAACTCACATAAATAGGACTTGATTAGCCCACTAGTGTTGGAACTATTTGGCTAACACTCCCTTGCAAAACTGTGTACTGTGTTGGCAACTATGCACAGCCCCAAGCATCTGGATTTTGCTTCTCTTTAAGCATGAACTTGGTACTAGAAAGACCTGAGGTTCACTGTTTAGCTTAAATGAGTCAGTTAAGCTGCTGTACCTCTCTAAGAATCATCTCATTAACCCTCCTCCAGATTTTCAGGCTGTGCCCTGTGCATGCAGTGTGCTCATTAGCGCAGGCTGCATATGCTGTGAATAACTTTTACATACCCACCCAAAACTACCTCCACTAACTCTGGTTACTCATTTCAGTAGATAGCTACTGCCACACAACAAAATACCCAGGGCAGGAAGGAAGGGAGAGGGGGGTCAAAATGTCCCTGCCTTTTTAATGGGAGCAAAATTATACACATTCGTCACGCAGCTACAATCAAACTCTAGCTGGCTCTAGTCAACTCTTGTTAAATGCTGGCTGGAGACGTCGGTTTTTACTGCTGTTCTCAAGCTTCCAAGAAAGGAAATGTGACTTTGCTAAATTAAATTTCATTCACAGTGCTGTTTTCTTCTGCATACCTGCCGTGGCAGTTTTGTTTCTGAGATGGATAGTTGGCAGATATATTTTAGACTGTGAATCAGTTATTGTGAGTTCATGCATGTTAAAAATTAATGTGCAATTTGTGTTTATGGCTTTTAAAGCTTTTGGTATGGCTTGTGAAGTATACTTCCTCAGTGGTGCCATCGTTTGCAATTTTTATCATAAGTCTCATGATAGTGTTTTTTTCTTCAATCCCTAGCTCCTGGAGTCATGTGATTATGAGAGACTCTCAATTTCCAATACGTTTTAGCCCTTGTGGTTGGTGAAGAGCAGTTGAAAGCATGAATCTTGAAAGCACGAAATCCAGAAGGCAAATATAAAGAACCTGACATGTAGCACCTTCCATGTTTAGGGCATCACTGGGCTCTTACGTTCTCCGGTGAAGAGCAGCTTCTAGTTGCCTTGCTGTTCTGCAACTTGCTCCCTTCCTGGTGACTTTGCATTTTAGGGGCTCTGTATCTTGGTTTATACCAGCAGAATAGATGTACAGTTCAAAGCAGTGTGAATGGAGTATGCTTTGGAGAGCATGGGGTATAGTGTGCGTGTTGTGACTAACAAGAGGTGCCCATGAGGATATTTTGGTGTTTGGGTTGTCTTCTTTGTAGACAGCACAGGAGTATGTGGTATCTTTCAGATAAATAAAGGGCACATTCCCTCCCCGAAAGAGCTCACCATCTGCACTGGCCCTGGTTTAGAAAGAGACAGCCATGGGCAATAGGCTTTCAATTATAATTGGACCCATTTTCAGCAGTATTATCTCCTCGGTGTGGGAAGAAATAATGTGAGTCTCAATCCGAATTTCCTCTGAGTTTTTTCTTCCCTCTAGTACATGTAGAATGGTCCCTTAAATCCTCAGAGGCTAATGCTATCCACACAGGAGCCGTGTGCCTCCTCATTGATTCCCAGTACAGTTCCTCTATGCTGACTCCTTTGTCCAGTTCCTCAGAATCCCCATCAGGGTGTCAGAGAAGCAGCGTAACAAAGTGATTACAGTGTGTGCATTCTCTTGGTCAGGGAATGCCTATGAAGTTGAATTTGGGGTGATGGGGGGTATAGAAAGGGGCCATTTCTCTCAGCCCCTGCTTGATGCAACTGCCAAAGCCCAATCCTGTGATGCAACCTCAGCAGGGCATTCTGTGCAGCAAGCTTCTGCTCCTTCCATCCACCCTACAGCCCAGATATGCCTGCTCTGGGTTCCCTGGGCTTCCAGAAGTGGGGAGAAAGTTCGGCGCATTTAAGGGGTAATAGGAGAAAAACAAACAAACAAAACCAAAAACTCTCCTTGAAGTTCGGCTTTAGAAAGTAAAGACCCTGCATTTCAGAAATCTCCAGGTAAATGAGTAGCTGTCCTGAGAGACAAGTAGCAGGACTTTATTGCTCCTTGGCTGCCATCTCACAAGTGCTTCTTCAGATCCAATGTGAAATCAGCAAGCCATCCTGCAGCCTTTAGATTAGCCTCCTAGCGTCTTGGATTGATCCTGCCAGGTGCTGGGTGTCAGTGGGAGAGGAGGGCATTGAGTGCCTTCCAAGAAGCGGTCTTCAATGCAGGTCTTGGGTGCTCTTCTGCCTTCTTTTGTCCGTGTCTGTTAACAGCCCCTGGGCAGTGGGGCTAAGACTTTGGCTTCAGCCCCGAGCCCCAGCAAGTCTAACGCCAGCCCTGTCTAATGCCAGTCCCGACCCACAGTTTGAGAACTGCTGGTACAGACCATCTGCAAGGTGTGGGTCTAATCCTCTGAGTTTCTGAGCACTTCCTGGACAGTGCTGGGCCTCTGAACTCTACATGGGAACTGAGGACAAGTCTACGCTTAAAACGCTGCATTGGCGCAGTTGCACAATGCAGCTGCACCGCTGTAGCACTTTAATGAAGACACTCTATGCCGATGGGAGAGAGAGCTCTCCCATTAGGTTAGTTGATCCACCTCCTTGAGAGGCTGTTGCTATGTCAACAGGAGAAGCTCTCCCACCAACATAGCACTGTCGACATGGGATGTTAGGTTGGTGTAACTATGTCGCTCAGGGGTGTGGAATTTTCACACCCCTGAGTGACATAGTTATTCCAATATAGGTCTGTAACGTAGGCCAGACCTGAGGGTATGTCTACACTTAAAATGCTTCGGTGGCACAGCTGCAACGCTGGGGCTAGGGCCGGCTCCAGGCACCAGCTCAGCAAGCAGGTGCTTGAGGCGGCCAAAGGAAAGGGGCAGCAAGTCGGGCTCTTCGGCGGCTATTCGGTGGCGGGTCCCTTGGTCCCTCTCAGAGGGAGGGACCTGCTGCCGAATTGCCGAAGAAGAAGAAAACGGTGCAGTGGAGCTGCCGCCGATCATGATCATGGCTTTTTTTTTTTTTTCCGCCGCTTGGGGCAGCAAAAACCCTGGAGCCGGCCCTGGCTGGGGCTGTACCGCTATCATGTTTCAGCTTAGACACCAACAGGAGGGGTTCTCCCATCGCTGTAGTTAATACACCTCCCCAGGAGGTGATAGCTAGGGTGACGGAAGAATTATCCCATCGACCTAGCACGGCCTACACCGGGGGTCAGCTTGTATAGCTGTGTCGCCCAGGAGTGTGGACTATTCACATCTCCGAGGGAAGTAGCTATCCAAATGTAAGATCCTAGTGTTGACCACCCCTGAGGCTCTCAGTAGATATTCTGCACCTTCCAGAATTGGGTCATCACTTAAAGACAGTGTATACTGCAGTTAGGCACTGTGGATTATCTTAATTATCTACGGTGGAACTATTTGAGGTAACAGGGTCAGTTTAATTGGTTTCTACAGAACACGGGGTTCCCAGTGACCAAATGCAATGGTGACGTTTAAAGAAGAGAGCATTTACTAACTGTAGCCTCTTCCTTAGGGCAGTGTTTTTCAACTTCTGAGTTAAAATGAAAGTGACCAATGAGAGCAGAGGACCAAGTAGTAAGGGACCAATCGCCTGCTTCCTTTGCAGTCAATTGGAGGTTTGCCATTGCCTTCAACGGGTGCAGAATCGAGCCCGAGGCACCGTGTCAACCTCTGGCAGATGGGGCTGTTCACTGTTATGCAAATATTTTTTCCAGAAAGCCTGGCACGTCTGTTTATTTCTGCAGTGCATGCAAGAGTCACCAGAAAGTTGGAGACTCCAGGTGCCATTTGCCTGTTCCTAACAAACCACGCTTCAAAATTACCAGTAAACAAAGGACAGGTGGTCAGGTCTAAGACCCAAACTCTGCCCTCACTTACTTGATTGTAATGGGGTTGTGTGAGGGCCAGACTCGTCTCTGGTGTCAATTCATTACAGTCCAGGGATGAATAAATCCAAGTGAGTTTATTCCAATATGTTCCACCCTGCCCCCGCTCCCTTGTACTGTTCTTTGTTTTTTTAACCTAGATTTTTATTGAAAAAGTTCCAATACACAATAAGCAGAAAGACACAAAAGAGGAGGTGAGGCCAATGTGCTGAGGCCAGTGTGGTTCAATCCCTCTTCGCACTCTTTTGGGATGGATAAATATTATGTGCCGTGTCCTCTGTTCAGACCCCGATTGCTTAGCACAAAGCAGCTGGAAAGCAGAGGCTCTCCAGTGACAGAGGGGGGCCCTGGGGTGATGTGGAGGAGCTTAAATGGCTTATCGCCATCCACTTCTCCTCTTCCACATCGGGGGTGGGGGGGAGAGGAGGGAAGGGAAGCATGGCGAAGGCGGGAGGGGCGGAGTGCACGCCCCCCCGCCTGACCTCGACCGATGTGGCAGTGCCTGTGGGCTCCGGGCCACTGTCCTCCCCTCTCCCCTCAGCTGCGCCAAGTGTAAACTGGTCCTGTGAGTCTATGCAAAATGTCAAGTTAAAACACGCGCCCTCTGAGTAAAAGTGCTGGCGTCCGGGCATGTCGAGGAACAGATTATTAATGTGAGTTTGGATGTGTTTGGGGTGCCAAGCTAGCACGGCCATGCCTGAAGGCCTGATGCTGTGTGGTGCTGAGCACCCTCGGCACACCATAATTAGACAGAGCCGACAGCCAGGCCTTGGCTGCACACCTATGGGGAGGTTCTCCTCTCGTTTACCCCAGTGGCTGCAAGGCCCCAGGGGCAATCTGGCCCAGGGTCAGTAATAGAACTCAGGCCTCCTTGTTCCCAGCGCATGGTGTAACCTCCAGGCCAGGCTCCTCCCCTCAGCGTGCTGCTGTGAATGGTCTGTTTTAGCTTTAAAATCTTTTGTCCATATATCACACCAGACAGCGCCTGTTAATCAAAGTTACATTCTCCAGAGTATCTCCCATCAGATTAATATCCCCAAATGGCCTGTTAACTGCCCTCAGCCCTTATAAATTTCTGACTGTGGCTATTATCTGGAGTGAATTCCCCCAGATGTTATTGCTAAAGTACATGAAGCTACTGCTTTTCTTCCTTTGCTGATGGTGTGATGCCCTGTGATCGTTATTTTGTCATAGTGTCTCTTCTCTCTCACCAGCACCAAGAGCTGTACCTTTCCGCCGCATTGTGAGAGCCAGCTTTCTTTTGTTGGCTCACCTGATACTTCATTGTTTTCTTGATATAGCTTTGTTGTTTAGGGCTTATAGCAAGATTTTCCCCTTTGTAGCTGATGGTTGACTATTTGCTAGTATAATTCTTGTATACCACTGTATTCTGTATCAGAGGGGTAGCCATGTTAGTCTGGATTTGTAAAAGCAGCAAAGAGTCCTGTGGCACCTTATAGACTAACAGAAGTTTTGGAGCATGAGCTTTTGTGGGTGAATACCCGCTTCGTCGGATGCATGCATGTATTCACCCACGAAAGCTCATGCTCCAAAACTTCTGTTAGTCAATAAGGTGCCACAGGACTCTTTGCTACGTTGTATTCTGGTCAGCTTTTATCTTGATACCCAAGAGGGTAATTGTGCATAGGCTCATGAGTGCAGGTATCTGCTTTGCAGGCATAGGTACCTGTTGTGTAGTCAGCAATCCTTTCTACAATTGCTCGTTTTCTGCCAGCATTTAGGCCCACCCTTTGCAATGACTTACTGCGACCCCAGATGCGTTCCTGAGTCTATAAACTAAAGAGCATTGTTGCCAGAACCTATGTGTTTTCTACACCTGATTTCTGACTCCTCTCTTCCACGGGGAACACAATAACTGCCTGTGTGAACTTGTAAATGGGGATTTTGCAGGAATAATTTAGGCAGTTATTGTGGCAGGGCTGCAACCCTCTTTAAGAAAAATACTTAAGCACATGCTTAAATCCATCCTTATTCATCAGAATACTTACGCATAGACGTTAAGCACATGCTTAAGTGCTTTGCTGAATCGCGATGGTTTGCTGAATCAGGGTCCTGACCTTTACTGAAAATTATTCTTTTGTCTCTGTTGACAGATTTTAATCACTGGTGTGAGAAGTATTTTCAAGTGTGTGATTATGGTTTGTTTTCTTTTCCAAGGGATTCTGTCCCACCCCTCACCTTTCACTGGTTACCTGACAATTGCCAGCTATTTTATTAATTTTTTTCATAGTTCTCCTTACATTTTAAATAACTGAGCCAAAGTTAAAGCTGACGGCTTACACCCCCTTTTGTTTGTCATTGCTGATGGATCAGTTTCTGCCTAGAATAGAAATAATTAAATGATAAGAAAGGATCTTGTTTGCTTCTTATTCCCTGGCATCATGTATGGAAAAATATTGCCGTTGGTTGAATTGTCTATTAGAAATTAGCCTTTAAAGGAGAACAAACAGAAGGGAGTTGTGCAAGTGGGTCCTTTAGGGCTGGATCAAAACAAGGAAGGAGAAAGCAGATGACTGTGTTCATGTACTTGTGGATTAATTTATCAGTCGTTATGGGTACATGAAAAGAAAATTATGGCTACCTATAAAGGTCTAATTAGGGCACCCAGTGTCAATTCTCTGCAGCTAATCCGTTGCAGATCATAAAAACACAATAAAAGCATTATCACGTGTTGCACATTAAATGGACTGTTTTCAGCTAATGAGGCCAAATTAAAAAAAGATCTAGCTGGAAAGCACACTCTTTGTAGGTCTTAAATGCAGGATAACTCTTTAAAAAATCCCGTGTGTTTACTGTGTAGCCCAATAATGACTAACATATGCTGCCTCCACATTATTGGTCAAATTCTGCCCTTTTGAGAGCATTTGGCCAATTGCGTTCATTTTTTGTTTGTTCACGGGACAGAGCTCATGCAATTCTAAGTAAGTCCCACGGATGGGCATTTACTCATGCAAGCAATGCCAATTGCACTACTCACTTGAGTAAGGGTTTTACACTCATGCTTTTAGATAGGACAGCTGAGAATTCAGAAAATCTGCAAATGAAAAATCTTTGGCAAAACCTCAATTCTAACAGAAAATAGACATTCACAGAGAATTAGGTACAATTAGTCAAACTCCCGATACCTCCAAACATGAAGACCGACTGAAATTATAGCCATTCAAAACACTACTGCAAAGATAGCTGGTCTCTTTGACCATGTCATGCATATTTGGTGTCCCTTCCACTGTCTCCATCATATCAGATGTAAGCTACTTGTCTTCACTTTCAAAGCCCTTCACAGCTTAGCTTTCATACACTACTGAGAGAAATAGCCTCCTGTCTCTGATCAGCCAGTGATGCCAGCTTCCACCGGTTACATTTTCAAACAAACACCTTTGTGCATTCTCCCACACTGCCCCTCACAATTAGGAGGAGCTCTCCACAGACATCCACAAAGCTATCTTATTATCCTCCCTCAAACTCTCCTTTGCCATGGTGCTTATGCAACACCAACAGACCCTGGTTGTCAGTGGGCAGGATTGAACCAGGGACCTCTGGAGCTTAGTACATGAACTTTTACCGCATGAGCTGAAAGCCAACTTGCTGTTAGCTAAGGCTGTAGAGCAAACTCATTTAACTCTCTCTGAGTGGTCTCGGTCAGGGGCGGCTCTAGCTTTTTTGCCGCCCCAAGCACGGCAGTCAGGTAGCATTTGGCGGCACGCCTGCGGGAGGTCCCCAGTCCCGCGGCTTCGGCAGCTTGCCTGTGGGAGGTCCACCAGTCACGCGGCTTCGGCGTATCCGCCGCCGAATTGCCGCTGAATCTGCGGGACTGGCGGACCTCCTGAAGGCAAGCTGCTGAAGGCTGCCTGACTGCCGCCCTCGCAAGGACCGGCAGGACGCCCCCTGCGGCTTGCTGCCCCACGCATGCGCTTGGAGCGCTGGTGCCTGGAGCCACCACTGGTCTCGGTGCTACTGGATGGGACAGAACACCACACCCAGGACGTGTGGGGTTACATACTTCCCCTAGCTGAGGAAGCACATCCTAAGCTTCAGAGACTTCCCAGTTGAAATCCCGGACGAGCCCACACTTGTAACACCGACAGAGCCCAGTCGTCAGCGGGCAGGATTGAACTGGGGATCCCTGGCGCTTAGTGCATGAGCCTCTACCGCATGAGTTAAAAGCCAACTGGCTGTTAGCTAAGGCTGTAGAGCAGACTCATTAATCTCTCTCTTTAAGTGGTTTTAGTGCCACTAGATGGTACAGAACACCACACCCAGGAGGTGTGTGGGTTACACTTACACAAAACTTGATGCTAGTTAGACAGCTGGTATACTCAGTCCAGTGTCTGTCATGCTGACCATACTGTCTCACTGTATCCTTGTGCTCCTCTGTCGGCCTGTATCTGCCTGTCCACTCTTGTCTTGTACTTAGATTGCAAACTGTTGGGGTCAGGGACCATGTTTGTTTCCTGTTGGTACAGCACCTAGCACCTGACTGGAGATCTAAGGTGATACTGCAATACAAATAATAATACAGAAGGAGAGGCAGGAGCTTTATACCTTCAAGGACGACGTTGGGCATTCTGCCTTCTTGCAAATCAGTGGCCAGCTCCACTTTCAGAGTGATCATTTTCTGGGATGGGAGTATTTTCAGGAGATGAATGAATCCTGGTCCTGTGCTCCCTCTGCTCCAGCCTGCAGGAAGCACTTTTCAGAACCTTAACTCCACTCCTGTGGTCCCTGCTTTCTTGGCTGGTGTGGAGGGGGCAAAGATAAATCTGCCTCAGCCAAACGACTTTGGGTGTACTACAGGCCAGCCACACCTCCCTCCATGCCAAAGGTATTGTGGATACTGGTCTGATACACAAATAGAAGTAAACAGAGATGAAAGGCAGAATCTCGTACATAAATGACATTGTTAATGAGATTGGATCCTTTTCTGGATATACAGGAAATGTTCTTGGTAACCCTATTTGTATCCATGTCTTAATGATCCCTTCTAGCAGGCGGTTCCAGACTCTGTGTGTCATGCAAATGCTGACTCGGAAGATTTTTAGGTCCAAATGATCAGGCCAGTTGGTTGGTGGAGGAGGGGAGCCGTTCGAAGACCTGGCATTCTTTAACATTAAGTTGACTGCCTTTAGCAGAACCATTCTGATGTATTAGTTGCTGGAGAAAAATGTTACGGTGCAGAGAATCATAGGACTGGAAGGGACCTCGAGAGGTCATCTAGTCCAGTCCTCTGCACTCATGGCAGGACAAGGTATTATCTAGACCAACCCCCACAGGTGTTTGTCTAAACTGCTCTTAAAAATCTCCAATGACGGAGATTCCACAACCTCCCTAGGCAATTTATTCCAGTACTTAACCACCCTGACAGTTAGGAAGTCTTTCCTAATGTCCAACTAAACCACCCTTGCTGCAATTTAAGCCCATTGCTTCTAGTCCTATCCTCAGAGGTTAAGGAGAACAGTTTTCTCCCTCCTCCTTGTAACAACCTTTTATGTACTTGAAATGTGCCGAGGAAACTTGTTTTTAAACCTTAAAAAAATATATATTTTTGGTGTGAAAATATTAAAGCCGCAAGAGTTCACAATACAGACTAATGTGCTGTACAATATCATTTTATTGTAGCTGCTTTTTCAGCTACTAAAGCATATGCAAAGGAAAAGGCTGCACAGCAAATTGCGGAGTGAATTTTTGTATCTAATTTATAAGCCCTTGCAAACAGGGGTGTATATCAGGGAAATGCTGATGTGCTGGAATGGCTCTAGCAAAAATCCCAGCAAGCGACTTTCATAGTTCTGTCTACGTTGTCAGCAGAGGGCTATCCTGTATTTCAGATATAATACCTGTGAAGTGCCCTGCAGCAGCCTGAGTCTGCTCTTGCTTACGCTGGGTTTGCACCTGTGTAACTCCATTGACTTCAGTGGAGTTGCTCCCGATTTGAATGGGCGGGAGAGGAGAAACTGGCTATCAATGGACAAGAACTGAGAGGCCATGGGGTGAGGAGAGAGTTTTCTCTTCCCTTAGTCCCCTGTCTGGGGGCTCGGCCCAATCATACCCTTTGAACTCAGAGGAACACAAGTCGTATGACAGTCTAGCGCCACTGCCAGCACTAGACGTCTCTCAGGGGTGGAGAGGGATGGGGCTACATTGTCACTCTCCTCCCCCCGTGCCATCCACAGAGATGGGAGGGAACCTGGCCAAAGAGCAGTGCAGTGTCCATTATGCCTGCCGGAAGAGCAACGTTTCTAGGAGCCCCGGCTGAACGGGTGCAGCTCCATACTGCTCCATACCATGCGCTGTAGCTTACAACTAGACTTGAGCCCTTCGGTTGGGATGTTCAAAGGGGCTGATGAGGGTTAGGCACCCAAATACCACTGGAATGTATTGAGAGTTGGGTGCCTGTGCAAATCCCAGTCTTGGTGCTCAAGAGGACTGATTCCACAGCCTGAAGCAAACCCTGAGCGCTTACATAGCATGGTATGTCTTCAAAGCCCTGGACCAGCATTGCATTAATCCTTTTAACGTTAAGCACTTAATGGAAATAGGCTGTAGGAGGACGATCGCACAGCTGATGTGCCCCCTTGTATCAGACACTCCGATCTGAAAGCTGCTCTGTCTTTAGCTGAGTACACTCAGACACGCTCCTACATATCTCCCCATTGGGCATCTCAGTGAATTTTTTTGGTTGTGGGAACCAAAATATGAAAGTGACCTCCTTCGGCTGGGAGTTGCCAGGGACATGTTTGCCTTGGCTGAATTATGCAGCTATATCTGTAAATTTCCTTTTTTTTGTCAGCTTGTGTCACAACCTTCATGTTATTTAAACAAGTGGGAGGGGCAGTTTGTGTCCAACAGTCATTCTTAGGCATTTTTTACTCTCATCTTATCAATTATTTACAGAAATAAAGCATTTCAAAGTAAGGCCAGTCCTCCCAGGATATTCAAATCCTCTGGCACCATCCCACGGATGAAGTAAACATTTCCATACCTTGTGGATCCAGTGCATCCCAGCTCCTCTGCCTCTACATGCTCCTTACGTACATCCCAGGAAAGCATCGCTCAATATGTAGAGGATGCTTTCCAGGGATGTTTTCCAGCCTGGATGTCAGGGCACATCCTGCCCCTGCAACTGCGTAGGCATCCTTGGAAGCAGAGGCATTGCATACCAGGGGCGGGATTCTGTGGGGCAATGTATGGGGCTCTGGTCCATGAGCAGTGGCCCCCTGCATGGCAGGTGGTGGGTAGCCCTGAGCAGGTTGAGGAGTGGCCAGGGAATCTCTCTCTGCAGTCTCGGGTATGGTGGGGCTTAGCACAATGTCACAGAGTTACACCACAGCCATTCTGCAGGCTTGAGCTAAGATTCCTCCCCCATTTCCTTAGGCATCTGTCCAGTCCCAGCCTGGCTATTTAGGCCAGGTGCTGCTCAGAGAGTTTGTTAAAACAGCATAAAACGACTCCGAATTCATTCTTGCAAATAGGTATTTTAGCACCCTTCTTTCAGCAGCTCTTTATCCTTCCTCAGATCCTGCTCCAATTGAAGTCAATGCAGGTGGGGCGGGGTTTGCATTTGATTTCAACAGGAGCAGTATCCGACCCAATCCAGTGGAGGCCTTTAACAATGAGAATGGCAGGCACAAAAATACAGAAGCCATTCAGCTGTCTTAAAGGAGCCATTGGAAACTTTCACTTGCACTCTCCCACTTTCAGAACTGAAAAAGATTTGGGGGCCGACCAAGCCCCACAAGGATCTGATGTGCAAAAAGCCAGCAGGCTTTTAATCTGTGCTGAGTCACAGCTGGGTTTGTACCAAATACTCCTTTGCTCTTGCACACAGTTTGTTGTCATCTTCACCAAGCCCCTTCCATAAAGTCAGGTTTTATCGTCTCACTCTCATGGTTACACCATTTGTGGACAATTATTCACAGGGAAAATATTTTTCCTGTTTTCCCATCTCATTTCTACACATGCCAAATCTTCTCACCCTTTCCAGTAAATCTAAATGCCCATGAAGAGTCCATAACTAACATTTTTGTCCATTTAATCTGCTAAAGAATACATTGGAATGAGCAGATCCACTCTGACTGCCTTGTCTAACCCAGTCTATTATGTATAGTGCATTATTCTAAAGTAATATAGGGTCTAATTGTCTCCTGGCATCAGTCCCTTGAAGTCAATCAAGTTACATCAGTGGCAGATTTCACTTACAGAGGTTGACTATCTTTTGTGTAAAAACTAATGTGAATTTGCATTTGAAGCATGACCAGCTCCTTGCAATATTTGGTGTGTGTTGTAAAGCCCTAGCCTCTGGAAGCGTGTGATTAGGTGAGAATCTCAGCTTTATTTGTATTTTTTTTTCTGTATGTTTCTAGTCCCCATGGTTACAGAGAAATGTAAATGTTTGAAAACATAAGCAAATGCACTCAGAGGCTCAGAAACAGGAAGGGGTGCTGGAACTAAGGGTGCTGGAGGTGCTGCCACCCTCCCTGGCTTGAAGTGTTTTCCATCATATACAGGGTTTACAGTTTGATTCAATGGCTTTAAGCACCCCCATGATACAAATTGTTCCAGCGCCCCTGGAAACCAGAAGGACATAAGTATTGGATTCTTTTTATTATTATTTTAAGCCAATCTCATGATTTTTGAAGTCAGTCATAGTTTCAGAGGGCCCAGCTTATGACTTTTAAAAGCGTGGGGTTGGGAGTACTGCATTTTAATGAATTTTATGGCTTATTTTAAAACGTCAGTGTTATAAACGAGGGAGCTTAGGACATCTGCCAGACATTTGAAATATACAATTACTTCCTGATAAAAACCTACTGTCATTCCAGAATATAGTGGACTTATGGCTGAAGCAAGATACAAGACAGATCCATGGTGTGTGTGTGTGAGGTTTTGATTCTAGCCTCTGTGGTAGGAAAGTTTATGTGCAGTTTCCTCTTCTTTAATAGTTTTTTAGAATAAGAGTAAAGTGTGTTTGTGCCATTTGGGACCAAATCTTTCTTATGGCAGTAATCTCATGTGAAAGGTCCAGGACTAGTTATGGGCTTCATTCACAGGTTGCCGTTGAATCAGGCTCAAAGGTCTAATCTTTCTACACGGTCCACTAATATGGGTGCTACAGTTCCTGAGTGTCACAGGACTGGGACATGGGCAGTCTGACCTAGTGGTTGGAGCAGGGGTCAGGCCTAATGGTCAGAGCCAGACTCAAGAACCAAGCAAGAATCAGATCCAGTGCAGCAACCAGTCACTTAGATGGTATGATTGGGCCAATAAGTGGGGCCGGTCAGCATCCCCAGTCAGGATCCTCATAGGCTGTGCCTCGGGGAAGGTCAGAGATCTGCTAGTCCCTCCCTTTCAGTAGTCCTGGGTGGGCTGCCTAGTGGCAGGGTGTGAGGGCTGTGTGTGAGGGCTTCTGGGGAAGCCATGGGTCCTTACATAGCCCTCCCTTGACAACAGCTGGAGGTGTTCTGTGCTCAGCACAGGAAGAAGACCCAAAAATGCAGTCCCCCAAAATTACAAGACAATTTGCAAAATTAGGCCTAAGTGAGCAGATATGCAAGTGAGAGTTAGCTTATGAAATTCAAGGTTTACTTATGGCTTTTAGAACAGGTGGTTCGCTGGGCAAGGAAAGGAGGTGCAGCAAACACCTGGCAGCGGATGGATGATCTGTGCCTGTAGGCGTAAGGACAATGCAGATATAATGCCTCCCGCGGGTGCTGGAACATGGTCAGCAGCCACCGAACCAGCTGGAGTTTGGCCCCCATCTCCCACTGCCACTAACAGTGCTGGGTCCAGTGGGTATGAAAATCAAATCAGCAGGCTTGTCAGAAAAGCTCTGCACTCAAATATTATTATTTGTTTGTATTGTGGTAGCAGCCGGCAGGTGCTGTACAAGCAGAACAAAGAGCTCCGAAGAGCTAATAGTCTGTTTAGAATGAGGCTTACATGAAGGCACTTTAAAGTTAGCATAGTGAACCTTGCAAAACAACCTACTCGTTAATTGAGATAAACACTGTGCAGACTACAGCTTACAACATACTGACTTAGCAGCATCTCTGGGTATTTGATTTTCCTCCAGTTTTCTAGGCAGAACATCCTCAGCTCTGCTCGGTTTTAGGAGAAAAAGCCAAAAGAGCTCCTGAGGGACTGATAGAATTGTCCTTGTCCAGGGATAGCGACATGGGAAGAGCTGGGGACGCTGCCTGCTGAGGCTGGCCCAAGGAACAGATCTCGATACCATAAAATAAGCAAGGAATGATAAAGGGCAATAAACATACGGAATAAAGTACCAGGAAAGGCTATTGAAGCAAAGAGTATGCGGGAGTACAAGCAAAACCTAGATTTGTTTGTGGAAGGGAGAATTGATGAGTATGGCGAAAAAGCAGGAAGTTGGGATTAAGATAAATCAGAAAAAAAGGGGAAGGCATGTTGGACCAGATGACCTTTCCCTTGTTTCTGAAATATCTTGTCTCCTAAGCAGGGCAGAGGGACAAGAGTCATGAGGAGAAGGAGTCTGAAAGAGGGACAAGGAGCAGGAGTGACGTGGGGAAAAGAGAAAGGAGACAAGGACCTCAGTTCTCAAGTGACCCCCACCCTCTGTATAGTGCAGGAGCCAGAGGAGGAAAAGATGGCAAGGTTGACTGCGTATGCTGGGGCTGGCTAGTAGTTTGGCCCCTTCTGTATGTTAGAGCACCCCCAGGGCTATTCTGGTAGGAGGAGCTGGAGCCCAGTTGCACTCTGGAACGCCTCCACAGTCTTTAGCCCTATCCCTGCTCCCAACTTGCATGCCATTTTGTTGGCTCTGCAGCAGGTGAGGACACCTGGCTTACCAGGAGGATTCCCAGTTGGCCCGTTTTGCCAGATGTATGGTCTCTTTGTCTAAGGCCATCAGGAAGCCAGAAGGGGAAGAACCGAGGGATTCTGAAGGCCCCAGACTGGGGTGAGAACAGCAACAGTAGGAAAAAAGAGACGAGCTGGAGCTTGGAAGATGGGAGATAACCAGGAAAGCGCAGCATCTATGAGGAATATTTTCTCTTTTGTAACGTGCTGCTGTCCACATTTGCTCCAAAATATAATATAAAATACAGGAAATCTGCGAACTATGTTATAAACACATACATAAATGGCTCAGATTTCACTCTTCTGGGTGGTTGTTGTTTCACCAGAACTTTGAGCTGTATTTATAACTTTCTAAGCTGGGATATTGTAAGACCCGTTCCTTGTTTTAGAGCGGTTACAGGCACTGTGGCCTGGAGGAGTGATCAGAGCACGGACAGTCAGGAGATCTGGAATCCTGCCACTGATTCACTGTGTGACCTTGGGGAAGTCACTTTATCTCTGTGTCTCGGTTCCCCCCCCATAATAAAGATGTGGGACTAATCATACCCACAAGAATATGAGGATCAGTTAATGTGAACACTGTAATAAACAAATAAAGAACCTAGCACACTTTTGGTGCTAAATAGATAATGGTGCTGCTGATTATAATAATAGCTAGCTACATAAAAATTAGTGCAGGGAAACGGAAGCTGCTGGTTGGGCCCCACCAGTTATTCTCAGGACATTTTGAAGGGAGTGGCAGTAGGGATCATGCCTACTTGTGTATTAGTGCCTAGCACAACAGCGGCCAGGGCTTAAATTCTCAACGAGTATTTCCCAGGGCCTCAGGGCTTCTGTCCCGCAGGAGACACCAGGGTTTGGGGCTTCTGCCCGTGGGAGGTGCCAGGGCTCAGGTCTTTAGCCCTTGAGAGTTTAAAAATATTTACCAGAGCGCTGCTCCAGACAGCTCCGGCTGAATTTAAGCCCTGACAGTGGCCTATCCTGACTGGGATCTCTGGCTGCTACTGCGATACAGAAAGAGAAGAAACAGCCTGGAAGGGAGCTGTTGGCCACAAACAAACAAACAAAACCACAGTTCTTTCACAACGTAATCTTAAACATTAGAAACTGTACTTCCGCAAGTTTTGTTAACACTGAAATTCTCATGGTTTTTAATGTCATGTGGCCCACTCAATAAAGAACACATCTAAGGGTACGTCTACACGGCAACAAAACACCTGTGGCTGGCCTGTGTCGGCTGACTCAGGCTCATGGGGCTCTGGGCTATAAAATGGCAGGGCAGATGTTCAGGTTTAGGCTGGAGCCCAGGCTTTAGGACCCTGCAAGGGGGAGAAGGTTCTAGAGCCCAGGCTTCAGCCCAAATGTCTATACTGCAGTTTTATAGCCCCACACTGGCCTGCCAGCGGTGTCTTTCTGCCATGTAGATATACCCTAAGGTACCTGTGTGTCCTCCCCACCATTCCCACAGTATCCAAGCACCTCACAGTCTTTAATGCTTGTATCCTCGCAACATCCCCTGGGATGAGGAAGTGAGGCCCAGGGTCATGCAGGAAGTATGTAGCAGAGTGGCGATATGAACCCAGATCTCTCAAATTGTGGACTGGTGCCCTAATCACTGGAATGTTCTTCCTCTATAACACTGGTTCATTATTTTCCTGGTATCTCCTTTATGTAAATGCCAAGCAAACAGAAACAAGCTCCACACTAAATTTGTCCAGGTGATCATTTTACTGGAGTCATGATATGTAGTAGTGTCATATTTTGAAAGTCTCTTATCTCTAGTGAACAAAGTGTTTTGCAAGGTTAATTACCACAAATGGCTCTGCTAAGTAAAAATTGATGGCTTATTTTGACAAATTTTTGCATGAATGAAAATCAAGTTCGTAACTTTAAGAGTTGCTCACAAGTGGTAGGAGTACAAAAGGCTTTTCTCTCTTTTAGCACATTCCTCTCCTCAACCTGTACAATGCTGTGAGCCGGGAGATTATGATATCTTGGCAGAAGGATTTTTATGTTGAAATTATGCACTGTGCTAAAGCCCTCCCCCACCCAACGCACTCTCTGTGCACTCCATAGCATGAGGAAACTGCTGATCTCAACTGGACAACAAATGATAATTCTGATAACACTTCACACTTGAAGAGTTGCCAGCTTTCAGTTTTTTATCATGTCACTTGATAGTTGACATTTTCCTTCATAGGCGTTGACTCCGTGGGTGCTGCGGGGCTCAAGCACCCAGCACCCACCAGCCACAACTGTTGGGTGGGGCTTCTGATCAGCTGTTGGGTGGGGCTTCTGATCAGCTGTTGGGCAGCTGGCGGGAGGTGCTTGAAGAGCAGCAAGTGGGCGGGTGGTCTCGGGGAGGAGGGCGGAGTAGTAGCAGGAAGAAGTGGAGTGAGCGCGAGGCCTCAGGGTGGGAAGAGGCAGGGCGAGGGCGGAGTCGTGGGGGAGGGGGCAGAGTAGGGGCAGGGCCTCAAGGCGGAGCGGAGATGGAGCACCCACTGCGAAAAATAAGTCCGTGCCTGTTCCCGGAGTGTTGTGGTTATTACTAATTTGTATTAGCATAGCACCTACGAGCTGTAGTCACGGACCAGGAACCTACTGTACTAGGCAGCGTACAAAATTTAAAAACACATTTCTAGCCCTCATGGTTGTGGAGAAAACCTTGAAAACATGAACATGAAAGACTCCAACCCAGAAAATGAATATAAATAAAAACCCTACTTTTTTTTTTTAATATCTCATGATTTTTAAGCCAATCTCATGGTTTGTTTGTTTGACCACTTGGGGGTTGGAATGTGGCACTGCTGCAGAGCCTTGTAATCAGTGATCTTCAAGTGCTTTCTAAACATTAATTCTTTAAAGTTTCACACCATCCCCTTTGCGGTGATAAAGGATAAAGTGAGCCCATTTACAGATGGGGGCAGAGAGACGGTTACGCCAAAGTTTCCATACCTGGATAACTAAAGTTAGGATCCTAAATCTATATTTAGGACTGTAAATTTAATATGGATTTAGGGGTCTAATTGTAATTGTAAGCCAGATTCATCCTTCTGATCCAGTCAAACAATTCCTTTGTTCCTATGTCTGCGGGTCAAAGGCCCATCTAGTTCACTGTGCTGCCTCTGAGAGTGGCCATCACCAAATGCTTCAGAAGTAGGTGCAAAACACCCCACAGTAGGCAGATTTGGTTATCCCCCTTTTTGCCTCCCCCAAATATGCCAGCACCGGAACACAGAGGAGGCAGTTTGGGCATAGCCTATTCAGGGGTTGGGGCCTTTCAAAGTCTATGCCAGCCACCTCGCCTCAGGCTCCTGTCAGAGTTCTCACTGCTTCCAGAGCTACTGCACAGGAGGTACAGAGATGATGAAGCCAGCATTGCACCTGGTATGGGGAACCAACCCTCTGGCACCAGGGGTATTTCCTAGAAGTCCTGTGCCCACAGTAGCCTAGTTGATGTAGAGGGGGAGCAGCAAAATGTTGAATCAGGCTCCCCTCCTGCCAAGTTTTGAAAACATTGGCCTAAGTCAAACACTGACCAATCCCAGGAGTCTTGCCTCCTGGTCCCCCTGTGCTACATATTAGCATATATGGCTGTCATGGCTCTGCAAGAATATGAACATTTGCACAAAGAGGAGCAGAAGAGATAGATTGGCCAAATTCCGATGTCCCTTACAGTGTGAATCCAGAAGACTGAACTCCACTGATCCTCCTGGAGTTACACTGGACCAAACCTGCTGTCAGTGAGATCAGAACCGGACTCAGGCTGTTACTCTGGTTTTACACTGATGTCACTGAGTGCTGAATATGGCCAAATAGCCTGACAGGGCTGTATCCTTTTTTCAAGGAGCCGCTGTGGAATCAATTTTTGTAACAGTGGAATATGGCAAGGCCCTGTTAGTATTTCAGCTCCGATCCTCAGGGCTCTGATTTAAAAGAAATTTTGCCAACAGTTTCATGACTATCTGAGCAGAAAGTCTGGTTTGCTTGTAAATAAGACTTTGTAGAAACATGGCAAGAGGCAGAGATACCATGAACCTGTAAATGTTTCCAGATGGGGGGATTTCTGGTGAACTTTTTACTCCTGCATCTAAATGAGGCATTATTAGCATTTTAAAAGGTTGCAAAGATTTGAAAGTTAGGATGAAGTTAGGATCAGTTCCCACAGCTTCCCTTTGAACGAGGCAGCTTCACAGTAGGATTGGGGAGGAAACACTGTCTTATTAAAATATATATCTTAGTTTATTCCCAGAAGCATAGAGCAGAAAGAGAGAGCGCATGTGCACGCCCAACATCTGACAGTAATAGGAACAAGTCAGGGGAACATCTTGAAAGGAACTGGGCTTGTCTTAGGAAATTAAAGACACATGAGTAGCCATTAAGAAGCCTGAGAAAGAAAAGGGGCTGGGGTTCTCGGGTAAAGCAGTCCTGCAGGAGTGGTTTACCAGAGCTAGGAGCAGTAGCATGCGTGACTTTAATCTGGTGTTGGACATTATTGGTTCTAAGTAGGCTGGAAGAAATGAAGACCAAACAAGGTGTTCCAGTTCTAGAATCGCCGTTTTTGATGCTTTAGGAAAGTAATTTGATTGCAACAAATGGGTCCCAGGGACAGGAACTTAGTCCATAAATGTCACCGAACCACATCATTTAAAGAAAAAACAAAAACCTCACTCTACTCAATTTTTTTTGCAGAGTTAATATTCTTTGACATAAGAGGCCTGCAGCTGAGTCAGCAGAGAGATTGATTTCTCTCTCCCTTTAAGAGAGAGAAAGAAGGTCCCTTTGGGTCAGGATTAAGGGCTTGGAAGGGGCCTAATGGGAAAGTTCATCTCACAGCCACCAGTACTATCCAGTACTAGGCCCAGGGATAACAACAGGATGTGGGTTGTGAGCACTGTCAGCTCCTCCATGATGTATTTCTTTTTAATTTTCTTCTTTGAAAATACACCAGCAAAGAACATTCTTTATTATCATAACAAAAGCTCTGCTTGAATGACTTTAAGACATTCCTAATTGTTTTAAATCTGTCAGGAGCACTTTCAGTTTACATTTCTGCAACCACTCAAGAGATTGCTGTAAAGAAAACAAACAAAAATGGACTGGCTGGCTCAGAAGGTGGGTAATGGGTTATAGTGTTTTCTCCTCTAGCTCACTGCTTCTGATCACTGACCAGAACAGGACTTGTCTACCTGTTGTTTAATGGCCTTTCTGAAATGAACTGGTTGGTACCATTCAGTTCTCAGGGGACAAGCGTTAATTCTGGTGGTGGTTTCTATGATGCTGACATTAGTTGGCAAACTTATTTGCAAGTTAAATAACTGAATGTATATAATAATCAGCAGATAAAAACTAGGTCTCATTGCAGTAGGGCACACCTACCCTCCCAAAACCGGAAAAGGATGTACATAAGATGTTAAGGGGAAGACTTGTGCGTTTCTCTCCACCTTCATGTTGCCCCCAATTCTAAATCGACAAACTGTGATGCTCTGTTGGGTTTCACTTCCATCTCCAACAGTTACGTACCCCAACTCCGTCAAACTGACCCTGCAATGCAAACCTTAACAATGACCCCAGCAACAGTCTGGTGGAATAGCTTCCCAAGCGCATGGCACACGTACATTCAAATGTCCTGACCTGTTGACAGGATTGATATAAAAGCTTATGATATCAGCAGCTTTATACCATCATATCTAAATCAACACTATGAAGTTGTACTGTTTTTTTCTAAGTCAACATAGAGCAGTACACAAGCTGCATGGAGGGCACCCAGGTCTCCCTGTGCCATGGAAATATCTGTGTGGAGAATTTGGGGGCACAGACACCATGGCAGGGTCACCATGGGATATCTCCAGAATCTCTTCCTGTGTGTGTGTGTGTGTTGCCTCCCACCAAACAGAAAACATTCTGTTATTCGTATTTGTTTTACAGCGGTGCCGCTCACAGGTGCCATCTTTCTGAATTGGTGGGGGAAGAGGGGTGTGCTCGACCACTGGTCCACCCCAGGCCCTGCCCCCACTCCACCCCTTCCCCCAAGCCCCACCCCTGCCCCACCTCTTCCCGCCCCTGCCCAGTTCTGCACCTTCCCCCGAGCACACCCCGCCTTGCTCCTCCCCAGTGCCTCCTGCATGCCGCTAAACAGCTGATTGTGGTGGCCGAGGGGAGGGGCAGGAGCTGACCGGGGGGCTGCTGGATGGTGCTAAGCACCCACTATTTTTTTTTCTGTGAGTTCTCCAGCCCCAGAGCTAGACACGCATCAAGAGACAGGCCGCCGCACTCTGAAGCATTGCCGCCTAACTAGACAAAGGATGGGGAGAAAGGGCTACAACATACAAACAGAAGATCAGGGACTGAATTGCAGCAAGAGTAAGGGCCTGACTCAATGAATATTGAAGGCTTCCCAGTGGCTTTGGAGCGAGCCCATCAGGATTCCTTAAGCTCACACACGCAGCAGATGGAAGAGCCAGGAGCTGAACACGGTTGTTCTGAATCACAGCTTAGGGCTTTAACCACAAGGCCATGCAGCTCCATGGAATCTATGCTGCCCAGGCTTTTTCCAGATGCCTCTGCCCCAACTGTCTCTCTATTTCCGAGGCTGGTGGGGAGGGGAACCATAGGAGAGGCAATGCAGGCTTTGCCCATGTAAACAAAAATAAAGCCAGATGAACTATCTATCTGTGCATTTAAATAACAGTCATCACCCTGGTATCTGCTGAACCAATGTCAGCTCACAATAATAAAGAAATCTGAAGACACACGCACACAATTTTTTTTTCAGAGACCCAGCCACTCAAGTCATACCCTCAGGAAAAGCCTGAGTAAGTAGTTAGTCCTTGTGACATGCCCTGACAGTCAGCAAAATCTGGCTCTGTCAGAATCAGGAGCACCATGGGCATCAGGGTTGAGAGCTTTCATTGAGAAGGGAGGAAGGAGGGGCCAGTGGTTGGGGCACTGGCTTGGAAAGCAGAAGATGTGGCCTAAGTTCACTGCCCTGCCACGGACCCCTGTGTGACCTGGGTCAAGTCACCTAGGCCTCATCTCTGCTGGCAGCAGCGTGTAGGGTCCGTGTAACTACACACCACAGTGAAAAGCAGGCTGTGTCCACACTGCAGCGTGTAGCTATACGTGGCACTGAGAGGCTCTGGCAGGGGGAAAAATAGCAGGACTCTACACAGCTAAAAATAGCAGTGTAGACATGGGAGGCACCGCTCGGGTGTGTAGGAGCCCGTGCGGAATACACAACTCGTAGTTCTGGTGTGTCTGTACTCTGCTTGTGAAAGCAATGCCCCACCGGCTATACTGCTGCGTATACCCGTGCTAGCTGGGCATGCAACATCTGTCCTCTACACACCGCTATCAGTGTAGGGCCTACCCTGAGTCACTCTGGGCCTCAGTTCCCCAACTGTAAAATGGGGATAAAACCCCTACCTCAGAGGGATGTTGTGAGGATTAAAGACCGTGAGATGCTCAGATATTACAATCGCGGGGGCCATATAAGAACCTTAGATAAACATGCTTTGTGCCCTGGGGAGCAAATTTAAAGGACTGTCATCAAGTGCTCTGGTTTACCTGCATAATCAGAGTGAAACACACAGAGAACCAGGGCCTGATCCTCCCCTGCCTTGTCTAGGTCATTGACCTTATGCGAAGTGGGTGTCAAATGCTACTGTTTGGATTGGGCCGTGTTTTGCGCCCACCCTGTATGGGCCTAAATGGTTCTGCAAGGTGCCAATTGCTGAAGAACCAGGCCTCTAGTTTCCACCAGGAGTGTGGGACACAGGAGATGAGCTCACTTGGAACATAGTGGAAGCTGCCACGGTAACCAAAAGGCAATGGGAAATTCTGAAAAACTGTTCATTCAGAAGCAATTTCTGTGTACGTGTAATATTTTCTGAATTTCTTACCCTTCCCTGCTCACTACTCAGAGCACTTCCATGGAAAAGAGGGCCAGGTCCCCTGCTGGAGATTTATCGCAGCTGAGGAGCTGGCCTGGGAGTCTTTGTTTCTTTTGCGATCCTCTGCTTCTGATCTCCCCTCTCCCTGCCTCCTCCCAAAGTCCTTCATGCCTCCTTGTGATGACATAATTTCTACTGCAACTTGTGTGATGCCAGAGGTGGAACAGCATGACTTCAGGTGGAACAGGAGCAGATCGACTGTATCATCTCGTCAGTGATAAAGAATGAGTGAAGAAAAATGCAAAATGTAAATATTTGTCTCTATTATTTGGGTGCCTTCTTCTCTATATTACAGCTGTGTTCACCAGAATTAACTTCACTGCACTCATAGGAGTTATACCAGGGAAAGGAAAATCAGCCCTTTCATCTTTCCAATTGCCCATCTACACAGTGGAATTCCTAATACTTCACAGGTTGTGAAATTTAACCAGTTAGTGTTTGTAAGACAGTGACATCTTGGGATGTCAGCGTTGTTTTAAAAAAAAAAAACTTGACAAATTACGATTTCTATCATCTCTTGATTTCAGTAAAACTCTGCATTTTCTTAGAACTCTTCCACTTCCTGGTTGTCTTCGGGGAAGAATTCAAATTTCTGTTAAAATGATAGTTTTTTTTAAAGTTCAAGCAAATGCTGGCTTTGTAACACTCAGCAAATAAGTGTTCTTTGGCGACAGTGCTTCCAGCAGTAATTGTGCCTCAGCAGGTAGTTAATTAGTTTAGGCTACTGGGCTGTGGGTCACTACTGAGGAAATTAGATGTTTTGAAGTTGCAATATATACAGCATGTAGGTACAGGTAGAAGGCATTGTATTCCTATGTCCATGAATCTCTGCAACAACCTCAAAGACAATCCCAGGCTTCCAGTCCATGGGTTTTTTCTGTTTTGTGCTAGTCATTAATCTCAGAAATGCATACAAAATTGATTTCCTTTTCATGACATTGTTTTCAAATGACTCTTCTGTTTTCTTCGGCTCATTTTGGCAGCCTCTGTAGCTTTGGAGCTGTATAGAATCTAACAGATTCATTCGTGTAACCGTCTTTTAGTGTCTTCTGTATTTCAGGGGGGAAAACATGTTACTGGGGTTAAAATAACAGTGAAAGCTTTGGAACCCCCAAATGGTTCTCTTTAGCTGTGCACATCAGCCTTGCATGCCGTGGCGGGGGGGGGGGGGGGGAAATAATGCAGCAGCATTCCTTTCACACTCCTACTCGCCTCTGAGGTTCTTCCACTTCCTTCCTATGGCTTTTTTTAGAAGCTAGTGTGTTTTTCTCACGTCCGGCAACAAAGGATGTTTTGTGCTGCTGCTGAGGTTGTTGAGTTGTCTTTTTTTTTTTTTTTTTAACTTCAGTTTGTAGCTAACACGTTTGAAAGGGGAGCTCTTGTTTGCGTGGGAGCCCTGAAGCTTTTCACTCTATAGCACCTTGAGACAGATCAAATGCAAGGGACTGTTTGCTTTTTTTTGCCTTCCACTAGTTTACATTTGTATTTTCCTGAAACGGTCTCATTTTCATGTACCACTTGCATTCTCGCAAACTGAAACATAGGGCCAAATTCAGCCCTCATTTCCACCAGTGGAAGTCTGCAGGGACTCCACTGTTCTTAGTCACACTTGGATTTACATGTGTGGAATTGAGGGCAGAACTGGGCCTGTGAACTTTTTAGTGCTTTGTTAGTTTTTGGCACAAAAACCTAGAAAAAGTTGATACATTTAACATATACCACATCTTAGAAAACCAATTTCCATTCTGCCCATGCTGTGGTCCTAATTTACCACTGCTACTCCAATTATATGCTGTGTAACCTCATTTACTCGAGTTTATTTCCACTGATTTCAAACTGGAGTAATGCTGTGACAGATCAAGCCTTTTATTTTGAATATATTTTTAAACGTTATTGTCTCCTTCTACCATAGCTGTATCACTGCCACCATAATACATTAACTGTGGTCACATACGTTGGCATTACATGTTTCAGGGAGAGAAACGCCAAAGGGAAACACGGGGGCACAACCAGCCACAATGTCAGGGAGCCTGGATATTGGATACTTTGGTATTAGGTGTTTCCAATGGATTATTATTTGTGGGCCGTTAGACAAGGTGAGGCCAAAATACCCCTAGACAGCCTGGAATTGTATCATAAATCTCAGACAGCACTAACGTAATCTTTAAGTCTGTTTGTGGATCCTTAGATAGAGAGCGTGAGTTATAGCTTGGGCCTGATTTTGATCTCTCCCATACCGGTTTTACACAGGTGTGACTCCATTGGTTTCACTGAGTTACTCCTGATTTACCGCAGTGCAGATGAGATCAGAATTGGGCATAGCACGCTGTCAGATCTTTCCTTTTACCCTATGCATATAATTTGTTTGCAGGAATATGTTATTGGGGATACATCCTGCCAACTCACATACGAGCTGCCCTCAGATTACGTGTTGCAGATTTCAGAGCAATACACATAATTGCAACTTTTTAATATTATCAGTAATATCCAGTAGCTAGCATGGGCTGTTACCAAGGGTGTTTTGACCAGGGTGGATAAAAAAAATTGGACAAATTTAAATTAAGTATACTTTTGTTTTTAAAAATAAACCAAATTTAAAATTAATTTGAAATTAGGACAACCTCTATGGCCTGAATTTACTATAATCTATTAAAATCATTTACATTAAATAAAAATATTATTGAGCAGTATACATTTGCTGCTGAAGTTTTAAAGAAAGTCAAAGCATTGAACTGGTGGAAGTCATTGCCTGAAGACCCTGGCACCAGAGTTTGTTGAAATGCTAAACCAGCTTTTGACAAGAGCCTCTTCTCCATTTCAGTTTTTCAACTAGCTCAATTCCATTACTAGTTCATTCAAAGTTAAAAAGCTGATTGGGAGTTGAAAAGGCAGGAAAGCTATGAATAAAACTAGGTGGGAGAGGATAAAATCTACTTCTTCTAAAGGACGAGAAACAATCAGTTCAATTCACTAACTGTAGATGAAACTTCCTTTGTTTATTAAATCAGTTCACTTAAAATGCAAGACATGTTTTGATAGACTTTTTTCTTGTGTATCCAGCTCATTTAAGGTAGTTTTATTTAACTAGTAAAAAACCACAAATACTATTTTTGCACATTTTTAATTGAATTCCAATTTCCATTTGAATAGAGCTTGACACAAATCCCAAGTAAAACAAATCAATCAGAAGAAATGCATCATTTTCCATTTTCTAGCATAACCAAAGATATGTGAAAATTAAGAATCTGAGTAAATGTATGTTAATATACATAATTGATTAAATAAATGTATATAGATCTAGGGCATTGTCCTGGTTAGCAAAAAGAGGTACCAAATTTACTGTAAAGACTATTTGGTTCTCATTGGCTGGTAGCCATTAAAATAGGTTGATTTCCAAACTTTTCTTTAAAAAAAACCAAAAAACCTAAGTAGTACAAATACAAAACAAGATTAAAATTGATGATTTATATCAAGGTTTCCTGCTTGTTGTTTTAAATCATTATAATTGGTGATTTAAAATCAAGCCACCCTGGCCTTGACCAGGAAAAATGGTCAAGGCAGTCTGTAACTTATTTACGTTAACGAGTTGCTGGGTTCAGACCATTTCCACGCAAGCTCCGCAGAAGGGAGAGGCAAGTTCTCCCATAAGACACAACAAACAGTAGCGTAGCTAGCGGGGTTCAGTGGAAGCAGCCGCTTCCCCTCAGGGCGGCAGGCACGGAAGCGGCGCCTGCTGGCCGGCGCTGCCAGCAGCATGGCCGGAGGAGCCGTGGGGCGGCCGGCCAGTGTAGAAGCAGCGCCTGCCGGCCGGCGCTGCCAGGAGCACAGCCGCACTCCGGAAGAGCCGTGGGGCGGCAGCGGCAGGCCGGTGCGGAAGTGGCGCCTGACGGCTGGCTCTGGCAGCAGCACAGCCGGAGGAGCCATGCGGGGGCGGCAGACGCGGCCGGAGGAGCGAGGGGGCCGGCTCCTCGGCTCAGAGCTCGGTGGCCAAGCGCTCCCCGCCCCCCCCCCCCCCCCCGCCCCTTGCTAATGCGGCGGGCGGGGGGAGGCGAAAGGGCCCCTGTGCCTTTTAGGCCGCCTGGCTGGCGAGCCCCGCGTGGAGCGCGCCCAGCACTGGGAGTAGGCCGGGGACAGGCGGCGGCGCAGGACGGAAGGTGAGTGGGGGGGGTGTCCCGTCAGGGGGCATGGCCAGAGGAGGAGCCAAGGGAGGGCACCTTTTTCATGTTTGCTCTCCCTACATTGAAAACCTGGCTATGCCACTGACAACAAATATATTTATATAGAATGGCATGGTTTACTGTAGTGCAAAGAACCATGGCATGTGCCCCCAGAAACCTTCCCTCTACACATACGGGAGTAGAGCTCCAGAGGGGGTGTTCCACCAGCCCTTAGAGAACTCAGCTGTTATTCTGTAGGGTGGCAGCTTTCCCTCATGATGGTTCTCAAACTGGGGGGTCAGGACCCCTCAGGGGATCGCGAGGTTATTATATGGGGGAATCACAAGCTGTCAGCCTCCACCCCAAACCCCGCTTTGCATCCAGCATTTATAATGATGTTAAATATATTAAAAAGCGTTTTTAATTTATAAGGGGGAGGGGTCACATTCAGAGGCTTGCTATGTGAAAGGGGTCACCAGTACAAAACTTTGAGAACCACTGGGCTAACTCAAGGGAAGTAACTCGGCGGTAGATCACTAAATTTAACTATGGACATACATCCTCTGTCAGGCTTAATGTGCTGGCTAAACCCAACCTAAACTTATCCTTTTCCATAGTGCAGATAGAGGGTAATCCCTTTAGCCTAATTTTAACTGATCAAGTGGTTGTACTCTAGCCCAAGTATCTCAGGCTACGTCTGTACTGCAGTGGAAGGTAACTGCTTGTCCTCTCAAAGCAGTCAGGGTGCTGGTTTTTAGGGAGTAGTCGAGATTTCTGCTATTGAAATCGTATTGAGACTTTATGGCTATTACGTGGGGCCCAGTATAAGGTAATAAAAACAACAGTACTTTGCAGCTTCAGAGCACCTTCCATCCAGGATCACCAAGGTGCTTTGCAAACAGTAATGAACCACCCTTTGAGGTAGGGAAGTGTTGTTATCCTAATTTTACAGGCTAGGAACTCAGAACAGGGAAGTTGTGTAACCCTCCCAGAGTCACACTGTGGGTACGGCTACACTACGGGATTATTCTGAATTTACATAAACCAGTTTAGCAAAACAGATTGTATAAAATCGAGTGTGCGTGGCCACACTAAACACATTAAATCGGTGGTGTGCATCCACGGTCCGAGGCTAGCGTCGATTTCTGGAGCATTGCACTGTGGGTAGCTATTCCGTAGCTATCCCATAGTTCCCGCAGCCTCCCCCGCCCCTTGGAATTTCCGGGTTGAGATCCCAGTGCCTGATGGGGCAAAAATCATTGTCGCGGGTGGTTCTGGGTAAATGTCGTCAGTCACTCCTTCCGCTGGGAAAGCAACGGCAGACAAGCATTTCGTGCCTTTTTTCCCTGGATTGCCCTGGCAGATGCCATAGCATGGCAATCATGGAGCCTGTTTTGCCTTTTGTGACTGTCACCGTATGTGTACTGGATGCCGCTCACAGAGGCGATTCAGCAGCGCTACACAGCAGCATGCTTTTGCTTTTGCATGACAGCAGAGATGGTTACCAGCCATATTGCACCATCTACCATACCATAAATTGGTAATAAGATGATCGTGGCTACCAGTCCTTTTGCACTGCACCATTTGCTGCTGTCATAAGTGCCCCTGGCTGAGATCAGCCAGGAGCACAAAAGCCAAAATTGGGAAAGACTCCCTGAGTCAATCCCTCCTTTTTGGTATCTAAAAATAGAATCAGTCCTGCCTAGAATATGGGCAAGTGTACTAGAGAACCACTTTATCATAGAACCAGAGATCACAGCTGCTCTGTGTCAGATTCTGCAGAAATTATGAGCTCTATGCTATTCACATGGGGTGCTCCTGCAACAACCCCACCTGTTCATTCCATTCTTCCCCCAGCCTTCCTGGGCTACCATAGCATTGTCCCCCAACTTGTGTGATGAAGTAATAAAGAATGCAGGAATAAGACACAGTGACTTGTTAGTGAGAAATGAGTGGAAGGCAGCCTCCAGCTGCTATGATAGTCCAGACAGGACATTAAGGAGTGTGGAGGAGAGGAGCCCAGCATCCCTCTGCTAGTCCAGGGGCAATTGAATCTTTTCTTTACACATGAAGGGTGGGGGCTGATGGAGCTCAGCCCCCTGTTGCTATGATGAGGACGGTTACCAGCCATATTGCACCATCTACCAGGAAAAATTAGGGGCAGGCACCCTTGATCGACCTAACTGATGCTAGTCGGCATGGTTACCAGTCCTTTTGCACTGCCCCATGTGCCAATAGGCTGATGATGACAATGGACATCAGTCTTATTGCACCATCAGCCACCCATGGCAGGGGGTGAGCAAGGATGTTGGTGTTGAGTGCTGCAGCATCGTGTCTATCTGCAGCATTCAGTAAAGATAGGGTGACATGTAAAAGAGTCAAGAGAGGATTGTTTTCCCTTTCACTTCTGGGGGTGGGTGGGGGGTTGCGTAAATTGCTGAGCTATGCCCTGACCCACCGCGGACACTGTGTTTGTCCCTAGAAGCGTTTGGAGCTCAGCCAAGAATGCAAATGCTTTTCAGAGAGACTGCAGGAACTGTGGGATAGCTTGAGTCCTCCAGTCCATGAGCGTCCATTTGATTCCTTGGCTTTCCGTTACGCTTGTCACGCAGCAGTACGTTGAGTCCTTGCTATGGCGTCTGTCTGAAGATTTTTTAAAAATGTTTTTTAATTCGTCTTCTGTAACGGAGCGCTGATAGAACAGATTTGCCTGCCCTTACAGCGATCATGTACGCATGGTCCATGCGGGAGCTCTTTCTTTATTTTGATTTTTAACTGCATCACCACACGTGCTGATCGGAGCTCAACGCTGGGCAAACAGGAAATATTCAAAAGTTCGCGGGGCTTTTCCTGTCTACCTGGCCACTGCATCCGAGTTCATATTGCTGTCCAGAGCGGTCAGTGGTGCACTGTGGGATACCGCCCGGAGGCCAATACCGTCGATCTGCGGCCACACTAACCCTAATCCGATATGGCAATACCGATATTAGCGCTACTCCTCTCGTTAGGGAGGAGTACAGAAACCGGTTTAAAGAGCCCTTTATACTGATATAAAGGGCCTCTTAGTGTGGACGGGTGTGGCGTTAAATCGGTTTAATGCTCCTAAAACCGGTTTAAACGCGTAGTGTAGACCAGGCCTGTGGCAGAGCCAGGCATTTCAGACAGCCCAGTGCCCTAATGGGCTCAGTTAGACAATGCTTTTCTCATCAGATAGCACTTTTACTCAGTGAGCCAGTCAGCTCCAACCTGAGAAGGTCCCTGCTCCAGACTGTGAGGTTACATATGAATTGAAAATGGTTCACAATCAGTTATAAGTGACAGTTCTCTAGAAATTGAGAGTGGGGGAAGGGTGGAGCTTGCAGACATTGAGTCACAGAAGTCAGTAAGGCGTCCAGAGGTTATGGGCACACTGAAATCCCAGGGAGAGGGCCGCTCTGGGAAGTTAGCCCAGCTCACACCCTTGTAAAGCATATTTTTAATCCTAGTTTATTGTCACAGTAGATTGTGATGGGCTGTTCTCTCAGTGAGCTGGTCTCAGGGTAAAGGTATCTTTAGACCTATGGCAGGAGTTCTACTATCTTGCTGCAGATTCTTGTGGCATTTGTGAGGACAAATGGTTAATACACATGGGTAATAATTACTCATCAGATATTTAGCAGCCATTTCACATTTTAAAAAAGCAAAAGCAATTACAGCTAGCAGAGTGGTGTCCATAGTGCTACTTATAAGGTCTGGTTAAGGTCATATTTGACACTACCATGTGACTCAACCCACACAACATCTCCCAAAACACCTTGTTTCAACTCAGAACGCAGCAAGCCTGATTCTCCTCTCACTTATGCTGGTGAGAATGAGGAGTTACCTGACTAAAATCAATGGAGCATCACAGAAGTAAAGCTACTGAACAAGCAGCAGCTCATCTGACCTGAACTGCAGCCACTACAGGTTTGAGGCTATCCAGCTAGGTCAAAAGATTTAAAAAAATAATAATAAATAAATAAAAGCTAAGAGTCTTTGGCCTCCCAAAGTCCTGCTGCTTTGCCAATGAAGATCAAACCCAAACTAACCCAGAATTTGAGTGTGCTTGAGCTAAACCTACATGGCTTTAATTTTCTCTTCATCAGTGGTTGTGTGCACGGAGTCTTCTGGCCTGGACAGTGAGAGCCAAGCCCTGGTTTCCTGTATAGTGGTGCAAAACACTAACCACAAGGTTTCTAGGCTGGCCCCAAGATCCGGTGCTTTTATTTTATTCACCTCTCTTCCCCCCTAGTTGTACCTAGCCCAGCTAGAGCCATACATGCAAAGAAACTCTTGTTCCAGCCTTCTGAATTACAATATTCTCTGGCAACAAACGGTCAGTTATAGAAACATTATTGTGAAGTACGTTTAAATGCGGTCTCTGTAACCTTTCTGTGGTAGCCCATACCAGAATGCAGGCGTAGCAAATCTTAATGGATATCCAGGCCCACATTAAAGAACTTTGGGGCCTCGTGCATTATGAAAGTTGTCCCCCCTTCCTTAAACTAGACAGAGCATGTGATATACAAGACAACTATCACCCTAGGCAAAACTTCAGCCTGCCCCTCCCCACTCCCCTGCTGCCCTCCTAGAAGAGAGGGTCTCAGCTTTCTGGGGGAGCACGACAAGTCTTCTGATGGGTCAGTGGTTACGGTCGAAGAGAGGCAGGTCCAGCACCAGGTCGCAGTGCCTCTCACTCAGGTTTGTCCCAGGTACCCCTCTGTCATGATGGAAAGGCAGCTGGACCAAATCTGAGCAAGGGATGTTGTGACCTGGTGCATGGGGTTGCAGCACCACTCAGCCTTTGCGTTGCTTTCCCCAGTGGTCAAAGGCCCCCCACCGTAGGCGCTGAGTTTTATTTTTCCACAGTGATGTTCCACCCTGGCTCTGCCCCAAGAACTCGCCCCCACCCCCGCTCTGCCTCAAGAACTCGCCCCCACTCCACCCCTTCCCCTGAGGCCCTACCCCCACTCTGCCCCCTCCCTGAGGCTCCACCCTCACTCTGTCTTTTCCCACCCCTGCTCCAGCCCCTCCCCCGAGGTCCCCACTCACCCACCGCTCGCTGCTCTCCACCCTCCCCCAGCCGCCAAACAGCTGATCAGCTGTGCCACCAAGCCGCTGCGGGTGCTGAACACTCACTATTTTTTTCGTGGGTGCTTGAGCCCTGGAGTACCCACAGAGACTGTGCCTTGGCCCCCACTGAAATGAGGGCCCTGTGCAGGTACACCAAGTGCACATAGTTAATCTGGGGCTGTGGACACTCAGAAAGAAGTCAGACAATTCGTTATTTAAGCCACACAGATATTACATGTCACCAAATGCCTCTTCATTCTGCAGATCGCAAAGTGCTTCACCAACTCTGGCTGAGATTCTGGGCAGGTGCCATTCCAGGACCCACCTTTGTGCCGTCTAGATGCTGTACCACGCCAAGGGCTGAATCAGCCCTCAACATAAATTAGATCAGCCCTAGGGGTGTGTTAATGTTCAGCTGCCTATTGCATACCCTTTACATGGAGGCTTATGAGGGGTCCAGCGTATGTTGTATCTACACTGAGGGAAATTCTGCCGCAGCCCCTTATGGTACAATTCTAGTCTGTGCACATGGTCTGTTGGCGGGCAGGATCGAACCGGGGACCTCTGGAGCTTAGTGCATGAACCTCTACTGCAGGGATCGGCAACCTTTGGCACATGGCTCGCCAGGGCTGGGCCGGGCCGGTTTGTTTACTTACTGCATCCGCAGGTCCAGCTGATCGCGGCTCTCACGGGCCGCGGTTTGCTGCTCCAGGCCAATGGGGGCGGCGGGAAGTGGTGTGGGCCAAGGGATGTGCTGGCCGCTGCTTCCCGCCACCCCCATTGGCCTGGAGTGGTGAACCGCGGCCAGTGGGAGCTGCGATCGGCCGAACCTGCGGATGCAGCAAGTAAACAAACCGGCCCAGCCCTGGCGAGACGCATGCCAAAGGTTGCAGATCCCTGCTCTACTACATGAGCTAAACACCAATTGCCTGTTAGCTAAGGCTGTAGAGCAGACTCATTAATCACTCTCTCTTTAAGTGGTCTTGGTGCCACTAGATGGGACAGGACACCACACCCAGACAATGTGTGGGTTACACACAAACTAGAGCAGGAGAAGAGAATCTGCCCCTCCGTATCTGCATATAGATGCATATGTCATAAACATGCAGCACCACAGTGAAATATAGCTGGCTGGAAAATTTCAGCAAAAACATTTAAAAAACAAAATGAAAACAGAAGTGACCCTCCCCACCAACTTTCTCACCAGCTCCATATGAGTCTGGTAAACTGATGCACTCTCCTCTTCTAACAGGATGTACTGTGGCACCATAGGGGTAAGTGGACTTAGGGGTAAGTGGTTTCCATCATGTACAGGGTTTACAGTTTGATTCAATGGCTCCCAGCACCCCCACTATACAAATTGTTCCAGCACCTCTCTGTGGTACTGTTACAAGGTCAGCCATCTCCCGAGCACCTCCGCACCCACCCACCCATGGCGAGAGGCCACTCTGCAGCACCCTGCCTCTATTTCCCCTCTTCAGGGCCCCTCAATAATTCAGTCCAAAAGTAACTAATTTTTCCCCTCCTGAGGTCAAATTTATTTAGTCTTTATAGTGGCCCTCCAGGCCCAATCCCCCACTCCCTAGCGCTCTCCCCTTGGGTAGGGGATTCTCAGCCTTTCTAATGAGAGCTGGGACCCAGTTCACCAGTCACTCCCAGGCTTTACCTGGCTGCAGCTCAGCTTCCAGGCTCATGGCTTCCAGACTCCCCCAGTATCAGGATCATCGTGCATGATCCTTTCCTCGCTCCCTACCACAACTTTCCCCCTTTATTGCTGCCTCCTGCTGGTCTTTGTAGGGCAATCACCTGGTTCATCATCTCCCAGGTGTGTCTCCTTAGTAATCAGGGCTGGGGACACAGGTCTTCCAGCCCTGAGCACCAGCCACCCTGCTACAGGCATCTTTTAAAGTCCATCTCTTAATATCCTGGTTGCCCTACTCCCACCAAACACTCTTTCCCTTGATTTGTAAGGGAAAGACCTTAGAGGGGTCATCTAACAGACCCCTCCCGCTAGGATTTCTCCTTGCCTGCGATTCCTGTGCTGTATGTCACAGTGCCGAGAAAGGCAGTACGGTCTAGTGGATTGAGCGCTAGTGCGGGAGCGCAGCATTCCTGGTATCTTATTGCCAGTCTTGCCACTTGCTCTGGGCAATTCATGTGAGCCCCTTTATATCTCCGTTTTTCCATTTGTAAAATGGGGATAATAATATTTGCCTACCTACCTCACAGGGCTGGTATGGAGATTAATTCATTCAGATTTGTAGAATAGTTTGGAAATATTAAGGGCCAGATTCTCATTGAAAATAAATCTCCTTGACGCTGCCAGTGCAGTGTTAGTGTCAATGAGATTCTGTCCCTTTGCACCAAATTTAATTACTGTACTTTAGCGTGTGGTTCTTGGGAACCTGGCTGTTCCAGATCAGACCACTTAATTATCTCCCTCTTGTCCCCTTACTGAGCACACACTTATATTTAGTTTCCCTGATTGTTAAATGCCAGAAACTAATTTCATTTTAAATTATCTTTAATATCACACATTTTATAAAAGGCTACAAAGCTCCCACGCTTCAGAATAGCAACTTGACATCCAGTTCCCATCTGTCTCCTATTAACAAAAACAACCCAGATAATCTAAGGCTACCTGTTGAGCGGGATATGAAAAATTAACAAGAGATCATACAGTGTAGACCACCAACCAGATCCAGTCAGTAGTCATCCCAGTGCTACAGATCTTACTCAGTGTGAAGTTTAAGGAAAGAGCAGCTGAAAATGAGGAGATACAATTAATGTACAAAGGGAATGCCGAGCTAATGAAACTCCACTTATAGATAAATCCCATATTGTCTCAGTGCATTGCAAACAGCAATTCCATTTACAGTGACTCTCTGGTTATAAGGTCAAACCTCAGCCCAAGGAACCTGGGGGAGACATGCATGGGGTGGCTTGGATGACTCATCCTTGCCCTATGTTGCTCCACTGAGGTTACTCGAAGTCCTGAACTGAAGTAGACCTTTGCACTCCTAATAGCCAACCAGTGGGGGTGGTAGGATTGGAGGATGCCCACTGACCCGTCTGATATAGACTCATAAAGCTGTAGGGCTGGAAGGGACCTTGAGAAGTCATCTAGTCCAGCCCCCATCTCCATTCACCCTGGCTCTGCGTTGCCGTGGCATCGTGCATCCCTTGCATGATGATAGGACAGTACTTCTGCCTCTTGGGCGGTGGGGAAGGCTCCGCAGCTGAAGAGGTGGGGGCTGGATTTGACCCAGAGTGAAGCTCTATGGGGAAAAAAAGACAGGAGCCCCCCCACAATCCTTCTCATAACAATCTCCAGAGCCCATTTTCCTGTTTACATGGTATCAGATAGTCATTACTGCCTTTCTTCTTAACAAACAGCTTGGTTTCAGTGAGCTGAACAGGCAAAGGTGATCTTTGAGTGAAGTTCCCCACACGTAATTAACTAACAGAAAAACAAGGACTCCCCACCCCTGCTTTTCACTTTGAACCCCAGTATACTCAAAGAGATGGACTGAGTTTGCTGGGGTGAACAGCAGGTCTCTAGGGAAGGTCTCTAGGGTTGCCAATTTTGGTTGGACGTATTTCTGGAAATTTAATCTCGGGACATAATCTTTAATTAAAGATAAATCTTTAATTCCTGGAGACGCCAGGCCAATCCTGGAGGGTTGGCAACCCTAAAGGTCTCAGAGAAGGCAGACTGCTCCTTGGCTGAAAGCTGAGGCTGCCTGTCTGCAGAACGAATGGGAGGGTTTGCAGACGCACAGCGAGTTCTTTATGTTAGGAGGATCACACGCAATTTTTGTCCTTGCAGAATTCCACTCTGTGTAATTATCCTTTTGATCATGTTCAACATGAAAAGAGAAGCAACTGTGTGTGAATCATGGCCTTGTTCCGCGGTGAATTAACAGTTTGGACAGGGTACGGAGGCAGGGAGAACTGCCGGGCGGAGAGACGGGTCCATGACGAGTTCCTCATTTTCAAATGTGTAAATATTTCAGGAAACCGTGCTGCTGTCAGGACAAGTGGGACCGTCCCGGAACTGCTTTCGTGGTCGTTAGCAAAGTGGAAGTCCTGTGTAGTGTTTGCTTTAGGCCTAGGCAGCTGCACGGGGCCCCAGCACTTCAAAGGCCTCTTACTGCACTCACCCCAGAGCACCACCCCTGATTTCCTAACCACAGTCTCCTCTGATTTGGGGCCTGGTTCTTCTCTCCTTTCGCTTTTGTTAAGGTGCACGGCTCTAACTTCACGGGATGGACGCCACCGAGAGGGTGAGGAGAATAAAGCCCTTTGGTTTCAGTGAGACACAGAAGAAATTGAAATGCTTTATCCCCACGACTCCACCCTTCCTCTTTGGAAAGATGCACTTCAGCTCCATCTCCTGCTTCTTCCTCTATTTGAGGGAAGTGGGTCTTTCCAAAAAGGAAGGGTGGGGATAAAGTGTGTCTGTAGATAGTGGGAACGTGGAGTTGGGGGAACTGATCATGGGAACAGAAGAAGGTGACCCCCCCCCCCCACCAGAATCTCATTGGTAGGGCTTGAAAACCTGAGAGCCGACCCTGAATCTTACTTTGGGAAAACAGCTGCACCAAACTAGTGGGTTTTGCCTTAGTAGGATTAAGGAGAGGTTTTTCTTCCCTTCAGCTTTTTCCTCCATCAAATACAGGCCTGAACCAAAGCCCCAAATTTGAACACCTGGAACGCTAGAAGAGTTTGGATCTGGCTCAGAACTTTGAACCTGGCCCCTCTCCTTATGGCGTGCTGAACCAGTCCCCCAGATCTGGAACTCTTCTGCCTTGACCTGAGGAAACATTCAGAGCTGGCTCTCACAGGAGCTCTTGAAAATACATTGCAAATTGTATTTTAAAAGGAGTAAGAGGCAGGTTCTTGCCTGCAGCCCTTACTTCTTTTTAGGTTGCAACTGCCTGATCTCAAGTTTCCTGGCCTTGGTGCAAGTTAGAGCCGCAAAGGAGAAACTCCAACTAATGGCACTGTCCTCAGGGCCCCCAGGGCCTGCCTGCCATGAGCTACCTCCAATATACCCCCTTCCTCCCCTTATGCTGTGGGCTAGGGTGGTATCTGGTGCAGACAGTAGCCGTGCTGGCAGAGTTCCCTTAAACACAAAGAATTTTCTACCGGCCATCTCTTAAATCCACTTTGAGCAGTGGACTAGAGAGTACAACTGGAGATTCCCTCGAGGTTTTAGGAATATTTGCTATTTGTGGGTCTCGCAGATCTTACAAAGACTGTCTAAGGCAATTTGAGAGGCAAAGGGCCCTGTCCTGAACCTGCCACAACTTATATACAGTTAAACACGTGCTAGGTCTTTACAGAATCAGGGCCTTACTGCCCGGTCCTGCTCCCACTGAAGCCAATGACAAATTTCCATTGACGTCACTGGGAGCAGAGTTGGGCCCTAAATCTAAGTGCGTGTACACCAGCACCAACAGCAAAAGCCTTCTGTGATACACTAACGGAGAGGTCAGTAATATTTTCTGCCATCTAGTTTGCTGTAACATTGTACATACATACAGCTACGTGCGAGACGAAAAGGCTCCGTGCAATTCCAGCTGAATGCCCAGTCAAACAAGTTTGATTAAGCTAGAGTTCAAGTTGTGAAGAAAAACAAAATTACTGGAGAACAGCAAAAACTGAAAGGGCCTGATTCACCACGGAGCTACTCCAGTTTTACACCAGTGTAACTCCATTTGCTTCACTGGGGTTACACTGGCAAAAAAACAGTAGATCAGTGCTGAATGAGGCCTGAAGTGAGCTACTCTTTAAAAGAGCAATTGCACTTCAAAAAACACCCCCCACATTGGAAAGCCGGTTTCTACTGTCATGTTAGCTTTCGGACACTCGCAAGAAGTGTCCCCTACACCTCACTCCTTTTGAGACATGATGTGACACAAAAGCATTAAGAATTTGCCACTCCTGCAAAGTGACTACTTTTTTCAAACACCCAAATCTCAGAATCAGCTGGGCCAATTAATGTCAAATTTTGGCAAGTGATTCTTCTTGACCTTGCTCCCTCAGGCCTTTTTTCTGAGCCTTTTGAAAAGATGTCAAACATCTGGTATACATTGTGAATGACACTGGAACCCTAACTACTGCGAGGCTGCTGTTTCTCCCTAACATAGCCTTCTCCTCCAGCCCTAAACCTTCCCAGTGTTATGGCTGTCTCTCTTGGGATTGTCTATCGAACCTATCATGGTATTATTTAGTCACTGTTATGCTCTGTTAAACAGCTCCATGTTTCAGCCCAGAGCTGACTACAGTTTGATGGTGGATGAAGTAATACCACTATATATTTTGTATAGTGGGTCACTAAGCTGGAAAAGCGGTTAGGGATCCTTTAGGTAGAAGTCACTTCACAGTGCTGTGCCTCGGTTTCCCCATCTGTAAAATGGGGGTAATGATACTGACTTCCTTAGTAAAGTGCTTTGAGATCTCCTGATGAAAAGTGCTATTTAAGAGCTGGGCATTATATTAATTTATTATTAATTATTATTATGTACCAGTTCTTTACAAAAATATTTAATTGAAAGAATGTATTTGACATTTCACTGTAATGATGTAATTAGATGCCTGGGAGGAAATATGGAACCACCTGAAAGTGCAAAACATGTAGATAGAAAAAGTTTTGATTCCACCTTTGCTAGAAAATGGCGCACACAACATTTAAGGACAGCAAGGGGCGAGATCAGACAGCTGAGGTCCATCACTTGCATAAACAAATAAATAGCGTAGGCCAGGAAATCGTGAGACTAGTGAAAGAGGCTTAATCACATTATAATTCCATTAAATGGAATATATATACACCTCTACCCCGATATAACGTGAATTCAGATATAACGCGGTAAAGCAGCGCTCCGGAGGAGCGGGGCTGCGCACTCCAGTGGATCAAAGCAAGTTCGATATAACGCGGTTTCACCTATAACACGGTAGGATTTTTTGGCTCCTGAGGACAGCGTTATATCGGGGTAGAGGTGTATATATAAAGGATGTGTTCAGCTTTTCTCACAGACTGAACATCTGGGCCTTCTGATTTGGGCTCAGCTGCACTGCGCCACTCGAGGGCTGATGACAGAGGACCGGTGACACGTCTGCTAGCTCGGCCCAGCAGCCGTTTCGCAGTCCTGAGGTGCTCAACTTTGAGCAACACCTCCTGCTTCCCTCTGTGGCCTTCTGTGCTGGATTTATGTTTGGCTAGCGTGGGCCTCCTCTAGCAGGAAGTGGCTGCCATTTAAGGCGTGCAAGTGATTCTTGGCACGGCTGCCAGCGAAACAGCCCAAACACTTGTTCCTGATTGGCCAAAAGGCGAAGGGCCGTTTAAGCTTGTGAATGTGTGAGCAGTTTAAAAAATGTCTTCTTTTGTCAGTCTGAGATTTCCCAGAATTTAGAAGCGGAAAGAAAGAGAAGGGTACAAGGAAGCTATTAAAGATATATAAAATAAACTTGAACTGGGAAAGCCTGTTTCATTGAGAAACTGCCTGCTGTATTCAAGGGAAGTATTGGTAAATGCTTATTATTTTAATAAAGACTTTTTCTGTCGTGAACAGGAGAAGCAGATGTTTAAAAGACGGACAGGAAGTGGCTGTGACAAATGAAAGGATTTTTGATTGAATTCATGAGCTGTGCTTCCTGCCAGTAATTCATTCAACTCTAGGCTACATAAAACACATAGTATTATGGTTTAATCAGCTCATTTTTTAACATGAAGTCAGAACATACAATTCTTTGTGCTACAGGTAAAAAAATCGTTAGTATTGTCAGCTGGTGTTTGAGCTCATGATTCATTTTTTTATTTAATCAGATAGTCTGTCCGTGAGCAAACACCTGAGAACTTCCTAGAGCAATGTTTTGGGAGTTTGTTTAAGAAGGTGTAGAAAGGACTTAGCACTTTCTGAGCTTGGCAAATGGAAACATGCTGTTTAAAGGTGCAACACGACTCTCCGAATTCAACTGCCATTAAAGTCAGTGAAAGACTTAAAAACCAAACTGGCACAAGGATTTTTTTTCTCAGCACGATTCTGCTGAAAAGGAGTTTTTGCGTGTGTCTGATAATTAGGGTGTTTTCTGCCTCTATTCCTTTCTCCTTAATGAATTCTGTTTGTTTACTGCCGCAAGGAAAGCTTGTCACTAGAAATTTCCTTTCGAATTTTCAGCTTGAGGATTTCACAACAGCAGAACCATTGCAACATAGTGATAAACAAGCCTACGAAAGAGTCTCTGGGGAATTGAAGCTTTTTCACAATTGAGTTAAGTAAATAGTTACAGAATGTGTCAGGAGATGGAGAATGTGGGCCATCCATAAAAGTATTATGAAAAGTTGATTTTGGAACGGTTATTACACTGAACAGCCGACGCTGCTTCTTCTGCATAATGGGTCAGGTCTTTGGATCTGACTCACAGCACAGTCGGGGTGACAAAAAGTTCACTCACACAGTCCAGGGGTTACTGGGTGCAGGGCCGGTCCCCAAGCATAAGACAGAGCAGACTGATGCCTGGAAACAACCACAGGGGATTAAGGCAGCATTTAGGCAACCCAACTCCATCCCCTTTCCTCTGGCCATACCCGGACACCAGCAGAAGGGAGTGCAGTGATGAAGAAGCTTCTATACCAGATCTGGACCTCCAGAGGGGCATTACAATGGTTTGATCTTCCTGGGGCCAGATTAACTGGCTCTGTGGTCAAAAGGCACTGACGCTGAGGTACTAAGCAACTGCGCTGCAGCAGAGGAACTGGCCCAATGACATTTATGGAAAACAACAGCAATGCATGAGCTTTCGACAGCCACCTGTTTCTTTTTTGCCACTGGGTTCTATTGGAGAGATTGGCTGTGTAATCTGGTGGCTAGGATGGAGATCTGCTGTATTGATCTTGCAAAGTGCTGAGGGCCCTGCAATTTACCTGTGAATTGAGAGTGCTGAGCATCTCCTAGGAGACATTCAGCACCTTGCAGGATCAAGCCCTAGGAGTAAGGACTCTGCCACTGAGTCACTGTGTAAACTGGTGAACCTCTCTTTGCTTCTGTTTAGCTATCCTAAAGGGTATATCAATAAATCCTGCATCATAGGGGCATTTAGGGGCTTAATAAATTGATGCTTCCAAAGCGCTTTGAGATCCTTCCCTGAAAGGCACTTAGTTAGGTGTGAGGAATTATTCTTGCTACTAGGGAACATACCAGTTCTCCATGAGAATCAGGCGCCTCCTTCATATAGGGGGCACACACCTCATGCTGCATGGCATGCTTAAAGAACTGATACAGGAGGCCAGAATCACCAAAGGGACAGTAGTAATGGGACAAACTTTATCCTTGCTCTGCTCCAGAGGGCTAGCGACTGGGTGGGGCAGAGGTGCGCCGAGGCACTCCCCAGGGAGCATGCTGCTTAGCACGACTTACAGCTGATTTTGAAAGAAGCAACGTATGTTCCTCAGAGTGCCTGCCAGCTGCAAAGGACCTGGGGCTTGGTGTCACAGGGCGGGGTTCCCTCACCCTTAATTCCTTACTGCAAACAGTCCTCACACGCTGCTGCATTGGTTCACCACCGCCTGCTTTATTTACAATGTGCTAGTCAAGTCCTTGTCCCCCCACAACATAGGGCTTTTACCTTCTCCCCAGGCACAGAGCAAGCGGAGGGAGGAGGAGGGGCTCTGAGCTCCTGGGCTTCTCTGCCCCTTCCTTCTGGCCTTCCTCTCCTCAGTGTGGCCCATGGAGGGACACTTGCAAAGAGTGATGAGTCAAGGCTTCTCTACACTGGCTACAGTGATACAGCTACAGCTCTGCAGTGTAGACCGGAGGGGTTCTCCCGTTGCTGTAGGGAATCCACCTTCCTGAGAGGTGGTAGCTAGGTTGACCTAGAACTGTCTACACCAGGGGTCAGGTCGGCTTAACTACGTCTCTCAGGCGTGTGGATTTTTCACACCGCTGAGCAACGTAGCTGGGTCAACCTGACCTTGTAGTGTCGACCAGCCTTAGGCTAATCACATTCTGTCACTCACCTTCCCCCTCTTCCCCCCCCCCCCGCCTTTCCCTCCTCTCCTGGGCTCAGCCTTTCCTCTGGGAGCTACTGTCCCCACTGGTGGACAAGGTTTCTCTCAACTGGCTCCCTAGGATCACTATGGAAGCCTTCTCTGTCTTCCACCTGCAAAAGGTGTATTCAGATGGGTCACACCTGTCTCTGCCCCCCTGCTCTCACACTGGAGGCAACCCTGTCCCCCACTGGACTCCTCCTCTGCTTGTAAGGTCTCCCTTGCTCCTACCTCACCCAAGTTACTTCCAATGTTCAAACCCAATTGTGCTTGCTCAGGGGCCTTCTGGTCCTCATCCCCTTAAGCCTTCTTTCTCCACTAAATCCTGTTCCATTTTTGCCCCCTTTTCAGTCCCCTCTACCGTAGGGTGTTCTCCCAGGCCTTTGGATTCTTGGCTTGTCTTCTGACTAGCATGCCCCGTTTCTTCTTTCTGTAGCTCTCCTGTTGCTTCCTGACCTATTCCTTGGTACCTCGCCCACCCTGGTCGTGCCCTTTCTGGCCATTTGGATCTCCGTGAATTCCTTCCCTTCCTAAAAGAAAAGGGCTCCAATCTCTTGTGATTAATACCAGCTGGGGCAAGGTCCTGATCACCCTAACCTGCTGCCTTCTAAATGTTCCCCACATGTCCAGAGGTACTCTGGGCAGATTTTCTCCTTCCCATGAATACACATCAGTTTTAAACTCTCTCCCAGCACCATCTCATAGGGCTTCACCCAGTCGCTCCTGACCAATGAGCATCCTGCGACAGTCCATCAGGCCAGTCCCTTGTGGGTGCCCCTGTCTCATGGAGATGGTGGGTGTCCCCAGGGTTTCTGTTCACCCGCAGAACTCAGTGAAATTACAGTCCATGTGGGACAGTTCCTTTTCAAATATTCTGACCCCCCCACACACACACACACGCTGATAACTCTTCATTGGATGGTGAGTGGGTGCGGTCTCCTTGTTGGCCCTCTTCTTTATTGGTGTCCTTTTCATTGGTGGGTCCCTGCCTTTCCCCCTTGGGTTGTGTCCTCTAAATGGATGGGTTGGTTCATTGGGGTGTCCGCCTTCACAAACTCCTCAGAGAGTTTTACAGCAATGTCTCATGTGGTGGGCTGGTGTCTCTGCAGCCAAACCCTAGTGACAGCAGGGAGACTGTGTGCTCCAGAATAAGAGTAATAGTAATAATCCCAGCTCCTCAGTCATCCAGTCTCAGCCTCCTAGTGGCCTCAATCAGGTAAGTTTTGGACAAAGGCCCTAGACCGTGTTCCCTCTGACCATCTTGCCGACCATAACATCTGCCGGTACCGTTCAGCAGATACTCCCATTCAGTCTAGAATGGCTGCTTTCACTATATCAGAATCCGCTGCTTGTACATCACTCACCACCATATACACAGCTTGTGCCTCTCCCAAGAGGAAGGGAGCTAATCGGAAAGCCAAACCCTCTTCTCCCGGCCCACTCCTGAATATTAACAAAAAGGTATTGGTGTCAGGCCCATTTTGCACAGTCCTATGCCCATCACCCAGCGTTCCCTGCCGGGGGCTCACCAACTTCTCCGTGAGCTGTTGCTGCACCTGCGCCTGGCTCGTAATAAATTGCTGGCGGCTTCATTGTTGGCCTGCCTGCCAGGATAGCCAGGACTGTCTCTCTTGTCGCTGGGTTTGCTGAAACTCTTGGAGGTTTTCTGCGACTCCTTTTGCTGTTCGGCTACCTGGCACACGGGCTGCTCCATGCTCCCCGGTCTGCCATGCCGTCTTATTGGCATATTGGAGAGTAGAGGCTTTTGGCCAAGCCCCCAGGATGGATACACATTGTAACCAGCCAGCTGTGCAGTTTGGGGCTGTGGAGTGGCACTAGGTTCAGTGATCGGGCCTAGAATTCAAGGGAGCACTAGATGCCAATCATTTCTATCTCTGGTGGGGGCAAGGCAGAGGTTCCCTGTGCCTTTTTCTACTCTCACTGCATTTCTACAGAATTTTGCCCAGTGAACAGCTGCTTTTTGGTAAACACTGCGATCATTAAACGTCAGTTACTGTTTATGGTTTAACTGCTCTTGAAGGCTAGTGAGCCGCTCTCTATTTACAGCAACCTGGCATTTCACACATTTGGGATTGTGCTGTTAGCTGCACAATAGAGAGGTCAGTTTTCTGTAAATGTTGAGATTTGGTAATTATAACCAGACAGTCATTAAAACTCAAAAACAGATAGAAGACTCTGCTGCTGAATCTGCTGTGGGCAAACCTCCTTACAGTAAAGGGGATGTTATCAGTGTGATGTGCAGGGACTGAGCTGCCATATTTTATTAACAGTACATTAATGAGCTAAATCCCCACACACCACAAGGAAAATGTACCCTGAAGTGGCACAGATGGGCTCAGAAGCCAAAGACATACAATGGAGAACCTAGGAAATATATCCAGATGAAATATAAAACTGGAAAGGCCAGTATTTGCTGACTGTGCCTCATTATGGTATGGATCCCAGAATAAAGGGCAATCTTAGACATTATGGGAGACATACTGACCCCACTGAAGTCAGTGGGAGTTCTGTATAGTTTGTGCTTCAATACCAGTGCAGAAAACACTGTCCATTGACTTTGTGCTGTATTTGCAGCTCCTCTGAAACTCGTATCCGAAGTGTCTGGAACACTAGCAATTCAGGCTTTGCAATAATTGCATCTGTGGATGGAAGGCAGCGTCTCCTGCCTAGTGGTTAGAGCCCAAGGTGGCAGTAATCCCCATGGTTGGTCTCCAGCGACAGCCTCGCCTAGTGGGCGCAGCTCTCGAGTAACAACTCTGCCTGATGGGTACAGTTCTGGACAGCAGCCCCGGCTTGTGGGTGCAGTTCATGGGTGGCTGCTCCGCTTAATAGGTACAGTTCACAGGTGGGATATGAGAACTCCACTAAGTTCTGACTCAGGCCTTGGGAGCCTGGTTTGGCTTCGTTCACCCAGTGGTGCCTGATGTCAGCCTCAAGTGAGCTTCCCTGGGTCACTTCCTACCTCCCTCTGCATCCCAGCTGGCCGCCGTCTGTCCCTGGAGAGTGCCACCTTCTGGGCTTCCAACCCTGATCCCAGTCTCTGGGTGCTGCGCCTCCTCCATTCCCTGGCTTACATCCTTCCCTGGAGCTCCCAGAACATGTCCTTCTCCCTGGCCTGCCAGCCCCTGACTGAGCTGTCTGGCTCCCTTTTAAATCCTGCCTAGAAACCAAGGTGCTCAGCTTAGCCAGAGTTGCTCCTTAAGCCCCTCCTGTCCAGTGAGGGATTTATACACCCGGTCACAGCATCAATAACATATTTTGAATGTCAGTGGAATTTTGTGACAAGATTTTATTGATTCTTTTTTCAATGTTGATTTCCAGGATATAAAAATGCCTGATTTGCACCAACAGGGAGACCTGATGCATGTTACCAAAATCGGCAAGATCAGCGAGCAAACCCCATTGAAAAAAGCACAGAATGTCATGTAGTGGTATAGTATTAATGATACCCAGAGTGTACTGGTAAACCTACCACAGAATCTTTTGCAAGAGTAATGAAATCTTAGCAACAAGAGAGGCACTAGTGTTCCTTACTAGTGAATTTTTGCTGAGAATCAGCATGTGACCACACTTATTTTTAAAAAAGAATTACCTGTTTTGTGGATTGTCCATCTATGCCCCATCACTGGATCTGAGCATCTTTAGTGAGGGAAAATGCAAAATTAAAATCAAGCCAGTTTGTAGTTAGGAATGCTAGCAATAGCAACCTTGTCTGCCCTGCTTGCAGGGATCATTTCTGGCAACACTGTGTGTAACTACCACTTTTTGCTACTCCGCTATCGGTGCGCAGAAAGTAATATTATTATTATCCTGAGCATTCCTGAATTTGATACAAGGTAACATTTCTGCTGGTTCTGCATGGGAATGAAAATGAAATGCAAAGGCTTTAAAAACTCCTTGCCACACCGTGAAAAAGGTGTTTGCCTACACACTATCCAGCACAGCCATCTTGCCGTGCCAGGAGGATGGGCCAATTGTCCGACCCATGCCTCTCCAGATATGCCATCCTGAACCACCTCTGTGACCTACAGAGAGACACGGAATCCTGCCTCTCCCCTACCTGAGTGAGCATTGTGGGAGGCATAATCTGGTCCCAGGCATGTAGCAGCTTCCAGCAGCTGTCAGTGGAGTCTGCATTTCAGCTCATTGTGCTGAATTGTGAATACAGAGTGGCTGGACTAACACAAAAAGACAGCCTAATAAGGAAGGAGGTGGGCAAAAACCTAAGGACTGCAGTGATCACCTCACGTTCAGCACCTTGATGAATCAGGACTCTAGTCAGGAAGGCGAGAAGCCCCTCAGTATGGATCATTGCTAGGGTTCATGGCACCAGAGTCCATGAAGCAGGAAAGTACCTTCAAGCAGATTTTCATAGTCCTCTCCTATGGCTAAAAATAAAGAACAACCAATAAAGTAAAGCAACCAAATGCACTGATTAAATGTACAGAGTGATCATTTTATGCTCTGATATTTCAGGAGTGCTGGTGACAGACATTCCCACGCACACGCTCTGTGTAGCTGAAGTGGGATTTTTATTAGTGGCATTTTCTGATTAGAGAGGACTTGTGTTTCCTCCTAATACAAGGCACTTCTCCTTCTCCTCAGCTGTTTTCATAGTAGAGGAAAACCAGTTTGTACATCTGGGCATTATTGGGAACACTAAGCTCAGCCTCAGCTGTAATTTGGTAATTGTAGTCTCAGCCGAACTGTGCCAATGCACTGTAAATACATTTGCAACTGAGCATGCGATATTGACACATGGCAGTTCACAGACCTTTTTGGGACAGTGTGAGAAACTGACAGTGTCTTTCTGTATATGTGCGGTAAACCTCTGCAAAATAAAAACCTCACCAGTGCAGCAAAACACATCAGTATACAACCCAGTGTAAAACTTAACAACAGCTTGTTTGCCAAATGGTTTGTTTTCTGGGGGGATTCCATTGCTCATGTACAAAAGCTTGCTTCTAGTCTTTTGCAATCAAAAGACACCAAACCAAAATAGTAAATTTTTACTCTTTGTTGGTACTCTCTGCTAAACAACAACACATGACATCTGGTACACCACAGAACCCAGAAACCTAATGCAGAACATGACAGCACACTTCTGGCAGCATCCTGTACTTTATAAAGCAAAAGGGGAAGGTAGTGTGGGGACCAGCAGAGATCTAATGGGGAGGGGGGCATATGACGTCGGGGCCTCGCTTCCTCCTCATCTTGACCAATCAAAGGCAACTTAAACATTTTTGGGCAGAACCAGTAAAACAATACTCCCCCCACCCCCACCCCCCCACAATTTATATCCATTCCTATCACACTTAGATATACAACAGCACTGGCCTGAGGATCTGGGGGAGGCAGAGTGAGAGGACTCTTTGGAGTACACACCCCACACTCAGCTGACTCGCTTGAAATCAAGAAGTGTTGTAGAGGGAAGGATGGAAGGGGTTGGGGGGACATGGAACTTTAGGCAGCTTCCTGCTGCAGATGTTTAAGAAAATGAAAGCAGAGACTCTTCATTTCTAGACCCCACCCCCAATCAGGGGGCTCCCAGCCATGGATTTTGAAAGACCCAAAGGCTGACATCTGTGACAAAGAGTTTAAGACAAGGAGACCTCACTTTTCCAAAGCAAGTACTTAAGATGGCAGGTCATTCCAACCAGGGTCCTCAAAATTCCACCTGCCCCAGGATTCTTGGAGCATTCATTTCCTCACATCATATTCAATATCCTTCGTCTTTCAGTTAGAGGCACTTGCAATGGGCTCCTGCTGACACAATGGAGAGAGATAAATAGCGGGGACCAGTATGGGGACCAGTCCTGTTCAGCATTTTGTAATGATCTGGAAAAGGGGTTGAACAGTGAGATGGCAAAATTTGCAGATGGTACAAAATTACTCAAGACAGTTAAGTCCACAGCGGATGGTGACAAGTTATAAAGGGATCTCACCAAACTGGGAGACTGGGCGGCAAAATGGCAGATGAAATTCAGTGTTGGTAAGTGCAAAGTAATGCATGTTGTAAATAATAATCCCAACTATACACACAAACTGATGGGGTCTAAATTAGCTGTTGCCACTCAAAAAAGAGATCTTGGAGTCACTGTGGATGGTTCTCTCAAAACATTTACTCAAAGTGCAGCCGCAGTCAAAAAAGCTAACAGGATGTTAGGAACCATTGGTTAAGGGATAGAAAATATCACAATGGCACTGTATAAATCCATGGTACACCACACCTTGCAGTTCTGGTCACCCCATCTTAAAAAAGATCTATTAGAATGGGAAAAGATGCAGAGAACGGCAAAGAAAATAGTTAGGGGAGTGGAACAGCTTCCACACAGGAGAGATTATAAAGATGGGGGCTATTCATCTAAGAACAGAGATGACTAAGAGGGATAGGATAGAGGTCTATAAAATCTTGACCGGTGTGGAGAAAGGAAGTGTTATTTACTGCTTCACACAACACAAGAACTAGGGATTACCTGATGAAATTAACAAAAGGAAGTCGTTTTTTACACAGCATGCAGTCAGCCTCTAGAACGTGTTGTCATGGGATGTTGTGAGGGTTCAAAAAAGAATTCCATAAGTTTATGGAGAATCGGTCCAACAGCTATTAGCCCAGATGGGATGCAACCCCATGCTCCATGTGTCCCTAAACCTCCAACTGCCGGAAGCTGGGACTGGACGACTGGGAATGGATCACTCTAAATTGCCCTCTTCTGTTCATTTCCTCTGAAGCATCTGGCACTGGCCCATGTCAGACACAGAATACTGGTCTAGATGGACCATTGGTCTGACCCAATGTGGCTGTTCCTATGTATGATGCTCTGAAACTATGGTGATGAGTGTAGTATAAGAAAGTATAGAATAGAACTTTAAATTTGACTGCAGTTACAGCAGTTGCTGATGTAACTTGCTGAATCAGGGCCTTAATGTCACAGAGGACCAAGCACAGCCCCTTCACGGCCCTACCTTCCCAAGGTGTAGGAGTTTCTGGGTCTGGTGTGGGAATAATATATGGCACCTTTCTGATATTTTAATTCACTTATATGTGGCATTGTGTACTGCATTGATGGTATTTGTAGTAGAGATGGTTTTATGACACAAAATTTGGACTCAGATCTGGATGTCACAGATATTGGAGATGCTTGAATCGGATGTTTAGAGTGTATATGGCCCAGTGCCTAGCTGTCTTTGTCCTTGCAAGAAAGTGTGAAACATACTGCAGCCATAGTGAGCCAGCCCTTTGAAAAGCAAAGAGGTGCGGCATTATGGGAGCATTGCAACCCTTTTATCTCTGACCTCTTCTCAACACACCTTTGTAGTGGTACATTGCGACACAGGCACTTTCGTGATGCATGTGTCAGTCCACCCAATGTCACTTAAAGGTTTGGAATATAGGGGCGAAAAACAAAACGTTAAGACTTATGTGTATTCACTGGGGTGTTCTGGCCCTAAAAACAAAAGGGTTTATCTTGCAGGCATCTCCATACACAAATCACCCATTGACTTCAGTGGGAGTTACACTAAGAGGAAGAGTCAGGACTGGACTCAGAATAAAAGAAGAGGCACTGGGCGCATGGCAGGATCAGGCCCCGAATGCATACACACAACAGAAGAGACAGAAATTTCTCTTACATGTATAGCACATGGAAACGTAAAGCCTGCGTCCCTTCTTTGATTCTCAGTAAATTTCCCACTCTATTTTCAGATTGTATCTGCCAGGCTCTTCAGCTGCTGTAAATCAGTGTAGTTCTAGTGATGGAGCTACAGTGACATAACAGCCGTAGGATCTGGCCCTAATTCTGTAACCGAAAGATACCCATTTTTTTTTTGTGAACAGGGAAAAATACATCCTTTTTGTTTGACTAAAATGGAATAAACCATCCAGTTAGCTGCTGAAAAGGAAAATTAACTTCATCTTTAGCCTTATGCTTTATTGGTACAAATATTGCGGCTCTATTATCCATTCCACATAAAACCTCATACAACATACCCTTTTAATTGTCTGGCTAATTGTTTGGCCTCCGAGCTGGCTATTTCCGATTGTCTAATTCTCATTAGAATGCCAGCTGACAGTGAGTCCTCAAAAGCTCCTTTTAACCACTTATATTCTAATTGGGAAGTGCTGAAAACACTTCCAGAAAGGCAATCAACAGTAAGAAACGCAGTGTGAGTGTTCCTCTTCTGTAATACATTTCAAAATTTGAAATCCTGTTCTAAAGTCGTGTTGGTGCTGGTTTAAATTAGTATGTCCCTACAAATTCACAGCATGTTTATTAGTGTTCAGAAAGGTGCAAAACACATGGATTGAAGATCTAGGGACAAACCCTGCAGTCATTATTCAAGGAAATCTCCCCGTGAAGTTAGTGGAATTTTATTCTTGAGTAAGGGACAGATAATGATGGCAGGGTTTGGGCCGAAGACTAGAGCAGTGCATGGTCATGCATAGTTATAGTACAGTACTCCCAACCATTTGTGTTAAGTGTTTCAGAGGAAGCTATCTTGATACTGTAAGGCTACGTCTATACTACCCGCCCGGGTCGGCGGGTAGCATTCGACTTCTCGGAGTTCGATATATTGCGTCTCATCTAGACGCGATATATCGAACTCCGAACGCGCTCCCGTCGACTCCGGAACTCCACCACCACGAACGGCGGTGGCGGAGTCGATGGGGGAGCCGCGGACTTCAATCCCGCGGCATCTGGAAGGGTGAGTAGTTCGAACTAAGGTAGTTCGAGTTCAGCTACGCTATTTGCGTAGCTGAACTTGCGTACCTTAGTTCGACACCCCCCACCCCAGTGTAGACCAGGCCTAAGAGTGAAAATCTTGTGTTCATGTTTTAAACCAAATCAGACAAATTCTGTCCACGCAGCTCTCCATTCATTTCAGTGGAAGCTATAGGCACAACTCTGGGGGCAGAATTTGGCCCACTGGGTAGGATTAGCTGGCATATTTCTCTGTTGTCTATTCCTTCCCTTTTTTTCTTTGTAGCCCTTTCCCAAAGTGGTGTAAGATCTGGGGCTGGAGCAACATATTCTTGGGAAGCAATCCCACATTGTCATCAAAATGTACAAGCACAGTCTAGTATAAAGACTCTCTTGTTCAAACCTATTTGAAGTTCATATGGAGATGACTACAGCTCTGCTCAGTATTAACTAGTGTTGGGCTGAGAGGGATGGGTTTGGGGTTAGAGACTACTCATCAATCAGATTTTGCATTTGCAGGCCTCATTTTAGCAAAACCAAACTGCAAAACTCTGGAATGGATGGGGAGGGATTCAATACAAGATTTTGGTGGTGCCTTGACTTCATAGCAGGCAAACAGGGATAATTTTCATTTCTCTTGCAAGACTTTATTGATTGAAGTTTGGTTTTGCTAACCTAAAACCATGGTGGCTTGGATGTGGGTTCTATGCTATCCAAGCTACTGAGGTTTGAGGATTTAGATAAAAAGTTCTGCTTTGGTTTTATCATGAATATTACACTGAGGTATTTCAGACGTGCAAGAGAAGAGTCATATTGAGTGGTTTAAACACTTGTAAGGTGATGAGTGCCCTCAGGTCTCATGGAAACCAATGGAAGCTGAAGTCTATGGGAGGTGACAGTGCAGAGCGTGTGTTAGACTGGGCCCCATGTGAAGGAGTTTGATCAGTTTCACCCTATTCAGTGCTGGGCTGTGTGAAACCGACAAGAATCATGTCAATTTCAGTTAGCAGGAATCCTGGGGAGCTTATTTCCTTTTGGAAATTAAATATTTTGGGTTTTTCCAAAATGAAATATTGCAGGATTTTCAGTCCCACAAAAATATTTGAGTTTTTGGCTTTTCATCCCCATTCAGGAGGGGGGGGGAAATTCTGAAAACTTGAAAATTTTCCCAGGACTAAAATTTGGTTTCCTGGCCAGCTCTAGAAAATGCTCTTTACTGCTCCCCTGAAAACAATATAGTTGAATTCATTCTTCACTGCACAATGATCCCCCCAAGATATGGTAAATATATGTGGTAGCATGAGCAACGGTCAGTACTATTAATGACATTTCCTGCTAATGAGGGTAGACCATATGCCTGGCATAAATGTTTGTTCTGTTTATATCTAGTTCAGAGGATGTAGTAGCAGGGTTTGATATCAACAATCTCTTCTGTTGTGAAAGATAAAATGGTAAAGAGAATAAATATTTATCCCACCTCCCAGCTCAACGTATTTGTTCTAAATACGTCCCAGAGACCACAAGCAGAGCTATTGTAGTTCTTAGACCCATGTTACCACAATGGAATTTATTCATACTAGCAGCAGTGTTTCTTTTGCTAAGATGAAGAAGAAAATCCTTACATTTAGAAAGATAACCTCAAATTTTCATTATAAGTTTTATTGCACTGTTATCTTCACTGAATGTTCTGTTTAAAGTACTTTATCTGCTTTAACATGGATTACACTTGCATTATTTTTTTTTCCTTTAAGAAAGCCCTGAATCTTTCTTCACATTCTTTCTCTTTGCATGGAGAAAAGATGCTGTTGCCTTACAGGAGTTTCTTTCCGTTGTGCAAATTAATCAATAGAATTTCTGTTTTTATAGTATTCTTATTTAAAAGCCTGGGAAATTTCATCCAAAGAACTTTTTATCCATTCACTTTCTATATCTCTTTACATCAGGGGTCGGCAACCTTTCAGAAGTGGTGTGCCGAGTCTTCATTTATTCACTCTAATTTAAGGTTTCGCGTGCCAGTAATACATTTTAACATTTTTAGAAGGTATTTCTATAAGTCTATAATATATAACTAAACTATTGTTGTATGTAAAGTAAGTAAGGTTTTTAAAATGTTTAAGAAGCTTCATTTAAAATGAAATTAAAATGCAGAGCCCCCCGGACCAGTGGCCAGGACCCGGGCAGTGTGAGTGCCACTGAAAATCAGCTCACGTGCCACATTTGGCACGCGTGCCATAGGTTGCCTACCCCTGCTCTACGTCATTCTCTGCAAACCTTTCAATTTCTGCTGCACGGAGCAGGAGATCTATGCTTGACTTTGAGTAATGTTTATTTTTGTGTGCCTTGTGGGAGGAGGGTATTCTTAACCAATGTATAAGAAGACAGATCCCTGCCCCAAAGGGATTGCATTCTGCACAGAAAACACTCGCACGCACTCCTGTGTATATATGTTGTACAAATGACATGGAAAGGCTGTGGGAGAGATGCAGCACTAGACTTTTTTTTTCTTTATATTCACCTGCTAGGTTTGTATCTGTGTTTTAACCCTTGGCTGCAGGACCAGTGCTACCATTAGGCGAACTAGGCGGTTGCCTAGGGCGCCAAGATTTGGGGGCACCAAAAAGCGGTGCCCCCAATTTTTTTTTAACAGCGGTTCCTCCCCGAGTGCGCAGTCGCTGCTCCACTTCTCCCGCCTCCCAGGCTTGCAGCGCCAATCAGCTGTTTGGCGCTGCAAGCCTGGGAGGAGAATTAGAGTGGGGGCGGCGTGCTCGGGGAGGATGCGGAGCAGAGGTGAGCTGGGGTGGGGAGGTGCCACACGGCTCCCCGGTGGGGGGGGGGAGCTGCCGCGGAGAGGGGCCTCAGGGCAGGAGGGGGAGCTGCCGCAGGGGGGGCGCCTCAGAGTGGAGGGGGGGCAGGGAGCTGCCACAGAGCGGGGGGGGCGCAAGGTGGAAGTTTCGCCTCCCTTTGTCAATTTTTTGCCTGCATTTCTCATTGTTAAAGAGTAATCTGTGACTATCCGGTTAATTTTCCTTTTTTAAGTATAAACCCTTTCCCTTTTGCTGTTGTGTGGTAGTTCTGTTAAGGCCAAGATTTTCAAAAATAGGAGCCTAAAGTTGGGCTCTTTAAATCTATTGGTAGGCACCTGAAAAAGTGGACTAATTTTCAAAAATGCTAAGCACCCAAAAGTCAATGGGAGTTGCTGGGGGCTCAGTGATTTTGAAAATCAGGACATTCCTCCATGATTGTGGTTAGAGGAGCCTAGGGACCTAAATCCAGGTATAGGCACCTAAATGCAAGGGAGCTGATTTTCAGAGATGTTGAACATCCGCAACTCCCGTTGAAAGCAATGGCTTAGCAACTACGAAGATTAGAGAACTTCCTTAGGAATCTAGGTAGGATTTAGGTGATGTTAAGCCCCACTTTTGAAGATGTTGGCCTAGGGTGAGAGTTTCAAAACTGTTCAGTGTTGGCCTAACTCTGCTCCCAGTGAAGCCAGAGGAATCCTGGGAGTGGAGTTAGGTGAATGCAGAACACTTTTGAAAATCTCACCCTCAGTGCATGAACATTTTGTGTTTAACAAGGATGCAGCAATAGAATATGATACACATCTGTCCCATGGCTGAATTAACATTGTGGGAGAACCTTTAGCTTCTGGAATTCTCACACTTGAGTGCTTGAATTTGCAGCTTCAGTGCTCCATGAATACTACTAGTTTTTTTGCATTTAATTTCCCAGTGTGTGCGCTGTGGGGTTTTTTAAAGAAAAAATGGAAAAACACAGAGCAGTTGGCTTGAAAAGTTTGCAAGTTCCACAGGTGTTGCCGCCTGGCAAACTCTTTGCACTGAAACTGCTGGTGGAGTTACAATTGTTCTGTAAACTCCTTCAGATGCTGCACTGAATTCAGTGGGGCTTTGTGATGATGTAGGGGTTTGTCCGTGCAGAGCATCTTAAAGGATCTCTACCTTAAACTGAAACCAAGCAGCTTTTTAACTCTTTCTTAACTCCAAACTGGTTGGCAGGATTTTGACCAAACGGTTGTTATTTTTTTATGATGATCTTCTTTACGGTCTGATCCTGCATAATATTTAATCACTGACTGAACTGGAAGCAGGATCAGATCTTTAGAGACCAAGTATGGAAAAGCTCAGTCCAAAAGGTGTGAAAATGGGATTAGAATGGTATAACAATACAGGAGAAGCAGCATTATTTAGCTAACAGAGGCAGGTTTTTGAACATCAGCTGTAGATGATTTACCACCTTTCCTTTGACAGCTACAGGATTACATGTCCTCTTGAGTCAGAGATAGCTGCCTATCAGGAGATTTACCTGTGAACGTTTCCCCTGAGTGAGACAATCTGGATTTAATAAAGATGCCAGATTTACCATGAGAAAATGTGAGGCTACAGAGGCCCTCATGATTAAGTGACAAAAGGGAGGTGGAAACTGGGAGGAAATGAGGAGAAGCACAAGGGAACACCAAATTCAGAATATGTCCTGAAAGCCAAGAGAGGCTAGAAACCTAGGTAGAAGCTTTGAGAGGCTCCTCGGTGGCAAGAGACTGGCTCACACAGTGCCCAGGTACCCTTGGATAGCACTGGCCTTGAGTCTTTGCTGGTCTTTTTCTTGAAAATGTGGCAAAATACTGCAAAAGGTTTCTAGTGCTATTTCTAGAAATAAGATCAAATGAAAGACAGGTTTGGGGTTAGTAAAACTTTGTGGTTCAAGAGCTGTAAAACCAAAAGTCTGCTTCGGATTCAGACCCACTGGATCTGAGTCCTCTGTTCAGGGAGAGGAGCATTCATTGACATGGGCCCAGTTTTTTTCTGCTTGCTAATAAATCTCGTCAGTCAGGCAGCCTGCCCCGGATAACTGCTATGAACCCCTTGTGATAGGCATGCCGTATTTTAGATCAGTTCAGCTCTGCCCACTTGCTCGAACTTGAACAAACTCAATCATTTAATCTGGAGAAGTTTCCCAACGCAAGCGGGTGGTTTTGTGGTTGAAGGTTTAAAACACATCATTGAAAAGCTGACTCTAAAGACTTGGGAATCTCTTTCCATCTCTGTGTGTGAGGATCTGCGTGTGTAACAGCCAATACAGAAAGGTTAAACGACAGCCCTGCAGCTGGGAGGTGTAATTCCCAGCTGGGGGGAGTGCACTAAAGATAGCAGAGTGGCTGTGGCAGTCACCTGAGTAATAACCTAGGATCTCAGACAGGGTTGTACACAGGTGGCTAGCCCAAGCAGCCTCCCACGCCCCCATGGATACACTGCTCTTCTTTGGGCAGGTCTGCACTCAAAGCATTGCACTGGTGCAGCTGTGCTGCCACTGCAGCACTTAAGTGAAGATGCTACACCAGTAGCAGAGTTTCTCGCAGGGCTGCCCGGAGGGGAGGGAGAGGGCAAGTGGGGCAATTTGCCCCGGGCCCCGCAGGGGCCCCCACAAGAACATAGTATTCTATAGTATTGCAACATTTTTTTTATGAAAGGGGCCCCTGAAATTGCTTTGCCCCAGGCCCCCTGAATCCTCTGGGCAGCCCCGGTTTCTCCCATCATTGTAGTTAATCCACCTTCCCAAGAGGCAGTAACTAGGTTGACAGGAAAAGCTCTCCTGTCAGGCTGACCAGACAGCAAGTGTGAAAAATCGGGACAGAGAGTGGAGGGTAATAGGAGCCTATATAAGAAAAAGCCCCAAATATCGGGAGTGTCCCTATAAAATTGGGACATCTGGTCAACCTAAGCACTGTCCACATGGGGGTGGGGGTTAGGTTGGTATAACTGCATCGCTCAGGGGAGTGGATCGTTCACACCGATATAGGTCTGTAGTGTAGACCTGGGCTCAGTGCGCTAGCTCAAGCAGAGCTAACACATGCCTGTCTACCTGAGCTGGGAATTACACCTCCCAGCTGTAGTGTAGACATAGCCTTTGGGGCAAATTTTCAAAACAGGCACCTCAGATTTGCCAGGAAAAGTTGAATATGCACCCACTGCACACACAACGTCCATACGCACAAATTGCATGTGCAGACAAGCAGTTAGGTGCACATTTGCCAAGTTTGCAGGCACAAATGACCCTTTGCCTATGCAAATAGAGGATTTTCAAACATTACAGTCCCTGTGTGTGTGCACATCTGGAGGACACATCATAGGTGCTGCCTTAGAAATCTGGGCTTAATTTTAGTTTTATTCAATATTCAAGTGAAATTAACCTGTAAAACATATGGTACAAATAGTGCTCACCTAAGAGGATTGCGCAGTTCAGGTTTGATTTGTGACCCTGTTTTAAATTCCCATTCGTGTGGGAGTCCACTATTGGCCTTTAAACAGAATAAACTGAAACCTTCCACAGCTGCCTTTCATCACTGACACTGTTGCAGACAGATTCCAAAGCAGACAGTCTTTATCTGGTGGAGTTGTTGGAACTACCGTGGATTATTTCATGCAGAGCAAACCTAAGTTGAGCATTGTCAGGAACAAAGAAACCATGTTGTTTAATTCCCCAACTTGTGCCTGTTCGTATTTGAGATAAATGTTAGTTTTATGTACAATAATTCAGTTTGAGGGAAAAAAAACTTTCTTAACAATGGAGATTTGACAGTGGATTTTAAATCACATTTGGACATCACACTTTTGAATTCACAATTTCCATAGATTACTGGCATCTGTGGACCCTAGATAGTCTGTAATCACTAAGATTGGTCTAATCTTCCTCTGGAAGGTTTTCAAAGGAAGTATTGAATTACACAGATTGTTAGGAGGACTGGGTTTTAACTTGCAAGAAAGTACTTTAAAGGAAAATGTGTACATTAGTGCAAGAGCTATAAAGTAAGGATATAATGCTTGTAACATTCAGACATCCTGATGTGCAATTTGTTATCCAAATAATAAAACTTCCTGGCAGACAGTCTCTGCTGTATTCAGTGGTAAGCATGTAAACACACTAGCAAGCCATTGTTCTCATCTCTGAACCTTTTCTGCACCTCTCCTTTTCACTTTTTCTCTGCTGTTTGTTAATATCACACTATGAAGTTAGGGAAAAGCTATGGAGCAGTGACATAGCTAGAGACCTAAATGGTATGAAAAGCAGCATATGAATAAAATAACAAGAAAGAACAGAGTTGCATTTTCCAGAGGAGAATGCGATTTAGATTTAGATTCCTGCTAAATGTTTGGACTGTAAAGGAGGAAAATCAGAAACCTTCAATATCATGGGCCTGATTCTGCTCACACTTAAAATGGTGAAAGTTAAGATTAACTCTACTGAAGTCAATGGACAGCCACCAGTGTGAAACTGGTGTAAAATCAGAATGAAGCCGGTTGTGTCAGTTTGACCTCCATTAAAACTAATGGAGTGGCACCAGGGATTATTCTGGCCTGTTAAGTGTTTTATGCTAGTTAACCCTTGACTTTACTGGAGATAGAAGTTTTGCCTCCTGTATGAGCGCTCGGCAGCAGAATACCTTCACTCCAATGTGAGGGGATTAAATGCATATCTGAGGATTGCAAAAAGGATGTGGAAAATGTAAACCAAAAGAGAGTCATTGGCTAAAAGTGAAGTCATATTTTTAAAAATGTTTGCACTGTTGACAGCTTTCCGAGATAAAATGCAACATGCTAGCAGTAACCAGCGTTGTAGTGTTTGGCCTGACCTGAGTCTGCACAGAGGGAGAAGAGGGGTAAGGGAGAACCATACCTAACCCATCACTCTAGCCGGGAAGCATCAGGGCAGGATGCTGTCCTTGTGCTGTCTTGGCGTGGGAGCCTGACGTCATGCCCAACTGTGCGTGGAGGAAGTGTGCTCTGCGCTTGGAGGCATAGTCAGTGCTGCATGTGCATGAGTGACGGTGCAGGCACATGGTCTGTGGCTGGCAGCGTGCACCAGTGGGATGAACCCTTGCTCCTGATTGAGGCAGCAGGAGTGGTGCTTGCCCTGCCATCCTCTCCTGAGCTAAGCAGTGCAAAGGGAAACGCTTCCCTGCTCTGACATCAGAATAGTTGACCCACTCGACAGCGGGTGCAACCCTGCTCTCTAACTGGGTACCAGAGCACGGAAGTGTTTCCCTTTGCATTACGTCTCATTTGGGACAAAGGTTTCTGAAACTTGAGGGAAGTGTCACAAAATGTAAATGAAATCAAAGGGAATGTTCAGTCTTCCTGGGGCAGAGCAGAGCTGAGCTGGATGGATCAGATGTTCGGAACAAATCCATGTTTTATTGTATTACTTTGTTATCAAAATATTGTAAGTTGAGTGAAGGAGGAACATTCCCTGTCAGGGAATTGGCAGGCAACACTTCTTAGGGCGGAATCTGAGCTTCCAGCTTTGGGTTTAAACTGGAAAAGTCCTTTTTTGGTTTGCATTGCTGCCAACTATAGAAAAGAATCCTGTGGCACCTTATAGACTAACAGACGTTTTGCAGCATGAGCTTTCGTGGGTGAATACCCACTTCTTCGGATGCAAGAAGTGGGTGAATACCCACTTCTTCCCTTGCATCCGAAGAAGTGGGTATTCACCCACGAAAGCTCATGCTGCAAAACGTCTGTTAGTCTATAAGGTGCCACAGGATTCTTTGCTGCTTCTACAGAACCAGACTAACACGGCTACCCCTCTGATACTTAACTATAGAAAAATCATTCTCCAGAGCTGTGCAAAACCCATGACATCCCGGGAAAACATTTGTTCTGCTCACATGTTGATATAATATTAATGAAAACTTTAACATTTTGTTGGGTGTGACATGACGCCGTGACAGTGAATTGTCACATTGTGGTAGGATGCAATTAGGACCCAGCAGTGTCTTCACATTCTGGTGCCCACATACCACAGAGGTGACTTGGACTATCTGGCCACACACCAGAGTAAAGACCCCCCATAACATCCCTGTGCAAGCCACCTGGACTTTGGTTCTGGGTATGCGGATGTCTGCTCAGTCTTCTCCAGATGGGTGGTGTTACAGCCCTGGCCGACTGCCCCTTTGTGGATCGTTACCAGCCTGCTGTGCTGAATTCGGCTTTTGGATTCTGTGTGCTTTCTAGCCAACTGAGCAGCATCCTGACACTGTCTCTAATTCCAGCATCTCAGAGACACTCCTGTGGTGCAGACTTCCTATCTGGTACCCTTTCTTGGAATGCGAGGCCCAGGTGTATTCTCTCCTCAGTAGTGTACGCACATACTCTTCCCAGAACTCCACCTCGGGGGCACACTAGTGTATAGTTTAACTCTTTGGGGACCAACGGACAGTCGAAGCAAGGAACTCACAGGCTTTTTGCAAAGGAACTCTTAAAGACACCCACTTTATTCATAGGAAGCAAAGAGTTACAGAGCAATGGACAAGCAACAAACTCCTACATGCAAACTTTTCCCTCTCTGTCCTGTCAGCACCATTCCTGAGAGCAAGAGAGTGTCCATGCCTCCTCTTCTCCTGCTCAGCCTTCTGGTTCTGGTCATGGACTCCCCCTAATATGCTGCACATATAGGCTAGCGAGAGCAAGGGGATATCAGGGAGGGAATCATAGCCCGATAGGCTGGACTTACAGGGAGGCTGAGCAACCTGAACTCCAGCTGAAGTCAGTGGGGATGGGGGAGGATTTGTGATGTTAATTGCTTTATGGGGGATGGTCTACTTGATCTAATAGTATCAGAGGGGTAGCCGTGTTAGTCTGGTTCTGTAGAAGCAGCAAAGAATCCTGTGGCACCTTATAGACTAACAGACGTTTTGCAGCATGAGCTTTCGTGGGTGAATACCCACTTCTTCTTGCATCCGAAGAAGTGGGTATTCACCCACGAAAGTTCATGCTGCAAAACGTCTGTTAGTCTATAAGGTGCCACAGGATTCTTTGCTGCTTGATCTAATAGGTCATCCCTGTCTCTGGTTTCTACAGTTTTCTGCTTTGTGGGTTATTCTAAATACAGATGTTGCACCAGTTCAACAACATGGATGATGATAATAATATAATAAATTCTGATAGGTGATATTGCATTGATTTTGGGTAAACTGGAGCTGCTTTGTGAGTGGACACTCTCCGTTGCTTTAAACCTGGCTTACATCAGTTAAATCAATCCAATAACAGCAGCAATATAAACCGGGCTTAAAGTGATGTCGAATATCCACACTTAAAGTTAAACTGGTGCAGCTTCTACGTACAGACTAGGCCATAAGAGAAGAACATTTTAGAAGCTGGAGGGAGGAACAAAACATGCCTTATAGAGATAGACACAAGGAGCTCAATCTGTTTAGCTTAACAAAGAGAAGATTAAGGGGTAACTTGATTACCATCTATAAGCATCGACATGAGGAACAAAGATTTAATAATGGACTCTTCAATCTAACAGAGAAAGGTAGAACATGATCCAATCGCTGAAAATTGAAGCTAGGCAAATTCAGAGTGGAAATAAAATATAAATATGTAACAGTGAGAGTAATTAACCACTGGAACAATTTACCAAGGGTCGTGGTGGATTCTCTCTCACTGACAAATTTTAAATCAAGATTGGATATTTTTTTAAAAGATCTGCTCTAAGAACTATTTTGGGGATGTTCTATAACCTGTGTTATACAGGAGGTCAGACTTAGGGTGACCATACGTCCCGTTTTGGCCAGGACCGTCCCTTTTTTAAGCCCTGTCCTGGCTATCCTAACTTGTTTCGCAAAAGTTGGCATTTGTCCTGTTTGATCAGTTGGCAACTTGATCGGTTGGCAAGAGCAAACTGGACAAATGCCCACGTTTGTCCAAAAGTGGGGTGTGGAGGAATGTGCAGGAGGCAAGTGGCTATGCCAGGCCTGTGGCGTGGTGGAGGCAGGGGGTAGGCAGGGCTCAAGCGAGCAGTGATGCCAGTGTCAGCCTCACGCAGGGGGCAGGCAGGGTGAGCGGCAGAGGGAGGGGTGGAGGGCTTGGGCCAGCCCCACACGGTGTTCACAGTGGTCCTTTCTGGCTTTGGAACAAGTGAATATATTAATCTGTTAGACCAGCTAGTGGGTTAAGCTAACCAGGAACAAGGCATTCTTATTCTGGAATAAGAGGGCTCACACATGGAGTTAATCAGGAACAACTCTATGTGTAGACAAGCCCTAAGTCTTCTGAATGCAAGTCTGACTGTCTAGCACTATTCACAAGCACGAGACTCACTTAAAAAAATCCCAGTGCACTATTGTTACTTGACAATATCAAGCAATCATTCCCTTTCCCCAGTACACATACACACATCTGTCTTGTGTTTGCTCCCTTCTGAAATGTAGCTTGTCCAGTGAACAATGGCCTCCAAGAAGCGGCATTTTGGCACATTGCATCCACAAACTAGGGAGGTCGGGAGTTATTTTCAAATCAGGAAAAAGACAGGACACAAACACACCCTGCAGCATGAGGCTAAGACCAGTAGAAGGTCAGCGCATGTATTCTGCCTCTAGACTAGACATAAGACTGATAACTGTGCCAAAGACCGTCCTTGGATTTCGTCAATGTGTCTCTGCAGCTCTTAGTACCTCAGCAAGGGCTGGCACTGTGATTGAAGTGGCTGGATACATTGATTCACTGTATGTGCGTTCAGTTAGCAGCAGGATCGTAAAACGTGTGCCCTCTGGCCGATTATTCTTCACAAGGGAGATTTGTTTTCTTTGTCCTTTAGCTTTTTCAGTTTAAAATCATTGATTTGGTAACTGAAGGGAAATACGGAGTGGCAATGGGCCTGATTCTGCACTGACATAAGCCATGGTGAATCAGAAGTATCTCTACAGAAGACAATGGGATGCTAACGATATAACACTCATGCAAAAGCAAATAAAGGCTCATTTATAGAAAATTCAAAAATGCTTAAGCAGTTTAGGAGCCTAAATCCTATTTATTTTCAATGGGATCAGGTTCCTAAACAGAGCTGGGCAGGCAAGAGTTTTCCCATCATGGGAAACTATTTTAAAAAAAAATTCCCATCCTGAAAAGTCAAAATTTCTAAAATTTCACAAACTGGCAAAACAAAAGAAAAAAAATCAGTTTGGGTAAATCAAAATGATTCCTTTAGAGTATTTATTTATTTTTAACTATAATTACCCTGAATTGTGAAATGGAAATGAACCAAAAAAACAAAACCATTTTGTTTCAGAAATGTCAAAACGGGACATTTAGCCATTTTGAAATCTTTTCTTTCCACATTTTTTCAAGTCAAGAAATTTGTCAGACCTGACCCCTTCTCACAAAGAGTTTTCGGTTTGAAAAACTGGCATTTTCAATGAGAAAATGTCTTGTAGAAAAAATCCTGACTAGTTCTATTAATAAATCACTTAGTGAGACAAGGTGGGGGAGGTAATATCTTTTACTGGACCAACTTCTTTTGGTGAGAGAGACAAGCTTTCGAGCTCACACAGAGTTTGTCTTCATGTCTGAGAGAGGTACCTGAAGAAGAGCTCTGTGTAAGCGTGAAAGCTTGTCTCTTTCACCAGCAAAAGGTGGTCCAGTAAAAGATATTACCTCAGCCACTTTGTCTCTCTTCTGTCCTGGGGCCAACACAGCTACAACACTGCAAACAATGTCACTTCGGTGCTTTTGAAAATGCTATTCATTGTGCCTAATGGTTAGAGCAGGGACCTGGGCGTGGACTCTGAGTTTCTGTCTCTGTGGCTACCACTGGCACTCTGTGTAGATATAAATAGTAACTGTCAAGTGTTTTTAATAATTACTATGGCCACCTTGTGTAAGATACTTTAATCCCAGCTCTGGGTTACCCATTTGTAACGTGTATAATAATATTTACCTCTCCCATATGAGTTGGGTAGGTTAATAAGGGCCTTCCTTTATTCATGTGGTGTAGCACCTTCCTCAGTAAGAGTCCTGTGTACTTCAGTGGGGGCATTTGGGGGGACTATGCAGTCTGAGTAAGGATATCAGAATCTAGCCTCCGTGTTTGAGTGGTCTGAGATCCTCAGATGAAAGGTGCAGCAGCACGGCACTGATATTTTTATTTTAAATATTTCAGAAGGGCTGCTAGTTAACAGTACTTTGTGCTTATTGGGTCTGATCCTGGCTGGTGCTCAGTAACCTCATCTAATCTTTCACTGACTTGCTGGCTCAAATGAGTCAGTGGGGATTGGGGGAGGGCAGTCCCTTGTAGGGTCAGGCCCCTATAGAGCCGTCCATCTGCAGAACTCACAGGGCTTTGCTGATACAAATGAATTTGGCATGGCACCAACCCTGTGAGGCAGGAGAAAGGAAGTGCTATTGTCCCCATTTTAAAGAGGGGGAGATGAGGCTCAGAGAGATTAAGCAACCTGGCCAAAGTCACACAGAGAGTCTGGGGCAGAACTCGGAACTGAACCTACATCTCCTGACTCCTAGTCATGTGGCTCAACAATAGGGCATCCTTCCTAGTGCCCCCCTCAACAACTGGAAGAGCAAAGCACAGCAACCAGGCCATAGATTGAAAATCTCACTCTCCTTTTAGTGTCCGTATGTCTGTCATTGCCCCACTGCTTAGAGTTAAATGATCATTGTATATGAATGGAATCAGTAGAAAGCTATGTGGAAGGAAGGATGTTTTAACCTTGCCATGTGTTCCCTTTCCAAACACAGAAATAAGTTCTTTCTAAGTTCTAACAGGGTGTTATAATGTTGGTTGGGGTCACGCTGCATTAGTCTGACGAAAATGGGCTGTTTCACATCCTACAGACTGAAGACAGTCCCATGGGGGAGAAGGGTAGTCCTCACAGAGTGTATCGGTTTAAACCCACGTTTAATTTTGTGAAATTCAGACTAAATTGGAAGGGGAAGAAAAGTATAATGCATCTCTAACGAACTGTGCCACTTTCTTCCATTAGATGACTAATGGCGCGGAGCCTTAAACCTTATCCTTTGGTATCTTTTGGATTCCTGACAACTCCACTCTCTCCTGGGACGAATAAATATCAGCCTGTTCCCAGGAAGATTAACTCGTACAATGATGGAGAAAAAACCAGCTACTTTTCAGAGTGCTCCACTTAAACTGCCACCCAAACTTTTACCTCCCCAGCCTCCTCTGCCATTTGCTTTCGTGGTACTTTCATTTGTTAAACTCTGTAATATTTTGGTGTGTTTAAAAAGAGCCCAGTTTTCTCACTGTGATAAGTGATTAGACCTGGGATTTCGTCTGCTCATTTAAAACATGTGGTTAGCCATGGGAAGAGGGTCAGAAAATTACTATCAGTTATGTCATCCTTTTCTCTGACATCACGGAATCTATTCCATCTTGGCTGGTTCAGAAACAGTTCTGCACTGAGTGGAGCTCAGATGGTATGTTAGGTGTTTTACAGACAGGCATGGAGACAAAGGGTGAAATCCTGGTCCTGTTGGGTATATCTATACTGCACACTAAGCCCGGGCTCTGACTCAGGCTTGAGCTTCATCCAGACACAAGACAGTCTGACTTGGGTCAGCAAGCACTCAGGACCCAGGTCCTAGGATTTCGCTAAGGAGATGGGTCAGAGTCCAAGTCCCATTGTAACTTGGGTCCAAGCCCTGTTGTTTTGCAGTGTGGATGCAGCTCGAGCCACAGACCTGAGTCAGAAGGTCTGTGTAGTGCTATGTGGACGCAGTAGCATGGCTGTGAGACCCAGGTCCAGCAATTGTAAGCCCAGGTTTACAATGCAGTGTGGACGCTCACGCGTGGGCTTGGAAACACCGAGTCCACAGCCCCAGGTCCAGCAGTCCAGGTTTACATTGTAATTTAGACACACCCATTGAGGTCAATGGCAAAACTCCCATTGACAACAACAGGGCCAGAATTTCACACAAGGTCCCTGCCCTGAAGACTTGACAGTCTAGCTAACTAGACAATGTAAATAGGTAACGTTCAACTAGGAAAGGGGGAACTGGGAAGCAGCAAGGGCAAAGTTTAGCACAAGTCTTACCAATGTAACCACTTTCAGTTAGACGTAGTGTGACAGACCCAGGCCAGTGTGGTACAGGAGTCTGGTCGAGGGCAAATATACTGGTCACTGGCTGAGTAGTTTTCTGTTCCCTGAGTGACCAGGGCAGGGGCTGCACTACAGTAATCAGGAACCTGCTAGAACCAATTCAGGCAGACAGGCTGATTAGAACACCTGCAGCCAATCAAGGCAGGCTAATCAGGGCACCTGGGTTTAAAAAGGAGCTCACTCCAGTCAGGCGAGGAGGAGCCAGAGGAGAGGAAGTGCGTGTGAGGAGCTGGGAGCAAGAGGCACAAGGAGCTGAGAGTGAGAGGGGGTGCTGCTGCTGCTGCTGGAGGACTAAGGAGGACAAGCGTTATCAGACACCAGGAGGAAGGTCCTGTGGTGAGGATAAAGAAGGTGTTTGGAGGAGGCCATGGGGAAGTAGCCCAGGGAGTTGTAGCCGTCATGGAGCTGTTACAAGAGGCACTATAGACAGCTGCAATCCACAGGGCCCTGGGCTGGAACCCGGAGTAGAGGGGGCCCAGGTTCCCCCCAAACCTCCCAACTCCTGATCAGACACAGGAGGAGTTGATCCAGACTGTGGGGAAGATCACTGAGGTGATCAAACCTGCCAATAAGTGCAGGACCCACCAAGGTAGAGGAGGAACTTTGTCACAGTAGGGAGCAATTCACCATGCCTTGTCTAGTCGTGAATATCCCTACAAAGAGAGTGTAAAATACTATCACATCCGAATGGCAGCATATTCCACACGTCTTGCTTTCCTTTTTCCACTGGTGCAAAATGGAGAATCTGGCACTTCCCATCTAGTTTACTCATAGTGCTTGTTTAAGGAAGTACTAAAATAATTTATACTGGTCTTCTGTGCTGTCTGACTCTCTAAAGGGTCTCAGATGCAGTTTGTATAACAGATACTATACATACAGGAGCAGATCCTCAGCATTTTATGCCAGCTAAGGATCTGTTCCGCACTTTCTTTCTTCACTTTTTATTGTACTGTATTTAATTATCCAGATAGATAATACACTACCACTTTTCACTTCCATATATTGTCCTATCCAAGGCTCTCACAGCACTTTACACACATTAACGAGTTAAGCATGGCTCCGTTGAGGTATCAAATTTACTGATCTGTAAAATGAGACATACAGAAGTTAAGTGACTTATCCAAGGTCACACTATGAGGGCATGTCTACACTTACCAGGGATTGATGCTGTGGCTATTGCTGCACTGGGGGGGGTCTTCACTAGACCCGCAAAATCGACTGCAGATGACACTCTCGTCGACTCCGGTATTCCACCGGAATGAGAAGAGTAAGGGAAGTCAACAGGAGAGTGTCTCCCATTGACGCAGCATGGTCTAGACACTGCAGTTAGTCGACCTAAGCTACATTGACTCCAGCTACGTTATTCTGAAGTTGGGTAACTTAGGTCGACTTACCCCCATAGTGTAGACAAGGCCATAGTCACTGTTAAAGTGAGGAACTCCTGATTTCTAATCTGCTGCTCTACACACTAGGAGGCACTGCCTCTTCTAAGATAACAGCTCATGCATGAAAAGCTGTAAGACCTTCTATTTTTTAACTACTTTTAAATTGCTAATGGTATGAATACTTTTTTGGTCATTTTTCACATAGCAGGTTGTAGCTAAACGTTAGATCTGCTGTAGCTCTCTATGACTTGGCTGATAAAAATCCATATGAGTCATTAATACTTAAATAGCACCTCCTGAACTACACGTGTAATCATTGTTTGGAAATGTGTAAGCCACTGTTGGATTCAAAGATAATGTAATACCAGGCTTTGGGGATTAGCAGGGGAAAAAAGAACACTTGGGATCCAGGTCAGGCAGGAAATGAATGGTCTTAGGAAGTTCTCCAGTTTGTGGGGAGAGGGCTCAAGGGAATGCCAGAGCCAAAATTCTCACTGCTGCTAGATTAAAGGAAGTGCCTGCATCTGTGTCTGTGGCAATGGACTGGGAAAATGGAGGACACCATCATATTTTCCTTCCTGATCTTCAGTTCACTTCTCTATAGCTGATGGCTTAAAATTGTACATTCCAAAAACGAGCACACACTAGTTGGAGGTATTTCCTTAGTCATCGCAGTGCAGCTGTTTGACTCTCATGGCTCTCAAGACTGCTGTGAAGCTGCATACTATGAATCTCCTTGCAAAAAGATCAGAACATACCCTATACGGAATGACTGCTAGTCTCAGCTCCCCGAGGTGCACTTGTCCCCGCACCTCCTGATCTACGCACACCCTGTCCGGGGCCCCACAAAGTCACGAGACCTCCTTGTCAATCTTCTGGTGCTGGCCAAAGTGGCCATCTATAAAACTAGAAGGAGCATGCTGGGCGGAGATGTGCTCTGCGACTCTGGAGCCTATTTCTGTTCCTCCCTTCAATCACGTATCCAGTCAGAGTTCCTCTAAGCCACATCAGCTGGCTCCTTAGATATCTTTGAGGTGCAGTGAGTGCAGTCTGGGATTCTCTGCTTGGTGTCCCCCTCAATTTCCCTACTTCTGGCCCTATGCCCTTACTACCATTCCTGTTTTCTTATTAGTTGTTCCCCAGAATCATTTGAGCCCAGGTTCTGTCGCTCCGCCCCATAGGCTGTGGAAGGGACCTTCAGACGCTCGCCTGCTCCCAGATCTCAATAGGTATTAGGCTGTCTCTTCAGCACAGGCTGGGGATCACTGGTTTGAGGAGGCTGACACTCACTTCAGTATCCTTTGGTGTGTTTGTTTCAGGAGCTGCGCCTGTCTGGTCCTTCATACTGCAGTGGGACTGGCAGAAGTTAAAAAAAATGTACCCTAAACTTATGAGGAAGACTCTATCTACTCTGCATTTGTGCCTTCCTTTGTGGCTCTAACTGTCTGGGATCCAGAGCATTCAGGCATGGATAACTTTCTGAATTTCTACCTTTGTATTCAAATGAATAGCTTATATTTAACTGTAGCAGAAGCTAGATTAGATGTGCCCTGGGCGTCTGAGCAAGTAGCATTAATATCTAAATTGTTGATGATTTACACATTCAGTGTGTAATTTGTATTAAGGCATATGGATGGTAATCTATGTCAAACACTTATGTGGCTCTTCTTAGATATCGGGGTAAAGAGAGATGCATATTGTTTAGTTCTTGTGAATTACTCTCCGCATAACTATATTGCATGGACATTATCATTAAAAATATCATGTTTTCAGGACGATTTTTTTTAAAATTGGGGTTAGATCTTGAGTTAATTTTCTGTGTGTATCGGGGTAGCAACCCAGAGTCAGGATCCAAGAGTCACAATTTGATTCTCAGGTACCCTGCTTCTTTGATGAGGGAAAAAAACTGCTCTGAGTCTGTACCTGGTTTATACAGGAGGAAGGGGAGGAGGTATGCCTCTGCCCAGTCTCCACCCCTTTCTGCCTTATAAGTGGCTTTGCAGGGCCTACTTCCATTCTCACATTGGTACTGGAGGTACCATCAGGGGCGGCTCTAGACTCCAGCGCGCCAAGCAGGCGCATGGGGCGGCCCTTTCCCTGGGGGGCGGCATTTGGCTCCGGTGGACCTGCCGCAGGCATGACTGCGGCGGGTCCCCTCTTCCCGCGGCTCCGGCTGAGCTCCCGCAGGCAAGAGGGGACCCGCCGCGGGACCGGGGAAGGGCGGCGCAGCGCACCGCGCTGCTTGGGGCAGCCTGTTTTCTAGAGCCGCCCCTGGGTACCATGGTATGGGCGTGAGAGAGGAAAGGGAATGACTAATGGGATGGACCATGATCTGTCCCTAAGAAGTTTTAGAATCTAGGTTGCCAGATCTGATCTCACTGGTATCAGTGTGATTTTGCCTTTGGAGAAGGATCTGGCCATTTTTACTTTCCTGGGTTTTTTGTTTATTTTGTTCTGCCTTTTGTATTTCTCTCAGCTGGGGCAATGAAGTAAACTCGTCAGTTTCACTTTTGTTTCTAGTCCATCTGGGCCAAATTTTCCCTTTATTGCAAATTTACAATGAGAGTAGAATGTGACCCATTCACTTTCAGGTTCTTAGTCTTTATTTAAATTCAGGGTCAGATCCTGCAGCCCTTAAGTGTCTGAATCAGCAATCCATCCCTATTCAGCGAAACACTTGTGCATATACTTAATTCCCGTTGACATCAGTGGAACTCAGGCACATGCCTAAACTTAAGAATATACTTATATGCTTGGCTGAACTGAGTCATAAGTGAGCAAAGCACCCGCTGACTCCTGTGAGAGTTCTCCTTAATATAAAGACAGCAGAATTCACCCCTATCGCCCTTCTAAAACAGAGTTCCTCAAAATGTGGTGTGCACCCCCCTAAGTGGGCACGGAGGGACGTTCGGGGGTCCACAGCTGGAGCCCGGGCCAGCTCCCATGGGTGATGGGGAGGGAGTGCCACCTAGCTCCACTCCTGGCCCCGGCTGCTGGCTCCGCTCCCAGCTCCGCCCCCACCCCACCCCCATCTGTGGCCCCAGATTGGCCCCCTTACCCCTGTCCACATCCCCCCCTCCCCGGAGCCGTGGCCCCGCTCCTGGCCCCAGGGGGGGCAGGAGGGAGGGCGGACTGGGGTAAGGGGATGCGCGAGGTAAAAAGTTGGGGGACTGCTGTTCTAAAAGGTGCAACAGTTTTAGTTTGAATTCCTGCAATCTTTGAGCATAAAAACTCTTTGCTTAAGTGGAAACGGCACAAATATAAGGGCTGCAAGATGTTTGCAATTGACGAACCAAATAACTGTAGCTAGTCTCTTGTCAGATCTTTCAGAATATCAGCTATAGACCATTTTGAGGCTTGTTGTTTGCAATAAAATTATATATAATTTCAGGCAGCAGGTGAAACACTGAGGGAAAAAATTAAAACTTTTTGGTGAAAGTTTGCTTACCCCTGCCTGCAGTATGTCTAAAAATAACAGCGCGTGGAACGGGAAGCTTACGAGATCTGTTGATTTATAATGTTTTTTTCCGGGTTTATTGCTTGAGTGCCCTCCCCACTGAGATTTGATGTTGCAACCAGACTGCCATTAGATAGTAAAGGAACTCTCTCTTTTCTTTGCTAATGTACAGTGCTCTGAACTGTATGGTAGGAGCTTTGTTTTTTAGCATCACACGGATAAATGAGAAAGATGGCTTCTAAACGAAGTAAAAAAAGGTGTTCCCTTCCAAATGGTGGTCTTTAATATATATATAGGCCCAGGAAAAAATACTATAGAGTATCTTTGGATCTGACTTGAATGTACAAAGCAGTCTTGAGTTGGAATTATTTTTTATTTCAGGATGTCAGACACAAGTTTGTATCAAGGAGAACACTTATGATTAAAAATAAAAACGAGGGGTGGGGGAGTCTGGGCCACATTCCATTATAATTGCAGAGTTAATCCTGTTGACACTACTACAACACAGACATGAGTCTATTGATCTCATTGTATATTTTTACTTTTAGGGACCCATCAGATCATATGCTAGGCAAGTAATATTCTGTACGGTTTGTGGAAAATAAATGTGTTTTATCCTTGCAGTAAAAAAGCAGCCAGATGTTTAGAGGAACGTACACCATATTGAGGAGGCTTAGAGTCATAGGACTTGCTAAAACCGTGCAAAGCTGCTATTATGGAGAAAACAGGAAGACAGCTTCCTCCATGAACCTACACCATTTCCCAAGGAGGAAGCAGGGGCTTTTTTTTCCCTTTCTTTCGTCTTTTTCTTTGCTCTTTGTTGATTTTGAAACAGAGAGACAACTATTAAGTGATAACCATAAAAGGCTTATACTAGCAATGACATCAACGGTAAAAAGAGAAAAAAACCAACCACCTTAAATAAACACAAGTTTTAAAGGACTTTGACTTCCCCTATAAAAATGTAGATGTGTAGCCCTGCATTGCTTTGCTTGTTTTATTGCCAACACGCATTCTGTAATAGCCGCGTCTCCAAACTTCCTATTTTATGGTCACATTGTCAGCTATTAAGTTGGGTGGATTGCAGCCACCTTGCATTGACTTAATTATTTTATTTAGATTTATAACCTAAAAATAAACAAAAACATCTCCCCGTAATGCAGAGGTGCAGCCCACCGCATCCCAGAGTGTGCCTGGCTCTAACTTGATCTAAATGGAAGGCTGCAGATTATTGTTAATTCAGTGGCAGGATGTCATCTTCCAAGTCCAAATATTATTCCTGACAGGCAGTTTGAACAGAGTAAAGCTAAGTGTAACCTGTCAGTGAAATGTGGCCCAGAGAGTTTGACACCATGTCCATGGACTGCATTCATTTTTAATATGGAGGGAAGCTTGCAGAAACTAGGGGGGGGTGTCCCTAGCATGCAAAACTTGATCACATGATCTGATGAGACCTGTAGTTTTCATATGGCGCATGTAGAGTTAGGATGGCTACATGCTGCACTGGAGACCCAAGTGTTCTCAGTTCTTGTGATTTTGGCCCCCAGTCTCATGATGATTGGTGTGTGCTCCAGGTGATTTCATGGGAACTTTTTTTTATGATTATTATTGGGGGGGTTTTAAGGAAAGCTGAGTTTTTAGCCCTCATGCCTGAAATTGTGACTAGAGTGCACCCTAAAGACACCAGAAGGCCAATAAATAGACTTCCCAAATGTATCATTTATTGTAAAATCTCATAAATTTTAACCCAGTCTCATGATTTTTAGTGGGTTTGATTCTAGATTTTTGATGCTTGTGACTGGCAATGATGAAAACTCTGTGGGCTTCATTTGTCCCCTGACTTTCACCTGAACAAGTGTGGCAAATTTTATTGTAAGAATAAAATCCATACTTTGAAGATGAATTCTTATCTTTATATGTATATAGTATATGTCAGCGGTAGGCAACCTATGGCACGCGTGCTGAAGGTGGCACACGAGCTGATTTTCAGTGGCACTCATACTGCCCGGGTCCTGGCCACCGGTCCGGGGGGCTCTGCATTTTAATTTAATTTTAAATGAAGCTTCTTATACATTTTAAAAACCTTATTTACTTTACATACAACAATAGTTTAGTTATATATTATAGACTCATAGAAAGAGACCTTCTAAAACATTAAAATGTATTACTGGCATGCAAAATCTTAAATTAGAGTGAATAAATGTAGACTCAGCACACCACTTCAGAAAGGTTGCTGACCCCTGGTATATATACATGTGTATAGATACACACACGTCCCTTAGGTCGAAATGGAGCATTACATGCCAGGACATATAGGACAAGCCTCTGAAATAAAGATAAGGAATAGCCTGACTGAAGCACCATTTTGTTCCTATTTGGGGCCTGATCTTGCAAACACTTATGTAGATGTCTCTGGGTGAAGTCACCTGTGTAAGTGTTTGCAGGATACAGCCTGGTGTGTTAACTCATACTTGGAAAGTTGCCAAGGTGAAGCTCCTCCACCCTCAAATCAATATAAAACAGAAGCTTTTTTGTTTCCAAATTGTTTTATCACACCAGACGGTTTCTTCCATGGCGTTTTTAATAGGTGCCAGCGGCACTGTATTAACTACTTTGACAGCTCACCTACTACCCTTTAAAAGGCTTAAGAGATAGGCCAGCCAATAATTAATAAGACACCCTCTGCTGCACTGAGTTTCAGAGCAGAAAGATCACACACACACACTCACACAAAGCACTTCTCAGAGCACCCAAAGCCACAGATTTTACAATTGCACTAAGAGATTTGCTGCAACAGTTTCAAGAAGACAAAAGCTTTTATTGCGATAGGAATATATCTCTTTATGAAACAATACGGGGAGAAAATTTCCTTGGATTACCTTGGAGGTCTGTTTAGGCTGTAATTTTATTATGTTTATTCAGAGGAATGGAACATTTTCCCTCTTTTATCCTTCGAGGTCTACATGTTCTCTTCTCACTTTGGGTTTCCCTGCTTTGCCGCTGGGTCCTGTTTAATCTTGATTTTTTTTTTCTTCCCTAATCCTGATCCTTGGTCAATTTATCTCTTTGTCCCTCTTGCAGACCCTGATCTTGCGAGGTGCTAAGCACCTCCTATTTGTTGCTGAGCTTAAAAATAAAGGCCCCCAGTCAGCAGATGAACTGGGGGCTCCATGCGAGAGAACTATGTTAAAACTCCCTCTGATCTTCAAGCCAAGTGAAGGATCCCACAAGGAGAGGATTCAGTTGTAATTGACAAACTTGCCTTTCTCTAAATCCACCGTCAATGCTGAGTGCCCTCAACTCTCATTGAAATCCATGCGAGGTGAGGGGACAGAGTGGCTCACAGAAGGTACAGAAGGTCTTACAAGATCAGACCCAGAGTTTGAAAGGGACAAAAAGTGCTTTCCTAATAATCAAAGTAAAACGGGCCCCATTTATACTGAGCTGGGTTGCAGTGAACCAGGGGGAGATTTGCAAATGCCTCACTCTCAGAGCTAGGCACCCAACTGCCATTTGTGCTTTTAAAAATCTCACTCACACCACTCATGAGGTGAAATGATGCCATCTGCGTAGAGTATGGGTAATCTAGCATTACATGGGTGAAACGAGGAAGGGTTGGGGGGTAGAGTAGGAGCTGAGAAGTTTGTGTCCTTGACTACACAGGTGAGTAACTTTACCCAGGTGAGTGAACTAATGGGTCTGTTCACATGCACTGAGTTCCTTTCATAAGTGTTTGCAGCATTGGTACCTACCTGTGTGTGACAACATGACTGAGGGGAGGCTAAATCACAGAATTGGTGTTTGCTACTGAGGGCTTTTTCTGTGGGGCCATTGTTAACTCTTGCTGAGTGGATTCCCTAATCTAGTCCTGCCCTATAAAAGATCTGTGTTCTGCACTCCTTTAGGACAGGTCTGCACTACATACCTATATTGGTCTAACTATGTGGCTCAGGGGTATGAAAAATCCTCACCCCTGAGCGACTTATTTATACCAACCTAACCCTCCACCCCATTGACTGCGCTATATTGGTGGGAGAGCTTCTCCCACCAACTTAGCTACGGCCTCTCGGGGAGGTGGATTAACTACAACAACGGGATAAGCGCTCCTGTCGGCGTAGGAGCACCTTCACTGATGCAACTGCAGCACTGTACATGAACACAGTGGTACTTTAGCTCCTACGGGTCAGATTTTTAAAGGTATTTAAGCACTTAATTATGCATATATATGCCTATTGGAATTGTCAGAAGTGCCTAGGTACCTAACTCCCATTTGAAAATCCCATCTTTACATGTCTAAATACCTTTAAAAATCAGGTCCTAAGTCACTTTTGAAAATGGGCCTTAAAATCCTAGGTTACTAAGGCATTTTTGAAAATTTTACCCACTGACTTCACTCCCTTGAAGGTTGTACCCATTGTGTATTCATCTAACACAATGCACAGAAGCATTCAAAAGAGGATCGGTGTATGTAGAATAGAGAACAGCTACCAAAGCTATGAATCTCTCATTTTTCCTGGATGGAGAAAAGAAGTTAACAAAGTGAAAAGTTATTCGGGATGACAGTAAAATAAAAAAGTGCTCTCAGAGGAGGTCGTCAGACCCCTTTTGTTGTGCTACACAAAATGATTGTGCATAGGGAGGAGCGGGAGTGAATTTAAATGGAAAAAAATAGCATTTGGAATAAAAGGTTGAGTGAAAGGCCCATGACCCCTACTCCAACAGGCCCTGCATCCTTAGGAGAAGGATAAAGAAAAGTTTTAAACAAAGATAGGTCGTTCTCAAAAAGAAAAAAAAAGAAATGGACATTCTGCTTTAAATGGACCGTGTATTTTGCAAAGGGGTCAACTAATTTCCTTTTCTGGGCTGTACACAAAGGCTTTGTCTACACTGGTGAGCATGCTTGAGTACTGTCTCAGGCACATGCCTGCACATGCTCCCCATACCCACGCTGAGTGTTGACGTTATGCTGGACTGGACACAGGTATAATGCTGTGTACATGCATATACTCGTGTCCACACTGCCCCTGTTGTTACGCAATGTTAGAGCTACTATTTCAGGGACAGCATCCCAGGATTCTGTGTGTCTAGGAACTGCTTTGCTGTGTCTTATCGGTACTGTCCCCCACCTCACACAGTTCCTGATCAAGTCACCCCTCACTGTTATTCCCGGCCACACTGACTTGAAGATACTGGAGAAATGAGATGATGATCTGGTTCTGCTCCTGCTCCTGCTCCGTGTTGCAGGACACATTTTTAGGCAGTGGAGTAGACCATTGATGGCATGCTGAATGGAATTTGGGCAGAACTTTTTGACATGTCAGTGATGGCTGACCTTGAGTGTCAGTGACAATTTATTTAGCTCACATGGTACTGTTATGGTGAATGCCAGTATGGGGTAGACCATCACTTCTGGTGCAGGAGAACCAGCACGGTGTGGTGGGATCACATCATTTTGGAAACTTTGGATGAAGAACAGGGACTTCAGAACTTCTGAACGAAGACACAGACCTTCATGGAGCTGAGTGAGGCGCTTGCACCAAACCGCCACTGCCAGGACCATGTGATTCAGGGAAGCCACACGCCAGTGGGGAAGCAAATGGCTATTGCCCTGTGGAAGCTGGAAATACCAAACAACTGTAGGTCCGTTGCAAACCACTTTGGGGTTGCAAAATCCACTGTAGGTTTATAGTTGTGCAGATTTGTGAGGCAGTTAACACTGTGATTTACCCACGGGTGGTTGCAGTAAGAAACAATAGCTGGATTTGAGAGGATGGGGTTTCTGAACTGTGCAGGGATCATCGATGGCATCCATATCCCAATACTTTGCTCACCACAAGGGGTGAGTGAGTATGTGAACCCAAACTGTTACTATTCACTTGTTCTGAAAGGCTTAGTGGATCACAGATTCATGAATATCTTTGTGGGAAACACTGAAAAAGTTCATGACACCAAAGCGCTGAGGAGATCAGGATTGTACTTGAAAGGGAAAGAAGGGACTTTATTCCCCAGAAATGAAATTGTTCTGCACGGTATGTCTGTGCCAACTGTTATTTTGGTGGACCTCGCATACTCGCTCCTAAGTGGGCTCATGAAACCATACCCTGACATCAGTCTCTCTGGAAAAAAGGGAATTCATTACAAGCTCAGTAGCTGCAGAATGGTTGTAGAGTGTGTGTTTGGTAGACTGAAATCTCATTTGCGGTGCCTATGTACTCGTCTGGATGTGGCAAATGCTCTTTGTATAATTGTCACCTGCTGCACATGCCATAATGTTTGTGAGAGTAAAGGGGAGTGCTTCTGTCCTGAGTAGGCTCAGGACAAGACTGATTTACAAACTCATTACAGGAAGCCGGGCCCCATCTACATGCACACTGGTCCTGAGACAAGGGAAATCAGGGATTCCATATGTACACACCTCTTGGCACAGCAGCTAGTTCCTTAAGTACACTAGGATGAATTTCTTCAGGCCCTGCCAACTTGAATACATCTAACTTATCTAAATATTCTTTAACCTGTTCATTCCCTAGTTAGGCTTTCTTTCTTCCCCCTTGTTGTTAATATTAATCGTGGTGAGTAAGTGGTATTTAATGAATCTCTTCTCATTGCCATTTTGGGGTGAGTAGAGTGGGGACTGGATGGAGGGGGGAAATTTGGAGAAGTCCGGTAAGGGGATAAGGCATGACAGTGCTGTGGCTTTAGTTTAAACTCACAAAGGCGTAGCAATGTGTGGCATGTTATCCAGGAAGAAAAAGTCAGTGCGCAGTACTTCAAATGTTCAGTGTATTAAAATTAGGAATTTAGCACCAGAGCAAGAGGGGATATTGGCGGGGAGGGTGGAGGTCCATTGTAACGTACCAGCTTCAGCAGGTTCTGGTTCCTGCCACAACTCCAGGTCCTTCTTGGGTTCGTCAGTGCAGGGCTTCCTCAACTGGCTCCTCTGGGCAGAGATGCAGAATCATAGGCTCCTCGTCCTGTAGGTCTTCCAAGGCATCCTCTGTGGTACCTGTTTTCTCCTTGCCCTGGCCCTCATCAGCATCCCATTGGACAATGAAGCCCGGTACGGTTGATGAGTGGGTTGTGAGCCACTTGAGGTTCTGTACTGCGAGCCCTTGACATCACCCCGTCAAGCTCCTCCTAGAAAGAACATGTATGATGAGCCCTCCTGGAGTGACTGTTGGAGTCATTTGTCTTCCTGTACAGTGAAAACAGGGGGACAGGGACCTGTATAGACTGGGTAGGGGTCAGGAAATTGTAGGAAAGAACTATTGAAATATGAGACCCGGTACATGCCCCTTACACTGTGACATTACCTAGGGTACACTCTGGATTGATGAACAGCTGTGTGTCCTCCCTTGCAGTTCTCCAACCTGAGATGCCTTTTACACTGCTTTGCTGTGAGAGCAACCACTTCTGGTCTGCTCACACACAGCCTCCAGCATGTAAATTACAGCTATACTGTCTGAATGCTATGGCCAGCCACTCTTGAATTACACTGCAGAGAAAAACCAGCAAATTCCCAGTCCCAGACTTCCCCCAGAAATGTGCATCTTGTACTACCCAGCCCAATCCTGGACAACACAAGCTCATTTTAACACAAGTCCATCATTTTATTAATAGAAAATTATATGCACAAATGGAGTTTCCCAAACACTTTAATCTAAGCCCTGGTTTAGCTAAAACAATAAAACAAGTTTATTAACTGCATAAAGATAGATTTTAAGAGGTTACAAGTAATGAGGCATAAAAGTTAGAATTGGTTAGTCTCTCTCACCACATACTTCAGCAGTCTTACTGGTTGAATTCCAATAAGGGATCCGGATTCCAGACAGGATCCCTTACTCAGTCCAAAGCTCTTTCTTTGTTCCTCAAGTGTTGTGGCTGCTGTGTATAGAGACAGGGAAGAATAACTTGGGGTGTCTGTTTCCCACTCTTACACTTTTTACTCTTCTTTGAGAATGATCTCCAGCTGGGGTTCAGGAGACAGAAAGTCTGTGGGGATGGGAACCTCCAGTTGTTTCTTTGCCAAGATGTAAATTTCTCCCACACACCCTTTTTTCTGTCAAAGAACAGCCTCGTTAACCAGGTGAATGTCCATTTGATTTCATTGACACCTGGCTGAGGAGTCAGTTTGCCTTTTGTCTTGGAGGAACTGGTTTATGGCTGCTTTTGTAAACTTGGAACATATCTCACTAATGTTATACAGAAGAATTTTATAACTTTACATACAATGTTGCCACAAATATTTTACCAGGACAATAATGACCAGCAAATTATGCACAAAATGTATCATAGTCTTGAAAAAGGGGTGAACATAGGGGTACAGACTGTCACATATCCCATTCACACTAAAAACTGGCACAGGTATGGGGCTGTGCCACAGATGTGGCATGTCATAGAATCATAGAATCTCAGGGTTGGAAGGGACCTCAGGAGGTCATCTAGTCCAACCCCCTGCTCAAAGCAGGACCAAACCCAACTAAATCATCCCAGCCAGGGCTTTGTCAAGCCTGACCTTAAAAACCTCTAAGGAAGGAGATTCCACTACCTCCCTAGGTAACCCATTCCAGTTCTTCACCACCCTACTAGTGAAAAAGTTTTTCCTAATATCCAACCTAAACCTCCCCCTCTGCAACTTGAGACCATTACTCCTTGTTCTATCATCTTCTACCACTGAGAACAGTCTAGATCCATCCTCTTTGGAACCCCCTTTCAGGTAGTTGAAAGCAGCTATCAAATCCCCCCTGCAGACTAAACAATCCCAGTTCCCTCAGCCTCTCCTCATAAGTCATGTGCTCCAGCCCCCTAATCATTTTTGTTGCCCTCCGCTGGACTCTCTCCAATTTATCCACATCCTTCTTGTAGTGTGGGGCCCAAAACTGGACACAGTACTCCAAATGAGGCCTCACCAGTGCTGAGTAGAGGGGGATGATCACATCCCTTGATCTGCTGGAAATGCCCCTACTTATACAACCCAAAATGCCATTAGCCTTCTTGGCAACAAGGGCACACTGTTGACTCATATTCAGCTTTTCGTCCACCGTAACCCCTAGGTCCTTTTCTGCAGAACTGCTACCCAGCCATTCGGTCCCTAGTCTGTAGCAGTGCATGGGATTCTTCCGTCCTAAGTGCAGGACTCTGCACTTGTCCTTGTTGAACCTCATCATATTTCTTTTGGCCCAATCCTCTAATTTGTCTAGGTCCCTCTGTATCCTATCCCTACCCTCCAGTGTATCAACAACTCCTCCCAGTTTAGTGTCATCTGCAAACTTGCTAAGGGTGCAGTCCACACCATCCTCCAGATCGTTAATGAAGATATTGAACAAAACCGGCCCCAGCACCGACCCTTGGGGCACTCCACTTGATACCGGCTGCCATCTAGACATGGAACCATTGATCACTACCCGTTGAGCCCGACCATCTAGCCAGTTTTCTATCCACCTTACCGTCCATTCATCCAGCCCAGACTTCTTTAACTTGCTGGCAAGAATACTGTGGGAGACTGTATCAAAAGCTTTGCTAAAATCCAGAAATAGTACATCCACTGCTTTCCCCTCATCCACAGAGCCGGTTATCTCGTCATAGAAGGCAATTAGGTTAGTCAGGCATGACTTGCCCTTGGTGAATCCATGCTGACTGTTCCTGATCACTTTCCCCTCCTTTAAGTGGTTCAGGATTGATTCCTTGAGGACCTGTTCCATGATTTTTCCAGGGACTGAGGTGAGACTGACTGGCCTGTAGTTCCCTGGATCTTCCTTCTTCCCTTTTTTAAAGATGGGCACTACATTAGCTTTTTTCCAGTCATCCGGGACCTCCCCCGATCGCCATGATTTTTCAAAGATAATGGCCAATGGCTCTGCAATCTCATCGGCCAACTCCTTTAGCACCCTCGGATGCAGCGCATCCGGCCCCATGGACTTGTGCTCGTCCAGCTTTCCTAAATAGCCCCGAACTACTTCTTTCTCCACAGAGAGCTGGTCACCTCCTCCCCATACCGTGCTGCAGAGTGCAGCTGTCTGGGAGCTGACCTTGTCTGTGAAGACAGAGGCAAAAAAAGCATTGAGTACACTAGCTTTCTCCACATCCTCTGTCACTAGGTTCCCTCCCTCATTCAGCAAGGGGCCCACACTTTCCTTGACTTTCTTCCTGTTGCTAACATACCTAAAGAAACTCTTCTTGTTACTCCTAACATCTCCGGCTAGCTGCAACTCCAAGTGTGATTTGGCCTTCTTGATTTCACACCTGCATGCCTGAACAATACTTTTATACTCCTCCCTGGTTATTTGTCCAATCTTCCACTTCTTGTAAGCTGTTCTTTTGTGTTTAAGACGAGCAAGGATTTCACTGTTAAGCCAAGCTGGTCGCCTGCCATATTTACTTCTCTTCCTACACATCGGGATGGTTTGTTCCTGCAACCTCAATAAGGTTTCTTTGAAATACAGCCAGCTTTCCTCGACTCCTTTCCCTGTCATGTTATTCTCCCAGGGGACCTTGCCCATCAGTTCCCTGAGGGAGTCAAAGTCTGCTTTTCTGAAGTCCAGGGTCTCTGTTCTACTGCTTTCCCTTTTTCCTTGTGTCAGGATCCTGAACTCGACCATCTCATGGTCACTGCCCCCCAGGTTCCCATCCACTATTGCTTCCTCTACTATTTCTTCCCTGTTCTTACCCACAACCCTCAGACATGCTAGTTTACTTCCCCTCTGACATATGCTTCTGGGGTTTAGGTGTGGACAATAGTGGGGTGATGGCACAACCACAGGCATGGACATATGACCAGTGTAAGGCCCAGGAGGTCTCAAACCCAGGCCTGCCCATCTCCATTCTGCCACCCCACAGCAGCTATAACCAGCTCGTACACCACTATTCATGACCTGCTGTTGACACAGACCATGGGAAGTGCTGCCTCAAGAGATCTGACAGGCAGCAGCCTCATGGCTCCTGATTAGCTCCCTCACCCTATATAAACCCAAGGGGCTTTCCAGGAAGTATCCAGGCAACAGTGTGGAGCTTCTATAGCTGCCACAGTCAGTCCTGCTCCTTGTTCTTGTTCTATTGGCTTTGACCTCACCTCCAGACTCTGATCCTTGGTATCAATCCTGGCCTAGAACTTGATTACAAACTCCTCTGCTCCTCTCAGCCTCTGGTTTGACCTTGCTCTGACCCTTGGTCCTGACTGCCCTTGTCAGGATTCTGACATAGGCACTAGTGTAGATTTACTCAGTGAACAGGGGGGCCAAGGGGCTATGGCCCTCCCAATTTTTGAAAGTGGACAGGCCTGGACCACCCACTTTTCACCAGGGGCCCAGTCCCCTTCTCCTCCTCTTCCCCCCCAAGGCCCTGCCCCCCAGCCAGGCCAGAAGCGAAACCCAGATGGGGAGCCTGGGCAGCTGTGGGGAGCTGCAGACCCTCCACCTGCCCTGGGTGGGGGGCCTAGGGCATGGGGGGCTGCTTTTGGACACCCCCCCTCCATCCCAGGCAGGTGGAGGGGCTTGGGCTCCCAGGCCCATCTCTGACTTCTGGCTTGGAGAGGGTGGGGCCTCGGGGCAGAGATGAGGCAGGGGTGGGGCCACAAAGGGGGCAGGGCCTTGTGGGTCCCCCACATTTAGGCAGAATCTGTCACCCCTGACTCAGTGATACACTCTGGCTTGGTAGCAGTTATGGAATAGGGGGTTTCTGTGCTGTTATTGTATTGGCCATCGTATTTTGTAATACAGTAGTCACTTTTTAATAGCCTTCTTTAGGGTAAGTCAGTTTTATCGAGGGTGTGACTCTGCAGCTCTGTTCGTAAGGCAAAAATCTCACAGCAGTCAAGGAGGGTTTTGTCTGGGTCAGGACTGCAGCATCAGACCCCTTATCATGCCCACACTGTCCCTCTGGTCTCTTGTGTGTAATGCCATATAGTCCTTGAATGTAGAGGTGAAGGGATGTGTGCCAAATTTCTCAACATTTCCCCCTTTTGAAAACTATTTTCCACTCCCCACATTGTTCCACCATGATTCTCTTTCTCTGGCTACGAGAGAGCATTGGCTCGGGAAAGGACCAGGGTGTAGCCCATGGGTCCACAATTACACAGAGCTAGTGACCACAAACGCCCACATAAGGTATCTGTAGGGATTTCAAACACTATCCCTGAAGCAAAAATAGTGACCACAAAGGGACTGTGGAGCAACCCTGCACCCTGCCTGCCTGTGCTGGAGGTTGATTCCAATCCCCGTGTTCTTGGCACAAACCCCATTGACTCAGGCCTTGGGGGAGAGGCAGGAACTTACTCAACAAGAATATCAAACAGCACGACAGAGTAACCGTGCCACAAAGATTCAGAAAATAACTAGAGTAAAGGCCCGTTGTAAGCCAGGTCTGAGAATGCTGGTGTGCAAAAAGGGAATTCCACAAGCTTGGAGCCAGGTGTATTGAAGCCATTGGTGCTGGCACAATTTTTGAACCAGAATGTTGTCTGCTCACATGGTAGGATGTGAGGCCGCGGCCGAGTTCCAAGGGACTTTCCTCTGTTACTGTCAATACAATAACTTGGTTCATTGCCAACTTTGTTTCTTTCTTGACTTCTTGTTGGCAATACATATGCAAACTGGCCAGCCTTGTGCTTTTGCTGCTGTTTCAAGCTCATCAGAACAAAGTGCTGGCTCATGAGTTTTCTTTATTTGACTCCCTTCCAAAAAGTTTTTCATATTGGAATTGTTTCCTTTGCCCACTCCCTCTGTACACAACCAAGTGCCTTATGCACATTAATTCACCCATTTCCCTCCAGCCTCCTAAATCCACAGTGCCTTTATAGGTAGAAAAGATGTAGGGTTTTTATGATGGGGGTGTGAAGCTCTTGCCTGACACTCAGGTCTTTCTGAAGACCAACTGTTCATAAACAGTTGTGTTCCAGTGATTATTCAGTCCGTGCTGCCATAGCTCCCCACGTGTTGTTATAATGAACATAATCAACAGGATTCAACTTTTGAGACCTGCAGCTCCTGCCATTGTCAGTGAATCTCATGGTGCTTCAGAAAAGTTTTACTTTAGCTTTAAACCTTTTCCAAACAAGGTACAATGAAAGAGTCAAATCTTAGTGCCCTTTGTCAGTACCCCTCTCGTTTTCTGATGACCACAGAGTGACAAACCATGTATCGCCATGAAAGATGAGATTAGGGGTCTGACTTTGAGAAGGGCTGAGCTTCTCAAAGATGAAGTCAGTGGGAGCTATGGGGTACTCAGCACCTCGGAAAATCAGGCCCTACCAAGCCACATTTTGCCCTCTTTTATGACACATCAATGCAACCCTATTGAGATTAGTTGTACGGCATCAGTGTAACAGTGCAGGATTTGGGACCCCACCAATTCTTCTGTAGTGTAAAGAAGCAGCATCTCAGCCTGACAACCTCATTGACTTTGGAAATCTCTAATCTTTTTATTAGAATAGGCAGGTGTCTTTAACGTTTAGGCACTTAGCACCTTTCATCCAAGGATCTCAGAGCACTTTATAAACATTTTCTGCACCAGGAATAGAATCCAGGGGCCTAATTTTCCACTCTGTTACTCTGTCGAAGAATAAGGCCCCACCAGTCTTGATACAAGTTCATTGCTCTAATGATTAAGCAACATTCCTTTTCATATTAACTGACAGCATGGTGAAGATGGATCAAGTATTTGATCTCATGTTATCAGAGCCAGGTCTTATTGTGCATTTGACCAGAACATTTGATTCATTATTTCAGGTAGACCTACAGCTCTGCATATTGTCCCTAGTCACCACAGCCTAGATTCTTGGAGGTATTTAGGCCCGCCCTCCAAGGTAAATTATTCTTTCCTGGGTATTTTACCAAACTTGAATGCAGGGATCTGTAGAAGCCCTGGGAAGTTCAGAACTTTGGAAACATTTAGTTTAGTATTAATATTATGTACTTCAATTACAGCTTTGTGATTAAAGGTTGTGTTACAAGCAACATTTAAAAGCCAAGTTTAGGGACTTATAACTTGGTGAAAAAATTCAGTTGGGGATGAAACTTGTCTTTTCCTGCAACTGTGTGGGTGTTAGCCAATGTCTTTGAATTTCTTGGCTTTGAGTCACAATTTCAATGTTACTGAGACCTGAATTTCTGCATTTAATAGTTAAACTTGTATCTGTTGTCTTCACACCTGGGATATACAGTAGCTGTGAACATAATAGTTTCTCATTCATATGACCTAAAAATAATTATATTTCTTGTGTTCATAGGTAGAAAATTGGTCAATTGCAGGCTGATTAATTCAGTAACACAACCCACATGGTGCTGCTTTGCCTTTTTCTTTCTTGTGCAGGTGTCTAACAAAACTCATTCCGCTGAGAAGCTGTAACATCCCTTCCCTGTTGCATAGGTACTGATTGGTCATTAACATTTTGAAGGTGCTTTAAAATTGTCTGATGGAAGATGTTATAAAAGTGCCAAGTATTATTGTTAATTACTGTACATACTTGGTAGATTAAAATCTAATTGATCCCAGCTGTAAATTGAAATGATAGTTGCTTTAACCCATCTTTGCTGGATTGGCATTGTTTTTCCTGACTTGATGCCTAAAGGGTCACAAAGTACTGAGAATATAGCAACTTTCACTGGGGGCTCCCATGGCGCTTTGTAAACATGTACATTAGCCTTGTAGCACCTCTGAGGCAGGTATTCCATCAAAACACCAGATTTTCAGATGAGTCAGCTAAGTAACTCACCCAAGGTCCTGTAGAAAGTCAGTGGAATAGCTTAGTATATTATTTGTATTATGGAAACACCTAGGAGCCCTAGTCATGGACCAGGACTCCATTGTGTTAGGTGCTGTACAAACAGAACAAAAAAATGGTTCATGCCCCAAAGAGTTTACGATCTAAGAATAGAATCCAGGAGTCTTGTCTTCTGTCTAATGGTTAGGACACAACTGGAAATGTTCATCATTAGGGTTTTTCCTCCTTCATTTTCCTTGCTCCTTAGATTCCAGGGTGATGGGTGCATATGAAAACTAGAGACAGACGATAGGTTTATGGTAGCATTGTAAAACAGATTAAGAGGACTCCCTCTCTTATCACCGCCACCAGTTATTTTGCAACTGGAGTATGCGGTTGTGAAATGGAAATGAAATATCACAAGTTAGACTTCTGGGTTTAAGGGAAATGGAATGAGAACAAGAGATTAGCTCCAGCCATCCCACTCTGCTGTTCTGGATATCCTGTAGTTGCCTTAGAATGCACCACTGTATGAAACCTCTGCAAATAGAGTCCCAAAGAGATACTCCTCAGGAGAATGGCACTTCTCCAGCTGCCAGAAGAACCCTTACTGCGGCTGACCCATATTAATCAACTGTGATTATGTGCTAAACAGAAAGTAGTCCATAAGATGAACACATTGTTACAAAAATCATCATTACAATTCTCACTCATTTGTATTTTTTATCTGTTATTCTAAATTGTAGAGAGGCTTTCTGTTAATCAGTGAGGAGCCTGAACCAGTCTGATCCAAACAGCCCTGAACTTTAGAAAAATTCAGATCCTCGTCCAAAACTGAATGTCACAGATGCCCCAGATGCCCCAGTCTATTATGAGATGAACCAAAACATGGTTCTGAATACCTTCAAGTACTGGAAGAGTCTGGACTGGGAGCTGAACTCTTCAGGCCAGACCTATCTCCAGCAATATTTAGACTCTTCAGAGCAAAGTATATGTGACCCTCCTGGTACTTTGTAGGATGCATAATAGCATTTACACCGAGGGTATCTTTATGATCTTTCTATAATCCCTAGCACTCACTACAGAATTCAAAGATGTGAAAAAATATTTGGATTACCTATAGTCACTAATGTGGGTTGCTTTTGTTTGAGGGTTGGGAGGTCACTGGAAAAACTGTATTAAAAATGGGGAGTTGGGAGTTTTATTTAAATCAGATCTCCTTCTGTCCACATGAAATGGAATTTAAGGCCCCCATACATGTATTGGTTTCAATGGAAGTTTCACCTATTGAACACTGAAGAATAAGGCCCAAATTGAATCCTAAATATGATATTTAGTGAAACATTTACCCTTGGCTATTTCCAAGCTGGAATTTTAAAAGAAGGAAGGAATCAATATTTGCTACCCACTAATTAGATTAAGTTTGAACTATGCGATTGTAATGTGTGAATATCTGGCCCGCCGCTGTGACCTCTAGATCAGACAGTGATGACAACACCCAGCATTTGGCCAAAGCCTGTGTTTTGAACTTTGCAAGCATCAGCCTGAAAATCCTATTGTGGACTTCTTACGAAGCTGGAAATATGAGAGAAGGGTTCTTATTTCTTCTGTCAGGTGATCAAAGCAGTTTTCTAACACGCTTGCTGTTTTTCTTACAAATACATCCTGTAGACAATAGTTCCATATTGTTTTTTGGGGAAAGCAATGCACTATTAATCATTATGAAGAGGTACTTGCTGGGGTGGGGAGGAGAGAGGAAGGGGAGAGTGAGGCTCTTTGTAGAAATAAGTAGATCTAAGGATTTAGGAATAGTTTGGAAATCCATATCCACAATATTTTCTCAGGCTTTTTTTTTTTTCTGTCCAAATTACCCATGTGTCTTTGCCTTTGGGCATCTGAGCTCCTTTCCTCTTTGCCGTAAGCAAAACAGCATGCATTATTTAATGAGCCTGCTCGGGCCTTCCATTTTATTTCATAAGCTTTTAGGAAGTAAGGTCACTTCAGGTTCACACACTGATACTTTCTTGTCGTGCAGAAACATAGCGCCATATCCAATAACACAGCACCTGGAGCTCAGGTGCGCATGTCCAAGCACTCATGAAGGAAAGGCAGGCTAAGGGTATGTCTACACTACCCACTGGATGGGCGGGCAGCAATCGATCCAGTGGGAATCGATTTGTCTAGTCTAGGCACGATACATCGACCCCTGAGCGCTCTCCCGTTGACTCCTATACTTCACCGCCTTGAGAGGCGCAGGCAGAGTCGACGGGGGAGCGGCAGCAGTCGACTCACCACAGTGAAGACACTGCAGGGAGTAGGTCTAAGTACATAGACTTCAGCTATGTTATTCACGTAGCTGAAGTTGTATGCGTAACTTAGATTGATTCCCCCCCCCCACACAGTGTAGACCAGGCCTAAGGGGTGAAAGGAGCAAGGAATGGATGGCTCAGAAAGGAAGAGAAGTTGCATCTCCTGCCATATAAGTCGCTCTGTGAATAATTTATGACAGAAAGGGCACTATGGATTTCAAAGGGCTGTAACTGGTAAGGTGGGAGCAAACCTGTGGGACAGCCAAACAATAGACATTGTGATCACTCTTTATATTAAGGATATATTTATAAGTAAATCATAAGAGTTAATACATGATTAAAAGATTTTTAATAATCAGTCTAATACTGCCCAACAGGCCAGTAGGTTGCTTATAACCATCCGAGAACACCTTCTATTGAAGAGTTATCAATGGTTATAAATATAACAGTAGAAGTTGTTAATATGTGACCCATTGGTGAGCAGGCATTATAGGTTACCCCTTTGTGCCTAATCCACAGAGAATGTGACTCTGTGATAGCTGCATTCTAGGGTCTTGGCTTTTTAGCTCATGCTTTTCGCTCTGGAGGTCCCCAGTATGTTGGCCAAGATGATGGCTGTCACAGAAGCACGTTACTCATGTCTGTAACATGCTTGTAACATCTATTAATTTATTAACCCTTAATATAAAGTGTGACTGAAATTGCATTACAGTTTAGCATGTAAGTACTGTTATGACTCTAAGAAATGATGCCACAAAACTGTCCTAGTCTTTATTTTGAAATATGGCTCCCTTAGTCTTTAGGAGCCAGGGGAGTCCTTGCTGCCAGCCAACCTGCTGCTGAGAGGCTGGGAATTAAAGTGCCTGCAGTATCCTATCCATACTGCTCCACCCTTCCTCCACCAAGCACCATGCACTGCACCCTGCTACCGGAGACACACAGTTCCCATGCAGATAGTCAGCCGTGTCCCTTCCCCAGTATGGCTAACCCCACTCCTCGGATGAGATGATTTCTTGGAACTGGTGAGAGTGAGAATGAGCCAGGTTTTCCATTAAGCTCTGGCCCTCCTACAGGCTTGTCACATTGGGGAACATAATCTGGTTTGAAGTTATTTTTCAAGATAGTATCTATCAAATCAAATTCTGGAGTGTACATAGCAAGAGCTGCGCTGGAGGAACACATGGTTCATTGTACTACAGAAGCGTTTCTCAAACTGGGGTCTGAGGATACTCCAGGGGGTCCGCCAGCCCCGCTGATCAACTCCTCTCCCTCACTCCCTCACTCCTCCCCCTCACTCCCTGTGCCTCCTGCACGCCGGGGAACAGCTGTTCAGTGCAGGAGGCGCTGGGAGGGAGGGGGAGAAGCGGGGATGGGGCGCACTTGGGGGAGGGGGAGAAAAGAGGCGGGGCAGGGGTGGGAAGAAGTGGGGCGGGATTGGGGCTTTGGGGGAAGGGGTGGAGTGGGGGCAGGGCCTGGGACTGAGCAGGGGTTGGGGGTCTGCAAAAAAAATTAAATCAAAATGGGGGTCCTCGGGTTGCTAAAGTTTGAGAACCGCTGTGCTACAGTCTAGTTAAACCCTATCCCTTTGCTACAGCAATACTACCAGAGTGTGAATCTCCACAAAATAAGAATGATGCCTATTTCTTCTGTAGTGCTTTTCATCAGATTTCAAAGCATTCACAATCTTTAACGTAGTTATTCCCACGGCACCCCGGGGAGGTAGGGAAATGCATTATCCCCATTTTATAGGCCCAAAGAGCCTAAGTGACCTGCCCAGGGTGACACAGGAAGTCCATGGCAGAGGACGGTAGAGAATTAGCAGAATGTATGGATATACGTTTGCTTTGCTGCCTCTTTCCCTGGGCCACTTGGACATAAGTATCGTGGTGTGGTAGCACCACTATAGTTAAGGTTTTGTCACAACCTTAACTGTTTAAAGGTCAACCTTTCTAATTCCTCTAAACTCAACATGTTTAGTTGGTTTTCTTTTCTTTGAAATGTGGCGTGCCATAGGAAGGTGCAGGGTAGAGTAGGTGACCAAAATTTGGGGTAATTTGAGCCAGGAGTTGTGGAGATCGAAGTCCTGAAACAAACAGCCATTTTCCAAAAATCTTCTTGGTTTTATTGTTTGCTTTGGGGTCTTTTGCACAGAGATAGAGATTGTAGCAGGGTGGACCCTGCTCCGGCCCTAAAGGGGTTAAAAACAGCCCTGGGAAGGGGCTTTTTGGCTGAGCAGATTGGGGAAGTGGCTGCAGCTGGGGGCCACGCCCCAAACTGAGGAGCAGGGCCTTATAAAAGGCCAGGGAAGCCAGGGGCCCAGACAGTCTCTCTCTGCCTCCAGAGGGAGATGGGCCTGGCTGCTAGAAACTAGAGCAAGATACCTGAGTGCAGCAGGGCTGGGGGGGACAGGCTGAGGAGCTAGGGAAGCCCCAGCCTGGAAAGCCCCAGGCTGCGGCCTAGTAAAGGGCAAGAGATACTGGGAGTTGCAAGGGGCAGCCCAGGGGTAGGACAAAGCAGCAGGTCCAAACCCCTATTGCCTGTGATGAGTGGGCTGATACTGCAGTCTGCCCCAGGGTGTGGGGCTAGACCATGACTGTCAGTGGCCACTACTGAGGCAAAGTGGGGATAGTAGCGTGGGGGTTCCCCTGGGAGGGGGAGACCCAGTTATAGAAAGGGGGCACCGGGTCCAGGGAGGGACGCCGGGGCCTGCGAACAGGCGGGTCACCAGCCTGCCGAGGGCGCTCCAGAGCAGAACTACGGGGCAATCTGAGCCCAACCAGCAGGAGGCGCCGCAGGGGTGAGTACCACCCGCGTACAGTGGCACCTGACCAGGGACAAGAACCGCCCCTGATACAAAGGGCCAGGGCAAGGACTGTGGGATGGTTGCCCAGAAGAAGACTGAACTAAAATGGTGGAGAAGAAAATGAAAAGAGACTATTACTGGAGAGCCTGTGTGGCCCGGCTTGCCGAGCAGCAAGCACGGCTGCTTCAGCTGCTGCGGGGGCGGGCACACGGACTTCAACAGGGGCCAGGCACTTTGGGCTGGAAGCCAGTGCCAGGGCCTAAAGACTGTTTCGCCTGTGGGCAAAGGGGACACTTAAGAAGAGTGTGCCCCTACTGGGTTGGGGCAGAGAGGCCTCACCCAGACAAGACTCGAGTGCCCCCTGTGAACTTAACAGGGGGGCTCCAAACTTGTTGGGCCTGTGGGGAGCAGGGACACCTAAAGAGGGAGTGCCCTCATAGATCCCCCAAGGCCCGGGCCGGCCCAGAAGAAAGGGCTAGGGCCCACACAACCAGGACTGGGGCCGTGGCAGGGGGAAGGCGCAGACGGTGCTTCCACTGCCACACTAAGGGCCACCTAAAGAGGCATTGCCCCCTGAGACAGAAAGGGGGAGTGCCTGAAACCAAGGCTCAGTCTGAGACCAGCCCCAGGGAAGGGGTGGTGAAGGCTGAGGCCCCCAGAGACAAGGGGGCTGGGGCAGAGAGGCCCCACCTTAAACAGGGAACCCACACAAGGGCCAAGAGGGCCAATGTGGGAACACAAATGGAAGAGGGGACCCACGTAGGACTAGGGAGGTCTACGGTGGGAACCCAGACAATGGAAGAAGCCAGCAGACTGCTCCAAACACTGGAGAGCCTGCGGCACGAGAGGGATTCCCTGCGAGCCCAGCTGAGGAGAAAGCTGGGCCGGTAGAGCACCCCGCCTACCCCCGGTGGAGGGGTTCTTGAGGTGGGGGGTGTGTAGCAGGGTGGACCCTGCTCTGGCCCTAAAGGGGTTAAAAACAGCCCTGGGAAGGGGCTTTTTGGCTGAGCAGATTGGGGAAGTGGCTGCAGCTGGGGGCCACGCCCCAAACTGAGGAGCAGGGCCTTATAAAAGGCCAGGGAAGCCAGGGGCCCAGACAGTCTCTCTCTGCCTCCAGAGGGAGATGGGCCTGGCTGCTAGAAACTAGAGCAAGATACCTGAGTGCAGCAGGGCTGGGGGGGACAGGCTGAGGAGCTAGGGAAGCCCCAGCCTGGAAAGCCCCAGGCTGCGGCCTAGTAAAGGGCAAGAGATACTGGGAGTTGCAAGGGGCAGCCCAGGGGTAGGACAAAGCAGCAGGTCCAAACCCCTATTGCCTGTGATGAGTGGGCTGATACTGCAGTCTGCCCCAGGGTGTGGGGCTAGACCATGACTGTCAGTGGCCACTACTGAGGCAAAGTGGGGATAGTAGCGTGGGGGTTCCCCTGGGAGGGGGAGACCCAGTTATAGAAAGGAGGCACCGGGTCCAGGGAGGGACGCCGGGGCCTGCGAACAGGCGGGTCACCAGCCTGCCGAGGGCGCTCCAGAGCAGAACTACGGGACAATCTGAGCCCAACCAGCAGGAGGCGCCGCAGGGGTGAGTACCACCCTGTTACAGAGATCAAACTATTTATGTCTCAATCTGTTGAGGGTTACCCAAGGTAGGGTATGAGACCCACTAAATCTTTGCCAACTCTGCCCACATATCTACACCAGCGACACCATCACAGGACCTAACCAGATCAGCCACACCATCACCGGTTCATTCATTTGCATGTCCGCCAATGTAATATACACCATCGTATGCCAGCAATGCCCCTCTGCTATGTACATCGGCCAAACTGGACAGTCTCTATGGAAAAGGATAAATGGACACAAATCAGATATCAGTATACAAAAACCTGTAGGAGAACACTTCAACCTCCCCGGCCACACAATAGCAGATCTTAAGGTGGCCATCCTGCAGCAAAAAAACTTCAGGACGAGACTTCAAAGAGAAACTGCTGAGCTTCAGTTCATCTGCAAATTTGACACCATCAGCTCAGGATTAAACAAAGACTGTGAATGGCTTGCCAACTACAGAACCAGTTTCTCCTCCCTTGGTTTTCACACCTCAGCTGCTAGAAGAGGGCCTCATCCTCCCTGATTGAACTAACCTCGTTATCTCTAGCCTGCTTCTTGCTTGCTTATATATACCTGCCCCTGGAGATTTACACTACATGCATCCGACGAAGTGGGTATTCACCCACGAAAGCTCATGCTCCAAAACGTCTGTTAGTCTATAAGGTGCCACAAGACTCTTTGCTGCTTTTACTAAATCTTTGGGGGACCTAAATTAAGAACGATATTTAAGAAAAGTACATCTTTTTACAGTGCACGTGTGCTAATACAAACAGGGCCGGCTCCAGACCCCAGCGCGCTAAGCGTGCGCTTGGGGCGGCATTTTGCCGGCAGGGCGGCAAGCAACTCCGGCGGACCTCCCGCAGGCATGACTGCGGAGGGTCCGCTGGTCCCGCGGCTCCGGTGGAGCCTCCGCAGGCATGCCTGCGGGAGGTCCACCAGAGCCGCAGGACCAGCAGACCCTCTGCAGGCACGTCTGCAAGAGGTCCCCCGGAGCCGCGGGACCGGTGACCGCCAGAGCGCGCCCCGCGGCGCGCCGCTCTGCTTGGGGCAGCGGAATTCCTAGAGCCGCCCCTGAATACAAACAACCAGCTAAAGGGTTTCCATTCCTTCCTACTATTTTAGGTGCTTTAATGCTCAACTTTTGTGTGCTATAAAATCTGAATGGTTACTCGGATTGCTTTGAAATTTAGTGCACCTCATGGGGGCATAGGATTGCATTAGTTGACTAAATTTGGGATCATTTCATCAAGGCCCTCCCAAATTACAGCCTCCCACAAAAAAAGTTTCCTTTTGCTGCCTTATACTGTTAAATTGAGCAGTACTAATGACTGGATGAATCACAGACCTCATTGAGATTGATGGCTGTGAACTCACTCTTCAATTAACATAACTAAGGATAAGTTAATCACAAGCCCCCATCAAAGACAAATGAAGTTTTTGGACTGAGTGGTGGAAGGTTGCTATAATTTGAGTCATGGGTAGCAATTTCATTTTGAGGCAAATGTAATCAGAGTATTGGGGGGCGGGGAATTAGATGTAAATGCTTCTCGGGAGGAGTATCAGGGAGTGGGGGATGGGGGAGAGGGGTTTGGGGCTGCAGTGAAGGAAGGGGTGGTTATGGGGATGGATGGTAGGGGAGAGAGGTGGGGGATGGGAGGTACACTGGGATGGGGGGGTGAATGGCAGAGGGACTGGGGAAGAATAACAGCAGAAGCACCTGTCAGTACCACATTCTTCCCTCCCATGTGTGCCCGGGGGGGTGGTGAGGGAGGGCTTGCCCTTTTAGGGGGTCTGAGCCCCTCTCACTGCCCCTGTGTGTGTGCCAGGACGTTGGACCCCCCCTATTCCTCCTCATGAGTGCTGGGTTTAGGGGTGCTTGTCCTTTTGCAAGGATCTGAGGCCCACTTCCTGTCCCCATGTGAGCCAGGATCTGGGGAAATCCTTCCTATGCCTTGTGGCAGTGCAGTGTGATCCAAATTTGGGATTTGGAGATATAAGCCCTCCCCTCCCCCATGCAAAATAGCAGTTTTTCAGTCTTGAGGGGGTTGTGTGTTGGGGTTTTTTTTGCGCAGAACTGGAGTTCCAACTATTTCTGTGATACAGGCCAAGATGGGCTCAATGAGTCAGATTTTACCCCGGTGAACAGCCTGCCACTATGCTTCTATCCGAACCTTTGCACACCTGTCCAGTACATTTTTCATAATTCATGTTGCTTGCTACAAGCTGCCTCTGTGGTATAACATGTTTTTATTTTATGGGGAGGTTTACTGTGAACACACCAGAATAGTCAGCTGGCCCAACCAAAATGTATGTTGTGTTGGGTGGGGAGGAGCCAGAACCAGAGGACTTAGTGTGTATGGTTGTGGGTCAGGAATACTGGAACAAGGAGAGGGGTTGCAGCTGGGGAGGAGTTGAGAAATGAGGACCAGAGGTATGATGTAAGCCTTGGGTTGGTTGATTGAGCGGGGGGAGGGGGGAGAGGAATTGGCTACTTCCTGATCTCGGGCAGATTAATGTGGTGTTTCCAAAGACACACAGGGTATGTCTACACTGCAAAGAAAAACCCATGGCAGCAAGTCTCAGAACCCCGGGTCAATTGACTCAGGTTGTGGGGCTTGGGCTGTGAGGCTAAAAATAGCTGTGTAGATTTTTGGGCTCGGGCTGAAGTATGAGCCCAAGTCAATTGCCCTGGGCTCTGAGTCTCACTGCAGGTCTTCTATTGCAGTGTGGACATAACCACAGGGTGGAGGTTGGGAACTGCCAGCACAGGTCCCTTGACAGCTGAGGGCAGAGAAATGTGTGCTGCTAGTGTGTGGATTCTGGGCAATTCCTGGATGACAAGTTTTCAGGAAAGCAAGGAGTACACCAGGGGTAGGCAGCCTATGGCACGTGTGCTGAAGGCGGCACGCGAGCTGATTTTCAGTGGCACTCACACTGCCTGGGTCCTGGCCACCGGTCTGGGGGGCTCTGCATTTTAATTTAATTTTAAATGAAGCTTCTTAAACATTTTAAAAGCCTTATTTACTTTATGTACAACAATAGTTTAGTTATATATTATAGACTTAGAGAAAGAGACCTTCTAAAAACATTAACATGTATTACTGGCACGCAAAACCTTAAATTAGAGTGAATGAATGAAGATTTGGCACACCACTTCTGAAAGGTTGCCGACCCCTGGAGTACACCACCGTCTGGGGACTGCTGACTACCCACTGATCTGGGCAGAGAGAGGTGGCCTGCATTGGCGTCATGCTTTGCCCACTCTGCAGCATCTAACCGGTGACGTAAGAGGTTGTGATCTACTGGACATTGTGATGATTCACTGAGGCGGAACAGATTTAGGTCTTAGTCTGCTATTAATTTATTAACCCTTAATATAAAGTGTGAGTGAAATTGCACTACAGTTCAGCATGCAAGTACTGTCATGACTTTAAAAAATGATGCCACAAAAATGTCTTAGTCTTTATTTTGAAATATGGCTACCTTAGTCTTTAGGAGCCAGGGGGTAGCTTCCATACAGTAGCTTCTTTATGTATGCTACTAACGTGCTAAGAGAGAGAACAGAGATTCAATACAGCTTATAACTACCTAAAATAGACTATGGGTACAATTTTCAAAAGCGCCTAAGTGACTTGAGAACTTAAGTCCTAATTTCAAAAGTGACCTAGGAGACTAAATCCCACAGACTTCCAATGAATCTTATGCGCTGAAGGATCAGATTTACAAAGGCATTCAGGCAGGGGTGGCAGAAGCAGGGCAAAGGTGGCTACCACCTTCACAATGGAAACGTTGGGCGGGTGGATATGTTTCCACGTCTCCAATGTTTTCCACCCCACTCTAGAGGTAAGAGAGGGATTTGCCTATGTTCTGCCCCTGTGTGCATGCTGGGGAGGGCAGAGATGAGAGCAGGATCCAGAGGAGGTGTGGAGCAGCTCTCATGGTGCAGAATATGAGGCCAGCCCTTAGGGAGCAGGTAGGGCTCTGTGGCACGGCCCTGACTTCCAGCCCTCATAGGTACTGTTGGGGACACCCACCTGGGGGAGAGGCAGGAGCACATGGGCCAGCTGCTGGGGTGAGGTGAGGGATGGGACAAGGTGCTGGCACCTGGGTGGGGAGCAGAGGGGCCTCAGTGCACAGGGCACCAGCTGCGGAGCAGTCGGGAGTGGGACACAGGGCATCGGGTACCTAGAAACAGCAGGAGGAATTACCAAGACTCCCCTACCCAGGCTGGTGCAGGCTGACTCCCTGCCTCTGAGTCTCAGTAGCCCCTCTCACTCCCCCACTTATTCTCCACCCCCTATTCACAGCGAGTGCTCTCCCCACACCTCCCCCCTGTATTCAAGTGCCTAAAGATGCCAGTAGGTGACTAGTGCGATTTTCAAAAGTGCTTAAGCACCAAACTCCCACTGAAGGATTTAGGCACTTAATCTGTTTAATCTGCTTTTGTAAATCACACTAGGCAACCTTGGACACATCAGAATCTTTGTAAATCTGGCCCTAAGGGCATAAGTAACTTTTGAAAATGGGACTTATTCTCCTAACTCACTTAAGCCCTGATTCTCAAAGGGGCCTAATTCCCATTGAAATCAATGTGTGTTGGACACATACATATCTTTGAGGATTTGGGCCTTTGATGCTCTTGGAATTTTACCTTGTGATGACATGGATAGGCTTGATACAAAGGGCTTTATTCTTACGCCAGTTTCACGCTGGTAAATCATGACAGCATGTGGGGACACTGACCATCACAGACTGGTAATCTTGTAAAGCCTACTTGAGAGGCCCAGGAATGAAATTGTATTAGGGGGTTGCTCTTGAATTGCTTTCTTCTACAACAAAGTTGCAGGGCCGGCTCCAGACCCCAGCGCGCCAAGCGCGCGCTTGGGGCGGCATTTTGCCGGGAGGGTGGCAGGCGGCTCCGGCGGACCTCCCGCAGGCATGACTGCTGAAGGTCCGCTGGTCCGCGGCTCCGGTGGACCTCCCGCAGACGTGCCTGCGGAGGGTCCGCTGGTCCCGCAGCTTCGGTGGAGCATCCGCAGGCATGCCTGCGGGAGGTCCACCAGAGCCGCGGGACCAGCGGACCCTCCGCAGGCACGTCTGCAAGAGGTCCCCCGGATCCGCGGGGCCGGCGACCGCCAGAGCGCCCCACACGGCGCGCCGCCCTGCTTGGGGCGGCGGAAATCCTAGAGCCGCCCCTGCAAAGTTGGGTGGGAATAACTCTACGTTGGCACCTGTAAGGACCTGAATGCCAGCCACTCCCTTTAAGTTACAGGAAGTGCTCAGCACCTCAAAGGATCATGTCCTTGTTGTATACAATTCTACTCACTACTGTGGTTGTTTAAACCCCTCCCCCCGCCTTTATCGTCAGTGTGCGCTGTGCTAAGCAGAGGTGGCCCTAGGTTTCTAGAAAAGGGGTGCCGGTTATGTTGTTATACTTCGTAGGCTAGTGCTAAGGCAGTGCTCTGTGTCCTCTATAGATCAAAAATCTGGAAAGAACATGAAACTGAATTACTCAGATTTTCCCATCTTTGCTCATGTACTTCGCTGGTGTTAAATTATCAGTGTGAGGGCCTGGTAGCTTCATAATATACACAGAGAGAGAGATTCCCACAGATTTTTTTTTTGATTGAAGCCAGCTGAGTAAATTCGTAGGCAGTTGTAATAGGACAAGTGAAATGAATACTCACATTCCCTGGGAATACAAGATCCCCTAACACATACAGTATTTCATGTGAAATTTATTTTAGAAGACACCGTACTACACAGTTTTAAAATGTAGTGATGAAAAAGTTATCACTTTCAAATGAAATAAGGTGACATGATATCCCTCCCCACACACACATAATTTTTAAAAAGAAGAGGTTAACTTCTCACTTATTCTGGGTCACTTTTCAAATGTATTACTAATTACCAAACTACTTCAAAATGTAGCTTAAATTTAAACTCAGCTGTAATGACTTAATTCGTGTTTGAAATTATGCTGGTAAAGGTTCTCCAGTCTGCTCTGCCATTTTTATCTCAACTCTGCTCATTCTTACTCAGCTGACTAGCAATGGAAGCATGGTCTTGTGGTAAAGTATTACCTCAAGCCTCCAGAGTTTTAGGTTCAAGTCCTGTCCCTTCTGCTGAGTCCCTCTGTGAACTTCCAGAATTTAGAGAAGCCAGATTCTCACTATGTGGTGGTCACGTTGATTTATACCCACTGAGGACCTGTCTGCGTACCTCAACTTGCTATTGTAAAATGGGCAATAGAGCTGATCTGGAGTTAGTGGGAGTCCTTGTAGTGACTTCAGTGAGTTTTGAATCAGGCCCAGTAACAGTGATCTCACAGGAGCATTGTGGAGATAATGACACTAATATTTGTGAGGTGCTCAGGTTGTTTGGGAGAGGGAGGGGCTGTCTAATTACATAGAGTATTCTGCTGAGTAAGGATTACTCCTGAGAGGAAGGGCCGCAGAACTGGGATCCTGTTCTTGAGTGAAAACAACGAGGAGTCCTTGTGGCACCTTAGAGACTAACAAATTTATTTGGGCATAAGCTTTCGTCGCTCCCTACTGTATTTTCCACTCCATGCATCTGATGAAGTGGGTTTTAGCCCATGAAAGCTTATGCTCAGATAAATTGGTTAGTTTGTAAGGTGCAACAAGGACTCCTCGTTGTTATTGCTGATTCAGACTAACACAGCTACCACTCTGAAACCTGTTCTTGAGTGGTGATTGCCCAATTTACATTGTTTTTGTGGTGTGGACAAATATCTACTAGAAGTAGGATCAGACCCACACTGAATTTCTGTGTGACCTAAACCAGGATCTGATTCCAGACTTTCAGAAGTGAACAGATTATGCGTTAATTCTGAAACTAAAATGTGCAACTTATTGCTCATATTACAGGTTAAGCTGTAGGTGCATTTACAGCTGTAAGGGGGAGGGGTAGCTCAGTGGTTTGAGCATTGGCCTGCTAAACCCAGGGTTGTGAGCTCAATCCTTGAGGAGGCCACTTAGGAATCAGGGGCAAAAATTGGCCCTGCTAGTGAAGGCAGGGGGCTGGACTCAATAACCTTTCAAGGTCCCTTCCAGTTTTAGGAGATTGGTATATCTCCAATTATTACCTTTTTTTATTACCTTTAGGAATTGCTTCTGCAAAATCTCATTCATGAGTAGCCCAATTGACTTCAGTGGTGCTACTCTCATGAATTGGCAGGGTTGAGTTCCAAGTATTTAGCAGCTGTTAGAGTTGCTAATAAGCACATGCAATGTAAACAAATGTAGCACATTATAAAGTTTGCATTTGTAACCTGTGACTGGAAGGCTGGGTGGGTTTTACAGGTCCCCCTTAGTGCCCCATCTGTAAAGGTTATGAGGCCCGGTCTACATTATATGGTTTGGTGGACATGAGCTGCCTTGCGTCAGCCTAGCATGGAAGCATCTTCACTTAAATTTAGATCTAGTAACACCACCTCCCCAAGCAGTGTAGAGTCATGGTGGATGTAATTAAGTGGACACAGTGTCAGTGTAGACACTGTGTTGCTTTCATCGACTGTTACTGGCTTTCAGGAGCCATCCCACAATGCCCCAAACTGACAATACAATCAATACAAGAGCTCCTGGTGAGGACGTGCATCACCAATGCAAGAAGCCAAGTGTGCACACACACAAGTGATTTAATTACTGCGGTGGCTGTATGTTGACATAAGTTAGGTCAGGGGTCGGCAACCTTTCAGAAGTGGTGTGCCGAATCTTCATAAATTCACTCTAATTTAAGGTTTCACATGCCAGTAATACATTTGAACATTTTTAGGTCTCTTTCTATAAGTCTATAATATATAACTAAATTATTGTTGTATGTAAAGTAAATAAGGCTTTTAAAATGTTTAAGAAGCTTCATTTAAAATTAAATTAAAATGCAGAGCCCCCCGGACTGGTGGCCAGGACCCAGGCAGTGTGAGTGCCACTGAAAATCAGCTCGAGTGCCGCCTTTGGCATGCATGCCATAGGTTGCCTACCCCTGAGTTAGGTCGATATAATTTTGTAGTGTAGACCTGGCCTGAGTCTGTTACAGCCCCAACCTGTAGCAGCTCATGCTTTTAGCCCTGGAGGACCCCAGAGTGTAGGCCAGGACCATCACACAATTATCTAGTGCCAATATACAGGGGGCTTTCTATCCTCTCCTGCCCTGCTTTTTATTTAGTCTTGTAAAAATAAATAAAGAAATCAAAGCATTTAAATTGGAAAAACTCCGATGGTGCTTTCAGCTTACTTGTAAAATATTTGTGTTAGCCGTCAGTAGCTGAGGGTCACGTTAGGAGCCTGAGCTATGTTATTTGTGGTTCAGGGTTACCGGGAAGAGATCAGCCTTTTAGGGTATGTGTTCCCTGCAGTCGTGGGGTGTGATTGCAGACATACCCGAGCTTGCTTTAATGTAACTAGCTCAGGTCCAGCAGCAGTGAAGCCATGGCAGTATGAGTTTCAGCAGAGGCTAGCTGCCTGAATAATTACCCAGGGTTCTGGGCAGGCTGGTACAGCCTGTGTACCTGCAGCTTCGCTGCTGTGGTATTAACGCTGGCGTTCTTATTCTACACAAGCTGCAGTCACACCCTGTGGTGCCCATGTAGACACCAGGGCCGGCTCCAGGCCCCAGCACGCCAAGTGCGTGCTTGGGGTGGCATGCCGCGGGGGGCACTCCGCCGGTCGCCGGGAGGGCGGCAGGCGGCTCCGGTGGACCTCCCGCAGGCATGCCTGCAGAGGGTCCGCTGGTCCCGCGGCTCCGGTGGACCTCCCGCAGGCATGCCTGTGGAGGCTCCACCGGAGCCGCGGGACCAGCGGACCCTCCGCAGGCACGTCTGCAGGAGGTCCCCCGGAGCCGCGGGACCGGCGACCACCAGAGCGCCCCCCGCGGCGTGCCGCCGTGCTTGGGGCGGCGAAATTGCTAGAGCCGCCCCTGGTAGACACACCCTGGGATTTGTTCTCTTTCATAGTCTAAGAGTGGGATTTTCAAAGGGGCTGCCAGGACATGGGTGCCCAGCTCCCACTGAAACTCCCAGACTTCATTCATTAAGCATCGCACATGGGTTTTGTGTACCGTAACACTAATATATCTTTCAACTAAGTGAGGGCATAATCCTGCAAATCCTTACTCATGCCAGTCGTCAGTCCTGTTGGCTTCAGCAGGATTACTTGTGAGAGTATGGCTTGCTCAAGTAAGTGAGGGTTTGAAGGATCAAGTCCTTGATAACCTTATGTTCCAATAATAGGACCCAATCCCAGTCACCCTCTTCAGGCTGTCAACATGGTTCCTGTTCTTCTCACAGCACAGTGAGAGCACATGGCACCGAGCAGCGGACGAATAACGAGTTCCTTGCTCTGAAGGGCTAAGGGGCACAATCCTGCTCTCATTGACTTCATGGGGTGCAGGATCTTGCCATAACGACCACCTCCTGCCCATCTTCCGTATTGTCTCCAACGCTGTGTATCGTACCATGCTATTCTGAACCATACTGGCTTGTGCCCTCTGGAACTGATCCTATGCGCTCAGCAGTGGAACTAGTCAGAAAAATTCTGACAACACATTTCTTCCTTGGAATTTGTTGATTTGTTGAAATTGGACTGTTTTGCGTAAACGGTTCAGTTTTGAAGTTCTGCCAGAAACGTCCATTGGGAACCTACCTGATTTCCTGCCAGGGCAATCACCTGGCTCCTGGGTGTCTGCCTGTGAGCAGCACTGGGGCAGCTCACCAAGCGGAGTGCCTTGGAGCTCTCATGGCAAACTTTGAAAATGTTGGATTTCATTCTGAATCAAAATGAAACCAAATTTCAAAATTCTCCGTGAAACGGGGCTGCCTTTCTCCACGCAGCTTTGCTCAGCACCTCTCCAGATCGGGCCTTGGGATTGTTATATGAGGACCCAGTCCTGCTTTCACTGGTTTCAGTGAGAGCAGGATCAGCTGCCTACCCCTTTGGGCTCTTACAGGGCTGTGATAAGGGCAGTGATCATGATGACAGCCTGAAGAGGGTGGTGAGATTTCCCCAGCGGAAAACAGCATGATGGTAGCTGGAAAGAAGGAGGATGCTTCTTTCCCAAAAGTCCATTGTCTTAACTAATGCTCCCCCCTCCCCCCCAAAAAATTACCCTCTCAATTAGTGCTTCCCCTTCAGTGATTTGCTGGTCTCTCGGGCTGCTGCTCCCCTCCTCACTTCCACCCCCCTTAAGGGAGCAGGACTCTTTGCTGTTTCCTCCCCTCTTCTGGAAATACCATTGGCTGCAGCTGCTCCACTCCTTCCCTCCATCTCTTGACTAAGCGAGAGCTGTGGCCTTCTCCCTCCCTTCCTGCTTAAAGGAGAAGAGGCTCCTTGCCTCCCTATCCCAGGTGCTGCCTCAGCAGGAGGAGGTGACCAGGCATTCCAGGTTGTAGTTGGATCCTAGTTTTACTGTCTAGTTTTTTATAGTTGCCCAACACCATAGCATCTGAGCTGACATCCGCAAAACCATCTGGGACCTCTGGATGGCTGCTGCAAGCAGAGATGTCTGGTCACCCTAACACTGAACAGTGTTTCTAGTGAGAACTCAAATGCTTTTCAAACTATATTCTCTCTTCTCTTCTTGTTGAGAAGGTCACAGGTCTGGTTATATTGGCTATATATGCTGGCAGTATTCAAGCTTTCCAACACAGCTCTGTTAACGCAGCTCAGTCTTGACCAGCAACTCCCTCAAGCAATATCTGTCACTTGGGCTTAGTTTCCTAACCAAGAAAAATATTTACTAGGGACTAAATTGAAGATGCCAGATTAACCCATTCTCTGCCTGACATTCACATAGTTAAGGTTTCCTTGTATGCAAATTTAAGGATTAGCTATAACACTCATGGCACACATTTAAAAATAAAAATCCTATCATAATGCTGCAGAAAGAGTAGAAATCCCCACCTACTCTGTGTTGGCTCAGTTACAGGCTCATGGAATTTTGCAGCATGTTCTCATTCTGAAATGAGATATTCCATAGTACTAATGACATGGGATCCTTCAGCACCAGTTATTTCTCATGCCGAAAATGTACGTTAGCTTCCCAAAGTTCACACTGATTGCCAAGCCCCTCCTTTAGGATGAGAGTCCATTTTTACGATGTCTCCATCAAGGTTATCAGCATGTGAACAATAAACAACTCAAGAATGCAAGGTTCTGTGTGGCAGAGACAGCTAAAGTATTTGCCAGTAAGACCTTGAAGGAGGTTGGGTTCAAAACTTTCCAAAGATTAGCAGCCACCACCATTATATTTATGTGTCGCTACAGACCCACTCTCTCCTCCCCAAATTCTCATACAACAAGGATGAAACAGTTTATAAAAGACAGACACAAAACTTGTGTCTAAATGGAGCTGCAGAGCAATGTATACTTGAAGCTGCTACTAGATTACTTGGAGCTGATCCTCAGCTGGTTTAAATTAACATAACTCCATTGAAATCGGTGGATCTGCCCCTTTAAATTTCTAATGCTCCGTTTAAAAAGGCAGAAATGTAGAGAATTTTAACTTTAAACAACTCAATTGTAGCTATTGTATGCACACACTTTGTATGTAAAAATCCCTTTAAAAATCCTATTTCCCCCCCCCCCTTTTCTTTTGCATTGTGGCATGCTTTTACTGACATCACCTTTTAGGCATTTTATATTAAAATATATGTGACAACCACCAGATCCACTTCCCTGCAGCTGGGCAGCATGTTATTTTTTTTGTACTAATACGCCATAACAGTTCTTCTGTGTACAGTTATCTAGAGATCAGATTCACCACATGTTCACTGTGTTTTTTGGCTACCGGGTCAGGAGCAATGGGGAGAAAGAGCTGAAGCCTGTATGTTAACAATTCACGTTGAGTCCATGAAACATGCTCTTCATATTTAGGGAATGAAGGAAACCATTTTTCTAGTCTCCCTGTATGGTTTTTGTCAGGGAGTCTGACCACTTCATCGAGATTCAAGACTAAGGAAACCATTTGCTATGAGACGGTCACTGTCCACAACCAGGGGATGATTTAATGTTATTTGATACAAAACCTTATTCCACGCACTCCTAGGGTTTCTCATACAAAAATCATCCTCGAACTTGCTCTGCTGTCAGATTTCACCTATGAGAAAATTTGAGTCACTGGCCGAGCCATGGCCAGAAGAAATGATTAAAGGGTCTGGGTCTGCTCTCATAATTGTGCCAAATAGCAGTGGAGTAAGTGGGCGTCTGGGGTTCGAATCAGATCTTAGTTACACCAGTGTAAGGGCCAGATTCTGCATACAGTTACACTCAGGTGCACAGAGGCCTGCTCATGCATATGAGAGCTCCAGATTTAGCTCTAAATCCAGAGTAATGCCATTTAAATAATGATTCTTTAAACCCAATAAGCTAAACTCAGTCCTGCTGCAAGTAGTTAGGACTCAGATGTGAGTTCCCCACTTTGAAGGGGCAATTCCTCCCACTTGAATCTTCTGTAAGGAAATGAGGCAATTTCCTGAGAGGACACCTGGGAATCTTCTCCATCTTATGGAGAGAGATTTAACCTTTAGTCCTTCTGACATGGGATAGATTCTGCATACCCTTTGATATGATTTCATTTATCAGGAGATACGATTCACCCACTTCCTGTCACACTCTGCTGTGGTTTGGGCCTGATACACAAAGACATTCGTTTCTTATTTCCATTATTTCCTATGACTGCTGGCAACCTCAAGATGGTGAAAGATGCACATCTCACCCGTAAGTCAATTATTGGACAGTGTCACTGTTTGACTCTAATATTAGTGGATATTTTATACGTTGACTAGTTAACCTTTTCCATTCAGCGATGCCAAGTGCAAAGCCCCGAGGCTGCTTTTTAGCTACTGATTAGTAGATCTGACTTTTATACTCCTACAGAAAACTGATGAGTTATACAGCTTTCAATACTGTTAGATTCAGTTTGATTAAATTCTGTTTCTCTCTGTAGTCTTGGCCCTCCAAAAAGGTGTCTTGCCTTATTCTAAGACATGGACTTGAGCTGGATTTTGAACACCCCAAGATTTTTCAACATTCTGGGATTTTTGTTTGGCTCCATCTCAGCTTTCTAGCCAGGCTTCTCTATAAGGCCCGTACTCCAGGGAAAGCTGTTCTGTGATGTACTGTTGGCAAATAGAGCTGGGTGAAGCTTTCTGTGCTAATCATTTGTTTTGCCCAAAAAATGCAGATTTGAGTTGTTGACTGAAACAATTTGAGTGTGGGTTGCTTTTTTTACGTGGCAAATTATTCCAATTGAATTTTTTAAAATTGAAAATGTCACAAAGGCCTGTTTTGGCATTTCCAATCAATGTTTCAACTTTTTGTTTTGGAAAGATGTTTTGTTTCAGAATTTCACTATTTTATTAAAAAAAATCATTTCTATTTTTTTAACCCAAAATGAAATTTTCAACTTCTTTGTATCCCCCAGGAAAAAAATGGAAATGGGTTGACCCATTTTCTGTTTTTTTACTTTTCAGTTCAGTCACCAAACTGAAAAAAATCAATGATTCACACAGCTCTATCAGCAGCACAAACAGCAGCGAAGAGTTTTGCTTTGCAAACTGTCTTGTTTTAATGATTATTCAGGATCTTTTTGTGTGCTATTCAAGAGAGTAGGAGTTTTGAAATGTCAGTCAAAATGCACTCTGACTAATCATGGGGTTTTTTTCCATCCCAGATTTGCTAACACCAACACTAATGTGCAAGGAATTATTATATATGGATGTTTCCAAAGCTGAAAGAAGAACATCTTTGGAAATCTACTCCTCCCTGACCACATGTGCAATAAACGTAAAAATGCAAATTAAATAAGCACAAGCCAAGCAGGGTAGCTCCTATGTGTCCCAGAGCTCCCCTCCTGGGCTTGGGACCAAAACACCAACTTCTCCTTCCCTCTGTGAGGGAATAACATCCCCTTCTTCTTAAGTTTTTTAGCCTAAATAGATTCAGCTGCATCTGTTTAGCTCACTACTGGTACCTCCTTTGAACACTGGCTGGGCATTAACCCTTGAAAGCCTAGCTCACTGGCTGCTTTGTCAGAGCCTTCTCTTAGATACACTGAGTTGGGGTACAATAGGACTTGGGGTTCACTTTAAGGAACCAAAAGACTGTGTACCCTACTACACAGACAGTGCAGTACACTAGTCCATATGGACAAGATTTACAAAAGTTGGGCTCAGGTGCATAAAACTTGAGCACCTAAACCCCAGTTTTAGAAGCCACAAAATTCCCACTCAAATGCCGCTGAGCCCCATAGGAATTAAACTCACTCTGCTCCTAAATTTCTGCTGTACAAGTTCCCTGGGCACCTGTGTTTCTGTCTCTGGCATGTGCATTGCTGCCTCCCCCTAGTTGTTCAGATGCCTAAGCCCCACAGCAATCCATGAACTGAGGGAAGAGAGACACTCCTCTGCCTGTCTCACCAATGGGGGGCCTGATCCAGTAGGCTTGCTCAGAGGTCACCTTCCAGATCAGGTCCCATTAAAAGTCCAGCAGAGCCAGAAGAGTTGGTGGTGCTAGTAGCGGTGCCCATCCAATAATTCTTAGCTCAGTGCTTCAAGTACTCTCCCTGAGCATTCAAATCCTTTCTCCCCCTCTGCCCTGAGGGAGTAATTGAATCTGGGTCTGCTGCATCCCAGGTGAGTGCTCTAACCACTTCCTAAAAGTTGTAATCTGGGCATCACCATCTCATCCTCCTGGCCATTTTGTGTGAAGTTCAGTGCCTGCCTCACTTGCTCTCATGATTTGGGCACTTAAGCTGCCTGACTCCCGGAGAGCGGTTCCCTGTTGTGGATCACAAGCAGAGATAAGCACCTCGCTGAAGCCCAGATTTAAGTGCCAAACTCTGAGAGGAGTGGGACTTAAGACCCACCCCTCTGATTGGTGTCTCCCATTGGCTAGTTTAGGAGCCTCCCTGCCTAGCATGCTGGTGGTTTTGGTGAATCACATTCTAAGGCACCGGTCTCTCCCCCTGCATTGTTTTAGGAGCCGAGGTGCCTAATTCAGGCTTTGTAGATCGCAATGACTTTCTAGGCACCTAAAGTTAGGCGTTATTATGCTTAATGTCTCAGTGCCTAAGTCCTTTTGTGACTCTGGGCCAAGATGTCTAAAGTTAGGGTCCTAAGTTCATACTTAAACGCCTAAAGCAGCCTGATTTTCAAAAGTGCTGAACATGTAATAGCTCCCATTAACATCAGTGGAAGTTTGCAGATCTGCCATTTAAAAAAACAACCCTGTAGTTGTTCTTGTAAATGGAGCAAATCTGATAGAGAGAGACTGGCTGAAATACATATTGTCTCTCAATGTAATCCAGGGGCGTAGTGCTGCCGGAGGAGTCCAGAGCATCACTCTAGCACCGGAAATCTGGAGTGATGCTCCAACACTTGGCACACTGGCAAAATCAATGAAATTTGGCCACAGCCCAATGTCCCTGCTAAGCCATGCGCATGCTTACTGCGGCAGTAAGTACCATGTGGCTGGGACTCGAGAGTGTGGCCGGAAACTTGTCCTGCTCTGCCTACTGTCTTGCCAGAACTGGGGAAGCCTTGAGCCACCAGGGTAAGGAGTGGGGTGTGGACTTCTGCTGGGAGGGAGCCCGGTCGGCTGGCCCCTGCTCTGTCTGAGGGGCCCTCCTGACAGAACTCATGGCAGCGCCTCTCCATGCTTGGGACCTACACAGCCCCTCCACACAACTCCTTGAACCTCCCTGCTTTTTCCTCTGGTAGACTTGGTCTTTTTCTCTTGACCCCGACCCCCAGAAAGGCTGCTGGGTCCATGGGAGTTTTGCCCTGCCCTTGATCTCTGGCTGCTGTATACACCCCCCTGTCCTGGGCCAGGGTCTTAGTGACCCCCTGAACCTGATCCATCCACTTAGCCCAGTCAGCTCAGCTGGGCATCAGCTTCATAAGGCTCAGGCCAGGAGTGGACCAGCGTTCAGCACATTGGTGGCCATTACACACACTCACAGGGTGTGGTGACCTTTAGCCTCAAATTTCAGCTTGTTCCATAGTGGTCCTTCTTCCAGCAGCTTTTGTCCTCTGAGACCATCATTTTGAAGGCCTGGTCCCAGGCTCCCCACATTTGGCTAGTGTGAGCCAGGGCCTCCCTCCCTTCCTGCTTCTACCCGGATGGTAATTTACACTTCCAGAGAGCTGCCTGCTTCGTTCAGCATTTGAGTCAGGAACAATACTCGGGCCTTGTCTACACTACAGAGTTTTGTCGATGCAAGTCCGCTCACATACAGCCACTGCTGTTATTAAACCGCTGCTGCATGTCCACACTATGCTCTTTGTGTCGGTGAAGCGCAGCCGCAATACCAGCTCTTGCATCAACACACCAGAGAGCAGTACACTATGGGTAGCTATCCCACTGTGCAACTGGCCGCAGGGTGCTTTGGGAAGGGTTTGCAATGCCTCATGGGGCAGGCACAGCGTCGCATAATGCTGGTTTCTCAATCCCATTGTTCCATGGGCATCCTACTAGATTGCCAGCTGCTTTTCAACTGCCCTGGTAACCTGCAACCCAGCCATCTCTGTCGGAAAGCATGGATCCTGCACTGCTCTTTGGTATTGTGATGTGCGTTATGAACACAAGGCTATAAGAGGAGCCCAATGGGGGGCTATTTGGCTGGCGGATGCCTTGAAGGAGCATATTAACACTGAGCCACAGTAAAGCATGTTGCTCTAGTGTGCTGAGCCTGGCATTGTTTGTTTGCACCATGCTATGAACCTTGCAATGATTGCTGGGTGTGCCCCAAAAGTAACACAGTTTAATCACTTCTTGAAGTAGCACTAGGAAATATGACCAAACTGACATTGCTGAACACTAATACATGGGGCCCACAGAAGTGTGGGGAGGGGAGTGTGTTTGACAGGGAATGTGTGTGTGTGTGAGAGAGAGAGTGAGACAGAGTGTGTATTAGGGGAGTGTGTGTTGGGGGAGAGTATATCAGCACGCTCTCTTTAAGTTCAGACAACAGCTGGAAGCAACGAATCCTGAGGCAGAAGCTGGTGCACAGACCGCTGGTGTCCCCGTCTCCCCACCCTAGCTCAGTGGAGACTGGCACACTGGTGGGGGTGTGGGGACACCCTGACATCAGCCCCGGCTCTGCACAGCACAGCAGTCTCTCCCCGCATTCCCCACAGCAGCCGTTGCAGTCCTAGAGCTGGGGAGAGCAGGATTCCGTGTTAATGTTTTGATTCTGTGATTCCCTCCGAGTTCTCCCACAGCCTCCTCTCCCCGCAGACCCAGGAGATCCACCCCCTCCCCTGTAGTCCAAGCAGGAGCGTCTTTGCTGGCAGGAGCCGGCATGCTCAGCTGGGCAGTAGCTGTGCGAGCTCCCCACACTGAGCAGTTTCAGAACTTCCCAGGGCTTTGAGAGGGGAGGGTGCATGCCTGTGTAGCTGGGTGCAGGACAGCGGAGTTCAAAACAGTGAGCAGAGTGGTCACGGTGGGCATTGTAGGATACCTCCTGAAGGCCAGTTATGGCAACGTAACGAATGCAGCATCTACGCTGACACTTTGTGGTTCTAACTTTGCCTCAAAAAGCTCCACGCCGCTCATGGAGATGGTTTATTTTATCGGCAAAGCAGGAGAGTTTTGTCGGCGGGAGGAGCATCGTAATATAACAAAACTGTATAGTATAGACAAGGCCTCAGTCTTTGTGGCCAGGAGCAAAGAGGGGAAGGGAGGAGAAAGGGAAGGAGGAGGGGAAAAGAGAAGGGGAAGAGGAGATGGGGAGGGGAAGGAGAGGAGAGAGGGGATGTAGGAATGAGAGAGGCACAGGACTACAGCTCCCCGACCCCATACTGCAGCTGCTCCATATCCTTGTCCAGGGGCCATTCTAGCCATAGGCAAACAAACTAGGCAGTTGTTCCCTAGGATGACAGGCTGATTTCTGGGAGAAGTGGTACCACAGACTATTCGGTAGAGAGGGGTAAATTGCAGAGCGCTCTAATCTGTAGCACTTTAACTACCCAGTATAGACCCTGGTGAGGCAAACGAAAAGGTGCTGTGCACAGATGATACCTTTAGGGAAAGAAACGCTCAACGGAGGGAGGAAAAAACTGTGTATTTTTATTGGTGCCATCAGAAAATTGATTTCAGTACTTCGCCTGGGGCATGGTTATAAGTCCTTTTACTTAGCACAGTCTAGGAATATGAGCTACGTTTCAAAGAACTTAAGGTAACCGTCAGCCTCTTCAATCCAGCATTTAACAGAATGGAAGATGCTGTGGCTAATTACACATTGATTGGGTAATGAAAATGAATAGATTGGGAAGACAAAGATCTGTCTAAACAGGATGAAAATATAATGATAAGCTAAAATCAAATGAGCATGTCCCCTGCTCTCTCTGTCTTTATACTGATTAACATATAATAAGGGTCAAAGATGGGGCTTTTGGTTTTTTAGTTGGCTGTTTTAATAGTCTTTTTTTTTAGTTGCATGGCAGTATGGATCCTTATGTTTGATTTCTGGGACACAGTGAGCACGTTTTCAAGAGTGGTCTGTGTATTTGTGACAACACTTCTTTGCATTTGGTGCCCAGCCCCATGATTGGTGAATGCAAAGCAAATGCTGTTTGAGCTCAAATTGCACGTTTTTCTGTGAGCAAAATTGTGGGTTCAGATATCAAGATTTGGGGGTTGATTCCCATTGCATAACTCCCCCTTTGCAGTAGTGTAACTCCATTCATTTAGTCCCAGTAGATTTGAAAACTGGAGTAACCAATTTGAAACTGGAGTAACACAGTGGTCACTCACGACCTGGGCTGAGACCCTTTTGAAAATTCAGTCAAAGTAGCATAAATTCACAGTCACATGCCACAGAGGCCCATGAGTAATTGCTGAAGTTAACTAAGGAAAAGTGTTAATTCTCACTATTAACTGTGTGACATTAAGCAGACAGAAAATGTCCCATTGTGCACCTTTGTTCATAATCCTGCTCTAGGAGAGACGTCGGTAATCCTTTATTTTAGAGTAAACCTCCTGATACCATTCCAAATTTGCAGACTTTAAATTTAAAGTCTGAGTAAAGTTTGAGACCAGTCTAAAAATGCTTGGAATCTTAAAGTGTATATTCAAAATATCTTTAAAGTAAGTTCTCTGCTTCAGAGGAAGTCAGGAAAGTTCTCACATCACAGCACAGGAGTAATGTGAGTGTTCTGGAGCCAGAGTTCTGCAAAAGTTGCAAATCCCTCAAGGAAGTACTGTAGAACAGAGACCTGTAAATAATGGATTACAGTAATCCAGCCAGGAAGTGATAATGGCATGTCTAAATATTTTCCTTAATTGATTGCAAATTATGTCCATTATTCTCCTTCCAAAAAGATGTTTGTAGCTGTTGTTAGTCTTCCTTTGCATTGTCTAAATGGTTGAGCAGGCCTGATGTCATTCGTAATGAGAACTTCGGCTCCGATTGTAAAAGGTATTTAGGCACTTAACTCCCACTGAAGATATGGGCCTTCAGCTCTACAAGACAAGTCAAAAGCATCTGGATGGGAGTTTTTTCACAACATTTTAATGCTGTCAGTTAAACCTAATTATGCCAAACTCTGATATTTTGCTGAGCATAGTAGAGAATTAAAGCCTATGGATGAAATCCTGGCCTCATTGAAATCAAGGGGGGAGCTTTGCTATTGGTTTCAATGGGGCCAAGATTTTCATTCAGATTCTCCACTCTGTTTCACCAGTTTTATGCTGGTGTGGCTCCCCTGACTCTCAGCTGGAGGTGGACAGGTCAGACAAATCAATCAGAACAAACCTGTGCCCCCAAACAGTATTAACAATTCTCAAGTAAAAATTCCACCAAACTGGCCTAACTCTCAGCCTTTTACAGCTTGCAAATTCCAAGAAGGATTAAGTCCCTTTTGTCAGTCTTGTGAAGCAAATTGAAACTTAACTGAGGGTTTGTTTGTGTTTTTTTTTTAAATCTAACACTTTATAACAGATGCAGCAGACCAGGAGAGAATAGGGCTTTAGAACAAAAGCACAGCTATGATTCAAAGGAACTTTAGGGGATTCCTCATTTACCTATTATTGCCATTCTCCCAGCATTGTAAGCCTTGTCTGCACACAGAAGCTGCACTTGTTTTTCTTTTTTAAAACCAAATTAGCAAAACCCTTTCAGTTTATGAGTAGCCAGTAGTGGTTTAGCTTGCATCTACGAAACACACGTTTAGTCAAACCAGTGCCACTTTGGGCACGTCAACATAGGAAGTTAAGCCACATTAACTAAAGGGGTGAATTTAAAGTGCATTAAATCCCTGTGTAGATGCTCTCATTCAGAAACAAAGTGACCTCAGTTTGCTTTTGATTTAGAAGTGAATTAAGCTAACTATAGGATTCTGTGCTACCTCTGAGTCTGAGCCGGCCTAAGCCTGAGGGTATGCGTACACTGCTATAAACTCCTGTGGATGGCCCAGGTCAGTTAAGGTGACCAGATGTCCCAATTTTATAGGGAGAGTCCTGATATTCTGGGCTTTTTCTTATATAGGTGCCTATTACCCCCATTCCCTGTCCTGATTTTTCACACTTGCTTTCTGGTCACCCTAGTGTCAGTTGACTCAAGCTGCAAGGCTAGATGGATATTTGTGCTCAGGCTGGAAGGCTCCAGCCTGAGCACAACTATGTATCTGCAGTTTTATAGTCCTGCAGCTCAAGCCCTGTGAGCCCAAATCAGCTGACCCAGGCCAGCAGTGGGTATTTTATTGCAGTGTAGACATACTCTGAGTTACCTCTGAGCCCAAGCCTGCGTAAGCCTGATGAGTCATCTCTGCACCAGAGTGGGATGAGTCACCAGAGGCAGTTACCTGAGGTCTTGAGATAAGCCCCATGCCATTCCTTCAACCAGGGTTCAGCCAATCCACAGGTGAGGACCCATCCAGGTGATCCCAAGCCAAGTATATAGGGTCCTAAGGGAAGCATCTTTCCAATCTGCTCAGTGTCACTACTGGGTTGGGAGCATTCTCATTGCTAGTAGTTTCAACAGACTGCTCCTACTCTGGCCTGTGCCAACCAGGTCCTGCTCTAGCCTGCATCTGCTGCTGCCTCAGTCAGCTGCCTGGCAATTCTGACAGGTTCATGGGGTGGAGGGGGTTAGTGCAGTTTAACTAATATACTTTAAATTCACACCTTTTGTTAATTTGGTTTAACTTCCTATGTAGACCACCCCGAATTGCACTGGTTCAGCTAAAGGTGTGTTAGAGAAGAGTCTAGCCCAAGGTATGTATAGCTCCCTTCTAAAATTCCTTGGGGTGTTTAGTTTTGGTGGCTTTTTTAGTTTTCATTGTGATACTGCTGCTGTGGATGAAGCTTATCAATATGAGTCTTATTACATAAGAGCTGCCATAACAGTTCAGAATAATGGTCCATTTAGTCCTGTGTCCTGTCAATGACATTGACCATTACCAGGTATTTTGGAGGAAAGTAAAGAAACTCCTATAATAGACAAATATGGAATAACTTACCAATAGAAACATCAGACTGGGTACATGATATGCCTGAATGTGCTCGTATTACCATGTTGCAGCAGAGAATTTAGATGGCTAAAAGAAGGATTATTCTAGACCCTACACAGAGTTGTAAACAAAATACAGGATCAAGAGAGCAAAAATCTGATTCCTCTCCCATTTACACTATATTAAAGTAAAAATGAATTCTACTGAAATCCATGACGTTACAATGGGTATGAAACTGGTACAATGAGAGGAGAATCAGGGCTGTGATCTCTAGCCTGTTTGTACCACATAATAATGAAACTTGTTTGTAGAATAGAGATGAAAAGTGATGCTCAGCTTCCTGGCTTAATTTCTTTGCCCTCTTGAGGGATGGAAATGTTGTAGGTACACAGTGGTTTTTGTTTACACAGTATTCTTTGTTTCCAAATGATCAGCACAGAAATGGGCATATTTCTCAGATCTCCTTTTGTTTAAAAACTTTTAGGTCTTGCTCCCACATATCCTATTTAATTCTGTTAAGGTTGTTATACCATGCCTATCACTGTAGTAATCTGAGAGCCTTCCAGAGGTGCATTAAGCAATGTAACTAGCCTATGTCACATGTGATTCTACCTTATTCTGTTATTCTCCCTAGCAGATAAATGGTATATTTTTTATTAATTTTTTTGGGGGTAATTTTTTTTAACACTTCATTTTTACGTTATGTCTGCTACGCCCTGTTCTTATTATTGAAGTTGAGGTCACTGAAGTGCAATAGCTCTGGGAATGGACAGTGGCAAGGTTTTTGGTGGCTCTGTGGAGTTCTTTCCACAGTCTTGGACCAGCCCCACAGAGAACTCTGTCTCCTGTACAGATGAGCTTTCCCCTTGCTGTGGACATTGTGCATTGTGCCTGTTGACCCCAGTCCTCAGGCTGGAGACTGGGATGATCTTTTAGGTATTCTTGTTTCAGGACATTGAACTCCTTGATGAGAAGGGCTGAGATTGAATTTTACTGTATACCAGGGGTTCCCAGACTGTGGTATGTGTACATAAACTTGATATTCCATCCACTCAATTCATAACAATTGTTATGAAGGTGGGATGTGAACCAGTGAAGGTTGGGAACCATAGCTACATCCTATAATAGAAGTTTTCAGAATGTATCCTTCTGTCTTTAGACTGGCATGGAGGTCCTGATTCTCATTGTCACTTAGCCCCCTTAACCTTTTTCTGGCAATGTTAAGGGGTCTGAAAGCAGGTGTAAATTTATCCACCCCTTAAAGCGATTGAACCTTAAAGTGGATGTAAATCTACTGCTACAGTGGTTGTGATGGGAGGTACCAGGCCCTTTGAGGCCCCCTGCTGGAGGCCTTGTGGTCTACCACACCTTGCCCCAGGAGAAGAGCAGTGAAGGTGGGTCCTTCAGCCTTGCCTAGAAAGGCTGCAGGGAAGCAGCCAATCAGAGTGCAGCAGGCTCAGATAAAAGGAGCTGCAAGGCCTGAGCAGGTTAGTTACTGTCTGGGACCAGAAGGGTGAGAAAGGACTGGAAGATGGAGAAACTCTCCAGGTGAGGCAGCATGGGCGAGACCCTGCTCAAGCAGGGAACAGAAAGAGAGAATCCAATGACCTGTGGGACTGAGTGGGAATCAGCCCAGGGAATGCAGCAGGAAGAACCATTAAAGGAAGCAGTATGTGGCTGCTGTTTATCGGGTCCCTGGGTTGGGACCCTGAGTCACAAGTGGGCCTGGGTTCCCCCACTGGTCAACAGGGAAAGGGCCTAAGCCCCAAGGAGAGGATCAGACTCTTTACTAAAAGCCCAAGAAAGGGGCTGGGGTTTAAACAGGCCCAGAGATGGGGGCTCAAGACCCTGGAGAAGGCCAGCCATTTACTGAACCTTTGTTACCCTGGAAGGGGACTAACCTCAAGGGATGACCTGGCTGGAGAGCTGGGACACCAAAGAACAGGTGAAGACAGAGTCTTGAGGGAGAAAGTCCTTGAGGCAGTACTCTGTAACAGGGCAGGGATGGACTTAAAGCTAGTCCAGAAGGGGCTGAGAACTGAGTCCAGAGACAGGGCTAAAGACACCGACAGGGGCACAGCGATAGGCCCTTTGTTACCTCAGAAGGGGTTCAGTCACTCATTGTTGACTGTGTGGCTTGGGCAGAGGGCTGAGCCTCTGAAGACCTGCCTGACTAGGTCAACACCCTACAGGGGGCGCTAGGAAAAAACGAAAGTTGCAGCACCACACCTAGCTGATAGGAGGAACTCTTGAGGTGAGTGTACTTCCTCACAGTGGTGTAAAGGGGTCTTAGTGTAAATGAGATTCAGGCCCTTCATCTCCATAATGACTTGTATTAGTGTATAAACCAAATCTGTACAGGAAAGAAAGGGAGACCTAAGTACTAAGGAGGAGCACAACACATTTTCCATATAAAAAACACAGGATATTTTCAGGAAAAGGTCAGTGTTTGAATGGACGCTGCTAGGCAGGCATTCAGAGAAACCTTTACAACAGTGCTTATGTCAACACCTTTCAGAATGCAAATCTGCTCTGTGAGAAGAGTCACAGTAAAAGTTACACATGAAACCTATAACTGAGACTATAGTGGGAGCACTGACTCAAGCCATTTTAGGAAAAGAGCTCTGCAGTTAACTCTTTGTACAGGACCAAACTAAATGGTTGACCTAGGCTATCCTTGACAATGCCAAGCAAAGGAGCTTTATTTTTCATGTGTATCTGCACAGATTTATTTCAAATAACATCTTGTACTGAAAAACAATTGTCTTGGTACTTTAGGTGCTCTATTTGTGGAGAAGTTCTGCAGCTAAAATGTTGTGGGGAAAGCATTCCTCCCACCTTTACAGAGAAAGCAAAGCTCTTAGGGAAAAATCTTGGATCTATACTCTGGTTTTCTTCTCCAGAGTGTGGTTGTTACTGCATATTTTTTTTCACTTGGACCTCATGCAGAACTCCCATTAAGATCAGCAGTGAGGATCAAAGAGCAGAATTTTGCCCTAAGGGAACAACAAGGCAGACCTCCTGTGGGTAATCTAACACCTGCAAATTCCCTTAGCTGGCAAGGAAAGGCTGTGTCTATTTTTTGTTGTTGTTGCCAAAATTGAGTTCAGATAGTGGTATTTTTTGTCTTGTGTTTCTCAGATATGATGTTTTCTTTTTTCTCAGTCAAGGCCTTTTTTTTGCATTTAATTTAACTAAGGCGTGGTCAACACTAAAAAATTAGATTGACCTAGCTGTGTTGCTCAGGGTGATGAAAAATTTCACAGCCTGTGCAATGTTGTTAGCTTGAGCTAACCCCCAGCGTAGACACAGTCAACCTAGCTGAAGCCTGTCGGACAACTGGATTAACTACTTTGACAGAAAAAACTCTCAGACAGTGCCGGAAGCATCTATGCTCCGATGCTACAGTGGCACAGCTGCAGCCACTGTAGCGGCTGTAGTGTAGACATACCCTAAGTTATCCAAAATACAATGGGCCATATTCTTACCTGGTGTCCGTTTGCCATAATTCCATTCAATTGATCTGGCTCTTTATATTTAATAAAGGTATTTAAATACCCTTTTGATGAACAAACTAGATAGAGTGGTCCAGATTTACCACTTTATTACTCCAGTTCTATGCCAATGCAATTCTACTGAATTCAGTGGAGTTATACTAATTTTACGGCAGCATAACAGCTGTGAATCAAGCTCCTTGTATGGTGTCAAATCATTTCTGATGCATACAGATCTTGGTTTGCGCTAAAGTAGCACACTTTGGGCCAGATCCTCAGGTGATGTAAATCAACTTTACACCAGCTATGGATCTGGTCTTCTATTTCAACATTTTAGCCTTTATATTTTAATATTTTAACTATTGTTTTCTTTGTAAGTCTTGTGGCTTGGGATATCTCCCATCACTGCAGTATCAAAATGCTCCTACACTATCATGTATTAGCTTCTAATGGCTGAGCTAAAAGCCTGCTTAGTCTAAAGAACAAGGTATTGGCTTGCCATTACGAGTGGCTGAAATTCTTTCCTTTTAATTTTTTTAACAAAATACTTTTTAAAAATGTTTTTTAAAAATGAAAAAAATTAGGAAATTTTAACTGTCTTGTTTCTTCCAATGAGAGCTGAAAGCTTAAACACTGAAATTGAAAATTTTGGTTTCCTTTTTTTCCTGTTGGATTAAAAAAAAATACTTCAAACCCCTCTTTTGTTTTTTCCATTGTGTTCCTGCGAAAAGAGGAAGGGAGTGGGGGGAATCCTGAAAACCAATCTGAAAAGCAAAACTTTTTTTTCAGCTTTCCAGAAACCAGAAAACTTTGTAAGTTTTGACTCTTTGTTTAACTACAAAGCTTCTTAAAACATTGCTTTACAAAATATAAAATGTTTTCATATTCTTTACAAATTTTCATAATTATCTTTTTTTAACTAAATCTACTTTATATATTCAAAAGTAATAAATTCCTTAAAGTTTAAATAAAACTTCATAATCACATTTTCTAATTTGTTATAATTAAATAATTACTTTTATTACATTAGAAGAAAGGCAATAGAGCTTTTTATATCTTTGCATTTATAGATGCTGTACCACTAGGGCTAAATTTGTGCCAGCAGGTATCACTGTCAGTGACATGGTGGGGCATGATACGTAAAAGCACAGGAGCTGATAAGTATGGAGGGTCATCGTTTTGCAGGAACTTGAAGGCAAGGACAAGAATCTTGAACTCTGGAGTTATTGCTTCTGAGGGTTCTATTGAAATAGAAAACAGGAAGATGCTGCTGATCACAAAATAATCTCATAATTTTTGTGCTTTTTTAACTAGCCAACTGCCAGCAATAAGAAATATTTTGCTAATGTTACTGGCCAGTTAGCTACCGGTATTCAGAGCAGGGACCCCATTTCACTTACTAGAATAGTACAAGTAGTATTCAGATTAGGCTAGGCTAAGCAATGTGTTGTAAGAGTCCTGATGCGTATGTTAGCACTGAACATACTGCTTGAAACATCATCTAAAAAACATCCTACCACACACTCCTTATCTCTACCCGTCAGAAGAGATAATAGCTGTATTGACTCTTGAGCATTTGTATCATTTCACCATGAAAAAGGATTCTTGGTATGGAAATTTTTCACAGCAGTAAGGCACTTCCTGATTTCAGTTTAAAGAATGTAAGCACTCATTAATGCATTACAGTAGTAAAGTGCATAGTGACTTTCATCTGAGATACTAAAAGCACTTGAAATGATAATGCTCAGCTGTTATATACGCCTTTTCATCAGTAGATCTCAAAGCATTTTACAAAGGAGGTCATAATCGTTATCCCATTTTACAGATGGGGAAACTGAGGGACAGAGAGGAGAAGTGACTTGTCCAAGGTCACTCATCAGGCTAGTGTTTGGGCCTGATATGTAAAGATCTCAGTTAAAGTTCTTTGCAGTATATGCGGGAAAGGCGACAGTATCACAATTTATATTAAAAATGAGATTGAAATCATTTGTGGGATTTATTATGATTAATCAGGACCCCATTGGGTTGGTGCAGTACAAAAACAGAGGTAATCAGTGTCTCCCACAGAACACCAGTACTAGTTCCAGTTCCACTCTATCTATTAACTTTGCCTCTATGATGAGTAATGGAGAGATTTTTTGGCAACAGTCTCTGGCTATAATACTGCAGCAAGACAAATATCTTAGCTCGCTTCTCTTTTACATTCAGAAATCTGACAAGTCATACAGGTTTCACTCATGCCAGCCTTTGTGTCTGAGGGGAACCGTACCTGCACAGCCATTGACTGTGCTTTTTGGCACTAACATTTCATTACTTAGTGCCCTTGTTTGCTTGCAAACACTCTGATAATGCAACAATACTCTACTCTCTCTAGTAAGGGTGAATTTCAAAAGAAGTGGAGTTTGGAATCCATTCAGATGATTGCCAACTTCAGCTGCTTACTGGAGTAGTCCCTAGAGTCTGCAGAGTTGGTTTGAAAATCTCCTGAGAACCAATTTTCTCATCAGATTTCTGGCCACTTCTGTTTCTAGTACCAGCTGGAAAGTCTATGAGAACATCTTACATAGGGTATTTTGCCACTTTCGATTCCAGACCACGTGGGGGAAAAATATGACTTCAGAAATGGTTTGGTGTAAACCGATTCTCAGGGTATGTCTACACTGACATTAAAACCCTGTGGCTGGCCTATGCCAGCTGAATCTGGCTTGGGCTAAGGGGCTGTTTAATTGCAGTGGAGATGTTTGGGCTCAGACTGGAGCCTGGGCTCTAAGACCCTGCGAGGTGAGAGGGTCCCAGAGCTTGGGCTGCAGCCTAAGCCTGAATGTCTACAGTGCTGTTAAACAGGCCCTTAGCCTGAACCCAAGTCAGCTGGCACAGGTCTGACCGCAGGTGTCTAATGACATGTAGACGTAGCCTAATAGTAGGGGAAGATTCAGGGTCTCATTTGACTTGAAGTGGTTCACCCAACACTGTCTGGAAGGTAATTTGGGACTTACACAAATAAGAGATTGGGACATACGGGGAGCTGCCTAGTTCACTAGGTCATCTAGCTCATCTTCCTGCCGGTACAGAATTGTTCCCTACAGTTCATTTTCTAGTATTGTGTCCAGTCCACTTTAAATAACTCAAGCAAAACGGCTTCTGCCACTTCCCGGAGGAGACTTCTGCACAGCCTAATACACTTCACACTTAAAAAGTTTTTGATATTCAGCCTACATTTGAATTTTCTTAGTTTTAGGCTGTTGCTCCTAGTTACACACCCTCTACTATACTAAATAATTAACTCGCCCTGCTCTGTGTTCATATCAAGTGTCCTCTCACTTAGCCCACTTATACATAGTTACAACTTTGAATCCTTCCTCATAAATCAACCCTGATCACTTTTGTTGTGTTTTCTGAGTGCCCTCCAATTTGTGAATATTTTCTGGTATTTACATACCCAGCACTATGTGTAATTCCAGGTGGTCACATCAGAGATCTAGAAGCACCTCAAAACCAAGAGTTTAGCTTTGGGTATAATTGGAGAGTTGAGTGACAAACTATGCCCTTTAACACTTTCAAATAATTAGATATATTTTTTTAAGGTCAACTCTGAATTTTCAGGCTAATGTTTTGTGTATTTGGACATCATGACAGTATTGTCACATGGATTTCCCCCCCTCCCCTTAAAGTATTATTCTATTTTGAACGCTAGCTCTTTTAAAAGACTTTCATGTTGGGCCCTGTTTCTTGTGTCTCAGTTATTCACAGATCAAATTTGATCACTTTGCAGATAAAGATAGTCTTTCGCCCGGCATGTCAGCTCTGCAAACTTAATCTGCGAATCTGAAAATTGAGCAGGGTTCTTTCCTGCTCATACATCATCACTAGTAATCTTGACCTTAATGAGATGTATTACTGGTGTAGTTAATGTCAATTTGAGATGTAGTGTAAAAATTCAAAAGCACCTAGTCTCATTTTCAAAAGTGACTTGGTATATTTAAAAGCTAAGTCCTATTGACTTTCATTGCTCCTAAGTGACTGAGACACTTTTGAGAATGGAATGTGTGCTTATACAGGTAGTGCTTATAAAAATGTCTGGGAAACTGAGCAAATGTGATCTGGAAATCACTGAGAGGTAATAACATGGAACCCCAAAATGTTATTTTAAATAGAATTACACTTTAAGTAATTGATAGATAATTTGTGCCACGCTGCAGCTGGTGTACATCAGCATTCAGTGGAGTTCACTGAAGCAATACTGACTCACACCTGCTGAGAGTTTGGCCATTTAACCCTGGACTGCATTTTACCTTGAGTTTTGCCTAGGAATATTGTTAAATGTCCTGAAATTGAAGAGAAGAGCAATCACTGCCTCAGTGCTTTATTCTACGTCAGCTAATGGACTTTGTTCGGCAATGGAAAGCCAATTCGAAAGCACTTTCTGTGCATCAGTCTCTTTGGGTACGTCTACACTACGGGATTATTCCGAATTTACATAAACCGGTTTAACAAAACAGATTGTATAAAATCGAGTGTGCGTGGCCACACTAAACACATTAAATCGGTGGTGTGCGTCCACGGTCCGAGGCTAGCGTCGATTTCTGGAGCATTGCACTGTGGGTAGCTATTCCGTAGCTATCCCATAGTTCCCGCAGCCTCCCCCGCCCCTTGGAATTTCCGGGTTGAGATCCCAGTGCCTGATGCGGCAACAATCATTGTCGCGGGTGGTTCTGGGTAAATGTCGTCAGTCACTCCTTCCGCTGGGAAAGCAACGGCAGACAAGCATTTCATGCCTTTTTTCCCTGGATTGCCCTGGAAGATGCCATAGCATGGCAATCATGGAGCCTGTTTCGCCTTTTGTGACTGTCACCGTATGTGTACTAGATGCCGCTCACAGAGGCGATTCAGCAGCGCTACACAGCAGCATGCTTTTGCTTTTGCATGATAGCAGAGATGGTTATCAGCCATATTGTACCATCTACCATACCATAAATTGGTAATAAGATGATCGTGGCTACCAGTCCTTTTGCACTGTGCCATTTGCTGCTGTCATAAGTGCCCCTGGCTGCTCTTAGCCAGGGGCGCAAAAGCCAAAATTGGGAATGTAGAAGCAGCAAAGAATCCTGTGGCACCTTATAGACGCAGCATAAATTGGGAATGACTCCCTGAGTCAATCCCTCCTTTTTGGTATCTAAAAATAGAATCAGTCCTGCCTAGAATATGGGCAAGTGTACTAGAGAACCACTGTATCAGAGAACCAGAGAGCACAGCTGCTCTGTGTCAGATCCTGCAGAAATTATGAGCTGTATTCTATTCACAGGGGGTGCTCCTGCAACAACCCCACCTGTTGATTCCGTTCTTCCCTCAGCCTTCCTGGGCTACCGTAGCATTGTCCCCCCACTTGTGTGATGAAGTAATAAAGAATGCAGGAATAAGACACAGTGACTTGTTAGTGAGATATGAGTGGAAGGCAGCCTCCAGCTGCTATGATAGTCCAGACAGGACAGTAAGGAGTGTGTAGGAGAGGAGCCCAGCATCCCTCTGCTAGTTCAGGGGCAATTGAATCTTTTCTTTACACATGAAGGGTGGGGGCTGATGGAGCTCAGCCCCCTGTTGCTATGATGACGATGATTATCAGCCATATTGTACCATCTACCAGGAAAAATTAGGGCCAGGCGCCCTTGATCGACCTAACAGATGCTAGTCAGCATGGTTACCAGTCCTTTTGCACTGCCCCATGTGCCAATAGGCTGATGATGAGGACGGGTACCAGTCGTTTTGTACCATCAGCCATCCATAGCGTGGGGGGAGCAAGGATGTTGGTGTTGAGTGCTGCACCATCGCGTCTATCTGCAGCATTCAGTAAAGATAGGGTGACATGTAAAAGAGTCAAGAGAGGATTGTTTTCCCTTTCACTTCTGGGGGTGGGTGGGGGTGTGCGTAAATTGCCTAGCTATGCCCTGACCCACCGCGGACACTGTTTTTGACCCTAGAAGCATTTGGAGCTCAGCCAAGAATGCAAATGCTTTTCAGAGACTGCAGGAACTGTGGGATAGCTTGAGTCCTCCAGTCCATGAGCATCCATTTGATTCTTTGGCTTTCCGTTACGCTTGTCACGCAGCAGTGCGCTGAGCCCCTGCTATGGCGTCTGTCTGGAGATTTAAAAAAAATGATTTTGAATTTCGTCTTCTGTAACGGAGCGCTGATAGAACAGATTTGCCTGCCCTTACAGCGATCACGTCCGCATCGTCCATGCGGGAACTCTTTCTTTATTTTGATTTTTAACTGCATCGCCACACGTGCTGATCGGAGCTCCATGCTGGGCAAACAGGAAATATTCAAAACTTCGCGGGGCTTTTCCTGTCTACCTGGCCACTGCATCCGAGTTCAGATTGCTGTCCAGAGCGGTCAGTGGTGCACTGTGGGATACCGCCCGGAGGCCAATACCGTCGATCAGCGGCCACACTAACCCTAATCCGATATGGTAATACCGATACTAGCGCTACTCCTCTCGTTAGGGAGGAGTACAGAAACCGGTTTAAAGAGCCATTAAAATCGATATAAGGTGCCTCCTAGTGTGGCGTTAAATCGGTTTTAGGCTCCTAAAACCGATTTAAACGCCTAGTGTAGACCAGGCTTTTGACTGCTGTTCTTTATGCTTACGTTCTCTCATCAGAGAGTGTTGCGCGCACACAGCTGCTGACTGGTTGAAGCTGAGATAGAAACAGACATCTACTGTAAGTGAAAGCATTTTAAAAACAGCACTTATCACAACGGGCCAAATTCATCTCCAGTGTCACATCACTGATTACTGTGGAGTTATGACAGATGCATTGGCTTTATGTGTAGCTGTGATGGTGTGAGAATAACAGCGGAACTCAAACTCTGTTCTCCCAGAAAACTAGAGCTCTTTGGGGCACGGATCATCTCTGTGTTTGTACTGTACCTTGCACAGTGGTGTCCTGATCCATGACTAGGGTGCTACAGTAATACTACTAATAAACTCAAGTCCGACAGTAACCTGACCCTACCTAGAAAGGAGCATGGAGAATCATATTGTTTTAAATGGGTTTTAGTTACATGCTAACTTCTTCATCAGTTAACGCACCGGGATGGAAAGTTGTAGGAGCCAAGGGAAAACAGTTAGGAGCTTAGAGAAGGCAGCTGCTCAGTATTTTTTTAGGCCAACTAAGCAAATCCTTGAAGATATGGTTGAAAACAAGAGACCTAACTAACACCCCATTTACCTACTCCTTACTCTGATCTTACGCTTGTGTAGAGAGACTGTGTTCTAAGGGTTTATAAAGTTTTATCTATTTTAATCTTGATGTCTGGTGTCATTAAATAATTGTCTGACTGTGAAAATTTAAATTGATTTAAAAAATAAACATTATCAGTCAAAATTATAAAAAAAAAAAAATCTGCCAAGCCTAGGTGTAAGCTAAAGTAAAATTTGGCCCCAAGGTTTGTTCAAAGATATTTACAGGTTTGTATAGTTTATATCCACACTAGTAGGCTGGGATGTGAGGTGTCAGACACTGAAGGGTTTCCATGCTTTCTGATTTGAAGTAATTCATTTGAATCTTCACAAATTCACATATTTCTCAACAGCACTTGGCATGTTTTTGTAATTAGGCATATTTAGCTGTGCCTTGTTTTACTGCTCCAGGAAGAATCTCATTTGTCAGCAGTTTTAAGCTTTGCCAAATAAAGGCTTATTGGCAAACTGCATTGAACACTCTGATAATGACCCAACTTTAGAAAACAAACACCCTGCTGTGCTGTATTCAAGCCACAGTTCTTTTGAAATAAAAAGGGGAGACAATGCCTGCTTTCAAAAACTAGAGGTTCTTTGTATTCTTATACAAGCCTAAATTAATGTTTTAAAAGGTTATTGCTATTTTTTCCCAGTTAGCTGGCACTGTTTGTAAATTTTATTTAGGCAAGTTCCTATGTCGTTTCAGTATTTTTTTAACACATCTGCCTTAGATGATATTTCTGAAATTCATTAGTCCAGCCTGATCACTCTTCTTTGAAATTTGATTAGAAGGCTGTTTCTAGGCATTGAGGAATCTATTCTGTGATGTGCATTGTGACGACACAAACAGGGACCGCCAATATTTCTTACCTAGCCTAAAGGACATACAGCAAAAATAACCTCATTGTTCCCGCATTTCAGGTTGAGGCATCCATGTGAAGTCCTTTTTTTAATTTTTTATTAAAGCAAAGTAGTAGGAACTATGTATAGTTTAATCACTTTGGCTTTTGATAAGTTTCCTTCAGCTTTTAAACAGTGCTTTAGGACAGTAGTTCTCAGCCAGGGGTCTGGGGCCCCCTGGAGGGGGCCGCAAGTAGTTTTCAGGGGGTCCGCCAAGCATGGCTGGCATTAGATTCACTAGGGCCCAGGGCAGAAAGCCAAAGTCCCGCCTTGCGGGACTGCAGCCCATGTCCCCAAGCCCCACCACCCGCGGCTGAAGCCAAAGCCTGAGCAACTTAGCTTCGCAGTGCCCCCTAAGGTGTGGGGCCCCAGGCAATTGCTCTCCTTGCTACCTCCCTAACACTGGCCCTGGCTTTGATATGCAGAAAAACAGCTGTGGCCACAGCTGGGCTGTGGAGTTTTTCTATCATGTTGTGGGAGCCTCAGAAAGAAAAAGGTTGAGAACCCCTCATCTAGGCAATGGGAAAGTATAGTCTCTGCTTATGAAATTCCACAACACTGATGCAGTAAGCCTATACAATATTTTTAAATGTAAACTGCACTTTATGTAGTATTATAACCTTATGTAATTCTTAACTCTATAAATCCTAGCTTTGAATCCCATTCTGGCAGTTCAGCAGAGCAAGCAGAGGAATGTTTCCCGCAGTTCATTGTTCAGTTAGGTTGTGTGGGCTGCCTGTGAACGTCAGGGCTGTGTAAGAAACTTAGACTGAACTTTACAAACTTGTATTCACAGACAAAAAGTCCTCCGGTCCCAATCCCTGAACCTGATCCTGAGCGATATCCTTATCTGGGTTTTCTTTTTTCAGAAGCAGTTGTGGGGAGGCACCCTTCTGAATTACACAGCCCAGGTTATGTAACATTAAGGGAGCTTTTGAGGGAAGGCAAGTTAGCACTTAGCATTACTGCTGTGGAACTCTGTCGGTGACAGACCGCAGTATGACAGAAGATGTAAAGGTAGTGCTAAGTCCAAACCAGGGCAAAGATCAAGCCAAAGTAGAAAGACTTTTCGGGCACTACCAGCCATTTGAGACACTGCCACAATCCAAAGCCACATACTGGGACTTTGTAAAGCCAGTTCGTTGCTTTGTTCTGAGATTGGCACTGCCAATGCTTTCTGGCATGGCCTGTCCTCAGATTACCCTTGTAGTAGGAAGACAGCCTGAGACATAAGCCCTTGTATCAAAGGCCTGGGCTAACGTAGTAGTCAAAGCTCTATTAATATAAAGCAAAGACAAGCTGTGAGCAAGAGGCAGGACCTGCTCACAGAGTCTGGTAAGAACAGGGCTGATATTGCAGAAATACACATTCCTAAGAAGTGCTAGGCACAGAGAACTCACACAAACACATCCCGATATCAAGTGGTACCAGAACATCCCGATATTAAGGATGGTACAAAAACATTCCTCACGGATAACAGGGACACACTGTCCCCTCCTAAAAGATAAGGTCAGGATGAGTGTATGTAATAGAGATGTTTTGATCAAACCAACATGTACAAGGGATGGGTGATAACTAGCCGTGTCAGGGGGCAGTAGCTAACTATGTCAGAGGGGCAATATATAACTTGTTTGTATCAGGGTATAAAGAGGTATCTCAGAGCGAGTGTCTTTGTCTGGCCTAGGAAGGAACGGAAAGTCCCGCCGTTCACTGAGCTGGTCTGTTGTTACAGGCATTCATGTACTAGTGGTGTGGTAGAGTCTGCGGGATACTAGTACTGTGCTTCGTCAACAATAAACCTGGCCGGGTGCCTCCATACCTTAACGGATCTTGTGGTCCTTGGGCGGTTTGCTCGAGGTCTGCCGTGCCAGCTGTCTGCACAGAGCTGGGGCGGCACACAGAGGGAACACACACGCAGCCAAACACCTAACCACAACCCTCATTCAGCAAGACAGGCTGTTCAGTGGCAACTGCAGGACTGTGACAGTCCCACTCTTAGCCTAGCTTTTACCTGCCATTAATTGGAGGCTGCATGCAAAGAAAGGAGACTGTGGTTTATAAGTGGGAAAACAGAGCGAGGATTGTCAAACTATGTACACTATGTGTGTGCCTCCAAGGCACAGCCCTACATTAGGGAAGGTTGGGTTGCACCACTCCAGTGCCTCGGAGGATTTTGCTCTCTGGTGTTTAGGGGAACACCAAAACGGTGTTCTCTACAGGCACCACCCGTTACCAGGTGCTGTGTCCACTCCCCACTGCAGCAAACCAGTGATGTGGAGAGAGGGCAGTGCCACTGACTCTGCACTCCCTTGTGGACATGGGTAACAAGTTAGTCCCACAAAGTCTTGAGTACAAGGACTGGGTCTCTGTCCTGTCCCTGCTCAGGTACGCAAAGGGGGCTCCTTGAACACTCTCCTTTAATGCAACAAACCAAGCCCAATCTACTGTGAAGGAAGGACTTTGCCATTCTTTGTGTATTGAATAGCACCAAGCATGCTGATGGTATTCAACAAAGAATGCTAGTTATAACAGTAATTCTGATACTAATTATATCTCAAGGATCTTAAAGGACTTTACCAAGACTGATTTAGCCTCACAAACCCATGCAGTAGGAGGTAGCATTATGATCTCCATTTTGAAGATGGAGAAAGTGAGGGACAGAGAAACTGAGGCCATGTCTATATGTACAGCACTGCAGCAGCGCAGCTGTACCGATAGAGCAACGCTGCTGCAGCGTGTCTGGCGCCGATGCTCTATGCCAACAGGAGAGCCCTCGCCTGTTGGCATAAAAAAACCACCTCCGTGAGTGGCATAAATGATGTTGGCAAAAGAAGCTCTCCTGCAAATGTAGCGCTGTGCATATGAGCACGGATGTCAGTGTAACTTATGTTGCTCGGGGGGTAGTTTATTTACACCCCTGAGCGGCATAGGTTATGCCGGCATAGGCTGTAGTGTAGACAGAGCCTACGTGACTTGCCCACATAGACAGTCAATATTGGAGCTGGGAATGTACCCCAGGAGTCCTGCCTCCCAATACTGTGTGCTCCAAGTCACATAAATCATTGCCTCAGAGCCCACTTTATTTCAGTATGGATGCAATCAAGATGACCATATTACAGAATTGTAATCTAATGGCATTAATGACCTGGAAAGACTGTTTATGTTGGGGATGATCCATTCGTCTGATCTGTTTTTATTGATGCAAAGAGCACAAACATTGGGCCAAAACTAACCAGAAATCACCAAGTGGTCACAGTCATTCATCCCTTCCCCTCCCCATTCGGGCTGAATCAATATGAACAGCCTTCTGATTTAATTTTCATATGTCTAGTACTAAATATCTACACTCCACCCATAAAGGTTATGAGTGGCACAAAGCAAGAAAATGAAAAGTTAAAAGTTTATTCCCTTCTTATCTTTGTTCCCACCCTGTCCTCAGTTCACCTTGTTATACATGGAGCTGGGATGCCACGATAAATCTGTTACAGCTACACATGATCTGTGCAGCAGTAACTAGAGGCAAAAGGGTTTATTGAGGAGACCTAAATCATCTACCGAGGCAGCAGGCAATTAGCCTATAGACAGCCAAACCGCCTCAGTGATGAGCAAGAGCAGTTTAGCTGTATTCTGTACTGTAGGTTTTCAATAAACTTCCCTTATTTATGGCAGCTTCCTTAATTCAATAGATTTTACAAGGGCTGAATTATGCCTGACTACTCCAATAAAAGCCACATATGTGGGTGGGAATTAACTTTAAAAGAAAAGTACCATGGAGAATTCAAAGATTCCTAATCTTTAATCTGCACCTTTCCCCCCTTTAACCTTGTATCTCCTTTTTGTTGTTTATCATCTGGTAATTCCCTGACCGCTCATCAGGAGCCATTACATGACAACAGCTGACACGAATGGACTTTGTCCACCATTAATCAAATAAAAACGTAAGAAGATCTTATTTGAATAAGATTAATGTGTTTGGGCTAAATTCTGCTCCTCTTCACTTCAGCTGTCTAATGAGTCCTCTAGAACTTAACTAGTAGTGTTCTTTTGACATTTAGGACCAAAATGCGATGAGGCCACAGTGGTAAGCACTCAGTGGCACTACTTCTGTGAGTAACTACTCAACTGTGCGAGTAGGATCTATGCAGTCTGCTCCATATTCATAGGCTTTTAAGGCCAGAAAGGACCTTTATGATCATCTGGCCTAACATTCTGCATAGCGTAGGCTGTAGAATTTCACCCATCATAGGCTCCAAGTCAGAAGGCACCCTGTGGCCATCTAGTCTGACCTCTTGCATGACACAGGTCATACAACTTCCCTGAAATAATTCCTGTTTGAACCCAAACCTGCCATCCAATCTTGATTTAAAGACTTCCGATACTGGAGAATCCATCACATCCCTTAGCAAGATGCTCCAATGGTTAACTACCCTAATTATTTTTTTAAAATGAGTTATTTCCAATCTGCATTTATCTGGCTTCAGCTTCCTGCCACTGGATCCTGGTATGCCTTAGTTTATTACGGCTGGTCTACCCTGAAAACTTACATCATCATAGCTATGTCTCAGCTATGTGTAAAAAATCCCCCCCCCCAAAGAGACGTAGCTCTGACGCCCTAACCTCAGTGTAGACAGGGCTAGGTAGATGGAAGAACTCTTCCACCAACATAGCTACTGCCTCTTGGGGAGGTGGATTAACTATAGTGATGGGAGAAGCTGCCTCCCTCCCCCGGCCCTCACTGTAGGAAGTATTGAGACAGAAGCACTACAGAGCTGCAGCTGCAGCATTTCAAGTGTAGACATAGCCTCTGATTAGAGAGTCCTCTATTATCAGAAATCACCTAGAGAGTTGAATAGAGATAAGATCCTTTCGACAGGTTTATTAAAGGCAAGACATAGAATTCTCTAGTCGCGATGTCACTTTCTAATAATTCTGTAGGATGTTTCTGTAAGAGTTTCCGGTGAGTTGCTGAACATCCTCAGTTGCTCGGCCCTCAAAGAGGATCTGAGCACCTTGCAGGACCAGGGCCTTATTTGGTACCTGTATTCTGAATAGCCTGTCCAACCCTACAGACCCTTCCTCCACCCATGCAGATTATATGGGAGGATACAAGTAATCCCGGTGGGGAAGAGTGCACAGGGGATCAGTGATGATCCATGTTGAAATGCACATTCAGCACCCCCTGCACTGTTCTGTTGCCCGAGCACCTGCACAAATACGAACTTCGCAAATTTGTTTTTGGGAGAAGGAGATGAAAGATTAGAAATTTTGTCACACTTAGACTCATCTGTCAGCACCAAGAGCAAACACAACAAAAAATCTAGCTCATCAAGCAACTGTATTGGTGCAGAAGAGGCCGATGGGGTTGAGAATGAACGGATTGCTCTAACTCAGCGGTTCTCAAACTAGGGGCCGGGGCCTCAGAGGGGGTCACGACCCCATTTTAAAGGGGTCGGCAAGGCTGGCATAGACTTGCTGAAGTCTGAGCCCCACCGCCCGGGGCTGAAGCTGAAGCTCAAGGGTGGCAGGACTCGGGTTACAGGCCTCCTGCCTGGGGCTGAAGCCCTTGAGCTTCAGCTTTGCACCCCCCCCCCACCTGGAGCGATTGGGCTTGGGCTTTGGCCCCCCGCCTGGGGCAGTTGGGCTTCAGTGGGCTCAGGCTTCAGTCCCTCTCCTCTCCTACCCCTCCAGGGTCATATAGTAATTTTTTGTTGTCAGAAGGGGGTCACGGTACAATGAAGTTTGAGAACCCCTGCCTAACTTTAAGGGATAACAATACTAAACATTAAAGGGTCCCAAGTATGGCATCCAACTCTCACTGACTTTCAAATAGGAGCTGAGTGCCTAGCTCCTTTGCAAATCCCATCCTAGAGGATTAGATGGCATGCATGCACATCGGAGTGAGGGTTGGTTCTTCCCCTTTGACAGCTGTGAATCTGCTGCACAACAGAAAAACTGACTCTCTAAAAGAACCCTCGACTAGGGCTGTGTTCTTGGTGTGCCTGTTTATAAAGTGTTGATCTTTCTGTAGTCAGACTAGCTGTGGAGCTAAATGTTGCAAAAATGCATGTTGCTTTTTGCAGTGAAGACTGTAATTCATTAAAAAAAAAGACTCCAAACCCACCCAACTCAGTTTGTTAGGAATGCTTGAAACGTTCAGGTATCTAAAAGGGTGTCATAAGGAGGAGGGAGAAAACTTGTTCACCTTAGCCTCTAAGGATAGAACAAGAAGCAATGGGCTTAAACTGCAGCAAGGGAGGTTTAGGTTGGACATTAGGAAAAAGTTCATAACTGTCAGGGTGGTTAAACACTGGAATAAACTGCCTAGGGAGGTTGTAGAATCTCCATCTCTGGAGATATTTAAGAGTAGGTTAGATAAATGTCTATCCGGGATGGTCTAGACGGTATTTGGTCCTGCCTTGAGGGCAGGGGACTGGATTCAATGACCTCTCGAGGTCCCTTCCAGTCCTAGAATCTATGAATATATGAACCTGATCAGAATGATTTTGCCTGTCTGTGAATAGGTTTAAACCAAGTGCTTTAAGGTTGCAGAGTGTCAAAGTACTGTGCATCACCATTGAAAAAAGAATGAAACATCAACGTCTGTTAAGAACAGACAGGAAACTCTGAGCTGCATCAACCAACAGCTCTGCCACAACACACCAGCAAACGCACATGTTCTGTACGACAGAAGAACCTGAAGGCTCATTATGGGTTTAACAAAGTCTAAGAAATTGTCCCACTTGGAGGTGAATTTTGGTAAAGTGTATCGACATGGAGAGCAAGATCCTCAGCTGCTGTAAATCAGTATAGCTCCATTGGTTTTTTGGCTTCTATTTCTGGCATGTCAGCGTAAAAGACACCCAGGCTTGGCAATGGTTTTGGTTCAAATTTTTCTGTGCTGCTTCTTTTTTTTAATTATTTCAATTGTCATCCTTGATATTGTGGATACTTCATGTAGAATGAGGAATTGACATTTGCAGAGTAACATACTATCTGTTCTCATAAATATATGTAGCTGGTAGCAAAGTATTCTAAGTGGAAGGTCTATATCAGTGGCAGTTCCTCCTTCCAATATTCTACCAGAGCCTGATGTTCGACATCAAATGGTCAACATTTAACTCATTCCAAGGCCTTTGTGTTGAGTGGGGGTATATCTTGTGACCACTAGGCCTTGAATGATACCATAAATAATTGTTACACAGAACACAAGAGAGACCAATATATGAAGTCAGAATTCCATTATCTAAAGATCATCCCAGTTTATTCCTATTCCTGTAACACCGAAAAAAAGTCTCTACAGTGGTTTGGTTAAGGTGTGGGAATACACCCTTGTCCTCTGAAAAGCCCATCCTCAGCCTGAAATGCCAGCCAACAGTTCTCTCTAACTGACTAGGAGATTTTGACAGCTAAGGGGAACTGCAAGCACCCCTGTAAGGTACAGGCTTTTCCAGGGACCGCTCACCGGATTCTGATATCATTTATGGTGGTTTTATGCCACTGACAGTATTAGTAAAATCAGAATCTTGCCTACCATGTGGCTTTGAGGACAGAACTGAGCCTTTTAACTCAACAGTATGTAAACTTTGTGATACCAAGATTATCACTGATAGCTTGACACTGGGCACTGATGGTTGTGCCTAACTTGCATATGAAACTACATCTCTAAAAATGATAACTGCACACAACCATTCTGTTTTCCTCTATTTCTGTCTTCAATGACAGATGCAGTATTGCCAGCCCAAGCGTTCATAAATCATGAATTTGGCTTAAAAATCAAATTTGGCTTCTTTTTGCCTTCTAGTTTTTGAGACTTTAAGGTGCACTTGCTTCACATTTACCAGTTTGCCCTGCAACCATGAGGGCTGGAAACATTTTAAAAAAAACACCTGAAATTCTTAACTCCACCTGACTCCAGCAGGTAGGGCACCAAATTTTGTGCAACTCATGATAAAATCGCGAGAGTTGGCAACACAACCTGGCAGTTTCTAGTCATGTTGGCTGAGAACTCAAGCACAGAAAAACAAAACTGTTAGAGGAATCTGACTTGGTCTCATTCCCATTAGAATGATCATTCTCCATGGACTGTATCTCCAAATCTAAGAGAGCAAACTGGAGGGGAGCCATAAACTGCATTTGATCTTTTGTCTACTTCTTGGTCCCTGTGTTTTCATAGATATGGTTTATAAAATGTACAATCCACCCCTGGGGAAGAATGAATATTTAAGTACAAATCTCAAAGAGAAATACTTTGCGACATTGATATGTTTTGCTATAAATCACAATTACTTAGAAATTCAAATGTAGTACAAATGGCCAGTGCAGTCATAATTAGCACTAAAAGTACTTCTGGTTCAGCCTCCTTTCAGTGTACAGATGTTCCCTATAAAATATCTACTAGTGCATTGTCTTGTGAGAAATATTCTAAGTGGTGAAGTTTCCACTGCTTCCCTTGGAAGATTGTGGAAACTCAGGGATACAAGGTAAACTCAGATCACATCAAATATGTAGTTTCAGGCTGTAAACAAATAATAAAGCTAATCGTTAATTCACAAAGCTTGTACAGTGGAAAACTTCCATTTAATACAAACAGCAAACCCATTTTTTAAGGAAGACTTTGATTCCCATTCACTCTTGGATCTTTCTTTTGGCAAAGGTTTTTAATTCCCCTGGTATTTTAGATTAAGTATACTATAGAGTTTTCCCTTTCTGAGTAAAGAATGAATCAGTGTTATAGTTATGCTGCCCGCTTACAGATCTGTCTACTCACTTTCTTATTGGCAAATTGTTACAAACTGAATCTAATTAGATTTATCCAGCATGCAGAATTCCTCTGCTCTGATTTAATTACATTAATAGTAGAGGTTATGGGTCTGATTTTTACAATATTAGCGGGCACCCAATTGCATGCAATTCTGCACCTGATTTGCACATACAGTTATGTTAATTGCATATTTGAATTGAGTAATTACATGCACAAATGATCAGATCTGATCATTTGCATACACAATTATTTCATTTGCTCAAGCAGGCATAGTAACTGCACTCGCAAATTGGGTGTGCAGTTTTTGTCTCTAGCCATTTTAAAAACCAAGCCCAATCTGTATAAGATTCTACTGATAATTTTCTTGTTTGACAGGCCTGTTGCAAACAGTTAATAACATAGGCTTCCCTTAAAGCAATTTCCATCAGGTACTTTGCATGCATTTGATATCTGCCAGTGCTGTGCATTAGGCTGCCTGAACTCATGGAAAGTTGAGGACCTTGGTGGTGGTTGTAGTGAGCTTTTATTGAGTTCCCTGATGGCTGTATTTTAAAAGCAGTTTAAGAAAAACTAACACTGACGCCTACTTAAATATGCTTTTGGAACATGCCTTGGTTTCGAGAATGTATTCAAAGAGATTCTAGCCACATACATGTAGATGATTTGACATTCTTTTGCAGTATAGAAACATAAATAAACCTAGGGAATAGAATAATTATTCTATGTTCAAACTATTCAATAGAATTCCTCTCTTCTAAGAGGTTTTCACTAACACAGATTGCTGTCTGAGTGAAAGGTCAGCTTTCAGAATAAGTGTAAAGTTATTTACAGGAAGTGAAGCGGAAAGTGGGGTTTTCAGAGTTGTTCAAATGTCTCAGTTCTGCAGGGAGAAATAGATTGTGCTCCTTGTAGGCAGACACACAGAAGCCTGTCCTGATGTACTAATGATCAACAAATCTCTAGCCTATGAAAAATGTGTTTGATAAACACAGCCTTTTGAAATGACAAGGGTCTTATCCCCCCTTTCTGGATGTGGAAGAGAAATATAAACAACTCCTGTAGATTAAATAAGCAGTGTGCAAATTAAACATAACAAGATACAAGGATAAGAGCATTGTTCTACTGACACAGGGAGATTACTGTATTAAAAAGGAGCAACTACAGAAACGAGCCCAATTCAGAGAGGTGCTAAATACTATCAACTTGCACTGAAGACAGTGGGAGGCAGCATCTGGTGTGAATTGTCATAGTGCCATTAAGTGGAGTTATGAGGATTTTCACCAGCCAAACATCTACGCTGGAGAGTTCAGGTTACTCAGTATCTCACAGTAGGTGCACAGGTCCTGGAAGGGGACTATAAATAAATAATACCCCCATATCGGAGTTCCATTAGAAAATCCTAGGGTTAGATCAAACTATAATTAAATAATAGAAATAATTGACAAGGTCCACCCTTATCACAACAAGTAGTCCCAATGATTTCAGTGGGATTATTTGCAAAATAAATTATTACTCAGCCTGAGTAAGGGATGCCAGAATCTGGTCCTAAGGAATCAGAAAGAAAGGGGATTTTGTTAATTTTGTGGAGATACATTTTTTACATCCTAGAGGCAAGTAGAAGAGCTATGGAAAGGTCAGATAAGGAGGATGTTTTATATGGAAGTGATTATTAAATAGGGTGACCAAATGTCCCGTTTTTAAAGGGACAGTCACGTTTTTCTGGGACTTTTTCTTATATAGGTGCCTATTACCCCCCACCCCCGTCCCGTTTTTTCACAGTTGCTCTCTGGTCACCCTACTATTAAAGATAGTTTGGGAAATGGTGATATCCCTCTTCTCTCTCATCTGTTTATATAGTTCCAATCACCATAACTTCTAGGAACTAATAAGGTTCCAAATGCCAAGCACTGAAGGGAGCTGGGATACAAAAACAGGTACATTAAATATGTAAACGGTTCGGTTTGCTCAAATGAAGACTATATTAAGCAAAAACAGAATGACTGTTTTTATTGGCAAGAGATGCTGCAGATGAAAGTTTGCTAAGTTTAAAGAGGTGGAGTTGGCGCAGGAGAAGTGTACACCACTACGTCAGACTAAACACTAACTTTACAAACAATGTGGGTGAGTGATAAATTGGTTTCCCACCCATCCCCACTGCCCCAAGTTAATTGCCATTAAAAAACAGAGCTTTAAACAGCTACAGGGAGCAAAACAACTGCAGCATTGTTAGCTTTATCAAGAGAAACACAGAGAATGTAGAGGGTGAAAAAATAAGACAACCAAGAGACCATTAATAAGAAAACAAAGACTTAGGATTTGATCCTACAAACCCACCCTTACTCAAGTGGCTGTTACTCACATGAGTAGTCACACTGGACTTGTTTCTCCTTTCATTAATAAGGAAGGGCTCCATTTAAACCAGTGGGCCAAATCCAGAGGTGAAAATCAGTATGATTTACACCTTCTTCTAAGTGTGTAAATTCAACTAACTAAGGCCTCGATCCTTCAGTTAACTTCAGAGGGGTTCCACACAGGCCCAGAGTCTGCTTGCAGAATGGGAGATCTAGGGACAATTCTGGCTGTTGTTTTGGTGTAAATTTGGAGTTACTCTGCTGAAGTCAATGGATAGAAGGCCTGAGCCAGAGCTCACTGAAATCAGTGGAAAGATTCCCATTGACTTCAATCAGGTTTGGCCCAAGCCTTTACTCCAATTTGGCCCTTAGATTCCCATCCACTTACTGACCTGTAACTTATGTCCCCAGCACACTGCCTCTTAGTCTAAGGAAGTCTACCCTGGTGTATGTCAGATGCTGAAGGGACGGAAGAGTGGGTTGTATCAGGAAAATAAATTAATAAGTAGAGGTGCATGTGTGTGCACATGGGAGAGTGGTTTTGCTCCCCTCTGGCACAAAACAACAGTGGAGAGTTTTTTTTAACAAAAATTAACAGTTTAAATTTGACTAGAAGTGACAGAGCTGTCCTTAGACTCTCCATTGCCTGCTTCTAGTCTCGTCTTAATTGGTTTAGTTGCGCTCAAAAATTATATATTTGGGGTGAAATCCTGGCTTCATTGAAGTCAATGACAAAACATGCACTGACTGCAGTGGAGCTGGGATTTCACCACTGGAAAATACTATGCCAGCCTGTTTCATAATACAAATATGTATAAGTTGATCTCTCAGATATGTAGATAGCGGTGTGAGGAACTGGATGTCTGATCCTTGTGGAGATGCTACTGAAAGGATTATGCTTATCATTTTTCTGTGGCTTGTTTCACATTGCAGCGGGTTAGTTTGGACTTAGTCCTCTGAGAGAAGTTTAGAAGGTTATTTAAAATAAAAAGGCACTGTGGAACACTATGTACTAGATTGGGGGTGGGCAAACTTTTTGGCCCGAGGGCCACATCAGGGTTGTGAAACGATATGGAGGGCCGGGTAGGGAAGGCTGTGCCTCCCCAAACAGCCTGCCCTCCACCCCCATCCTTCCCCTCCCACTTCCTGCCGCCTGACTGCCCCCCCTCAAAATCCCCAATCCATCCAATCCCCCCTGCTCCCTGTCCCCTGACTTCCCCCTCCTGGGACCCCCTGCCCCTAACCGCCCCCCAGGACCCACCCCTAACCCCCTCTCCCTGTCCCCTGACCGCCCCCTCCCAGGACCCCCTGCCCCCTGGACCTCCCCCCCCCCCAAGTAGGGTGACCAGATGTCCTGATTTTATAGGGACAGCCCCGATTTTTGGGTCTTTTTCTTATATAGGCTCCTAATACCCCCCACCCCCGTTCTGATTTTTCACACTGGCTGTCTGGTCACCCTACCCCCAAGTCCCTTTTGGAATGTGGCCCTGCGAACACAGGCGGAGGACTCAGCAGGAGCAGGGGCAGCTGCGCAGCTGGAGAGAAGCGGCTGTTTCCCCTTCAAAGCGCCGCTTCTCTCCAGCCGGGTGCGCGGCCGCCTGGTGCTTCTCCTGAGTCCTCTAGCCACGTTCCCCACGCTCCTGCCTATCTGCTCCTCTGCCCCCGCAGTGCAGCCCCTCCCACCCTGTGGGGGGTGTGCCGGTGCTGAGCTGCCCGAGTGCCTGGCCCTGGGGACCCCTGTTCTTGGGGGGCCCCGTGCCAGGGCACCCTGTGTTCAATGGTAAATCTGCCCCAAGACGCGGTGCCCGGCCAGAGGCAGCCACGCTGCCGGCACGGCAAGCTGAGGCTGCAGGAGACGGGGGACAGCAGGAGAGGGGCCGGGCAGGCCGTAGTTTGCCCACCTCCGTACTAGAGTCAATGCATTCCTTGGGCAAATAGTTACACCAAAAATTTCAAACATGGGTGCCCCAAGTTAGGACACTAAAGCTGCATTTCGGCAATAGATTTATGTGCATTTCAAAGATGCTGTCAGGAGTGGCCCTAGGCATTTTTCCAGCCAGAGAATCAGCAAAACAAACAACATCCATGTGGCACAGCAGTACAGCATCCCTTGGCAGTTTGCACCCAAGGTGACCACTCTGTTTGCCTTCCCCTAGAACTGACACTGGGTATATTGGACAGCTACAGTTCCTTTTGTCTTCAGTGGGAGTCATGAATAATCAGATGTTAGTGAAATGAAGATCTGTTTCTGATCCAGTGAAATGGTTTTAAATGAACCAAAACAAATTTTTGCAGAAATTAACACTGGGTAATCCCCACAGCAGTGGCTACTATTGTTTTGGAGCAGGTTCACCAATGTCAGCATCTTGGAAACAGGAAAGATCCCTTGAAAGTTGTTTAAGATTATATTGCATTAGCAGTCAAGTGAGCACCCCATTATGCTAGCTGCTATATAAATATATTGTAAATGAAGGTGCCTGCACCGAAGACTTTACAGCCGACAAGATTCTCCAAGTCTTTTCTGTGGATTATATTGTCTGCATGGTGGGTTTGAGGTTGGGAGTGTTCTGCGGCTCAAGAAAGACTTTGAACTCAGTTTTCAATAAATCAGGTTGTTCAGCAGTATCTATTACTCAGCTTGGATGTCATATATTTAAATTGGTCTGGGACCATGCTGCAGAGGCTGGAAACATTAAATAATGTAATATGCAGGTTTGTACTTCCTTGTGAACATCATTGCATGACATCTACAATAGACTGGGTTTGCCAAGACTTTCTGAACAAAGGCAGTGGCTTTAGTTTACTATGTTGTATAAATGGATTCACAGTTTGGTTCCAGCATATTTTATGTTCCCTCTTTTTCCAGCACAGCTATGCCCTTTGCTTAAATTACCCTATTTAGAGCTGGAACTGATCCTGGAAGGCAAGCTTTTTTGGGTTTCAACCCACAAGAAGAATAACCAACTACCTGTGCCACTGGAACAGCTAGTCTTATTGATTAGTTTAATAAATAACCATAATCCCTTATTTTAAGAAATCTTGTCAGATGTAAAACAAACCAAGAATGTGACTTGTTGGCTGCTCTTGTAGATTGAGAGTTTGTCCTGCATTCTGTTGTTTATTGTGGGCCGAAACAGGCTGCAGTAAGATTATATGTCTGTTAATCTCTTGGGACTGATAATTGCATTGAAGACCATATGTGGTTAATTATTTAACTTTGTCTTTAGGTGAGTGATTCGAGCTAAATGAGTTCCTCATACACAGTTAAATAGTGAAGATGAATCAAATGCTTTCTTAGGAACGGGTAATTAGAAAATCTTCCAATGCAGGTCACCTCTGAAAAGTGAGCATGTCAAAATAGCATTGAGGAGTTCCATGTGTATTGTCTCAGGGGGTGAAATATGCTCTTATTTCTAGCTCTAATATGTTTATTTTACAAGTAGAAGCCTGTTGTGGTGGTCTTTTGACTGCCAGTCCTGCAAACTCAGCTGAGGCTCTGAGTCAAACTAAGGGCTGTTTTTATTCTTGCGCATCAAACCCGGCGATAAAAATTCTGCAGGTAAAATTAGCCTCCAAGCCACACATCTGCAAGCCTACCATCTTCAGATTATGCTCTCAGTAACAGTGCTGCAGCCCCACTGGCTTTGAGCAGCTGGAGTTGGTGAGAACTTACTAAAGGATTTTTTGAGATTCATAAAATGGAATAAAATGCATTTCCCTCTCTCTTAGCGGTGCTGGCTTGTGCAGTGCTAAGAAGAAAGGAGAAAGAGGTAGGGGAAAAAAGCAAGTGAAAGCTTTCCTCCCCCACCCGATTCCCAGAAGATAGGATTCCGAACACACAAAGGAAACAGATTGTCTCAGTAAGAAGATGCCAGTTTAACATAGTCACCAAACTCTAGGCCAGATCACAAGCTAGTGTAAATCTGCAAAGCATCACTGAAGACAGCTAAGCTAATTCACGCCACTGGGGATCTGGCCCAGAATGCAAGGCCATATAATCCCCTCTGATTCCCTTCAATTGTGACAAATCTGGGTGTATGGAGAAGAGATGGGTTTAAGTATGAGGGCCCATTGGGAAGTGAAATGGAGGACCAAAGGGTGGGACCCAGCTTGGAAGATAGGGAGGCTGTTTGTGGTGGAGGAGTGAGTGGCAGGAGATGGAAAACAGGAGCAGTGGGTGGAAAGCTAAAGGGGGAGTTCAGAGTAGGATTTAGGGGGTTGAGGATGGGGGAGCAGTTCAGTGTATTCATGTTGCTGATGGGTTTGTGGCATCAGAGTGCCTCCACCATAAATGAATAATTAACTCCTTGTGCCTGCCTTGCTCTGAGTCTTTCCCTTCACTTACCTTTTCCTTTCTTCTTTACCTCTCCTGATATCTCAGCTCACTTCGTCCTCCATTGTTTTCAGAGTTCTTTTCTTCAGGCTAAAGCTCCCATAGACCTAAGGTGTTTAGTCTCTTTCCTTGTCCCCTGAGCAAAAGAAGAAAAGCCCCATATCCAAATGACATGGCACAGAGGAGCTATCCTTGTCCTCAGCGGTCCTGTTTGCTTTGATGCAAAACTGGTGCATGTGTAACCTGCACACCTGCTGGGTGTGGTGTTCTAGCTCATCTAGTGGCACAGAGACCACTTATAGAGCGAGATTAATGAGTCTGCTCTACAGCCTTAGCTAACAGGCAGTTGGCTTTTAGCTCATACGGTAGAGGCTCATGTACTAGGTCCCAGGTTCAGTCCTGCCCGCTGACGACCAGGGTCTGTCGGCATTACACATGCAAAAGTAGCTACCAGTCCAAATACATATCTAGGTCCTGAAAAAGGCCATTTCAGAGAAGCTGTAGTTAGCCCAAGCAAATTTCAAGTAAATTAATTGTGGAACAACATGGTGTATGTTTTTGGCCTCCTAAAATGGAACATACTCCTTATAAAATAGGCATGCTGGGCAGCTCTGACATTTCCAAGTGAAACAATAGAGCCACTAGAATGGAAAGTCTGCAGGAACAGCAGAGGAGGAAAGAAGTTTAGGTTGAACAAAGGTTTTTTTCATTTTTACAGCCCCTAGAGGCAGAACAATACTGTACAGAAGCTGCTAATGGAGCTGGATTGGAAGGCAGAAATCTGTGCCAAGATCTAAATGTGTTTTTACTCTGAACTCTCCAGCTGTCCAGTTACACTACAGAATTTCCAGCTGGTGTGAACCCTACAGAATTGTTGGACCAAAAAAATAAAACAAACCAAGAGCAAAAAAATATATATCCACTATGCACTTTCTTCCTTCATTTGCACTACTTTTCTCCTCCTTGATAACTCCAGTTAACTTCCATTAAGAAGCAAATTATTTTGTTGACTGAAAAAATATTTAGTTGACCTTAACTCATAGGTTCTAGTAAGGAACTGTGTTGTGCTGAGTAGCTTGCATAGGTAACTATGGTAACTCGTCTTGGTTAGCATTTGTATGAACTGTTCATAAGTGAAAACAGCTTCAACCTACTGTTGCTGTTTAATAAATAGTCCTCCAGTAGAGGAGAATTCAGACTTGGGGAAATCATACTCTTTTAAACTAGGTACTATTAATAATTGGAAAATGAGGCAGTGAAATTCTGCACAAGGCAGTTTTGCAATGTTTCCATTACATGATTTGTTCCTGCAGGATATTAACAAATCACACACATATATCCCCACAAGTCTTCACAAATGTGAAGAACACATAGAGGAACTCTTCAGGTCACTGCTGGTTTCCGAGCAGGTAGGTAGAAAAACTAGGGCTTAGATCCTGTGGCTAGTAATCCTTCAGCCACACTGTCAAACTGATCTAATTATTTGAGGTCTATATGACAAAATTAGAAATTTCCTTCTACTAAGTGGTCCCAATAAGATTAATGGAACTTCTCACATGCTTGACATTAGGCAAGTGTTTGAGAACCTTGCTAAATCAGGGCCTCGGTTACTCTTGCGTAACTCCATTGAAGTCCATCTGGTTGACCGAATCGGATCAGATTTTGGCCTGCTGTTACAACTGGTTACATTTTGTTTGAATTTTTGACATTTTCGCAGAACACGTTTTGCTTTTTTCAAGCTGGCTGTGGTGAAATGTGTTTGGAAATTTGAAACTGTGATGAATTCTCATGGAAAATTTTCAAAAGAAATGTTCACCAAATGTTTTCCAACCAGCTCTGCGTACAGCAAATCTGGCCAGGTCATCCTCTATATGATAAAATCTGGAGGAAAAGCGGGGGGTTACACAATTTTCCCCTCACAGAGCACTTCCAGAACATTCCTAAGAGTGGCCAAACTTTCTTCACTGCTTCTGTGCCACCATGGGATTTGGCATCCACAAATCTTCTGAGACATTCTTTAGGCCACAGCCATATTTACAGTGTCTCCCCACAAAAGCTAGGGCTGGCCATCCCATGCCACACTGCATCTCCATGGAAGCACTCTCTAGTGGAGCCCTGTTGCCAAGACCTTCCCTAGTGGCTGCTCCAGGGAAGCCCACACTGCACAGAGTAGAATGTCCACTTTAATATTTGTTCCATCAATATGAGTTTACCTGGGGAATCCCTGTACCATTGAGGGATGATAATGCAGAAAGCACCCATTCTATAGTGCCTTACTAGCCCAAACCCCAGGAGCAGATTGCAGCATTATTCCTTCCGGAACTCTCTCCTCTGAATATATTCATTTGACTACACCTCTATCCCGATATAACGCGGTCGTGGGGAGGCAAAAGTCTCTACCGCGTTATAGGTGAAACGCCATTATATCGGGGTAGTGGTGGCAGGGCTGCAGCGGTGATTTAAAGAGCCTGGGCGCCCCGCAGCGGCCGGAGCCCAGAGCTCTTTAAATCACCGCCGGAGCTCCGCTGCCATAGCCCCGGGCCCTTTAAAGCGCAGCAGGACTCCAGCGGTGATTTAAAGGGGCTGGGGCTCCCCGCAGCAGCCAGAGCCCTGGACCCTTTAAAGCGCTGCCGGAGCCCCGCTTCTACCACACTGTATGCGAACCTGTGTTATATTGGGTCGCAAGGTATTTATTTTCCCAGCACATTATCTGTGACTTTAGCACCAAGTTTGTACGTATTAGAGATGCTCTGATTCTGGACTGGGAACCAAGGCCCTTTATGGGGCCCAGTGTTGCTCCCACTGACTTGGGATGGGAGCAGATGGGATGGGAGCAGAGTCTGGCTTTAGCGTAATACCCCAACACTTGAAAACTTGGCTTAGGTAACACCTGAAATGAAATCCAGTACTCAGGTATTTCCTGTAGTAAATAGAGGGAAGTAGGAGGGATAGTTGAACTACTAATGTAGTTTAGTCCCTGTTTAACTAAGTTCAATTGGGTACATTTGAAGGGCAACCACTGTCATTATGAGCATATAAAACATGTGCGCCACACTCTGCACTGGCTATTTGTCCCTTCCAAATGCAATTCACGGGGCAGGTTATGATCCTGACTGCCTCTTTCCCTATCGTACTGCCTCGCCTCAGTAGTAAAGATCTGCTAGAAAGCTCCAGCTGTTAGTTTATCATGACCAATGTCAGAGCATTCTCAGTAGAGGAGCTGTGCGCAGGGTGCCTGCTCTCACTGCCACAGTCTAGAATGGCTGGTTTAAGGGCCCAAGATAGAGCTGATCCTTAGCTCTCTTAGGTACTCAGATGACCCCCATGCCTGTAGTATCTGAGCATCTCTCAATCTTTATCCTCACAGCATCCCTGTGAGGGAAGGAAGTACTACTCTCCTCACCGTACAGTTGGAGAACTGAGACACAGAGACCAAGGATCAGATTTTTAAAGGTATTTAGGCACTTACGGTGCAGATAGTGAGATTTTTCAGAAGCGCAGAGTTAGGTGTCTAGGCACTTCTGAAAATCTCACTGTGTGCCTGGCTGCATCTTTAGGTGCCTATATACCCTGTGCATAATTTGTAATGAAAGAGGTGCTAGGGCGCAAGTAATGTTTTTTTACATTCAGAACTGATGCAGCAAGCCCAGAGGTGCTGAGTCTATGAACTGCCATGCCTAGAGGTAGCCTTGGCACAAATGAAGCACAGGTACCTTTGGAAATCTGACGCAAGCTTGCTGGAGCAAGGGCCATCATTTTGTTCTGTTTGTTTGTTTGTATAGCACCTAGCACAATGGGGTCCTGGCCCATTCCTAGAGGGCTTCAGTGCTACAGCAACACAATAATTGGGGTTTGAGTGCGCAAAGTTGAGCGTGTTTGTGTCTGCAGGACTGAGCCCTTAGTTGGCTTGTATCAAAGGAGAGATTCTTTGCACAACAAAATAAAAATCTTGGCCCCAATCCTGTGAACTGAGCTTTGAGGCTGGACGGTTGTGCCTATGCAGAGCCATGCTGACTTCAGCAAGGCCCCGGCAAGGGTCCATCTATGTGGCTCAGCCTGCAGGCTGGCTCATGACAAAAAATGGTCCAGGAGCCCAAGCATTAACCCAGTCCTGGTTCAAGTTTCTGCTCTTCTATGATTTCCTGTGTGACCTTGGGAAAGTAATTCAACCTCTCTGTGCCTCAGTTCCCTGTCTGTAAATAGGGAAGTGCTAATTTCTCCATGTCATAGGGGTGTTGTGAGGATAACTACATTAGAGTGTGATGTGCTCCAGTAGTGGCACCTTATATTGGATAAGAGCTTTAGGATGATACAGATCTTATTGTTATTCAGGGAGCAAAGATCTATCCAGGATGTTCAAAATCTAAATCCAGTTCAATTTCTTGACTTCTCTGTCAACTCCTGCCCATCCTTTCTGTATAGCCAGAGCTCTTTTATACATGGGGAAACAGGGACACCAAGAGCCCAGGTTTGCCTGCCACTATCCACTGGTTGTGCTGGCACAACCAGTAACAGAGGGCCCTGGTGGCTGTAGTTTTACTTCAGGAGACAGGAACAGTGTGGTCCTGAAAGTGTGTGATGGTGGCTGAAACAAAGGTGTGACCAAGACCAATTGGGAACCCACCAGCAGAACACAGTAGCGCTCCAATGGGTTTTAAAGCAGCCTCTCTCCTCCCCAGTGGTGCAGTCCTGGTGAAGGGCAGAGGTACAACCACCACCTGGACTCCTCATGTGTGACTCATAGGAGAGCACAGTGGATTTAGTTAGAAGTCAGGTTCCCTAACCCAGCTTTGTGAATTTGACCTACTGATGTCACAGACATTGCATGTGTGTAACTGGGGGTAGAATTTCACCCCCAGCAATGATATGACTTGCTCAAGGCCACAGAGGGAGACAGTGACAGAACCAGGAAGAGAAACCAGGTGCTCCTAGTACCCAGGGCCAGGCACAGTTTGCTAGAGCACTCGGCCCCTGTATGCTGTATTTTGATCGTTAGTTACCTTTAGACTGATTATTTCAAAAGAATGATTTCCTCCACCTCATGTTTTCTTGATAGTCCTCTGACTCCGGTATGCCTTTAAAGGGAAACAGCTGTCTGCTGGCCATTCATTTCAGAATGCTTCATTTCAGAGCAAAGATACATGGGAGCCATTCCTGAGAATGCACAATAAGACGAGGTGACACAATTCTGTGTGACGGAGGCACTGTGACCTAATGGCTAGGGTCCTGCTCTGGAGTGAGGAGGTAGGGGTTTTAGTCCTGTTAGCCTGTTGGGTGACCTTCAGCAAGTCACTTCTCTCTGTGTCTCTTTCCCTGTCTGCAAAATGGGGATAAGGATGCTGCAGGACTGATAAAGCACTTTGAGTTCTGCTGATGGGAAGCACTATAGATAAGTAAGATAGTATTACAGTATTATATGTGATCTCAGCCAGGCCCAGAGTGCAGAAGCAGCATGCAGTATGACTCGTTGTGTCTTTTTTGGGGGACTCCTTCTTTACTTTGGTTCTAAAAATGATAAGGGTCATGTCTTCTGTCACAATAAAGATGTTGTTTATGTACGTGACTCTTGGTGACCCTTTCAGAGTTGGACACGCTTTCCTCCTCTCAGTGAACATTTCTCCCGTGTCCAACTTCTCAGGATAGCAGACTTGAAAAGCAATGATGCTATAGAAGAGGCTGGAGACAGCCTTGTGATGGGGACTACGAAGAGTTATCCAAAGATCCTGTTGCCCTAAGCCCACTCATATATCAGATTTATAATTCTAAGAATTAGAACTTCTCTCAGAGTAAACATCAGCTCACACTTTCCTTAAGTCAAACTTTAACTTGACTTCCAATGCAGAAATCATAGTCAGTCATCTTTGATACATCTCCTACATCTCCCTTGTCTGTAATTTTGTCCATTGTTGCCTTTGGGACATGGTGGGACATGGTCTGATCTCCTTTTTCCCTTGGCTGGTTTGACCCAGCCTTTTTTAAATTCTTTTTCCGTCTTTCATGTTTCAGTGGTAGCCGTGTTAGTCTGTATCAGCAAAAAAAAACCCAAACCAAAATAAAATAAAATAAAAAAACGAGGAGTCCCTGTGGCACCTTAGAGACTAACAAATTTATTTGGGCTAGAACCCACTTCATCAGATGTATGAAGTAAAAAATACAGGAGCAGGTATAAATACATGAAAGGATGGGAGTGCTTTACCAAGTGTTAGGTCAGTCAATCAATTAACAGCAGGATACCAAGGGAGGTAAAATAACTTTTGAAGTGGTAAGAGAGAGGCCCATTACAGACAGTTGACAAGAAGGTGTGAGTAACAGTAGGGAGAAATTAGTATTGGGTTTTGTAGTGATCCAGCCACTCCCAGTCTTTATTCAGGCCTAATCTGATGGTATCTAGTTTGCAAATTAGTTCTAGTTCTGCAGCTTCATGTTGGAATCTGGTTCTGAAGTTTTTTTGTTGAAGAATTGCCAGTTTGAGGTCTGTTAATGAGTGACCAGGGAGATTGAAGTGTTCTCCTACTGGTTTTTGAATGTTATGATTCCTGATGTCAGATTTGTGTCCATTTATTCTTTTGCGTAGAGACTGTCCTGTTTTGCCAATGTACATGGCAGAGGGGCATTGTTGGCGAATGATAGCATATATCACATTGGTAGATGTACACGTGAACAAGCCCCGGAGGGTGTGGGTCATGTGGTTAGGTCCTATGATGGTGTCCCTTGAATAAATATGTGGACAGAGTTGGCACTGGTGTTTGTAGCAGGGTTTGGTTCCTGGGTTGGTGGTTTTGTTGCGTGGTGTGTAGTTGCTGGTGAGTATTTGCTTCAGGTTGGGGATCTGTCTTGACCATTCCAACTCTTTGGTCTTGTGCTCCCTAATATGTACTCTTTAAGAGAGCTGGTCAGAAATATTTTGTTGAAAGAGTCTTCCATCAGCAAGTGCTGTTTCGATGAAACCTTAGTTTTTCACTAAATGTATCAATTTTGGTGACGTTTTATTTAAAAAATAAAGGCAAAAGTCACTTTTGAAAATGTCAGTCTTGTTCTGACACTTTTTTTGAATGTAAAGTTTTGATTTTTCATTTTGAAATGACTGTATCAAATAAAAAAAATAAAAGGAGTCAAAACATAAATGAAGTATTTTGCAGGGCCACCCAGAGGATTCAGGGGGCCTGGGGTCTTTGGCGGCGGGGGGCCCCCGCCACCGAATTGCCGCCGAAGACCCAGCACTTTGGCGGCGGGTCCTGGGGCGGAAGGACCCACCCACTGTGGGTCTTTGGGGCACTTCGGTGGCGGGTCCGGGAGCGGAAGGACCCTCCCGCCCCCGAATTGCCACCAAAGACCCAGAGCGGAAGAAGCTCCAGGGGCCCAGGGCCCGGGAGAGTTTTCCGGGGCCCCTGGAGCGAGTGAAGGACCCCATCCAGGGGCCCCGAAAAACTCTCATGGGGGCCCCTGCGAGGCCCGGGCCTGGGGCAAATTGCCCCACTTGCCCCCCCCCCCGGGTGGCCCTGGTATTTTGATTGGCCTGAAACAATTATTTGAAAAAAAATTGTTTCACAAAAGATTTCAAAATTGATTTTGTCCCAATTTGGGATGAAAAAATTAAAAATTTCAATTTTTCACTGGATGGAAAATCCATTGTCTGACCAGCTCTACTCTCTCAACTTCATGGAGTCCAGAAAGTTGCAAACACATGGTTTTCTCACATCAATAAGTAGGACTATCCAAACCCAATTCATCAGTGTAGCCAATGTAAAACTGGCTTTTCCCCCTCTAAAATTCTCCATGGATTTAATATACCCTGTAGTACTTCTCTAAGGTCCTGATCTTGCAAACATTTATACTGAAGTCAATGAGACTACTCGTGTGAGTCAAATTAAGCACGTGCATAAATGTTTTCATGATCTTAGCCTAAACTTATATCCATCTATTCCTGGCCCGTCCACTCACACTGCTCCTCTTTGTCATCTCTCCTCAGCCTACCACAGCTAGGGGCTGAAAGGGCTCACCTTCATTTTACTCATCTGCCTGTCTGGAAGTCTCTGCTATGTTCCTTACTAATACAACGATTCTCTTCGCCTCCTACTATTAGGGTTGCCACCCTCCAGGATTGGCCTGGAATTCTCCCGGAATCAGCATCCATCTCCCAGTGACTATTGAAAGCAATCCAAGAGATTTTAATAGGCTATTTTAAGAAAATGACATTCTACCATGTTGGGAGGGAAAAATCTCCGGAGTTGGCAACCCTACCTACTATCCTTCTTCTCCTTATCTTTCCATTGACTTTCTCTGCAACGCATTTTCTGCTTCAGTCTTTGAAGAAAAGCACTTGGGTGAGTACCTAGTGCTTTTATATCTGGTGCCTCATATACAATTCAGACTGAAACGTATCTAATAAATGGATGACTCAAAGCTCTAGACCAAACCCAGCATTCCCATTATATTAAAAGGCATGTTATTTAGATATCATCATGCCTAGGAGCCCCAGTCAGACCAGGGTCCCATTGTGCTATGCACTGTACAAACACAGAACAAAAAGACAGTCCCTGCCCCAAAACACTTAATGTCTAAGTATACGGTAAGAACCAACAGGACAGCTACAGACAGCTGGACATGAAAAGACAAGGAAACAATAAACTAATGAGAGTTAAACATTTAGGTGCTTTTGAAAATCCTTCAAGGTGCCTGTCTGCATCTTTAGGCCCCTAAATACCTTTATAAATCTGGCCCTTCCAATCTAAGTACAATGGTGCATTAGGGCAGACACTGTCCCTGCAGATTCCCATTGACATCACCATTGTGTCCACCCACAGTCCCTTTTGTGAGCTTGTCAGTTTGCAGGATTAAGGCCTAATAGACACACACTAGTTTTTCTGAACTTACCTGTCTTTAAGGAGCTCCTTTTCGTGACTCTTTCTGGCAGCATTTGATACATTTTAAGAAGACAAATGTTCTTCTCCTCTAGCTGAGAAATTTGATCCCTGCATTCTTGTCTTTTGAAAGAGTGCAGACAAGTCGTTATTTCAGAAGCCTGATTCTACTAAAATTTAATACGTTAATACTGAAGCTTGTGTAGTGAAGATCACCTGTTGGTGGGAGAACATGTTGACCTGGGTAGAGATCTCCAGTAAATACATATTAGTGAATCAGAATGCATGTATTTACCTAATTTCTTACAATAACCAGTGAGCATCCATCCTGTGTGGTGAGTGACCTCACATCATTTAAGCTCCAAGCCTAAAATCAGGTCTGTGTCAGCAAAACTCCATTGAATTCACTGGAGCTCCTTGAGTGCAGAGAATTCAGCCTGTGCTGAGCTGATTGCAAGATCAGCTCCTTAGTTAGCAATTAACAAAGCCAAATAATGGATCGTTGTCCCCACACAATAAATAACCCATCTACAGAAATGATCATTTCTCTCTCCCCACACACAAGCTAAAAAAGCCCTCAATATGAGCCAGTTAAATACGTTCTATACCATCCATCTCCCCCTTCTCCCAAAGAAGCTGATCCAGTGCCCATTGCAGCCAGTGGAAAGATGATTGTAGACTTCAGGGTGCCTTGGAGCAGATCCCAAATGATGGTTAACAGATTTAACATGCAGTGACTGCCTTATTACATCTACAACAATGTAAATGAAATTTAAGACTCTTAATTGAAAGTGTTATTGATTAAGGTAATTAAATTGAAAGACCCTATTAATTATATTAGAATGCAAAATTAGTATCTAATGGGGCACCTCTCTTGGGAAAGTGTCTTGCCCAGTAAAATGCTGCATGTAATTTGAATTGCTTTGAAATCATTTTTAAAAGACAGGTGCATGTGCTGTTTGTAAAATACATATTATTTTTTTGATCTTCTGTCTGGGACCCCTGCCTGAAGTAGGCACAGATAGAGTTTTAATTCCATGGCAGCCACCACCTTCCAAGCTAAAATCCCACATTATTAAAACATCTAAATCAGGAGGCGAGGATTACAAACATCCTGGGTTGGATTTTTTATTAAAAAGTGAACATTTATGTGAAGGTGCCGGCAGTTTAAAAGCCATATAAGACTGTGGCTGCACTGAACACTTAACAAGAAAGAAAGAGCCTCTTGTTGCGCTGTTTGGCCTGTACTATCAGACCTTTGCCTGGTGCTTTAACCACAGCCACCCCAATGCAAAATTTACCTTTAATTAAAACATCTAGCTGTTAGGCTTCTTAGGCTCTGGATGTATTTTTCCTACTTTTTAAATAAAAATGGAAACTTTATCTCAGTAGAGCAGCTGCTAGAAATACATATTTTATGTTGTCATAGTGATACATCTTCACCTCTCTCCGCAAGGCAAGTCTCCTATTGACAATGGTGCTTTGGAGACAGCAGACCGAGTGGTACCTTGGGTTACACTAATTCAGCCTTATTAACTTCAGTGGGTAAAGAATATTTTACTTTAAAAATTCCCTGTTTCTAAAAGAAAAGCCTGGGCAATTGCTCTTTGTTTCTTAATATTTTAATTAAATGCAAACTGATTTTAGAAACTTAGTGGAGATCAGACACTAAGCACACTCCAGCATTCTTTCCTGATGCTCAATATTTTTCCATGAGGCGAGTTCAATGAGAATGGGCATACTTGCGTAAATGCAAAAACTCTGTTTCTAAACTGACAATATGGATGTCAGCACAGCCCCTGACAGCACAGGCCTTTCAGCCTGCCAGATTTTGTGTCTAATAGCTTCGAAAACAGAGGGAAGGAAAAAGTCAGACATTGTTAATTCATTGTCCCAGCTACCCACCAGCTCTATATCCTTAAGGACTTCTTTTTTGCTCTTCTCAGATGGTCAAGAGATGTTAATATCCTGCCTGCTCTACTGAATTATTTCAATAAAAGTCTGTATTGCAGGAGAAAAAAAAGCAAGGTGTCTATTGCAACAGACATCCAACAAAAGTTCCTGGTGGAATCTACAGTTACAGTAAATGCTGGTTCATAAGATCTCAGCCTTCAGCATGGATTCATAAAAGCACTGGGCCAGCCAAAGGTGCTACACCAGTTTACACCAGCTGAGACTCTGGCCCACTATTTCATTTGATTTAAACACTGATTCACACTGCATATATTTATGCAGCTGAATACTGGTATGTATACAGTTGGGAAGTGGAATTCCACTTATGAATAGTGGGAAAACATTCTTTTCCCACTCTTCTCCCCATCCCAAGCCATCATGCAAGGGGCATGATTGACAGCTCTTAGATTTAAGTCATCCATGTCTACCAGAGCACCAGCAGCCCTGGAGAATAACTCTTAATTCTCATCCATACCTCAGATGTGCAAGCTGCAAGGCCTACTTCTTTGTCAAGACTTTTCCTGGAGGGGCGGGAAGTGGAATGGGGAGAATTCTATCTACAATAGATTGTAAGTTTTGTTTTTAGATATGGATCTCTTTGAATTTTTGTAGATGTTTTCTTAGGTTGTAAAATGCCTACTAGACACTCACTAAATAGGAATAAATATGTATCCATCAGAACAGGTCTAACTTGCAAGCTTTTACCACACTGCCCTGAGAACCAGCCTTTCTGGAGGGCCACTTGAGGGATGAAAGGTTGATTCTTCTTCAAGTGTTGGTGTCTATATGTATTCTACTATGGGGAAGTGGCAGTATGCATGAGCTACATGTGCCAGAGACTGGAAGACTCTTGCTAGCAGTGTCCATTGGTCCGCACCTGTGTTCTTCCTCTCCTCAGACTCTGATCCAACGCCCAATGAAGTCCTTTGAAATACTCTTACGGACTCCAGTGGGTTGTGGATCAGGCCGAAAGAAAGTCATTGGCTCCCTTAGCAACTCTGCTTCATCTTATTCAGAATCTGTTGGCTTGGTCAACAGTTGGATTATCTATGCTAATTAAGAGCCACCAATACAATGCTCTCCCTTGATTCTAAGAGCCTTGGTGAAAGCAGTGGAGGGAGGAATACTTCCCCCTCCCGTATGTAGAGTTTGTTTGATACTAGAAAAATGACTAGGTACACTGAAGTGGGTTTTCAACTCAGAAGCAATGACTGTGAACTATAAATTGCCCTGAAGAAGACCTCAAGGCCAAATGGTTGGCATGAGTCTCCTATGTGACATGTGTTGATTTGCAAGAAATGTGAGTGGTCTGGTTATTTCCTTGTTTCTGGTGTTGGCTAGATGTCTGCTCTCTCTCTCTCTACATTGACTGAACGTTTAAAACCCGGCTGGTGTTGTGTAGGATACTGGGGCACAGACAGGTAATACAAATCTATGGGTGGGGTATATATATGTACATGTGCAGGCATTGCTGCATTGAAAACAATTGCCAGACTGCACCCAGTAATCTCTTCATTTAAATCTACTGTGTGGTAGTGTCTAAAGGCAAATCAAATCACAGCAGCCACATTTTTGAGGATTAGGAGCTTCCTGTGTGAGACAGTATGTGTTTTAAATATTTTAAGCTGATTTACAAAACTGGTAAACAATGTGCAGGGTGGTGTTGGGTGACCTCTTTTACATGCCTGATCATCCTGTCAACATTTATAATGCCTTTGATATTTCCTTCTCATCAGGATAGAATCAGTTAAGCATTTGTATTTCCCCAAGATCAGATTGCATTACTCTTTGCTCCACGTTTCATGGCAATAAATGTTGACATTAATTTCTGTAGATTTCACATAAAGTGATTGTTAATTTATTCATGGTTGAAAGGAATCGAAGAGAGGAAAGAAGGGAGCGTTCTCTAAAAGAAAAATACACAGCGCATAGCATAAGGAATGCAGATCTTTCATGCCTATTTGTTTTGCACAGAATTATAAATGCTATATCCTGATTAGCAATTGTGACCTATTTAAAGCTGTACTGTTTCTCTCTGTTCCTATTCTCCTTAAACACTAAGAACTAGACATGAGATTTTATAATCCATCAGATGTAGAATGTGCGTAAGAGATATAATTATTGTGCTTCAGCAACTTGGACCAAAGCCCTGTTGTTGTATTTCTAGACAGTACGCTGTGGATAATATAGATGCATTTTTACGTTGGTAATTTCAGTTAGCAAGAGATGTTGTGTTTCCATAAATGAAGGTAAATTGTGGGATTTTAACACACTGATTACTATTCCAGCCTTGTCCCCAACTAATGAGAATTAAATGGATACTTGTCAGCTGGAGAACATCCTTATCTGTTACTATGATTTCTGATTTAGTAATGTTTATTATGGTAAATGGGGGAAATACTTGTATCACTTCTTAATCATTTGATTAGCAAGATAATTAATTGTGTTGTGCTACTATCGTCTGTAAGGGTGACTGGAAGATGATTGAGTTCCCAGAATTCAATCCGCCTTGAACAATTACGATTTTTTCCAAGATGAACTTCACCCTGGATATTGGACTTTGTCCTAAAATCTCCATAACATGTGTCATGTTTGTGCAGACTCTGTGCTTTAAGCCAGGACAGGTAATATTTAATATCAAGATAAAAAAATGTAGGATTTCAGCTTTGTCCTTTATGCAGCAAACATGCACTAGAAGTCTGCTGATCAAAACAAGAGTGAGCATATTAAATCTTGAGAAGAGCCAGTGAAGTGAGCCAGCCCGCACCATAGTTCAGCGCTGTATTGCAATGGGGTCAGGTCCACATTCAGCAGAAGAGAACTGTCAAAGCAGCTGGATGATTTAAGAATAGAGTTGGTGGAAGGTCATTTTCCCCTGGTCTTAATGGCAACCTTTGTCTTGTAAGGATATAGTAAGAAGTCTCGTTCTTTCCTGGGCCCAGGGAGCTTGTGTTGCAGCATCAATAAAGGAGCACTTGAGTTCTGTGGAACATTCAGTTCTGTGGAAGAAGAAGCTTTGCACTGTTCTGGAGATGTTACACTGGTAGGGAGCAAAGGGTGTTCCATTCCGTCTCTTTGGAGTCTTCAGCCTCCACTCCAATGGGAAAAGCCATAACATGGGGAGGCCCTCAGGCACCTCTCTGGGATTCTCCTGGTTGGACCAAGTCCAGGTGAAATTAAGATTGTGCAGGGTGCTGAGTGTCTCATTGGGTGTGCTCCTGAAATAATTCGAACAGTGGGAGGAATGGTTTTAATGGCATCTTGCAGATTTAGGTCATAAATACTTAAGGAGGCCCACTGTCATGTCCAGGTATTGGAAGACACACAGTGCCTAGCACAATGGGATCCTGAGGGCAAGTCTACACTACCGTGTTACACTGGTGCAGCTGCACCACTGTAGCATGTCTGGTGAAGACGCACTATGCCGACGGGTCGGCGCACTCCCATTGGCATAATTACTCCTCCTCCGCAAGAAGCAGAAGCTAGGTCGGTGGCAGAACATATCCTGCCAACATAGAATGGTGTGGACACAGCTTTAGGTTGATGTAACTTATGCCAGTCACAGGGTATCACACCCCTGAGCGATGTAAGTTATATCGACTTAAGCAGTAGTGTAGACCAGCCCTGAGCCCTGATAGAGGCTCCTAGTGCTACTGTAACCCACACACCTCCTGGGCATGGTTCTGTCCTATCTAGTGGCACCAAGACCACTTAGAGAGCAATGAATGAGTCTGCTCCTACAGCCCTAGCTAACAGTGAGTTTGCTTTTAGCTCATGTGGTAGAGGCTCAGGCACTAAGATTTAGAGGTTCCCCGGTTTGATCCTTCCTGCTGACAACTGGGATCTGTCAGCGTGACGCTATCACCATACAAATAATAAAATATCTGCAATGTATTTTCCTTCTTTCAAATGGGTTCCTTTTTAATTTTGTTATCCTTCTGTACAAACTTTCTGGCAAAACCCCTTCTTTGATTATTTTCAGTATTTTTCATATAGCTAATTTAAAATCCTACCTACTTTCCAAAATATAAAAGATATTGTTAACAGTGCCTCCATCAATGCAATCAGCGCATACGTACAACAGATCTAAGACTGGGAAAAGGAAGACATCCTCTAAAGCAGCTTTGATTATATTTTATGTTTTTACAAGAGCAGGTGCAAAGATGTTTGTATTCATGTCAAAACGATTACACCCTTTTTAATGTCACTATGTCATCTGCCTCACCACATTTCCAAGTATGACGATCACTTGTTTTGAAGTTGGTAGTAACTTTCATGAAGTTTTTGCATGAGTTTGTGCTGCATATCATCCATTGTTCTAAAGTAGAAGTTAATACTGCCACAGCTCTGAGTATGGAATTTCCAGTGATGGGAGAGTGGATGTTTTAGGAGATTGGAGATCTTTCCCACTAGGTCTTCAGCCAGCCTAGGTTGGTAATGACTTAAAGTTGTTACTATCTGAAGTTTGCTTAATAGCTTACATGAAATAAGTTGGTGGTTCAGTCCAGCCCTTAGTGGCTAGGTACAGACATTTAAAGAAGACAGATGTTCACAGACGATACAAATTGATAATCTCTGCAAGCAGATCAAGGATTGATTAGGCATGGAAACTGAGCTTCTCTGCTGCCCATAGAAGAAAGCCCTTCCAGGTCACCACAGAGATACACTGACAGGCCAGAGTGGGGAGACGCTGCGTTACCTGGTCTGTGGAAAGCCAAAAGACTTAAGTCTGCAAGATTGTCAATTTAGAACTTTTCACAAGTACCACATTCACACACAATATTTAAAAGTAAAGGGAAAATAGGAACTGTTATCCAACAGAAGAACCGGCACCAAGCAAACCGTTATAAGGAAATGGAGACTAAATCAAAAAGGAATTTTAAAAAGCATTCTTGTCATTTGCCAATAGTGATGGCCAAAATTTGTCCTTGGTCACCTATGTGCAACCCCTGCAAGGGTCAGCGACAGTCCTCTGCCTGCGGCCAATGTCAGAATCAGGCCCTCATGTTGTTAGAAGAGCTGGTTGAAAATGCCAGTTATTTTCCCCTGGAAATTTTGAAATGTTTTCTATTGTTTTCTAAACTTCCCATAAAAACATCTAGTTTTTTCAACAAAAATTTTAAACCATTTTTCAGCATTTTTAATAATGATTTTCAGGGGGGGAAAGGTTTAGTTTTAAGTTTGGGGTTTTCAACAAAAAAACGGAAATTTCCCCCAGTGTTTTTTGCTCCACTCTAATGACTAGATCAATGGAATTACTCCAGATTTACAACAGTGTCAATGAGAGTGAAATTTGGCCCCTATGCCTTTGCAATGTTGACAAAAATTTACCACCATCGTCCTCATTTTAAACACTGTAGTTTTGTAAAATTCACCCCTCAGCAGAGGAGCCAGCACAAGATTTATACATCTCCTAAATCCCATTTAAGTCCTCACAATAGGGTTTAAGTGTGAAGTGATTGAGCCCTTTGTGCAGAGTGAATATCACTCGGTGACATTTGGACCAGTCATCTCTAGAGTTTTGCATTCTATTGGCACTATTCCGCCGCAGGATCAGTAAAAGCACTACCCTGTCTCTTAAGCAGTATTTTAAGCAGTTAGTAATCCAGAGTTTCCTTGCTGTAAGTGTATGAACCCATGCTGACTCCTCAGCACCCCGTTTATCAAGAGATCTTACAATAATATTATCTGCCAGGAAACACTTTGATGTTAAGTACTGCCTACCTGTTGTGGAATAGCATTGTACAAAGGGCTTCTTCAGCTCCCACTTTCTGTCATTTTACAGATTTCCCATCATAGATGTTTTCAGTATTTCACAGTTCAGATCACTGTAAATTTATAATCACAAACACCTCTAGCCTGAGAAATGTGTTCGTGTTAGGTGCAAAAAGTCACGTATACAGGGAGCCAAATCTTAAAATCCTCACTTACAACATGAACTGCTGATGCTTGAAATTGAAGTGGCTGTTTTTTTCCTCCTGAGGTGCACGTATTTTGCTTGTGCAATTAAAAAAAGTTATCAGCAACCGAAAAATTAGTTCTGAGCATGTTCAATAGGCGCCTTCTTTTTTTTTTTTTAAAGCAGGATGAAGTCTGATCCCTTCTTTCTCTGCCCGCATGCACAGAATGTTCAGATGTTACAGCGATGGATGCCAACATAAAAACATAGCTAATGAGATTAGATTGGTTGGTTGATTGATTCCCTCTATAGAGGCATGGTTCTTCTCAAGCTTCTGATGGGGCACTTTGCATAAGGGAGATTATAACTCGCCCAAACACAACACAACCCATCTCCAAACACAGAGGTGAAAACCCTTGCAGTGCAAAGTGATTGCAGTTTTCAGAACTTGATACTGCTGAAGAGAGGATGAAAAATGGCTCTTGGATTGGTCTAGTCCTATGAGACTGCACCAGCCAATCAAGAATGAGTGCTTTGGCCCCACCCTTTGTATGTTTCCCTTTCCTGTCCCCTCCCCCATATCTAAACAGGGGAGGGAAATCGGTCTCATACATCAGAGAGAATCCTCTGCAACCCCTTTTGAGCTGCTTGAAGGTCCCTTTGTACCTCTTGGGGAGCACAGAGTTATCCTAGCAGGGCATGAGGATCTTCTTATTCTTTCTGTCTCAGTTGCAGTTCTGTAAAATAGGCATAACAGTATGTACCTACCTCCACAGCTATTGTTGGGGATGAATTAATTAATATTTGCAAAATGTTTTGAAGATTTAAAAAAATGAATGGGCCCTTTTTGCAAGCATTTTAGCAGGATGCAGATAAGGAAACACAAGATGTATCAGAGAACAATACATTCATATTGTTATACCTAACATACATTATAGTATCATTACATAATTAGCTTACAGAAGAAGGAATGTGGTCCAGTGGCCAGGTCAATGGTTTGGATGTCGGGACACCTGGGTTCTATTCACAGCTCTGCCAGTGACCTTGAGCAAATCAGGTCCCTTTTCTGTGCCTCAGTTTACCCATCTGTAAAATGGGGATAATGAAACTGACCTACTTTGTGATTCATGAGTGATAAGTGCTATATAAAAGGTAGGTGGTATTATTACTAGTATTACCACTGATTTGTGTGTCACCCTGTTACTTCATCTCTCTCTATAGCAGGAGTCTGAAGTATGCAGTGTTGTTATAGCCATGTTGGTCCCAGGGTGTTAGAGAGACAAGGTGGATGAGATAACACCTTTTATTGGACCAACTTCTGTTGGTGAGAGAGACAAGCTTTCGAGCTACACAGAGCTTTATTTGAGATCTGAGAAACATACTCGGAGTGTCACAGCAAAATACAAGGTGGAACAGATTGTTTAGCATAAGTAGTTAACACACATTTCAAGGGTCCATTCAAGGTGAAGTGGGGGGAAAGGAAGGGAGGTGGTGGGGGAAAAGCAGCTGGCCGAGGGGCTTTAGTAGATTATAGATTGTTGTGATAAACCATAAATCCAGTGTCTCTGTTCAATCCATGATTTTTAGTGTCTAGCAAAGTTACGAATTTAAGCTCCCAGGCTTGTCTTTTGAAGGTGTTGTAGTTTCCTTTTGAGGATGAGGACTTAGTGGTCAGATATAGAGTGATCACTTTGTGAAAATTGTTCTCCCACAGGTGCTAGGGTGTTTTTGTCTTTTATCATTTTCCTGTGTGAGTTCATTTGAGAGCATAGTAATTGTCTGGTTTCACCCACATAATTGTTTTTGGGGCATTTGTGCACTGGAGGAGGCACACCAGATGTTCTGATAGGCATGTATAGATCCTGTGGACCTTGAAAGGTGTGTTGTGGGGGGTGCTGATCATTGTAGCAGTAGAGAGATGTCTGCACGTTTTGTATCTGTTGATCTGGCGGTGTCTGGTTCCACTTTGAGCTGGTGTGTCCTGGTTTGTGGGGAGCTTGCTTCTCATGCTAAGGTTGGAGAGGCTTGGGAGTTGTTTGAAGGCCAGAAGAGGGGGATCAGGAAAGACTTCTTTCAGGATGGGGTCCCCACTGAGTACAGGTTGTAGTTGTTTGATTATACTCCATATCGGTTCCAACTTGGGGTGATAGGTGACAACTAAGGGTGCACAGTCAGAGAGGGTTTTATTTCTGTATTCTGCAGTCTCGAAGTGGCCCATTCCATAATGCAATCTACTTCTCTAGTGTTCTTGTTTGGCGAAGGCAGTTTTGAGTGTATTAAGATGTATATTCCGGACTTTCTCCTTGGAGCATATTCTGTGGTATTTGAGTGCCTGGCTGTAGATAACAGATTTCTTGGTGTGTTTGGGGTTGTTATTGGATCTATGAAGGTAGGTGTGGTGATCCATGGGTTTCTTGTATATAGTTGTCTGTAGAGTTCCATTGTTGAAGTAGTCTCATGTGGCATTGTTTACATCTGTCTATTAGGTTTCAGAGTAGCAGCCGTGTTAGTCTGTATCCGCAAAAAGAACAGGAGTACTTGTGGCACCATAGAGACTAACAAATTTATTTCAGCATAAGTTTTCGTGGGCTACAGCTCACTTCTTCGGATTCATAGAATGGAACACACAGACAGGAGATATTTATACATACAGAGAACATGAAAAGGTGGAAGTATGCATACCAACAGGAAGAGTCTAATCAATTGAGATGAGCTATCATCAGCAGGAGAAAAAAAACTTTTGAAGTGATAATTGAGATGACCCATAGAAGGTATGAGGAGAACTTAACATAGGGAAATAGATTTAATTAGTGTAATGACCCAACCATTCCCAGTCTCTGTTTAAACCTAAGTTAATTGTATCTAATTTGCATATTAATTCGAGTATCAGAGGGGTAGCCGTGTTAGTCTGGTTCTGTAGAAGCAGCAAAGAATCCTGTGGCACCTTATAGACTAACAGACATTTTGCAGCATGAGCTTTCGTGGGTGAATACCCACTTCTTCGGATGCAAGTGAAGAAGAAGTGGGTATTCACCCACGAAAGCTCATGCTGCAAAACGTCTGTTAGTCTATAAGGTGCCACAGGATTCTTTGATATTAATTCGAGTTCAGCAGTCTATTAGTTAATTCAAATATTATTTTAAGTATCAGATACACATAGTGCTGTTCAGTAACAACATTGTTAATCACATCAGGGCCCATTGTCCAAGGGTTTTGAGAGTATGTGGACATTTTAAACAGCTAGTCATGTTTCAAAATGCCAATGCAAATGCAAAGTTCACAAGAAAGGCGTAAGTTCCAGGTAACCCACTTGTATGCAGAGAATACATTATTCATCATCTCTTTAGTCCTTCTGTCAGCAAAACGTAAGAGAGCAAAACATGTACTTTGACTAGGGACGTCCCCATTTCCCATAAAGAAGAATCTGTGGACTTGAGAATGATTTCTAATAAGCCAAATGATAGCAAAGATGATGGTGAAAGAAATGTAGTTTTCTGGTTTTATGCAAAGGAAAGTACAGTGACTCATGTGTTACGAAGAAACGTGCTACCCAGATTACAGTCACTGCACTCTGTAGTGTGAATGACCACCCAAAAATCTCACTCACCGTGCCATGAAAGAGAAAATACAAACTCAGTGTACTGAATGCACCCAGTTATGTGGGTGAAAATAGAACAGACGCCAGCATGTCTTCAGCTATAAAGTGAAAGAACAAAACTACATTGTAGATTTGCAAATGGCAGTTCATCCCACTATCTTTGGAACATGATGTTTGTTCTTTCATGCTAGGAGGGGGGTGGACAGACTTGTATATCTTCCCCATGCTGTTTCGAGGGGATTACTCAGTGACCTGAACGGTACAAAAGGATAAGCCCCGACTGTATCTAAGGGCTTGTCTACACATGAAGTTGTTCCTGATTAATTCCATGGGTGTACGCATATTTCAGAATAAGAGTATCCACTCAGAGTGATAAGGAACAGCTAATCAGGAACAACTCCAGACAAGTCCTTAAATTCAGGGGTCACAGGCCAGAATACTGTTCTACAAAGTCAAGGCCATCTGTATGTGAAAGGGTATAGTATAAATGTGATTTTTATGGTATCATATGTCACCATAGTTGGCCAAAAAACATGGCGTATGCAGGGGTGAAAGTAACTTAAAGGACTTACCGGAACTCCGGATCCTTAGGAGGGGCGGAGCCTCAACCGGAAGAGGCGTGGCCTCTGCCGGAAGAGGTGGGGCCTTTAAATCACCATCGGAGGGGGCTCCCAGCTGCCACCACTACCCCGGAGCCCCGGCCTCTGGCGAAGCTTTAAAGGGCCTGGGGCTCCGCTGCAGTAGCGGCAGCTAGGAGCCCCTGGCCCTTTAAATCATCGCCAGAGCCCCGCTGCCGCTACCCTAGGGCTTCGGGGACGATTTAAAGAGCCCAGGGCAGTAGCTGCAGCAGGAGCCCTGGGCCCTTTAAATCGCTGCCTAAGCCCCACCGCCACTTCCCCAGGGCTCCGGCAGCAGGGCTCTGGTGGCAATTTAAAGGGCCCGGGGTTCCAGCCGCTGCTAGGAGCCCCAGGCCCTTTAAATTGCCGCCAGGAGAAGCTGATCTGTACTGCGGCGTACCGGCTTACTTTCACCTCTGGGCATATGTTACCAGAGACTGGGCTTGTCTGTTTTTTGTTTTTGCCCCAGATAGTCACAAGACATCATACCTTGACATGGGCCCTGGTTTCTTAGACCAAAGTGAAAACCAGGCCATTCATCAAATGACATATTATCATAAATCACTTGGGACAATGTACTTATGGTTAAGGGACAAAAATGAAAGCAACCCCCCGCCCCACACACACACACCAGTATAGTACTTCTTTAAATAGTTTGTAAGCGTTCTAGTAGCAATGACTGTGTTCTTTGCTGCAGAAGCTAGCCAGAGCATATGTAGCTAGGCTTGGATATTGTGTATATTTAATAAATACAGTTGTTTGGAGCCTACTGTGCTGGGATGGTTCCTTCATAGTACATTGGTTGTGTAAAGAGCAAAAGACACGACAAGAGCATTAACATTAATGTGAATGCATACAGTCAGTTATAAAGTGTTTCTGAAATTCTGCTTACAGGTACTGGAGGATGCATACATTGTCCTGTATTTCAAACATGCAGTTGCCTAGTTGTTTTTATATACTGTAAAGGTGTGCAGAATTATGCTCCTGATTTGTATATGTGCAAGATGGGAATTTGCACACCCAAATATGTGATAAAGCATGCCCAATTGTGGTAGCTGAACATACATTTGGTGTGCAATTGTATGTGCATATTTTTCAATATCTGGCCCACACTGTTTGTGAGTGTATAAAAATATATACGTAAATGTTCAAAAGCAAGGAGATGAAACAGTTATGGGTCTCAGATCAGTGTTAGCTGGGGCATGTTGCATAGCCTGTATTTAATTTTATAGCAGACATTTCACAACATAAATGTCTAGGGCCTAATTCTGCCCTAATAAATTAACGTACATAGTTGGAAAAAATAGTACAGTAGTAGAAGGTATCTCATGGGCCAGATCTTCAGCTGAAATTGGCATAACTCCACTGCCTTAAATTCAGTATGTGAACAAGGTAAAATTCTCCTAGTAGTGTTATTTCAGACATATTTGAATATCTGGGGACAGTGGGAGCTGGATGGCTAATTATTCATTTTGCCTTTGAAAACATCTCTCAGAGAGTCCATAGATTCTATACCAGCCAGTCAGAACAATCTTATGGAGTAGATGCTGGAATCACTGGGTGAAATTCTATGCCCAGTGTGACATAGGAGGTCAGATTAGATTATCATAAGGAGCTCTGCTAGTCTTAAAATTTATGAAATCTATTCCAATTCCATTAATTTTAGTATCAAAAATTTCTGCTAATTTCCAGAGTATCCTACTGTATTGCACAACATTATGTTATGAGCATCAAATTAGTATCAACCTGCTTTTGAGTTGACTCTGGACTGGATCTTGAATATCAATTAATTATTTATTTTTCCCCACTTCTTTCAGCTCCAGGGCTCCTTGAAGAGGAAGTTGGTGGTAAATCTATCACCTGTTAACAACAAGAGACCCAATGGTATTTCAGATAACTCTTTCCTTGATATTAAGAGGATACGAGTGGGTGATAATCTTTCTATGGGACAAGGCGGACATGTTAACAATTGCCAAAGCCAGTCAATGTCAGGAACCTTGTCTGTGGGGCAAGGATCACAAAGAAAGACCAGCAACCTAACAAACAGTACCCACTCTAGTGGGCATATATTTAATATGCCTTTGAAAGAGGTCAAGAAAGAACCAGGAGAAACCATATCTTGCAGCAAACACCTGGATGATCAGATGTCCCATGAAAACATTTTCCCTAACAGATATGGGGAAGATACAGGGGAACAGATGATGGACCCAGAGCTTCAGGAGCTGTTTAATGAACTGACTAACATATCGGTGCCACCAATGAGTGACCTTGAACTAGAAAATATGATAAATGCCACCATAAAACAAGATGAGCCGTTTAACATTGATCTTGGACAGCAAAACCAGAGAGGCGCTGCTAGATCTTCTCTGCAGATGGAGAAAATAGTGATAAAGAGTGAATATTCACCAGGCTTGAATCAGGCACCTGTGGGCTCCCCTCAAATGAGGCCTTCTTCTACAGGACCAGCCTTCACTATGTCCAGCGCTGCCATGTCCACCTCTTCACCAATCCCTTCGGTGCCTCAGAATCAAGCACAGTCGTCGCAGGTCTCTTCTGTATCAAATCGATCATTGACTAACTGGCAAGAAGTATCTCACGCCCAGCAGCTAAAACAAATAGCAGCCAACCGACAACAGCATGCCTTGATTCAGCAGCAGCAGCAGCAGCAAAACCAGCCATCCAGCTGGCCCACCTTGTCCCCATCAGGCCCTTCCCCAGGACAATTCGTACAAGAGAAAATTCCCAGCCCTTCCTTTCGTCAGCAGCAGTTTAGCCCCCAAAGCTCAGCCATGCCTGGGGTACCTGTCAATGGGAATCAGTCCAAAGCGATGAATAACTACATCTATAAACCAAACGCCACAACCCAGAGCAGCCCCATTGACATCGTAATGCAACCAAAGCCTCAGGATCTCAATAGAAACTTTATAAACAACACTCAATCACCACTAGAGCAGCATCATGGCAACACAAAACCTTTGTGTCATTTTAACTCAGAGCAAACTAACCAGCAGATGCCTTCAGTTTTGGGATCCCAAAGCAAGCCTTCTATTCTGCATTATCCTCAGCAGCTACAGAGCCCTGTTGCAGTGCAACAGCAACAGCAGCAACCTACTCAACCTCTCCAAAACCAGCCTCTTCAAAGGCCACCAAACGTATCCTTAGCATTGCAGCAGAAGATGATACTTCAGAAAATGCAGCAAAGCCAACAAATCTCAGGACTGCAGTATCCCGTCTCTCAACAGCACAGACAGGTAAGATGTGTTCCTCCTAAACAGTAGTAAAACAGTCCTTTTCTGTGCAATAGACTCTGTCGTGGTTCCCAGGGAGATTGGGCTAAATAAATTTGTAATGAAATGCAAAGGCCACTCACACGTAATGGAGATCCTTTGCACAAGAGTTGGTGATGGGATGTTCAGCTTTCATACTTATAACATTTAGGGTACTTTGAACCACAACATTTTTTGTGTGCCTTTTCTAAGGCAATATCTTTGCAATGTCAATTCTATGTCATTGTTTTTTCTGGGAGGACAGAGGTTGGGAAATAATATTCTTAGACATCTATTGACTCTAACTTGACAAAACCTTTTGTCTGGGAATTGTTTTGTCTGTTTGTAAAGGAAAATCTAAAACTGCTCACATGTTATTTCTGGGTTTGCCTAGCACCATTTTAAGTATTAATTTTCTTGGAAAATGTGTTTATAATAGAATGGAAAAATAAATTCTAACCATGTAAAGGCTCATAACTGTGTGTATGTATAGACTGAATGGTGGGCATCAGTTAAAAAAAATCTCTTTCACGTAGGCTCAGTAGGCTTATAAAGTAACTATATGTGGTAGAAATGAGCAAGGACAAGAAAATAGCAGGAAGTAGATAACTCAGGGTGGGCACTAAAAACTGAGACACTCAGAATTACAGGCTTCTTTTTGATAAATTTGGCCTTAATCTCACAAGGCTTGATTCACCAGTGCCCTTGTATAGTCATTTATATTTGTGCAAAGTGACTACCATTGCATAAATGGCTGTACAAGTTAGAAGGCACCAGAGAATCATTGTCTCTGTGCTTCACTTCTTCATCTGGGAAATGGGAATAGTAAATACAGGGGCGGCTCCAGACACCAGCACGCCAAGCGCGTGCCTGGGGCGGCAAGCCACGGGGGGCACTCTGCCGGTCGCTGCAAGGGTGGCAGGCAAGTTGCCTTCGGCGGCATGCCTGCGGAGGATCCGCTGGTACCGCTGCTTCAGCAGACCTCCCTCAGGTGTGCTGCCGAATCCGCGGGACTGGGGACCTCCCGCAGGCAAGCCACCGAAGGCAGCCTGCCTGCCGTGCTTGGGGCGGCAAAATACCTAGAGTCGCCCCTAAGTAAATACGTGCCTCACGGGGTGGTGTGAGAATAAAATTCACTGAGGCACATGAGGAGCTTAGATGCTTAGTGAGGAGCACTATACAATTACCTACAGATAAATGCAGTGTTGCAAACTCTTGCAATTTTTTTATCATGAATCTAGTGATAGCTGCTTCTTTTCCTAAAGCTCCAGCTCCTGGAGTCATGTGATTAGAGGAGAATCTCAGCTTTTGTTTTAAAAAAAGTACATTTCTATCTTTCATGGTTGTAGAGTAAAGCTTGAAAATGTGACCCAAATGTAACCTACAGGCTCAGAAACCAGAAAGCAAATTTTAAAAGAATGTTATTGGAGGTTTTTTAATCTCATGATTTTAAGCTAATGTCATGATTTTGGGGGGCCTGACTTATGATTGAATTCTTGGGGTTAGCAATATTTCAAATGTATAAAGTCTGCTAAGTAACCTGTGAATTTTTCATAGCTGGGGAAAAAATCCTATAACTAATGATTGAAAATGGAAAAACAAAACTTTCCAAATAGTAATTGAAAGCACCAGTATAAATGGGTCAAACAAAACTGGAATGTCTTGGCCAACCTGTTTTGAGATGGAATCTGGTGGTACAAAAAGTAGAAATCTAAATAAATAAATTAGAAGACTTGTGCAACCGAAAACTCATTTTCAACTTCCGAAACAATTTGGTCAATAAATCATAAACTGCCCCAAAATCTCATCTCCTTGTAGGAGACAGCATATGAGAAATTTCAGAAAGGATTTCTTTTTATTTTTGGTTTGAAGAAGCTGGCGAGGGAGCAGCTGTGGGAATCAGCTTTGACTATGTTATGTTGATAGTGTAATAAGTAATAAGATAATAAGCAATAGCCACCATGGATTGATTTGTCAAGAACAAATCATGCCAAACCCACTTAACTTCCTTCTTTGACAGGGTTACTGGCATAGTGGATGGGGGGAAGTAGAAGACATAATATATCTTGATTTTAGTAAGTCTTTTGACAGTCCCACATGACATTCTCATAAGAAAACTATGAAAATATAGTCTAGATGAAATTCCGACAAAGGGGGGTGCACAACTGGTTGAAATATCACATTCAGAGTAGTTATCAATGGTTTGCTGTCAAATTGGAAGGACTTATACAAGTGGAGTGCCACAGGGGTCTGTCCAGGGTCCAGTACTTTTCAACATTTTCATTAATGACTTGCATAATGAACTGGAAAGCAGGCTTATAAAATTTGCGGATGACACCAAACTGGGAGGAGTTGCAAGCATATTGGAGGACAAGACTAGAATTCAAAACAACCTCGACACATTGGAGAAGTGCTCTGATTCCACAAGATTAAATTCAATAAAGACAAATACAAAGTAGTACACTTAGAAAGGAAAAATCAAATGCATAAATCGAATTAGAAATGCACAACTACAAAATGGGGAATAAATGGTTACGTGGTAGTACTGCTGAAAAGTATCTGGGGGCTAAAGTGGATCATAATTTTAATATGAGCCAAGAATGTGATGCAGTTGCAAAAACAGCTAATATTCTGGGATATATTAACAGGATTGTCCTGCGTAAGACAGGGGATATAACTGTCCCGCTCTACTCAGCACTGGTGAGGCCTCACCTGGAGTACTGTGTCCATGTTTTGGCACGATACTGTAGGAAAGCGGTGGACAGATTGGAGAGAGTCCAGCGGAGAGCAACAAAAATGTTATAAGGTTTAGAAAACCTGAATTAGTCCTGAGGAAAAAAACTTGGGGATGAGGGAGGGGGTGGGGGGCCTTATAACATATTTGAAGACTGTTATGGGCTGTTATAGCCCTAGGGAGGTTGTGGAATCTCCATCTCTGGAGATATTTAAGAGCAGGTTAGATAAATGTCTATCAGGGATGGTCTAGATGGTATTTGGTCCTGCCATGAGGGCAGGGGACTGGACTCAATGACCTCTCGAGGTCCCTTCCAGTCCTAGAATCTATGAATCTATGAATCTATACAGAAGTGGATGATAAATTGTTCTCCATGTTCATTGAAGGTAGGACTGAAAGTAATTGGGTTAATCTGCAGCAAGAAATATTTGTTAGATATTGGGGGGAAAAAACTTTTTAACTATAAGGATAGTTAAGCACTAATAGATTTCCAAAGGAGGTTGTGGAACCTCCGTCATTGGAGGTTTTAAGAACAGGTTAGACAAACACCTGTCTGGGATGATCTAGGTTTACTCGGTCCTGCCTCAGTGCGGGGGGGGCTGGACTAGATGACCTCTTGAGGTCTCTTCCAGCCCAACCTTTTCATGATTCTGTGTTGCAGGGGATCTGTTGCTCCTTGGCTGTATCTCTCTGTTAGTTAGCCATTGTACTTTAAGGGTCTTTACAGAAGTGTTTCCCCACTCTCTTAACAGACTGGAAGTCAGATGGATTTGAACAGGCTCGTTATGCAGCCATGATGGTGCTCCTCCAGCAATCTGTCAGCGTAGGCAAGACAGGCAGGACTTTTATAAACATGAACATTTTTTGCAAAATACGCAAGACAACATTCTGGATGCAAATTAAAACACTAACAGTAACTTGCTTGAAGCAGTGTTAGCTTCCTACTGTGTCCCTTGCCCAGCTGCTGCTGAGCAAGCTTCAGGGTCATGGATCTGGAAGGACTGCTTCTACTGGAGCAATACTGCCAGAGGGCGGGGACCAGCCAAGCACTATGGAGGCATGAGATCTATGTGCAAAATGTCTCCTCCTTATGCAGATCTGGGATCTCTTCTCTGTGCATTCACAGGATCAACTGGCTTGGGAGGCTTTCTCCATGTGAACTTTTTCAGGGCCCCAATCACTTAGTGCTTAGCAGGAGCTTCTGCAAGGGAGATTTCATGATCGTCTCCCACAGGTTTGTGAGCACAATGGGGCAGTCTGGCCCATAGCAGTGCTGTTGCGTAAAGCTTTGGAAAGGTAAGCATAGGTTGTGAGAGTTTTGTAGCAAGAACTCTGGAACATCTACACTCTGAAGTAGGGTGACCAGATGTCCTGATTTTACAGGGACAGTCCCGATATTTGAGGGTTTTTCTTATATAGAAGCCTATTACTGCCCACCCCCGTCCCGATTTTTCACACTTGCTGTCTGGTCACCCTACTCTGAAGTGATAACTCATCCTCTTTTAGCCCCACAGCGATCACTCCAAAGCTCTGTAGCAGTCACTACACAGTGGTGAAATTCTTTAGAAGCAGGAGCTACCGTATATACTCGTTCATAAGCCGAATATTTTTGGTAAAAAAATGATGCATCAAAGAGCGAGGGTCGGCTTATAAATGGGTCTACACCAAAATTTGATGATTTTAAACTCTATGGAATCATTGAATTGAATATCTAATACATTGTCATTTTGTTTACCTGGAGTGTCTGCAGGCATGGAGCCCCTCAGCTCCCTGTGGCTGCAGTTCGCCATTCCCAACCACTGGGAGATGCAGGAAGTGGGCACTCCATGCCTGCAGATGCTTCAAGTAAACAAAACGCCCCGACCAGCCAGTAGCTTACTCTGATGGTCCGGGAGCCAAAGTTTTCCAACCCCTGAAATATAGGGTCGGCTTATGAAAGGGTCATACAGTTTTTGCTATTTTTACCTATCCATTTGTGGGGGGTCGGCTTATAAACGAACAGGCTAATGAATGAGTATATACGGTATGTTTTCAGAGAGATATTGTTGATCCATGGTTGACCTGCAGTATTTGTAATTGTCATGCTGTTCACCTGCTAAACTTCTTTGTACGTCTCATTTTAGCTGCCAAAGCCAACAGACTCCTTAGGCTGAGCTGGCAGAATATGTAAGCACCTTCAACTGGCTATTTGAGCTCCAGACGTTACGAAGTCTGAAGGATGTGCAACAGGAGATGTTAAACTTTTCATCTTCTTGAATGCTAGGGATTTAGGTGGTGGAGTTTCTTGATTCTGAAAGCTTTTGCTTTGGACCCAATAAATGCTTCAAGAGCTCTCAAGAAGCTTATAAACCCTGTTGAAATCTCTCTGAATTGTCAGGTTTCAGAGTGGTAGCCCTATTAGTCTGTATCAGCAAAAGCAACAAGGAGTTCTTGTCCTTGAGACATTGATTAGTCTCTAAGGTGCCACAAGGACTCCTCCTTGTTTTTCCGAATTGTCAGGTGTTCCCACCAAACCAGTCCCACAACCTTTCATAAAATCACTGAAAGGTAATAAACTTCAGGAAAGACATACAATGTATATAAAGCACAGTGTGGAGTGTCTGCTCAAAGTCAGATTTGAGATATGGTATTCCAAAAAAAATCACGTAAGATGTTTCTACAAAGCAAAAAAATCTCATTTTCCAAGCTCTCCTAAAAAACAAAAGCTTTTTCTGATTATCATCAAATATTCCACAGAAAATGATCATCCAGCCAGAGATAGCCTATGCAGAAACTGAGACAGAAAGCTGTTTTTTATAGGTTGTGTGAGAGGCTTCAGGTATCTCCAAATTGGACTTTTAATGAAATGAAAAGTAAATTACAACTTTAGTTATGAAGTTATTGACATGTTTTCATAAGAAGAGGGTTTTTTTGTTTTTATTAAAACATGTTAAAATTGAAACTGCCAAGGCATCCTCATCTGAGTAGGGGAAAAGATCTTGAGCTATATGGAGGGGCATGGCATGGAAGTACACAGGCTACAAGAACTTTGGGGGAAATATGGGACTAAATTCATTTTTGGAGTAACTCCAGTAAAGCTAATGAGGATCCTAACTCTACAGATCTTGTAAAGGGAAAGGATCATGTCTTGTAGACTCCACTCCCTTCCTTCCATAAGCTTCACCTCCTGCCTTGTGAGGCTTTCCACTCCTTAATAAGAACAGTAAACTATTAATTACTAATGGTTAATCATTGACTTTATTATTTCATCTGCCTAATTCCTCAATGAGAAATCAGTGCTTTATTATACTAGATACTGTACAAAGTGTAAAGCAGAGCGTGGAATCTGGCCCTTCATTAGTGTGGCTGAGAGATGGAAGCATGAGTACACAGTTCACGGAGAGCTGCTGTAACTCCACCATCGAATGGCACTATGCAGCTGTCAGCTATCAATTCACATGCTTTAGATAATTCCCTGGTTTTTTCCTGGTTTGAAGTCCCCAAAAAGCATTTGGACATGACTTTATGGCTTTAAAGCTCGCTAAATGGAGTGCCAGGCTTATAATTTCTCTGCCTGTCTCAGTCACTTTGTGTTACACTGGAGGTTTTCAGTGGGATTTGCTAATTTAGATGCTTTTTAGCCTCTAGGGACAAGCCATGGCAATGAAATAGTCTTGGTTTCCTGAAAGAGGCTGCATTGAATTGGGGTTTTGTTTGCTCGTGTGTTTTATTCTCTGTCTGTGTTGTGGGGACTCGCCTTTCCCACTCTCTACCAGTAAGTGTCCAGTCATAGCAAAACTCTCTTGTAATAAAATTCCAAACTCTCTTGCTTTCAGGTTTCATTATAAGCCAAAGTTCAGCCCATGCTCAATGAAGTTTGCAACCCTTTTAATGAACCTGGGCTCATCCTCTGGGAGTTGTGGGGAGGACATTACTCCACCTGCTTGGCAGGCTAGCAGTGTATTTCTTCGTTCCAAAACCCTGGAAATTTGATGTGATTAGTCACTGTTTTGGGGGGAGTTAGCCCTCACTTGCCCAAGTCCGGTCATGCACTAGATCTCTTCCCTGTACCAGGTCCTTGACCAGCTGGGCTGATGTGCTCTTCTGCCACGCTGACAGAGCTTTGTACCATCCCTTACGAGAACCCCGAACAGTTCAGAAGTGCTCGAGGCTGAGAGCCGCACCTCTCCTGGCCCAATCTGTGAGCTTTGATCTCAGCCAAATTCTCCTTGAACCCTTATGCTAAGCCGTGAGGAAGATGGTCACAAAATTGCTGTTCTTGATATTTCATTAGCATGAATCAGGAGCTTGTTTATATAACTTCTGCAGCTCTATGTATATTTGTCTATGTTTTACAGTGATATGAATGGGGTTTGAGCGGCTCAACTAAGCCTATGGGTCTATAGAGACTTTGGGACAGATTCTGCTCTCAGTTACCCCAGTGTAAATCCACAGGAACGCGGTTTGGTTTTGGTGGAAATGGTTTACATTTACGCTGGTATAAATGGCAGAATCTGGCTTTTACTCTTCTTATCCATGGACACTCCACTTCTTTAGTGAAGAGCGCTTATTGTAACATGCAGACTGTTAGAACTCGGGCTCTGGAGTGGGGCTGGGAAGGAGGGGTTTGGGGTGCAGACTTCCTGGGGGCTGCGGCGGGGAGAGAGGACTCCCCCAGCTCTCTCTCCCCGCAGCAGCACCTGGGCTGGGGGGAGAGGCCCCTCTCCCCCTGCCACGGGGCAGGTCCATGTTGGGGGAGAGGCATCTCTCCCTGCTGCCGGCCTGAGCTCCTGCATGGGGCTTAATAGGCAGCAGCGCGGCCGCGCAGCATAGATGGAATTTAGGCTGCGGACTAGGGATTAACCTGGATTTAGATTAAAAGTGGAAAGGGCTCTGTAGCTTCTGGATCTGCAGTCAAAGAAGCTGAACCCTACTTGAGGAGGAGAGTAGTGCCCCCTTCTTTACATGCTGACTACCGAAAATCCTCTCAGCCTAGGTGCTAGCTCCATTTTGGGTGCATTTCTTCATACAAGGGTTAAATGATCTGATCTGAGTAATAATTTGAATGTGTACTGGCAGTCAGCATCGATTACATGGACACTCATTGGTTTACGGGTGTGAAGCCCGACAGAGAATGTCACAAATCCTACACTCTCCATTTCAGTGTCCAAATTGGCTGAAAAATGTGTAAAGCCACAATTAGGATATGTCTACACTGCAATTAAAAACCTGCAGCTAGCCCATGCCAGCTGACTCGGGCTAAGGGGCCCGGGCTAATGGGCTGCTTAATTGTGGTATAGGCATTCGGGCTCTGGCTGCAGCCCGAGCTCTAGGACCCTCTTGCAGAGGTTATGGGTCTATTATAGGAGTGGGTTGGTGAGGTTCTCTGGCCTGCATTGTGCAGGAGGTCAGACTAGATCAGGTGGCTCGCGGCTCGCCAGGGTAAGCACCCTGGCGGGCTGGCCCGGTTTGTTTATCTGCCGCGTCGGCAAGTTCGGCCGATCGCGGCTCCCACTGGCCGCGGTTCGCGGTCCCAGGCCAATGCGGGAGGCAGGAAGCCGCGGCCAGAACATCCCTCGGCTCGCGCCGCTTCCTGCCTCCCGCATTGGCCTGGGACCGCGAACCGCGGCCAGTGGGAGCCGCAATTGGCCGAACTTGCCGACGCGGCAGATAAACAAACCGGGCCGGCCCGCCAGGGTGCTTACCCTGGCGAGCCGCGAGCCACCGGTTGCCGACCCCTGGACTAGATGATCACAATGGTTCCTTCTGACCTTAAAATCTATGAGTCCACACTGCAATTAAACAGCTCTTAGCCCGCACAACATGAGCCTGAATCAACTGGCACTGGCCCGTCACGGCTTTTTAATGACAGTGTAGCCATATCCTTAGACAGTTAGCTCCCTGAGAACTTCACATTTGAGGAGGCTTATGTGTAATGTTTATTCCAGCAGTGGTCTGGGGTTACTTAAAACTCACGCAGTGTGTTGCTTATTTTTTGTTTGTTTCTGAGGGTAGAGTTTGGAGCTAGGCCCCAACTGAAATTCACTGGGATTTGGGTGCCTCACTCCTTTAGTTTTCATAGAAAATCCCAGCCTAACTTTGTAAAGCATTATACTAGCAATGTTTAGCCCTTCCATAGTTGGGAGATCTATGAACGCTGGGTGAGTAAGGATCATTATCCCTATTGTACAGGCAGGCAGAGTGAGGTGGCGAGCGGCTAACTGATTTATCCGGGTTAGTGAGTGAGTCAGTGGAAGAACCAGGAATTAGAGCCAAGGTGACTCCAGGTCCCTTGTCTTTTGGGTTACACTGCCTCTGGGCTACAGCCTGTAGGACACACACAATGTCAGATTGATTGGATGAGAATATGTAATAAGAGGTCCCAATTAAGACCTCAGTTGTGCATTTGCCTTGAGCCCCAGGAAAGGGGCAGTGTGAGCTGTGCTTCCTGTTGAACAGAACAGGACGCAGATTGTTCCTCTGCAAGTTGCAATCTGCCTCATGGCACTGCCACCCTTCCCCACCCTTCCCGGTGCAGTATACACCATCCTGTGTGCTGGCACAGCTATGGGGACCAATGAGGGATGGAGCTGTGGCTCCACCCAGTTCCCACCCCCTCCCATCTGCCTGCACAGGGGTGGAGAGAAACACAGAGCCTCCATCCCCTCCTGTACTACCACCTGCAGTATGAGGAGCCAGCACAAGGGAGTCATGTGGAACCTTGCACCCCCTTATTTCTTCACACTACTGCCCTGTTCTGTTCATTCCCTCTAAAGCACCTGGCACTGGTCACTGCTGGAAGACAGGATACTGGACCATTGATCTGACCCAGTATGGCCATTCTTATACACAAGCTGGGCCACAGTTGGGCTCTAAGTGTACGGTGAATGACTAAAGAGTTAATGGTTTTGTTGAGGTTCGAAGAGCAACCGAGTTTATCCAGTGCTTATCTAAACTCATCTGAACTGCTCTAAACTATAAACCTAGCAAAAAACAGGCTTTCTTGGGACAATTTCAGTGTTTTCTGGTTTCAGCTAGAATGGCAATAATACAAAACAGCCTCTTTCATGCAGTCTTGCTGGTCTCTGCTGGAACCATGCAAAGGTATAGTAATTAACAGAACTGTTTAGAACTGTAAAGACTCAAATTCATAGCAGATGGTGTAAGTTGGTTCTGGCTCCTCATACTTAGTCCAAACACATCTGTTCCCTCCCAGTTTGCCCTAAGAATTATATCTTTACTGTCATACACTTGCAAATATGCTCCAGGAATGAAAACACATTAACTTTAACCTTGCTCCCGAAGCTGCAAATTTGTCCCTGCTGGGTGCTAATTTAACTGCTTCCAGGGTATCTGCTGGGCGCTCGCTTTTATTTCTTTAGTGTTGCACACATCTGGCACAGTGCAATACGCCAGGGCACCACAAAGGAAAGTGCCGAACCTGATAGACTTAACCCTTTGTGGAAAAATACAAATATGGTGGATGTGGGACCCGCACATCTCTCTCATCTTTTCATGCTGGTGAGAGTTTCGTTCCTCTGGGAGAACAGAATTGTAATAGCAGCCCGGATGGTCTAGTCAGGATTACTTGCTAAGGGCGTCCATGCTATATTGATCTTCCCCTTCTCAGAACTGGGCCTTCACATGGAGGATCCTGGCCTCCTGTGGGATCATAAGTTCTGGGATGGCTTTGCTCTCTTTTTCCTAGGATGGAAAGTTTCCCATTGACTTCAGTAGGCTTTGAATGAGGCTGTTACTGTCTCAGTGCCTCCGTTCCCCATCTGTAAAGGGAGGTAATAATACTTCCTTTCTCCCACCCTTTGTCTGGCTTGCTTAGTAGATTGTAAGTTCTTCAAGGCAAGGGCTGTCTTTTCCTATGTGTATATGAAGTGTCAAGCACAGCTAGTCCAGGGAAAAGACGAACAGATGGGTTTGGATTGGTTCCCTTTGGCTTTTGAGAATGCCGTGGGCTGGGAGGCAGCGGGGCGGGGGGCATTTTATGGGGAGACATAAACCAATCCTTCCTCCAGAAATGATCCTAAGGGGCCTTCATCCTTCTGGAATTTTCCATCCCCTCCCTTCCTGTGGGCAGAGCTGGTCAAAATAATTGGAATTTCAAAAATTCCCAGCAAAAAAATGGACTATTTTTTCCCTGGAAACTTTTGCAAAACATTTATCCCTATTTTGACCAGTGCTACCTGTGGGATACTTCCATGAAAGGGAACTGATCCAGACTAATGAATAACTTACATGATTACAGCAACAGACACAATGATGTTCCTTTAATGTAGTGTTTTAGGTATGCATTAACCATTTATGTGCCACACTGACCAAACCAAAACACAAACTGAGCCAATCCAAAACCATCTGCCTGTCTCATTTCCTAGCATTGCTGATGCTCTGGCCAGTTAATTAACCTGCCCTGCCCTGCTGATTATCTGTTTAATTAGTGGTTTGTATCATTTAGCTAGCTCGCTAGTTTCCCTAATTTATTCTTGTTAATTTCATAGCTACATTTACTATCCCTTCTTGACTTAGGCTGGGATTTTCAAAAAGCACCTGAGGGAGTTAGCCACCCAAAATTCAATGACTCTTTTGAAAACCTCAGCCTTGCAGCTGAATGATTTCCCTGCCACACTCTGCCCTCTCTTCTTTGCTCTCACCTCCCTCGATTATCTCATTGAATTCCTCCATCCCATTTTTCGCTCATTGCCCCTTTCCTCTCGCCTCAAAGTCTTTCCCACCGTCACCCCTTCAAGGTCTGATCCCTCCAATCCTCTGTAGCTGAACACTTCTTAAGTGGTGTTGGCCCACCATGTGGTCTGGCACCTCGAGAAAGAAGTCATCCCCTTTGGGCTCAGATGTAGGAGACCCTTCCATATCCCTTCCCTTGGGTTTGGAACTCAGTAGCCTTCTGATAGAGTTTTCAGGGCTGAATTTTATTTTTAAAGTAGGTAAATAACTTGTGGATTATTTGCAGTCCACAAACTAATCCTCCTTAGCAAACATGGAAATTTACTCTTGAGCTAAAGACAGCTGGGTTCTAGCTTCATCCTAAAAATGCTGTTCAGATCGGTACTTTTCACAAGCAGTAGGGCCTGATCCAGAGTACATTGGAATCAATGGGAGTCTTTCCATTCTCTCAGCAGGCTTTGGACTGGGCTCTTCGAAGCTGTTTTTAATAGCCACATGCATGCAGCAAATTATTTTGTAAAACAAAGTAATGCATAGTGCGTTTAGTCCTTGCTGAGATGTAGTCACTTGTTATGGACTAATAGCTTGGAAATATTCACTTAAGGAATTTGGCCCTGGATTTGTAGAGGTGTAAAAATGAATCTTAAAATGTCCAGGCTGTGTTTTTTAAAGCCACATCATGGGATTTGGACATCTATGTCCAAATTGTTTACCCAGCTCTGGGGAAGAGTCTCAGCTAAAGAAAACGAGGCATGTTGCTGGGTGGATTCTGTGACTTTAACATTTCCAGGCCTGTTTTATTTCTCCAGATTTCCCAGTTCCTGCCCCTTCCCCGCCGGGCCAGTACACAAGCTCTCATGAGCTGAGACATTGATTTGTCCTCTTGCTGTGTGTTCGTGTGTGCCTCTTGATAATGGAGGCTAATGGGAACTTTGTGGGCATGTACTCAGCAGAATACAGGCCCTTAGAAGGGGACGATTTTGTGTGTGTGTGTGTGTGCGTGTGTGCGTGCGCGCGTCATACATTTAGCACAGCTAACACAAAGGACCCTGGCTGTGCTAGTTATCATTAGTTTTGTCTATTGTTATCTGTTCAGGAGGGTTTTTTCTTTTCTTTTTTTTTTTTCGCCCAGTGGAATCCAAAGTGAGTCAGAAACCATTAGACTGATACTCCAATCATTGCATTTGCACATTGATAGTTAATGAAAATCATTTGTGGAAAAAAAAGAAATGAAAGGCCCTAGATATTTTCTATAAGGACCTCTAAATTAGATACCCGGGCGTGTAAAAATGTTCGGAGTGCTCTGATCAAAGGGATGCAATGCTATTGGACTGTTTTATTCATCATTGTTGTTTTTCAAGCAGAGGAGGCCACTATGCAAAACCAAACCAAACGAAAAGCAGTTCTATGGCTACTAATTAGAGAACTCTGGCTTGAAATTTGCATTTGATGCAATGGATCTGAACAATAAAGTAGCACGTTAGTCTAAGGGAAAGAAAGAGAGTGTGTAAAGCAGAACAAGTGGTTGATTTCCTGTTGCAGCCTCACTACAATGAAGTTTTCAAGATCCCTGGGCCTCTCGGAAAAAGAGCAGCATTTCTCAGAGTAATTACTCTGGGTGTGCGTGGGCTCTTGTACAGGTGTCTGTGTTTCTAACAACTTTTTCTAGTGGCCCCGCAAGCCATTTATAGTGACAAAACAATGCTATAGCTGGACTGAGAGGATATCAGTTCCCAGATGGTAAATGACCAATTTTTGCATTATTTCAGCCTCATGCTAGAAGTGCCCAATTAAAAATGCACAAATGAGATAGTTGGGGGAGAGAAGATGGTCCTTTGTTGTGGCATCTGAATTCCAATACTGTGTAGTAATAATAAATAAATAAATATGTAGCATCTTCAAATTATTTTACATCCATTAACTAATTCATCCCACCACACCTGTGATGCCGGTTACTAAGGCTATATCTATACTACCCGCCCAGGTCGGCGGGTAGCGTTCGACTTCTCGGAATTTGATATATCGCGTCTCATCTAGACGAACTCCGAACGCGCTCCTGTCGACTCCAGAACTCCACTACCGCGAACGGCGGTGGCGGAGTCGACGGTGGAGCCGCGGACTTCGATCCCGCGGCGTCTGGACGGGTGAGTAGTTCGAACTAAGGTAGTTCGAGTTCAGCTACGCTATTCGCGTAGCTGAACTTGCGTACCTTAGTTCGACACACCCCCCCAGTGTAGACCAGGCCTAAGAAACCAACTTACAGATAAAGAAACTGAGACAGAGGTTAAAGTCAACATTTTCAAACTTGGGTGGCCAAAAGTTAGGTACTTAAAGCCACAATAAGGCATCTAAGGCCTGGTCTACACTAAGAATGGGGGTCGAACTAGGGTACGCAAATTCAGCTACGTGAATAGCGTAGCTGAATTCGAACTACCCTAGTTCGAACTACGTACCCGTCCAGACGCCGCGGAACCGAACTCCGCGGCTCCAAGGTCGACTCTGCTAACTCCAGCTGCCGAGGTGGAGTACCGGAGTTCGAACTAGCGCTTCCGGAGTTCGAACTATCGCGTCTAGATCAGACGCGATAGTTCGAACTCCGGAAAGTCGAACTCACCGCGTCGACCCGCGCGGTAAGTGTAGACTAGCCCTAAGTAGATGAATTGATTTTCCAAGGTGCCAAGCAAGCACCCTTTCAAGTCAGTGACTTGGAACCTAATAACATTCTTTTCACACAGTTCTTTGTATGTAATTTCCTAGGTTTATTTTAAAAAAGGAAAGCCCAAGTTGTTTTTTTTACGTACAGCTGTATCAACCACCCCATCATGTATCAGCAGCAAGTTTCAAACCCTGAACTTTTACCACCGTAGTGCAGAGATCGCCCACTTGAGCTCCAAAGCTAACTATGTTTGCTAGTAGCAGGAGTAGGCTGTTACTCCGGCAGGGGATGGGCTACTGAGGCAATGTGTGGGATCTAGGGGTAGTCAGTGGGAGCTCAGCCTGGCTCTGGCTCTCCCATTGAAGTAGTGGATCTCCAGCCCATGTGGTACCCACCAAGGAGGAAAGGACGGCAGAGACCATGTTTTGGATCCGGAAAGGTGGTTGTGGCAAACCCAGCTCGACTCTCTTCCCCTCCTCCCCACCTGGAGCTGGGGGATCTCTTGGCCATGTGATGCTCTCAGAGGAAAGGTCATGTGCTGGATTTGGGGAGAAGGCTCCCTTCTTTTCCTCCCCCATTGCTACAGCTGCTCTGGTACTTTCCAGGTGTTCCTAGTGCAGCATGTGCTGCTGCTGCAACTTTGGCCCATCTGTTCAGAATGTTAACGTTCCGTTATTATTTTGCCACGGTGCCAGGATTTTCCTGAGGAACACTAGCAGCGGAAAGCAAGTGATGATTTTCAACCATCCAAATCTGAACGAAATTTCATGGGGAAGTGAAAGGCCTGTCTCTAGCTTCAGGGCTCTGTCCCTGCTGAATTTCAAAGGTTTGCTGCAAATGGTAGAAGTGTTAGAACTTCTCAAAAATGGCTGCAAGAATCTTTTAGAACATAAAGTGTTAGGCAGCCTAAATCTAGGGGTGGCTTCCAGCTTCCCCTATAATGTCCAAAAAGACTTTCTGCTGATTTGTATAAGGCAGTTGAAATGAATTGCCAGTGTCCTGCAAAAATAGCTGTGGAGGTATTAACTTTTCCATTTTTTGTTTTATTATTCTCTGCTGTCGAAAAACTGTAAGCAAAAGACTCTGAGCCTGATCCTCATTAAACCTAAGACCCTTTCCCACCGTTCTGGCAGTAGAAAAGGCCCTTAAAGAGGGTGGAAATAGAATTACGCATTAAGGTGCACTTTGGTGTAAAGGGGCCTTAGTGGTAATGAGTCAGTCCCTACATTTTCCAAATGCTGTTTAAAAAAAGAAAACCATGTGGAAAGTAAACTCAGAATAATTAATTCAGCAGCAGCAGCGGCAGCAAAGAAACCCGATATATTCATCAATCAACACTGGAGACCTGTTTGTTTGGACTAGTTAGAGAGTGATGAATAGGTCCTCTGTTTAAAACATTCAGCTACAGTGAGAAAGGGTCATAAATTATATGTTTGTTAATTGTATATACCATATGTATAGAAAGCACAAAAAATTGTTAATACACTGTAACAGTGACAGACACTTCTAGCGCCCCAAGAGCCTTAACTCATTACCGTTAAACTTTACTTGTGGAGACCTCATTGGTGTTTCACGGTGTATCAGAGGTAGGAGAAGCTTGTCTATTATACACTCCATGATGAGTGTGGTATAAGAACTTGTATGGAACAGAATGTAGTGGTGTGAGTGGCTGAGAGCCATAAGTTCAGCACAGTGGGAATGAGTTATGGGTGATATGGAAGTGGTCTTGTCGTTTGAACGCTCTCTGAGTATATTTCTATCTTTTCTGCTGACAAGATCAGTCAAATCAGCTGTAGGCTTCACTGCACTTCTTTGGGTATGGCTACACTTACGGTTTGCAGCGCTGGTAGTTTGCGGCGCTGGTCATCCAGCTGTGTAGGAGCAGCGCTGGTGTGTGGCCACACTCACAGCTACCAGCACTGGTGTGTGGCCACATTTGCAGCATTAGCAGCGCTGTTGGGAGTGATGCATTATGGGCAGCTATCCCAGCATTCAAGTGGCCGCAACGTGCTTTTCAAAAGAGGGGGGTGGAGTGGGGTCTAGTGTGACAGGGAGCAGGGGGAGAGAGAGAGGGGATTTTTGGAACCAACACTGTGTGTTTAGCTTCCTGCCATGAAAAATCAGAACATGTTTCCAACCCCTTAGTCTTAACTCTTAATTGCAAACAGCCTGCAGCCAACACGACTCCCCGCTGTTTCCCTGCCTGCCTCTCATTTGATTGTTTACAGCCAGGTACAGATGATCACAGCAAACAGGAGCTCTGTTTGTTTTTTAGATAAGCAGCAGCGGCAACGGCAACGGAGCTCGTTCACAACAAAACAAAGAGAGGCTGCATAACAAAACAAAGAGAGTAATTTAGTTAAAAGCATTCTGGGATACATCCTTATACCCTGGAGGCCAATCACAGCGCTGGTGTGTGGCCACACTTGATGACCAGCGCTGCAGCACCAGCGCTGGAATCCTTATTCCCCATGCTGAGTGAGGTGTACGGCCAGCGCTGCAGCCAGGGAGTTGCAGCGCTGGAAGTGCCCTGCAGGTGTGGCCACTTACTAATTGCAGCGCTGGTGGAGGCTTTCCAGCCCTGCAAATCGCCAGTGTAGCCATACCCTTTGTCTGCAGCAGCAGCAGAGAAAGAAAGAGAACTGCCAAAGTGGGACTGGCATAGGAGAAGACAAAATCAGATTTCATCCAGAAATGCCATTGTATTGTCTGAGTTTGACACTGCCTTGTCCCATGATGACCTGTGGGACATGGACCCTCAAACTTTGGACAAGATCCTTGCCCTTTGTGACTTGTGAAGGTGAACACGCTATGGGACCTATTTTCAAGGCTTCTTTGAAGAGGAGCAGAGAGCCAGCTCAGCAGAAATATGTCAAAGAATGGCTGAAGAAACCATCACTGCACACTGAGGATCTAGTCTCAAACCTCCCTTTTGGGGGGAAGGTGCTGAAGAAGTTTACAGCTGGGCAACTGAAGTGTCCTGGATAGAATTCTCTGGTGTGTTCCAGTCTGGTTTTCAGACCACAGTACTGCCTGGAGCTGGTGGGAGCAGGTTTTCAAAGACCATCTCTGAATTTTGCAGCTTAGGTCTGTCTCTTATTTCTTTGATCTATTTTAGTTTCCAGCTACAAAGCAAAAGCTTTCATCAGCTTCAAAAGTTTCCTTTTTTGCCCCGCCTTGTTCCATCAGATGACTGTGCTGTTGTAAAATTCTGTACACATTATTACACCCACTTGTATTTCAGTCGAGGCAAAATGGATGCAAATTCAGTCTAAAACATGAGCTTACAAATTGAAGTTGCTTTTCAGAAATCCTTACTGTTTGGTCAGCCTGTTTGTATTGTCGAGGGAGTTCCGAATGTAAAATGATCCAAAGTCGTGTATTTATAATGACCCTAAACTAACAGTACAGGATAAAACACAATTGGGTTTTTTGTAAATCATCTCAGAGGAGATGAACGGTTTAAGAATTTGCTTCACTTTGCATAGGCTGGCTTTTCTCCAGCATTTGCTCCTCAAGTCAAGGCAGTGAGGAAATGAGTCTAATGTATGAGAATGTTGCCATGTTGTTAAATGGTGGTGTAAAAGCTGTGCTTACTTCCATGGGAATGAGATCCTTTGCCAAAAGTGAGATGCCTAAGCTTTCCCCTGGGACCACATCCTAGCTCGGAATGAATGGAGGAAGTTACTGTGAGAAGTCAAAGCAGGGAGCAGTAATGATGTGGATCTGTGTAAGTGTATGTCAGTAGGAACAGAGGAGCAGCCTGCCATTCTGCTCTTTGTGGCACATGTGGTATCAGTTTAAAAGTTTATAGAGAGAACAACCGCCTGTACCTATCTCTTTGTACCTAACGTACATTTCATACCACTACTTAGTTTTTTCAAACATATACTCATTTCAAAAGGAGGCAGATTCTGCTCTCTGTTACGCCATTGTGCAAATCCAGTGTAACTCCACTGAAGTCAGTGGAATTACTCCAGTTTTGTGCACGGATATACAGAGAGCAGAATTTTGCCTGTGGGCTTCAGAAGATTTGAATGGGCTACTAAGTGTATTGCAGTGATCTGACCAGATCCTCAACTGGTGTAAATCAGCATAGCTCCATTGACTTCACTGACTCTAGGGAGGGGACTCATCATCTTAGTCTACACATTCAAAATAACTTTTTTTTAAATACAGAATAGGTATGTTTGGGGTTTTTTTAAATACAGCTCATTTCAAACCCCCACCAGCAAAAAGGAGATTTTTTAGTTATTTTTATTTGATTGGAAGAGGGGAGAACTCATTAACTTTGCCATTTTGAAAGCCTAGAACTGTAGCTTAGCAGAGCACAGACGAATACTGTTCATTAAAATATTCATGTTTGATGTTTGAGGTAATGCTTCCACAAATCCTCAGGGAGATGATTCTGCAGAGCTAAAACAATATTTCTCACAGCCAAATGGCACAAATTCATTAATAACGTTTTGTGGTCAAGATGAAAGGTACACATAGTAATTGCTGAGTGTAAACGTATTTTTCAAATATACCCTTATTGCCCATGGATAATAGACTGATGTAGATTGTTGCATTTCATCCTTTCCTCTCCCTCCTTCCTCCCCAGACTGGTTCACCAGCAATTTATGTGGAAGAGATTTAAAGAATGATGGGAATTTCTGTCTGGCCAAATCCTATCATTCTGCTGGCACTCATCTGGCATTATAAAACAGACAGATTTGTTAACTGCAACCCAGGGATGTGAATTTTGCTCACAGGAAATGGCTTTTTAAAACCTTAATTTCTGCCTCACCGGAGTCTGTTTCTAGACTTCCAACAAGATATAAACAAGGAACAAAACACATGAGGCAATGGGTTTAGTTTTGGGAAATCGAGCTGTAGATGATAAGCTGCTTGGGGGTTTAAAGGAGAGTGAGAAAATGTGCATGTGCGATAAAATCATAACTCTCCTACCCATTTCTTTTGACCACATAGTCTTTGGGGAGAAAAAAAATGGGCATGCATTCAGTGGTGGTACATGACTCTAACTAAGATAGCATCTGAACCCTTTTACTGCAAATAACTTTGAAATGAAACTGCAGTACAGTTTGAGCCCCCTGATGGTCTGGTAGTTACATACTGGGTTTTACCTACCTGGGAGGTTTGACTAAAGAAGCAAGATAAATAACACCATCCTTAACTTGACTTTTTCTGCTACTTTATGGCGAGCTAGTCAGAGTCATAACTGAAGCCTTTAAATCAGGAACTTAAACCCTATTCCCATGTCATATATGAATTTATGGCTCTTCAGCAATGAGTCATTTGTTAATCTTTCTCATATTGTGCTTGTTCTATATCCTTCATGTTCACAAATATGAACACAGAGGGCCCAGTCCTGCTCCCAGTGAAGAGGATGGCAGTGGGAGCAGGAGCAGACCCAAAATGTAGCCCAGGGATAATGTATTTCTGGAAAGGTTACGGTGCTTCAGCTAATGTAAAAGTTAAGAAATAGTGGCATAGGGTTGTCTACAGGGAAAATAATGCTGCAGATGTTCAGATAAATTTTCACTCTTCTGTGCTGTAACCTTATAATTCATGATGCAAATTTTTAATTTTCATTATCAAAAAAAGATTTATTAGCCTTTATAAATGACGTCACAGCTGCATGAAAGATGCACACATGAGCAAAACTACTCCAAGTGGAGTGTGACGCTAACAGAGGAAAAATTCTGCTTGTCGCCAGTGAAGCAGCATTTTCACTCATCAGAGGAAAACAGAGACTGTCTGAGTGTCTACTTTGCATCACTTGGTCTTGATCTGAGAACTTTGCCCATGTGACCAGCAGTTCTCATTGTCACAAGTTCGAGTCATGAATCAAGATGACCACATTCTCATATACACTAAGCCCCTTTTATGCTGTACTGGCAGTGTAAAGGGGCCTTAAAGTAAATGCAATAAATTACAGTTAAATCCACTCCAAGGCCTTTTTACACTTTGAGAGCGGTGAAAAGGTGCCACAGCGTATATAACAATTGACACCATGAATTCCAAATATACAGTGGGACCAGCTCTTAGTTACACTAGGTCCCCCTTGCAGTGGCAGCGTAAAGTATGAGCCAGTTACATTAACCCCACTTAAAGCCCACTTTAAACTGCCAAAGTGTACATCAGAATCAAACAGCATGTGGTTTTAAATGGCAGGTTATCACAAATGGGGGGCACATTGTCAGAAGTGCTCAGGTGCCATTAAGGCCCCCAAATAAAGTGGCTGCATAGCCGTGAATTCAACCCCCAGCAGCTCCTGTTGAGAACAAGAGCTGCTGGCTGGGCACTTCGAAAAATCTGCTCAGCTTTATGCAGGAGCCTGAATGAGAGCTGGTGGGTGTGGAGCTGGTGTGAAAATCTGGCCCTGAACGGTTACATTCTTCTGGATTTTCAGAAGAGCCTCGGATCAGGTTTTTGAGGCTCAGTGCCCAGCAACTCTCAGAGATTCTCGTGACTACATTTTCAAAAGAGCTCAGCAGCCGACGTGCACCCAACATGCAGAGCTCTTCTGAACATCCGTCCATATATATTGGTGCGTAAAATGGAAGTCGAAGTCTTTTGAAAAGCCGGCTCACAGGATTAATAGCTGGTGGCTTTCTTCTGTGTGTGGCTGTCGTTTAAAAGTAGAGTTTGTACCATAGGTGCCAACTCCATGGGTATTGCAGGGCTCAAGCACCCACTGAAAAAAAAAATAGGCAGTGCTCAGCACTGGCAGGGCCGGATTAATCTTTTGTGGGTCATGGTGCCCAGACCATGGCCCCATCTCCCACTCCGCTTGTGCTCCACCCAGAGGCCCCACCCCCACTCGGCCTCTTTCCGCTCAGGTTCCAACCTCCGCTCACATGGGGGGCAATGGAGGGGCAGAGAAGAGCACCCACCATCAAAAACAAAAGTCAGAGCCTGTAGCTTAAACTGTCAACACATGTAACAAAGAAATATTTGAGAAGGAAACACGTACCAAAGAATATTTACCTCTGTTTAGACCTTTGTTTTAGACACACAAAGGGAACCCCAGGGATGAACTTGGCCCATTAGAGAATTTCTGCAGTTTGTAACAGTTCAGTGCACTGTTGACTGGAATATTGAAGTTGATGACTAGAAATATAATATGATTCAAGCCCTGGGCAAAGGATCTTTGTCATCACATCGTGGAATTGTCATGGGATGCAGTTATAGTTATTAGCTCTTTCACTAGAAGCAGAGCTAGCAGGGAGAAATAAAATAATAGAAAACCAGGGAGAAATAAAAGGGGAAGGAGAATAAAATTAACTTAATAACCGCATAGGCTAAATCTCCATTTGTGTACCAACAAGGAAGGCTTTTGCAAGAAAATAGTGTTAGATAACCCAATTACGCTACTCAGTACTATTGCAATAGTAACGCAAAGGCCACAGTTCCACGAGTTCATATTAAAGTATGGTGATAGTTAGAAAAGTGAAGATGTAAAAAAGGCACTTTCTTACTCAACTGATCTGGCCCCGGCGTGCACTCAAAGTAGGGTGACCAGATGTCCCGATTTTATAGGGATAGTCCCGATATATGGGGCTTTTTCTTATACAGGCGCTTATTACCCCACAACCCCGTCCCGATTTTTCACACTTTCTATCTGGTCACCCTAACTCAGTGTCATATCTACTTACTTTACTGCCACAAACAAGTCTTTACTATTTTCCCCCTCCTATTAGCAATGCAGGGCAGCGACATCTAAGGGAGAACTGACTAGATCATAGTCTGGCTCTCACATCATCAACAGAATTGGTAACTATGTTTGGATTGCGGAAACTTTATTACTGCTGGTGATGCATAGGCTAGAAAGAACACAGTCTGACTTTCAAACCTCAGGTGGAGTTGGCACTGCTGACAGCTAGGAAGATTTGATGTGTGATTCTGCAATGAAAAGTAAATCTGAACATAGCCATGTGAAGTTGTATGTTTTTGGCATCTCAGTGACTCAGAGATTTAAACCTGTTTAAACTATAAAAATGAAATGTCTCCCCTTTAAAAAATGTCACTTGGATGCAAGACCTGAATCTACTGATGAACACCAAGGACCAGCAATAATGTCTCAGCATAGTGTGTTGCAGTGTTTAAGCATGTGTTGCAGAGTCAACATCGGAAGGAGTAGGAGCAGAATGACAGTTTAAAAGGATTTCCTGTTAATGGACACTGAAGTTTAAAACTGTCTCTGAATACCTGCCTGCCTTCCATAGCCACATAATTAATTCTACCCAAGGACATTGTCCGACCCAAAACTAAGAGAATAATATTTTTAAAAATTGAAATTCCTTTCTAAAAACTTTCATTATTTTAAAACTGAGTCTTATCCAAAGTGCTCTCAAAAGTTGCGACTATAATTTAAGATGGTTGCATTTTTATTATTTGTCATGTCCCAAAATATGCTAGATGTTATGCTAAATCCCCCATTGACTTCATTAGACACTTGATAAGACTGAAATGCATGTAACAAAATGGGTTCCTGTCTTGAAGAGCTTATAGTATAAGACCCTTCCACAGACATTAATGTGTGCATTTAATGCTGCTCATGTGAGGAGTCCCATTGCAGTCAGTGTTTGCAGGATCCGAGCTATAAACATAACTGTTTGGGTATTATTATTATTATTTCTTAATAACATTTAGATTTCAGTAGAAGCTAAATGAAAACCAGGTCAGGGCCCCATTGTGCTGGGTGCTAGTCAAACATAAAATAAATGACAGTCCCTGCCCTATAGAGCTTACAATCGAAAGATGTGGCCACATGAGTACTCTCTTTACTAATGAATTTATATCTCCCAGGAGTTACTGTATATTCGTGTATATGATCTGACTCATCTACAAGCTAAGATTTCATTATCAATAACTAAACAGAATGACTCGTGCAAAAGTTCACCGCCATTTCTGTATTCTTGTTTTTAGTGCAAGGCAGAGGAACAGAATTGCTGCAGAGGCTGTCTGTCTATAATAAAATCTTCTTGTATAGCCCTTCATCGCCATAATATGAGAACACTTCTGTATGTCCACTGTATGCTCCTATTGCATGCAGGGAATTACCTGGCTCCCCCTCAGTTTTGCCCTCTTGATTTTAGTGTGAGATACAGTACCAAGAGTTCTATAGCACAAAGGGCTTTGGAGTTGGTCGTGCTTTGAGCAGGGGGTTGGACTAGATGATCTCCTGATGTCCCTTCCAGCCCTGATATTCTATTCTATTCTATGTATTTTTCAGTATAACATTCTTTCACACTTTTTCATATTAGGAAAAACAGGGGCTTCCTACTGCCGAGTGTGTGTAAGGGACTTTGAGAAATAGGTAGAGTCTGAGGAAGACTGAATCTAAGGCAAAACTCTCCTGGTAAGATTGTTTTAATCCATATTGACCTTTCCTAAGTGTACCTTAAATGCTGCATTAATCATGAGGCATAGTAGAGAGGAGGAATATCTTTTCACTTAATCATTCATGACCAATATGTTTCTTGTAAACTTGATTCAGTGTCTTGCCTTGCAATTATTATTTTTTTCTGTCACTCATTTTTAAGCCACAAGCTGCTGCTTATCCTGAAAACAGTTCTTCTTTTTAGGTCAAAAACTGTATGAAGCCATTTTTTCCTTTGCCGAGGCATGTTGCCAGGACAGAGGAGGTCCAGGGTCTTGCCATTCAGTGTCAGAAATAAAGTCCTGACAGAGATAAACAGTGTCAAGATGTGAATCTGATTCACAACTCAGCACAGGAGATGTCTAGGAAGACAAGGTTTTACATTGTTGTGAATGTCTTGTTTAGGGTGACCAGATGTCCTGATTTTATAGGGACAGTCCCGATATTTGGGGCTTTTTCTTACATGGATGCCTATTACCCCCCCCCCCCTGTCTCAATTTTTCACACTTGCTATCTGGTCACCCTAGTCTTGTTGCTCAGAAAAAGCTGTTGCTCTTTTACTGTCAAACCAGAAAAGCAACATAGCTCATGATTTTCCTTATCTGTAGGGGCGGGGGCTGTTTGAGTCTGTTTTTGTCATCACCATCAAGCTGGAAGTTCAAAAAAAAAGTAATCTGTACAAAGGTCAGTGAAAGCTTAAAGTTTGCAACTTGAAACCACTAGCATGAAACCATGGCACTTCATTTCTCTTTGGAAAGGTGCATGTTTGTGGAATCAGATCAAAAGGTTCTTCTGAATCTATTGATTGTGTAATTATATATATATATACAGAGAGAGAGAGAGAGAGAGATGTATGTATGTATGTATGTATAAATTTTAAGTCTCTAAGGGGCAGTTTCGATTCTAAATCCTTCATTACCAGTGGCTTATTAAAGAGAATGATAATTTAAAATAAAAACCCTCAAATGGGGATTTAATCCTCAAGAGAAGAAGTACTCCATTTATTGGAACCTTACTTATCTCACAGAGAATAAGGGGATTATGTGATTGCTTTTGTGTTCTGAATGATTGTGGCTAGACAGTTACAGACATAATAGACTTGCCTACTGAAACAGAAGCATTACTGTTACATGGATGTGCAGCTGGTTGCAAGAAACATATTTATCTGAACAGAAATGGCCCTTGTAATTTGCTGAAATGCATGCTCTGAATGTGGAAGGCAGGCATTTTTGGAAGACATACACTGCCTTTTGTTACTGTTTTTGACACAGCATAGCCTCTGGAGATACTGACCTTAGTGCACTGCAGAATTAGCCAAGGGACCTGAGCTTGTGAACCTTTGAGAACAGAAAATACAGCCGATCAACTGAAGACTGAGTGCATCATGGAGGATAAGGACTAGCTTCAGAAATACACAGCACTAGCTAAAGTAATGGCAAGCAAACACAGAACAAGAGCCTCATATTTTTAAAGGCGCCTAAAGGAGTCAGGTACCCAACTCTCATGGACTTTCAATGGGAGTTGGGCACCCAGGTCCCTGGGACTACTTTGAAAGAAAGATTAATACTGTAGAGAGATTTTTATACAGCACCTCCCCCCACACACTCGCTAGTTCCTTACAATGAAATGACAACCAGCGCTCTGATTTATCACCTCCAGCCTCTAAGCACTGAGGGCAAGGAGGCTTTTTTCCTCCTCTTGGCTGCCGCTTCTTCTCCTCCCTTTCCCTTTGTGGCTGGCCCAGCCTGCCATTCTATGCAAATATGCAAGGAAAGCCACCAGTTAGGGTGGGGAGAGGTGCAAGGGGGAAGAAAAGGTACAGGTAAGTAGACAAAAGTAAAGCACTGGGGGATACCTAAAGGTACGTGGATTTATACTGATCCAAGAGTGCTGGAAGCAAAATATTGCCCTTCTGCTGTAAGGGCCATTTCTCCTGGATTGCACAGAGTACAAGCTCTTTGTGGTAAGTGTTGTCTGTTCTAAATACTGCTAAATGAGCTCCACTGGCAAAGCGTCTCACCGAGAAATCTTGCTGTGCTAATCCACATTCAGAACTAAATTCTGTCCTCCAGATGCACACATAGGGTTCTTGTTAACTTCAGTGTCAGCTCTATGCAGACATCTAAGGGCAGAATTTCATACTATTTTGTCCTTGTACAGTGACTACTCAAGAATGTTCATGGCAGCTCCTCTGTGAGGTAGGAAAGTACTAACCCCATTTTTACAGATGAGGAACCGAAGGCACAGAACATTAAGGTTGGCTAAGGTCACATGGGAAATCTGTGGCAGACAGAGCAGAACCTATTTCCTCTCCCTCCCACTTCCATGCATTATCCACCTTCTGCTCTTTTTGAACCACTAAATCCCATCTCACATCAAAGTAATTCATGCCCAACCTCTTTATAGGGACAAGTCATGTAAACATTAAAGGTGGGACTTTCCAAAGCCCTCAGCACTGGCCTACCTCTGCTGCTAGCATTTTATCATTGACTTCAGTAGGAACCTGGGTAGGCCAAGGCTGAAGGCTAAACCTGCTCAAATAGGATTGCCAGCTGTCTTGTTTTCTACCGGAAAGCCCAGTCGAAAAGGGACCATGGTGGCTCTGGTCAGCACTACTGACTGGGCCATTAAAAATCCACTCAGCCGGAGCCCTCACCCCCTTCTGCATCCCAACCCATTGTCTCAGTCAGGAGACCCCCAATCTCCAAACCCCTCAGTTCCACCCCCCAACCCGTAGCCCCCTCCTGCACCCCAAACTCCTCATCCCTGGACCCACCTCAGAACCTGTACCCCAAACCAGAACCCTCACCCCCTCCCACATTCCAACCCCTTGAGCCAGCTTGGTGAAAATGAGCGAGTGAGTGGGGGTGGGGAGAGTGAACAACAGAGGGAGGGGGGATGGAATGAGCTGGGCCGGAGCCTCCGAGAAGGGGCAGGGCCTCAGAGGAGGATGCGGCAGGGGGCGGGGCAAGAGTGTTCGGTTTTGTGCGAGTAGAAAGTTGGCAACCCTATGTGCAAATAACAGATTTTTCCATTCACTGGCAATTCAAAAAAATAAAAATACTGTATTTGTTTCACATCATAGAATCATAGAATATCATGGTTGGAAGGGACCACAGGAGGTCATCTAGTCCAACCCCCTGCTCAAAGCAGGACCAATTCCCAACTAAATCATCCCAGCCAGGGCTTTGTCAAGCCTGACCTTAAAAACCTCCAAGGAAGGAGATTCCACCACCTCCCTAGGTAACCCATTCCAGTGTTTCACCACCCTCCTAGTGAAAAGGGTTTTCCTAATATCCAACCAAAACCTCCCCCACTGCAACTTGAGACCATTACTCCTTGTTCTGTCATCTGCTACCACTGAGAACAGTCTAGAGCCATCCTCTTTGGAACCCCCTTTCAGGTAGTTGAAAGCAGCTATCAAATCCCCTCTCATTCTTCTCTTCTGCAGACTAAACAATCCCAGTTCCCTCAGCCTCTCCTCATAAATCATGTGCTCCAACCCCCTAATCATTTTTGTTGCCCTCCGCTGGACTCTTTCCAATTTTTCCACAACCTTCTTGTAGTGAGGGGCCCAAAACTGGACACAGTACTCCAGATGAGGCCTCACCGATGTCGGATAGAGGGGAATGATCACGTCCCTTGATCTGCTGGCAATGCCCCTTCTTATACAGCCCAAAATGCCATTAGCCTTCTTGGCAACAAGGGCACACTGTTGACGCATATCCAGCTTCTCGTCCACTGTAACCCCTAGAAGCAGCAAAGAATCCTGTGGCACCTTATAGACTAACAGACGTTTTGCAGCATGAGCTTTCGTGGGTGAATACCCACTTCTTCAGATGCAAGTATTCACCCACGAAAGCTCATGCTGCAAAACGTCTGTTAGTCTATAAGGTGCCACAGGATTCTTTGCTGCTTCTACAGAACCAGACTAACACGGCTACCCCTCTGATACTTGTAACCCCTAGGTCCTTCTCTGCAGAACTGCTGCCTAGCCATTCGGTTCCTAGTCTGTAGCAGTGCATGGGAACCCATGAACCAAATTTTTCAAAATTTTTAGCAAATTGAATAGTCAGGTTTTTTTTCAAACTTAATATTTCCTTTCGATAAAACAGAAATGTTTCCATTTGATTTTCACCATTTGGGGGTGCATTCACACACTGACCGTACACATATATTCATCCAGTTTGCTGTCATGCACTGCCTCCACACAGGCGCTGCACTCAGTTGTTTGAGCTGCATTGACTTCTGGGCATACATCCTCCAACGGCAGCTAGGCTGATCCCTTGGAAATGGACTAGCCACACAGGCCACTTTAGGGGAATTTGTAGGGCGGTATGGGACAACATTGGAGTACTAGATTGTATCGCTTGTTGTCCCCCAGTCACACTAGCTAGCATGGCTGACCTAGACATAATTCTGGGATCAGCAATAGCCAGACCACACTCTAAATATCACTTTGTGTTTGGACGGAGGGTGGCTTAGAGTTTGGCTAGAAGGAACAACTGATGTTGATCATGCACTTTGTTTTAGACAACACCTAAGGCCTTTTCTGCATTTAAAAGGGGTTGTCAATTTAGTTCTATCTGTATAGCTATACCAGCAAACCCTCCTAATGTAGACTCATTTAATACCATCCAGAAAGGATTTTTGCCAGGACAGCTGATACCAGTTCCCTGAGCAAAATAAGCTAGACCAGCAAAAGGACTTTTTTGCCAATATAACTCCCTCTACACTAGGGCTTTTGTCACCATATAGCTATGCTGGCAAAATTTTTAAGTATAGACCAGGGCTACGTAGAGTGAAGCTTCTATTTAAGCAGAGTACAAGTCTGTTGACGTGCGCTGAATCGATTTGGGATTTTCCCTCCTCTTAGTTCAAGGAAGAAGAAGATCTTATTTCGCACATAGGTGCAAGGCAGAACAGATACATATGACCTCTCCTGTGAGAGTTCATAGATATTTTCAGTTCTTCTGTGCTGCTCCTGCTTCATGTCTTTGTTCTGTATGTGTATAGACCAGAAGGCCAATTGTCTTTCAGCTTCAGATGACTAGCTATGGTATGGTATTAGTTGGTTTCAATTCCCAGATGAAGCAATATTAACTCCTTTTTTGGAGATGAACCATTCTCTCTTACACCTATAAATTGATTTCCTTATTGATTTCCTTATTGAAGAGTTATTACTAATGGAGTCTCATTTGGGGTTTTATTTGCCCCAAGTCCTTAAATGGATCCAAAATTTCTCTTCAAGAGCAATGAAGGGTTCACATGTGGTGACTCCATAAAACTGTTGAGTTACAAGCAAGGGCCTGTCTCTACTGGAGATTATTTCTGCTGGTGCAGCTACACCAAATAGATGCACCACACTGATGTAAAACAGGGACGTGTAGCCCACTATTCCCCATGCTCTGTGTGTCCCTTGTGTGTCTGATACCTGGAGGATGTGAGTCTGCTACAGATCTCAGCTGGGAGACTTAAGGCTGAGTCCAAAGCCCATCCAATGAAAAGACTCCTAGTGACTGCATTGGGCTTTAGGTCAGGGCTTTATTCCTTTAAATCAGTCTGCAGAGGCTCACGTCCTTTCTCTAGAGATGCCTAGTTCAGTACCACAGGAGAACCAAAATAACAGTTGTTACTCTTCTTTATATGGGGCAAGCCCTGTGTTACATCCCTACAGCACATCCACTTTGTTGGATGGCATCAGTGTAGCTACACCAGTCAGGGTCGGTGCAAGGATGTTTCGCACCCTAGGCGAAACTTCCACCTTGCGCCCCCCCCCCGTCCCCCTCTGTGCCCCTGCCCTGAGGCGCCCCCCCCCGCGGCAGCTCCCCAGCCCCCACCCTCCGCCCTGAGGCACTCCCCCCCCACCCCAGCTCACCCCTTTTCCACGCACGAGCACCCCGAGCACACCGTGGGTGCTTCACTTCTCCCGCCTCCCAGGCTTGCGGCGCCTAAGCTGATTGGCTCCGCAAGCCTGGGAGGCAGGAGAAGTGAAGCAGTGACAGCGCGCTCGGGGAGGAGGCAGGGCAGAGGTGAGCTGGGGTGGAGAGTTCCCCTGCGTGCCGCCTCCCCCCTTACTTGCTGCAGGCGGCCCTCCCCGCGCTCCCCTGCCCCAGCTCCCTCCGCCTAAATGCCGGCGGCAACCAGGGTGGCCGAAGATCTGGCCACCACGGTCGCTGCCAAAGAAAATGGCGCCCTCCAAATCCCAGTGCCCTATCGCCTAAATGGTTGCACCAGCCCTGACACCAGTACTAATATCCCCATCCCCAGTAGACACAGGTCCCTTAGAAGTTTTGAACTTATTCAAGACTTGGCTCCATAGGCTGCCTGTTTCTTTTGTGTGAGCTACAAAAGAACGGGGCCTCCCGGATCATCTGGAAGTGGATCAGTGTATTCATGTGTGAAGTTTACAAAGCACTGGAGCACAGGTGTCATTAGACGTTAGAAGTCATTCAATCACACTCATGTCTTCATCCGTGGTAAAATGAAGGGAGGGCCTGCATCCATAAAGCAGCCATGTAAATCTCTGCTCGATTCATTCATTCATAACATGCTCTGGTGGTAACTGCCTCTTTCTTAGAGAGGGAGTACATGGGCATTGTTATGTTGTTGTTTCCTTATTTTATTTCACTCGGTGAGATTACAGACTGCTTTATCTACTTGGTTAGATGATAGACTGATGTGTAGCTGATAGGCTACACAACAATCTAGAATGATTATACCAATAGATTCCTTCTATTATTGTTTGCAGGGTTGCTGTGGCCATGTTGGTCCCAGGATATGAGAGACACAAGGTGTCTATAAGTTGGTCCCATAAAAGATATTAACTCACCCACCTTGTCTCTGTTCTAATAGATTCGATCACAGAGGGAACTGGCCTAAACTATTAATTTGTTCTTTGTGCTGACCTGTTCCTAAATTGTGGCTCTCATCACATTCTGAAAGCCTGTGGTGTCACTGCGAACACAGAGAGCAGCAACCTAACAGCTCAAACTGCAGGACATAAATGGCATGGTACAGATTTATTCTTGTCTGCTTTTCATTTAGCATTTTCCACCATAGATATAATGTAAAAAATATATTTGTGGTTGAAAAATAAAGTATTAAACTATTATAAAATAGAAATACTTTTAATTGCCTTTGGATGCAAAGTAAACATTGCTAGAAGTTAGAGACAGGTGCCATCTGCTGGATGTTACAGACATTGTCAAAAAGAGAAGAAAAAACAAACACTCTGTACTCAAAATAAGGTGGGGGCTGAAATTAATTATCAAGTGACCAATAGTCAGTCAGCAGCAATTGGCAGGGCCTGAATTCCACCTTTCACTTTCTTTGAAGCTTGGAGTTCTATAATGGTATCTCTGCTCTCCAGCTTAAAGTAAAGTTTGTTCTCTGTTCTTATACAATTAGACTACTAAATTACTGGGTCTGTTTTGTCTGAGACAGATGAGACTACAGAGGAATGTATAGGGAGGAGCAAGATGGGAGACGGCAAAATGGAAGATCTGGTGCAATTAGTAAAAGAGGATATTAAGGGAGAATGAAAAGTAAAAACATAAAGAATGGTAAAGAGTGGAGAAAATAAATCCACAAAGGCATTTTGAAAGGGAAATTACTAAACCATAATAATAATAATAATAATAATAAATTAGTTATCATCATAGAACCATAGAATATCAGGGTTGGAAGGGACCTCAGGAGGTCATCTAGTCCAATCCCCTGCTCAAAGCAGGACCAATCCCCAACTAAATCATCCCAGCCAGGGCTTTGTCAAGCCTGACGTTAAAAACCTCTAAGGATGGAGATTCCACCACCTCCCCGGGTAACCCATTCCAGTGCTTCACCACCCTCCTAGTGAAAAAGGTTTTCCTAATATCCAACCTAATAAAAGCGACCTCCCCACTTGTGCCGTCCGTTAACATCAATAGGTATATCCAAAACATAGGCCCTGACCTGATCCTGCAAACGTACACGCACACACATTTAACTGTACTTAGGTGAGTAGCTTTACTAAAGTCATGGGAGTAAAGTTAATCTCCTATGCAAATATTTGTAGGACCTTGGCCCACACAATCTAAAAATAAAACAAAAACAGAGGTAGAAAGCAACATACCAGGAATAAAACTTTCTTTGATCTAATTCTCCGTTTCTCTGAGACTCATTACTATTACCTTGTAACCCACTGTGTTTCACTGAAACTTTGAAATTTGCACAACAGCACTACAGGAGACATATATTTTAGCACTTTTATTTATTTCTCCTTGTGTATAATAATAGATTTTTAAAATCACAAAACAGTAAGGGAGACATCAGATATGAGTTATCAGAGAATATTTCATGCCAGCCAAACTAATTATAGAAAGACAAACCAAACATCATATACACTGGTACCCATCTATATAACATTAATTGATAGCCTTCAAGAAAGAAGCTCTCTTTTCACTGCAGTCGGATTAGTAGATAATTAATTACTGCATTGGTTATGTGAAATAAGAGAGATGATATCTCGCAGCACATAGTGACAGAAATCAGAGGACTCAAGATACCAGGGTTCTTCATGGTTGTTAAAATCTAACCATATCTTGTTAAGGGGCAGCGGTACTACTTTAATTAAAATCAGGGCACTGGAGGTGGGATTTTAAAAAATGTTTAGCATTGCCCCAACTCTGTTCCTGTTGAAGTCAATGGGAATAAGTCTGCTCCCATTGAAATCAATGGTAAAACTCCCTTTGATTTTGATGGAAGTGGAGTTAGGGGAATATTAAGACCTTTTGAAAACCTTAGCCACAGAATACACGTTTTAAAAACATTGTGTTCAGTACAATGAAGTAATGCCAGTTTACACTGGCAGAGAATCTGGCCCAGTATGTGCTTCATAGATTGTTGCTGGAGTAACCAGAAGGGTAGATGCTATTTTAGAATGTGTGCACACCTGTTGTGTGATGGAATCATGTGAGCTGCTGTTTTCCTGTTGGTTAGAAGTTGACTGCCTCTGTCTCAAATAACACTTGTGCTGTGTGCTCTGTGCAGTTTCCTCCAGAGCTCAGCAACCAATCAGCTGAAAAGAGTGAAATCTGTACCTGGCTGGGAGGAGGTCTGGTCTGTGGTTCTTCACAGCTTTGATGGGGAGCAGGGTTTTCAGGCTGACCACATCCTGGGCAGTAGAGGTGAAGGGGAGAAAGGAAGGGGAAAAACAAACAGAGAGAAGGAATTGAATTGGGAAAAGGGGTGGGAAGAGGAGCACTGGATGTACAGAAAAGGACAGAGGAGAGAGTAGAACCGTGGCCACCCAAAATGGATAAATGTGTCTGTACTGCGTTATCAGTCTAATTTAAATAGTAAGTGCCACATTTTCCTTCATAATTCAGCATCTAACACACTGGAGGCATTCAATAATTAACAGCTAATGGTAATGGAATCTTTGAATTCTTGAATATATGAAGCTCAAACAAACCTCTTTGGTCTGGAAGTGTTCAGAGATCATTGTGAGGAAGGGTGTGTGTGCGAGAAAGAAAGAAAGTGTATCTGGAATTCTTGTCTGATCTGCATTTCATTCTTTTGAGATTTTGGAAATTTTCTCATTTACTTTGGTCCTTAAAATGGCATTTTGGTCATTAAAGTCCCAGAATGTTCCTAATGATGCTGGACTATATGGGTGGGGTTTCCAATAGTCTAGAACATTCTGGGGCTCTAGGTCTTAGAATCGGCTAAATGACAATCAAGAGGCAGAGTCAGGACGAGGAAAATGCTTTACCCTCCCACTGCTTCAGGACATGGGAAGACCAGGCGGACTAACCACCCCTCAATATAACTGGTTGATTAGAGTGACAGCATGCACAATTGCCAGGACCCCTCACAACCAAGGAGGAGGACTAAAGTTGGAGTGGGACACAAGGTTTCTTTGTGCACTACCACCTCCTCGCCAACCTAACCTAGTGAGAAATAGCCAGTAAATATAGTGACCTACCAGTGGTTCTGGATAAGTAATGGCCAGTAGGAAAACCCAGGGATTGTTAGGAGGAGAAGGGGAAGAGGGAAGTCAGGATGATATATGGATTTGGATGATATTGAGATTCAAGGCTCACTAAGGCCTCCAGAATTTATTAGCCATGTCTGAATATCCTCCGTTTCACTCACCCCTAGTTTCTAGCACCTAAAAAAAAACCTTATTGTCAGAGTCCAGAAATGTCTGAAATGGGGGGAGGGGGCGTTGAGGGGGAGAACCAAGGCCAGAGGGTGTGGGGGATGTGCAAGGAGAATTCTACACAAATTAAGAACCCAGAAGCAACATATCTGTTCTCAATCCTGTGAAACTTCCTCCCCCCTTGTATTAAACAAGGTACATTACCCATCTCAAAACACGTCAAATAACCCGTTAAAGAATTCCAGCACTAAAATCTTACCTGGAATATCAGAGCAGTTGCTGAACAGCTATCTTATTATTATTATCATCATAAAAATTCACAGCTTTTTGCAAATATGTATAGGTGAATGTTTTGTTTACTTTTAATATGTTTGAACATATGCATGTGCAAAAAGTTAAATTCTTTCAACAGAGCTTAGCGTTGAATTTTTCTGGTCTTGGTTTGCTTGCGCCATGGATTTGTCAGCAGAAGGAATGTACAAGTTGGTCCAAAAAGTTGATACAGTCTCATTGTCAAATAAACTTAAAAACGGGGGGGAGGGGAATGAAAAGAATGTGAAGGCACATTTTATACGTCAAAACTGGCATTTTTCTGAAGTTTGAACAGATAAAAAAAGAAACTGAAATACCTTAGTTTCACCATCTAAAACAAGTGTTCCAAACAGGAAACTTGGCATGCAAGACATGTATTAAATCAGATGAGAGATCATTTTTTGGGAAACGAGATAAATTTCAAACTCAAGTTTTTTAGGCAATCATAGTAAGTCAATTTTTCCTTCTCCTCCAAAAAAGTATAGTAAAAAATGTTCATAAATAAAACAACTTCCATATGCAAAAATTACATTCTGTTTAAAAAAATCTTTTCCCCCTGTTTGGCTGTATCTGCAGCATATGAAAGATTAATATAATCTTTTAAGAGTGTGATTGTATCAGAATGTTTTCCTCCTCCTGTCATTATTTGTTAACCTATAGCAAAGAAAACATGTGAGTAAATTGCAAAAGAACACCACAGACTCAGCATGATTCAGCATTCACTATGGCTGACAGGAGGGAGCAGCTGATTGTAGAGACAATACTGTGGCAAATTCATCTTCAGCCTTCAAGTCTCCATTGTCAGTTTGTTCTGATGTTTTCTGTGTGAGGAACTAATAATTTATAGGAAATAGATAACAGTCTCAGATACACCAGATCCTCCCTCCGCAGAGCAAAAAGTGCAGGTTGATAGGACTCTGTAGCACGCTTCCTCAAGTTCCCAGAAGGATGACAGTGGGGGGCAACTCTGTTAACTGAAGATCTCTCCTTGTTGCCTCTGTTCCCTAAAGATCCCAGCATATAACTAGGAGAGATAATGTCCCCATTCATGCCCTTCAAATTTCTCATCAAAATTCCACCTGATCATCTTGCCTTCAGCAGGGGACAAAGGGTAAGAGAATTAGGAGAGATCCTTGTGATGTCTTTTGATCCAAAGGATCTTAAACTGTGCAACCCTTGCTTATGGTAGTAAATGCTTATGTGAGTTGTACCATTGACATATGAGCTCTCCGAGCCACAGAGTCAATGGGACTACTCATCTGAGCCATCACAAGGATGAGTCAGTGGTGCACAGTAAAGCCTTCAGCAAGGAGCAGATTTTTCAAGGAATGTTCCAAATGGGGCAGAGATAATCACAACAGATCAATGTACCTTTATCTTCTCCAATGGATTTTCAGTCCACTCTCCACTCCTACTTCAAATGATGCATCCTTTGCTGTCCGAAGACTATTGATGGGAGAGTCTCAAACGGTCCAGATAAATATTGAAAAGTTCAGATGTCTAAGGAAGCCTGCTCAAATGTAGCCTAACATCTGGTCATGAAAGCATCCAGAGGCAGGTTTTCTTCAGTCTCACTGTATAAGAGACAAATTATCAAGTTCTGGTGGCTTGTTATAACCATTATATTGCTGGTCATAGAATCATCCAGGTAGCCTTTTTAAATGAACTGTCTAAGAAGAGTTGGAATGGTTTAAGCATTCATACAACTGCTTTGGACATCTCTGTCACAAATATGTATGCCAGGTTATCTTGACATCAGGCATAAATTCTAAGAGTGTAGTTATAATGTCAATTGTATACACCAAGCACTCTTCCTTCCAAAGGAAAACTCAAGAGAGGAAGACAACTCAGTGATGCTCCCCCTTTGTGGTATTTCCACTAAATTCTTCCTTCAGAGGGTGGGATGTACTACGAGGAGAGGGATGTTTTACCCTCAAGCTCATCAAATCCTTCAGTATTTATTACATATACAAGGCCATACACGTATAGCCAACTCCACACTGCCCCTCTGCCACCTGTGGCTCTTCTTTCCTCCCATCAGGCACTAAGATGGCTGGCTGGCCTGCCCTTGAAGCTGTGCACATCTTTAGGGAAAACAAACCTATAGTTATTTCCATCTTCAAAGTCTATAAAAACAATACTGAATTAATCCTCAATCCAGGTCTCTTCTTCAGAGGTACCAGGTTATGTTCTTGGCCTACTTTTTGAAGAATATCCTATTTCCTTCCAAGAGGTATTATTTATTTATTCACTTACTTATTACCTTTAAATATTGCTTAACTGCTGCACAGACAGGGCCAATGTTAGTAGAGAGAGCTACAAGGTAATAGCCTTTCCACAGAGGGCTGCACCATTTCTCTCATGAACATGGGCTTTGTGGTTGTTCTCAGAAGCTCTCAGTTTGGCTCCGTTGTCTTCTTCCCATGCTCCTTTTCAGCAATCACTCTGAAGGTTTAATTGCAAAAACAGAGTCAAAGATTTACTCCTCTCTTCTCTTCATACCCAGTGTGGTGGCAGTTTCCCACAGCCACTTTCACTCCCTTCTTTCTATCAACCATTTCTCACACCTTCTTGCTCTCACAAGATTCTGCTTGCAGAGCCCAGCCCTTCTTCCCACAAAGAAAAAGGGGTTTACTGCCATTGTTTCCTCATTCTAAAAAGCATGGGGACCGTTGTTCCTTTGCAGACCTCAGGAAGAAATTCAGTCATTACTTCTCTCTCCTCCTTGGCTCTTGGCGAAGAAATATGTATTAGCTCAGAAGATACCTCTCTGTCCTAGTGCTTGGGAGTGGCTGGGAAAACTCTTTCAGCACAGAATTCTGCCTTAGCTGTAGAATATTTACCAAGTACTTGACAGTGGAAAGACACCTCTATTGTCTAACTACATCTCCAGGTTTGTTCCCTGGACTAATGTCTTTTAAAATCTCAGGTGAAAGGTTTAGGGACTAAAGTCCAAGCTTTTTCAACTTGTACTTTTCTCTTCCTGGAGCTTATCAGCCACCTTGGGAAATTTCCACTTCAGGAGCTGTGTTGTTAGAGCAGTAATCAGTTCAGCCAGGACAAGACACTGGGGACAGGAGAGATGGGGCTGACAGTGGGAATCTGCTCATAAGACAATAGCAGTCCAGATTTGAGAGTGGGGGATAATTAAACATGGCTTAATTCCAAACAAAAGGTCCATTCTTGGCCCCCAGCTCCATCCCTTTTTGCTGCTCCAGTAGTGCAAGAGAGGACCTCTAGAAGACATAAAGACAGCATAGCCAGCTCTACTCCTGTCTCTCTCTCTCTCCTCCCCACTAGCATAGGCGTCATTCTTGATTGGGCCAGGGCCTACTTGCAGGGAGCATGGGCAGAGCATAGTGCATTTCAGTGGTCTTCAGTTAGCAAAGTAGTCCCTAGGAGACTATTCTAGCTGGCATCAGTTAGACCTGACCTAGGTCACACTAGGGGCTGGTATGGTAACTATTTATTAGACATTGCTGGAATGTTGAGTATCAAGATTCCTGGGTTTTAGTCCTGACTCTGGAAGCAAAGTGTGGTTTCGTGGTTACAGTTAGGACAGCCAAGCACATAATTTGGCACCTTCATTCTGAAAGTGTGGTCAAGTGAATGACTGGGCTGTGCAATAGCAGAGACCCGGGTTCTGTTCCCAGTTCTTGAAGTGACCTGATACAACCTCTCTGTTATCTCACCTATAAAGCCAGAAGAATGCTAGTGGCCTCCCCCGAAGGTTGGGATACAGGCCCAGATTTTCAGAAGTATTTAGGCATTGATGTGCTCATCCTATTGACACTCAATGGGATTTAGGCCCCTAAGTGCTTAAATCCCTTTTGAAAATGAGACTTAGGCTCTTAAGTCAGTCTAGACATTGATGCATTCCGTGCAGCAGTGGCTCAGTATCTTTAAAAGAATGGGCCACGATGCCTTGGTTAATAATAAGGGTTGTGACATGCACAGAAATATTAACAGCAATGAATGGAGAAGAGGGGACCACAACTGATGATCACCTAGCTTCAAGTCAGTCCAGCTTCCCAAGGCTACAGGGCATTTTTCAGGAGAGCTTTCTCACTTTTTCATACACTAATCCACTCTGGGATGTAATTTACATAATCAAGTGGTGGACCCCAACATTGAGCTACTTTTCGTTGTGGTGGTCACCACATGTCCTTATTTTTATTGGAGAGGGACCAGAAAGCCAGCGCCCCCTTGGAGGCCTGGGAACAATATTTCCTTTATTCCATCCCTCCAATTCCTCTCATTCCTCCGCAGCTCAGGGAGGTGCTTGCGTGGTCCTTACTGGTACTTCTACAATCTCCTGCCATGTCCTTGGGAACTTTCCATCCCTGTCTCATTGCAGCTGATTCATCTCTCTCAAAGAACAGACAGAATCTCTTACCCAGAGCCAGCTACCTTCATGGCTAGATTGAGTCCTGACTTACACCAACTTCTACTAACACTCTGTAATCCCCTCTCTACTGCCGCAAGTCCCATTGACTGGAATGTGAGGAAAACTATATACGTGTGTTATAGTTTGCAGGATTGGGCCCCATCATAACACAAAGGTAAATCAAATAAAGTTGCAGCTGCTTGTTAATTTCATGTGCTTTTTACAGTTGGATTTTGGATGACATTAGGGGGAAAAGCTGTTGCAATCAACAACATTTAATATTGAAGATTTATATGCAACCTTGTTGTATCATGGGTGTGACATTGACTCAAGTGCTGCTTTAAAACAGCAGGGAAACCACAAAGCCAGAGTTTCTGCTGAGGCATCAGTTACTGTGAGGACAACGAGCCATCGTTTTGCTTGTAGGCAGCAATTTCTCAGAATGCGTCCCAGGTAATTGGGCTAAACTGGTGCTTTGGCAAATCTCCCAAACATATTGGCTCCTCACTCTGGTACAGGAACAAACCTAGTCAGTGTTCTAAAACTGGGGTCAAATTCTTCAGGATGGATCTGATTCAAAAGAATCTGCTCCGTTTCACAGATCTATTGTGGTGCCCAAAGTCAAGGGGTTATGGTACCTGGCGGGAAAAAGTCAGAAGCTGAGACTGACAGAAGGCATTTCAGCTTTATTAAATTGTTGGCTGCATGCCAGCCACTTAGAGAAATACAGAAATTGTTGTATTTAAAATAATAATAGTACAGTTTAGCATATACCTGTTGAGAGTCGCTGAGAATAATTCCAATATATATTATTTCGTCATGCTGGCACTGTTATTAGTTAATTACTTTATTTATGTATTATTAACAGCTAGTGGCCCCAGCTGAGATCAGGATCCCATTATGCTAGTACATAAAAATGATGAGAGAGTCCCTGCCCTGTGAGCTTAAAATCTTAATAGACATGCCAGATGAAGGACTGGAGAAAGGAGATATTATTATCCCCATATTAGATGGGGAAATGAGAGAAAGAGGTAGGGATCTGCTCAGTTAAACGCCCATTGACTTCTGTGGGCTTTGGATCAGACATTTACTACAGAGGCAGAGTTGAGATAAATCCTGTTTACTCCCAAAATAATGCACTGTTCTCCAGGGAGAGTGGATTTTTTTTTGGCTAGGTGTATACTCCATAGGTATGCAATGGCATCTGCAGGAGTGAGGAATGTATTAAAAAATGGGCTGGAACTGAAAGGCTCTTGTTAGCAAATTTTAAAACCAAGTGTATCTTAGTTTGTGCATGTTCCCTCCATGGAAGAGTGTCTTATTCAGTTGGCGAGACTGTAGCTCTGACTATAGTGATGAGCAGCCAGTTTTCAACATAATCAGAATTTACTGTGAGTCTTCCTACATTTTGTGTCACACCAGCATCATTACAGAACTTCACCATGCCAAATAAAACAGTCTTTGAGGATTGAGTGACATATTAGATATGTAATTTGCAGTGTTCTAGCTACATTGGGTCCCAGGATACGAGAGAGACAACGTAGGGGAGGTAATATCTTTTACTGGACCGATTTCTGTTGGTGGAAGGGACAAGCTTTTGAGCTACACAGAGCTGTGCTACAGATCTGGAGAGTGTTTGGGTTACCTACTTATTAGATAAGGAATAACATTTTACCTCTCGTTTGGGGACTAGAGGAGGAATTTAAGGCAGAAATGGAAGCTATTACGGTTCAATGACCATATTCTTTATCAGGAATTAAAAATCACCCATAATCAAGATCAGTGAGACTGGGATCCTGTATTCCAAAACTCCCTCAAGAACAATGACACCAAAGATGCTGAAATATCTGTCAACTGTGAAGGGGATTGTCCCTCTTTATTAGGATTGAGCTAATCAGCAATGTATTTTTAGCTATGTAACTGCTAGGCCATCTATCCCATAGATTGTCTGTGTGCTGTCTCTTTAAATCTCTAAGGATTCTGCTCTTTAAATCTCTAAGGATTCTGAATTTTTCTGGTCTTGGTTTGCTTGCGCCATGGATTTGTCAGCAGAAGGAATGTACAAGTTGGTACAAAAAGTTGATACAGTCTCATTGTCAAATAAACTTAAAAACGGGGGGGAGGGGAAGAGACAAGCAGTCATTCTGTGTTCAGCGCTCTGCAGACTGTCAGAGGGGATACACAAGACTAGATCCACAAAGGGATTAGGCACCTGATTTAATTTAATTTAATCAGCTGATTATATAAACAAACTACTACTGGTGGCTGGTGCTGGATCAAGTGCATAGTTGAAAGGTAGAGAATTGTTACATTTTAGTGTATTTAAAGTTTTACATCTAGTTGACTAAAGAATTATTGATGTGTGAGAATTCCTCATTATTATCTTCATGTGGTAGATAAAAAAGGTGGCTGGTTGGTTGGTTGAGCCCTAGCTTGGTAGCTTGGCCATCATCATAGGCTTTCATAGTCTATAGGCCCAGATTCAAGGTGAAAATTTGTGAGGACAGTCTTGTACAGTGAGTTTCATGAGGACACACATTTGAAATTTTTGGACATTATCCCTCTGTCTGTATCCATGTTTGTGTTTACTATATATATGTCATCCATTTGTCTTTAGCTCAGCTGGTTAAATTATACCTTGCGTGCTTGAGTTTTGATTCACACCAGAAAATTTCAAGTGTGGACAGGCTACATATTGACCAGATAGATCACTATGAAGAGGAGATTTAAAAGTGGTGGAAGCAAGAGACCGCAAAAACAGCTGAGTGAAGCAGCAGCTAAGAGCTCAAAGCCAATAACTTCACTTCTCAAACCACTGGAAAACACACCTTACTCAACAAACAATGCTACAGATAATGAAAACTCCGCAACTGCAACAGGTGATATTTCAATGCCAACACCTGAACATGAGGACAGTAGTCAGGGAAGTGTGCCAACAGTAGCAGATGCAGCAGAAGATCCTGTGTACAATCAGGAAACTCAGCAGCAACAGGAAGATGTAGATCTGACGCAGCAAGAGCAATGCATGAGTACTACAGGTTTGACTGTGACTGACATTGGAATTATTGACAAGAGCAATGCTGCCCAAATGCAATCTTTTCTTCAAATTAGTTGTTTTGAAATTCCAAGTAACATTCCATGAGATGCTGATAATTATGCTTTCCCTACTCATCTGCTGACAAAAACTCTTCCAAATGGTGAAACCTGCACAAGAGACTAGTTATGCTGGAGTATGGAAAAACAATCTCTGTACTGTGCACCCTGCTTCATTTTGAACAAAGGTGCTGCAAATGCATTAGTTCTCTCTGATCAATGAGGATGGAGCTTCAACAGAGGTTGGAGGAAGTTGAAAGACCAAATACCATCACATGAGAGTTCAAAGTCACACAGTGAAAACTATGTTGCATGAAAATCAGCCAGTAGAGAAGCATCAGCTGAAAGTTCAGTTGAGAATTTACTCTTGACTGAACTCTCTACAGAAACTAATAACTGGAAAAAACTTCTTAAGCGCATCCTGAATGTCATCCTTTTTCTTTCAGAGCGGGGATTGGCTTTCTTTGGTTCTAGTCAACTATTGGTGATCGTGCAAATGGAAACTTTCTAGACATAGTTGAGCTCCTCAGCAAATATGACCCACTTTTATCAGAGCATGTTAAACGTGTTCAAGAATCGCAAGAGTCAAAAGCACATGCAAGTCCGTTATCTCTCCACATGCATACAAAACGTGTCTATTGAGCTATGTGGGTCATTTGTACAAACAACAATTCTTGGTGAGATTCAAAATGCCAAGTATTTTTCAATCATTGTTGATGCTACTCCAGATTGTTCTCACAAGGAACAGACTATGGTTATTCAATATGTTAAGACTGTAGACAGCTCAAAATTTTCAACTGAAGAAAGGTTTATTTTGTTTGATAATTTCATAAGAAAAACTGGAAAAGAAATTGCTGTTCGAGTACTAGAAATTCTAGAAGGTTTTAAGTTAAATTTTCAAGTTTGCATTGGTCAAGCCTATGACAATGGATCTAATATGGCTAGGAAGTACAAAGGTGTACAAGCAGTTCTGCTTGAGCATAATTCAAACTGTATTTTCTCCAGCTGTGGAAACCACACACTAAACCTTGTAGGTGTTGACTGTGCTGAATCATGCAACTGATTGAAACTGTTCAGCAAATGTACAATCTCTCAGTAGCAGTCCACAAAGGTGGGACATTCTGAAGCAATATCTTCCTGTTTCACTGCATGGGATGTCCAAAACTAGATGGTCTGCATGGATTGATTGTGTTCAACCAGTTGCACAGCATTTGAATTCAGTGAGCAAGGCTTTAAATGAGCTTGAATCTCTCAATCTCACTGCACCGGCTCAAACTGAACTTCAGTCTGTTGAGAAGCACATGTCCAAATTTGAATGCATTCTGATGTCATCTGTGTGGATGAAGCTACTTACAATGATCCACCAAACTAATCTGGTAATTCAAGCACACAATACTACACTTGATGTTGAGAGGGATAATACTGAAAGTCTTATCAGTGACATTCAACAGATTTGTGAACAATGGGATGCAATCCTGACTGAATCCAAATTAGTAGCACAGAATATTGACATTCATCTGAGTTCTCCACCAGTCGCAACTTACCTACAGAATCTGATGTCGAGCAGCATTATGGGATCAATGTCTTCCTTGTCATCATCGACTCTCTTCAATCAGGTCTTACACGTTGATTTGAGTCACTGCGACTAATTTGTACCCTTTTTGGGGTTTCTTTGGCAGTTTAACAGACTGACTAATGAAGATCTACTTTCTGCAGCTGAACAATTTCAGCAATAGTACAACAAAGAAATCTCAAAAGATCTCAGTGACGAGGGCATCTTCCTCAAACAAATATATTCCATGAACTTTAAATTGGATTGCGAGCCAAAGGAATTGCTTCAAGAAATACTCAAACTTGGACTTTTTGGGGTGTTTCCTAATATCACAATTGCATTGTGTATTTTTGTCAGTTTGCCTGCATCAGTGGCTTCAGGTGAACTCACTTTCAGTGTGTTGACGCAGGTAAAAAAATTATCACCGTTCAACTATGGGACAAGAGCATTTGAATGGGCTCGCCATGCTTAATATCAACTGTGACATTGCCCGAAAGCTAGATTTTTCCTCAATAATTAGTGCATTGGCACAGAAAAAGGCTAGAAAAGCATTTGTTAAATTTAAAAAAAATCAAATTATGTCTCACTCTTTTTTGATGCCTTATTTTGTTTTCATGTGTCGTCATTTTTTATTTTTATTATGGGGAGGTGCCTCAAAGGCTGGAAGCGGCCCAGGCCTCTCTGGACCTCTGAGAGGGCCTGTCCAGATGAGTTCTCTAACCATTGGGTATAGGGTATTTGGGTGGTAATCTCGCCTCTTGAAGCTGTTCAACTTTTTATAAAATATTTAAATGTTCATTGGCGCAGGGCTGGGTCTCCCAGGAGAGAGTGGGAACCACTAAGTTTTAGGGCAGGGGTTCTCAAACTGGGGATAGGGACCCCTCAGGGGATCTTGAGGTTATTACATGGGGAGTCGCGAACTGTCAGCCTCTACCCCAAACCCTGCTTTGTCTCCAGCATTTATAGTGGTGTTAAATATATTAAAAAGTGTTTTAAATTTATAAGGGGGGGTCACATTCAGAGGCTTGCTACGTGAAAGGGGTCACCAATACAAAAGTTTGAGAATCACTGCTTTAGGGTCATTCTCCCTCTCTGGTCTCTACTCCAAACTTGGCTGAATGGGAGTTTTGAGCTATACACTCCATGTGTTCTTTCGTAGGATTCATTTGTGAAATGGGCTGTGTGCTCTCACAGGAATATGAGGGCATGGGCTACCCACATCATGAATCACAGCACTGGTGGGAGACCAGTCACTTCCAGGCTTCTACCCGATCCTGGGTAGGAGTGGGTCGGCAGGGGTGAGGAGTGGGTATAGTCTTGGCACTGCCCACTGTGCCAGCCAGCACAGCTGAACTGGCGCAGAGAGAAGAGTTAGTTGTGCCAGGAAAAGGGCTGGCATAGCTTATTTCCCTCATGGAGCAAGAGGGAAGAAGAGACCATGTTGTGACTCTCTGGATACCCTTACTAATGGCATATTGCAAGGTGCCAATTTAGCTCTTGGGGAATTTTTGTTTGTTTTTTCTTTGTTGTTGTTATTTTTCTTTTTAATAACTCTAAACCAACAGTCATTCTGACTGAAAGTATGATGGAAGTATGGCTGCTTCTTATGTGTGGAAACTTATAAGATTGTTAAACCAAGATGGGGACATCTAACCTCGGTCTGATTGCACTGGACCTAACTGATCTCTAATACTGGCAGCTGCCTAGTGTAAACTGAAATATTCTCCTTAAAGGTTGTCAGTAGAAATGGCAATGAAATCCTGCCCACTTGGCCTCTGATCTGGCTATCTGAACCAGCTTTTAGCAGCTTAGATGGACTGATCATAGAAAATCAGTTCACACAATGTATGTACGGTGGGGACAAGAAAGACCAGAGAACTTTGATTTAACAAGGCTCTTTATGACGTAGGATCACAGAATTTAAAACAGAAAATACTTTAGATCATCCCTGCCATTGCAAAATTACTGCATAAACAAGATAGATGTCATTTAGGAGGTAATGTCCTGAAATGCCCTCATATGGAACAGATTGAAAATACACAAATCTGCACAAAAGAGTATTTTAGAATTTGAACTCCTAAGGGTAATTCCTTCCCCATGTGACTGTCAGATGTTGTACCTGGCAGCATCAGACAGGTAGTAAAGAGAGAACTCCTATCAAAAGTAGGATGGTTAAAAAAGAAAGAATGTCTTTTAATGTTTTTAAGGCATGTAAATTAGGATTAAGCTACACTGGGACAGAATCTTCTTGCAAGGTTTCCTTTCCATGCTGTTTGTATGGTATGATCTTTACAAAGAACAATACAAATCTTAGGTACAGTTCTGCTCTGAACAGTGACTGTAAAAATGCCATTGTGGGACACAGTGTTTATTTTGTCAGTCATTCCAGATCAAATGTGTTCAGTATGGGCTGTGATTCAACGCCCATTGCAATCAGTGGAAGTCTTCCCATTGTCTGCAAAACAGATTTTACCCCAAGCCCTATTTTACTAACTTCCAGCTTTGCCCAATCAACCTGGGCTCTGAATCAAGCTGGGTTCTTTCTTTCTCATGCATCACCACCAGTATTAAAGATTCTACAGGCTAATTTATGCCCTTCTGTCACCTATTCAGCCCCATTCTTTCCTCAGAGGTGGAAGTGATAGGAACTTAATAAACTGTTCTGCTGCTGATGCACAAGAAGACAATTCAGGTCTGGTAGCTGTGTTGGTTGTGCAGAGTTTGCAGGAGACAAAAGTCATAAAAAAGGATATTTGGTCATTACAATGAAGAGCTCTCACTCACGGGGACCGGGCCTGTTGAGAGAGAAGGTGCCATGTTTACATTCACTCTTCAGCGCAGAACCGGATTTCAGTGTAACAAGCAATATTACGTTTGTATTGTTCTTTTTGGTTTATAAATCTGTACACCTTAGAAATGGCAGAAGTGAAGCCAGGAGAAGGGGCCAAGACAGAGAAACCTTGCAGACAAAAAATGCTGGAGGTGCCACAAAAAAGCCGTCCTCTTTGCATGTCCGTTTGCCTTCTCACTCTTTTGTGATTGAAAAGCAGGCTACCTTCCCCTTTCTCTTCCCCAGCTGTCTCTCTCTGGCTAAATCTCAGTATTTGTTTTAGTTAAGAACCTTCCTTTATGGCAGTGGGAGTCTTTCCACTGATTTTGGATCTGGCTCTCAAGATACATAAGGCAAATTTAATGCCCCAAACCCTAAACAAAACAATTTGTGAAGTGCAGGGTTGGGGGGGTGGGGAGAGGGGCTTCTGGTGATCCTTGAAGAGCAGCTTTTCCATTTGGGTAAAATTCACCCTTACACCAGGCATCACAAAGCCAATACATCACTTAAATCCCATTTGGGCCCTATGTTGAATGGATAATAGGCTTGTGCTGACCCAGGGCACAGGAGTGAATCCAACCTTTCCTCATTAGTCCAGGAAATGGTGTTGGTCGCTCCACCCGCTGTGAGCTATACTGGTTGTTGGTATGTCAAAAGCTACAATTCGTGAATCCCCAGAGGCCCCAAGCAAAATTGGAATCACATGTGCTCGGCACTGTACATATACAGAGTAAGAGACAGTCCCTGCCCCAAAGAGCTTACAGTATAATTAGATAAGACAGACAACAAGCAGGAAAAGAAACAGAGGCAGGTCAAGTTAATTGCACCAGGTTAGCAGCCATGGGTGGAACTAGAACCCACATCCTCTAATTAGTAGGAGAGGGCACTAACCACTAGACCACACAGCCTTATTGTCAATAAAACAGAGAACTTGTGGTACATGACTTCCTGTTCGCTAGCTCTCTCTTTTTTAATTATAAGAATATGTTCATTGGAAAATGAGAGTGAAAGGGGGGAAGAGGCTGTTTAATTGCCCTCGTAGAAGAGTGATACAAGAGGATCAGAAGAGGCCTGTCATGGCTGTTTATTGACAGCCAAGCTTTCCAACAGCATGAATGGCACTTTATCAGGTGTAAGAAGGGCATTTCTGTATTATCTAGTTGTATTGTAGCATAATTAGGGCATTGTAAATAATAAACGCTATAATTATCATTCCCTTTTGTCTCTTTATTTAAGGAAGCATTTTCCCAAACAGTTTCTCAGAGGCATATTGCCCAAGAGAGAATTAGTCTATTGTGGACCGAACTATTCTCACCCCGTTAGCTGGCTCTACTTAGATTACCAAAAGGCTGGATATAGTGATGAACAAATGAAATAATTTAGTGCAGACATACACACCCGCACCCTCACAAACCTTTCTGTTTGCTCCGCATACTCCGACTCCAGCATCTCTGGGAAGAGTCCAGAAGCTGTGTATCAATATTAGCATGCAACCACACATGGTGCTTCATTTCACAGTTCCCATGTCAAGTAATGCCAGAGGTTAAACAGAGTAAATATATGAGGACCCATGACAAAATCGCACCGAGTTACCATTTCTTGACACACACACAAAAGATGCTTTAAAACCCCTTAAGTGCTCTTTGGAGAACCTTCTTGGTTCACATTTTAATGAAACTACTTTTGGCCTAGATTAAAAATTGTGCAGATCTGTCTAACCCTGAGGCTGCCATCATTGCCCATAGGCATCCTTTACCACACTCACTTGGATGGCAAAACAGAGGGATGACAGCAGCCCTTAACTATAAGTCAGTCCTTCAAATTAAGCACCAATATAGACCCTGGGTCTCTTATAACAGAGGCAGCGTTAATTCCAAATGGAGGATTATAGGGGAAATGTAGCTGTGTGGTTTTGTGCTTTATTTACAACTGCTATATACTTGGGTAGCTATTTAAAACTAAGTATCCAGGTCATTACAATAGATGGGTAATTTTGCCTGCTCGGACGGAACTGTGTGCTGCCCAGTCAGACCTATACCCAGTTGTCCACAGCTGGGAAACCATTAATTCCCTGCTCTGTCCCCAGAGACACCTAACCTGCATCCTGATGCCTTGGTTCCTAATTATGTAATTCATTACTAGAGAAGATGTAGCTTGGAAACAAGTCCTCCAATGCAACAATGTGTTTTAAATCTCTCGCACAGGGGGTTAATCAGCACATTTGGAGGCTGCAGGCAGGTCCAGGCTACGAGATGTTATCCGTACAGTAGAAGTATTGCTTTTCAGTGTTCAGCATTGTTTTCCATCTGAGTTCAGAGTTCAGGGTTGTTAGTTTAGAAAGTTGATCCCAGGAGGCTCCAGTTTAAAGATGTTCATGTTCTTGCTGTGCATTCACAGCAGGAGTGCTTTGATCTTATTATGTGCCACTGACTGTTATGTCATCTGTGTCGTGTCCGTTTGTATGAAAGTGTTCAGTCACCAGCTCTGTGGGCTTTTTTGTTGATGGTGTTCTTTGTATTTCTTAATTATTTTCCTTTCTTCATTAAACATTTTAGTTCAGGTTGATGTCCCCCTCCCCCTATGTAAAACTCAGACCCTTGGAATACTGAGTGTTGTTTGTTTAGGTTTTTTTTTTTCCTGAATGGGGTTTTATAATTATTTCATTGCTTTAGTTTCATTTAGAAGCAAAGCAAATTAGTTTAAATTAGCAGATATGGCTGAATAAAGGGTGGATAAATATCAATGGCAAAAATTAAAACAGACTGGTGATTAGCCTGAAAATTAAAGCGATACGAAAGTAAATGTAATTTGCTGGTTATTGTAAGTTGTATTGGTACTAAGTACTGAGGAAAAACTGATCTTTTCACACCCTTTGTGTGTGTGTAGTTTTGTGTCCATTATATGTCTAAGAAAGTCACTAATTGACAGCTACAGTGTTAGCACCTGACCCTGCAACCCACACTTACAGGAGTACTCTTCGTTCCCAGGGACAGTCACAAATCAATAAGACTCTTTGGACACCCAAGGATTATTCACAGGAGAAAAGAACTGCAGATCTTTTGTATGTACTACTTCAATTTCATCATTTGCTTCAAAGCTGCAATTAGGAAATGTAAATCTCATTGTACATATAAATTAGGGTGACCAGACAGCAAATGTGAAAAATCGGGACGGAGGTTGGGGGTAATAGGTGCCTATATAAGAAAAAAAAACAAAAATCGGGACTGTCCCTATAAAATCGGGACATCTGGTCACCCTAATATAAATGTATGTAGCATAGTATTCATAGAGGAGAGAGAGACAAAGGGGTGTGTTGGTGTATGCACACACACGGGTGTGTCTGCCTGTCTGTCTGTCTCTCTCACACACACACACACACACACACACACAAACTCTAAAGGTTTTAGTTTATTGCAGTATGTGCATTGAAGTTTACTTTCCTGTTAACAGCTTTGAAATAAATGATAACGTTGAAGTAGAACAGGTAATACTTATTTTGTGGGAATAATCATTTCTCATGCAAATAAACCCGTTCACTTTAATATAAATAAGAGCATGTGGAACATTTAAAACTGTTGGTATGCATACTTCCACCTTTTCATGTTCTCTGTATGTATAAATATCTCCTGTCTGTGTGTTCCATTCTATGCATCCGAAGAAGTGAGCTGTAGCTCATGAAAGCTTATGCTGAAATAAATTTGTTAGTCTCTAAGGTGCCACAAGTACTCCTGTTCTTTTATTTAAAACTACAGCACCTTACAGGCTTCAGTGGAGCCATTTCCACTTATGCTGTCTGAGGATCTGACACTACATCTATGTCCGTGTCCATATATTCAGGCTGAGACTCTGGTCCATAACATATAGGCTAAGGTCACTCTGAGGGAATAATAATTCATCTTAATTAATTAGCCTCTTAGAGCTGGTATGGCTACTTCCACGTTTTCATGTTCTCTGTTTGTATATATCTTCTTACTATATGTTCCATTCCATGCATCTGATGAAGTGGGCTGTAGCCCACGAAAACTTATGCTCAAATAAATTTGTTAGTCTCTAAGGTGCCACAAGTACTCCTGTTCTTTTTGTGGATACAGACTAACACGGCTGCTACTCTGAAATCTGAGGGAACACTGCCACTATAGGTGGCTAGAGACATGAAGTGAAACCCTATTCCCATTTTAGGCGATGGGAGTTTTGCCATTAACTTTAATGGAGCCAGGATTTCACCCATGATCTCTGATGTAGACATTTTACAGTAACCTTATGTGTTGATATTTCAACACATGAGTGTTATTTTCATTACAAATAACCAAAATCTTTCCAAAGTGGAGACCTTTAAATATACCACTTAGGCCAGAAGATCACATTAAAATATTATCCTGATTTACTTGGGAAAATTCTAATAATACATCATTGAAATCTCTGCGGAAATGTTTCATGTAGACAAATCTCTATTTAGGTCATTCCACAGAATGTACAGTAATCAGATGTATAGGGGAGGGTTTCTTATTTTTGCAGAATGCGCATGCATTCAGAATTTGCCATACTCAGAATAAGAGACAAGATGTTCAGCTGTGTGTTTAGCTTTTGCAAAAGGCTTCTCTGTCTGCCCAGGCATGGGCACTGTGTAGCACAGACAGGAAGTATGCCAGACTGACTCTGCAGGAGGCTGCATAGAACACGTGCAGAAAAGAACAAGAAACTGCTTAATGATTAATCACTGTCAACCTTTGTTCTTGTTAAAGACTTGATTGTTGGACAAGGCTAGTAATGAGGCACTGTTTCCGTGTCTGTTGCTATGAGATTGTGCAAGTACTGAATCTGCTCTTCAGCCCATGCAGAAAATGCAATTCTGTCTTTGCCCAGGTTTTAATGAGCTAGAGCAAAAGCACTTTCATAGCAGCGCCTGCTAGTGGCTATACCGTCTTTCAGTATTTCACACATAAACCCCCACGTTCCTAGGTTGATAGCAAAAATATGTTTAAAAAAACAAGACTGCAAGCCAAAACTTGGCACACACAGGCTCAGGAATGAGTAGCTTGTTTTGTTAAATTAAAAAAACAAAGTGATTAGAAGTGTTTATAGTAAAAACTGCGCAAATAACTAAGTTGATTTTTTTTCTCATCTGTAATTCGAAAGTGGTTGTTTAAGAAAGGTGTTTGCTGATTGGATATGATTCTGTACATCGGCCAAGTTAGTACATGTAAAGTAACTATTATTATTATAATTTATTTTATTATTTTGCTATTGCTGCTTTACATTTCCAAGGGAACAGAAAATGATATTGGAGAGATGCCAGGATAAAATGATTGTGCAATTAAGAAAGGGGGAGGAGGGATTCTTGGTAGCAAAGTTAGTAATTTTTCACTCATTGTCACTCAATGGTGTCCCAGGCACAGACCCACATCTTCAGCTGTTATAGGAGAGACTGGCCGCTAGAAAGGAAGGATGGTCCAGTCAGTAGGGTTCTCACTTTGGATGCTGCAGAACTAGGCTTAATGCTCTGCTCTGCCACAGGCTTCCTGTGTGACTTTTCACAAGTCAGATTGATTTCATTAGGAGTTAAGTATCAGAGGGGTAGCCGTGTTAGTCTGGATCTGTAAAAGCAGCAAAGAGTCCTGTGGCACCTTATAGACTAACAGACATATTGGAGCATGAGCTTTCGTGGGTGAAGTGGGTATTCACCCACGAAAGCTCATGCTCCAATACATCTGTTAGTCTATAAGGTGCCACAGGACTCTTTGCTGCTATTAGGAGTTAAGTGCTTTTGAAAATCCCACTAGGTGCCTATCTGCATATGTAGGTGTCTGGATATCTTCAAAACTCCTGTCCTTAGTCTCTTTGTGCCTCAGTTCCTCGTTTGTACAATGGGGATAATAGTAATTCCCTATCTCACAATGGTGTTGTGAAGGTAATACGTTACCGACTGTGAAGTACTCAGAGTCTACAGTAACGGGGCCACATAAGCACCTTAAATAGATATAAATTGGTGGTCCTGCCTTTGGTCAGGACCTTGGCGGGGCTACTTTTCAGCCTAGGACACTGTAAGGCATTGATGCCCTGTAGTGCTTTAAATATATAGTGAAGCTGGACAACTCAGATTATTCTCTGATCCTGCTACTTCTAGATGGATTGATAGGTCCATCTGCCCACATAAATCCTTTCCTGAATTACAGATGAGTTGGGGACAGAGGGGCCCCTGCATGGAATATCTAGGAGCCAATCGTTATTCCATAAATATATTATTATTTTCAAATGTTTTTGGTGACGTTCTTTTCAAATTTTGCACTCTTTGGATTGATTCATGTGTATTTGCACTTTGAGCTGTGTACCTCGGCTGTGGTTGGTCAGAGAAGTCACACATAGGTTATTTCCTTTCTCTTATTGGAGGAGAGCACAAGCAAGTCTGGCAGTTGTAAAATGTGGTTGCCACAGATCCTCATGCATATGCCTTTGAAATGTGACTTCCACAGTTTTGCCAATCAAGGTGGACAGCTCAAGATGTTCATGGAAGGCAAATGCAGAAGTGGGGCCATGTGATCGAGGGAAAGTTTTTGTGAACATTTAAAAAAATTATCGAAGGAAAATATTTTGCATTGTTCACCTGGAATTTTTGATTTCAAGATGTTTGACACCAAAAGTGATCATGTGCTTTTCCAATCTTCGGTTCTTTCAAATGCTGGAACAGTGTTTGGCCCCAGTCTTGCGCTTACAGACATGTTTAACTTTATCCATGTGAGTAGTTGCATTAGAGCCTGTTAGGATACTGACAGGCATATAAACTTTTTTGTGTTGGCAGGATCTGGCTCTGTAAAAGCATCTGAATAGATTATGATCTGATATACTTTAAGGTAGCTCTGTACATTAAAACAATATCCTTAGTCTCAAAACAATGGACATGATTTGCCACTGCCTTACACCTTGTGTCATCTTGTACACATGTGCAAAGTGAGAGTAAAAAGAGTGTAAGATGCTACCAAACAAAATGGTAGAGTTTTACACCTACTTTGACTAAGCAAGGTACAAGGCAATAGAGAATTAGGCCCACTGTGCTTTGTAAGTCCTGTCTGCATAACATTATTTTTATCCCGCTCCGATACGTGTTGGTCAAATTTCCAGCTGGTATAATTTGGCATAGGTTCATTGACATCAATGGAGCTATGTTGATTTACACCTGTAGAAGATCTGGCCCTATACATTCTGCTATTATTGAAATTAATAGATTATTTAACTTATTCCTAGTAATAATTAATAATAATTCTACTTCACAGGGTACGTCTACACTGCAATTAAAACCTGCGGCTGGCTTGTGCCAGCTGACTCGGGCTCGCTGAGTTCGGACTAAGGGGCTGTTTAATTGCCGTGTAGACGTTCGGGTTCAGGCTGGAGAGTCTGGGCTGTAGGACCTTGCGAGGTGGGAGGGTCCCAGAGCAGCCCAAGTCCAAAGATCTACACCACAATTAAACAGCGCCTTAGCCCGAGTCCTACGGGTCCGAGTCGGCTTGCCAGTCGTGAGTGTCTAATTGAAGTGTAGACGTACCCACAGAGTTTCTGCAGCCATTCCTGCTTATGCTATGATCTCTTAACCAATTTTCCAGTTTGGTGGCCGAACCAAAACATCCCAAATAAGTGGTTTCAGGTCAATGCAAACATTTTAATGAATTTTTTTGTTTGTCTGTTGTCAAAACCGTTAGGTAAATTTGACACAAATTGTTGAAATGTTTCAATTGACCCAAATCTGCTGGTTTTGGCAAAAAAACCAAAACATGTCAGAACAATTCTGCCGAGCTCTGTGTCTCGCAGTGGAAGCAAGTTCAGGCTAGGTCAGTACTTGTAAGCGAGACCTCCAGGAAAAGCCCAGCGACTGCAGAAAGTAGACTTTGCTCTTCAGTAGATTCCTTTTCAGAATGGGGCTAGCAAGTATTATGGTCTTGAAAGTGCCATCTTACGGATGAGCGAGAGGCCAACATTTGGGTTGTTCAAATTAGTTAGTAAGGACTCTTCATTTGTGTAGGGCTTGCAGGTACAACCTACGGGGTTATACAGTAGCCTGGAATATTTTGCGAGCAAGTTTAACTACTTAGTAGAGGAAAATAAATCTATGTAGAAGCCTTGATCTGCACCATGAATAGCCTGCTATGATGACTGAGGCAACTGAGACCCACTGCTTAAGAAAAGTGAACAAAATGTACAGAATTAGTTGCCAGACAAACAAAATGTTACACAGCTTCTCCCCTGGAGAGAGCTGGAGCTAGAGGTTTTCATCAGCCAAACATCAGACCGTGGGCAGACTTTAGTGAATACATCTGAAGAACTTTACTGTATTTGTTTCGTTAAACCAGCACTAATGTAAGGAGAGGAGAAAGGTTAGAGCTGTTTCTCTGAGCCTGACAGTCAAAACAAAATGAGCCACTCTGTGGTGTCACAAAAGGGAGGGGAAAATGTCTGCTCCTTTTGACGGAAAATCTTCAAGAACTAGAACCCCATCATGTCACAAATACCAACTCTCCTTGGTTAGGAGGCAAACTCTCTGAGGGAGCTGTGGTTTAGCAAACATTATTTTCATTCTCTCCCACTGAAAATAATATTCACCAACTCCAGCGCCCTTTTGGGGATGGGGGAAGCTAAAGTTTTGGGTCCATTTTTCCAACCAAATTTCCATAAAATGCCTTTGAATTATGTGTTCAGAAATGAAAACTTGCAGAGGTATTTCAGGGGTCTGGACAAGCTGACAGGGAGAGAAATCTGGGGGGGAGGCTCAGAATGTCAACTTTTGCTCTTTGCTTTGTGGTGTCTGTCTGTCTATCATCATGTTTCTATAACCATTATTGCTGTAATATCGAAGCACGGATCAGGAACATTCCCTGCTTCCCTTTGTGATGCTGCCTATAAAAATAATGCTTTCCATTACTACACAGCCTTTCCTCTCACCTCACAAGCTCAACACAGGACTCACTAAGAGGGGTGTGGAAGAGAGATGCCAAGGGGTTGGAGTTTCCGGTGTTGCTCTCAAAGAATTGCCAGGGGCCTAGCCAAGAGTATCAGAGGGGTAGCCGTGTTAGTCCGTGTTTGCATCCGACGAAGTGGGTATTCACCCACGAAAGCTCATGCTGCAAAACGTCTGTTAGTCTATAAGGTGCCACAGGATTCTTTGCTGCTTTTAGCCAAGAGTAGTGTTTGATTCTGGGGGAGCCATGGTCAGCTGTTCTCAATCCACAGTGATGGCTCCAGTCACTACAGGGTCTCTGGAGGAAGGCTCTATATGGGAAAAAAATAGAAAATAGCAACAATAATATTTAGTACCTAACCATATATGCTGCTTTACCTCCAATGGGAGAGGCAGGTGCTCAACACCACTGAAAATCAGGGCACTTATTAAGGTACCTAACATTAGGCACCTGAGTTTCACAAGGCTGGCCTAAGTGACTTGCCCGGAGTTGCACAGAAGCCTATGACAGTCTTTTATCTCAGTGGATTTACACAGATTTATACCTGGCCTATAGAGGGCTACAGGCTACTTTGCAAGACTCCATGAGCTGCATTTTTCCCATTGGCCAACTCTGCCTGGCCATATCAAGTTGAGTACATCAGTCCTAGGATTCTATAATTTACAGACACAATAGAGCAGTATGAAGGGGCCTTAGTGTAAATGAGACTCAAGCCCTTAATGTGTTTTTACAGGTAAATAATTATAATTTCTTATAGATCTGTGTCATGCATACAAGGCACATTTAAAGCTGCTGCTACTGGATGAAGGTGCTAGGCTGAGATTTCTATAAGGTAGGGGAATGTCCTGTCATGTCCTATAAATGCATTTGACTCTCCAGTGTGGCATTAAGCCCAGCCCAGTGATAGGTGGCAATACAGAGGTGCACTACCCCAATAGGTGCTCCTGATGCATTGTGCTTCAGACAAGCAAAGTGCCCCAGGGAGCCCCAAGTGTGGTCGCAAGACAAGACTTGTAAGGTATTTCCACACTACAGGGACTATACTGGCATAGCTACAGTGCTGTGGCTATGCTGGCACAACCACGTAGTGTAGACACAGCCGAGGGGGTTTCCTGTAGGACCATCACTCCTCTCAACCACTCCTTTCCTAGGTCAATGGAAGCATTCGTCCGTAGATACAGCTGCATCTGCACCAAGGGATAGGTCACCATAGCGACATCAGTTAGAAGTGTGGATTTTTCATTCCCCTGTTCAATGTAGCTATGTCAACCTACATTTTAAGTATAGACCAGGCCAGAGCACCCGTTCTGAGTCAGAACAGTGAGAACACGTCACCAAAGAGGAGGGCAAAGAAAGAAGAATTCCAGGAAGAAGTGGGCTTCAAGAAGGCGATTTGAAGAAGGAGCGGGAGGGATCTTGATGAAATGCAAGTGGGAGACTGTAGCAGACGGGGACCAGGATGATACAAGGCATGGAGCCAAGATGAGTGTGAAAGAACAGTGAAGGGAGCAGCAAGATGAAAAGCTAGAGAGTGGCATTGTAAAATGTTTGGGGTCCTTGTGGTAGAAGTGCTCATTTACTGCAGTATAAAAGCCTAAACAGAAGAGAATAGAATATTTTACATAGACTATTTCACTATTGTATTACACGGTGAACAGAAGCCCAAGGTATGTCAGACTGTAGGCACCTTTTACCAATATAAAACAAAGGGAGAATTCTTGTGATACTCAGGGCTCCAGATACCTAGGCAGCACAGTTATGAATATAGCCACAAATAGAACAAATGGAGAGGAGTACGTAAACAGTTTAATTACACAAGTAAAGGATGACTGCGTAACCCATCTGGGGTGGAATAAAGCTGACCCATGAGTCAGCTGTGCATGGGTCAGCCCCAATCAGAGAGCAAAAATTGTTTTCTTCCATGTGTCAGTGTTTCCATTATTAACGCCTATTTCAGGGATATGTAACTTGGCTGTAGAAATCTGGTCAGAATTCCTTACTTCTCGGGTATATGTTGTATCAGGCCAGGGTCACTTTTGGTGATTTTTAGCACATTTTCATAACAATGATTGAGCTGCCTTTGAGTTATAGGTGATATCACCCATATGGTGATATCAACAAATAATGGTGTTTAGAGCCTGGGGGTGGAGGTTGGATGTGCAGTGGGTAGAACTAAATTAAGATCTTCGTCTGGCATTTTTGTTGCATTTTACACTTCATGTACCCATAAGAAACAAAGGAAAGTCTGTTTTAACATTTACGTGTGTACGTTTGGAGCCAAATTCTCCCCCTCAATTATACTACTGCAACCCCCGGACATAAACGGGGGTAGCAGCAGTAGAACGGAAAAGAAATTTTGATTCTGAATGTTTTGATTTGCTGGTTACATAAATGTGTTTAAAATTCCTCTTGGTTTCCATGAACAAACCCAGGGAGTATTACTTGCTTAGAGGATTTCTTGAGTTATTATCTAATCTGTCCATCTCTCTGTCTGTCTATCGTAGTGTTTTATACTGCGGCGCGTCACCAGAGTAGCTGAGCCCCTTCCCCATAATAGCAATAGCCAAGTCTCTCGTGTACTTCATAGTCTCTGGTTCTTTGCCCGTTGATTTGTTACAGATTTTTTTCTATTTATTTGCTCATTCGTTGTGAGGGGAGGTTGTTTGGAGGAGAGAGGTGTCTGTGTTGTGAATGCCATTCTTGCTATAGTGGAAACGTGTCTTTGGAGAGGAAGGTGTTACAATCTGGCCCTGTGCCCCTCTATGTGAGAGCAATCTGTTGCAAGTGAACCCAATAGCTGGATCCAACGTGCTTCGGAAGGAAACTGGGTCTGGGTAGACTCTAGTCACCGTTTCTAGCTCTGGAACCATAGGACACACTTGAGGCACCGACCTCTTGTCCGATGCCCTTCTTTGGGAGATGGGACTCCGCAGTCCAGTTGCCCCAGACTGCAAAACCAGTGATTCAGACCTCTGAGCCCCCCTAGCCTTTTTCATGTGCTCTCTCAGAGTCCCACCTAGGCTGTGGGCTCTCTGGGCTTCTAGTTTAACCCCTTTGGGGACAACGCGACAGGGAATCATGGAACACGGGCTTAGCATAGGATTTCTTCACCACAGTCACTTTACTCTTCGAAGCGCCCTCTCCTTGTCTGATCTCAAGTCTGTGAGTCTGAGGTATGTTAACAGGCGGGGCGGCTCTAGCAATTTTGCTGCCCCAAGCATGGCGGCACACCGCGGGGGGCGCTCTGGTGGTCGCCGGTCCCGCGTCTCCGGTGGACCTCCTGCAGACGTGCCTGCGGAGGGTCCGCTGGTCCCGCGGCTCCGGTGGAACATCCGCAGGCATGCCTGCGGGAGGTCCACCGGAGCCGCCTGCCGCCCTCCCGGCGACTGGCAGAGGGCCCCCCGTACTGGGGCCTGGAGCCGGCCCTGTTAACAGGTTTCAGAGGGGTAGCCATGTTAGTCTGTATCAGCAAAAACAACGAGGAGTCCTTGTGGCACCTTAGAGACTAAATAAATTTGTTTGTCTCTAAGGTGCCACAAGGAGTCCTCATTGTTGGTTTTTTAGGTATGTTAGTATTTCAGGCTTGGCAAAGTCTGTCTTGCCCTCTTGTTCCTGCAGGCCTTTTAGGTTTGTGGTGATGGATGCTCCCCCTGATCAGAGCAGCACCCCTGCTTAAATATAGTCTCCTTTAGCAATATGTTCTGCTGGAAAGTTTGTCCCTTTTTCCTTCAGGTCCCTGAGTAGAAGGTGCATTGTTCCAGGAGGAGAGTGGGCCCTAGATTGCTTTCTTGATGGCTTCTCCACTATGATCCTTCAACAAGGTGTCAATTATCTTTCCCCAGCAACATGGCTATGTGGAATGCAATTCCATAGGCTTGCTTTGTGAAAGGTTAGATATGTTCAGCACATGATACAAGATTAAGGTGACCATATGTCCCATTTTGGCGAGGACAGTCCCCTTTTTAAGCCCTGTCCCGGACCGCCTGACTTTTTTTTGGCAAAACTGGGCATTTGGTCTTGTTTTGCCCTAGGGGGACAAGGAGGAACATTGGATAGGGCAAGCAGCGATGCTGGGCAGCGGGGCTCGGGTGGTCGGCCCCAGCCCCAGGCGGCAGGACTTGGGTGGGTGGCAATGCCAGGGGGCTTGGCTTGGGAGCGAGAGGCCTCGGGTCAGCCCCATGCGCGGTAGGGGCTCAGATGAGCAATAACACCAGGTGGCTCAGGCGAGCCCGATGCAGGAGGAGTAGGAGGGCCTTGGGCCAGCCCTGCACGGTGTCCTGTTTTCACTTGGGGAAATATGGTCACCCTATACAAGATGGAGGTCCTAATAGAAACCAGAATTTACCATTTGATAATGACACATCCTGTTCTGTCACAGAAGGTTTGGCAGCATTTCCTAAAAGTCTGTCTGACTTTGGATTTGCCTCATTTCCTCAGGAAGTTCCTTCCACAGGCCAATCCCATCGAACATCAATTTCATCCTCCATTCTGGAAGATGAAATGGTCTAATGTTGCCCAGTATACGTGGTGTCTGGTTAAAAAGGAAAGGCAATTCCAGTAAAATATTCGTTGTTATTATTAGATATAAAACATATTGGGCCAAATTCTACTCTCAACTACAGCAGTGTAAATCCACCCAGGCCAGAATTTCTCACTGTACATGTATATTTTAAAAAACCGTATCTTGTTAGACAAAATCTGATCTCACTTGCACCTCTTTTACTGTGGTGCAGCTCTATGGACTCTTGATTTATATTGGTGGAAGTGAGAGGAGAATCAGGCCCAATAGCACCAGTTCTTTAAGGGTCAGTCTGCAGCACAACTAATCCTCTGCATCAAGTATGATTTATTAGGCAATTGCTCACCTCAAATCGCCTCCTCTGGAACACCAGGAAGTCGGACAAATAACACATTATAGATTCATAGACTAACACTCTCATTTCTTGGACAGCAAAAAAAATAAAACAGCTCAAATTTCATGATTTACATTGCTCTTGCAGTGTCTTTTTCCCAAATGGCTATTTTTTGTGCCAACTGCTATTCTAAATATGATTATTAAAAATCATTTATTAGGTATCGAGAAGTGAAACTGTCCAGCTTATCTGAAAATAAAACCCAAGTTACCTGGGCAATGGGGGGATAAATCTACATATATTACCATGAATTTCGAAAGCATACATTGGGGAAGTCTGCATTTTCTGTGCAATGAGAAAACAGATGTATTCTATTAATGGATGTAACATGTGGGATGGGTTTAAGCTAGAGTGTAGTTTGAATGTGGATGTCAAAACCAATTTATTGTAACATATTTTTCCTTTCAAAATATTTTAAGAAGTACAAAAGTTTGCACAACATCTTGGCAAGCTGGTTCTGTGGAAAGGAATACTTTCTGTCTCACAGCTAACATAAGGGCTGAAGAATGTGGCAGTGGCTGAGCAATTCTGGATTATTTCTTGAATTGAAAAGAATGTGTGCAAGACAGAATTGTGTAAAAGTCCATTACATTTTCAGAGGTGCAATTGTAATGCTGCCCTGGGGGCTGCAGGTGGCTCCAAAAGAAAGTTGTGGGTTTTATGTCATATTTAGATTGTTAAACACTTTACTTATATGGCCCTGTCTGAATGCCGCAGAATTATTTTAAATTAGAAGTAGCAATAGCCATCAACAGAGATCACATCAGCCACACTATCAGAGGCTCATTCACCTGCACATCTACCAACGTGGTATATGTCATCATGTGCCAGCAATGTCCCTCTGCCATGTACATTGGCCAGACCGGACAGTCTCTACGTAAAAGAATAAATGGACATAAATCAGATGTCAAAAATTATAACATTCAAAAACCAGTTGGAGAACACTTCAATCTCCTTGGTCACTTGATTACAGACCTAAAAGTCACAATATTATGACAAAGAAACTTAAAACCAGACTCCAATGAGAGACTGCTGAATTGGAATTAATTTGCAAAATGGACACCATTAAATTAGGCTTGAATAAAGACTGGGAGTGGATGGGTCATTACACAAAGTAAAACTATTTCCTCATGTTTATTGCCCCGCCACACTGTTCCTCACAACTTCTTGTCAACTGCTCCAAATGGGCCATTTTGATTACCACTACAAAAAGTTTTTTCTCTCCTGCTGATAATAGCTCACCTTAACTGATCACTATCGTTAGAGTGTGTATGGTAACACCCATTGTTTCATGTTCTCTGTGTATATATATATCTTCCTACTGTATTTTCTACTGCATGCATCCGATGAAGTGGGCTGTAGCCCATGAAAGCTTATGCTCAAATACATTTGTTAATCTCTAAGGTGCCACAAGTACTCCTGTTCTTTTTGCATCAACAGAGACACAAAGTGGGTGAGGTAAGATCTGTTGTTGGACCAACTTCTGTTGGTGAGGCCTGGTCTACACTATGTGTTTAAACCGGTTTAAGGAGCGTAAAACCGATTTAACGCCACACCCGTCCACACTGAGAGGCCCTTTATATCGGTATAAAGGGCTCTTTAAACCGGTTTCTGTACTCCTCCCTAACGAGAGGAGTAGCGCTAATATCGGTATTTCCATATCGGATTAGGGTTAGTGTGGCCGCAGATCGACAGTATTGGCCTCCGGGTGGTATCCCACAGTGCACCACTGACCACTCTGGACAGCAATCTGAACTCGGATGCAGTGGCCAGGTAGACAGGAAAAGCCCCACGAACTTTAGAATATTTCCTGTTTGCCCAGCGTGGAGCTCCGATCAGCACGTGTGGCGAGGCAGTTAAAAATCAAAATAAAGAAAGAGCTCCCACATGGACCATGCGGATGTGATTGCTGTAAGGGCAAGCAAATCTGTTCTATCAGCGCTTCGTTACAGAAGACAAAATTCAAAATCATTTTTAAAAAATCTCCAGACAGACGCCATAGCAGGGACTCAGCTCACTGCTGCGTGACAAGCGTAACGGAAAGCCAAAGAATCAAATGGATGCTCATGGCCTGGAGGACTCAAGCTATCCCACAGTTCTTGCAGTCTCCAAAAAGTATTTGCATTCTTGGCTGAGCTCCAAATGCTTCTAGGGTCAAACACAGTGTCCGCGGTGGGTCAGGGCATAGCTCGGCAATTTACGCACCCCCCCACCTACCCCCAGAAGTGAAAGGGAAAACAATCCTCTCTTGACTCTTTTACATGTCATCCTATCTTTACTGAATGCTGCAGATAGACACGATGGTGCAGCACTCAACACCAACATCCTTGCTCCCCCCTGCCATGGGTGGCTGATGGTACAATAAGACTGATACCCATTGTCATCATCAGCCTATTGGCACATGGGGCAGTGCAAAAGGACTGGTAACCATGCCGACTAGCATCAGTTAGGTCGATCAAGGGTGCCTGCCCCTAATTTTTCCTGGTAGATGGTGCAATATGGCTGGTAACCGTCTTCATCATAGCAACAGGGGGCTGAGCTCCATCAGCCCCCACCCTTCATGTGTAAAGAAAAGATTCAGTTGCCCCTGGACTAGCAGTGGGATGCTGGGCTCCTCTCCTACACACTGCTTAATGTCCTGTCTGGACTATCATAGCAGCTGGAGGCTGCCTTCCACTCATTTCTCACTAACAAGTCACTGTGTCATCACACAAGTGGGGGGACAATGCTATGGTAGCCCAGGAAGGCTGGGGGAAGAACAGAATGAACAGGTGGGGTTGTTGCAGGAGCACCCCCTGTGAATAGCATACAGCTCATAATTTCTGCAGGATCTGACACAGAGCAGCTGTGCTCTCTGGTTATGATATACAGTGGTTCTCTAGTACACTTGCCCATATTCTAGGCAGGACTGATTCTATTTTTAGATACCAAAAAGGAGGGATTGACTCAGGGAGTCATTCCCAATTTTGGCTTTTGTGCCCCTGGCTAAGAGCAGCCAGGGGCACTTATGACAGCAACATATGGTGCAGTGAAAAAGGACTGGTAGCCACGATCATCTTATTACCAATTTATGGTATGGTAGATGGTGCAATATGGCTGGTAACCATCTCTGCTGTCATGCAAAAGCAAAAGCATGCTGCTGTGTAGCGCTGCTGAATCGCCTCTGTGAGCGGCATCTAGTACACATACGGTGACAGTCACAAAAGGCAAAATAGGCTCCATGATTGCCATGCTATGGCATCTGCCAGGGCAATCCAGAGAAAAAAGGCACGAAATGCTTGTCTGCCGTTGCTTTCCCAGCGGAAGGAGTGACTGATGACATTTACCCAGAACCATCCGCGACAATGATTTTTGCCCCATCAGGCACTGGGATCTCAACCCGGAAATTCCAAGGGGCGGGGGAGGCTGCGGGAACTATGGGATAGCTACGGAATAGCTACCCACAGTGCAATGCTCCAGAAATCGACGCTAGCCTCGGACCGTGGACGCACACGACCGATTTAATGTGTTTAGTGTGGCCGCGCACACTCGATTTTATACAATCTGTTTTGCTAAACCGGTTTATGTAAATTCGGAATAATCCCGTAGTGTAGACGTACCCTGAGAGAGACAAGCTTTCAGGATCCACAAAGGACCTGAAGAAGAGCTCTGTGGAGCATGAAAGCTTTCCTCTTTCCCCACTAGAAGTTGGTCCAGTGAAAGACATTATATCACTCTCCCATATCCTGGGATCAACATGGCTATAACAATACTGTGAACAGTGGCCAGCAATGTATTTTTTCCTTCCCAGCTGGTAGGAGAAGTAATTGGTTTAATTTACAGTTAGTTTTTCATGTATGTTTTGGTTTTGTGAGTGTGTTTGTATGTGTGTAGAACTTGTTGAGGGAAAGCAAAGTCACAGAAATAAACTTTGCATGTAGTTCTCAAGGTAGCCATTCCTGTCTCTTGTGACAGTGAGTTCTATAGTCTAGGATTGGTGCCTGTGAAAATTCTGATTCTGGCACTCATGAGTCTCTGCCGTTGGTGAAATATAATTATCCCAGTGGAATGTAGCTGTCATGGAAGATCATAGTCATGGAGGGAGAGGTGGTCTCTCAAGTAGTTAGAAGAATCCAGTGGACAGAATTCTGCAGTTAGACTCTAATCACTGGGGAAGCCCGTGCAGACAGTGGAGCACCAGGGTGATGTGTTCTTGGACACCTATGGTGTGGAGCAGACAGTCTGCTGCATATTGTATCAGCTGGAGCTTTTTCAGATTGGGTGGCTTCGTTTCTATGAGTTGTAATGATTGAGCCTAAAAGTCAGGAAAATGATGTCCCCATAATTTTAGCTAACTCCCCAGTAGCGCCTGTCTGAGCTATAGCTGTGCAACTTTGTGCACATGGCATTGGAGTGCTCCAGGTTTTTGTGTGATAACACAGGGACAGAGGTAGCTCTTTTTCTATATTTATGGAAGGGTGGAGGTCTGTCTACTGGTGAAATGACTCAACAGAAAGCATCTTGCTGTCAGCAAAACCTTTTTTCTGTCTAGTTTGTAACAAGAAAGTAAACAGAACACATATAGTTGAAAGAGGAGGAGCAGGGGGTGGAGTCTCAGGGAAAGAGGAGGGGCCGGGCCAGGGCCATGGAGAGGGTGGGGCTCCTGCTTTTGCCTTTTGAAAAGATGTTCACCCTACTCTTCTTCTCCGCACGCCAATATGGCCTTGTGTGGAAAACTACAGAGAGGAGCCAGCCGGTTGGGCCAGAAGCAGCCAAAGCAGGGACCACTGGACATTCAGAGAACTTCAGCAGTGTTGATTGGACTTGCTCTGCCTTGTGCTGATTGGCCGTTTGCTCCAACCCTCCTCCCCCTCTCTCATCGTCTCTTCACCTCAGGTTCACTCCACACCTCCTTTACCTTCTGACCCCTTTTCCTCCCTCCCTTCTCCTTTCTTCCCATTTAGAGAATCCCCTCCTAACTCACCCCTCCCCACCAAAAAAAAATTCATGGAACTACCATGCCGTTTGCTGCCATCACATTGTTCCCTCTGCTCGTGTATTAGACCCCTCTCCCCACCCTGCGTCTGTCTTTTCCCATTAGATTGTAAACGCTTTGGGGTGCTTCTCTTTGTCGGCCCTTAGGCCAGAGGCAGATTATGGTTTCGTGGGGTCCTGGGCCAGAGCAAGTGGGAGACCCCTCCCCATTCTTCCCCTTCTGCCTGCAGCACTGTCCGCAGCCCCACCCCATTCTGCTCCTTCCCTCTGTGGCCCCGCCAGGTCCGCAGCGGGGAGTGAGAGCTCCCCCAGCCCTGAGGCCGTGGCAGGAAGCCAGAGCTCCTCCAGGCCCGCGGCCACAACTAGGGTCTAAACTCTGGAGCTTCCCCCGGCGCATCTGCCAGGGAGCAGGGTCGGGGTCCAGGGGCTTCCCCCACCTCGCCCTGCCCACCTGGTGCTTCTGCCAGGGAGCAGGGTCGGAGTCCAGGGGCTTCCCCCCGCCCAACACTTCTGCCAGGGAGCAGGGTCAGGGTCTGGGGTCTTCCTCCACTGCCCGACACTTCCGCCAGGGAGCAGGATCGGGGCCCCGGGGCTTCCCCCACTACCCGACTCTTCTGCCAGGGAGCAGGGTCAGGGTACAGGGGTTTCTCCCACCCACCCAACGCTTCTGCCACCCTGCAGCAGCTGTCTGCCGGGGCCAGGGCCCCTGGGCTCGGGCCCCATTCGCTAATCCGCCACTGTCTTAGGCACTCCTGGAAAAAACACGATCAATAATAATAACTGGAGATAATTCTGCAGCACCAGAATTTCCTCTTTTCTTTCACCGAGATTGTTCCTGGGGGCATATGAAGGAGCCAATGAAAAGGCACCAGTCATTGCACTGTAAAGTGACTACTAACCACGTTCTTGTTTTCTAACGAGGTTACAAATAGCTGTCACTTCTAATAGAGAGTCTCAATATAATAGTTGTTGTTCCTAACCAGATTTTAGGTGTCAGTAGATGCAGTGTTTGTTGCCATGTAATCATATGAATTGCCATGTGTTCTTATGGGAGTTCCCTGTAAAAGGCCCAGGACAGCTCAGTTACTTCCTTTGAGGTTCCATAAACTTCTGTTAAAATGTCAAGGTTTCCCACTGAAACCACATGGTAGGTTTTCAAAGCTTTCCATACAGCATTAGAGTTACTTCCTCGTCTTGATTCTTTATATGAGCCTTTGTTATCAGTCTCTTGTCCTGCAGTTTAAAGAGCAGGGTCCCACACTTGATCTTTAATAATCTAAGTGTGTAAAAAGAGTCATTGCCTTTTCTTGATAATTTTTAATTTTATTTTATTCATTTTATCATTCATAAGATGTTTCTTCTTTTTCAGGATCAACACTCTGTGATAGGCCAAGGTACAGGCCCCAGTCCAAGTTCCAGTACTTGCTCAAATCCAAACACTGGAAGTGGTTACATGAACTCATCCCAGCAATCAGCGTTGAATCAGCAACTGATGGAAAAGAAACAGGCGTTGCAGAGGCAGATGATGGAGCAAAAGCAGCAGCTCCTTCTACAGCAGCAGATGTTGGCAGAAACAGTAAATTTTCTAATTCCTATTTTATGTCTAATAAATTTTCATCGGATTTATAGAAATGAGAGATGGAAAAGATGGGTTAGGTCACTTTGTCCATCCACTGAACATTCACGGTTGTTCCCTATAGAATATTCTTGATGGCTCTGTTCAGCCTATTTTAAATTATTCAAGCACTGAAGCTTCCACTACTTCCTTTGGGAGACTATTCCACAGTCTAACTCTTCTCACCATTAGGAGATTTTTCCTGATATTGAGCCTAAATTTCCCTTAGCTCAGTTTCATTTTAATACTCCAGATTATGGCCCCAATCCAGCAAAGCACATGCTTAATTTGAAGCATGTGAGTGGCCCCAATGGACCTGATTCTCATTTATACTGAAGCCACTGTGGCCACTCTGGCTATGTAGAATGGCTAAAGTGATGTAACTTATGTTTACACCCACTTTAAGGCTTCTTCACATGGGCAGAGTGTTGTAAAGTGGTCTTAGTATAAAGGGGAATCAGGAGCATTGACTTCAATGTCAGGTGCTTAAAGTTAAGCACTTGCTTAAGTGTTTTGCTGGATCATGGGTTGTATAAATCCCAATTCATATTGTTGACACACCTTTATATACTAGCAACCAGTTATCATATTTCCCCTTCAATGTGAAGGAAAGCAGAGAGTTTCTCTTGGTGTAGCACGATCATCATGTTATGAGTTACAGGATGTGCACATGCTCCCTTATTTGTAGTTCTGAATCCTAAGGGCCCAATTCTTTGTTACCCTGTAGCTTGTGCAGCCATTGACACTATTGTAAAGTGGATGTGAAATCATACCAGTTTGATTGATAGCTCCTTATATCCACTTTAAACTGGTGTTGATTACTGTGCAAAGGGTGGAACAATGGACAATCAGGCCCTACATGCATCTTGAGAAGTGCTAAAAGGAAAGTAAACAAAAGTTAAAGGGAAAATTAAAATAATAACTGCAGGGTGACTCCCTCTGTGGATCAGCTTGTATTTGTTTTTGTTCTGCACTTGTTGTACACACACAAGTGCACAGACATACACATAAAACAATCTCAGTTGCAATTTAAAGGAATTGCTGCAGACCAAGATTTTTATGGGAGCTAAAAGGTTTCTGTTCTTCACAAGGGTTCAAGCTGAATAGTTCATTAAGATTAGCTTGATAAATCTTAATCAGACCACAGGTTCCAAAACTGAAATATGGAAATGCCTGAATACCACAACAAAGAGTGTTCTCACATTGTTTATAACCATGGCTGGAAGCAGAAGCAGGGGCGGCTCTAGGAATCCTGCCGCCCCAAGCAGGGCGGCGCGCCGCGGGGCACGCTCTGGCGGTCGCCGGTCCCACGGCTCCGGGGGACCTCTTGCAGACATGCCTGCGGAGGTTCCGCTGGTCCCGCGGCTCCGTTGGAGCATCCACAGGCATGCCTGCGGGAGGTCCACCAGAGCCACGGGACCAGTGGACCCTCCGCAGTCATGCCTGCGGGAGGTCCACTGAAGCCGCGGTACCAGTGGACCCTCCGCAGTCATGCCTGCGGGAGGTCCACTGGTCCCGCAGCTCCGGTGGACCTCCCGCAGGCATGACTGCGGAAGGTCCGCCGGAGCCGCCTGCCGCCCTGCCGGCAAAATGCTGCCCCAAGCGCGCGCTTGGCGCGCTGGGGTCTGGAGCCGGCCCTGAGCAGAAGAACCAGATTTCTCACAAGGTCTGTTTGTGTGAGATTTCAGGCAGAAAAGGTCGGAATAGTTCTGATTTCTGATCAGCTTCAGATAAACATCCAGAGCCTGATTCTTATTTAAACCAAAGTCCCTTTTCACGTTCTGGCAGTGTAAAGAATCTTGAAAAGAAATTGTAAGTTACATCTGCTTTTAATGCCCCTGGACATTGCCAGAGTGGTGTACAGGAGCCTTGGTGTAAATGAGAAACCTCCCTCCCCTTCCCCACCCCAAAGCTTTTGGATACTTAGACCATGTCTACAGAGTTAAGTCGACTTAAGTTATGTTGATGATCATAAGCCGCTTTAATTACATCGGTTGTGCACATCCACACAATACTCCTTGTGTTGGTGGAGCGCTTCCACAGTTGGTGCTCTTGTATCGACAGAGAGAGAGCATTGCATCATAGGTAGCTCTCCCTCTATGGAACTCACCACCCTGTGCCACTGGGAGATCTGGGAACAGATTGCAATGCATCATGGGGGTATGTTCACTGTCCCATGATACAGTACTTTCTGTCTCACCATTCCATGGGCTTCTGACTTTGTTTTGCACCATTTTTGAACAGCCCTTGTAAACTGTGCTCCTGCCATCTCTGCCTGAAAGCATGGATCCTGAACTGCTAACTAGTCTGGTGATGAGTGTTATGAACACAATGCAGCTAGGCCTGCAGTATTTCATGAGCTGCGAAATAGAAAGTGAATCTGTGGTGCCTGCCCTGCTGTGTGCAATGGAAAGTAACCATTCAAGATTGCTGCTGGCATTCATGGAGCAGATGCATATGGTAGACTATCAGTACTGGGCTTGGGAAACAAGCACTGAGTGCGGGATTGCATTGTAATGCATGTATAGGATAACAAGCAGTCGCTGCAGAATGTTTGGATATGCAGAGCCACCTTCTTGGAACTATGTGCAGAGCTGGCCCTTGCCTTGTGGTGCAAGGACATCAGAATGACAGCTGCCCTCACAGTGGAAAAGTGAGTGGTGACTGAACACGTTAACAGAAAGGGCTATTTCTCCATGGTCTTGAAGGCACTGGTGGATCGCTCTGTTTCACTGACATCAATGCGGGTTGATCATGGAAGGTTCATGATACACACATCTTTACGAACACTAGAGTGTACAGAAAGCTGCATGCGAGGGCTTTCTTTCCAGACCAGAAGATTCCAATAGGGGATGTTCAAATGCCCAGAGTGATCCTGGGAGATCCCGCCTATCCCTTGCTCCCGTGGCTCATGAAGCCTTACACCAGAAGCCTAGACAACAGCAAGGAGCACTTCAACAATAGGCTCAGCTAGTGCCGAATGATTGTTGAATATGCCTTTGGCAGATTAAAAGGTCATTGGCGCTGCCTTTTTGGCAGGTTAGACCTCATTGAGGACAATATTGCGATGGTTGTAGCAGCCTGCTGTTCTCTACATAACATTTGCAAAGTGAAGGGGGAGAAGTTTCCCCGGAGGTGAGGTGGGTCGGCTGACTGCTGATTTTGAGCAGCCAGATACCCAAGCAATTAGAGAGGCTCCTCAGCAGGGTGGTATTTGAATCAGGGAGGCTTTGAAGGAGCATTTTGACAGTGAGCCCCAGTAAAATGTCTTTATGTGATGCATTTGGCCAGGCAATGTTTACTTGCCACCTTGAGTGACCCCTGTAATGCTTGCTTCCTGAGCTTTAATTGTTCCTGAGCAAATGTTCCTGTCTATAGAAACTGTGCTTTAATTTTTACAGCAACTACCATGAGTCTTTCACAGAGGTGCTCAGACTATAGCGCTGTGAGGGACTTGAGCATCTCTGTCTGGCCCTCCAGTAGCTTTATCATCCACTCCTGTCCATCTGTCATCCACTCCTGCCCCTGTGTCCTCTCCAGGCTATCCGGTCTGAGTTTTCATTAACTGTCTCCATCCACCCTCTTGTTTCGCTGTCTGCTGTATCTCTAGACTGCAGCGCTTTGCGAAACATCCTCCTTATTCCTCCTGGGTCACCTCCTTGCCTGATGGAGGCGCTCTGCCCGTGTGTATGAGTTGGCCCTCAAGGGCATATCTGCAGAAGCAAAAGAAACAGTGAACAGAGACAGTATTGTGAGTGAATCATAAAAGTTACATACTCCTCTTCCTCACTGTCCCTTGGCTAGCACACAAGTCAGCACAAGTCCCAAGTATGGTGAGTTCAGAGGTGGGTGTTTGGGAAGGGGGAATGGGCAAGAGGGGATAATTGGTCTGGGTGGTTTGCGAAGAAGGCCTAGGGAGACTATTCTGAATATTGGCCCCTTTTCCATAGACTGGGGTAATCAAACCCAATATCTGACTCCTGAGGGTAACCCAGGATGCAAAGGTGCATCTTCTGCATGCGTGTGGCTTCAGACCGGGTCCACGTGCTGCTCACCTGTGTGACACTTTGGTCCCTGCAGAAATAATTGTCGGTTGGCATGGCAAAGTTTCCTACAGTGGGGGGAGAAACAAGGCAGATCTACCAAGGAACCTTCGGCAGAGGATTGCAGGGTATCTACACGAAAGTTTCCTAGAGATCTCTATGGAGGATTCCCTGGACATCCCAGTGTGCAATAACAACCTTTTCCGCCAGGGTCCCACTGCGTAGCTGTATAGACTCTGTCATTAATTTCTATCCCTTATCCCTCCTCTACCATATAACAAAATAAATGAGACCTCAACCTCCTATCACTGTGCAGTATCAAAGCAAAATGCATGCTTACCAGAGCTTGCCTCTCCTGCTTCATGCACTCCACAACCGGAGTCCTGGAACTGGCTAGACCCCTCCAGAGTCAAAAACAGGTCTTGGCTTGCCATGCCACCAGACGACCCTGTCGCATGTGCCACATCCTCCAGCTCCACTTCCTCATCTACCAATTTATCCTCAGGGCTGACTCTGCTGGCTGCTGCCTCCTGTCCCTCCGAAGTATCCACGGGGCTCTTGGCAGCAGAGATGGGGTCGCTGCTGAGGATGGCGAGCAGCTCCTCGTAGAAGCGGCATGTCTTTGGCGCTGCACCAAAACAACGGTTGGTCTCCCTTGCCTTCTGGCACACCTGCCTCAGCTCCTTGATCTTAGCACAGCACTGCTGCATGTCCCTTTTGTGTCTCTTCTCCTGCATGCCACGAGCAATCTGCCCGAGCAAAGCTGCGACTGCACAGCCTCCTCTCCCCACAGACCCAGCAGATCCAACAGCTCCAGTGTATTCCTGGCAGGAGTGCGGAAAGCCGGCATGGTCAGCTGGGAAGATGCTGTGTGAACGGTCCACGCTGAGCAAACAAGAAGAGGAATTTTAAAAGTTCCCGGGCCTTTAAACAGGGGAGGGGTGCATGCCCGTGTACCTGCAGGGAAACGGAGTTTAAACTGCTGACCAGAGCGGTCAGGATGGGCATTGTGGGACACCTCCTGGAGATCAGTTAGGGCAACATAAGCCAGGGCAGTGTCTACGTTGCTCTAACTACATCACAAAAAGCTCTATGCTGCTCATCGGGGTGGTTTAATTTTGTCGCATACCAAGGGAGTTACATCGGCGGGAGGAGCATTTCAGTGTGTACACCTCCACTGTTTGGTTGACGAAAGCTGACTTTTGTCACCAAAACTGTGTAACGGAGACAAGGCCTTATTCTAACTGTGATTCTGAAATTTGTGCCCTTTGAGGTTTGCAGATTACTACTTGCCACCTTCTTCAGCTCTGATCAGAAAATCTCCTCTTTTCCTCACCCCAGATATAGCTTATGTTTCAGCTAAAGGAGAGAGTTTGAGCAGACTTTGCTGGCAGGTTGACAAAGAGAGCAGGTTGCAGAGCCTCAGAGCTGTTTGGATACAGAGGATGTTCAGCTCCCCTTGCTAGCAGATGGTAGGAATCTTCAGAGACCACCCACATGTTGCCTCTGTGAACCTTCAGAGGGCACTCCCCTGCTCACTGATGTGCACGCTGGGTTGTTAGATGTGAGCAGCTTCCTTCTGTCTGAAGTTTTGACGACTCATGAAGAGTGTCACAACTTGGGCTTCTGGTTTTGGGCATGTATTTGTTGGGGGCAAAAGGGGGAATATACCTACCACTTTTCACAAACGGAGCATTATGCCGAGGGGCCCAGTTTCTGAGATTATTTTCCCAGCATTTTTTTTGGTGGAGGCTGCTCCTGCTCTGCCTGCCTCAGCCCAAGGCCCATACTGTTCCCAAGGATGAAACGCAAGTGCAGTGTGTAGCCTGCTGAGGAGAAAGGGTGAGATTCAGGAGGTAAGGGACAGTAAACACAATTCCAGGGACAACTGTGTGTAAATCAGCACTGCTGGTTTAGTAGTTTATTATTATATACAAATACTATAAACAAATAAAGGTGAAAGCCCAAATCCTTCCTCAGACTTGCTGACGCCGAGGCTCATTCCTGGGAGGAGTCATTGGTTGTGAGCTTATGGGTAGCACTCTGGAGAGACAGATTTTTGAGTCAAACAAGTTTGTATTTGCTTACACACTCCAGGAACAGTATTGGGCCTGGTCTTGTACCATTAAAATCAATGGGAGTTTTGCCACTGTGTTCAATGTGTGTTGGCTCAAGCCCTTAATGAGGACAACATGATTTGTGCTGTTGACATGGTCAGATTGTGAATCTAGCACCTTGAACTTCATGCCTGCAAGGTGGTGGGCTCCCTCAGCTGCGCAGGAAGAATTCAGTGCTATGGCCAAGTCTCTTTTCAGGCCTTTTCCTCAGGGGAAAAAAACCAAACAGAAGCTCTTCCCTTGGAGCAAACAGGCTGCATCTCTGTCTCCCTGGAAGAGGATACGTCCCTCCCTTTACAGCCCAGCTGAATTATGTGACAAACAGCCCTTAACCATGTGCTGGCCGTTCCACCCTGTCACAGTGCTCCTCTCTTCTCCCTCTGTCGCAGACGTGGCCGCAGTGCAGAATCCTCTCCCCACCACAGGGTTTGGCTTCTTCAGCTCCCAAGGCCATTTTCCTACAGGAGCGTGCACTTTCTGCTACCAGCATCTCTGCGTCATCTCTTGGAGCAGGGATGGGCAAACCAGAGGGCCGCATCGGGTTTTGGAAATTGTATGGAGGGCTGGTTAGGGGAGGTTGTGCCTCCCCAAACAGCCAGGTGTGGCCCGGCCCCTCCCCTTATACCCCCCTGCTTCTCGTCCCCTGACAGCCCCCTGCCCCCAGGACTCCTGCCCCATCCAACCCCCCCGTTCCCTGACAGCCCCCCACCCGGGACCCCTGGCTCATCCACCCTCCCGCTCCCTGTCCCCTGACTGCCCCCGGAACCCCTGCCCCAACTGCCCCCCATCACCCCATCCAACCCCTTCTCTCATTCCTGACTGCCCCCCCGGGACCCCTACCCCATCCAACCACCCCTTCTCCATCCAGCCACGCATCACGGAGACCGGGTCAGGCCAGGCTCTGCAGCTGCGCTGCCCCAGGAGCTCACAGCCCCACCACCCAGAGCATTGCGCTGCTGCTGGTGGGGCGAGATGAGGCTGTAGGGGAGGGGCCAGGGGGCGAGCCTTCCGGGGCAGGAGCTCAGGGGCCAGGCAGGAGGGTCCCACAGGTCGGATGTGGCCCACGGGCCGTAGTTTGCCCACCTTTGTCTTAAAGGCATGGGCTTTCCCAGGGCACACCTCTTAGGAGGATTAGACTGACAGGCTCGGTACAAGGGTTACAGCCAGAAGGTGGAACACGGAGGGGATTTCATCAGGGGTGCAGTCTATGCAGAACGGCGCAATGGAGAGGAAGGAGGTGGATGGAAGGGATTGACATTGGGAAGAAGGGAAGAGTAGGAAGGCTGAAAGTCACAGGCTCAAACTTCAGTTCCCAAACCTCAGTTTTTCAGTTTCTTGCTTTTTCTTCTTCAAGAAGAGGCTAGTATTATTTTGGTTATTTATTCATATTGTGGCAGCGCCCAATGTCCCCAATTTGGATCACAGCTTGATGGTATTAGACCCGGTGCAGACTCATAGTCCCTCCTCCAAACAACTTCTAATCTAACGTTATATGGAACTTGTTCTTTGAGACAAATTTTATTCCAACAATAGCGATCACCACGTTAAATAACGGGTAACATGCAGTTTTGTTGGCTGCATTTGACATCATTCAAGTAGTATGGGTCTGTAATGCTGTTTTCGCCCTTTAGCTATACAACAATCCAAGAAGTGCCCAGGCATAAATAAGAGCAGAGCAAGGGACTTTTTACAGAGAGGGTTCTTGTCATTTGTTACATACAGTAAGCTATTAGTTATTTGTATAGCAGCAATGCCAAAAGGGTCTAGTCAAGGATTGGGCCCCCTTCTATTTGGCACTGTACACACAGAGAGCGAAAAGACAGTGCCTGCCCCCAAAGAACTTGCAATCTAAGCACAAGATGAATGACAAGCAGATGCAACAAACTGATGAAGAAGCACAAGGCAATAGTGAGAGTTTTAATTATCATGACAAATAGCAGTCACAGCACACCAACTGCATAGCCATGGTCAGGTTTTTTTGTAGGCATTGCAGCAGAGGGGAGTTTTAAGGAGAGATGTGAAGCGGGATAATGTAGTGGCTTTATGGATTTTTACAGGGAGCTCCTCCCAGCTATAAAGGATTTCCTTGTCATGCTGTTGCTTGGACAACATAGAGGCCACTGAATGCATTATGCGCCACCCATGATGTTCTATCCTGACTCAAATCTGGCACATTACCATGTAGAATGCCTGTGTAGGATGGGTCTGTGTTGATGCCATCCAGCCATCATGTTGCAGGGCTTCCAGAGGGTCTTTTGCTTCCACTGAGTCAAAGTCGAAGATGATTCTCAGTGGGAAGAAGGTAGGTTTTCAGAGCAGATGACCATACCACTGTAGAGAGTGTTGGGCTACTGTTTGAGAGAGCAGGACCTGTTTAGTTAGAAAATGGATCTCTTCATTTGACGGGAGTTTATACCATTTAATGCTTTTGATCATTTTGAGATGCTGCATCTGAATGGTGGCCAACTTCTTTTCAATCTTGACTGTGAGGGGCCACGTTTCAGTCCCATACATCAGAATACTGACTACTGAAGCATTATATATCCCCCACTTCATCTCACCACTTCTCAGGCTGTTCTGGTCTTGATGAGGCACACCATTACTGATGACACATTTGCAGTGCAGTTTTCAAGTTCTTTCTCTATGCCGATGTATAAAGGAGTATATAGGAGAGAAAGCTCATTCAGATGATGAGTCAAAATCCCCATTGCCAAGTGAGTGCACTGACGTTAATGGAGTTACACTCACTTATGCCATCGGTGAATTGGATTGAGGCAGAGTTTTCAGAGTTAGTGGTACACAAAATAATGAAAAACAGATGACTAGACTGCTGGAGCTTGAAGCAGCACACCATAATTTTAATGGGAGTAGAACCAGACTCAAGCCCCTTGAAATCAAAGGAAAGACTTCCACTGGCTTCAATAGATTGGCCCCTAAAGAGCAATTTCAACACTTTGGTTAGCATTACCACTGTGGCAGGGTGGGGCAATGGGAAGGAACAGCTTCCACTTCGTAAGGGCGAATAGAAAGCAAACCAAATAACATATTTCCATTTCTGCTCTAATTCTCTAGGAGAAAATCGCTCCTCAAGATCAGTTGAACAGACACTTGACGAGGCCACCACCAGATTACAAAGACCAGAGAAGGAATGTGGTCAGCATGCAACAAGCAAACCAGTATTCTGGTAAGCGTACTTAGCCAAAAAGAAAACCATGGTTATGAAGACCAGCCAGACGGCCCTGGCAAGTACTGACAAGATGGGCCTGATTCTCTGTGTAGTCACTTGCATCAGTGCAAAAGCACGTGCCAAGTGGGTGTAAAATGCCATCACTCTAATGTGGCAACATTGTACACCCATCTTGCACTAGTGTAAATAACTGTACATGGAGTAATGGAGAATAATGTCTTGACAGTTCCACCACCCTCAGGAAATGTTCAGGGGGAACCGTTCAGATTGAAACACATCTCCCCCCGCAGGTTCTGCAGGTTGCTCCTATACTGTACATTTCTAAAACCTCAATATTATAGGTATGGCATTATTGAAAAATGCTGATTAATAATAATAATGGGAATTAGCCAGTGTTTCCTACAGTCTGGTATCCAGTATCTGACATTGGCCAATACCAGCTGCTTCAGAGGAATAGGCAAGAAACCCCCTTAATGGAAGAATCTACTCAACAGTAAGCAGTTGGTTTATGTCTTGAAATCTGAGGGCCTATATCTCTAATTCATTGATTTTTATCCTATCTGATATAATTATGGATGATCTCAATAACCATTTAACCATCTACTCCTTTTTTGAAGCTTTGGCCCCAATGATATCTTGTAGCAATGAGTTCCACAGGTCAGTTAGTGTTGTGTAAAAAAAAAGTTCTTTTGATCCATTTTAAATTTGATGCCTTTCATTTTCCTTGCCCAAACTAACAGAGATAATTAGCAATATTCCAGAATAATCCCTTTGGGCCAAGTCCTTTCTTCAGTGGGAGTTGTGCCTAAATAAGGACTAAAGATGGATGAATTTGGACTTTTATTCTGTTTTTGTCCCCACAGCAATGGAATAAGAAAGAGATACAGGGAGAGGAGGGCAGGACGTAAGGAAAAGGCAGCAGACGAGATTAGAGTGGGATTTTATTCTGAAGAATGACCCTGTAAAAACAGGATTGTGAGCTTCGGTAGCATTTGCCTTTCAGTGATCTCCATATCTAATGTGCTCAGTTCACAAGTAAAAAGGACTTTATTTTCTAACTGCCTGCCTTGTAAACTCAGTTTGGGATCTGAGAGTCCAGCTGGGTTCTTTCCTTCCCATATGTCTATTTCAGTAACAAAGTTCTTCAGGTCAAGTTATGCTCTTAGTGACATTTGCTCAGATCCATTGTCTTCAGCAAGTTTTCACAGGTGTCAGTGACTCAAATTTAGCAAACAGTTCTGTCACAGGGTGTACCTTCCCTTTAGTGCCCCCTGTTGGCCAAGTCTGGCATTGTACAGAGGGGCTCCCTGCTTCAGTCTCCCTTGATGTAATCACTGAATTCACCAAGGTTTTACATAGGGAACAATACCCTTTCTGAGGGATCTATTTTATTAACCAAAGACCCAATGAAAATACAAGCAAGTCTTCACCTAATGTCTTAGTGGGTTGACAACGTCAGTCTCAGTTTATCCATTGCCAGCTGTATCCACCACTCCCCTCCAGAAGTGTTCTCTCTGTTTGGGTCCGTTCCCTAGAACCAGGTCTCTTTCCACTATCTGAAAGAATTCTTCCCCAGAGCCAGGGGTCTGCAAAGATGTGTCAGCCACAGCTCTTCTCTGAGGCAGCCTGTAGTTCCTGACTGGCTGGGTTCCTGACACTACTTGGGAGCACATCCTCATGGCTCCTTGTTCTGGAGAGTTCTCTTGCTCAGCTTTCCTGGGAGCAACTCTCCTCAGGAGCATCCTCCAAGAACATAAGAATGGCAATATTGGGTCAGACCAATGGTCCATCTAGCCCAGAATCCTGTCTTCCAACAGCAGTCAGTGCCAGATACTTCAGAGGAAGTCAACGGGACAGAGCAATTGATTGATTGATCCACCCCTGTCATCCAGGCCCAGCTCTCTGGGAACCACCCCAGTGGAGCCCTGGTAACCCTTTATCTGGCTCATTAGTTAATTAGCACAACCAGCCACATAGGGATTTAGTTGCTTCCGGGTGGGGCTGGGTTGACTTGTTCTCCCTTATAGGAGCCTGTCACAGGTAGGTTGGTCCCTGGCTCTCCTGAAAGGGCCAGCTCCAATGGCAGTGACCCAGAAAGAATAGAACCCAGTTTGTCTGTGCTGTATCATCATCTGAAGTGCAACCAAGAGTGAAAACGCCATCAGTTCTTGCAGTTTGATTGGGCATCTTAAGATATATTTTTTCTTAAAGCCCCAACTCCTGGAGTCCTATGATTAACTGAGACTTTCTGCTTTTATTTAAAAAAGAATAACTTTCAAGCCCTTGTAGTTGTGGAGAAAAGTTTGGAAATATGACCCAAATGCACCCTAAAACTCAAAAATCAGAAGACAAATAAAAATAACCCAAATGTTTTTTTTTTAATCTCACAAATGTTATGCCAGCCTCATGACACTTTGGGGCCTGACTCCTTATTTTTGAAGGTTTGGGCTTGGCAGTACCAGAATCCTAGAAATGTAGAGCTGGAAAGGACCTCAAGAAGTCAGCTAGTCCATCCCCCCATGCCAAAGCAGGATTGAGTATACTGTTGTTCTGTCCCTTAAGTCACTAGCAATGATTGAATATACACAGGGAGCAGAGCAGCTTTTCTGAGTAGAACAGGAGATGGGGCTTTGCTATGAGCTTACAGGGAAACCACCAGATGAACTGATTAGGAAACTGTTGCACAAGGGAGCAGCAGCTGGGAATCTGTTGCTTGTTTCTGGGAAGAGCTGTGCTCAAGTAATGGAAGAAGGGAAACAGCTCAGAACAGCAAGAAGTTAAATGAAATACTGTGGAGACACCGAGAGACATTATTAAGCATTGCATTCCTGGGCTCTTTTCCTCTCTAATACAATAAACCCCAGGACAATGGCAGGTGAATCCGGCAATAAATTCTCCTCAGTACCACTGTGTCCCTTGGTGTCTAAGCACTGGATATGTTGTCTGCACAACACTGCTATGAAAGAAATTTCTTCCCATCTGGAAGAAATTAGAGTGAAAAATATTTTGGTTTAAAATACAAGGACTAAAATAGTAACACAAAGAAAAAGCAAACTTTGTCTTTTGGAGGAGATATGGAAGCAAGGTCCTGTGCACATCTGACTTGCAACAATCTCATGGGAAGGCACTTGAGTTGTGGGGTGGTAATACTTGGGGTTGTTAAAGAGCTGGCATGTTCCACCTGAGGAATGGCTTCAGGCCAGCAGTAAGTGAAGTGATTCTGTAAATGTATTAAGGCTCCTTTATTTAACCTGGTAAGAGTCCCATTCTCCTTTTACATTAATTCCATTGAAGCTATTCCTCATTTACACTGGTGCTAATGAATCATAGATTACCAGGGTTGGAAGGGACCTCAGGAGGTCATCTAGTCCAACCTCCTGCTCAAAGCAGGACCAATCCCCAGACAGATTTTTGTCCCAGATTCCTTAATGGCCCCCTCAAGGATTGAGCTCACAACCCTGGGTTTAGCAGACTAATGCTCAAACCACTGAGTTATCCCTCCCCAAGAGAATCAGGCCCCAGGTCTTCTTTGGTACCACTGACAAATGTTACCATATTTCAAAGAAACAGTAGGGAAGGCATGAATTGTTAGTGCAGTCAAAGTTGGAGATTAATTAATGAGGTTAGTGACTCAGCACTGATATTTACTTTGATTACAAAAGTATAGTGCAGCCCAGTGGCCTATTGATAGCACTCTTTGAGACTAGGTGCCCAGGATGCACTTTGTGGTAGAACCAGGCTGGATTCTCCCAGTCTCTCATACTCTTAGGGCTGCTCCTGCTGTTGAAGTTCAGTCATGTTGATTTGGAGAAAATAATATATATTATAAGACCATGTCTAGGAACCAGACCGAGGGAAGCTTGTGAAGGGGTTGAAAAATGGGTGAAGATAATTAGTTTCTTGCTGATTGTGGCCCACTGCACAGATTGTGGCCCAGATACAGAGGCACAGGGATAGTGAGTATATATCCCTAGTTTACATATAGGGAAACTCAGAATGGTTAAGTGACTTGACCAAAGTCAGACAGGGAATCAGTGGCAGAATGAATAAGAAATCAGAAGTCCTGATCCCTGCTCTGCTGTGCTCTAATTACTTAAATATACTGCCTCCCATACTTAGTGTTGTATCACCGTGAAAATACAGTAAATTCCTCTCCCCTCAGCAGTGGTTGTCAATTTTATTGCCAAGGGCCTTTTTTTGTTGTTTCTAATGTTTGGAAGAAGAAGTATTGCAGACTACTGATACTGCAGTCAAGGACTTAAGTCAATGGAGAGACCACCACTGGCTTAAATGGAAGTTGGATCTGGTCTTTCTTTGGTTCTTATGCATTTTGTAGACCTTGCCAACCAGTAACGTCTTCATCAGTCCACCAAGGACAACATACACCATTTGAGAGCTTATGCTATAGGGAAATGAGATTTTAACCTACTGCACATGTTAATGAAACAATTAACAATACAGACCTTTGTTTGTGTTTTCTTTTCATTTTCTAGGTGGTTCTCCGGGAGTGAGTATGAGCTCCAATCTGACTTTGTCAAATCCTATTTCAACTCATAGCATTTTGTCACAGAATTCTAGCCTTTTGTCAACTCCCCATGGAACCAGAATGCCTTCTATTCCAGCAGCCCGGAACATGGGCTGTTACGGAAACATTCCTTGCAATCCACCAAGCTCATACAATGTGACGTCAGGAATGAGCCAAGTGCAGCAACACAGAAACCAAAACCAAATCATAACCAGTCAAAATAACCTCATGATGTCTCGCCAGCCAGCCCTGGCACAAGGAAACAACGTAACAGCTTTTGGGACTGGGTCAGCGGTTAACTCTCAGCAAGTGAGAGCAGGTTTAAACCATGGAGCGACAGGTATCCCAGCACAAAGACCATCGAATGTGATGATCACTTCCAGTGCTGCTGCTCAGAACTGGGCCCCTCAAGAGGCAGCAACGAAGCAGCAGGATACACTGAAACCTACAGGAGTTCGTTTCCCGACGAGCACTCCATATCCTAACCTGTCTTTGCAGCGCTCCATAGGCAACCCGCAGTTTCCTCAGCATGCTATGGCACCTCCAAACCAATTAACAACAGCAGCGCAAATGAGACCTCCTCTAAACCAAATGAACCAAACAATAAATGGACAACCTGTTGGATCACTAAGAGGTTTAAGTGTAGGAGCTAACCAGATCAGAGCACAGACTGTGCCTAACGTGAATCACCCAGGAACAAGTATGACACCACCATCATCCCTGCCGTCAACCAGTTTTACATCTACCAACCAAAACTCTAGGGCTTACCAAGGAACTGACCATGGGAATGACTTAGCCTTTGACTTTCTTAACCAGCATGGTGACAATATAGGGCCTGCACTCAACAGTGATTCAGACTTTATAGACTCTTTATTGAAAACAGAGCCTGGTAATGATGACTGGATGAAAGAAATCAACCTTGATGAAATCTTGGGGAACCACTCATAAGAGACAATGCTGATGATAAAACATACATGCTCTAAGTACTAGGAGGCAGGATTGACTATAGCTCTCTCTTTAAAGTTCCAACAATCTTCTTTATTAATTTACTCTCCAGTGGTTGGGCTGTCTAAAAACCAATGGTTTAAAATAAGGATCCAAGTGGAGAGATTGCTTTATTTGAAGAGATTGTCTAAGAACAAAATCTGATTCTAAATCTTACCCCAGATAAAGTATAATGTAGGGTGATACTTATACTTGTCAAGCTAAAAACAGATGAGGGGGTTTGTGGCCAATGCATTAGAAGTGCACCCGTTGTTCTCATGGGAGCTGTCTGCATTTGGCTTAGGATTGTGTATTGCATGCATTCTGCAAACAGAGGTCCTGAACGGTGTGCAGATCATGAAACTTCATGTCTCAGATGCAAGTGGCCACCTCGCTATGGGCTTGACTCCATGCAGTCCGGAATAAATTGCTCAGTGCTCTCCACTCTCATTGAGAGTACTCAGTGCCTCCCAAAATCAGGCCTTCTGTACAACTAATTCTTGTATGTTATAAAAATTGTTTACTTCGACATAGTAGAAACTCGCATTTTTCCTTTCAATTGATTTCATTTTAAACCACCTAACTTGTGTAGAAAAGGGCAAATGGTTCCTTTCAAGGAAGGAGGAAAGTGGTTTGTGTGAGACACACCCCAGAGTGGTCACTAGCTCTTACTCTGTCTCCTGGGATTTGGTTTGTTGTAACAAGGGAAGCTGTTTCTCCAATAGGTAACAAGTTCGGTGTAGTTTCTGGTGTAAATATGCCAAAGTTCAAGGGCCAAATTCTGCTCCTTTGCTCTCACAGATGGTGCCAGTGACTTGAATGAACAGCTTGAGTGAGATAGAGGTGGAAGATTTGGCTCCAAAAGAATACTTCCCCTCTCTGTATCTGAGTTCCACATGTACCCAGCTATTTGCTTCATCCTTGCTCAAGCGCTGGGATATATCTGCGTATGGGAAGACTTCCATTTTGATTCAGTCTGACAACATGCGGCGTGACTCCTGTGGAGAATATCCGTAGCTCTCTCATTCACCCGGTCGAGGGAGTCAGAAGAGAGACACGCTTGAGCACTAAAAGTGCTGATGACGGTTTGATGGATGCTCGCTGTGGGCCAGATTCCGATCCTTTACTCAGGTTGAGTCGTCCCTTGCTCTCTGAGTTGTCCCTCTGAAACCAGGATGTACAGCTGATGTATTGAAATCAATGGGACTGCTTGCAGAGTGAGTACCCTTCAGCCAGAGTCAAGGTACCAGAATCTGGCCCTACAAACTAGTTAATTCACAGCCTGGTTAAAACAATGGGGAATCAGACTAACATGGCTACCCCTCTGAAACCTGACAGCCTGGTTACTCTCCCAGTCACTCTCCTAGCAGGAGGATGAGGGAAGGGATTCTGCCGGCAAGGTGAGAAAGATGTTGCTTGCGCTGATGTGGTGAGGATCCTTCAAGAGGTTGTCTGAGTCAGATAAGGCTAGGGAATATAGAGCCCATTTGCAGATGCCTGGAGATGACCAGAAACATATTGCTTCAAAAGGTATCACTATACCACCATTACAGGTTTAATTGATCCATCATTTCTTTGTGGAGAAGTTCCTTCTTGAGGACTTCTGGCATATACACACAAGAGCAGCAGCTTCAGCACCCTTGGAGAGGGGGCAACATGTTCCCACAATGCACTTGCCCAGCTGTGCTGGCCAGGGCAGGTGGGGTCAGAGCCATGGTCCTATCCTTGCCTCTCCCCCTTTCAGACACCACGAAGGTGAAATGGAGGTGGGTGAGGAGGAAACTTCTCTACACCCTCCCTGCTTTATGTGCCTGTGCAGAGCCTGGCCAGAGTCTTACTCTGAGCAATCAGGTATGACTCCAGGAAGGAGAGCTGCTTTGGGATGGTGGAGAGGGGAAGATATGCATGGCACAAGAGGTGGTGATGTCTGGAGGGATTTATCTCCAAGGAGACTCAGATCAGCAGCCTCTTAGACACCTTTAGAAAAGGTACGTCAGCCTCCCAGTGAAGGGGGCCAGGGCTCTGACTACATTTCTAACCCGCCCAGACACTCCCTTTCTGGAATGTTCAGCACTGCCAGAACCAGGGGCGGCTCTAGGCACCAGCAAAACAAGCTGGTGCCTAGGGCGGCAAAATGTAGGGGGCGTTCCCTGCCGCTGGGGGGGGGGCGGCAGGCTGGGCCGGCGGACCTGCCGCAGTCATGCCTGCGGGAGGTCCACCGGAGCCCCGGGAGGACCGGACCTGCCGCAGGCATGACTGCGGAGGGGGCGCTCGTCCCGCGGCTCAGCTGAACCTCCCGCAGGCATGCCTGCGGCAGCTCAAGCGGAGCCGCCGGACCCGCGAACTGTCCGCAGCCGCGGGAGGTCCAGCCGAGCCACGCGGGACCAGCGGTCCCTCTGCAGTCATGCCCGCGGGAGGTCCGCTGCTCCCGCGGCTCCGGGGCGCCTCCCGCGCATGACTGCTTGGGGCGGCCAAAAACGTAGAGCCGCCCCTGGCCAGAACCAATAGCCGCTCTCCCCCAGCCACACCCCTCGGGCTCAGGGAGCAGGACTGCCTCCTCTGTCTGATCACTAAGGAATGGAAGGGCAGATATTACTTAGCCCAAAAAACAAAACAGCTTTTCAGCACAAGTCACATAACGTCCCACCTTGATTTAGAGAGAAGTGATATGGACATATAGGAATAGAGTGATACCAGGGGTGTGAGCCTGCGCTCCCTGGCACCTGTAGAAATCAGGAGCAGTTCCATTTCTGTAATGGAGTTACACCAGTTTAAATCAGGTGTAGGATCAAAATCAACCCACCTCTGTCACCCATACACAGTGTCAATGAGCTGGTCAGCAGTGATGCTAAAGCTCTTGCGTGAGTGAGTGATTTCCTGTTCAACAGTGGCTGAGTATGCACTCCTCCCTCATTGCTTTTATCAGGAACCCTGAGCAAGTGGGCTGGTAACCACCTGACACAGCCTATGTACTCATGTGCCACTGCTGTCCAATAGCAAGGAGCCCCCTACCACAGTCCTGACTCAGGCAAAACTTGCATTTTTTTCCTGAACATTGAAGACCAGATCCTCAGCTGATGTAAATGGGAACAGCTGAGAATCCGCCCCAAACACTACACGATTTGGCCCTCAGCTTAATCCAGCATCCGTTGAAGTTAATGAGAATCTTTCCATTCACGGCCAGCATTGGATAAGGCCCTTAATTGAGTCTAAATTCTGTCACAATTGTATTAAACAATGTATATTTAAAATAAATTTAAACTCACATGCAGCAAAGGCCATTTACTGCCCTGTTAAGATATACACGTTACATTTTAAATGTGAGCTTATGAATGACTTTTGTGACCAAAACTTGAAACCAGTCTCAGTTCTTAAGAACCCCGGTCTCTTTAAAATGATCTCTCTCTGTGTAACAATGGCTGCATGCACTACCCTTATATTATATTTTTCACCCTAGACCAGGAGCTCTTTGCAGTATTGGGTTGTAAATATAAAGTTTTATTTGTTTTGTAAACTTTTGTAAAAACAAGAAATTAATAATAATATTTTGGTAGGAATAATAAAATCATATTCTTTGGGTTATATTTATATATATGTGAAATAAATATACTATCTACAAAGTTGTATTTTATACAAAAAGTAAATGGTTACCTTTTGTATTCTAATATACAAAGTTTTGTATGGTATGATTGCTTATTTTCATCCTCGGACTTAAATATTGGGTTGTGGGGGAGGACAGAATGGGACCTTTGGGATCTTTCCATTGATTTCAAGTGGCTTTGGATCAAGTCTTTAAAAATACTTCAGATACATTCAAATCTGAAGCTGTCCTGAAACCTCAATATGAAAACATTCCAGGTTTCAACACTTTTTTTATTGTAGCTTTTGGGTTTTTTTATATGTAACTGTCATGTCCTTGTTGCATGTATGTCTGCTTTATACTTTCTCATATTATAAAACAGTATTTCTCTATACAAACTGAAAGGAAAAATTGCTGTACATAAATGTTTGTGTTTTATGCATTTTTACATGTGGCTGTATATACCTCCTAGTACTATGCAGTGACACTTATTCGACTCAATTTATTTTTCACCTAAACATTAATAGTATGTTTTTTTTCAATAGCTATCAAAATTCCACCAAGTAAATCAGTCAAAATGTCCTGGATGTCTCTTTCCTTAATGTGAATTTCTTCATTAATGTCTATTTATTCAGATATTCATTTGTTTATTAAATTACAGGAATATTTTGAAAAAATGCATCCTACAACTTCTATTTGCTAAGACTGTCCATTTGAGAGGGAGATTTGATTTTTCTATAGGTTGAGGCAATATCTTCATTATTATAAATAATTACTACAGTAAAGTTATATGTATCACAACATTTTAAAACCTGGCTCACACTTTATATGAAGGCTCCATTCATAAATAGATTATAAGGCACTTATTAAGAGTTAATAAATGATGAATAGATTTTTAGTAAAGGGTAAATCTATTATTACAGAGCTTAGCTGGTCAATCATTTGCTTATCACCGTATATAATATCTTCCACTGGTGTGCTTATAACCATTTGTAAACTCATATTTATAACATACTTTTAGCATATATTAATAATTTACTAATCCTTTATAAGCCTTTTATAAATGGAACCTTAATAGAAAGGTGTGACAAAAATCTGCATGTTTTGAGCTATTGGAATATGATTTGACATTTACATGAGTCAGAAATATCAGAGTACTAGAATATTTTAAATGGAACTAACATTTTTTCTCGAGTCTAAATTGTGTCTATTAAGCAGTGATTCCCTTCTAGTTTGTTTTAAATTCAGTATCCATGTATCATTACATGTTATCGTAATCTCAAAGAATTTCAACATGTACAAGATTATTTTGTATTGTGTGTGATTTCACATGGTTTAAAATATTAATCGTAGCCTGGCTATTTTTAGAAGTTCCACAAGTTCTGTGGAATTGATTTCTTGGCAATGACAAACTTTTCATGCACTTCAGCTACTGTTTTAGACTCTTGGTAGGTTATGAATTAGTTCCCATAAAATCAAGGCTAGCGGGCACTTGTTCTAAGGGGAAATGTTCAATGCCAGTTTCAGCAGAAGGATTTCTTGTGCCATTTCCGATTTGGGGGTTAAGGCTTTCTGCATCTTAACCACTATGCTGCTGCCCAGTATACCAGGCCTGTGGGTCAAGACACACAGGGTGAGTTTATCCACTTATACGCAAGGGCCAACACAAAGCATATTAACTCCTTGAGTCCCATTTTCCGACTCTAAATGGGGTAAGTCGGACTGAAGTAGTTCATAAGTCTTGTCCCAGCACTGCCAAATGTCACGCACCTTGCACAGTACTCATGCATTTTCCTACCCGCCTACAGAGCAACTGTGATTGCATACACAGCCACAGAAAAGCAACACATTCAAGGGACATGCCACCGGCCCTTTAAGGGCCCGATGTGGGAGAGTAGCAGCTCATATTGCCCAGAAAGGAGCAGGCCAAGGAGTGAGAGCTGTCCCCAGCTAGTGAAGGCCCCCCTGACTGCTTCAGCCCAAATCCTCCGACTCCCCTTCCTCAGCCCTGCACCCTCACAACACTATTCCAGCCATCCTGACCTGACCCCCATGTCCCAGCCTCCAAACTCACCCCAACCCCCCAGCTCCAGTCACTTGCTCTTCCATGCTTCTGCCTGCCCAATCCTCCAACCCGCACACTGCTCCAGATATCTTGACCCCCATATTATTATTCCTGACTTTCCCTGCTCCTCTCTACTCCAGTTACTCAGTTGTGGGCTGCTACCCCCCAGAATTGCTCCTGCCCCCACTGCCTTAAAATTACTACTGCTCTAATGTCCATCCTCTCCTAAGTCTATGGGGATGGCCCAGTGGCCTTTCCATTCTCCCTTCTGGTGTGGTCTGGGAGTGATCGGCTGCTCCAGCCTCATTCTATAAGGGATTGCCCCTGGGGCTTGCTGCCCCCCAGTCCGTCGGGGAACACATCCCCTTGTGCTGGCTGTGCTAATCAGCTCCTGCACTTAGCTGGCTTGGGGAAGCCCTCTCCCTGCGCCCACCACAATAGGATGGGAATTCCTTTGGGGGAAGCCACGACATTGAGGGGAGGAGCCTTTCCCGGGCTCTACTTTGCATGGCAAAGGCTGGGCCAACTCTCAGCCCCCTGCACATAGAGTCAGGGGAATCCTTGTCCCCCACCTCTGTCCATTGGGAAGGGCCCAGCCCTTTCTGCCCCCTAGTGCTATTGAGCCCTCACCATCACCATCACTGCCCCAGGGACAGACCTGTTGGCACAGGGAGGCTTTGCTTCCCCAATGGCTGTGCAGCCGGCTACAGAGTTCAAGGCATTCTTGCCCCCAAGAGATTAGTTCCACCTTCACAGCCTCAAGCACCGCCTCCTCCGCTTGCAACCTTGTTCCACTCCAGAGCTGGCTTTCCAGCAGCTGCTCCATCTGGCTAGGGGGAGTGACGATGGCAACACATTCCCAGTATTCCTGAAGTCTGGCCTAGGGCTCCCTGGTCCTAGGGTGACCAGATGTCCCAATTTTATAGGGACAGTCCTGATATTTGGGACTTATGCGCCTATTACCCCCCATCCCCATCCCGATTTTTCACACTTGCTGTCTGGTCACGCTACCTGGGCCCTAGGAGAGCAGCAGACACAGCGGCAGCAGCATCAGGATGCACAGATGTAGGGGACACTCATGACTTTTGGGGAGAGGGGTCGGTAGTTGCAATTGACTTTGTGTAGGGTGGCGGAGACTATGCAGCTACTTGTGACACGTCTGGCTAATGCAAAAACATCACCCACTAGGCCCAGCCCCAGCTGTGAGAGAAGGTGGGAGGGAGAAGGGCTCTCAAGAACAGCCTGGTCCCTGGCTAGCGGGACAGTGACCTTCTGGGGGAGTAGAGTAACCAGATGTCCCAGTTTTATAGGGACAGTCCCGATATTTGGGGCTGTGTTTTATATAGGTGCCTATTACCCTCCACCACCTGTCCTGATTTTTCACACTTATTGTCTGGTCATCCTATGGGGGAGATTGATGATCTCTTATTCCTGGCAAGTAAAAATCACACACGGAACTCCACAAAATGTCGAACAGGGCTGACCTTCACCCGTGCAGCTGATTTGACTCGCAGGAACTGCTACTATTCCAGCACTTTAAAGAATGCCACCCTATCCCACTGTAATACTGACGCTGCAGGGAAAAGCAACAAAGGGGGGAAAACGAGGATACTGTCAAAATAAAAGTCATATATGTTCTTAGCTTCCATCCCTGTGTTACAAATAACGTCGTGGATAATTAAAACTGAATGACTTTTAAAATTCCCAATTGCTTTACACTGTTTATGCAGTTTGTTTTCTTTTTTGTGGGGTGTTCGCTTAGTTGGCGCAATGAAACTACAGGATTGGTTCAGTTTTGTTTCTAGTCAGTTTCATTTCCTGGATCCCAGGCACTGCCACAAAGCTGTTGTTTCTAGGATCACAACTCTGAAAAGGGAATGTTTAAATTCCCCAATTTCTTTCTTCTTTGCATTTTTAAAAGAGTCTCATGAAAATATTGTCATGTGCAGTGTAAAAACCACCATCTTGTTTTAAAAAAAAATAAGAACCTGAATGTTTGGTGTAAACCAAGGGCAGGGAACCTATGGCACGGGTACCGAAGGCGGCACGCGAGCTGATTTTCAGTGGCACTCACACTGCCCGGGTCCTGGCCACTGGTCCCAGGGGCTCTGCATTTTAATTTAGTTTTAAATGAAGCTTCTTAAACATTTTAAAAAGCTTATTTACTTTACATACAACAATAGTTTTAGTTATATATTATAGACTTATAGAAAGAGACCTTCTAAAAATGTTAAAATGTATTATGGCACGCAAAACCTTAAATTAGAGTGAATAAATGAAGACTCGGCACACCACTTCCAAAAGGTTGCTGACCCCTGGTGTAAACCAAGTTGCCAGAGTCCCTGTGATGCCAGCTCAATCAGAAGGCCAGAAGGCCAGAAGGGACAATCATGATCAGCTAGTCTGACCTGTGCATCCCAGGCCACAAAACCTCACTCACTCACTCACTCCTGTAATAGACCCATAACCTGTGGCTCAGTTACTGACGTCCTCAAATCTTGATTTAAAGACTTCAAGTTACAGAGAATTCACTATTCACTCTAGTTCAAACCAGCTAGTGACTCATTCCCCACACTGCAGAGGAAGGCAAAAAAAACCCAGGGCCTCTGCCAATCTGTTCTGCGGGATATATTCCTTCCCAACCCCAAATAAGGTGATCAGGTATGTCTACACTACGAAATTAGGTAAAATTTATTTAAGTTGACATTTAGCCACCGATTTTACAAAGTCGATGCTGCATGTCCCCACTATGCACATTCCACCGGCATAGCGCATCCTCACTACCTAGCATCGACTCACGAAGCGATGTACTGTGGGCAGCTATCCCATAGTTCCTACTGCCAATTGGAATTCTGGATTAGGCTCCCAATGCCTGATGGGACAAAAACATTTTCGCGGGTTGTTTTGGGTACATGTCATCAGCCTCCCATGATGCACTTGCCTCCTCCCTCCCTCCATCCCTGAAAGCACTGGCAGACAATCATTTTCATGCCTAAGCCTGGGTTACCCATGCAGACGCTATAGCATGGCAAGCATGGACCCCACTCAGCTGTACACTGTGGTTGTGAGCGTCACAAACACCTCGCGCATCATCCTGCAGTATTTGCAGAGCCTATCCAGGAGCCGCCGTGCAGAAGAATGTGATGGCACACAAATAGCCGTGCTGGAAGCCTGGAATGGAGCAATTTGCACATGGTGGCAGCAGCAGCCAGGCCTGTTGACACGGTTGAACGCCACTTCTGGGCCCGGGAAACAAGCACAGACTGTTGGGACCGCATAGTTATGCAGGTCTGGGATGAGGAGCAGTGGCTGCTTAAGGCCACTTTCATGGAACTTTGCAAATTGCTTTCTCCAGCCCTAAAGCACAGAAATACCAAAATGAGACCTGCTCTGACAGTTGAGAAGCAAGTGGTGATGGCACTGTGGAAGCTTGCAAAACCAGATTGCTACCAGTCAGTCGGGAAACAGTTTGGAGTGAGTAAATCAACCATGGGGGGCTGCTGTGATCCAAGTAGCCTGGGTAATCAATTCACTTCTGCTAAGAAGGGTAGTGACTCTGGAAAACATGCAGGATATGGATGGCTTTGCCACAATGGGATTCCCTAACTGTGGTGGGGCGATAGACGGAATGCACATCCCTATCTTGGCACCAGGCCACCTTGCCAAAGAGTACATAAACCACAAGGGGTACTTCTCAATGGTGTTGCAAGCACTAGTGGATCACAAGGGCCGTTTCACCGACATCAACGGGATGGTCAGGAAAGGTACATGACACGCGCATCTTTAGGAACTCCGGTCTCTTCAGAAAGCTGCAAGAAGGAACTTTCTTCCCAGACCAGAAAATTACTGTTGGTGACATTGAAATGCCAACAGTTATCCTTGGAGACCCAGCCTACCCCTTGCTCCCATGGCTCATGAAGCCGTACACAGACAGCCTGAACAGCAGTAAGGAGCAGTTCATACATAGGCTAAGCAAGTGCAGAATGGTGGTAGAATGTGTCTTTGGACGTTTAAAGGTGCGCTGGCGCAGTTTACTCACTGGGTTAGACCTCAGTGAAATGAATATTCCCGTTGTTGCTGCTTGCTGTGTGCTCCATAATATCTGTGAAAGTTTGCGGGGGGAGTTTCTAGCGGGGTGGGGCCTTGGGGAGATCACCTGGCTGCCAATTAGGAGCAGCCAGACACCAGGGAAATAAGAAGAGCACATCGAGGTGCACGGCATCTCCGAGAGGCTTTGAATGTCAGTTTAGTGAATTATACAACATCGATGTGGTAGTTCTGTGTGTTGTTCCTTACCAAGCTGCCCCCTTTTTTGCACATACTGCCCTGTAAACTAAACCCCCACCAATCACAGTGTGCACAATGAATAAAGAGCCTCTTGTCCTCAAGCCATGCATTTTTATTATGCTAACAAACACTGAACAGAGACAGCAATGAATAGCAAAGATAACCCGCGTCTAAGGGCCTGATAACGCAAGTGGGGAGGGGCAAGCACACATAGCTTATTACAATTGCATTGTCTAGCAGTCAAAGCTGTGGGAATGGGAGCCTTCTGCTCCATGAACCCTCCCCTGAAGTTGAGTTCAAGGGATAACAGAACTTCCCCTCCCCCGCATTCTAGGACGTCTGGGGGAGGAGGATATGGAACTTGGTGAGGAGGGCAGCTGGTTCCAGGGCGGGACTTGCCATGAGGTGAACTGAGGCGGCTGCCTCAGGTGCCAGACTGTGGTGGGGGCGCCACAAGGACCCAGAGTGTAGAAAATCATGTCTGCTGCTGGTGCATATGTATTCTCTCTGCTCTAGATGCACAGAGATGGTGGAGTGCTGTGCTGGAGGAAGGAGGGCGCAAGAGACATAACAGGCAGGCAGGAGAAAAGGTGAGAGAGAATAACAGAAAGCAGCAGGAGCTGCAGGGAGAGAGAGGAGGAGGAGCCTCTTATGTACCTCTCTAGCACCCCCAGGAGCCTGGACTGATTAACACCAGCTTCTCAAGGAGCTTCCTGTTTCCTGCTGTTTCCCTGAATCCACTTGAGACCAGGCAGTCAGCTGAAGTAGTAGGAGCCAGTAGGCCCTTAAGATGCTGATATCTTCCCTCACTCAGGCCCTGTGACCAGCCTGCTTATTTGTCCCCTTCACTTGAGTGTTAAGAGCCACTATAGCTGGCACAGAACAGCAGTCATGAGTGAAAGAAGAAAATGCCCCTCTGGGGCAGCATTCAGAAAAAGAAAGAAAGCAAAGGAAGCTTTTCTATCTAAGCAGGAAGGCACTCTCCTGAGATACATAGAGACAAATGTTCACGGTGAGCCTTCTGGCCCCAGTGAGGATGTGAGTGGTGAGGAGATGCCTGATCTTCCAGTTAGTCAGAGTGCAGGTGACCTGGCAGCTACTGCAGCATCCATATCTCCATCTCAAATGGATGTAACCATGCACATTCCTGAAGAAAATCAGAGAAGAGTGTGGTGGAGGCACAAGAAACACCTGCTGCTGAGTTTAGTTCCTTAAGTCTAGATAATCCAGGACTGTGGACCCACTTGAGCAGTAGCCTGAGGGACTTCCTTGTACTGCATGGGCCACAGAGAGTGAAAAACTTCATGTTCCCCAAAGACAATGAAAATAGAAGTTTCCATCCAACACATTACTGGTGTGAAATCCCCAATGGTGACAAAGTGGAGAGGCCATGGCTTATGTACTAAAAAACCCAGAATGCTGCGTACTGTTTTTCTTGCAAACTCTTCCAGTCTAATGTTCCAGCCACATTGGGTTCTACAGGAACAAAGGACTGGAAAAATCTGGCTAGAAATCTGGCATGCCATGAGAAAGCAGCAAATCACCAGAGAGCATTCAATAGGTGGAAAGAGCTTGAGATGAGACTAAGGTTAAAGGCCACCATAGATGATCAGCGTCAAGAGAAGATTGCACCAGAGTCCCTTTACTGGCAAAATGTTCTGAAAAGGCTCATTGTCATTGTGAGAATGCTTTCTACTCAAAACCTAGCACTGTGTGGCACTTCAGATCAGCTGTACGTGCCAAACAGTGGAAACTTCCTTAAAATTGTGGAGCTGATGGCTGAGTTTGATGCTATACTCCAGGAACATCTAAGAAGAGTCACCACCCAAGAAATGTACACACCCCACTACCTTGGAAAAACAATTCAAAATGAGATCATACAGTTACTGGCAACAAAAGTCAAACAGAAGATTGTGGCAGATCTGAAGTCAGCAAGATAGTACACTGTTATTCTGGACTGTACACCTGACATCAGCCATACGGAACAAATGACTTTAATGGTGTGTTTTGTAACAACAACAGAACCTAGTGAAAATGTCCCTGCAATGGTGACTGTCAGAAAGCTTTTCCTAGAATGTATGGACATTGATGATACTACAGGAGCTAGTATGACAAATGTGCTTCTTAAAAAGCTGGAAGATACGGGAATTGCGCTAGCTGACATGAGAGGTCAGGGCTGCAATAATGGTGCCAACATGAGAGCAAAGAACAGAGGATTCAGACACGGATCCGAGAGTTAAGAGGGCAACAAAAATGATTAGGGGGCTGGAGCACATGACTTATGAAGAGAGGCTGAGTGAACTGGGATTGTTTAGTCTGCAGAAGAGAAGAATGAGGTGGGATTTGATAGCTGCTTTCAACTACCTGAAAGGGGGTTCCAACGAGAATGGATCTAGACTGTTCTCAGTGGTACTTGATGACAGAACAAGGAGTAATGGTCTCAAGTTGCAGTAGGGGAGGTTTAGGTTGGATATTAGGAAAAACTTTTTTCACTAGGAGGGTGGTGAAGCACTGGAATGGGTTACCTAGGGAGGTGGTGGAATCTCCTTCCTTAGAAAGCAACAATGAGTCCTGTGGCAGCTTAAAGACTAACAGATGTATTGGAGCATAAGCTTTCGTGGGTGAATACCCACTTCGTCAGACACAGTGGGTATTCACTCACAAAAGCTTATGAACTCGTTGCTTTTTACAGATCCAGACTAACACAGCTACCCCTCTGATACTCCTTCTGTAGAGGTTTTTAAGGTCAGGCTTGACAAAGCCGTGGCTGGGATGATTTAGTTGGGGATTGGTCCTGCTTTGAACAGGGGGTTGGACCTCCTTAGGTTCCTTCCAACCCTGATATTTTATGATTCGAAAGGCAGAATTGGGCCCTAGCTACATCCTCTCTGGTGTTTACAACTTTTGTTTAGCAAAAATTAATATTTCAGTGTCAGAATTTTGGAGAAAAGACAGAGAAAATAGAATCAGATTGAATCATAGAATCATTGGTGCAAGATGGTTTTGTAATTTATGAACCAATGTATAATAAGGAATTCTTAAAACACTTTCCTTCATTCACTGATGTCATTGTTTGAATGCAATTGTTCTATTTCCAAACTACAAAAATACTGCTGTAGTCATGAGCGCATTCTGTCCATGCTGTTCTGCTGCTGCCTTAGTTCTCTTCTTTATATACATATAAGATGAACATAAGAAAACCTATTATTCATACCTTTGTGAAAAAGAGTTTTTTATTCAAAGCTTCCCCTTTGTGTTAAAGTGACCAAGGCACATTGGTTAATCATTGGTACGATCAGGAGGTCTGAGGGATGCCTAAAACCAGTCCTGAGCATGTCTAAATTGATGTCTTTGTTCATTTCACCAAACCAAACAAGAGTAGTGTGTGTGAGGATTAGATATCTGCAATTCAATCCAGATGAATGCTTTATTATGTAAAAAACATCCCACTCCACGCCTCCCAGAAAGATAATCACCATGGAAAGAAGTATTACAGGCTTCTGTTCAGATCTGATGAAGCTGCAAAGCTAAAAGAAGAGTTAGAGGAAGACATACAGCTTCTAAAGAACCAGGCTTAAACATGTGTGAGTGCAATGTGCTTTTGTGGATATTTAAAAGATTAGTGAAGAATTAACTGTTTGGCTTTCTTCGCTCTTCAATACAACTTCAAAGCTGTTGGATGATAGTAAAATAACTATTTTCCTTTTAAAATCCAGGATCAGGAACGATTGAACCATTTTTAAAAAAAGACTCTTGGAAAATGCATACATGATCTACAGATCTATACATGGATGTGTCAGACATTCCTTTTTGTATGTATTAAAAAAATCTCCATCGTATTATCTGAGCATGTGGGCTGGCAGTATACAACACTAATGAACAAACCCCACCGTGGACAAAAAGCCAGCTCAAAGCTTCCCTTCGGAAAAGGTCAAGGAACACTGCAGTCTCCAAAAGAAACCAGAGTAGCTTTGTCGCTACTTTCTCAATAACCTTTTCTAAACAGGATGGTTAGAATCAGAACATTCTGATAGCGAGATTGTCAGCTCCATCTTGAGAGAAGGCCTAACCAAAGGCCACTTGAGCAAAGATAGCACCTTGGCCTACAAAGGAAAGAGTTGACAATCTCCAAAACACGGAGGCCCATACCACTCAACAGATTTAACCAGCCCAGATAGCTGAGGGTCCAATTTGCAGGTCAGAAACTGTAGTTCTCCCAGCACATCTACAGATTTAGCCTTTAACTAGCCAGACTGGTGGAAACTAAATCAGAAAAGACATTGGGTGAGCGTCCATGCTGTACCTCTAAGGTGGCTTTAAGACACCTTTGTGCTCTCTCAATCCTACGCTGCTCTGCAGGACTTACCCTTAGACCAGGACTCAGGGCTAGTCTATGTCTACACTACGAAATTAGGTCGAATTTATAGAAGTTGGTTCTTTAGAAATCATTTTTATACAGTCAATTGTGTGTGTCCCCACACAAAATGCTCTAAGTGCATTAAGTTGGCGGACTGTGTCCACAGTATCGAGACTAGCGTCGACTCCCAGAGACTAGCGTCGACTGTGAGTAGCTATCCCACAGTTCCCGCAGTCTCCGCTGCGCATTTGGATTCTGGGTTGAGATCCCAATGCCTGATGGGGAAAAAACAGTGTTGTGGGTGGTTCTGGGTAAGTGTCGTCAGGCCCCCCATCCTTCCCTCCCTCCGTGAAAGCAATGGCAGACAATGGTTTTGCACCTTTTTTCCTGGGTTACCTCTGCAGACGCCATACCACGGCAAGCATGGAGCCCGCACAGCTGACAGTCATCTTAACTCTCCTGGGTGCTGGCAGATGTGGGACTGCATTGCTACATAGCAGCAGCTCCTTGCCTTTTGGCAGCAGACAGTGCGTTATGATCAGTAGCTGTCGTCGTATTCCTGGGTGCTCTTTTAATCAACTTTGGTGAGGTCAGTCACGGGCGCCTGGGCAGACTCCTTCTGCTGAGCACCCAGGAGATGACAATAGCTGCAGTCAAACTGCACCATCTGCTGCCACCCTAAAGATGTAAAGGATAGATGGAGTGGATCAAAACAAGAAATAGAACCGATTTGTTTTGTATTCATTTGCTTCCTCCCGCCCTCCATGAAATCAACAGCCTGCTAAACCCAGGGTTTTGAGTTCGATCTTTGAGGGGGCCATTCTGTGTGTGACAGTTGTTTGTGTTTCTCCTTGATGCAAAGCCACCCCCTTTGTGGACTGTAATTCCCTGTAAGCCATGTTGTCAGTCGCCCCTCCCTCTGTCAGAGCAGACAATCATTTCACGCCTTTTTTCAGCCCAGATGCCATAGCACTGGGATCATGGAACCCGCTGAGATCACCGCGGCAATTATGAGCACTGTAAACACCACATGCAGCATCTTGGAGTATATGCAGAACCAGAACCTGCCAAAGTAAAACCAGGTGAGGAAGCGACGGCAGCATGTTGACGAGACTGATGAGGACATAGACAGTGGTAAGCTGGAGCCGGTTCGCACCGGTTCGCATGAACCGGTTGTTAAATTTAGAAGCCCTCTTAGAACCGATTGTTCGGGGACAACTGGTTCTATAAGGGCTTTATTTAACAAAGGCTCAGGCGGCTGTCCACTCTGCCCCCAGCCCCAGCTCACGTCTCCCTCCTCCCCTGAACACTCCTCCCCCCTTCTCCTCCCCCTCCCCTGCTTCCCGCGAATCAGATGTTCGTGGGAAGCCTGAAACAAGCAGCAGGCACGCAGATAAGCTACGGTGCGGGGGAGGGAGGGAGGTGCGGCCAGCGCAGCCCTGCTGAGCGGCTCCCTCCAGCCCGGCTCCTAGTCCCGGCTGAGCGGCTCCCTCCAGCCTGGCACCCCTGGCCAAGCGCCCCCAGCCCAGTCCCGGCCCCAGCCGAATGCCCCTGGCTCTGGCCCCGAGGCTCCCTCCAGCCCGGCTCCTGGTCCCAGCCGAGCGCCCCTAGCCCCATCCAGTCCCGACCCCAGCCGAGCGCCCCCAGCTCCGGCCCCGCAGCTCTGGTTTGGCTGCCACAGCGCCAGTCCCGGCCTGGCGGCTCCAGCCTGGCTCGGCCTCCGCTGCACCGGTGCTGGTCCCGGCCCCATGGTTCCGGCCCGGCTTGGCCCCCGCGGCACCGGCGCTGGGCCCAGCCCTGTGGCTCTGGCCTGGCTCAGCCCCTGCGGCTCCAGCCTGGCCCGGCTTGGCCCCTGCGGAGCCGGCGCCAGTGCTGGTCCCGGCCCCATGGCTCTGGCCCGGCTTGGGGCCCATGGCGCCGGTGCTGGTCACGGCCCCACGGCTCCAGGCAGCACGGTAAGGGGGCAGGGAGCAGGGAGGGGATGTTGGAAGAGGGCAGGGGAGTTGGGGGGGAGGATAGGGGTGGGGCAGTCAGAGGGCAGGGAACAGGGGGATTGAATGGGGGCAAGGGTCCCCGGGGGCAGTCAGGAAGGAGCAGGGGTTGGATGGGGTACCAGGGGGCAGTCAGGGGCAGGGGTTCCAGATGTAGTCGGGGATAGAGAGAAGGGGTGGTTGGATGGGGTAGGGGTTCTGGGGTGCTATCAGGAATGAGAGGAGGGGTTGGATGGGGCGGCAGGGGGCAATCAGGGGACAGGGAAGGGGGGTGGATGAGGCAGGAGTCCCGGGGAGGGGTGGCCACGACCCCCTCATGGGGTGAGGAGGAGGGAACATGTTGTTAAAATTTTGGCAGCTCATCACTGCCCATGGCCATTTGTATCCTTGTTTTCACTCATCTCGTGTATATTCTCAAGTCTGCAGGCCCTTTGTGCATGTGCGCCTCAGTTTCTTCTGCCTAGAAGTAAAAAAGGGTGTCAGATAACAAGAGAATTTGGCTACACTTCACAGTACTTTCCTGCTACATAGAAAGAAAGAAAGAGACTCGTAGAACTGGAAGGGGCCTCGAGAGGTCATCTAGTCCAGTCCCCTGCACTCATGGAAGGACTAAGTATTATCTAGACCAGGGGTCCCCAACCCCCGGTCCGCGGCCCGGTACCGGTCCGCGGCCTCTTAGAAACCGGGCCGCGAACCGACCCAGTGGAGCTTCCGCAGGCATGCCTGCGGGAGGTCCAGCTGAGCCGCGGGATGACCGCTCCCTCCGCAGGCGGGCCTGCGGGAGGTCCGCGGCTCCCGGGGCTCAGCTGGAGCTTCCGCAGGCACGCCTGCGGAAGCTCCACTGGAGCCGGTGGACCTCCCGCAGGCGTGCCTGCGGAAGCTCCAGCTGAGCCCCGGGAGCAGCGGACCTCCCGCAGGCACGACTGCGGAGGGAGCGGTCGTCCCGCGGCTCAGCTGGACCTCCCGCAGGCATGCCTGCGGAGGGTCCGGCAGACGAAACCGGTCCCTGGACCTAAAAAGGTTGGGGACCCCTGATCTAGACCATCCCTGACACGTGTTTATCTAACTTGTTCTTAATAAACTGCAGTGATGGAGATTCCACAACCTCCCTAGGCAATTTATTCCAGTCCTTAACCACCCTGACAGGAAATTTTTCCTAATGTCCAACCTAAACCACCCTTGCTGCAATTTAAGCTCATTGCTTCTTGTCCTATCCTCAGAAGTTAAGAACAATTTTTCTCCCTCCTACTTATAACAACCTTTTATGTACTTGAAAACTGTTAAGTCCCCTCTCAATCTTCTCTTCTCCAGACTAAATAAACCCACTTTTTTCAATCTTCCCTCAGAGGTCATGTTTTCTAGACCTTTAATCATTTTTGTTGCTCTTCTCTGGACTCTCTCCAATTTGTCGACATCTTTCCTGAAATGTGGTGCCCAAAACTGGACACAATTCTCCAGATGAGGCCTAATCAGCACAGAGTAGAGGAGAAGACCTATTTTTTGTGTCTTGCTTACAACACTCCTGCTAATACATCCCACAATGATGTTTAGGGTTTTTTTGCCACAGTGTTACAATGTTGACTCATATTCAGCTTGTGATCCAATATGACCCCCAGATCCCTTTCTGCAGTACTCCTTCCTAGGCAGTTATTTCCCATATTATATGTGTGCAACTGATCGTTCCTTCCTTAGTGGAGTACTTTGCACTTGTCCTTATTGACTTTTGAAAGAAAGCTTAATTTCTTTCAGTATTCTAAGTTTGGCAAAACACCATCAAACAAGTCAGTCCTCTAGAGTGTTTGCACCTGCTCTTAAGTCTGTACCTCCTCATCCAGTTAATAACGAAATCTGCACACCTTATTGATTCTAAAACAAGTTAGGCAGCTTTGCAAGAACTGGTACAGTGAATCTGAAATTGTTCTGGCAAACAAAGGATCAAAATGCATCCATTCCTACTTTATTCCTACATCCATCCTCCCCCAAGGGAGAGGATGAGAAAACAAACAACACGTGACAGATGAGTAGTTGCTTAATGCACGACTACTGGAAGGTGCTCAGATACTATGTTGATGTGGTTTTAAGAACCTATATAGAATAGAATATTTGTTTTGTGTGTCCTATCTCTGTCTCTCCAGTTTTAAGACCACTTTCTGCAATTAACATCACCGCATGGTTTTGCTCCGTGTGAATGTCATTTCCGTCAGAGACACATGAACGTAAGTGAAACAGAATTTATGCATGTTAATTATTTTAGTTGCAGTAGCACTTACATGCACCAGTTGGGGATCAGAGCCCCACTGTGCGAAGCACTGTACACACATATAACAAGAAGACAGTCCCTGTCCCAAAGAGTCTGTCATCTATGTACACATGTTGAGTATTTATTTCTTTGAAAAATCAGCGTTTAGTTCTAGACTGTAAGACTAACTCCAAGGCCCCAGTTCCATGACTCAGAAGCATACTGAATAATAACACTCACATGGACTTCAGAGGAACTGTTCAATGTAAGGGTTGCAGACTGAGGGCCCAGCTTTTTAGGGATTCACCAATTCCTAATAATTGAGACTGGTACCTAGAATTTTCTTACTCAAGCTTCTCACAAGCGCTCTGACTACTCTAAAAGTGGTCCTGCCGCAAAGGACCTGACAACACACTTCTAACAGTGGTGGTTTAATTTTAATGGGCACATAACTGTGACCCATGCGCAGAATTTCAGTGGGATGCAATGGCTATGGACCAGAGCCTACCGGCCTGGCTCAAGTGAGAAATCCTTATACGAGCACTGTGATGGGTTGGATCACAGAAACCCCCTTGGGAACTGCCAACTGAAGTGCCAAGACTACTTCTGCCCCTGCTTTCCCTGCCAGCTTGGGACTCCAGCACCCTGTCTTGTTGAGCCAGACACGCCAGTCTGCTCCAACACAGACTCAGGGTCTGAAGCACGTGCCCCAAAGCTGCAGACTTAACTGAAAGCCACTTAAGAAGTGTTCCTGTCTTTAACACTCAGATGCTCAACTCCCAATGGGGTCCAAACCCCAAATAAATCTGTTTTACCTGTATAAAGCTTATACAGGGTAAACTCATAAATTGTTCATCCTCTAGATAGAGAGTTATGCCCCAGGGCTTTGGAGCGGAGCCCGGAGCTGGAGCGCGGAGCAGTGGAGCAGTGGAGCTGCAGGTTTTTGCCTGGAGCTGGAGCGGAGCCAGAGCACAGCTCCAAAGCCCTGATATGCACTGCTGTTTGCCCCCCCACCGCCCCCAGGTATTAATGCATACTCTGGATTAATTAATAAGTAAAAAGTGATTTTTATTAAATACAGAAAGTAGGATTTAAGTGATTCCAAGTAATAGCAGACAGAACAAAGTGAATTACCAAGCAAAATAAAATAGAACACGTAAGTCTATGTCTAAGAAAACCGAATACAGATAAAACCTCACCTGTTCCAGTAAGCTTCCTTTTACAGACTAGTCTCCTTCTAGTCTGGGTCCAGCAATCACTCACACCCCCTGTAGTTACTGTCCTTTGTTCCAGTGTCTTTCAGATATCCTTGGGGTGGAGATGCTCTCTCTTTAGCCAGTTGAAGACAAAATGGAGGGATCTTCCACGGACTTAAATAGACTTTCTCTTGTGGGTGGAGACCCCCTCCTCTCTCCTATGCAAAGTCCAGCTCCAAGATGGAGTTCTGGAGTCACCTGGGCAAGTCACATGTCCATGTATAACTCACAGTTTTTATAGGCAGAAGCCATTGCCCACATGGTATCTTGAATGTCTCCAGGAAGACTACTTATGTGGATTGGGTCATTCCAAGATGCATTGTTCCTTAAGTGCTTCTTGATTGGGCACATAACTTTGCGAATTCCTTTCTCCCAGAACTGACCAAATGTTCTACTAAGGTTATTTAGAAATCAAACCAGTACACGGGCAATATTCATAACTTTGAATACAAAAATGATACATGCATACAAATAGGATTAATAGATTCAGTAGATCATAACCTTTACATAGATATGTTACATGGCATATGTAGCACAGAACATATTCCAATTATGTCATATATATTCATAAGCATATTTCCATAAAGCCTTATGTGGGGGGCGCCGTCACACAGGGAAAGCAGATATGGTCACGCTCAAGGGCTAGAGTCAGCAGGGGACCCAGTCCAGCTGGGGGCCAGTACTCAGGGGTGTGTCTTTCCACTCCCCTCCTGACTCTGACCATTCAGTGCTGTGGCCTGAGGGCAGATGCTACCCCTCATCCCCAAAGGCAGTGGACCCCACTGATGCCCAGCACCCCTTCCCTTGCAGAGCCAGGAGCAAAAGCTCTGACCTCACTCCCCCAAAAAGAGCCAAAGCTTCAGGTCCCCCCTTTATCATAAGCAAGCTCCAGCTGGCCTCTGTCCCCCAGGGGCTCTTGTGGGGGCGGAGGCAGCTGAGGTCCCTTGGTCTTGCCCATCACACACATTCCTTTCGGCCCTGGGACTGCCACTATGCCAGCTCAGCCCACAGAGCCCGGGTCTCCTGCAGCAGGCAAGGAGAGGTGGGGAGGGGTGGGAGTGGGGGCAGATAAAGGAGACAGAGCCTGTTACCCTAGTCAGAGAAGAAGTTCAGCCCTAGAGAACTGGGGTAGAGGGGTGAGGGGGGGTGACACAGAGACCAGTTTGGTCCAAGATGGAGGACACTGATGACAGATGGCCCACGGGGAGGTGGAGGAGGTGGGGTGGGCTGTGGCATATGAACAGTTAGGGTGTTTTGGAAGGGGTAGGGCAGCGCATTGTGGGGGGAGTGATGGGAGGTGTGGAGTGGAGGAACCCCAAGTTTGGGACAGGGGAACCCTGGGTTTGTCGGGGGAGTGCCCAGTCAGCAAAATGAGTGAGCCCGGCTGCCAGCAACAGGCCAAGGATGCTCCTGCTGGCAGCTTCATGCTCCATTCTGGCGAGGGATGGCTGGCTGGGGATTACACCGTGCGCAGCCTGCAATGGAGGGAGGAGTGGCTCCTAGCATGGACAGTGGAGATGGGAGGGGGGAAGAGGACAGGTCAGTGCCCTGGGGAGAGGGGTCTCCCAACCCCCCACTGCAAAACAGCACATGCACGCCCTGCCGCTGGCAACTGAGATGGAGGGGGACAGCTCAGTGCATGGGGGGCGGGGAGTGTCTCCGTTACTCCCCACTGCAAAATAGCAACTCCCCTCTCTCGCTGCCTGCAAGCCAGATGCTGAGGAAGGGAGGAGGAAACCTTCCAGCTGCACCTTTGCTGCTCCCCTGACCCCAGCTTCCCTCCCCCCACAAAATCCCTCTCTTCCAGACCTCCCCCTCAAAAAACCTCCTCCCTACACATGCTCTCCACCAAGGCAGGACTGTGTGCTCTGGAGCTGTGCTAAGGGCAAGGGTTGGGAGGGAAGTGGAAAGATGCAGTTTGAGGGGCAACACCCCTACCTGCCTCCCCCCCAATCTCCACCCCAGGTGCTAAACAAATGAAATATCATACACTGAGGCCTAAAAGCCATTGCATTCTGCCTCTAGTGGACATGCATGAGATGCAAGGCGAAAGCACCATCAGGGTGCTGTTAGGATCAAAAAGAACGACATCGTGGCTGATCATCTCTGGATGTTAGCGTAACTAATCTGCCTCAGTGTGACCTCTTGTCCAGCAATTTTGAAGACAACCTAAGTGCAGCCTTAGGCACCCATGCTGGTTTCACTGGTTTTGACTGGCACCTATGCTGGCAACAAAAGCATCATTCATGAACAAGAACTGTTGCACATTCCCCATGACCATCTTGTAACAGGTGTTCCTGAAACCATCAGCAGCTATAATCCCACATTCGATACGTGGCAGCTTGTTCTTCGTCAGCCTCCCTGCGAGTTGTCAGGGCTCTCACTGCTCCTGCCCTGACCCTATATGCTGCAATCAGTGATATAGCTTGACAAAAACAACACATACCACCTCCAGTGTGATTCATGGACAATACATCCCTGCGTAGTCTAGCCGGTGACAATTCATCCTTTTTTTCCTCAGCTGCCCACTGCCCTTAAACTGTGCAGACAAGAAAATGTAATAAATCTGAGAGCCATTTTAATGAATCTAAGGGAGAAACCAGGGTGTCTCTGGTTGTGTGGTTTTAGAACAATTATTGGACTGAGTCATGCTGCAGATTTGTCAGAGCCTGATGCAGATACTACAGACGCAAGCACACTGTGTGAAACTGGCAGGGCCATGAACTATTTAAAGAGTTGGCTAGAAAGAGTCAAGCAGTGACACAGGAATTTATGAGTAAGGAGAGGAAATATGGAGGCTTCTAAGAGCTCCAACAGACAGAACTGGTTTTAGGATTTTGCAGGACCCCTCCAGTGAAGTTTTTCTTTGGCCATTTCCAACAGCGATCAAGATCCAGTGATGATTTATTTGTATTGCAGAGAGTAGAGCCTATGAGTTCCAAGCATGGACCAAGGCCATGTTACCCTAAGAGAGAGTCCCTGCTCTGAAGATCTTACCATCTAAATAGACAGGACAAACATTATCTGAATTTTACAGATGGAAAATTGAGCCCCAGGGTTTGATTCTTCTCCCACTTATACCAGTTTTACACCAGCAAGAGTAGACCCAGACCCTATATGACTTGCTCAAGCTCACATAGCGAGTAGGAACTGAACTAAGAACCGTTAAAACCCAGGCTAATTCCCAAACCACAAGCCCACCCTTTCTTTTGATCTTTCAGCTAATGGCTGCCATAGGTGCTAAGCACCTCTGAAAGTCAGTCAAATGTTTTTTAAGCTTATAAAAGATGTTACGGAGTGGGAGACTATGAAGCACAATTAACAATGGGATTTTTTAGGACATCTGACAATCCTCCTTTTTGGATAGTAGCCTTAATGAATTTTCTCAAACAACTTTCTCTCTATCTCTGACTCTCGGGATTTCATTTAACTTACCTGTGTCAACTGGAAATATTTAAAGATGAACACATGAGACTGTGTTATTTATTTGGTGTGGTTTTAATTTTCTAATAATATTTTCTATGTTTTGAGTCATTACATCACAGTTAGGCTGTCCTCTCTAAAGGAACAGCTTCTAATGTGATTTGTAAGACAATAGTAAGGGATCTGGCAAGAAAAACTAGGCTGAGACTGAGCTGTGCTCATTTTACACCAGTTATAAAACTGTTCTGTGAATTGCCTTTAATTGGTTTTGGTTACGGTTGGAGCCTTTCGTTAATTCTCTGGCGTTTGTAAGAGCCCTGAGGTAACTCACTTCACAGAGAGAAATTCTTGCTGACTTTAAAAAAGAGGTATTGCTGGGCAAAAAGACTCACTGTGCAGATTGTTAGTTGTTTTCAACAGCAAGACAGATCCAGGAGGTGATTTGCTTTGTTCTCATTTACTAAGCATCAATGGGGATTTCTATAGGGTTTCACAGTCCCTGGGGATAAGGCCAAGAACAAAACAGGGAAGTGAAAAGCAAACAGAGCACTTCATCAATAAACTACTTAGCAATGCCACATCAATGGCAAATTAGGAAGAAAGGAAGGCGCTTTAATACTTTCACATAGCAAAGGAGGATGTATTTTTTGTAATTCCTACTTGACTTTTGTAACAATTGCACCATTATCAAACTATGGTCAACAGAGGCAGTAAAGGTAATATCTAAACATAGATAATTAAAGACTCTGTATGAAAGTCTTGAAGACAGAAAAAATATTGTACGTTGTCTTGGGAATTCAGTTTTGAGAAGGGCTGGCAAATGGACTGTATCATCAGGAATGGGTAAGATTTAATTTAATCTCTTACAAAGATGCAAGTTTTCTGCTGTTAGTGCACCCCCTGATGGCTGATTCATGAAGAAATATCAGCATTCACTTTGAAGGATATTTGCCTGTCTACCCAGTGTTCCACAATAGCAGCCTATAGTGGGAAAGGGTGAGTGGGAAAAGGAACAGAATGGGGAAAACAGGCATCACTGGAATGGGAGAAGGCAAAATCCACTTCCTGCTGGATGAGTTATTATCTGGAGATATTACTTCTACAGGTATCAGAGAAAACAAGAAATCTTGTGACTTAGCTCACAACTTATTAAAGCAGGTGATTAGTCACACACATATTAGAGGGATACTGTACAGAAGCCCTGATAGAACAGATTATTATAGTGGTGACTGATCCTATTCTAAGCAAGGTTGGTGTATATTTAAGTTTGCAAAAATACTTCCCTATTCATAAGTCCCTGCTATTGCTTGCTCATAAACACTGATATGTTTAGTCTGACATTTTCCATGGTTCCTGCCTGACAAAGTTGTAATTTTTGCTAGAAACCTTGTTTGAGTTATGGGAAATATTTTCCCAATTTAAAATTCTTTTTCTAAACACACTCTTTTAAATGACAAGGTCACAGCAAAAATGGCTGAAATTAAAACAAAACTTGGCACAGATTCCTCACTTAGAAGTGGTGCGTTTACTCGGTTTGAAAAGAGAATTGGTTTTTTTGAAAGAAGTTATGAGCATGTGAAAACTGTCATTTTCAGCCTGCGCAGAAGACAATCTATCAAGACACTAATAACCAGACTTAACCAGTTTCTCCCATAAGGTGTAAACATCATAAGACATGAAGTACACCTGTGTAACACACTGGCCTGGTTAGGGTTTGTAATATCTAAAAGCCGGACACTCCAGCAGGAGTGCTGGAACCTCTCCTTCCTGGCCTCTTCCTCCTGAAAACCCTCTCCTGCCCCTTCCTTCTAGGCCCTGCCCCCTAGGCCTCACTCCTGCCCCACAGGTACTGCGTTGGATACCACTGGTGTAGTGTAACTGTTTTATGGAAATCATGTTTTATAGAAATATGCTTATGAGTGTGAATATAATGTAACTGGAATATGCTTCATACAAAAGGTGACTTGTAAGGTGCATTACAAAGCTTATGATCTACTAAGTGTGTTCAACCTATTTGTTCGCATGTATTATTTCTATGTCTGAAGTTAGGAAAATAAGATATAAACTTGTATTACTGATGTAAACCCATTAAGTGAAAGCCATTAAGGGTGCTTCAGAATCAATGACCTGTAAATGGCTCTTTACTTGTGAACCTTCCTGGGCATAGGCACCAACTTTTCCTGGTGCTTGCGCCCTCCTGTCCCCATTCCAACCCCTTCCCCAAAGTCCCCGCCCCAACTCCATCCCCTCCCTGCCCCTATTGGACCCCTGCCCAAATTCCCACCCCAGCCCTGCCTCTTCCCCTGAGCGTGCCACGTTCCCCCTCCCTCCCAGTGCCTGCCGCTGCAAAACAGCTGTTTTGTGGCACAAGCCCTGGGAGCCGGGGAAAAAGAGGACAGGTGGCGCGCTCAGGGGAAGAGGCGGAGTGGAGGTGGGCAGGGAGCTGCTGGTGGGTGCAAAGCACCCACCAATTTTTCCCCATGGGTGCTCCAGCCCCGGAGCACTCACGGAGTCGGCGCCTATGTTCCTGGGTATGTGTGGGCCAGCCCTGGAAGAATGGAGGCTGGGATCTCACAGGACATGTGAACATGTCACCTAATACTGGAATCCATCTTAAACCTGGTGCTTTTCCATTTAGAAGGGAGGAGTAGGGACCCAGAGAGACAAAAGATTCCCACCTTGTGCCAAAGACGGCTGCAGTCATGAGAAATCCTCTGTTTTCCACCTAAGATGTCTGCTGGAACTAACAAGGACTGTGCCAGGGGAAATGATTGGGCCCAGACTCAGAAGGAGTCTAGTCTGTGAAAGAAGCTTATTGGAACATCTCTGAGGGTGAGATTTTATCTGCAAACAGTTTCTTAATGTATTAGGCTTAGACTTGCATGTTTTTGCTTTATTTTGCTTGGTGACTTACTTTGTTGTGTCTGTTATTACTTGAAATCACTTAAATCCTACTTTTTATACTTAATAAAATCACTTTTGTATATTAATTAACCCAGAGTAAGTGATTAATACCTGGGGGATCAAACAGCTGTGCATATCTCTCTATCAATGTGATAGAGGGAGGATAATTTATGAGTTTACCCTGTATAAGCTTTATACAGAGTAAAACGGATTTATTTGGGGATTGGATACCATTGGGAACTGGGTGTCTGGATGCTGGAGATAGGTGACCTGCTGAGCAGTTTTTGGTTAAAGTCTGCAACTTTGGGAGTGTGGACCAGACCTGGGTCTGTGTTGGAGCAGGCTAGAGTGTCTGGCTCAACAAGGCAGGGTTCTGGAGTCCCAAGCTGGCAGGGAAAACAGGCTCAAAGGTAATTCTAGCACGTAAGGTGACAGTCCCAAGGGGGTCTCTGTGACCAAACCCATCACAGTAATATTACTGCTAACAGTCACCTCAGGAAGTTTTGTAGGCACAAACCCTTCTAGGGAATAGCAGGAGAATTGGTGCAGCATTCCATGGCCTTTAGAAGCGGCTTGCATCTCCAAGGGCACTAGACAGGGGAGTTTGGGGATTACCATTGCACCTGACCTTGAGGAAGAGGCACATAGTGGAGTGGGGAAGGTTCCTTGTGACCTCCTGCCCAGCACTTCAACAAGCTCTCTCCCACATGTCTAACTTCTGTGTGATCCCACAGAACAGTCACAGCCCTGCATTTGTCATCTGCCGTCCTGTAACATGGAAATAAATGTGCTGTCATTGCATCTGCAGGATGGAGTCGGGAGAGAGGCTAGGAAGAAGAAAAGCCCTTTTTGTTTAAATGTAAATACCTTTAGTGCTTAGCACTGGAGAATATACTGTAGGGAGCAATCCTTCCTCCATAACCCTGCTCTCTCCCCCGCCCCCCAAACACACACACATGAACCCCTTAGGGGGGGCTACTAGACAGGGTGTTTCCAGCTTTGCTCTCTATGATCTTATAATAGTTAACAAATGTGGAAGGCAAAAAATGATAGACAAGAATGAAACATGACTGACTGTTAGGCTGGTGTTTTTTTTTTTTAAGAGATCTGAATGTTTTCCTTGGAGTTAAAATCCTTCTTTAAGGTGTCATCTGTCTAGTTCCTACTAAACAGATGCCCCTCTCTCAACCTCTTGAGGAGGCTATAACACATCACAGATTAAATCCCAAATAAATGCTTCTGAAGTGTCCTTCCAGCAACTGCACTAAGCAGAAAATTACAGGCCTCCTGGGCCTAATTCCTTCTGCTTGTTACCACCATATCCATCCATCTTTTGTATTATCCCTGGGGCTCTCTCCTCTTTCTGCTCTGCTGGGCAGGGAATGATCTCCAGACTTGTGGCCCCCCTCCAGCAGGATCCTACCCCTACCCAGTTCCTGCTGTCATCACCAGCAATGTGTCTCTGGCCCCTGCGCCTTCTGTCTTGGCTGGAAGAGGGGAAAGGCCGGTGGTCTCCAGCAAGGTGTTCATCCCACCCCCGCCTCTTAGCAACTTCATGGTGGCTGTTTATCACCCCCATGGGCCAAGTTAATCCCTTGACAGAACACTTTGGTATCAAAGGGTGGTGAAGCACTGGAATGGGTTACGTAGGGAGGAGGTGGAATCTCCAGCCTTAGAGGTTTTTAAGGTCAGGCTTGACAAAGCCCTGGCTGGGATGATTTAATTGGGGATTGGTCCTACTTTGAGAAGGGAGTTGGACTAGATGATCTCCTGAGGTCTCTTCCAACACCGATATTCTATGATTCTGTGAAAGGCATCAGGGATGAATGGGGTCCCCTTTCCCCTCCTCCTGCCTTTCTTCCTGGCCTGCCCTACATAGAAACTGTCATTTTGGGCTGAGGCTGGTCTGGCTCCATCACTGCGCTGGTCCCACCCACCGTGCGACCACTCATGATTTCCCCTGACCTTCCCTCGTCCTGCACGGCTGGCCAGGGGATGAGAAAGGGAGGGGGCTTCTTGCACTGTCAGGCCTACCCTCCACCCCGCCCTGCTTAGCAGCAATCTCACCCCGCTCAATCTCTGCTGCTGCGGGACCAGGCCCTTGCCTCGGGCATCTCCTCCGCCGGGCCGGGAATGGGAAGGGGCGGGAGTGGCTGCTCTCCAGCCTGGATCTCAGGCGTCCCGGGCCGGCCATCCATCCTCCCCAGGCTTGACTGAGGGGCTCACCCCGCTCCCGGGGGGCTGGCCGAGGGCACTGGGCAGGCGGCCCGGCGAGGCCCCGGTCTGCCCCCCGCGGGGGGAGGCTGCGTGGCCGGACGGTCCCAGCCTCCTCCTAGCTCGGGGGCGTCTCTCCTCCCCCTCCCCGCCGGGGGGACTGCGGGGCCGGGGGGCTGGTTCTTCCCCCGCCCCCTCGCGCTGCACGCCGGGCGGACATGGCAGCCGCCCGGTCCCACCTCAGCCGCCCTGCTGCAGCCCGCGGGCAGCCAGCCGGCCCCGGGCCCCGAGCCTGAGCGGCCGCCGGCGGGCCCGCCCCTTCCCCATCCCCATCCCCATCCCCCGCTCGCCGCCGCCGCCGCCCGCGATGGAGAAGAGCTCCAGCTGCGAGAGCCTCGGCTCCAGGCCGGCTGCAGCCCGCCAGCCCAGCGTGGACTCGCTCTCCAGGTACCCCGGCTCCCCCCCCCCGCCAGCCACCGCCCGCGGCAGCGGGGCCGGGCTCCGGCTTTGGAGCTGCCGCCCGCGGGGCCTGCCTGGCCCGCGAAGGAAGCCACCGGGGCGGGGGTGTGTCTGGCGAAGGCTGCAATAACCCCCCACCCCCGCCGTGGGAGCAGCTGCTGCTGGGGCCATTTCTCCCCCCCTCCGCCCCAGACTGGGGATATTCCGCCCCTGCTTTGCTTGTGGCCGCCCGGGCTCCAGCAGTCACATCCCTGCACCGGGGGTCATCTAGTCCAAAGCAGTTTCTTGGAGGTGGGGGTGGAAATCAGGTTTCTGGGTTCGTTGATGATCTGGGGTGGTCCCCGTAAGCAGCCCTTAGAAGAAGATATGGGTCCGGTGAGTGATGGGTCTTTACAAAAAAGCCACTGCCAACAAAGCAAAGAAACGGTGGATAAAAGCGATGGAACTGGTGCAGTTTTTACCCAGCAGGGGAAAGGGATTGCGGTCCCATGTAGGGCAGGGCTCCGTGATTTGACATTTGTCTTTGGATGTGGATTGAAGCATTCAGCCTGGATTGATGGCTCAGGCTGAAGCTGAAATTGAGGCTCAGGAATAGCACATACATTTTTAATGTAGTGATTTACAGTTGAATCTGTGTTGATTTAAAAAAAAATGGACAAAGAAAAAGAAAATCCCCTAAGAACTAGTTTGAAAACTTCCAGTTTTTTGTGATGACTTGATATTTTGTAAAGGCGTTTGCAAATGCATAATTTTCACTTGTTTTAAAACATAACTTTTGCTTGAAAATCAGTAAGAACTCTAAGAATATTGTGTAATTATATAATTCAGAATTTCTTAAAAATCTCTCTGGTTTATCCACTGGATCCCTTAAGAAGTGATTGTTTGTGTTTTTGTGTTTACAAAATTACACTTGTATAATTATCAGTAATGATGCTTCTGGGATATGTCGATAGTGGTGTTTGACCATTTATATTGTAGCAGTTCGTAACTTTTGAGTGGTTGATTTTGTATCCTTAATAATTTGCTTACAGTGTTGTAACTGTGTTGGTCCCAGGATATTAGCGAGACAAGGTGGGTGAGGTAATATCTTTTATTGGTTCGACTTCATTGGAACTTCATTCCAACTTTTATTGGAAGTTGGCTCAATAAAAGATATTACCTCACCCACCTTGTCTCTGTAACAACCTTAATAATCTTATTGTTGTTTCTGTATAATTTCCTAGGTTTTCAAAAAAAGAAATTCTGTTTTTTCTATTTGCATCATGTGGCATCGTATTTACACTCGCATGCGTCATCAGCAAGGTTGGAACCTTTAGATCAGTGGTTCTCAAACTTTTGTACTGGTGACCCCTTTCATATAACAAGGCTCTGAGTGCGACCCCCCCTATAAATTAAAAACACATTTTAATATATATAAACACCATTATAAATGCTGGATGCAAAGCAGGGTTGGGGTGGAGGCTGACAGCTCGCAACCCCTCCATGTAATAACGTCGTGACCCCCTGAGGGGTCCAACTCCCAGTTTGAGAACCCCTGCTTTAGATTCTCCCACAAGGACCCCTGTCGCTTGAGCTAACTGAGTTACTGATAGAACTAGTAGGTTGTCATCCTCTATTGTGGACCAGCACTAAAAGGGAGTGAGACACTTTGCCAGTGGGTTTTACAGATGTTTGCTGACATCAGAGGAATGGTGAGACTCAGGAATCTTGGGCTCCATTCCAGGCTCTGGAGGGGAGTGTAAGTCTCAACTCTCTGGAGTCTTCAGTCCACCCAATCTTGTTGCCCAGCCATTTGCAGTTGTCCTCCTAGGTCCTCATCTGATCTGTTTTCCCCACCCTGGCCTGAAGTCAACCCCCTTGCTGAATCACAGAGCTTCCCCTTCCCCCACCCGGCTCCTTGTCAAATCTGTATCTCCTCCACCCTACTGGTTCTCAGTCCCAGCCCCCTTGCCCAGCCAGTCCCAGTTGCTCCAGCTCCTCATCTAATCTCATTTCCTGCCCCCCACCCCAGCTCCCAGTTTACCCCTTGGTTTCTCTTCCTGGATCCCAGTCCCCATCACCCCACCACCACCCCAACTCCCAGTTTCTCTCTACACTCCCCTATACCAGCCTTCAGTGCCAGTTTTTGGCTCCCTGTCCCATCTACTCCCCTTTCCCTTCCCATGGGTCCAGCTCTTCACCCCTCTTCATTAAAATCAAGACACTTTCTCCTCCACACTGATCGTTGAGGGTATGTCTACACTTTGAGCTGGGATTTTGCTTCCCATCTCAAGGAGGTACACTCACCCTAGGTCTGGTGAATTAGACGAAGGTTTCTAACCATCAGAGGAGTGAAGTTCTGGAACAGCCTCCCAAGGGGAGCAACGGGGGCAAAAAAACCTAACTTGTTTCAAGACTGAGCTTGTTAAATTTATGGAGAGGATGGTATGACAAGACTGCCTATAATGGCATGTAGCTGAGGTGTGGCTGCTAGCAGCAAATCTAATGGTTGGTGATGGGATGCTAGGTGGGGAGGGCTCTGAGTTACTACAACAAATTCTTTCCCCGTTGCCTGGCTGATGGGTCTTGCCCACGTTCTCAGTGTATAACTGATCGCCATATGTGGGGTTGGGAAGGAATTTTTCCCGGGTTGGATTGGCAGACACCCTGGGCTTTTTCGTCTTCCTCTGCAGCATGGGTCACGGGTCACTTGCAGGTTTAAACTAGTGTAAATGGTGGATTCTTTGTAACTTGAAGTCTTTAAATCATGATTTGAAGACTTCAGGAGGTCAGACTAGATGATGATCCCTTATGGCCTTAAAGTCTGTCTGAGTCTGATTTGAGCTAGCATGCTAAAAATAAACTGTAGTTGTAGCAGTTTGAGCAGCAGGTGGTGCTAGTCATCCCAAGTATGTACCCGTCGGAGAAGCTAGGTGACTTGCCCCTTCTGCTGGTGGCACTACCATGGCTGAAGTCTATATTTAACTGGCCAGCTCAATCAAACCTAGCATTGGTATGGCTCCCTGAACTGGGAATCACACCCCCAGTTCGAAGTGTAGATGTACCCTGAAAACTCACGAGTGACAGCTCCTCACTCTCAGTTCAGGTGACTAGACCTAGCATGGTCCAGAGCTGCGATTGCAGGGAAAGTCCTGCTCAGCCTTGGGCTGGAGCATGCCCTGTGTGGATGGAATCTTTGGGATTTAGCTGCTAAAATCCAAGAAGTCTCTACTAAGCATGTGTGAACTGTGGTCTTCCCTTATACCCCCAAGGCTTATCTCTGAGCCAAATTTGGGTGAATTTTCACGGGGGTGGCAAAAAATGACACAAAGGCTATTCCCCATACAAATTTCAAGTCCCTGCTCCGAAGGTCACTAGAATTTTTTAACATGAGCATAACAATGTATTTTTCCTTAGCCTTGTTCTTAGCAATGGCTGAACTGCTTTAGCTGAAATTTTTCATTAAAATTCAGCCAAGTCAGACCCCTGGCATTAAAAATTTCATCCCAAGCTATTAAAGTCTGGTCAAGTTATAAGCAACTGAAAACAGAGTGTTCTAATTGGAAGTATTACTGCATAATATATGGTAGTACCATCCCCTCCTGTAATTCTAGTGATTCGGTTGCAGAAGGAAATAGTTTTCCTATGGACTAAACAACAGATTTTCTGTTTGCCTGTCTCTCACACAGGGTTATTTATTAATTAAGGCTCCAGTCCTGTGAAGATGTGAGTATATATGTAATTTTATGCACATGAGTAGTGTCATTGAATTCAGTTGAATTACTTATGCATAAAGTTACACACACTTACATTTTGTAGGATTGGGGCCTAGCCAGTAACACCTTCCCTGGAGACAGTTGTGATTTACTTCTTTAAGTCTTACTTATAATAGTTTGATCTGCTAGACTACAGTAATGTTGAGTTGTTAGTGTGATTGTAGTGATGTGCTATAGTTGCATTATACCTGCTTGCTAAAAAATAAATAAATAAAATCTTACATTTTTATGGGGATGGTGTCGGGAGTAGAGTGTACTGTGCAGGTGCCATAATTAATTTTATAAATCTGGCTTTCTTATTTAATAGTAATAATCACCTTCTGACTATAGATATAATTCATTCAAAATTCACGACTCTTACCTATGTAAGCATGAAACCTTGTTGGGTTATAGGAGCATGATTATTCATTTTAAATGACATTAAAAAAACTGGAAAAGTGAAAGATGACCTGACAGATATGATGCATTTATACCGCACCCTGACATAATTTTATCGTACAGCTTTCTTAGATCTGATTGCAAAGTTAGGTCAGTTGTGTATGCCTGTAAGTTCATAGGATGTGTTCCTGGAAACACATGTGCATACCTTAGAGCTCACATAAGTAAAGGTACTTGCATGAGAAAGTGCTTTCAGGATGATACTGTAGTTTTTTGGGAGTTAGTTTTTTCTTTGTAGTGAAGTGTGTGGGATACGTCAGCAATGGTATTTGACATTTTATGTACTTTAAAATGGAAGGATGGTCTAGTGGTTAGGGCACTAGCCTAGGACTTGAGTTCAGTTCCTTGCTCTGTCACAGACATCCTGTCTGGTCTTGTGCTTCAGTTCTCCATCTCTAAAAATGGGGATAGTAAAACTTCCTATCTCACAGGGGTGTTTGTAGGACAAATGCATTAAAGATTGTGAAATGCTTTGGTATCTATTGATGAGAAGCACTATATAATGGCTAGGTGATATTATTACACCTCTACCCTGATATAACACGAATTCGGATATAATGCGGTAAAGCAGCGCTCCAGGGGGGTGGGGCTGCGCACTCTGGCGGATCAAAGCAAGTTCGATATAACGCAGTTTCACCTATAACGTGGTAAGATTTTTTTGGCTCCCAAGGACAGCATTATATCGAGGTAGAGGTGTATTAATAGAACCTGGTATGTGTGCATTTCATGCAACTTTTACTCCAGTGAGTAACATGCAGAAATAACTCTTCATGGGACTAAACAAACTGTTGCACGCAGAAGGCGATGACGAGCTTGACCATAAAAATTGATTCCCTTTTGCAGTGTATGGTGTTAAATCTTTGTCAACAGGACAGATAAGGAGTTAGTGATTTTTTCTCTCTGTTATGGAGGAGTCTTTCTCCTGTGTCTTCTCCCATGATGATATGTCACTGAATTTGTCAATCAGTTGGCTTTGGGCACTGATATTTCTCCATTCATTACTCAGCACAATTGACTTTGTCGTTGAATGGAAAATGAACACCATCTATCCATAGAATTTTAGCTTTGGCTTTAAAAGACAATGCAAAATATTTTCCCCTTGCCCATAAACTTGCATTTAACAATCACAGTATAGAGCTTTGGGGTAGAATTTTCAAAGATGACTTAAAGTCCGTTGGCTTTCAGGAAAACTTAGGCTCTTAAGTTCCTAAGGGCTAGACTTTAAAAAAATTATTTAGGCACCTGAAGATGCAGATATGCACCTATAGGAATTAGGCAGTTAATGGCATTTTCAAAAGTATCTATCTGCCTCTTCAGGTGCCTAAATACTTTAAAAAATCTGCCCTTAAGTGCCTGTCACTACTGAAAATGGGACTTAGCCTAAGTCCTGTAAGTGCTTTTGAAAAATTTACTTTTGGTAAAATATTGACGGGTTTCTCTTTAGCGTATTAAAAAAAAGTAATAACCTATCTGAACACCAGACAGGTATAACAGAACTTAATTTCCTCAAGCAATTAAAGATGTCTGACAAAGAAAGCAGATTATAAAGGAATGCAAATCATATATATCTGAGGTAGCACACAGTATTTTTAAAAGGTATTTGGAATAGATCTCCAGCTCTGGGTTCTGTTGTTGTGCCAGATGGATGGGGGTGAGACTAGCAACTAATGAGAGGTGGAGTAGGGGGAGGAAGTGTTCAACTATCTCTCACCAAAGAGCATTCACGTGCTTTGGGGAATCATACCAGCTAGCAACCTCCACCAATTCCTTTATTCTAGAGCTCTGTATCTACAGCATTCATGTTATTCTTTGCCTTGCTTTCTGAGAAGTGATACTTTAAATTCTTAGCTCTTTCGTTTTGATGGTTCTGCTTTCTTTTCATGTCAATCTGTTTTACTACTTCTGCATGTAAGTTAGCTTAGCTGCAAAAGGAAAGGTAACTCTAGAACTCGGAACATCTCATTTTTGTGGATGTTTTCTTGAATGGTAAAGACTGGATAGTTTGCATTTAACCTTTTAAAAAAAATCCTGATTTCTTCTACAAGTCCATTTTGTTGTAATAAAAGGTCTTTGTGGCACAGTCCAAAATGTTGGATGGCCTAGCACAGGTGGAAAGGTTTATTGCTCACTCAAGAACCCTGGTCATTTTAATTGTACTGAAATGTATATATCAACTGAGAAAGTTAGGTCTTATCCTCCCAACAGTGTCTTAGCTCACCAGGCAATGTCTTCAGGACCCTGGAATCTGTAGTTTACAATGACCTAGTATCTGAATTTTTGACTTCTGGAGAATTACTTGATGACTTTAACTCAGAAATAAACTGAATTTGGCTTAACCATTGTTAAAACAAACTGTTTCTAAAATTTAAGAGCAAAAGTCCCCAATGAGTGATGTTCATTTTGAAATCAAGCTACGTAACCACACAAGTGATGTGAGTACACCCCACAGTTAGGATTTATGAAGTTTGTTGTCCCATTGAGTAGCAATAGTCCAATGCAATACTCAAGCAACAGTCTGTTCTAAGAAACAGATTCAAAGTGCCTGTGTGAAGTTATGGAGGCACTTGAATACTAAATAAACCATATTATGGGAAAAGAGGTAACAATTAATATTCTAACCCTATTTCATGAAGAATACAACTAGTTCTAACAGCAATAGTTTAGTTCAGGGGTTCAGTTTAGTTCAGGGGTTCTTAAAGTAGGGATTGTAACCTCTGGAGAGTCACAATCATTCTCCGTTTTCTTCCCTTTCTTAAAATAATTATACTGCTTACTGTTATGGTTCTGTTGATAACTTTGATAACATTAATTGAGCATAAACAGATGCAGAGATGCCTGCCTGAACCTGCAGACAGGCTGAAACAATAGCTGTAAGTGGTGTGAAGGGCCCTGTTCGTCTTGATTATGGTCCTGTGGACACCTGCTTGGACAGCAATTTAAGGTCCTAGTTGAAGAATTTTTCCCCGAGAACAAGGCTAACATCGGAAGGAGATGGATTTGTAATCCCTTTGGGGGCTTTCTCTCTGAATTTTTGACACCAAAACCACATTACTGCCAGATGTATCACATTGGTGGATTGAGTTGCCTTGTGATGACTCATTGAAGTTACAGTTTGAAAGAGAAGATTTTTTTTGCCGATTTTGGTGGTCAGTGAAGCACAAATATCCATCACTTTTTTTCATAGGCTGTGAGAATGCTTCTTCCTTTTGGTTCCTCATATATATGTGAGGCAGGATTTTCAAGGATGGGTGCCATTAGAAATAAGTACAGTCGGTAGCTGAGTGTTGAGAATGAGCTACATTTGTGTCTGAGAAACTTCACGCTGTGTCTAGAACCTGTTAACGACTCCAGACAGGCTCATCCAGTCTCAATAATCATTAATGCTAATATGTGAAAGATAAATTATTAAACTTAATTGAAACAGAAATACATTTGGGTGCTAATTTGTACAACTGTACATTTTTGTGTATGTTGCTAACATAATGAATAGATTATAAAGCCTAATAATTCATTTCTATCATAAGGAAAGACCATTATCAGGGGCTGAGAATTTTGGGAAGGAATTGTGAAAATACTGGTAGCCTAAAAGGAGGTGACAGTTTTGAAAAGTTTGGGAATCACTGACTGAGGAAAAAATAAAATCTTCCAGGAGCTGTCAAAATAGCAATCTTCAACCTACTTTGGTAATCTCTACTTTTAGCTGATGTAGGTTCTAAACATCCTTGAGTCTAAGATTCCACCTTCTGCTCTGACCTTCGATACATGCAAACTTCTTTGTTCATGCAACTATTATTGAAAAGATAAATGTCTCCAAGGGACTATGTATTTAAAAAGTGCTATGTGTGACCATTTAAAAAATAAAATATAGTAGACACTCATCTATTTCTTTAATTCTTGTCAAGTATCAGAGGGGTAGCTGTGTTAGTCTGGATCTGTAAAAGCAGCAAAGAGTCCTGTGGCACCTTATAGACTAACAGACGTATTGGAGCATGAGCTTTCTTGGGTGAATACCCACTTCGTCGGACATGCATCTGACGAAATGGGTATTCACCCACGAAAGCTCAAGCTCCAATACGTCTGTTAGTCTATAAGGTGCCACAGGACTCTCTTTGCTGCTTTTAGTTCTTGTATTATAATTAGCACGGGGAGAGAGAATCTCTGCCCTGGAGAGCTTGGGGCTAGGGTTTTAAAGATATTTTTGCAGATGTGCCAGATAGGTGCCTAGTGAGTTTTTCAGAAGTGCCTAGCTGCTTGACTGCGATTGATCGAGGCACCGAACAACCTTTAAAAATGTGGCCTTTGGAGTCTAAATAGACAAGATAGGCAGAGGGTGGGGAGGGGAAACAGTGTCACACAGAGATGACATGACTTGCGCAAGGGCACACAGCTAGTTAGAGGTAAAGCTAGGATTGGAACGCAGGTCCCTGACTCCCAGTCCGGTGCCTATTTGCTTGACCGTGCTGCCTTCTTTAGAGATGGAAACTTATCTTTTTTTTGTTTAATAATCTGTTTGCTTAACTACAGATTATTTACAATTAAAAAAATAATTATCCAACCTGCTTATACTTCAGAATTACCTGTTTTATTGTCAAACTACATAATTTGTTGCTGTTTCCTGGCCCTATAGACCATGGAGGTCCTTGGCTGCTCTCACAATTCGCCTCCGCATTTTTTTGTCAAGGGCATATTTTGCCCAATGATGGTAATTCATACTAAGAACTCTTGGGTTTTGGTCAACATTATCCCTCCATCTTCTGTTTAGTCAGATACCATAAGGGTATCTGTCTTCCATCATCTCAACTATATGTCCTGCTCACAGAAGTAGTTGTTTACATCATTTTCTCCCTTTAAATTATTGTCCTGTTAGCTATGCTCCTTTAATTAATTATATATAACTTTTACTTCTGCTGTTTTCTTATCACTGTCCTTCTTTTCTAATTCATTTATAGCCTCTGTGCAAAGACAGGAACTAATTCTGAAAAATAAGGAAAAGCCAAACACACCCTCTCAGCCTGATCAGCAGGATCTATAAGCTCCTGGCTTCTCCTTCATGATCCTTTTTCTCTTGACCTACTTTGCTGCTATTGTTTATTCAGTGCTTATAGTGTGTCTGGTGCTGTATAAAGAGGCATGAAAAAGATTTGAGGGGTGGTGGTGGATAGTCAGCTGAACATGAGTTCCCAGCACAACACTCTGGCCAGAAGAGCTGAAGTGGTGCTTGGATGCATAAACAGGAGAATCTCAAGTAGATGTAGGTGGTTTAGGAAGAGCACAGGAAGTGAGAGGGGAAGTGGGAATAAATGAAATGAGGAATCCTATTACAGTTAAGTTTCACTCCCAATAATCAGTAGTGCATTGTAAGACAGTTAAAATGAAGGGTGGGTCTGTTTTTAGCTGCTGTAACTATCACTACACTTCTGCAAGGGTTGGTTGAAAAAATGCAACAAGACCCAGAAAAAAATTCAGTGGAATTTTTCGTGTTCTTGTTTCCCCATTTGTCTGCTGTCTCTATTTTCTTTTGGCAGATAGTTTTTAGTTATCTAGCCATGGTGGGACTTTCTCCTACTTTTCTCCGGTCTTTTACACTCCATTAATTCTTTTCCGTTCCTTTCCAACCTCCCACCTACCTTATGGAGCGAAAGAGCTAGTGGTTCTTTAATCCACACCCCCAGATGCAGTAAATAACATTTGAAGTGCTGTTCTAGTCAATAAAGTGACTATGTAAAAATGTCACCATTTTACAGATCTCTGTATACTCAGTCATCTGTTGACTTTGAGAAAAATAAATCCTCATTCCTTTTTATGCATGTTAGTCCTGTAGAGCCAACACAGCTGAGAGAGAGGGAGCTGGATTCTACTCCATCTTGTGGCTCATAAACATACTTATGTTTTAGTCAGTTACACCTGTGCAAACCAATTGAAGACAAATAGAGGTTGCCCAGGTGGTGTTGCATGCATTAGTTAAAGCCAATGCGGTTGCACAGATGTAATTGAACTCTTCTTACTAGAGATGATCTGCAAGATAGAAAGAACCTTGCTTAACCCTCATGTTGTGTTGGCTGGGTTGACAGTTGAAAAAATGCAAACAAACCCAAAGGTCATCTTTTTTACTTGTAAACTGAACACATTTGATCCAGAACCTCTGCAATATCTTTTTAACAAAGTCACTCTTCAGAGTAAGCTGAGATTTGAAATTCAGGCTGTCCTTATAACTGAAAACGGGAGTCCCACTGCCTCATTGAGAAGGAATGATCTCAGCTCCTTGGACAGCTGTTGTGTCCCCAGTTACTGGGAGCACCTTACATCAATGTACAGAAGCTCAAAGGCCCAGATCCTCAAAGGTATTTAGGCTCTTCACTCCCATTGATTTCAGTAGAAGGTAGGAACCTAAATACCTCTGTGGATTTAGGCCACAGTAACTATGTAAGTATTAGCTTTATTGGAGATGTATCCCCAGAGCACCTCACTAACCTCTGAAAGTCATGGCCCAGCGTGCAATGGGCTGTGTAAAACCTCAGAAGAATTTTCAGAGGAGGGAGCCCCACGGTGGGAGGGGCAGGCAATCTCTTCTGTGGTTGTTCCAAAGCCCCAATCAGGAATTTGGAGGGGAATGTTCCCAGGACAGTGTGATGCTGGATGAGCCATTCTGGAGAGGGGGGGAAAATGTAGTAGAGTTTCCTACTGGATGCCATCACTTATGAGCTAATATCTGCTGTCAAGCAGCTGATCAGCTGTGACCCATTACTTATGTGATTACATAAGAATGGCCATACTGGGTCAGACCAAAGGTCCATCTAGCCCAGTATCCTGTCTTCTGACAGTGGCCAATGCCAGTTGCTTCAGAGGGAATGAACAGAACAGGTAATCATCAAGTGTTCCATCCCATGTTGCCTATTCCCACCTTCAGGCTAGGGACAGCGTTAGCAACATCAGTATAGCTTCTGGTGATCTAATGGGGGCAGGATCATAACCGACTTCTTCATTGGTTGTGATAGGACAGCTACACTCCAGTAGATGGATGTATTTCTAGGTTAATATGTTCTGATTCCAGACCATGACTCCAAGTGGTCTCAAGCAAGGAAAAGCAGATTGCCCTATTGCTACATTGCTAAAAAAGTTACCTCCACTCAGCAGAAGAGGTGCCCTGGCCTTAGATTTTTCCCTCTTGTAGGAGGAGAGGAACTATATAAATACTTTTTTTTTTCTTACTTAGGTGTTTAAATCCATTGGCAGCTCAGGAAAGATGAGTAGTTATTTTCTTTAGCAGAATAAATTCTTTTCTGGGTGGGGCAAACATAACTTCCATTATTTATGGAGATAACAACCTTTACTGTTAGGTGAGCAATCTTGCAAGATTATCCCCAGTATATAGATGTGACAATTGATATATGGAGCAGTTGGGGACTCACCTTTTCAAAAGTGTTCACTCATTTTGGATGTCTCCATTTTTGGGTGCTCAGCTTGAGAGAGACGGAACCAGATTTTCCAAACACCATTTAGACACCTTCAGAAGTGGCGAGTATGTCAAGTGCTAAACTCTTTTGAAATCCTGCCTATGCGTCACAATGGGAGCTGCTGGCTGCTGAGCTCTTTTTAAAAAATCTTTATTTAGGTACCTATTGGAGTTGGGCTTTTTTAGAAATCTGGTCCTAGTTGTGGGTGCTGAACACTTGAAAATCTGGACTGTGGGGTCTGATTTTCAGAAATGCTGAGAACCCACATCTCCAGTAGATGTTGATTTACCTAGGGACTTGTAACAGTTCAGTGGCTGACCTGGGATTAGAAAGTAGGCTTCTGATCCCCGTTCCAGGCTTCATCTGCAGTCAGAGCACACTGCATCTCAACATCTGACTGCTAGAGGATATCTAGGTATCCTGTTGGAGGATTTCTACTGGATAATAGGTGACTCTCCAAATGGGGGTGTATTTATATGCTGTATTCAAAAATAAGTTTTTTTCTTTCTTTTAATTAACCCCAGTCTGGAATTACAAATGTCAGTGATTAGTCATTTGCTGGTATTCTTAGTAACTAATTTTTTAATGAAAGATAAACAGCATGTTTGACAGTACAAGTTTTTTTCTTATGCGAGTGTTTAAAAATAGAAAAAGGAATGCAACGGAATAAGGACTGAGTTATGGTAGGTATACAGACTTACTGTTAAATCGGTGTGTGCAGCGGCTAGCATAATAGGGTCCTGTTCCGTGACTGGAACTCCTTCTTTGTAGTGCAGTAGTACCTAGAAGTTATTTTATCTGTTCATCCTATTTGGGCTATCTTCCCTTGGTGTCCTACCAACAAGTACAAAGTTTTCCGGTCTTTTTCTTGATCCAGTTCATGAAAGTTTTGTTGCCCTAATTATTACTTGGTAAAGATTTAAGATCATCAATTAGTTTCAGTTTCTTATTTTTTTTTCCTTGCACACACTGGGCTGTTCTAATGTGCTGACTAGTAAGGGCCCCTAACAAACTGTTCTCTGAGGAATCACTGGAATACATCAGCATTTTGGCCATGGCTTCATCCCTATCCCTGCTCCTCAGAGAAACTGTGCAACATATACAGTCTCTCTCCCTTTTTTTAATAGTCTGTGTTTGTTTTCTTGACCCTGAAATACTACCTCCACTTTCTATTCTCAGGGGGAACCTTCTTCATTCAGAGTTCAGTCCTGCTCTCTGCTGTGTTACACCTTTTGGAAAGCACTGAGTAGGCCTGGTAGATTTTCTGACCTTCACAGTAAGAACATAAGAACATAAGAAAGGCCGTACCGGGTCAGACCAAAGGTCCATCTATCCCAGTATCTGTCTACCGACAGTGGCCAATGCCAGGTGCTCCAGAGGGAGTGAACCTAACAGGCAATGATCAAGTGATCTCTCTCCTGCCATCCATCTCCATCCTCTGACGAACAGAGGCTAGGGACACCATTCTTACCCATCCTGGCTAATAGCCATTTATGGACTTAGCCACCATGAATTTATCCAGTCCCCTTTTAAACATTGTTATAGTCCTAGCCTTCACAACCTCCTCAGGTAAGGAGTTCCACAAGTTGACTGTGCGCTGCGTGAAGAAGAACTTCCTTTTATTTGTTTTAAATCTGCTGCCTATTAATTTCATTTGGTGACCCCTAGTTCTTGTATTATGGGAATAAGTAAATAACTTTTCCTTATCCACTTTCTCAACATCACTCATGATTTTATATACCTCTATCATGTCCCCCCTTAGTCTTCTCTTTTCCAAGCTGAAGAGTCCTAGCCTCTTTAATCTTTCCTCGTATGGGACCCTCTCTAAACCCCTAATCATTTTAGTTGCCCTTTTCTGAACCTTTTCTAGTGCTAGAATATCTTTTTTGAGGTGAGGAGACCACATCTGTACACAGTATTCGAGATGTGGGCGTACCATGGATTTATATAAGGGCAATAATATATTCTCAGTCTTATTCTCTATCCCCTTTTTAATGATTCCTAACATCCTGTTTGCTTTTTTGACCGCCTCTGCACACTGCGTGGACATCTTCAGAGAACTATCCACGATGACGCCAAGATCTTTTTCCTGACTCGTTGTAGCTAAATTAGCCCCCATCATGTTGTATGTATAGTTGGGGTTATTTTTTCCAACGTGCATTACTTTACATTTATCCACATTAAATTTCATTTGCCATTTTGTTGCCCAATCACTTAGTTTTGTGAGATCTTTTTGAAGTTCTTCACAATCTGCTTTGGTCTTAACTATCTTGAGTAGTTTAGTATCATCTGCAAACTTTGCCACCTCACTGTTTACCCCTTTCTCCAGATCATTTATGAATAAATTGAATAGGATTGGTCCGAGGACTGACCCTTGGGGAACACCACTAGTTACCCCTCTCCATTCTGAGAATTTACCATTAATTCCTACCCTTTGTTCCCTGTCCTTTAACCAGTTCTCAATCCATGAAAGGACCTTCCCTTTTATCCCATGACAGCTTAATTTATGTAAGAGCCTTTGGTGAGGGACCTTGTCAAAGGCTTTCTGGAAATCTAAGTACACTATGTCCACCGGATCCCCCTTGTCCACATGTTTGTTGACCCCTTCAAAGAACTCTAATAGATTAGTAAGACACAATTTCCCTTTACAGAAACCATGTTGACTATTGCTCAAGAGTTTATGTTTTTCTATGTGTCTGACAATTTTATTCTTTACTATTGTTTCAACTAATTTGCCCGGTACCGACGTTAGACTTACCGGTCTGTAATTGCCGGGATCACCCCTAGAGCCCTTTTTAAATATTGGCGTTACATTAGCTAACTTCCAGTCATTGGGTACCGAAGCTGATTTAAAGGACAGGTTACAAACCTTAGTTAATAGTTCCGCAACTTCACATTTGAGTTCTTTCAGAACTCTTGGGTGAATGCCATCTGGTCCCGGTGACTTGTTAATGTTGAGTTTATCAATTAATTCAAGTACTCTTCTGCCCCATCTTTTAGCAGTGGCCCACTGTGTATGAGAGGGCTGAACTGAGTAAACCCTTAGCAGGCAGTGTTGTTTGAGCTCACCGTAACCTACAAGGACTCTAATTTAGGTTACATACCCAGGTTTTTGAACCTCCACCCTTTAAATGTAATTTATTTATTTTTTATTTTAAATGTTAAGTGAAGTTTTAGTGATTAGAAATGGGACCAGATTGGAAATCCTATAAACAGAAAACCTCAGAGTGAAAAACAGACCCAACTTAGGTTTCCCTACACTGACACACAGGACCGACTCTAGGCACCAGTAAACCAAACACGTGGTTGGGGTGGCACAATTTCAGGGGTGGCATTTCGGCCATCTTTTTTTTTTTTTTAATTTGCTTTGGCAGTTGCGCTTTCAGAGTTGTTGGTTGTTTTTTTTTTTGCTTGGGGCAGCAAAAAATGTAGAGCCAGCCCTGCTGACACAACAGTATGCCTCAATCTTTATTAGGGTGGCTGGGAGAATTAATTGGCCCGCCCTCATCATAATATCCGAGCACCTTACCATCTTTAATATATTTATCCTCAAAATCCCTGTGAGGTTGGGATCATTATTCCCATTTACACATAGGCAACAGTGGCACAGAGAGACTAAGGCCCAGTTTCTTAAAGGCATTTACGTGTCTAACTCCCATTGATTTCAATGAGAATTAGGCACCCAAATAACTTTGAGGGGCTGTACTTTAGGGCCTAAATCCTAATGACTTTCAGTGAGACCTAGGCTCCTAAGTGCCTAAGTCACCTTTCAAAATGGGCCCGAAGTGTCTAAGTCACCTGGGACATACACCACTAAGCGGAGCAACTCTTAAACACCTTTACAAATATGGGTCTGAGTGACTTGCCTGAGGTCACACAGGAAGTTTGTGGCAGAGCAGGTAATTGAGCCTGGGTCTCCTAAGTACTAGGAGAGTACCTTAACCATCCAACAATCTTTCTTCTCACTCTTCCTTCTTGGGAGTGGGGATTCATTTGCCCTGCCCATCATTCTGCAACCGAAATGACCAGTGATGGTGGTGTTTTTTGCAGTGCAGACACTGATCCAGAAGGAACTGGACTGAGACCAGCTAAGTCACTTTACATGGGTTATCCGTCTGCTTTCAGATCATAAGAAATTTTGATCCCTCCTGACATGGACTGAATTTCAACCGATGATGCAGAGGTAAAATGTGGTGTATTCCCAGTACTCGTCTAAAATCTTTTGGATAAGAATATTATTTTGGCTTTTCCTTTGCAGCTGAGTGCCATCCTGCACCAGCCTAGAGCCTGTTACTAGGCGGATTCCTCTTTTGTTTCTCTCATGAATACAGATCATGATGTCGTCGTCTTCCACGTGATGTTTTTTATTTGGGCCTATGTCACTTGTATTCTTCTGTTTTTATCTTCTGGGCTGTTTGACTCAGGAAAGCGTGATACCGAGGGCTGCTTGTTGTTATTAATTATGTGCTGCTTTTCAGTTAGGCTTTGGGTGTTGGCTTTCTGTCCTTGGAACCTTGCTAATATCTCAGACAATTGGCCTGTTGTTTAGCCAGTGCTGCAGGCCTTTTGTGAATTTTGGTTAAAAAAAAATAATAAAAGAATGACTAATTGAGCATGAGCAATGCTGGTGAGACTGTAGTCCATTGTGTAACTATTGAGAGCAAAATTTGCATTCCTAGAAAAGCTTGTTCACGGTCAAAATATAGGGCACTCTCTTTATTGCTCATGGGAAAACATGTACTATATATTCAGCTCAGGATGCTATTTAAAAGAATCAACTTTATAGAAAGTGACATTTACTTTGCTTGGAACACTGAAGTCAGATTGAAACCCTGGTTTGCTTGGCAACAGAAGTGAATCTTTCTTATTCAGGCAAGTATCGCGGGGGCTATTTTAAGTCTGTCACACACACGCACAATGATTTGTGTGCTGAAGTGGCTTCTTTTAAGATTGTTTAGCACTGTGACATGGCCAAATCTTTTGAAGGGGAAGGCTACAGTCCTATGTTATATAACTGTCTGCCTCTTCTGAATGCCAGAGGGCACCCGCCAATTGTCTCTCTTATTTCAAAAATATATTTGTCTGTGGCTTTTTTTCCTGAGATGTGTAAGTCAAGCAGAAGATAAAGTAGGTATCTAACAATGTTCAGAGAAATCATGACTTCTAGGTAACTCTTAAATGTAGTCAGTTGTATACTGGGTACATGTACAGTATAAATACAGTATGCCGAGCTTTTGTATGTGCGCACATTTTATATAAATGTATAATAGATTAAGTTGCTGTCTGTATGTGCATTCTGTTGTAGGTAGGATAATCTGGTGTTTTGGTCCATTTTGGTGTGAAGATTCAAGTCTGACTCATCGATGAATGGGGGATAATTGTTCCTTTGTCCGTCTTCTCTGTTTAAACCAGTGTTTCTCAAATGCGGCCACCAGGGGCTTTTCTTACGGCCACAGCCTCCTGGGCAGTGATTAGGGGGGCGGACGCAAAGCATTGGCCCCTCCCCAGGGGCCATCAGGAGTGGTTGGGCCCTGCCCCCCTTTGGAGAGATACAAGCTGGAGGAACAGGCAGCCAGTGAGTTCCCCACCTTCCCAGGGGCAGTGGGATTGGGCTTCAGCCCTCAGGTGGCAGGCTCCAGCCACGGGGCTTCAGGCTCTGTCTCCTGGGCATGGGGCGTTGGGCTCCGGGCTCCATACCCTGGCTGTGTGGTGATGGGCTCTGGCCCCAAACTCGTTCCCCCATCACCTTTGCCCCCCACTGCCTCCCCCAGTGCCCCATCACCCCGGCCCCTGCTGTCTCTGTCCCTACCTCCTTATCCAAGGGTTAATTTGTCCCCGGGCTTGCCGGGGCTGAATAAGTCTGTTGTGAAAAGTGATATTTGTATGTTTGTTAATATAACTTTTCACAGCACACTTAGTAGCTAGCAAGTCTTTTTAAAAAAAAAAGCAACCAAAAAAAGCAACAGAAACAATAAGAAAAATGACAAGAATGATCAAAGCACTTTATTTGTTTCTCTATTCTGTTTAGGTCCAATAAAGAATAGAGACCACTGTACACTATTTTTATTATCGAGTCTGTTAAAAAAAAAACAAAAAAACCCACCCTACATAGATAGATTACAATGATTTGGACATGTACCCGTGCTAATTTATTTCTTTTTTCTAAAGTTAATGAAGTATTTTAGGAAAAATTGTCACAGCAAGCGTTGGTGGCCGCACTTAGAGGCCATGAAAAAATTTGTTGTGAGAACCCCTGGTTTAGACTGAGAGAGTTCTTTAGGGCCCAGACTGTCTGTTGCACTGTGTATGTACAGTGCCTAGCACAGTGGGGCCCAAATCTCAATTGTGGCTTTTAGGTGTCAGTGTCTACAAATCAATTAAAATAGTAATCTTTAAATGTTGTAGTGTGGGATCCTATTCTGCAGCCCTTACGCAGGCACAAGCACTCTACTCCTGCCGATAGGCCAAGCAAGCATCTGTTTTAGTACTTTGCAGAATTGTGCCATTAAGGGGTGCTGCATAGTCACTGGGATCCTTGCGTGAATGAGGGTTTAGGCCAGAGGTGGGCAAACTACGGGGCACATCCAGCCCGTGGGACCCTCCTGCCCGGCCCCTGAGCTCCTGGTCCTTCCCCTGCAGTTCCCCCTCCCCCGCAGCCTCAGCTCGCTCTGCCGCCATGCAATACGCTGAGTGGGCAGGTGGGGCTGTGAGCCTCTGGGGCAGTGCAACTGCAGAGCTCGGCCTGACCTGGTGCTCTGTGCTGCACAGTGGCAATGGCGTGGCTGGTTCCAGCCGGGCGGCGCAGCTGTAGCGCCACCAGCCTCCGGTGCTCCAGGCAGCGCGGTAAGGGGGCAGGGAGTGGGGGGTTGGATAGAGGGCAGGGGAGTTCGGTGGGGTGATCAGGGGGCGGGGGTGTGGATAGGGGTCAGAGGGCAGGGAACAGGGGGGTTGGATGGGGGCAGGGGTACCGGGGGGGGCAGTCAGGAAGGAGGGGGGGTTGGATGGGGTGACGGGGAATAGTCAGGGGACAGGGAGAAGGGGTGGTTGGATGGGGCAGGGGTCCCCAAGGGGCAGTCAGGAATGAGGGGGGGTTCGATAGGGTAGTGGGAGGGCAGTCAGGGGCAGGGATTCCAGGGGAAGTCAGGGGACAGGGAGCAGGGGGCCGTGGATGGGGCAGAGGTCCCGGCGGGACCATCAGGAATCAGGGTGGATTGGATGGGGCAGGAGTCTCAGGGAGGGGGGTGGGGGCCAGGCCACGACCCCCTCCCCTAACCGGCCCTCCATACAATTTCCAAAACCCGATGTGGCTCTCAGGCCAAAAAGTTTGCCCACCTCTGGTTTAGGCCCTTAGTAAACTGCTAAAGGGGAAACATGTATTGAACAGCAAGATGGACTTCTTGTCTTCTGGTCAGCACTGGCTGGATGGAGCAGAGTAGCGATATCTCAGAGGAATGGGTTCTGTTCTGATATGACCCAAACTTTCTTCAGTATTTCTTTTTCCTTCTGGGAAGGAGAGAGAGGAGCAGGGAAGAGAGTTGAAAGGGAAGTGTTGCCATCTTGGATGTTGAAAATGAGCAGGGAGTGCTCAATAACTCTGTTTATTTATGCTTTAAAAGAAAGTACATGAGGTACTAGAAGTGCTCCTATGCATGGCCCGACTACAAAATTCAAACCAATTGGATGCTAGTTTTCTGGCATTTGGAATTTCCAAATTAAATTGTTTTTGCCACTAGTCATGATTAATTTGCAGTTTTCACCTTGCATTTTCAGGATTGCACATAAAGAGAAACTTTGAGGAAAAACAGGAAGAGAGGAAATGGAAAGTATATTCTGCAGTGCTTCTCTCCTTTATGACCTCTTCAGCTGAAACAACATAGCACAGTGCTGCATTTTATCACCTGTTTTCCATATCAGTTCAGTGGCTGCAGAAAGAAAATATACAGTTTGATAAAGTGAAAATGTGTGAGCAGCTTATACCAATTAGTATCTGAGCAGCTGGCACACCTCTGCAAGCAAAAAGCAGCTATTCGTTGCAGCAGCAGGCAGGAACATTCTTCTGGCGTCTTATGAGGTTATTTTGCTTGCTTTCCTCATGAGAATGAGCCTGGCAAAGATTTTCAAGCTTAGGACGCTAAATTTGGTACCCAACATATTATTCAGTCACCCTAAATGAAAGTGGCCCTATTTTCAGAAGTGCTGACCACCCCCACCCATCCCATTGAGTTCACTAGGAATTGCAGATGCTCAACACCTTTGAAAATCAGGTCAAACTTATATTTAGGAGCATAAATAAGGATTTAAGAGACTAATTTTAAGCACCCAAGTTTGAAAATTTTGGCCATTATTTTTTCTTTCAGAGAGATGGAGGCATCTGTCCCACTCTCACCCTTCAGAGGCTGAACAAGTATAGCAGAAAAATAAAGTTTTGGACGGTTTCCTTGGGAAACACCCCATCCCAAGCTGCACAGGGTTGGTTGAGGCTATTGGTCTGCCACATGTGTGCTTTCCTGTGTTTCTGTTGATCAAGAGGTGGAAACAATTAAGATGCTGCTTCGGAAATTACCATTATAGTAATTACAAGTCCTGATGGCTGATTCATCTTACACAGTTTCTCACAGGGACAAAGTAGTGTTATGACTTTATTCTAAATTCTTGCCAAAAGTTGTCACAGTGCTTGAGCTTCATATAAATCGGTAAAATTTGTTGCCACAACTTTATTTTCAAAACCCATGACCTACGAGGAAAGGTTATGTTGTATACTTGGGATGTGAAAAAAACCCATAGGCTTTATTTTCACAGAAGAAATCTTTCTGGAATTTCCCTAGGATATCTATTTCCTTTTTAGAAAAATCTAAATTTCAGACTATTTAAGTACAAAAGATATCCAAATAGATCAATTTGCCTGCTACAGGAGAAGGCTAGGTACTATATGGGGTGAGATTTCATTACTGCTTAAATAGTGTGGCAATCTGCATCAAGTTTAAATTTTCTTTTTTCACCTTCAAGGTCCATCATAGTTTGACTAACTTCAGCTTCTATGTCCTTCCTTCCTTATCTGCTCTTATTCCTTATTGCATCTTCCCATCTTCACACTGCCAGATTGTATGCTTCTTCCAAACAGAATCGATGCTTTCTTCTGCACATGGAATGCCCTTATTGAACGAGTCTGGAGGGCCCAAACCCCCTCCTCCTTCCAATCCCTTTTACAAGAATGTGAACTAATAACGGGCAAAGCAAATAACTGATAATACATTTTTAAAAATCACTGTATGTTTTATTTCTGTCCTTCGCCGTTTGTATGTGGCTTGCTTTTTTAGATTGTGAGTTCTTTGGAACAGGGACTGCATTTTATTATGTTTGGAAAGGATCTACCCTCTTGTGGGTAATCCTAGTAATGATCAGCACCCTACCAACAGCTGAGCCACTGAATTTAGTTCTCATTATAATTCCCTTATTAATTGCATATATCTGCTCCCCATAGCCCACGGCTCAATAATGAGGGTAAATATTAAAAGAGGGCATTGCGGACTCCATCCTCTGGACAAATCTTGGTCTAATTTATAGTTAGAAACCTGGCCTTTAGAAATGCATTTAACTGTTCTGCTAATGTAAAATATAATTATCAGGATGAGGAGTAGACTGTACATTGGTGATAGGCATACCCCCAAATTGCTTGTGATTGCAGGGACAAAATAGGATCGAAATAGCAAGAATACCCTGTATGGTCATTCTTGGTCATTTCCCCAACAGTGCCTTTGAATCACTGCGGGGATCTCTGTTCCCATTTAATAGTGGTAGCAAAAAGGAAGTAGGCAGAGCAGCTGGGTTTTGGAGCTTGGGGTGAGCAGAGGTTAGGAGGTACTTGGGAGACTGAGGTGCATTCTAAAGGATCAATAATATAATACTTAGCACTTCCAAAGAGCGCCAGGTATTTTGAAAACATTAGTGAATGTAGGTGCACAGCATCCTTGTGAGGGGTCAGAAATCTAAGTATCCCCATGGTGACGTAGCCCCATTGACTACAGTGGAGCTGTGCTGATTTACACCTGCTGAGGTCTAGCTGTTAGAGTTCTCACACATACATGGCCATCCCATTTTTTGGGTGCCCCTTCGAAATTTCAAAACCAGCAATTACACAGGACCATTAAAATCCACAGCCACCCATCCGTACGGTCATAATTCACCCCCATCCCATACTGCCATTATTCCCCAGGTAACAAATTCCTCCCTGACATCCTCATCTCAGCCCCTCCATAAATACCTGCAAAAATGGACAGTTTTACAGTGGGTCTGGAAGGCTAACAAATCCCTGGGAGTGAAGGCGCATTGCAGAATCTAAGGACCCTCATAGAGAGTGCCCGGGCAGCAGCTCTCTCTGTTCCATATTAAGGAATCTCCATCTCGAGTGCCTCCACTGATTGTAACTGCAGTAGTGTGGAGCAAGAAGAGAGGGGGGTCTGCTGGGTAGCCTAGACCCATGTCATTTAATGGTTTAAACAAACATCTTGAACTGAACCCAGATGCCCACAGACTGCCAGTGCAGCTCCCAGAACACTGGTATAATGTGCTCCCGCTGCAAAACACCACATACCAGGCAGGGCTGGATTTACACCTTATGCGCCACTAGGCACAGCATCTTCTTCAGCGTGTCTGCGTCCCCCCCCCAGCCCACAGCTGACCTTTGTGTTTTCTCTAAAAAATGAAACGAAAAGAAATATAAACACAGCCTCCCCAGGAAGGCACAAGACCCTCTGCCATGCATGGTGCTCCCTGCCTGAGCTGGGGCGCAGCCCACCTGTCCCAGGCAAGATGCAAGGGGGGACTGTACCTCTCCACAAGGCGAATGGTCCCTGTGTGTCTTCCATCCCTATCGCGGCCCGGTCTGCCTGTGCAGGTGAACGGGGTGCTGGCCAGCATGGGGCAGGGGCAGCGGACGGGCGAGATTGGGAAAGGGCTGGGATGCTCCCAGCTCTTTCAGTAGCTGCCCCGACCGTCCGCGGCTCACGGCGCCCCCAGGCTGACTTGGACGCTCATCCTGCTCCAGCCCCACATGCTGGGCAGCCACCAACCCGTGCCAGGAACCTGGCTGCCCGCAGGGGAGCTGTATGTATTGACTTTTAGGCACCCCTAAAATGCTGGTGACCCTAGGCACATGCCTAATGTACCTAATTGGAAATCCGTCTCTGATAGGCAATTTGCCAATTTTCAGCCTAAGCGCAGCTTCTGAATGAGCCCAAGCAGAGTGCTGTATAGTGGTCTAATCTCAGGGTGGCAAACAGGGGCGGCTCTAGGATTTGCGCCGCCCCAAGCAGGGTGGCACGCCGCAGGGGGCGTTCTGGCAGTCGTCGGTCCCGCGGCTCCGGTGGACCTCCCGCAGGCACGCCTGCGGATGCTCCACCGGAGCCGCAGGACCAGCGGACCCTCCGCAGGCACATCTGCGGGAGGTCCACTGGAGCCGCCTGCCGCCCTCCCGCAGGACGCCGCCCCAAGCGTGCGCTTGGCACGCTGGGGTCTGGAGCCGGCCCTGGTGGCAAAGGCTTTGATACGCTGGAGAGACGACAACACAGAGAGGTTAAATAATTTGTCCAAATCTCACACAATGTCTCTGGCAGACCTTAAGAACATCTCAGTTCTTCTCATTCCTGGTCTGTGTTAGCTGCAAAACTATCTTTCCTTTCAAGGAGTATTAGGCCACATGGCTTCAGTTTTTTTTCACATAGGAGAACTCCAGATTAGCTAACCCACTGAAGGTAATAAATGTGGTGTGTAAAGGGACATCCGGTTAATTAGTTTGCTCAGTGGAGCCATGTCAACACAAACCTGACTAATATTGATAGGAGGAAGAATGTCATGAGCCAACTGAGTTTAAGTTCTTTGTTAAGTCAGTGTTTGTTCCTTAGCTTCATTTCAGTTTAGTATTAATGATTGATGAGGTGAATAGAGGCACTGAGCCAAACACATGCAACCTGTGTATACTCTTCAGAGCTGCCTAATCCAGCTATGTCATAAGTGTTGTTTGCTGTGTATGCAGGGTAGGTCTTTCAAAAGTTGGCCTAGCTCTGCTGTCACTGATGTTAGGCCAATGATAGATTGGCACTTTTGAAAATTTCGCTTAGAATGTGCAAACATTTACCTGCATTAAAAACCATTTGGGACTAAGCATGATCAACAAATACGAAATGCTCTTACTGAATGTCCACTGCCTTGTCCCTTAGGTAGTCATTTCTCCCTGTGCAAAATGAGCCTAAAACTCTACCAGCCAGATTTGGTAGCTTTTTACTTACACTTTGGATCAGTGGACACACAATGCAAGGCAGTGGAGAATCTGGCCCCTGCCATACAGGTCTGGACTCAGATGCAAGGAATTGAAGAAAGGAGAAGTGGAAGTGATATTAATGATGGGGACTTTTGCATATAAGTGACACTTTATGGGATGACTCCCATAACTGAAATGTTGATGCTGATGGGGAGGAGTCTGCATAGGTGGTGAGAGAAGAGGGTTAGAAGAGGTAGCATTGTGTGCCCCAGGTGCGTACAGTGCCAGTGAGCTGATGTCTGTCTAAAGACCTGATCCTGTGAACCTTTGCTCGGGATTTGTCCACACACAAAGTCGCACCAGATGAACTAAAGGTCTGATTATTATTTTTTTTATGTTAAACCTTTGTAAATCCCTGGGTGGATACTTGGAAGGCGCAAGCCAAACTGATATAAACCAGGCTTAAACTGATTTAAGAGGGTCCATCAAGGGGTTTGCACTGGTTTAACTAAACTGGTATAAGCAAATCAGTGCATGCTGTGTAGACAAGGCCTTGCACAAGTAAGGCCATGCCTAAGTGAGGGAGTGTTGTGGGATTGGGCTTTACATTATTTTTTTTCCAGGACTTTGCTTCATTTATTGTCTGTGAAGCACTGGATGTACAAGTGATTCTATGATAACATCCAAAATACAGCATTGCCTTAGTGTATATTAATTCCCAGAACTAAGTAGTTTGGAAATGAAGTGATTGGCAGTCCAATGGTGTACAGTAAATAAACCACACTGAATTGTTCGTCTCAAGTTCTTATTTTAAATAATTTATTCTTGAGTCCATTTCTGAAACTACAAATGAAAATAATTATTCATCACCTAGTGGTAGGATAAAAAGTTACCATTGCATTTTTATCCTTGTAGCCAAAGTATTTACTCCTAGCCAGAGCCACATTTGCTGTAGTAATCCCTCGCTTTTTTTTAAATGTCACCTGTGTAGGCTTTCCCCAGACTTGAAAGCAGGGAAATTGAATGTTTTTTGTAATTTGATATTTGTTTGTTTTACCGGTGAAAGAGTCAAGTAGCAGGGGGAAAAAAAAAAACCCTGTGAGATAACTAACAGGTCTCCAGACCTATCGAAAGCCTACACCTAGATGTTTCCAGCATGTGATGTCACATGCTCAACTAATACAACAGCTGATGGTGACATTAAGGCTGGACGTTGGCCCTTGGCCGAAGCTAGGTTTGGCCCCTGCAAGCTTTGTGTGCAAGTTCTTTCTCCCTACACAGAGCCCCACTGAAGTCAGTGGGGCTCCATGTGGACGCAAGGTTCCACCCATACGGAGTTCATTGCTGCATTGGGACCTTTATGAGTATCATTGGAGGTAGGATCTTTTGCTACAGTTGCACAGCATTTCAGGAGTGCTAATGCTAAGTGTAAGCTGTTGAGGTTAAAGGGAATGTTTCAGCTTGAATATACAGTGCAACAGTACTAATTTTATTTATGCACAGCCATACTGGAGGGGCAATATAGAAAAACAGGATGATGCCATGATGTTATAGTTTCTCAAATGGTGCTGCATGTCACCAGGGGTGTACGAGGTTCTAGGGAAAGAGCCTGTGGTAGTGCATGAGAGTTATACTAAAACCCAAAGCGACAAAGTTACAATTGATGGAAGAAACTTTTCGTTTGTTCTGATTTCATTTTCCCAGCTTCCATGGTAAATGTATGGTCAGGCCGGTAAATCCCATTGTAACACAGTAACATCTCTTATATAAATGTTTGAAATTGAGGCTTTTTGCTTTAGTTCGACTCAGAAATACACAAGTCTGACGTGTATTTGTCTCTTTATAGTGCGTCCACCTCTCACTCGGACCAGTCAGTGCATACAAAATCTGCTTCGGTTGTGTCATCAGATTCTGTCTCCACCTCCACAGACAACTTTTCTCCAGATTTGAGGGTACGTATTCCCTTTTTTGAGGCTACCGTGAGATCCCAAGTACATTGTTTGGTGGTGGCGTAAGACTTCAGCCTCCAGATTAACAACACAGTTTATTTAGCAGGAGCTGGAGAGGGACACAGAACCCAACAGCTGAAATAGGAATTAGTTTGATCTCTACACCATTGCTTCCTTTGTTACTGAAAAAAAGAGTCTTGTAAGTGGTCCCACATTTGGGACCAGACTTTCAAAAGAGTTCAGCTTCCAAGAGTTCAGCCCACCTAAATAAGGGTCTGATTCAGCACCCAGCTGCTCTCACAGCACCTTAATTTGGTGCCTTGGTGGAAGCTGATCCTCTGAAAATCTGGCCCCGTGAGTTATTAGTTTTCAAATGATACCTCACAAGGCATATTTTGTAAAAGATTATTGCAATGGCGTGTAGAGTGTGAACATTGGAGTGTATTCCATCAGAGGGTGCTCAGCACTTTTGAAAATCAGACCATTTATTTCGGTACTTAAAATTGGTTATACATTTGTTTAAAGTGTGTACTGGTTTGAGATAGATTTTCATGTACCTATAATGGGGGATATTGGTAGAACCATTAATAGCTTTCAAAGTATGGCCACTACTTTGTAGTTAATATCATTTTCATTATTTTTAGTATTAATTTATTATTTATATGACAATAGCATCCAGATGCCTCAGTCAAGATCATGGGCCCATTGTGTAAGATGCTCTGTGAACCTGTATAAAGACATGATCTCTGCCCAAAGAAGAGCTTAAAGTATTGCCAAAAGTATTAAAAAAATCATGCATCTTCCTTATAAATCATGGGATTTTAAAAAAATAGGGATCCACTTATTTTCCTTCTAGTTTCTTTTCTATTCAGTGTTCATGTTCTCAAGCTTGTCTGCAAATATAAGGTCTAGAAACTTTTTTTTTCTAAATGAAAGCTGAGATTCTCATAATCACAAAACTCCAGGAACTGGGGCTATAAAACAAACACCATATGCTCACAATAAAATTGTAAGAGTTGGCAAAAGCAACACAGGCCTTTTTCTTTTTTATACTGTGGCTTGTGTTAAGTTTAGTCTCAGTGCTGTTTTGGCGAGTGTAATTTTTTCCACGGCTGGTATCTTTCCGCAGCTAACAGAAAATCCCCTAGTTTTACTATTACAAGGACTTGATTGTTTCCATTTGAAGAAGGTACTTGACTCTTTGAGGCTTCTCAGCCATTTGTAGTTAAACATTAGGCTGCAGTTTGAAAATTGAAAAATGTTCCTATTTTCTGATGATAATTTTCATGTCTTTAGTATCTTCCATCTGAGGATCCCCATCTGCAACACAAACACTCATGAATTCATCCTCACAACAACCTGATGAGGCAGATAAATATGTAAATATATAGCTTTCCCCCACTGCAAAATAGGGATGTTGAAATAAGGAAGTTAAGTGTTTTATTCATGTTCAGAACTGGGACCAGATCACAAGACAGTCTGATTCCTGGTCTCATTGCTTAGACCATGCCTAAGATTGGAAGCGCCGTTACAACTTTAACTGCAATTATATCAAATTCTTATTCATTCCCTCAATTCAGACCATGCAACTCCCACTTAAATTAACCAATGTTTGATTTGTATGTGTGCATGCCTGTGTGTGTGTGTGTGTGTGTATTGTGACATTGCACTCTATATGATTTTATGAAAATATGCTAATGAGTGTAAATATAATGTAACTGGAATATGCTTCATGCAAAAGTTTTCTTGTAAGGTATTATTACAAAGCTTATAATCTACTGAGTGTGGTCATCCTATTTGTATAAATGTATCACTCTTGTATCTGAAACTAGAAATATGAAATATAACTCTGAGGTCCTATTGTAGTTATACAAAGTGTGGGCCATTAATGGTGGTTTGGAATCTAGATGGCTTCCAGCAACCAGGACAATTGACTGTGGATGGCTCTGTTTGCTTGCAGGCCTTCCTGTGAGTCAGGCTGGGAGGAACGAGGGCTTGAAGTCTTGCAGTGACATGTGACCATGTCACCTGAACTGGAATCCATCTTTAACCTGGTGCTTTTCCATTTAGAAGGAGGGGTGGGAACCCAGAGAGGGACAAAGGATTCCCGCCTTGTGCAAAAGATATATAAGAGGGTGGAACAGAACAAAGGAGGCTGCAGTCATGAGAAATCCCCTAGCTACCACCTGAGCTGGAACAAGGGCTGTACCAGGGGAAAGGATTGTGCCCAGACTAGGAAGGCATCCAGTCTGTGACAGAAGCTTATTAAAACATCTCAGAGGGTGAGATTTTCATCTGTAATTACTTTCTTACTGTATTAGGTTTAGACTTGCGTGTTTTTATTTTATTTTGCTTGGTAATTCACTTTGTTCTGTCTGTTATTACTTGAAACCACTTAAATCCTACTTTTTGTATTTAATAAAATCACTTTTTACTTATTAATTAACCCAGAGTACGTATTAATACCTGTGGAGGGAGGGCAAACAGCTGTGCATATCTCTCGATCAGTGTTATAGAGGGTGAACAATTTATGATTTTATCTTGTATAAGCTTTATTCAGGGTAAAATGGATTTATTTGAGGTTTGGACCCCATTGGGAGCTGGGCATCTGAGTATTGGAGACAGGAACACTTTTTAAGCTGTTTTCAGTTAATCCTGCAGCTTTTGGGGGACGTGGTTCAGACCTGGGTCTGTGTTTGTAGCAGGCTAGCATGTCTGGCTCAAACCAGGCAGGGCACTGAAGTCCCAAGCTGGCAGGAAAAATGGGCTCAGAGGTAGTCTCGACACATCAGGTGGCAGTCCCAAAGGGGGTTTCTGTGATGCAGCCCGTCACGTGTGTGTGTGTATGTATGTATGTATTCATTCATTCTTGGGCTAAAACTACACAGATGATTGAGAGATGAGTGGAAAAAGCAGTAATGGACATTAAAAAGAAATTTCGATTGGACCTCTTTTCCTCAGCTGAAAGAATTCTCTTTAAATGGTTACTCTACTTTTCTGTCCTCATGCACAAGTTTAATGTAGATCAGCAAGTACTGTTGCCATTGAAAATGCTGTAAACACCTACTGTTATCTTGGAGATTATCTTCCACAAATGGAAAATCAAACAGTACTTAACAGATTACTAAATACTGCTCTTTTAGGATCCAATCCTCTAAAGTGCCTGGTGTTTTTACCTTCCATTCACTGAACTGGATGTTGAGGTCACTCAGCACCTTAGAGAAGGGGGCCCATCAGTGGTACCGCTTTAATGAAGCCTAAGTCATGAAAGGAGGAAAATATCAGTAAGTTTACTAAACAGCCAATTTTATTTTCATTAATACCACTTTTGATCCCTTGTGTTTTGATTGCACCAGAGTCTGTATTTTCCCAACATTTCCCTCTTGAGCAATTATCATGATGGAAGGAATTCTGCATCTGTCTAAATCTGAGATTGTGAAATATGGTTTGTATGTGGGTACTTTTCCATCTCTTGGACCTTGCTAGCTGACCTTTTGATTTCCAGCTTCTCTTCTTACCAGAAGTGGTGTGGTGTTACCTTATTTTAGTGACAACATTGGCAGCTGTCTTGGCAGATATGTCCTCTCAAGTTTCATACATCTGTAGGTTTTTTTGGTTCGTCTTTATTTTTTGCTGACCACAAAAAAGATGGAAGAGTTTGCTCAATGGCTCATTTAATTAAATCAGACCCAGAGAGCAAAGGGGTTAATGCCATCCCTCTTAGGTTTTTGGACAGTAAGAGTGAGCATATTTTCAAAGAACCCAGCCTTGTTCTAGATTTTCTTTTTTCTTTAGTGCATAGTGGTTTCTGCTGCAATAGCAAGTACTTAACTGCATGCTTTTGTGTTTCTATAAAAAATAAATAGATTCTCCCCTCCCCCCATAAAATGCAACATTAGGGATGGGTATTTAAACACACACATTCAAAAATAAGGTCACCATGGCAGTATCACCTCAGCTACATTATATACACTTCAGCCAAAATGTACAGACTTATTTACAATCCTCACACCCTCACATTATATCACACGCACACAATCCTCGCACTATATCACATGCACACTCCAATTCCTAATTTCCCCCAAATGCCACTTCCCCTACTGTAGCCCAAGGGCAGGGAGTAAGAGAGTTAGGCTTGTCTACACTACAGAGTTTTTGTCGACAAAAGTCAGCTGTCATCGACAAAACAGTAGAGGTGTACACACTACAATGCTCCTCCTGCCAACAAACTTTCTCGCTTTGCCGACAAAGTAAAACCACCGTGATGAGAGGCATAGAGCTTTTTGCAGCAAAGTTACATTGACAAAGTGTCAGTGTAGACACTGGTTGGTTATGTTGCTGTAAATGGCCTCCAGGAGGCGTCCCACAATGCCCATCCTGACTGCTCTGGACAGCAGTTTGAACTCCACTGCCCTGCACCCAGGTACACAGGCTTCTGTCCCTCCCCCTTTAAAGGCCCGGGAATTTTTAAAATTCCACTTCCTGTTTGCTCAGTGTGGACAGCTCACATCGCATCTTCCCAGCTGACCATGGCAGATCCACGAAGCAAGCAGTCTCCTGCTTAAAGCACACCTGAGTTGTTGGATCTGCTGGGTCTGTGGGGAGAAGAGGCTGTGCAGCCCCAGCTCCGCTCCAGCCATGGGAACTTAGATACCTATGGTCAGATTTCTCCTGGCATGTTGGATAAGGGCTACAGACGAGACACACATTGGTGCCATGTGAAGACAAAGGAGCTGTGGCAGGCGTACTGTTAGGATATCGATATTCAGGCCTGTCTGCAAAGGCCTATACTTTAAGAATGTAGGTGTATTCTTATCACTTAGCTAGTTACAGAGGTATAAAAGAGAGAATCAAAATTACTGTCTGCCTGTGTAAGGGCCTTCTCTTACTGTGACAGTCTGAGGCCCTGTTTTTAGGCTAAGGCCTTCGGCTGAGCAGCAGAGGCAGCCATAAGCTGAGAAGTGTATGGTTACATCCTCACATTCCAAACTAGTCACACTGAAATAAGGTGCTATTGGGCTGTTAGGAATACAATCCTGTCCTGATATTCCTATCACCTCCAGAGAAAGGGAAGAGCCTAGAAGATGTAAAAGGAAACTTCATTTGATAGCATCCTGTCTGGCAAGAACTCACTTATCAATAACTGGGATGTGAAATCCTCATTTCTGTATTGTTCTATCACTGTAGTCTCCACTTCCCTATTGTTTGTCTGTATAATCTCTCTCTGGTTCTGTGATTGTTTCTGTCTGATGTATAATTAATTTTGTTGGGTGTAAACCAATTAAGGTGGTGGGATGTAATTGGTTAAATAATCATGTTACAATATGTTAGAATTGGTTAGTTACATTTCAGTAAAATGATCGGTTAAGGTATAGCTAAGCAGAACTCAAGTTTTACTATATAGCCTGCAGTCAATCAGGAAGTAAGGATGGGGAATGGGAACAGGGAATGGGGGTCGGGGACTTGGAATCATGTTTTGCTAAGTGGGGGAATGGGAACAGGGACACAGGCAAGGCTCTGTGGTGTCAGAGCTGGGAAAGGGGACACTGAGGAAGGAAACTGGAATCATGCTTGCTGGAAGTTCACCTCAATAAACATCAAATTGTTTGCACCTTCGGACTTCGGGTATTGTTGCTCTCTGTTCATGCGAGGAGGACCAGGGGAGTGAGGGGGTGAAGGAATAAGCCCTCTAACACGTACAGGAAGGCAAGGGAGTCAAACCATTGATCTGGTGCTGTGGCGAAGACCTGCTACTTCTATAAGGAGCTGGACGCCATCCTCAGTGTCAAGCCCACCTCCGCCACCAAGAGCCCTGTGAATACTTTGGCAGGGCTGGAGACCATGGACAGCGGACTCAACCCCGAGGACAAAGTTGTGGATGAGAAGGTTGAGTTGGAGGATGATATGAAGCACACGGCAGGGTCGTCTGGTGGTGCAGTGAGTCAGGACCTTTTTTTCCACTCTGGAGGGGTCCAGTCAGTCCCAGCAGTCCGTCTCTGGTGCACATGAGGCAGGAGAGGAGAGGTCTGGTAAGTGATCTTTTGATGCTGCTCGGTTACATGAGGTAGAGCTGTCCTTTGCTCTGTATATTCTAGAAGAGGGTGAAGGGATAGGAATGTACAAGACTAGCTGTGTTTGTGTGCTTCACATTCCCTTGTGCAGCTAAGCAGTGCGGTGGAACAGTGTGTTAATGCACACTGAGATTTCACAGGAAACTTCCAGAGAGATCTCTAGGAAACTTTCCTGGAGGTACTCGCCAATCCTCTGCTGAAGGTTCCTTGGCAAAGCTTCCTTGTTCCTTCCCCACATTGTAGAAAACTTTCCCATGCCATTCAGCAATCACTTGTGCCGGGACCAAAGCGGCACACAGGCGAGCTGCATAGGGACCTTGTCTGACACCACACGCATGCAGGAGATGCACCCTTGCATCCTTGCTTACTCTCAGGAGTGACATATCAGCTTCAGTGACCCCCACCTGTGGAAAATGGTGTCCGAATTTACAATATTGTCCCTCGTCGCCTGCAGTGATCCCCTTTTAAAACACTGAGATCCTTTGCCCCATTTTCAGTGCTCTCCCCCCAGGCTGAACTCACCATGTTCAGGGTGTTCGCCGAGCTGTGTACTTGCCAATGGACAGTGAGAAACTGATTCATATTTTAAAAAAAGGTGCATTTTACTATAATGATTTGATGCTGTGCGTGCACTAACAATCATGCTTCTGTTTATTGTTTCTTGTACTTCTGCAGATGTAGCCTTCATAGGAACCCTACACACCTGCGGAGCACCTCCGCCAGATAAGGAGGAGACCAAGGAGGAGCAAAGAGGACATGTTTCGAGAGGTGCTCCAATCCTCAGAGGCCAAAAAACAAGAACGTGGGGCGTAGAGAGAAACTTTAAAAGAAAATGATGGACTAGTACAGAAAGGAGGAGCAAACTGAGATGTTGAAGTCTCTAATCAAGCTGCAGGCTGAATTCATACGTACTCACACCCTCCCTCCCCCTGCAGCTGATACAGAACTACTTTCCATGCCATCCCCAAACTCCTCCCACACATTCCTTGCAGCATCCCAGCCTGTCTCAGTACCCTGTTCACTCTACTCCTTTGGACAGATGCCAAAATGATAGCTGGACTTACATGCAGCTATAAGAGCCTACACTGCCCTTCATTGTTATCTCCCTTCCCACCAAGCCTTTTGTGTGTGTTGTTAATTGGTATTTAATAAAAACATACTCTCTGAAAGATAACCAATCTTTATTTGTCTCCTACACATCTGTAGTTGCTGCTGGAATTTATACACAGTGGCAATTTGTTCATTTGCTGAGTACAAATCATGGTCAGGAATCATCAACATTTTCATGCAAGGCAGCAAGTTAACAAATCATGGCAGAGTGCTGTATAGAAAGACCCGTTACTGGAGCTCATTGTCAAAATGGTGCCTCAAAGCCTCCCTGATTCGAATAGCCCCCCATTGTGCCCCTCTAATAGCCCTGGTGTCTGGCTGCTCAAAATCAGCCACCAGGTGATCTGCCTCTGTGCTCCACCCCAGAGGCAACTTTTCACCCTTAGCCTCACAAATATTAGGGAGTGCACCGCAGGCTGCTATGACCATGGGAATATTTTCCTCATTTAGTGCTAATCTGCTATAAAGGCAGTGCCAGCGTGTTTTTAATCTGCCAAAGGCACATTCTATGGTCATCTGGTACCTGCTCAGCCTATTGTTGAAGCGCTCCTTGCTGCTGTCCAAATTTCCCATGTAAGGCTTCATGAGCCATGGGAGTAAGGGGGACGCTGGGTCTCCCAAGATCACTATGGGCATTTCAACATCCCCCACTGGAATCTTCTGGTCTGGAAACAAACCCTCTGCTTGCAGCTTTTCATAAAGGCCAGCGTTCCTGAAGATGCGTATGTCATGCACCTTCCTGGATCACCCCACGTTGATGTCAATGAAACAGCCACAATGATGTGCCATACGATAGAGAAGTATCCCTTTCTATTGATGTACTCCGTCGCAAGATGGTCCAGGGTTAAAATTGGAATATGCATCCCATCTATCGCCTCACCACATGCAGGAATCCCATGCTGCAAAGCCATCCACCATTTCACACACATTGCCAAGAGTCCCAGTCTTTTGTGGCAGGATGTGATTTAATGGCTCTGCACACTTGCATTAACGCAGTCTGAACGGTGGACTTCCCGACTACAAATTGATTCACGACTGACTGGTGGTAGTCTGGAGTTGCCAGCTTCCACACAATGATTGCCATGCACTCCTCCATTGAGAGAGCAGCTCTCATTTTGGTGTCTTTGCACCCAGTGCTGGGGTGAGCTCTGCACACAGTTCTAGGTGTCTTTCCACTTCCTAAAGTTCTGCAGTCACTGCTCATCATCCCAGACCTGCATAAAGATGCAATCCCACCACTCAGTGCTAGTCCAAAAGCGATGGTCCACCATGTGCAGCTGCTCTGAATACCAAAAGTAGCCTGGTGTTGTTTCTTTCCCTGGCACACCTCTGATTCCTGTTCAGATTGGGTGCTCATGAAATACTGCATGGCCAGTCATGATGCATTCATAAGAGTGACAACAACAGTGGAGAGCAGTGGGACAGAGATGGTGGGCACGCAGTAAATGGGTTATTGAAAAATGCTGTGAAATGCAGTCGGAAGCCCGTGGAAAGATGGGATGGAAAAAACTGCATCATGGGACATTGAACGCGCGCTTCTGATACACTGCGATCCACTTCACCTTCCCACAATTCCTAGCGGCAGAAACTCGCTGTGGCAAGTAGCACAGTGGGATAGCTACCCACAGTGCACTGCTCTGTTTGTCAGTGCTAGAACACCAACTGTGGACGTGCTCTGCTGACAGGTGGAGTGTTGTGTGAACGTGCACAAGCAATGTACTTATACTGGTTTTTGATTGTCGGCGTAATTTGCGTTGACAAAACTGTAGTGTAGACAAGGCATTAGAAGCCACAGATACCAATCTCTGCACACCTTTAAAATGGGTGAAAATGCTCTGGTAACCTATCAATAGGTGCTTCTTCCCTGTTCAGGATGGGGAGTGGGGCTCCGTCCTTCCCGCAGCAGGAAGGTTGGGTAGGACATTCTGCATGGCTGTCTAGCCCCTGCTATGCTAGCAGCTCTTGTCGTTTCTGCCAACGAGTGAGGACGTGTTTCACAGTGGTCCCAAGTGCCCCAAGGTATGGTCCAGTTCAGGGGCTATCAAATGGCTCATGGAATCTATTACTTTAGATACAGAGTGTTCATATAGTCATTAGGAAGGTCCATCTCAATCACTGGCTCCAAATGGAACAGAAGTAGCTGTATGTAGCTTTATAACTTGTCTTGAGTTCCCAAGATGTCAAGAGAAGTATACACAATACCTCCTCACTACATCATTTACAGGACATTTCTGGTTACCATTACTTTTTCCCCTTTGTGTTCTCAGTTTTTATAAGCAACCCGAGTAGCACAGGACTGTAGAACAAATAGTGCTAACCGTCCATTATTTGCCGATTTTAGAATGATGAGCTACGAGAGATGAAGGAATGAATGCAGCTATTTTTATTGCTTGAATCTGGGGTCCCCTAAGACAGAAAAACTTCTGTTCATGGCTACTGATTTTTTTTCTATCTGTCTATAAAAGGAAGAGTTTTTGTTGCTATTTTTACTTCAATAGATTTTTTTTGCTTTACTCTGATATGCTTGGAGTCTCAGTTGCAGCCAACTTTATAACACACACACAAGGCCCTTTTGTCCCTTTCCACGCCTTGGACGTATCTTCCGTGGAAGGTGAGAGGATGACCCTCCATGACATTATTCCCCCTCTGCTTTGCCTGACCACTTGACAGTCTCTCTGGGGGGGATTCCCGGTGCTTGGGCTCCATGCCTGGAGAGGAGACCGTAAGAGTCGGGACTGCAGGAGAAGGGGAGACTGCTGCTCTCTGACATCATTCTCCCTTCTCATTGCACCCCACCAAAAAGGCTCTTATTGTTTTACTTGCGTGCCTTCCCCAGCCATGTTGTGGAACCACGTCCCAGCCTGATATTTCTCCATACGGCAGGTTCAGGGGGAAAACATGTAGCAGCAGAGTACCCAATGTCATGTTCTCTGAAGCCAAAGAGGGCCAGGTGGGGGTCAGAAGCACTGGTACATAGGAATTGCCATACTGGATCAAAATCAAAGCCCCATCTCATCTGGTATCTTGTCTCTGATAGCGGCCAGTGCCAGATGCTGTAAGCACTGGTTTCCAAACTTTTTGTATGGGTGACCCTTTTCACACAGCAAGCCTCTGAGTGTGGCCCCCACCGCTTATAAATTAAAAATGAGGGAGGGTTAATGTAATGGGGGCTCAGAGCTATCAGCCTCATGGAGTTGACAGCTCCTGATCCCCATGTAATCACCTTGCGACCCGCTGAGGGGTCACGACCCCCAGTTTGAGAGCCCCTGTGTAGAGGAAGGTGTAAGGGAGTAGACCACTACACAGTAAGCAGAGGAGGGGTAATCTGCTGCTGTCCTTATCGCCAATAGTTAGAGACTGACGTAAGCCCTGAAGCAGTAGGTTTAATAGTCATTCCACAAAATTGGTTATCCTTGATCATTCTGGATGTTCTCGATATCCACATAAATGCCCAGCCCCTTATGGAATCTTGTTAAGGTCTTAGGCTCAGTGACTTTCTGTGGCAATGAGTTTAATCACACATTGTGTATAGGGAAAAACATATTTCCTTAAGTGGTTTTGAATTCCCCACCTTTTAATTTCACCAAGTGTCCCCTTGTGATTGTGTTATGAGACAGAGAGAACAGAAGATCCTGATCTCCATTTTCTAGACCATTGAATATAGTTTTATCATGTCCTCTCTTATTCATCTTCTTTCTAAGGTAGATAATCCTAATCTTTTCAATCTGTGTTCATATGAGAATTTTTCCAGTCCCCTTGATCATACTTGTCATCCTCTGAACCCGCTCTAGTGCTGCAATATCCTTTTTGAGATGGGGTGACCAATGCTGCACACAGTAATCCAGATCAGGCTGCACTATTGACTTATATAAAGGCATTTGAAAATTATCTGTACCATTTTTTTTCACATCCTAACATCATCTTTGCTGTTTTGGCCACATCTGTGCACTGTCGCACAAGCCAGAGTAGATGCACAGGTCTTCCACCTAGATGGTCCTGAGATCTGAAGGGAACTTGAGGGAGCATCTTATTTATTTTCTATTCTGAAAATCTTCTGTCTCTGTGTGGAATCGCTTACGTGGGAGACAATAGACACAAAATGATTGGGACCTGTGATGGTCTTATAAAGAAGGTGCCTTGTAGGAGCATTTTAAAAAAGCATCTTTCAGATTTTGAGGTGATTCTGTCAATCACTGAAAATGCACTTGTGGTGTGTAACTAAAGCATCACTGCTAGAATAAGCTGCTACATGGATCTATCACTCTTACCTCTGCTTGATCTCTTGCTCTGTGTATGAGTCAACTCAATTCTAGAAATTAAAGCTCTGTGGCAATGGAAAAACACTCTATTGTAGCTTCAGCAAGGCAATTTGCACTAGTGCTTCCTGTGGGGAATTTTTAGCAGAATTGATTTGTGTTCTCCCCTGTGGACTCCTACTTTTCTCTAGTCTCTCTGTGCCTGCAGACTTCTTCTGGGCAACAATTTAAGTGTGTGTGTGTGTGTATGTCTTGGAGGTGAGGGGGCAAGAGAGACTATTACTAGTGATTCCTACAGTGTGCGTTTTCAGTATTCTTAAGTCTTTGATGCATCTTATAACTTATATAAAGCTTTTTATAGTAAACATTTTGATACCTGGATCTAAGATTAAATCCACCCTTCACTGCAATTTACAGAATTTTTCACTTCATAAATCCAACATTAAGTAATATTTAGCTGCTACAATCAGCAGTATTAAGCTGTATGCATTGTTGGATTGTCTCTTGACTAAAGAAGCTTAGAATCTGATGTAGGGAATGCACTTTCCCCCCTGCCACATGTATTAGCATAAGCCATCAACCTGCTACCAGACAGGAACAGAATTAATTCAAAGTGAAAATCCCTTGGAAAAGCCATGATGTTTTGTATAGTTAGGGTGAGATTTTAAAAGGCACCAAAGTGACTTAGGTGCATAATGGGAATCATGCTCCTAAATCCCTTAGATGCTTTGGAAAATCCCCCTAAATGCTTACAATCATGTATGTTTAGCTATTGTACATCTCACTAGTCATTTTGTAACTAGTGCTCTGTCATCCTTATGGGATACATTCCTGGAGATTGGCACCTCGACTTGCCTCTTCACTCATAGGAAAATGCTTGGTTCACTACATTCAAACTTTGGAGTAGTTCTTGGTAAAAGGATCGAATTCGCTCCCAAGGTACCACCTGTAGGTAGAAAGCCATGGATAAGGTGGTATGGAAATTGTCAGCAAACTCCTCTGAATAGTCGAATGTTTGCCCTTAATCTGCATTAAGGCCTGTGTGTTCCTTTATGGACTATAAAACTGGGAGGAGCAGAGCTGTTTTTTATGGGCAGGGAATAGGACCCATAACTATGTTGCTGGGAAGTGGGAAGAGGAATGGTTTACTGGTAATATAGCCAATATTAACCTCCCAATGAAACCTTATGAAGTAGGGGATTGCTCGCTGGAGCTATGCCATCAGTGATGAAGGCTTGTCCGAAATATCGCCTGGAGCATTATGCAAGGTGGACAGATTCAGCGTGAACCCTGAAAATGATGGCTAACAAAGGCTGCAGGGCAGCAGCTGCATCTGTCTACCTGAGGCCGAGGAAGTCTCTGAGAAAGACTCCGTGGCTCGGGTCACACAGCGTGAAGCCAGTACTGATAGACCAGGAAAAGAGTCGCGTTACTGTGCCTCCGTCTCATCCCAGTGGGTCGAAGTATTTCCCGGGATAATCGTTCACTCTGGGTTTTTTGGACCATGAATAACCTAGTACTCAGCACCAGAGTTAAAGCCCCTGCCTTACTTTCAGCCGTAGATGCCTTGTTGGTGCCATCTCCCCATAGTGCAAACGTGACGGGTTTGTGCCAAAGCCCCTCTGGGGATGTGCGTCCTCTGATGTCGGCAGGCACTGTGACAATGCATCCAATTGTATCTGGGGTTTCCAACAGTCCACCAAAATTGCAACTTGGAATGTTGCAACTCTTCACAGGCCTGGTCATCAGGTCGCTGTCTCACGCGAAGTGGACCGGCTTGGTATATCGATCACAGGCCTAACAGAAGCAAGACTGATAGATCACGGACGTCACAAGGTGGAAGATTCTTTACTTCTGTATTCTGGCGGCCCCAACCATCTATATGGGGTAGCACCACTTCTGCAAGGTGAGGCCAAGTCCTCCCTGACAACCTGGACACCTGTGTCTCCTCGTTTACTTACTGCACGTCTTAAACATCGGCATGGTTCCTCACTGTCATAGTAGTTTATGCGCCGACAGAGGAATCTGTTGACTCCGTTAAAGATCATTTCTATGATCAATTGGAACATTTAGTATGCACAGTCCCTCCACATGATAATCTTGTGATCCTGGATGACCTAAATGCAGTTACTAGCTCCCTGCAAACTGGGTTTGAACAGGTCATTGGTCGTTATTGTTCAGGCATACCCAATGGTAACTCTTGCCACTTGCTTACATTCTGTGCCTCCCAGAATCTTTCCATTCTTGGGTCATGGTTCAAGTGGCAATGCATACACCAGATATCATGGATCTCTCGTGATGGTGTCACTCAGAAGGAGTTGGACCACATCATTACACATGATAGGCGTCTCTTCGCCTCTTGTAGATTATATTGTGGTGTGGAATGCGTGGAGAACACAGATCTAGTGATCAACCGTATGGTGTTGATGCTCCAACGAGCACGTAAGCCCTCTGCAATGATGAAGAAGTTTGACATAGATGCACTCTGTGTGCCAGTTTTAGCCAACAGGTTTTGTATTGACAGATTCTCAGCTCTAACTAATTTGCCAGACGACGTGGAGGTTGCCTGGTCCCTGATCACTTCTACCATCAACCAATCTGCTGAGCAGACGATTGTCTATAGGCATCCAGCATGCTGACCATGGCTATCAGAGGAGGCCTTCCAGATAATTAAACTGAAGGGTGCAGCCCACAAACATGGTGATAAGCACACTCGTAATCAGCTTAAGCGAAAATTTAACACCTGCGATTGCGAGGCATATTATAACCAAGTGGTGGATGATGATGAATTTTGCTTAGCCAGGGGTGACTGGAAGCCAGCATTCCATGCCATTCACAACCTCAGCAGTCAAGAGGTAGTCACTACAAACAGCATCCTGAATGACAGCCAAAGCCATCCATGTAAATCAGATGACATTCTCTCACACTGGGTGGAACATTATCACAGTGTCCTGAACCATCCTCCAGTTGCTGCTTGTTCAGAGCTGGATGATCTGGCAGTCGCTGCGGTTTTGGATCCAGACATTTGTACTGATGCACCAACATTGGATGAAATGAAGTGTGCCATCTCTAAACTGAAAAACGGATGCACAGCCAGTGCTGATGGCATCCCCTCCGAGCTGCTAAAATGTGCTATTGATCCTGTAGCAGAATCACTTCTGGCCATCTTTCGTTTGATGTGGAGAACTAGAATGCTGCCAGCCTCCTGGAAGGACAGTATTGTGATCTCACTCTATAAGGTCAAGGGACCACACAGTGAATGTCAGAGCTACAGTCCGATCACCTTGCTGTCCGTTCCAGGGAAGGTGTTTGTGTATGTTTTGCTGGCACGCTTGGCACCTTTGCTACATCGGAAGCGTTGTCCCCAACAGTCAGGCTTTACTAGGAACAGGACCACCATAGATGCCATTTTGGTCCGTCACTTGTTGTCAGAGATACATCGCAAGTTCAGGAAGCCCCTGCACTTAGTGTATGTTGATCTTAAGGCTGCATTTGATTCAATAGACCATATTGCGTTATGGAAGGCCTTAAAGGGCGTAGGTGTCCATACCACTCTGCTGGACTTGATTAGAAAGCTTCATAATGGAACCACTACCTGTGTTTGCCTGGGGAACTGGATGTCAGTGTGTATTAAATCAGTATCTGGTGGTAGGTAGGGTTGCATTCTGGCCCCTGCACTCTTTTGTCGGGCACTGGATTTCATAATGCAGCATTCCGTCTGGTCCATAGGCATTGAGATCTCTTGCTCACAGACCTGTCTACGCTGATGACGTTGTTCTTTTAAAGGATATTACCTCACCAGCCTTACCTCTTTAATGTAGGCAAGGCCTTTGGGAAGCAGCCAGTCACAGCAGTTTTTTTTTTTCTCTTGCTCCTCTTTTTCTGCTTCCTAAATAGAAGATAAAGTTGGTCAAATGGGACAGGCATTCCCCCCACCAAACTGTGTCCTGCATCTGGCAGGAGAACAGGCTGGAGTGGGAACTGGACTTGCATTCTTCTCTAGAACAATAAGCTATCGATGAACAGAGATGCAAAGGACTGAGTGGTTACAAAGACTGAATTATGCTCTTGTCCCTCAGCACACTCATTTCTGGAATGGCATGCTGGTGATGAGTGAGCAGCCTCTGCCTATGCAATAGTGTTTTTGCTGAGATAAGGCTCAAGTCTCCAGGGCTATAAATATGGAATATTTCATGAGAGTTGCCATCTCTTTTTTTCAGCTGCCTTGTGATGGGGAAGATTTTGCTTGTTTGAGCAGGATTATCCTTTTCATGTCTTTCCCACTCTCTTTTTATACCTCCATCATTATACACCAGCCAAACTTCAGGTTGCAGGATATTGACTTAATGCAAATTAGATGGGGGGAAAAAAGCCAGACGAGGTCAATTTTCTGTCTCTGTTAGATGAAAATAATATCCCCTGAGCGCTCATCTGGTCAGAAGACAGCAGAAGTGACTAACATTAATATACCTGAATGTTGTAATATAAACTAATGTAAAATAAAGAAAAAACTCTGGAATCATTTATGATTGTCATCCATAAGGAATGGAAACCTAAAGAGAATAAGCAAATGGCCTTCAGATATTTCTGCTGATTTTTTCTTAGCTGCAAAGTTCCTGAATTCTCCTTTCTGCTGAGTAGAACTAGAGAAGAGGTTATGTTTTTTTCCAGATAAATATTCAGTATGCTGGAGTAAGAAGCCAACAGGAGTGCAGTACTGTACTCTAATAAGAGTCTTCGTAAGGGTGACTGCATTCAATACTTTGTTCAGATTTGATTTTCTGTGGGTTTAGTTGTCTCTGCACTAGGAGTGCTATTTATTCCTCCTCTTTTTGCATGTGGTACATGATTGTAGACAAATAGTTGTCATTTCACATCTGGAACTTCTACTTTACTCAGCACTATTTCCTAAGTGAAATTAGTACCTTGATCTGAAAGCCAATTTTGTATGGTTTGGCGTGGTGTGCAGAGTTTATCACAAATGCTCAATCAACCAGAGCATTGATTTTTACTTTTAATTTTATGTTATTTACCAGCTCATTCACAAAAGGTAAACTTATCTGCCGCAGACTGGAGCTTTGGACTTCATTAATGTGCATTTTTAGGATTAGTTTATTTCTTTCATTGGGAGCTTTAACTGTTTAACCTATCACTCTAGGAATCTGTTTAATGAGTGGAAAATAATTAAAAAGTGGATGCAGAAAGGCCACTCCACTGTCAAAATATATTGGATAGCCGTTGCTCATGAACAGAACAGTTGTCTCCCAAGACACCATTGGAGCTGAAGAAAGCTCTGTATTAAAAATCTTGAACTTGTTTGAATAGATATTTTCTGTGATATTCTGTGCCAGAGGGGCTGACATGTTGAGTAGGTGATGGCTTGCAGTAGGAGCCTATTGAGACAACTTTGGAAGCACAAAGCCACATAAACTTGCAGAGAGAGAGGAGACCATTCAGCTCCCATTTTGTGGCCCTTAACAATGAATTCCTTTGAATTTCTAACCCTCAGCTCACATTCACATGTCAGTTTGAAGGGCCCAGAAATTACTACAGCCCAAGAAATGACTAAAGTGCCTGCACAGCTGGGACTGGGAGTGGGTGGATGGGGAGGTTAGTCATGAAAAACAAAACAAAAATAAACCAGGAAAACACTGCAGTGAGACTTATGTTCCCCTCCACTGGAAACCATCTTCATTTCCTTGGTGGTCTTAGTTATTTAAAAAGAACCTAATCTTCTGGCCATAAACCTTTTTAAAGCTCTTCAAGCCAGTGGCAAGTAGGCAAGTGGATTTTTCAAGCCTTGTTATACTTACATGAAACATACAAGACGCAACGGCAGGTGAATTTTATTTAGTTTGCTTGCTTGCTTGTGTTTGTTCAAGGCTTGGAAAGCTATCACTGGAAGGCACTTGCATTGTACATTTTATCAGATGGTGGTTCTCCAGAATAGAGAAAGGCACAGCCTAATATTCTCTGGCTTAATTATAATTGGAATGAGAGTTTTGTTATCTTAAAGCAGGTTGAGAGACTGTCTTCAGCCTGATGTTCTGTTCTAAACTGAATGGAACGCTGTGAGATAATTCCTGTGGGCGGATTGGCCATTGTACAGAATGTTGGATCCCTTGGATGTACCATTTTGAAGTGATCCATATGCCTTTGCTGTTTTGTTCAATTCCCATTTTCACTTTGTAACAGCCAAAAGATTAAGACACTGTCATTTCCATGGGATTAACGACATGCTGGGCTGAATGGTTGTATTCAGCCCATCTGGTCATTAATCCCCAGAAAAGGCCCTATGGCACAGTCGTGCAGTTGTCCTGCCATTATGCTCCATAGATAGTCTGGTTATGGTATCCCCAGTGATTCTAAAGTAATCCACAAAAGCCCATTTACTCACTCAGTTTATAATTTATTACATTTTCAGTAAGAAACATAGCAAAAATATTCCTTCCAAAGTGCCGTTGAAATAGTCCTAAATGACAGCAGAAAATCTCTCTGAAGATGTACAATATTTGCAGAGCACTGTGGGATTTATCTAGTAAACATAATTACTGTTTTATAGTTGATATAATTTAGCATTAAGGAAACAGAAGCATCTTGCTAACAAAATTCCAGAAAAACAATGCCCTCAAAATCGGCTCTGTCTCTGTAGGAAATGTTTTGATCAGTGGAGAAATTAATGCACCAGTGATTAATTATTTTGTTCTTAAATTAGCATCAAGGGCTTGATTCTGCAACCATTCGAGTGAGTGAAGAGCTCCCATTGACTTCAGTGGTGCAGAATTGGGCCTCCGTTATTTATTGTTGTGAATGCAAGGAGACTCCCACTTTCCTTTTTTCCTCCTGAGATCCTTTAATACCCATTTTACAGTATCCTGGGCTAAGGATAGATTTTGGTACATACACCATGGTAATGTCTTATGGAGTTTCACTCGAAAGATTAAATGCCATGAAAAAGCTACACAAGGCAGTGGAGAACAGTAAATTCAGGAGGAGAGACTAACTTTGTAGCAGATAGATCAAGGAGGAAGATAGGGGAGGAGGCTGTGATACTCTCTTGGAGTGCCCAGAACTATAAGCCCCTGTATTACCCCCTACCTCAGCAAGAGAGAGCTTTGCTGAAGCTTAAACTCTGTGTGTTAGCTCCCTGCCACACCAGTCTGTCCATTGCCCCAGCAAACTCCTTGAGACTCTGTCAATCTTAACCTTGTCTTGCAGGGAACGTTCGGTGAACCCTAGTTCCCAAGCACCCTGGAAGAGCATTCCTCTGCAGTCTCCAGCCCCTATCATAGAAATTGCCAAGTCTGCTGACTCCAAAGACACAGGCTACACGCCAGAGGATGCACACTTTACTTTAATATAATAGCACTGAGATGGATTTATTATAAAACAAGAATAAGATTATTAATAAAGACCAGCAAATTAAGTGATACTAAGCAGAGAGAATAGAAACAGAAAATAGTTATATATAAAACATGCTTCCTAGTGTTTAAAATTTAACAGATTACAATCCTGGTCTCAGGCAATTTTGCACCTACAGTCATTTCTCAACGTCCGCAACCCACATGGTTGGGGGATCCTTCTTGTCACAGATTCCAAGAGCGCAGCCCCTTTTGTCTCTTAAGTGATGGATAACAAAGGAGTCCCTTTCTTCCCTTTTATAGTCCACAAAATCTTTTAAATGTATTCTTTGATGGGTAAATCCAGACAAAGTTCCTCTTCCCTGATGCTTGTTCTTTGGGGTTCAGGTGCCCAGCCCCTCCTTCATCCTCTGGTCACTTTGCTTTCTCAGTTAAATTGACCACTCTGTTTATCTTAGATGCAAATATATTTTCATTGTCCTTTGCTTGTAATCAAGCCATGCTATTTTCTCATCCGCCTGTCGGCTTGATCCATGTGGACAGGTAAATCCACATTCTGTTGTCTAGAGCAGGCTTGTTCATCAGCTGCATTCAAAACATATTTCCAGCCCATATACACAACTCTATATATACACAACCTATACATGCATCCTGCAGTGATATTTGTGACCAAAGTGTCACCTTACAAGACATTGTTTGGCTAGATAGCCTCACAGCCGTGTGTTGGGTGCGCCCTTTGTCAATTGACATACAGGGGCTCTTAAGGTCACAGAGGCCTTAGACTCTATCAGGAGAATGTCTTTAGATACCTTGGTATAGGAGCATGTTGCTTTTTACATTCTGGGGGGGTTAAAAGAAAACTCTCTATTATTATGTACATTACGGTAGTGTCCAGAAAATTGGGGTCTTGTGTTGCTAGGCACTGCACAGACACACAGTACGAGACAGTCCCTGTCTTAACAGCTTACAATATAAGGCCCAGTTTATGATATAAGGCCGTGATTCAGGGAAGGATCTTTATTTGGGAAAGAATTGAAATATGTGCTTACGCTCAGAAGAACTGCATTTTTTTCAAAAAAGTTTTGGATATAATATTCAGGAATATGTTTTCCTTGCATAACCCATTAAAGTAATCAATTAGATAAAGAGTTTACCGAGGGAGCTTAAAGGGTTACTGCCCTTTTGGTACTAGATTTTGAATCCATGGATGTTTTATCAGCAAATAAATTGTTAGCTGGAAGATTAATTTTTTTTAATCCATTTTTTGCCCACTCCCTTCTTTGCTCACCGCCCCCCCACGCCCACCCCCATACTGTCTCACTGTCAGTGATGTGCCATTGGCCAATGTAAAATTGACAGGGAGCTCTGAAAAATGAATGGGTGAGAGTTCAGAGATTGGGAATGCAAAAGGGATTATTACTGTTCTGTTCTGGTATGCTGAGGGGCCAGCTGAGACAGGGGAATTGGGTATAATGTGTAAGCACAGGTTGAACAGAGCGACGGTTTGCCAATGCCATGTTAGTGCCACCATTTTGGTCCTTTTTGGTGTGGTGTTGTTTCAAACCTTTTGGGTGGGGGCTTAGTGAGGAGGGGATTAGCTGGACGGGAAAACCAACAAAAAGGTCAAGTTTGGCTTTGTAAAAGGAGGCTGTTAATCCTGACCGTAATGTTGGCAGTTTGGGGCGACATAAAACCTGGAGCCGGCCCTGTAAATAGCAGTTTCATATGGGAACCTGTAGCCTCCCCTTACGTTGCATAACACAAGGAGATGACGGTTGGAGTCAGGACTCAAGTGCACAGGCCAGATTAGACCATGTGACCGTGGGTTTCATTTCTTGATGGCTTTACTGTGCAGATTTTGCTGCTCAGAAATCAGGTAGAAACAACACAAAAAATAATTTCAGACCGGTGCAAGTAAATGATGTATATAAACAACTGAGATTTTCCCCCTTTGTCTCCTCCCACTGCCAGCTTCCTAACTGCTTTCTGCCCCAATGCTTGGGGCAGGCTCCCCTTCTTCCTGTGTACTAAGCCCTCTTCCTTTTTCTCCAGCAGTGTCCTGTTTAGAACCCACTTCTTTTGGGTGACCTGCTTACATGGGGCTCATTGCCAATTCCTGGGGTCGTGAAGTGCTCTCCCCAGCTTCATGTATGTTTTTACCAGTATTACGGCCCACTACTGCTCACTCTTACTACTGGGCACTGTCCTGTTAATGTCAATGGGAGAATAGTAAGCACTGCCTCTGGTAGAAGTGTTAACAGCATCAGACCTTTACATCGCCAGCTGTTTGGGGGTGGGGAACTTTTCCTGTGTTTTGCGTAATGTCGTGTACACGTGTGGTGATCTGTGTTGTGATGATGTTCTCCTAGATGAAGTTGGCAATTAATACTGAAATTATAAAGAATAATTGGCCCAAGCCGCCCAAAGCTGCTCTGTCAAGCTGGAGTAAATCCAGAGTCAACCCATTGACTTCAGTAAAGTTATTGCGGGATTACTCTGATGTGACTGAGAGCAGAATTTGACACAATAATAGGACCCAAGTTGCATTTCTTTACTTTTGCAATTGCTAAGTTGGCTGTAATAAAGACAGTGCTGCATATTATTTTCACAGCCTCATTCTAATGCATTTAAAAAAAAATCATAGTTATCATAGGAATCTCATGAGGCTTACTCAGTTCATATTTGAGAACTGAGCTCCAGGTGGAAGGTCCTATCAGAGTGCTGAGGGTTTATTTCTGTTGATATTATTGACCAATTGCATTACATCAAAAGGGTGAGATTTTGATGTATGAAAATTTAATTTGATTCATTTTTTTTTCTTGTTGCATTTTTGTGTAGGTCCTGAGGGAGTCTAATAAATTGGCTGAAATGGAAGAACCTCCTTTGTTGCCAGGAGAAACCATTAAAGACATGGGTATGTGAACATGGCTCTAATTGCTTTTTTTATTGATTAGACAGAATTCCCATAATCCCTACTATCTATTGAATGGATTCATTGTCAGCCGCAGGCATGGGCAAGGCTAAGTAACTACAGTCTGCCCAGTAGTCAAATTTGTCCTGCAAGTCAATGTCTAAAACCTGTCTGTGTTTCTTTTTACTGAGACAACTGGAAAGTTTGCAGGCTTAGGGTTAGAATCATAGAATCATAGACTTTAAGGTCAGAAGGGACCATTATGATCATCTATTCTGACCTCCTGCACAATGCAGGCCACAGAATCTCACCCACCCACTCCTGTATCAAACCTGTGTCTGAGCCAGGGCCGGCTCCAGGGTTTTTGCTGCCCCAAGCAGCAAAAAGAAAAAAAAGAAAAAAAATGTGATTGTGATCTGCAGCTCTACTGTCACTGTGTCATTCTTCGGCGGCAATCCAGCGGCTGGTCCTTCGCTCCGAGAGGGAGTGAGGGACCCACTGCTGAATTGCTGCTGAAGACCTGGACGTGCCGCCCCTCACGGTTGGCCGCCCCAAACAGCTGTTTGCTGGGCTGGTGCCTGGAGCCGGCCCAGGCCACTGAAGTCCTCAAATCATGGTTTGAAGACTTCAAGGTGCAGAGAGCCTTCCAGCAAGTGACCCGTGCCCCACGCTGCAGAGGAAAGCCAAAAACCCCCCCAGGGCTTCTGCCAATCTGCCCTGGAGGAAAATTCCTTCCCAATCCTAGATATGGTGATCAGCTAAACCCTGAGCATGTGGGCAAGACTCACCAGCCTGACACCCAGGAAAGAATTCTCTGTAGTAACTCAGATCCCACCCCATCTAACATCCCATCACAAGCCATTGGGCATATTTACCGCTAGTAGTCAAAGACGAATTAATTGTCAAAATTAGGCTATCCCATTATACCATCCCCTCCATAAATTTATCAAGCTTAGTCTTGAAGCCAGATATGTCTTTTGCCCCCACTACTCCCCTTGAAAGGCTGTTCCAGAACTTCACTCCTCTGATGGTTAGAAACCTTCGTCTAATTTTTTGGGTTTGGTTTTGTTCTGGCTTTTTTCATTGAGGCTCTTTGATGTGATTGAGCACAGTAGGTTTGCTGGTGAATTCCATGGAATGAAATTCTAATCAAACCTCTCATGCTTTCATTTGTCTCGGGGATTCTAAAATGGGACATCTCATAAATAACAGCGTTGGATAGTTGACCTGCCATGCTAGTCTTTTCCCTCGCCTCATTGCCTTCCCCTAAAAAATGACCTTATGTAGTCTTGGAAGAATAGATGATTGCTGAAAAGCTCATGTCTTTCCCCCCAAAACTCCAAACACTCAGTAATAATCAGTGGCTGGATGCTGACATTTAAACCATCCTGTGCCCCACAGGTGCATGTTATTTCTCACATGTGGATAGTTGTTGAATATCTTCAGCTAGTAAGGGGTTGCAGACATTTCCCAGGAAATCTAAGGACAACAATGTCGATTTCTTGGCTAAGTAGACATGCTCTGGAGAGCTCCTGGGGAGCCATTTAAATATATAGAATTGCTAGTATTTGTATCTGTTTGTAAAAGATACTGCAGAATATATAGGTTCTAAAAACAAATACAGAAAGATGGCACATGCTGTAGGTTCTAATAGGGAATTACAGAATTTTTAAACCAATCTATAGGATTCCATAGCTGAGATACCTTTTTCCATTAAATGCTATTGAGTGTTAGAGTCCTTTCTGTAGACCCTTATAGGTTTCATTCTGATTCTATTGTATAGGACAGAGATTGGCAATCTTTGGCACGCGGCTCGCCAGGGTAAGCATCCTGGCGGTCTGGGCTGGTTTGTTTACCTGCCACATCCGAGGGATGTGCTGGCCACCGCTTCCCGCAGCACCCATTGGCCTGGAGCGGCGAACTGCGGCCAGTGGGAGCTGTGATCGGCCAAACCTGCAGACATGGCAGGTAAACAAACCAGCACGGCCTGCCAGGGTAAGCACCTTGGCGAGCTGCGTGCCAAAGGTTGCCGATCCCTGGTATAGGAGTAGATTTTATTTACTTTTGAAAATGTTTTTTTTGCCCTGTGAATGGTTTAGGTTAGCTTCACTATTTTAGAAACTCTACCAAGATGCCTTTTTTCCTCCCCATTATTTGGTTTCAAATATTTCCTTTTCTTTGTAAAATGCCATTGGGATCTGTAGATGAAAAACACTCTGTAAGAACTAAGTATTTATTATTTTAATTAGAACTGGTCAAAAATGTTCAAAATTTGTAAATTTAACAAAATGGTTGATCAGAGTTTCAGTGAGAAAACAAAATTGTTGAAAATTGCAATCTTTTCCCCACAAAAAATTCTCTGCTCCCTCATTTACTCCAACCCCTGCCTCCACACTCTCTAAGAACCCGCAAGTAACCAATCAGGACTCTGTCTAGCCTGTCAGTATAGGAACCTATCAATGTAATTCCTGACTTGGCTCAAAGGGTCAGTAATGAGCAACACAAACTGCTTCCACCCAAGCTCCTGTCCTGCCCCGTCGACCCCTGAGCTGAGTGCACTTATTCCACCCGGCATCCAACACTGGCAACCTGGGGAACCCAGTGATCCCCACGCTCTTGTTGCCAGACTGCCAGGCAAGCTCTCCCACCGACTTCACTGGGAGTCACATGCTGTGACAAATGGGTCCAGCAGGGTTTCTAAAGGAGGTCTGTTCTTTGTGAGCTGCTTGAATTTGGCAGCTGTAGTCAATAAGCCTTTTCTGAAAAGATAGTTTGTGCCTCTGACGGCGAGGGCGTGCTGCTACCTCTCATTGCAGAGTGCTGCAAGCTGGTGCCATAGCACCTAGCCTGCAGAGTGTTTTAGTGACACGAGATGTGGAGTGGCACTGACTGAAGGTGGGAGGTGGGTAAAAAGTCACTTGACTGTTAGCATTTTTAACTGACGTGAAACAGAAGGGTTGTTAGGGGAAGTATTCCCAGTAGAGAGCCAGCAGCACCTCTTGCCTAGAATGAATGAGCAGCATTGATCGCCTTTTCAGAAGGGGACTGTTTTGAGTCATCATCACTCAACCCAAAAAATAATCATGTGTGGCAGATTGACTTTATTGCTGAATTAAAGATTAAAATTGTTGGCAATTGGCAAAAAACCTCTTTCAGTCAGATCCACAGCTGGTGTAAATTGATGTAGCTCCATTGGCTTCAACAGAGCTATGATTATTTGTACCAGTCAGATGCAGAAGGTCACTGTCTGAGAGTTAATTGAAGGATCAGGACCTACTCATGCTAAAAGCAGCCACGGGAAAAGTGGCTTCTTGCATTTATGATGGTATCTGAATTGGTATCACAGCAGTGACCAGGATCCATGTTTAGTTTGATGCTGTTTTTTACACAACGTTAACTATTTGCCCTTCAGGGCAGTGATGGTCTCCTTTCTATGTTTGTGTCATGTCCAACACAATGGGGCCCCCAGTCCTCATTAGAGTGTTTAATAAAGGTTAATAGTAATCGTTTTTTTTATGAATCAACTGTGTGACCATATGTAACTTATGGTTTCTTCTCTTTGTGAACTGTTGTTTTATTTTGTTTTTTCCCCTGTCTTTTTCTAGTTATAGTGCCCGCATACAAAGATCAAAGGACTGATATTTTTTTGGTGTGCTAGTAGTAAAACAAATGTCTCTTAAAATTGCACTGTTGTTCCACAAGGTTTCTGTTGGTGTTAGTGTGGTGCGTGATTTGTGCTAAAACTTAGATGCTCTTTCCTTTGCAAACTTCTACCTTATTTCTGGATAAGCATTGACTGGACAGTGATATTGAAAGCAATGTGTGTAACCTAGAGATGTGCTTACGTGGTGGTATTTGTATGCAGGTTCAGTTTCGTACCGGAGCACAAATAGCCTTTACTTTGAACCCTTACTTTATAACAGTAATGGAAATTGCACTCCTAATTCTGGGCAGGATTGTGCAACCCTTGATCATACCTGGGAGTACTTGCTCATGCAAGTCGCGCCACTGATTTCAGTGGGGCTGCCCATGTGAGTAAGAGTCACAAAACTATAAATGTAAGTTACTACTATTAGGTTTTTGCTCCCAGAGATTAACCTTAAACTTGCACTAGCTGCTTTTCTCTTTCTTTCACTTATTAGCCAAAGATGTGACTTACATCTGCCCGTTCACTGGAGCTGTAAGAGGAACCCTGACTGTTACAAACTACAGACTATATTTCAAAAGCATGGAAAGGGTAAGCTTTGTAACCATTTAATTCCTTGGTCTACTGTATGTTCTGAAGCGCTGGGCCCTCCGTTATTACTCTGTGTACGTAGCAGTTATATGTTTTGGTGGTTGGTTTATTTGTTTTTTCCTTTTAAACTAACAAATTTCGACTGTCTCCAGGACCCACCGTTTGTCCTAGATGCTTCTTTAGGTGTGATCAACAGAGTGGAGAAAATTGGAGGTGCTTCCAGCCGTGGTGAGAATTCTTATGGGCTGGAGATTGTATGCAAGGTAAGTGGGCCTGGGGAGAAGATTTCTTTTTAAAGAAGTGTCCCGCTGCCTGGTATGGGGCACAGGTAAGAGCGCCAAGCTCAGACTGCCAGAAAACAGGGCATGTTCCCCAAACGGGTGGTACACTCTGTAATAAGATTTCAGCAAGCCAGTGACAAATGTATGCTTCCAAAATACTATACTAGTTATTATGGAGCCACAGACAGTTCCCTTCAGGCCCTCTAGCCCCGTATACACCACCGAGACTAACCAGACTTCTGTGATAAATGATTATTAAAACCAGAAATCACATATATTAGGTTCGTCCAGTTCCAAAGAACCAGATGTCCACCCCAGGTCAAAATATACTTCAGATCTTATCCAAAAACCACACTGGGAGCTAATCCTTTAGAAAACTAAAGGTTTATTAATACAAAAAAAGGGAAGAGAGTTATTAAATGCTTAAAGTGAATCATATACATCATAGTTGATTTCAGAGTTTGTAGACCAGGATAATAGCAGTGATGTTAAATCTGCTATCTTGCAATAAATCTGCATCACCCAAAAGATGGGGGTTCCTCAGTCCATTGTTCAAAGCTTCCCTTTGTTAGAAATCATAATCCAGAAAGGTGGAGCAGGAAAGAGGCAAAGAGGTGGTGTCACAGATTCCATTTATATCCTCAGCCAATGTGTACGGAAAGGTACTGTCTCAAACATGGAGTCAAGGATCACATGTTCTACGTGACCTGCTGAATCAGTGGGCCTCCCTTGTCCATTGCTTTCTGAGGGGTTCTCAGGAGGGGCCCACTGAAACAGCTCTTACAGGGGAGATTGTGTGTGTGTGTGTGTGTGTGTGTGTGTGTGAGAGAAACTGACTCTGTAGGTCAATCCCGTGGGATGTGGGAGATACAGGTTCAAGTTCCTCCTCTGAATCGGGGTATTATGGGATCCGTTTTGACCAGAAATTCCATCCTGGACCCAAAAAACTTTCCTGATGAAAGTTTTATCGAAACTGATATATTTCCATGAAAAGTTTTGGTGTCAATGACTCAGCATTTTCCAACAAAAAAACGATTAGTTGAAAAATTCCCTACCAGCCCTAGAGAGCACACAAATTTTCTTCCAGATCATTAACCAGTCTTCACCTCTTGTACATAGTCCATAGCAAGGGAAGGACAAGGGGATCCAGGGCCTTCGTTGAATGATTTATTTATTCATTTATTTCAATTTAATAAATTGAAAAGAATACCCGTCCTGCGATCTTGGATCAATTAACTGTACAATCTTAATACAACCAGCATATCATCCCCTAACATCTAGCCACCACTTAACCAGACCATAAATAAATAAATAAAGCCCCTACCTAACCCCGGCCAGCCACCACAAATGATTGCACACAATGGCAGATGTTGTTTTGTGCCCAGAAGATCATCAAAGCTGGGCTATGTCAGACCAAGGTAGGGAAGGGGAAAAATGAATTCCAAAGGCAACACCCTACCTGTAGATCCTTCCCTTATACAGCAAGGGAGCTCCGGCTCAGGCATCCCTGTTGGTCTGTATGGGGAGAAAGGTGGTTTCTGAAGTAAGCTGAACTCAGGCCTTTAGGACAAGGCCCATGTCCAAGAGGAAAGGATACTACAGCCTCCTGGACAAACGATTGGAAAAAAGGCAGTCCTGGTCTCTGCTACTGTTTGAGCAGGTGGGATTCTACCGAGACTCCCAAACTGTGAACATGCTTAGTCAAGGGAATTGGATATAATCTGAGACAAATCCTCTAGTTGCTTCCTCAATGCACCATAGTTGTTGTCTTCTCTGGACACTGTATCTCCTGAAATTTCCTCTGTGTGAGAAGCAGGATCTAGATCTAAGCAAGGCAGCCATCTATTTTCTTTAGCTGTTTCTCTCATTTTTTCTTTTGGCCTGACTCCTCATACATGAAAGAGGGATATTCATGTATATGAACCCTCTAGCGTGACCACCATTTTCCATTGGTTACTATAGGCTCTTAAATTGTTTACTACAAATCTCTGTGTTTTGGGTGAGGAGTTTCTCCCTTTTGGGTAAAATGTATTGAACCTGGCTTCTTCTAGCTTCAGAATTCTGGTTTTGTGGGAGAGTACAGTGTATTGGTCTTCGTGATCTAGCCGGACCATTGACCTTGTTCATGGAAACGGTTCAGATGTAGAAACCTGGGTTACAGTTCTGTATTTCAGTTCTCCTTGGATTCCTCGGAATCACTATGCACATTCAAGTTGTATTTAAGGTAATAACAGTTTGATGTGATGGTTTGTTTAACTTTTCTAGGACATTCGAAACTTACGGTTTGCTCATAAACCTGAGGGACGAACTAGGCGATCCATATTTGAGAACTTAATGAAATACGCTTTTCCAGTATCCAATAATTTGGTAGGTATTTCTCCTGCTGTTACTAGAAGATGCAGAATGTTGGTGCACAGCTTTGTTCAGATAATGCACTATTTTTATGGGGCGACTTTATTTGTGAGAGGAAAAATGCTGATCTTAAATCCTTTCTGGGTATGTCTGCGCTGTGCCAGCTGACTTGGGCTAAGGGGCTCAGGCTAAGAGGGTGTTTAATTGCCGTGTAGACATTTGGGCTTGGGCTGCAGACAGAGTTCTGGGACCCTCCCATCTCTCAGGGTTCCAGAACCTGAACATCTACGGTGCAGTTCAACAGCCCCTTAGCCCGAATCAGCTGGCACAGGCCTGCCGCAGGTTTTTAATTGCAGCGTAGACGTACCCTATGTGGACAAAATGCTGCTTAGAATGAGGTTTTCTGGAATTCCAGGTATGTTGAAAAGACAGGAGGTCTGGTCTAGTGATTAAAGCACAAGATCAGGAGTCCTAAGGTTGGCTTCTGTTCCTGTATCTGTCACAGACATTGAATATGACCTTGGGCAAGTCACTTTTTTGTCTCATTTCTAAAATAATAATAAATTGCTTACTCCCCAGGAGTGCTGAGACTTTATTAATTAATATATGTAAAGCACTGGGACGTTAAATGGAAAGTATTCTAAGTGTAAAGTATTATTATTATTTATTAATATTTATTAAATGCCTGTACAGCCTCAAAGCCTGATCCAACTATACTAAAGTCAACGGGAGTCTTTTCAGTGACTTCATGGGCGTTAGAGCAGCAGTTTGTCACATTTTACATGAAATTGTTTGAGCAAAGGGAGAATGCACGGTTCATAAATTCCCCAATCCTGCAACTTTGTGTGCATGTGCATTCCGTGCCTGCACCATGGAGATCCACTGATGTGAGCATCAGCAAGAGAACTCCCCTGTGCCACGCTTGAGTGGGACCTACTTATTTTAGTGGGGCTCTGTGTAGACAGATTGGTGCGTCCACATGCAAGCAGTTGCAGGATCATGCCATATTTTGTAACTGAAATACAGTATAGTATATTCTTCTTCATGTGTAAAGGAAATGCAACTCCTCTGTGTCACTGTACAATTATTTGAGAAGCCTGGGCGGAGAGTTTTCTCACTGATGCTCACATGCTTGTAATGGAGCAAAATGTTCAGGGTACAATTAAATCTGTTAGAGGTTCGCAGTCAATATTTGGCTGACTACTCTCACATCTGCAGAACAGCTGGTCCGTTCAAGGATATGATGACCATGCAGTTATTGCTTTAGTTCAGGGATTCTCAAACTGGGGGTTGGGACCCCTCAAGAGGTTGCAAGGTTATTATATGGGGGGCCGTGAGCTGTCAGCTCCAGCATTTATAATGGTGTGAAAGATATAAAAAAGTGTTTTTAATTGATATGGGAGGTCACACTCAGAGGCTTGCTATGAGAAAGGGGTCACCAGTACAGAAGTTTGAGAACCACTGCTTTAGGTGCTGGTGGGTAAAGGATGTATTTCTACATAATGTGTGAGAGGGGCCTTCTTGCCACACAAGTCATTTTCTTTTAACAGTAAACACCTTTTGTCCCTGTGAGGCAATGGATCAGTGTGATAATGAACATGGAAGAATGTACATTAGTGTGTTAATTACACCGTAGAACGGGAGTGTCAATTACTTTACAAAGGCTTAAAGAAAAGGAGTGTAGTAGAAACAAAAGAAGAGTCACAGGTTATTATCTGAGATGTCAGATAACATGAAAAATGAACGTTGAGTATTTAATGCTAAATGTTCTTTCTCTCAGCCCCTTTTTGCATTTGAATACAGAGAGGTTTTCCCTGAAAATGGCTGGAAGGTGTATGATCCTATTTTGGAGTACAGAAGACAGGTAGGTGCTTGTTTCACATTCTTGCTCCTGTATGTTATTCTTCGAAAGTTTAAGTTTTTGCTGGAATATAATTACTGATTGTATGTAAGGAGGAATAACCCTAATCAGAAGTGTCTGCAGGATCAGGGCATTGGTCAGCATATTTCAGTAACTGACAGCAGAGGTACAGCTGCACAGGCAGTAACAACACCTTAAATATTAGTGTAAATGGGATTCAGGATGCCGGCTATTTTCATGATAATGTGGTAAAAAAAACCTGTGGTCCTGTCTACACTATCGGCTACACGGTTGCTGGCAGCTCCTGAAATGAGGGCTAATTTTGCTAGTGGATACACAAGCCCATTGAACTTTCTAGGGTATGTCTACGCTTAAAACCACTACCATGGTTCTCCGATCGCTGTAGTTTAATTCACCTGCCCGAGAGGTAGCTAGGTCGATGGAAAAATTCTTCTGACAGACTAGCACTGTCTGTACCAGGGGTAAGAGCAGGGCCGCCCAGAGGCGGGGGCAAAGGGGGCAATTTGCCCCGGGCCCTGGGCTCCGCAGGGGCCCCCAAGAGAACAGCGGAGGCTCCCGCCTTCGCCCCTCTCCTGGAGCCTCAGCGCATCAAGCGCCGAGTCTCCGCCGGGGCCCCTGAGCCCCGCCCCGCTCCAAGCCGCGTGGTCAGGGGGCGGGGCTGTGAGCTCTGGGCTGAGCTCAGCTCCCTCCGCTCGGCGTGGAGCTCCCAGCCCCGCCCCCTCACCACGCGGCTCTGAGCGGGACAGAGCTCAGGCCCCGCCGGCCACACGCTGCGGCTGTTCCGGCGAGGCGCTGAGACTCCGGGTGAGGAGGGAGCCGGGAGTAAGAGACTGGGGCTGGGGCGGGGGGGGAAGCGGGACCTGCCGCCAAAGCGCAGCCCGGTCTTCAGCGGCGGGGGGCCCCTTCCGTTCCGGGACCCGCCGCCGAAGTGCCCCGAAGACCCGCGGCGGGGCCCCCCCACCGCCGAATTACCGCCGAAGACCAGGCTGCACTTCAGCGGCGGGTCCCGCTTTGGCGGTAATTCGGCGGGGGGGGGGCCCCCGCCGCGGGTCTTCGGGGCACTTCGGCGGCGGGTCCTGGAATGGAAGGGCCCCCCGCCACCGAAGACCCCGGGCCCCCGGAATCCTCTGGGCGGCCCTGGGTAAGAGGATTTTTACACCCTGAGAGACATAGCTATACCAATGTAAGCTTTCAGTGTAAATCAGCCTCTATTCAGTGATGGGTTACAGTTTTTCCATCGTGCTTTAATTAGTTTTAATCCTTTTTCTATACATTTACAGTTTCCTAAGGGTTTTTCTTTTTAAATGAAAAAGTTTCTTTAAAGAGTTTTTAAAAAATGTTTTAAGTAGGAAGTTGGAAGGAGAAAATCCATATAAATGTTGAAATAGATACTGTATGTTGTCTTGGGGGCTATTTTAAGGGATCAGCCTAGGCAGGGTAAGGTACAAATGTTCGTAGGCTGGAACAAAGGTTTGGAGTATATCCAGACTGGCCTTTACAAAGCTGTTAATTACTTTGAGTTAATTGGCAATCAGTTAACTTGAGGTAATGAACTCTAGGGGTACGTCTACACTGCAATAAAAGACCTATGGCCTGGGTCAGCTGACTTGGGGTTGCGGGGCTTGGGGTGCCGGGCTATAAAATTGCAGCGTAGATGTTCAGGGCGCAGGGTGGGGAACCCTATCAACTTCTTCCTAGTGTAAATACTGCCTCGGATTATGTCTTCTCTGCAAGAAAAGTGGGTTATTTGCATTGAGATAACTCTCTCAGTGTAAAATCAGAGGGGAGACAACGCTCAGGTATGTATCTAGTTGAGATCAACCATCTTTCTTCCCCCACCCCATCCCTCAAGCCTAGGGTTTACTTTGACTAGTTACATGAAGGTAAAAATTACAAAGCCTTGTCTTCTCTAGGATGTTACATTGAGTTAGCTATCTTGGTGTGAAAACACACCTGGGTTTTGCAGTGAAGACAAGCCATGATCTGAATTCTGACTGTGATGGAACATAGTCATTACCATACCAGATCAGACCCAACATCCAGCTTGTCTTCCAAAACGATTGGTACCAGCTGCTAAAGAGCAAGACACAAGCAGTCCTTCAGTAGGCAGTTATGGTATGACCTGGCCCCCTTTAATTAGAGGTTTGCTTAGGTCCTTATGAAGTGTGAACAGAAATCACAGAGGCAAAATGTATGTGTTATCTAGAGAACCTCTGGAACGGATTTAAAACAATTCTGAGAGAGCTGGTCTTGGCACAAGCAATGCATTGGTTCCGTGGGGACCCTGTGGTCTTGCATGTTAATTGGCATCTCACAGACCAAGTGAATCTTCTCCCTCTGGGTGTGGGAGTAGAGGGCAGCAAGTAGAATCCAGCTGTCAGGCATTCAGAAAAGGCCTGACTTCTGGAGGGGAATAGGGTTGCCAATGCCAGATGTGTTTGAACCTATGGATGTGATGTGATCTCTTCAGATTTGTATAAATGATCTAGAGGACATTGCTACAATAGAGATCCTGGAGATTAGGAAGGATGTTTAGTGAACCCCAAACTACTCTGTAAATGTCCCTGAGAAAAGAGAGAAACGTGTAACTTATTAAAAATTTATCGGTCATATAAAATGACGGAGAATAATAAACAACGTGTAGAGAACAAAAGGACCTCAGAGAGGCTTGGGTCTGAGTTGGTAATTGAGAGCATCTGTGGCAAATTAAATTTCAAACTGAAATCGCTCCCTGATTTTTATTACACTGGCAAAATATGAAACAGAACTGCCAAACGAATAAAATTCAGCTAAACCCAAAAGGCTTCTAGATTACTTGGGAATAACGTAAAGCTTTCAAGTTTCAAACAAGGTGGGAAGCAATTGGAAAATCTTACAAGGGGTTCTGAAACTCGAAATGTGTGATGTTTCCCTAAGGAAGCCATGCTGGAATGATACTGTGCTCTGGTTAGATGCTTGGTGGAACCACAGCATGCAGGCTTCAGAACAAACAAATAGGAAAAGATACTTGAAGTGGTGCTGTAGAGGGAAGAGCATCAGTGCTTACCCAAAAGCAGAAAGGTAGAGAAAGAGAACAGATTTTTAAAGGGGAACATTTCCTAGGAAGGGAAAACAGGAATTGATCGGAAACGGTTCAAAATGAGGCTTAGTGTAGAATCTGCACTCAATTAGACTCTGATCCAGTAAAGCAGTTAAGCCCGTGCTTAACTTTAAGCATGAGAGTAGTCAGTGGAAAGTACTTATGCTTAACTTTAAGCACATGTGCTTATGGGATTGTGGCTGTCATACCCAGTCTGATTCAATGTCTGCACTTTCACCATGTGACCAGCAGGGGGGAGTGATTCAGTTGAATAAAAGTTTATATGCTGCATGTTTAGATAATGTGAATGTAAGTAAGTGATTAAAGAATAACATGAGTCAATACCACGAGGCAGATTGTGTCTGGCCCCTGATTGGAGGGGGCATAAGTTGCTTTCCTCCTTGGGTCCTCATGCAGAGAGTATGAACAGATGCAACTCTTGATGCTCCTGAGTTCAGGGACTGCAAGTGGTGCTAGCCTACCTGGAGAAGATAAACCATCTCCCTACCAGGCATCCATACCTCTCTGTGTGCCAACTTGTCTCCCTGTCAGATCTCACTGACTGCTGTTCCCTGCTTCAGGGAGTGTCACTTTAAATCTTCCAGTCCTTTAATCACCTCCCTTCACAGGAATCTAGTCCCTTTGTAACTGTTCATAGCTCTTTGATCTGCTAATGCCCCGCTTTAGCAAAACAAGGCATGCAGCCTGACAGAGACAGGAGGTAGGAAGGGTCCTTGCAACTCATAGCCTCCCTCATTCTCTTCCAAGTGTGTACCAGGATGTTCTCATCTGGGAAGCCATTGTGTTGCCTTCCTGCTCAGCCCCCATTGAATTGAAGCATTACAGGCATATAATAAACACTCCACTGCTCCCAATACGTGTTAGATCAGTACGTTTATACAGGAAATTCTAATAACCTACCACAGTTATACAGTAGGCTCACCTCGCTGACCAGGCCCCTTTCAGTGTTCATAAAACTCTTCCATCTCAGTATTCTTAGATTATTACATACTAGTTCCACAACTGCCACACTAGGCGCTATAGCAAAAAGTGCTTCTGGATCCCAGAATTCACGGGTGCAGCCATATGCCAAAACAGTTGTGTCAAAACAGAACTTGTGTGTGGACACACTAAACCAGAGCTTCTCAGTTCCTTATGAACTTGGCTTGGGGGACTGGTTGATGGGAACCCCGTGTCCTCTGAACCATGTCCTGACACAGCTGCTAACATTGCACCTTTATTTTCTCTCTCGTTTTTCCATTGGCTGTCTCCCCCCGCCCACTTCTCTTTTCCATTTGCTTTATTGACTCTTCTCCTTTCTGGTCTCCCCTCCACCTTGTCTGGTGGCTCCCATCCCCACTCTCCCACTCACCAAAAAGGTGAGCATCACTGGGGCACCATCCAGGGCTGAGCTGAGCAACAGAGAAGAGGAGAAGCTTGGGCTAGCCGGCTCCTGTCCTGCGCTCTGTAGTCATGAGCTGTTCCTGCAGCTTGTTATGTTAGGGGCCACAATGGGAGCAGGGAGAAAGTTGCTCTCAAAGCATTGCTTCACCTGCTTCACAGTATATTTTCCATGAGTGTGATTCTGGGTCTTGTAGTTTTACCCACCTTCCCTGATATTCTCCACTGCTCTGTCTCCATGAACTAAATCACTGTCCCTCTTGCAGGGGAGCACTTTACCAACTCATCACAAAGACAAGAGAGGTAACCGGCCATTTCATACAATCTGTGTTGCTGCCATAAGTTTCCTTCCTTAATACAGACATGCTTGTATGTGCCCTTGAATTTAAATTCTTAGAAGTGACGGCAACGTCCGCTGGTCTCTTTTCCTTGGGTTGGGGACCCTGTAGTAGTTTATTTTCTAAACTACTGTTGTTTCATATGCAGGGAATTCCCAATGAAAGCTGGAGAATAACCAAGATAAACGAGCGCTACGAGCTGTGTGATACATATCCTGCCATTTTAGTCGTGCCCGTGAATATTCCAGATGAAGAATTAAAGAGAGTGGCATCTTTCAGATCAAGGGGTCGCATACCAGTGAGTATGACAAAGGAAGACACTTTGATGTGGTTTTATAAAGACCTTTGTACCATAGAAACCTGATGAGGTTCAACAAGAACAAGGGCAGAGTCCTGCCCTTAGGATGGAAGAATCCCATTCACTGTTACAGACTAGGGACCGAATGGCTAGGAAGCAGTTCTGCAGGAAAGGACCTAGGGGTTACAGTGGACGAGAAGCTGGATATGAGTCAATAGTGTGCCCTTGTTGCCAAGAAGGCTAATGGCATTTTGGGCTGTATAAGTAGGGGCATTGCCAGCAGATCGAGGGACGTGATCATTCCCCTCTATTCGTCATTAGTGAGGCCTCATCTGGAGTACTGTGTCCAGTTTTGGGCCCCACACTACGAAAAGGATGTGGAAAAATTGGAAAGAGTCCAGTGAAGGGCAACAAAAATGATTAGGGGGCTGGAGCACATAAATTATGAGGAAAGGCTGAGGGAACTGGGATTGTTTAGTCTGCAGAAGAGAAGAATGAGGGGGGATTTGATAGCTGTTTTCAACTGCCTAAAAGGGGGTTCCAAAGAGGATGGATCTAGACTGTTCTCAGCGGTACCTGATAACAGAACAAGGAGTAATGGTCTCAAGTTGCAGTGGGGGAGGTTTAGATTGGATATTGGGAAAAACTTTTTCACTAGGTGGGTGGTGAAGCACTGGAATGGGTTACCTAGGGAGGTGGTGGAATCTCCTAATCTCCTTTAAGGTCAGGCTTGACAAAGCCCTGGCTGGGATGATTTAGTTGGAGATTGATCCTGCTTTGAGCAGGGAGTTGGACTAGATGACCTCCTAAGGTCCTCTCCAACCCTGGTATTCTATGATTCTATGATACATAATGCAATGATCAGACAAAGAGGATGCCAGGGAGCAAACCCAAATGATTGATGGATAATAAAAGCAATGGGGAGACCTCTGCAAGGAGTTTGAAGGCAGCATTTTCTGTGGAATTAATGTCATGAAAGAGACGTAGACTAAACTGAAGTCCTAAGAAGATAAGAAAATTGAACTAAATCCAGACTTAATTTTCTAGGATACAAAATTAGCCCTGTTAATTATTCACAATTTTCTGCCTTTTCTGATTTTGGGGGGGTAACTGAATACTTTTTTTCTGAAGTCCTGTTAAAGAAGACTCTTATTTAACATCAGGTTGTAAATAAGGAATGTCATAATCATTACCTTTATTTCAGAAGCAGACAATATTATGTTGTTTGCTTCACAGATATATAAAAATACAAGTCCCTGCCCAAAGGAGCTTACAGTTTAAATGGGGAACAGTAAAACAAAATTCAGCACAATAGGCATGCGTGAAAAAGGGTCTGTCTTACTCAGCTCATAACTGAATGGCAGGAGAATTAGCTGTACTCCATTTAAAAGTCAGGTTTAAGCATATTCATACATTTGTAAGTGGATTCCGGCTTTGGGAACGTACTGAAGTGAAAGAACAAAATACAGGACAGTGCTGTCACTTTAATTCAGTCACGACTTAATTTGATCCAATCCTCTGGAACCAAATCAAATACAAGGAATGGATCCAATGGAATCAGCTACAGGTAAATCATTTCACTATCCTACTGAATTTCTGTCTCCATTTCCTCCCCCCCCCCCCCGTGTATTGTTAAAGGTTTTGTCGTGGATTCATCCCGAAAGCCAAGCTACGATCACACGGTGTAGCCAGCCGATGGTTGGAGTGAGTGGAAAGCGAAGCAAAGAGGATGAAAAGTATCTTCAGTCCATCATGGATTCCAATGCTCAATCCCATAAAATCTTCATCTTTGACGCGAGGCCTAGCGTTAATGCTGTAGCCAATAAGGTTAGATGTGCTATCCTCTCTCAACGGCAGGGGATGTTGCAATTCAGAGCTAGCCTACCACCCTCCTTTAATAGTATCCGCGAGGATGAAGATGCGGTTGCCATGATAGAATTGTTGCATTGACAATGGCTCCAATCCTGCAGCTAGATCCGTGCAGGCAGAGCCTTGCCACCTGCACAGAGTCCTGCTGAATCCAGTGGAACCCCACCTGCATGAATCCAGCTGCAGGATCAGGGCCTCAAACTGTGGAGGAAGAAAGGACCACTAAGCCAGCCACAGAGGGTTTAAGAACAGGCTCTGTTCAGGGTGTTTTGATCAGCAGTTCAGAACAGAGATTCTGGCATCTTGAATCTTGGATGCTTCTGTTTTTCTGTGCCCAGCAGCTTGGGCCTGATTCCAAAAGTGTTGAGCACCCTCTGTGCATGTTGACTTTAACAGGACCTGTGGATGTTCAGGACCATTGAAAATAGGGCCTGAGATGCCTCACGCTGGGCACCTGACATCCATGGTTGCTTTTGAAAATTTGATGGCCTGTCGTGTGATTTCTCAGCGTCAGACAGAGATTCAGTGGAATGACTAGGGATGCAGCCCAGGACCAGACCCGCGTTTTAATGTTGTTACATAACATACAATAGATATCGAGCTTTGTTTACATGCAAGAATCCCTTTGCTGCCTAGGCTCTGGATTTTCTCTATGTTCATCACCCCCAGGGGTTCTCAGACTTTTGTACTGGTGACCCCTTTCACATACCAAGCCTCTGAGTGCGACCCCCCCTTGTATATTAAAAACACTCTTTTATATATTTAACACTACTATAAATGCTGGAGGCAAAGCAGGGTTTGGAGTGGAGGCTGACAGCTCGTGGCCCCCCCCATGTAATAACCACGTGACCCCCTGAGGGGTCCCGACCCCAGTTTGAGAACCCCTGCCTTAAAGGGCAATTACCAGTGGGGAAAATGTAGCCTTCCCATAGGATCCCAAAGTGGGACCGCCAGACTGTAATATAGTGAGTCTGATGAATTTGTAACTTCAGCCGTGGTAACTAATAATTTTCAAAAAGAAAAATTAACCCCTGTATATGATATTCAGCAGTTTAACATAGGTGAAAATTACAGTATTAAGGAAAAACCATTTCTGCAGGAAAAATCTATTAAGATTATGTACAGGAATAACTTTGTCCCCGTTTGTAAAATGAATACAATGCACAGGTCTGTTTCCTGCTTTCTTTCATCATGATTTTGATAGCCGATTTGTAATTGTTTTGATAATACATATCAAATAATATTTGTCCTGTAAACGCTACTGGGTTGAAAGACCAAATACATTTTTGTTAATGATTTCCTGTGGGTTTGTTTTTATTTCCCAGGCTAAAGGAGGGGGTTATGAAAGTGAGGATGCCTATCAGAATGCAGAATTAGTTTTCTTGGACATTCACAATATTCATGTTATGAGAGAATCATTGAGAAAACTGAAGGAGATCGTATATCCTAACATTGAGGAGACTCATTGGCTGTCCAATTTGGAATCCACTCATTGGCTGGAACATATCAAGGTGTGCATGTGTGTTAGTATCCGTGATGCATGTATCTGTCTAACTGAAAGGAGGTCATTCTGCTTTCTGCTTTTATAAAAGCAGAAGAGTCTGTCTACTCCTGGGACTGTGCGAGGCAGCTGCTACTTTGTGTTTCATTTCTGACTCAGAATATTATAGAATATAGAAGATCCTGATCCAACAAAGACTTACACATCTGCTTAACTTTATGCACTCTCAGGAGTTCCATTGTGGTCAATGGGAAGTTCATTGGGACTCAGGATAGTGAGCAAAGTTAAGCCCATGCATATAGCTAAGCACATGCGTACGTCTTTGCAGGATTGGAGCCAAAGTCCAAGTGTTCTCTCTCACAGAAACTTTATATTAATTCTTTCATTCTTGTTTTGCTTACTTTTCTATAAAAGTAATCTGCACTGAAAATATATGTTTTTCACTTCGTATGGGAGAAAATATAATGGCACCAGATGAATTATTAAGTCATTTTCATCCCCCGGACGGAAATCTTTTTAAATAAGATGCTCTATAATCCTGATAAACCAAGAGAGAGGAAAAAAATGACCGGCTTATTTGTGTAAAGTGCTGAGTGCCATCAGCTTCCCCTGCTTTAGATGAGTATTAAGGGCTCCCAGTTGCAAACAGCCCTAGAGAGAGAGAAAAAAAAAAGTCATTTACTTATAAAAAAAAGAAGCTTCCAGCTGCCACATTAACATAGATTTTTTGCTAGATTTGGCCTATGATTTTTATCACATGTTGTCATTTCACTGAAAATCAGTGAGAGTTTCTCCTCTCCAAAATGTAAACTTTGTATGTGGGTACATACTACACAGATGTCCCAGGTAAAGCCAGCAGTTTCAAGTCTAAAAGTGGGAGGTAGCAAGCCAAATCTTTGGGAAGAGTAGTACACTGTGTTGTTTGTCCTGCGCTGTTCCTTACAGCGGAGTAGGGTGATGTCAGCTGTTCAGTTGGTAGAAAATATTTAGCCAAAGTAAATCAGTATTCCACGGGTGCCTGTGTTTATAGATAGATAATTTTGGGGGTGAATAACCTATTAATGTAATAATGTCTAATGCACTAACACTTGGAACAAGGGCTTGTCTACATGGGGAAATTGACCAGTTTAGCTACAGTAGGAATAATTATTCCTCTATAGTTATACCAGCCAATTTCCCTATGTACACATGCCCCAAGTCTCACTCATCTGACAAAATTAGAATACCTGTATTTGCAGGGTTGGCACATAAAGGTCAACTCCCTGAAATTATGCATTTACATGGAAAAAAGGATAGTACAGAGCTCTTTTTGGAAAAGCAGGCTTGCCAGTTTCTTCCTTTGGCAAAATATAACCAATCTAGTTTTCCCATGTACACTACTGCTGTAGCCGAGACAAGGGACTTAGTTACAGCAGCACTGTTCCCTGACATGGTTAAAACAGGATTAAAATTGTAGTGTAGATGGGATTTAATTGTGTCCAGGTAACTGGGTTTAAATCCTGGACTGTCCCAAGTATTTAATCTGGCTGCTGGGACACTTCCAGAGTCATGTCTACCCTACAACTTGTAACCTCACTGGGGCATAACCACCTTGTAACCAAGCCCCTGTCTCAGTTATAATTGTGAAGCAGACATGACCCTTGTCTTGTCTAGAGATGTCACAGGCAATTCTCCACTTGTAGTTCATATTCTGTGGAGAAACTTCACTAATCCCCTGTCTGTGTCGCAGCTAATTCTTGCCGGCGCTCTTCGGATTGCTGATAAGGTGGAGTCGGGGAAAACCTCCGTGGTTGTGCACTGCAGCGATGGTTGGGACCGAACAGCTCAGCTCACTTCTCTGTCCATGCTCATTCTCGATGGCTACTATCGAACAATAAGGGGATTCGAGGTGCTTGTGGAGAAGGAATGGCTGAGCTTTGGGCACAGATTTCAACTGGTGAGTCAATAGCCTTTTGAGCAGATTCAATTGCTGGGTGTTCAACGAAGAGTATCTCACTGGATTAGTTACATAGTTATATATGTTCCTTTAATCAACATTACTTGATCACGGCTGAGCTCACAGAGTAAAGGCGAATGCCACTGATACGCATTCTGGCACATTACATTCTTTGTTGATTTTTGCTCATTGTCCTTAGACTGCAGTCAGTTGATGTTGGTTAAGGTTATCTGATCTAATACTGTATACTTACCTATCTTATAGAGCTGGAAGGGACCTTGAAAGGTCATCAAGTCCAGCCCCCTGCCTTCACTAGCAGGACCAAGTACTGATTTTACCCCAGATCCCTAAGTGGCTCCCTCAAGGATTGAACTCACAATTTTGGGTTTAGCAGGCCAATGCTCAAATCACCGAGCTATCCCTCCCCTCATAAAAACTTTAGGACCTACAAGTCCACTCAGTCCTATTTCAGCCAATCATAGAATATCAGGGTTGGAAGGGACTTCAGGAGGTCATCTAGTCCAACCCCCTGCTCAGAGCAGGACCAATCCCCAGACAGATTTTTGCCCCAGTTCCCTAAATGGTCCCCTCAAGGATTGAGCTCACAACCCTGGGTTTAACAGGCCAATGCTCAAACCACTGAGCTATCCCTGCTGCCCTAAAGCACTGATTTCATTGTGTGATTTTGGGTGGTCACTTAGGTTTTTCTATCTCCATACTTGTGATGTTATCCCCCATTTTACATGTGGGGAAACTGAGGTAGTTGAGTGATTGAGGGCCCAATCCAGCAAAACAGTAAACCATGTGCTTGAACTGTAAGGAGATGGTTAGTCCCATCTATACAACGGAGATAATGATGCTGATCATCTTTGTAAAGCACTTTGAGATCTACATATGAAAAGTATTCTATAAGAGAGAGGTATTATTATTACCTACATGCTTGAGACCAGACGAGTGGCTATACTGGGTCAAACCGTGTGGTCCTCTATACCTCTTAGCCTTCCTCCACCCTTATTTTAAAAACTCTTCTATGACCTCTGTGCCTTCAGTGATTTGCCCAAGGCCACACAGCAAGGTCAGTGTCAGAGGCCTACTTCTTAGGGGCACTTTCGTAACTACCTCTCATGGGGTGGTGAGGATGAGCTAGTGTTTGTACATGGCGTGGCAGCTAGGAAGTGCTATGTTATAATTATCATTAAGTGCTGTGTTTCTGTGTAACTCTTGGATCCATTATACTGTACTACTAAATGAAGATGATGATGATATATATAATTTAAAGGAACAAAAGTGTAAACTTTTTCTAGTCTTTTGAACACTAACTGTTAAATGAAGTCAGTGCCAGAATAACATCTGGAGCTTCTATTCAGATCACTTTTGTTTTTAGTTCTTTCTTAAGTGCACTTAACAAGTCCCTGAGAAAGGAACTCACTTCAAAGACTAGTTCTGGACAGCTACTCCTCTTCTGCACTTACTAATATAAACATAGCAAAATCAGGACACTTTTAGACCATCTTACAGCTATTGCGGGCTGCTGCATTGGTAACTCGGGTACACAGAATCCAAGCTATTTCTTTGTGAAGCACTGTACTATTCATGTTCTTTTTTTGTTTTGTATCAGAGAGTTGGCCATGGAGATAAGAATCATGCAGATGCAGACAGATCTCCCGTTTTTCTCCAGTTCATTGATTGTGTCTGGCAAATGACAAGACAGGTAAATTTCTAAGCTGCAAACTTGCTTTATGCAGGACTTAAATGAGGGCGTCTGGCTAGTAATCTTGCTGCTCGACTTCAAAATTAAAATACAGCATCTTCTGTGTGGTTTTTTTTGTTTGGGTACAATTGTCAAAAGTAACTGAATGAGTTAGGAGCCTGTCATTGAATGCCTATGGGATTTAGGAACCTAAGGGCCTAAGACACTTTTGAAAATAGGACTTAGGCTCCTTAGTCATTTAATGGCTTTTGAAAATTTTATTTTCCCTGAGTGGCATTAATTGTGTGAGGGGAGAAGGGATTGAAGACAGCTGGGTTTTGTTTCACTTTAACCTCTTCTAAAAGTGAATGCATTGCTCCTAATTTGTGCATGATTATCAACACTGGAGTGTCTCCTTTACCCACAGACCAGGTACTGTACGAGCAGGGCCACTTAAATTCCTCTGCTCTTGAGGGAACATCTCTAGTGGCTTAGAGTGAGAGCCATGCCGCTGTGTCCACTCTGCATTTGGCCTCTGCGCCAGGGCCTGTAGGTTGTATTTTTATCCTTTTGACAAAGGTGCCTAGACACCATTGAAAAAAACGACCTATGGTGAAGAGGGATGCCATTTTAGATGGTACTTTTCAGTCGCCAAACAGGAGAGGTGGCAGCATGTCCCTTTCTTGGATGTTGCTAAAGCATCCTTTGCAGTGGTCTTCTTAATCCTTCTCTCATCAAGTTCCTTGGGCGGAGTAGGTGTTTGGGATGGACTGAAAGGCAGGCGATGACATAGACTCATAGGCATCAGAGATGGGAAAGACCTGTTATATCATCTGGCCTTGGGAGTAGGGCTCTGAAGCCAGGGAGGACAGGATGGTAAGGGTTACAGAACAGGATTTCCTGCTGTCCCCTTGTGTTCCCCCACCACCACATCGTTTCAAATCACCCCCACACTTCTCTCTGTCCCCTGGCCCTGCTCTGACTGTCTCCCCCCCACACACACACCCACACCCACACGCGCACCATATCACACTCACACACAACTCCAGATCGGGACACAGTTTTCACACCTTTTCCCCCCGCAGGTTTTCCACCCTATATAAAGGGAGTCAGAATTATTCAATATTCAGAAAAGTTCTGATGAAATTTTGAACAACTATTTTTAAAACAAAAGGGGAAAAAATGTTGTGAAGTTTTGTACCTGTTTTCCAAGCAGCTCAGATTGTTGTTATACCTTTATATTACAGTAGACCTAGAGGCTTCAGCCAATGTTAAGGCCTTGCATGTGATGGCAATTCCTAGGTTCCCACGGCCTATTCCCAGCATGTGAACTAGTTTCATGGCCTTCTGCTGCAGCCTCATGGAAAACTCTCAATTGGATGCATTAATTGTTTCCATTTAACTAGATGGAGCTTTCATTCCTACTTAGCGTTTGTTTATTTTATATCTGCTGCACCCTTTTGTTCATAACCTCATTACGGTTCTGGCATTGGAGACCTGTGCAAGCTCCAGTTTAAGCAGCTCTGAGTATATATAAATACAGTGATCAGACCCTTCAGGCCTCTGGCTTTTGCTCAGAATTCCTTATTGCACATGTAAAGCAGATTTTTGAGTGAAGCGTTTGCTCTGAGAAAGTAGTAGTATGATTTTGGAGACAGGGGCAGCCAAATAACACAAACGAATCCTGCATTAGAAATGCATAGGGGACGTATTCAGCTCATTAACTAACACGATTGGCTGTTACAGTGGTATGTGTGTTCATTAGCAACGAGCAATGTACTAACAAAAATAAACTTGCAATATTCCTGGTTGTGTTTGAAGTTTCCTACAGCATTTGAATTCAATGACTGTTTCCTGATGATTATTCTGGACCACCTGTACAGCTGTTTGTTTGGGACGTTCCTGTGTAGCAGTGAGCAGCAGAGGGTGAAGGAGGTAAGGGCTCACCTCTTTCCAAGATGACTGCAATTCTCAGTGTTCCTAAAATGGGCAAATCATAGAATATCAGGGTTTGGAAGGGACCTCAAGAGGTCATCTAGTCCAACCCCTGCTCAAAGCAGGACCAATCCCCAGACAGATTTTTACCCTAGTTCCCTAAATGGCCCCCTCAAGGATTGAACTCACAACTCTGGGTTTGGCAGGCCAATGTGAATGATGCTGATGGAATTGTTCCCATTCCCAGTGACTCCCAGGGGAGCAGGTTTTGGCCCTGACAGATCTTCCAGCTGAACAGTTGGCATTCAGGATTCCTCCCCGCTGTAAACTGGTGTAAACTACTCATGGCTTAATTGCTATACTTGAGACTTTTGTACATTTCAGTGTATTCAGAATCTCTAAAGGCACCTTCAACCGTTAGCCTCTGTCTTAACAGCTATCAGTTGCCTAGGAGATGTTTATCTAAAGTTCAAACAAAATCATACTTTCAACTACCTGCCCAGTCATACTAGAAAGTGAGCTGATTGTAGAAACTAAAATGTGCGCATAGTCATACCGTACATCCAGCTGACAACATGGAAGTAACAGGGTGCCAGATGTGCATTTTTCCCTGGAGAGACTGGAACTGCTAGCTATTAAAGGGAATGTGGCTGTAGTTCGTTACATTGGATAGTTCTGTACTCTAGCCTGGCCTACTTTGGCAGAGCTCAAAGCAGTTACAAGACCCAAAGTGCAAGTGGAGGAATGTGGTGTACATTTGCATGACTTAAAACACTAATCCAAAATTACAAGTACAACCCCAACCTGAAATCAAAAGGAAAATGAATGGCGCTCACTCAGTCTCAGCTTGCTAAAGCTGGAAGCACCATTTAATTACACAAAGGTTGCATCTACACTAGGAAAAATGGCATCTGTAATTCTCCACTGGGGATGGCAACAGTGGAGGCTGTAGTCTAGTCAGGGCTATGGTATTCAATCACTGTGTTGCATAGACGTGCACTGAGCTGAATTTAACAGCACAGTGGTCAAAATCACTCTTAAAACCACATTGCTGGTGAATTGTGTGTCCCAGTTTGTCCAGTGTACATGAGGCTTGAATATTTGTCATTCCAAAGAAGCAAACACATGCTCTGTTTGCTGTCTCTTTAAGGCTCATCAGTCTAGCAAAGCACTTAGACCCATATGTAGTCTCAGTGCCCATATGTAGTCCCAGTGATTTCACTAGGACTACTCACATACTTAAGCTATTTTGCTAGATTGAGGCCTAGAACACATGCTTTTTCCTTGCAATTAAATACCCTGGGCCCTCTTTTGAGAGCATTTGAAAGATGGGCAGCTTAACAAAAATAATGGTCATGTACCTCCTGTCCTTTAAAGCTTCAGAAAACCCCATCTCATCTCCGGGCAGCCTTCCCCTTTTTGTGCCAATGGCGATTCCCTTGATTGTGTTGCAGGTTGAGCTGGGAATAAGGGATGTTTGCATGCCACGCTGTATATGTATATGCCTGCCTGCATGTGTTTATATTCTAGAGAAAAAGCATAAAATGTATTTTTTTAGTTATGAAAACGCAGCCAGATTTGTATTAATATGTATATGCATATGCATGTATTTTAAACATGTGTTTGCTGGTATAAATACTCATAAAGCTGTGTAGATAAATACTAGTGTTCATATGGCTGGGTCTGTAAAACAGCTTTTATTTTTTCCTTAAAGGGCCTTCCAAAAAAGACTCTGTCACTGTGGTCTTACATCAATAGCCAACTTGAAGACTTCACTAATCCTTTGTATGTGTGCTACGCCAACCATGTCTTGTATCCTGTGGCCAGCATGCGCCACCTAGAGCTTTGGGTGGGTTATTACATCAGATGGAATCCAAGGATGAAACCACAGGTGACCATTTTGTTTCTAAAATACTGTGTTTGTCAAAAATCTTGTCTCTGATGTTCCTAAGGAACCAGTCACCTTGGCCTCTGGGAGCTGCACAACAGTAAGCAATACTTTCCAAGCCCAAGCTGCCACAGCTTAAGTTTAAAAACAAAACTTAATTGCAAGCACTACACCTGCGACGTGTAATTGAACTGGGCGCCAACTTTAGTTTTAAAAATATCAGCCACGATTTTAAAAACTGGGTGTCTGACTTTAGACTCCCAAGTAAGTGGATTGGAAATCCCTGGGAGCTGTAGGTGCTCAGCACCTTGAGAAATCAAATCACTTGAGCAGGCGTAGCATTTTCAAAAGCGCCAGGTCCCACTTGCAGGAGGGACTCAGGCGCCCGAGCCTCATTGAACGTCAGTGGGACTTAGTTGAACATTTAAGACAAGTTAGAGATACTTAGAAGACTCTCCAAAGTGCCCTTATTCTATATCTACTTAATTATCAACAGTATTGAGATGCCAAGGGGATAGGTGACCGAGAGATCTGCAGGTCTCAGCTTTTACAATTCACAGTGCTTATGTTATTAACCTGTTAGTTTGTCTCATTCCCAAATCAGCTTTGTAAATAAAATACAGCAGCTGAGGACAATAAGCATCAGGGCCCTGGAACTAGCAGGCTGCAAGAGTGCAGGTGACAGATAAGTGGCAAGGTATGTGGAAGTCAGAACAGCTAATTCATTTGCTTCTGGGCTGTAACAGGAGAGGATGGCGTAACCCTACAAACTACAAAATGGATAAAGAGCAACTGAGGCAACAAAGACATTTAGTGGTTTAGCAGACTTGGCCTGTGCAGCCTTTTGTTGCCACTCAGCTGCACGTTCTTTTGTGTTGCAGGAACCTGTCCACAGTCGATACAAGGAACTTCTTGCCAAACGGGCCGAGTTGCAGAAGAAAGTGGAGGAGCTCCAGAGAGAGATTACCAACCGATCGACCTCATCCTCGGAGAGAGCTGGCTCTCCTGCACAGTGTGTCACTCCTGTACAGACAGTTGTATAATGTGGACTTCTATTAAATATTTCCCAGGACCACCTTAAAAGGGCAGCTCTAGTAGGAAACCCTTTGAATTTAGATCCTGGTGTCTTGGAGGCACCAACTACCTTATTTATTACATTTCTCTCCAGGGTAATTTATTAGTACTGTAGCACTAGAGGAAGCTTAAGCTAAAAAAAAGGGGCAGACCCCTATGCAATCTTTTTGATGGCTAGATGATGCTAAAACTAATTGCACTTGCCATCTAAAAACAAAAGCGAGCGCTCTCACTGACTTAGCTGTTAGAAATCATTTTGCTTTGAATAAGCGACTACTGCTTGGCAGGAAGTATTCTGTAAGGAAAGTATCTACAGAGGAGGAGGAGGACTCTGAAAATTCTCCACCTCGCTGAAAGGAAACAAAAAGAGACTGAAGTAAGAAATCAGTCTGCAGAATTCATATCTGATTCAAACGTTTTGAATAGAGCCATTGAATAGTTTGACTTATCAATGTCAATATAGATATCACTGTCGGTTGCAGTTTTGCCAACGTCTCACTGGGAGACAGATGCTGATAGGACCCGAGTAATAGAATGTTTTTTACTAGTTAGATTGGCTCTTTCCTATCACTTTGATATACATCAGGAGAAGCCAGGCCAAGTTCTGCGACTTTACTTCTGTCATGGAGGTGGAACTTAAAAGAAACAGATTTCATTGTTTGTTAGGTATATACCCAATACTGCAAAGCGATGCCTTATTTACAGGAAGGGCAGCTTCTACCTGAAGGACATGGTAGTGGATGAGCCCCTTGTATCCCTTAGCTTGTCCTTTTTGGGACCAAGTTTACCTCCATCCCCCTCACCTGGAATCATCACTTATTTTCATCCAATTCAGTACTATGAAGCAACTGTTAATTACTGAGGGGGTGGAAAACAGATCCCCCAGTAGTTTCTGCAGCCCTTTTTGGGGGGCGGGGGGGGGCCTCATATGCAAGAGCTGGCAAAGCAAATGATATAAAACATGGCAAGTACAACACTTGCTGGGATCAACTCAATTTAATTTTTCTTAGGTAAGTGTAAACAGTTATTTCCATATTTCAGTGTGAGATCGTGATGATATACTTAAAATTCAAACTATTTTACTTCTCTTCTGTTGACAGTAAGTGTATCGACCAAAGAAAGCTTTCTGCATGTATTACAATCGCAATGTAAAAGTAGTGCTCAGTTGATGAAGTGGTGTAGTCTGCTAGCATAATATTTCAGCACTAGCGTAATACTTTTTACTCTGTCAGAGAAGAGAATACAGTGTACTTGGAGCAAAGAATCATTGCCGACTGCACAATGATCAATTAAACTTTGTCCAAAATCAAGTTTAATAACTTTATTATAGAAATCAGGGTGAAAACAGTCAATTTTTTGGTGATTATTTTTGTTGAACTGATTTTTTCATTTTAATTGTCTTTCCAAATACAGGCATATGTACTTGAATGAGAAGGTTGGGGGTGTAGCAAAAGTCAAAATATTTATAAGGGCTTTTTAGCTTTGCCTCTGGATCTCATTTCCATATGCAGCTGTATGTTCTGATCAGAGTAGTTGGGCTGATTTTTGTGCAGGCAGTATCTGTATATTGCCTCTGAGGGGCTGCATTCCCTCTAAGGCAGTGGAATTCCCTTTGGAAAACTACTGTGTGCCTCCCTCTTTCTCCTGCAGCTATGTCAACCCATTAGGGTGAAGTTTTCTCTTGTGGATGGCCCAGCATTAAGATGAAGTGTAAACATCACTGCATTTGTTAGGGTAACATGAGCCTTAATGAGATTAAAAAAAAAAAATCAGCTTGTGCTCATTTTTGCACCATATGATGTATGGGGAGTGTACAACTTGCTTTAAGTTCACGTGTGTGAGAGAGACTGACTGTTGGCCTGTCCTGTCACTATATAAAATGTATTGGTCTTAAGTTCTCAGGGACCGCAGTGCAGTATGAGAACCTATATGGAAGAGTCATTTACCTTTTTACCCTCACTGTGGCCAGTTTCACTAGGTACGTATTATTGTCCCTTTAATGTTTTGTTTCCTTAAGGTTAATACTAAGTGGTGAGTGGCTGTGGTTTTTTCTCCTTGGGCCCTGCTCTCCCTCCCACTAGTATTTAGTTGTTCTTTATTTAAAAAAAAAAAACCAAAAAACCGAATGTTGACATGTCAGTCGTATCACTGAACCGTAACCATTTCAGAAGTCAGAGTAAAGTGGAGGAAAGATGAAACGTCTGTATGGCATTCTCAGTAAGCAGTGTGGTTTTGCTGATATTCAAGCTTTGTAGATGTAGAATTACTGTAACATAATTGCTTTGTATACGACTAGAGCAACTTCCTGTTCAAAGGGTGTTTTCCTTTGGCTACTGTCCCAGTAACAATCCCTGGGCAGTTTATGAATTTTCTCATTATCTCAAATATTTGCTAGCTCAAAATTATTTAACATGAGCACCTTACACTTAATATCTAGCCTCACAATACCCCTCCGAGGTAGGGAAACAAACACAGAGTGAAGGAGTTACCTGAGGTTAAAAGATACCTGTGGCAGAGCAGGAAATTTAACCCCAGTCTTCCAAGTGCCAGGCTCCCATCTTCACTACTTACCTATCCTTCCTCTCTACTCGTGCCACCTAACATCTCTGCTCAGGCAATGCTTGAGGTGAGTTTTAGTGCAGCAGGACTTTTTAAATAACACTCTAATACTATTTACTCTTTGAATTGAATATCAGTGTCTTTAAGGAATAACAAGTCATAGCTAGATAATTTGAAAGTTAGTAAAGAGAAATTTCAACTTACTTCACTCAAATTTGCAAGTTAATTTTATTGGTTTCCAATCATAAAACTTTATAGACACAGGTAATTTGAATCTGTCTTCTGTACATGCCATTACTATGACATTCTTTACATTATTAATATAATAAATAACATTCACTTAAGTGTGTGAGTCATTTAGCACTCTCACCTGCACCACTAAAAAAAAGCAGATATCCAAGTCAAAATGAATACTATTTCAAGTTAAAATTAAGCAAGCTGCCAGCACTGAATGGCATGATTAAGGCACTTGCAAATTAAAAATGTCTGCACTTTACTGCTCCAGCCAAAGTGCACTAGTAAATGATAGATTTTATCCCAATATTCCACATCAGAAGACTTCTCTCTCCAGTCTTAAGACATCATTACTATTAAATGAGAGTCAACTGGTAAGAAAAACTAGTCCAAAAGATAATTACTTTGTTCTTTCTTTGTGAGTGAGTTGAAGTGTCCATTGCAATTAACAATGGCTAATAGACCTGGAACTGGATAGTTAAACAAAACACTTCTGAGGTTCGCCTGCTTTTTCTTATGTTCTCAAAGGCTGTGCTGTCAGCAACTGTGTATACATCCAGCAACTGATAACACCTTGTAGATTCGTGGCTAAAGCTTCATTTTTGAATGGTGATATGCCTTTAAGCAGCCCCATGCAGAAGTTCAATAGCAAGAGTTGTGAAACCACACATACCTTTTAGACAAGCCACTCATGTGAATAATGAAATAGAACATCGTGCAGCAGGCGTGGAGGAAGGAGGCTAGAAGAAAAGACTTAGAGGAAGGATACAGCTGACAAAGGGGGAGATAATGGAGGGTTGCATATGGACTCAGTAGTTAGATACATTAGAAATGAGGCCTTGCTTTCTCTAATCGGTGTTGTGGATGGATTAGAACCATAATAAATCAGACCTACAGATGCAAAATGGGGGGGGTTACATTTAAAAAGTGCACTTCGTATACAGTAGTCTCTTTCACACAGTAGGAAAGGCATCTCTTTTAGACCTGGAATGTGAGACGTAAAGTTCAGACTGGTGGAGTTTAAGGAAAATATCAACCAGTATAGGAATCAGTAGTCCCAGCTGACATCATCTTTCTGAAGGGAAGTCTGTATACTCTGCATGTCCCGCAACAATTGAAGGTTTTTCCGGCTTTTCTCTCCAGGTTTCACTTTGATGGGGCCAGCATCCTTCCCCCTGGTTGTCACAGTGGTTGTTACTTTCACCTCACTAACTCCACTCCGGCTGTCTCGTGTTTCTTCAGCACGAGACTTTTTGGACTTACATTCTTTCTTGAGTTTCTCCAGCTGAAAGGAAAGCCCAAAGAGAAACATTAAGAGCAGCCCGGCTTCAGTTTACTTATTTCTCCCAATGGAATTAAAATCTCCCCTTTCACTTGTGCCTGTGACTCCGATAGAAAGCTGAGAATCTATTACCAAGACAGCCAATCTCCTGGAATACTTAAGAAAACTTCTCCTATACAGCATATCTATTTACTGCTATAGCCAGGTAATAATGTCATAAATCTTTATGAATATGGAGATAAAATCTGATTCCAGTGCAGTTTGTGTTCTGAATTAGTGTTAGCTATTTTAGAAATCCTCTAACTGACTCTAGGGGAGTTTCTCCAATCGTGAGGCCATGTGGGTAAGAACTGACTTAAGTCTCCAGTCTACACAGCCACTGCCCACCTTTTCCCAGTGATTACTAAAAATTAAGTTTTCCATTTACCTATTGCAGATTGTACAGGCCACTCACTGTCCTTAGAAAGCAGCTACCTGAGGTATCACTTTCAAGAGCTCTAAAACACACTGGTGGTATGAAGAACTGGCATCAGCTGTAAATATGTGTAAATAGGACAGTATGCGACTCTCAATACTACAGTGGTGCAGGAAATTTTTTACTAGTCAGGGACATACAGTATTCATGCGGAACCATGTGTATCGCCATACAATGTCAACACTGCTACACCTGCCAGCCTGCAACAACTGTTTCAGTTTCTTGACAGAAGTAACTAATAAACTGTCTTCTTCCACTGACCCAGACATTCCTCTGCAGAATAGCTTAATGGCTATGAATTCTTCAGTCATCTGATTGGAAATCTAGTGCATTGGTTCTCAACCAGGGGCTGGGGCCCCCTAAGGGTCCTCAAACAGTTTTCAGGGAGGCCTCCAAGCAGATCCAGCATTAGACTCACTAGGGCCCAGGGCAGAAGGGGGATGAACCCCAGGTCCCTGAGCCTCACCTGGGGCTGAAGCCTGAGCAAATGTAGCTTCATGGGGACCCCCAAGTAATTGCCCTGCTTGCTGCCCCTTAACGCTAGCCCTGGCTTTTATATGCAGGAGTTTTTAGAGCATGTTTGGGGAGGAAGGGGGGCTCAGAAAGAAAAAGGTTGAGAACCTCTGATCTAGTGAAGGTGGGGGAAACAAGCTCAACTGCCTTTGATTTCAGATGACATCTGCAGTTTAAGTCTTCAACACTTTGACTTTAGGCAGATGAAGTTTCTGTCCTTAGAGCACACACAATGTCAAAGCTGGAGATGAGGGGGTTGAAAACTGCACAAAGATATGCTACACAGCAATGTAAACTGAACAGGCTTGCCACACTGTATTTGATCTCTGGGGCAAAACAAACTTCAGTAAGATGAAGGAAGACTGGAGAAAGAAGAATTAGATACGGGATTAAAGTCTTTGATCAAAGTATCTATCTTTAACTTTCCCTCCAATATTTGTGAAATGTACATTCTAAAGCAAGACCAGATAGAGCAGCATATGCAAAGCAGAGGAGGACTGGCCAGAAATGTAGTGCAACCGTGAAAATGGAGCCTGGGAACCCAAACCTTTTCCTGAGTAAAGTCTGGGTGACCAAAAAACAAAACTAACTTATTTTCCTCAAAGTATGTTAAAGTCTTTTGACAACTTGCAGAATGTCTTTGTGGGATTTCCCCCATGTACAAATGGCTCTCTCCCGTGACCACACAAGGCAGGTCGTGTCTGCTGCTTCCAAATTCAGCTATAGCAGCAGTTCAGACAGTGACAGATTCCTCACAATAATCATTTTACAGAAGCACAACTGCAGGCAACTGACTTACCCGTGTCCGATGTTTCCGGACTTTACTTATTTGGTCTGCCTTTGCCTCCATTCTTCTCACCAATGCCTCAAGTTCCCGCTCCAGGTCTTCCCTCAGGCCACCAGTTGGGGTTTCGTGGATTAGCTTTGCTAGCTGTTGGTGATCACTTACACAAAGACGGAAAAAAAGCCTGCGTGTGATTTTCTCAACTTTACACTGTTTGCCCACTTGCCTGAGAAATGACATCTCTAGGGAGGCATATTATTAGTAACCAGAAACTGTCTCAATATAGTTCAGCTATGATGGCATAACAGGACTCTCTAATGTTCTTGTTGGTGAGCGCTGTCAACGTGGAATGCATACATGGGCCACTGCTGCTGCACTAGATAACTGATCAAATTAGTTAGGCCTAAATATTACTAATTTAAGTTTACATGGGTGGCCTCCTTTAGCCATAGTCTTAGTGCTCAGTCCGTTCTGAGGAGAGAGTCCTATTTCCCATTCTGCAGTTCCTTGGTTCATTTGCATTAGCTGCTATTTCAGGTCTGTGCTCCTACTATGGATGATACATGAGACTAGTGAAGCAGTTTAGATCCTGATAATTAGATGACTATTTTAGCAGAAAGAACAGCAAGGCAGCCCTCACAAAAGGGTAGTCACATTTACTCACTTGTCTGATGTGTTACGAATAAACTCAGAGGTGCGCCTCTTGGAACTGCTGCTTGTAAATACTGCAGGGCTCTTTGCATTAGTATGTAGTAATAACCGAAGTTGAATGTTAATCAGTGTTACGGGGAAAAAGGCTGCCATGATTGGACAGAACTAAATCCTGACCCACCCCTGCCTAAATGCATGCATCATCTTTGGATAAGGGACTGTATAACCCCCCTCCCTCCAGAAAACTCCCACCACCAAACCAAAATCACTGGCAGTATAAAACATTCACACTTGTAATTTAATCACAGGACTCACAAACTCATCTGCCCAAATTCATCCTGCAAAGTCAGCAACACTTCAGAAAGCTCTTCCTGGGATGCAGAGGAGCCTGTCGAGAGAGAGGACTTTCTGCCTTTGCTGGGGTGAGGTGCGTTGCCAGTCGGCTTAGGTTGTGGAACATCATTGATCACACGATCGTTACACAGAGCTTTAGAGTGTTGTTTCATTAGATGCAACACATGTTGTACATTGGCTCCAACAGAATGGCTGGGACTAGTAGACTGAAGGGGAAAAGTAAAGTAGATGTGAATAGATCTCTTAACCTAGAGCAAGAGAGAGATTGTAGGACATTTTATTTAGAGACAACTCTAATTATGTGGCTTTTCTCTTGATTTGCTGTTAGTGACTTTAAGAAGAGCTTTGTGTATGAGTGAATCCATGCTTGTGAAAAGTGCTTGACTAGCAGCCCTGAGCGCAGAGGAGATGGTTCTGAGCATGCCAGCTCGGTGTTACAGAAGATAAAATGTATTGCAGGAAAGGCTGGAGGGAAAATTACAAGTTTAAAGGAAAATAGAACTGTTAAGTAGTCTGACCACTAGGTGTCATGAAAGCACCAAACAAGATGCCAAACCTGCGGAAAAAATGCAGAAATTGGGCTTGTTTTTTACTTAAATGGCTTGAGTGTTGCTTGCTGGCTAGTAGCTTCTTTTTTGATTGGCTCCCAACAAGCGGGGGTGGGGGAGGGAGGGAGAGTGTCAGGGGTGCACAAAGGGTCCATCACAGTCCCAGACTGCATGCTGGGGGATCTAGTCACACAGTGTTGGGGTTCTTAGGGATTGGCTTGTTTTGAAATGGGATTAGCTTGATTTTTGGCTTACTGTGCAAGTCAGGGTGCTTATTTACTGTGTGAAACTTGGAAACCATGACCTGGAGCCCCATCTTCTGAACTAACTTCATACTCAAAGTGTAAAATTCTCCAGAGCTTGCTACTTGTAGTCATTCAGAATTAACCCCACTCACCTTTCCAGCGACAAATGGCACATCACCCAGACACAGCCTGTAGTGGGGTTGTGCATGGAAATGTCTCGTGAGAGGGCGTTTCTAAGAAGAGAGAAACTGTCATTAGACGTGACCCTGCCAAACCCATACCCCTCTGCTTTCTAGGAAAAAGGAGCCAGCTACCTGATCTCTCCCTCTCAGCCACCCACTTCATCCTCCTTCCTTCCCAATACAATTTACAATGACAGCATGCTACCTTGTCTGGCTGCTTGGCTTTCTTCTTTGTTTTCCTTGGCTTTGGAGGAACTGATGGCGTTCCTGCCTGCAACAGTATTCGGTTAGTCTCCAGTCCTGTCTGAAGCTGTGAATGGAGTTAATAGTGAGAATTATGATTTTTTTGAAAATAACTGGAAGGTGTTAAAAAAAAACAAAAAAAAAAAAAACAACCAAACCCTGAAGTCTGGGACTGGCCAGCCAAGGAGCAATTTTTAGACAGTAAGCTCTTTGCGGCAGGGTCTGTCCTTTACTGTAGGTCTTGCACATGCCTAGAACAACAGTACGCCCATGTGGTTGAGGCCTCTAGGTATTACTGCAATGTTAAACACCTACAGTAGTGACACCGAGTACATCTAGCCAGGGGTTCCAAAACTTTATTAGTTCATATACCCCCTTAAAAAGTTATTGGAAAGTGCATGGATGGATCAAACTCATGTACCAGTTTCAGAACCTCTGATCTAAACTACCACCATGAATTCTGGCTCAATGAAGAATTACCAGTCATAATGAGAGGCTGAATGAGTCGCAAGCCACTTCCCTGCAGGCAAGTGTGAAATAACATTACAGTCATGCACTTCCTTTACATCTCTGCTGACTGTCAAAGTATTAGCCCTGCCTCATCAGTAAATGATGCCACATCTCTGAGGACATCCCAGTTCCTTCCACTTTGGTTGACTCGTGTTGAATACATTCCATATTTTACTGAAAAAGTTGAGGTTTGGAGTGATCACTGTGCAAATGGATCAATATAAAAAGTTTAATTCTTTTCCTCAAAAGTTCTAAGACATGACTTCAGAAATCATTATTTCCAGCCACCAGTGAACATGCAGGATTAGTGTGAGAACCCCTCAACCTCTCCATAAGCATCAGTGCTGGCATTCAGTGTTACCTTCCGGCTATTTTAGCACACAGAGGATTATCTATTATAGTGTCAATGATGTACATGGCACCAAAGTTAAGGTCATTGGCCTGAGAGGTTTATATCCTGATGCAGGCAATACTGGTTTGATGGTATCCTTTTGTCCTCCATACATCGCTAGTTATTGTAAAGTGTTGACTCAATTTTTTTCCCTTGATCCTACTTAAAGCATAGTTCTGCTCTGAAGAGATTTTAAATTTAGAATTGTGGGATTCCCTGTTAATTGTGCCAACATCTCCATAAACTGCTAGTCCTGCAAACTTAACCTGGGCTGAATGGCAGCTCTAGATTCCCCTCCCCCTGCGTCCCATCACCAACAACAAGTCCCACTAATAAGATGCAGGCCAAATTATGCCTTTAGTTATAACCATCCAACTATAACAGCCTTCAAATACAGCAGTATCCATGTAACTGATGCTTATTATGGATGCTTATAAAGAATCCAGCTTTATGCTGAGTCCAGGTTGAGTCTGTAGGGTTAGCAGTTGAAAAAACACAGCTCTTACTTGGACACTGAGCAAATGCAATATGGATTCCGACACAAACATGGAACCTCCACCATGCTATTTTTACAGGTACCCTTAATGGAGGTGTGAACTTAATTGTCAAGAAACCAATAGATAATCTACAGAAATCACTTAAAACAAAAACACCCTTGAATTCAGTAGAAAAAAATACTTTCTATCCATCCTAAAACAGGCCTAGAGTTCCATCCTAGGTCATTTAGGAGAGGTCAAAAATCTCTAGGGAGTCAATCATTTTCTATTCAACTTTTCGGAGCAGAACCAAACAAAGCTAACTCAGCTGAGTCCTGTGATGTGGTCTCTACCAAACACGAGTGCTTTGGGACTTATAGTTCAGTAGCCTTGGGAATGGCAGGCCGTTAAAGCATGCTTGGTATAAAAAGACCTGTTTTCCTCAGTCTGGGGAGTAGAGGGTAGGATGTGTTGCAAATGTCTGCCAATGTGGAAACTCAGGAAGGGCAGCAGTCCTAATCTTTCCTAGGGCAAAAAGGGCTTGAGGAAGAAGCATGTGAGGAAGCCTTGGAAAGGAACTGGACAATAGATGATTTGGAAGCCTCGAATGAAGAGACGCTCCACCCAGCTCAGGGTGAGGGGGCTATATAGGCCAGGGAGTTTGATTTAGCTGCAGTTGAAAGCCATCCAGTTAACTGGGTGCACTGGCCAGATTTGGTAATGGTAAATTGCATCCTCATCATCCTAGCTGGAGATTATCTGAAGGAAACATCAGACTAAGTTTGTGTTTTTATAGTAAAATATAACTTACTGGACACCCTCTTCTTGACAGGACTGGGGAAGTCACAAAATGTCACCCTTCCCCAATTCCCAGCCCTGCCAGAGAAAGTTTTCCACCATTTCATGCAAAAGAACAGAAGAAGAGAAAGTGGTGCCTTTGGTATTCTTGGATTCCATCACCAGCCAGACTGCATCGAGCTTTTCATTGCACATGAGAGATCCGACGAGTGAGCTTAAATGAAAGTTTAATAAGAGGGAAAGATTACTTGCTGGTTACCTCAGCTGCCTTCTCCTGCACAAGCTTCCTTGCATGTTCCTCCTCTTGAAGCTTCTGTTCCAGTTCTTTCATTTTTTTCTAATTGAAGTTCAATAAGAAAAATGTTGTTACTGGTGGAATGCCTGGTTCCTTTTTTCTGAAGTCTTAAAATAGGAACTTGAACAGAATTAAAACTAAATAGTTCAATGCACTGTTTTAGACCGAAGACTCCCTTCAGATTCAGAATATCTGTTGATGACGCATCTGTCTTTAACAAGTACAAGCAGGCCTGAATATTTAAAATTAAACACACTGGATTTTCCCATGTTTATTTCAATAAGACATTAATTACAATGCCTGAAAGGCTAGAGCAAGTTAGTGAAGGGTGTAACCTACAAAGAGGAAAAAATGAGGAGACTGCCTTTCTTTAAAAATACATAACAGGCCTAAAAATGGTTTAACTTGTTTTTTTTACATTAAAATTTAGGTCTTGTCCAGTGTCTCAGACCAAAGAGACAGCTAAAGAACTAGCAATTTTTTCATGTCAGATACTGTGCAAGTTAGAATAGAGACCTGAAACATATTTTGGGTTTATTTTTAAAATCTTTAACTAAAATGCCTCAAACATTTGTGACAATGGAGGTCTTTGAACATCCAGACTGTAAGTTGACAACAGAGGTCAACAATCCATAAGAGACATCTAAGTGGTCTTCTAGCAAAGCCGGAGAAGACTGACTTCACATTCCTGATATTTCTAAGTAAAATACCAGGTCAAAAAAAAAAAAAGCGCACCCTTTGAAAAATCCTTCCAGGGATTCTTTATACATCATGAAGCAGTAAAAAAAGCACCCATTTTCCTCTGTGCAGATCACTCCTAAGATGAAAACCTTGGCTTAATGAGATGAAGCCACAGCTTTGTGATGAGCACGACAGGTCTTATAAAAATCAGAACCTTAGAATGGACAGTAAAAAAGGCCCAGGGCTCTGGAACATGGCTTAACCTTCACACTGAAGATTAAACATTGCACCCTAATATAATCCAAAATCAAGCTGTCGTCAGAAAAACAAGCGTACGTTGTATTCCAATTGCTATGTAAATAAATAGCAGCATTTTTTTTTTTTAATTTTACATTTCCCCCCCAACACAGTTATGTGCATTACTAAGTCTATGCAGTATTGTTGTAGCTGTGTTAGTCCCAGATACTAGAGAAACAAGGTGTGGGAGTAATATCTTTTATTGGATCAACTTCTGTTGGTGAGAGAAGCTTTCAAGCTTACAGCGAGCTCCTCTTCAGGTCTGGGAAAGGTACTCCCAGTGTCAAAGCTAAAGACAAGGTGGGATGGTTGTTTAGCACCTCGCCACATACAGGGGGAAAGAAATGGGAGAGAAGGTAGCTCGGAGGAAGAGGGGTTTGTTAATGGGTTAGAGAGTGTTGTAATAAACCATAAATCCAGTTTCTCTATTCAGGCTATGATTTTTAGCACCTTGCTAGTCATTGGAAAACTAAGAGCCTATTTTATGCTGGTGTAACTGCACTAAAGTCAATGAAGTTTCACACACCCTAGCTGACATAGTTATACTGGCAAAGACCTGTTGCAAACACAACTATGCTATAGAAGAGTGCCTCTGTCAACTTGGCTAGTGTTGTTTACGCTGGCAGAAGAACTCCGGTCTTACATAGCATCTCTACCAGGGGCTATACCAGCACTGCTATACCAGCAAAGCCTCTGTAGTCTAGAAAAGGTCTTAGTCGCAAGAGTTGATCAAAACTTCCTGGCTCAGATTTTCCACAGGGAGGAAAAAAAACAAAACTCAATTTTGACCCAAAATATCTAAATTCTTCAAGAAAACAAATATTTCATTTTTGGGTCACTCGGACCTGAATCAGAATATTGCATTATGTTGAACTGACCCAAAATATTTAGTTTCAAATAGGGAAACAGTTTATTTTTATGGAACTATCAGTGTGTTGCCTTCTGGGCACTGTAGTTCAAGCCCCCATTCTCTCCTCTGAGCCAAGCTCCCTGGCTGGACTACATCTTCCACAATGCAATACAGATTTGCCTCTGACAACATTGCGTGTGGTGCAGAAGATTACCACCTTTGAAATGATGGGTCCCCAACACGGCCATCCCACCACAACCCCAAACTCCAACCACAAGGCAACATTCTCCCTGCCCCCCAACAGCCCATTTATAGTATCTAAAGAGAGACTATGTATAGATAAGATTGATAACATCACATGTCTCCTCACTCTCACGTGACTCAAACCCTCTAACACGTGCACGTGATGTGCTTGCGTGCTGGTGGGCAGAAAGCTGCTGTATTTTCAACAGTTTTGATCTGTCATCACAGGGGTAGCAGCAAAGAATCCTGTGGCACCTTATAGACTAACAGACGTTTTGCAGCATGAGCTTTCGTCGGTGAATACCCACTTCTTGCATCTGAAGAAGTGGGTATTCACCCACGAAAGCTCATGCTGCAAAACGTCTGTTAGTCTATAAGGTGCCACAGGATTCTTTGCTGCTTTTACAGATCCAGACTAACACGGCTATCCCTCTGATACATCACAGGGGTAGGCAACCTATGGTACGCGTGCTGAAAGTGGCACGCGAGCTGATTTTCAGTGGCACTCACACTGCCCGTATCCTGGCCACCAGTCCGGAGGACTCTGCATTTTAATTTCATTTTATATGAAGCTTCAAACATTTTAAAAATCTTATTTGCTTTACATACAACAATAGTTTAGTTATATATTATAGACTTATAGAAAGAGACCTTCTAAAAACTTTAAAATGTATTACTGGCACGCAAAACCTTAAATTAGAGTGAATAAATGAAGACTCGGCACAGCACTTCTGAAAGGCTGCCGACCCCTGGGTTATCACGTAAACTGCGGAAGTGGGAACACTGCAGCATCTTTAACTGAACACAAACTTTTAACATTAGATATCCCAGTGCACTGTGAGAATGCAAATCTTTAGGCCCACATAAAAAAAAAAAAAAGGCATATTAAATTATTTTTCTGGCAAATCCATAAAAAAACTGGCCAGGATGGTCAAATACCAGCCAGCTGGTAACCCTAGTGGTGCATCATGGTAGATGTAGTCCAGCAAGGGAGTCTGGTCAGTGAGCGAATGGATACAGCGGGTTCCCAAACTACAACTCCTATAAAGCAACATGCGCGAGTAAGACAATGCAGTTTAATCTTTAAATGACTATAAATGAAGAGTTTGGGGTCTTTTAAACAACACAAAATGAAACTGCTCAATTTTGGGAATGTTTAAATGGGATAGCTCAGTGGTTTGTGCACAGGCCTGCTAAACCCAGGGTTGTGAGTTCAATCCTTGAGGGGGCCATCTGGGGCAAAAATCTGTCTGGGGATTAGTCCTGCTTTGAGCAGGGGGTTGGACTAGATGACCTCCTGAGGTCCCTTCCAACCCTGACATTCTATGAAACGTAAACAATTTAGAATTTGTTCCATACAAAAAATTCAACTTTACATCCTGATTTGGGTCAAAATGTTAAAAAATATCAGAATTTCCTGCAGGATGCACATTCAGCTCTATTAGTGATCTTTTGGTAGAGGACCAAAACGTGCTCAATACTCATGACCAAGACAAATCTGATTTAGTGTGCAAGACGAATGACGGACCTCTGCTAGAGCCTGCATTGCAGTTAGTTTGGTGTATTCTTGTTCCAGCAAATCCAGCTTTTCCAATTTAGATTGAACATGAGATTGATCTAGAAGTCGGTCTCTCTCTAAAGTGACCTACAAAGAGAAAAGGAAAAAGCAAAAACTGTTAGAAATGCACCACCACCAAAGCCTCAACAATCATCCAAACCTTGAGTTTGAGAACATGCAGAGGCATCACATAATGCAAGGAGAAAACCAGGATAAGTCTCTACAAATGTTTTAAGGATATAAACATCTGGGGGGTGAAGGGGGGGAATTATTTCTAGATGAGGAGTGGGGTGACCAGATGTCCCGATTTTTGGGTCTTTTTCTTATATAGGCTCCTATTACCCCCCTGCCCTCTGTCCCGATTTTTCACAGTTGCTGTCTGGTTACCCTAACGAGGAGTTGGGGGGGGTTGCAGGCAGGACTAAGCACTGTCCTAGAGGTATGGATCTGTCATTGGAGGGAACTAAGACTCAGGATTTATTGATTCAGCATCATTATGTGAGAGCACATCTACTGACTTCAACAAGAGATGTGTTCATAAGGAGAAAGCAAAATATCAGTGTTGAAATAGGACTGGCAGATATGAGCAGAGAACTTTATTCTTAATTTCTTTGGCTTAAAGACAAATTAAAACAGCATAGAGAATCACATTTCAAGGTGCCAGAATTACAATGATTACTCAATATCATGCCTTAATTCATTAAACTTCTCTAGTATAACTAGCAGGTAAACTTGGATTGGGGAATTTACCTGTTTCTCCAAGACACTTGTCTTTTCATTTTCTGCATGCTTTATCATATTCCTCATATATTCCAGCTGCTTCTCTAAAAGCCTGCAACGAGATTCAGCAGCTGCCAGCTGAGAAGACAGTTCTAAGATAGAGAAAGTGGAAATGTGAGATCAGTCAGTAAATTCACTTCCGATAGCATCCCCCTAAGTGCTGCTCCAAAACAAAGGAACAGTCTCTGCCCCTAAAGAGCTCACAGTTTAAAAATCCTTCCATGACACCAATCATCCAGTAGAACAGAGCCTTGCAACGGGACTGGGATTCTGCGTGTTCCACAGGACCCACTGCCATAATAGTGGGAGTGGGTACAACATATTTTATTATGGGCAAGATTGGGTGGGCAAAAAAAAAAAAATCAGACAGTGGTAATTTGCAAGAAAATACTTTAAAAAAACCCTTTTAATACTTAAATTTAAGCGAGAAAAGATTTGATGTCTATTACAACAGTTAAAGTATATTTTTTACATGGCTTAAGCAAGATTTGTTTTATTCTTGTAGTGGTAAAAATTGTCTCTGAATTCCATTTATATTTATAATATATTAACTGACTTTTTTTGTAGCATGGGGGAAATATGACTCTCAAACAGGATCTAAGGTTTTTGCAGATGGGAGCAGCAGGGCCGCCCAGAGGATTCCGGGGGCCCGGGGTCTTTGGCAGCGGGGGGGCCCTTCCGTTCCGGGACCCGCCGCCAAAGTGCCCCGAAGACCCGTGGCGGGGGCCCCCCCGCCGCCGAATTACCGCCGAAGCGGGACCCGCCGCTGAAGTGCAGCCCGGTCTTCGGCGGTAATTCGGCGGAGGGGGGCCCCCGCCGCGGGTCTTCGGGGCACTTTGGCGGCGGGTCCCGGAACGGAAGGGCCCCCCGCCGCCGCAGACCGGGCTGCGCTTCGGCGGCGGGTCCCACTTCCCCCCCCCGTCCCGGCCCCAGCCTCTTACCCCCGGCTCCCTCCTCACCCGGAGTCTCAGCGCCTTGCCGGAACAGCCGCAGCGTGCGGCCGGCGGGGCCTGAGCTCCGTCCCGCTCAGAGCCGCGTGGTGAGGGGGCGGGGCTGGGAGCTCCACGCCGAGCGGAGGGAGCTGAGCTCAGCCTGGAGCTCCCAGCCCCGCCCCCTCACCACGCGGCTCTGAGCGGGGCGGGGCTCAGGGGCCCCGGCGGAGACTCGGCGCTTGATGCGCTGAGGCTCCAGGAGAGGGGCGGAGGCGGGAGACTCTGCTGTTCTCTTGGGGGCCCCTGCAGAGCGCGGGGCAAATTGCCCCCTTTGCCCCCCCCCCCGTCTGGGCGGCCCTGGGGAGCAGGATAAAAATGTAAGAAACAATACGAGAGTGGGTGGGAGAGAGAGTGGGTATTGCAGAGCGATATGGGACCAGGAATTAAAAAAAAAAACCTGTCCTGCACAGGGCTCTACAATAGAGTAAAATCTGTAGGAAGCTTTCATGTGAACTAGGACATCTCTCCCTCCTCCACAGCTTAACAAAAAAAGTAATCTGTGATTTAAAAAAAAAAAAAAAGTCTTCAAAACAGTTCTCTAGTTCAGTGGCATAATCAACACATCTTTTCCTACTCTGAGGAAATCATTCTGGCCACTTTGCCTGAAAAATCCTGGTGCTAATTGCTGGAATGTCCGTAAATTTTCTCACACTCACAATGTACAGTCTCTACAACAAGGCAAGTAATCAGAATCCTGCAAATCCTGCTCAATGACAGACAAGATACGGTAACAGGAACTGTTACCCATGTATCACAGACCACTAGCTTCATTTGAGCACAACTGGAATTACACCTCTACCCCGATATAACGCTGTCGTCGGGAGACAAAAAAATCTCACCGCGTTATAGGTGAGACCGCGTTATATCAAACTTGCTTTAGCCCCCACTGTTCCTTGACCGTCCCCTCCAGAGACCCCCGTCCCTAATCACCCCCAGGACCCCACCCCCTACACAACCCCCCTGTCCCCTGACTGCTCCAACCCCTATCCACCCCCACCCCCTGACAGGCACTCACCGGCCCCAGCCTGTTCTGCTTTCCTTGCCCCAGCCCCAGCCATGTCACTGGGGGCGGCTGGGGAAAGGTCCTGCACTCACCCGCCCGGTGGGAAGTGGAGCGGCACGGCTGGGGCTGGGCTACTCTGCTTCCCGCTGCCAGTGAGTGTGGAGGGCGTCCTTTCCCCAACCTCCCCACACTCACCTGTGGCAAGAAGCGGAGCGAGGCGCCTCCAGCCCACTCCACTCTGCCACCTCCCAGCCGCAGCGCTCCGCTTCCCGCCGCAGGTGAGTGTGGGGAGGGTGGGGAAAGGACGCCCCCCGTACAGAGCACTGTGGCTGGGAGCTGCCGGAGTGGAGCGGGCTGGGGCCGGACTGAACCACTTCTGCCGCTGCTGGTGAGTGCAGGGGGGGATCCCTTCCCCCAAGCGACACAGCTGGGGCCAGGGCAAGGGAAGCAGAGGGGGCTGCTCCTGGCCCCTGGCTAATCTCCTGGGCCACTCTGAGACTGCGAGGCCCCCAAAAGGGCCCTCCCACAGCTCCTGCCCCCCAGACCGGGGGGGAAGGGGGGCCACAGGGGGAAGGGAGCCCTGGACCGCTCCCGAGACCCTCTGCCCCTTATCGAACCCCTCGGCCTCGCCCTGGCCCGGCACCCTTAATACGCTGCTCAGAGCAGCGTGTCAGAGCTTTACCGCCTTGTATGCGAACCTGCCTTATATCAGGTCGCGCTATATCAGGGTAGAGGTGTATTCCATTTGTTTTCTAGAGAGTGACTTCACCTCTTCATCTCCAATCCTGCTGAACATAGTACAAGGCTACACTCCGAACAAGATCAAAATGTGCCACCGTTGGAAGCCCTATTTTAGAGCTCTAATAATGCAGAAAAATGTAACTTTTCCCACTGTAGACAAGGTCTAATGCATTAAAGGAGTGTATATATGGCTAGGTCTACACTACAGCTGGGATCGAGGCTCTGAGATTGATCCACCGGCAGTCGATTTAGCAGGTCTAGTGAAGACCCGCCAAATCGACACTGGAGAGCGATCTGCTGTCGACCCCTCTATTCTCTCTCCAATGAGAAGAATAAGGCAAGTCAACGGGAGAGTTTCTCCTATCAATCCCCGGTGATGTAGACCCCCCCATGGTAACTTGACCTAAGGCACGTCGACTCCAGCTCCGTTATTCGTGTAGCTGGAGTTGCGTAGCATAGGTCGACTTCCTGCGGTAGTGTAGACATAGCCTATGAGTAAATTACTCCAGAATAATGTAGGGTGTTAATTTAAAGTACAACAGCTATTCTGGAATAACTCCCCACGTGGACATTCTTATTCTGGAATTGAAGTGTCCACACAGGGAGCTATTCCAGAATAGTTTATTCTGCAATAGCCATTCCAGTCAATTTCCTTGTGCAGACAAGCCCTAAAGCCTGGTCTATGCTAGAAAATTAAGTCGGTTTAACTACATCAGTCAGGGTGTGAAAAATCCACCCCCCTGAGCAATGCTGTTAAACCTACCTAAGTCCATGGGTACACAGCACTAGGTCACTGGAAGAATTCTTCCATCAACCTAGCTACCACTTCTAGGGGAAGTGGATTACCTACACTGATGGGAGAACCCCTCCTGTCAGGGTAGGTAGGTTGTGTCTATGCTGAAGTGCTACAACGGTGAAGTTGCAGTGGCGCAGCTGTGCCACTGTAGCATTTTAAGTGTAGACAAGCCCTAAGTCTCTGTGGGCGCAACACACAAACAGTTCGTTCCTGGCAGAATGTTCCCACACGATACACTAAAAGCCAGTTAGCAACCTTGGGTGGAGTTTGTATTGTTAGCACCCTGACCACGCAAAGGCTACCTGTGAACAAACCTTGATTTTGCTTGGACACCTCCGTCTTGGAGTGCTCCCTCTGTTGTATTTGGTCATTTAGCACTTTCTTATAGTCGGATGTTTCTTTACTCAGGTGTTTCACATTCTCCTCTGCCTGAATCCGTTCCAGCTCTAGTCGGCGAATTTTCTCCTGAAGATTCTTCAGAGCAGAAAATATTGCTGTAATTGAATTAGGCATCCTCGTTACATGCCAGTAAGAGACAGTGCCTCAGGTTGCCACCTGAATATGAAACGGTTTATTTTTAAATGTGTTACTAGATTAACAAATGCCAACCACTCCCTCCTCTTGCCACCTTCCCGCACTCCCTCCACATGCCAAGACCCATGCAACACCCATGTCCCTTAAGTCCGGTCAATACAGGGGAAATTTCCCCCAAGGCCCTAACTGATTTTTAAAGCGTCTCAGCTGAATAGAGTTTCAAAGTGCGTGAGGTATTGGGTAAACCAGACTGCATTGGCCTGAACAAACTTGCTTCAGTTGATCCGGTTTTGAAATCAGTTAGCGGTTTGGGGACAACTTCTACAGGACAGCCCCTACTGCCAGGCCCCTTTGCCTGGCCCTTGACAATATCACAAGAGTCACTGGCTATCTTTGCTGGGCGGTGTTGGTCCCCACTCCCTCTTTCAACTCTACCTGCACTGAAAACATACTGGACAAGTGGAGCTAGTGCTCAGTGACAGAGAAATTGCCTTTAAATTAATATAATCCACAACAGATTTCCTGACTGCATCTCTCATTCTATCAGATAGGTAGAAGAAGGCTGGCACTGAAGTGGTAGTGAGGTGCAAGCCTGATACCCCACTATAAGCTCAATGGGATATATAAATAAACAATCACTTGCTAGCATTTCAGTGTGGCTACAGCCTCAACCAGTGCATGAGTGTACACTGTGAATACTCACTGAAACCAGGGAGGCGAACGTAAGTCAGAAGAGATGCAAAAATCCTCTTCTCCAGAGTGTGGCTCTATTTTCCTCCTAAGCTGCCCTTCTGGGTGCCCCTTTTGTATCCTTCTCCCATTGCTGTTTTTTCCCCTTGGATCTGGAACTCCCTCCCCACTTCACTTGCACCCTTAATTCAAATTCCTCCTTTAACCACCAATTATCCCACAGAATCTTTAGACAGTCAACTACCACAAAAAAAGAAACTGCATCATCTTGAGCTGAAACCTTATGCTGGTCATCTAAGGTACTATGGATCTACACTGTATTGTCTAATACAGGCCCCAGTTCTGCAAAAGGATCCACACCCGTACCCCCATGTGAAGTCCCATTAAAGTAGAATACATCTATACAGAGACCACATGTGCAGATTAGTATTGTTAAAGTCACATTACCATGACACCTCTATACTGAAGCCCACACTGAAGGTAATAAAGCAGGTGCATTTATTAAAAAGATTAATACATGCAAGGGTGGATATTGACATCTTGGTATAAGATCACAAAAGGGAAAGAACAGTTACTACACTACAGTGGGAAAATTCTGAAGCAAAGACGTCAAACTCTGAATTGTAGACAAACAAAAACCATTGCTACTCTTCAAGTAGCTAATTAATTAATAATATATAAATGAATGATAAGTGCCTGGGTGTATATTTTTATACATTACAGCTATAGAAACTGTAGGATTTAAAAGTATGGACACAAACAGTCAGTGGAAGGTAGCTAAATATTTGGATGAGCTCACAGGCTGACAGGGTTTTAGACAGCATGGCTCTGTTCCCAATGCGACAGCAAGAGACTGGATTTTTGTTTGTTTTTTCATTACGGTACGGATCACACAGCACGGTTTTTGAATTAAAAAAAAAAACTCTCTCACATTTTTGCTACCAGACTATTTTACAAGTCAATGTTCTGGAGTTAACAGGTCTTCAGCGCTGAACAATGAAAACCAGAAGGGATTACTACCAGCTGCACACCCTGGCTTCAGTTTACCACTAGGCAATATATGAAAATACACCTTCATCAATAATTCTCAGGAGAGCTCTTCCTGCACTACTGAATACTTCTATGTTTCAGCCACAGTGCTCCTTTAATTATGTACCAACTGCACTATCAGGACAGAAAGCAGTTTATGTGCCAGAGTGCATGTTACATTTAAAAAGCACTCTGTGCTAGCAGTTTACTACACTGGCCATTAAGGACCAGGCCTTTCCCAAGTCAGACTGCACTACAACAGCCACTCCAACCACGTTATGCTACTTTATAACCTAGAGTTTGAATCCTGTTGTTTAGGTTCAGCTTAATCCTTCCCTTTCTTCCATCTTCCCCCCAGGAATCTCAAACTCTTCACAAATCCACCCCTCCATACAACTCTGCTCTCATTTCATACCACCTCATGTGTAGTGCTTTTCCGTGACCTCTAAATGTTCCTCTGGCAATTCTTCCCCTTCTACTTTTTGTATCCTGCCCCTTCCCCTACACTGAGTGCCTCCCCTCTCCTTCAAACCCACTTCTGAGCTCAAATTAAAGCCCTAATCACTGGGGGAGTTGGGAAGGCAGGACCATATGTCAGTCATAGGCTACATTATAAGGTCATCAGCCAGCTATCCATCCATCCAGGGAATTGCACTCGTTTTCAGTGCAGCTTGACTGGCTCCAAATCAGACTTTTAGGCACAGGAGGTAGAAGATTCTCAGCCATGGGACTCCAGCTATGGCAGTGGTTCTCAAACTGGGGGTTGGGGTCACAAGCTGTCCACCTCCACCCCAAACCCCACTTCACCTCCAGCAATTATAAAAGTGCTAAATAAAAAAAAGTGTTTTTAATTTATAAAGGAGGGGTGTCTCACTCAGAGGTTTGCTGTGTGAAAGGGATCACCAATACAAGAGAACCACTGAGCTATGGAGTGAATATTGCTCTGGGCTGTACTAAATAGTGTTTAGATCCAAATAAAAGCAGCACCTCTTTGATTAGACCTTTCCCTGGGAGCAGTATCACCCTCAGACAGATCCATAATGGGACAGTGAGGAGGGCAAAACAGGAGGAACTAAGGAAAGAGAAATGACATGAAAGAGAGGAGAGATTAAACTACACCTCCCCTGGGTAAAAGCAGGAGAGACAGTGAGATTACAGCCCTTTGTGGGCATGCTCTATGCTTGTTACATGGCACCTAGATCCCACGGCAATAGATGCTGGACTGAACTATTACCTCTGCTGTTACTTTCTGGATATGGAATTACTGGTTTCTCAGGGGAGCGCCGCAAATCAGAATTAATGAAGGGTTTGTATTTCGGATAATCTACAAATGACGCTGCAGAGAGTCCATCTGTGATTGATGCAGATTTACAACTTCCACGTAGAGTACCCTGAAAAATGAAACAAAGTTGTTATCTGCAACCCTCGTTTTCCAGTCACTAATTGCAACAAGCAGGGAGAATCAGATGTATATGGTGGTCATTATGCCATCAGGTTCTGCTACAGACGCACGGGGAGAGGCTCATGGATGGCCTCTGAAGAGCCTGGGAAGGAGAGCTGGCAAATTACTCCAGCCTATGGTACACAATTCTCCTCCCCAGCTCCTAATTACTGACAGAGTGCTCAGCTGCATTTTGATTTTCATGAGCACTGCAAGAGATTAACAATATAATTACATTGCAAAGGCCAGATTTCCTGCCCCACAATCTGGGACTATGAGCTTCATTTTCACCCTAACTCATATCAAAAACAGGGTCTGATGTAAATAAGAAAAAAAAATTTTTATTCTATTCCCTTGTTTCACTTTACTTGCCCCAGCATCAGACTTTCAACCCTTTACTCCCCACAACTGAAGGGGACAGGCTGGGTTCATACTGGCACCCAGCATATATATAACACGTCTTCAGGATTCAGGAAAACATGTTTGCATGGAAAAGCCTAGGGACATATAATCAACTGCGGTTTTCTTTATTTGCTTAAGTGGCACCTAGCCACCAACAAGCATATTTTTTTTTTCAGAAAGTCTATTTAAACTCTTGGACATTAAATTTCATAAAGCAAAATAAATATTTGCCCCTTTTACTTATTTGAATTTCCCTTGAGAACAATCTGGCTACAAGTCATGTTCATTCAGTTAATCTCTGTTTGAATGTTGCAATGAAGAGTCAATATAGCCATCCACTTTGGCTCAATGTTGACAACCCCCAGCTTGTCTATACCATTGTATAGTTCAGACAAACGTTTCTTGCCACCGCCCAAATAATATCATGCTGTCAAGTACATTTTACTTATGAATGTGGCCAAGGAACAGTTTCATATGCTATTCCACAAACAGACAAGACTGAACTGTTCCAGATGTTCTGTAACTTACTGAAAAATAGTGAGTTTTACTGAGACTTGGCTATTTGAATTTTAAAAGGTTCAAGAACAGCTTATACAGCAGCAGTAAGGGAGCACTCATCACCCCAATCAAATCACAACCTCACCAACGCAAATGTCATGACAGACCCCCCAATCCCCACAAAAACCCCATGAGATTGGCTTAAAAAGAAATAATGTTACAAAAAGAATTAATTTTTTTTTCTGATTTTGGAACTCTTACGGGAAGGACCCCCGTTGTATGTGATGTTTCAGGAAATACAACCTGAAATGTACAAAAATTAACATGAAAATGGAGGGACCGTCATCAGGGTCAGTCTAACCCATGGACCATATTCACCAACCACAGCTTCTCTTCCCTTTCCTGGGCGTTACCCCCGTGACAAAAGTGCTCGTGTAGACAGCACTATGTTGGCAGGAGAGTGTCTCCCGATGCCACAGCTACCACTGCTCATTGGGGGTGGTTTTATTATGTTGGCAGGAGAGCACAGAGCGGCTACTCAGACCTACAGCGGTGCAGCTGCAGCGGTGCAGCTGCAGGTCCGTAGTGTGGACATAGCATAAATAATACTCTTAGGGTACGTCCATACTACCCGCCAGATCGGCGGGTAGCAATCGACTTCTCGGAGTTCGATATATCGCGTCTCATCTAGACACGATATATCGAACTCTGAATGCGCTCCCGTCGACTCCGGAACTCCACCACCGCGAACGGCGGTGGCAGAGTCAACGGGGGAGCCGTGAGGACGGGTAAGTAGTTCAAACTAAGGTAGTTCGACTTCAGCTACGCTATTCGCTGAATAAATTTAGACCAGGCCTTAGACTTAACAGGAGAAAAATTAAGAGGTACAAGCAAGGGAGCAAACACCTTTTTAGATTAGATTTGTACAGGCTGTACACAAGTTAGATGAGATTATAAAGAAATGGAAAACCCAGGAGGCAGAAAGACAAAGGAGGGTTCTTCCAGATAGTAACTGTAGTAACCTTGCATAAAGGCAGCAAGAAGAGGCGGGCGCAAGATGAAGAGAGTCAGCAGGGAGAGAAGTGGAGTGGGAGAGGATTCATGAGATTTTGAATTTGGATCCAGGCATGAATGGGGAAAGTGGGTGGAGTCTGAAGCTCCAGATGACAGCAGGTATTAGCACCCAACTCTTTTACATTCCTAATGGGCAAAGCTGCCTAGGAATTTTGCAGTTGAGTTTTTCTGCAGGCAGTATCTAGGTTCAGTACCTTTTTAGAGGAAAGGAATAGCAATTTGATTGACTTATGCTGGGTGGCACAAATGCAGGGTGAGACAGATTCACATAGATAATAGTCATACCCTGATCTTCAGCCTAGATATCAAGATAGAGGACATTACACTGTCTTGGACAGACCATCACCTCACGAAAGCCAATGGCTCAGGCAATAGAAAAGACCAGTCATCCTGATTTGACCATGAGGGCTCATGAACTCCAGCCAATTCCAAAGCTTGCTAAGTGGCAGCAGCACTCCAGTCACAGGATGAGAGTCAAGGACCTGTGGAATAATCACCATTCTGCACTGGCCTCAGCCATTGACATGCTGTCTTACAAATTAACCCTTCCTCCCCATCACTAACACAGACACCCTTAGTTTTTTGGGTGTGTGGGAGCAGCTCCTAGGTGGAGGGGCAAGGAGGCTCCGAACACTGCTGCGGTTCCCAGCCAGCGGGAGCTGCAGAGCTGGCACTTGTGGCGAGAGCAGTGCGTGGAGCCCCCTGGCCGCCCCTCCCCTAGGAGCTGCAGGGACACGCTGGTCAGAGCCAGGTAGGGAGCCTGCTAGCCCCACCAACCCTCCTTCTCCCCTGCCCCCGCCAACACTAGCAGGGGTCCTGATCTGCATGCTGCCACCCCAAGCAGGGTCCCAGGCCACACGCTGCAGCCCACACACATACACCTCCACCAATGTGGGACCAAAGCCGCACGCCACCGTAGACTCCCCCCAGCACCAGCAGGGGTCCTGGGCCACCTCCACCCCCCAGCACTTGCAGCACCCCAGACCGTCCCCCCACCCCACCCCTGGCACCCACATCCTCTGGCCCATGTTTTAGTTAGAGGTATACAGTAAAAGTCTTGGACAGGTCACGGGCCATGAATTCTTGTTTACTGCCAGTGACCTGTCCATGACTTTTACTAAAAATATCTGTGCCAAATCCCTCCCCAAGGGGCTTTCCACCTGCCTGCATTTCCCCGAGTTCAATACATTCACTCATCAAGCAGTTCTTGACACCATAAAGGAGTCCTGATGTAACACTTGTAAATCCAACCCATGCCCTTCCTGGCTTGTAGAAGAGAATCATGAACAACTGGTGCCATTCCTGACCAAAACACTTCATTCAGAGACTGAATCTTCCCTTCTTCCTTCACACACATGGAAGTTCAACCAACACTGAAGAAACCCACCCTGGATACTTCAGTCTTAGCCATCCATTGCCCAGTGTCAAACCTGCACAAGCTCATAGAGAAGCCAGCCAAAGGTCAACTACAAGCTCATGTAACTGAAGCCAACATTCTAGATAGACCCAGTATAATCAGAAGTAAAACTGCCTTAGTGTGGCACTTGCTATTCCAAAGTCTGAAGAGCTAGCATTGTCACTTCTCACTCCACCAACATTGAGAATTCTAACAGAGCAGGTACAGTAAACCCCCAGCTGAGGATGGGTTTCCACTTTTAAAAGCCCACATCTTAACAGTATATTCGAGATTACCCTTATTATTCAATCCTCTCTCTGATTTGAGGCCAAGACTGTTGCTCTGACTTCTGTCCCATCAGAAGAAATAACATTCAGAATGCCCACCTAGGGACTATGCCGAGAGGACTACAAGCATCCCTACATCCCACTCCCCTCCCCTATAAACTCTGACTGCTGCAGGTGGAAAACTGGGGCCACAGCAGTGGAGAAAGCTTAGTGAGACAAAATTGAGGAAGCTAAGCAGGGTTAGGCCATGTCTACACTACAGGGGCAGCAACAGCACAACTACAGTGCTGCAGCCAAACAACCGTAGCAGCACAGTGTAGAGCAGGGATCGGCAAGCTTTGGCACACGGTGCGCCAGGGAAAGCTGCTGGCAGGCCGGTTTGTTTACCTGCAGCATCTGCAGGTTCAGCCAATCGCTGCTCCTACTGGCCGTGGTTCATTGCTCCAGGCCAATTGGGGGCTGTGGGAAGCAGCACAGGCCGAGGGATGTGTTGGCCACCCTTCCCGCAGCCCCCATTGGCCTGGGACAACAAACCGCGGCCAGTGAGAGCCGCAATCGGCCAAATCTGCGGACGCAGCAGGTAAACAAACCGGCCAGGCCCGCCAGAGGCTTTCCCTGATGGCCCACATGCCAGAGGTTGCCGATCCCTGGTGTAGAGGTTTCCTCCAGCAATTGAAGTTTTTCAGTCGCTATAGGAACTGAAAAAAGAAGCATTCTTTTTCAGTAGCTAGGTCAAAAGAAGCATTCTTCCACGAGCCTAACTGTGCCTACTCCAGGGGCTGGGTCAGCATCGCTCCAGCACTCAGCATGTGGATTTTTCACACCCCTGAGCAATGTAGCTACATCAACTTAAGTTTAAGCGTAGCCCAGGCTTCAGTCATACCAGGCAGCTGATTCTAACCTGTGGCCCAGGAAGTGGGAATAGGCGCTTTCATCGAATGGTTTATGGCCCGTTGCCAGAAGTTCTCAGAAGTCAGGCTCATGCACCACGCCCTCCCAGCAGCTGCACATCCTCTCACAAACGCAGCTGCTAGCAAAAAGAGTGGACTTCACTTCTGAGGGCCACGAATGTCAGGTGAAGGCAGCAGACCAGGAAAGTGTGGGGAAACGATATTCTCATGGCTATTCTCGCTTCACTGGCCAGGCAATTCTCTAGGATCACCTGCCTGGTAGCCTACGGACCACTACATCACCCTCAATTGTGTCCTATTGTGCTGCCCACAACAGTCATGCTTTCTTCCTCTCCCTACTCTGACTTCCATGAGAAGGGGAGAGGAGGGTCTCACTGTGCTTCCCTGAGCTAGGCTTCTTGGGAAAGATGCATGTGGGGGCAGTTGAGGCAAGTCTACACTGCAGCCTCCCAGCCTTGGCAGACAAGACTCAAGCTAGCACAATAAAAAATAACCGTGTAAACATTGTAGCTCAGCCTGGCACTCCCAAGTTCAGAGCCAGGGGGCCATGAAAGCCCGAGTTACAATGTCTACAGCACTATTTTTAGCACATTAGCTTGAGCTGAGCTACTGTAAGTCCGCCTACTCAGCCTGGGAGGCTCTCCCCCAGCTGCAGTGAAGACATACCTTTCTGGTCTCTAGACTGTGATTCTTTGGGCTTTTAGGCCTTGATTTAGCAGGGTTCTTAAGCAAATGCCTAATTTTAAGCCTGTTTAGTGCTGAATTGAGCCTATGATGAGTCCTAGAGCAGACATCATCAAACCAACAACCGTGGCAGACACCAGAAAGTGCTGGATAATACAAATTCAATGTAAAATTAAACTATTAGAACATTCTATTTCTTTTGTATCAAAAAGTCCTTTAGATGGGAATGTACCCTCCTCACTACACCAGAGTTTGAGGGAACAGCAACACTTTTAAAAGGGCCAGCCTTTTAACATCTGAAGCATTATCAGATCTGTCACAGAAATGCACCACTAGACTGAAGACATTTAAAGTTCAAAATTTCACTTGCTCTTGCAAACATGTTTTTTAGATGTTCGATATCTTTTAGTAATTTATTCTGCTTGGATTAGGTTTTGGCTTCAGCTTCTAGTAACATAAACACCTCTTCTTATCAAACTGTGTTGGTCTCCACTACTTCTCTGGTGGCCACAGATACCAGGCTGTGCTGTGCAATACAGAGACTCCCACTAAAAACCAGTAATATCGCTGAGAGGTTTTACACTCAGAGATCTGTATATTTTTCTGCATCACACACACACAAAATATTGTAAGTTTTCTTAATAGAAATTTGTAGCCCTTTGTAAGTAAACATGTGCCATTAGCTTATTAGATTCCATGCAGCATCACCATGATGTTACCCATCCAGAATTCCTTAGCCAGCACCAAGCTGCTGAGGGATGGTAAGAAACAGCTGGATACCAAGAGATGTATAAAAGCTATCAATATTATTTATTTGCATTACAGTAGTGCCTAGAAGTCTCAAAGCATGGAGATGCTCGGGGGGGCACCGTCTCCCACCTCCAACCAACCGAGGTCAGTGCTCAGGGCGGGTGGGTAGAATTCCCACCAAGATCTGTCCTGGGGAGAGGAGATGTGCTCCTGGGGGGTCTTTCCCCACCAGGATCTTTGCTGGAGGAGGGGATTGATTCTAGCCGTCTTTCCCAGCCAGGTCTGCGCTTAGTAACAGAGCAGGTCAGAATCTGGCTGTCTTTGCTCAGGAGGGGGTCCAGAGGGGGTCTTTGCAGGGGGAGCCCCCGCAGAATCCCTGTTGGGGGGGGATGAGAGGGGGATCCAGGCTGCAGGGGAGTGATCGTGGATCTTTCTGAGCCAGCTCCATGCTGTGGGGGTAACAGGGGGGATCCCCACCAGGATCTGTGCTGGGGGGAGTCTCAGATGATCCGGGGGATCTTTCCGAGCCAGCTCCGTGCCCTGGGGGTAACGGGGGATCCCCACCAGGATCTGTGCTGGGGGGAGTCTCAGATGATCCGGGGGATCTTTCCCAGCCAGCTCCGTGCTCTGGGGTAACGGGGGGGATCCCCACCAGGATCTGTGCCGGGGGGAGTCTCAGGTGATCCGGGGGATCTTTCCCAGCCAGGTCCAGCCTCCCCGGGGCTTGGCTGACAGGAGCTTGGCCCCCCCCCGCCGGCCCTCAGAGCCCTTCGCCCCCCCGCTCGTACTGGTGGACAGGGCAGCGCCCCCACCCCGTCGCCATTTCTCACCATGTGCTGGGGGTCACCAGCCGCCGCCATGTCCCCAAAGGGCGGGCACAGCAGGTGCGGGCCCCTTTAAGGCCGCGACGCCCATACAGCCGCCACCCCCACTCCCGTACCAGAGGCGCCTCTACGCCAACAAGGTGGTGCTTGACTGACATGGCAACTGACCAATGAGAAGGAGGGAGCGGGGTTGTCCAGTATAGACACCGCCCCTTATGAAATACAACGTCTATGCGTCACAAGCCGACGTTTGATTGACATGTCAGTTGTCCAATCAAATTATAAATATAGCAGTTTGCCCAATAGAAGGGGAAGGTTTGGCGGAAGGGGCGTAGCCTCGTTCTCAATCGCTTGCCCTGACCAACCGAATCGGAGAAGAGTAGTGACGTCAAGGTTTGTTGTTGAAATAAGATATTTCTTGCTCAGGCGCATATCGCGGCCGGCGGAAGAGGACGGTCTTTGTCAGGGTGCTCGCGTGTTCTCTTAGCCAATGAGAAATCAGAACAGGCCTTGAGCAGGCCAATCGGAGCAGCGAGTGAAGAAGGAAGTAAGAGATCCAATCAATAGAAACCGCAGGACGTGAATTCGAGCTTTGATTGGCTCCTGCAGGAGCGGGCGGGGTTTACCATTGGGTTACGAGGTTTGAAGGTTGGCTTGGCGCGCGGCGTTGATTGGCTAGGGTGCCGTGTGGGCGGGGCCGGCAACGGGGCGACGCCGATGCCGACACAAGGAAGCGGCTTCGCGGCCCAGGCTCTGCGCGGGGCCTAGCGGCGCAGCGGGCACGGCTGGAGGCCGCGGGCGGAGGGTTATTGGCGCGCTTGAGGCGTTGGCGTCGGCCCCGCCTCCCTCCCTCCCTCCCCGCAGCTCGCGCCCTCCCTGTCGGCGGCGGCGCGGATGGCTGCGGCGGCGGCGGCCCCGGCTCTGTACGCCTGCACCAAGTGCAACCAGCGCTACCCCTTCGAGGAGCTCTCCCAGGGCCAGCAGCTCTGCAAGGTCCGCCGGGGCCGCGGGATCCGCCCGCCCGCCTGCCCGGGGGGTGGGGGTGCGCCGGGGGGCCGAGGCGGGACCGGTGGGTTGGCGGGGTGGCCAGGGAGAGGCGGGGGGTGCTGAGGCGGGGGGGAGCAGGAGGGGACCAGCGGAGAGGTTGAGGGTGGGGGGCAGGAGGGAGAAGAAGTAGGAGGAGACGGGGGGCTGGAGGGGGAAGAAGAAGAGGGGCTGTGGGGGGCTGTTACTGGGCACAGGGTTTCTGTCGCTACCCCATCTGCTCCCCGCCTGCCCTGTCTGTAATGCTCCTTGTTCAGGACAGCCAGTTCCCCGGCTTCCGATGATGCCCGAAGGGGCCTTTTTGCCCTGGCGAAGGGATGAGCCAGTGCGAGCTCTCGCACCACTTTACAAAACCAGCTGCACTTCCAGCATCTGGCTCTGCTCACCGCTCTGCCTAGAGCTACAGCCCGGGTGAGCCAGGATGCAATGCCATTGTAGTGTCACTTCTGGGCTATGGTTAAATACTAGCACTTACCTTCACCCTCACACCAGCGTCGAGCATTAGTCACGCTAATCCTCCGCTCAGCTCTACCTGGAAGAAAATGATAATAGTGCGTTTTAAACATCTCTCCTTCAAAAATTGTTTTCTGTTTTATGATAAATGTCATAGCCCCTTCACGCTCTCTGCATTCTGTTTCCTGTGGGGGAAAAAGGGGTTTTGTTCTTTATTACATCTGTTACATGGGACAGTTGCTACAAAAGTAGGTGGCGGAGAACAAGTTGTAGGATAAACTAGTGTGTGTGTAGTTTTTTTTAAACCACTCAAGCATGAATGTATAGTGCGTAGCGGATGTATAAAATAACTATGTATAAAAGCTACGTGAAGAAGTCAGATGAGACTAACTTGTAATGTCATGGTTGTCTGCTTTGATAAATAGTGACTGACATTTTTCTTTCAGGAATGTCGAATTGCACATCCCATTGTAAAATGTACTTACTGCCGATCAGAATTCCAACAAGAGAGGTATGTATGTGTTCTGAAACTATTTCAGCCTTCAGAAAGGAGTATTAAATTGGCACCAAACACTTCCTTCATGTGTGTGGCTAAAATCTCAACTCCACAAACATTGCTGTGGATTATCAATAATATCTGCAGAGAAAAACTGTCCCTTAAATCATGTGTTGCAATAATGCAAATAATTATCAGTGAAAGTATTAGGCTTTTGGAAGTGAATTCTATGAGTTGGCATTAAACACAGTCACAATAACTTGCTTTCTGTAGTCCCCCAAGTGTACTATATAACCATAAAAGAAGGCAGACTCCCTCCATACCTGGTTTGCTTTAACTAGACATTGGGTGTAGCTTATGTTTGTATGCATATTATGTGGTAATTGCATATGGGAAAGAATTTGAAATTTTGTGCTTGTTGTTAAATTCAACTTTGCAAAATCTTCTCTCTAGCAAAACTAACACAATATGCAAGAAATGTGCCCAAAACGTGAAGCAGTTTGGAACGGTGAGTTGGCAGTTCATTGTCAAAAATACATACACATTTCAGTTACTCTTTGCAACATGTTTTGCATCTGTAGACTATCTTGGTATTATAAGGTTATTTAGATTGTCATTAGTTAAGATTGTAAAATATTTTCAGTCATAGACACTTTTTTACACACACATCCCTCTTCCTGAAAAATTAAGCTTTTGGAATTGAAGTTTCTGTGCTTACTCTCTGACCTAAGAAAAATCCTCTGAAAAGCTTAAGGAAAAAGCCCTCAGCTATTTGCGTTTTTTTCCCACTTATAAAAATTGGCATACTTTTTTCACAAAATTTAAAAAATGGTTCAGTTTCAAACGATTCATTCAGGGCAATTCACAAACAACTTTGGTAGTTATGAATCATTGAAACTTGTTCATCCTGCACATGTAGTAGAAATTAAAGTCTGTGTGCATTTTATATGCATACAGTAAATCCCTGCCTGTTTTCATAAATGCTCACTTAACAAGATATGCTGCTAGCTATCTGAGAGGTATAGTGTTCCCTTACTATTTTTTAATGAGTGACTCAATGTGAAAATCTGGTTATGCAGTATGAAGGTTCCATTATTAAATAATAGAAAAATGAAGGTTCTGAAGGAATGTTGACTCCATGTGCTGTCAAGCGTACCATCAAATTCTATTTGTGTAATGCGGCCTGGTTAATATTACTGTAGGAATGATTTATATTTCCTCATCTTTATTTGTAACTTAGTGCTGTGTTAGAAAAGTTTTGCATGTAATAGTTGAGTCCATATTCATGAACAGTTAAATTACACTGTATGCTTTTAAAGAAGGCATTGTTGGTAATGCATAGCAATTTCTCAAGTGAACAGAAGCACTTAAATCTTGTAAACTATGCCCTTACATTGAATCTCATGTAAAAATGTGTTAATCTATTATACTAGTTCAGTGTAAAAATTACCAGCATGTAATTTACCCAGCTCTTTGTAAACTTAAACTGGATAAAGTAGGATCTCTTTTGGAAGTTCTAAAGGGTTGTAATACATGTCACCAAGCATAATATAGGTGCACCAACATTTGGGGCACTACTTTATCAAAAAAAGCAAAATAAGGTCATATATGAACTAGAAGGGAATTTTTTAGAAACCGATTACTGTAATTTTTAGTTTCTAATTGCAGGTCTTTATTGGCTTCATTTTACAGTAAAGGTTAAACTCAATTAACTGACCTTAAGGCCTGGTCTACACTGGGGCGGGAGGGGATGGATCTAAGATATGCAACTTCAGCTACGAGAATAATATAGCTGAAGTAGACTTATCTTTGATCGACTTAGAATCACTTAGTTTGCGTCCTCGTGGCACGGAATCGATGGCCACTGCTGCCCCGTCGTCTTTGCTTCCGCCTCTCACCGAGCTAGAGTTCAGCAGTCGACGGGAGAGTGATCGGGGATTGATTTATCACGTATACATTACACACGATAAATCAATCCATCTATAAGGGATCGCTCTCTGCAGATCTGGCAGGTAATGTAGACTTACCCTTAGTTAGCTGAAGGTTTGTTTTACTCCCCATAGAGTTGTAGGAGCAGGCTTTATATCTGAAGTCCCTTGGGTATCTGAAGGGTCTTCTTTGTTCTCAGAAACCTTCAGAGAAGTGCAAATGATCTAATTACTCTTTTTAGGTTTAGGTAGATTTCTCGACAGAAAAAGTGTTTGACCTGGTAAATTGGAGAAGGCAACATCCAAAAAAGTATGCACTTCTTTCACAGAGCATGTACGCAGGTTTGTGTGCAAAACACTGTTTTTTGTCTCAGTTGAGCTAGCATCACTTTAAAACATAGCAAAAAAACTAGGGCCATCATTGATTTAAATATCAAATTTTCCTACTTTTCTTACCTTCAACTTCTAAAGACTAGTTTAGAAGCATGATTTTTTAATAATTGTAGTGCTAATTTGTTAAGCATTTTTTAATGTACTAATTTCTAATTCACCATTATTTTTCAGCCCAAGCCTTGCCAGTACTGTAATATTATTGCAGCATTTATTGGCACTAAATGCCAGCGTTGCACAAATTCAGAAAAGAAATATGGACCACCTCAGACGTGTGAACAGTGCAAGCAGCAATGTGCTTTTGATCGCAAAGAGGAGGGAAGAAGGAAGGTATGCTTTGATGTGGTGGTACTGTAAAGGCTGGATCTGAAAACAAAAGATACAGTTCGAAATATTTCCCTCTTAAAAATAGCAGGAGTTAATTTCACAAGTAGCAACGTGGAATAAAGAGAATTTAATTAGGCTTTCTAACATAAAGATCTGACATAGCATTCTGTATTAAACTTTTGAGTCATGGCGATTCAGTGCTTCTCTACTGACTTATTCTGGAATAAATTCATTATTTTTTTAATAAACCAAAAATAATCTGACCATGGCAGTCGAGTAGTATGGTTTTTTTAACCCCTCCCCCTAACCTTCAACACTACAAATTTCCTTAGCTTGGATCTGCCACTTCCACCTTGTCCTATCCTTCAGTTTGCAAGGGTTCCTTTTAACCATAGAATATGGATGAAGAGAGGAAAGAGACTGCTCTCAGCAGACCTGTGCATTTTAATTTCTTAGAGGGGCACTTGCCAAAACCATTTGTCCAGAAAGTGGTGGTGAAATTACATTATGGGTGATCACACTTTTTAATTGAACTCCAGAACAGTGCTGTCAACAAGAAACTTCTTTTCTCCTTAACTGCTAAAAAATAATTTACTTGGTTTGTATTGCAGCTGGTCTAAGCATTCTGATGCTGCCCTGAGTAAAGAAGACTTGAGTGGCTGCATGATGCCTAAAGTAAAAATTTACTTAGGAGTAGGGATTTTCCTCTCTTTTGTGGGAGAGAGGGGTTGGCATTGGGGAAGGAATATTTGACATATGTCCAACACATGTTATATAGCCACTTCTATAAGGCAACTAAAATGCTGACGAGGAGAGGATTCACTTTTCAGAAGTGTAACTTAACTAGAAAAGATGATGCAGTATGTTGAGTTGACTTCATTGGTGTCATTTATTGTAGAAGGTAACTACTGGCCTTCATTGCCACGTCCCACAGTGTATAGTAAATAAAAAAATTGCAGCACAAAAATGGACTGTTACTAACTTTTCTAACTTTTTTGAGTATATTAAAGAATAAAATCCATATTCTGGAGTCCCAGTAGTGGTATTTGGTTGTGAAGGTTTAGCCAAAAGAATTCTAACCAAACCAGTTAAGACTATCTATTATCCCTGTGCAAGTCAAAGTAAGAGTTTTTCCTCTAGAGTTATCTTTCTCCTAGCACTAAGTACAGTTGCCCACTTTTTGTGAATTTTTTCCTGAAAGGTTGATGGGAAGCTGTTGTGTTGGCTTTGTACACTGTCCTACAAGAGAGTACTGCAGAAGACAAAGGAACAGAGGAAGAGCCTAGGGTCTTCACATTCTAATTCGTCATCCTCGTCCCTTGCTGAGAAAGACCAGCATCATTCAAAACACCACCATCACCACCACCATCATCATCGTCACAGCAGCAGCCATCACAAGTAAGTACTCTGAAACTTTATGGAACTTGAAAAATCTTGTAATTTTTATGTGACAGGATTAGTAGTGAAACAAAAGTAGCTGTTTACATTACTGAATTGAAAATAGGAATAACATTTTGTGAATTTATTCCACAAACCCAGCAGAGTTTCAGTATTGCTATAAATGGAATGGACTAGAATTGACTTAGTAGAAAGGAAAACCTTTTGGCAGTCTAATTACTAGCTGATGTTGAAACTGCCCATAAGTCTAGAAATGCTAATGGGGTTACTTATCTGAGAAGTAGATAAATGATGTCATGGCACCATCTTCAGGCTAGAAGCAGTTCACCTCTGATTTTCCCCAATTATTATAGTAAATGTAATTCTTGCCAGAATATCCAATGGTGACTGACATTCATGGTGTTACCCGCATACTCTAAGGCACCCCACCTTTACCCTTCTGTGGGCTCAAGGCGTAACCCGGTTAATTTAGGCACCTGCATGCTTTCCTAGGGCCAAAGGCACCTGCCCTTACCCAGTTCTTAGGGCTCGGAGAGTGATCTTCTACATGTTTGCGAGGCCTTTTACCAGTGAAAGAGCCTTACACAGTAATAGTCTTAATCTCTTTATTAACAGTTACCAAAACAGAACACACACACACACACAGCATACAGTGCTCACCACTCCCAATAAGGCAGATGAACTTTTCCTGGTGGTCAGTCAAGATCAGGCCAGCTGGGGCTCCTCCAACTTCTGCACAACATGGTTGGCAAGGTGTTGAGGTCTGGCAGCTCTGATCTTGGGCTGTGTCCTGGAGTTGGTTCCAAAGAACTTCCTTTTGGACCCCCAGTTTGTGTAGTTAAACTTGAGTCTGCTTAACTATATCTAGGACCCTGCCAAATTCACAGCCATGAAAAATGCATTATGGACCTTGAAATCTGGTCTTGTGTGTGCTTTTATCCTATACTGTACAGATTTCATGGGGGAGACCAGTGTTTCTCAAATGGGATCCTGACCCAAAAGGTGGCTGCAGGGGGTAGGAGGGCTGCAGTATTGCCACCCTTACTTCTGCGCTGCCTTCCTTATTACCTTATACCATGCCATCCTTATTCTGTGCTGCTGCTGTGAGTTGTTCTGTCTTCAGAGCTGGGCTCCTGGCCAGCAGCCGCCGCTTTCTGGCCAGCCAGATCTGAAGGCAGCGCCGACACCACCAGCAGGACAGACAGGTAGTGGTACCGCAACCCCCCTGCAATAAGCTTGCGACCTTCCTCCCCCCGCACTCCTTTTTGCATCATGACCCCTACAATTACAACAGTATGAAATTTCAGATTTAAATATCTGAAATCATGAAATTTACAATTTTAAAAATCCTATGACCGTAAAATTGACCAAAATGGGCCATGAATTTGATAGGACCCTAGCTATACCTTAACCAACCATTTTAAACTAAAGTACTACAAAATAATTCTTTTACCAGTCCAAACATATTGCAAAACAGTTCTTCACTCAATCATACCCCACCGTCTTAGTTGATTTAAATCTTGCAAAATTAGTTATGCAACATACAGAAACAATCAAAGAAACAGACAGAAACCATACAGCTAAACAATAGGGAAGTAAGGACCATAAAGGCAAAACAATAAAGAAATGTAGATTTCACAGTCACAACTGTTAAAATGATTCCTTGCCAGGCAGAATGCTATCAAGCAAAGTTTTCTTTCAATGTCTTAAGATCTGTTTCTTTATCTGGTGGTGGTGGGTACTATTAGGACGGGATCTCCATCTTAACAGACAAATATTTCATTGTTTTAATGTAATTTAGATGGAATGTGATGATGTGATTTTTCTGCTCTTTTAGCTCATGGCAGCTGCTCCCCTAATGTGGCTGCAGAAAAAGGCCACAGACCTTATAATGGGTGGCTGTCACGTCAGTAGCAGGGCAATGCTATTGTCATTTTAATTATTTTAAACTTGTCACTCTAATCATGCTTCAGAGTGTTTTGCAGCTGTCTGGCTGTGGGTTAAACAGTGTACCAATTTCTTTGTCCATGTAGCTCTAGTTTTGTCCACTTGTAAATACTTATCAGTCTTTGTAGGCAGCTGCTTCCTAAGATTTAGTGTTTGTTTTACTATTCTGTTAAAAGGACACTGGTGTAAGAATCATACAGATGTTATCTGTAGGCTTGAAATAGTTGTACTTTAGCACCTCTTTATAACATTTTGTATTTCTCAGATTGAACAATGAAAAATTATAGCTGGAATGCATAGATTCCTACGGCCACCCTAAACATTTTCATTATAAACTTCATTTTTCAGTTGCTAAAGACATTCTTACTATCTTCTAAGCTTAAACTTTTGCAGGTCTGATCTAACAAAATATTACTTTTTTAAAGGGGAAAATTGGTTCAATTGCTCTTGAAAATGAAGACCGGGGAGGGGAAATAAATTGCAATTTTCCCATTATATCTCTGTCAGAAGAAGAAAGTGACTTTTGGCAAGCAGATTAATTTTAGGAAGGATAGGTACCTTACAATGTCTGATGAAAATCCATTTTGACTTACCCAAGAGATAACTGGTTAAATCTTATTTTAAAATAACTTCTTGGTGTCATAAAGAGAAGAACTTCAGTGTGTATGCATGTATTTGCTTATATTTATTAAAATGCACAGTTCCAAACTTAAACAGAGTTGATAGCTCCAATCAACAGGCACCTTCCTTTGTAAACCGCCTCTGTGGTTTCCCATCAACTTGCACTATCCAGTTTTATTAGTATTGTTGGTAGGGCAGTGTGCACATAGAGGTTTAAAGTGTGTAATGAATTAAATTGGGCTGTGCAGGAGCTCAGTTTCATTCAGTGCAGTCTTCTAAGTTGCGCACATGTTGAGCGTAACCATTTCACTTGTGCTCTCCGGTCAGCTTACGTTGGAAATGAATGAAGGTACAACTTCTACTTTAAAAAAAAAAAAAAAATCAAGTTCTGTTCAAAATTGTCAAGTATTAAAATAATATAAAGTTTGCAGAAGTAGGAAATACTAAAACCAAGACTGAATTGTCAACCCTAATTCTGCCCCTTGTGCCTTATGATAGCATGCAGTAGTTTAAAGACTGTTTTCAAATGAGCCTGGCCTTGATGAGGAGTAATCCCAAATGTGCTTACTAGGTGCCTTGCTAATTAGCCATCCAATTAAAAATTCATAAACTGAGCTGCTCTGCTGCACAAAACTTAGATATGGATGCTTTTTCAGTTACAGACAGTGGTAATGGAAGTTGACCTGTTGCTGAATGTGTATTAATTACATATATTTCAGAATCAGCAATCTGAGTCCAGAACAAGATCAGGGAATGTGGAAACAGAGGTAATTACACTGCCCATTTCTGAATTTGTATTCTTTATTTGAAAGGTAATTTTTTTTCATACTTTCATCTCTGATTGTTCAAGACTAATCTCTATGTGTATGAGTCATTTTATATGTAAATAATAGTAGGTTGGTCAATTTTGCAGTCTGAGACAGTTCTGCTTTTGATTTATAATACTTGTTGTTTGATTTCAGCCATAAATCCTCTGCAGCTATTCAGAATGAAACTCCAAAGAAAAAACCCAAACTGGAATCCAAGCCATCCAATGGAGATAGGTAAATTTATATTCTACAGCTGAGATAGTTGAACCAAGTAGACCATCGGTTTGCTGCCAGTTGCTGTTTTTGTTTGGCAGATTAGAAAGGCGAAAAATTACACTTTCATCCTGGTAACTTTTAGGGTTTTATGGCAGAGTGCTGTCAGTCAGTTGAATGTTTATCAGTAGAAAGCTGGCACCATTTTTGTAGCTGCTTTGGGAAAAGGGAAGCAAAAGTAGAGCATAAGGCCACAGTTACCAAACATCTGACATCAGTGACTTTTTTCAGAAGGACACAGATTTTGAATCTGGTGCTTTAAACTGATGTAGTATCTAGAAAATGTCTTTGGGCCTAAATGTGTGAGACTGAACAACTTATTCTGTCTCTGATCAACAGTTGGAATAAATGTACAAAGAGGCTGCTTCACTTAAGAAGAATTTGACCCCCTCAAAGCTAATACTCAATTATATTTCTGCAGGTGTATGTAATGTGTGCCATTAGTAAGGTAATTTGCCAGTTGCATCCATTTCTGTCAGGTACATACTTTTTTTGCATTAGTCCTTAAGGATGTTTGTGGAATTGTTAATTAAGCAATTTGAACTTTTGAAAAATGTGTTATTCTGTTGATGTTGCAAGTAACAGGGTTTTTTTTAATTTTAGTAGCTCTATAAATCAGTCAACAGACAGTGGGGGAACTGACAACTTTGTCCTCATAAGTCAGTTGAAAGAAGAAGTGATGTCACTCAAACGTCTTTTGCAGCAAAGAGATCAGACTATCTTAGAAAAAGATAAAAAGGTAAAGGCTACAGCTGCTTAATAAGACCTTTATTAATTTTTTTGTTGTATCTTGCAAACTCAAGGAGCTGTCAACCTTACAGTTTGAATGTTAAAACAAAATTAATACCAGAAATTTGTTTTGTGAATAGAGATTATAACATTACCAAATTGTCCTTTTAAAAAGTTAAGTAGCAGACTTACCCAGCTTGGATGTATTTTAGCTGTAAGGCAGCTCTCCCTGAACGTAATGACTAGTATGAAATGTATACAAGAGACCCACCTTTCAGGCAGCTTACTGTCTTAAAAACAGTCCCAAATATTTTCATTTTGCTAAACCTTTATTAGAAGCTCATCTCTTAAGCAACTGACTTATTGGCCAGTTTAAGGTTGTGTCCTTGATGTAAATGGGTGCTGTTGGGACTGCAATGTTAGGTTCTTGTATTGGTATATTGAATCTTTGAGGCTAAACTAATTAATCTGGGCCACTTTTAGAATGCTTAGAAAGTCCTTATCTCTAGCTATTCAGTGGCTAAAGTGAAATGAATTGGGCAGTCCAATTCATAATACAAAAGCTACCATTACCTTTTCTGGTAGTCCCTCAGTGCTTGCCCTCTGAAGAGTTTTTTTTTGTCAAATTCTCACTGAATTCAGTCAGTGGGAGGCCTTAAATCAGTATGAAAACTGAAACTACAGTTTGACTCTTTAAATTTGATCTAGGTGAAACACCAAAAGGGCAGTGTGAGGAAGCTTAGGTGAACAGTAGGAGTACAAAGTGGGAACACAATAATGTGCATTTGTGCCCTTTTTACAAGCAAAACACTAAACTGAATTTTGTTGCTCTGTTTTTATATTCTGGAGTCATTGGTCTTTGCGCATAGTTTCGCCTTACAGTACAATTTTCATTAAATAACTGTTTCACTGAAAGCTAATGCAGTACTTAATCTGGCTGGTCCCATTTATTAACATTAATGTTCATATGTCCCCCTTTGATTTCACTTCATGTACTCTTAACTTGGTGGTGGTTGAGTTCCAAGCATTTATCAGAACACTTATCTTTAACTCTAGAATAGTGATTGTTGGTGCAATTAGCCCTTTTACATAAGCACTATAATCAAATAACTAAGATGACCAGTGAATAGATACTGTAGCTAACATTTACAGAGTGTGTGTGTATATATAATACTGTGAGCTGTTTTAATACAGTTCTTCACTGGTCCAACTTTCTCCATAACTCACCAAGAAGATATTTGATAGAACTGATGTTTTGCTAATCATATTAGCTAGGCGGTCCAGTTTGGTGTAGATTAGAACAGACAAAATGCAGCTCACAGTTTGAATGATTGAGAAGACAGAGGACAATACTTGTGTTAGAGGCAGTGATTAGGCTCATGCTACATTTTATTTGTCACTTAATGTTGTGATTGCAAAATCCTTGTTTCAGAATTGCTAGCTGAGCCATTTTAAATATGGCTATTCATTACTTTAAGGCGCAGAGGATGTATTATAGAATATATTCTACTTTTGAAAATGTAAATTCACTTTCCTCTGTGGCGGATTCTCACTCCTGGGTCTCGGCTCCTTAATGCAAAATAGCTGGAACTCCCCAAGGTTTGGGTCAGCAGTAGCAAATAGCAGCACAAGTAGTCCTCAGCTAGTGGTGGTATGATATCCCATGCTTTAACCACTACTCTCAGAACCTTCCAGTTTCTTTTTGATCTTGATAGCTCTCCACAGGAGCTGCACCTCTTCAGCTCTTTAACACTCAGTACCTAACTGTTATGAATATATTTTTGTCTTCACATTTTTTCTTACCCTGTGGCCTCTGTTTCCCTAGGAGCATTGATAAGGTTGCCAACCTCTGGGGATCATAGAGAAACTTCTGTTTGACCTGAGTTTTTGTTTTGGCAACTTGTGCTTCAGCGTCTTAGTATTACTGTTGTTAGAACCTTTTTCTTGGCACCTCAGTTCTCTGAACTTCAAAGCTTTTTCAGGTATTAATTTCTTTCAGAATAACATCCATTTCCTCAGCACCTGGGTGGGAAGGAAGACCGGTATCTGTATGGTTGAAAGGTCCATTTTAAATGATCATATTTACAGAATCCTCAGCCTGGGAGTTAATAATTCAAAGTAGTGGGACAGCATGTGCATGGCCTTCAGATGTTTGCCTTGTGCACCCAAGCACTGAGAAATGTCTTGAAGCCCTCCTTAACTCATTCCCCAGAGACTCCCATAAGTCCAGCATGTGGCCAGCCTGGTAAGCTCTGAAGGAAAAAATATAGAAATACAAGCCTTAATCAGCCTCTGACCACCTGGGCACTCTGCCTGCAGTGCCCACATCTGTGCAGACCTTGTTTCCCTCTAAGCCCAGCAAACTAGTTCCCATGGGGGGCGGGGGGTGTGTGTGTGGATTCTGTTTCATCCCATCCAAATCCAAGGACTCTACCACAAATCAGGGTCTCAGTGCTCAATGTCTATGGTACTGACTTTTGTCACATCAGACTAGGAATTTTCTTTCAAACAAATAATTAGCAGGAGACACTAGAAGAGAGCTACCTGCCCTCCACCTCACCACTTCCAAAGACTTCAGGCAGCTTCGCATTATAGACTGCAGCATCTTCTCTTCACATTGATTCAGGACAGGGAAGACTGCTTTGGGGAGTCTCCATGGTGTGTTCAGCAGCCTAGCCATGTCTCCCCTGGTGATTTCGTACAGTGTAGTGCCATCACTCTGATCCTTCATCAAGATAAGCCTCAGTTTGATACCTGTACCCTAGGATTGGCTCCTTCAGTGAACAAAGTACTGGCCTTTAATAGCAGTACACAAACCCCACAGCTCCTGTGTTGAGGGTCTGGGCACAGCCATTGTTGATGCCTTTTGAGATAGTTAATGTGCCAAAGTACCCCTGTGGCTCACTACTTTGCTGTCTTAGTAGAAGCAACTTGGTCAGGGATACAATGTCTGCCTCCTGGATGCAGAACAGATTAACTGAAGGAGTAACAAGACATGCTCTATAAGGATTTGACTTCCTCTAATGCATAAAGTTGGTGGGATCTGGATTAGCACCAGTCCAGGAATTTACAAGGGCCACAATTAGTATGTACATGGAACAAGAGCATCCATCCAGTAGGGTGGCCATATTCTTGCATCCTATTTTGGACCACTTGGCAAAGGTGTATTAGACAACTCACACTGCTTCTTTTGTGTCAAACATTGCTGAGAAGTACATACTGCCCAGGACTCTACCAGCAGTGTCTCCCATCCCAGTGAAAAGCTTGGTGGTCAAGACAACCATGGCTAGAGAAAATATCAGACAATTATCCTTCACATCAGAAACTGCCAGGCCTTCATGGCCCAATGGCATATTAAATACTGGGGAACTGACTGAATGTAGTCCACAGGACAGATACCAGGAACTCAAAGATGGTGGATAAAAATGTGGGGCTGAGTCAGTACCGGGTGCAGTACTGCACTTTATATGCAAGTGACAAGGTACCAAGAGCTGTCGCCTCAGGAATGGATGTCTGTAGGTCTCCTTGCCTGCAAGTATCTGGGTTTCACAAGGAGATTCAGAAAAAATTCTGTTCTGAGAATTACATAGCTGGTATGTCAGAAGATGAAGAATTACGTGTAGTTCTGCATCCCAGAAGATGTCATCTTGCAGGATTTTCACTTTCCCAACTCCATTCAGAGTGGAGAGGAATCTTTGTAAGGTTACTCCTTTTTCAACCCTTTTGTTATGACTGGCTTATTTGCCTCTGGGAGGCTTCACTTCCTGATAAACTTGACTAGAAGGATTCAAGGGTGGCACTACAGGTCTTAGATGGCTTGTGCTTCTGCCCACTGCCTTTGGGGATCAGTATGCCTCTAAAGCATTTATTTCTTCCTGTTTCATGCTTGGTATCTGAGACCTAGGGTCAAGGAACCTGTAAGGTAGTCTTCAGAGGAGAATTAAAAGATAAGTAACTTTTCTCTATAAACTTCACTTGTGATTTAATTCTCCTATCAATGCAATGTTTGCAGTGGCAATTATAGATCTCTTGGAATTTACACTCCATTTAGGAATGAGATATAATAGACTTATTCTTCAGAATCATTTTATTATGTCTCTGTAGATATTTGCCATGTAAATTACAACTTTATGCTAATTAACTGTTGCCATAATCCCTTTTAGCCAGTATCCTGTACCTAACAATGGCCCGTAGTAGGGCTTCAGGGGAGTTTACAAAACAGGGCAATTATGCAGTAATTCACCCATCTTCCACCCGAGCTTCTGGTAGTCAGAGGTTGAGGGCCATCCTGAGCTTGGGATTGTGCTCTGACCATCTTGGCTAATAGCCATTGATGGACCTATGTTATATTTGTTATACTTTTGACCATCACAATGAGTTCCACAGGTTACTTGTGCACTGTGTGGAAAAAGTACTTCCTCTTGTTTGTATTAAAACTATTAATTTCCTTGTGTGACCCTTGGTTTTGTATTGTGTGAAAGAGTAAATAATGCTTCTCTATTCACTTTTCCAAACCAGTCTTGATTTTTATAGATTTAGTCATCTCTTTTCTAAGCTGAACAGTCTTACTCTTTTCCTTGTATGGAAGCCGTTCCATACCTTTACTCATCTTTGTTGTCCTTCTTTGAACTTTGCACTATGTCCTTTTTTTGAGATGGGGTAACCAACACTTGACAGAGTATTCGAGGTGTGGGGACACCATGGACTTGCATAGTGGCATTATGATATTTTAACTATCCCTTTCCTAATAGTTCCTAACATACGTTAGACTTTTTGACTGCTGCTGTGCATTGAGCAGAAGTTTTCAGAGAGCTATCCCTAGTGACTCCAAAGTCTATCTTGGGTGGTGACATTTAATTTAGAACCCACCATTGTATATGTATAGTAAGGATTATTTTTTCCAGTGCATTACTTTGCACGAATCAATGTCAAATGTTATCTGCTGTTCTGTGGCCCAGTCATCAAATCATGGGAATGGAAGAGACCTCCAGAGGTCATCTAGTCCAGTCCCCTGCGCTCATGGCAGGATTAAGTGTTAACTCAGTCAACCAGTTTTGTGTGATTCCTTTAACTTCTTGCAGTCTGCTTTGTACTTACTAGCATGAATAATTTTATATCATCTGCTAACTTTGCCACTTAACTGTTTACCTTGTTTTTCCAGATCATTAATGAATATGTTGAACAGCATGGGTCCCTATGCAGATCTTGGGGGAACCCCTCTGTTCACCTCTCCATTTTGAAAACTGACCATTTATTCCTATCACGTTTCTTGTCTTTCAACTACTTACTGATCCATGAGAGGACCTTTCCTCTTAACTCAGGGCTACTTAGTTTCCTTGAAACTTTGGTGAAACTTTCCTTTGGTGACAGACCTTGTCAAAGGAATTCTGAAAGTCCAGGTACACTGTATCAACAGGATCACCCTTATCAACATGCTTGTTGACTCCCTCAAAGAATTCGAGTAGATTGGTGAGGCATGACTTCTCTTTATAAATGCCACATTGACTATTCCCCAACAAATCCTGTTTATTTATGTATGATAATTCTGTTCTTAGTTTCTACCAGTTTGCCTGGTATTGAAGTTAGGCTCACTGACCTGTAATTGCCAGGATCTCTTCTGGAGCCCTTTTTAAAAATTGATGTTATAGTAGCTACCTTCCAGTCACCTGGGACAGAGGCTGATTTCAGTGACAGGTTCCATACAACAGTTAGTAGTTCTGCAGTTTCATATTTCAGTTCCTTCAGAACTCTTGAGTGAGTACCACCTGATCGTGGTGACTTATAACTGTTTAACTTATCAGTTTGTTCTAAAACCTCTTCTACTGGCATATCAGTTTTGGACTGTACTTCAGATTTGTTGCCCAAAAAACAGCTTTGTGCCAGTGTCATAGCTAAGGCCTGTCAGACAAGTCTCATGGCTGAAAATAAAGCTGAGTATTGTAAATCAGTGTGATCCAATGTCTGAAAATACTTTGAAGGACTAGTCTTCCATATCCAGTTCCCAAATGGGACTTTCACATCTAAAAGAGATATTTGACTTGTGGTGTAATATATTTTTAACCATGTCAACACAAGAAGCAGGAAATGAAGAAAGTAGTCAGTGTCCCCGAGAAACTCTTTTTAGATCCATAAAATAATTTTTTGAGGCATAAGAGTTGGTTAAAAATACGTATGAGGTAGGCTTCCAAAATATCCTCATAGAAGTTGTTTCTTAGTTGACAGAGTTGAAGGCAGACTTTCAGTACCAGGAGTCTAATTTAAGGACAAAAATGAACAGTATGGAAAAAGCTCACAAGGAAACAGTGGAACAACTGCAGGTAAATACTTAAATAGTTTTAATTGCGTTGGTGTCAAAATATTTTGTATATTTGCTTTGAGAAATGAAATAGTTTAAATAGAAGCATTGTGCACCGTCATCCTTTCATGAGTTACCAGTCACTGAAATGGATGGGTCAGTTCCCATCTCTGACCTGTTACATGCTCACTCGCTCTCACTCTGAGTTACACCTGCATTATCTTCAGTTTTCTTTTCAAACGTAACCACTGGATAGATACTTTTTTAGAGCAATTGAGGCACATCCTCTCCTCTCAGGTAGTTCCTCATGCCCCCCTTCTCAAGGGGCATACCTCATACTTTAAGAAACACTGATATACCTGTTCTAGATGATATAATGACCTAGCATAACTGCACGATTTTATTGCAGTGCAAGAAGCTAATCTTGCAATGATGTAACCCACATTGAAAGTACAACTGTTTAAGCAGCAGGAAAACCTGAAACGATTTATAAATTCTAGACTGAACAGAAATATCTATCTACAATGCAGAAGATATATTGATTTTGCAAATCCATGTGAGGGATTTGGCTTTATATCTTCCTTTATAAAACTAGTGGAAGATGTGGAGCTTAAATACCTACGCTGTGCGGAAAACTTCTGCCATTATGTTGATTTATTCTCAGGAACAGAAGTTTTATACGGGGGTGGCTTTATAACTTCAGCAAGACAGTTATGCATGGCACTGTTGAATAATTGCTTCCTCCTATTCAAGAAGTTTGTTCATCTCTTTCTGCAGTGTATCACTGATGGATATAGTACTGGAATTAAGAGTAACTATTAGGACTTTTGAACAGTGTTTCTGTTATGTTTAAACAGAAGAGAAAGTGTTTCTATAAATCTTTCTTTTTATCTACATTACAGGCCAAAAACAGAGAACTACTCAAACAGGTTGCCGCACTGTCAAAGGGTAAAAAGTTTGATAAAAGTGGAAGTATACTAACATCTCCATGAGGAGATTACTACTCAATATAAATTTGAGTAATTCTGTGAAGCCCTTAAAATCCTGTGTAGTGGAAAAATATTTTTGCACACAAGATTACTCGGCATGTTTCCTACACATTTTTATAACTAATATGCAGCTTTTTAGTTAAACTGTTAAGATAAAGTACTTCAACTGGCTTGAAGAAATTTTTTATTTTACTTTTTTTATATTGGGAACTTTTTGCCAGCAATAGTATTTAACAGTTGCAGAGGGGTAATACAGTAGTTCTCTCTTTAAAACACATCATGCAATAACACAATAGGTGTACTTTCTACAGAGTTCAAAGCAGCAGCTGAATCCCTTAAACTATGCTAAGTTTGGCCAAAAGTTCAGTTTCAAGTTTGTAAATCTGCAAGGACAACACTTTTGGAATAGGAATATGGACACTGGGTTCTGGCAACTGTTCTTTTGCTTTGTATTAAAATATAGGACATTTAGGATGGAAATCATGGTGCTCTTAAATGAAACTCAAAAGATGTATACATATGTGTAAATACAATTGTAACAGTTATATTCTTAGTGATAACAAGTGAGTAACTAGTGTTTTACATTCTTGTGATAGGAATTTATTGAAAGATTATCTATTGTACAGTACCAGAGGCAAAGTGTGGTTTTTTGTAAGATTTACTGTAGACTTTTTTCTTGCAAGTGCCTTTCTCCAACTGTTTATTTATAGGAATGTTGGTATTTTGTACATAACGTTTTTGTTTTAAGATCATGTTTAATAAATGTTTGTGTATATATAAATGTGTGTACAGAGGAATCAAAAACAAAGATCAAAGTTGCTAGTGCAGTGCTTGAAGCAGCATTAAGAACTAGCCAATTGATGGACAGTGTGTATTGACTTTTTTAACCTTATTAGATTGCATCTGTGGGGTTTGTTGAATCTGGTTAGTGATTATTATGCCAAACACTTCCTAAATAAACAATTTATATGTTTTTTGCCACACTAAACTATAATGCTTTATGTATTTTTCCTGTTGGCCCAGGGCTAACTTTTTAAAATTTCATAGCGAGCATTGTACTCCCATGGTTATATCCTGAATTAGCAGTATAGTTAATACTCACTACTTTGTTTTTAAAACTTGCATATTCAGTTTGTCTTGGTTTTAACTGTACTTAATTGTAACTTAAGGTCACTTTTTAAAAATTAAGTAATTAGATTGACACGTACTTAGTTTAGTAAAGATACACATCGAGAAAACAGTAGCCAAAACTGTAGTGGTCAGTACATAAATAAAGGGAATGGATGTGGTGTCAAATGAAAGCTTATTGTTCAACCCCTTGAATGGAATCTTCTGTTTTTTACATTCACTTAGTTCAGTTTTAGCTCTGCTCCTAATGGACATCAGTACAAGTGACTTAGTAGGATGAAACAACTTGGCATAACTGGAGTACACTGTTTAGGAAAGCAAGTTCTAAACCAGCCTGACTTGGAATAGTTAGTTGTCTGTCAGATGGTAGCTCTAGTTCAGATGTGGATGTTGATTTGGTGACTTGGGAGCTGCTTGCACTTCAGCTGATATCTTGCTGCTTGGAGGACTAATCTAAAGTCCTCTGGCTATCTACCCAGATGCTACTGAATTGTGAACAACTTCAACAGCTTAGAGAAGACTTAGTCTATGGAATAATTATAATTTGGAAAAATCAAGCTAGCTTGTTTCTTACAGTGAAGATGTATTTGATTTTTTTGTACATGAAGATCAACTTTGTAAGTTTATAAAAACTGTTCTTTAAACTTACTAATAATGCTAGGATAGAAAATGCTGCTGCTATCCTATTGGGATGTTTGTATTGAGAGTTTTTTTTTTAAAATTAAGTTTTTTTTTCTGACTTTCATTAGTTCAGAATAATATGTTGATACTGGGGACTTTTCTCTCCAGTTTACTGGCCACCAGTCCATGGTGCATGTGGATTTTAAAAACCAATTCAGAACCATGCACATCAAATTGATGAATTATCCCATTAAGTGATTCTTATTCAAACAACCTTGAGCTGCAATATAAATTCTTCTTTTTTTTTTAAGGAAAAGTTCATTATTATACTTGAGCTTTATAGATCCCAATGCTAAAAACATTTAGGGGCTTCACAGTGTTTAGTTATAATTAAATACTTGATCTCTTTATTCTGTAACCGAATTTTTAACTTTAAATTTTAAAGTTTGTAAACTAGCAAATTGAATCCCAGTCCTGACAAATGCGATTCTGGAGCTGTAGGCTATTGACACAATGAACTGATGTTCTTTTAATGTTGATCTAGAAAGAGAGATGTTGTACTGTAATGTGCTTTTTAGCCTGTTTTTAGTTGTCAATTAACATTGACAGGTGATTGCCACTTTGGCTCAAGTTATTTATGTATTTTAAGTCTGTGAATATTGCAGTCCCTTTTTAGATAGTATGTCTAAATATGCATCCTGCAGTGAAGCTATTCAGCTGTCCACATGTATAGACTATTGAAATACTGTATTGACATGCATCTGATTGACATTTTGTACCTTTTTCTAAATCCAATATTTCACAATAAAAGCTTCTCAAAACATTTAGTTGCCTCTTTTATATTACTCAGAAAGTCGTAATTTGTTTTAAACATCTGTAGTGCCAAACATTAACCAGAACTCAACATCAGTTGCACTTTTAAGGGGAATCATGTAGGATCTGTTCAAAGAACTAAGCTGCCACGGAAATTACATACATGGAGCATTCTTCAAATTGCAACAAGTGATAATTTTGGAATAATTACCTACTTTAGTGATTCAATATATTAAATTATTGCTATTCTGTGTTACAATGTACAGAGTGATAATGCATGGAACTGCTTCAAGGCAGTGACTACATGTGTAACTCAAGAGAAATAGGCCTGGTATAGACCTGAAACTTAGGCCAACTTAGCTGCATCGCTCAAGGCTGTGAAAATTTTCACTCTCTGTGCGATGTAGTTAAGCTGACCTAACTTCCATTGTAGATGCAGCTATGCTGACAGAAGAGTTATTCCTTTGACCTAGCTACTGTCTGAAGAGGGTCAGTTTACGACAGCGATGGAAAAAATCCCTTTTGTTGCTGAAGTGTCTGCACTACAATGGCTCTCGCTCCCACCCTGCAGTTGCGTTACAGTAATGCTTGTAGTGTAGACACACCCTTCGTGAGACTTCCTAAGCATTCAACAAAAACTTAGATGCCGAAAAATTGGGAAAGTTTAACTGAAAGATTCTCATATAACTTAACAGAATTTCCTCATATTTAGTTTTGATAGAGCTGGTTAATTAAACTGCAGGCTATTTCTCTATTCCACATGCTTCACCTTCAAAAACCTGATTACTTCATTTTATCATCTTCTTATGTTCTCTCCAGAGAGAACAAGATATTTTATTGGAGTTTACTTTGCCCTGAACATCAGCCTTCCAAAATAGTGTTTCCATGATTTTCTTAAAGCCTGCTTTACATTAAACTCTTTTTACATATATGAACCATCCACATCACCATTCTAGGAAATGCATTGGATGGGCTTATTAACGTATGGCATCTTGGAATTAATGTGAGGTCATAGCCTGTGAATTTTGAAACTGCTTAAACTGACCCGCATTCCATTATTGGAAGGACTCCGATACTAATCTCACAATCTTCAGTATGTTGGCTTGGCTTGGCTCAGCTCAGGTGCCAGCCACTGCTATTACAAATCCTGTCATCACTGCAATGAAACCAGTCTCAACAGAACAATGCTCTTAGGCCAGTGCAAACTTGGGTCAGGCCCAGAGCTGAAGAAGAGCTCTGTGTAGCTCACAAGCTTGTCTCTCACCAACAGAAGTTGGTCCAATTAAAAGAAAAAAATTACCTCACCTACCTTGTGTCTCTAATTATGTGATTTTTAAAGCAGAGTGAGTTGCATGTGTGGACATGACTCATTTTAAACCTGGTTTATATAAGTAAACTTGAGTCACCGGATGAATCAGTAAACCCAATTAAGAGTGCCTGCACAGGGTTTTGTATTGTTTAATAAAATCTGATTTTAAATTGGTGCAAGTTGTGTATGATACAAGATCTCTGTTCTTGGCAGTCTGCAGCACCTCCAAGAAGCACTGAATTTACACCTTTTTTTTTTTTAAACAAGTTGTTGTGAATGCCAGTTGTCATATTTGTTATCTTTAGCAGAGTAAAAAGTTGTGTGCAGCATCCTTATTTTGTATACATGTCCCTTTTTATTGTGTTCTTGAAGTTTGACCAGTCTGTAAAACTAGCATAGTAGAAAGTAATAGTGGAGAATGCAGCATTTTACCTTAAGTTTTTCTACCAAGGAGCCCAACACTTGATAGCTGTTGGCAGAGTAAATGTGGCTTGTGTATCTTAAAGAACAAGCACTGCTACAAAGGTGCATCGTGCAAAAGAAGTATTAAAAAAACCAAAAATAACTCTTTAGTGTGTATGTACAGAAGAAACTGGGTGGAAAATATAACTGTTCACTTGAAAAGAGAGCACTCTATCCTACTGACCCACTTGAGGCAAGACAGGAGTTTCCGTTTACCTTACAAGTGACTTGACTTCACGTTGTCTACTTGCATTCTTATGCATGGGCCAGCAAATATTCTTCAAAATAAGACACTAGCTGTATCATTGTAGAGTCATAGAATTTTAAGGCTAGAGGGGACAAGCAGATCATTTAGTCTGACTCAAGTATATCGCAGGCCACCAACACCCTCCAGCACCCACACACTAACCCCCACAACCAGAATTAGACCAAAATATTACAGCCCACAAGAGATTAGACTGTTGGGTGCTGCACGCAAAGAATAGGAGGGAGTGAGGTGTACCAGTCCTCAAGACCCTTGCAATGGCGGGGAAGTGAGATATACCCAGTGACCTGCACCCCATGCTGAAGAGGAAGATGGAAAAACCACCAAGGTGACTTCCAATCTGACTTTGGGAGAAATTCCTTACCAACCCCACATATGGTGATCCATTACAAACAGCATGTAAACAAAAACCAGCCAGCCAAGCACCTGAGAATCCTGGTCCTCCCTGTCTAATGTCCCATCTCCAGCTATGGCCATCCCTCATGCTTTAGAGGAGATCAAACAAAAACTAAAATATAGTGGGAGGAAATTATGCCATTTTCATTGAGAGAGAATGGGAGAATACCTCCAGCATTTATAATAGAATTAAATATAAATAAATGTGGTTTTAATTTATAAGTGGGGAGTCCCACTTGGAGGCTTGCTGTGTAAAAGGAGTCACCAGTAAAAAAGTTTGAGAACCACTGAAGCGCAAGCTGTGCTTGGTGAACTTGGTTTAGTAGTTTGAGATAAGCTATCTCAGGAAGTATTTGCATAAGTTTAACATTTCACAGGATTTATAGATTTCTCCTCCTGCATTTATGCACTCAAAATGTCACACTACCACAAAAAAGGCTAGAGTTAAATATCTCCAGTTCCTGGTCCTCTTCCAGTCTGACACATTTAGGCTGAGTCTTTCCTTTAAAGTTTTACCAATACAACTGTTTTTTTCCCCCTGAAATTGTTATATCCTTCTTGATGGTATAAGCTTATAATATTACAAGCATAATTTTACCAGTATAATCATGTCTCGGGGGGTTGTATCACTTAATTATACCCTATAGTTAAAGAGGTACAGCTTTCTAGTGTAGACAAAGGCCTACCGGGAAGGGACCACATACTAAGGCTTGTCCACAGTAGAAAAACTTGGAAATCTTTCCCACCACACCTCTCACTGGGTCAGAAAAATCAGTAGCAGCAATAGTGGAATCCTTAACTTAGCTTAGTATCTCCCAACAATTTTACTTTTGTTAGGGGTGAAATAGTGATATCCACAAATCCAGAGAGAGTGTGCTCACCTAAACCCTCTGCCTGGGAAGATGTGACCACTTCCTGTGTAAGACACTTTCTTCTGGAAGTGCCGATTGCAAGAGGGAGTGACTTAACCAATATAAATCAGTGAATTTCCCTTGCTGTTTTTGGTTAAAGAAATCTTGTTCTTTCAGGTGACAGACTGGTCCTGTTTGTGGAGTATGACTCTTAATATCACTTGTTTCACTTTTTCAGCCATTGTGTATTGAAGATAGTGAGTGTGACGCTGGTGAGCCAAGTGCCAGCTGTAGCCAAGGTGTAGGTGTCATAAATATAAAGGGAAGGGTAACAATCTTTATGTATGCAGTAACATAAAAACCCTCCGGGCCAGAGGTACAGAATCACTTTACCTGTAAGGGATTAAGAAGCTCAAATAACCTGGTTGGCACCTGACCAAAAGGACCAATAAGGAAAGAAGATACTTTCAAATCGGGGTGTGGGGGAAGGTTTTTGTGCTGCTTTGTTTGTTCCCCTCTCAGGACAGAGAGAGAGACCAAGCTGGTAAGCCATCTCCTGAAAAGATACCTGAAATGATACATCTAAAATTACAGAAATTGTAAGTAAAGGCAAGGAAATGCATTAGATTATCTTTTGTTTTAGCTTGTGAATTTTCCCCATGCTAAGAGGGAGTTTTTTTTCCTGTTTTTTTGTAACTTTGAAGCTGCGCCTAGAGGGAAATCCTCTGTGTTTTAAAATCTTTGTATTTACCTGTAAAATTACCTTCCATCCTGATTTTGCAGGTGTGATTCTTTTACTTTTTTTTTTTTAATAAAATTCTTCTTTTAAGAACCTGATTGATTTTCAGTGTCCTAAAAACCCAGGGGTTTGGTCTGTGCTCACTTTGTAACCAATTGGTTAGTATACAGCAGACCCTTGCTAGAACACGCATATTTATAGCGCAAATTCAGTTATAGCACGGGACCACGCATGGATCACAAATTTAATTACCTTCATTGGAATCCATGGTAACATGGTCCCTGCGTTAATACGGGACCGCGCATGGATCCAACACCCCTCCCCCCAGTGTATTATTCTCAAGCCTCCCCAGGAAAGAGGGTGATGGGGGAATATTTTGGGGAAATGGGGACTCCACGTGGCCCCTTTTTCTGGATTTTTGTCTAAATCACTTGGTGGTGGCAGCAATACTGTCCAAGGACAAGGAAAGGATTTGTGCCTTGGGGAAGTTATAACCTAAACTGGTAGAAATAAGCTTAGGGGGTCTTTCATGTGGGTCCCAACATCGGTAACCCAGAGTTCAGAGTGGGGAGGGAACCCTGACAATAGGTGTCAGCAAAAAACTGACAAACTTGCAGCTGGAATCCAGACCAATTCACTTGTGTATTAGGATAGATGAAAGTGGTGGTTGAATGTGTTAGAATGTGTTTGGGGTTTAAACCTCATGAAAACGAATGGGATGTTGTATGCATTATATTCTCTTATCTGTATCGTGTTAGAATGAAATAGCAAACATTTATATTGTATATACCTTATACCTAAGTGACTGATCAAACATAAGGAAACCATGTGTGATTCAAACTATAACAGGAAGGTGCTAATTCCTGCACATTTCAAAGCAAGTGGCCATTGTGTGTGATGATCAGAGACTCTAAATGCCCCACTCCATCATCAAAGAGCCCACATGGGTAGCCGAACTGTCAACTTGTTCTTCTGTGAAAAGAAGCTATAAGTGTGGACACAAGGAACAAATTCTCCAACTCTAGACTGTTTGGATTCTAACAGGGCAGCATAACTGAATGAGAAGATGGAGATCTCCAGAGTTAAGACTTTTGGGAAGCTGGCAGATTACTACATCTGTGCTACCTTTTGAAATTGTAGACTGTGACTCACCTGTACATATATATTTACCTGCTTTAGCCTCTCAAGAACTCTCATTCCATTTGGCTTAGCTAACAAAGCTTTAGTTAGTTTACTATAGGATTGGCTACCAGTGTTGTCTTTGGTGTGAGATCAAGGATGCAAATCGACCTAGGTGAGAAACTGGTCTTTTGAGACTGGGTGTAATCTGAATATTATTGTGATTTTTTGGTGTAATGACCATTTATCACAGAGTTCAGCTTGCCTGGGTGACAAGATAGAGCAGCGTGTCTAAGGGGATTGTCTGTGACTCCATTATAAGACTACTGTAGTGCTTTGGGAATTCACGTTTATTATTGGGTTGGTGAAATCTAATAATAGAACATATCACCAGTTTGGGGTGTCCACCCTGTTTTTGACAGTTTGGCCTTACGGAGGCACTCAGAGTTGTGAGCCACTCCAGACAGTGTGACAGTGAGTGCATGTCCACAGAAAGTTTTGTTTATAGCAAACTCTCCTTTAAATGTTGATTACAGAAAGCCTATTGTGGCATTTACCCAAGTCCTTGCCCTTATTACCTAAACACTGAATTTTAAAAATGAGCCTTGAGCTGAATGTGAATGGCTGCTTGTTCAGCATTAACCACTAGATGTTGCTTCAACCACATACTTTCTCCCAAGCATATGCTGTACAATGTATTGCTGCACACATCCAGCAGCGACACAAGAGATTTCATTGGAGAGCTAGGAATTCTCTGTCCTTCCAAAGTCACCAAAATAAAAACACCTTGGCTGCTTAAATTGCTATATTCTCTAGATCCGTTTTAGTAGATCTGTAAAGTGAAAATACAAAAGCTATTTTGGATAACAAACTAAAAATCTTTTTAGTAATTCAACAATCCTTGTCACTTAAATTGTGATATATTTTTTTTCAGCTACAGATCTTAAATCATTGTACTCGGAGAAAAATATATTGCCATTTTATGAGGCCCAGAGGTAACTGTCAAGCAGCAATACAATGGTGGAACTGGAAATTGGATCTTGGTCTCCTGATGCCCAGGCTATGGCATTAGCCACTGGACAGTGCTGTTAGTTTCTATATAAAGTAACAGGGAAATAAATAATTTTGGAATTTAAATGCCATATTCCCAGGTTCAGTATATATCGGCAAAAGAAGTACCCCTTTGGCACTAAATCTAATTAGGTTGACTATTTTCCTCTTTCTTTCTCCCTTTCACATAATTCTGATCCAGATGTCTTCCAAACTGATTGTAGTAGCAGAAATATTTGAGATCATGTGGACTTGCCAACAAAGGATATAATTCAGGTCATCATTTAAGAACTCAGGGGTTCTACTTGAATTGAGTCCTGAAGCTTTAAGGGCATAATAACTTCAATTCCGATAAACAGATTATTAAACAACCAAGCCTTTTCATCAGCAGCTCCACATGTTGTGCAGGGCATTTTTGAATACTGAATGTGTGTTTTGAGAGCAAGAAGACCTGATCCTGGAACCTACACATGGTGAATGAAAAATTAATAGTGTTAATTCATGTGGACCATTAAAATATGTGCTTGTATTGTGGAAGACTTGCTATCTAGCCTAAGTTTTGATGTTTCTGATTGAGTGTTGTCAGGAATTACTTCCATACTCATACAATTTTATACCTTCTGCTCCTTGTTTTCAGTTCTGTTATATGAAAGAGTCAAGAGACAGTAATTTTTGCATTAACAATCTAACTAGTAAGCAAAATGTAATATAGGGGTTAGTTTTAATTTGAAATAGAGAATTGGCAAGTAATCCTTAACTATAGTCTGCTGAGCTTGTAATCGGAATGTTTCTGCATGAAGAAGCATTTTCAAGAGCTATTTTGGGAAGAAAGCTTCAAGTACACAGGGCACGAAGCAGTGACCTCTCACCTACTTCTTCCTTGCTAATCTGTTAACAATGTGAGATAATTTTCATACTATGAAAATGCAGAGAAACGTCTGACAATGTTTACTGTACCTTATTTCCTTGATTTTTAAGACAGGTGTTGGGTAAAATTCTCAAGAGCATTTTCAAAAGTGAGTTAAGCCTGGATCCACAAATGGACTTAGGTGTTGTGACACTGAGCAAAGCCTAACTTTTAGGGACCTAGAAATTTACAGGAACAACACAGCGATCCACAAAGCCTGAGTTAGGTGCCTAGGCTCCCTGTACAATGAGGGGGGAGAGGCAGGCCCCTTAGAACAGGATCCACAAAGCCAGCATGCTAGGTGGGGAGCTGTCTAAGTTAGCCAATGGAGAAGGGTGTATCTTAAGCCCCTCCCCTCTCATGGAGATAGGCACCGAAATCTAGACTGCAGTGAGGCACTTACCTCTGCTAGAAATCCACAACTGGGAACCCCTCTCCTGGAGTCAGGTGCCTAAGTTGTTTCTTGTGAGCGTGATTGAGGCAGGGGCTCCATACAAAGCTGGGGTGGAGGAAGAGGAGGTGCTGCTGCCACGTCTCCCCTTATAATTTTAAAGCCAGTGGTGGTTGGTACACTCATCTGGGACGCGGGAGATTCAAGTTCAGTTCCCCCCAAGCTGAAGGGATTGAACAGGGGTCTCCCACCTCGCAGGAGAGTGCACTAACCACTGAGCTATGAGATATTCTGATGTGGAGTTCCCTCAGTCTCTCCTATTAAAGTTGTTCCACTTTGGATAAATACTTAAAGAGTCACTGGGCCAGAGAGAGAATGATACTAGTATACTAATGAATATTGAGCAAAGGAAATTAATTTGTCTCCAGACTAATAGTGTGACTAATAGTGAGTAGTGGACATGAGAGTGTCTACACACTTGATTCTTCGGGTGGAATTGTAACCACGCTGCACTGACACAGGCACGCGAGTTGTGTAAGAAACTAAATGGATGAATGACTATGGAGGAGCATTACATTTTGCAAAATTTCCAAACTAAACTAGAATTAGAATAAAAGCGATTGCCATACTAGTTCAAACCAATAGTCCAAATTTCTTGGAGAGTGTCCTGAATCTGCTATTTCAGTGGAAGGTGTAAGAAGCCCTGCAGTAGGCAGTTATGAAATTACATGTCCACAGGGAGGTTGCTTCCTAAGCCCCATTAATTGGAAGTTATCTCATACCCCAAAGCCTGATGATTTATATTCCTCATTACCACAATGGTATCTTGTGGCAATGAGTTCAACAGACTAATTGTTGCTTGCACAGTGGCTCTTTCTCAGTTTAATCCAATTTTGGGCTTAGATTTTATAGGCTGTAGCTCTGGCCTCCAGAATTAAAGTATTCATACAAGCAGTTAGTATTTTTGTTCAGCTAAACTACTTTACATTTGTGTGTACTTCTTGGTACCATAACCCTTCCATTCTCAGAGTCAGAGCTGTCCCTCCAGAAATACATCATATGCATTTTCCCAGAGTAACCAAATAGCACATGTGAAAAATCGGGACGGGGTGGGGGGTAATAGGTGCCTGTATAAGACAAAGCCCCGAATATCAGGACTGTCCCTATAAAATTGGGACACCTAGTCACCCTAAGTTTCCCAGAGCTGCTAGGTCTGTTTTTTCTGTATACAAAAGTGTCTGCCTTTGTCCCAATGTGAGATACGTATTCTGTCTGCTTGAGCTGTGGAACGTTCTAGTGACACTTCCCCCTGCTGTTTTTCCTGAGGGGCGGGCCCTGTGGCAACCAGCCAAGCCCAGCGCTTGAGAGAAGTCTGGGCTATTAACCACTGGTGGCATATCTAAGGAGAAATGCTATTGCCCCGTGGCTACTGTGGCCTACCCAGGGAGATGACTCTGATCCCCTAGCCCCCACCCCACAATGTGGGTTGCTTTCGCACACAATGGGCTAAATTCTACTCTTCCAACGCATTCACGCAGTTCCCACTCAGGCCAATTGCAGTGGCACACACTTGTCTGAGAGTCTCCCAGTTCTATTCCATTTTGGTGTTTCATACACACTCTAAGTGGCATTTTAAAAGTCAGAAATTGATTATTGTGCAATGCAAGCAGAGAGAGAGTGATAGCTTGTGCTGTCTGTTTCCCATGCTGATGTAGGGGTGGGCAGGTGTGTGGGCTTGTCACTCATGTAGCGATTGTGGGTGACACTGTGCACTAGAGAGAATGGTCTAGCTGACTGAGCACAGGATTGGGAACTGCTAGACCCTAGTGCTGACTCTGACACTCTCTATGGCCTTGGGCATGTCACCTAGACTAAAATTTTCAAAGCTGACCTCGGATTTGGATGCCTGAGTTCTTAGGTGTAAGCAGGTGGATGTTTAAACATGCTAAGAACCCAGCCACCATACATAGCAGCAGTGATGAGCTACCAAAATCTTAACAACCGGTTCCCTACCGGGTCTTCGGCGTCACTTCGGTCCTTCACTCTCTCCGGGTCTTCGGCGGCACTTCAGCAGTGGGTCCTTCAACAGCCCCTTTAACAGCTGGCTCTACACTGGCTTCTAAATTTAACAACTGGTTCTTGCAAACCGGTGGGAACCGGCTCCAGCTCACCACTGCATAGCAGCCTTTTCCCCCAGCTAGCCAAAGAGCTGGCTCTGCCAGAGTGTGTGTCCTGGCCATGTGACTCTCCCGTCATAGAGACGGGTTTACCTTTGAAGGTCAGGAGTTAGTTCTCCATTTACTTCACCCTCTGGTCAATCCATAAATATTAGTAGGATTTCCTTTGACCTGGGTTTTGTTTTCAGCTTAAAACAAATGTCATTATATTTTTTCCTGGCTCACTGTAATGATGCTGGTTCTGGCGGGACCCAACTGAGTGTGCCAATTCAGGACAAATTGCTTAAAACAGGGCAGTTACAGCCCAACGCTGGGGTTTTTTCACTGCTAAGGCAAACCAAACCAGTCAGACTAAGAGGACTTTGGTTTCACCCCACTGGCTAACCACAAGTCACACAAGCAATTCCCTTAAACACTCCAGTTTCCCAGTATGACCACCAGTGCCACTCGTTATGGGGACAAATGGTTATGAAAACCAATACCCAGTAAAAGAAAAAAAGGTTTTCTCGATCCCAAAGAATCAAGCCCCAGACCCAGGTCAATATACAAATCAGATCTTACCCACAAATCATGCTGTTGCCAATCCTTTAGAATCTAAAATCTAAAGGTTTATTCATAAAAGGAAAAAGATATAAATGAGAGCTAGAATTGGTTAAATGGAATCAATTACATACAGTAATGGCAAAGTCTTGGTTCAGGCTTGTAGCAGCGATAGAATAAACTGCAGGGATCGGTCCTTTGTTAAGAGCTTCCGTTTGTAGCAAAATCCATCCAGAGATAAGAAGCAGGACTGAAGACAAGATGGAGATGGAGTATCATCCTTTTATAGTCTTTTTCCAGGTGTAAGAACACCTCTTTGTCCTTACTGTGGAAAATTACAGCAAAATGGAGTCTGGAGTCACATGGGTAAGTCTCTGCATACTTTGCTGAGTTACAAGGTGTATCTGCCTTCTCTCAATGGGTTAATTGTATAGCTGATGGTCCTTAATGGGCCATCAAGCAGGCTAGGTAGAGACACCAACTTGTCTGGGGTGTCACCCAGAAGCACAGCATAATTTTGAAATACAGACAGTACAGAGCCAATACTTATAACTTTAAATACAAAAATGATATATACATACAGATTGCGAAATCATAACCAGCAGCCTTGTCTTAGACACCTCATTTGACCCCCTTTATACAAGATTTGGTGCCACTACAGGACTTTGGTTGCAACCACGTTCTATACAGTCCCAGTTCAAGTCAATAACGTGACACTCACACATACCTAACTATCAGGTAATGTTTTCTCTAAATACCCATTTCACAGTGGGATTCTTTTCCAATACAAACTTTCCTCCCAAGGAGGTGTCACTGCTCTTCCCATCAAGTATTGCCAGCTCTCCATTTCCCCCACTGCACCAACAGGTCTCACATTAATGGCATCAGCCACTCAACTATTCCAAAAAAATCCCCTTGAGAGGCCTCACTTGGGTATTGTGTTAATTGGGCAGAGCTGTAGAACTGACTTCTCAACCTCTAGGGTGAAGATTATTTAACTGAAGGTAAAAATTATGTCCAGAAAAGATATCGGATGGAATTAGAAACTCCACAAGTTGGATATACTGAACAGTCACTCACCATTGATTTCACTGTAATTTCACTAGTAATTTCAATAAGCATCAACCAATCCAGGAGCAGTACAAGACACAAAGTGAAACACTCCTTTCCCTAATTAGCTAGTTGTCTAAAAGGCACCTAAAAGAGAAGATGGGTCTGAGCCTAAATGGAGAATCTCTTGGGAATGTACTTAAGTTTCATTTCCTATGTACCAAAAGCAAATTGCTTTCTAGCCAACTCGTGCATCCTTTGCTTTTAACAGAAAATTTACAGAATGTGGTTTATTGAACTGTTTTTTCCCTTTGTCTGGTTCCCCTTATACTTCTGCAAACTCTCTGTGAGACAAATTCTTTTTTTTTCAGAAAGAATGGAAAATTTTGTTACTGGGGGGATGCAGTGCTTCCGAAGATACATGACTCAGCATCACAACCAATAACTAGTAACTGAACTGCGTATTTTAGACAATTCCTGCTTTCTGCTATAGACTACCAAACATCATATGTGTTTAGCAGTAGTAGCATATTTCCAACCATCTGCATTTGCCTCCCACTCACATACACTTAGTCACTGCATACAAACATACACCTTCTGCTGAACTTTAGAATTATGTTCTTCTCTACTAAAACTCATTAAGTTTTTAGCAGTATGGTATTCTACAAAGCCTTTTCTGGCAACCTTTAGAGCCCAATAATCTGGATTTATTGCCAAGCCATGCAAAGTACATAATTTAACCCAATCATTATTGTAACTTTGCTTTCGCATGCATTCAATAACATTTTGATAATGTTTTACTAAAAAACCCTCTTGTTTTATTGGTTAAGTTGCACCAGGGGAAGGTATACATGGCACTGTAGAAAGAATCCTATAGAATTTAATTAATAGGGATGGAGCCAGTATAGTTCTATAGAAAACACTCTAAAACCAACAGAATTGAATAGAATATTATCCTTCCCAAAGAATTTTTTTAATCTGCCACATCCAAGTCTTATACAGCCCCCAACACTGCTGTCAGAGTGCTTCTCAAAATTATAGAGAGCACAAGGAATTGGACCTAGTCAAATTGTTTATTTTTCAGAGTGGATTAATAGTGGTAAAACTCAACCAAAGAAAGTGGGATTTGCACTTTGCTCCGAAAGTGTGAAGTTCAGGGTTATTCTGGTCTCTTGGGAGAGTGAGTCCCAGATTTGTGGTCCTGGCTGCTGTCCTTGCAAATTTCATTCTTCAGTTTGATTGTTCCACTGGAACATAGCTCTCCTGAGAGGTCACAGTTACAGAGAGAGAGGCAATCTCTCAGGTAACTTGGGTTAGTGCTAGGAAGGGCTTTGAAGATGAGAACCAAAACCTTGACATCTTACCCAGTATTCCACAGGGAATTGGTGAAGAGAGTGAAGTGCAGGTTTGATGTGCTCTTGGCAGCCTGTTGGATTGCTGGGATCTGGGATTTTTTAGGGTTTGTGAGTTCATTCCTAAGCATGGAAAATTGTAATATGTGAGGTTGGGGCTCATGGATCACTGTGAATAAGGCTGAATCCAAAAGAAGGAGGCACCATCACCTTGCCAGCCAGAGATGGTAAAGGGCATTTTTCATGGCTGTGGCTATTTGGGAATCCAGCAGACATGGACGTGAAGAATGTAGATGGACACCAAGGCTGTAGCCCAGCTTAACAATTTTAGGGCCATCTGCTTTGATGGAGGGTGATGCATGGAGGTTGTGCATTCTTCAAAGTGCTTCCCTCTCTCCACCAGTATTACCCTACTATTTCCAGATTCTGTCAGCTCATCTACATCCAGTTGCTGATCTCAGACAAACCCTTGGAGTTGGGTGTCATTGGGCTATTGTTGGCATTCAAGTCCATGCAGTTCCACAATCTCCCCTACTGGCTGCATGTAGATGTTGGAGAGCATAGAATATCAGGGTTGGAAGGGAGCTCAGAAGGTCATCTAGTCCAACCCCTGCTTAAAGCAGGACCAATCCCCAGATAGATTTTTGCCTCAGATCCCTAAATGGCCTCCTCAAGGATTGAACTCACAACCCTGGGTTTAGCAGGCCAATGCTCAAACCACTGAGTTATCCCTCCCCCCTGTGTCTGGGTGACTCAGATGAGAGCTCTGGAGATTGAGGAGCAGGGTCCCAACATGCCACTCTGGGTGCAGTCTGAGAGAAATGGTCAAAGCTATCTCCACATGCACCTGCTCTCCCTCCCCACCTCTGGGGCGGGACAGCAGAAGTCTTTGGTCAGCCAGTCGAATGCTGTGGAGAGGTCCAACATGAGCAGGGATCTTTGGCTCTTGGCACTGATAGAATCATAGGACTGGAAGAGACCTCAAAAGGTCATCTAGTCCAGTCCCCTGCACTCAAGGCAGGACTAAGTATTATCTAGACCTGACAGGTGTTTGTCTAACGTGCTCTTAAAAATCTCCAACGAAGGAGATTCCACAAGCTTCCTAAGCAATTTATTTCATGATGACCTCCTCTTACCATGCCTAGTCCATGTTCATGCTCTGGTCTGAAACCTGAGTGGGAGGGGTCCAGGATGTTGTCAGGATCTAGGTGGAGCTGGCGAGCTTCTCAGTTAGCTGCCTAGGCACTGATTTCCATGAGAGTTAGGTGCCCCAGTACCTTTGTGAATCTGGCCCTAGAATTGAGCAATTTTAGAGCATTGTCTCTTACTTGCTATAGGCTGGTTTACACTTTCTCTGGCAAGCTTATCAACTGTTATTAAATTAGACCCATTCCATAAAGGTATGTCTTAGATGCTGTTTCACGCAACACCCCTAGTATTGGGCAGTCATGAGAAAACATAAGCCAATCAAAACTTTACTGTAAAATTCTTCAGTACATTCAGTTGCTAACATAATTTTTAGCATAAAGGTCAATAGTTAATACCACACAACAGTAATATAACAAGAAGAATATAATTAGAAGTACATTAAATAGCCTAATTCAACAAAGCACATGCTTAAGTCCCATTGACTTCACTGACTTTCAGCATGTGCCTAAAGTTAAGCTTGCACTTAAGTGCTTTGCCAATTTGAGGCCAATTGTGGCTAGAAAGGAAAGATGGGCTGTTGGTTTGGGCACTAGCTTAGGAACTTGGAGACCCACATTCCATTTCCTGCTCTGCCACAAACCTCCTGGATGACCTTGTGTAAGTCACTTAGACTCTCTTGTGCCTCAATTCTTCATCTGTGAAATGGGAATAACAGCACTTCCCTGCATCGCAGGGTTACGAATGGGGCCAGATAAGTATGTAAGGTAGAAAGAAAATGTTGCCATTGGGCTCCACACAAGATAAAAGTGCGCATTTATTTGTGACTTCATTCAGATATTGGGGTGTGGGCCTTTCTGTAAGTTGCCTCTATGAGTACTGTACATGCCTTGCCACTGATAGCATTATAACCAACTTGCTAAAATAAAGAGCTTTCTGGATTCATTTGCAAAGAAAACTGAGAGGAGGTCAATGGGATAAAGCAGCTGTAAAGGATTAAGAGGAACTAGGTGGTGAACACAAAGCATGTAGTGCAACACAATGGCCTGGAGAGTCTCCCATGACACCTTTCAGCCTTTGTACTTGTGAATTACGTCACTACCAGAGCACCCTGGCAGATGCCTGTTTGACTTTGCTGCTTGCACACAGTGTGAATAAAAGAACACAGAATCGAGGCCATTGAAAGAGGCCATCAGAAACATACCTTTTGATGCCAGTGTCTAGTTCTAGGTCTGGGGAAACGTGAATGAGTTGTTTGAAATACAAAGGAAGGCGAGAAAAGAAAACAGAGATATCGATAGAGACAGACATCTTTCTCCCTTTCATTTCAGTGGGGAAAAACATTTAACAGAGCAGATGGAAAATCACTGCTTTGACATTTAACACCTGCTGTGTGTTTGCAAAGAAGAAGAAGAAATCTCTCCAACAGCCAGAGGTGGGACACTAGATAGGGGAGGGTCCTGGGTTACTACAGAGAATTCTGTCCCAGGTGTCTGGCTGGTGAGTCTCGGCCACATGCTATGGTTGAACTGATCACCATCGGGGCAGCTCCAGGCCCCAGCACGCCAAGCACATGCTTGGGGCGGCCAGCCGTGGGGGGTGCTCTGCCAGCGCTGTGAGGGTGGCAGGCAGGCTGCCTCCTGCAGCTTGCTTGCGGAGGGTCTGCTGGTCCCGCAGCTTCGGCGGACCAGCGGACCCTCCGCAGGCAAACCGCCGGAGGCAGCCTGCCTGCCGTGCTTGGGGTGGCAGAATCCCTAGAGCCGCCCCTGATCACCATATTTGGGATTAGGAAGGAATTTTCTCTCAGGTCTGATTTTTTCTTTTCTTTTTTTTTTTTTGCCTCCTCTGCAGTGTGGGGCATGGATCACGTGCTGCTCTAAACTAGAGGAAATGGTGGATTCTCTGTAACTTGAAGTCTTTAAATCATGATTTGAGGCTTCAATAACTCAGCCAGAGATTATGGGCCTATTACAGGAATGGGTGGGTGAGGTTCCATATCTGCAATGAGCAGGTCAGACTAGATGATCGCAATGGTCCCTTCTGCCCTTAAAGTCTATTGGTATGTTTACACTACGAAATTAGGTCGATTTTATAGAAGTCGATTTTTTTAGAATTCGATTTTATACAGCCTATTGCGTATGTCCACACTAAGTTCATTAAGTCGGCGGAGTGTGTCCTCACTACCGTGGCTAGCATTGACTTACAAAGTGGTGCACTGTGGGTAGCTATCCCACAGTTCCCACAGTCTCTGCTGCCCATTGGAATTCTGGGTTAAGCTCTCAATGCCTGATGGGGCAAAAACTTTGTTGCGGGTGGTTTTGGGTACGTCGCCAGGCCCCCTTCCCTCCCTCCTTCCGTGAAAGCAACGGCAGACAATATTTTCGTGCCTTTTTTCCGGGGTCCTGGAATGGATGATCGGAAGCCCAGGCAGGCAGTGGGCTGAGTGGGGCCGGCGGATGAAGCCCAGACCAGCAGCGGGCTGAGTGGCTCAGACTGCTGCTGGTCTGGGGCTCCGTCTGCCGGCTCCTGCCAGCCGGGGTCCCGCTTAGCCACGCTCAGCTGACAGACCTCGATGAGATCGATCAGAGGTGCCTGGACAGACATGGCTATCCTCCTCTTAGAGCACCGAATGGGAATGACTCCAGGCCATTCTCTTCTTTAAGTTTCATCTAATGGAGATTCATTGGAATCTGGAATATCAGGCCAGCTGGAGGCTTCTGCCTCAGGCTGCTCTCCTAGCTGGCAGCACCGCATGGTCGCACCTACCCCAGCCTGCCCCTTGCTCCCATGGCTCATGAAGCCTGACAGTAGTAAGGAGCAGTTCAACTTGTGGAATGACAAATCCAGAACGAAGGATTGCACTCTGTGGGCCACGTTAAGATTATTTCAGAGTCCTAGATAGCATTTAGTCCCTATAAAAGGCTTCATGAAAATTTTCCCCCACCTCTAACAAAAATGTTAATTTATCAGAGCAGCTGAAAGGGTAAGGAACCTGGGACTATAACTTAGAGAGAGTTTCCATATTATTTAACTCATAATTGATATAATTCAAAGTAAAATTTCACAGCGTGCTCTGTTCTAAGACTAAAAATGCAGGAGGGGAGTCTGAAATAGGAACAGTGACCTGTTTCCACCCCGTTTCATGTGTTAGGAGAACATGATCACCACTATACTATAGGGCTTTCACATGTGAGGTGAACGTGATAACCACTACACTACGGGGCTTCTCTTTTTTTGCCACAGACTTTGCCAAATGCACAGGAATGTTTTCTCTAGCTACAGAAGCTACCTAATGCAATGTCTCTATCTATGGCCTTCCTGCTCACCAAGCGGTCATGCCCCCGCCCAAGGCTGACACAGCGCGGAGTGCATGTGACACAGCAACCTGGCTCAGGCAGGATCGCTAGCGAGGCCTGATACTTTTGTCGTTAAGCTAACACAGCCTCTGCCACTGAATGCCAGCATGCATTACTCTGTGCCCCATCAGTGAGGAAAGACTGCATGAGCTCGGAAAACATGTTATCGCAAGTGCGGTTTTTTTGCCTTTTAATCTGCGATAACCTCAGGGACGGAGATGATAGGGGGAGTATAGAAACATTCTGGGGCATTGCATGGTCACTTGTGCCACACTTTGCCACACTGGCCAAACAGGAAATGAAATTCAAAAGTTCCCAGGGCTTTTCCTGTCTACCTGGCTAGTGCATCTGAGTTCTGTCCAGAGCGGTCACAATAGAGCACTCTTGGATAGCTCCTGGAGGCCAATACCTTCAAATTGCATCCACACTACCCCAAATTTGACCCAGCGATGTTGATTTCAGCGCTAATCCCCTCGTCGGGGAGGAGTACAGAAATCAATTTTGAGAGCCCTTTAAGTCAACAAAAATGGCTTCGTCGTGTGGACGGGTGCAGGGTTAAATCGATCTAACGCTGCTAAATTCGACCTAAACTCATAGTGTAGACCGGGGCTAAAAGGAAGAACGAGAAGAAGGAAGGAATTTCAAAGTTAGACCAGACATTTCACTTGCTCTGGCCTTATTATTGAAATATGCTGACAATGGGTGGTTCTCCACTGCTGTGAGATTTGAGTTCATTCTTGAATATCAGAGAACAAATCTGATTAAAATGTTGACTATTTTTAATTGTAGAAACATTTGCAGAGTTGGTTGTTAAGAATAAACAGCTCTTCATGCTTGATGTGGTTTTAGGAGATCTTGGGTTCAATGCCCAGCTTCGCCACTGACTTCCATTGTGACCCTGGGTTTAATCGCTCTATGCCTCAGTTTCCCTTGTGTAATACAGAGCTAATAATACTCCCTTTTTCCCACCCTGTGTCTTTCTTCTGTTAGGCTCATCAGGGCAGGGATTGTTGCTTACTATGTTTTTTATAATGCTTGACACAGTTACTCCTGGGGGAATTCTGCACCAAAAATAAATAAATACATAAATAAAATTATGCACCAAAAAATTAAAAATTCTGCACACATTTTAATTATGCATATTTTATTTGTCAAAATAACACAATATAATCACACCAGTTTCAATTAGTTTGGTAATTTATTTCAAAATACCTGACAGCAAGTATGGCTGTAACAATACAGACAACAGAAAAAGATTCAGGAAATGTTTTTTGACAGATTCCTTACTAAGCATATTAATACAGAACTCTGAGTAATAATTCATTTAAACTACAATACAGAACCGTATTTCCTGCACCCCTCAGAAGCAGTGTAAAGGCTTGGGGAAGTCAGGGGTAATGGAGGAGCTGAGGGAGAGGGAAATAATTGCTGGGAAGGAGCCTGGGTGTGAAGGTAGTAGGTTGTTGGTGGGAAAAGTATGGAATGGGTTTTTTTGGGTGGTGGGGAGGGATTGTTAGGGAGCTTCCCCCATGCAGAGCCTGACTGACCCTAGCCTCTCCCATTCAGTCAGGCACATCTGCTCCTGTCCACATGTGTCCCTCCACCCCCACTCAGACTCCCCCATCCCCATGTGTCTCTGCACCCCCTGTATTTATGTGTCTCTGTGCCCCCACTCACTATGTGGTCCAGCACCTCCTTCCCTGTCCCCCTGTGGCCCTGCACCTCTACTCCCATTCAGCCCCTGCCCAAGTCTGTCCTCCCCCAGTCTGTCCTCCCCCAAAAGCCCTTATGACTCCCTATTTGTGACTCTCAAGCAGTCACACGTTGTCTGTCTCCCCATATCCCCTGAAGAAGGCACTGGTGGAAGTGCAGGGGGAGGGATAGCTCAGTGGTTGAGCATTGGCCTGCTAAACCCAGGGTTGTGAGCTCAATCCTTGAGGGGACCATTTAGGGAACTGGGTAAATATCTGTCTGGAGATTGGTCCTCCTTTGAGCAGCAGGTTGGACTAGATCAGGGGTAGGCAACCTATGGCACATGTGCCAAAGGCAGCACATGAGCTGTTTTTTAGTGGCACTCACACTGCCCAGCCTGGCCAGCAGTCCAGGGAGATCTGCATTTTAATTTAATTTTAAATGAAGCTTCTTAAATATTTTAAAAACCTTATTTACTTTACATACAACAATAGTTTAGTTATATATTATAGACTTATAGAAAGAGACTTTCTAAAAACATTAAAATGTATGACTGGCACGCGAAACCTTAAATCAACGTGAATAAATGAAGACTCGGCACAGCACTTCTGAAAGGTTGCCGACCCCTGGACTAGATGACCTCCCAAAGTCCCTTTCAGCCCTGACATTCTCTGATTCTTTCCTAGCCAGCTGGGAGTGACTGCTCTGTTCTAACACCACAATGCCCTCTGGTGGGCAAAAGGTGAAACTGCAGAAACTTTCCAGCTGAAGTTATTTTCTGCACACACACACACAAAATTAAAAATATGCACAGCACATTAATTATGCACAAGCATAGTGGTGCAGAATTTTCCCAGGAGTACACAGTGGGGCCTGATCTTGGACAGGGTCTCAGTTTGCCAGCATAATACATAATGATAATAGTGGACTAACCTATTGTTCCACTACTACTATTTATGAGCCTAATGCTGAACTCCCATTAACCTAAATGGGAACAGGATTGGGTCTTAATTGAGTGAGATGTGGTTCTATGCACTCAGCTCCCTTTTCTGAACTAGACTCGTTAGGGGAACTGGTTGGCTCAATTTCACTTGTTTGATTACAACTCTGAGTTATTGGGCTCACTGCAGGGGTGACTGGGTGAACTTCTATGATCTGAGACATGCAGGAGGTCTGACTAGATGATCTAACGGTCCCTTTCTGGCCTCAAAAATCTATGAATCTATGAAACTCAAATCAGTAGTAACTCTAGTTTGCAAATTATTTCCAATTCTGCAGTTTCCCATTGGAGTTTGTTTTTGAAGCTTTTTTGTTGGAGTACTGCAACTTTGAGATCTGTAATTGAGTGACCAGCGAGGTTGAAGTGTTCTCCGACTGGTTTTTGAATGTGATAATTCTTGACCTCTGATTTGTGTCCATTTGAATTGGAATTAATTTGCAAACTGGACACCATTAAATTAGGCTTGAATAAAGACGGAGTGGATGGGTCATTACACAAAGTAAAACTGTTTTCCCATGCTAATTTTCCCCCTACTGTTACTCACACCTTCTTGTCAACTGTTGGAAATGGGCCATCCTGATTATTATTACAAAAGTTTTTTTTTCTTCTGCTGATAATAGCTCACCTAATAGCTCACCTTATTTAATTACCCTCGTTATAGTTGGTATGGCAACACCCATTTTTTCATGTTCTCTGTGTATATATATTTTCCTACTGTATCTTCCACTGCATGCATCTGATGAAGTGGGTTTTAGCCCATGAAAGCTTATGCTCAAATAAATTTGTTAGTCTCTAAGGTGCCACAAGTACTCCTGTTCTTTTTGCTGATACAGACTAACATGGCTACCACTCTGAAATCAGCCATCATGGGGCTACTCTCACGCTTTTCTCTTTCAGAAGAAAGGATGGGCTGACACTCTTCCTGGCACCAGGATAGTTTCCTAAAGTATCTTGGCATAGAGGTATTTACAAGCTTGATTTTTACTGGGGTATCCATTTTAGATATCAGTTACATTATCTGTATCAATTCCAGCCAAGATCAAGTCCTCAGTAATAGCTTAGAGTGTCCAGCATTTCAAAGTGTGTTCCACAGGACAGTTTTTTATACTAAACCGTAGGTCTGAGTGCTTCTGTGCCCCCAAGGCACTGGAGGCTTTGATGTGCATCCTGGAAAAATGTAGGTTATTTTCTCCTTAGAAAGGTGAGATAAAAGACAGAAAATAATCTAAAACCCACCAGAATGTGCAGAAAACCTCTGACCCAGAAACTTGTTTAAAAAACAATAACAGCTCTTGATTATTTCAACTCTATCCTTTCTACCTCGGTCCTGTCTTCTCTGCCTATCCTTGGGTTAAGCACCCTCGGTGAAAGACACCCCATGCAGAGGGGCCTTCACATGACCTATGTACCACCCATGGGTGGTGGTGAACCACAGACTCAGGGAGGCTAGCCCCCCAGCCTGGCCCACCCCTTCTGCCCGATGCCCCATCCCCTCTTCCTCCCCAAGCCCAGAGGCCCCCCCTCTATAGCCGCCAGCCCCTCCACAACCCCGGGTCACCCAAGTGCCTCCGGCCCCAGCGTGCCCAGTGGGCGGCGCACGGACCCCCCAGCCCTGGAGCACCAGACGGGCAGGGGGCACATGGCTTCCCTCCCTCCCCCCCAGACCTGGAGCACTTGGCAGTGTGGTCCCAGTGCTGGGGCCCCCACAGTGCTGGGAGGCCCCAGCCACCCCAAGTCCCAGCTGTCCCAGCCCCAGCCCCAGCCCCAGCAGGCTTCCCTTCCTGGAAGAGAAGCAGCCTTCTTGGGCTGAGGCCAACTAGCAGCAGAGGGAGCCTCGAGGCGGAGCATGGGCGGGGCCACGCAGGGCTGTTTGAGGAGGCACAGCCTTCCCCAGCCTATTATACGTGCCCCCCATCGTACCACCTCAATATAGGCTCTTTGAACAGCGGTGAATTTCATCCCATAATGGCTCGTGCTTCTTCTCACCGTGAGCCAATAAATCCCACATACAAACAGATCCCTGCAACAGATATTTATAAACGCTTTCACATCCACCCTTTCCATCGCTATAATGATTTGTTCTCCCAGCTCTTGTGGACGGTCATTTCCCACACTTGATGAGCTGTGCAGTGCTGAACAAGTTGCCTTAAACATTCCAGTGATGCAACAGGGCAGATGCTGACAGCCTTTGAATTTGCAGACATGTCAAGTGAGTGTCCAAATGTTGCCTTCCTGCTTGGCAAGCACGATAACTTTGGCCTTCGTGAGGGACGGGTAAAGAAAATCCTACCAGGCTAGCGTTTGTCCTTCAATTCCAGTTCCAAGAGCTGCCTGGAAGTTCAGGGTTATATTTAGTCTCTAGCGCTTACTTGATTTTGAACTTGGCATTTGTCTAGTGTCTTGTAATCTGTTTTGAATCATATTAACAAGTGTAGACGCTTACAGCAGTTTCTGGTGCAGGACTTTTGAGTCAGGCACTTTTTTTTTTTCAACATTTAGATTATTGTTGTTCATTTCCTGCTTTTATTGGAGTTACGACCTAATCTTATGTTTTCCAAAATTCTCTTTATTTCCCGGCTATCACAATTTGTCACTAATTACTAACCCAATGCAGATTTTTATATATACTTTTCATATGCACTTAATGGCACTGTCTGGTAGCTTGTAGTATTTTGCCTGTAAACAGCAGTGTGTGGGACCGATTCTGATCTCAGTTACACCCTCAATACAGAAGTCAAAAGAGTTACTCTGTCTCTACACTGGTGTGCCTGGGATCAGAATCTGGGCTGCAACAGGATCCTTCATTCTTTGGCATTGTGAAATACGCTTCCACACACAACTGAGCATGAGCTCCTACGTCCAATAATAGCAAACACATTTGAAAAAAAGCAGGTCTCCCCCACTTGCCATGAAATTTTCCAGAGGTGACAGCCTGTCTCCAATTCTTGCACTCTTCAGAAAGCAAATCTTCCAAAGGGAGCCTATCGTAGCAGGAACGTTGTTAGTGAAAAAAAATGCATAACTGGAAATGTTTACTTAACACAGTATGCTCATGTTAGTAGATTCTGAACTCTTGCTCAGAGTTTTCACACTGTGCTGTCGAATGCTAGGAAGTAGATATAAGTTAGCAATGGACGGTTGTGGAAGAAGAAATATTTCCTTCCATGGGAAAGTGAAAATAAAAGCACAAATAGTTTCTGATTTCATTGCCATTTTTCTTGCAACATCCCATTAGAGAAATAGAGGAATCCACCTACCTACTCATGTATTTACTCATGTGGGCCCCATCACTGTGGTATCGGAGTGTGTCAAGCCTCAGGGAATTACAGTCATTTCTCTGCCAAGTGAAAGTACTGCAAGTTAGGCCTTCCTTGGAATACTTTCAGCTGAATTCCAATCTTTTCTTTGGAAATGCTGCAAAAAAGCACTTTGAAACTCATATTTCAGGGCAGGCTGGTGGAAGGCTACGGAGCCTATTTTGGAGCAGTCTGTGGATAGCTCAGCATGAGGGAGAAAGCAGGAAGTAGGAGAAAGCACTTAGCTGCAAAAAGCAAAATAGCAGTGAGACCAGGGAAGGGGAAGAAGGGGAGGGTGGAATGGACCGGAGCCAAGTTTTTCTGACTCTCTGTTTACTTTAGCATGTAGAATGTGTACATTGAGCCATATGTATCGCAGGTTAAGGCTATAGAGTTACACCGGGGATGCATTGTGGGCCATTAGCCTTAGTTCTTCAATATTTCACATTCTCTTCCTCTGCTGCTTCGGGGTTCTTGTCCTTGCCTTCAAGGCCCTGCATAATATATCCTCCCCTACCCCGTCCATCCAGGTCTCAGTCACTTCGTTCCACGTGTCTCTTCCACTCTGCTAATGCTGCCAGCCTTGACATGCCACCTGTCTGCGTCTCCCACAACACACCTCTGCATTTCCTTCCACATCACCCCCTACATCTTGCCAACCTCATCCGCAAAGCGGCTACCCGTTCCTTTTTCCAATCCCTCTGGATCAGCTGCTTCTACCATGATGCCTACAAGCGGATATTGAGTAGGAGGTAGGGTAACTTGGGACAGTCGGTACGACTTTTCTTCAAAAGACTTACAAAAAAATCCACACACCATTACGCGGTTCAGACTTTGTGTTATCAGAATGGAGCCAATCGCCGTGTGGTCAGCTTAGTTAGTTGTTCCCATCCATTTCTCTGTTCAGCTTGGTCTTTTTAGAGCATAAACACTTTGAGACAGGAACTGGGCCTTTATTTTAGTACAGCATCTGAGCCTTGATTCAGCAAAGCACATGTGCTAACTATAAGCACATGCTTAAGTCCCGTGGGCATGCTTATGTGCTTTGCTGAACAGGCCTGAATTTATATGTGCTTAAAATTAAGCATGTGCTTACATTCTTTGCTGAAAACTTTGCCTAGCACAATCTGTTGGAAACAAATATAATAATAATATGCTAAGAATCCCAAATTACACTGTCCTCCGCTCAATTTGATAATATGATGTATGTATGTATGTATGTACTTTTCCAAGTGATATTTGCTTTTTTTGTTATCAGACTTTCACTATGGCATCTTTTTGTGGACTTTCATAGCAGGGATTCATTTGTCATTGAGAACAGCAGTGTACGTGATGAGTTAGTAATCCGGGCTAGTTATTTCTTGAATAACTGCTAGGTTTTCAATTATTTCAAAAGGATAATAAGAATAAATTGCAGGAGGGAGGGAACAACCAAACAAGGAGCAATAACAAGCCTGATTCTCCTCTCACATGCACTGGTGTGAATCCGGAGCAACTCCACTTCAGTCCATGGCTTTACACCAGTGTACAACCAATATAACTGAGAGGAGAATCAGGTGTTATTAACAAGCTGACATTTCAAGCATTGTTATGATGCAGAGTGGGTTACAACATGTCCTGTTACTTGGTATGAGAAGGTTATGAAGTACAAAAAGCCTGTGAAACTATCTGCTAGAAAACTGATCTATGTGTCTGCATATGGATTACCCAGATCTTGGGATGCAGCACACAGGAGTAACATGCTCACCCACTTCCCCTTCCCCTGGAGCAGGTCAGTGAGGAAATGGGTGAAGCGTTGGCCATGCCCCCTACGCGCCAGCTAGCAGAACTGAGCAGATGCTGTGGGAATGGTGGTGGTGGTTCATAGGCTCATAGATTCCAAGGCCAGAAGGGGCCATTGTGATCATCTGCTCTGACCTCCTGGACAGTACAGGCCATAGAACATCCCCAAAATAATTCATAGAACAGAACTTTTCAAAAACATCCAACCGTGATCTAAAAATTGTCATTGGTGAAGAATCCATTGTGACCCTTGGTAAATTGTTCCAATGGGTAATTACCCTCACTGTTAAAAACTATGCCTTATTTCCAGTCTGAATTTGTCTCTCTTCAACTTCCAGTCATTGGGTCATGTTCTTCCTTTCTCTGCTAGATTGAAGAGCCCATTATCAACTATTTATTCCTCATTTAGGTACTTATAGACTGTAATCAAGTCACCACTTAACCTTTTCTATGTTAAGCTAAATAGCTTGAGTTCCTTAAAAACTTCCTCTTGTTTTCCTTAACTCTGCTGGCCGTAGATTTCGTCTTGTGTCCGTTTGCTTCCCTTATCAATTTTCTACTATTCCTAGCTTCTGATTTATATGGTAGGTGGGAGAGTTACAATTTTCTGCCAGTGTACGCCAGCAGCCTGTTCCTACCCTCCTGGAGTAAGGGGGAAGCAGGAAAGGAATTGTGCCTCAGATGGGTTACTGTAAAGTACAGTGCCTCCCTAGGCCACTCCTGAGATGATGTGGCTTGGACAATGTCCTTTGCTCTCCTGAAGTCACAATCTAGCCCAAAGTTGCTTTTTTCAAAAGGTGACATTCATTCCAACAAGTACTGACCTGGAAATGGGTTTCATGCAAAACACCTGTTCTGAGGCTGTGTCCTCTAATTTGTCTTGGTGCAGAGACTAGTAGAAGGATAAAAGTAGAGGTCAATGAGAGTATTCAATTAATCTGAAATAATTGATTGAAATATGAAGCTATTGAACAAATGGGGTTGATGAGCCAAAGGCTAACTGCAGAAATAAAACCCTGCAGTTTTATGAAATAGTTTGAATCCACATCCAGGCAGCTACCTATTTAAAGGAAAGTTTTCCATGGTGGTTGTTACCTAGTGCTCTAAGCAGGGAGGCAGTGATACTGGTGCTTAGTAACCCGTTTGCGAAAGGCAATGTGATGAGTCACTCGGTACATCAGCGCAGTCAGACCCTAGAGGGAATATGTGGGCAGAAAAATAACTCTGGATGTCTGTGTGATAGTCCCCGTAAAGCATCATTTATCTCTACAGTGTTCTTTCAATTGGGTTTGGTGAAAAATATGAGAAAATTCAGAAGCAAAACACCTTGCAGCAGAGAAACTAACCAGCCAGCTGCTTGCAGACGCCTTGAGAAGGACCTTAGGGAAGGGCAGATGAAGTGGTGGAAGTCAGCATTTGTACAGGATTCAGCATTTGAGCTGGGAAAGGGAGAATTTCTGCATGTAGCAAGACCTACCATGTAACTCTTTAAAGCCTCCAATCAGCAGCCCCCTCCCCCGGGCTGCAGAGCTTTGCTGAACAGGGATGGGTTCAAACAGGTGCTTAAATGTGTGAGTGAACTAGGACCTAAGTTCCTTCCAGCATATCTCCCCTCTTTTAACCCTGGATACCCCCTTTCCAAACCATGGCCATTTATGCTTTATATAACCTCTACTTCTGCCATATCTGTGTATTGAAAAGCCCTAGGAAGTCTAACTTTATCTGAAGCAGGGCCGCCCAGAGGATTCCGGGGGCCCGGGGTCTTCGGCGGCGGGGGGCCCTTCTGTTCTGGGACCCACCGCCGAAGTGCCCCAAAGACCCGCGGTGGGGACCCCCCGCCGCCGAATTACCGCCGAAGCGGGACCCCCCGCCAAAGTGCAGCCCGGTCTTCGGCGGTAATTCGGCGGCGGGGGGCTCCCGCCGCGGGTCTTCGGGGCACTTCGGCGGCGGGTCCTGGAAGGGAAGGGCCCCCCCGCTGCCGAATTACCGCCGAAGACCGAGCTGAACTTCGGCGGCGGGTCCTGCTCTGTCTTCGGCGGTAATTCGCCAGCGGGGGGTCCTTCCGCCCCGGAGCGGAAGGACCCCCCGCTGGCGAAGACCGGGAGCGAAGAAGCTCCTGCGCCCGACCCCGCAAGAGTTTTCCGGCCCCCCCGGAGCGAGTGAAGGACCCCGCTCCAGGGGCCCCGAAAAACTCTCGTGGGGGCCCCTGTGGGGCTCGGGGCCTGGGGCAAATTGCCCCTCTTGCCCCCCCCTCTGGGCGGCCCTGATCTGAAGTGTAGGGTAAGACTATCTGAGTCTGGAACTGTCTCTGGTTAGAAGTGGTTCTAAGCCCGTTCTTCCTCATTCAGCAGCCTGATTATTAATGCACCCTGCTGCTTTCCTCGCCGGATCTTCACTTTCTTTCCGTTGACCTTAGGGTTGGCCCTTTTCCTTTCTCCTGAGTGATTTATTTTTGGTTTTGTTTGTTTCTTTGACGGATTTCCACTTTCTCTAGCTCAGAGGTCCCCTAAGGGGCTAATTCACAACTGAGTATTGCTTAACTCAACTAGACTCCTCTGTAGCTTTCAGATTTGTCAGTAGCATCTCCGCAGCTCTTGTCGCTGCCTCAGACTCGTGATGTCAGGGGTCTGTGGGAAAGGAAACTCATTCTTCTGGACTTCGAGCGCCAGCATTCCTCAAGCCCTCCAATAAGCTGGACTGTTTTAAACCGAAGATGGAACCCAAATATTTGCTGGGAGTCCTCCCATATTTGTCCAGCCAGTGGACTCACTTGGCTTTCTCTGGTCACAAGTTCCATCCTCTTTGAGGCTCTCAGATTTTCTGCGGAATCTGCTATGGAGCTATGGTTATAGGACTAGGTTTTCAAAAGTGCGCACCCAACAATTCCCGTTGAGAAAAACCTGTTCATGTAGGTGCCTAACCAGAAGCTGAGACCTTTGGAAGATGGTTGCAGAGAAATAAGATGTTGACCATAACATTGAGTCAGTGGAGACAGAAACAAGTTGTGTTCATGATTGTGGGGCAGATTCTGCACTACACTTTCTGAGGGACCCAAGGATGCTGGGGGCAAAGATGACTTTAAGCCACTGCTGTGCCACCCAGATTCTGGACTGCTGTGTGAGCCAGTATGGCTTCCAGTGTAAGTTTTTTTTTTTTTAAGAAAAATCATTTTTATTAGTAAGTAAATTGCTCTAAAAAATTCAGACACCTTACCAGTCAGATAAGGATTTGATTAAATATGAATGTATTTATTTTCTTTATTTTACTGCATAAATTGAACACTGAATGTTAAATGCAAGGTACAGAGACTTTACCCTTCACGAAAACAATTAGAGCAGCCCCAGGAACTACTTTACTTTCTGACAGCCTCCTCTGGGCTACCTATGGGTTGTGCTGCAGCCCAAATCCCTGTAGCACTGAGTGTCACAGGCACATCTCCTCCCACCCATATGCCCCTTTCTGACCTGTCACACCACCTGCACTGGGGCCTGCGAGGTTGGGGGACTGACTGCAAAGTCATAGTTTGCATCCTGTTAGTTAATATGACTCCTAACGGGTTGTTCTAACTTGCTGGTGTTTTCTAGTGCAGACAAGCCCTTGGTTGAGCTTTGTTAGCAAATTCAGTTCCCGGGGGTGAGGAGGACACCTAAGCCCCCACTATTGAAGAGTTTCTTTAATATTTTCTATTTATTCGGTCCTCTCTCTGAAGGTGGGATGAAGCCAATACTGGCATCACGTGTACAGACAGGAGCAGGAAGCACAGAGCTGCTGCTATAGGTGCAACAGAGGTAAGTGTTTGATTAGTAATAATGAAGTGAGAAGGGGCAACACTGCTTCTGGGTGTGCTGAGATCGAGTGCATAAACTCCCTAGGTCAGAGGTCCCCAAATTGTGGGGGTGCCCCCATAGAGGATGCAGAGGAACATCTGAGGGGGCACGGTGGGGCCTGAGCCAGCCCCCATGAGGGGCGGGGAGGGAGCATCACCCATCCCCTCCCCACCCCGAGCTCTGCTCCAGTCCCGCTCCTAGCCATGTTCCCTGCACCTGGCCCCAGCTCTGGGGATGGGGACCAGACACAGGTGGGGGGGGGCATGACCCTCAAAAGTTTGGGGACCACTGCCCTACGTGCCTTCCTGCATCGGTCAGTGTTGTGTGCATATGCAAAGTAATAACAGCTGAGGACATGGGGAACAAAATTCCGCATTAATGGGAGTGCTGCTGCATGGCTGCAGTTTGTGGAAGGTCAATAGGCCTGATGCTCAATTCACTGAAGTCACTGAGACTCTTTCCCTTGACTTCCACCATCTTTGGATCAGCCCTGAAGGGAGGATCACATCTGTTATTAAGCACCTTGTGAGCTTTAGATGAGGATCATCCATAAGCCCCTGTCTGTCAGACATTCCCATTCTCTGCTTACACCCCACCTCTTTTTTTCCCTCTGTGTAGTTGTGAGTAAGGGATTGAGCGCAGAGGGTGTGTGGAGATTCACATTCCATCTAGTTTTACCGAACCTCACACATAGCCTCTGCTTGTCCTGGAGCACAACGGACTTGCACACCTGGCTGTGCAGTGCACAAACACTCGCAGGATCAAGGTCCTTATAGGTGGCCACAAAGCAAAATGGAAAATACATTGTTGAAGAAAGATTTTCTATAGAGACTTCTCCAGAAAGTTGCTGAAGTGGAAAGATGAAGCTAACGCCCTTTAGTGACGCAGTCACCAGAACACAATCCTTGCTGCTGATACTTACTATGTAAATGTATTTGAAGATGGAAAAAATATAGCATTTATTTTTTCCTCTCGCTTAGCAGAACTCTTAGAAGCTGAAACCCATCATTTCCAAATGAGTCACTGGAAGCATTTGGATTTCAAAGGAGCCACTGTGAAGGTTGCAGCAGGTGGAAAAAGACTGTGGGGGAGGGGCGGGCAGTCAAGGCATCTTTTCCAGTATAACTCTTTCAGCATTTTCAAGCCAGTTATGTAGTGGTTAGAAAAGGGAACTGGGAACTAGGAGACTTGAGGTCCATATCTGGGGTCTAACCATCTATTCTCTCTCTCTGCTTTCATATCCCATTTTTTAAAGTATATTTCTTCTTTGAAGCCTACAGATATAGATAGGCCTGGAAGGAGTAGATATTTATTGGTTAAATGTTGGTAAATGTCAATTTCACCATACGCATCCAAACCAATGAAAACCTGTTTATATTGATAATAATCAAAATGTACAGCTGGGCAAATTAATAAGTTCTCAATGAGCATGTGTCTTAGAGTTTGGTTTAAGGATCTTTACTTTGTCTGTTTTGACATGTGATGTTGACAATTTGTGTTTAACTGTTATAAAGCTTTAACTTTTTGAATCTCAAAGTCTACTATCGTTAAATAATTATTGCCTGACCTGCCCATAATTTCCCACAACTGTGAAAACTTAAATAGATACAAATTGGTAAAAATGCTTAAAAATAAACATCTCTATCAGCCGCTGAAATTTTATAAAAAAAATAAAAATTGAATTCTGTCAAGCCTAGATATAAACCTGCTTCATCAAAATACTGGAAACCCCCCATTTCCAAGCTAGACAAATTCAAACTGGAAACAAGCTGCAATTTGTGAACAGTGAAGTTAATTAACCATTGGAACAGATCACCACTGGATGTGGTGGATCCCCCCTTACTCAAAGTCTTTAAATCAAAATGGAATGTCTTCCTGGAGAGCAGGCTCGAGCTCAACCACATTGAGCTAAATGCAGGAATCACTGAGTGAAACTCTTAGCCCTGTATCATACTGCAACTCAGACTAGATGATCACAATGGTGCTTTCTGGCATTAAAATCTGTACATTAGAATTTGGTTTTAATTGTCAGCCCATTTGAGACCTGATCCAACACTCACTGAAATCAACAGAGAAGAGTCCCAATAACTTCAATGGGCTTTGGAACTGGTCCTAAGACTATAAACTCCTGAGACCATGTCTTCTTCTGTGTTTTTTACAGTGCCAAGCATACCATCAGTGCATTACAAATAATGAACCACAGCAATAATATTCCCAGCTCTGACTCCAGCTGTGTTAGGGCGTTGAGAAGGTCACAGACTCTCTGGGCCTCAGTTTGCCCATCTGTAAAATGGAGCTAGGAATTCCCACCTTGGTAATGTGCTTTGAGAGCCTCAATGAAAGGTACAAAGTATTATTTTATGATGACTGTTATTAAAAGCTTACCACAAAGTTATGGTGATTAAGCTGATCGCTGTTCATCTTGAGGCATTTGGTATGAAGAAAGCTAACGACGCCCTCATTACTGGATACAGCCAGCTCTAGCAGCGATCCCTTTAGTCATTAACAGAAATCCCCAGGAGACATACTGAAGAGACCTTTGTCAAGGCTAGTTATTATGTCAAGTCAACACTACAGGGAAACAAGGTTTATATTTGCTACTCAAAAGGCCAAACAGAGTTCACAGATTATTCTTTACACAGATAAGATGGACCTTGTGTAAACACTCATCATTGGAAAGTATGTGCTATTTGTTTTCCAAACTTGAAACATGTGGTTAACATCAGCAAAGAGAATGAAATGAAGATGGCTTTTTAATAATAAACAAAAGCAGTATTTTTGAAGGTCCTTGATTGGGGTTAAGGCAATCATTGCTATTTATACCATGCCTGGTCTACCCTAGTCTGTTATTTTGGAATTAGCCGAATTAATTCGAAAAAACAAAAGATTCCGTCCACACGACCAAACCGTTTTTTTTTTAATTTAAAGGGCTCTTTAATCTTATTTCTGTACTACACCTCGGCAAGTGGAGTAGCGCTTAAATCGAGATCGTAATTCTGGGTTAAAGGTATTGTGGATGCAATTTGACGTTATTGGCCTCCGGGAGCTATCCCAGAATGCTCCCTTGTGGCCGCTCTGGACGACACTCTCAACTCCGATGCACTAGCCAGGTGAGCAGATAAAGCGCCAGGAACTTTTGAATTTCATTTCCTGTTTGGTCACCATCAGCACAGGTGACCATCAGCACAGTCCACCAACACAGGTGACCATGCAGCGTCCACCATCACAGGAGATCACGCAGTCCCAGATTCGCAGACGAGCTCCAGCATGGTCCGAATGGGAGGTACTGGATCTCATCGCATGTTGGGGAGATGAGTCTGTTATGGCAGAACTACGTTCCAAAAAAAGGAACGCAAAGACCTACGCTAAAGTCTCCAAGGCCATGACAGAAAGAGGCTACTCCAGGGACACAGAGCAGTGTCATAGAAAAATCAAAGAGCTCAGGCAAGCGTACCAAAAAGCCGGGGAGGCGAACGAGCGCTCTGGGTCACAGCCCCATACATTCCACTTCTACTGTGAGCTGCATGCAGTTATGGGGGGTCACGATAGAGATCATAAGGAGACTGTCTCCAGCTGAGGAAGCACTGTCCACACTGGCGCTTTTCATCATTAAAACTTTTATCGTTCAGGGGTGTGTTTTTTCACACCCTTCCCTGAGTGACAAAACTTTTAAGGAGGTAAGTTCAGTGTAGACATGGCATGTGTCAGTTCCCAGGTGAGAGAGTTTCAAAGCTTCTCTCAGAGCTCACATGTATCCCCCCACATGTCACATCTCTCAGTCTTTTGTTCTCCTGCTGGGGTCTTTGCTCAGCTTCCTGCTGAGAGGCGAAAAAATCCAGGAGTCGTTAGAGCTTCCATTGTCTCTCTGGCCCCCTTGTTGATCTGGGTTGATTTCAGCCAGTCTCTTAATGGCTCTATTCATTCCACACAGACAGGGATGTGACACACACCTATGGAGAAACTGGAGAAATGGTCTGAAGTAAATAGGATGAAATTCAATAAGGACAAATGCAAAGTACTCCATTTAAGAAGGAACAATCAGTTGCACACATACAAAATGGGAAATGACTGCCTAGGAAGGTCTGGGGGTCATAGTGGAACACAAGCTAAATATTAGTCAACAGTATAACACTGTTTCAAAAAAAGCGAACATCATTAGCTGGATGTATTAGCAGGAGTGTTGTAAGCAAGACACGAGAAGTAATTTTTCCGTTCTGCCCTGCGCTGATTAGGCATCAACTGGAGTATTGTGTCCAGTTCTGGGCGCCGCATTTCAGGAAAGATGTGGACAAACTAGAGAAATGCCAGAGAAGAGCAACAAAAATGATTAAAGATGCAGAAAACATGACCTATGAGGGAAGATTGAAAAAAAATGGGTTTGTTTAGCCTGGAGAAGAGAAGACTGAGAGGGGGACATGTTAACTGATTTTAAGTACATAAAAAGTTGTTACAAAGAGAAAGGAGAAGAATTGTTATTCTTAACCTCTGAGGATAGGACAAGAAGCAATGGGCTTAAATTGCAGCAAAGGAGGTTTAGGTTGGACATTAGGAAAAACTTCCTAATTGTCAGTGTGGTTAAGCACCGGAATAAATTGCCTAGGAAGGTTGTGGAATCTTCATCACTGGAGATTTTTAAGAGCAGGTTAGACAAACACCTGTCAGGGATGGTCTAGATCAGTGGTTCCCAAACTGGGGTTCAGGAACCCCTGGGGGTTCACGAAATGTTACAGGGGGTTATTGGAAAAAATTCCCTAATGGCAGACAGAGCTGTCCCTAGGAACCCCGGGCAGCATGGGGCCAGCAGCCTGGAGCCCCTGAACTTCCAAGAGCTAAGCAGATCAAAGCAAGCATATCTATCACACTGAGAAGATTTAAACTTCAAGACTCCTTATAAGAAATGGAAAGGGAGGTGGATTTTTTTTGCTGATTTTAAAATTAAATAGGCAGCTAGTGTTGTTTTTAAAATGATTATGAAGAACAAGTTTAAGCTTTATTGTAACGTGCACTGTTTGCTGGGAATGCTCAAGACCTGAATATTTGTGTAGGAGGAACTCTTTGAGTTGGCTTCTTAAATACCTTCATGCTGTTTCACATCTGATACTCCTTGATGAAACATAGGAGCTTTGTCTTATAACAGGCTTATTCAAAGTGATACAAGCGAGGAAAGTGAAATCTTGGAAGAGTGTTGCCGTTTTCATAATGTAATAAAAATACTGTAATGATAAATAATAATTAATGTGTAATAAGCATGTCATAAAACAAATTTTATATTTCCAAGATCACTGCTTTTATAATTTATATTCAGGTAAAGGAGAAAATCCCTGGAAATATTCATTTTTAGGAGGGGGTTTGCAAGACTTGACATTTTAATGAAAGGGGTTCACAGGTTGTTAAAGTTTGGGAACCACTGGTCTAGATAATACTTAGTCCTGCCATGAGTGCAGGGGACTGGACTAAAATGACCTCTTGTGGTCCCTTCCAGTCTTATGATTCTCTGTCTCTTAGTTTGCCCTGTGAGCAAACTCAATCCTTTTTCCCTGCAATGAGTAGCAATGCAAAATATAGGGGGAAACCGAGGCACAAATAGGATTAATAAAAAATATTATCAAAAACTGTCCACTTTCATCACAGGTGTCTAAATACGTTTAAAAATCTGGCCCTTAATTTCTCAACCCAGGAACAATTACTGTTAATCTGGAGCCATCCATGTGTACTTCAAGTCGTTCCTGCCAACGAGCATCATCAAATGCTGGTCTACATTGAATTTAATCTGCCCTCATGTCGCTTGCTTCCCTCTCTTTGTTATGTCTGTCTGAAGCTGTTCAAAGTCCTCTTGACTAACCTGGACAATTTTGCAAACAATAACAATTATTCAAATCAAAGCTAAATTTGAATCCATAATTAGCAACTGTGCCCTGGGTATGTCAAAGGCACCAGGGATGTCAGGAAAGACATTGTTTTGAAATGAGTCCTTTTTGCAGAAGCTTCTCCTTCAAGAGAGCAAAACTTTGTTGTCTTCGTACATTTCGTGTCAGTGTTTTGTTTCCCTTTCGCATTCTGGTGCTTTTACATTGTTAAGGGGAAATTTGCACCAGAATAACAAGAGAAGAGATGTCCTTTAAAGCTCATCCTTGCTTCATATCTGTGATGACATCAGGTTCTGTGACAGCTTGACAGCACAATTAATTGCAGCAACAGGAGAAGCAAATGTGGAGCTTTTGTTCAACTTTACTACCATGATCTATTTGTTCATGTTTAAAAAAAAAGGGGAATTCCTTAGCTTCTGGTTAACCACAATACTTGTACATCCAAATGTAAGAAGATTTCAAGGAATGGCATTGTGGCTAGCAAACTCCCCTCCCACTCTCAAGACACATGAGTATGTGCGCGCACATACACAGAGATACACACAAAGTGCTAAACTTCACCATGATTCAGAAAGGTAGCAATTCTATTCTGTTCTGCTTGTCAGCCCATGCCCATCGCCATGGTGCCAGATCATAAAATCACAGAAGATTAGGGTTGGAAGAGACCTCAGGAGGTCATCTAGTCCAACCCCCTGCTCAAAACAGGATCAACCCCAACTAAATCATCCCAGCCAGGGCTTTGTCAAGCCGGGCCTTAAAAACCTCTAAGGACGGAGTTTCCACCACCTCCCTAGGTAACCCATTCCAGTGCTTCACCACCCTCCTAGTGAAATAGTGTTTCCTAATATCCAACCTAGACCTCCCCCACTGCAACTTGAGACCATTACTCCTTGTTCTGTCATCTGCCACCACTGAGAACAGCTAAGCTCCATCCTGTTTGGAATGCCCCTTCAGGTAGTTGAAAGCTGCTATCAAATTCCCCCTCACTCTTCTCTTCTGCAGATTAATAAGCCCAGTTTCCTCAGCCTCTCCTCATAAGTCATGTGCCCAGCCCCCTAATAATTTTCATTTTCCTCTGCTGGATTCTCTCCAATTTGTCCACATCCTTTCTGTAGTGGGGGGCCCAAAACTGGATGCAATACTCCAGGTGTGGCCTCACCAGTGCCGAATAGAGGGGAATAATCACTTCCATCGATCTGCTGGCAATGCTCCTACTAATGCAGCCCAATATGCTGTCAGCCTTCTTGGCAACAAGGGCACACTGTTGACTTATATCCAGCTTCTTGTCCACTGTAATCTCCAGGTCCTTTTTTGCAGAACTGCTGCTTAGTCAGTCGGTCCCCAGCCTGTAGCAGTGCATGGGATTCTTCCGTCCTAACTGCAGGACTCTGCACTTGTTCTTGTTGAGCCTCATCAGATTTCTTTTGGCCCAATCCTCCAATCTGTGTAGGTCACTCTGGACCCTATCCCTACCCTCCAGCATATCTACCTCTCCCCACAGCTTAGTGTCATCCACAAACTTGCTGAGGGTGCAATCCATCCCATCATCCTGATCATTAATGAAGATGTTGAACAAAACTGGCCCCAGGACCAACTCCTGGGGCACTCCGATTGATACCGGCTGCCAACTAGACACTGAGCCGTTGATCACTACCCATCGAGCCTGACGATCTAGCCAGCTTTCTATCCACCTTATAGTGCATTCATCCAGTCCATACTTTAACTCTCTGGCAAGAATACTGTGGGAGACCATATCAAAGATTTGCTAAAGTCAAGGTATATCATGTTCACCATTTTCCCCATATCCACAGAGCCAGTTATCTCATCATAGAAGGCAATCAGGTTGGTCATGCATGACTTGCCCTTGGCAAATTCATGTTGACTGTTCCTGATCCACTCCTCCAAATGCTTCAAAATGGATTCCTTGAGGACCTGCTCCATGATTTTTCTGGGGACAGAGGTGAGGCTGACTGGTCTGTAGTTCCCTGGATCCTCCTCCTTCCCTTTTTTAAAGATAGGCACTATATTTGCCTTTTTCCAATTGTTGGGGACCTCCCCTGATCACCACGAGTTTTCAGAGATAATAGCCAATGTCTCTTCAATCACATCAGCCAATTCCCTCAGCACTTTCAGATGCATTGCATCTGGCCCCACAGACTTGTGCTCGTTCAGCTTTTCTAAATAGTACTTAACCTGTTCTTTCACCGAGGGTTGCTCACCTCCTCCCCATACCGTGCTGCCCAGTGCAGCAGTCTGTGAGCTGACCTTGTCTGTGAAGATGGAGGCAAAAAAGCATTTAGTACTTCAGCTTTTTCCACATCATCTGTCACTATGTTGCTCTCCCATTCAGTAAGGGTCCCACACTTTCCCTGACCTTCTTCTTGTAGCTAACATCCCTGTAGAAACCCTTCTTGTTACTCTTCACATCCCTTGCTAGCTGCACCTCTGCATGCTCAAGCAATATTTTTATACTCCTCCCTACTCATCTGTCCAAGTTTCCACTTCTTATAAGCTTCCTTTTTGTGTTTAAGCTCACCAAAGATTTCACTGTTAAGCCAAGCTGGTCACCTGCCATATTTGCTATTCTTTCTGCACATCAGGATGGTTTGTTCCTGCACCCTCAATAAGGCTTCTTTAAAATACAGCCAGCTCTCCTGGACTCCTTTCCCCCTCATATTAACCTCCCAGGGGATCCAGCCCATCAGTTCCCTGAGGGAGTCAAAATCTGCTTTTCTGAAGTCCAGGGTCCATATTCTGCTGCTCTCCTTTCTTTCTTTTGTCAGGATCCTGAGCTCAACCAGCTCATGGTCACTGCTGCCCAGGTTGCCACCCGCTTCTACTTCTCCTACCAATTCTCCCCTGTTTGTGAGCAACAGGTCAAGAGGAGCACAGCCCCTAGTTGGTTCCTCCAGCACTTGCACCAGGAAGTTGTCCTCAACACTCTCCAAAATCTTCCTGGATTGTCTGTGCACTGCTGTATTGCTCTCCCAGCAGATGTCAGGGTGATTGAAGTCCCACATGAGAATCAAGGCCTGTGATCTGGAAACTTTTGTTACTTGTCCTAAGAAAGCCCCGTCTACCTCATCCTCCTGGTCTGGTGGTATATGGCAGACACCCACCACAACATCACCCTTGTTGCTCTCGCCTCTAAACTTAACCCAAAGACTCTCAACAGGCTTTTTTTCCAGTTTCATACTGGAGCTCTGAGCAGTCATAATGCTCTCTTACATACAGTGCAACTCCCCCACCTTTTCTGCCCTGCCTGTCCTTCCTGAACAGTTTATACCCATCCATGACAGTGCTCCAGTCATGTGAGTTACCCCACCAAGTCTCTGTTATTCCAGTCATGTTGTTTAAGTTATCATCCCAGAAGTATAAAAATAAGAGATGGAGTCTTCCTGTGCTGGATTGATCTCACCACTATGTTTGATGGCCTTGTCATGTTGTGAGGCAAATATGTTCATGTGAGTGGTGTGATAGGGAGTAGGTTTCCACCCATATGTTGTACAAGCCATTGTCATATTATGACCAGTTACATGGTGTGGCATTTTCTTTCTATCTAGAGTGCCAGTTGCCATGTTATCTAGGTACCAAATACCTTAGCATTGCCATATCATCCTGGTGAGATGAATGCCTCAGCTTTTCCCTTGGTGGGTTTTATTGTGTGGGTCTTCTTTAGAGAGAGCCATCTACGGGAGGAAGAACCTGTGATTGTCACCAAAAATGTCGCGTATCTAGTGCACTTTAAGAGGCAAGATATGAACTCATGCCACTCTCCTGGGCTAGGGAATTTCATTGCTCTTCTGGATTTCTATTGGGGGTGTGGCCGAATAACTTTAGTCTAACATACAGAGAATGTATATTAGGGGGAAAAAGAGACGATTTCACTGACACGCTCTGTACTTGCTGGTGGAAGCTCACTGTCTGAGATATTTAAAAGTGGACTGGACAAAGCCCCAGAAAACACACAATAAAGGACAAAGCTGCTGGTGCAGAGAGGGTACAGCTGTGACACAGCTGCACTTTTCCATATATAATTTGTGTGATTCTGTGAGCATTTAGGCTACTTTGTTTTCCCTCCACAGGGTGTGCTAGGCATTGTGGCTGGGAATTTCAAAGAGAGCAAGGACCCCAACTCCCTTAGGTTTCTTTGAAAATCCTGGCTTGGCTGCACTGATTCCAGGGGGCATGTGGGATCAGCTCCCTATTCATTTCTGGTCTAGCAGATTGAGCTCAGGCGGGGAATCAGAAGCCCTCAAATTCTGATGCTGGCTGTGCCACTGACTCACTTTGTCAGTGGAAACTGGCTTCTCAGCACCACTGACTCAGCCCATTTTAACCGAGTGGGAAATGGGAAGTGCAGGAACTCACCTGCTCTGAAAATCACCCCACCCACAGCTGCCTCACTCTGGGGTTAGAGCCCTACAAGGAGGCAGCCATATTTGAAATTTTTTATCTTAACCAGTTTGTCCCACGTTCCCATCTGTGAAATGGGGATAATAAAACTTCCCTTTGCCACAGTGGCAGTGTAAGGATTAGGGCATGTCTACACTACAAACTCAAGTTGACTTACAGCCACTGCAGGAGTTACTGTGGTTTTTCATATCACATTACCTTCTTTCTGTCAGTGGCGTGCATCCTCACTAGGAGCGCTTGCACCAACTTAAGAGGGACAGGGAGGGGACCTGAGAGTCTAGGCTGTCAGCTCTGCATGGAGCTCCCAGCTGGGAACCCAGCTGCTGCCTGGACTCTCAGCTCCCCACTCCCCAGCATCTGGGCTCCAGCTTGTTCGCTCTGCGGAGAGCTGAGCACCTGGGAGGTAGCCAGGCTCTGAGCTTGAGCCTCCCACCCACCCTGGGGTGACCGCCAGAGCTGTGAGTTCTGCAACAAGCTCAGAGCTGGTGCTGTCGCCACAGGGTGGGCGATGGGGGCTCCAGTTGGGTGGTTGGAGAGCTGTGAGCCAAGTTTTGGGCTCAATTTCATAGTAGGGAGCCTACCAGGCTTTCTTGTCAATTTCACAGCTCCAGCCTTGAGCCACCTGCTGCAGAGTGGAGCTGTGAAATTGACAAGAATGACAGCCAACAGCTGATGTAAGTATCACAATGTTTAGGTGGACACTAGGTCACCTTAACTATACTGACATAAGCACTATGCCTCTTGTGGAGGTGGTGTTATTATGTCAGTGTAGCGGGACACTTACATCAGCGGAAGCAAGACTGTAGTGTGGACACTGACATAATTAGGTCGACGTAAGCTGCCTTATGTCAACCGAATGTAACGCCGACAGACCCCAGTTGTTGGTGGGCAGGATCAAACCTGGGGCCTCTGGAGCTTAGTGCATGAGCCTCTATCACATGAGCTAAAAGCTAGCTGGCTATTAGCTAAGGCTGTGGAGCAGACTCATTTTACCTCTCTCTCTAAGTGGTCTCGGTGCCACTAGAGGGGACAGAACACCACACCCAGGAGGTGTGTGGGTTACACTAACTCTGTAGTGTAGACCAGGCCTCAATTACTAAGGCTTAGCAGATAGTAGGGTGCTATTCATCCATGGATCTCGGTCAAGGCGGGGCTGCTCTGTAGCACCCCCTGCAGGTCTAAGCTTGATACTGCAGCCACTCCCTGCCTAAGTCCACAAGTTGTGGCTGCCTGCTTAGAGTAGGCTGGCATGTGCTGTAAGCTCGGCGACAGTCTCTACACAATTAAATAAAAATAAACTCAGAATGTGGCTGTCTGAGCCTTTAAACAAACAAACAAAATCTCAATGGCAAGCGCTTAGATGCAGTGCTGGACGGCCGGGCCTTGACCTGGTGCTGGGGTTCTGGGCTGGCACTGAGGATCTCCTCCTCTGTCCCAGTCTCATTGAGCATTGCTCCTCAGAGAAAGCAAGTAAGTCTTCTTAACTTGTCTGTTGGCTCCTGATTGGTCAGTGTCTCCTCCTGGCTATCTAGGCTTCTGGAGCACTAAGTCTTGTTGGTAGCTTGGCCTGAGCAAAGGGATATCAGGGTGCAGATGCCATCAGCATGGAGCAGAGAAGGTCTGATGGAGCCTGTCATAATCTCAAAGCATTTTAAGAAGGTTAGCGAGTATCATTATCCCAATTTTCAGATAGGGAAAACTGAGGAACAGATGACAAAGAGTCCTTTGGCACCTTATAGACTAACAGACGTATTGGAGCATGAGCTTTCATGGGTGAATACCCACTTCGTCAGATGCAGTGGGTATTCACCCACGAAAGCTTATGCTCCAATACGTCTGTTAGTCTATAAGGTGCCACAGGACTCTTTGTCGCTTTTTACAGATCCAGACTAACATGGCTACCCCTCTGATACATGAGGAAGAGAGAGGGAAATTGCCCAATCTGACACAACCAGGGTTTTGCAAAATACCTTAAAGATGTACAGTGAAGTTATGTAAGTGCTAAGTATCCTTATTGAAAGGCATTCTGCACTGAGTTCTGATCTCATTAACAGTGGTTTTTACAACAGTGTAGCTCAATCAACAACGTCAGTGGAGTTACCGCTGATTTACGGTGATGTAAATGAGGTCAGAATAAAGCCCTTAATTTCTGAATTTCCTAAAACAGCTCTGGCATTAAAAGCAGACTTTTTCCAGAGTAAATACCATGATGCTGTAGGTAAACAATAAATAACATTATTGGATAAACAAGTAACATTTGGGATAACTATGTGAAGAATTTGTCCCTCCACCTCACTGAGGGTGGAATCAATTATAGCTCAGTGTTTGTTTGTTCTGTATTTAATTTGCCACCAATTGTTATTCTTTAAGACTCTTTTGTGGTATGTACTGCTGGAATATATTTGCAAAGCAAAATTAGCAAACAGAACACAGATGTTGCTCTGTATCCCCTTTTTAGCCATACAAATGATAAACTATGTCTCCTTATGTCAAGATAGTGTTTTCAGGCTAATATTGGTTTCAGAACTGAGTCTTTCAGTATTTTAGCTGTTTATAGCAGCCCATCTTGTTTAAATAGCCTCACTACTGTACTTACTAGGAGGTGTAATAAAGGTGTGCTCAAGTTCTGACCAGATATCTAAAATCTATATGTTTATTATTCAACTGGCACAAGACTAGATGGGGCTTTACAGACCTAGAGGTTACCAGTTGCATTGTGACCAAGGGCTATACTGACAAAAGTTAACAGCCAGACAGTGGCTTATGCAGAATGAATTAGGAGGCAGCTGTCTCCAGCCCAAAGTACCGTCACCACTGAGACCCTAGCTGGTATGGAAAGTCCGAGGACTGATGATCACGGTCACTAAATTATACTCTCACAAAACTTTATTATAAAGCAGCAGCGTGGCCAGTGGTTTTCTGTTCAAGTCCAAAAGAAAGCCATCCACCAATGCCAGCAGAACCATCTTTTTTCTGTGTTCTGGTCTGAAGGAGTCATGATTCACGAAGGTTTGTCTGTGTCCTGCCTATTTTACTGAGTTTGGGGTGGTGATCTGCTAGTAAGAAAGTTCTGTTTAGGTACGGTGACCATATTGAAAGCAAAAACTGGGTCATTTTTGTGGTGACATTTTTTGAAGATTGTGAAATACTCCTACAAAAGTACATTCTTAAAAAATGTGAGTATCACTACTGGCAGCTTCTGACTCAATGGCAACCTCTGTACATTTCTTGGAGAGGAAGTTTTTTCCCTGTAGTCTTGCAGTGGAGTGAATTTATTATGGCACACTGAACATACATTTTTGAGCAAAAGTACAGATCGGACAACATCTACATTCATTCAACTCTCTTTTCACTCCATACATTGTGTATTACTGAACCCTAGTTCCATTGGACTGTTAGTTCCTGGAAATACAAAGCAAATTCTTCAAAATATATCTTGAAAAAACTATAGCTATTAAAAAAAAAAAAAAAGGCCTGATCGTTGAAATGAAAAACTGGGACATTTCAAGTGTCCTGGAAGAAGTTCCCTAGACAATGGGACATTAGATGAAAAACTGAGACTAGCCCCATTGGTTACTTTATATTTTGGGAACAGGATACTGTTGTGAGTTCAAATCCAGATTTCCCAGCAACTTGTATGTTGCATGCCTAGGTTTCTGTCTAGAGATTTAAGTAGCATTTGGATTTTGGTGGGTAGTGGTGTGGGGGAGGGCGGGTTGGCTCTGTTCTTCTGAAGGTTAATATTGTTGAGCCTGAAAATGCAGCTGTAGAGCGATGGAGACATTTGGGGCTTGTTTCGTTTTGTGTTTGGTTCTTTAGAAATGGCAGAGGAAAATGATACTGCTCCATATGTATCGTGTTATGGTACTTCTGAGGGTAATCAGAGCCTTCGGGGCTGATAATCTGACACCTTTTGTCAGCAATAAATTCACCTAATAAAATAAAGCTGCTGGGTGAGAGGTGAAGGAATAAGGAGTGGCTCAATATTTAATGACACAAATTGAAAGACTTGCAAAGGTGACCACGTTACTTGGGAAAGAACAAATAAACTGGGAGCGATCCCCTTTCATACTTTCTAGTCTCCCCCCAGAGGCACCAAAGCATTTGACGTGGGCTGGGACTGGATCTGACAGCTCAGCGATATTTGTATAATTCTCAGGAGCTGCAGGACGTACAAGCATGACTGATCTCTGCTCATGCATTTCAGGGAACAGAACCCATTAGGCACTAAAATGGGTATTAAAAAGACAGGTAAATCCTGCTGTTCATAAGCGGGCCTCATTTTCTCTCCATCCCACTGGAACGTTTGATCCAAGTGCATCTTTGTCTCCCTCTGCAGTTCTATGAAGAGGACTTCCCTGCTTTTTATTTTTCTGGCCCTGTGGCTCATCAGCCATTCCCCCAGCCCATTCACCTGCCCTCAGGCCTTCTTTGGGACATCCATGGAAGTGATTTGCTGGCCCCTGCAATGAAGAATAAGACGTGACAGATCATTAGCATAGTGACGGTGTGGCAATCCCTTGGAGTACCCCAGGCATGTAATAAAAGGGGAATGAGTCGCCGATGGACAGACGCAAACCTTGTTCCATGCTAGGGGATTAATTGGGTAACAGCAAGTTAAATGAATCCATATGCACTTTTTTAGGTTGGAGATCAAGCAAGAATGTTGCTAATACTGCAGGGAAAGCAGCCTGGGGTGGGGAGTTAAAACAAGAAGTGTGTTGAGATGGAGTAACCCCAGCCTCCTCCCTAAAGTGCAGTAGGAAGATCTGATTCCTGCTGAATGTTCCTTCTAGATTGTTTGATGATACTACCTTTTAGATGGTCCTAACTCTAGGCTCTAAATTTCACACTTCACTTTGATGAGGAGATAAGGCCTGGCTTGACAAAGCCCTGGCTGGGATGATTTAGTTGGCGTTGATCCTGCTTTGAGCAGGGGGTTGGACTAGATGACCTCCTGAGGTCTCTTCCAACCCAAATCTTCTATGATTCTATGAGTCATGCTGGGAGTTCACATCTTTTGTGCATCTAGTGGCTGGTGACAGATTACTCAGTTAACAAGCGAAGAACTCAGCAAAGTGCAGAGCGAGAAGATTAGCATGTCTACCATTGGGGCGGGGGAAGGCTGGGCATTTTCCAAAAGCAAAGTTAGGTTATGTTAAAAATGGCAAAAATGGCCTCTGATCGAAGGCCCCAATCCTGCAAACTGCCCCCAACACACTCCTGTGTCCATGCAGAGCCCCTTGCCCTCAATAGGGCCCTGCCTGCATGGAGCAGTTTGCAGGAGCAGACGCCATATTTTTTGTTTATGGTCATAATTTTCTCTATGAGCCTTATGTCCACAGTTCTTCTCCAGTGCAGTCTCGTGAGACCACTAACACAATTTTCAATAGGCTTTCATTAAAACAAACGCTGTAGACTCCGATTGCCACACCCTGTTATAGGGACAAAGTGTGTTGGTGGAGAGGTCAGAAGACAAAAGTCATGTTTAATTGTGTTAGAACCACAGCTCCCAGTACTGGTGAGAGTATTACTTGTGCTGCATGATGTGCTACACAATAAAGAACCACTTAGGTCAGCTGCCTCCTAAATACAAAATGGCTTCCGATTTGGATTAAAATTGAAACAAAATTGATATTTTTATTACTGCCTGCATCCTGGTCCACTTATTCATCTTGTCAACCTGGTATTCAGGGGTGCTGGAACAGTCTATATAGTGAGGGTGCTGAGAGCCATTGAACCAAACTGTAAACCCTGAATATAATGGAAACCACTTCAAGCCAGGGGGTGCAGCAGCACCCCTAGTTCCAGCACCTATGACCACTGGTATGTGTTGTCTTTTAGATCCATCTACAGTAGGAACCTAATGGGAAGGATGCTCTGGTGGCTAGAGTGCTGTCCTAAGCCTTGGGAGACCTGGACTCCATTTCCTCCTCCACCACAGATTTCATTTGTGACCTGAGCAAGTCACTTAGTCTCTGGGTGCTTCAGTTCCCCATATATAAAATGAGAACAGTAGCACGTCCCTACCCCACATGCGAGGATAAATACATCCTAGGTTGAGAGGTGCTCACATACTATGACAATGTGGGGGCCGTATATGTACATAAAATGGATGGTTAATGAATAAGAAAAGCAGCCTAATAACTGAGCACCAGGAGATGGCCATCTCTTTGAGCTGGGACTGACACTTACTATATGTTTGTACAGCACCTAGCATGATGGGGGCCTTTCTCGTGCTGGCCTCTAGCTGCGGTTGAATATATAATTAAGGTAATATAAGGTAATAATTGGAGATATACCAATCTCCTAGAACTGGAAGGGACCTTGAAAGGTCATCGAGTCCAGCCCCTGCCTTCACTAGCAGGACCAATTTTTGCCCCAGATCCTTAAGTGGCCTCCTCAAGGATTGAACTCACAACCCTGGGTTTAGCAGGCCAATGCTCAAACCACTGAGCTATCCCTGACCCCTCTTCCCTTTATGGAAGTCTCCATGCCTGTTCGATTCTTAGCCTCACTGCTGATGCTAATCCAACCAATCAGGTTGCCAAACAATAGTCCTTTTGGGGGTGTAGTGTGGCCACCTCTCCACTAATAACTAGACTAGCCTGTGATATAGTGACAGGCACAACAGCAAAGTAACTCCTATCCCAACAGCATGTGCTACTCTAACTCTCCATACAGTACAGGATCGTTTTTCCAGCATGCCTTTCTGCGACTGGCTCTTTAAATTTGGCTGAGCCAAGCAGCTGCAGCCCAAAAGTGGCCATTTTGCAACTAGCAGCTGCATCTCTCTGTCTTCCAGCTGGGAAGTACCTCTTTAATGTTCCATTCTTATTGCTGAGGAGGTGACATGTTGTCACTCATCACGTTTTGCAAGTGCCATTGGACAGCCATCAGGTGGCAGCGCCTTCCAGCCCCTACTGATCTGGCTTCAATCTGAACAGGTGGTGAAAGGTTCATGCCATTACTAGTCCCTCTTTAAAGCAGCCTGTTAAAAAATCCTAATTCCAGCCACAACTTTTCCGCTAGCTTGTTTAAAGTGCCATTTAATTTCTCTCTGTGAGATTTTTTGCATAGCCCTCTTTATACGTTACAAAAGTTGGAAGGATTCCAAGTGTCTTATCTTTGCTGTAATTCATCCTTCCCTCATCTCCATATATATCATCCCCACCCTCTTTCACTTCTAGTTGCTTTTAAACTGTCATCCCTATGTGTCCCTCCTGCTAGCTGTTGTGCCATCACACTCTGTCCAAACACTAGGAAGGGAATGGATTGGTAGAAGATGATACCGAGAGCAGCAGAACAGCAAAGAGTTTGCCAGCTTTTCTTCACAGTATTTGATGCTCCTTTCCCTCATAATCAGAAGACCGGGCAGTCAACGAGGGATGCTCTTCGCTGGTTTAGCTCATGGTGCTAGAGAGGGAACCAGTAGTTGTACTGTCTTTCCGCCCAATAATATGACCAACTATTTTATTCACTCAAATGCTTAGCATAGTTTTTAGCTTTAGGAGTCAATTAAAATATACCGAGAGAAATGATGGCACCGAAGTGGGACTTGGGTTCAGGTCCTCACTCTATCATGAACTTCGTATGTGTCCTTGTGAGATGGACCAAGAAGGGGTCTGACTCAAAGCCCATTGGGAGTCTTTAATGGTTTCAATGAGATTTAGATTAGGCATTTGGAGTGAAATCCTGGCCCCTTTGAAGCAAATGGCAAAACTTCCACTGACTCTGATGGGAGTCACACCCTATTAATATGTGCCTCAATTCCCCATTTGAGGAAAATAGGGGATCCCTTCTCCCATCCTTCTTTTGTCTGTTTAGATTACAAGCTCTTCAGGGCAAGGACAGTCTCTTACTACCCATATGCCCAGCGCCTTGCACAACGAGGTTCCAGTCTCACGCAGGGCCTCTCGGCAGCACTGTAATAATCATCACCTATATATCATGGTGAGGGGAACCCCACAGATGTGTAATAATAATGCATATGTCATAATGAACAGATTGATATTTTGATTGGATGGTTGGCTTGTATAACTGAGTTAACATTTAAAAAATGGTTGCTCTTTTATACACTCATTTTGTACATCAAATGTATAAAGAAAAAACATAAGTAGAATCCCTCCTTTCTATGTGTGTGGGCATATGTGCGTGCGCACACACGCACACACACACACACACGCACACTTACTTGCTGGCATTCCAGTAATGAAACAACCTTTTGGAGTTGAGCTCTAGGTCCACCAGGGAAATACTGACTGGGCTTTTTTCAGTTTGCTGAGAGGGAACATTTCACTTGTGAGTCTAATGGTATGTCTACACTACGAAATTAGTTTGATTTTTTAGAATTCGATTTTATACATTCTTTTGCGTATGTCCACATTAAGCACATTAAGTCAGTGGAGTGCGTCCTCACTTCCGCGGCTAACATCGACTTACAGAGCAGTGCACTGTGGGTAGCTATCCCACAGTCCCTGCAGTTTCCGTTGCCCATTGGAATTCTGGGTTAAGCTCCCAATGCCCCTCCTTCTGTGAAAGCAACAGCAGACAATCGTTTCGTGCCTTTTTTCCGGGGTCCCGTCCACCAGACCCGCTCAGCTAGCAGACCTTGATGAGGTCGATCAGAGGTGCCTGGACAGACATGGCTATCCTCCTCTTAGAGCACCGAATGGGAGTGACTCCAGGTCATTCTCTTCTTTAAGTTTCATCTCATGGAGATTCAGTCCTGCCTGGAATATCATGCGAGCTGGAGGCTTCTGCCTCAGGCTGCTCTCCCAGACAGCAGCACCACACGATTGCACTTACACCTATTATTTAACTCATAATTGATATAATTCAAAGTAAAATTTCATAGCGTGGTCTGTTCTAAGACTAAAAATGCAGGAAGGGAGTCAGAAAAAGGAACCGCGATCTGTTTCCGAACCAGGGATGTTTCACATGTTAGGTGAACATGATAACCACTACATTACAGGGCTTTCATGTGTGAGGTGAACGTGATAACCACTACACTATGGAGCTTCTCTTTTTTTGCCACAGACTTTGCCGAATGCACAGGAATGTTTTCTCTAGCTACAGAAGCTACCTAATGCAATGTCTCTATCTATGGCCTTCCTGCTCACAAAGTGGTCATGCCCCCGCCCAAGGCTGACACAGCGCGGAGTGCATGTGACACAGCAACCTGGCTCGGGCAGGATCGCCAGCGAGGCATGATACTTTTGCCATTAAGCAAACACAGCAATTCTTTCCTGGCCTCTGTCACTGAATGCCTCCATGCATTACGCTGTGCCCTATCTGTGCGGGAGGACTGCATGAGCTCGGAAAACATGTCATTGCGAGTGCGGTTTTTTTTGCCTTTTAATCTGCAATAACCTCAGGGATGGTGATGATAGGGGGAGCATAGAAACATTTTGGGAGGACTGCATGGTCACCTGTGCTGCTGTGTGCTGCTGAGTTCTCCACACTGGCCAAACAGGAAATAAAATTCAAAAGTTCCCGGGGCTTTTCCTGTGTACCTGACCAGTGCATCTGAGTTCAAAGTGCTGTCCAGAGTGGTCACAATGGAACACTCTGAGATAGCTCCTGGAGGCCAATACTGTCAAATTGCATCTACACTACCCCAAATTCGACCCAGTGATGTTGATTTCAGCGCTAATCCCCTTGTCAGGAAGGAGTACAGAAATCGATTTTAAGAGCCCTTTAAGTCAACAAAAATGGCTTCATCGTGTGGACAGGTGGAGGGTTAAATTGATCTAACACTGCTAAATTCGACCTAAAGTCGTAGCATAGACCATGGCTAAGTGAAGAGAAGGAAGCACCCTTGCTAAACCCCTTGCCTGTTGAACAAATATTGACTTGATTATCTGAGAGGAGGTGAAATCACCTTAGGTTTGATGGCTCCACCTGCAGTGTCGAGCAATGAGCTGAAAAAACATCTCTGCCTGATGATCAAACAAGGCATTGAAGGCTCAGGCAGCAGTCCATGTTGGAGAATTGTCCAGTGACAACTCTTTTATACCCAAGTACACTAGTAACTCATATAATATGTTGCAATTGCCTGCCTGATCCTCTTTGAGATGAGTTGCTTTTTAAAGCCCCTTCTGCTTTGCTTTTCACAAGAAGCCATCAACCCTCCATGACAAGTGCCTGCCATGCAGGCAGCCTCAGCAGCACTGTCTGCATAAGGAAAGTGACCTATGACTAAGGCTAAGATTTTGTCATGGTTATTTTTAGTAAAAGTCACAGACAGGTCACAGGCAATAAACAGAAATTCACAGAAGCCGTGACCTGTCTGTGACTTTTGCTGCTGCGGCTCCATGGTTTCCCTCTGCCCACGGTGGCTGGGAGCTGCAGGGTGACCATAAAGAGAAAGAGAAAACGGGACTCCCCAGCTGTTTGCCCGAGGTGTGTTTCCCCCCCCCCCCCCCGCACGAGGCTGTCGCTGGAACGTTTCCAGGGCCTCGCTGGCTGTCAGCTCCAGAGTCCTGCAGCCCCTGGGGCTGAAGCAGAGAATATCATGGAGGTCTCTGGAAGTCACGGATTCCACGACTTCCGTGACATAAACATAGCCCTACCTATGACTGACAACAGGTGTCAATTACCACCCCCCTCACCTCCCCCACTGGACTGGATGGCGCAAGCTCCAAGCCAAAGCATTTTCATATACAGTGTGCTAGGCCCTCTGGTGGAATAACGTGCTGTGTGGAAGGAGGTGATTCTTTCTGTAACAGATACCGAGACTGGTTATGTTGGGGATGACCCCTGTTGTCAACCTACAGCTCTTTCTAGGGAGCCAGCGTGGGTGAGGTAATATCTTTTGTTGGACCAACTTCTGCTGGAGAGAAAGACAAGCTTTTTGACACAGTTACAGCAGTATTGCCTACACCTCTTTTCTAGTGTAACCTACAAACTCCTCTGAAATGAAAAACCACCAAGCACAGAGTGTGGGCACCATTTCTTAGTCCGTTTTATTACCGAGTGTAAATGGGGTCGTGTCTTTAGTGTGTTATCACATGGTTTGGCCTTACCTGTATGGATAGGCCCAAACTCTATCCTAACCATGTTACAGCACAATAAGAACACAACCTTATTTTTTCAGGGCTTTAGCATGGTTCCAGCCATCCAGTGGTTTGGTTCCATCCACACAGGAGGAGAAAACTGTTATTGGAAGGTCTCAGGGATTTGCCCAGTGTCTTAGCCCAGTATTTGTAGTGTAGATGGGACCAACAGGGTCCCTGGTACCACTGGTCACAGAAATGGAGCTAAAACAAGCACAGCTGCTGAATCGTGGTCAGTGTTTGACCCCCACTGGGGATAGTCTCAATCCATGGAACATGGTTTAGTGTAGACAAGGCTTTGTAAGGTTTGCTGTGGAACCATGTGAGCTGTTCTGCTCAGGCCATACAACAATCCACAGCATGGCACCTGTCAATGAATACTTGCAGATTGTCTGCTTCCAGCCTAGGAATGCAAAAAAAAATATACCAGCATCTCAGTGTACAATCATTTAATACCCACAAACGTTTTTTATTTTTCTGGGGGCTGGGGTGGGGGGCATTAGAAGATCTGAAATCAATGGGGGTTAGGTGCCTAAATATCTTTGAGGCTCTGGCCCTTAGTTTCTAAGGAGTCAAATCTCATTGAAAGTCAATGGAACTTAGGCTTGTAAGTGCTTAAGTCCCTTCTGAAAATGGTGTTTTTGTAAATGTTACCCTGTGTCCCAGATTTTACATAAGACAAGATCTACTGCTGGCTCCATTGGATACACTGGGAGTTTGTTAGGACTGTGTAGACCTGCAGTAAATCTGTTGTATTCAGTAAAGCTAGTTGTCTAATTTAAGACTGAGTTTTAGCATCTTAATCAAAGGCTCCCTATAATCAGTGACAATAGCCATCTCCTCCTACTGGCATGATTCTTGTACTCACACAGATTAACTCCATCCAGGGATGGTCTGGAATACCCACTAGCACTTGTAGACATCTCTTCCCATCCCCCATGCTCCCACCTAGCTGCAGTGATTTTGAACAGCTGTGCTGCAATATTTTCCCTGGAAATGCCATGTCCAGAAGTGGGGACTTCCAGGCATGACGTCACAAACAGAGCCAATGTGCATTTCTAATCCTGCCATCTTAGTCCTTGACTGTGCCGCTTTGGTAGGGGTGGCACTTGTGAAAGAGGCAAGAAACACATGGCAACGCCCACAGTGTGTGTAAGTACCAACACATCAAGTGAAATACCCTCTTGTAATCACAACCCTCCAGCCACAGAGGCTCAGAGCTGCAGCATCTGTAGTGTTCTGACATCATATGGGGCTGATCTTTCTCCTAATTTTTTTTAAGGGAGGCAGCCAAAGCTTTACCCACAAGGGCGTATGAAGCAGGGTGTCGCTTCTAATGTGAGGAACAACAGCATGAAAGGCAATGTGCAAGCTATTGAGAAGAACTGTGTGACAGGGGAACATGTCAGGGTGTGGAGGAGACACCCAAGGGATAAGGGGGATGACCCCAGTGCTTTGGGGACATTTCACGGGCAAGGATGAGGACTAGATTCCTGAACAGGGACGGTGTCTCGTTAATTGCTGCCTGATTATGCTGTGAACCTGTTAGCTCCCACATTGTGCTGACTCAGTACCAGAGTGGGAGATCTCTGAGCACGCATAGCTAAATACTACAGAGGAGGTGTTAAGGATTCAGCAGTGGGTGCTCTACCCTCTGGTCCTGACTAAACCCAGTGCCCCAGCATGGTGTTAGCTAACTGGCTGCCTTTCTGCTAAGATTAAAATCAAGGCCCAGACCAGCTGTGTTGCATTAAAGATCCCGTAGGACTTTTGTGTAAGAGGAGGGTTGTTAACTTAGCTGTTTATTCTCCCTGCCTCAGTAGCCCCCTGGGGTTTCAATTGGAAACGGTGTTCTTCACTTCTTGTCCTGAACTGGGATAGTGTAGCTCCACCAAGAAGCAGTTGCTTTTCAGTGGCAAGCAAGGCCTTGCTTATCCCCACAGGTGTTGTACAGCTTAATTAACGATTGTTTAACAAGACTTTTCTGCTGTGAGCTGGGGATCTGGTCCTAAGAGAGCCACCAAACAAGGAAGAATGAATGTAAAGGCTGCATGAGAGAGAGCATAGTGCGAGCAGCCTCTGTAACAGGCACCATCAGAACCAAACACAAAATGGAAGCTGTCTCCAGCAGACTCCTAGAAATTTAAAGGCACAGTTCAACTGACAATAAAATCCTTAAAGATATAGTTACATACACTCCAGGGAGCAAACCAGGAGTCCTCTCCTGCCTTCCCATGGCTCCAGGGCATGGCACAGAGACGGCAGATGACATGGGGATGACCGACGCTGTTAGTGTTGGCTGGAATTCAGTGAAGGAAACCCTACTCTCTGGCTGCTTTTAATGTTACAAATAATAAACATTTGTATGGTGTCCGAACCTCCTACTCATTTTTGCTTCAGCAATCATCTCCACATGGAATTTCCTTACCATATCCCAAGCCCATTTTAATGGGAATAGTCATGTCAGAGGTATAGATAGGGAAAAGGAAAACAGGTCAGGGTATTCTAAAATTCAATAAGCACTTTTAATTAAAAGTGATTTGGACTGCATTTTTCTTTTGGCTCAGCTATTGTGTTGGTAAAGTAATTACTGTATTACCTCAGCCTTGGCTCTCAGCCCTGTGTTATCATGCTGAGCAAGTTTTTGGGAACATCTTTAGCGGGCTAAACGGTTACAGCTTTGCAGTAGTCACTAACTGAAATAGTCACTGAAAATTTGTTTTATAGTTTTGAAAACCATCTTGTACTCCTCAGCTTTTATCTGTTGAGCCAGGAAACTGCCATGAAGGATTTTTCTTTGGTGAAGAAAGGAAAAAGTCTGAACTGAGTATGCACTGTATAGAAAGAGATTATTCCTGGAGAGATGGCTTGCATTGTAGAAAAGGGTTAACACACCACAGAAGATGCATCAGCGTAGCTGTGACTTTTGGTGTGGACATAAGTAGCACATTTATTTTTTGCTACAAGCTAAATCATTTTAATTATGTTTACTGCTTTTGGGGGACACACTGTACGGTCTTGCACAACTTGGCTTTCCTGTTGTTTTAGATCTCTCACTATCTTCTTGTTCGAAAACAACTCTACAACCTGCCTCTTTGTTCTCGTTCCCGGAACGATGCCAAGTACAGTGTTTGCTTTGCCCATTAGTGTCCTTAGAGACCACAAGTCTGGCTCCTTGCTCAACATAAACAAAGTTTTAAGTGAACCTCAAGCAGATGGTGGAATCTCACAAGCCACGCAGAGAAGATTCTGCTGAGTAAAATAGCCCCTGGCTCTGTCATCTCATGATTCTTGTTAGTTTTCCATCATAGCCAGGCATATAGGATTGTTCGTTTACACCAATGAGACCATGCTGTTCAGTAAAGGCAGGCATGTTGTGAAGAATGCAGCACTTGCTCATAAATGGGAGTTTCATACTGCCAACACATGACACGAGTGCTCCAAGTTCTGCCCAGGCTGCCCGGCATGTGATCAGGTGATATTGACCTAAAGCCCTAAATAGCCTAGAATTTGCCTACCTGAGAGACAGCATCTCCCTGTGCCATCCTGCTGCAACTGAGATCACAAGAGACACTAGAGCCAGAGGCCTCTTAGAACTTGAGAGGGAACTACCCTGCCAGGATGTTCTCCATGGGAGAGCATAGCCCAGCTTTGGAATTTGCTCTCCCTTTGGTCTGAAATCGCCCATACCTATGAACTAGAGGACATACTGCAAATCCCATCTCTCTTCATAGACTTTTGCGGAGGGATGCACTGAACGCTGGGAATGTGGCGGGGGTGGGGTTTTCTCACCCCTTCCAGGTTTCAGGGAAGCTGCTGCAATTATCTGATGTATTCACTGTATTTTGATTAACATGCTAAAGGCACCTGGGACTCTGGATGGGTGCTTTTGAACGTACTATATATCTAAATACATAACTATCAATATATGCCGAAGTTAGGCATTTCCTTCTAATGTGTCTTTGTAACATTCCCAACAGCTATAACACAACTGGAGGAACTGACAGCAGCACTCAGAGTTTTTGTATCAATAATATAAGCCATGGGCTTTAAAAAGAAGTCTGATTCTAATAATAAATTCTAATAAATGGTCTAGATCAGTGGTTCTCAAACTTTTGTACTGGTGACCCCTTTCACATAGCAAGCCTCTGAGTGCGACTCCCCCTTTATAAATTAAAAATACTTTTAAATATATTTAACACCACTATAAGTGCTGGATGCAAAGCGGGGTTGGGGTGGAGGCTGACAGCTTGTGACCCTCCCATGTAATAACCTCATGATCCCCTGAGGGATCTCGACCCCCAGTTTGAGAACCCCTGGTCTAGATAATACTTAGTCCTGCCTTGAGTGCAGGACTGGACTAGATGACCTCTCGAGGTCCCTTCCAGTCCTATGATTCTAATCTCAGAAGCACAATAGTGAATTTGTTCTTGAGGTAAGTACTGAGGTGGGACATATACCCGTGATTATAATCTCATCTAAAATAGGTTTTTCTGCCATTTCATGAACTGGATCAGCTTATTTACAGTTTTATTTTACTCCATAACAGACTCATAGAAATGTAGGGCCGGAAGGGATTTCCAATGGTCATCTAGTCCAGGCTGCTGCGCTGAGCAAGGATCAAGTATGCCTAGACCATCCCTGACAAGTGATCTAGGGTGGTCCAACTGGTGGCCTGTGGGCTGGATCTGGCCTTCAGAACAATTCTGTCCAGCTCTTGAACGTGTCTGGCTCTGCACCATTTTGCTCTACAAAATGGCATCCTGCACGCAGTGTGACCTCACACATACGGTGCGTGCAAGGTCACACTGTGCGGATGCTTTCAAAATGGCTCTCTCAGTACAGCATGACCTTGCAAACACCATATGTGTGAGGTCATCCCACATGGAAGATGCCATTTTGCTTCTGAATGTTGCCCCTTGAGGTACTGCACAACTATACATGCAGCCCACGTCGCTGAAAAGGCTGTTCTTAAAAACGCCCAGTGATGGGGATTCCACAACTTCCCTAGGTAACCTATTCTAGTATGTAGCTACCTTTGCAGTTCGGGAGTTTTTCCTTAATATCTAACTTAAATCTCCCTTCCTGCAGATTAAGCTGATCACTTCTTGTTTTACCTTCTGTGGGTAGGGAAGACAACTGATCACCATAACAGCCCTTAACATATTTGAAGACTGGTATCAGGTTCTCCCCCACCCGCCCCCTGCCCCAGTCTTCTTTTCTCAAGACTCAACAGGCCCAATTTTTCAACCTTTCCTCATAGATCAGGTTTTCTAAACCTATTATCATTTTTGATGCTTTCCTCTAGACCAGGGGTAGGCAACCTATGGCATGGGTGCCGAAGGCGGCACGCGAGCTGATTTTCAGTGGCACTCACAGTGCCTGGGTCCTGGCCACTGGTCTGGGGGGCTCTGCATTTTATTTAATTTTAAATGAAGCTTCTTAAACGTTTTAAAAACCTTATTTACTTTACGTATAACTAAACTATTGTTGTATGTTATAGACTTGTAGAAAGAGACCTTCTAAGAACATTAAAATGCATGACTGGCACGCAAAACCTTAAATCAGAGTGAATGAATGAAGACTCGGCACACCACTTCTGAAAGGTTGCCGACCCCTGCTCTAGACTCACTCCCATTTGTCAACATCTTTCCTACAATGTGGCACCCCAAAGTGGATTATGTCTGGATGTGGACCACAGAGGCACTTTGTTAGATTTCTTTAAGAGGTCACAGAGACAAGATGGGTGAAGTAGTATCTTTTATTGACCAACTTCTAGTCCAATAAAAGCTATTACTTCACCCACCTTGTCTCTCTAATATCCTAGGACTCATTACGGCTGCAACAACACTGCATACAAAGAGGTCACAGGTATTTAAGCAAGCAGCTCAGAGATGGATAAAATTAGTTGCACCTCAGCTGCATATTAGCAGGTTCTTGAGAGGAAGTCCAGCAGTTAGGGTTTTAATGTGGGTCTTGGGAGATCCAGGTTTAATTCCTTGCACAATGTGACCTTGGATATGTCAATTATTCTCTCTATTCCTCAATTCCCCAGCTGTAAAATGGGAATAATAGCATGTCCCTACCTCACAGGGATGCTGTGAGGGTAAATTCATGAAAGACTGCAAGGAGCTCATATAAGAATCTGGAATGATCTTGATGCACTATGTTGATGTATTGATACTACTGAATACTGGAAATAAAAAATATCAGCTAACATTAAATATTGCTGAAGAAATACCCATGGGTCATACTTAAGACTCTCCCTTTACATTTTATTTGATTCACCTAATTATTTCGTATCCATGTTTCTATTGATCAAAATATGTGTGTAGGGAGGGTGAGGGGGCGAGGAGGAAGGGACTGTAAAATACATTTTAAGTTAAAATGTTTTCACAGAAGTGGGGAGATAACATGGTCAGAGCAACAGGCCAGGAAGATGATTGTGGAAGCTGAATTTTGAGTGGACCTGAGAAGGGGCGAACTGAGCACCGGGAAAGCCAGAAAGGCCCTTGAGGTTGAGCAATATAAACTGAAAGAAAAAGGCAGAGTGTGGAAATGCTACGGAGCAAAAAGTGGCAGGATTTGGACACAGCTTGGTTGTGTGGGGCAAGAGAGAGGGAGGAGTCAAATGACTCAGATTACAGCCTGAATAACAGGGAGGTGGGTGGCAGGAATGAGGGACAGGAGGAGGTAGTGGGAGGAAAGATACGTTATTTTGCTACCTTCTACCTGCTCCTCTCCTCTGAAATGGGCAACGGTAGCTTTGCATTTGTTGTCTTAAATAAGCAATGTAAATTTTTCCTTTATGCTCTAAAACCAGGTAATCACAAGGGGTTGGAATTTCAAAGGTGCCTAGGGCAGTCAGGTGGATTTTCAAAGGGAACCGGGCATCCAACTCTAAGGTGCCTTTGAAAATCTTACACAATATCTTAATAACATCCCACCACACCTAAAATATCCCCTCCAGTGGTAGAAAAGGGCTCTCTGGCAGCAGGCTGGGACACTGGGTCAATGCTGACTCAGAGAGAAGAGCACCTCCTACTGAATCACCAGCACCACGTCCAGAAACAAGCTGGTGTTTCTTGGAACCCTCCCATCCTATGCTGGTCCTATGTTGCATAGTTTGGGAGAACTGACAGGATCACAGCCAGGCCAAGCTAACTGCAGGTATTGATCTCAGTAGATCAGTGTGATACAGCATGGTAAAAGGCAAAGTACTTTTCAAACAAACATTTAATTTAGTTCTTTTTAGTTGAATTAAGGATAAAATTCAGAGACAAACAACAAGGAAGAGACAAGGCTGCGTGACAATGAAAATACACAACAGAAAATGAACTGTCTGTCTTTCGGAGGGATGGAGAACAGCCAAAGTGGGCAGGAGATCAGACATATGGAGAAAATCAGAACAGAAGGTTACATCCAGGAGTGGTCACAAAAGTGGAAAAATCCTTTATTAATGTAGTAATTTTTTCAGCAGTTTTTCACTGAGACTGATATTCATTTCAGAAGCAGAGAACCTAGCTAGTTTCTCTTGCACCTAGATCAGAGTGGAAATGGAGGTGAGGATTTATAGGAGTGGCTAACGGGGGAGTTTTGTGAGGGAGTTTAGAGGGAGAGTGTGTGCGTGTGGGGCTAGATACACTTAACATTCTCTAAGCTTAAAGCCAAAAACACCCCCTGATAAAAACAAAACATCAATAAAGGAACGAGCTGCAGGAGTAAAAAGAGAATGCAGGCAGAAGTCCAGTAACAGAGTGGGGGCTATCCAGTTTATTGCACCCAATGCAGCATGCATGATTACCTGCCCTATGGGCAGATGGTGTATGTGTGCATTTGGTGCAAGGAGCTCCTGACCCTCGGAGACCATGTATGAACTTTGGAGTCCAGAGTGGCTGAACTGGAGGACCTAAAGGAGACAGAGAGGAAGATAGATAAGACTTTCTCAGACACAATAGAATGGTACCAGTCCCGGTCTGACAGCCTCTGTCCTGTTGAGGAGGATGAAAGACTCAGGGAAGGAGAACATCCAACTGGAGCAGAGAGAAACGATACCATAGTTTCAGAGTAGCAGCCATGTTAGTCTGTATCTGCAAAAAGACCAGGAGTACTTGTGGCACCCTATAGACTAACATTTATTCGAGCATAAGCTTTCGTGGGCTACAGCCCACTTCATCCGACATATGTTCCATTCTATGCATCCGATGAAGTGAGCCGTAGCCCATGAAAGCTTATGCTCAACTAAATTTGTTAGTCTCTAAGATACCATAGTTGGGACCCTCCTTCCAGATGATGTTGTGGTATCCTCTCGCACCAAGGATACCTCTCCCAAGGAGGGAACTCCAGTTATTAGGAAGAGACAGGTAATAGTTATGGGGGATTCAATCACTGGAAACATAGATAGCTGGATTTGTGATGACCGGGAGAACCACATGGTGACTTGCCTGTCTGGTGCGAATATAGGAGAGAGGTCCTGGATGCCAAATTTAGGCCGCTAGGTAAGAGATTGAAGTCCAGGACCTCCATGGTAGCATTCTCTGAAATGTTTCCAGTTCCGCTCACAGGGCCAGTTAGACAGGCAAAACTGCAGGGTCTCATCGCATGGATGGTGTAGGGAGGAGGGGTTTAGATTTATTAGGAACTGGGGAACCTTTTTGGAAAGGGGGAGCCTATACAGGAAGGATGGGCTCCACCTAAACCAAAATAGAACCAGATTGCTGGCACTTAAAATTGAAAAGGTCATTGAGCAGTTTTTAAACTAAGAGCTGAGGGAAAGCCGACAGGTGCGGAGGACCATGTGGTTCGGACAGAGGCATCCCTTAGGGGAGGATCTATTAATGGGGATTGTGTATGTCCTAGTAAAGAGGAGATGATGGAAGATGATAAAATACAGGTAGGATCTGATGAGAAACAGTCAAATGAAAAAGAGTCCCATTCAATTACATCATGTAATGGCAGACAGCTTAAAAAATGACAAGTTTTTAAAGTGCTTATATACAAATGCCAGAAGTCTAAACAATAAGATGGGTAAACTAGAGTGTCTCATATTCAATGAGGATATTGATATAATATGCATCACAGAAACTTGGTGGAATGAGGATAATCAATGGGACTCAATAATACCAGGATACAAAATATACCAGGACAGAACAAGCTGTACTGGTGGGGGAGTGGCACTATATGTGAAAGAAAGCATAGAAGCATATGAAGTAAAAATCTTAAATGAACCAAATTGTACCATAGAATCTCTATGGATAGTAATTCCATGCTCTAATAATAGAATATAGCAGTAGGGATATATTACTGACCACCTGACCAGGATGATGATAGTGACTGTGAAATGCTCAGGGAGATGATTGAGGCTATAAAAATAAAAAAGTCAGTAATAATGGGGGATTTCAGCTATCCCCATATTGACTGGGCACATGTCACTTCAGGACAGGAGGCAGAAATAAAGTTTCTTGACAACTTAAATGACTGCTTCTTGGAGCAGCTAGTCCTAGAACCCACAAAAGGAGAGGCAATTCTTGATTTAATCCTAAATACAGCACAGGATGTGGTTCAAGGGGTGAATATAGCTGGACCGCTTGGAAATAGTAATAGACCATAATATAATTAAATTTAACATCACTGTGGTGGGGAAAACACCACAGCAGCCCAACACTGTAGCATTTAATTTCAGAAAGCGGGATTACACAAAAATGAGGAAGTTAGTTAAACAGAAATTAAAAGGTCCAGCGCAAATAGCGAAAGCCCTGCAAGCTGCATGGGAACTTTTTAAAGACACCATAACAGAGGCTCAATATCCTCAATTAAAAAACATAAGAGAACCAAAAAAGTGCCACCATGGCTAAACAACAAAGTAAAAGAAGCAGTGACAGACAAAAAGGCATCCTTTAAAAAAGTGGAAGTTAAATCCTAGTGAGGAAAAAAGAAATGAGCATAAACTCTGGCAAATGAAGTATAAAAATATAATTAGGAAGGCTGAAAGAATTTGAAGAACAGTTAGCCAAAGACTTAAAAAGTAACAGCAAAAAAAATTTAAGTACATCAGAAACAGGAAGCCTGGTAAACAACCAGTGGGGCCACTGGATAGTCAAGATGCTAAAGGAGCACTCAAGGACTATAATGCCATTGTGGAGAAACTAAATGAATTCTTTACATTAGTCTTCATGGCTGAGGAGGTGAGAGAAATTCCCAAACCTGAGCCATTGTTTTTAGGTGACAAATCTGAAGAACTGTGGCAGATTGAGGTTTTGGAACAAATTGATAACTAAACAGTAATAAGTCACCAGGACCAGATGGATTCACTCAAGAGTTCTGAAGGAACCCAAATGTGCAACTGCAGAACTACTAACTGTAGTTTGTAACCTATCATTTAAATAAGCTTCTGTACCGAATGACTGGAGGATAGCTAATGAGGCACCAATTTTTGAAAAGGGCTCCAGAGATGATCCTGGCAATTACAGGCCTGACTTCAGTACTGGGCAAACTGGTTGAAACTATAATAAAGAATACAATTGTCAGACACACAGATGAACATAATTATTTGGGGGAAGAGTCAACATGTTTTTTGTAAAGGGAAGTCATGCCTCACCAATCTACTAGAATTCTTTGAGGGGGTCAACAAGCATATGGACAAGGGGGATCCAGTGGATATAGTGTACTTAAATTTTCAGAAAGTCTTTGACAAGGTCCCTCAACAATGACTATTAAGCAAAGTAAGCTGTCGTGGGATAAGAAGGAAGGTCCTCTTATGGATTGGTAACTGGTTAAAAGATAGGAAAGAAAGGGTAGGAATAAATGGTTAGTTTTAAGAATGGAGTGAGGTAAATAGTGGTGTCCCCCAGGTGCCTGTACTGGGACCAGTCCTATTCAACGTATTCATAAATGATCTGGAAAAAGGGGTAAACAGTGAGGTGGCAAAATTTGCGGATGACACAAAACTACTCAAGATAATTAAGTCCCAAGCAGACTGCAAATAGCTACGAAAGGATCCCTCAGAACTGGATGACTGGGCAACAAAATGGCAGATGAAATTCAATGTTGATAAATGCAAAGTAATGCACACTGAAAACAAAATCCCAACTTTACATATAAAATAATGGGGTCTAAATTAGCTGCTACCACTCAAGAAAGAGATCTTGGAGTCATTGTGGATAGTCTTCTGAAAACATCCACTCAATGTGCAGCAGCAGTCAAAAAAGCAAACAGAATGTTGGGCATCATTAAGAAAGGGATAGATAATAAGACAGAAAATATCATATCGCCTTTATATAAATCCATGGTACACCCTCATCTTGAATACTGTGTGCAGATGTGGTCACCCCCATCTCAAAAAAGATATACTGGAATTGGAAAAAGTTTAGAAAAGGGCAACAAAAATGATTAGGGGCATGGACCAGCTTCCATATGAGGAGCGATTAATAAGACTACGACTTTTCAGCTTGGAAAAGAGATGACTAAGGGGGGGATATGACTGAGGTCTATAAAATCATGACTGGTGTGGAGAAAGTAAATAAAGAAGTGTTATTTACTCCTTCTCATAACACAGGAACTAGGGGTCACTAAATGAAATTAATAGGCAGCAGGTTTAAAACAAACTAAAGGAAGTATTTCTTCACACAATGCATAGTCAACCTGTGGAACTCCTTGCCAGAGGATGCTGTGAAGGCCAAGACTATAACAGGCTTCAAAAAAGAACTAGATAGGTTCATGGAGGATAGGTCCATCAATGGCTATTAGCCAGGGTGAGCAGGGTTGGTGTCCCTACCCTCTGTTTGCCAGAAGCTGGGAATGAGTGACCGGATGGATCACTTGATGATTATGTGGTCTGTTCATTCCTTATGAGGCACCTGGCATTGGCCACTGTCGGAAGACAGGATACTGGGCTAGACGGACCTTTGATTTGACCCAGTATGGCCTTTCTTATGTTCTTCCTATGCTACACGCTGTACAGCCAGTGTGCCACTGGAAATGTTTATATTAATATTATTTGTATTACAATAGCATCTGGGGGCCCAAGCCAGGATCAGAGCTCCATTGTGCATTCTAGGCACTTGTGCGAATACACATAGCATGAGACAATCCTTACCCCAAAGATCTTACAATCTAAATAGACAGGAACCCAGAGAGATTAAGGGTGGGGTTTTCAAAAGGAGCTGTGTGATGTAGGAGCACAAATCCCATTGATTTTCAATGGGACTTTCACCCTCCAAGTTACTTAGATATTTTTGAAAATCTCACCCTAAGTGATTTGCCCACAGTCACAGGGCAGGTCTATCATAGAATCCAGGTATTCCAGTACCAAATCCCTAGCCCTATCCACTAGACCATGCTACTAGCTATGCCCTGGGTGCTAATCTGGGGAAAGATACATTTAGGAGACGACCATGATATTGGAAGGATACATTTAGCCCTCACTGAGTAACCATGTCAGCTAATTCAGTGGTTCTCAACCTTTCCAGGCTACTGCAACCCTTTACAAAATCAGACATAAAAATTAAAAAGTGGTTAATTTCTCATTTTTACCATATAATTATAAAATAAATCAAATGGAATATAAATATTGTACTTACATTTCAGTGTATAGTATATAAAGCAGTATAAACAAGTCCTTGTATGAAATTTTAGTTTGTACTGACTTTGCTGGTGCTTTTTATGTAGCCTGTTGTAAAACTAGGCAAATATCTAGATGAGTTGATGTACCCCCTGAAAGACCTCTGCATACCCCAAGGGCTACATGTACCCTGGTTGGGAACCACTGATCTGTTTGATGTAACACCTCTTCCTACCCCCATCGGAGCTAAACTGAGGACTGGGCCAAGAGGGTGTAGTTTCATGTGCATGCCCCAGCTCTGAATCTGACCCTCAGACTCTAGTTGGTTCTTTGTCTACCTGTGCACCGCTTAGCTAATTTATTTTAATGAAACTTGCCCAGAATTACAATATCACATATATTTTTGGTTTATGTCATGCATAATCCTTTGCCTCTCACAATTTGAATGAGGTGACTCAGGTGAAATTGTATGCAGGCTGTAGAGAGGCAGGGTCAAAAAAACAACTGAGAAATTGTTACAAAGAACTGAGCAAAACAATCCAAGTTCTCTGTTGTCCTGGGCTTGTGTGGATGCTCTTCTGTCTCAGTCAAAAGTAACTCCATGTGTGGAAAATCAGGAACAAACCCATGTGTAGACAAGCCCTATAGACCCTTCTTGGGGGTGAAAGTTGGGAATCAACTGCCAAAGTTTAAACGTAACATTACCTCCAGAACTTGTGTAGCATATTGTCATAGGCCTTGATGACCTTGCCAGTTGTGACCCTGGGTGCCTGGGGTAGCCCTCACTGGAAATGCCAAGGTCAGGGCAGGCTGCAAAAGGGAGAGCAGATACTTCCAAGACTGATGGGTAACATTGAAGTTAAACTCCCCAACCAGTCATAAACTGTGCTTCTGATCCCCCACACTGGTTATCAAGAAGCAAAAAAGAAACCACACAGACCCCTTCATTGCAGTCCACTTCTCTGGCTCCCAATCAGCACCTAGGTCAAGTACAGTGAGAAGTTATTTTAAAAACTCTGCTCACATATACAAAATTTTCTTCTGACCCCAGGGGTCAGCCACATTACCAGGTCAGTATAGGTTTGGATCTTACCCAAAATACCGCACCGCCAGCCAATCCTTTAGTGTCTAACACTAAAGGTTTATTAGAAAGACCAAGAAGAGAGATGTTAAATGGTAAAGCAGTCGCATACATACAAAGACTTCAAAGTCCATATATCAGGTTCCTAGCAGTACTGGTGAGTTTGCTGGCTTGAAAGTCCCTCTGGAGGACATCCAGCTTGGATGGGTCATTCAGTCCTTTGTTCAGAGCTTCAGTTTGTAGCAAAGTTCCTCCAGAGGTAAGAAGCAGGATTGAAGACATAATGGAGAAGATGCAGCTGCCTTTTATAGTGTATTGCCATGCAGCCTGCACTTCCTTTGTCCCAAACACAAGCTGCCCTGACCTTCTCTCAATGGGGCAGTTGTACAGCTGATGGTCCTTAATGGGCCATCAAGCAAGCTAGGCAGTGCTGACTCCAAACTGTCCGGGGGTGTCACCCAGACAAGGGCGGTAGGTTTGTATAATTTTTGGTGGTGCCCAGAACAGGTCCAAGTCCTGTCCCTGGGCTCTGGGGGGCAGAGAAGCAGGAACTGGGTTGTCATAGGGGTTTCTTTAACTCTCTACTCCCGGGGGAATTTGTGTGTGTCTGTATTGTTACAGACATACTTGCTGACAGGTATTTTGAAATAAATCACCAAAATAATTGAAACTGGCGTGATTGTGTAGTGTTATTTTGACAAATAAAATTTGCAGAATTCTAGAATACTGTGTGCAGAATTTTTATTTTTTTGGTGCACAATGTAATGTTTTGGTGCAGAATTCCCCAGGAGGAAAGCATGTAGGTACTAAGACTTGTGCTGCTTCCCATCTATGGTTGAAAGAAGTCCTCTGTAAGCCTAGTGTGAGCCCCAGGAGCTTGAGTCAGTTGAGCTGGGCTCTGAGACTTGCTGCTGTGGAATTCTTTTTTCTGTGTAGACTTAATGGCACAATCTCGCCCAACTTCATTAGGTTAATGTGTATTTCAAATGCAAGTCTCAGAAAGGAACGATTAACCTGCCTCTCCCTCCTTTTGTGCTGTGATAAACTTCCAAGCCTCTGAGAGGTGAAAAGGGGATTTTAATGGTTTTCCCACCCCCTATTATCTAGAGATTTTATTTTAAAATTAGAAAAGGGCTGGAGCCACAACACTGGGATCTGGGCCAGGATTTAGAGACTCTCCTCCCTGACCTCCCCAATCTAGGGATGCTGAGATTAGTTTAATAGGGTTACCATGTGTCTGGGTTTTCCCCAGACATGACCTCTTTTCTTGGTCCTCTGATCTCCATCTGGAGGGATTTTTGAAATATGAACAAATGTCCATGATTTTTCCTTTCTCGTCTCAGCATGGACTCTGGTAAAGCTGCAATTCCCAGAGTGCTCTAATAGTATCATGTGTGTTTCCTGGTTTGCCACCCTTACTTCTGCACTGCTGCTGGCGGTAGCACTGCCATCAGAGCTGGGTGGCCAGAGAGCAGTGGCTGTTGGCCGGCTGCTCAGCTCTGAAGGCAGCCTCACCGCCAGCAGCAGTGCAGAAGTAAGGGTTGCATGGTGTTGACTATTGAGTCACTGAAAGGGATCCTGCTTGTACAGTACAACTTCAGACACACATCTTGCAAAGGACTTTCATGGCCACTTGATGAGCAATCAGTCACTGCTGAGAAAGATACTTTCTACAGAGAAATATGCATGGGCACAACAGGAAGAAGCGCAGTAGGAAAGGACTGAATGCATGTAAAAAGGTACATTTAAATTTCATTTACATTTATTTTTGAGGCTATTACACTTGTTATCTATAAATGTTAGATATTCAAAGTAGCAAGAAACTGCAGTAGAAACTATATCCATTCTCCCCCTTGGCACGGCTGGCATTAGGTAAAATAGTGCCCTAGGCAAACTTGAATTTACCACTCTAGCCTCTGTTTCCTCTTAAGCCAGCAGTGAAGTCTTAGTCCTGTGTTGATGACATCATCTGCAATATTTGTGACATTACATAGTGTGTATTGTTATGTCACTGCAGCATCTGTGGTGCTAAGAGCAGGCCTGGGAAAGAGGAGAACCTGGGATTTTAAAATAATCTGCATGTTTTTGACGCTAAAAGAAAAGCAAATTGCTTTGAAAAAGGAAGGAGAATTAAAAACCTGTCAATGATCAATAGTGTTAGATTTGAAATAAGATGGATCCAAAACACTTTCCCAGTATGAAAGCCTCTGCATAAAGATTTCCCACCCTCAAAAGACTTTGTCAAAAGTTAATGTTGCTGGCTCCTTACAAACCAGTTTGGGAGCCAACAATATGGCACTGGTGGCACTGCTGGAAAATGTTGCAAGAATATGCAAATAAGGCCTGAGGAGGCAGAGGGCTGCTGGGAAGCAGTAACTAAATATAAAAGGGCTTTGTTTATCAAAAAACAAAATTGCTTCCCCATCCACCCCCTTAAGTTTGGGAGACTCAAAACGTTTTTTGTTACCTTTAGGGAACCAGTGAAAATGTCAGTCATGCACCACAACTGTAAAGAAACATCCGCTCAAAAGGGGAATAGCTGGAAAAGTTCAGCTCTTGTAAACAAGGCGAATTTAGCGTTGGTGTTTGTTGCATCATCATTAGGGACTTAAAGTCAGTTTATTGTGGTTATAATGAATTAAGCAATCCTCACTCTGAGCTCTGCTGACCTTTGAGTTTTAGAAGTCAGAAATGGAAAAGACTCATTAAATCATCTAGTCTAGTGAAGGCTTGTTCTGTGTTTTTTAGAGCTTTGGAAAAGTTAGTTTTAAATGTCTTAAGTAATGGGACTAGCACTATAAGCACATCACACGAGATCACATATCTTGTATGGGAGACTGGAGAGCAGTTATAAAATCTTATTTGGGAGAATTATCTTTTTAATCACATGGTAAATACCTTGTAATTAACTTTTGAAATTAAGTTACGTTTACATGGGTCTAGATTGTGATTTGGGCTATGTGCCTGCACAAGGGAATAAGAATTACCCTTCACAGCTACCTGGACTTTGGATCTGGGGACACAGAAGTAAGTGGCCAATGTATCTGCTTAAGTGGGGTGCATCTGCTTAAGCAGGTGAGTGGACAGAAGCAGGGGAATGGGTGGAGCCTTGGGTCCTTCACCCCTATATGCTGACCAGTGCAGCTGAACAGGAACAAGGACTTCGGCCCTGAGTGGTGGGGCTCGCAGGCCCCAGTAAGTCCAATGCCATCTCTAGTGATCCCATTAAAACAGGGGTTGCAACCCACAGTTTGAGAACCACTGCTCTAGTCAGGTCTGGTGCAACCTATTAGACGACCTAGGCGGTCGCCTAGGGCACTAGGATTTGGGGGGCGCCATTTTCTTCGGCGGTGATCGCGGCAGCTGGATCTTTGGCCGCCCCGGTCACCGCCGGCATTTAGGCGGAGGGAGCTGGGGCAGGGAGGCGCGGGAAGGGCCGCCTGCAGCAAGTAAGTGAGGGGGAGGGCGGCACGCAGGGGAACTCCCCGCCCCAGCTCACCGCTGCTCCGCCTCCTCCCCTGAGCATGCTGCCCCGCTCTGCTTCTCTCCCTCCCAGGCTTGCGGCGCCAAACAGCTGATTGGCGCCGCAAGCCTGGGAGGCGGGAGAAGTGGAGCAGCGACGGCGTGCTCAGGGAGGAGTCGGAGCAAAGGTGAGCTGGGGTGAGGAGCTGCCGCATGGCTCCCCGGGCTGGGGTAGGGGAGCTGCCACGGGGACGGGCACCTCAGGGTGGAGGGGGAGTGGTGAGCTACCACGGGGGGGTGCCTCAGGGTGGAGGGGGGGTGGGGAGCTGCTGCAGGGCTCGGGGAGGGGGTGGAGCAGAGGTGAGCTGGGGTGGGGAGCTGCCGCATGGCTCCCCGGGCCGGGCGGGGTGGGAAGCTGCTCTGGGAGGGGCACCTCAGGGCGGGGGGGGAGCTACCATAGGGGGGCACCTCAGGGCGGAGAGCTGCCACAGGGCTCGGGGAGCAGGGAGGGCGCAAGGTGGAAGTTTTACCTAGGGCGCAAAACATCCTTGCACCAGCCCTGGCTCTAGAAGTACCATAGCCTGTTTGTCAACTGACCACTGCATGTTATATCTAGTGTATATAGTTATGTAACTGGTTTTCTCTCTTTTTGTGCACTACTGCTGTAAGTTTCCAAGCAAGCTGCTGTTAGGTCCTCTATTTTAGCAAGTACTTTGAAGTGTCTGTTGGCCCAGAGTGACTCACACTTGCTGGGCTCTCACATGCAGACTCAGCATTTGTTCGTTCTTGTTTTATTACAAAAATGCTCTATTGGAGCTTGGTATTATTTCTGACTGGGTGTATATGGCTGCTATTTATTTCTGAAAAATCATAACACAGATCTATGTGCAGCTCACCATGGTAGCCAGCCATCATATGCAAGAGTTAAAAGTTCTCAGTGTAGTTCAGGCATGACCATCTCTGCTCTTCCCTCAGTGGAGGTTTTATGATGAGCCATAGGAGTCTGTATTTCATTCCCAGGCATCTTCTGTGTGTGTAGCCCATTTATTCTGCCTGTGTGCTAATTTCTGGGATTTGGCCACATGAAAGTACATTAATCACTTAAGTAGATGTGCAAAAACCTGTATGATATGGTCACAAGATCCAGTTAGTGATGTACAATTACAGTAGCTAGGCAATGCAAGTAAACATCAAATGAGCTTTCAAGTGCTGTAAGCACATTTAAGATCCTAGCCATTATCTTCTTCTGATCTTTGTGCATATTTTGCTATATAATGGGAGTTCCTTATAGAGGACACTGCAATATTGCCCTGGGTGTAAAGAAATTGTAATAGTTTATGAGTTTGGCAGGTGTCTGGTACATTCATGTATTTGGCATGCAGTTACATTTTAAGGATATGAAACAACTGTGTGCTTATATACTGTAGTTACTGTATTTATCCAGCACTATATTTCCTATTATAGTTTATTAGACACACTATAAAATGCCACTGATTTTTCATTTGTGAATGAATTGGACAACAGTTTATCACAGAAAAGCACCCCCACTAAAAACCTGTCAATGGCAGGTGCATACATTGCCAGCAGAACGTGATCATTCCTCTCTATTCAACATTGGTGAGGTCTCATCTGGAGTACTGTGACCAGTTTTGGGCCCCACACTACAAGAAGGATGTGGAAAAATTGGAAAGAGTCCAGTGGAGGGCAACAAAAATGATTAGGGGGCTGGAGCACATGACTTATGAGGAGAGGCTGAGGGAACTGGGATTGTTTAGTCTGCAGAAGAGAAGAATGAGGAGGGATTTGATAGCTGCTTTCATCTATCTGAAAGGGGGTTCCAAAGAGGATGGATCTAGACTGTTCTCAGTGGTACCAGATGACAGAACAAGGAGTAATGGTCTCAAGTTGCAGTGGGGGAGGTTTAGGTTGGATATTAGGAAAAACTTTTTCACTAGGATGGTGGTGAAGCACTGGAATGGGTTACCTAGGGAGGTGGTGGAATCTCCTTCCTCAGAGGTTTTTAAGGTCAGGCTTGACAAAGCCCTGGCTGGGATGATTTAGTTGGGAATTGGTCCTGCTTTGAGCAGGGGGTTGGACTAGATGACCTCCTGAGGTTCCTTCCAACCCTGATATTCTATGAGTCTATGTATTTGCATCCATGAATGGGCAGTCACATTCTCCACAGACAACTGTAAATACAGATAATCAGTTAAGTGTGCTATTATCTGTTCTCGGTCACCTGTTTGGATGACTGGTCAAGGAATAGGACAAGTTCAGGAGATACGAGTTCTACTTGTTTTGTGACCTTAGACAAGTCACTTACCCCTTTCCTGCCACACTGCTCCATTTAGAAAATGAGAAAATAATACTTACTTATCACATAGGGGCTTTAATTGATTTATGAAACATAGTGATCTCTGTAGTTGATAAGATCCAATTCTGTCTAGTCTAGTATTGTCCTGTCTCCTGGTACCAGAGGAAAGTGCAGTATAACCTGCCCCCAGGGAAAGTTCCTTCCTAATCCTCATCAGTCAGAATTTGGTTTAAGCCCTGAAGTTTGAGTTTCTTAACTCCTGGGGATTTTGTTCTTTAAATCCTAACTACTAAAACTCTGGATATTCTTATGAGTGAGTGCAGCTCTGTCTAGAATGGCACAACTGAAGTGTGAAGTATTATAATAGTTACTTGATTAGGTTTAATGGCTCCTTTCATGAGGTTTGAATTCATCACACACATAATCCACTAAGGGCAGTGCTACCCTCCGTCCAGGAGCAAACCTCCCAGCCCAGAGCTGCAGACTTCTCCTAGTGTAGGATTACCATGTTTCAAGTTCCCAAAGAGAGGACACTGCCGAGGGAAGGGGGAATTGGAGGGGGAGGGTGGGTACAGTTTCTTTCTACTTTGAATGTATAACGTTTATAAATAACAAGTGTAATGGCCTCAAAAATAAACATAAATGAAATTTAAATGTACCTTTTTACATGCATTCAGTCCTTTCCTACTGCTGTTGTGGCCATGTATATTTCTCTGTAGAGTATGACTGCTCATCAAGTAGCCATGAAGTCTTTGCAAGATGTGTGCCTGAATTTGTACTGTACACACAGGATCCCTTTCAGAAACCCAATAGTCAATACCATACCAGCCTTACTTCCGCACTGCTGCTGGTGGCAGGGCTGCTTTCAGAGCTGGGCACCCAGCCAGCAGCTGCTGCTCTCTGGCCTCCCAGCTCTGAAGAGCAGTGCTACTGCCAGCAGCAGCATAAAAGTATTGAATCCCATGATCAGGGCCGGCTCTAGGTTTTTTGCCGCCCCAAGCAAAAAAATTTTTGGCTGCCCCCCCCCGCCCCCAGACATGAGCCCCCCCGCCCACCAGTACCCCCCACTCACACCCCCTGTTGCCCCAGCACTGGCCTCCCCCCAAAATGTGGGATCCGCTACCAGCACACTGCAGCCAAGCCCTGGCCCAGCTGCGACTCTGTCCCCATGTGGGTGGAGCTGCTGGGCAGCACGGAGTGGGAGTACTTCCAGGTGGCGGCACGGCTACGGGGTGGCGCAAAGAACACGGCCCCCTCCCTGGGCTTCGCAGCACTGCTGGTGGCCAAGGTGGATCAGTTCGCGCTCACCGCCCTCACCCTCGACATGCTGGCGGCCAAAGACCTGGAGAGCCCCCTGGACCTGCTGCTCTTCAGCCTCACGGTGCCCTGGCCCAGCCCTGGCAGGAGGGAAGGCGAGGATCTCCGGCTGCGGGGCTACCTGCTCAGCACTGACAAACCCAGCCGGCCGCTCACCTCCTCACACACTCCAGGAGCCCCTCGCCACCATCGCAGCCCGGGCTCGGCTCCAGGGGACCCCGTTTCCCTCCCTCCTCGGCTCCTCACACACACTGGGTAGGGCTGCCCAGAGGATTCAGGGCAAAGCAATTTTGGGGGCCCCTTCCATAAAAAAAAGTTGCAATACTATAGTAACATGTATTTGGAAATGTAAAAAATAACTAGTGAAAATTAATTTGTAATAATTTGAAAATACACCAAATACATTATTTAAAAACATTAAATGCTTTACTGGTCTGTATACATTTGCAATTACAAAATGGGCTGTTGCTGGGTGATGGTGATGGTTGGTGCCAATGGGCTGTCAGTGCCTGGAGGTGGTGCTGCTGTTGCCCAGGGCTGGGTGGGGAGCTGGGCTCTGGGGGGTGCCCGGCTCACAGGGGCTGGGCTCAGGACTGTGAGGAGATGGGGTTGGAGGTTGTCTGGATCAGAGGGGCTCGCCTCAGAGCGGGGGGTCTGGGGTGGGGGGATGGGGTCGGGGGGTGCCCGGCTCAACGGGGCTGGGCTCGGAGCTGAGGGTCTCGGGTGAGGGAAATAGTGTCAGGAGGTGCCCACCTCAGAGCAGCTGGGCTCAGAGCTGGGGGTCAGGGCAGTGGGGGATGGGGTTGGGGGTGTCCGGATCAGAGGGGCTGGGCTCAGAGCTAGGGGTCAGGGCTGAGGGGGGACTGGGGTCAGGGAGGTGTCCGGATCAGAGGGGCTGGGCTCGGAGCTGGGGGTCTCGGGTGAGGGAAATAGTGTCAGGAGGTGCCCACCTCAGAGCAGCTGGGCTCAGAGCTAGGGGTCAGGGCTGTGGGGGGAATGGGGTGAGGGGGGTGTCCGGATCAGAGGGGCTGGGCTCGGAGCTGGGGGTCAGGGCTGTGGGGGGAATGGGGTGAGGGGGGTGTCCGGATCAGAGGGGCTGGGCTCGGAGCTGGGGGTCAGGGCTGTGGGGGGAATGGGGTCAGGGAGGTGTCCGGATCAGAGGGGCTGGGCTCGGAGCTGGGGGTCAGGGCTGTGGGGGGAATGGGGTGAGGGGGGTGTCTGGATCAGAGGGGCTGGGCTCGGAGCTGGGGGTCAGGGCTGTGGGGGGAATGGGGTCAGGGGGGTGCCCAGCTCAGAGGGGCTGGGCTCAGAGCTGGGGGTCAGGGCTGTGGGGGGAATGGGGTCAGGGAGGAGTCCGGATCAGAAGGGCTGGGCTCGGAGCTGGGGGTCAGGGCTGTGGGGGGAATGGGGCGAGGGGGGTGCCCAGCTCAGAGGGGCTGGGCTCAGAGCTGGGGGGGGAATGGGGTGAGGGGGGTGTCCGGATCAGAGGGGCTGGGCTTGGAGCTGGGAGTCAGGGCTGTGGGGGGAATGGGGTGAGGGGGGTGCCCACCTTAGAGGGGCTGGGCTCGGAGCTGGGGGTCAGGGCTGGGCCTGGGGGGTAATGGGGTCGGGGGGTGCCTGACAAACACCTCCCTGAGACCCCCCCAATCCAACCCCTCTTCCCTGGCCCCTGACCGCCCCCCCGCCCCACAGAACCTGTGCCCCCTCCCTGCCCCCTGAGTGTCCCCGGGACTCCCTGCCCCTTAGCCACCCCCACCCCGGCTGCTTACCCCCGGGTCACCGCATGGCTCCAGAGGGGGCTGAGCTCTTCCCCGCTCAGAACCGCGTGGGGAGGGGGCGGGGCCGCATGCTCCAAGCTGAGCTCAGCTGTCTCCACTCGGCCCGGAGCTTGTAGCCCCGCCCCCTGACCACGCGGCTCTGAGCGGGGCGGAGCTCAGCCCCGCTCCCCCAGCCAAGCGGCTGCAGCGCTGTTTAGGACCCGGGGAACAAGCGGAGGAGGAGCGGCCCGTCTTCTGCAGCCAGGCGGGGCCGCGCTACTGGTAAGGGGCCCCCCCTCTCCCCCAAGCGGAGCCGGTAGCGCGGCCCTGCCCGGCTGCAGGGGACGGGCCGCTCCTCGGCTCGCAGCGGCAGGATGAGCTGGGGCCCCAGCCTTTTGCCGCCCCCTATATTTTGCCGCCCTAGGCAGCAGCTTGTTTTGCTGGTGCCTAGAGCCGCCCCTGCCCATGATGGTACCATTTTAATAGTTGGGAGAGAGAGTGAAGTTTCCTTGTCAGTACCCTACAGTGAGAAGGATCCACCCATATCAATGGGTTTTAATAACCATTTTGAAGGCTTAAGCTGTGTGTAAAAAAAAAAAAAGTGTTTCCACTATCAGCAAATCAAGGCTGTTGGATTTTCCCAGGCTTGACATGCCTTCAGCAAATGGAGAAACTAAAGCCAAGAACTGGATAGTTCGCTCAGGGGGGGAGGAGTTCCCAGCCAGCACAGGGTCAGCACACTGCACATCTGACTTACAGCTGTGATGGGTCTTGATGAAGTAACCTGGAAAATAGATGGAACTTAAAAGTGTGAGAGGCTCAGGTTTTATTTGTTCCTTTTTCATTTTAAATAGTACTGCCTGTGGCTTTACAGCTTCATGCAAAGCGAGGCAGAATGAAGTATGAAAAGGCCCTTATTAAAACACAACATACATTATGTATGAATGTGAACTTGGCCTGACCTCTAGTCCTGGATCTGCCCCAATCCCCCAATCATGAACAGCTTGGACCAGATTTCTTGATGCTGTACTAAATGACTTGAACAAAGATCACAAGCTGTGTTGTCAAGATGCCTATATTCCCATTAAAGAAATCTCAGGATCTCATGTATCTCAAAGCTCCATGACTCAAAAATGTGACTAAACGTAAACAGTTAGCTGTTGTTAGAACTGGGTCACAATATTTCTTCATACCTATTATTAGCAAAGTGTACTTAGATTTACAAATGCATAATTAGAATTAGGGCTGGTAGAATTATTCACTGTAAATCAGTTATCTGACACATCTAGCCTTCTTTTGGTTCACGCCACTTGTTTGTGAACTGTGCCTGAGTTAGCTAGTCACTGGTATTTGCTGAATTGTGTATGAACAAATTTCAGCCCAGTGGGTTGTTTGCAAACGCTGCACTTCAGCTATTTGCTGTTCATGGTGGGGTGACTCGTCACATAAGTTAGATGGTATTGTTCTACTCCCAGACTGGAGGGCTAAAGCTTTTTATGCAAATGAGTAGTGATAATAGTGAACACTCTCATTTGTATACATAATACCTTAGCCAGTATGGTGAGTCACAAAAGTACTTAGGCGTTTAGGCACCTAAGTCCCAGCAAGGGGAGGGGCCTTTTGGCAAGTGGGGCTAAGGCCCACCTCAGTCTCCCTCATTGGGAAGAGGCTGGTGCTGCCTCTGAACCTCAGGCAGGCGTGGAGCGGTGCAGTGAATCCAGTACAAATGCTGTCCCGGACTCATTCAGGTGAACTTGAACCCTGTATTTGAGGATGTTCCATTCAATTCGGGATGAGTCGTCACCACAGTCTAGGTGCCTAACTCAGGCTTTGTGAATTGCAGTGGTGTTCCCATGATTTTCTAGGTACCTAAAAGTTAGGTGTTGTGACATACAGCCTCACAACACCTACATATCTCTGTGTGGATCTAGGCCTATGTGAATAGGGTTAGTGATATAGGGCCTAGTGCTGCAATCCTGAGTTTTTCTGAGAGGTGCTCAGAGCCCTCGAATCCCACTGAGCCTTGATTCTCCACCACCTCGCACCTGGTGCAGTCATCTACAATTCCTGCCAAGTGGGTATAAAAATGTTATTAGGAATCGTGTTTAATATGCTGTTTGTACGGGAGGGTTATGTAGGGTGCAGGGTAGTAGAGAATCAGGCTCACAGACTTTCGTGGGTGTTGAAGGTACTGACCACCACTTGGAAATGCTCAGCCCTTGCACAGGATCAGTCCCATAAAGGAACAACTGGCCTCCAAATATTCATGTGAATGCAAACCCCTAAATGTCAACGTTTCTGAATAACGTCCCTTAGATTTATTTGCATTATCATTAAGGTGCTATCACCAGCTCATAAATGGCTTGGTTTTGACATTTAAAACAGCAGTGATGATGTGGAATATTAGCTATAGAAAAGCATTTGTTTTTAATCTGCATATTATGACAGTAAATTAGCAAATGACAGAATCTGAATGCATGTCACCCGAAATAACATATCATTCCAATTATCTTATATCTTGTTGCTAATTGTGGTTACTGCACTTAGATCCCAGTTCAGCCAAGAACTAAGCACATGCTTAACTTCATTCCTACTCAGCAAAGAATGTAAGCATATGCTTAAATTCCATTAGACACATAAAGAACAGGAGTACTTGTGGCACCTTAGAGACTAACAAATTTATTTCAGCATAAGCTTTCGTGAGCTACAGCTCACTTCTTCGGGTGCATAGAATGGAACACACAGACAGGAGATATTTATACATACAGAGAACATGAAAAGGTGGAAGTATGCATACCAACAGGAAGAGTCATCTCAATTGATTAGACTCTTCCTGTTGGTATGCATACTTCCACCTTTTCATGTTCTCTGTATGTATAAATATCTCCTGTCTGTGTGTTCCATTCTATGCATCCGAAGAAGTGAGCTGTAGCTCACAAAAGCTCATGCTGAAATAAATTTGTTAGTCTCTAAGGTACCACAAGTACTCCTGTTCTTTTTGCTGATACAGACTAACACGGCTGCTACTTTGAAACCTGTCATTAGACTCATAGAAAGTTAAGTCTGGAAGGGACCTCAAAAGGGTATTTAGTCCAGTCCCCTGAACTGAATCAGAACCGATATCTAGCCCATCCCTGAAAAGTGTTTGTCTAACCTGTTCTTAAAAGCCTCCAGTGATGGAGATTCCACAGCTTTATTTGATAACCTGTTCCAATTCTTAGCTATCCTTATAGTTAGAACGTTTTCCCTAATATCTAACCTGAATCTCCCTTTCTGCAGATTAAGCCCCTTACTTCTTGTCCTACCTTCAGAAGACATGAAGAAAAATTGATCCCTGTGTTCTTTAGAACAGACATTAACATATTTGAAGACTTATCAGGTGCCCCCTCAGTCTTCTTTTCTCAAGACTAAACATACTGAGTTTTTTTAACCTGTCCTGGTGATGTTTTCTAAAGGATTTATCATTTTTGTTGCTCTCCTTTGGACTCGCTCCAAGTTGCGCACATCTTTCTTAAGTGTAGTGCCCAAAACTGGACATAGTACTCCAGCTGAGGCCTCACCAGTGCTGAGTGGAGTGGGACAATTGCCTCCCATGTCTTACCTGTGACATTCTTGTTAATATACCCCTGAATTATATTAGACTGTTTCACACCACCACCATATTACTGGCTCATATTCAATTTGTGATAAACGATAACCCTCAGATCCTTTCATTAAAATTAACATGTCAGATCCTGGCCCCATTGAAGTCATTGGGAGATTTGCTACTGACTTTAATAGGGCCAGGAGTTCACCTAATGAGACTGAAAAACAGGCTTAAATGCTTCGCAGAATAGTGATGTTTGCTGAATCAGGGCCTAAGAAAACCTGAATGAGGAAGGGAGAGATTGATTTTGTGGGTGGTTTTATGGCAAACATCTGGAAAGGGACCTCCCTAGTGGACAACTAGCCTGGGAGTGAGGCAATAACATCACCAGTGGAAAAGCATTTGCTCCATACCTCAGCCCTCCAAAAGGGAGAAGGCACAGACCCCCACCACGAAAGAAGAACTAGCTAAATTGTGTTGTGTGGAGTAAACACCCTAGAAGAGACCACATTTTGTTTGCAAGCTCAGGTTAGCTGGAAGGATTCTAAATGTAGAAATCATTTTTTAAAATGTAACTGGAGACTATTTTGCAAGTTTTAAACATCTGAGATATTGATTGATCTTCATGAGATTTTTTTTTAATAAATGCAAAACATTTCAGCGGTGAGTGGAAAGAATGAAATTTATGAACCTGTGTGTCATAAAATGCAGTCTGTAAAACCAAAATATAAAGTTTCTTTTGGAAGTAACTACTTGACCTTTAATAGTTGCTGGCAATGGATATAACTTTTAAAATGGTAATAGATATGAAACTTCATGTATAACTGATTTGATTTTGCATTCAGCTCTCTCAATCAGGGCTCAACTGATTTAATCAGGGCTCATATTCTCTTGTTACTATGAAGCAATTTGTTGAATGCATGCGGGAAGAGAACAGCAGGGAGTGGGTGTTCTTTGTTTAAATATTTAAACATTGGAGCCCAGATTACAGTCTCTGAGAGCAGCACAAAGATGTTTTCCTTTTGCTGTACTAAACTTTAAAACCAGATAAACTACTTTTTCCTTTCACTGACACAACCCAAGCGTCCTAGAATGTTCCTATAGCACTCAGACATATATTTTCTTCCCTGCACTTATTAGCAAGAAACTAAAACAAACATTCATCCTCTCATTGCTTTTCTTATAGACTTTGGCCCTGATTCACCATTGCTATACTCAATTTGTATGCTGGTGTAGCTCCATAAGTTTTAAGGAGGGGCCAGTTTTGTTTTGCCTTCACTGTGGTAGGCAAGCTTCACAAGACATCTGGGCCAGCGCTCTTCTGAGGAAAACCCTAAAATTTCACTTCTAGTTCTGACTAGCTCTTCAGCCCAATGATCTGGCTGGGTAAATTCCAGCTGTGTGCCAGGGCTGTGTTTGTCTTTTGGGTAGTTTTCCCCCTAGGCTCTGCTTCCCATTCTGAAGCATTTGCAGCAGCTGGTGAGCTGCAGCCGCTCAGGGAAGAAAACAGACCGAGAAAACCAAGGGCAAAAGGCAAGAGTCCGTATCTCCTACTTTGCCCTTCCTTGTGGAATGTCTCAGAGAATTCAGCCTTCTCCATTGGTAGAATAGTTTCCTCCTCATAGCCCAGTCAAGAGAGGGGGCTCCTCAAAAACCCCTCTCTCAGGCAGGCTTAGGGAGGCCAGCTTTGGTGGGCAAGATGCAGACATTGCCTCAGTAGCTTAGTCCAGGCTGGGGTCACATTGGTTCCCCTTGGCTGGGCAGAAAGGAACCAGACAGGATTGGAAAAGCCAGCTCCAGCAGCAAGCAACTCGCTCGAGTCCCTATTATCCCTGAGGGAAGCAATGCCATAAAGAGCATGCCACATGGAGGACTGCATCCAAGACCTAGAGCCCACACCAGCAGCCACTGCTCCAGATTGCAGAGCTCAGCCGCTTCCCTGACCTGTCTCCCCCCTCAGGCCTAAGGCCCCACATAGAGGTCACAGGATAGAGCATAGTCAATGACAGAGTGCAGTGAGGGGCTTTGGGCCTGGCTCCCGCCCAGCTGCTGTCACCTTTGTACAGGCCTCCCTAGTGTTCCTTACTGATATCCCAGGCTGGGGCATCCAGGGGGAAAACAGATCCAGCTCAGCCCCATGTGGCCTTAAGAGCCAGAGCACAGACAAAACATCCAACTCCTTTGAGGAGAGCCAAAATCACCTGAAATAGTGTTAGGGCAAACCCTTAGCCTGATTTTGCACTTCCCTCTGAAGCCAGCATACAGAGCCAAATGCCCACAAGGGAAAGAAAGGATGAAAGGATTTCTTCCCCCTGAGGAGACACGCCTCTGAAGTCACTGGGTCAGTGACTTTTCCCAGTCTGAGAAAGAACCATTGAGCAACACCAGCTCAGAAAATCCTTAGCGGTGACAGTAAAGCCAGCTGAGTGAGGGAAATGAGCTAACAGCATCAAGTTCTTGTCAAACACGGCGAGGTTCTCAGCCATCCCTACAGGGAGATGGCAAGGAGCAGTGTGGAGAATTGACTTAGAAGTGCTGTTCTGAATGGATATACATGGGTTATATATGCACATGCATATGGCCTACAAGAATGTCAGCCTTGGGATCAGTATGGTTTTCATCAACAAAAAACAAAGACATATGAACAGCTACTGGCATTTAGCCAGTACTATTTCCCCTCTCCACCCCCTGTACATTTTTCACTGTCATTTTGACTATGACCTGTTTGTTTTACCACATAAGGGAAAGGGTCTAATCCCAGTCTGGTTTGTACTGATGCCTCTAGTTTTGAAGACTTAAAAACTGCTTCCTGGATGCACTCATAGAGAAGGAGCCAAGTTTGGCCTTATTCTGGATCTATATGGGATAAGAAGAGGTAAAAACATTTCACTTGCCCATAGGGAGGAGTGCTGGGAACAGTGGTCACCATTTACTAATCAACATTTGCTAACAGATACCACACAGTTATTTGCTATTTCAAATATAGGGGGAAAGTGCAGTATGATTTATTAATGGTGACCACTGTACAACCAGTCACGGGAGGCTACCTGTTGCTCTTTTCCACTGAAGTTTAGAAGATATAGTTTACAGAATTGGTTCTCTCTAAGTGGCACATGGAGCATTTCCAGGGAGTTTTTACAGCAATTTCTGTCACAGGAATCCATCCCTCCTGACACAACAGTGAAAGAACGGGACCTAGGGGTTACAGTGGGTGAGAAGTTGGATATGAGTCAACAGTGTGCCTGTGTTGCCAAGAAGGCTAATGGCATTTTAGGTTGTATAAGTAGGAGCATTGCCAGCAGATCAAGGGACGTGATCATTCCCCTCTATTCAGCATTGGTGGGGCCTCATCTGGAGTACTGTGACCAGTTTTGGGCCCCTCATTACAAGAAGGATGTGGAAAACTTGGAAAGAGTTCAGCAAAGGGCAACAAAAATGATTAGGGGGCTGGAGCATGTTGTGTATTTGGTTGTCATGGGTTTTGTTACTATGGCAACTGAGTTAGACTATTAAGGGATAGCTCAGCCGGTTTCAACCGGCTGAGTGAGCTCTCTGTTTCTGTAAATAAAATGGAGGTTTTGGTTAGCTGTCTGCTCTCTGGCCTCAAGTGATTGTTTCCTACACTGGCTGCCCCAAGGACTTAACAGAGCACATGACTTATAAGGAGCGGCTGAGGGAACTGGGATTGTTTAGTCTGCAGAAGAGAAGAATGAGGGGGAATTTGATAGCTGCTTTCAACTACCTGAAAGGGGGTTCCAGAGAGGATGGATTTAGATTGTTCTCAGTGGTACCAGATGATAGAACAGGGAGTAATGGTCACAAGTTGCAGTGGGGGAAGTTTAGATTGGATATTAGGAAAAACTTTTTCACTAGGAGGGTGGTGAAGCACTGGAATGGGTTACCTTCTTTTGTAGAAGCCCCGCCTGCCCCTTGCAGGTGACCTTCTCTCTAATTACCTGCCTCCAGCCTAAAGCTCTCTTGTTTGTAGCCTAATTAGCTGATTGAGCTCACTTGGCCTAATTCAGCTCTTGCAGGGCCGGTGTGGGAAGCACACCCCATCACAATGGGACAAATCAATATTCTGACATCACAGGACATCATTTTTATAGCTGGGGCACAGGGTGCACCAGCAAAAAGTATGTTTATCCCTTGTGGCTTAAAAACCAGACTCTAAACAATCAAAGGAGGGTAATTGCACATCTTCTAGTTTGTGAACGCAGTTTGCCAGGAGCTCTTCTGTGCACACAGTTTCCAAATGTAGGTTTTTGTGGGGGAAGGTTCATTTGAAAAATTAGCCTTATATCAGTAGGATACAGGAGACAAGCATCAAACAAGTGGAGAGGTAGCCTTGATGCAACCACAATAAATGTGTCTTCTAGGGAAAAAAAATACAAATGGGGAAAGCCAACATGGAATGCTTGCCGTTGGAAGGAAAGCATATGTCTGTCAAACACATTGGGTACATTGTTCAAGAACAGTTCTTCCTTGTGAAAATATTACTTCTCCATACTGCCAAGATCTCTGAGAGCTGGGGTTGCTGGTTGCATAAGTTCTAGTTGTTTAAGACTGACTCTTTTGGAATCTAGTTTAAATTTGTGCACTCACCTTTTTTCTAAAGATATTTCCCCTTGTTTGTGTCCATGAATTGCTACATTTTACTGGCCATCCCAGTCCTGCTCACTCATGCAAAGTATTCCACTTAGGAAGGAACAATCAGTTGCATACATACAAAACTGGAAATGGCTGTCCAGGAAGGAGTACAGTAGAAAGGGATCTGGGGGTCACAGTGGATCACAAGCTAAATATGAGTCAACCGTGTAACACTATTGCAAAAACAGCAAACATTCTGGGATGTATGAGGAGGAGTGTTGCAAGCAAGACACAAGAAATAATTCTTCTGTTCTACTGCACTCTGATTAGGCCTCAACTGGAGTATTGTGTCCATTTCTGGGCACCACATTTCAGGAAAGATGTGGACAAAAGTCCAGAGAAGAGCAACAAAAATGATTAAAGGTCTAGAAAACATCACCTATAAGGGAAGATTGAAAAAATTGGGTTTGTTTAGTCTGGAGAAGAGAAGACTGAGAGGGGACATGATAACAGTTTTCAAGTACATAAAAGGTTGTTATCCCAATGCTTTAGTTTGTATATCAATCTATATCATTTATAACTAGACTTGGAAGAATTCAATTTTTACTTTTTTATAATTTGATGGATAAAATCTATTTTCATTTTTAAGTATTTTTTCAATTTTTGTCTATTTAAATTTTCACAGTTGTGGGAACGTATTGGGGGAGAGCCAGACAATAAGTATTTAATGACAGTAGACATTGAGATACAAAAAGTTAAAGCTTTATAACTGTTATAACACAGTCAACATCACATGTCAAAATAGACAAAGTAAATAACTTCTTCAAATTCCCCGCAGCAGCCAAGGGCTGAGATTGCAGGGAAAATCCTGCTCAGCCCTGGTCTGGAGCATACCTACTGCAGACAGAATTTTCAAGGAGTTTAGCTGCAAAGCTCTAGCAAGTCTCTACTGAGCATGTGCAAACTGTGACACCGCTCCCCCCCACCCACTCCCCACCCAAAGGCTTATAATTTGGGTAGATTTTCACAAAGATGGCAAAAGGCACATCTTGCCACAGCTACATTGGCTTGCAGGCCAGACCATGATCACACCTGATCTAGCAGATCAAGGGAAGATTATATTACCCCTACTATGTTTGCATGACTGATTTAAGAACAGAATAAACAGTTGCAAGGTTGGCCATTTGCCAAGAGAACCTGTATAAAAAAAATCAGTGATAAATAACAATTGCTGAGAGCAATTTTATGACACATGAGAAGCCTCGTACAGAAACGATCATTTACTGAGCAAGTTATAAAATCACCTGAATGCCTAAGAAAAAGTAACAGCTGCAGGAGAAAAAATTGTACATTTTTTTTTATTTCAGACTGGCAACCTCTGCCAAGCTGGAGCAAAGGGACTATTTGCTTGAGTAAAGTGATTCACCCCTGTAAATGTTTGCAGCATCCGTCTTAGGTGATAACTGGAATTTTAATGGGATATATCAGCACACTCGGAATTCAGAGCCTAAAGGCACTCAGGGCACCCACTTGCCCATTTTTCTTCTCCCTTTTTCTGACCATTGCAGTTTTGTGCTGTTATATCCAGTTATTTGACGGGAGAAGAAGAGAGAGAGAGACTGGAAAAAGCTGCTGCGTATGTATAACAAGACCATCCATGACACCATTGCAGGCTGGGACTGAAAACATATGGTGCCTTGGGAGCAGGCTTGTTTCTTTTTTTAGGCCCTTTGTGCCCTTCTGAAAATGTCAAGGCACTAACGAAATGTCAAGGCTCTGCAGCCTGCTTACACCAGAGAACTCGTGTTGGTGATGTGTTTACAATGCCTTCGGAATTTTCAACTACCCTGGGCAAAACAGCAACTTAACAAAAGGCCGTGAGCATCCATTTACAAGGTTGTCTGTCTGCTAAAAATCCTCCTCCTCACCGGCAAGGCTCAGCGGAGGGTGGCCAAAGACCGAGTGGGTATGGAACCCCCCCCACCCCAGACAAAATCCCCCTGTGGCTCAGCAAGTTAGCAGAGGCTTTTAGGGGGAAGCTTGTCCTACCACTGTTGGTGCTGCTGTGCTGTCTCTATGGACGAAGAAAACACCTTTTCTTGCTGGTGTGGTCAGTCCAGCGCCGTTCATCTGTATGAGATTCAAAGTTTAAAAAGCAGGACAAACACATTGCAAAACAAAATGATAGCCTTGAATTAGTTCATCCCATATAGGTTAGAAACCCTTCCGGATACCTCATGGAGAACACTGACAGTCTTGTTTAGAGATCCTCCGGGTGCATTTTATAGGTACCGTACATGCATGACATTGAAAAGCAGCTCGGTCCATTCGTTAAGGCATTGGACTGGGGCTCTGGGTCCTGGGCTCTAGTCTCAGCTGAATTATTGTGTGACTCTGAGCAAACTATTTCATTTTTCTGTGCCTCTTTTTCTCCTCCCGACCTTTGTCTGCCTTGTCTGCTCAGATTATATGCTCTTTAGGGCACGGGCTGTCTCTTACTGTCTTTTGTACAGCACCTAGCACAACAGTCCAAACTCATTTAGGGCTTAATAAAAATAATAAAACCAATAAAATACTGTGGGAGTTGACACCCCTTTTCAGCAGAGATCCTGCATGTGTCAATGGGCAGCAACTGATTGGCTCAGAAGAAAGTAACACTCTCTTCCATGATATTGTCCACTATGATGTTTCATAGGAGCCAGCAGTGATATCACAAATGGTGGATTACATCTTCCGATGCCTGTTCCTGAGTCCTAAGAAATTAAAACAAAGAAAAAAGACAAAAAGAAACCAGCTGAGAAAGAAATAAAGAAAGCAGCTGACACAGGAGCAGAATTGTCTCAAATATGCAGGTAGTTTGCATTCAAATCTGGTTCCAAAATAGAAACATCTCCTTAAAAGTTTGGTGATCCTCAGACTCAGGGTTCCAGTTCAGCCCACTGGAGAAAAGTCCACCGCAAAATTTGATCCTAACTCTGTAGTGTTTGGGAGGCTGCATCTGGGGCTCTCTCTTCAGCCCAGATCTACTCTGTTCAGAATGTGTGTGAATGTTTTTCATGGAGGGCAGGCCCCTCAACCTGCCAACCTGCATGAAAACCTGGGAATTCACAGCTGTTTCCCTAATTTTTGGATGGCTCTCAGATTCTCCCATGAGACCCACCCCCGTACACATTCCCCTTCGAGCCACAGCAGGGGAATCACACTTATGGTGCTGAGCTGGCTCAAGGCAGACAGAGCCACCCCGAGCACCACTGCAATGATCAGGGAGTGCCTCTTCACCCTGCCAGCTGACACTACAGAACACTTCTCTCTGTAGCACTGGCAGCTGTCTGCGCGATTTCCAGCCAGAGCTGCAGCACAGGCAAGAGGAGCATAAACATGAGGCTACTGGAGCTGGGTGACATTCTTTCTTCAAAACCTTTTTTTAGGGCATTTTTGAAAAAAAAACTTGAAAATTTATTGGCTTTGGTTAAAAAAATTGAGGGTTTTTTTGGTAAAAATTTTCCACTGAAAACTGCAGCATTTTGGGGGGTTCATTTTTTTAATAAAAAAGAAAAATGTTTGCAGGAAATTTAAAAAGAAAAACCATTGAAATTTCTCATGAAAATAATTGGAACTTTTCAACCAGTTCTAGTTGCCACTGATGGGCCTGAATGGAAGATACAGTACCTGCTAGCAGACTGTTGAGGAGAAGCGGGAGAGAGCCAGTACTTTTTTCTTATATAGCACTTTTCATCAGTAGATCTCAAAGAAATATTGTTATTCCCATTCTACAGTTGGGGAAACTGAGGCACAGAGCAGGAAGTGATTTGTCCAAGATCACCCAGCAGGTTAATGGCAGAGCCAGGAATAGAATTCTGGTTTTCTAGGGCCCAGACTAATACAATGGACTCTAGGCCAAAGGGCCAGCAAAAATATAGAGAAGGGGGGTCCTCAGGTTGAGATGTAGGGCAGGAGGTATAAACAAGAAGACAGAGAATGGGAAGCTAAAGAGCTGGGCAGTTTGCAAGAGGGGCTGGGTGGGACGAGAGGACATATGGGTGAGTGCTGAAAGTGGAAAAGAGAGAGAGCACTCGTTAGCATGATTTTCTCTTAGCATGGAGAGAGCCTGCTGGGAGTAGTTTGCCACAGCTGAGAGAAGAGAATAATAAGATAAATAAGAATGCATGGAGGAAGAGAAGCTAAAGGGGAAAAAAAAAAGGAGAAAAAAGGGGGAGGGGACAGAAATATGATACTGAAGGGGAAATAGGGAATCACAGGAGAAAAACTATATTAAAAACTACTGGTAAAAATGTTAGTACGGGCAAAGTACAGAAAATTTAAGCAGCCGCCCCTTTGCCAGAAGAAATGCTCCCTGCTTCTCTTCCATTTGTGCATTTGTCTTGTTCCTCTTCAGCAGGGGCCCAAGCCAATGGTAACAACAGACACAGCCAGAGGCAGAAATCCCTTCTGCTTATGTGAAGTGTGTTATGCTTTGACTCAGGCAGCCTGGGTTCAAATTGATCCTCTGAAGCGGGAGGAGAGAAGTGGGGGAGAGTGTGAAGGAGAGAAAGGGTCTGAAGAGAATCAGCGGAGAGACGAGGAGAGGGAAAGAAAGAAGCGAGCACTGTTTGAAAAGCAGTCAGTGCTTTGGTATTGCTTATATTTATATGGGCCTCCAGAGTCACATTACGTAGTATAAACATTTATAAGGAATATAAACTCTCTTGCTTCCCACCACAAGGTAGTTAATAATCCCCTCCCCCATGGGCAGGCAAAATTGTTCATTATGGAGTTTCTTGCATCTGCCTCTGGAGCATTTGCTACTAGCTCCTATCAGAGACAGGCTGCCATGCTCAATGGGTCGCTGGTCTGCTCTGGTGTAGCAGCGCCGAGCACGTGCTGGTTGTTAATGCGGGGCTTCACTCTTTCTTTTTCATTTTAAAAGCTTTGAATACGTTAAGTGCCCCTGACAGGTGCTGGGCGCTTACTGACAGCATAGAAACTGGTGCTGCTCGGAAAGTGGCCAAGAAAATGGAAATGCAGTTTTTAGCTATTGTTGTACCCCAGCTCCCATGTTTCTGGTTGGCGCTGCTAGAAACCTAGATCTTCTGTTTATGCAAGCAGCAATGCAACTTGTGCGTCACCACTTGTGGATAAGAGGGTAGTTCCATTGCACATCCAGGCCGCCACCTCTGTTAAAATTCCTAACACGTGTGGTCAGTTGTGGTGATGGGTTGTGTACTAGGAAAAGAAGTTAGCCCACCAGCTCAGAGCCTGGATGATCCAGTGCATGAGTCAGGAGGTATAGGTTTTTATTCCTAGCTTTGCCAATGACTTGAGCCCTAATTCTGCAGCTGGATTCCCATTGGCAGACCTGTGCATCCAGGCAGAACCTTTCTGAACTGGGGTTCCTTGCTGGTGAATCCAATTTCAGGGGCGGTATCTAAGCTAGGACAGATCACCTAGGGTAATGTTTTCAAAAGTGCCCAAGTCCCGTTTTCAAATCCTTTTTCAAAAATGACTTAGGCACTTTGGAGGTCATTGGTGAGACTAAGGGCTTGTCTACATGAACATTTTGCTCATGGCAAAATCTACCCTGCACTTGCCTGCCACGCTCCAACTGTCCATGTGGAGCCTGCTGACAGAAACTGGGATCTACTCCTGTTTCAAAGGGGACTAGAGCAAAGCATATGACTGAACTGTTAATGTGGATCAGCAGAGTCCTCATCGACAGTTGAAGCACGGAGGCTAGCACAGGGCAGATTCATGCCCCAGCTTGCTGCAAACTAAATGTTTGTGTAGACAAGCCCTTAGTCTCACTGAAAACCTCCAAAGTGCCTAAGTCATTTTTGAAAAAGGATTGAGTCTCCTAATGCACTTTTGAAAATTTTACCCTTAACCTTTCTATATTTTATTTTTCCCTACCTGTAAATTGGAGATAACTATACTTTATTCCCTTTGTAAAACACTTAGCGATCTGCCACTGAAAAGCACTAAACAAATGCCTAATATCACTATCATCATAATTATTAATGTATTTCACAGACACTAGTGAACACCCATCAAACATAGAGCACTTGGTCTCATATTGCATATATGTAGGTTCCAGAGCCCATTACCAACCCCCTAAGCTGCATAGCTTTCCTCATATTTAAAAAGCTTATTGAGGAATTTTTAGTTCACCGCTGAACTTTTCAAATAAAAAGTCAAAGTCAACAGCAGCAGTGGGTATGAACCGAGCGCTGTGGGGAGGAAGGGGTAACTTAATATTTCACAGGCACAATACACAGCCATGAAATGTGATCACGACTGGGAAATATGTGGGTTTATGTTTTTTCTACATTCAAATAAAACCAGGCTGTAGCTCCAACAAAATACTGAGCCAGGACATTGTGTTGCAGCTTTACATGAAAATTTAAGTTTCACTTGAATACTAATTAAATATTTTGCTGTTCTATGAGAGAACGCATCAGCCATGAGCCTTTGTCTCTGCCTTCTGAGCTTTTGGTGTGTTTCCTTTTTTGAAAGGAGAACTGAGAGTAGCTTTTACAATGTTTCATTTCACCATCCTGGCCTGAAAGAAACACAGTGCCTAAAAAGTAGTGACAAGCAGAATAGTTTCCATGGGGGTCCTGCAGAGAGTCTGGAATTGGGGCAGATAGATTAATCTGGGGCAGGTGATAACCCTGAGGGTTGTGGATTGAAACAGGACAGGGCCACGATGGAGGTCCTGGCACCAGCTTGTCTTCAGTTATACCTGTGCAAGAACATTCTGTGGCATCTAGCATCAGCAAATAGATAGACCACAGATACTGGTTGCCGACAGCTGGCAAGGCAGAGTTGTTGTGAAAGGATCTCAATTTACTTTCACTAGAATAGAACATATGGACAATGTAACGTGGGGAGTCGCTGCTTTTGAAGATCCAGATCCTGCACCACTGAAGAGGAAACTTTAACCATCGACTTTAATGGAAACCCGCAGCAAACCCAAAGGATTTACTGGGAACACGGTGCATGGCAATCCTGGCTGATAATAAAAGGAAATTTTGTTTACTGGGAAGAAAACACATTCTGAATAAATTCTGACACACCCTAAACCAACTTGCTTTTGAAAGCAAGTTAGGATTTTATTAAGCTTAGATTTAGAAAGTGAAATTAAAAAGCATCTGTGGGAACCTGCTTGAATTATTAAAGATTAATTATGCTAAGGGGAAAAATGAGGACACACATTATGCTGGGCTCCCCTTGCTTCTCACCGAGTCAGCGGCATCAGGCTGGGTCAGTGCGCTCAGACACCTCTCCCCACTCATCAGTCTGGCATCTGACAGCCTGATGGTCGGCATGTTGGAAATACCTAGAGTTGTGGAGTACTTGGAACGGTGTTGGTGATTCATTATGTGGAACACTTTCCTTTAAAACGGTATTTGCTTGTATCCCAAGCATAGTTTAGATTCATTCATAGATTCATAGAATGAAACCCTAGCACCATTAAAGTTAATGAGAAAAATCCCACTGATTTCACCCTTAGATTTTAAGGCTAGAAGAGACCATTGTGCTCATCAAGTCTGACAACATAAAGGTAGGGGAAATATTTCCTAATGGTTTATGGTATTAAAGAGCCTAAGAAATGTTCCACAAGAGCAAGGGTGGTGGTCACAGGCTTCTGGCAAAGTTGGGCAATCACATTCTATGTCCGTAGGTACCTCCCTGCACTTTTAGTTGGAAATGGTCTTCTTCTTCACTTCCTGTCCTAAACTTGTGTAAGTAGCTGCACTGTCTCACCAGTGGTGCCAATTCAGAATTTCTTGGGGGGATTGTGACAGAGTGCTGAGAGCTAACAGCTGTCCCAGCACTCTGGTTACTTAAGCTCTGATTAGTCCCCCCCCAGAGAAGAATTGAGGAATGGATTGAGGAATTGATTGAGGAATGGATTACTTAATTACCTAGACAGACTGTGGGATAGGGACACTAAGGAGCTAATTGTCCCCAGGGGCGGCTCCAGGCCCCAGCACGCCAAGCGCGTGCTTGGGGCAGCATGCCGCGGGGGACGCTCTGCCGGTCGCCGGGAGGGCAGCAGACGGCTCCGGTGGACCTCCCGCAGGCATGCCTGTGGAGGGTCCAGTGGTCCCACGGCTTTGGTGGAGCCTCGGGACCAGCGGACCCTCCGCAGGCACGCCTGTGGGAGGTTCACCCAAGCTGTGGGACTAGCAGACCCTCCGCAGGCATGCCTGTGGGAGGTCCACCAGAGCCATGGGACCGGCAGAGCGCCCCCCGCGGCATGGCGCCGTGCTTGGGGCGGCGAAATGTCTAGAGCCGCCCCTGATTGTCCCATCAGCTGGGAGGGTATTTACAAAGCACAAGGAGGCAGTACAGAGAGAAGAAAAGACTAGTAGAGCTGAGGGACAAGGGATTTCAGGGGGGCGAGATCTGTCTCTGCCCCAGAGAAAGAGCTGACATCTGAAGAATGTTATAGATAGAGCTGCTGCACTGGATTGTGACAGTGGTGAAAATAGTAATAAATCCTATAGGGGTGTTAACACACAAGAAGTGTACAAGACTGTTTGTGTGGGATTGCAGGGCAGGGGTGGAACCTTCCCTGTGACAGGATCCCCATTCCAGTCCCTGCTTCCCCCCCGTCCTGGAACCAGGGCCTCCCCCTTTCTTACCGACACAGTGCATGGGTTGGTGCTGCCAGGAGTCGAGTGCTCTCTGGATTCCCCTGTGCACTCTATACAAGAACAGACACCCCCCCATGCCAGGCTGCAACACTGTTTGGCCTGGCTGCCCCTCTGTCGGTGCTGAGGGGTGGCCAGGTCAGATTTCAGTGGTGTACTGACCACACACCCAATGCTCTGCACTGCTCCACCAGCATCTGTACTGATTTAGTATGGGACCACTGCTTAACAGTGGCTGGGCCAAGGCCCTCCAGCTCCATGGCCTATGAGGACTTTGAGCCAGTGCAAAAACCTTGGAGGGAGGGGCATTCAGCCCCCAGCCCCTTCTAACTGGCACCATTGTGTCCCATTGTGTTTTGTTGGTGATAAAGCATTCCCCATGCACGGTATGTAAAATGCTTGGAGATCTTTCAGGATTGAAGGTGCTATGTAAATGTTCGGCACTCCCGTGGGAGACATAGATAACTACCAACTATCTGTCTGGTGTTGGGGATTTTTTTTGTTCTGATTTTTTTGGAAGTGAAGAGGAAGGACAACTGTTGATGTGGGTGAGAAACAAATAAAATTGCTGTAGCTTCTGTCATATTTGTTCTCTGTGTGTTCTTTAAGGGGTTGCAAAGCACAACTGTCTCTGTAGCAGAATAGTGAGCAGCTCAGCAGTAACACCACCAACTTCATTCACAGTGCCCTGGTGAAAAGCCTTAGACAAAGGGTGTCTGTGCCCTATGGTACAGTGTTTTAACCGGAATTGTTTTAGCTTTACAAAATACACACAATGTCGAAGGTGTGAGCATCCACAAATCTTATTGACATCAGTGGTAGCTGTAGAACACCTTTGAAAATCAGGCCAAATGTCAAGCATGAATGGTAGCTAATAGTAAACAAGTCCCTTTCTTTCCTAAACTTTTTTATTTTTTGGAATAATGAAAATACAAAAAGTTGCTCCACTCAAGTGCAGGACACTGGCCATGTGCACTGCCATGAAAAGACAAACCAACATATAATTTACAGAGGGAAAGGCAGCAAAAGCTCCAAGCTCTACTTTATGTTTTTGTTCAAGTCTGTTCTCATTGTTATTGTGGAGTGGTTGAGTGGTTCCCTAAGAACAGGGGGTCAGAACCTCCGCTGATGTCTATCAACATTGCTCCATTGATTTCAACAGGCCTACACTGATTTACCTACAGAGAAGATCCAGATCCAGTCTCAAGTGTTCAGACACAAATAAAGAAAGTAGAGATGGGCATGATCCCAAACCCTGGATCTGAACATCATAACCTTTGAGGAACTTGAAAGTTCCTGGATCTGATCTTCATGGCTAGTCTTTATTCCCTTAATGAGCTGACCCACAACTCCAGTTGCAAACAAATCCCAACACCCGAGAATTTTTCTGTCTGTCTAGGTTCTTCTCTGGCCTTCATCATTTGCAGTAACAGAAAGCTGCAATATTTATCACTGTTACTGTAACATTTATAGTAGAGACAGAGCTGTAGATTTTTCTCCTGCAGTTCCTTTTCCATTAGTTTTCAGCTCTTTAATTTAGTCTTTAAGAACATAAGAACATAAGAAAGGCCATACCGGGTCAGACCAAAGGTCCATCTAGCCCCGTATCTGTCTACCGACAGTGGCCAATGCCAGGTGCCCCTGAGGGAGTGAACCTAACAGGCAATGATCAAGTGATCTTTCTCCTGCCATCCATCTCCATCCTCTGACGAACAGAGGCTAGGGACACCATTCTTACCCATCCTGGCTAATAGCCATTTATGGACTTAGCCACCATGAATTTATCCAGTCCCCTTTTAAACATTGTTATAGTCCTAGCCTTCACTACCTCCTCAGGTAAGGAGTTCCACAAGTTGACTGTGCGCTGCGTGAAGAAGAACTTCCTTTTATTTGTTTTAAACCTGCTGCCTATTAATTTCATTTGGTGACCCCTAGTTCTTGTATTATGGGAATAAGTAAATAACTTTTCCTTATCCACTTTCTCAACATCACTCATGATTTTATATACCTCTATCATGTCCCCCCTTAGTCTTCTCTTTTCCAAACTGAAGAGTCCTAGCCTCTTTAATCTTTCCTCATATGGGACCTTCTCTAAACCCCTAATCATTTTAGTTGCTCTTTTCTGAACCTTTTCTAGTGCTAGAATATCTTTTTTGAGGTGAGGAGACCACATCTGTACACAGTATTCGAGATGTGGGCGTACCATGGATTTATATAAGGGCAATAATATAATCTCAGTCTTATTCTCTATCCCCTTTTTAATGATTCCTAACATCCTGTTTGCTTTTTTGACCACCTCTGCACACTGCGTGGACATCTTCAGAGAACTATCCACGATAACTCCAAGATCTTTTTCCTGACTCGTTGTAGCTAAATTAGCCCCCATCATGTTGTATGTATAGTTGGGGTTATTTTTTCCAATGTGCATTACTTTACATTTATCCACATTAAATTTCATTTGCCATTTTGTTGCCCAATCACTTAGTTTTATGAGATCTTTTTGAAGTTCTTCACAATCTGCTTTGGTCTTAACTATCTTGAGTAGTTTAGTATCATCTGCAAACTTTGCCACCTCACTGTTTACCCCTTTCTCCAGATCATTTATGAATAAATTGAATAGGATTGGTCCTAGGACTGACCCTTGGGGAACACCACTAGTTACCCCTCTCCATTCTGAGAATTTACCATTAATTCCTACCCTTTGTTCCCTGTCCTTTAACCAGTTCTCAATCCATGAAAGGACCTTTCCTTTTATCCCATGACAGCTTAATTTACGTAAGAGCCTTTGGTGAGGGACCTTGTCAAAGGTTTTCTGGAAATCTAAGTACACTATGTCCACCGGATCCCCCTTGTCCACATGTTTGTTGACCCCTTCAAAGAATTCTAATAGATTAGTAAGACACGATTTCCCTTTACAGAAACCATGTTGACTATTGCTCAACAGTTTATGTTTTTCTATATATCTGACAATTTTATTCTTTACTATTGTTTCAACTAATTTGCCCGGTACCGACGTTAGACTTACCGGTCTGTAATTGCCTGGATCACCCCTAGAGCCCTTTTTAAATATTGGCGTTACATTAGCTAACTTCCAGTCATTGGGTACCGAAGCCGATTTAAAGGACAGGTTACAAACCTTAGTTAATAGTTCCGCAACTTCACATTTGAGTTCTTTCAGAACTCTTGGGTGAATGCCATCTGGTCCCGGTGACTTGTTAATGTTGAGTTTATCAATTAATTCCAAAACCTCCTCTACTGATACTTCAATCTGTGACAGTTCCTCAGATTTGTCACCTACAAAAGCCAGCTCAGGTTTGGGAATCTCCCTAACATCCTCAGCCGTGAAGACTGAAGCAAAGAATCCATTTAGTTTCTCCGCAATGACTTTATCATCTTTAAGCGCTCCTTTTGTATTTTCATCGTCAAGGGGCCCCACTGGTTGTTTAGCAGGCTTCCTGCTTCTGATGTACTTAAAAAACATTTTGTTATTACCTTTGGAGTTTTTGGCTAGCCGTTCTTCAAACTCCTCTTTGGCTTTTCTTATTACACTCTTGCACTTAAGTTGGCAGTGTTTGTGCTCCTTTCTATTTGCCTCACTAGGATTTGACTTCCACTTTTTAAAGGAAGTCTTTTTATCTTTCACTGCTTCTTTTACATGGTGGTTAAGCCACGGTGGCTCTTTTTTAGTTCTTTTACTGTTTTTCTTAATTTGGGGTATACATTGAAGTTGGGCCTCTATTAAGGTGTCTTTAAAAAGGGCCCATGCAACTTGCAGGGATTTCACTTTCGTCACTGTACCTTTTAACTTTTGTCTAACTAACCCCCTCATTTTTGTATAGTTCCCCCTTTTGAAATTAAAGGCCACAGTGTTGGGCAGTTGAGATGTTCTTCCCACCACAGGGATGTTGAATGCTATTGTATTATGGTCACTATTTCCAAGCGGTCCTGCTACAGTTACCTCTTGGACCAGCTCCTGTGCTCCACTCAGGATTAAATCTAGTCTCGCCTCTCCCCTTTGCCAGTCCTAGACTTGTTTATACATGCAGCGAATGCTCTAGGGGTCTGATTCACCCCTTGGGTTCTGCCAGCGTGTGCTAGGGGACCCAGAGCTAGCCAGCTGGCACACCCCCAGAAGTTGATGGGCTGGCCTATGTGGGGGCTGATGCCAGGCTGGCTGGGAGAGGTGTTGATTTACCGTCTGTTCTGGGCTGTCTACAGTGGTGGGACTCAGAGAGCCTTGGACAGACTTTAAAGCGCCCACTGCAAGAAACCCAAAAGAGCTCTGAGCATAATCACTGCCTATTGAAAATTGATCCCAGGTTTGAGAAACTGGTCCAGATGCTTCTTCTATTGAAGTCAAATGCAAAACTCCCATTGACTTCAAAGGGAGCAGAGTTGAGCCCATTTGTTTTTGCGCCGAGACCAAACAAATGCCCTTGCCCCAGCTATATTTTTTGACTTCTGCTTTAGTTTTACAGCAGATATTCAGGACGAGGTCCATGTAAAACGTTGCTGACCAAACATTTTTTTCAATTTCTCTTTTTTGGTGTGATTAATAATGATAAAGATCTAGTATGGGGTGAATTGCAGCCCAAGCAATGTCACAGTAAAATGCCTATGAGTTACATAATACACTAGAGAAGCTCAGCCATTGGAATAAATCCTGACCATGCTCGCTCAATGCAGAGGTTACCCAGACGGCCATGCAAGGGGGACAGGACATGGCGACCCCATGCATGGAGTGCACGACCACATAGAACATAATATATCCATGACTATGCAGATCCATCAGACAAATCCCTCTGTAAGGTGGGGATGATGCAGGAGTGTGGATGCTTCTGTAGCTGTGAGGTTGCAGTACCAGCCATGGAGCAATTGCAGAAGGAGGGCTCTGATCCTCCACTCCAGTCACCACAGGACCCCCTCCACCAGAGCATTTTGCTTGTGCTCAGCACAGGGGGCAGGATTTGTTCCAGTCGTCCCAGGGGAGTATGCTTAATGGCTAATGCATTTTTCTTTCCAGATTTTGGGCCTGATTCTGCTTCTGATGAAGTCATCAGCAAAATCCCCATTGACCTCAATAGGAGCCAGATCAGCCCTTAATCATGGTGTATTCTCCCCCCCACTCCCGATTTGCTGGCAGAATAAATCAGTTGCTTTCATCTCTGGTTCCTATCCTCTACTAACCACTCACTCCACTCCTCCAGTTCTGACCTTCCCTACCACATACTGGAGAATCAGATGCTCTTTCTCTGATGCTGCCTCACTTCTCTGGGTCTCCTTCCTTTCCTTGAGCTCCTTCGTCTCTTCAAATCTCACCTCTAAACCAACCTGTCTTCTGCTCCACTTACCACTGCTTGGCTCAATACAGCGCTTGCTGATGCTACGCTACAAAAATAAATTGTATTTTGTGGGTAGAGTAAAATAGCCCCTCACAGTAGGTGAGCAAGACAATTTCCTAGATCCTGCCTTGGATGGTTTTCATCTGACAGTGTAATTAAATTAAGTCTAAGGACTAGCAGGAGCAAGAGGCAATCTGTACCTCTGACTCTTTAGCACTTGCTCTCCTCGGGCTTATGTCTGCATGTGGAGGAAGGCGCTGATCCACAAGCAACAACTTTCTTGCCATCTGACTGCAGGTTCGTCAACTCCACACAGGGCTCACCGGCTTTCCCAAAGGAATAATTACAGTCTAAGTCCTCTCTTGCATCCCAAGCAGTCAATCGTGGTGCAGGGAATTATGCCAGGACTGTAGTAGGCTCTGTTGCTCCTTCAGCCCCATCTGTCACGGGACAATAGGTAGCAGAGCCACTGATCGTGCCCAGATTCCTACCCTGCCCCCCAAAATATGGGCATGCAGGACTTCCCAAATCCTGCCTCATCCACAGTGCAGTGCAATGGCATTGGTTACACTGGGTCTGGAGCTGGAGCAAGGGAGCAGAAATGGCCCTCAAGGGCATATGAACTAAGAGCCACTACTCTCCAGTGTCAGTGCCCTGCAGCACACTTATCTCAGGAACAGGAAATCAGCTCTTATCCACCATCTCAAAGTACATTCAGACAAACTGGATGGTAAACTATGGATTGTTACTGGGCTAAATTCTGTCATCTATAGCCATGCAAAACTCCCACTGACGTCAAGTGAAGTGCACTGATTTGAAGTCAATGGAGTTACTCTAGGCTGACATCAGCGCAACTGAAATTAGAATCTGACCTTCTGTGTCTACAATTTTAAAGTGGCCTCTTCTCTCTTCCTTTTAGAATATCCAGTTACATTGTCAGCAAAGATTCAATGCTGTTTTTCTCCCTCACGCTCCTCTTCATGGAAGCCCCTTGTACTATTAATAACAGTGCATCTTTGCAAGTTACTTGATCTCTATCAATATCTCAGGAAAAGTATGTATCTGATTCCCTTGCACACAGCTGGCCTTTTCCATATTTCCTTCTCACCTGAGCCCTTCAACTTTACAACAGTATTATCTATGAATCTTTTCCTGTTAATAATAAAATCACTATTCTATATATACTCTACCTCTTGGCTCTCTCACGTGATCATCTTCTGTCTTCTGGCTATCGCACAGATAAATAAAACTAAAAAAAGAACAGGAGTACTTGTGGCACCTTAGAGACTAAAAAATTTATTTCAGCATAAGCTTTCGTGGGCTACAGCCCACTTCTTCAGATGCATAGAATGGAACACACAGACAGGAGATATTTATACAGACAGAGAACATGAAAAGGTGAAAGTACCCATACCAACTGGAAGAGTCCAATCAATTGAGATGAGCTATCGTCAGCAGGAGAAAAAGAACCTTTGAAGTGATAATTGAGATGACCCATAGAAGGTGTGAGGAGAACTTAACATAGGGAAATAGAATCAATAAAACTAATTTCCTGGGTTGTTAGGAGCAAGCATCCTTGTTTGCTACCTATTACCACTCAGTCCCTACTTAAAACTCACTTCTTCACTGGTGCTGATGGAAAGTCTTCTTCAGTCATATGACAGGCTATCCCCACTTGTTTTAATGATGGCATCTCCATTAGCACTGAATGTCACAGCTGCCATATAAATGGTAACACATTATTGAATTTACTCCAGGTTCTCACCATGTTTGCACCTAATATTTATTATAATTTTGCAACTTTGATAGGGGTGCTTGTGAATGTCCTAATAAGTGCATTTTCCTCCATCTGCATTTGACAAGAAGATACTAGTTTTTTCTTCTGGATGAGGTCTTCATACCATCACCTGTGACTTTTTCATCTCCAGACTGGAATATCGCTCCACTTAGGGCTGTCCTTGAAGGCCACACTGGAACTTCAGCTAGTGCCGAATGCTGTTACCTACTTATTTAGCAGCGTTTCTTGCTGGGAGCGTATTACACTTGTGCAACATAGATCCATAGACATTAAAGCCAGAAAGGACCATCTAGTCTGACCTCCCGCACATTGCTGGCCACAGAACCTCACCCACCCACTCCTAAAATAGACCCCCTAACCTCCGGCTGAATTACTGAAGTCCTCAAATTATGATTTAAAGACTTCAAGTTACAAAGAATCCACCATTTACACTAGTTTAAAACTGCAACTGACCTTTCCCCATGCTGCAGATGAAGGTGAACCCCCACCAGGGGGTCTGCCAATCTGACCCAAGGGAAAATTCCTTCCCAACCCCAAATATTGTGATCAGTTAGACCCTGAACATGTGGGCAAGACCCACCAAACAGACACCTGAGAAAGAATTCTCTGTAGTAACTCTGAGCCCTCCCTAGCTAGTGTCCCATCACCGGCCATTGGAGATATTTGCTGCTAGCAGTCGTGGATCGGCTACATGCCATTGTAGGCAATTTCATCATACCATCCCCTCTATGAACTTATGAAGCTCAGTTTTGAAGCCGGTTAGGTTTTTTGCCCCCACTTCTCCCCCTGAAAGGTTAATCCAGAACTTCACTCCTCTGATGGTTAGAAATCTTTGTCTAATTTCAAGCCTAAACTTGTTGATGGCCAGTTTATATCCATTTGTTCTTGTGTCAGCACTGGCACTTAACATATTCTTCTGTGGCTCTTCTGGGTGAAATTCAGCATGCTGCTTGAGTGGTTTGAGTCTTAGCTACTTCTAAGCTCTTCTCTGTACTTGTGCTAACCACAACAATTGAGATCAGCTAAGGAACTCAAGCGAACATCCCTGTCCTGTTGGAAACAAGAAGGGTCTAGAATTCTCAGGGATCATCTACTTTTGAATCATCTACCTTCAAATTTGTTCTTCCTGCTGATATGTTACAGCCTGAATTGTTGACTTTCAGAGCAGTTGGAAGGCCCATCTTAAGCAGAGGCATTCTTTGATAGGACAGGTTTCTCGTGTGGTATGCTGAATGGTAGGAGTGTTATATGTTTTGTATGTATTTTTTTAATGTATCTTAAATTAGTTGAATATACAACCTGAGATCGAGGATATGAATTTTAAAATTCGAAAATTACTAATGAGATTATATATTATTTCTAGACCTATAGGATGTACTGTCAACAGAACAAATAGCTGCCCGAGACCACAAAAAGGCTAGTATCTTTGACTGAATAATCCTTAGTGTATAATTTATTTTTAAATTTCATCTCCAATTTTTAGTCATCAGCACATCATGAGATTCTCAAATGTACCAGTTATTTGAAAATAGTCCCATATTTTTTTCACATTTTTTCCCCTCGTAGGTGAAATTAACAACTGCAGAGAGTTCACATGAGCTTTATGCACTGTCCAACTTAAACACTCAAAATAGTGTTAAGCAATGCATAGGCCTGGTGCAGACTCTCTGCTCTGAGGAGATGTTCACCCTCTACAAATAGCTGTCAGACAGTTCATTGGGGATACTCAGTACCTGAACTTCAGAGTTCACACTGTGTTGGTTGATACGCAAAATCACATCGTATTAATTCTGTTCCCTGACTGGATGGCAGTGAAAATGCAAATGCTGAGTATTGTAACTGAATGTATTCTAGCTGATGACTATTTGAATACAAAATCAATTTTTCTCAAGTATTGACACTTTGCTCAACTTCTTGGATGTTTGAGGAGGGTGAAAACACAACGCCCACAAACATGACTGAATCGATATTTGTTTTGGAATTACACAGGATCAGTGCTATGGCCCCAGCTTTGGAACAGCCTCTAGGAAGAAACACCCTTCAGTGTCTCAGACCCCCAAAGGGTCTCACACTTCCTCCCAGGATAAGCCATGTGGCTTCCCTGCCTCCTTAGACTTAGACCTCTGGGCATGCAGAACTCCTGCTTTGCATTGCGAGCTCCGTTCAGCGAGTCCAACTGAGACAGACCCCAGTGGAGACTTGTATGCTCGTCAGGGACTAATGCACCTCACCAAGCCTGTGCAGTGACACTCACACAGCATTGTCAAAACAGTAGGGTTTATTAGTCATCTGGAACACAGCATAGGGAGTCCACAGGTTAGCATAGAGGAATGAAGGTTAAGGCACAGTCCATTCTGGGTTAAGGTTAAGGTAAAGGCACAGCCCAGTGCTGAGCCAAGCTGTAGTGAACCCCATTGTACAAGCTCTGTCTCTCCGGCCATCTGACTTCCTTGGTCTAAATCCCAGGTTAGAAACCCCACCCCCAACTACCTCCAGCAGCCAACTCTTATTCCCCCATTTCACACCTCTCCAATCCCTTGTCCCCGAGCTGGAGAGATGCAGCTCAGCCCCCGTGCTGAGAAGCAGGGAAGTCCATATTTCTCTGGGTCGTTGGTTGCTAGGTATCAATGTCCTGGCAATTGGATTTGCCAATGTCTTCTCAGATGCTCCACTGGTATGGGGACCAAGACCCATACAGTTAGATGACACCCATATCTATGGCTCTTCACCTGCCCTGAAAGCAAACAGCCCTAGGTAACAATACAGTACACAGGGGAAACTGAGGCACACACAGGCTTCATAAAAATATTATAAGAAATGCCCACTTAATCACAGACTTCAAATGAATATTCACGTGGAAAGGTTTTCATTAGGTGCTCAGCTACACTATTCAGTGCCTGTACCTAATTCCTATTGAAGCTGATGGCCAAACCCACATGGCTGTCAGTAGGACCTAGGGTGACCAGACAACAACTGTGAAAAATCGGGACAGGGGGTGGGGGGTAATAGGAGCCTATATAAGAAAAAGACCCAAAAATCAGGACTGTCCCTCTAAAATCAGGACATCTGTCATCCTAGTAGGACCAAGACTGGGGCCTGAAGGAACGTTTACACTGCAGCTGGGAGTAAATCTCCCAGACTGGGTAGACAGAGCTGTGATAGCAAGGCTCAAGCTAGAACACTAAAAACAGGAATGTGGATGTCCTGGCTTGGGCAGAAGCTCGGTCACACATGCTAACCCAACCCCCTAGGGTTCCAGCCTGAGCCACAATGTCCACATTGCTTGACCTCCAAAACTGCAAGTCTGGCTACCTGAGCTGGAAGGCTTGGTCCCAGCTGCAGGGCTTGGTCCCTTAGCATGAAGTGGTCGATTGGTCTGAGTAGAAGAGACATTTCCAGTTCATCTAGGGCAGCAAAGTCCTTTCAGCTGGCATTGGGTTCTTCAAACTGTCACATGGATAATCCTTGAAAATGCATGTATATTATTACAAACAAAAATATATTCATTACTGCCAACCCCAAATGTTTTAAAATCATTAGATGGGCTTTAAAAACCATGAAATTAAAAAAAAATGAGGGGGAAGTGTTCTTTTTATTTGCCTTCTGGTATTTGAGCTTCTAGGATATGCTGGAGTCACATTTTCCAGCTTTTCTCAGCAGCCATGTGGACTAAAAACTTGCTTTTTTTGGTAAGTGAAAGCTGAGATCCTCATGTATTCATATGACTCAGACAACCGGGGCTTTAAGAAACAGCACCAATTATCACAAGACTCATGTGAGTCGGCAACACGCATTGGTGAATAGTGCTATCACCAGTATGACCCTTTTGTGGTCACCTCTGGACTGTAGTGCTTTGGGCCAAAAGGGGGTGAGAGCTCCATGGCGGTGACAGTTGCACTTCCAACCTTTAAAAGAGCTGACATCACAGATAATGCTAATGCCGATCAGCCTAGTTGCACTGCAGTCATACCCTTCAGTTACACCTCAGTGATTTAATCAGCTCGCTGTCAAATGCTGGCTGGAACTACTATACAAATACAATAATTACTGGTGTATGCCAGTTTGCAATAAAACGTAATTTCACTGGATTAGAAAATGCTATTCTGTTGTCAATTATCTGCAGCCTCTGCATAGGTACTGAAACAAACGGTGTTGTTTTCAGATTGCCTCCTCTGTACTGTTATTGCAAAACTCTCTCTGCTCCAGGGTATTAAGTCATCTCTTTCTTGTTTGTGAGATTAGGAAGTATTGGGTGCAGCTTTCTGGATAAAGCTTTGGCTGAGCTGGACCCCTTGCACCACAGAGTCTGACTGGGGGAAAAAGGAACTGCACAAATAGCCACGAACAAAGCCTAAAACAACAAGAGCTGACGAAGGCAGTTTCAACTCTGCACAACCATGGAAACGCAGATGTGTATCAATGAGGTAGGATTTTAGCAGGGATGAACTCATCTTGAATCCTTGTTTGTTTCTTTCTGCTCCTCCACCCAGTGGCTACCCCCACCACAGCAAAAAAAGCCCCATCTGAACCTTAGCTCTGGCTCTTTGGTTTTCCTTTCCTGAATGTTCATGACTTCCTTCATTTCTTCCTAACATTTTGAGCCATCTCTATATTTGTACAGGTAATAAGTAACTAATTCTTCTCTTTCAACAGAGAGCTAAATTCTGTACCTCACAGCATGCCTGATGGCCATGGGGGCTGACAATCTCCACAGGAATGGGGAATCCTTCTATCCCACAGGCTACATGCACTACATGCTAATTACTAAACTCCCTCTCTGCTCAGGGGAGGGAAAGGACTGCTGGATCCACCAGCTTCTCCATCACTCTGCCTCCAAAGCCTCCCTGAGCTCTGGGTATAGTGAGTCACTGCAGAGTTATGCCCTGTGGCACACAGTGACTTCATCTCCTGAACAAGCTCTGTGTATCACCACGCTTCTGACTCTGATGTATCCAGAGCTTCCATACCCTCAGAAAGAGAATACTTGGCTCTATTAACAATTAGAATATAGGGGAACTGTATATTCTACCCTGCCTTTCCCCTCTGGAGTAGGCTTTAGCATTGAATGCCATTTCATAGCAACTGGCCTGGTGGTCTCTGTCATTGCAGAGCCCTTCCACTAGGGCTGTGCAAAAGTCTATGATTTCGGTTTGCATGACTCTGGACCCCCCCTGAGTTTATTTTGAGTTCTGGGTTCATGTACCTCAAAAATGAAAGCAAAACAGACTAAACTAGTGTGTTTTGCCTCGTTTCAAGTTTTGGATGGCACAGCTCAGATTCATGAAACCTTGATGAGCCTATCCCAATGGGTACAGAAAGAAACACCAAAGCAAATAAACCTCACCTGGTTTCAGGATTTGTCAAAAAACCAGGAATCCCAAGGTGACTTTCCTTCCCAGATTTTCCCCAGTGATTTATCAGTGAGCCACTGGGCTGGCTTTCGTCAAAAGTGTAATAAATACAAGGCACTCAGGTCCATGGGCTCTAAACATGCATCTTAAAGATTCAGGGGAACTATAGAACTATAGATTTCAGAGTAGCAGCCGTGTTAGTCTGTATCCGCAAAAAGAACAGGAGTACTTGGTGCCACAAGTACTCCTGTTCTTTTTATAGAACTATAGAGTTAGTGCTATTGAAAGCTAGATGGGGAGGATGTATAAAGGAATTTCCTTTCTCTTCCTCTCAAGGCTCAGGGAGTCTATGCCCTACATTTAGGAGGAAAGGTTCAGTTCTTCAGAAGTACTTAGATGCGTAACTTACGTTAATTTTAGTGGCGCCTAAAATGCTTTTGAAGATCTGGGCCAAAATGACTGCTATAGTTAAACAAAAATATAAAGAGAGTTAAAATGAAGTAAGAAGTGTGTCAAAATTGGAAACCTGCAACAGACCAGGATAGGTCCCTAAAACAAAGAGATTTCTAACATTTGGAAACAGTAAACGGTAGAAGTGGAAAGATCTAGAACAGAAGATCTAGATTTAAAATGTATTTAAAATGTACGAATAGCTTGCATTGCATTGGTCAAACTTCTGTGCATTGCAATCGAAAGGTGCTGGATGGCTAGATGTGGCAATGAGGGGCACTTCGGAGAGTTCTGGGTTCTGATCTGTGATCATGGGTCAAATACCTCTTCTGTTTCCTCCCCCACTTCTTATCTATGCAAGTATGAGCTGCTCCATGCAAATTCTCCTACTTCTATTGCAGAAATGTACAGGTTCCCCTGTAGGAGGACATCAGCTTTTAGTCCTTGAGATTATTCCACACATGCTGAAGCAGGAAGAAATCAAAAAGGGTTTATTTTTAAATACAGATGTACAAATGCCAACCTGTTTGTGGCATAAAGTGAATATGATCTGCTCATGACCCCTGCATTACCTCGACTCAGGATAAACAGCCCTCTCAGCAGAGCCAGACATGTGAGGACCAAGTAGGTCAGAGAAAGGGAAAAACATCTACATGTGCCTACAGATTTATCCATGACAAAGAATTTCATTATTACATTATTTCTCCAACTCCCCCCAACCCTCCTCCGCATAATGTGCAATCACATCTCAGATCTCAGTAATAATCGCTCCGTTACTCTGACAAACAGGGCAAAGAATGCATTCGTTGTGAGCTAAGAAAGCTTTACAAATATTGCTGATTTAGCCAGATCGCCAAGCTTGCAAACATGGGGTAAATTCAACTGAAGGGTGTGAAGAAATATCCCAGAGAAAAAGATTCAGCATTTAACTGTGCTTTTTGTAGTTGTTTTAGAGTCAGTGTTTCTGCCTGTCCCTAATGGGGTTCACTTGCAGATATAGCAACTATATACACAATAGACTATCCAAAAGAAGGGCTTAAATTCAAAGAAAAAATTGCACTGGTTGGTGTCAGTCCAAAATGGGAGAGACCACTGGCCTATATCTAAGCGCTGCTCTCTATTGTCATGGTGGCCTGTTTTCCAGTGGAGCGGCAAAGCTTCCACCACTCTCAGTGGGAATCTGCAGCAGTTCACAAGAACTGAGTTTGTTTTCTGTTGGAGCAAAATGCAAGAAAAATAGAGAACGAAGAACCTGTCCACACTACAACTCTGACCTGGGATCCAGTAGGCAATTGAAGGGACAATCACCTTAACCGGTTACATGAAAGATGTTCAATTTGCATCTTTGCACCATCCTATCACAATTGTGCTTCTGCTTATGCGCCTACCCCACTGCCTATCCATGTTCATCTCATCAGTGTGTTCTGTTCCATGCAGATGTTTAGAGCCAACCTTCCCAGTAACTGGCTATTGTTATTTATGGACCAGGACCCCATTGTGGTGGTGTAGTGAAATTGCAACCTGTCACTTTACATCATCAGGGTGTTTCTTTTCCTGGTCTTACTTTCAGGGTAGGGAGCTCTGTGGGCTTGCAGCCAGCCAGCCAGCCTAGAGATAGAAGGGGTGTGTTGGGCCTCTCTGTTTTAGGGAGCAGCCTGCTCTTCCCCCTCCCCTTGCTGTTTTGGGTTCTTGTGTGTTATTCTGAATTCTAAGAAATAACACAGTGTTACATTACCACCTTGGCAAGAGTATTTTATGTTTTTGTCTAACTTCTTTGTTTGTATGCCATGAAACGTAACAGTTGTGCTAAGCACTGTACAAACACATAACAAGAAGACAGTCCCTGCCCCAAACCTGACAATCTACATAGGCTACAAATTCTGTTAAAAGTTTCCTTGTCAGCAGGGACTTACATTACAAAATGATCTCTGTCTAGTGCACTGTAACAGCTTCCTGTATTATTATCTAACTGGTAATGATCACAATTTGTTACCATTAGGTGGCTATTCATGACCCAGTGAAATGAGCTGATGGTCTTAGTTCATTTCTCAGTAAACAAGGCACACAGGAATTGCCTGACTGGATTAGTCTCAGGGTCCATGTAGTCCAGTCGCCAATCTCCAGCTGAGGCTAGTTTCAAAGGTCTCACAGGAAGGTGTAAAAATCCCTTTATTGAACAACAAAACAATTTAATGTACGCTCATCAAACTGAAAATCAAGCCACTTCTATTTTGGTGGATTCAGGAGGTTTGAAAATTTTGGCCAGCGTCTCCAGGGCTTTGCTGAAGGATTTCACATTTCATGGGCACTAAAAATACATTTTAAAAGTTATTAAAGTATTTTGGACCATTACTCATAAGTATTACCACATCTTTACATTATACTTATAACCAGGATCCACTGTCCCAGTTGTGTGTGGGTACACAAAATGCTGTGTGTGCACGCACACACACGCCCACACAATTTGAGGCAGTCCCTGCCCTGAAGTGCTTACACTCTATAGACACGCCAGACTAATGGTGGGAGATAGGAAGTGACTTGCTCAAGGTTATACAGAGGGGAGGACTCTCGTGTGTGTGATACGTGCTTAGCAGGGGGCACGTGAGATCACTGGCTGAAACTGTCAGGCGAGTAGCAGATATTGTCTATAATGTCTATAAGGTGCCACAGGACTCTTTGTCACTTTTTACAGATCCAGACTAACACGGCTCCCCCTCTGATAGCAGATATTGTGACACTTTCTACACTCCTCATGCCCACATGCTCCCAAGTGCTGTCTCCATGGCAGCGGTCCCCAAACTATGGGGCATGCCCCCCTCCGGGGCACGGAGGAACATTCGCAGTTGTGTGGCTGAGGCCTGGGCCAGCCCCCATGGGGAAGTGACGGGGAAGCACCACCCTGCTCCGCTCCTGGCCCTGGCCTCAACTGCTGGCCTGGCTGCCAGCCCTGCATCCGGGTCTCTGCTGCTGGCCCCCTGCCCAGGGTTCTGGGGGGAAATTCCTTCCCAACCCCCAGTGTGGCAATCAGTTAGACCCTGAGCATGCGAGCAAGACGCAGCAGCCAGACAACTGGGAACGAATTCTCTGTAGTAACTCAGAGCCTTCCCTATCTAGTGTCTCATCTCTGGTTGTTAGAGATATTTGCTAATATGCCATTGTAGGGAATCTCATCACACCATTCCCTCCATAAACTTCTCAAGCTCAGTCTTGAAATAAGTTAGGCTACATGCCACTAAAAGCCAAAGGGCCCTGTGCTTTTGGAGTAGGAGGAACTGACTTCTCTCCAGACTGCTGACCTGAATTTCCAAGTGAAATAGTGTGCAGCACAGTCAAACTGTAATGCCGAGGCACCAATGGAAAGCCAACAGGTGCGAAGGAGCACATGGTTCGAACAGAGACATCCCTTAGGGGACGATCTATTAATGGAGACTCTCTATGTCCTAGTAAGGAGGAGAGGATGGAAGATGATAAAATACAGGTAGGTATTCACCCAAGAGTTCTGAAGGAACTTAAATGTGAACTTGCAGGACTACTAACTGTTATATGTAACCTATCATTTAAATCAGCTTCTGTACCAAATGACTGGAGGATAGCTAATGTGATGCCAATTTTTAAAAAGGGCTCCAGAGGTGACCCTGGCAACTACAGGCTAGTAAGCCTCCCTTCAGTACTGGGCAAATTGGTTGAAACTATCATAAAGAACAAAATTATCAGACACATAGATGAACATAATTTGTTGGGAAATAGTCAGAAAGGGGGACTACAAAAAATGAAGAAGTTAGTTAAACAGAAATTAAAAGGTACAGTGACTAGAGTGAAATCCCTGCAAGCTGCATGGAAACTGTTTAAACTTTTTAAAGACACCATAATAGAGGCTCAACTTAAATGTATACCCCAAATTAAAAAATATAGTAAGAAAACTAAAAAAGTGCCACTGTGGCTAAACAACAAAGTAAAAGAAGCAGTGAGAGGCAAAAAGACATCCTTTAAAAAGTGGAAGTTAAATCCTATTGAGGAAAATAGAAAGGAGCATAAACTCTGGCAAGTCAAGAGTAAGAATATAATTAGGAAGGCCCAAAAAGAACAGCTAGCCAAAGACTCAAAAAGTAATAGCAAAACATTTTTTAAGTACAGCAGAAGCAGGAAGCCTGCTAAACAACCAGTGGGGCCACTGGACGATCAAGATGCTAAAGGAGCACTCAAAGATGATAAAGCCATTCTGGAGAAACTAAATGAATTCTTTGCATCGGTCTTCATGGCTGAGGATGTGAAGGAGATTCCCAAACCTGTGCTTTTTTTTTAGGTGACAAATCTGAGGAACTGTCCCACACCGAGGTATCATTAGAGGAGGTTTTGGAACAAATTGATAAACTGATCAGTAATAAGTCACCAGGACCAGTTGGTGTTCACCCAAGAGTTCTGAAGGAACTGAAATGTGAAATGGCAACACTACTGTAGTCTGTAACCTATCATTTAAATCAGCTCCTGTAACAAATGACTGGAGGATAGCTAATGGGACACCAATTTTTAAAAAGGGCTCCAGAGGTGATCCCAGCAATTACAGGCTGGTAAGCCTGACTTCAGTACCAAGCAAACCGGTTGCTTGGTAAAGAACACAATTGTCAGACTCCTAGATGAACATAATTCGTTGGGGCAGAGTCAAGATGGTTTTTGTAAAGAAAATCATGCCTCACCAATCTACTAGAATTATTTTAGGAGTCAACAAGCATGTGGACAAGGGGGGGTGTCCAGTGGATATAGTGTACTTAGATTTTCAGAAAGCCTTTGACAAGGTCCCTCACCGAAGGCTCTTAAGATAGTAAGCTGTTATGGGATAAGAAGGAAGGTCCTCTCGTTGATTGGTAACTCATTAAAAGATAGTAAACAAAGGGTAGGAATAACTGACCATAGTTTTCAGAATGGAGAGAGGTAAATGTGGTGTCCCACAGGGGTCTGTACTGGGACCAGTCCTATTCAACTTATTCATAAGTGATCTGGAAAAAAGGGTAAACAGTGAGGTGGCAACATTTGCAGATGATACAAAACTACTAAAGATAGTTAAGTCCCAGGCAGACTGTGAAGAGCTACAAAAGGATCTCTCACAACTGGGTGACTAGGCAACAAAATGGCAGATGAAATTCAGTGTTGATAAATGCAAAGTAATGCACACTGGAGAACATAATCCCAACTATAAATATAAAATGATGGGGTCTAAATTAGCTGTTACCACTCAAGAAATAGATCTTGGAGTCATTTCTCTGGGTGATTCATGAGTGGCTCTGGGAGCAGTCATGCAACCTAGCCGGGTGGGTGGGGCTTCACATGCTGTTGTGCTGAGTGATAACAAGCCTGGTACATATAAATTTCTTTGTTAAATTGACTAACTCATATAAGCTTGCAGCATCCAGTGGGCATAACCGGAGAGGTTCCTAGGGTTGTGTCTGGGACCGGAGATATTGGCTAGTGTCATTCGGTTGCACAATACAAGGAGCAGCTTACATGCCAGAGGCTGTGCATGAACAGCCCAGGAGTGGGGGTTCTCACAGCGGAGCAGGGTAAGGCTGGCTCCCAGAGTCCAGGATTGGAGTGACCTAGCAGATCACCAGTCCAGATAACACCAGGGGAACGTCACACTTACTTGCTCTTTGGAAATCTGCCCCATAACCTCTAGTGATATTTTATGGTGATTGAGTCACCTAGTATGACTCCATCAATGTAGTTGTATTTGTTTAAGACAGTGGGAAATAAGGCCTAGTTATATTAATTTTATATGATTAAAGTGACATAAAATTATACTTTGGTTTTCTTTTGCGCTACCTGTTCAAAACTTTGTATAGTTTAAACATAACTGAATTGTCGGGCAGGATTCTGAAAAACACAGCAGGAACAAAAGGGGATTATTCAGCAGCCAATCAGATAACTTTTTATTTGCATATAAAAGGTATAGAACTGGGGGCCGAGGAGCAGCAGGATTCAAAACTTCCACAGAAGACTGCAGACATGGACAGACTTACGCTATAAGGCAACTGAAGAAACTGTTAATAAGATGGGAATTGGCATAACATCAGCTATGTTGTGTTCCAGATTTGGCTTCGGGGATTAAGAAGTGATTCCAGAGGCTCGAAGACGGTAATTGTTGGCACTGTATGTCTTTCAAACCAGGGAAATTATTATGTCTACAAAAGGCCTAATGATGTTAATTGTTTTTGCTTTCCTTTTTTTACTTCTAGTTACCAAAATTCAGGCTAAGGTGTAACATTGCTTCAGAGCATTTTTCAAATTATCTTTTATTAACACTGTTCACTGCCAAGAGAAATCAGTTACAAAATGAGTAGCAGTGGGTAGCAATGTCTTCCTGCATTAACTAACAAAAGGCTTGTCAAGGCGGTAGTGTGAAGCGCTCTATGATTTCTAAAGATCACTAATGTGTTGTGCATTAATTGGTCTGTGTAGACCCTGCTGGTGTTCCATAAAGGTTCTCTAGTGCACTTTAACATAGTTCTGTTTCAAGCAGCCTTATGTTAAAGCTCACTAGCAGGGTCTACACAGACCAATTAATGTGCAACACGACAGTGCACTTTAGAAATCATATCCCGTAGAGTACTTTATCTCACCGTGTAGTCAAGCCCAACATTTCCTCATTAGAGGATTTCCTAATTTCTTACTCTAAACTTTAGAGGTCTAGAATACTGTAGCAGATCACACTCTAGCTCTAGGAAATGGAGTCATATCCTTCACTATCTGCCATGACCTTCACTGGCTTCCTAGTTGTCTCTGAATAGAATTCAAGATTGCCCCGCTACAGTCCATCTTACATAGCAGATCTCATAACAATCTTCCATCTATCAACTCTACCACCAAACTTACCTTCCTCCCTCACTATACCTTATTTTTTTGTATATTATGGTAGCACCTTGGAACTCCAGTTGTGTTGGCATTGTACAGACAAGTCCCTCTCCCAGAGAGCTACCTGGCATTCACTCACCATCCCCTAGTTTTCAACCACTGAATACACTTCTCTTTAAATATTGCCTTTTAAACCTTCCTTCTCTCCGGAGCTTATAATGCATTCTCCCTGCAAAGTGTTTTATGATACTGTGTGTTAGGGGCACTATGTATTGTGTTTCTGCTGAGTATGGCAAAAATAACTAATTATATTTTGCAATACAGTTTTCAGTGTTCTAGATGATACTTCCAACAGCATCATCAGCAACAAAGGCCGCCTGGTTGCACATGGGTGGGATGCACAGGCCTACCATAGAAGATGCCAGCCTTCAAAGATGCTTTCAGCTGCAGCATTGCTCCCTCTACTTGGCAGCAAACATGCAGCAAACATGGGACCATCATCCACTTAGGATGTGGATTGATGGCTTGTCTGACCCATTTTCATTGTAAATTAATCTGCCATTTTGAAACACTGATGCAGCTTTGTAAACTGAACAATGTGATCCTGGAAGTGGCATTCACAAGGGCACTATGTTTTTATATTCAGCCTCAGGTAATGCATAAAGATGGGTTTTTTAACAGGGTTGCTAACGGGACTGAAGTTTGAGGGATTGTCCTGAATTTCAAAGCAGTGTCCTTTGTCTTTTATTGATCTTCTTGGCACACTAAAATGTCCCCAGTTAATGGAAAGTCACATTTTGCCCTTTAAAAGTGTAACAATATCATTAAGTGACATATCGTTGTGCACACAGTAGAATGTATGTTAGAGACTGTCAGTGATGTGGCAATCTCAGTTCGCTGATCAAACCAGCCCAGTTTTGCCACACTGCCATTGCCCCCTCCTAAAGGACAAGCAGCATGCAGGGCAGCTGACATGCCTATAAAGTTCATCTGAGGCAAATGTGACTGAATGTCCCCTGTATTCACACCTACACACCACTGTAAAAATCTTTGTACAAAATATGCTTTCAAGGTATCACTTGAAAACTAATAACTTGCTGGTCAATAATATCATGGTGAAGTGCGTATAGCAACATTATACTTAAAGCTATAAGCATCAGCTGAAATTATGACTGAAATGTGTTTACCAGACAAGTCCAGGAAGGGAAGTAAACCTGGTCCTCAAAGACAAAGGACAAGCAAACACCTCTAGTCAGGTGTGAGGGTTGATAGGCAGTCCCTGGTCAAGTGGCCATTCTTTGGCAATGGAGCAGGGCAGGAACAGACCAATCTGTATTTTAACAAACAACATCATGGAACCCTTTTCACCACGATACTCCATGTCTCCATCCTCACAATGAGAATGAACTTTACCTAGGGGTAACCCTCAGGAAAATGAATTGCAACGGTGACTGGACTATAAAAGTGAGGGCAAAACCACCCCAGGTAGTCTTTCTCTCTCTTGCACTCTTTCACTTAAGAAGACAAAGAAATCAGCCCTTTAGACTGTGGGGGCAGAAACTAACTTGAGACTTTAGTCAGCAGTATTGCTGGGAACATGTGGAAAGGATTTTACCTTGAAGTCTATTTTGTTAAATCTTAGCTACTCGGAAGCGTTTTATCTTTATTTCACTTGTAACCATTTCTGACTTTAATACCTTGTACTTGTACTCACTTTAAAATCTCTCTCTTTGTAGTTCAATAAACTTGTTTGATTCTTTAATCAAAACTAATCCACTATTGTATTTAAACAAAAGTGGTTGGTAAATCCAGTTAAAGTAGCAAACTACTACAGGGTCAACTGAGCTCTAATATCTGAACTGTCCAGGACAGTGCAGAACACACATTTTTGGGGAAAATTCAGGACTGGGAGTGTGTTGGGGCCTCCTAGCAAGTGGTAACCAAAGCTTCCGGAAGCCAGTGTTGACTGGAGTATTGCTGGCAGGCTGCAGCTATACACAGACACTCAGGTGTGACCTACATGCTGTTTGTGAGGAGCCCAGGTTGGGAGCTACAGCAACAAAGCATTGTGAGGCACTCCAGGTTGCAGGGAAGGGGGTGACACAACCCCTCTCTAGTCTGGATTGCATCCCGGAATATGATAGCAAGTTACATTGATCCATAACTGTGCCTGTTTGGAAGGAGAAGAGCAAGGGAAATACTATCCTGATCCCAGTTCTAACCTTCTCCTTCCAATGAGGAGTGAGGACCTGAGGAACAACTCTTCCCCTCCCCAGCATAGGAGAGGCTTCTAGTCTGTGAGTTTTTTCTTGCTCAAGGTCAGTCATTGAATCAGTAGCAAAGATGGTAATGGAACATTGGTCTCCTGGCTCTAACAACTTGACACTGGTGACTTCACTGCAAATAGACCAACTTTTAGGAGTTTATCTAATGCAAATCCTAAATCTAAGTGTTAGCCCATCACTAATTGCAAGTGGCCTAGAAAAAAAGCCCATCTAGACATCCATCACCATTATCAACAGGATTTGATAACACTTCTCATTGATTGCTATCAGCAATCAATTTCAAGTTCTGGTGTTTGTCTCTGTCCCTTATAGCCAATGCATGAAGGGCATCATGTATATTAGTATGTGATAGCACATAATACCTGTTACCATACTTACTGCAGTAACAGTTCTGCTTCCGTAAAGCACTAACTGTGCTCAAATAATAATAGGGATCGGAGGAAAGGAGTATTTTAAGATGTTATTTCTTTGGGATGTCAGTGCAATAAATCCTCGTATATCTGTTTCCATTTATCTTCATTCTCCATGGCTATTCAGGTAACGTTAACTTTAAAATTCTTGTTGCCAAATCAGCATGTCAGATTCAATTTAGAATCTTATTGACTAAATCGCAAACAATATTCTCGGAGCTGGCAGAGTAAGAGCTCAACTTCAAATACAGACCTCAAGAAATGTCACTGTCACAGGAGGCATTAGTCAATGTAATTATTAGCAATAAGAGAGAATAACAAGTCTTGGTTAACATCACTGAATTAAATGTGCAGGTTAAGTACAGTCTATGCATGGAAGGTTTTAGTTCGGATTCTGCAACCCCTAACTCATGTGAGTAGTGCCATTGTCTGAATGGGACTATACATGTGAGTAAGGGGTGTTCATGTAAGGCAGCGGGGTCAGATACAGTGGAGCAAGGAGTCCAGGGGTATGACAGGTTTGTCATTCCTGCCTTACTTACCATGCAGATTTGATTAAAAGCATAAGCTATTTGTAACTGAAAATGTCATAGCTAATATCAGGGGAAGATAGATAATTATCTATGGGCTTTTGAGAAGGGAAAATAGCATTTACAAGTGCATATGGGCCAAAGTATGTTTCTTGAGATATACAAGAGGCATATTCTTGTTTAACTACAGTTGATAATTATACTTAGGGCAGTGGTCCCCAAACATTTTACCTCATGCCCCCCCTTACCTCTGTCCATGACCCTCCCCCCAGAGCCAGGGCCAGGGGTGGGGATGTGGATAGGGGTAAGCGGGCCGAGGCTGGGGCCACAGCTGGGGATGGGGGCGGGGCGGGTTGGAAATGGATCCTCCGCCAGGAGCTGAGGCTGGTGGGCACAGGGCCGGCAGCCAGTGCCCCAGGCTTAAGCTCGGCTCTCTGAATCACGCAGCAGTGGGGGTAGCCCGCTGGGCATTCTGGGAGTTTTAGTCCCCAGCTTGCTTGGACGGAGGAGGTAAACTACAACTCCTAGAAGACAGTGAGCCAAGCGCCATTTTGAGATAGGTGTGGTTGTAATTTAAAATAGCGGGCAGCAAGAGCGCGTGATATGAAGAGAGTAGTTGTCGCTGCTCTCTGTCTGGGCTGGATCTGCATGTATTACAGCTGCCGCAACTGCATAGGGGTGTCCGAGCCCCCCACTCAGAGCGCGGCGCTGCACTCAAGGGCCCAGGATTGTAGCCTTCCTACCTGGAGCGAGGAAAGCAGTACGGCGGGAGCGGAGCAGGCGGTGGGGCAGAAGATCTCTGGGGATGGGTGGCAGTTGGGGGCTGCGTTACTGCTGTGCGGTGACCTGTGGAGTTGTTTAGAGCCCTGCAAATCCACAGATATCCGCAGTCCATTTTTGCGGATCATGAATCGGATGTGGATACACATCCAAAGACCCAGAAATTGGGAAGTAAACAAAATGAATCACAAATATAGTCTTAAACAAAACAAAAACATTAATTTATCTCATGAGTTTGGGAGGCCTGGCTCATGATTCTTGAAAGCTTGAGCTTGGCAATACATAAACTTAGGCCAGAGTTTCTCAATGGCAGGTGACACACATCGAACTTTCTATGTGTGTGTTGCAAAATGTCTAACAATTCAGTAAAAGTGTTGGGAGGGCTATCCTGCTTTTACTGCCTTTACCACCACATCCAATATAGAAAGAAATAAGAACACTCTTCAATGAACTTTAACTTGTATTTATAAAACACTCCAAATAAAAAACTCTGTGCTCTTAAAACATGATTTTTCTTTCTTTAAGTTTTGAAAATTCAGTCACTAGTTCTTTTAGATCCTGTTTTCCAGCTATTTCATGCTCTATTGACATTGTGGCAAGTCCAACAAGTCTCTCTTGCACCATTGTTGAATGCAGATAAGTTTTTATCAATTTTAACTTTGAGAAGCTACGTTCCCCACTAGCTACGGAAATTGGCAAAGTTAAAAGAATGCGTAGAGCTATAAAAATGTTTGGAAAACTGGCTGTGAGTTTATTTTCACAAACAAACTTCAGTATTTCTTCAGGAGTGGAATGTTTCTTAAGTCGTCTTGAAAATGCCTGAATCTCACTGCACAAATCTGTAGCATCAATGTCTTTTGAATTTTCATGAGTCAATGCTGACTCCAGTTTTATACAAAATTCTCTTATCTGTTTTGCTGTTTTCTTTTGCAAGCTGTGGATATCATATAGAAAGCCAAATACTGACTCTAGCTGCTGCATCCGTTGAAATCTTTCGTCAACTGAGTGAATAGCAGTATCAAGGACTGCGAAATAGAAATTCACTTTGAACCTTTGTTTTGGGTTCTGAATGGGTGTGTCTCATCCTTTATACAAAAACTGCTGTTTCTTTTGCCGAATGTGAACTGGCTCTGGTTCAAATTCTGTGGGAAAGTCTATTTCTTCAGCTGCAGAGGGAAATGGAATCACCAGCAATATACATCACTTCAAATTTCTGTGTGGCTTAGTGTTGTGGCATGACATACTGTTTGAAATAAATGTTGTAAGCAAGAGACTCCAAGGTGTTGACCTTGATACATCTGGAGCAATGGAACAACTGGACAAAGCAAAGTCATACCTACGGCCTTACCAGTCAAATGAGGGTCAAATGGTTCTGAAGAGTCCACAGAAGTTGGCAGAGGAACTTCATACTGAAGCTATTTTCCCACCCATTCAAGAATACAAGAGTCACCGAAGCAGAAGACATTTTGATTAAGAGGCACAGAATAAGCCCATAAGAGACCCCAAACAACAATTCAAAGTTGAATTCTTTAACCAGGTGATAGATTGTGCAATACAGTCAGTTGAAGAACGTTTCATGCAGCTCAAGGAACACAGCAGTATATTTGGGATGTTGAAGGATATTCCAAAACTCCTCACTATACCCGAAGAAGACCTACACCAGCAATACAGAGCACTAGAGACAGTGTTGACACATGATGACATGCGCAATATTGATACAAGTGATTTAGGTGATGAACTGAAAGCCCTTTCAAGATACATTTCAGCAGGATCAACTCCAAAGGCTGTTGTGGAATATATGTGCAAAAATAAGATGACCACCCTCTTTCCAAATGCTTTTGTTGCTCTGTACATACTTCTAACACTTTTGTAACAGTTGCCAGCGGAGAACGCAGCTTCTCCAAGCTGAAGTTAATAAAAACACATCTACGCTCCACAATGACACAGGAGAGGCTGGTCAGCCTTGCAACCATCTCAATAGAGCATGAGCTGGCCCAGACTGTGGACCTTCAGGAAGCAGTTCAAATCTTTGCAACCGAGAAGCACCACTTTGATTATTAAAACAGATAAAAATGCCAGTGTTTACTATACAGACAAGAAAAGTTACATTTGCTGTTCAGGTATTTGAAAGTTAAGTGTTAACATTTTTGAACAAGGCATTTTAAGTTGTTAGTTCTCCTTTATTGGGGTAGGTAGCAGAGCAGTACCATGAGAGGAGTAGAACAGGAAGAAGGCAGAATTAAGAGCTTTTGAAGTTTTGGCCCAAGCGAGGGGGCATGGGGGTGTCATTTGAGCTCCCTGCCTCAGGTGCCAAAATGTTGTGGGTCTGCCCTGCTTCCAAGCTCACCCACAACCAGCTACTCATATGAACATCTGGGTTTTTGCTACACCCAGGATGTAGAGTAGGGCTAGAATTTACTACTGTGGCTAGGAGTTCCCTGGCTCTTGGTAATAAATCCTTTCAAACTGGCCTTACACACATCTCTAAGGAGAATGAATCTGACACATACTCCTGTTTTCAGAGCTGTGTACAAAATGTAAAACAGAGACCAGAGAGAATTTTTTCCTATGGTTTTGGAACTGTAGTAAAAAAAATAAAAAATGCGAAATTTCGGTGAAAAGCATTTTTGTGCATGTGAAATTTACTGGATTTTTTTTATTCCATCCAGATGTTTATGTATAAAATAATCTAGGAGTTATATTAAAACCATCATCAAAGAAACTTTGTGGGAGTAGCGCTGTCAGTAGCATGGGGTTTTAATAAGACACTGGGCAAGAGAATGGGTCTCTCCAGTGTCAGAGTGGCTCAAGGGAATGAATGCATGTAGTCAATTAGAGCTCAGAGGTCACCGCCACATTTAGGAAGACACAGAAGCCATATTTGAGTTTAAATATGTTGTTAGTCTCCTTTGGGCTCAATTGTGCTCTGTAGCACATCCCTGCCTGTGGCATTGTGTGAGCCCACAATGGGGAGTTCCAGGCAGACTTCAGCCTAAAGGAGTGCGGCATGGCTTCCCTCAGCATGGCCATCACCCTGCCTCCTTCCTGCCCCATTGGGGTGTCTTGTACCCCAAGAGGAATACCCAAGGAGCAGCCCATGCATGCCCCCGAGCACAGAGACTGCAATTTTGCCCTGATGTAGCATAGCAGCAATACTCCTTGTGCCCCCATCTCCTCCATGCACCCCCCAGGGCCAGCCAGGCACAATCCCTGGTTCTTTATGGTTCATAGTGTTTGTGCCTGCGGGAGCAATGCGGATGCTGTATATATTAGAATTAGACCTGGTCTACACACAGTTATTGTTCCAGTATAACTATGTCAGCCAGGGGTGTGTTTTGTTACCGACTGGAATAGTTCTACTGGTACAAACCCCTAAGGTGGATGCAGTTACACTAGTATGAAGGTGCCTTATCCTGGGATAGATTATTCCCCTTCCCATATGGCAGTGTTTCCCAAACTTGGGACGCCGCTTGTGTAGGGAAAGCTCCTGATGGCCCGGGCCGGTTTGTTTACCTGCCGTGTCTGCAGGTCCTACTGATCACGGCTCCCACTGGTCACGGTTTGCTGCTCCAAGCCAATGGGAGCTGCTGGAAGTGGCAGCCAGTACATCCCTTGGCCCGTGCTGCTTCCAGCAGCTCCCACTGGCCTGGAACAGTGAACCGCAGCCAGTGGGAGCTACAGTCAGCTGGACCTGTGGATGCAAAGTTTGGGAAACACTGCCATATGGGAATAAGCTATACCAGTATAACCACCTGTAAGCAGAGTCAGGATGAGCTCTAACCTGACATCTGGTGGTGAATTGTGGAAAAGAACTTCAGGGGCTGATCTTGTTTGCATAGGCACACCCACCCCACCTAGTATGAGCCCACAGCAGTCCAAATGGTCACTTCGACTGCTGTGGGATCCCCAGTTTCTCTGTTATTGGGGCAGGAAGAATAAAGTGTTGTTACCCTGATTACGTGAATCAAGGACAGTGGAACTGTTTTATGACAGAGGGACTCGCCATCAACTAAGTAGCACTCGCTAGACAAGAGACATGGGTTCCAAAACCCAGTGAATTGAGAGAGGCTGGGGACAGGTATGTGTACCTGATGGTATTGGCCCCTTCTGAGGGCCTGAAATACCAGTTGTTGTTCCTCCTCCTCCTCCTCCTCTCTCCACTGTGGAATATCAGAGCTACTTTTGATTCTATTAGGAGTCTAGTTACAGGCTGCTGAGCTGAATTCACTTTGGGCTAATGGTGCATCAGCATTGAGGCTCCCCTACTACAAGCTGAAATCACTAAAGAGCTAAAATTACTAAGAGCTGAAATTGCTGAGTGCTGGGGTGGGGGGCTGAAGATATATTGCTGAGTGGTTGGTGGAGCAGAGCAGTTTGTGGGATGGCTGGAGTGGCTCACAGGATGGTGAGTGGAGTGGCTAGCAGAGCATGTTTGCAGGACGGCTGGAGTGGCTGGTGGAGCAGAGCAGTTTGTGGACCAGCTGGAACAGCTAATGAGACGGCTGGTAGAGCGGAGTGGCTGGCGGAGTGGCTCGCAGTGAAGGCTGAAGCAGAACCCCACGGAGAGGCGGGGCAGTTGGCCTTGGATCATGTAAGGTGCCCCTTAACACCCCTGAATCCCCCCCCACTTCCACCCAGGCTGGGAGGTAAAACTCTGCAGATAAACTTTTGAACTCTGGGGCTGCACTGACCAGGGACAGAGACTTTTGAGTTGTTGGACTTTTTGGGTTGCTGGACTCAAGAGACTTTTGGGATGTTGGACTTTTGGGACTTTGGGTGATTTTTTTGGGTTGCTGGACTTAAGACCCTGAGGGGAAAAGGACACTGACAAACTTACTTGGGGTTGGTCTTTTGCTCATGGTTTGTGTTATAAATCCTGTTTGTGGTGTTTCCCCAACATAATGCCGCATTGTTTCCCTCCTTTATTAAAAGGATTTTGCTACACTCAGACTCCGTGCTCCTGAGAGGGGAAGTATTGCCTCCTAGAGGTGTCCTGGGGGGGTGGTATGTAATTGTCCCAGGTCGCTGGGTGGGGGCTTGAGCCGGTTTTGCATTGCGTTATGGAAACAGAACCCCTAGATACTGAACCCAGCCCTTGTTGCTGCCAACTCAGATGGGCAGAAGGGTTACACACCTTTATAATGGTCTCTACACTGTGGGGGTTATACTGTTTTAACTATACTGGTGTAGTTAAAGTGGGACAACTCTGTGTGTGGACAAGGCCTTAGAGTGTCAGTGGAAGAAAGTACATTATTTAAAGTAAGGGCATCTACCATTATACCCCAGCCTGAAGACAGAGGACCAGATTCTGCTTTCAGGTACACTGGTGTAAATGCATTGGGCTAAATGTGGAGGTTTGTACTCAGTTTTTACTCAGCCCTTGTCTCCTCACAAAGCTGCAATGGTTTAACTCAAAGTGAGTTTTTAAATGTATTCAGTTAAACTGGTGCACAATCAAATCAATTTAAAGTTGGCTTCTTTCCATTTGGCTTAAAAATATTCCTGATCAAATTCAGCTAACTTGATGTAAGACAGGTATAAAAGATTTAAGAGTGTCCGGACCAGTTTAACCAAATCAAATTAAAAACACAGCTTTAATGAAACTTTGTGTGCAGACCAGGCTGCTGGAAAACTTTTCATTGACTTCAAATTCCCATTGACTGAGTAAAAACTGAGAACGAACCTTGAGATTTGGCTCAGTGATACTATCCCAGATTTACACTGGTGTAACTGAGAGCAGAATTAGATCTTGAAAGAGCAATGCATCATTAAAGGGTTTTGCTTATATCCAATATTGAAACCTAGTAGGCACCATAACCTTGATAAAATAGCTATTTGACCTTCAATTGCATGGTGACAGGCCCGATATAAAAAGAGATAGAGAGGGTGCCAAATCACCAGATTCATCAGTGATGGGATTTCCTCTAATATGAAAAGGAAATCCATTTCTGAACAGGGACCTTGTGAAGGAAATTAATCTCTGGGACTAACCCCATCTCCTCACCCACACATACATACTTGAAGCAAAGGGGAGAAGGAAAATATCACTGGCCTGTATCTTTCTCCCATGTTGTTATTCCCATGTTATATAGCCCCTTACCCAGCCAACACAGAGATTGAATAGTACAGCCGTGTGATGCAAAGCAGGCCGGTGGCATTGAAGATTTTTACAGGTGACAGATTTCTAGGTGTCTGGATTTAAACCTGAAAACAAACATAGTTCAGGAGAACCTATCCCTTTCAAAGTAGAGCTGATGGCAGCTCTGTGCTGAAAGCAGCAGCAGGAAGTGTGGTTACATGAGAAAACAAACAGATTTGAAACAGTGTTCAGTCCAAGGGATTATACCAGTAATACCCCAGGGACAAAAGGACTATTTACTCCATCGACACTATGAAGAAAACATCTCCCAAATCCTTATGTTGATTAACTGGTTAGTGTCTCAACAGTCCCTGCATTGCTACTTGCTGCTTATTCTGGATCTATTTGTTTTATTTTTCTTTGTCTTTAAAATCTGGTTATCTGGCTAACATGGATGTTTCATGGTGTCATGCCAAGAAAGTGTGGCTGCTATTTCCCATGTGTGAAAGCACACCTGATCACTGCATACTCTGTGTATGTGTAACCCACACACCTCCTGGGTGTGGTGTTCTGGCCCATCTAGTGGCACTGAGACCACTTATAGAGAGAGATTAATGAGTCTGCTCTACCGCCTTAGCTAAGAGCCATATGGCTTTTAGCTCATGCAGTAGAGGCTCATGCACTAAGCTCCCCAGGTTCAATCCCACCTGCCGACGACTGTTGGTGTTACATATGCAGTTGGCTATGAACATACATGGACCTCAGAGAGACCATGGTGTATAATGGTAAATATACAAGTGGGAATTGGTGCTACTTTGGTCCCTTAGGGATCCAGTGCCTGGGGGTTATCATGCCACCTACTATGTATATAATGCCAACAGACCCCAGTCAGTGGGCAGGATCAAACCAGGGCCCTCTGGAGCTTAGTGCATGAGCCTCTACTGCATGAGCTAAGGCCAGGGCCGTCCCTACCCATACGCAATGTACACAGCTGCCTAGGGCACCAGGAAATTTGGTGCCCCAAATTTCCTGGTGCACTGCACAGCTGCGTGCTGCTCCAGCCCCTGCTCTGGCTCTTCCCACCCCTGCTCCGTTCCCCCCCACACACACACACTCCCCTGAGCTCTGCAGCAGGGGCTGGGCCTGCACTCACCAGCGGCAGGAAGTGCAGCGACCTGGTCCCAGCCGTGCTGCTGGTGAGTGCTGAAGGGTGGTTCCCCAAGCCAGCTCCCCCACCTGCAGAGGCCTGGGGCCTCCACCCCCATTCCCCCATCCCCCAAGCCAGCCCCCACCCCCGCCCGCAGAGGCCTGGGGCCTCCCCCCCACGGCGGGGCTGCGTAGGGCCCCAGAATTGCTAGGGACGGCCCTGGCTAAGGCTGTAGGAGCAGACTCATTAATTGCTCTCTAAGTGGTCTTGGTGCCACTAGATGGGCCAGAACATCACTCCCAGGAGGTGTGTGGGTTACATGTACATGCAACAGAGCATGTGCCTGCCTAAAACGTACCACGGGTCACCAGAAGAGGAGTACATGGCCCAGGCTTCTTCACTGTGTATATTTGTCCCAGCAGTACTTGTCTTTTGACTGTGGGCCTCAATCATGCTGCACTCTGCAAAGTCTTAAGCAAGACTGGCAGTTGGACTGTTTTGTTTTTGCTACGTGATCTCTGCTGGACAGGCCAGAGTCATGCAGCAGAAAAGCTTATGGAAGGATGGTCCAGCAGTTAGGGCTCTAGCTGGGACTCAGTTCCTACCTCTACCCCAGACTTTCTGTGTGACCAGGGGCGGCTCCAGGCCCCAGCACGCCAAGCGTGTGCTTGAGGCGGCATGCCACGGGGGGCGCTCTGCCAGTCACCAGGAGGGCGGCAGGCAGGGTGCCTTCGGCGGCATGCCTGCGGAGGGTCCGCTAGTCCCGCGGCTTTGGTGGACCTCCCGCAGGCGTGCCTGCAGAGGGTCCGCTGGACCCACGGCTCCACCGAAGCCGCGGGACCAGCGGACCCTCCACAGGCATGCCTGCGGGAGGTCCACCGGAGCCGCGGGACCAGCAAGCGGCAGAGCGCCCCCCGCGGCATGACGCCGTGCTTGGGGTGGCGAAATGTCTAGAGCCGCCCCTGTGTGTGACCACAGGCAAGTCACTTAGAGGCCTGGACTACACCTAAAACTTAGGTCAACCTAGCTGTGTTGCTCAGCGGTATGAAAAATTCATACCCCTGAGAGACGTAGCTAAGCTGGCTCAAGCCCTGGTAAAGGCACTGCTAGGTCAATGGAATAATTCTTCCATCGACCTACCTTCTGCCTCTTGTGGGGGTGGATTAACTACAATGTCAGAAAAACCCCTTCAGCCACTGTAGCAAGGGCCTATGCTACAGCTGCCAGCACTGCAGCTGTGCCACTGTAGTGTCTAGAGTGTAGACAAGCCCAGAGTCTCTCAGGGCCTCAGTTCTTTTCTCCCTCACAGAGATATTGTGAGGATAAATACATTACACATAGTGAGGTGCTTACACCTCACTACAGCAGTGGTGGGTCATAGAGGGACCAAAAATAGATATCTGGATCCTAGTGAAGGCAACACTGTATTTTTGGAAAGGGGATCTATTAAAAAGATAGGGCCCAAGATTCCTATGCACTGCCCTGCCTTCTGCTGAAGTCGACGTACTTAGATTGACTTACCGTGGTGTCTTCACTGCAGTGAGTTGACTGCTGCCGCTCCCCCGTCGACTCTGCCTGCACCTCTTGTGGCGGTGGAGTACAGGAGACGACGGGAGAGCGCTCGGGGTCGATTTATCGCATCTAGACTAGACGTGATAAATTGATCCCCGCTGGATCGAGCGCTGCCCGCCCATCTAGCAGGTAGTGAAGACATACCCTTAGTGCTCATGAAAAGTGCAGGAGTGACAGTCCTGGAATTTAATATACACAAAAGAGGCACAGCATGGACAGTGGAAGGGTAAGCTTCCCTGCATCACTTCAGCTATCTGCCTCAGCCCTGATCTAGAGCAGGGTTCTCAACCTTTTTTGAATCATGCCCCACCTTAGCTTTTTTTTTTTTTTCTTAGAGTCCTCCCTTCCCTTACAATAGCGAGAGGGATACTGCCACCTAGCATTGCCGATGCATTTGTTCAGAAGATACCAGGCAAATTATTCAGAATGCAAGCCAAATGGTACTAGAAAAACACCCCTCACCTGTATTAGTGCCGCTTATGTCAGTCCGTGAGAGATTTGGCCTTGTTTGGTACTGGGAAGCAAATCAAAGGGAGGCTCTGTGTTTGAAAGGCAGAGTCGTAGGTCAACTTGGAGCCAGATTTGAATGGCATTGCAGCCCCATATGCCAGGTCACAAATGCCACTCACTCAAATCTGGCCCCACCGGCCTTCCGTCTATGAAAGGTGAAAAGCTCAGTAGTCCATGTAAAGATATGTTTGTAGAAGGTTATAATTTAGAGATGCTCCATCCTAAGGGACAGTATTACGAATATAGGAAATTGGAGATGGGCCCTGGGCAGGGGCGGCTCTACGTGTTTTGCCGCCCCAAGCATGGCAGTCAGGAGGCTTTTGGCGGCATGCCTGCGGGAGGTCCTCTGGTAACACAGATTTGGTGGCATACCTGCAGGAGGTCCTCTGGTAACGCAGATTTGACGGCATGCCTGCGGGAGGTCCGCCAGTCCCACGCCTTCGGCGTACCCGCCGCCGAATTGCCGCCGAAACCATAGAACCAGTGGACCTTCCACAGGCATGCCGCCAAAGGCAGCCTGACTGCCGCCCTCATGGCGACCGGCAGGCTGCCCCCCGCGGCTTGCCGCCCAGGCATGCACTTGGTGCGCTGGTGCCTGGAGCTGCCCCTGGCCCTGGGGGCGGGGGCTGGGAGAACCACATGGCTATGTGCTGCAGCTCACTACAGAAGCTCTCCAGTTGGTTTTATTAATGTTTTATTCCTTTCTCATTCATTGGTGTGTTAGTTAATGAACCCCAAGATCATTACAGCCCACAAACCATCCTCTGAGTTCTCTAATTCTGTCTGTGTTCGTGTAAAGGAAATCACTCTCCTTTTGTGGTTGTTGTTGCAGTTGGCAGTGGTTAGACTCAGTGGCATCTGTGTATTAATACTGCTTTATTTTATTTTAAGCAAAAATACGTTATCAAAACATAACAGAGAAGAAAATGAAGAACTGAAGAATTTATGCAAATCTTCTATAGATTTTAAATGAACCCAAGGCAGATTTTGCTAAAATGTCTGTGTGTTTCTTTTGGGTCTGTTTCTGAATGGATGTAGCCAGGGCCATGCGGTAAGTGATTGCATCCTGACTCCCATTAAACAGTCTCAGGGACTGGAGCCAGTTGTGGGTTGTGTTAGGGGTGTGTAAAAATACAGAAGTGCTGCTGTTTCAGCTAACACACACAAAAAAAGTCTTGCTCTCATGGCTTCCTGAAAAAAACATGTGTTTTCTATCTGCTGATAAGGAACTCAGTGATACTGAGTTTTGCTGGAGGAACTCTGTGTTTGTAACAGGACACATGAAACTTTTCTTTAATGAATATGGTTTCATTTCATACCCAATGTCTCATTCTTTCAGTCTGCAGACTCTCTTTAAGTCTTATTCTTCCTATCCTTCCCCCTAAATATTTGTCATATACAAGAAGGCAGGCCAAAAAATTAAATAAGTAGATATATTAATAAGTTCGCTTCTAGGATGCCACATCTATGTTCCATAGGCTGTTCAGATATTTATGAACCAAATCAGTGTAGGTGAGTGTCAGCAACTGGAAGAGCAAAGAAGCAGGCATGTGGAGTGTGGGATATGAGGAATGGAGGAAGGTAAGTCCTTTGAGGATTCAGTCAAGAAAGCACAAGGCAGGGAGAAATGCAAGAAAGGGACAAATAGATAGAGAGAGAAGAAAATCTTCTCCAGTTGAAATTGCAGAGGGAATTTTAAGTAGGGAGAATTGGCTGAAATCCAGCCTCAGTTAACCCTATGTAAAACTAGAGTGACCCATTGACTTCTACTGAGGGACAATTTGAGAGGGCCTGTTCGGTGGGCTGTCAGTTATTTAGAAGAGAGCAGCTTGAGGGGAATGGTGAGGAGGAGGAGTAGACATGTTTGGAAGTAATTGACATTGGAGTCCTTGTTGGGGTAGAGTTATTTAATAGATCAGAATGATAAACTGAAGTGGGTATAAATAATTTATTATCCACCCATGACAGACTAACCAGAACCAGTGATATGAGAAGAGCCTATGACTAAGAATGAGAGATGTGCCCCAGCCTGGAAGTTCGTATCTGGATTCATATCTCAATTTTCCCTAAGTACAGTTGTGTTTATAGTCAGCTTTTTGGCTTCACCCATTATAAGAAGAGGAGTAAATTACAAAGTTTGGATCCAGATGAGAACTTCCCCAGAGATTGGATCTAGGGTTTTGGTTTTGGCACATCTCGACTGCTAATAATAAACATTAAAATGAAGGCTGGGTGACGTGCCAAAGGCTTGAAATTGAGTTTTGTTTCAGAGACTTATCCTATTGCTTAAATGTTTACCTGGAACTGATTTGAATATCTGCAAGCTGCAGCACAAGGTTAGGAAACACCAGAAAACATCCCCCCTCCTTTTATTTTTATTTTTTTGGCAAGATTTACAGCACTTCCACTTATCGTACACACCACAAATATTAAGGGAACACGGCCCCTTTTGCAGAACTTGGCCCCTCCAATTTCGGTTCCATGTAGAATCCAGGTTTGTAGAGACAAGTGAATATGGAGATAAAGTTATCCAAACCCTTCAGGTCGGGTGACCAGATGTCCTGATTTTATAGGGACAGTCCCGATTTTTGGGACTTTTTCTTATAGGCTCCTATTACCCCCCCCATCCCCATCCCGATTTTTCACATTTGCTGTCTGGTCACCCTACCTTGAGGACTGCAGATAAACTCAGTTCAGGGTCATTTATTAATAATCATGTCTAAAAGAACATCAGAGCTGCCACACTGGGTTAGATCAATGGTCCGTCTAGCCCAGTATCCTGTCTCTGACAGTGGCCAGTACCAGAGCTCCAAGGAGAGTATACAGAACAGAGCAATTTTGTAGTGATCCACTCCTGGCTTCTGGCAGTCAGAGGTTTAGTCAGAAGTGGCACCGAGCATGAGAGTGCCCAAAGAGCCAACCCAGAATCGAGCCCGATGGTGCTAGGCACTGCACAAGTGCAGTGGTAACCAGTTCCTGCCCTTATGAGTTTACCATCTTCATACACAAGACAGATGCAGGGTCTGATACACGAGCAGAGGGAACAATGTGATGGCAGCAAACTGCATGGGAGTTCCATGATTTTTTTGCGGTGGGCTCAGCTAAGCGGAAAGGGAAGAGGAGGCGAGTGAGGGGGCCAGGGCAGGGGAAGAGAGAGTAACAGGGGCAGGTGTGGAGTGAAGCTGAGGTGAAGAGAGTGTGAGGGAGGGGGATGGAGCAAATGGCCAATCAGCACAGGGCAGAGAACATCCAGTCAGTACTGTAGAGGGTTCTCTGAATGCCCAGAGGTCCCTGCTTCAGCTGCTTCTGCCCCAACTGGCTGGAGTCTCTGGCTGGTTTCTGTGCAAGATCTCCAAGACCACAAGATGGCGGGTGGGGAAGGGAAAGGAAAGCACCACATGAGTTCTAGTGTCTCTAGAATATGGGGGGTGGCTCATACACACACCCCAGTTCTGGGTCCAGGGGAATGGGCCCAGCTGGATCAGTTCTAAAAATGGTAAAGGCTTGGGGGGGAAGGGTGCCTCATTTCATCCCAGGCAGTTCATCCATCTCTATAACATTCTAAGTGGCATTCTTGGCAAGAACCAGCTGATGGAGAGAACATGCCATGGCCCCGTGTTTAGTTAACAATGACTATGGAGGGGCAACCATTTCTTGTGGATTCTTGATCAGACAAGAGGAGCTGACCGCTTGCAGAACTTTTTCAGGCCATGCACTCCATACATTCACTAGTCCCTAGAAAATACCTGCGCTAAGGAAGACAGGTATATGGATTTTGTAAAAATGGCTGGTGCAGATTTAAAGAAGGGTCCCAAGCTGAAACATTCCAATTGAGATCTGAACTTCCCCCAAAGCTCCAGGATGTTTGGATATCTGGAATTTCATTCTTGGACTCATCGCTAGTTTCTATTGGGCATCTATAAAGAATGGATGATACCCTGTATATCAACCAATCAGAGCTTGAATAATGTCACCATTCTATTTGTGTTACAATTACTTTACTTTTATTGGAGATTTAATCACTCTGTACATGATTACAGATTCTAAAATGGAGATAATATTGTAAGTCAGTGGAATGACTCAGCTGAAAGTAATAGTTGTTACCAAGGTCTTTTCTTTTTATCTAGGTGCTTATATGGCCTTTGTCACAATAGAATCTGAGTAAAACATACAGAACAACAAACAAAGCTTTCTACTTCCACTCCCAATGCAGGCCTTAACTCATGTGTTGGGCTTTATTATAGCTTGGGGGTCAGCTGGGTTTCTACCCAATCCTGTTCCCTGGGTATGGAGCTCCCTCTATCCCAAGGGCATTTTCCCCGTTTGTCTCCTAAGCAGCCACTTTTCTAGCCTTTCTCCTGAACGTACATGCAAAGTGTAGGGGGTGTTACAGGAATGCGCTGTGTAAATAGTTACTAGATGAGGTGCCAGTAGGTGGTGCTGGAGAATATGTTGCATAGTTCCTGGGTTTTGCAGGCTCGATAAATCTTGTAGTACACTGCCAATGGGCTCTTCTGCACAACTCTTTATATAACACAGAGTAGGGGACTCTGAGCCAAAGCTAACCCTTTGCTAAGTGGGAACCAGGAGTGCCCCTTCACTTTGTCCAGAACACATATTCAGGATAAGAAGATAATAACAAGGACATTGTTGGAAGGACTTGGTCTACTGAGGCCCCATAAGACTGCATGCGTTTTCTGAGCTGAAGCTGTGGTGAACCTGAAACCACAAGGAAATCCATTGGGAGGGGTGTTTGCAGGACTGCTCGTGCCAGAGTCAATGTTAGGGTTCAGGTGATCTCTGGTAAGCTTATGAGCATGTGTGTAGGTTCTTTTATTGTTCTTAATATGTTTTCTCTGTAGTTCTTTTTCCTTAAGAATAAAATAGGCTTGCATACAAAGAGCTGTGTGGCCTCTATAACTGTGGGGAGTCAAATCGTTAATGGTCTCTGAAGAGAAGGCAAGTGGATGTGGTTGGGCAGCCTTTCTCTGCTGGGAATAACACAGTGAAGGCAGGGAACTGTGCAGCCTAGAAATACCCCAGTCAGAAGGGAGTGAGAGGCGGATCTCCACCTACGAAAGGCCTGGCTGGTGAGCTGGAAACAGAAGATTGGGCGAGCCCTGGCTGAACCCCTGAGGAGAAATACTGGTGCAGTTGCCCTGAATTGTGACACCTAGCACTTGGGGGCTTGAATTGTTGTTATGGAATCACTAGATTTGCTGGGAAGGCACCGAGTTTTGCAGCAGAGTTTCAGGTTTGTCTGAACATGAAATTCCAAGTAAAACTGCTGGGACTGGCTCCTGGTCAACACAACCCATATTCCCCAGTTTTTAAAAGCAACATGAGCCCCAACATGCTGGTATCAGACAGCTCCATACTGTGGGTGCAAGCCCCTGTTACAGTCATATTTGAGTACCAGAAGATGGGTTTGAACCCAAGAACATTTATACAGAACTATAGGCAGGCTGCAGAGTGCCAGACATGCCTTTGAATCATAGAATCTTAAGACTGGAAGGGAACTCGAGAGTCATCTAGTCATCCCTTGCACTCATGGCAGGACTAAGTATTATTTAGACCAGTGGTCTCCCTCCTTTTTACGCCCAAGATCATTTTTTGAATTTAAGGGGAACCCTGAGGTCCTGCCCCTTCCTTGAAGCCCCGCCCCACTCACTCCATCCCCCCCTTCTCCATTGTTCGCTCTCACCCATCCTCACTCACTTTCACCAGGCTGGGGTAGGGGGTTGGGGTGCAGGAGGGGGTGCGGGCTCTGGACTGGGGCCAAGGGGTTTGCAGTGTGGGAGGGGGCTCTGGGCTGAGCCTGGGGCAGGGGGTTGGGGTGTAGCAATGGGTGGGAGGTGCAAGCTCTGGGAGGGAGTTTGGGTGCAGGAGGGGGCTCTGGGCTGGGGCAGAGTGTTGGGGTTCAGGAGGGGGTATGGGGTGCTGGCTCTGGGAGGGGGCTCAGGGCTGGGTTATGGGGTGCTGGTTCCGGGATGGGGGAACTTACCTAAGGCAGCTCCCATTGAAGGGACAGCGGGGCTAAGGCAGGCTCGCTGCCTGCCCCGGCCCCATTCACATTGGCACTTCCTCCCCAACACGAGCTGGGCCACCCTGCAAGCCAGTAGTGCACCATGTGGCCACACCACTCCCAGGAAGGGGCCACCAACACACCTCTGCGGCCCCTGGGGAGGCACATGGCTCTGGGTGCTGCCCTTATCTGCAGGCACTGCCCCCGCAGCTCCCATTGGCCACAGCTCCCTGTTCCCGGCCAATGGGAGCTGCAGGGGCGGAGCTTGCAGGCAGGAGCAGTGTGCGGAGACACCTGCCCCCCACACCTCCGCAGGGCTGTGCTGGCCACTTCTGGGAGCAGTGTGCGGGTATGGCAGGCAGTCCCTCTGAGCTGCTGCGGCCAGAGATCACAATCAACTGGGAGAGTCTCCAGGTTCAACCAGTCGATCGCGATTGACGGGTTGGTGACCACTGATCTAGACCAGTGGTTCTCAAACTGGGGTTCATGAACCATTGGGGTTTGTGAAACGTATCAGGGGGTTCTCAGAAAAAAATTCTGTAATGGTGGACAGAGCTGTCCCTAGGGACCCCAGGCATGGGGGCTGGCAGCCTGAGCCCCGTGGGATGTGGGCGCCAGCAGCCCAAGCCCAAAGGGGCATGCGGACCAGCAGCCCGAGACCTGTGGGACATGGGGGCCGGCAGCCCAAGACCATGACTTCCTGGCAGAACAAGTTTAAGCTTTGTTGTAGTCATGCGTTGTTTGCCTGGACTGCTCAAGACCCGAATGCTTGTGGAAGGAAATCTTTATTTGAGTTGGCTTCTAAATACCTTCATGCTGTTTCACGTTTGGTACTCCTTGATGAAACGTATAGGAGGCTTAATCGAAGTGATATGAGCTAAAAAAGTGAAATCTTGGAAGAGTGCTGCCATTTTCATAGTGTAATAAAATTAATAATGTAATTATTAATAATAATGTAATAATAAATAGTGTGTAATAAGCGTGTCATAAAAAAACAAATTATTTCCAAGATCACTGCTTTTATAATTTATGCTCAGGTAAGGGAGAAAATCCCTGGAAATATTCATTTTTAGGAGGGGGTTTGCGAGATTTGATATTTTCGTTAAAGAAGTTTGCAGGTTGTTAAGGTTTGGGAAACACTGATCTAAATCACGATGAAGATATTGAACAGGACTGGACCCAGAACAGGACGCTACTTGAAATGCCCTTCCAGCTTGACTGTGAATCACTGATAACTACTCTCTGGGAACGGTTTTCCAACCAGTTATGCACCCACCTTATAGTAGCTCCATCTAGGTTGTATTTCCCTAGTTTGTTTATGAGAAGGTCATGCAAGACAGTATCAAAAGCCTTACTAAAGTCAAGATATACAACATCTACTGCTTCCCCCCAATCCACAAGGCTTGTTACTCTGTCAAAGAAAGCTATTAGTTTGGTATGACACGCTTTGTTCTTGACAAATCCATGCTGATTGTTATTTAGTTCATGAGTATTCTAGAGACGAGCCCAAGGCACAGCATTGAGAACCAAGCTTCTCCAGATCTGGGGTTCCAGTTCAGGACCATCTCTAAATAAATCACAGTTAAAAGCTCTAGTAAAGGACAGACACACAGAATCACAGTGCTGCCATGCTTGCCACTGCTGCACCCCTCCCTCCCAGCCCAAGTAACAGGGCTATCAAACCACCAGTCGTGTAAGCTGTGTAATGCTTACTGTTCATTCTCTCATACTGTGTTGGGTGGAGCATGAGCTGCCACTTACTAATAAGAAGTTTTGTGACTGATAACTTCTCCTGGGGAATCAGGACATCTTTCCTTTATAGCTGACCCTCAGCTGAGGGAACATCACAAATTTAACTGCAAATCTCCATTCACTTTCCTGATAACTCCTTCTATAAACAGATACAGCATTTCCGGACACACAGCCTCTTGCTCCTATAGTTCTGAACATGGTCACCCCTGCAGCTTGGGTGGCACAAGAGTTTGGGGAAGGTGATGGTAAAACATTGGAATATTCAACCAAGCAGCCAGTGGCCTTATTCTAATGGCTTTGCAGACTGGGCTCCAGATTTGCTCAAATCATCTCTGATCACTTGGCTAAATCCAGACCTGGCATAAACAGAGATGGCTGTCATTGACTTGAATGGGAGATATATGGGCTTACACCAGGGTTGACTTTGGTCAACAGAAGTCACAGCTGCAAAAGACTATCCATCTGCCAAGGCAGGATTATGGTATGCAACATGAAAATGTATTTGATGTGAGCAGGATTGTTCTTTAAATGAAGATGAAATCTCTCCCTCAGAGGCAGAACTGCTTACAGTTTAAAGGGATTCGTCTCACACTTTTTAAAAGGTTGCGTGTGGATTAGTCACCCGAAAAAATATTCCACTGTCCATATGTATGACACAAACAGAAATAGATGCATTACTAACCAAACTGTGTTGTGCTAACATTACTATAATTCAAGACTAGCCAGGTCCCAAATTTCTTCCAACATCAAAGAAAACTGTAGCTTCTTAATTGGAGAGAACAAAAATGCAACACGAACTAAAGTAATGCACTATTCTAAATTATAAAGCATGAGGGACACAATTTTTATTAGAAAATAAAGTTTTAGATTATGGGAAATCCAGAAGGGACAATGTCTCACAATAATAAACAACATTATAAAACTGAATTACAGTTCAAACTGGGAAGTGTTACATTATGCAAAGAGACATGTAGGCTGTAAACTACAGCAATGCACTTATTCTGCCAAAGCTAGAACAGGCCTACAGGCGCCTTTTAAAATAAAGTTTAATAGCTCTTGACACAAAATGAGTAACGTTAAATAACAAGAGTGGGCCATAAAACATGGCTATATGTAATAGTTAATATCCTATGTGCTAATCTTCATAAGACATTTTCTCAACTAATCAGAATATTGTGCCATTAGGCCCTTCATTTTACAATATAACTTCCTTTCCATATTTCCTTTGCAAGGCATACGGTTTGCTCAAAAAATACCCACAAGACCGTCAGCAAGGCAATACATTGCGGTATCCCACTAACACAGCAGGTATTTTTTTCTATCATTCATGCTGGCCTCTGTTTAAATTGTCTAAATTTTTCCTTCAAAAGTAATGGACAAAAATGTACCAGGACTAACAAAAACAGAATTAGTTCTGCCTTCATTAGCTAAAGCCTTCCAGGCACTGATCAACATTCTGCTTCATCTAACAGCTACGGCTCATATATTTGCACCAATTACTGCTCTTCCACAATTCCCAAATGGTATGACATGTCCATAGATTCCAAAGCCAGGAAGGACCATTGTAATCTTTTATTCTGACCTCCTATATAGGACAGGCCACAGAACTTGCCCAAAATAATTCCTAAAGCATATCCTTTGGAAAAAACATCCAACCTTGATTTAAAAATTGTCAGTGATGGAGAATCTATCCAGACCCTTGCTAAATTGTTCCAGTGTTTAATTATTCTCACGGTTAAAAATTGAGGCCATATTTCCAGTCTGAATTTGTCTAGCTTCAATTTCCGTCCATTGGCTCGGGTTCTACCTTTCTCTGCTAGATTGAAGAGCTTATTATCAAATATTTGTTCCCCATGTAGGTACTTACAGACTGTAATCAAGGACTGAGCTCTTTCAATCTATCACTATAAGGCATTTCTAATCCTTTAATCATTCTCACGGCTTTTCTCATTAGCTCTTTTGGCCACAGTGGGAGCTCATGTTCAGCTGATTATCCACCATGACCCCCAAATCTTTTTCAGAGTCACTGATTGCCAGGATAGAGTCCCCCATCCTGTATGTAGAGCCTTTATTCTTTGTTCCTAGATGTACACATTTACATTTAGCTATATTAAACGTATACTGTTTGCTTGCAACCAGTTTACCAAGTATTTGGTATTAAGTGATCCAGATGATTCTGAATCAGTGACCTGCCCTCTTCATCATTACCCAATTTTTGTGTCATCTGCGAACTTTATCAGTGACTATTTTATGTTTCCTTCCAGATCATTGATAAAAATGTTAAATAGCATAGGGCCAGAACCGATCCATTGCAGGACCCGACTGAAAACACAGTCACTTGATGATGGGTCCCTGTTTAGTTACATTTTGACACCTATCAGTTAGCCAATTTTTAATGTGTGATGTGTTAATTTTATATTGTTTTAGTTTTTTAATAAAATGTTGTGTGGTACCAAGTCAAGCACCTTACAGAAATCTAATTACATCAGCATTATTACATTTATCACAAAACTTGTAATCTCATCAAAAATATATCAAGTTAGTCTGACAAGATCTATTTTCCATAAACCCATGCTGATTTGCATTAATTACATTACCCTCCTTTAAGTCTTCATTAATTGAGTTCTGCGGCAGCTGCTCCATTATCTTGCCTGGGATCGATGCCAGGTCGACAGGCCTATAATTATGCAGGTCATCCAGTTTACCATATTTAAAAATTGGCACAACATTAGCATTCTACCAGTCTTCTGGAACTTCCCCATGCTCCAAAACGTATTGAAAAAAATCAACATTAATGGTCCAAAGAGCTCCTCAGCCAGCTCTTTTAAAACTCTTGGATGCAAATTACCTGCTTACTTAAACATTTAATACTTTTTTTTTACTAATTTTACTCTAATTTTAGTATTTTCTGTTGAACATCCTCAAGATATACCAGTGAAATGGAAAGAGTGTTATCATCAGCAGATGAGATTTTCATTTGTTTTTTCCCAAATACAGAACAGAAATATTTATTGAGCACTTCTGCCTTTTCTGCATTACTACTGATCATTCGACCATTTCTATCTAGCAAAGGACCAATACCATTGTCCTAATTTTGTTCCTAATATATTTTTAAAATGTATTGCCCTTAACTCTGCTGGCCACAGATTTCATCTCATGTCGCTTGGCTTCCCTTATTGATTTTCTACAATTTTCTGATTTATATTTATTATTATCAACTTCCCTTTTCTTCCATTTATTTTTATAGCTGCCTTCACTTCCCCTCTAAACCAGGTCAGTGAACTCCCCTGGTTTTCTTTCTGATTAACAAAAAATCCTTGTTATTCTTTTGAATCACACACTTTCAGCTTCTACTAAATAACTAATTCACAACACTAACTCTCTATTAAAAGGGACATTCTCAGTTAATTTTCATAATTATGCTATTTTGTTGTTCCCCAAAGTTAATGTAACTAGAAATGTTCTTGTGGTTTTTGCAAAAGTGTCTTTAAAAGTGTATTTACAATATTATCCTACAACACTGGAGCTACAAATACAACAGTGCTAGGATCCCAAGGAAGCACACAAGAACCAGAGGGTGAAACGTATGTGTTTCATGCACAAAAGCAAACATTTGCTTAGTTTACATGACATATTTTAATATAAAATTGTCTCATTTCTTTGTCTCATTTCTCCCCTGTCAGTTTATTTGTATCCAGCTGTTGTCTCTTGTCTTAGATTGCAAGCTCTTTGGGGCAAGGACTGTCTTTTCGTCCTGTGTTTGTACAGTCTAGCACAATGGGAACCTAGTCCCCGACTGGGGCTCCTAGTTGCTACCTTAACACAAATAAAATACTAAATAAGGAAAAACAAGAAGTAACAAAAGTTAAGTCTTTATCTGAGAGCACAGTTGGGCCTCCTCTGTATGAGAGATTAACACAAAATGGCAGTTGCATTAATAAAACAAAATTGTGAGAGTTACATAGTACTATACACTGTACAACTGCTTAGAAGTAAAGGCCCTGATGTAGAACTGAATGAAAGAAGAATAAGACCCGTAGAGTGGAGCTTAACAGTCTAAAATCACTGCATGTGATAGTTCAATGTTAATTAGATTTTAAACATTATTTCTGTTTCAATAACCTAAGTTGTTTTAAAAAATGCCCTGCCATTTTACTAGCTATTGTGTGTAATTTTCATCTTGACAGTGTCCCATTAACTGTGAGAAAACTGCCACACACTGCTCTTTTATTAACTGATTCATTGACTCATCCCTTCTAATGACACAGCCAATGAGTCTTTGCAGATGTCATACACTAAAGGTGACAGCAGTTAACTTTCCCTCATTCTGGGCACACAAATTTAGGATAAAGATCATTCCCCTGCTGTAGATTTCTGCCTTACATCTACATATGCAATTGCTCACAATCTAATTTCTGTCTCTAAGGCCAACATACGTCCTTGTCCGACTATTCCTCTTGACTGAACTGATTACATTATAGACAAGGGTAGAGTTCTCTAAATGCAAGGTTAGGTAGAATCATAGAATATCAGGATTGGAAGGGACCTCAGGAGGTCATCTAATCCAATCTCCTGCTCAGAGAAGGACCAAACCCAAGATAGATTTTTGCCCCAGATGGCCCCTTCAAGGATTGAGCTCACACCCCTAGATTTAGCAGGCCAATGCTCAAACCACTGAACTATTCCTAACTTTAAATTAAAGTTAAGTGAGCTTCAGCATAATACAACGTCAACATCTTGATTATTAAGGGGGTGCTGGCAAGTTGCCAAGTCAGCTTATTATAGGTGACTTTGAGTGGCTATTTTCAGGTAGTCACGGCCCACAGATTTTTCCACTTTTATCTGAGGTCTGCTTTTTTTTTTTACCTTGAACAGTGCCCCATGTTGTTTTTTGCCTCAAACCCCACCCAATGTCATGACGTTTTGACACAAACTCCACCTCTGCTTATTTCATTCTTTTTTCATGGTTTTTGGGAGCCAATCATGCTTGTTTGGGGGCCGTTTATTGCCCCGTCACACTGGACTGGGTCTCTGTTATCTTAACACTATCTGTTCCCAGAAGATGACGTTTCTGGAGCCTAGGGCTTTGCAGAAACTGCAGATTGCCGCCCATATCTTTGTCTTTGAAGACTGTCACCAGAATGCTCTCTCTTTTGAGCTAAAGACGCAGCATTAGCCTTGGAGATAGGAGTAATACAGGCTCTGATAAGGCACTGGATTGTATAAGATGCTCTGGATCTGAATATTGAAAAGGGGGAACTTGGGTGAAAGCCGAGGCTGCTGCTGCCTTCCCTCTGTCTCTGCAGCCTAGACAGGTTACCTTGAGACATTATCCTGTTTGTGGAATGAATAAAGTTGCAGCTGCTTGGCCAAAATCCAGGCATCTGTTTCTGTTCATATCAGCCCCAGCCTTTCACACAGCGTGTTTAAAATCCACTATATTTCAAAAGGCTTTACAATATCATATCATAATTACCCCTTTTCACCCAAGTGGTTAGCCAATATTTGGGATCTTGTGAGTTGTTTCCATTAGATGAAGGTGTTTGGTGTTTATTTACAAAGAATGCACATCAAGTCCTGTTTCCCTGAATGCAGTAGGAATCAAACAGGAGGAAGTTTCTTTGCTCACAGTCTCAAGCCTCTCTCCAGCCAGCACAGTACCCCAAAGCTGGCACTCGGCATTTTTTCTCAGGGTCATGCCACAAGTGCTTCTCTGGCTGCCTCTGGGACTTCCTTGCTGCCTTCTCATTGTTCTTCTGTGGTATTTCACTCACACACACACACAGCTCCATCAAACAACATACAGACTCCTGCATTTGCACTCAGACCCAAAGAAAAACTCCTCAGATCAATTCTTATTCCAGCATTGCATGTGGCCTGATTTTGGTGGTGGCTGCTAGGGCTTCACCTCTCTAGTCCATAAAGGAGTTTAATTACTTTTTTACATTTAGCCTGAATCAAGGGCAGCCGTTACACCCACCAGATTCAACAACATTTCACCTAACCCCCAACAGAACACTATAAAAAAATCAGATTGTAACTGTGGTTTGCTTTATTCTGGTTTGATTTTAATTTATGCTTTATTGCAGAGTGCTTAAAATATTTCTAGATTAGCGCTACCTAAAAAGTTATCATTCGAGGGACTCTCCGTCTTGTTAAAGGGAGGTAGGCAACAATACCTCAAATGGAGCAACTCAAAACCACAACAAAATAAAATCCCATTGTGACACTTCCCCTGGGTACCCAGCGTTGCAAGCGTTGCCTCCTCACCTGCACCTAATATAAGGAAGTCTTGTCTGTGGCTGCCAGGGTCATCTCCCCAACGTCAGCAGCCACGGGCAACACCAGCAGCAGCTCGCAGCCTCTGTTGTGCATCTGCAGGTTAGCGATAGGCACACTGCTACCCTTGAGCCCTCCAAGTTTCTCCCGGGAGTGTCCAGCCCCTGGTCCACTGGATAGTCATGGCATTCACAGCTTTATTGCTTCCAAAGAAACAGTGCGCCCCAGCTTCCCAATCCCACCTCAGATCAATGCTCCGCTTAACACACAGCACTTTGATATGTTTATAGTGAAATCAAATGTCAGTTTATTTAACAATGCATAGAGATTCAAGTGAGAGCAAGAAGTGGAAACAAATGGTTATATATAAAATAAAGTCATACTATGCATTCTAGAGCCTAGACTTAATTACTTTTATGTCTTTTAGAGAGTTTGGCTCACTCAAAATCCTTGTAGTGCTTTGCAGCCAGGCTTGGCTGGGATTATTTTTTCATGAGACAAGTAGTTGTCAGCTTTCCTCCCAGGTGAAGGATTCAGTTTGTTCCTTTGCATCCCAAGATATACAAGTCCCACCCTTTGTCTTTATTCATAAACAGGACATCCTCTGCTGTGTTCTTTCTTCCTGTATATTTTCGCTTGGACATTTTGCAACCTTTTGACTGGCACCTGGCGTAGTATGCCAATAGGCCTCCATTGTGAGGCATACAATATAAATATAACCAGAAGGAGAGATAAGCATCTGTTACCTACTCTCTGAAAGGGACAATTCCCAGATATATCACCTCCTGGTGACATGCCTTAACTCCAAAACCTTAAGAATATAATTTTCAGTATAGATACATAACTCAAATATTATCTGTGCCTACATTTCACAAGGATTATGATGGCCAATGGGCCACTGGCTCTTAGTAGAGACCTCACATGCCACCTTTTGGCAAACTATTATGCATATCTCTGACCCAGAAGATCCCTGTAAAACCCTAGGCACTCCCTGTGCCCTCTGCCAGTTGCCACCAAGAGGTCCCTGGGCCACACTCATGCAACAACTAAGATTAAAAAGGCACATAGGAGTCCCAGGAAGCCATAAAATCAACATCAGTGACAGCAGTTCTCCTCTCTCCTTAAAAGGAACCCGAACTATTTAAATCAATTCTCCATGGCCTTTGTAAAATACATTTAAAAGTAACCTCATCATGTTTCGGGGTGCAATCCAGACCACTAAGGGGCCTATCCTGTAACCCTGGGTGCCTTAATTGCACTGCTGCTGTGCTTTACAACCTGGACACCAATAGCCAGCAGTATCCTGAGTGTCTGTGTGCTCTGCAGCCCTGGTTCAGCGCTCCGACCCCTGCAGCCTTCTAAAATACAACAGCCCCACCTTCATTTCTACCAGCCTGGGTTACTACTTGCAAACCAACCTCAACACACTCCTAGTCCCGAATGTCCTCAAAACTGTCTGCCCTGATGTGTCCAACCCTCTCCACTCAGAGAAATAATATGATTTGTTTGCTCCTTTAAAAAGACAAAAGCACATCACAGCGTATTAATTTAACTGGGGTAAATATACCCTTCCTTGCGAACACAGCATTTAGCTGGTTTATTGTAAAACAAACAAGTTTGTTTTGTTTGAAGGAATAAAGTTAGAAAGGGTTACAAACAAACAAAAGTAAAAACATGCTTTATAGTGGCTAAGACTTAACTCAACAAGCCACAACTTTGGTTTGAGGTAGATGTCTTACCAATTTTTTTCTTTCAGACATGACTGACTTTCTCTCAGTCAGGACCTACCACTGAAGTACAAGGTACTGGTTTCCCTTGTCCTCCTACGTGAAAGGTTTTTGCCTAAGCAGGTTTTTCACCTATATTCAGTTCCCAGAGACTTCAACCACCTTGAAGGACCCATCTTTCTCGTCTTGCAAGAGCTCTGGCCCCTGGTGTCTGTCCAATGATGGATGCCAAGTTTGCTTCTTTTCTCTCCTTACATTTTCCCAAACTTCCTGTTTTGACCCCAGACTCAGGATGACCTCGTGCTGTTCTTCCCTTTCTGTGCACATCCCATCTCCCTGCTGATTCATATGTAAATTGAGCTTCCATTGTTTTGATTCTACAGTGCTACCTTCCCTCATTTCTGAGGAAACCTGTTTCTCCCTGTGTTTGAACACAGACTTTAGAACATAATAACAGGGAGTATTCATAATCCCTCATATAGTGTTAATACATACATTTGACAACGATTTTAACCACCAGTCTGTCATTAGCTTTCATAAAAGCCTTGACACTTTTATAATACAGGAATATTGTATGCCATCAGTTAATTCAGTTACTTATCATTTCATTTGAGGTTCACACCTCCTGTCTTTATAGTCCAGAGGCCATCTCCCCCACTCGCTTAGTTGATGGCTTTGGTTACCTTTTGTGTAAATGTGCCTTCATTTCTCTGCCTGACAACTAGCAAATACACATTCCTTTGTCTCAGGCAGACTGGGCTTATGCACTGCTTGCCAGACACACTTTAAGAACATAATTCTAGCACATCTCCATAACTGTTTGTACTCCCCCCTGTACATACATCATGCAAGGATATTAATGATCAATGAGTTATTAGCTTTCTAATGATACCTTACATGACACTTTTTAGATACAGATTATGACAACAGTGTGTTAGGTGTAATAAGTATGTCAGGCCTAACAAGCGTTGTTGACAAAGTAGTGAACCACAAGTAGGCCTCTGTGTCACCCTTATCCCTCCAAAAATCAACCTTTTTCTTAAGAGTTTTGTGAACACTTTCGCTTTGATTCTGCTCTGTGCTGAGGCTCTGGTTGGCATAGAGCAGAGAGGGGGCGCTGTCACAGGACTGATCACAGCTCCCCGATTATCAGTAGCCCAGCCCCCGAATCAGTTAAAGTTGTGGCAGGGTAGCTTTGACTCAGCCACGGATGTAAGCTCTCTCAGGGACCATACACCAGTTAGCATTACTATGTGGAGATTGCAGTAGGTTTCTAATCAAATGCCCTATGTTCCATATGTTAAGAGGCTGATGTAGAAGGAAATGAAATAATCATAGTTCGATTTTTTGCTGGCTGTTCTTTACTCACAGACTGCCAAATTCTGCTCTCAGTTATACCAGTATAAATCCACAGTAACTCTACTGATTTCACCGGAGTTACTCAGGTTTATACTAGTATAGCTGAGAGCAAATATTGTCCCAAATAAAGCTGTAGGGGAACCTGATTTTCTGTTTCACAAGAAATTCTGTAATTTTGAAAAAAAAATCCATTGTAAAATGGAATAAAACCAAAAAATGTTGAAATTTCCCATGATTCTGAAAAAAAAAATTCTTTTGGGTTGATAGAAACATTTCATTTTAATAAAACTGATGTTTTATTCCAATTAACTATTTTCTACTATAAAATTATCAACTTCCCTTTTCTTCCATTTATTTTTATAGCTGCCTTCACTTCCCCTCTAAACCAGGTCAGTGAACTCCCCTGAAATTTTGCCAAAGTTCATACCTGTCCATGAATCTTTTTGTTTTTGACAAATTGGCATTTTTGGATGAAAAAATGTTCTGTCAGAAAATGTAGATCAGCTATAATCCCAAAACTTGACAGAAAGTAGTAAACCAGGCAGAAAGGGAAATGAACAATGTTTCTTACCCAGAATGGCATTTCTCAGAGCAGACAAAATCAATTAATCTGTAATTTGAAGGATTTTTGCTTAACATAAGAACATAAGAATGGTCGTACTGGGTCAGACCAAAGGTCCCTCTAGCCCAGTATCCTGTCTACCGACAGTGGCCAATGCCAGGTGCCCCAGAGGGAGTGAACCTAACAGGTAATGATCAAGTGATCTCTCTCCTGCCATCCATCTCCACGCTCTGACAAACAGAGTCTAGGGACACCATTCCTTACCCATCCTGGCTAATAGCCATTAATGGACTTAACCTCCATGAATTTTCCAGTTCTCTTTTAAATGCTGTTATAGTCCTAGCCTTCACAACCTCCTCAGGCAGGGAGTTCCACAGGTTGACTGGGCATTTTGTGAAGAAATACTTCCTTTTATTTGTTTTAAACCTGCTGCCTATTAATTTCATTTGGTAATGAATTTGCTTATGTCATACTTGAACAGCACAAGCAACCAATGAAACTGCAGAATTTGGAAGCATGAATCCAGGTTATTTAAAACTGCCTTTCAGTTTACCCAGGTGTGTCTGCCAGAGCCTTACGGTAATATATGTACAAGCTGGGAGGTGAAAAACCTAGTAAAATGAAAAAATGACTCCAAAGATAGAAAGTCTGTTTGACCCAGCTTAGTTGAAGTGAATAGCTGTATCCATAATATGCACACTACAATACTGAAGAAAGACTGTCCCCAATGAAAGACTTGGAAGACTTCCCAGTTTGGAAGACTTTTCAGATTATTAGCCACCACTGAATCTATATTCTCAGCTGGCTGTTTGTACAGTATGGAGGAAGTCACTGGAAGAGTGAAACAAGAGTCTGATGCTGCCTGGGGCCTTGGCTACACTGGCGCTTTACAGCGCTGCAACTTTTTCGCTCAGGGGTGTGAAAAAACACCCCCCTGAGCACAGCAAGTTACAGCGCTGTAAAGCGCCAGTGTAAACAGTGCCCCAGCGCTGGGAGCGCGGCTCCCACCGCTGTAAGCTAATCCTCTCGGGGAGGTGGAGTACCTGCAGCGCTGGGAGAGCTCTCTCCCAGCGCTGGCGCCGCGACCATACTCGCACTTCAAAGCGCTGCCACGGGAGCGCTCCTGCGGCAGCACTTTGGAGTTATGAGTATAGCCAAGCCCTAAAGTTGTGAATAAGATTCTGGGTGGCAATGTATATAGAATTAGCATCACAGGTCTCCTTAAATCTTATGTGGAGCACCTCACAGAAGCTCAGCCTTTGGTGCCATTTCAGCATAGGACTGAGAGCAATTTAAGAGCAAAATATGAAAATACAGTAACTCCTCACTTAAAGTAGTCCCAGTTAACATTGTTACCTTGCTGATCAATTCGGGAACATGCTAGTTTAAAGTTGTGAAATACTCCCTTATAAGGTTGTTTGGCAGTCACCTGCTTTGTCCACCGCTTGCAGAAAGAGCAGCCCATTGCAGCTGGCTGTTAGGGACTTGGAACCAGGGTGGACCGGCAGCCCCACTATCAGTCCCCCGCACCCCTAAGTTCCCTGTGCAGCAGTCACCCAGCAGGCTATCAATTGCCGGCAGTTCAGTTGTCCCCCACCCCACTGCCATGTGCTGCTCCTTCCCTCTGCCTTGGAGCTGCTCCCAGGAGCCTCCTGCTTGCTGTGCAGGGGGGTAGGCAAAAGAGGGGTGCTAATGTCAGGGTGTCCCCCCCCCTGTTTCTGCCCGCCACTTATCCCATCTCCATAGAGCAGGGGAGGGACACAACAGGCCTCAGGACGGAGGGAGCTTGCTAGCAGCAGCTGCTGTCTCCACATGCTGATCTACTTAAAAAGACAGTATACTTAGAGTGGGGTCAGCGTACTTAAAGGGGCAATGCACGTCTCTCTCACACATGGGGTGTGTGTCTCTGTCTGCCATGCTGTCTCCCCTCCCTCCATTTGTGCTGCCTTGTAGAGTATGAGGCTACATTAACAACAATGTGTTAACCCTTGAGGGCTCAGCCAAGTGCTAGTTCATCATTCAGCACTAAAGCGTTCCCTAGGAAATATCCCACCCTCTGACTTCACCACCTCAACCAAGCTTCACAACCATCATTGCTGTGTACAGTATTAAATTGTTTGTTTAAAACTTATACTGTGTGTATATTATATATATATATATATATAATATTATGTATATAATATAATCTTTTGTCTGGTGAAGAAAATTTCCCTGGAATCTAACTCCCCCTATTTACATTAATTCTTACGGGGAAATTGGATTCGCTTAACATCATTTCACTTAAACATCATTTCGCATTTTTCAGGAACATAACTACAACGTTAAGCAAGGACTTACTGTAATCAGTGACTTTTCATTATGAATCTAGGCCTCATCTGAGAACCTGAGCCTAGTTAAATCTGTCTGAGCTGCAGCAATTTGGGAAAGGTGAGTAATAGCAGAGAGGTTTTAATTAATAACTCAGACCACTTGAGCTGAAAAATGAGCCATTTAAAGACACTTTATAAGATGGGACTGAGGGACTGGGAACAATTTTAGCAATGGCTTCCAGAAAAGGCATTACCAATAGGCCTCTTTCATGTAAGCACATGTAGAGCTTCATGAGTTTATTATTAGAAGCAAAGAAGATATTACCAGCTGCTGTCTAACTGCTGAGGGCATTGATCTGCAGGGCAGATAAGTCTGGATGGAAGAAGAGAATTGTGTGAGTCAGAGTTTTGCATCATTGTGGTCCACCTGGCTCTAAGAACTTTACAGGGCTCCTTGCTTCCTGTAGGCAGTCTGTGAAAAGTCTGGAAGGTTAGATCAACCTCAGAGGTGGCTGAAGGGTCTGGAATGGGAGGCAGAGACACCCTGCTTATTGGGTAACATTCTCTCTCTATAACAACTGCAGTTTTTGCCTCTTACTCTCAGTCAATGTCAATATCCCTTTAAGTGCGACACCTAAAATGAGATGGGGGGAAGCTACATTAGAGATACTTCTGGAAGGAATTATTAACTCTCATCATGACTTGTGCTGTCCACTCCGTAGATGGTAGAGACAGACTGGTAAAGCTAAGAGGAATCTCAAGACCAGTAAGGATGGTGACCCACCATCCTGTGATCTCATTGGTCGATTGTACTTATAGCACACCTGTGGTAGCGGCAGCATGGAGCCCTGAGCCCTTTAAATCACCACCAGAGCCCGCTGCTACCCGGGGGCTCCGGCAGCGGGGCTCTGGCAGCGATTTAAAAGGCCTGGGGCTCTAGCCGCTGCCGGGAGCCCCAGGCCCTTTAAATCACCGGCCTGGGGAAGTTGGCCCCTGCCGGTATGGTTGGCAGTGTACTGGCTCTTGCTGGTACGCCGGACCGAACTGGCTTACTTTCACCTCTGGATTTACTCCATATAAATGAGATCAGAATCTGGCCCAAGCATACAATAGGACTGTTCTGTACTGGCAGAAGCAGAGTCAAATTCAATGCAAATGGTTTGCACAAAGGCAATTTTTTCAAATATATGGCTCTTATGGGAACAGCTGGTAACCACTGAAGTACTGTCCATGTCTGAAACCGTGTGTTCTGTCCCTTTTAAGGGGCAGTGGAACCCAGAGCCAATCAACCCATATTCCATGATAAGGTCTGAAGGTTTCAGGTCTGACAGGCCAAAGGAGACTATGTTCCCTAAGAAGTTAATATATTAGACTCCAAGAGGAAGAATGTTACTTGAAATACTCTGTGCTGGGAATGAGTTATTGCAGGGGTGGCCAACCTGAACCGGAGAAGGAGTCAGAATTTACCAATGTACATTGTCAAAGAGCCACAGCAATATATCAGCAGCCCCTCATCAGCTCCCTTCCCCCCCTCTCCCAGCACCTCCCACCCACTGGCAGCCAATCAGCGCCTCTCTCTCCCTCCCTGTACCTCCTGATCAGCTGTTTCATGGCATGCAGGAGACTCTGGGGGGAGGGGGGAGCGAGGGCACGGCAGGCTCAGGAAGGGGTGTAGTGGGGGCAGGGCCTGTGGCAGAGCCAGGGGTGGAGCAGTGAGCACCCCCCGGCACATTGGAAAGTTGGCACCTGTAGCTCCAGCCCCGGAATCGGTGCCTATACAAGGAGACGCATATTAACTTCTGAAGAACCGCATGTGGCCCTGTTATTGGGAGAACCAGAAAAGAATTGAGGCCAGGCTGCCTGCAGTACCACACCATGCCATTAGGGGGCACACTCTGAAATGGCATTAAAACAAAAAACACACGAAAACACAGTGATGGTGAACGTGAATGCACTTGGTAAGTAGACAAGCAGGGAAACCACACTGTAACATGCATGGACAAAACTGCATCATGTATGTTTACAAAACAGGGAACACCCTCAAGGATGGCCACCTGCACTGGAAGGGACAAGACAGACACAAGGATTGAGGGGCAGAAGATGAAATTTGCTGCCACTGCTTTATTCTGTTTATGAAACAACCCCTCCCACTTCCACCCAGTCTTCTTCTGCTCTCCCTGACCTGTGACTATGCACAACCAGGACAGGCGCAGAAAAGCCACATGCCAGTAAGTCATCACCTTTCTGAATACATTTCCACTGAAATCGTGTGTGCGCTCACACAGAGTGAGAGATCTGGTACAAGGCCTTCATATGGTTTACTGAAATGTAATTCCTACTCTCTGAGGTTCTTCCCCTCACGGATTTTATTGTGGGACTCGGAAACATTGATTGTGATGTGTGGTCACAAGTCCCTGATCATCAAACAGCGAAGCCAATGTTCCTCTCACAGAACAGTCCCCATCTCATTTCCTCCCTCCTCAGTCCCACCACCCAGCCGCACATCTTGATTCAGGTTAAGGCTGGTGGGAAATGACAAATCCTTTACACATAAATCTTTACACTCGCTTGAGTTTGCTGAGCAGCTCTGATGATTTATGGAGGATTAACAGATCAGAGTTGAGGAATGTAAAGAGATTTAGGCCGGCTAAGTGAAACACTTAGTTGGGTCATGGTGAATTTGATTCAGACTTATGACTATTTAATTATGTGCACTAAAAAGTAAAATAGAGAACCACGTATATCAAGTGCTCCCTAAAGCACAAGAAAGTTGTTTTCCTTTGTTGCTCTCTGGAGAACATTAAAATACGTTGAGTGACCCCCTGTTGATAAGACTCTTCAGCTGCCAATGGCCAATGTTAAAATAACAGTAAAAGTGCACTTATTTTTTGTATGTGTACCTTTACACCGACACACAGAGTGGGGTAGGAAGGATGGTGTTGTTGATAGGGGACTGGACTTATGGGAAAAGGTAAAGGCACTGCAGCCTGTAAGGAGTTAGCAGATAATAGTAGCTTGGGACAAGGTTTAAAAGCAAGGGTAAGCTGGGGTTAAAGGGCAACTAATGGGAATGGTGCGTCGTCTCTCCTGGTTTGGTAAAGCAGGGAATGCCCCTGGGGAATTATTGCCTTGTGTATTTCAAATGATTTGGTTTGTGGTTTGGTGATAGGTGCCACTAAACAAGTCCTGGGGAAAGCACCTCAAAAGGACTGAGGCTTAGAGCTTGATTTCCATTCCTGGATGGTTAAACCACCCACTAACTTGCAAATGGGAGTCAAGAGAGGTGGGTTCTATGCCTGGCTCAGTCAAAAAATTCCTGTGTGAGCTTGGTCAGGTCACTTAATCTACCCTGTGCCTCAGTTCCCCATTTTTCCATAAATGGGGACAACAGAACTTTGCTACCTCACAGAGAGGGCGGGAGGATAAAATCTATTAATGACAGTGTGGAGACGAGGGTCAGATAAGTACCTAGATCTGCTTGAGTGAATATAAATCTCCAGTCATGCAATGTTCTACTCACACAAGTTGCCCCATTAGACTCACTGGACCTACTTGGATTATTCATGTGAATTAGGTTTTGCAGGATTGGGCTCTAAATTTATTGCAGAATTTTTTGCTGCTCTTTAAAGGGCTAAATAACAATACCTGCATCTAATTGTTTTGCAACAGAACCCTTAAGAGCTGCTCTATATAGTTCCCTACGAGAATTACTCTTTTTCCCCTCTTTTCTTAAGACCAAAATTGGCTTTAGCTTCACCAACTAAGTGACAGAGGGAGAGCAATTAAGCTGAAATGTGTTAATATTTGAATGTTGCTTTAATGGATTCCTTAGAGTTTGCTGCATATTAATGGCTAAACTATGTATCTGCACATCCACTTAATTAGGGCTCCAACACTGCCAGACACAGTGTTCTTTAATTTAACTAGTTGCCCTGCTAGACTCTAGAGAAACCTTTGTCATAACATGCCTGCTTCCAGCTTCTTCTGCCTACTGTATTAATTACCTACTTCCAAAAAAAGTAGTTCTCTTAACTATGTGAGACTCGTAGATACGTCAACATTAGGTTACATCAGCTTATTGGTATGCCATGAAGTAGAATGAGCTCTGAGCAGTGAACTGCTACATGTTGGGCTAAATTCTTTTCTCTGCTATACTGATGTCAATGCAGAAGTCACTATTTTCAAAAGTGGCTAATGGTCCTGAGTTGCCTCAATTTTTGGATGCCCAATTTTAGACACTGTAAAGAAGCCTGATTTTCAGAGGGTAAATGGCTCCACTTTTAAGGTGTTTTAAAGTGGGGCTCAAAAAATGGATGCACCCAAAATCACTAGTCGTTTTTGAAAATTTTGGCTGGGGTAACTACTGAGGTCATTAGGTCTGACTCTGGTCTCACACTTATTTTACACCGTTGTAACTCCATTGACTTTGCAGTGCAGCCCCAGTGGAGTTAAACCTCCAGTTAAACTGGAGGAACTAAGAGAAGAATTTGGTCCATTGGAAGCAGGTCCTATTTGCCAGGGCAGGATAGCACCTGCCTTTCCAGGTGTTATGATTATTAGCTGTAACTAATTTGGCATATTTCCACTTGAAAACACGTTTATTTTCAAAGGAAAATTGCAGTGCAAAGCATTCTTGAATAATAACATTCCAGTTGCCAGAGATTATTGCTGAGCAAAATTTAGCAAAACGGGATGACACGTTCACCACTGAGACATGAAAGTTTGTCATTGCAGCGCAGCTGTTTTTGTCAGCTGAAAGAAACACCAACCCTTAGGAAATTAAAATGGAAACAGACACTGCTAGCTCACAGTTCTATATTCACTTATCACATCACTCTGCAGGAATCACCGGAGATAACATACCTGACCCCAAGGGGAGAACATGATGCTTATTAAAATTCCACTGCATGTTACTAAAACAATAGTTAATATTAATGTAGGGCTTTGAGAGGGCAGTTCTGTTGCAGACAGAATTACAGGTCTAGACATGGTAATATCTTCAGCTGAAGGACATAACGGGATTTCAGGGATGAGATTACTTTGAGGCACCTGATGATCTCTTCCTCTTGATCTCCCAGTGCAACTCATCTTTCTGTCTTGGGTTTCTAGGTTCTAATCTCTCTGGGTCAAAGACTGTCTGTATCGTGTCCAGTGCTAAGCACACTGTTAGTGCTTAACAAATGATAATTAACCATAACATACAATGTGTGAAAAGTGAATGCCATAGTCTGGCTTAGCAACAGTGCAACCCACTACTTCAGGGTGCGTCCAGGTTGGAATCTTGGGCCTGATTCTGAGCTCACTTGCACCACTATGCTAAAATGCCACTGATGCAAGAGAAGTTACTCCTGATTTACTCCAGCCCTTTTCCTCTATTGCTATGTAGTCTACCCTCTATTGCCGAAGCAGCTGCCTCACAATCTTTATGTATCCCCACAGCACCCTGGGGAAACAGGGAAGTGCTCTTATCCCTATTATACATGGGACAGCTTCCCCCCAACCCTTTCAGCTTTTCTCTGCATCAGCAGCTCTCACAACTAGAGTTGTGCAAAACTTTCCTACTGAAACATGAACCTCACCTGGTTAAGTGTTTCAGATCTGAATCTGACTCATCCACCCTTAACTACACCTATGTGTAACTCTCTGACTTCTAGTGTAACCAAAGGCTGAATTTGGTCCATGTAGACTGAGAGCAACATGAGGTAAAGCATTAGAGAAAGGGCTAAACATTGTGCTGCATCTAGTGAGCCCCTGCTTTGCCCTACAGTAGATTGGCTAAGTGCTTTTTTTCTGTGTGTCCTGTGAGATGCATGATGTTATGCTGTATCAAAATGCAATTGTAGCGGGATGGTCACCCACTCCTGCCTTAAAAGGCTTAAAACAGCCTGGGGAGAGGGCTGTGGCAGGGAAGAAAAAGCGGGGCTGATTGGGGAAAGCAGCCTCAGCTGGGGGCCATGCCCCAATCAGGCTGAGGCTGGCTTAATAAGGGCCCAGCTGGCCCTTATAAGAGGGCTGAGGCCAGAAGCCAGAGACAGACTCTCTCTAGCTTTGAGAGGGAGGGACCTGGCTGCAGGCAGCTGAAAGAAGGGACCTGGAGTGGAGCAGGGCTGGGGAGCTCCAGCCTGGAAACCCCCCTGGCTGTGGCCTAGTGGAAGGTCAATTAGGTACTGGGGTTGCAGGGGGCAGCCCATAGGTAGGCAGAGGCAGCAGGTCCAAACCCCCCTTGCCTATGATGAGTGGCTTTTACACTGCAGTCTGCCCCAGTGAGCGGGGGCTAGATGGTGACTGGCAGTAGCCCATGACTGAGGTGAGGTGGGGATAGAGGGTTGGGGGTTCCCCTGAGTGGGGAGACCCTGAAACTGTGGGGGTATTGCTGGGGGCAGCACCCTAAAGACAAGGGGCACTGGGTCCTGCGAAGGACATGGGTGGGAGGCAGTGGGAGCAGGACACTAGCCTGCAGAGGGTGCTATGGAGGCTGGAAATGCTAATTCCCTGAGACAACCAGCGGGAGGTGCCTCAATGGTGAGTTGTGTACCCTCACAGCAATCAATGCTATTAATGGAGAGGAAAAAGCTACCTGACTGGGACTTCCTTGCACTTCTTGAGTCATGATTTTTCTTTAAAATAGTTCACCTCCAAAGACTGTGAATGCAAAGTTGAACAGTGGGAGCAGCAGGAGTCATTTAGGCAATGGCCCTTGGCATACTGTAGAGTAGGTTAACTGGGTAGATGTCAATGGCACTGAGTCATTTCATTTAAATCTGTCTGATTTTTGGCACTAGAGAGGGAGTGTGAGTCTAGCGGCTTGAGCGGGGGACTGGGAGTCTGGGCATCTGTGTCTTAATCTTGGTGTTGCCAATGAAGTGGGTAAATCACTTCACCTAGGGGTATGTCTTCATTGCAGAGTTAACTTGGGTGACTGGCCTCCGGGATGACCTAGCTCAGGTGTAAGCACCCGGCTTGGCTTAGTCTGGGTATAAATGGCAATACTCCACTTTACTGCGTCCACACTAGTGCTGCCCTCACTCGTGTTTGGTGCTAAGACTTCTGGGGCTCCATGGTGTTTAGGGCTGCATTGCTCTATAAATTATTTAGCAGTGAATTATGAGAGACTATCTGTCCTTCTAGGCACATAGGGGGAATTGTGGGAAAGCACTGAAAGACTGTCACACTCAAGTGGCTTAGCCTGTGTCCTTACTGCAAAGGAGGTGGGTTACCAGTCTGAGTGAAAGTGATACCTGAGCTCTAGTCCAGTGGTTCTCAACTTTTCCAGACTACTGTACCCTTCTAGGAGGCTGATTTGTTTTGCGTATCCTCAAGTTTCACCTCACTTAAACTACTTGCTTACAAAATCAGACATAAAAATACACCAGTGTCACAGCATACTGTTGCTGAAAAAATTGCTTCCTTTCTCATTTTTCACCGTACAATTATAAAATAAATCAATTGGAATATAAATATTGTACTTGCATTTCAGTGTACAGTATACAGAGCAGTATAAACTGCTCACTGTCTGAAATTTTAGTTTGTACTGACTTTTGTAGTGCTTTTTATGTAGCTTGTTGTAAAACTAAGCAAATATCTAGATGAGTGGATGTACCCCCTGGAAGACATCTGCATACTGCCAGGGCTACACATACCCCTGTTTGAGAACCACTGTTCTAGCCTATACCGCATGCTGGGCCAGATAGCTCAGGTAGAAAGCACCACCACACACAGGGCATGTCTACACTGCATACGCCTTATAGCAGCATGTAGAGTCTGCCGGTCCCGCGGCCGGGGCAGAAGTGCCTGCGGACCGTCCCGTGGTCCCGCGGCTCCGGTGGAGCATCCGCAGGCATGCCTGCGGGAGCTCCGTCCGAGCCGCGGGACCAGCGCCCCGCCGCAGTCATGCCTGCGGGAGCTCGAGCGGAGCCGCGGGAAGAGGGGACCCTCCGCAGTCATGCCTGCAGCAGGTCCGCTCGTCCCAGGGCTCCGGTGGACCTCCCGCAGGCATGACTGCGGAAGGTCCGCCGGAGCCAAATGCTGCCCTGCCAGGACAATGCCGCCCCACGTGCCTGCTTGGCGCGCTGGGGTCTGGAGCCGGCCCTGTGTAGAGTACATACACAGGTAGCCCTCCTTCACAGGGATATATAGCAGTATGGACAGTGAGGCACTGCAGAGTAGAGTAGACACTCCCAACCCCCCAGGGTATGTATCCTATGTGGCTCTCTTCACACCCAAGCAGTGTCTCCACTGCCTCCAATGCTATTTTTAACAGTGTAGTATCCTGCTGCCTCAGCCTTTCTCCTCTGCCTCCCCCAGGCCAGAGCCTTTCGCTGCCCTGTGTAGCTACATGCATAGGCGCCGACTTATATGGGGCTCTGGGGCTTTAGCCCCATGAATAAATCCCAAGCAGGGGCTCTGCCCCACCAATGTTTTTTCTCCCCTGCTTGGAGCGCCCCCCCCGCCGCTGCCGCCGCCGCCGCCAGGGCTGCCCAGAGCCCTTTAAATCCCAGCCGCCGCAGGGAATCAGAGGGCTCTGGGCTGCCTGCTGCAGCGGGAAGCCCAGAGCCCTCTGATTCCCGGCGGCGGCTGGGATTTAAAAGGCTCTGGGCTCCCCGCGGTTGCAGGCAGCCCCGAGCCCAGTAAATCCCAGCCGCGGCTGATATTTACCCGGCTCTGGGCTCCCCGCGGGGGCCGGCAGCCCAGAGCCCTCTGATTCCCGGCGGCGGCTGGGATTTAAAAGGCTCTGGGCTGCCCGCCGCAGCAGACAGCCCAGAGCCCTCTGATTCCCGGCCGCGGCTGGGATTTAAAGGGCTCTGGGCTGCCTGCAACCGCGGGGAGCCCAGAGCCTTTTAAATCCCAGCCGCAGCCGGGAATCAGAGGGCTCTGGGCTTCCCGCTGCGGCGGGGAGCCCAGAGCCCTTTAAATCCCAGCCGTGGCCGGGAATCAGAGGGCTCTGGGCTTCCCGCTGCGGCGGGGAGCCCAGAGCCCTTTAAATCCCAGCCGCAGCCGGGAATCAGAGGGCTCTGGGCTTCCCGCTGCGGCGGGGAGCCCAGAGCCCTTTAAATCCCAGCCGCGGCCGGGAATCAGAGGGCTCTGGGCTTCCCGCTGCGGCGGGGAGCCCAGAGCCTTTTAAATCCCAGCCGTGGCTGGGATTTAAAGGGCTCTGGGCTGCCTGCAACCACGAGGAGCCCAGAGCCTTTTAAATCCGAGCCGCGGCCGGGAATCAGAGGGCTCTGGGCTCCCCGCCGCGGCGGGCAGCCCAGAGCCTTTTAAATCCCAGCCGCGGCCGGGAATCAGAGGGCTCTGGGCTTCCCGCTGCAGCAGGCAGCCCAGAGCCCTCTGATTCCCGGCCGCGGCTGGGATTTAAAGGGCTCTGGGCTGCCTGCAACCGCGGGGAGCCCAGAGCCTTTTAAATCCGAGCCGCGGCCGGGAATCAGAGGGCTCTGGGCTCCCCGCCGCGGCGGGCAGCCCCGAGGCTTTTAATTACCAGCCGCCGCCGGGAATCAGAGGGCTCTGGGCTGCCTGCTGCGGCGGGGAGCCCAGAGCCCTCTGATTCCCGGCCGCGGCTGGGATTTTAAAAGCTCTGTGCTCCCCGCGGGTGCAGGCAGCCCAGAGCCCTTTAAATCCCCGCCGCGGCGGGGATTTAAAGGGCTCTGGGCTCCCGGCCGCAGCGGGCAGCGCAGAGCCCTCTGATTCCCGGCCGCGGCTGGGATTTAAAGGGCTCTGGGCTGCCTGCAACCGCGGGGAGCGCAGAGCCTTTTAAATCCCAGCCGCGGCTGGGATTTAAAGGGCTCTGGGCTGCCTGCAAACGCGGGGAGCCCAGAGCCTTTTAAATCCCAGCTGCAGCCGGGAATCAGAGGGCTCTGGGCTTCCCGCTGCGGCGGGGAGCCCAGAGCCCTTTAAATCCCAGCCGCGGCCGGGAATCAGAGGGCTCTGGGCTGCCTGCTGCGGCGGGGAGCCCAGAGCCCTCTGATTCCCGGCCGCGGCTGGGATTTTAAAAGCTCTGTGCTCCCCGCGGGTGCAGGCAGCCCAGAGCCCTTTAAATCCCAGCCGCGGCTGAGATTTAAAGGGCTCTGGGCACCCCGCTGCAGCGGGAAGCCCAGAGCCCTCTGATTCCCGGCCGCGGCTGGGATTTAAAAGGGTCTCAGCTCCCCCCGGTTGCAGGCAGCCCAGAGCCCTTTAAATCCCTGCCGCGGCTGAGTTTTTAAGGGCTGCGGGCTCCCCGCGGTTGCAGGCAGCCCAGAGCCCTTTGAATCCCAGCCTCTGTCCGCTGATTGCCCCCTCCCCAGACCCCTGCCCCAACTGCCCCCCAGAACCTCCACCCCCTATCTAAGCCCCACTGGTCCTTGTTCCCCAATTACCCCCTCCCGAGACCCCTGCCCCTAACTGCCCCTTGGGACCTCAGCCCCTATCTAAGCCTCCCTTCTCCTTGTCCCCAACTGCCCCCTCCTGAGACCCCACCCAACTTCCCCCCCCCCCAGGACCGCACCCCCTACCTGTCCCCTGATAAACCTCTTAGACTCCCATGCCTATCCAATTGCTGCCTGTCCCCTGACTGCCCCTTCGAACCTCTGCCCCATCCAACTCCCCCTGCTCCTTGTCCCTTGACTGCCCCCCGGAACTCCCTACCTCTTCTCCAACCCCCAAACTGCTTACTGTGCCACTCAGACCAGCGTATCTGGCTCCATGCAGCTCCAGACAGTTGCTGCCATGCTCCCCCATGGAGCCCACAGCCCTCTCCCACCCCCAGCACCTGCCTTCCAGATTTGAACACCTCAAAATTCAGGAGTGCTCAAGCTCGGTTTGGGCAGCTTTTACTTCATTTCTCCCAAATCAGTTTCCCCTGCAAGGTGCCAACTGAAGGTGTTGGAGAACAGAGAGATCAGGTGGCCTCCTAATGCCTGGAAAAGAGACAAAGGCCGGAGGAGGGAGTGTCAGTGCCTGTGCGGACTTCTGGGAAGTGCACGGTGTGGAAGGGGATGCTGTGATGCTTTGGAACATCTCCATACAAAGCCAGTCAGGACTCTGGGGGAGCCTCCTCTCTCGGAGCATACTGTCTCCAGGGCAAGAAGCTTACACCTTCCTGGGTCTGACCTCGGAGCATTCAGCATGCCCTTCCACGTCATGCACTTTCCAAAGTGAGTCTGCCCAGGCTGGTCCTGGGGCAACCAGAGGTCGCTGCACCCCAACTCTGCAGTCAGATGTGACTCTCAGCCAGACAGTAAAACAGAAGGTTTATTAGATGACGGGAACACAGTTTAAACAGAGCTTGTTGGTACAGAAAACAGAACCCCTCTGTCAGGTCCATCTTGGGGGGTGGGGAGCCCAGAACCAAGTTCTGGGTCTCTCCCAATTTCCCCAGCCAGCTCCAAACTGACACTCCCTCCTCTGGCCTCTGTGTCTCTTCTGGACAAGGAGGCCACCTGATCTCTTTGTCCCCAACACCTTCAGTTGGCATCTTGCAGGGGAAACTGAGGCACCCACACAGTATTCAGAGAAAATATTGAGAACATTCCCACTTCATCACAACAGATGCAACAAAATATAATACCGTATATTGAAGTAGGCAAGTGCTGCTTCTGACTTTCCACTTTTAATTGACCCTTGTAATCTTGTGGCGCTGACGCGTTGTAGCTTCATTTTATATCGGCTTACAGGGCGGGAGCGGGGGGGCACCACCATTTTGGGCCCCACCAAAAATTATACAAACCTGCCGCCTATGGCTACATGCTATAGTGTGGATGCAGCCTGTTTTTCACTGCTACCGATACGCGCTGCCACCAATGGTGTGTGGTGTCAATGTACCGTAGAGGAGGGGGTTTTGTGCGTGGACAGGAGGGTGCATAACTCAGCTCGGACCCAAGTTAACTCTGCAATGAAGATGATCCCCCTTTGCCTCCATGGCCATATAATCTGGCCTCTATTGCCATAGCATCTGCCTCACAATCTTTAAATTTATTTATCCTCCCAGCCCCCGTGGGAGATAGGGAAGTGATGTTATCCCCATTCCACATGTGCCACCCCCCACCCCCTTTCGGCACTGGCCTCATGCCTGTGTGATGTTCAGATAGGCGTGGGGCACTTCACCGTCTTTAGACAGTTCCAAAGTTTCTGTCACCTGGGCTCATTTCGCAGGTGCTGCTGGTAGGTGCCTTGCTCCTCCTCCTGGGGCACTAAAGAATAAAGCTCCTTGGTGGTGCCTGATGGGACACCAGGGCTTACCACACTAAGGTAGTAGCTACCACACTTGAACCCACAAACAATCAAACTCACTCAAACTGAAAACAGTAACTGTAACCTTTATGTAAGAATTGGATTAAGGAGAAAAATACTATCAGTAAAAACATTAAATGATTATCATAGAAGCATAGGGTTAGAAGGGACCACAAGGTCATCTAGTCAAAACCCCCTGGTTCTCAATCAGGGTATGCAGAGGTCTTCCAGGGGCTACATCAACCTAAGTATTTGCCTAGTTTTACAACGGGCTACATAAAAAGCACTAGCAAAGTCAGTACAAACTAAAATTTCATACAGACAATGACTTGTTTATACTGCTCTGTATGCGATACACTGAAATGTAAGTACAACATTTATTTTCCAATTTATTTTATAATTGTATGGTAAAAGAGAAAGGAAGCAATTTTTCAGGAATAGTGTGCTGTGATACTTTTGTATTTTTAGGTCTGATTTTGTAATCAAGTAGTTTTTAAGTGAGGTGAAACTTGAGGATACGCAAGACAAATCAGACTCCTGAAAGGGGTACAGTCGTCTGGAAAGGTTGAGAGCCACTGGTTTAACCACCCAAGACAGATGGCCAGGGGTGACTCCAGCGCTTCAAGCACGTGCCTGGGGCTGCGAGCCACGGGGGCTGGGGGGACCCTGTCAGTCCCTGTGAGGGCGGCAGTCAGACAGCCTTCGGCGGCGCGCTTGCGGGAGGTCCGCTAGTCCCACAGATTCAGCAGCAATTCGGCAGCGGGTACGCCGAATCCGCAGGACCGGCAGACCTCCCGCAGGCAAGCCGCCGAATCCGCGGGACCGGCAGATGCCGAAGGCTGCCTGACTGCCGTGCTTGGGGCAGCAAAAAAGCTAGAGCCGCCCCTGCAGATGGCTATCCTGCCTCCTTTTGAAAACCTCCAGTGAAGGAGATTCCATGATTTCCCTAGGCCATCTGTTCCATTGTTCTTATAGTTAGGAAGTTTTTCCTGAAATTTAATCTAAATCTGCTATGCTATAGTTTGAACTCATTGTCTCTTGGCCTGCTCTCTGTGGCAACTTTTCTCCATCTTTTTTGTCAGTCCTTCAAGTATTTGAAGATGGCTATCATGTCCCTCCTTATCTCCTCTTTTCCAAACTAAACATACCCAGTTCCTTCAGCCTTTGGTCATATGGCTTATATTCCATCCCTTTGATCATCTTTTGTTGCTTGACTCTGGATCCTTTCCAGTTTTCCTTTCTATACTTTGATGCAGGGCCGGCTCCAGGTTTCTTGCTGCCCCAAGCAAAAAAACAAAAAAACAAAAAAACCAGAGTGCCGCCCCTTGAAAAGTGCTGCCCCAAGCACATGCTTGGAATGCTGGTGCCTAGAGCTGGCCCTGCATTGATGGCCAAAAATGGATACCATATTCCAGCTGAGGCCTAACCAGTGCCATGTAGAGCAGTACTATCACCTCCTGTGACTTCCATGCTATGCCACTGTCACTATAACCCCAAATTGCATTTGCTTTTATTGCAACAGCATTGCATTATTGACTCATGTTGAGGCTGTGATCCACCATAACTTCCAGATCCTTCTCACCAGGGCTGCTGCCAAGCCAATTATCCCCCATTCTGTATTTGTGCATTTGGTTTTTCTTCCCTCGGTGTAGTACCTTACATTTATTGAATTTCATTTTGTTGTCTATAGCCCAGTTCTCCAATTTATCAAGATCCCTTTGAATTTTAGCTCTAGCCTCCAGAAGTGTTGGCAACCCCCCCAGCTTTGTGTCATCTACGAATTTGATCAGTATGCTCTCTATTCGTACATACAGGTCATCAATAATAACATTAAATAACACCAGACCCATAACAAAGCCCTGTGGAACCCCACTTGAGACCTCCTTCCAAACTCATAACATTCAATGCATCCGACGAAATGGGTATTCACCCACGAAAGCTCATGCTCCAATACCTCTGTTAGTCTATAAAGTGCCACAGGACTCTTTGCTGCTTTTACAGATCCAGACTAACACAGCTACCCCTCTGATACTTGATTCCATTAATAGCTATTCTTTGTTTGCGGTTGTTTACTATTAAGTGGATACTTAATTGGTTAGTTCTACTGAGCCTGCATTTCTCCAGATTACTTATCAGAATGTCATGTGGGATTGCGTCAAAGCTAAAGTCCATATATATTATGTCCACCACATTCCTCTTATCCACCAAACCAATTACTCTGTCAAAGAAGGAAATCAAGCTGGTTTGGCATGATTTATTCTTAATAAATCCATGCTAGGTGCTACTGATTACCCCTTTATCCTCCAGGTAGGAGTATGATTAGAGATATTAATACTTTAATTACTAAAGATTATGCCTGCAAGCATACTAGGTCATGTGACCATATATTCCCCCAGTGTTCCTAAACAGAAATGTCTCCCCTCCTAGTTCTGTCCATTCCCCACATCTCAGGTACCCAGGAGGTGCATGTGGAGAGACGTTGCAGGCCTGTAAGGAGATGCTGTTAGAAACACACTTCATTACACTGGGAATTGGCAGTGCAGGTCTCGATGATCCAGGCAGCGGAAAGCCCTTTTGCAGATGCAATGTGCCTTAATGGTGTAAGATTAAACTCTAACTACCTGTCTAACGGTAATACAGTGTTCCCACACAGGTTTCTTTTCTCACTGAGCAGTCAGGAGACTGGGCAGGCAGGCAAGTCCTCCCTAGGGATCGCTGGAGAGGGACTAGCCACCCTGCCCCTTTCTGGAATTGTGCTGACAGTTTTTAAAGCTTGGAACCTGCGGGTTCAGGTGTAAACAGGTCAGGTCTCTGGATACAAACTCCTGCCTTCTGTTCCAGGGCCAGCAGGGTGCAGGTGGTGTCAAGAGAGCTGGACTGTCTCCTCCAATTGCTGGCAGACTGGGGGCAGGAGGAGCAGATTATCCCCTCCTGAGGCTCTTCTGTAGGCTGAGGTCACAGACTGGCCAGTTGCTGGGCCCGGATGTGCTGTGCACGCCGGCTGCAGGGAGACCTCTCTCCCCTCCAATCCCAGCTGGTCTCTGCCCCATGCCAGGAAAGCCAGGCTGTCCACAGTCTCCCTGCTGAGTTCCCGGGCATCCGGGGCGCTGTCCAGGGCAGAGAGTGCTCGCTGTCTGCCTGGCTGTCTTCCGCCCTCTGATTGGCTGCTGGGGACTGCCTGGTCTACACCTGGGGAAGGTCTGGTCTACACTAGGACTTTAATTCGAATTTAGCAGCGTTAATTCGAACTAACCGCTCAACCGTCCACACCAGGAAGCCATTTAATTCGAACTAGAGGGCTGTTTAGTTCGAATTTGGTACTCCACCTCGACAGGTGGAGTAGCGCTAAATTCGACATGGCTAGCTCGAATTAGGCTAGGTGTGGATGCTAATCGAACTTAGTAGCTCCGGGAGCTATCCCACAGTGCACCACTCTGTTGACGCTCTGGACAGCAGTCCGAGCTTGGATTCTCTGACCAGCCACACAGGAAATGACCCGGGAAAATTTGAATGCATTTTCCTGTCTGGGCACTTTGAATCTGACGTCCTGGCTGGACATCGGGGCGAGCTCCGCAGCACCTGCAACGATGCAGAGCTCTCCAGCAGAGGAGTTCATGTTATCTGTGAATAGAAAGAGGGACCCAGCATAGACTGACCGGGAACTCTTGGATCTGATCGGAGTGAGGGGCGAGGAGTCTCTGCTTTCGGAGCTGCGCTCCAAAACACGGAATGCAAAGACCTACGAGAAGGGCTCCAAAGCCATGAGAGACAGAGGATACAGGCGGGATGCAACGCAGCGCCGCGTGAAAATCAAGGACCCCAGACAAGGCTACCAAAAAATCAAAGCGGCAAACGGACGCTACGGAGCCTGCCACCACTGCCCCACCAGTGACCGTGGACTCTGACGATGGGACAGTGTCGACGGCCAGTTCCTCGGTGATGTTCGCGGACGGGGAAGATGAGGAAGGGTTTGTGGAGGACGAGGCAGGTGAGAGCGCTTACAACACTGGTTTCCCCGACAGCCAGGATCTATTCATCACCATCATGGAGATCCCCCAACAACCCTCCCCGGCCATTAACCCGGACCCTGAATCAGGGGAAGGAGCAGTCGGTAAGTGCTGTAACCATGTTAACTTTTATTCTTAATATAACAGGAATCTTAACTCTGTGAAAAGGAGGGCTCTCTAGATATGGGGATAGAACAGAAATCATCCTTGGAGATCTCCACGAAGCTCTCCTTGCGTTAATCGAAAAGCATCAGCAGGAGGTTCCTGGGGAGAGCTGCCTTATTGGGTGCTCCGTGGTAGCACAGTTTTCCGCGCGAGGCTTTCATGAGGAACTCAGGGAGCACTGCCTCCCCGAGCACGGCTGCATCGGGCCCTGGTTCGTGCTAGCTTTCACGCAGCATGCGCTCTCTATCTCCTTCAGTGACCCTCCTCAGGGTGATCTCGCTCGGAGACTCCTGCATCTAATTAGGGTAATTACTGTAATTTTACGCCTGGTCCAAAGTATTTTTAAGAAATCTACGGACAGACGGCATAGCACAGACTCAGCACGCAGCTGCGAGACGAGCGTAACGGAAAGCCAAAGAATATAATGGACGCTCATGGAGGGAGGGGGGAATGAGGACGCAAGGTATCCCACAGTTCCTGCTGTCTCCGAAAAGTATTTGCATTCTTGGATGAGCTCCAAATGCTTCTAGGGCCAAACACAGTGTCTGCAGTGGGTCAGGGCATAGTTCGGCAATTTGCGCACACACCCCACCCACCACCAGAAGTGAAAACAATCCTCTGTTGACTCTTTTACATGTCACCCTATCTTTACTGAATGCTGCAGATAGACACGATGGTGCAGCACTCAACACCAACATCCTTGCTCCCCCCATGCTATGGATGGCTGCTGATGAGGATGCATTTCCATCTTTTTGTACCATCAGCCTATTGGCACATGGGGCAGTGCAAAAGGGCTGGTAACCATGCCGACTAGTATCAGTAAGGTCGATCAAGGGCGCCTGTCCCTAATTTTTGATGGCAGATGGTGCAATATGGCTGGTAACCGTCCTCATCATTGCAACAGGGGGCTGAGCTCCATCAGCCCCCATCCTTCATTGTAAATAAAAGATTCGATTGCCCCTGGACTAGCACAGGGATGATGGGCTCCTTCATCCACACTCCTTAATGTCCTGCCTGGACTATCATTGCAGCTGGAGGCTTCCTTCCACTCATTGCTCACAAACAAGTCGCTGTGTCTTATTCCTGCATTCTTTATTACTTCATCACACAAGTGGGGGGACCATGGTATGGTAGCCCAGGAAGGCTGGGGTAAGAACGGAATGAACAGGTGTTGTTGTTGCAGGAGCACCCCCTGTGAATAGCATACAGCTCATAATTTATGCAGGATCGGACACAGAGCAGCTGTGCTCTCTGGTTCTATGATACAGTGGTTCTGTAGTACACTTTCCCATAATCTAGGCAGGACTGATTCTATTTTTAGATACCAAAAAGGAGGGATTGACTCAGGGAGTCATTCCCAATTTTTGCTTTTGCGCCCCTGGCTGCTCGGCCAGGGGCACTTATGACAGCACCAAATGGGGCAGTGCAAAAGGACAGGTAACCATGCCCATCTTATTACCATCTTATTACCAATTTATGGTATGGTAGATGGTACAATATGGCTGGTAACCATCTCTGCTGTCATGCAAAAGCAAAAGCATGCTGCTGTGTGGCGCTGCTGGCCCGCCTCTGTCAGCGGCATCTAGTACACATACGGTGACATACACAAAAGGCAAAACAGTGTCCATGGTTGCCACGCTATGGCGTATGCCAGGGCAATTCTGGGAAAACGGGCTTGAAATGATTGTCTGCCGTTGCTTTCCCGGAGGAAGGAATGACTGGCGACATTTACCCAGAATCCACCACGAAAATGATTTGTGCCCCAGCAGGCACAGGGGTCTCAACCCAGAATTCACAGAGACAGCCTAGACTCAGTTAATTGTTCGCAAAAATGTATCTTTGCAAGGAATTCACTCCCTGTTTCCCATCTCACAGCTTCCACTGTCTCCAGACCTGCCACAGCATCCCCCTCGCAGAGGCTGGCAAAGATTAGGCGGCGAAAGAAAAAGACATGGGACAAGATGTTCGAGGAACGTATGGGCTGCTACCTAGCAGAGGCGGACCAGCAGAGCCAGTGGAGGGAGACCGTCTCTCTGTGCCAGCGCTCACACAGCGAACGGGAGGAGAGGTGGCGTGAGGAAGACAAGCAGGCGACTGAAACAATGCTTGGACTAGTGAGGGAGCAAACGGACACGCTCAGGCGCCTTGTGGATGTTCTGCAGGACCGCAGGAGGACAGAGCCCCCCTGCAGTGTATCTGCAACCGCCCTCCCCCGCCACAAAGTCCCATACCCCCCTCACTGAAAATAATCAGGAGGAGGGGCGGCCGGGGACGTGAATACTGTCACTGCACCACAGCACAGTGCTCAAGTACCCAAAAGCTCTCAGACCCTACTTTTGCCGAAGTCCTTCACTTCCAGACTCACAATAGTCCCAATCCCAGTCCCATCCCCTAACTGTCTACTTAATTAATAAAAATGCTTTGCTGTTAATTACTGTTTCCGTTATGTTTTTTCAAAGAAGACTGTGTTCGAATGGGGGGCGTGGGGAAGGTGGTGGTTAATTGCATAGGACAGTCACCTTTCCCAGGGTACAGACACGGGGGCAGGATCAGCAGCGGGTCACACACACGGTGCAGTCAGTAGGCAACCTGGTCGGTTTTAGGAGGTGGTTTCCAGGATCTGTGTGGGCGGGGGAGATGTGACTTTGCAGCAGGGGAGGGCGGTTACAGATCTTATACAGCGGTCCTTGTCCTGGACCGCTGAGTCACGCAGCTGAGGAATCTGTATCCGTCCTCCTCCACCACAAGGTCACATATCCGCCCGCACACAGAATTCCATAAAGAGGGATGGCAGGCTCCGTTGAAAGAAGCCTTCCGGCACTGCGGACCGCTCTAGGAGCAGGAGCCTGTCATTCCTTGAGTTTAGAGGCGGTCTTTACATCACCGCACACCGTACCCAGCACAGCCTGCGTCCCAGTTTCAACCCTTTCACGAAAAGTCATGAATAAAGAAACCTTTGTTAAGTAATAATGGGACATGTATTTTATTTTTACACATGTGCTGGAACTGGGGGTAACGGGGTGAACGGGGTATGTAACCGAAGAGGAGAGTCAACAGTCAGTGGGTAAAGAAACAGGGGCAGGTTCAGCTTCTCTGTAAAGAAACTGAACAGTCACAGGTCACGCTGCTCGCTGGTATTTGAAGAGTTCCTTGTCGCTGTCCCAGGCGCCTGTATAGGGCTTCATGAGCAAGTACATTAGCGGGCAGGCTGGGTCCCCGAGGATGACTATAGGCATCTGCACATCCACAACAGTTATTTCGTGGTCCGGGAAGAAACTACCTTCCTGCAGGCGTCTGAGCAGCCCACAGTTCCTGAAAACACATGCATCATGAACCTTGCCCGGCCACCCGACGTTGATGTTTGTAAAACGTCCCCTATGGTCCCCCAGTGCTTGCAGCACCATTGAAAAGTAGCCCAATTTCTCAGCAGCTGACTGTGGAAGACGTGGACGATAAAGTGCGAGGAGGAGAAAACGGCGATGATCGCAGCGGGCTCCGTGCTTGCAGTGCTGTGGCGTCCGCGCTGTCACTGACCAGAAAAGTGCACGAACAGATTGCCCGCAGGCGCTTTCAGGGAAGGAGGGAGGGAGATTGTGATTGACGGTTCAATGACGACACTTACCCAAAACCACCCTCGACACATTTCTCCCCCCAGCAGGCATTGGGGGCTCTACCCAGCATTCCAATGGGCAGCGGGGACTGCGGGAACTGTGGGATAGCTTCCCACAGTGCACCGCTTCCAAAGTCGACGCTGGCCCCGTGAATGTGGACTCAGAAATTCGAATTAGTGTATTTAGTATGGATACACAAATTCGACTTCATAAGGTCGAATCCACAAATTCGAACTAAGTTGATTCGAAATAGTCTTGTAGTGTAGACAAGGCCTAAGAGGTGTGTGTCCTCTTTTGGGGCACAGCCCCCTTGCTATAGGGGCTGGGAGTTTGCTACATACAAATGGGGAACTGAGGCACTGAGTGGCTAAGTGACTTGCCCAAGGTCATACAAGAAGGCTGGAGTGAAGCAAGGTCTTGAACCCAGATTTCCCAAGTTCTAGGCTACTGACCTACCCCTTCCAGCAGCGTATTATTGCCTAGGCCAACAAGGCCTAGGCCTAGGGCAGCAAATTTGAAGGCGCGGCAAATTTGAACACCCATGGAGAAGCTCCCCTGCTCCAGCTCGCCTCCTCTGCGAGCCTGCCGCCGCATCCTGTTTCTCTCTCCTCCCTTCCAGCGCTTGCGCCGCTAAACAGCTGTTTTGTGAGGAAGGGAGGGAGGGGGGACGCAGCGCACTGGGGGAAGAGGTGGGGTGGGGGAAGGGACCCAATAGGGGCAGGGAGGGGGCGGAGTTGGGGCGGGACTTTGGGGAAGGGGTCAGAATGGGGGCGGGAAAGGGTGGAGTCGGGGCGGGGCCAGGGGTGGGCGGGGCGACAATTATTTCAGGGCCTAGGGGCGGCAAAATCATTAATCCGCCACTGACCCCTTCGGTCATGCTTCTTTTCTATACAATGCACTAACACTTCCCTCACTGTCAGGACTGCTGCGAGGCTTAACTAGCTGATGTCTGTGGAGACCCCTGGATGAAAACTGCAAAAGAAGTCAATATTACCAAACAGATCATAAGCTCTTCAGGGCCAGGCTTGTGTTAACGTGTGTTTGCACAGCGCTTAACACAAAAAGGCCTCACTTCTGACTGGAGGCTTGGGTTCTAGTGAGATGCACCCAACAAACAACAACGATTAGCAGGACAGACATTTCTGAAAGGCTCCATCTTTCCCCACACATGTGATTGACAGCCAGTGACTAAATGCTGTGTCTTTCATAATCCTGATGACTCACGGCCCTTGGGTTGAGAACGAGTGCAGACAGTGAATGCCATTGTTCTGTGCACATCAAAATAAGCAAGGTCATTTTTCAGCATTTAAAAAGAATATCAGCACATTGGATTCGTTTCTAAACAAAATGCAGCATGAAGGAGGGATGAGTACATCCTGAAAGATTAAAGTTCACAAGGATTCTCAAACAAAATTTCACAGCCATTAACACACAACCAAGACACAAAGGGCCAGACTTTGGTGCCGTTTACTCTGGTGTAAATAGGAATAACCCTGCTGAATTCAATGAAGTTTTAATGGCATAAATCGGCCAGAAAGCAAGAGGACACTCAAGCCTAGGATGAGAAGAATATGGTTTAAGTACCCACTGGTATATCTGGGTTTCTTGGACACTGAACACCACTATGATGATGGTGAACGTTCCTCACTACCTTTTGCCCTACAAATGTACACATGCATCTTGGGATGAATAAATTATCTGTATGCATGTAGGAAGGACTCTGTTATATGAACACACAGGACATAACCAATGTCAGCAGCAGAATCCCCCAAAATATGTTCTGGACCATTTATAACTGCGAGAATCAGGGTTTGATGTCCAGGTTTGAAATTACTGAAGTAGCAGGAGTGGAAAGGTTTATTTAAAAATAGTAGTAATGCATAGTGAACTAAGCATCAGGTATGGATGAGCACCTGAGGCCAGATCCTTAGCTGGTGTAATTGGTGTAACTCCACTGATTTCCAGATTACACTACTTGAGGGTTTGGACCCTAGTCTCCATTGAACCACAGCAACAAATCCCAGCCAGGCCAACTCAGCCATTCATCTTTGTAAGGCACGCAAGTGGCTATGCAAGTGGCTATGTACACACAGGCCTAGATTTTTTTAAATGGGTGCCTACAGCACAGACTTCAAAATCCATATGCAGGTCCCTAAATACCTGATGAGATTTTTCAAAAGTGGTGAGCATCCAGCAGCTGCCTCTGAAATCAATGGAAATTACTTGGTGCTCAAGCACTTCTGAAAAATCAGATCACTGAGGTGCCATAATAGGGATTTAGAAGTCTGTCTTTAGGCACCCATTTTTGAATCTGGCCTGTAATCTATTAAGTGACATGTTTATTAAAAAAAAAAGGTGGTATGTGGTCCTTAAATAGCCCATGGCCGTTCTCATAAGAGCTGAGATTTGCCGTGGTAGTCTAGGTCAACAATTTTCTCTGTCCACTGATGTGCAGTGTGCTCTGCACAATTTGCCATAGCGGAATGGACTGATAGCTCATTTAGTCTGATGGAGTACTGGACAATACTTGTTTCATCACAAAAAGCATCAAGCCCCTCCAGTGTCTCTAATCAGGCATACAGCTCTGCACCTCATCTTATATCACCAAAAGATTAGTATTCTAGATCACAGAAAGTGCTTTTCTTTCGTTTTAGTGGTATATGGCCTGATCCTGCTATGCTTGCTCAGGCAAAACTCCACTGATGCACTATAATACTTTGATTAATTGAAGCAAAAAGAACACTCTGGAGTAAGGTGGCAGTTGTTCTTCCCCCAAGACACAGATGCCACTTACATTTTACAGCACTGTTCTGAATCATCAGCTATCTGGTAACAAATACAGCCAACCACACACCAAAGCAATTCAATGTTCATATGTAGAGGACAATTCTGCGATCAAGAAAGTAGAGACTCTGACCAGAGGAGAAGTCATCCTACATCTTACTAAGGTGCTTGGATAACCCTGTGATGGGGATGGTATAAAACTTGAACAGATAGGTACTCCAAGCGCTAAACCATGTCTAATCTATCACAATACAAATAAACAAGAATAGCAATCATTGAGAAGCTTGGTTATTATTATTAATATTATGTGTATTATGGTAGTGCATAGAGGCACCCTCCAAGACTGGTGCCCCATTGCATTAGGTACCGTATGCACATAGTAAGAGAGAGCCCCGTCCCCAACAGCCTTCACTTTAAGTAGACAAAACAGACCACGCGTAAGAGAGGCACAGAGACTTGCCTAAGGTCACACATCAGGTCAGTATCAGAGCCAGGAATAGAACATGAGTTTCACTGAGTCCCAGGCCAGTCCTCCTCCACTAGAGTACACGACCTCTCTCTTCGTACCAGCTATTTTAGATTTTATTTCAATATGTTTTGTTTTCTCTTCTTCCCCATTTGGGCTATACTTAGGGATCCTGCATGTTACAACACTGTTAGAAATGATGTTTCTAATTTACTTTAGTCTTGGCGTCCAAATGCCATTGGGGTACAAATGTCTAGAAAATAAAGACTCATGTCACTAGAAGAAAAAGAAGAAAAGTGATTAGTTCCAGGGTACAAGCTCATCCATCCTGATTCAGAGCATGACATGCAATGTATATAAAATCCAAGACTAGCTCTTGCTTATCTGTGTAAGAAGACCAGGATGCAACCTTCCATGGTCCATTTTGTGATATTTAACAATCTTCAGTTTACCTTGAAGCCTGCAGAAAATGTGATAAAAATGCACTCAGCTGCTGAAAATGGCCTCCCACTCTCTCTTGCCCACTCAGACACACAGTAACAAGCAGTAATAATCCAGACAGAAGGAGGGATACATGGATCTCCTTTCTAGTGATAAAAAAAACAGGAGTACTTGTCTGTGTGTTCCATTCTATGCATCCGAAGAAGTGAGCTTTAGCTCACGAAAGCTCATGCTAAAATAAATTTGTTAGTCTTTAAGGTGCCACAAGTACTCCTGGTTTTTTTTTTTTTTTGCGGATACAGACTAACACAGCTGCTACTCTGAAACCTTTCTAGTGATAGGAGTCCCAGAATCTATTCTTTTAGCTTAAAAAATAATAGTAGCTTAACTCAGGCTGCCTCTTTCACATCTTTCCTTAGAATTCTTCCCTGATGTGATGCCTACAAAAAAATATATAAATCTATGAGTAACTCCTGAGATGCCAGTGCTGGCACCTTAATGTTGCTGGGAAATTTGGGGCAGTAAAGTGGTCTGTGTTATTGGCAAATTTACACTGAAGACAGCGTTTGAATAGCAAACTGCCACTGCTGTTTGCTTTCTGTGTACCATGATGTTGAACCAGGTGGCACTGCCAGTTCCTGCTCAGGCACTGACATCACATAGAGTGAGTTTATCAATTGTTGGAATATTCTGATGACTTCTATAGCTTGATACAGAATTGTTCCTTCCCTCATAGAAAGTGGGTACATATCCACTGATGATGGCAACAGTAGAAATGAAGCAACTAGCCAGTGACATGATCACCAGATGGATCACTCATAACCCAGGATATGATCCCATTGCTCCCAGGGTACTGCACATTTGGCACAGACATGCAGTGTTGGACTTGCGGGCTAGTTAGATGTGGTGTGGTTGGATTGCTACATTGAAGATTGAGGTGGGGAAGGAGGTACCTCAGTATTGCTGGCGCTCTGTTAACTGGTATTGGAGATGGGCAACCAGTTTGGTGAATCCACGCCCCTGCTCCATGTGGAAAGGATTTTATTCCATTGTGAAAATACAGACTTATTCTCATGTACCAGGTTCTAGAGGATCTTACCAATTCTAAATACAATATTGAGCCACCGTAAGCTCAGTGCATGATCTTGAGCTGCTGCTCTCCTGGGTCTCTGAGCACTGTCAGATTTTCGACCCTTCACCGTGTTACTGGAGAATACAGAGAGAGGAAGTTTAGCTGCAGATTCTCTCTCTCTCTTCTGGGTGTTTGATTCTCTCTGTGCTTTGGGGGCCTTCTTTCAGATTCTTTCAAAGGTCCTTCAAAAAAAAAATAAGGCACTTAAATGCAGCTGATTTGGAGATCACTCGATGACTTCCCTCTTTACAGATTCTCACATACAATTTTGGGGTGAAGGCATTATTAACGATTATAATGATATTTTTATTACCAATATTTCTTATTTCAACAGATGCCTGAGAAGTTTATAATCTAAGGATCTGAGCTGACAGTGCTTACTCAGCTCAGTAGCCTTTACACATCTGAGGAGCCTCATTGACTTCAATGGACCTACTCACATGCTTCATTTGGGGGTATGGATTTTGACTCAGGTTAGACAAAGTACCATGCGGGTTGACAGACAAAGTGAGAGGTATTTGGGAAGAAAGAAGGTTACAATAAAAGATGCTAATATATATTTTCTTACGTATACAACTACTTGGTTCATTTTTGACTAATAATAGTATTTCTGTTAGGGAGGAAAGACGCTCTGTGATTAAGGCACCGGACTAAGGCTCAGGAGGATCCTGAGTTCATTTCTTGGCTCTCTAAGAGACTTCCTCTGTGACCCTTGGCAATTAGACTACAACGGGTCATACTGAAAGGTGAGCTGTCAGGCTGGAGGGAGGTTACTAGCGAAGTTCCTCAGTGATTGGTCCTGGGACCAATCTTATTTAACATTTTTGTTATTGACCTTGGCACAAATAAATGAGAGTATGCTCATAAAATTTGCAGATGACACAATGTTGGGAGGAATTGACAATATCGAGGAGGACCGGAATATTATACAAGATCTGGATGACCTTGTAAACTGGGGCAATAGAAATGAGATTAAATTTAATAGCGTAAAGTGCAAGATCATGCATTTAGAGATTAACAATAAGAATTTTTCTACAATCTGGGGACTTATCACTTGGAAGCAAAAGAGGAAAAGAAAGACTTGGGTGTATTCATTGATCCCGGAATGACTATGAGCTGTCAATTTGACATGGCTGTGAAAAAGGCTAGTGAAGTCCTAGGATGCATCAGGAGAAGTATTTCCAGTAGTCAGGGAAGTGCTAGTACCATTCTACAAGGCACTGGTGAGACCTCATCTGGAATACTGTGTGCAGTTCTGGTCTCCCATATGTTTAAGAAAAAAAGAATTCATAATGGAATAGGTGCAGAGAAGGAATGGAATGGAAAACCTACCTTATGAGAGGAGACTCAAATATCTTGGCTTGTTTAGCCTAACAAAAAGAAAGCTGAGGGGAGATATGATTGCTCTTTATAAATATATCAGAGGGATAAATACCAGGGAGGGAGAGGAATTATTTAAGTTAAGCACCAAGGTGGACACAAGAACAAATGGATATAAACTGGCCATCAACAAGTTTAGGCTTGAAATTAGGCAAAGCTTTCTAACCATCAGAAGAGTGAACTTCTGGAACAGCCTTCCAAGGGGAGCAGTGGGAGCAAAATACCTAATTGGCTTGAAGACTGAACTTGATAAGTTTATGGAGGGGATGGTATGATGGGACTGCCTATGATGGCATGTGGTCCATTGGCAACTGCCAGTAGCAAAAATCCCAATGACTGGAGATGGGACACTCGATGGGGAGGGCTCTGAGTTACTACAGAAAATTCTTTTCCAAGTATCTGCCTGGTAGATCTTGTCCACATGCTCAGGGTCTAGCTGATAGCCATATTTGGGGCCAGGAAGAAAATTTCCCACAAGTCAGATTGGCAGAGACCATGGGGGTTTTTCACCTTCCTCTGCAGCATGGGGCACGGGTCACTTGCATGTTTAAATTACTGTAAATGGTGAATTCTCTGTAACTTGAAGTCTTTAAACCATTATTTGAGGACTTCAGTAACTCAGCCAGAGGTTGGGGTCTATTTCAGGAGTGGGTGGGTGAGGTTCTGTGACCTGCAATGTGCAGGAGGTCAGACTAGATGATCACAATGGTCCCTTCTGTTCTTAAAGTCTATGAGTATTTGTATTACCATAGTGCTTAGGAATTCCAGTCACAGCCATTTGTGCTAGGCGCAGTACAAACAGCGAACAAAAACAGTCCTTGCCCCCAAAAGCTTTCAATCTAAATATAAGACAAGAGGCAACAGACAGATACAGGCAAACAGCACAGTACATGGAAACAAAGACAATAATGGTCAGTATGATAGGCAATGGTAACAGCTCACCAGCTGTTGTTCAGTTTGTGTGGGCATCACAGCAAAGGAGAGCTTGAAGGAGGGATTTGAAGGAGGTTTGCGGATGTTCCAGGGGAGCTCCTCCCAAGCATGAGGTGCAGCAGGGGAGAAAGCACGAAGGTGCATGTTTGAAAATTTCACGCGTGGGCAATGGAGACTGGCTCCCTATTAGACGGGAGTCAAACTTTCCATACTGTATGATGGGGATAGACTGTAAAGTGGCTTTGAAAGCGAAGACAAGTAGCTTATGTTTAATGTGATAGAGAAGAGGGGGGCAGTGGAAGGATGCAAAGAGAGAGGGGTGACATGGTCAGAGCAATGAGCTAGGAAAATGATCTTGGCAGCAGCATTCTGAACGAACATGAATAGGGCAAGACGGCATTTGTGAAGGACAGAGAGAAGAATGTTGCAGTAATGGAGATACGAGATGACAACAGCCAGGACAGGAGTTTTAGCTGTGTGGCTCAACAGGAAAGGCCATATCTTAGACATGTTCTGCAGAAAGAATTTTGACATCGCCTGGATGTGAGGACCCAGAGAAAGGTTCAACTCTGTGCCTCAGTTCCCCATATGTAGAGTGGGAATAATACTACTGCTTTCTTTGCATTTGTTGGTACAATACCCTGCACAATGGAGCTCCAGTCCCTCTTGGGGCAGGTAGTCACTACTGTCATGAGTAATAATTCTATTCAGCATGTGGTTTTCATACTGAAAGCCAGACTTTCCGGCAGTACTCCAAAGTGATTTAGACCCTTCACTATCACAGAAATCACTTAATCAGCTGTTGATGGTTAACAGCTCATGCCAACACAACGACTTTAGGGGCCTGATCCAGCCCCCACTGAAGTCAATGGAAAGACAAGTGGGATTTGGATCAGGTTCTAGGAGAGGAATGGAAGAAAAAGATTATATCCAGTTCTTTGAAACTGTTTTGAACTTGTTTTTCTCCCCAGTGCATCTAACCCCTTTCAGTCCTTCAGATTCTTTAAAGGGGAACAGAAATGCTTTGAAAGAAAGGAACAAACCTCTTAGGGTCCCAAATATGTGCAGATTGTAAAATAATCATTGAATAGACGGTAAATCAAAGAGGTTGAAAATCAGTTCCCCTTCTAGTTACCTGCCCCAACTTGTGTTCAGGGTTCTGTGTTTCACCTGCTACAGAGGATGGCATCATTAACTCCTACAGCAGCCCAGAAGGCTTTATCACATACAGCGTAGCCAGGGGAAACAAAATCGTGACTTTAAGGCTTGGCAGATGTCATGTCTTTCACTTCCTCTTTAAGCTCTGTGTTATTTTGCTGGGTGAGTTCCAACCCTGCCTTACATTCATGAATATATTTGAAGCGATTATGGGCTGAAATCAGTATGAACGTGTAGTCAGCTCATCAGTGTGACCCTAGCAGTTTGCTGCAGGCATGTAAAAAGGGATGTACCATGCCTCTTCCTCTCCCTTCTCCTTCTCCTCTCTCCTCCCTCCCCCACACACTGTATACAACTATTTCTAGTGGCGCCCTGCTTCTGACCCAAGAGCAAAACCACCACCCAACAATGGCAAAGAGAGATTTTGTGCCAATTAAGCAAAGATTTTGCTGTGAACTCTTGCATATAGCTTTATACAATAAACCTGGGCGATATCCAAGCCATCAAATTAGAAGTATTTCCAGTGTCTGCTGTGTAGTCCACTTTGATGAAAAATCCAGCAGAGGCCAGTAAAATGTTTGAAGCAGCTAAATTGAGGCTGATTCTGTGTATCCATCCAATGAAGCAAGGTAGCCTCTGCTTTTCTAAAACTGTAGTTACATGAGGTTTGCATTTTGGTACTGAAGATCACAAGGACATCAGTTAAAGGAACAGGGTCCAAATTGGTAGGCCTCATATTACAGATACACTCAACCAGAGAGAGAGAGAGAGAGAGAGCTTGCAAATGAGTGCCTCAGTGTTGTAATGCATTCCCTCCATGGCCACTGCTTCTCCAGCCTATGGGTTGGAACAGAAGCAGCAGCCCCTCCACTCGTGCTTCACAGGAATTCCTAGCCATGGGATCTACATTGTTTGTACCTGTGGTTCCAAATAGGGTAGTACATGAGGACTCTTGAACAGTTCTTCCACCCGTGGCCCTCTCTTTCCTCTCACAGCCTTACTTGTTGGGTGTAAGTGGTTTGGAAGAGATTGTACTAGCCCTCCACATCTGGTTGAATTTCATCTTACAAAGTATGGACCCGATTCAGTTCTCACTCCAGTTTTATTTTGGTGGCGATACTACGCCCGATTTACCCTATCATAAATGAAAGTAGAATCAGGCCCCAAGTCTTTTTTTAATTCAAGATAATTGCAGCAATGCTTTTTAGAGAAAGCAAAACAAAAATGCCTTCAACCTCATCCAGTGTCAGTTGCCCAGCACACAGGGCCATCTCCGCAAGAGCAATCCAGTTTGAGTTGCAAACTTTGGCTCTAGAATTGAATCTGGATTTTAACTTCTCCCTCAACCTGTCAGGTCTCTTATCTGGGGTTTTGGTTTGGACCATCACAGAGACAAGCAGCTGCCTGTGAAGTTGGGACCTGGATCGCAACTTCCCCCAAGTTTGGGGTTGTTCAGTTCTGCTTTGTTCCAGTTAGGGCTATAATTCAGATCGATGAACAAAACAAAGTGTCCATGCCTCTGACAGCTCAAAACACCAGCTAATGTGGTTTATTGATGTTTTCGCTGAAAACTAAACAAAGTACTGGGCCTTTTCATCCTTGAACTGTATCTTCCATTTCACTGTGTCAGTCAATCCAACTGAAAATCCTTCTGAAACTCTGTGGGGAAAAGCACTGTGAGTAACTGTTTAAAGAAAAGCATTTCTGGCTGGAGTGTGCTGTTTCATAAAATCACTCTTCAAACACACACAATCCCACAAGTGAAGGACTGATGCAAGTAACTTTGTGCCCCAGCAATGCTTTAAACACACAATTATTTGTGCTGACCTTCCCCACTCAGCGCCCTTCAATGAGTATCAGTCTCTTATGAAGCAGAAGAGAGATGCAATTACTATCTCCTTTCATGCCATTCTCTTTGAGTCAGACGCCTCTGCATTATGCACCGTGCACGGGGAGTAGGCATGTGCCATCCTGTTGGAATGGGGCCTAGGAACATGAAAGGAGTAAGGGAGGTTACTCAGAGTGTAAGCTCTTTGGGGGACTGTCTTTTTGTTCTGTGTTTGTACAGCACCTAGGTCAGTGGTGGGCAACCTGAGGCCCGTATGTGGCCCATCAGAGTAATCTGATTGCGGGCCGCGAGACATTTTGCTGATGCTGACTGTCGGCAGGCATGCCCCCTCCGCTCCACCCGCAGCTCCCAGTGGCCGCGGTTCACCGTTCCCGGCCATCAGGGATTACCTTGATGGGCCTCATGCAGCCTGCGGGCCGCCGCAAGTTGCCCACCACTGACCTAGGACAATGGGGTCCTGGTCCATTACTGGGGATCCTAGTGTAACCTTTGGTTGGGCTAGAGTTCACTTAATTTCTCTCCTCCAGTGCCTTAAAAAAACCCAGTTCCCATAGAAAGTAGCTGGAGACCCAGAGTTCTGTCTCTAAGGATTTTCAGCAAGGATTACACCGGGTCAACCTCTCCGCATTCAAGTCTGAAAAGGAACTAAAGAAATGAAGTTAATTAAATGACTTTATAAAATCTTATGATAATGAAACAATAATATAATTTTTACAGCATGACATGGCTATTTTATAATCCATACACATTACCTTCACCGTTATAAACATAAATAAAGAAAACAAATTAAAAACTGAACAGTACAGTCCCAACAGAAATACAATGAGAAGAAACTGAGTTCCCAAAAGCTTAGGTTTTGTTCACCTAAGTGTCAGTTAGAGTCTTTGATCACCAAATCTAGACAGTCTGCTGAGTCTAAAACAACATCTCCCCTCCACTTGCTTATAGGGATCTTCAGTTGGAATCCATGCAGACTCCTCCTCTGCTGAAATCACTGCTAGCCAGTCAGCTAACTCATTAACCAATCACTCAGTTATGTGTTTAGCTTTAAAGAAAACCCTGTTTTCTTAAAGAAAACCCTTTCTTTAAAGAAAACCCTTGTAACCCTGTTACAAGAAAATACAAAACTGAAGATAGCAAAATATAAATGACTCTTTGCCCATTACTACATTTAAAGAAAAGTTGGTGAATCAGACTAGTTGAGACAATTTAACTAGAACAGTTTGGCTAAAATCAAAACAACATTCAAAGCATACAATTAAAATAGACGTTATTTTTCCCTTTCAATTTCCCCTTGCTATAATTAGCAATGTCCATCCTTCCCTGTTTGAGGGTTAACAGTATCAATAACCTGCAAAATGCTTCTGAGCTAGGGACAACAGCCTGCTCTGCTCCTGGGCACATCTTCTCCCAACTCACACAGGGCACATGGCCTTCTGCAAAGCAGCTGCCCTGCCTGCTTGCCCTCATGGAGTCTGACCCCAGCAACAGGGAACCTACTGGAGGATGTCCAACACTACCGCACCCAATTCCAGAAGATGTGGAGTGCTTAATCTGCCTAGCAACGATGACCCAGCCACAACTCACTCCTACCTCCCCCAAATGAGTCTCTTAAAGAGATAGCTCCCGATTAGGCACATGGGAGCTATCACTAGCACTACATCAAAACAGACAGTAAATAATAGGGTGACCAGATAGCAACTGTGAAAAAACGGGACCGGGGGTGGGGAGTAATAGGCGCCTATATAAGAAAAAGTCCCCGAAAATGGGACTGTTGTTTTAAAAACGGGGCATCTGGTCACCCTAGTAAATAATAATAAAGATAAACCATCATGCTTTAGCCATTAGCCAACCCCTAACTAATAGGGGGCTAGGAAGAAACTTCCCCTTGGGGCAGAGTATTCTACAGTTGCTTGCAGCAGTTTTTCTTACACCTTCTCTTGAAGTGGTGGGTGCTGGTCACTGCTGGAGACAGGATGCTGGGCTAGATGGTGTGAACCAGTGTGGTATATTTTATGTCGCTGTGTGGTGTCATTCTCCATCACCGCCCTCATCTTTGCCTACTAGGCAGACACAGAAACAAGGCGAGTATCCAAATATTCACACTGTAGGGAGACAGACTGGCCAGAAATGGGAGGCTGCTAAGGAGCAGAAGCTCTTTGTCACCTATGCCATAGCAACCATGGCTGATATATAGATGACAAATTGCTGTGACAATTAATGCTGCTCGTTGAAGCACTGACTACCAATGCATGGCTTCTGTTATCTTTGGAGTGGTAGGTAGAGCACAGATGTGATGAGGGAAGCTAACGGCAGCACCACCACTAAGTCAGCAGTGCTTTTAAAGGGGAGGGGCTCACAGATAAGCAATCAAGGATATCCCAAAGTCAAGGCTGGGGTTCCCTACAGATCCCCTGGCTCTATGCACCACCTTTAACCCAGACACTCCCGTGCCACTGTGAATCGCTCCCACAAGATGGCAGAATGCACCAACCTCAAATGATATTCCAATATGCTGCAAGTTAAGTGGGAAGGAAGAATATCATGTAAAGCACAAATAAAACTTAGAACAATTTAAACACTAAGGGCCAAATCCATTGCTGGCATGACTCCAGCAATGTCACTGAAGGTACACTGGGAATGGGACTTGTTCTGCAACTCCACGCTTGTCAAAAGCAATTACATTTTGTGTATGATATCTTAAATTCAAGTCTTTGGGTTGATTCAGCATAATGCACTCCTTCTTCAGTGAGGTGGAGCATTGTCATGTTTATAGGAGTTGATCTTCCGATTAACCCAACATGTTATTGATAGAGTTGAGTGGGAAAGCACAGGAGTACAGCCATTCTGAACGTCTTGAGCCAACTTACACTCTTTAAAATCAGTCTTGGACAAGAGGTATTTATACAATACAGCTTGTGGTCCTCCTAGTCTGGTCTTTTAGGTAAGTGTCAAGAAATCTCATCTTTAAAGATAGGGAAAAATACTTGAAATATACATATCCTGTGTAAGCTTGTCTCTTTCACCACAGAAGTCGGTCTAATAAAAGATATGACTTCACCCACTTTATTTCTAAAATGGGTATTCTACATTCTCCAACAATCTCAATTTTTTTTTATTTTCTGATGCTTTCTTTCAACCTGAGATATGGGGGAGGTAGATTTCTGTGACATGCTTATGTCTTGGACTGTTTCAGGACGATGTGTCACCTTCCAGTCTATTCTGTTGCACTGGTGTACCGCTAGAGTAGGTCCACTGAAGTCAATGAAATTATCTTGGTGTAAATGAGATCCGAAGCTATCCCTTCATGTGGCACTTTCCACTCTCCATTGAAGAATTTTTTATGGGCTGCCAAGGCTCTTTGCTGGTGGGCTCGCTTTAAAATGTTCCTCCCATTGGTAATAAACTATTTTTTCCAATGTTTCCTCTGGTAATGTCTAGGTTTTGGAGGCCACCTCAATAGGTGGTCTAATTTAGGCCAGATGTGTGCACTTGTTAACGTGTCTGTGATTATATATAAAAACGTTAATTTTAGAAATACCTATTAGTGTTTTTTCAGTAATAAAAAAGGCTCAGTGTTATATAGGGTGCATGTGACTCTAGTAAAAGGTTAATTCAGAAATGGCAGCTTTTAGCGGCTTCTGAAAACAGTATCAAGTCGCAGATTATGATGCTCAGCTAAAAAGAGTTTGTTCTGATAGCGTCGTGCTTCAAACACTGTTTCAGCATGGGCTGTCCTGATTAGTTCTGACCTTTGTCTGCAAACTACACTTTTAAGGCTGGATACACCGTGTTACTCCAGTTTTGGGTAAGCATAGTCAATGGAGTAACACCACTGAACAATTGGGATAATGGAGAGGTGAATCAGTCCTTCACTGCAATTTTTCTAATTTAAACCACTTAGGGCCTAGTCCTAAATTCCATGCAAGCCTCTATTGACTGCAACAAATCACTTATTGCTATTGTTTCAAACACCACAGTTCTGTGGGTTGTACGCACTTCAAACACTGTGGGCCACATCCTGATCTCCACACTCAGTATGGGCAGAGCCCAGCTAGAACCTTTGGTGTTGACTAACAGCACTAGCTTTGCACAGCCCTTGTGCTTGCCTTTGTGCAGAAACTGCAACCGTGACCATCCCTTGTGCAGCAGAATAGGAACTGGCCTATCATAGATTGGCTCAGGTGCAAATTCTGGCCTAGACTCAGTTACCATAAAACCAAAGTAACTCTCTTGACCTCACTGCAGCTACTGTGGTGTGAATGAGATTCGATTCTAGCCTAGAATTCTAGAATGTTTGGAATAGTGATGTACTGTTGCCCCAAATGAGATGATTTTGACAGTATCCATGTGACCAGGGTCCTAGTGGGGGGCAGCTATGGTCACTCAATTAGGGTGAACTGCAAAGAATGGGGCAGACAATCCCCAAAGCTGGTGGATATTCCAATATTTAGATTTACCAAGCCAGCATAAAACAGCTTCTTTATTGCCTTACTGGTTACTCAGAAGTCCAAACAACACAGTTCCCTTGAAGTGATCCAGCCTCTGGCCTCCATCTAGGTACCCATGTCAAATATGATGAAATTTTCTGTAAATCTTATTTCATCATATAAAAGAAAAGGTTCTACCAATCCCAAAGGATCGGACATATTACCTCCCTGGTTATTGAATATTTCAGATCTTACCCAAATACACGCTACAGCCAATTCTTATTAACTAAACTAAACTTTATGAAAAAACAAAAGAGAGAGCGATCAATATACATACAGACATGTGTTCAATCCACTGAGGTTCAGATTCATAGCAGAAATTATGAGCTTTGTAGCTGCAAAAAGTTCTTTTAGAAATAGTTCATAGGTTTAGTCCAATGTCCAAATATCATATTCAGGGCGTACCAGCATAACTAGGACCTCAGTCTTGCGACTCAAACTTCCCCTGATGAAGCCTAAGCAGATCTGAGATGACAGAATCAGGACCTACGGATCTTTTATACAATTTCATGCCTTTTGACAAGTTAGAGTTCAAAAGGCAATTAGCATGACTTTGAAGGAGGTCCATCACAGGTACTTAGCTACAGAATTAACATAAGGCAATTTGCTTGTTCCTCCACCATTCACAGATTATTTGCTGGACATTTCAAAGAGATTAATACAGAGACATCCAGTGTTTAGAATTCATTTCAATGATAGGATGTTCTTTTGACCTCTGAATGATCAGAATACAGCATAGACAGGGACTGTTGATTACATTGTTGACCCTACCTATACATAGGTAAATACACAAAAATACAAACATTATCTCCCGACATGTCTCTTGAGGGTTATTTATTTTCCAGGATGTTTAACTCTTTCTAACCATGCATCACAATCCAAAAGACATGTAAAATGAATGCCTGTTTTCCCACAATTTCTCCATCATGTATCAGTCAGTTGTATCTATCCTTTGTTCCATCTGTAGTTCATAAAAATCCCAGAGGCACTTCTCATTTCCAGTGTCTCCATTCAGGTGAATTTGTGACAGATGCTCATCCGTCCAGAGTTATTTCCCCATCATTTGAGTCAGTAGTTTTGCCACATTCTTTATCCTATATCACATGATCCAACTCAATTAGCTTTCAGTGGAGCTGTATCCATAAAGAGCATGTGCCTTTTGGTGACCCATTAACTCAGCAGCTCTCATTAAGATGTTGTTCACACTAGGGAAGTTTGGAAAACCAATGATCTAAGCACCCTTATTGCATGACTACAATTCAGCATCTATTGCATTAGGAAATGTGTACACTGGAGCATTTGAAGAAACCAGGAAGGAGGAGGGAGACCTGGGTCTGGATTTATTTGAAGGTTTTTAGTAATTATTCCTCCAATGAATACAGAAGGGTGAAAGCCAAAACACAGACTGAAACACACCCAATGTTGGAAATGTATAAAATCCCAACAGGTCTGGGATTTCAACACAAATTTTGAAAATGCTTCCTGTCTTTTTCATGCGATGAACAAAAACACTAGGTCCTACTTCCTCCAAACTCTGGTCCAAAATCTGGACCTGAATTTTGTGACTTGAACCTATTTCTACAAACAACTGGTTCACAAATAGTGTTTTCTTTCCTTGCCACTATTTTCTCAAGCTATGAGTGAAACTTAGAATCAAATTATCCACTTTGATTCAGGCTCATTAAAGGTGCTGGATAAACTGTACTAGAGGACACGGGTGTCATTTGTCTGTCTATCTATTTAGACAGTAGCAGCAGCACAAAACTTGTATGGCTCACCAGCATTCCCATTTCTTGGACCACATCCTCGGATGCTGTAAATCAGTGTAGCACTGTGCTAATTTACACCAGATGGAGATCTGCCTGCTGTTTTTAAACCAAGACCAGACCAGAACAGCCTCTGGAGGAGTTACCATGGGACTGCAGAATCTGCCACATTTGAAAACTGCAATAAACAGATGTGAATGACAATGTTCAATGCTTGTGGTTCCACCCATAGATTCATAATACAGCATGCAACTTGACGATCCAACCATGTAAAGTGTGAACAAAACCAGATGATTGTTACTGCAATGCTTCACCATCCTATATTCTCAAGTTTAAATGGCCTGATAAAGAACAAAGACTCACTGGGCTCTAAAATACCAGTATTTCAATCAAGCAAAATTCCTCACACATACAGCTTCAAAATCTCAAAACTAATCAGAGGCTCTTTACTCACTCTAGCCCTTCTTAGTTTTCCATTTACACCTGATTGCACCTCTTAGTCACGCACCTGATTTATTTTACCCTGCTCTTTTATCTGCAATTTACAATACACACGGTAATGCTCTTTTCTCTACCAATGCCCTTGGTCATTCTGGGCTTTTTTCACTGAAGTCAGTGAAAAAAGAGGAGATCTTTCCCTTCACTAGGAGCTGAAATGATATAAGGAGGCAATAATATAATGCAGATATTAGTTTTCTTTCTCTTCCCTTCCCCTATGTTTCAGATACAGTACAAGACACATTGTGCAAGTGCATTATATAAGTTCCTCAAGACTGGGAACCCAAGTAAAATCCACCCTGGTTTGCGACTCCTTAGTTCACAGATACTTCAGAAGATGACGGGTTTAACAATGATCTAATAATAATATTTAGGGTTCATACTATGCTTCACATTGTCAGAGCTCTGCTCAAACAATAATTAATTTTCACAGCATTTCTATAAAGTGGGTAGGTCAGAATTTTTAAAACCATTTGACTGAAGGGGAAAGTGTGGGTGGGAAGTTAAGTGACGTGGTCCTGGCAGCACTGGGAATCAGTGTGTGCAGACTCATGTCTCCCATTGCCCAAGTGAGAGATGTATTTGAATATGTAACACAGCAAGGAAAAATGGAGAGACCTGATTGGTCAGTAAGTATTCCAGATTACGGGCCAGATTCTACAGCTGCTCTGTGCCTGGAACTCCCATTGATTCCAGTGGGAATTCCTGTGCACAGCATGCTTCTAGAACGAGGCCCTACATCTAGCAAACCCATGTGAGCTAGACCTTCTTCACCTCCTCACTGAATTGTACTCACCACTTCAAGACATAAACTTAAATTACTGGAGAGATGCAGAAAAATGAGTAATAGCAACCACTCCAACAGCCCAGCAGAAGGCTATTTTATAATAGGCAGTAACACATTCTGTGGTGTGTGGGTGTGCCCTGGGGTGCAGCTGAATCACAATAACAATGCTTAGCCTATCGGTAGCAACATCCATCCAAGGATCTCAAAGCAGTTTGCAAACATTCAGGGGTAAATCCCTAGAAAACCCAATGAAACTATGCTGATTTACACCAGCTGGGGATCTGGTCCTAAGTCTCCCAACCCCCCTGCAAGGTTTGTATTATTAGTTTACCAGATGGGGTCCAGATTCTCCAACACAATCCAGCCACTTTGCACCATTACAGTGGCACAAAGAGAATGGATTCTGGCCATAACTGGCCACTGGAAAATTCCACTTACAGAGGTGAACTCCTCATTGACATAAACCCAGAGGTGGTGTCAGTGCCAGCTGCTCCACCCTCTACCCTGGCAGAAGGGGGCAGGCTGGAAAAGAAAGGAGACATAACACAGGTGAGACAAAGGTAGGGCGGGGATGTGGATCCTCTACTCTAAAGAACCTTATGGCTTAAGGGACCTCATGCTGGCAGTGTAAGATAGAGCAGCTCCTGGTTTGCTCTGAGACGCAGGCCAGCCTGGATTAGCCACAGGGAACTGGCTCCTTGGTGGCTCCCACCTGAGAGTCAGGGGAGGACTGAGCCCATGAAAACTAAGGCAAAGAGTGAGTAAGTGACTTGCCTCTCATCTTGCAACCAGTCACGGGTAAAGCTGGGAACAGAACCCAGGGTTCTTGAGTCTCCATTCCATTCTCTTGACCATTAGATCATGATTCCTCTGTGGCACAACACCTCTCCACACTCCACGTGCTAATCCCAGCACTGGTCTCTACTACCAATTTATGTCAGCATAACTATATCGCTAAGGGGGCGTGGAAAATCCACACTCCCTGAGTGACATAATTATACCGGCCTACCCTGAGTGTAGACAGCACTATGTCGATGGGAGGGCTTCTTCCTTTGACATAGCTACTGCCTCTTGGGAGATGGAGTACCCTCACCCATGGGAGTTCTCCCATCAGCCTAGGTAGCATCTTCACTAAGTGCTACAGTCGTGCAGCTGCACCGGTGCAGCGCTGTAAGCCTAGACAAGCCTGAGATGTACAAACAGAGGCCAGCTCCAGCTCATTGCAATCAGAGCACAGTGGTTTCACTGTGTGTCCACTAGAATCACACTGTCTCAATGTCTTATTGGCTTCATCTGCCCTTGAACACCCTGCATAATCATCTGAGAGGCGGTATTTTGTTAGCTTTGTAATCAAATATTCCTTGCTTGAGAAACCTGAATTATGCATAAAGAATAAATTTCCAGTGGTCCAACCAGCTGCCAGCATAATTAAAGATGAGAGGAGCTGACATTTGTCATTTTTTTTATTTCCCCACCCACAACAGGTTGGGAGTAAATAGCTGACTGCTGGCAAATGGTTGTGGACATTCTGTGAGACTGGTAGGAAAAAGGGAAACTGTTAAGGAGAGGTCAAGTATTTCCGAAAGGATCCATTTCTGTGGTTAAATCACAGCCGGTGCTGAAATGAGAATAAATGGAAGAAATAATCCTTTAGCAAAATGAATGGGGAAAAAAAAATCTATTGGATAAAATCTCTCCTGTACATACACTGTCTGACAGCAGCCTCTGTGCTTAGGAGACATGACAGTGTATGCTGTTATACTACCTTCAGTCATAGAATCATAGAAGATTAGGGTTGGAAAGGACCTCAGGAGGTCTTCTAGTCCAACCCCTGCTCAAAGCAGGACCAACACCAACTAAATCCCAGCCAGGGTTTTGCTAAGCCAGGTCTTAAACATCTCTAAGACTAGAGATTCCACCACCTCCCTAGAAAACCCATTCCAGTGCTTCACCACCCTCCTAGTGAAATAGTGTTTCCTAATATCCAACCTAAACCTACCCCACTGCAACTTGAGACCATTGCTCCTTGTTCTGTCATCTGCCACCACTGAGAACAGCCGAGTTCCATCCTCTTTGGAGTCCCCCTTCAGGGAGTTGAAGGCAGCTGTCAAAGCCCCCCTCACCCTTCTCTTCTGCAGACTAAACAAGGCCATTTCCCTCACCCTCTCCTCATAAGTCAAGTGCCCCAGTCCCCTAATCATTTTTGTTGCCCTCCGCTGGACTCTCTCCAATTTGTCCACATCCTTTCTGTAGCAGGGGACCCAAAACTGGATGAAATACTCCAGATGTGGCCTGACCAGTACCGAATAGAGGGGAATAATCACTTCCCTTGATCTGCTGGCAATGCTCCTACTAATACAGCCCAATATGCCATTAGCCTTTTTGGCAACAAGGGCACACTGCTGACTCATATCCAGCTTCTTATCTACTGTAATCCACGGGTCCTTTTCTGCAGAACTGCTGCTTAGCCAGTCGGTCCCCAGCAGTGCATGGGATTCTTATGTCATAAGTGCAAAACTCTGCACTTGTCCTTGTTGAACCTCATCAGATTTCTTTTAGCCCAATCCTCCAATTTGTCTAGGTCACTCTGGACCCTATCCCTACCCTCCAGCATATCTGCCTCTCTCCCCAGCTTAGTGTCATCCGCAGATTTGCTGAAGGTGCAATCCATCCCATCACCCAGATCATTAAGAAAGATGTTGAACAAAACCAGTACCAGGACAGACCCCTGGGGCACTCCACTTGATATCGGCTTCCAACTAGACATTGAGCCGTTGATCACTACCCATTGAGCCCGACGATCTAGCCAGCTTTCTATCCACCTTACTGTCCATTCATCCAATCCATACTTTTTTAACTTGCTGGCAACAATACTGTGGGAGACCATACCAAAAGTTTTGCTAAAGTCAAGGTATATATCACATCATGTCCACTGCTTTCCCCATAGCCACAGAGCCAGTTATCTCATCATAAAAGGCAGTCGGGTTGGTCAGGCATGACTTGCCCTTGGTGAATACATGTTGACTGTTCCTGATCACCTTCCTCTCCTCCAAGTCCATGAGCCTGATGCCTGCTGTCATCAAGGGAAGTTGTGCCACAGACCTAGGGCAGTGTGTGTCACTCGACATACAGTTGTGATTCTCACGGGGCTCTGTTATGACAGTGTTTGGCACCCACTTGACACAGGTCTCAGGCAGTGGAGACTCTTCTTGAGGATCACAGATTGCCCCCAGCAGAATACAGGTTTGCATGCCCCATGTGTTCAAAACTCAGGAGTCAAGACAAAAAAAATCAGGAGGGTGTTTGTTTTTTTAATAAGAACTTTGGGGGTCTTTTTGTTTGTCTTCTGGTGACCTGCTTCATGCTTTCCAGCTTTTCTCCGCAACTACAAGGGATAGAAATTTCCTTCTTTTAAAAAAAAATGAAAACAGATTTGCACAAAAGCACTTGACTCCAGGAGCTGGGGTTTTGAGACAGACAACAAACACTAAGAGCCTTGCAATGAAGCTGAGCTTTGACAACGTGGCATTGACCGCCCTTGGTGTGGCTGCCAGGCTAGAGAGAAATCAGGCCCAAAGTTTTGAAACTACCCATAGGCCCACATCAAGACTGCAGATCGGATTGTACAAAGATCCACAAAATCAAACACAGAATCTGGTGGGCACCTTTATATCCCGACAAGATTAAATGTGCATGTTAACCACTCTGGTTTTAAAAGTAGCAAAATATGTCCTAAATATTTTCCAAACCATTACGTGCCTGTCAGAATACAAATTGTCAAATCAATACATATTACACATCTGTGCTAGCAGTGTAGAGACGAAGTTCCCTTCTTGCATAGTTGGTTGAAACTAGTTTTTCATGATTAGCAAAACAGGGACTCGTTAAACTACAAAATGTAGCGATCGGGGCTCTGATAACCAGCCTGCTGAAGGCAGCACACAGAGCTAAAAATACAGAAGAAAAAAAACACAATAATCTCAGCAAGGCAACTGCCAATAGGTGAACAAAGGAAGCAGACATAATGTTAATATCAATTTTGCAATCCCATTTGAGCTCCAGCAGCAATAGGAATAGAGCTAACAGCAGTACAAGTGTGATACCAATTCCATTCTAGCAGATCCGTGATTAGGAAAAACAAGTTAGAAAGGGCTACCTGGCTCTTTATTCAGGCTGCCCCTCACTATTTGGACAAACTGGTTTTTGAATGGCAAATATTAAAATGAAGCTATTGCACTACTTTAGCTCTTTAGTTATTATAAACTTCTTTTCATGAGTAACCACACGCCCAGACTCCATTTGGAACATATAATATACAGGAAATGAATGGTGTGGTACAAAGGTTTTATTAGCATAAGTTTTTGACGGCTGTGTGCATCCCCAGTGGATCTGAAGTCAATGGAAAGACTCCCATTGACTTCAATGGGCTTTGGATCAGGCCTGGGGGGAGTTATGCAAGTCATCCTCAGTTAATGCCAATAAAACTTTTATACCACATCACGCCATCTTTGTGCATGCTACAGCCACAATTATTTTCCTAATAATTTAGAGTTTAAAAAAATAATGTATCAATTATTTCTTGTATCCTTTCTCGTGGAAAGCCAGGTTCCTTAGTTACCACGAATGTAACTGTAGAGGGCTCAGAAGTAGGAAAAAAACATAAATAATACACTTTAAACACCTCTAAAAATCACATAAAATAAAATTTTCTGTAAATATGTCATGACTTTAAAGCCTGATATCTCAGGACTTTGCAGAACTAGAAGTTGGTGCTGATGGCCCAGTTTAAGAAGCTGGGAATCTCTTTCCCAATCGGAAAAAGTTCCCCTTTCTAGCCTTGCACGATCCCAAGATAAGTGGATTCATCCTGATCCAGCTCTGTTTAACTACCAGCAGTGTGGGTGAGGAAGGAATTTTCCTTTGGGGGAAAGAAAGGAAGCAGTTTTGTGGCAAGTTGATTTCACTTCAAGAAATGGCAGCTCCTGGCAGCGGCCAAGAGGTTTTGCAATGTTAGAAGTAGATTGAGGAGATGGATTAACACGCTGAGTGCGTCAGTAGTAGTCAAAGGTGCCTGATCAGTTTATCAGGATCATCACCATATATTGCACGTGTGTGTGTATGTGTATTTATGTATCTGTGTACTGTATGTTGTTGGTTAAAAGGATTATTGCCATATAGCCAAATAGTTCATAATTTTTATGATCTGCTTATCCTTGGATCAATTCATACATTAAAATGCAGAGTAATAGACTGCAGACCTCTGTGAAAAACCACTATCAATGTTTCAGCATGAGACAGAGAACTGCACTGTCAGCAGGATATAAGCTGGGCATGTATCCATGTTTTCCTTACTTTTAAAAGAGTCATTGACCTTACACAGGCCTGTATCGAAATAGAATGAACAAAAACTAGACTAGACACTGCAGTATTTGGTGAAACTTCTTTCATCATGTAGAAAAAGTTACTGTATATCCATTTGCAGTCATCAGAATGCTGATTATCTACTTCTTGTACATTCAGCATTATTTAAAATACACAAGGAATAATCAGCTGTCACCCAGTTTAAGAGCAGCAACTCATGCAAGAAGGAACTGAAAAAGGATCTGTAAGCTGGGTAAAAACCCCCAATACCTTCATATTGTTTTTCTATTTTACTTACTTCCTCATTTCACTGCTAGAGATAATTTTGTAATGGTATGGGTAGATCATGTTTATCTCTGTTTGGGGTGTGTATGAAAGAGTTTGTTTATATGAGATTAAAAAAATGGGCAGTGGGAATTAAGAGTCACAGACAGATGCAAAGCAATAAGGAGGATGGGAAAATCTAAAATGAACTTAAGAGGGGGACTTTAGAAAGCTGGATTAGGAGGTACTTCAGATCCTCCAGAATTTGGTTGGTCAATATAATTTCAAAAGAATATTATTGTTGTAAAGAGACAGTCTATGAGCTATGAAATGTTCATTTTGGGTCTGATCCGAAGCCCACTGAAATTAATGGGAGTCTTTTTAGTGACTTTAATAGACTGAATCAGGCTCTCTATGCACTAGGGAATGCTCATTTCATATACTAGGGAATGCCCAAATGTGTTAAAAATGCAACCGAAACTGTTTTTCTAGCTTTATGACTATAGCAGCTTGTTCTGGCTACCTGTGATGAGTGAGAAGAATCAGACCTTAAATCTCATCCTTCTGATTCCCACACATTTCAACTGCAAACTGTCTGTGTCTGCTTTCTGCAACAGCAGCACCCAGGATCACACCCCTGGACCTGCTCTGAAGGTGCGTATATTCTTGTCCTGGGGAAGAGACTTGACCCATCCAACCCACCTTTGATGCTATGCCTGTCAAGATCACTAGGTTCCTACACAACTTTGAAAACAGATACAATCACATGACACCCACCCACACACCCCTACCACTAAGAACAAACTCCTTCAGAGAGTCTTCCAGCCCCTGGAACAGCCTCCTGCCTTCCACCCTCCCCAGACTCCCAATTATCTCCCATGTCCTGGGTGCCATACATACAGTTCTCCAACACATTCAGACCACATTTTAAAAAGCACCCTCTAATTTGGGGTTCCTCCAGTTCTGGATGCCCAATTTGAGCTGCCTTGGGTCTGATTTTCAAAGGTGCTGAGCCACTGCGGCTCCCATTGACTACAGCTTTCCAGCACCAATCAGGGGCAGCTCAAGGCCCCAGCATGCCAAGAGCGTGCTTGGGGCGGCATACCACGGGGGGCGCTCTGCCGGTCGCCGGGAGGGCAGCAGGCGGCTCCGGTGGACCTCCCGCAGACGTCCCTGTGGAGGGTCCACTGGTCCCACGGCTTCGGTGGAGCATCCGCAGGCATGCCTGCGGGAGGTCCACCGGAGCTGTGGGACCAGTGGACCCTCCGCAGGCACGTCTGCGGGAGGTCCACTGGAGCCGCGGGACCGGCGACCGGCAGAGCACCCCCCGCGGCGTGCCACCGTGCTTGGGGCGGCGAAATGGCTAGAGCCGCTCCTGGCACCAATGGCTAGATATTGCTGGTTAAAGTACCACAAAGGTCAACCCTCTCCTGACCCCTCCTATTATTCCTTGTTCCACAGTTTAGTTTAGCTAGAGGCCAATCCTGCTCCCATTAGAACCACTGGTAGTTTTGCCAATGATTGGGGTCAAGACACTGATGGGGAGAACACTAAAATCAGCAAGTATGCTGGGCTAAAATAAAATAAAAAAGTAACATATATTAGACTGAAAGGCCTTTTAATCAGTCACCTTCCATATGAGAAAACCTGGACTATTAATTGCTGCTACCTGTGCCTAGTTAATTACATGAAAATGAGCAGTTGATATATGGCCAAATACTCTCTCATTGGTATTCAGCCATACAGGAACAAGAAGAGAAAAAATAAACCAGAGAACAGCAGTCAGACGTTAAAATGGTTTCCTAGCACAGATAAATATTTTCTGTCTAGTGAATTATCCTCTTCAGCTCCTCGCTTAGGAGGGTGGTAAAGTCAGCCGGCAAGCTGCATGTTCCACAGATGGATTGGCAGTGGAGCATGTACCGTATATCTGATGTTCCAATTTATATTACCTTGATATGTAGGTTTTGGGTGGCTGGGCAGAGGGGTATCTAGAAGAAGGGGTCAAGAGTGAGTTGGCAAAGTCTGAGGTGATTCAAAGTGATTTAGGTTAGTCAAAACGAGATAGTATTGTTTTCAGACAGTCTTTTGAAGAGAGGTTGTAATTTAGTATCTGTGCAGTGCCTAGGATAATGAGACCCTGACGTAGTTGAAAGCTCTCTGCACTACTGCAATATAAATGATAAACAATAACTTCTGAAGAATCTAGCAAAGTTAGGCAACAGGCTACCGGGATGGCAGATGAAATTAAATGTAGACAAGTATAACCCTTGAGCCTGGTGCCCATGGCATCAGCAAGACCTGGGGCTGTAATGGGCCTCACTGTGCTGGAGTGCCTGTTGTGGTATTTTCCAACTGTTTCCTGTGTTCAGAACCTGGTCTGCCAGCCACATCCCACTGAAGTTCCACGTCTTCCAGAGAATAATGTTCTTAGTGTTCTAAATAACGTCCTTTGCTGATTTTAAATCACAGATAGGAAACTAAAACATCTTCTGCCCCACCTGAGGTCTTACTTGAGTTTCAGTCTCTTCACAGAGAGACAACAAAACATAACACTTCTGTCCTATTGTCAGGACACTAAACAGCAGGGCCATTTCTACTGGGTCCTGCTCCCCCTGTTAGGAGCCCAGTGCAGACATTTTCCCCCACCCTATGACTGGGTCCAGGGGCGGCTCTAGACATTTCGCCGCCCCAAGCAGGGTGGCATGATGCGTTGGGGCGCTCTGCCGGTCGCCGGTCCCGCAGCTCCGGTGGACCTCCCGCAGGCGTGCCTGCGGAGGGTCCGCTGGTCCCGCAGCTTCGGTGGAGCATCCGCAGGCACGCCTGCGGGAGGTCCACCAGAGCCGCGGGACCAGTGGACCCTCCGCAGGGACGCCTGCGGGAGGTCCACCGGAGCCGCCTGCCACCCTCCCAGCGACCGGCAGAGCCCTACCCCGTGGTATGCCGCCCCAAGCACGCGCTTGGCGTGCTGGGGTCTGGAGCCGCCCCTGACTGGGTCTCCTTCAGCCTTTCCACCCACAAGAGGATTTCCCCACTGCCTCTCCCCTAGGCCTTCTCCTTAGAAGAGGACTGAAAACCACCTTCTCATCCCTGGGTGTCCTCTCACTATTGTGCTGAACTCCCTTGTTTATGGAAACTACCAGTACTTAATTTGTAATGAAAGAGGTGCCAGGGCTCAAGCAGTTAGGTGCTGGAGCTCAAGCAATTTTTTTAACTTTCATAAGTCACGCAGCAAGCCAGAGGTGCCAGGGCTCTGAACTGCCAAGCCTAGAGGCGCCGGGGCTCAGCCCTGGCAAGTCCTGGCACAAATTAAGCACTGGAAACTACCCAGCTCTTCCCCAGTTGGGTCAAATACTGAATAGAGCCTGAATTGAGCAACCAGGTGGGTTAACTGGTCTTTCAGGCTCCTATTAACTCTTTGTTGGCCTGTATGGGGTTTATATAGCCCTCACTGGGCCTACATCAGTACAAGGTAATCCTTCTTGGAAAGAACAATTTGAACTAATGAGGGGGTTTTAAATTAACTGTAACCACTCAGGAAATAATCTAGCTGCTGTTGTGCTTATTATACAACTTAATGGCCTTACCTTGAATACTGTATTCAGTTTTTGTTGTCATGTCTTTGATATAGCAAAAAAGAAGGCAACAAAAGGGATTGGAGGTATAGAAAGACTTTTCATAAGGGGAGAGTAAGAGTAAGGCTACCACAGAAAGAAGGTGAATGTCAGGTGGCATAATAGATAATAAATGGAATTGGAGAAAGCCATTCTCCCAGTACAAGAACAAAGGGAAACTCAATTAAATTAAAAAGTGACAAATTTAAAACTGATAAAAAGGAGATACTTTTTTGCATGATCAACCTTTGGAACTTATTGCTACAAGGTAATATTGAGGCAATAAGCTTAGTAGAATTCAAAAAGTGATTATATAAGTATATTAATAAGAATGTCATCTGCAGTTATGCTAGCTGCAAAAACATTTATAGAGGCGATACAAACTCTCAGATTAAGGACATAAACCAGCTGTTCCTGGTCTCTGGTTAAGAAGGAACTTCCCCCAGGAACATATTATAGCAGAATTGTACATTATGCAGATTTTACACCATCCTTTAAGGGAACTAGTGTTGGTCATTCCCAGGGGCAGGATACCAGACTAGTTGGTCTGACTCATTATAGCAATGTCTATGTTTCTGTGTAAAGCAAACACAGATCCTCAAAAAGTAATTGACTTCAGTGGGAGTTAGGTGCTTACATACCTTTGAGGATCTTGGGACCTATCCATTCTATGGTACCCAGTATGGTACTACAGTAGAAAAAAGCAATTTTGGTATAAAAAACCATGCAAAAACCAAAACCAAAACCAAACCAACCAAAACAAAACATTTGGAGTGAAATCCTGGCACCATTGATGTCAAGGGGAGTTTTGCTATTGGCTTCAGTGGGGCCATGATTTCACCCTTTGAGGCAAAACCAACTGAAAGTTTATCAGTTTTAACTACGTTTTCTTTGGATTTTGCTTTCAATCAAAACTAAAATCAGGACTTAAGAACCACAGCAATCAAAGAGATATGAGTCTGTGCAAACCAAATCAGCTGAGCTTCAAGCTACTCCGTTAACAGCGTCTCCGATAATGGAGGGTGACAAGAATTAGAGAGATGCTAGTGATCCTTCAATCTTACATGGATTATTTTCTCCCCTATTGACAGGGAAAATGTTTCTTGCTCCTTTTTAGTCAAATACACTCCTTTGTATGCTGGCCCTAACTCAATGAAGGTTTGCCCTCCTTCCTCGCACTCCCCTAGCCCCTGCCAAACTAGACACACTGGATACCTTCTGAAGATACACCCCCATTTTTACAGAGAAGACTTGTTGACATCAGATAATTCAGGGCTTGATTCTGCTGCCATTGACTCCTATGAGTGGGACTATTACAAGCTTCTTTTTTAAATTACACCCTAATCTGAAAGGGATAATATGTGAAACAGACAGTACCTGAAGGCACTAGGCAGAGATTTCTATTATGGGAAAGTTAGCAGAAGTGCCCATGGCAGGTTGCCTGAAATAACAGACCAACATACCTCTTCTGTACAACTCCTGTATAATGGGCTAGCACCAGCATACTTAGAGGACAATTTGTTCCCTTTTATATCTTCCTGGAGACCGTTGCCAGCATTATGGGAAAAATTCCCAGGAGAAATCCGTGAAGAAGCCAGGGCTCTGGGATCTACTGAGGCAAAAGGTGGCATGAGGAGGGTGTGACGTTGCACTCCATACGCTTTATGAAAATATGCTTATAAATGTGAATATGATGTAACTGAAATATGCTTTATGCAAAAGGTCTCTTGTAAGGTATCATTACAAAGCTTATAATCTACTGAGTATGTTCATCCTATTTGTTTGCATGTATTATTTCTATGTCTGAAGTTAGGAGAATGAGATATACACTTGTATTACTGGTGTAAACATTTAAGTGGAATCCATTAAGGATGCTTCAGAATCAATGAATTGTAAATGGCTGTTTACTTGCAAACCTTCCTGTGTACATGTGTGCCAGCCCAGGAAGAATGGAGGCTGGGGTCTCACAGGACATATGACCATGTCACAGGATACTGGAATCCATCTTAAATCTGATACTTTTCCATTTAGAAGGAGGGGTGGGGACCCAGAGAGACAAATGATTCCTGCCTTGTGCCAAAGCTATAAAAGGGGGTGGAACAGAACAGAGGGCGGTGGCCAGTCATGAGAAAGCCCCTGTTTTCCACCTAAGATGTCTGCTGGAACTAACAAGAACTGTACCAGGGGAAAGGTATGTGATCATTCCCCTCTACTCAGCACTGGTGAGGCCTCATTTGGAGTACTGTGTCCAGTTTTGGGCCCCACACTACAAGAAGGATGTGGATAAATTGGAGAGAGTCCAGCGGAGGGCAACAAAAATGATTAGGGGACTGGAGCACATGACTTATGAGGAGAGGCTGAGGGAACTGGGATTGTTTAGTCTGCAGAAGAGAAGAATGAGGGGGGATTTGATAGCTGCTTTCAACTACCTGAAAGGGGGTTCCAAAGAGGATGGATCTAGACTGTTCTCAGTGGTAGAAGATGACAGAACAAGGAGTAATGGTCTCAAGTTGCAGAGGGGGAGGTTTAGGTTGGATATTAGGAAAAACTTTTTCACTAGTAGGGTGGTGAAGAACTGGAATGGGTTACCTAGGGAGGTGGTGGAATCTCCTTCCTTAGAGGTTTTTAAGGTCAGGCTTGACAAAGCCCTGGCTGGGATGACTTAGTTGGGTTTGGTCCTGCTTTGAGCAGGGGGTTGGACTAGATGACCTCCTGAGGTCCCTTCCAACCCTGAGATTCTATGAAAGGATTGGGCCCAGACTAGGAAGAAGTCTAGTCTGTGATAGAAGCTTATTGGAACATCTCTGGGGGTGAGATATTATCTGTAATCAGTTTCTTAATGTATTAGGCTTAGACTTGCGTGTTTTTGCTTTATTTTGCTTGGTGACTTACTTTGTTGTGTCTGTTATTACTTGAAACCACTTAAATCCTACTTTTTATACTTAATAAAATCACTTTTGTTTATTAATTAACCCAGAATAAGTGATTAATACCTGGGGGAGCAAACAGCTGTGCATATCTCTCTATCAGTGTTATAGAGGGTGGACAATTTATGAGTTTACCCTGTATAAGCTTTATACAGAGCAAAACCAATTTATTTGAGGTTTGGATCCCACTGGGAGCTGGGTGTCTGGGTGCTGGAGAGGGAACCTGCAGAGCTGTTTTCACTTAAAGCCTTCAGCTTTGGGGGCATGGCCTGGACCCTGGGTCTGTGTTGCAGCAGGTGTCTGGCTCAACAAGGCAGGGTTCTGGAAGTCCCAAGCTGGCAGGAAAAACGGACTCAGAGGTAACTTCAGCATGTCAGATGACAGTCCCAAGGGGATCTCTGTGACTGAACCCATCACAGAGGAGTCTCTGGGTTGAGATGCAGGAGGGTTCTTTTGCATTAAGGGAGTTAGTGAGTCAGGAGGAAATGTTGGTGGACCCCCAAAAAGTTGTTTTGGGGTTGAAAAAGCAAGTGTGTGGGGGAGAGGGTGTCTTTGGATTATAGGGTTGGAGGACATGGTAGTGTTTGGGGAGTGGGTTGGATTCACTAGATTTGGGGGGTCCACTAGCCCCAGTCCATGTGGGAGCCCCTGTTCCAGGTAGGGGCCTGGTGGAGATCAGAGAAGAGCCAATCTGTAGGAGCAGCTCTATCCCTGCCAGGAAAACAATTTACAGCTCAGGCAGGAGAGGCATCCATACCTGCCGCCTACAGCCCTAGGACATCGGGACCAGCCAAACCAGGAGTAGTGTCAGGTGTGTATCTACTATGGATAGTGAGGTGGGCAAACAGAATTGCCTTGGAAGTAAGCTGGCTCTTCTATCTAGTTGTTATGATTTTTAATTGACAGTGTTTATATGTATATACAATTTGCATATAATTGCTTGAATTCTTCTTCCAATATCCTTCATATGCTACTTGTCTTCTAGATTGAGGCATGGATCCCATGTGTTTTTATATCACCTAGCATAAGAAGGTGCCAATCAAGATTAGGGCTTCTAGGCACTACTTTAATGAAAATATAAAATGGTAATATTTGACTCAGCCAATTTGGTTTGAAAGTCACTCAGTACACAAGTGAGCAGATGCTGGGCTGTATTTTGAGAACAATGGGAGTTGCTGAGTAACTCGTGTTCTTTTAAAGGGTGAGTCAGCATTTTTTTTAAAAATATTTTTTTCCAGCTCAAGTGAACATTGTGTTATTTATTAGAATTAGGAGAACCCTGCCCAAAAGCCAGGCTGGCACAAGTGAGAGTCTTATGGACAGTTTATTTCTAAGGCTTGGAAAATCCACACCCCAGAGTGGTGTAGTTATACTGACCTAACCCCTGGTGTAGACAGCACTATGTTGATGGGAGGGCATTTCCTGTAGACATAGGTGGAGTATCTACACAGATGGGAGATGCTTTCCCATCGGCATAGGTAGTGTCTTCATTAAGCAAGACAGCGGCACCACTGCAGCACTGTAGGTGTAGACAAGCCCTAAGATAGTTGAGAAGAGCTGCTTAAAGAAAGCTAACTCAGAGCTGCAGCATAGTGAGATGAATTCTCCATCCCAGTAGATGGATTTTCTAGGGGTACCACAGCAAGTCCTATTCACTGAAGCTGCTCCAGTGAGTATTAAATAAATGGTGTATCCAAGTACCTACATGGGTGTGTATAATAGCACAAGTTCACAAGGTGACAAATAGAGCAGTGGGCAGGCTCAACAATACAGATACAGAGAAAGGAGCGAAGAACGGGGAAAGGAGAAAGAAATTTGATGGGAAAATAGATACAGTGAGTTTGACTCTCCTCTCACTTACACTGAGTTAAATCAGGAGTTATATGGATGTAAAACTGGTATGAGAAAAGAATCAGGCCCAGAACATGTGTGTATTCAAAACGAATGGAGCTATGCTGATTTACTCCAGAAGAGAACCTCGTCCCTATGTATGTATTTTATTTACACGGGATCTGATTCATCACAATGGTACTCCAATTTAACCCCAATGTAAATGCAGTGCTTTCAGTGGTGTTATACCAGTGTAAAACTGGAGATGCGCAATGGTGATTCAGGGCCACTGCATCTGTTTTTCCATTAGTATTTTCCCCTCTCTCTGTCTGCTCCCTATTTTACCCCACCGTCTCTCCAACACAGAACCAATAAGATTAAAGTTTGAATTGAACTTTTGAACCCAGGATACTCAAGTGGGTTTGAAATTCGACAAAAGTATGTTTGCTCTCCTTCACTTCATGAAAAATAAAAGGCTTTTTCATAGTGTTAAGCTGCCGTTTGATAGTTAAATTTGCAGAAAGAAGCAAAATGGAGTTTTAGCTGAGCTCTAACAGGAACCGCTGTTGTTTCAGCTCTGTTAAAACAAGTTGTTTAAAAGGTTGATTTTTATAACAACAACAAAGCCCCACAAAAGTTCTACCTTTGGGAAGGATCAGTAACAGGATGCCTAAGTTAAAACTCTTAGTTCAGCAGGGCATGCTTAAATGAGTTATTTTCTGCTGGATTCTGTTGATTTAAAGTGAGATGACACAGAGACAGATTAGCTAAAACCACAGACATTGTAAATTGCAATTTGGCCTATAAAGCTGAATGAAGAAGAAATGCTTTGATCTGTGACTCACTTAGGACTGAACTGAAAAGCATTTGTGGGGGAAAAGGGAATTGGACACAAACAACATTTTCTCCTATTACAGTAGATGACCCAAATAACAGCATTCGGCATTAAATGAGTTATTTTTATCATAGCTTAATCAGATCTGTAATGGTTACCAGGAAAGGGGCATACAGGATGATGAATAGTGGTATGGTGAGGTTCTTCTATGATAGAGCATTGCAGCTCTTAATCCAGTTCATTAATAGCAAGTCTGCAAAGCATCATTTAAAAAACATAGCCAGATTTGGTCCCACGCTATGGCCCCTTTGTGGGAGGTGTGCTGGGAAAAGTGGAAGGGGAATCTTTCCTGACCCCTGGAATCAGCTTATACATTGAAGCCACTGGTTTAATTTACCTTCTTGGTGGTAGCTCAAATATAACCACCGGTCATAAAAGCCACAATTCTGCAGCCTTTGAAGTCAACAGGATTTAAGAACATGCCAAAAGTTAAGCACATGCTTAAGTGGCTTGGTGAATCAAGGGCAAAATTATCTTGCTCTTTTTAAAAGAAATCCAGTCACATCTCTCTCCCTCTTTCAGGGAACGCATTTCCAGCAAGCCATTCACTCTTTGTGTGATGGATCGTGCTCAAAGATGTGGTTAAATTCCTCAATAATACTGGCCTTTCTTGTTAAGATCCATCTTAATGTCCTTTAAGGAGTTTACCAATCTCTTGCTGCTTATATAACATATAACCGTTTAGCTAAAATGAGAATAAAAAGTTATACACAGTCCCCCTTGCCATTCTCAATTTACTTGCTAACTGGATTATAATCTGTACTTTAGCTCATGTAAGGGAGTGTACAAAGGGTCAAGCACTTGGGGAAAGACTGGTTGACCAGTAGGTCTGTTAGTTCATCAGAGTCAGGGTTGAAACCTTTCCAGCCTCTGAATTGTGCTTCAGTCCGGTCCTTGGAAGCCACGTGAGTAGCAGAGACCAGGTTAGGAGGAAAGGACCATAGCTGAAGAAAGCTCATGTCTTTCATACTCCAAGTGTGTCATCTGACTGAGAAGCTTTCACATATCCTGAGTTTGGGCTATGCCAGAAGGGAGCCTATTTGGAGCAGGGCAGAGAAAACCCCTGCTTTGATGGTTGGAATCAGAAAGCCTAAGGAGACAGCACCTTTCTGGTTCCCTATATGTAAACAAACTAACTCTCTGGAATTATTCTCTAGTTATGCTCATTTCTGTCAAGGGAGTGATATCATAGAATCACAGAACAGAATCACAGAATATCTGGGTTGGAAGGGACCTTAAGAGGTCATCTAGTCCAATCCCTGCTCAAAGCAGGACCAACCCCAACGAAATCATCCCAGCCAGGGCTTTGTCAACCCGGACCTTAAAAACCTCTAAGGAAGGAGATTCCACCATCTCCCTAGGTAACCCATTCCAGTGCTTCAACACCCTCCTAGTGACAAAGTTTTTTCTAATATCCAACCTAATAGCTGTGGTAACGCTCCTCTAGAAACACTGAACCTCCTGATTTCTTCACCTTGGTTGTAGGGTCAGGCCAGCTTTGGTTGGGACCAGTTTCAACAGCCCTTGCCAGATTATTTGGTGTGTGTATAGTTCTGCAACCCTGGCCATCATACCAGCTAGTGTCCTTTCAGATCAAAAGGTAACTGCTAACGACATTAGAATTGCCAAGATTACTTTGGGCTGAAGTCAATATTTATTGTGCTGAGCTATCTATCTATCCCAAATTCTAGTCTCCTGTCAGTCCTGACACTGACTCTCTGCATACCTTGGGCAAGTCATTTGACCACTGTGCCTCAGATTCCCTTATGGAAAAAGCAAGCAATGGTACTTACCTACCTACCTATAATATCTCCCAGGCCTGTTATGAAGCTTAATTAGATAATAGTCCTTGTCCTCCTAACCTGAATAGTCCCACCAAAGAAAACAGAACTGCTCTTGGGAATGAGGCAAGCAAGATGTAGCCCAATATTTTCACAACACTTTAAATATGAAAGGCTACTGAAAGGTATATGCAGAAGAAAGCAAAAATGACCTTAGCTTTTGGAATGCACTGAATTTTGATAGCTTAAATGCTCAAAATTAGGTCCTGATCCAGCATTGTACTTGACCACATGCTTAACTTTAAGCACGTGAGTACTCCCTTTGCTACCACTCACATGCTTAAAGTTAAGCATGTGCTTAAATGCTTTGTAGATAATATTTTTAGTGCTCCAGTGATGTTATTTTTTGCAGTGAATTAGTTTTCATTGTTTCACATTGAATGTGTAGTAGCTAATTATGATGAAGCTGAACACAGAAAAATAAAGGACCATGGATCTGGGACTCAGATCTACATATTAAATATGATGAACGTTGTAATTTATGGATTTATAATTCCATTGAGGCATTCTAGTAACTACACAAAACACTTACCCTAAAATACTAGTTTGGAGGGTGTCACCAGAACCTCTGGATGGACTCATAACCCTATAATTCAGATGTCTGGTGCTGAGATTACATCACAGACTCTAGGATGAGATTAAGCTCAGTGCAAAGGAGTCACTTCGATTTGTGCTAATTGCAGAGCTTTTTCAGTGACATTAGAAAAACATCTTACATTTGAAAGTACTGACTGCTTTAGTTGCAGCATGCAAAGTTCTGGCACTATAACAAAACAGCAGACTACATAATGGGTGTGTTGAAAGAATGAGCAGATGGGAGACTGTTAGAACAAGGATTTAGCAATGCTTTTAGAAAACAGATTATTTTGGGGGATGAAAAATTGTGAAGTATGACCCTCTCCTCCACACACACACACACACACACACACACACACACACACAGTTTGGCAGAACACTATGTTAGTGACTCAGTTGTGATACACAGTAAGAGGTTTACAGGAATTAGCAAGGAGGTGATTGTGGTGGGGGGAAAAACTCCCCTTTTGATTTGCAGTAATACCAACTTGGATTTTTAACTTAGTTTAACCTTGCAGCCTTGCCCTGCCCCCTCATCACCAGCAGAGACTGCAATTATGGGGCTTGTCCTATAACAGGGGCCTCTTCACAGCCAGCAGGGACTCAACAGCCTGGCTGGGCACATATTTCATACCAGTGATCGGCAACCTTTGGCACGTGGCAGGAAGCAGCAGCCAGCACATCCTTCGGTCCACGCCGCTTCCTACAGCCCCCATTGGCCTGGAGCGGTGAACCGCGGCCAGTGGGAGCCGTGATTGGCTGAACCTGCAGACATGGCAGGTAAACAAACTGTCCATGGCGAGCCATGTGCCAAAGGTTGCCGATCTCTGCCTCACACCTTCTGGTTGGTGGGTTGGTTGTGGAATTATTTTCTCCCTTGCTAATAGTGAAAGCAGAGGTGGGTAAGCAGGTTGTTATGGTTAAGGAGGTTCCCCTACTGAGGTGAGAGGCCAGCAGATTAAGAAGTCATTTAAATGAGAATCCCTTGGAGCGGTACCTATGGGTGCAGCCTCTGTGGCAGGGAGACTGACCACAGGTGTTGGTGGGATTGGAAATGGAGGCAGTCTGCAGCATGAGAGGCCAGGAGATTTTGTAAAAAAAAAGTGCTGTCTTCTTTCCTATAGAGAGTTGGTCTTGAAAACTGAAAGAGAGGGTGGATGAGTGTCTGTAGCCAGGGGTGGGAGAGGCCTCTCCAGTTAGGAGGGAAGGGAGTCCTGAATTCTTCCTTCTGGTAATTCCATGGCAGTGGGACTGGCAAGTGAGGGCGGCAGAGACCAAGAGTGTGAGTGATTACGATGGTGTTCCTTTCCATTGGGCCAAGGGGACAGTGTAGTTAAGGGCAGGAGAAAGATATGATGTCTGTAGAAATAAGAGGGAATTGTTTTTTCCCCATTTTGAGAGGGATGGCACTGTAGGCTCCAAGAGGTCCTTTGCTGTGAGACAGTGGTGGGTTAGGAAGCAGGGGAGTGTGTGTGTGTGTGTGTTGATTCAAGAGGTCTTTTGCAGCCAGCCCTGGGATGCGGGGGATGGGGAATCACTATTTCGGCACCCAGCTGTGTCCCTTTACTGGCCACTGTCAAGTGGTCCAGAGGGTGGGACAATGGTGCCATATGCTTGCAAAATGGAGGCCAATGGGGGTCTGATTGCAGGAGCCTGGAGTCCTCGGTTACTGTGGTAGGTGGCAGGGAGAGACAAGGAAGTAAATTTGTAAGGAAATGGGATAAGCCAGGAACAAGATGTTTAATTTCTGCACCTGTGGTTTCACCCCCTTAGGAGGCTGAGCTGTCAGGAGACAAGGATCCTAACTTTTGGTTCACAAAGATTAATGCCCAATTGGTGCAAAAACAAAAACACGCTATGAGTTAATAAAAGAGGAGACCTTGCATATATTACCAAAACCTGATTAGATGCTGTTGCTGGGCCAGTTTTGGCACAATTGTCACCAGCAGGTATTCAGAGTCCAACATAAACTAAAGGGGGAGGAGGGTATAGTAGGGAAGAGGTGTGGTTGTATTGCATCTCGCCTGAAATGCATCCCTCTCCAAACCTGGATCTGAGAGTGTCCATTTCAAACACAAGTCCTAGGATGGGATTAACACAGGGCTACTTTTAGTGTACACGTAGCAGCTGCCCTGCCAGCTCATGTCACAAGCTGATTAAATTCCCTCCCTCCACTATCAATGAATTGCCATTAGCACAGATTGATTGTTCTTGCTGACTTCAATCTGAAGGTAGATGATGAAATTTCTGAGGCAGTCCAGGACTTGCTGGCTACCATGGTGACCATAGGCCTATCTCTGGTTGTTACTGGCTCAACTGGTAGCTGGTTGCACTTTGGATCAGTTTTTTAGAGTGTGATTGGTTTAGGCCAGTGGTTTTCAACCTGTGGTCTGAAGACTATGTCTAAGATTTCCAAAGGGATCCACACCTCCATTTGAAAATTTTTAAGGGTCCACAAATGAAAAAAGGTTGAAAACCACTGGTTCAGGCACGTGGACCACTGGAAGACAGCTAAAACATCAGGCACAGAAGTCTTGTCTGGAGACTGAGTGGTTACCTCATAACAAATATTTAAATGCATGCTGTGCTGAAAGTTCCTTTCCTCCGCTACAGCATCCACAAAATCTCAGACAGCAGCTTTGTGTCATGTGGTAGATAGTCTGCTAGATGGGACTGTCTGTACCCGGTACTTGGTTCATGTCCTTCCTGGTGACTTTCCAAGCATGTTGCAAAAGACACCTTTTCAATAGAGTTTCTGGAAAAGGCTGAGAGTGTGCTTCCTAGAAGATGAAGGGGATAAGTGATTGGCTAAGATCCTGTTATACAGATTTCATGGTTGCTCAGGTTTAATTTAAGTGTATTTATTCTATAACAGGATAAGTGTGACGTTGCACTCTATATGATTTTATGAAAGTATGTTGATGACTGTGAATATAATATAACTAAAATATGCTTCATGCAAAAGATCTCTTGTAGGGTATCATTACAAAGCTTATAATCTACTGAGTGTGGTCATCCTATTTGTATAAATGTATCACTCTTGTATCTGAAACTAGAAATATGAAAGATAACTCTGAGGGCCTATTGTAATTATGCAAAGTGTGGGCCATTAATGGTGGTTTGGAATCTTGATGGCTCCCATTAACCAGGACAATTGACTGTAGATGACTCTGTTTTACTTGTAAGTCTTCCTGTATATGTGTATATATATATATATATATATATATATATATATATATATGTGTGTGTGTGTGTGTGTGTGTGTGTGTGTGTGTGTGTGTGTGTGTGTGTGTGTGTGTGTGTGTGTGTAATGAAGTCTTACAGTGACATGTGATCATGTTACCTGAACTGGAATCCATTTTAACCTGGTGCTTTTCCGTTGAAAAGGAGGGGTGGGAACCCAGAGGGGGACAAAGGATTCCCGCCTTATGCAAAAGATATATAAGTGGGTGGAACAGAACAAAGAGGCAGCCATCATGAGAAATCCCTAGCTACCACCTGAGCTGGAACAAGGGCTGTACCAGGGGAAAGGATTGTGCCTAGACTAGGAAGGCGTTCAGTCTGTGAAAGAAACTTATTCAAACATCTCTGAAGGTAAGATTTTATCTGTATTCTGTTTTGTTACTGGACTAGGCTTAGACTTGCGTGTTTTATTTTATTTTGCTTGGTAATTCACTTTGTTCTGTCTGTCACTACTTGGAACCACTTAAATCCTACTTTCTGTAGTTAATAAAATCACTGTTTGCTTATTAATTAACCCAGAGTATGTATTAATACTTGGGGGGGGGGAACAGCTGTGCATATCTCTCTATCAGTGTTATAGAGGGCAAACAATTTATGCGTTTACCCTGTATAAAGCTTGTAAAATGGATTTATTTGGGGTTTGGACCCCATTGGGAGTTGGGCATCTGAGTGTTAAAGACAGGAGCACTTCTTAAACTGCTTTCAGCTAAGTCTGCAGCTTTGGGGCACGTGGTTCAGACCCTGAGTCTGTGTTGGAGCAGATTGGCGTGTCTGGCTCAACAAGACAGGGTGCTGGAGTTCCAAACTGGCAGGGAAAGCAGGGGCAGAAGTAGTCTTGGCACATCGGGTGGCAGTTCCCAAGGGGATTTCTGTGACCCAACCCATCACAGTAGGGATCTATTATTTTAAATAGAAATAGCTAGAATCTTTTACAGATGGCATACACATAACTCAGTATTGCCAACTTGAGAGATTTTATTGCAAGTTTTGCAATATTTTATGTTTTTGTTAAGGTCCCAATTCCTGGAGTCATGATTATATGAGACCATCAACTAGCTTTCATCATCTTCCTCTCCCCCACCTCCCGCCCAGCACATTTCTAGTCCTCATAGTTACACAAAAAAGCTTTAAAAATATGACCCAAGTACAGCCTAACTGCTCAGAAACCAGAAGGCAAACAAAATTCGATGGAGACTGAGGCCTAGGACTTCCACTAGATTCTCAGACTGACAGACTCACACCCACTTTTTGTGTAATTTACACCTCTGCCTTTATAATATCGGCAAATTGACCCTCTAAGGGCTGTTGTATAATCCACTAACCCCCTCCCCTCAGCTTTCCCCTCATCCTATAATCACCTGAAGAAGAGTTTTGTGTGGCTTGAAAGCTTGTCTTTCACCAACAGAAGTTGGTCCAATAAAAGATCTTACCTAACCCACCTTGTCTCTCTAGTATCCTTGGACCAACACAGCTACAACACCACTCCATCCAGAGTCCTGGTCTACACTGAAGGGATGGGGGTCGATCTAAGATACGCAACTTCAGTTACAAGAATAGCGTAGCTGAAGTTGACATATCTTAGATCAATTTAGATTGACTTACTTCGTGCCCTCATGGCGCGGGATTGACGGCCGCTACTCCCCCGTCGACTCCGCTTCCACCTCTCTCCCTGGTGGAGTTCCAGAGTCGATGGGGAGCGCATTCGGGGATCGATGTATCGCGTCTAGGTGAGACGCGATCGATCGATCACTACCCACTGATCTGGTGGGTAATGTCGGCATACCCTAAGTTAATACACAGGGATCAATCTCCACCCCCGTCATATCTGAGAAACTCACAATTTGTCATGTAATTATCCTCACAACAGTCCTGTGAGGTAGGGCAGTGCTATTATTCCCATTTTAAATATGGGGGACTGAGGCAGAGAGGGACTAATTTCTTGTCTACTCACAAAAGTTATACCTCAACTATACTGGTATAATTCCATCCCAACTAGGGGTTGTACAGGAACAACTTTTGATAAAAATCATATCCCTGAGGGCTATGCCAGTACAAAACCTGTTTGAGACCTGGCCTGAGTGAGAATTGCCACACTGGATTGGACCCAAAGTCCATCTAGTCCAGTATCCTGTCTCCAACAGTGGACAGTGCTGAATTCTTCAGAGAAAGGTATAAGAACCCCACAGTAGGATGTAGGATATTCTGCCCCCCATATCGGATCTCATCTTGGTCTCTAATAGTGACCGATTGGCTTAAATCCTGAAGTATAAGATTTAGTATCAATTTCTGAAACAAGCGATATTTATTTGGCTATACTTGCTCAAGGTCACACAGGGCAGAGCAGGCTAACCTGGGTCTCCAGATTCATACCCTAAAGCACCGGACCATCCTTCCTCTAATTTAGGTCAAACTCTTCAGAACAGGCCATGAGACTTTACAAACAGAGATTAAGACAATGTAAATGTACAGTGCTCTACATATGACTTGATGGGCACAGGGAGATTTTATCCAGTGAGTCGGGCCTAGCCTGGCACAGATTGCCCATCTCTGGGTTGCAGGGTAACAGGCTTTTTTTTTTTTTTGCATAGGCAGACAATATTTTTATGCCCAGTCATGGCTGGGTGATCAAAACAGCAATTAGGCTGCATCAGCAGATGTGCCTGCTTTCAGTCATTATCAGTCCCAGAAACACACAAACTATACTCTGTTTTGGAGAAGAAAATATTAGGAAATTAAAGTACAACTTAGACTCTTCAAGTGCTTAATTAACCATTTTAAAATCTGCGTGGAGATGGGCTGCTCTTTTAGCCTTCCTCGCTTCTATCAGCCCAAGAGCCTGTGGTGGTTCGTTGAGGGTGCTTTTGTGTATGTATATATTTAAGGGAAGCAGCACATTGAGACCCCAGACCAGTTAACTGAGAGTGCATGTAATGGGGGGCCCTTATCCTGGAAGCACCCCTTGGCAGCCAGTGTAGTGCCACAATTACATCTCTACCTCAGTTTCCCCAGGGGGGCTTTCAATAAGATCATTGAGATTTATGTATATTGAACAGTGCTCCTTCAGGGATCTATAAAAGCAGCAAAGAGTCCTGTGGCACCTTATAGACTAACAGACGTTTTGGAACATGAGCTTTCGTGGGTGAATACCCACTTCGTCTGTTTAGCCCACAGGCAGATCAGACAAACAGGCCTCCACCCCAGCATATCTAGCTGGAGGGGGGTAGGGGTCAAGTTAACCTTAGTCCATCAACTCCTCTTACAGCCAGATCCCTTACAAGTGAGGTCCTCTTTACATGGAACCCTCTTCTGGAGTCAGGGGCTTTTGTCATCACTAGGAGAAGGGTCTCTCTTCTTGGGTCAAGGTCTCCAGAGGACCAACCCTGACAACCCTTCCTCAGAACAACATCAATTTCTCTGATCTGGCGCTCCTGCTGCTACCTGGTGAAGTCTTTCCATGGGGACCAGGTTTTGCTGAGACTTGGCATTCATAGCTCTTCCCTTTCCCCGCTAGGAGCACTCTTCTTCCTTAGTTTCCTTTCCAAAGGTGCTCCCTCAACAGCTACCTCAAGAAGCCTTCCTCTAGAAACTTCCCTCTCCCTGGGAGCTCTGTTCTTGAGGGAGATCCCACTAGTAGTGATTTCATAGCCAGCTCCCCACAGGTATTTTCCCCAGGTGCTTCTTCCCTGTGCCCTTTCTGGTCTGAGCTCACACAAACTCTGTAATGTAACTAATTAAGTACTTCCCAGCTACTTAGGCAATCACTCATCCCCAGATGGATCTGGGCTAGTGCATTCTCTTTAGCAGAGCCTGTGAATGCCTGACCCTCCTCAAGGACCAGCTCTGCTGGGACAGATCCCAGTGAGATCACGCAGAGCTTTTCACATAAAACAGAATAAAAGTAATGGTCAGATTTTCCTCTCACTTACTCAGGGAGAATCTGGATGTATTTCCCACATTTGCAAAGCTCCAAATAAGAGCAAAATTTGACCTAGTGCCTGTATTAAGCCCACTTGCTGTCACAGATGTCATGTAAGGGTCTGATTTTCTAAGGACTTGATCCTGCTAACTGCTCTGCTTAACGCTGCAAAGTGCTGAGTGTCCCCAGTTTCTACTGGCTTCCTTGGCAGTCGAGGACAGTTAGAACCCCATAAAACTGGGCCCAAAGGGAAGTCTGTTCACCTTCTATTTCTTACCATATGCTGCGTGAGGACTCTGGGGAATTATCTCCTCTAAATATAGTAGAGGTTCCAGAGCCATTGCTGGTCATCCAGAGTCTGCATGATGTAATCCCACCGCTCTATGCTTGCCTCTACATAGGGTGGCCAGGTGCCCGGTTTTTGTATGCATGTTGCAAGTAACTGGAAAGTCCAGTTACTGCAGGCAGGGAGGCACTGGGTCATCACCCATGCCAGCCTCTACTCAGCTGGTGTCACCTCCTACCTGCACCGGGTGGCTGCAGCTCCCAGCTCCAGCTCCGTAGGTAAGTCCCTCCTGAGCTAGGGGGAGAGGGGTGTGAGAGAGGAAAGGCAGCGAGCGATGGGGGAAGAGGTGTGGATGGGGCAGTACCTCAAGGGAAGAGGCAGGGTGGGCCAGAGCCTTGGGGGGGGAAGGGGCAGGGTGGGGGAGAAGTGGGGCTGGGGAGGTTCCAGCACTCTTGCTGGAGTGTCTGATTTTTAAATATTACCAAGTTGACAACCCAAGTCCTACACCAGGTCAGCATAGGGGAATTCCACAGCTATTATAATCCACCTCAGCTGGCTCTCCCCTGTCTGCATGATCCCCACCGAGACAAGCCACCCCCTTCTTAGGGCAACAAGCCTCTGCTGAAATGCCCTCCATCACATCTCATGCCCTGTCTTATTGGATTTACTTGAAATGAGAGTTGCATTAATGCCCTTGTAACCGTGCGGCCTCTGGCAGGACACAACTGAGAGTATTAATTCAGAACAAATTGCTTAGAGCAGGGCAGTCACAGCCCAAGGCTGTGTGTCCTTTATTATTAAGACACACCAAGCCAGCCAAACAGAGAGGACTTCGGTTTTACCCCACTGGCTAACCAGAAGTCATACAAGCAATTCCTTCAGATACTCAGTTCCCTTGTATCACCACCAGCACCACTCCTTATGGGGATGAATGGTTATGAAAACCAATACCCCAGTAAAAGAAAAAAGGTTCTCCCAACCCCAAAGGGCCAAGCCCCAGACCCAGGTCAATACATAAGTCAGATCTTACTCACAAATCACGCAGTTGCCAATCCTTTAGAATCTAAAATCTAAAGGTTTATTAATAAAAAGAAAGAAATATCTATGAGAGTTAAAATTGGTTAAATGGAATCAATTACATACAGTAATGGCAAAGTTCTTGGTTCAGGCTTGTAGCAGTGATGGAATAAACTGCTGGTTCAAACCAAGTCTCTGGAGTACATCCACAGCTTGGATGGGTCATTCAGTCCTTTGTTCAGAGCTTCAGTTTGTAGCAAAGTTTATCCAGAGATAAGAAGCAGGATTGAAGACAAAATGGAGGGGTTTCCAGGGCCTTCTATATTCTCTGCCATGTGGAGGGACACCCCTTTGTTCTTACTGTGGAAAATCACAGCAGCAAGGTGGAGTTTGGAGTCACATGGGCAAGTCACATGTCCATGCATGACTCACTTCTTTACAGGTAGAGCAGCCATTGCTCACATGCTACCTTAAATGTTCCCAAGAAGGCTCTGAGATGTGGATTGGAGTCTTCCAAGGTCCATCGTCAGTTAAGTGTTTCTTGATTGGGCACTTAATCTGAAGAGTCCCTTCTCAATAAGCTGGCCAAATGCTTCACTGGTGCTACTTAGAATCAAACACATTGAGATACAAGTACATAGCCAATATTCATAACTTCAAATACAAAAATGATACACATATACAGACAGCATAATACTAACCAGCAAATTACAACCTTTTAATAGACACCTTACTTGACCTCCTTTGTATAAGATTTGGTGCCACTATATGACCTTGGTTGCAACAATGATCTATACGGTCACAGTTCATATTAACAATGTCACAGCCCTTTTACTGGGAAGAAAAATCATCCTGGGCTGGAGCCATGCTTTGCTACCAGCTGGAATGGAGGCTACAGAGTTGCTTTAGGTTACTGGGTTGGTTGACTAAGAACACTTCCACACAGGAGTCTAGGAAGGACCAACAAGTTTTATCCACAATACATTGAAAAACAATTGATAGAGTGGCACTGCTTGCTAATATGCTTGGGATATGCTTCCAGAAAACCTAGTGCTTAACCTGGTTTAGTGCAGTGCCAGTGTGGATGCAGCTACATGGATATGACTTACTATTTCAGTTACAGTAGCTGCTCAGATCTGGATTCCCATACCCAAATGCCCAGACCTAGGTGAACTCTGGAGTGAAGACAAACCCTAATTTTTGTTCATGGGGACTGCATGTGCACAAGGAAAGGCAAATATGCCCAGTCTGAGGAAAAGTATTTGTTCTCTGATCACTTCTGGCACATGACAATTTACATATAGGAAAAAGAATATGGCTAAAAATTTCACTGAGTGGACTAAAGGAGGTTACCTTTCTGTCCTAAACTGCAAAGCTTGCTATAGTGCATTGTGAAGTTTACAGTAAAATGAGGTCACGTGTAAAAAATAAATTTGCCTTCATTAAGAAGTTTAATCTTTATATTTTAACATTTTATTCAGCTTAGAAGTAGCCTAATGAGTTTAATGTTCTGGTTCGCATGCCTAGGAAAGCAGTGTTTGCATTGTAAGTGCTACAGAGGAAGTGTAGAGTTCAGGAATTGAGTAGTATACCTTCAAATAGTTTTTTAACCCTTTTGTGGTCCTCACTGTCTGTTTTTCAGAAGCTACCAGAAATCCTGCCAGAGCAGTAGCATATAGATGTAGCTGTGCCCTACGTGTTCAGTAAATATGGTTCTTTGGACCCAACTGTGCTTGTGTTTTCTTCAAAGTATGCATGTTGCAAGAGATACAACTGAAGTGTTTAAATCCGGACTGTTTTCACTGAAACAAAACCACATAATGAAAACACTTTACAGTACTGGGTTTTGAAAAGTTCTTGCACAAATACCTGATGCAATCTTTAAACAACTACTTCACAGTATCACCAGGATTTCTAGGACAATATCGCTAATGTCCATCTCTGGTAGGCAACTGATTTTTCCACTGGCCCCCTCAGGCAGTCACATAAGGTAGATCTCACAATATAACCAAAGCAAGAGCATGGAGCCATCATTCATTAAAATCAGTTAAGTCTAATAGTTAGTGGAGGGCACTGGACTGGAATCAGAACACCTTGATTCTTTTCCCAGTTGTGCCACTTGTCAGGAACTCAGCGACTTCTGGGCTAGGTGCCCTAGCAACCCGAGAAGCTCTGTTGGGCCCAATAAACCCACACTAAGTGACTGCGCTCCCTGGTTGGTAGGTAGGGCCCTACCAAATTCAGTCCATTTTGGTCAATTTCATAGCCAGAGGGTTTTAAAATTTGTCAATTTCACACTTTCAGATGTTTACAACTGAAATTTCATGGTGTTATAACCATGGGAGTCTCAAACCAAAACGAGGTCATGAGGACGATCACAGAGTTCTCTCACTTCTGCGTTGTCTTCAGAGCTAGTCTCTGAAGGCAGAGCAACTGCAGACCTTCCTGTGGCCAGGGGAGGTGCCCTGAGATTGGTCTGATTCCCCCCAGAGAGCAGCCATGCAGGGGAAGTCCTGTCCCTCCCCAGTGTGGTGGACTAGCAGCTGGAGCCTGGTGAACAGTAGGAGCCCCCACCCCTGCCCTTCTCTCCCCCTTTCAATAGCTAGATTTCATGGGGAAGGTCTGATTTCATGGTCTGTGATGTGTTTTTCACAGCCATGAATTTGTTAGGACCCTATTTATGGGACAGAAGGACCAAGAGCTCACCATTTAAGCCCATACCTACAGCCATGCCAGACCTGCTTCCTGCCCAGCCCTTGCTGCCTCTGCTGCAGCCCTAGACCCTGCCTGCCTCTGAACTCCTGATTCCCACCTTTGGCTTGCCTCTTAGCCACGCCTCCAGTTCTGCCCTCTGGGTCTGCTCTGACCAGTAAGTTGCTTCACTTACACCAGACAGGCAAACACCACTGCACCGCTTTGTGACCTTGGCCAAGTCACTTCACCTTTCTGTATCTATTTCCTCTCCTGCCTTTTGCCTTGTCTATTTAAGCTGCGGAGATCAGTGGCTGTCTGCAATGGGGCTGCTGTTTTGGTTGTGTTGCCAGCTCTTGTGAGTCTTATGATTTTGTTGCTTTTCTTAAAGCCGCACTTCCTGGAATCCTGTGGTTGTAAGAATCTCAACTTTCATTTTAAAATAATATTTTTTAGCCCTCACAGTTGTGGAGAAAACTTGAAAATGTGAGCACAAGAGGCTCAAAAGCCAGACAGCAAATAAGAGCCCCAAATTTTTTTTTTTTTAAAAAGAGCAGACTCATTTCTAAATCCTTAGGGTTGGCAATGCTCAGACAGAATAAATACAACTGATATACAAATAAATACCAGTGGACAGTAAGAGTACTCATGTTGCAGAGGCACTAAGAGAGCAAACATCTAATTACCATGTTTTAAGAGCATGGAAATACAGTTAACTTGCCAGGAGTTGCATAATATCACAGCATATTTTGTTTACAGACACCACTATTCAAAAGAAATATTTTTAGCCCTGTTTATCGCATTGCCCGGGTGCTCTGCAAACCTCAGCTTGCTAAGAAGCCTGAATCAGCACTTACCACCCCCTGCCTATTTGTCTTGATGCAAATGATGTCAAATGTATGGTCATTCTTTTGTACATTTTCAGTGTCTGGAGACATCCTGTCTACGCTGCAAGTGCAAGGGAAGTGCAAAGAGCCCTTGCACTCCACAGGAGAGCTCGCTTTGCTAGGAAACAGTGCTATGATTTTGCTCAGACAGATTCATTCTCACCTCTGATTGGTCACTTTCCTTTACCACTGACATCATCTTGTTGCTGGGTGGAAAACTTCTGAAGCACAGCAGTTGATACTGTTTTCAGCCAGTTGGGAAGATGACTTGCTCTATGTTTTCCAGTGAAACCAGATTACTTCACACATACAACTTTTGAAATTTGTTGGCAAATTGTGACTTCTAAAACGTAAATGATTCAAGTGTTGCTTTTAGATTGGTAACTCCCCCTCCACAAAAATAAAATCGAATACATTCAAATGATACCTTTGTAAATCAGCCATTTCTCTTTGAACTCAGATGTTACAAAAGAAGCAGCTGTGCTCTAGTGAGCTGAGAAAAGGACTGGGAATCAGGAGACCTGGAATCTATTGTTGATTCTGCCATTGAATTGCTTTGTGATCTTTGACAAGTCACTGTATGCATAATCTATCCTGTCTGTAAAATGAGAACGATGCATACCAATTATTAGTTATATTACGGTAGCAACTGGGGGCCTTAACCTAAATCAGAGTCCCATTGTGCAGATGTTGTACAAACATAGTACAAAACAGTCCTTGCCCTGAAGAACTCACAGTCTAAATACACAACAAGGTTCTACAGGTTGGGAACTGAGGATGGACAGACCAAGTGACTTGCCTATAGCCACACTGGAAGCCTGAGGCAAAGTCAGGAACTGAGCCCAGACTTCCCGAATCTCAGACTAGTGCCATAATCACAAGCCCCCCCTGGTAAAACTCCCCAAGGTGCACTATATAGTGCAGGGTAGTCTATTTTTTGTTAAGGTCCAAATTTCTTGGTCAAGGTATAGTCAAGGTCCAGACTCCAGAGAAAACAATGATAAGTAAATAAGGATTTTGGGGTCCATTCAAAAGCATCTGGCAGTCTGGATTTGGTCTTCAGTCCACCTATTGACTTCCCCTGGTATAATGCTTTTCACTCCTACAAAGGCAGAGTATTGTTACATTAGAAATAATTGGCTACATTCAATCTTGGTGTAAGCAGGCGCAACTCCATTCACTTCAAGAGTGTTACACCAACTCATATCAGAGCAGAATTTGGCCCAATATTTTATGAATTTGCCTATTTACTTTAGGGTTTGCCTTACTAATGGAGGTACAAAGATGCATATTGCAGTTCCTGCCCACTAATAGCCAGCCACCTTATTCCTTGCCTTCCCTGCAATTTCTACCCTGGCATCTTTCCCATGGCATCCTCTTTTTGAAATGACCCCTGGTTCATGGATGCCTGAAGTATCCTGGCTTCTCCAACTAATTAATTGCTCCATTCTGCATTGCTGCCATAACTGCTTATTTTATCTTCTCAGCCTGTGACATTCTCAAAGGCAGTTTCAGTATCACTGTTCCTCATTGTCTGTCTTGATGCTTTATTAAAGAAAAAAAAGTCAAAACTATTGCACCAGACTGACCTTTGAGATCATTGGCTCAGCTCACTTCAAACAGTTTTTAGAAGGTGGAGTACGGCCTAATACTATAGAGGCCTTCTTCATATGCCATATGGGGCCCAGGTAGCAGAACTAAACTTGTTCTTCATTTTTGCAGTTGTGCTGCAAGTAGCTGCTATAAATTCAATTTGTGTAGTGCATCTTAGTTTCTGGAGGCTGCATTTTGTGATCCCATTCAGATGCTGCTTGCTACAGCAGAGCCACCATGCTCTCCATCCATTGGATTCTTTTAATCTAAAATAAAAATGTAATTTAGACTGAGTATATGGCTGTTCTTTGGGTACAGAGAATCATAACATATAGGTAGCTGGAAAGGGTTAAAACAGTTCATAAGTCATTTGGTGGAGTGTTTGCACAGGGACACATTCGTGCGTCTGTGCAGTAGGCGTTGTTATAGTGATGCTGGTTGGGGTATTCCACTTGATATGTAACCCCTTTGTTTTTCATTACAAATGTAACTAACTTTAGCCAGCAGCTTTTAATAGCTCCTCAACATATTCCTCACATTTGCTGGTGCCTCCATTTGTGTAAAGCAGATTATAACACCTACTATCATCCCCTTTAAATATAAATATAAGGAGCGAAGAATCATCATTTCCATATGAAGGCTGAACAGATAGTTCATCTCTGCCATCTTCCTTGTATGTTGTCAGACCAATCTGATACATCTTTGATATTAATGGTTAGTTTTCAGTTATGATGGGCTGAAACCCCAAATCAGTCTACCTCTTATGCTAAGCTTTGGATCCAGATCTGAACTTTGCGGCTCAGTAAAGAGACCAAACTATAGGCAGATAATTCAAGTCCCTTTGAACTTGAGAAACTTCACATTAGAAATTGGCCTGAGCTGTTATGTTCTGGTTACCATAGGAATTTTGCAGCAGTTGGACCACAGATGCAGTATAAATCAGTTTCTAGAAGAGTGGTCCAGAACCTTGGGTAATTGGTTTAAAAATCATCTACATTACTGGATGTTCTTGCTTGCATCTCCTTTTATCACGGTCTTAGATTAGAGATCTGACATTATGTTACCCAACGCAGCATATATTCTTCTGTTCTGACAGTAGTATAGCTACCATCATCCTTAATCATTCTAGGATGACCTGCAGGGGAACTCTTCTAGCGCAAGAAGTGAGATCATTCTCTATTTGTCACACTCTCTCAGACACTTTTCCTTGGCAGAGGAATAAATACTCACTTCCACCCGTCATCTAGGTAGCACTTGCATAGAATATTTAAAACTACTAAAAAAAGCATGCTACCAGTAACTGTTTATCAGTGCTATGGTTGAGAGCAAAGTAGTCATGTCTGCTTCATGTTCAATATGAAGATCTTGTTTACTTTCCCCATAACTTTCCAGGTCTAGAATGTTGCCCATTAGGTGCCTTGGGGAGTAAGCTGCTCTTTTGTGGCTTATTTTCACACTGTTAACACCTTTCGGCAGACACAATTTCAAAAGCACCTTGCAAAAAAAAGTCTCAAATCCTGCAGGAGGATAATGGGAGGCAGATAGAGTCTGATTCTCCAGTGCCATGTGCTTTGTGTAATCCTTTACCTGCATGCAAAGTGCAAAAAGAGCAAAGAGCAAAATGTTACCATTTGTGTGAATTCTGATTTGTTGGTATTTTACACTTTCTTTGCATGGTTTTAATGACTAAACAAGATCCGAGCAGTAGAGAATCAGTCCTGTAGATGTTAAGCAACTTGCACAAGGTCACCCAAGAACCCAGAACTCAGATGTCCCACTCAGTCCCCTGCTCTAGGTCTGATCCAAAGCCTACTAGAGGCAATGGAAAGACTAATTGGCTTCAGTGGACTTTGGAAAAAGATTAAATGTTTAGAACGGATTAGTTTAGTTGCTGGCATTATATCCACCAATAATGGATTCCTTGGTAACTGTGTGCCAGCATCCCCTCCAGCAATCCAGGTGTTTAATTTCTGCCTCCATTGTCTTAGTGGGCAAAGCATAAACATGGTTTAGAATCAACATTTCTGTTTTTTCTTCATTAGAATCCTGTTATTTGATCGAGTCGTTTTCAGTTCCAGTGTATGCTATACCAAATCAGTGAAGATTAAAGTTGTAGTTTCTCAAACATGTGGCTGGTTCACTTGTGCTCCCTGTAACTCTGAGCATTTAATGTAAGTGATCATGCTGTAGCAGTGCACATGCAAGCTCAAAACAGATGAAATTAGATGGCACTTTCACCAGACATTAGTGAGAATGACAAAGTTTTCCCTCCCTTCCCTGGCTTTGAAACAGAAGTCGTATACTTATATTTGCAGACATAGCTTGTAAATATAGGGTTTATATCTCAACAAGGTTTGGACTCAATGCCTATGTCCCATTTCTCTGATTAAGTAAGTGTATACATGCCATATTTTATCATGAGGGAAAGTCACTAAAGAGGTTAGAAAGATCCTCAGTTTCTAGACAAAATGCTTTGCCCATTAGCTAACTGAGAAGTGTCACTAGCTCAAAGAAACAGAACCTCCACTGCTCTTACAAAATGATGCCATTGTCCCGTGGCAGATTTAGTGGCCTTCTGTCTCCAGTGTTTTTGGCTGATATATTGCTTGTATGGTATCACAACTGCCTGCTTTTATTTGAAGGCAATAATATCCTACACTGGAGCAATTCAGTTTTCATAAACGGATTAAGAAAAACAAGTTCTTTGCCCAACAAGAACATGCCCATGAATTGCCTTTGTGTAAACACAGATTACACAGAGCAAAGTGACTCCAAGCTTGTTTACCACAAACTCTCCATGAAATTCAACTTTTATATACAGACAGTGAGTTGCAGCACCTTTTAGAAAAAATAAATTTAATTTCTCTTCCTTATTTCAGCCAGATTTTTTTTCTGACAACACATTGAAATAAAAAAAATTAAGCCAAGTGTGAACTATCTAATCTTTCATCAGCACAAGTAATAGTTTTATCTACATTCAGTACTGTTTTTGCCTAATTTGCTCAAAGTGGTATTTAAATAGAGGGCTAGGTTCTACTCACTGTTTCACATAGCATTTATACCAGTGTCTCTACTGATTAGTGGAGTTACCCCGGATTTACACTGACAGGACTGAGACCAGAATTCTGGCCCAGTGTTTGTAAAATAAGAATATTGGGAGTGGAATTTTGCCAAGAAAGAATTTGGCCCATTGTGTTTAAGTGGTGGAGCCAAATAATACAAAAATGTAAGTTGATCTTTAGTCTGTTTATAAGAAAATCCACTATTTCCAGTGATTCATAAACCACAGTTAAAGAAAGTTAAAGTTCAGGAGTTATTCAGCATGGCTAAAAATGCCATATTATTTCTCCCTGTAGAAGGACTATACTAGAAACAAGGATAAACAAAATTCTTGAGACATGACCTTACTGTTGAAATACAGTGCTTTTATGTAACATCTCAGCTCATTGCATACTTATGCCAGGGAGCTGGTATGGGTTTAAGACATCCACATTAGTGCCTCTGCTACCCAAAATCCTCACAACTATCAATTCAAATGCTAATGAGTAACAATTTAATTGGGCCCATTTTGGACTTGATTCTACCTCTAAATTTCAATGAGGCAACTGATAGAACGTACAACTTAACAGGACTAAGAGTGGCAGAATCAGACTCCTAGCCAATGCAATACACGAATTGCTTCCAGAACTATCCCAGAACCCACTGCAAAATACCATGGACCAAATTCTCCTTTCAGTTATATCAGTGCAATTCTACTGACTTCTGTCTTAGGTATTTCTGTGGCCCCTATTACTATGGTATCTGAGCATCTCTCAGTCTTTAGTATATTTATCTTCGCAACACCCCTATGAGGCAGAATTTTAGGGCTGTACTATTACTCCATTTTAAAGATGGGAAACTAAGGCACAAAGAGGCTAAGTGACTTGTCCGAGGTAGGCTGTGGTACAGTAGGAAATTTAACCTAGGTGTCAAGTCCCAGACAACTGGACCATACCATCCTGCCTCTTTATGGAGCTGCTCTGATGGAATTGAGGAGAATTTGTACCCACCGTTCTCTTTGCAGACTGAATTCCTCCTCCCTTGCCTAATGCCTATAAAGAGTCATATCCCTCTGCAGAGGCAGCACTACTCTATGAAGTTAAATTGTTCAGAGAGCTTTCAGAGGGGATTTGTGAAGGTCCTATAGCTAAACGAATACACAAATTAAAAGGAGATGGGAGGGGGGAAATTGATTTTGCTGACGTTAGTTGTGGGAAGGAAAAGTAGCTGCTCCTTTTCTCCTATATAATCGTGCCAATGGCCCTGCCCCAGTCTGTATTTTTGTGTATCATAAAAGGTACTGGCTGGCTTCACAAAAGAGTGGGGAAAAACAGAAATGTAAGACTAGTCAGCTAGACACATTCCATTTCTGGTTAGATCAGTCTTTTTTTTTCTGCTGCCTTGGAAGCTGGAGGGTTTTTTAGTGTTTGAGTTTCAGATTTTGGGCCCCCTCCCATCCAACAACGTTCCTGGTACCCCAATAGTGTTCAATACAAAGACAAAGGCTCCCTGCAAAGAAGTTCTAGCCTTCAACACCCAAGGGGGGAGGGGTAACTCAGGGGTTTGAGCACTGGCCTGCTCAACACAGATTTGTGAGTTCAATTCTTGAGGGGGCCATTTAGGGAACTGAGGTAAAGGTCTGGGGATTGGGCCTGCTTTGAGCAGGGGGTTGGACTAGATGACCACCTGAGGTCCCTTCCAACCCTGACATTCTATGATTCTAAGCCTCCCCCGCTCTGATACATTTGCATTCACTCCCCTCAATTACTCTCCTGCTCTTGTCTCTTTAAATGGTGGCACCTTTTGAGAAAATTGACACTTCTGTCTTATCAATGATATAAAGATCAGGGAAATAATTAAATAGAAACATCTGTAAGCCAAAATACAGGCCAGGGCACGACAGATGCAAACCTTTCTGCATTGCAATTTTTCTTCACTTGAAACAAAGACTAAAACTGCCCCATAATTCAGCATAATCTTCCAGTGTTGTTTTGTTAAAATCTTGGAATAAAATGTCATTCCCTTCAATGGGAATTAGACCTTAATTATGGACCAAATCCTGAAAGCTGCTGAGTATTCTATTGGTTGTGAAAATAATAGACATCATAACTTTTACAGTGAACACAGCAGGCTTACTGCACTGATCAGATCCATCCTGAATTTGGTGGTATGCTACAGAATGTGTTTCATTTGCAAGAAGGGAGCAGACAGGTTCCCTTTTGCCTGATTAGCTATAGTAATAGAGTAAAACCTTTGTTTTGAAGAAGCTGTTCTGAGTCACTGCATTTACCTACTAGTCACAGCTCCTGAAGAGACATCTCTTGCAGGTGCCAAACCCAATCAGACCTGCCGAGTAATCACAGTTGGTAAGGATGGGTGCTGCAGCCCAGTGACCTGTCTGAATAGGAAAACCATGGGACTCTGGGACAGGAGTAGGCAGAAGCCTGAGATCTGAGGAGGTGCACTCTGGGGAAAGGAAGATGCAGCTTACCCCAGCTGTAACCATGACACATGCATTAATTTTAGAATGTTGTTGGTGGGAATCTGTGCTGTATTTGTGCAATCTCCCTCTCCACCCATTGTCTGGGTGGTTTTGACTTTTTACATGACCACAAAACAAAATCAAATTGTAGGTTTGCTAATATCCTTACATTGGGCCACATCCTACAATGAGCTGATCACTGTGCACTTCAGTGGCAGTTCAGGGTGGTCAGCACAGAATTCAGCCCTCAGCGTGAATGCTTCTGAATGCACATGTAGGCTCATAGGCCCAGCTCCTCACTGGTATCTATGCACCTAACTCCCATTGGGAATGCTATGGAGGCAAGAAGTCATTTGTTTACTTTCATTTAGAGTACATGCACCACCGGGGAAAGAGGGGTGCTGGGGCTGTTCAAAATCTTTGTGAATCTGGCATCTTAAAGCCATCTGTGATAAGACATGAGAACCTTCCTAGAAGCTGATGGCTACTATTGTATGGCACTTCCCCCTTTCCATCTCCCAACTATTACTTTCATCCTAGTCTTTCAAGATGACACTGGTCCAGTTTCCCTCTGTGTCCTCCTTCAGTAGCTTCCGTTACCCCAGCCCCTGAACATTCTGTCTCCAGCCCTATCTCACCCTTCTTGTAACCCCCTCTTTCAGAACATTGGGCCAAATTCTGCTCTCATTCTCAGTGCAAGTCCAGAGACTCCATAGGAATCAATGCAGTCACTCCATATTTACCCATGTAAACAGAATTTTGGCCCCCCCATCTCCAGCCACTGTCTCTAACCAGAAGAGAGAGTGGCCTCAGCAGTAATGCAAATACATTACAAATAATTATTTGTCATTCATGTAGGAGTGAGGGGCAGCTACATGCTAACAGTCCTTACCTTTTAGGCCAATAAATTGGCCTTTCCCACACCCCCCACTGTCACTCCTTAAACATCTTAGGCTAAAACATTTTCAAAGATAACTAGCATGACCTTATTTGCTCTCCAAATGTCCCTATTTGTTGTTTTACAGGGTTGGTTGATATGGTCTTAAAGCTGTAGAGCAAGGTAAATAAGAATACTTAGCAAGTTGTAATGCAAACCACAGAAAATATAGAGAGGGATAGAGGAAAAATACATTTCATGGCTAGAAAGTGATTTAATGTTTTATAGAATTACACCGTCATGAGAAATTAGAGATGGAAGAGACTTATTAGGTCATCTAATCCATCTCATGGGCCAGTGCATAATTGTTTCCTATGACATACATACTTTTTCGTGCCTTATCTACTCCTGATTTAAATGCCTCAGATAAAGAAGCTCCACCTTTCCCTGGAGAGACTATTCCACAATCTATTAGCTCTCACTGTCTCATGTAATTATCTCTACCGTCATTTTGTAAATTAGAATATGTAATTATAAAGTCAGAAAGTTTCATTTTGTAATTTAAAACATTATTCAGAGCACAAATATTAACTGCCATTTTTTCTCCCATGATGAATTTAAAATAAAGCAATGCAACAACAAATGTACAAATCACAAAGGCAGCAATATAGGTCCTTCATCATGTCATGGGAACTTACCTCAAGTGCCTCTAGCAGCTAGGTGTGGTAGTGCAGTCCTTTTCTCACCCCAGCACCCTCTGCAGGCCAACCTTCTGTGGCCATCAGTCCTGGCTCAGGCCCCTTTCAATACAGGTCTTTGTTTGGGTTCCCAATTCAGTCCTGTCCCCTTCATGGGTTTTACAGTGCTTTACTTGTAGCCAGTACGGGAAACACACGCACTCACTACTCCAGGTTCCAACCCAGAGACACTTAACAGAGACAGCAGCCACATACCGCTTAACGTAATCATTTGCTGCACTTTCCCTAAACCTCCTCCAACCAGTCCCTTTTATTTGCATCCCTATCTCGGGTTCTTCTCTCTCTATAATCCCCACTAGGTAAATTCAGTCAGCAATAACATCTAACTAATTATCAAGCTCCTCTGGCCAGAGAGGAGCACCCTTCCTCACTCCCCCAGTCCTAACCTTCAGCTAAGATGCTAGTCCCTACCCCTCCTTTTATGGGAACCTGTTGGGCTCTGATTGGCTCTTCCGTGAGGCCTCTCTAGGCAGGCTTGGAGGAGCCAACTTTGCTGGTCCTTTCCTCGTGTGGGGATGTAGTAGGACTGTGGGACCTCCTGCAGGGATCTGTAAAGGCCAGGTAGACCCTGTTACACAGCACCTATGGTCACAAGGTGCCATGCTGGATTTCTTGGTGTGATCTGGAGAAACAATGTATATTTCTCCTCTTAACTATATTTGCTTGCTTTTGCTATCTGTTCCAACTTTAACCATGTTTAATGCAGCGTTAATGTCTTATTCATAGTCTTTTGAGGCAAGAAGGGACCATTAGATCATCTAGTCTGACCTCCAATATAACAGGCCATATAATTTCATCCAGTTACTCCTGTAGTGAGCCCAATAATTTATATTTGATGAAAGCGTATCTTCCAGCAAGGTATCCAGTCTTGATCTAAAGACTTCAAGAGATGGAGAATCTACTGCTTCTGTTGATAGTTTGTTCTAGTGGTTAATCACTTCCACTGTTAAAATTTTGTGCAAAAATTGTGACCATTGATTATAAAATCTATGTAAACCAGATTAGGAGAGACCAAAAATGCAGTCCTTTTATAGCTGTTCAATAATCTGTGAAATCAATTAGATGGTCTCATTCCAATTTTTATTTGACAAGTATCTATATCACAAAAACACCACAGTACATATGGTGCTAACTGGCTTCCTTTGTAGGCAGTCTCAGCAGAAGGACGAAGAACTGAAGGAATTTGCAAACTGAACTACACTCTCACCCCTATATCAGGATTAAAGTTGGGTGAGAAAACATTTAGCAGAAAGTCAGTTTTTATAAAGGCCCCAATTCTGCAAATGCTTCACTTGAGATCAGTGGAACTGGTCACACACTTAAAATTAAGTACGTGTGCAAGACATTGAAGTCACATGGCTTCAAGCTAAGCACATGCATACATTTTTGCAGGATTGAGGCTACAATGAAAGATATAATCTATTTCATTCCATGGTATTTGGTCAATCATTTCAGTTTTTTAAAAAGTTTTTCTGTTCTTACTCTATAAACCAGTAGCCCCAGTGGTGGCACAAGATGAGAAATCCATTCATGTCCCATCAAGGGCTTTCCTGAGGGGCATCTGCAAAAATTTAACTTTGACCCCTTTTGGGAGGGCGCATTCTGTGCCGCCCCCCCTCCGGCAGGAGCTGGCTTTTCCCTCCCTTCTCTTCCCCCCCCCCAGCTCCAGCAGGAGCTCACTGTCCTCTCTGCAGTCGCAGGGCCCAGAGGAGCTTGCTCTCCCTGCCACCTCGGCCCCGAGACTGGAGGAGTTCTGTGCCCCTGATGATTACTGGGGGGGGGGGGGGGGACCATGCCCCAGCTTGTCCCCCCTTGTGCACACGCCTGCTGATTTCCATTACCATGATTCATAAAATTGTCAAAGAAAAGGAATATGTAGGAATTTCTGTTTGTGAGCAGAAGCAGTCATCTTCAGAAGAGATACCCAAGAGAACCTTTCTCATGATTCAGTAGAAAATTTTCATTATAATCTAACAATCCATTCACTGTTTGTTGTATCATTTCAGAAATCACTGCAATGCTTCTGTAGTTTTACACAGTTCTACAGCATATGTAATAAGATAATGTTTTCTGTATTACATAGCCCACAATTGTTTATCTCTGGCATAGATTTTTGGTTCAAGGTTTGTTTGGTTGGCATTTTTGGCTTTTTGGAGTCCAATAAAGATAATTAATCATGAAATAATACTTTACTATAACATTTTCATTTATGGTTAGATTTTGTGTTAGTGCAAAAAAGAATTCTTCGAGTGATGTGGAAAACCCCAGATATGTTTTTATATGTCAATAATTGCATAATAAGCACACATTTAGGCCCTGAATGTGAACCCATGCACTTGCACTGAATCCCATTGAAGCCAAAGGGGCTCTGACTGGCTGGCAGAGTCTGCCTGTGTGGAAATGGTTACAGGATTGAGGCCTTTTTTACATCAGGTGTGTTTAGCATAAAATATTCTGTGCTTTTTCAGGAGGGAGGACAAGGACAATGATGGGAGTGGAATGATGTTCTGGTTATGGTATAAATGTTTTGTCAAATGGTGAAGTTTTTCAGTATTTTTTAAAGATAGTCAGACCTTGTATTTATTTAATCTCCTCTGGAGACATAAACTGTTTGACAGTGTCCCTTTATGCAAATCAATTAGCTACATGTTATGTTGCTTAACTTTGCAAAAGCAAATGCTACTATCAAAGATAAAAATATAGGAACCAGATTATAACTCTTTTACAGCCAATTTACAATTACTTTGACAAGATAAAACGTTAAAACAATGTACATAACAAAATAGTAAAACCTATCTTAGGGATTTCAGAGGGCTATAATATTAGAGTGCTAGATTTCTGCCACAGATAGATCAAATGACTTTATAGTATTATTTTTCAGAGTAAAGATCATATACTATCCTATCATTAATTTCCGGAACTGTATTGGAGCCACCGTGATTACCCACATGTTTAATGCACATGCATAAGTGCTTAGAACCTAAAATCTAAAGTTATGATAGCCCATAAATGGGGGAAATTATAGTGACCTGTGGTATAAAAAATGTGCACCACTATTATAAGAAAAAGAGGAGCTACATCCCACCCACCCTGCTCCGTAAATGATATTTGTCTTTGTCCCAGTTATAGGCCCTGTCTCTCTGTGCATTAGCATGGAGGATAGAAAACCTGACTCATCATTTTTTAACAATCTTCCCAACCTGAGGCAACATACACACTCTCCAAACATTCCCAAGTCCCAACTTCCCCTAAAGCAAATATCTAATCTCACCCTGCCTGGCAGCACAGCAGTCTTGTTTCTACGTGTGCAAGCAACTGCCTCAAAGCAGGATTTTTTTCCAGAGAGCAATTTTTTCTCCAGATAAGCAATCTGATCTGTATACCTTTGGGATGAAGGAGGTAATAATGCTGCATCTCTCTCTTGATAAATAATCGATTAATGCCCATTGGGGAGGAAATGGACAATAATCCAAATAAGATGGAGTTGATGCTAATGAACTGGGGAATAATCTGATGTTTGTAGCCTCCTCAAAGAAGGGGTTTGTGTCTACTCTACCCAAGAGATTTACAGTGTGTGTGGGGAGGGGAAGGGAGGAGGCTTTTGTACCCTTGTTTGCTCCTGCAAACCAGGAAATTTGGAGGCCAAAAGCAATTTGTCTGGTTGCAGCTATGACCAGACTTCTGGGATTTGAAGCTTGCTATGGTACTTTATGACTTTTTTAAATTCTAGATTGGATTACTGCAATGTGCTCTGCACCAGAGGGCCACTCTGAAGCTCCAGCCAGGGCAGAACTACTATGTGTCTGCTTGGTGGTAGAGCATATCACACTGCTTCTGCTGTACAGTTGTGTTTACTTCCTATTACGTTTGGGGTACAGTTCAAAGTATTGACTCTCATCTGTTAACCTGCACTGTATAAGATTTGGGTCGTGGCTATGAGGGGCAGCTCCTCTTTCCCTTCCCAATGACAGCAGTTGAGATCAGTTGACCTGCTTGAGTTAAAAGACCCCTGATTGGCGTAAACAGCCCTGCATGACGCTAGGATTGGCTTCCTCCATGGGTCTGACAGCCTCAGAAGTTGCTAGCTTTTCAGGCATGGTGCAAGGCTCAGATTCCCCCTCCCCCTTTCTGCATGAGGAAATGGTGGTTTGCTATCTGGGGTGTTTATGAGCACTATATTTTCCTTTTTTTTTCTCTCTTGGCCTTTCTCCTCCTCTCTTCTCCCTCTCCCCTCCTCCTTTCAGCTCCCCCTCTCTCCGATCCTTCTTCCCTCTCTTTCAGGTTGCAGGCTCTTCCTTGAGTCAGCCACATCCCACCAGCAGCCGGAGTTTAAAGGGGTGTGTGTGACTGACACCTAGTAAGCGTGGGCTCCTTTGCCTCATCTGCATATCCTCGACCGTCGCCCGCTATTGGCTGGAAGAAGCCACGCCCTCGTGCTTTGGCCCTGTGTCCCCGGCCCAAAGACCGCCCGGAGATAGGCGCCTGCCCCGCCCCCTTGAGCTGCGGCCCCGCCCTTTCCCCCGCCCCCGGCTTGAGGCTGCCCGGAGACGGGAGCCGGCGAGCGTTCTGGCAATTGGTCAGCATCGAGCGAGCTTGTCTATTGGTTGCTAGTAGCGAGAGTGGGCGTGTCCGGAGCGCGGTGATTGGCGGAGGGCTGAGGGATGTGCGCGGGGGGGAAGGGGCTGCCCGGGAGCGGCGGACGGGGAAGCTGCTGGAGGATGGGGACGGCCGGAGGAGCGGGTCAGTGAGCGGAGCGCAACCAGCCCCGCCAGCTCCTCCGACCCGGGCGCACCCGCTCCCCGTCCCATGAGGAGCAGCATGAACCGGGGCAGCGCCGGCTCCATCGGCAGCGCCGCCTCCGCCAGCGAGTACCGGGTCTGCAGCAACTGCCGGAAAGTGCTGAGACAGGTACCCGGGGGGCCGGGGCGCTGCTGGCGGGGTAGCCGGGATGCGGAGCCGTTGGGAATTCGAGGGGGCCGGGACGCGGTGTGGGGGAGGCCGGGCCGCTGGGGGGGGGCTGCGAGCCGGTGGGGCCGGGGCCGGAGCGGGGAGGCTGGGGGCTCGAGGGGGCGGGACCCGAAGAGGTGTGGGTGCGAGGCGGGATACTGGGACTCGGGGGGTGCGAGGGGGACGGCGGGGGAGACGGGACCCGGGCGCGGGGAGCGAAGGAACCGGCCCCTCAGCGCACGGGAGGCGGGGAGGAGGGTAACTAGATCTGAGGGGAAAGAGCGAGGTAGCCAGGCACTTTAGCAAGGCGAGGGGCCCCGGGAGGGGCTGGGGGCGGCAGGTGGGTGAGTATGAGGAGAACGGGCCATAGTCCCAGGATGGGAGCGGGGTGCCAGCCCCAGCGTGGTAGAGAAGAGGGGATGGGCAGATCGTCCTTCCCACCCGACACTGGCCCTCTGGCGAAGGTCCCTCTGTTCTGCTTTCACTGATCTCTGCATCTGCCTCTCCCCGGTGTGAGTGATGTTCCCCGGCCCATTGATGTCCCTGTTACCCGGTGAACGCACATCTCACATTAGTGAGGTTCTTAGTTTCTCGTGGTTCGCACTCCCCCCACCCCTTTTAGTGCCTTTCTCCTATTAGCGATTCTGCCTGAGAAATAAAATATACGTGGGGATTTGTATTGGGTGTGTGTATGTATGTTTTGCAGCAAAAGTGTTTACTGGGATGGATCATCCGAAACACTGGCTCTGGTTTATTCTCGTAGAGTGGGGGTTAGAAAGTTTATCCACATATCGCTTAGTAAAAATAAATGTATCAATACAGTTTATAAAAAAAACCCTTATTTTCAGACTGATTCTCTGAAATGTAAAGCTTTTGAAAAAAAATCAGCTGATTATTAACAGGTCCCCTGATCAGAATGTCCTTTGCGAATATTCTAATCCTTTACTACCTCCTCTCAACATCTGATTAATTGGGAACATTAGTTAAGGTGCTTTTTGTTTGTCCAGTGCAAATGAATTAAAATTGCTGAGCTGTGCAAATGCATCAGGACTGGAAGACTGAGAAAAATGCAATATTTTTTTTCTTGTCGAGCTCTCTAAATACATTTTGCACCAGGGTTGTTCTTGTAAATATTAAGAAAGCATGTAAGTCAGTGAGCTCAAATATTTGCGCTCTTTGTCCAAAAACTGTTTTTCTTCCTCTGTGGGTCAGGCCAAGTGCCAATCAAAGTTGTTTTTCAAGCCTCTTTTTGCTGCAGTGGGCTGCTGTTGTTTTTTTTTTTTTTTGTAAAGGGGTTGGTTTTTGGAAAAGAGGTGTGTAGAGGGAGGGGGAGAAGCATATTTAAAATGCGTGAGAGAGAGGGGTGTGTCTTAATCATGTTTATAAAATATTTTAAGGGAAACAAACTCTTATTAAATGTGTACAATTGGTATGTGCAGTTATTTTCCCCATAAACTCTTATATCATATTACAGTTGATACTTGGTACTCAGCTCATCGTAGTGCAGCTTGTGAGAAATGTAATGGATCAGAGAAGTGCATATCATTGCAGTCTAATGTTAACTATTTCACTGCAGGGCCAAACTTTAACTTGCTAATTAATTGTTTGGAGGAAAACAAACACTTAAAGGAAAACTTCTGAGAAGTTAAAAGCCTGAAGCTCTCTCTGTGAGACTTGACATGTTTAAAAGATTGGCTTAACAAATTAATCGGTGTCAAATTGGTCTATGTAAAGAGTGGGGAGGAGAACTTGCTTTGTTCTTGTCAAATAAACACATTTTTTGTTGACTAATAAACTGGTGTTTGGCAATCCTTGTATTTCTAAAATTAAATTGATCTGAAATTTCTTAAAGCCATAGTCTCAAACCGGTGAGTAGGTCTTTTGTTTTATGCCTTTTAATACTAGCAACTGTGGCTATAATATACTTTCTGCTAGCCTGTAACATGCATTACTTTCCTAGTAATGATTATGAATGATTATTTATTTACCAGCATATCCTCTGATGAAATGTTGCTATGCAAGTAAATTATAGAGAATAATGGTGGCATTCTTGGGTATCAGGGTGCTGGGCACTGCATAGGAACCTAGTTGGTTAAGTGGACATGAGCAGCTCTCTTTGCTGGCCTGCCTTATGAATACCCTGCTGGTGGACTGTGTTACTCTTGCTGGAGGATTCATAATTCCAGTGGCAGTTATTGAAATTAAATCAAGAGCAAGTGACTTGAGAGGGATATTTTGTGATTGAATTGGTTGTGACGTTATGGTCTCTGGCCTTCAGGCTAGCCAACAAACATAAGAGTCAGGTGGCACCTTAAAGACTAATAGATTTATTTGGGCATAAGCTTTCGTAGGTGGGGTTTTTTTTACCCACAAAAGCTTATGCCCAAATAAATCTGTTAGTCTTTAAGGTGCCACCGGACTCTTCATAGTTTTTGTGGATACAGACTAACACGGCTACTCCTCTGATACTTGATAGCAATATAAAGCTTGTCTCATTTGCACTGTAAGCATTTAATATGTTTGGTGTAATAAAGTCAGTGTAAACTTTAACCTTTTGCACTACATTAGATAATTTACAAATAGAAAATACAGTATTCTTCTCTGCTGTAAATGAGATGCAAACTTTGATCATGGCATTTTAGGATATACATTGAGATCCAGAAGATGATTGTTGCTTCACCTTGTCTTATGACAATAATCTTTTAAAGCTAACATGACAATGTGTTGGAAAAATAACTGCTCATAAAACTTTCTGAATCTGTTCCTACTCTCATCTATTTGAGTCTGTATTTTAAATTGCTAAAGTATAGTTTTAGCAATAACTACTGGTGGATGGGGTGATATGGCAGTGAGGGAAAACAAGCCTTTCATCTTACAATTAAATTCAGAACAGACAAACTGAATTTAAACTCCTTTGGGTGAATTGGAGTATCTTGTATGGAAAGATGTAAATGGAGAAAAACTAGATTTAGAGTGCATAGTCTGTTTGTTTATTTTGGATTAATCAAAGTTATGCCTTTTTTAAAGAGGTTTTCAATCTCTGGGGAAAATGAATGCTTTTTTCATTATGGGAGAGCCCATTGTAGAAAGGTTAGCATAAATAAATAAAAAATACAGTCTTGCTATAGGGATCTAGCAAGCTAGTTTTGTTGCTGCAGACTAAAGGTGAGGTAATACAGGCCACTTGAGTAGCAGAGGTAGGTGGAAATGCTGATATTTGCTTTGTAGAATTTAAGTGGATTTTCAGGAATGTCATCCAGCTAAGTTAAGGAAATGCCACAGTAGTACAGCCAGTTGGATTTGACTGTCTTTCAGAGTAGGCTGAACCAGGCTGGGAAGTGGGAAGCACCTGCCAGACCACACACTGCCTTGTTTATTGTCAAGGAATTATACAGTGTGATTTTTCTTTAGGGACCTAGTAGTCAAAGTACTAGTGTCATGAATGGATCTCTTCATTTTACAATGTTACACTTAATTTTTTAAAACTTCAGATGATCTTGTATACTTCCTATGTGCGCACCACTCTTCCTAGTGGTCATGATGTCTCACTTCTCTTTTTTGAGCTATATCACAGCTCTTCCATTTTATGGTCTCTTAAAATTAGTCACCTGCTGAAATCTCTGATGTGACTTTTTTTTTTTTAAGGAGCTCTCAGAATGAATTAACACACCTTCACATGAAAATATGAATAGTGTTGCCAACTCATGGTTTTATCACAAAACTTGTGATATTTAGTGTTTGTCTTAGAAGCCAAGCCCCCAAAGTCTTTTTAGTATGTGAGAATTTTAGCTTTCATTTAAAAAAAAAAAATTCTAGCACATATGATTGCAAAGAAAAGATTGGAAATGTGTGAACCCTGAAGGCTCAAAAACTAGAAAGCAAATTTAATAGAATGCCAATTTATAACATCTTTTAAAAAATCTCATGATTTTTGAGGGTCTGAGGCATGATGTTTGAACAGTTAGAGTTGGCAATATTTCCACCTGCCGTAGTTTCTTATCCTGTGGTATACGCCTGGCTTGCTGGCACCATATTTCTGGTTTTAGGCAAAAATCATTTTATTACATCAAATTTCTTAGTGTTTTTTGGAAACGTTTACAAAATTGTACACAGCAAGCAGCGACTCCTTTCTTCTAATAACTGAATTGAAAAGACAAGAATGGTCTTTGATACTTTTCTGACTGCACGGCTCTGTATCTTTCCATACTGCAACCCATTTGGATAATTGTACTCTTTTCTTGTTTAATTTTTGGCTTTGCTCTGTGGTATCAGAGTACTATTGTTCTCAGCATGAGATTCTCATGTACACCGATATTGAGCACTCCTGTGTTCTTCCACTTATTCCAAAAAAGTGGAGTAAAAACATTGGTGTCAGGTGAACTGGCCACTTGGGGAGGCTAGCCCCTGGCCCCTCCCCTTCTGCCCAAGACCCCTGCCCCTCATCCTCCCCTTCCATCCCTCCCCATCAGAGACCAGAGCACCCTCACTGTGGCTGCCAGACCCCCAGCCCTGGGCCGCCTGAGCGTCACCAGCCCCAGAGCACTGGGTGGGTGGGGCCATGCTGGGCTGTTTGGGGAGACTCAGCCTCCTCCAGCCTATGATACCCATGAGTAAACGTATTTTTTTTGTTTGTTTTTCTAATCTCAATTGTTGGAAGTTAGAAAATGGAACAATTAAATTTTCATTGGTGGTCTGAGCAGAAAATATCCTCTACTGACATGTCATAGTCTTGCAATGAAGAGAAGAACATGTTGTCCTCTGGGGCAAAATTCAGCTACAACAGACAATACAGAGGGAGTGAGAGAGCTACTAATGTAAGGAGAGTTTGGCTGCAGTGAGAGTTCAGTGGCCTGGGGGAGGCTAAGTAGTATAACCTAACTACAAGAAGGGCTAGAAAAGAAATGTATTGGATTCCCCGCACTTTACAAACGTACTCTAAATTTAGGTCAATAACACCTCTCCCCACAAAAACAAACAAGCTCAAACCAAAAAAAATAAAAAAAAACCCTGCAAGAGTAAAAATAATGCAGGCAGAAGTCCAGCAGCAAAGTGGGGGTATCCAGTTTATTGCACTGAATGCAGCATGAACAATGACTTGCCTTGCGGGCAGGTATTGTATGTGTGCAGTTGATACAAGCAGCTCATAGCCCTCAGATGCAGTATAGGCTCTAGAGGCGAGAGTGGATGAACTGGAGGAGGTAAGGGGGACAAAAAGCTACATTGAGGAGACTTTGAGGGTTTCAGTAGTGTTCCCACTTCAGTCTGACATTTTGTGCTGTTGGGAGAATGAAAGTCTTGGGGATGGAGAACATCAACAGTCCCATAGCTGGGAACCTCCTTCCAGGTGATGTCATGGTATCCTCGCTCTGCGGATACCCCTCCTAGGGAGGGAGCCCCAGTTACTACCAGGAGCAAGTAACTCAAGGGATTTGATTATTAGAAATATAAATAGTTGGGTTTGTGATGGCCAACGGAGCCACATAGTTAATTGCCTGCTGGATATGAAGGTTGCAGATCTCGAGAGACGTCTAGATAGACTTGTATGCAGTGCTGGGGAGGAGCCGGGGGCTATGGTACATGTAGGTACCAATAATACAAGGAAAGGTAGGGGAAAGGACCTGAAGGCCAAATTTAGGCTGCCAGGTAAGAGTAGAGAGTAAAGTCCAGGACCTCCATGCTAGCAGTCTCTGAAATGCTTCCAGTTCCATGCACAGGGCCAGAAAGACAGGCAGAACTGAAGGGTTTTAATTCACGGATGAGACAATGGTGTAGAGAAGAGAGTTTTTGGTTTATTAGGAACTGGGGAAGACTTTTGGGAAGGGTGGAGTCTAAACAGGAAGGATGGGCTCCAGCTAAAACCAAAATGGAACTAGACTGCTGGCATGTAAAATTAAAAGGTTATAGAGAATTTTTTAAACTAAGGGCATGGAGATAGCTGTGAGGTGTGGAGGGGCACACAGTTGAGGTGGAGACATCCCTTAGGGATGAATTTTATTAAAATGGGTAGGAAAGAAGTTGGCAAAGTACAGATAGGTGCTAGTGAGGAATAGTCAAACATAAGAATCCCATTTAAATCTAACACATGAAGACAAGCAACTGAATATTGACAGTGTATAAGTTCTAATAACTGTAGAAGTCTAAATATTGTGGTAAGATGGGTGAACTAGAGTGCCTGGCATTAAATGAGGATATTAATATAATAGGCATCACTGAAACTTGGTGGAATGAGAATAATCAATGGGACACGGTAATGCCATGGTGCAGGAATGACAGAGTAGTTCATGCTGGTGGGGAAGTGGCACTATTTGTGAAAGAGAGAATAGTCAAATAAAGTAAAAATCTTAAATGAATCAAACTATACCATAAAGTCTCTGGGTAGAAATTACATGCTTGAATAATAAGAGTATAGCAGTAGAAATATACTGTCACCATCCTGATCAGGTGGTTGGCAGTGATTGTGAAATGCTTAGGGATATTAGAGAGGCTTCAAAAACAGAAAACCGAATAATAATGGAGGATTCCAACTATCTGCATATTGAGTGGGTATATGTCACCTCAGGAAGGGATGCAGAGATAAAATTTCTAGACACCACAAATGACTACTACTTGGAGCTGCTAGTCCTGGAGCCTACAAGGGGAGAGGCAATTCTTAACTTAGTCTTAAATGGACCGTAGGCTCTGGTCCAAGAGGTGAATATAGCTGAACTGCTTGGTAATAACGACAATAATGTAAATTTAACATCCTTGTAGGTGGCGGAAAATGTCAAAGAAACCCACCTCAGTAGCATTTAACTTCAAAAATGGGAGCTACCCAAAAATGAGGAAGCTAGTTAAACAGAAATTAAAAATAAGTCACAAGGTGAAATACCTGCAAACTTCATGAAGTCTATTTAAAAACACCATGATAGAGGCTCAAATTAAATGTGTATCCTAAAAACAGTAAGAGGACCAAAACAATGCATCATGTCTAAACAGCAGAATAAAAGAGGTGGTTAGAGGCACCTTTAGAACTTGAAATCAAATCCTAGTGAGGGAAATAGAAACAATAGAGCATGAACTCTGGCAAGTCACGTGAAAAGTAAAATAAGCCAAGAGAGAGTTAGAAGAACTACTAGCACACAAACTAACAGCAAAAAATATAAATACATCAGAAGCGAGAAGCATGCCCGACAGTCAGTGGGGCCACTGGATGATTGAGGTGCTAAACGATCACTCAAAGAAGGCAAGGCTGTTGCAGAGAAGCTAAATGAATTCATCCTCTGTACCAAATGGCTGAAAGGTGTTTACTATAACATCAATTTTAAAAAGGCTTCAGAGATGATCCTGGCAAATATAGGCCAATAAGCCTAATTTCAGTACCAGGCATATTGTTTGAAATTGTAGTAAAGAACAGAATTATAAGACACATAGATGAACATGATGTATTAGAAAAGTCAACGTGGCTTTTATAAAGGGAAATCATCACCAATCTATATTAGAATTCTTTGAGGGTGTCAACAAGCATGTCGATAAGAGTGATCCAGTGGATATAGTGTTACTTGGAATTTCAGAAAGCCTTTGACAGGGTCCCTCACGAAGGCTGTTAAGCAAAGTAAGCAGTCCCAGGAGAAGAGGAAAGGTCCTCTGATGGATAAGTAACTGGTCAGTACCAGGAAAAGATAGAAAACATGGGGTAGGAATAAATGGTAGATTTTCATAATGGAAAGAGGTAAATAATGTCCTCCAAGGATCTGCACTGGGACCTATGCAGTTCAGTGTATTCATAAATGATCTGAAACAATGAGGTGGCAAAATTTGCAGACAGTACAAAATTACTCAAGATAGTTAAGTCCTAAGCCAGTGTTTCTCAAACTGGGGTCGCCGCTTGTGTAGGGAAAGCCCCTGGTGGGCTGGGCCGGTTTGTTTACCGATCATGGCTCCCACTGGCCATGGTTCACTGCTCCGGGCCAATGGGAGCTGCTGGAAGCGGCGGCCAGCATGTCCCTCGGCCCACAGGATACTGAACTAGATGGGTCATTGTTCTGACACAGTGTGGCTGTTCTTATGTTCTCACCAGTCTCACTGCCTGAATTATAGGGAAGCAAGAAAATACAGGTGGGCAGGAGGGTTTTTTTCATAGGAGGCCTCTAGATTGTTCACTGGGCCATATTAACTGTTTAAAGTATTTTACCTATTGTTTTAACTATTACTCCTGTTAGTAGTAAGTGATATGTTCCAGTACTCAACAGATTATTGGTATGTTCTCCTAACTCACCAGACTGAGTTAGGAGACCTGGGTTTTGTTTTTTGCAATGCTAATTAGTTTTACTATGACGGGGGAATTTGAGAGAGAAATTCAGTGATTTGTTTATCCGTAGAACAGAGCTAATGTTTGTTTACTGTGAGAATGTGCTTTGAGAGCTGCAAAAGAAAAGTCCGTTGGAAGTTAAGTATTAAGTTTCTCCTTTCCATTTTGGAGAGAGGTCACAAATACTGCTCTTTATTTGGATATTCATTTCCACAGGCTTGGGAAGTTGGAGGAAGAGAGAATAGTCACTGAATTCTCCATTCTACCCTGATCTTGCTAAGTGAGGTGGTTTGGGTTGTGTATTTATTGTCTGTGTCTCATGTCCACTGTGGATAATAGGGCAATTAACGATTGTAACACACCATAGTTCACTCTCTGGGGCTGAATATCTGGTTTTCTGTGGGTGGGTAAGTCTGTCCTTACTACAGTCCTGCCCATCAGAAAAAGAAGCTCAAATTGTAGGAGGAAGAAAGTTTAGTGCTATGACTTCTTAACCATCACAGTAGGGACCTAAATGGTGATTTTTATTTTATTCTCCTAATCTGCATCTGTAATCCTATCCATTCCAAAATCTCTTTACTAGTGTTTCTTCCGCAGTAGAGCCTGGTGGCATATGCCACCTTAGGTAGAGTTTGCAGAAAAGCTATGCAGATATAACTGCAATATTGTGTGGAACTGTTACAAGAACAGAGGCATTATCCACAAATGGATTTTGTTGTTGTTGGATAGTTAACTGTAAGCCAATATTTTAAACATGCTAGAAAAGTAACTAATGTTCTTTCTTAACAAAAATTAGCTTTCCCTATTAAAATTCATCACCAGATAAAGGACTTTTTGGCACTTTACCCTGGACATTTGCACTAGTATTGGTGGTAACATGGGATGCCATGTTCAAAAATGATCATTTTAAAGATCCATTTTTAAACTAAATCTATCCAAAGTGGGCATGTGTTTAGTTTGAAGACCATATTCCATATGAATGCAGGATTTCCCCCCGCCCCCCAGTGCTTCAAGATCATTACGTGTGAACTTCTAAATAGACCAGAATAGGGGTTGCGAATTGGCTGGCTTGCTGCTGCACCAAATCTTAAGTAGAGCATTTAACAGAAATTACATAAGAGTGAAACCCATTTCCATTATGGGTTTCATTCTCTATGTAGATAGCAACCAAAGTTGAGTTATGTCCAAAAATCAATAGTGGAATTCTGGCTGCTTATCGTTCAGCTGCTTGATAGATGGCTAAAGAAAGTTTCATTTGGAAAGTAAACTGTTGTACAAAAGTCACAGGCTTGTATCATTACTGACATATCCTCAAGAGATTTGGTAACTGGAGGAATACTTTAATTTAATTTTAAGAAACTGTTCAAGGAATATTTACTTTAAATGTCTGTTTTAACCCACCAGTCCACTGAGTTGTTTGAGATAGGCTTCTTAATGGAAATGAAGAGTTGTAAACTTGGGTTAGATCCCACACAGTATTTCACCTCTCCAGGATCATGCTGTCCAAATAGTCAAGGCTTAGTAGAAGCAATTATTGATACTGAGTTGCAATATTTCGATATGCTTAATTGAAATTAATTTAAGTGATACTGTACATAACAGTGTTTATTTAGAACTTTGGGCAGGTCTACACTACGGGGGAAAATTGATATAAGATACACAACTTCAGCTACGTGAATAACGTAGCTGAAGTTGCGTATCTTATATCGAAGTATCTTATATCGAATTACTGACCGTCCTCACGGCGCGGGATTGACGTCCGCGGCTCCCCATGTTGACTCCGCTACCGCTGTTCGCGTTGGTGGAGTTACGGAGTCGACATGAGCGCGTTCGGGGATCGATATATCGCGTCTAGATGAGATGCGATGTATCGATCCCCGAGAAATCGATTGCTACCCGCCGATACGGCGGGTAGTGAAGACGTACCCTTAGTCCCACCCAGTCAAGTTTCACTGATCATGACTGGTGCAGACTGAAGGCTTTCTAAGAAGAAAATCTATGCTGTAGGCCTTGTTTACATCAGAAATTTACCCTCGTTCTAGCAGTCAGTGTCAAGACACCAATGTAACTGCCCTGGTGCAGACCCCAAGTGCAGATGAGGAAGCTGTGATCTGTGCAGAAACTCTGCTAGTAGTCTGACTAGCATCAATGGAACTTCCATGCTGATTTTATCTTGTGAACGAGTGTAGCTGTGTTGGTGACCGGCTATTCGGTTGCTAGATTTGGGGCAGATTACCAATGTAGGCAAGGTCTTTAGCCTGTAGTGCTGCATAGTTAAGCTACTGCAGAACTATCAGGTTAACAGTTTCCTTTATTTTAGCTCAAACTCAGGAGATTTTTATTTATTCACATTTTCTCTAATTCATAGTTTACTGAAATTGGAGGACCCCTTTGGGGGAGATTTTGTTTGATTGAAACACTGATGTCTCTTATCTTTATCCCACTAGAAAATGAGTTACTGGTATCACATGCTTCTTCACTTGATGCACATGCAAAGCAAATAATAATCTTTTTGTCTAATAAGAATTTGCCACTCTCTGGCCTGAAAGAAGACTCCATGTCTTTAAAATCTTACTTATAAATTTTTTTTTGTCACTGAGTTTATTTTGTGAAATATTCCAGTTCCATAATTGTTTGAGTTCTTCAGATACTTAGTTTCTCAATATATAAAACAGGCCTGTTCTGCATGCAAATGTTGTAGTGGTATAACTCACTTAAGAGTGTAACTTTATTTAAAAAAAAAAAAAGAAACCTGATAGTTGTACTTGTACAACCTCTAGTCTGGATGCAGTTAGCTTATTCCTGTGTGGGAAGGGGAATAAGCTGTACTGGTTTAAATACTTCTATACCAGTATAATTGTATCTACAATGTGGGGTGGGGGTTGTATCATTTTACCATTGTACCTGTGTAGTTACAGTGGTACAACTTTTGCATGAGGACATAAGTTATTACTGTCTGAACTGTTGGAAGTATAAAATGTAGCTTGTGTATTTTGTTTGCACTGTACTAACAAAAAAGAAACATACATTTTCACCATTCCATGAGATCTGTGTCAAACAAAATAATTTTTTTTAACAAATCTGGAGAGGTGTAAAAAGAACTGGATCTGAATACTGTAGTTAAAGAATACTTTAAACATACCTTCAAAATGAAAAGAGAATAAAATTACAAAGTATCCTTAAAGCACAGTCTAAAACAGGGTTTCAAACTTCTTCATAATGTGGACCTCATCCTAAGAGTGCCTTCTGAAACATCTTCCATTTGTACTACTATTCCTGTTTTTAATCAAATAATGTCCCTGTGGACTTAGGACACACAGGGTCCAGATACTCAAGAGAATCACTAAATAATACAATCTGTGGAACCAACTTATTGTGTACAGTATTATTGTACTATATGTATTATATAAGGTATCATATAAAAACTGGTGACACACTGGTCCTAAATAACTCTGATGTATGTATGGGTGGCGTGTAAAGAGTAATTGAGTGTGCTAGAAATATGTTCCTAAAGTATGTTTTGGGGGCAGACTTAATGAATAAGTTTTCTTACACAAAGGAATGTAGATTTGCCTATCTGAGTCAAGCTTTGTAAGCCATAGATAATGAAGGTACACTTACATATAAGGTAAAACAAAGCAATCAAGTCAAGTGGCAGAGGCAACAGCTTGGTGAGTACAGCAAGAGACACTGGAGTCTGAACCCCCACGGGATCTTGAGGCAAAGATAATGGACTTTGGGAAATGTATAAGGGGAACAAAGAGACGTTCTAGTTAATCGTCACTTAAAGGACAGAGGGGACAGGACCCTCTGATTCTGTGACCATTGGATCCTCCTACCATAAGAGCTAGAGATGCTGCTGCCTTGATGTGAGAAGGCTATTTAGATACAGATTGTGGCTTGCTAAAGTTAAGTATTAGACACTAGGAAGTGTATTTTATTTTTGTTTTGGTTGTTACCTTTTTCTGTTTGTTACCTCTGCTTAGTATCACTTAAATCTGTTATTTATTCAAAAACTTATTCTTAGTTTTACTATAAACCATCTCTGTGCTGTGTTTAGGATAGTGTGTCCACGGCGGGCCAACAGGCTGGTGTGTGTGCTGCCTCTTTGGAGGTAGTGAACCTAATTTCTGAGAATGTCCAGTGAGAGGAACTAGATGCTGCAGAGACATTTCTGGGCAACTCTAGAACTGGGGTTCACTCAGTGTTACAGACAAAGCAAGGTTTAGACTGGTACAGTCTCAAGGAGTTTGCGGATGAGGCAGACAGACTGGTGTGGCAGGAACCTGACATACAGTCTAAACTCTAGCAAACCTCTCCCTTGCTGAGGCAGAGAGGTAACACAGTAGCTTAGGTTTTGGGTTCCCTGAGTAGAGTGTCGTAGGGCTGCTACAGCAAATGATTATGTGGAAAGATAACGTTTGGGAAGTACTTAATGTATTTCTAACTTCTCTTACTGTGCTTTAGCTGGAAACTAGCAGGAAAGCCTGTGGCCTGGTCTACGCTAAAAATTACTTCAATATAACTGTTGCTCAGGGGTGTCAATAATTCACACCCCTGAAAGATGTAGTTATACCAACCTAAGTGTCAGTGTAGACGGCACTATGTCAGCGGGTGAGCTACTTCCTCCAACATAGCTGCCGCCTCTTGTGGATATGGAGTTAAGTTGATAGAGTGCACTCTCCTGTTGGCTTAGAGCATCTTCACCAGAAGCGCAACAGCGGCATAGCTGCACCATTGTAAATTTTGTAGTGTAGACCTGCCCTGTGTCTTATGCCCTTCAAGCTCCCTGTGTACCATAACAAAGTGCTCTGCAGGCTACCATTTGCCCATGGACCACTGATAGGTTTAGACCAACAATTCTTGTAAATGTAAAAACAAAAAAAACCTATGCTGTCTTTAAGTACAAAGGCCAGGAGAAATCCAGACTTGTGACTAAAAGTTATGAGGGATAGAATAGCTCTTTAGATTATCTTTTGAGATGCAGAAAATTTTCATAGGGAACTGACTTATAATTCTTTTTAAAATTCAGGATTTTCATAATTGATTGAGTTAAACATTCATAAGCACAATGTATATTTTCATCAGTGCACTTCAAATCAAAATTATTAAATATAACTGTGCCATTCTTAGAATGTTTAAAAAGAACTCGGTTCACCTTTATATTTCACACCAGTAAAGTCCAATTAGTATAAACCCTGAAGTTTAATGCTCACTAAGGAGCAGTGGACATGAAGATTACTCAACTACCTAATGTTTTCACGCACACATAGTCATATTATAGTTTTTAACTTCTAAATTATTTAATCTATAGAGTTGTCCACCAGCCAAAAAAATAGTGTTCATGATTGAGGAAGGAAATACTGTCTTGACCTAAAACATTTTTTTTTTAAAAAGAGGACTACCGACCTGTGTCTTGTCTGTGCTGTGACTACATTGCAGTCACTTTAACTGAAGATCAACAAATAGAACTGAAAGTCATATGCATTCTCTCTTGTTTGTATGAATTTGGCAGTTGGAAATGATTAAATATGAAATCACCCATACAGAATATTGAACCAGACCCAATTTAACAGTGTATGCTTGTAAATATGTTTAAGATTTCATACTCTTAATATATTCCCTCTTTTACTAATTAATATATTTGAAGAGTTTCTTAAACATATGGTTCTAAATCTGTTTTAATATAGTTATGCCTTTTTAAATGAAAAAGCTTTTAATAAAATCATTCCCTCAGATTTGTTTGAAATACTTTTCAGTTTGTAAATCCCCTCCTTTCTTGATCAGAGAAATAGTACATTGCTCTTGAATTTAGAAATTTTATGTAGATCTCTAATGAAACCAGGATCCCACACAATCAAAATAGTTGGCTCTCATCCAGTTTGAAAGAACACTTAACATGATGCTTTACTACAATACATTCATGTCTTGCAATCAATTGTGCATCAAACGTGCAAATAGCTGCTAGCTGGCCAGAGTAAAAACCCTGATCTCTGAAAGACAGCATCTGGATTTTCTTATTCTACTGAACATTTGCTAGACTATTCTGATACCTAATTTAGAGGCTGAAAACTGGGGCAAACCTATTTTTAATATAAACCAATAGTGTTTAACTCTCAAGTCAAGTTGACTTTAAAATTGTTACATACACAACAGCTATGTAAAATTAAACCTGATTGGGAAGATTTGTGTAGGCCACTTTTCTTTATTTGCAGTGTTCTCTGGTCATGGTTACAGGGCTACTGCACCTCTGTCCCCTTTCTGGTCTCTGAATCTACTACCTCCAGTGTTAGGCCTTGTGCTTGCGTTGGGGCACCTAAGGGCTAGTCTAAACTGGCAACGCTTTAACGTGCCTTGAATAGTCGGGGCAAAATTCTGGGAGAGAGGTCTCCCAGCGCTCTAAAAAACCCACCTCCACGAGAGGCATCACTACCAGTGCTGTGAGCATGGGTCCCAGCACTGGTGCACTGTTTACACTAGCTCTTTACAGCATTGAAACTTGCTGCGCTCAGGGATGTGGGTTTTTTCACACCTCAGAGCGAGAAAGTTGCAGCACCGTAAATTGCCAGCGTAGACAAGCCCAAAGAGTCATCTTGTCAGGAATCTGTGGCCAGAGGTGCATAGTGACCAAAAAGGTCTGAAAATCAAAGTATTGTTTGTTTAGCAGTATGAACAAAGCTTTTTGGGGGGAGGGGAGGAAAGGATTTTAAAACCGTCTGCATGTGCCATGAATCCTAACTCCTTTGAGCACCCCCTTCTTCCCTCCATGCCTCCCTCCCAGTGGGTCCCTGTGTCTGTCTGGTTCACCAGAACAGATGGCATTCAGGTATCCCTTTAAATCCTGCCAGAGTATTTTTGTTTTCCTGTTTTTGGAAGATCATTGGTCATTCCAAGTGAGAACCATTTTTGTAGGTTGGATGGAGACAGAGTAAGAATTATCAAGGCTAACAGTTCTGGTATTGTCCCTTAAAGACTCCCAAGTCTCTCAGTTGATGGGTGGCTATCTGGAGCCATCTCTTTGTTTTTGACTGTATTCCAGAGCAACCCCCCAATGAGTTAAACCAATATAGTCATCCAGAAAATCTCTCAGTATAACAGGCTAACACATTGTCAATCAATTATTACAGGGTAACCTCCAAATCGTCACAACTTCCAATTCTGGCTGTAGACAAGGTAACTGAGATTTGCTTTTTAGACTTAGCTGTGGTTCTAACTTCTACTAGTGACGCTTATTTGCAGTACTGACTACATTAATCAGTGAGGGGAGCCAAGTTACTGAACTTAATTTACTCCCCCATTCTATTTTTTTCTCCTCAACTCCCTTTCTAGTAGTAGTACAAGGAATAAGACACCTTGTGGTAGCTGGATATCTGTCCAGCCACCAGTTTTAAGTCAAGTTAATGTAAGTTAATCTGCAACCATATGCTTTTTTTTTTTATATCAATTCTTGTAAGTGATGTGATGCCTGAGTGGAAATGTTAAGTCTTTGTGGAAAGAGAAGCATTGAAACAGCAAATTGGGTGTACATCTCCTTTAAAATAAGTTAGATTTAAATTAATAATATCCCACCCCATAATAGCAAAGACTGAATCTGCCAAAACACTTGAAACAAACTAGGTTATAGATGTATTTGTCTCCAGTTTTATTTTTTCCTCAAAACTTCTTTAATCGTGCTGTTTTGGCTGCCATTTTGGATTCTTATATCATTCTACTACTCACTTTATTTTATTAGCAAATGTTGATTACAAACTTTAAAATAAAGTTAATTGGTGGGAAGGGCTGAAAAAATTGATGAGATGATGAGTGATTTGCATTCGAACTGTTTAAAACTGGTTTTTCATCTTTAACACCTATTTAATTTTAATACCTGAGGCTATTGGAAGAAAATATGCCTTTGTTAAAAATTCAACACCTTAATTCTTGAGTCAAAGGCTGAGGGACCCTCCACATCTGAGGCCTCCAAGGAGTTATCCAGCAAGACTAGGGAAGAGAGCATTTGACATACTTGAACATTGGGAGAGAATGGGTTAATTTGTATTAAGTACCAAATATGCAAGACTGATTTTGAACCAAATCATGATCACTTCTGTGGCTAGTACAAAAGAAGATAAAAGTACACTGCACATGGAATAAGATCCAGCCAGTAGGCAATTTAATAAAATATTTGACATGCTTGGAACACCAAGCTCAGTAATTCAGAGATGTTTTCCAAAAGGAGCAGGGTGTTTATAAGCAGAAAGCTGGCTGTGGGAGGTACTGTAAAATTGAACTGGTTTGTATAACATCCCATTTTTAATGACAGAGATTAGAGGTTCCCTTCTTTCCTTGTATTTTGAGGAGTTCATCTTCATTTATTTTTTAAAGGGTTCCTACACAGTCTTAAATTAATCGACGTAATTGTCATAAAAGGCCTTCTAAAAGACAGTTAGAAAACACACCAGCTCCTGCCATGTTGTCCTGTCTCCAAATAGAATTTGGCTTTATGCAGCACCTAGCAAATGAAAGATGCATTGAAGAATTTTCCAGTGACAGCCACAAGTTAGATGATGGGGGTTGTGATTTATAATGTGACAGTATGTATTCACTCAGCAGTAGTTTTTACAGAGCTGTGGACTTTAGAAGATGACTTATTGAGACAGTATGTTGGCCAGGACATACATTATCAGTTTCCTCTATTCAAATAGTGCCATGGTTTCTCAGTCTTCCACCTGAACATCTGTGGAGAAGTAGCAAAAAAAAGCATCTCTCAAACATGCTACTCAAACAGCAATTTGAATGGTTTACAGTAGTTTGCTGAACATTGGGTAAAGATGTGCAAGCAATGCTAGATGACCAAGCAAACATCAATAAAAACTGCAGTTATATAGCAGTCTTCATAGGAGAACCTCTGGGGGCTTTACAGTAAAACACCAGTACAGTGATCTGATTTAAAAGCAAAATAAATCAAGAGCAGACAAATTTCTTAAATTTAGTTTTCAATGCCAAGAGATGCTTGATGCTGTGAGAACTATGGTAGGAAGCAAGAACCATAACAGTGCTGTGTCTACACTAGCAAACTTCATAGCTGCAAATATCATAGCTACAATTAACCAATCACTTCATTGTATGATCTTGGATTATACAGTCTCACCTTCCATTCTTTTAAAGCTGCCTTTCAATATGCTCATTTTACAAATAAGGGGTCTAACTTCCAGCCCTTTAAACTTAAGCCCTTGGCGGTCAAGCTATGTTCTTTCCTTCTGATCATCAACCAGTAAAACACTTTCTGGGTCAGATTAGACCCTCTAGGACACCTGTGCAACCTTCTCATCTTCAGTGGGTTTCATGGACATAATTGGAACTTGGCAGGAGTGCTGGAACTATGGGTGCTGAGGGTGTAGCAACACCCCCGGCGTCTATCATATACAGGGTTTATATTTTTGTTCAGTGGCTTTTAGCACCCCCACTATAAAAATTGTTCCATCACCACTGGAACTTGGTAAACAATTATAACGATTCAGGAAAAGGACTAGAACCCAGATCCCGCTTCTTGGCTGTTTTGGGCTTTGAGATGCTAACTATAGTAAAATATAGTAAAACTGTCAGTAAATGAAGGGGTAGGACTTTGAATCCTTGTAGTGAACAGATCTCTTCAGAAAAATGGCACTTTTCTAACTTTAATCATTTTTCAGATTAGAACTGCAGCTTTGTCATTGAAATGTTACTGCCAAAAAAGTTGAACACACATGAATGTACATAAAAGCAGAAAAACAATCTGGACATAATCATAAATACTTGTTTTTTTTTTGCTTCTGGAGCAAACAAGCTATACCTTACCTGAGCATCGTAGATGTGCATTGAACACAATATCAGACTTAAAAATAAAGGGATAATTTAGAGTGTTGTTTAGTATGTGCCTTTGGTGCTGTTTGCTACTTGATGTTGTGAAATTCATTTATTACTGCTTTGTTAAAGTACCTTGAAACAAATGATTAGATGCAAGTAGAGACATTAAAAAACCTGAACATTTTGATTCTGATCCTTCCCACCCTGTCAAATGTCACTTAAGGCATAAACAAGCCTCTGTCATCCTGGTCTATCCTGGGTCTCGCTTTAGATGTCGTCTATGCTAAATCTGTAAGTTTTTATCCTCTGGTACTGTTCAGAGGGATTCTTTCAGTTGCCCTCTTTTACATGTTCCTCTAGCTGCCAATGGCAGGTGCTCTGGCTTCATTCTTAATACATGTCCCAGATATTTCCATCTTCTCTTCTGGATAATTTTAGAGATAAAGCAAACGTGAACTCTGACCAATCCAAGCATGTGTTATATATTTAATAGAATAGCTTCCCAAGGTATTTGCTTTTGAAGGTGTTTAGACATCTGTCTATACCACCTCTAGACTTTGAATATTTTACGTGACTGTGTTCTCCTATTTGAGTGATAGTGTACATGTACATTTCACTGTAGGTGTATGTAGGTACATGAGTCAGAGACTTTTGCCAGCTGTACCAGCAGGTGGCGCATGGGAGCATGTCCATCACCTCCCTCTCAGTTCCTTCGGTGTGTGATAGGCACAAAAGTGAACTCATTTGTTTGGGCAAGGGATATGTGGAGGATAAATGTCCCATTTGTACCTCTCTTCTGACAAAAATGAAAAAGCAAAGGGACTTAAGGTACATTAATTTAAAAACTCTTCAGAATGTGACCTTGTTCATGAAAGGATGGAGACCTCTTCCATGAGGAATGCCCCTCTGGATGCTCCAGCCCCAAAACAGAAACTGGGGGAGAAGAATGTTCATCTTGCGCTCCAGTTTCCTTTGATGCTGCCTTCATTCTCTGAGATTCTCAGACATCAGTCTCATTTTTTGTCCTCGAAAGGCAGAGCCTCTTAAAACGTCCTCCAGGGCCAAAGTCACAAACACAGACGCTTGCCAGCAGTGACTCTCTAGCAGGGCTGTTGAAATTAGTTCTTTTACTTCCTCTACCACAGAGATCTTCAACCCTGATGCCATTATGTACGCTACCACTGATGATATTGGAAGAATACTTGCCTCTGATGTTTATACTGTTGACACAATGGACTTTCTTTTGTCTCGCTCTCCTTGACTCGCTTTCTTCATTTGTTGGTACTAGTTATAGCAGCTTCTACCATGTGTGAAAAGAGGGGCAATTTTTCAGGGCATGGACAGACTGCATCAGACAAACGGATGTGCAGCACAGTAAAGGAGGGATGTGTCATCCTGTTCCTTTCCCAACCCACATTTCCTGTCCCTTTTCAGGGATCTGCCTCACACAGCTGTCTTACTTCAGGAATTTGGAATTGGAAGCAATGGAAGAAATGCCTTCCCAACACAAAGGGAAAAGCTTCTATTCTCACTTCTTCCTGATCCCCCAAAAGAGATGGTCTATGACCCGTTCTGGATTTAAGAAAACTGAACAGATCAAGAAAATCAAGTTCAGAATCATCGCCCTTGCATCTGTTTATCTCTTTCTGGGAAATTGACATGCTGCCCTCGAGTTGCAGAATGCTTATTTACATATGGCAATGTAGAAGTATCTTGAATGTATGGTTGGCAACGTGCACGGTCAGTACACAGTACTACCCACCAGCTTGTCCTCAGCCCCAAAGGCATTAAAGTGTATGACAGTAATAGCAATACATCTGCTTCGTTCTCTGAGTTCAGATAGGGTAATATCTAGATGGTTGGTTAGTTTGAGGATCATTGAAGCTTTACGTCCAAAACAACATCTTTATCATGAGAGATCTGTTCTCTCCACTGGGGCTAATCACAGTGGATACATTTTATAAGAGTGGATTTCCGTGGTACACAATGGCTTACCTCCCTATGGACACATTCAGTTCAGGGGTGGCTCCAGGCCCCAGCACGCCAAGCACATGCTTGGGGCGGCATGCCACGGGGGGCGCTCTGCTGGTCCCCGGGAGGGTGGCAGGCGGCTCTGGCGGACCTCCCGCATGCGTCCCTGCGGAGCGTCCACTGGTCCTGTGGTTCCGGTGGACCTCCCGCAGACATGCCTGCGGACGGTCCGCTGGTCCCGTGGGTTCAGTGGAGCATCCGCAGGCATGCCTGCGGGAGGTCCACCGGAACCGCGGGACCAGCGGACCCTCCGCAGGCACGTCTGCGGGAGGTCCACCGGAGCCATGTGACCGGCAGAGCACCCCCCGTGGCGTGCCGCCGTGCTTGGGGCAGCAAAATGGCTAGAGCCGCCTGATTCAGTTCATAGCCTTCTGTAGAAAAGCCTCATGTCTGACCCAAGGACAACAGTGCTTTCTTGCATCCAGCTTTTGGGATATATGGCCTTGTACATGTATGTGACTCAGCATGCCAGACTTCAAATCAGATGTCTGTAAGTCTGGCTTCACTCAGTATGTTGTCCAAACACACAAATCAGCAAGTCCAGATAATGTCTATCTGCAGAAGCTCTTCAGTCCCTGAATTAGTGGATAGATTCCTAGAATATCTGCACAATGGTTTCTTTCTTTCCACAAGCGCCAACAGTAACTATTATAACAAGTGTTCTCTCCATGGGTTGGGGTGCCCACCTGAGGCCCCTTCAGACTCAGGCACTTGGGACACCACAGGAGGCTTTCCTCCATATAAATGATTAGAGCATCCATCTATTTGTTGGGTCAGCAAGACTTTGATTACCGTGATCAGAAATCTGGTGATTCAGGTTCTTACTGACCGCACCACTGCTGTGGATCATCTAAACAAGAAGGCTGGTATAAGGTTGACTCAGCTGTATCAAAAGGTGATCTAATTGTGAGGCTTCTGCATAAAGAGAGAGATTTCACTTCCCAGGTGTGAGAAACACTTGTTTTGAGGTCCCATCAGGAGCGGTCAGTAAAGAAGCCGATTCTGCAAGGGATTTTCTGTTATTGGGGATACTCTATTTTAGATCTCTTGGCAACGAACCTGAACAGGAAATTCTGCTCTAGGGCAGTTTACAGCCCAGGTTCCATGACAGATGTCTGTCTGTTTTCCCTGGTTGTCATCTGCTGTGTGTGTTCCTTCCAATTCCTCGAATTCCAAGTGTAATCAGGAAGCTAAAAATAGACAAGGCAATCTTAACCCTCAGAGTACTTCCATAGCAACGGCAGTACAGGTATCCAGATCTACATCAACGCTGAATTTGGCTGCCCATCTCTCTACCTCTGGTTGTGGATCTCTTGGCTCAGAACCAGGGAAATTCAATGAGCAGTCATCAAATCATAGAAATGTAGGGTTGGAAGGGACCTTGAAGTCATCAAGGCCATCCCTCTATGCTGTGGCAGGACCAAGTAAACCTAGACAATTCCTGACACATATTTATCCAACCTGTTCTTAAAAATCTCCAGTGATGGGTTTTCCACACCTCCTTTGGAAGCCTATTCCAGAGCTGAATTACCTTTATAGTTAGAAAGTTTTTCCTAATATCTAAGCTAAATCTCCCTTGCTGCAGATTAAGAACATTACTACTTGTCCTACCTTCAGAAGACATGGAGAACAATTGATCATCATCCTCTTTATAACAGCCCTTAACGTATTTGAAGACTATCAGGTTCCCCTCTGTCATCTTTTTCTCAAGACTAAACATGCCCAGCTTTTAAAATCTTTGCTCATAGATCAGGTTTTCTAAACCTTTATCACTTTTGTAGCTCTCTTGGACTTTCTCCACTTTATCCACATCTTTCCTGAAACGTGACATCCAGAATTGGACACAGTACTCCAGCTGAGGACTCGCCAGTACAGAGTAGAGTGGGGCAGTTACCTCCCGTGTCTTGGGTACAACACTCCTATTAATATATCCCAGAATGATATTGGCATTTTTCAGTGCTGTATCATATTGTTAACTTGTATGCAGTTTGATTACTATAATCCCCAGATCCCTTTCCTCCCGTCTGCTAGTCCTTATCAAAGAAGGAAATAGGGTTGGTTTGATTTATGTTCTTGACGAATTCATGCTGGCTAGTCCCTATAACCTTATTATCATCTAGGTGCTTGCAAATTATTGGGCGAGGAGATGGTGGTGTTCTCAATAGATTTGGGGATTTTTTCATAACTAATTAACCCCATCTGTTTTGCACTTCTAGACAGTCCTTTGTTCTCCACTTGCATATTAGTTCAGCTTCAAAAGTATTGTTAAGTCATGTACTGTCTGTTTTATCCATGTGCACTTTTTTCCCATAAGGAAGTCAGTGGTGATGCCAAACAGGAGAGGTGCAAAGATACACCCTTATTTGATACCATTGTCTGTTTAACCATTCACTCAATTCTGCATTTACTTTTACTGCAAATTACACCTTGATATAAAACCCTGTTGTTACTTTTTTGTTGGCATACTATAACACCTAAAGATGATCCAGAGTGAATTGCGGTGAAGGCTGTCAAGTGCTTTCTTAAAATCTGTGTGGTTTATGATGTCTCTTGCCATTCAGTGCTTTTTAATAATTATTGTTAGGTATTTTAATTTTTGATTAGAGTATTGGAAATATTTTTAAAATCTTATGTCATTAGGAAGTCATCTTATAGTAGAAAGATTCCATTTTGTTCACAGGATGGGTGAATGCCACTCAGCTTTTCAGCGCTCATAGGGTACTCATAACCATAGGCATGTACAGCACATTTCATTAGGGTGTTCACCCAGGGAATTTTATTTATTTATTTTAAAGGCAAACATCATAAAGGTTGGGGTGCGCAAGGGAGTGTAGAGTGTGGGAGGGAGTGCAGTGTGCAAGAAGGGGCTCAGGGCAAAGGATTGGGGCAGAGGAAGGGTGCGGGGTGTATGAGGGGGCTCAGGGAAGGGGGTTGGGGTGCAGGAGGGGTGCGGGGTGCAGGCAGGGGGCTTGGGAAGGGAGTTGGGGTGCAGCAGGGGGCTCAGGGCAGGGGGTTTGGGAAGGGAGTTGGGGTGCAGGAGGAGTGCAGCAGGGGCCTCAGGGCAGGGGGTTGGGGTGCAGGAGGGGTACGAGGTGCAGGCAGGGGTCTCAGGGCTTGGGGGTGGGATGCAGAAGGGGTTTGGGCTCCAGCCTGGTGTTGCTTACCTGTAGTGGCACACTCCCTGCCTGCCCTGGCCCCATGCCGCGCTGCTCACCACATTCCTGTGTGACCCCTGGAGGGTGAGCAATCTTGCCAAGTTGAGAGATGGATTAGATGATTCCCCCTCCTGCCCCCCGGCGTTTTGTATCCAACAGCTATACTTCTGTGGCTAGCACTATGCTTGATGGTTCTTTAGCTTTTTAAATTAATATCCATATTTAAAAATGGACTCACTTTATTGTACTGGGACTGCTGTCAGACTTCTGTTCAGATGTTAATTCAGGCTTGTTAATTCGCAAATCAAGTGGAACCTGGATTGTATCAAATGTTTGTTCTCCCTATTATCAAGAATTTGCAACATTGACTTGATGGAGTTATGTCAAATGAATCCAGCTCATTCAGTTCCGTGCTTAGATGCTGTAGTTCTGGACACTGTAGGAAGTCATACGTTTAATTTAGTTGACCACACTTAAAGTTAAAACAGAATTTGTAGGCAGAACAGGCCATGGTGGTGACGGACTCCCTGGGATACAACCTGGAACTGTGGGACCGCTGTACCCCCTTAACTCTCAAGCCTGGGCTGTCTGTCTCTCACATTGCTGTGTTGGTGGCAAGCAGCAAACTCCTTTGGGTGCTGTGCTCACTCAGCCAACAATATGCAGGGAGACGCCCAGTTAAGTTGCATGAATGCTGTCTAAGACTCAACCTTTCCAGACTACTTTACCCCTTGCAGGAGTCTGATTTGTCTTACGTACCCTCAAGTTTCACCTCACTTAAACTACTTGCTTACAAAATCAGACATAAAAATACGGAAGTGTCATAGCACACTATTGCTAAAAAATTACTACTTTTTCTATTTTTTTACATACAATTATAAAATCAATCAACTGGAATATGAATATTGTACTTACATTTCAGTGTATACTATATAGAGCGGTATAAACAAGTCATCTATATGAAATTTTAGTTTGTACTGACTTTGCTAGTACTTTTTATGTAGCATGTTTTAAAAGTAGGCAAATATAGATGAGTTGATGTACCCCCTGGGAGACCTCTGCATACACTCAGGGGTATGCAAACCTCTGGTTGAGAACCACTGCTCTAAAACACTCATGAACTGTACATAGAGAGACACTGGCAAACCCCTCTAACCCTCATGCTCTTCACCCAAGAAATACACCATTTTACACTGCTCAAGACCTTCTATTAAACAAAGCAAGCCCATTAATTAGTTCACCCCTTGGTCAAAGGATAGTGGACATGCACCAGCCTTTGTAATCTGAGCAGATTCCTCAAGCACTTTAGACAAACTCACTGGTAAGGATAAAACATTAAAATAAGGTTATTAACTACAGAAAAATTTTAAGCGGTTATAAGTGTTAGGCAGAGAGGTCAGAGTTGGTTACATAAGAAATAAAATCGCATTCTGAACTTTCAGACTAAGCAAGATTTGAATCAAGCAGTTTTGCTCACCCTACTACTAGAATTGTAAACAGTTCAGTTTTTAATACACAGGCTGACTTTTTTGCTCAGCTTGGGACCAGTCTCCCAAGTTCAAAATATTTTCTTCCAAATGTTCTTGTTGTCATTAGAGTATGTGGGGGAGGCTCCAGGCTGATGTCAAACACTCCAATTTATACCCCCCAATCGATGGGCATAGAAAGATGGAGTCAGAAATCACATGTTCTATGTCCCCAGCTGAGTCACTGGGTTAAGCAATCTCCATTGTCTATGTACTTTGGAAGGAGCCCACTGGGAGAGTAAATTCTCCTTAATGGGCCATCAAAAAGTGGCTAGTTAGTCCTAATGTAAATCTGTCTTGGGGGTGTTAGTTGCTCCATTGTTGCCACGAAAAAGCCGGCTGTGGATGTCTCTCAGACTCAAAACATGTTTCGGTAATGCGCACACATAGCAAAACTTCATAACTTCACATACCATGGTAACACGCATCAACAGGATAGCAATGTTCAACAGATCACGACTTCTCAAATGATACCTCACAAGACATACTTTGTACAAAACGTATCCTGATCATATCACAGTGGTGAATAAGGGCGTTCCAGGGTGCTATTTGAGGTACAGTATGTCACAATGGCCTCAATTTGTGAAATCAGATATTCCATGTTGAAATAGCTGGTGTTGGATAAAAGGGATTTTCAGGGGTGTGGAGAGAGAAGTACGTTACTGCTTGAGGTTTTTTAATGTAAATTACATGTTTTCGTGACACACTCATTTATTTCTTTTTGAACAGTTTTGCTATGGTGGCTCAGGGAAGTCATACAGGAAATACTGTCAAGAAAGAATCTGTTTCAAGGCTCTGCAAATGTAGACTCTGGACAACTCTCTGACCGAGAGCAACAGCATTAAGTTAGGATGATAACTTATTCCTTATTCCATTATAGCTGAAAGGAGTGTATTTCGATAGAAGCTACGTATACATATAAGAGCACCAAGAATAATATAGAAAGGGGAGTCAGTTGAAAATTCTTTGCAATTTCTACAGATAATTGTTTTCACAAACCTATTTTTAGTATAATTGCACCATTAATTCCCCCCCCAAATACAAACAAACGCCCATATAGTCAAAACATTTTGTGTAAGGTGGAGACCCAAACCAAGACATTTAGTCACTATTCCATTGTTTTTTGTCGATTTTTTTTTTCTTGGGGAGTCAGGGTATCAAACAAAGATCTTAGTCGCTGATCCATATTGAATCCAAAGTTGGTGAATAATAAAACATCAGTCATCCATGAATGCACATATGCAGGTGCCTCTTTCTTTATCATTGAGACCTTGATGATGCTTCTGTGGTATGAATTTCGGCATGGTTGTCTCCCATGGAGTACTCGGTATAGCATGGGCTGAAGGAGGATTATTGAGGAGTGACCTGAGATAGATTTTAAGGTCAGAAAGGACCATCATGATCATCTAGTCTGACCTCCTGCACATTGCAGGCCACAGAACCTCGCTCACCCACTCCTGTAATAGACCCCTAACCTCTGGCTGAGTTAGTGAAGTCCTCAAATCATGCTTAAAGACTTCAAGTTGCATAGAATTCACCATTTACACTAGTCTAAACCTGAAAGTGACCGTGCCCCATGCTGCAGAGGAAGGCAAAAAGGGCCAACAAATTTCATTGCCAAAGTGCCTAAAGTTCCACCAGTAAATGATAAAATCTTCAAGGTTACAATATATAAACTAGAGAATCTGGACATTGTTTTCTTTAATAGTCAGCTCTGACCACTCATACTTGCTGATTTTGTGTTCTAATCTAAAATCTAATAATTACAAGAAGGACCCTACCAAATTCAGGGTCCATTTTGGTCAATTTCACGGTCATAGGATTTTAAAAATTGTAAATTTCATGATTTCAGCTATTTAAATCTGAAATTTCATGGTGTTGTAATTGTAGTGGTCCTGAGCCAAAAAGGAGCTGGGGGGAGGGGGAGTCGCAAGGTTATTGTATGGAGGGTTGCAGTACTGCCACCCTTACTACTGTGCTGCTGCTGGTGGCAGTGCTGCCTTCAGAACTGGGCAGCTGGGGAGTGGCAGCTGCTGACCAGGAGCCCAGCTCTGAAGGCAGAGCCACTGCCAGAAGCAGCACAGAAGTAAAGATGGCCTGGTATGGTATTGCCACCCTTCTGCATTGTCCCCTGCAGAGCTGGGCCCTCAGTTAAGTGCCACCACTCTCCAGCCACCCCGCTCTGAAGGCAGCAGCGCTGAAGTAAGGGTGGTGTGGTATGGTATTGCCAGAATTCAGAGTCCATGATGGGTTTTTCATGGGTATGAATTTGATAGGGCACTAACTATAAGAATATACTATAGGAATCAGACCGCTTTAAAAAGGTACTCATGCAAAATTGAAAAGTTTGAAAAACATTCTTCTGCATTCAGAAAACATTCTGCTTTACATCATATATGCTAATTTCTTTTTAGTCTATCAATAATACTTTCTGTGAAAATAGGACCTCTTAAAGAGTTTGTGCTTTTGGTACATGTTCTGCACTTTTTTACTTTTATGCATGTAATGTCACAATATGTTGCTGTATGAATTTATTGCAAATGGATTATAATTTGAGGTGTGCATGTGTGAAGGGGAATAAAAAGCTCCAGGACTTTAGTTGCTTAAAAATGTAATATAAAAATGTTCTTAATGTTATAGAGAAATACAAAATGATGCACAAGTAGAAAAGTCGCCATAAGCAAACTAGGGAAATGTAGTCTGTATGGAACATTACTATAAATTGGATGCATAATTGGTTGAAAGACTATACTCAGAGTAGTTATCAGTAGGTTGCTGTCAAACTGGGAGGACATATTTAGTGGGGTCCTGTGAGGGTCTGCCACTACAGTGAATGCTGCTTATTAGCACAACCCTGATTATTAACTTCTGGTTCAGAACAATACTTTGCCAGGAACCAATCCCATTAACTTTAATATTAAGGGGATTCAGATATTGGCAATGGCATGCTGCTTATGGAACTTGTATTTAAGAAAGTCCCCGGACATCGGGTTACCACCTGGCGAGTATTTTAATGGAGTTGCCAGAAAAATAATCTGCTGGGTTTTTCTACCTGGGTCTAAAGATTTGCATTATTATCACAATACACTGGCATATCTAATGTTAAGTTTCTGTGTCCAGCTAAAGATGCTGCAGTGTTCCCTCTTCGCAGTTTGTGATAACAGATCAAAACTGTTGAAAATACAGCTGCTGTCTGCCCACCAGCACGCAAGCACACTGTGCATGTGTGCGCGAGAGGGTTTGAGTCATGCAAGAGTGAGGAGGCTTGTGATGTTATCAATGTTATATCTGTGTTATCGCTCTAGATACTATTAGTGGCTGTTGGCGGGGTGGGGGCGGGTGTTTGCAGAGTTGCCTTGTGGTGTGGGAGTTGGGCTTGCCTTGTGGGGAGGAGATTGCCAAGGTTTTTGCATTTCAGAAGTGGTAACCCTACCCAGCTACAAGCAGGTTTGTGGGGCTGCAGCCAGGGAATGAAGTGGTGGGATATGTCTTCCATGGCTGAAGCCTCACACACGGGCCTTTTGCTTATTGGCAACTGCTAAATAAGAGAAACTTTTTGTTGGCAATGCAGAGGTTGCTAGTAAGTGGACTCTGTTGTATTCAGTTTTTTTGTTATTGACTTTAATAATGGAGTGAAGAGTATGTTTATAAAATTTGCAGGTGATGCCACACAGGGAAGAGTTGCAAGCACTTTGTGGGACAGGATTAGAATTTAAAACAGGGGTTCTCAGATTTTTGTACTGGTGACCCCTTTCACACAGCAAGCCTCTGAGTGCGACCCTCCCTTATACGCTAAAAACACTTTATAATGGTGTTAAATATATAAAAATGCTGGAGGCAAAGCGAGGAGGGTTACAGCCCGTGACCTCAATAACCTTGCAACCCCTTGAGGGGTCCCAACCCCCAGTTTGAGAACCCCTGATTTAAAATGACCTTAACAAATTGGAGAAATGGTCTGTAATCAACAAATGAAATTCAGTCAAGACAAGTACAAATTACTACACTTAAGGAAAAATCAAATGCACAATTACAAAATGGGGAATAACTGGCTAGGCTGAAAAGGATCTGGAAATTAAAAGTGAATCACAAATTGAATAAGAGTTAACAATATGGTGCAGTTGCAAAAAAAAAAGCTAATATTCTGGGGTGTATTAAAAAGAGCATCGTATGTAAGACATGGGAGGTAATTGTCTTGCTCTACTCAGCACAGGTGAGGCCTCAGCTGGAATAATGTCAAGTTCTAGGCCCCTCACTTTAGGGAAAACATGGACAAATATGGACAGAGAGAGTCCAGAGGGGAGCAACAAAAATTATAAACGTTTAGAAAACCTGGCCTCTGTGTGTGGAAGGGCATAAGTGCCGACTTCCCATGGGTGTTCGACCACCCCCCCCCATCCCACTCCACACCCTCTGAGGCCCCTGCCCTGCCCTTCCCCGCACCCATCCCAACCCCTTTCCCAGAGTCCCTGCCCCCAACTTCATCCCCTCCCTGCCAATATTCCAGCTCCTTCCCCAGATCCCCACCTCGGTCCTGCCTCTTCCCCTTTTCCTCCCCGAGCACGCCACGTTCCCACTCCTCCCTCCCCACTCAGAGCGTGCTAATGCTGCCAAACAGCTGTTTGACAGTGGCCTAGCGGGAAACGCTGGGAGGTAGGCAGAGGAGCGGGGACATGGCACGCTCAGGGGGGAGGGGAGCTTGAGCGCAGAGCACCCACTAATTTTTCCCTGGGGGTGCTCCAACCCCATGGAGTCAACACCTATGTATGGAGTAGAATGGGGTGGACTGATGATGATCAAATATGTTAAGGGCTCTTATAAACAGAACAGTGTTCAGTTGTTCTCCATGTCACTGAAGGTAGGACAAGAATTCATCTGAAGCAAGGGAGATTTGTTATACGTTAGGAAAATCTTTCTGACTGTAGGGGTAGTTCAGCTTTGGAATAGGCTTCCAATGGAGATTGTGGGATCCCCATCATTTGGAGGTTTTGAAGAACAGGTTCAACAAACATCTGTCAGGAATAGTCTAGATCAGTGATACTCAGATTGAGGCTGGGGAGCTGCAAGTGGCTTTTTAATGTGTCTCATGTTCCATCTGTCTGGGTTTTACCTGGACAGTCTGTTTTTTGGCTTCTGTATCTGGGTGCCATTTAGGGTTGCCGGGTGCCTGGTTTTCAAGGACCTGGAAACCCTAAATGGCACCAGAACCAAAAGTGCAGTTACCATGGGGCGGGGGAGGCACTGGTCATTAACCCATGCCAGCCCCCGTTCAGCTGGGGCTGCCTCCTACCAGCAGGCAGGCTCCTTGAGATGATCTGGTGAGCAATGTGGAGAAGGAGTGGGAGGACCAAGTGACATTGGCTGGGTACTGGGGGGGAAGAGGTCTTGGGGAGGGGGGGAAGAGGCAGAGCAGGAGCAGGGCCTGGGGGAGGAGAGGTGGAGAAGGGAACTTGGGGGGGTTGGTTACCAGCAATTAGATAGAAGGGTGGCAGTCCTACCTGTAGTTCTTTGCAGCACATGTTAGTAAAACACTGTTTTAATTATTAACCAATCAGCATGCTTTAACTATGTTAACCAGTTGTAATTGGTAAAATTAATAATGTTTGGTCAGAATAACCAAGCGTGTGTGTATATGTGTATATATTAAAATAATAAATGAAACAATGAATTCACACTACTGTGGCTTTCTTGGGTAATGTTGATCGCTATTTTGGCTCCTGAACCCCTGAGGCCTGAGTGTCACTGGTATAGATATACTTGGCCCTGCCCCAGTGCAAGGGTCTGGAGTACATGACCTCTCAAGGTCCCTTCCAGTCCTACATTTCTATGAGTCTGCATTTCTTAAATTAGGAAACTTCAGAACTTCATAACACTATCTGCCTTTTTTGTTGTAAGCATATTATTTTGGGTACTCTGATGTTTCTGCCTCTTTTTCTATGGCTCCTTTTTTTTCTCTTGATTCATAGTTTTCGAGCCAGCTATTAAACTAGGGTTACTTGTAATAAAAATTAAACACTTAGTTGAGAGAGAGATTTTTCTTATAGCCAAAAGAAGAGTTTCACTGTAAAAGCAAAAGTATCAAACTGTCATGCAAAAGCAAGAAAGGTTTTCCTTCTAATGAACAAGGACTATTTCATTGCTTCAAATAACTTAGTAATTACTGACCTTTCTAAAAATGTTAAACAGTTTTGACTCAATAAATTGGATGCTTCCAGAGCGGCTGCCATAGTCCAAAAGTGCTGATCACATCAGAAATTTAATCCACCCATGAAGTTATGGTTTGAGTTAGTTGGGTTTTCCGGTTCTGCAGTTAAACGAATAAATGATCCTTCCACTGTGTTTCCACACCCTCCCCACAAATAGAATACTGTCACATACACCCAAGAAAACCTCTGCCAGATTCAGAATTATGCTCTCAAATCAAGCTTTAATATACTCTTGCACGTGTTCTGTACATTCAGCTTTTGGGCAATTTTTTTTTATTTCCCCATAGATATAGTCTGTTTTAGTCACAAACTGTTACTAAATGACTGCTCATATAACTTCTTTCTTTCTTTCGCATCTTGTTTAAAAACAATCATACTAGCCTCTTTGGGGGCAAAGGCAGGCATGGTTCTGGCCTTTTCATGGGGAGATAGGAGCATGGATTGTGGGGAAAAAAACTGGTAAAACTGAAGGATGCTGAATTGCTATGATTTTAAGACCACTTTGATATCGTCTAGTCTATTCTTACTGAAAACCAGGAGGTATGATCAAAGTCAGGATAAGTAGGTATTGGTGCTGTCAGGATCCAAGAGCAAAGAATTGGGAAATATTTGGAGTGGTCAACATTTTAAAATGTAGATTAATGTAGCTGCGCCATTCAGGGGTGTGAATTTTTTACCCCAGAGTGTCATAGTTAGGCCAACCTAACCCCTGTCATAGATGTGGCTAGGTCAATGGAAGAATTCTTCTGTCAATCTAGCTGCCCCCTCTCAGGGAGGAGGATTACCTACATCAACAGAAAGTCATTCATTGATGTAGGAAGAGCCTATACTTTAGCACTACAGTGGCATGGCTGCAGCTTTGTCGCTGTAGCACTTGTAGTATAGACATAGCCCTAGCATCTGATAGCAAGGATAATAGAAGTGTAGAAGTTAATTCATACTATTGGGGTTTTAACTGGGGTCAATAATACTAGCTATTCTATTAGCACTAAAGTATAATTTTCCCTCCAAAAAATGGCAGAGCTGTAGTGTTTGACCTCTTGAGAGTCCAGCTGGGTTAAATTTCAGATCCCTTGGCCAGGATAAAGCTTCAGAATGATGCTGTGCCTCCTACCATCCTGTCCCCCTTTACTTTGTCAGTCAATACAATAGTTGGAAACAGTTGCCATACTTCACTGTGTACTCAGCACTTGGCATCTGACAGCAGACACCCTCCCTGTTGTAGTTACTAAAAATAAATTTTGAAACTACGTGCCGGACAGTCTTTGGATCTAGTTTTGGCAACCCATGGGATGTGACAATATCATGGTGATAGTAACTTTTTTTTATGCCTTCAAATGCTGCAGTGTTGAGTACATTATAAAATAACTTTAGCTAGAGCCCTGGCTATAAACTATAAGGAAGGTTAAAATGTCAATGAGGTAAAGGGTTGTGTTGATAGGAGACAGTATGAAAAGATCTGCCCATCAAAAGAAAATATGAAGTGTATCTAGTCACAAACCTGAAGTAATAAATACTAATTGTAGGTGCATACTGCGAATCTCTCAGACAAGAATTGGAATATGGGAAGCTGTTAAATCTGATGATAGGATATGAGGAGTTTTAACTACCGCAGTATGAGCTTGGCTGAATTTCATCACTTGGGCAAGGCTTGGAGGAGCATTTTATTGATACCATTCAAGAATTGTTGTTATAGCTGCTTGTCTTATTGCTTAGAAGGGATGTGCTAAAAGGGGCCTGGTCAATTTGATATTAAAAACAAAACTTTTTTTTCATAAAGCACCTTTTTAAATAATGTGTGCAAAAATTAATGTAAAAATAAGTTCTTTAATACTTCCCTGTTGGTGTTTAAGGGTCTCTTCAAACATCAGAATGTGAAGAGAAGTTGACTTGTTCTTAATTGATATCACTTTTGTTATGCACCCCGCCAATGGAAGGAAAATGCTTCATATAACTGGTGATTTGTAAAATTGAAATTCTATTATATTGTCTTAAAGTGCCAAGGGACATCCTAGGAATTAGATGGGTAAGCATTACTTAAGTAGTAGGCAAATGTATGCATCTTAGAAAGAGGAGTATAACTTGATACAGTCAGACCAATGCAACTTTTGAGGGACAGGTAGGGGAGGGGGGAATTTACCAGGTCACCTGTTTGGTTTTTTCTTTGAAAAACTTGCTAAAATTTTAGGTAGACACATGTTTATGAATCTTTCATAAAGTTTCTCACAAGCAAAAGTCATAGTGGAAAGCTGCTCCTCAGAGTGGGGACAGATTAATTGTGGGGTGCTTTGTGTGGGGAAGGGGTCTGTGTTCAGACCTGTGCTATTTTAATATATGGATGATTACATTGTGGTTGGTAATGTGTAGGAAGGGCAGAGGAGTTTGTGGTGGAGATGAGTTGGTGGGCCAGATTCTCCCTGCCATTCTAGCCTCTTTACACCAGTTCATGGGGCTACAGAGTTGGAAGAACTGGCCACTAGGGAATACTTTTGACGTAAGGGGGTGATCTCTTGGGCAGTATAAAGCTTCAGAATGATGCTGTGCCTCCTGCCACCCCGTTCCCCTTTACTTTGTCAGTCTGGTCGATACAATAGTTGGAAAGAGTTGCCATACTTCACTGTCTACTCAACACTTGGCATCTGACAGCAGACACCCTCCCTGTTGTAGTTCCTAAAAATAAATTTTAAAACTACATGCCGGACAGTCTTTGGATCTAGTTTTGGCAGTGTGCACGCTAGATTATTTAGCAAGCATAAAGGAACCTCTGATCATGTGGTGTAACCTGCAGAATGAAACTATTTTTTATACCTTTAATACATAATGATTAAGTGCTCTATAACTCTTAAGTACTCTTCCTAAAAAATCCTGCTAGCGTTTACCCCCGTTTTATAGAAGGGAAATAACATAAGTACTTGCTGAAGCCTCCCACAACTAATGTCAGAAGTAGGATTAGAACCCAGGAATTCCTCTTTACCAGTTCAATCTCCTCTTAAGAACTCAACATAAATGTAGTTTTAAAAGTCATATATTAATGTTACTGATGCAGCAGTCGGTTCCTTAAAATCTTACATCATGGAAGCTGTCCTTTGAATACAGTCTGTAGCATGAATCCTCCCTCCCTGGTCAAAACGATGTGGGGAGAGGGATATTAAGTTACACAGGCTCCCCTTTTAAGGCTGCAGGAGCCTCTTGAACATACTCAGAATGCTCACCATTGCATGCCTCTCTGAAGGAGGCAGTGCTAATCTTTGACTCCATGGAGCCTGGTTCCCAAGGAAAGATGCAGTAGCAAATATTCGTATGGTCCAGTGTTATATGCTAATGTTACGTACAGTATCAGATCAGCATATATTGGAAGGCCTAGATCATAGTTTTTTATAAGCAGCTATGTTTTTCTGAGGATAATAAGCCTAGGAAAAGGAAGCAGTCCTGAGCTATTGATATCTTAATGAACGCTAACTTTGAACAAGCTGGGTTTTTGATTGCTGTGTCCTTTACTCAAAAGTCCAATGTGTGAAAGGTCTGACAAGATAAATGTCAGCTGTGCCTTACTTCTGTCTCCATGACACCTGTTTTTCTATCCTTCTCCCTTTTAATAACTGATAATCGACAACAGCTGGATATTTCTGCCTGTGAAGGAAGTGTGTGAATAATGCCTGGTTCATAGGTAAGCTAGGAACCCCAAATGGCTAAGCAACCTAAAGAAACACTTTCAAGAGCCATCTTCCCTGGGATGAGGGGGGAGAGATGCAGGTCTCCATATAATGAGACCCTGAGGTGGTTGTGGAGTGGAAAATCCAAATCAGAAAGTCGTCATCGATTTCTAACCATATGATGATATTTGGTTTTGTTTTTACCCTGCTATGTAGTGTGGTGCTTATGTATCCAATTGCCAGTGACTGAACAGTTTTCTATGGTTACTTGTGTTCAGGATGTTAATGACTACCTCAACCACCTTGTTTCTCAAGTATCCTGGGACTGACGCAGCTACAACTACACTGCTTACAAAGAACCAAACAGCCTAGTTTTCATTTGTTTATATGAGACACAATTATTGTTCACCAAAGATTTTGTCTTCATGAAGATGAGCTAGGCTGTAAACTATTTTCTAGGATGCAAATGTATGAGATTAAGAATTTTGAAATCTCCGCTACTGATGTATAGTGCATGACTGCCTGAAATTTTATTGGGAAGGCTACAAGATCTTTCCATTCGTCATAATACTGGTGTAAGAGCAACCTAGTGATATCCTTGGTTTCTAATTAGAGGGATTATTGATGAGCTGGTTAGCAGATAGCTGTCTCTGCTATTAATAAACTAGGGAAAATTCTTATGGTCCAAACTCCTCTGTTATTTCATCAATTTGAGATTGAAATAGAGTTCATTGTTTGTATTTAGAGCTGGTCAGGAACTGGAATTTTACTTCGTAGGAAGTTCTGACACTTCTAAATTTTTTAATTCCAATCCCAAATTAAATGCTGAAATTTCCTGTAAAACAAAAATTCCCAGATTTATTTTTTTTTGGCTTGGGACTATAAAAATATTTCATTTTGTCTTTGATACTTATTATGCTAAATGTACACATAATCATTGTATAAATATAAACATATTTAATGTGTAGACATTGAATCAAAATACTGTCAAAACAACATGTTTTGACTTTTTTCCATAGAAAACTTTTGTCAAAATCAGCATATCCCCTCAAGTTTAGATTGAGAAAACTCTACTTTTTTTTTTTTTTAAACAGAAAGCATCTCAGGCTAAAATTATTTGACTAGTTCTCGTTGTAATTTGTCTCCAGATTCTTTTGCACAGCCTAATACATATTGCCACATCCCTGATATTGGCAAACTGAGAATTCAGATTTTTCTGTAGCTTTTGCCATGTTTTGTGGGAGGAAGACTCCAAAGAAACACAGGAAATACTTAGTTTAATGTGAAGCCATTTTGAGGTCTTACAAACTAGAATTTTAGTATTTTTATTTCTCAATTTGTCTGTAGTTGAAAATCTTTTGAAGCAGGATGGATGTTAGTTAGGTAACTAAGCACTTAATAGCAACTAAAATACAGCTGTTAATCCTATATTGCAAAAGGTTTTTGGAGGGTGGAGAGCTTTTCAGATGTTTTTTTTTCTATTTGAAACTCATTCTTAATAGAGTTGCTAGCTTCCGTGTAGTTTCTGGGTCCCTTTGCTGGGACTTGTTAACTCACTTTAGGTTGATAAATTGATCAGCCTGCCAGGATTCTGCTCCAATAACTCTATTTCTGTCGGGTAAGCTGCTTTCACTAGGTGTGTTTCAATGGAAGATGCAACATTCATGAACACGTTTATATGTACAGTTAATCCAAGTTTTGTTGTATTCCAAGGTTTGTATATACGTACATGTGCTGTGTCTGGAGTCATATGGTTTAGCATTTAGTTTTAATGTACTTTATACAACTTAACCAGTGTGACATGTGGTCACAATTTTTTAAGGGGAGCATGTAGAGCCTGCTATCTGAAAAATGATGGATCCTCAAAGCTAGTTTATAGTAAAGATGCTACCCTTCCTTTCATAGGGTATTACACCAGCCAGTTGGTTCTCAGGAGTGTATTGCAATTTCCGCGTGTCTCTCCAGGGCTCCATAAAAGTATTGGCGCTATCCCAGACTCTAAAAACTTACCACCCATCTTGAGAGAGTTCAAATTGGAATTTTCCTTCTCCTGTCATGGCAAAAGGGCCACTGAGCAGCCTGGTTTTAAGGCATCAGGTACTCAGCTTTCACATCCTCAGTCCCTGTTTGGAACACCTCTGCCATGAGAAAGCAAATGGCAGAATTGTGGTTGTCACCTAGGTGGTATTACTCTGACCATTTGGAGCACTTTTTATAGGGACTATGCTCATCCTCTGACCCATGGCAACCCTTTAGGAGGCATTAGCCTACTTGCCAATAGAAGCTTGAATTATCACTAATCCTCTGACCCTGGAGAGCTACCCCATTCCAGTTATCCTGTCTGAAATGAAGATTATCCCAAAATTAGGATTTTAAAATAACTTCAAAACAGAACAAATCAAATACAATTCTAACTGTGTAATTAGTAGTTATTTTAGGAAACATGTTTGTTTTCATTATCAAAAATTTCCATACTTTCTACTTGGAGAACTGAGCACTAAAATACCCTTAAGAAAATACAATAAAAACAACTTGCATGTGCCCTTATCCCATTAAACAAATAAAGTATTTACCCCTTCTGTTTTCCACAGGATTAATAAATTTGGTTGATAAGTATCGTAAATTATCTTGGAACTTTAACAATTTACACCCAGTAAATTGCAGTAAACTGTCTCCCTGCAACTGGCTTTCACGTGAATAGCTCGGATTATTTCAGAAGAGGTGACAGCATTTCCTCAGCTATTGACACTTCTCTGCCAAAGTAATGAACATAACTCCTATGTAATCCCTAAATCATCAAGTTCTTGTTTTAACTTTTCCTGAATAATTTGCCCTGACATTATTTCCGATCCTCTGAAAAATCAACGTAGGTGGGATTTTTTTTCTAGAAATGTAACAATAATATGAACCTTTTATTGTTTTTACTTCCCTATGCTGCAGTCTGTTGCAAAGACTAGTGTTTAAACTAATCTTAAAATGGTGCAATATTCATTTACAAAATTAGTGTGTTTCTCAAACACCTCTCTGATGGTATTGTTGAGTGCATCTGAAACTTGATTGTGAGGTGAACAAAATATTTTGAGCGCAAATCTGGTAATGGTGCAGATGGTCAGTTTCTTAAAAGCAACCACTAATAATGGGTAATTGCTGATTTCAAAGATATGTAATCATATACCTGCGAGGATAAGAACTAATGCTTTTGGAATGAAAGTAGTTGAATGGATATGAGCCATTTGATAAACAATAACTTTCAGGGGGTGCACTAGTCTTAGGACAAGGTATTTATGCTGCTGTTAGAAAGCATCTTTTCTCATTTTACTTGAGGTGGAAGAAATAATGCAGATCTGTAGACCAAAGACTGACTGACTTATTTTTCTCCCAGCGTTCAAACTTGGTTGGCATCTGGCAATGAAACTTGTCTACACGTTTTGATGTAGAGCATCTGTTTGTTTCAGAACTTCATGGTGGTTTGCAAGGCATACAATAGTTCCTAGTTAAGCAGTCGCATGCAAATCTTCATCACCTTGCATATATGAACTGATTTAACAAGCTAAAACTGTTTTCCCAAAGTTAGTGATTTAGGGGGGCTATTAGTTGACTCTTATTGAACCAATAAATCAAAACTCATTCATGCGTATGAAGATTAAGCTGCTAGTGAATTTCAGTCAATGGGATGTGCTATTGTAATATGTGCATACAGAATCCCAGGCACTTTATTGACACTGATAGTAATGGGAATGCAGAAAGTTACAGGAGTGGATGATGACCATGTAGTTCACTCATCTCTTACGGTGTTAGCATTTGGTCATACCCATCTTGGACTTGATCCAGCTCCTATTAAAATCAGTGGAAAGACTACCATGTAATTCAGTGGAAGCTGGATTGAGACCCACATGTTTTCTTTAAATCTTAGTTCAGTTCTTTTCTTGGGGGGGAGGGAAATATACTGCCTATTACTGTATGTAGTAAATACATTTTGCACAAAGAAACTTGACATTAATTCTTTTTGGTGCCTGGCTCTTCCCTGGCTTTAGTGTGTGTTGTAGGCCTTTTATCCTCTCGTCTCTTCTGAATTGGATACAGCTCAATTAGGTCATCTCTTCCTCAAAGAGTGGAGGCATAGTTTTTCTAGTACAAGTTCTTAAATCACTCTAGTTGCTGTATATGTGGGTAGTAGCTTTTTTTCGTAAGAATACTTGCCACTTCTAGAGCATTTCTGATCTTCAAAGCCCTTTGCAAACATTATATAATTAAATTCAATGTTGAGGGAAATGGAGTTGAGAGCCATGTCCCATGTGCAGCCTTGTCAATCTTATGTCTAGTATCGTGCAAGAATTTCCGTTGAGTTCAGTATTTCTCTCTATTCTGGCAGTTTGGTTGCTCTGAAGTATTGTGTCAAAAGTTTGAGCACTATTGCCACATGTTCTTGTATAGATATGTAAAGTAGTCAAGGTTAGAGTTCTGAGTTTGGGTTTTTCTTTTTATTTTAAATGCCCTGTCATTGGCCAAACTTTGTGCAGTCTATTAGCGAGCAATGTAAAGGACTGCTAAATCAATCCAACTGATATGGCATGTTAGCCTCATCTGTTAACGAGTTGTAAAACATGCAGACAGTCTTTTAAAGATAACTAAGTCAAGGCCTTCAGCATCTAATCTTGTAAGATAAAGTAAGTTAATATGTTATCCTTGCTAATTCTAATAAAAACATGTGACGTTCCTTTGCAGGAAAAAAGAATCCGAGTCTCTCAGCCATTAACAAGAGGACCAAGTGCCTTTATACCAGAGAAAGAAGTAAGTTTGCAAACTAAAACTACTCCTGCATAAGTAGTAACTGCATAACACAAATATTCAGGGCCAGATTCAGGCATTCTACATCGATTGGGCAGTACCTTAGTCCATGTGGAGTCCCACTGAGAATCCAGTGCAGTTATTTGTGGACTAAAGGACCATTTAGTTTGAGCATCAGAATCTGGCCCTCAGTGAGTAAAAGTCAAAGTTTGCTCCTTATCTTCAGGTAGCACCCATTGAGTTGTAGACTAACTTCTGTCTTCAGATGCAGGCTTGCAACGCCCATTAAATCTGCGGGACCTGCAAACATTGTAAGCTTTTTAGGAGAAGGACTCGTTTATTGTTTATACAATAGTAGCACAGTGGGGCCATGCCTTGCTGTAGTCAGTAGGCAGTACTGCAGTATAAATGTTTTTAGTAATCTGAGCAGGATCTGACTTTCAGTTTTCACAAAAGTGAAAGTGTGATTAATTTTGTAGAACACAGCTATGTCCGTAATAAAATTTATAGTTGCAAAGGTGCTGAGTGAGTAATTTAAATGTTTAAGCCTTGATTGCAGATTGCTGCAGTATACATAAAGCTTGCTACAGTATATGTAAAACTTGCATGCATAGTTCTCTGTCTAGGAGTCAAATCTTTACAGGAAAGCAAACTGAAAGCAAGTCCTGCTTCTTTTTTCCTTAAAAGAGCTAGTTGCTGTTAAAGCCAGGCAAAGGATGTAAAAGTTAAAACAAAATTAAGGAAAGGCAGGGCTGTAGTGTTTCTTGGAATAGCTCTCCAGTTCTAGGCAGAAGGAAAAGAAATTGCAGGATCCCCACTCATTACTCAGGATGATACAAGTATTGATTATTCACAAAATCCTGTCTGAGGGGATTAGAGACGAATATTGGAATGAGCCCCGGATTGATTTTTATCAGGGAAAGATGTGTGTGTATTAACTATGTTTTGAGCCTTTTAGAGCCTTTTAATGGCATTGTGTACATTTTAAATCTGTAAACCCTACATGGTTTGATGATATGGTTCCTGAGATAATGCTCTTCCCAAGCAGTATTGCCACAGTTAAGATCAGCAAAGGCACTTTAAAAGGGAGAGTGCTTCTGACTTGAGGGGTCTTGGGCTCTGGAACTTGCTCCCCGTCCTGTAGTCTGCCAGAACTCAGATTTGTTAATTTCTAGGCACGCTGCAACATCCGTCTTTTTAGTGGGCATTTGGTTTATAGGAGTCTGAGCTGAATGTCCATCAAGTTAGGGTCTTCGGTGGTCCACAGTGGGATATAGTTGGTTAGTTTTGCTCTTGTGGGACAGTCCAATAATCAAATGAACTATACTGTAATTTTAAAATTTTGTACTGAATGTTCCCAGTAACATGAGCCACCTAGGCTTGGGATAGGCAATGGATAATAAATCACAGAATTCTGTTCTTTTACTTACTTAATCCAGCAGGCTACACTAATAAGTGGGAATATGGCTTCCGTTTTAGGGGTCATTTCTAGTAGCTATGTTTAGGAATCATGTCTAATAGTGTATGCCAAAATATGAATTTCCAGGGCTATAATATATTAGACCCATGAGCAATAAGGAACATTATAAAGACTAAATCTCATGAAATCCTGCTCAAATATTTGAATCTCAAAAAAGAAGTCTTAAAACATGCACTGGAAATGGAGAGGTAGGGGAAGAAGCAAACAAGGATACAGGTTAAATTGCGGCTTGCAGAGAAAAGATCAAGGCAGCCAGACTGAGTTACTGCTAGCCAAAGGGGAGTGAAAAGTTGCAAAGGGGAGTGAAAAGTCTTCTACTAATATCACACAGGGATCTGAGAAGATGATCTTAAAAGCAAGCCTGTAATGAGAACAATGAAGTTTGGACAGCTGGAAAGCATGGAAAACGCCATAAAGATAGATAAAAAGCAGAAAGTGAATATTTTGAATCTGAACATGTAGGTTTTGAGAGAATTCTCTGAGCTTACTGTATCAGTCCGGTGTGATGGGAAGGGTCCTGGAAGACCATATAAAAAGTTTAGAGTATGTCTAAAATGTACAGCGGCACTGGTGTAACTCTTCAGTGTAGACACTACTAACCTCTCCTGTCAGCATAGGTAATTGACTTCCCTGAGAGGCAGTAGCTAGGTCAATGGAAGAATGCTTCTGTTGACTTACCACTGTCCACACCAGGGGTAGGTCAGTATAGCTATGCAGCTATACCATTGTAAATTCCTAGTGTAGACCAGGTCTTAGTCTTCAGAAAGGAGTATAATTCTGCAATTACTACCTCATAAGCTTGGCTTCTATCGCTAAGGAAATAGTGGAACAAATATTCAAACAAATCACTAAACTTCTGGATGAAATTAGAACGATAAATAATAAGCAGTGTTATAAAGACTAAAATTGCTAGGCTGGCTTTACTTTGTTTTTGCGATAGTTATCAATATATTGGATGAAGGGATACACTTGATATAATTGTAATTTAATGAAACGTTGGTACATCTCAAAGCTTGCGAAATTAAATAAAACGGACTTTGGTAAGAGCGGTGTGGAATAGATTGAAAACAGAAGGAGTGAAGAAAAAGGTAATGACAAGCATGCATCAGAAGGTGTAAAGGTACTATAAAAATCTGAAAGGGCATTTTATTGAATCAACAGATGTTACTAATTTGCAAAGTAGTACAGATAACCTGTTAAAGCAGAAGAGCAATACTTGTTGAACTAGATACAGTCAAAAAATACAATGTCAGCCTGGAAAATGCAAGTTGATATATCTAGGGGGAAATTACCCCAAACCACTTATTGTGGAGATAATCCAGGGAAGCAGTAATGCTCAAACAAAGTGTAGTTCTGTAGCTGTCAATGCAAGGCACAACAATACAAGACAAGTCCTCTCTCTCGCTACAGAAAAATGTAACTGCACCTGAAATCAGTTTTTGATCGGAGTACTTCCTTACGAGAAAGATGCTGACAAGCTGTAGGAAGTGTAGAGAAAACTGGCAAAGATGATCAGAACTGGAGGAAGAAACATACAAGGGAAGATTGAGACCAATATGGATAGTTTTTCCTAAGAGACTACTAACTGGGATGTACTTCTTTAAATAGTTGAAGGGTGTAATCACCAAGGAGTGAGAGGAATTATTAGGGTACGTCTTCACTACCCGCCATATCGGCGGGTAGCAATCGATTTCTCGGGGATCGATATATCGCGTCTCATCTAGACGTGATATATCGATCCCCGAACGCGCTCATGTTGACTCCGTAACTCCACCAACCCGAACGGCAGTAGCGGAGTCGGCATGGGGAGCCGCGGACATCGATCCCGCGCCGTGAGGATGGTAGGTAATTCGATATAAGATACTTCGACCTCAGCTACGTTATTCACGTAGCTGAAGTTGCGTATCTTATATTGATTTTCCCCCGTAGTGTAGACCTGCCCTTAGAGTGGAGTATAGGGGTATAACAAGAACTAATGGGGTAAAATTAAGAACAGATTTAGTCCTGGTCCCTGACTTAAAACTTAGGTCAACCTACTAACATTGGTCAGGGGTGTGAAAAATTCACATGCATAATTAAGCTCATCTAAGCCTCAGCGTAGACAGCACTGCATTGACAGAAGCATTCTTCTGCTATCTATCTGCCTATCTGCTGCCTCTTGGAGAGGTGGAATTTCCTACAGCTTTGGAAGAACCTTTTCCATCGCTTCTGGCTAAGAGAGGTGAAAACATTATCTAGTGTCTACCCTACAGCATTGCAGCTCTGCCACTGTAGTGTTTCTATGTAGACAGTCTGAAAAACAGAAAGTTTCTGATGGTCAGAACAGCCTCCCAGGAAGAATGGTGGAAGGCCCCGTTGCTTGGTACGAAGCACAAAACGGTGTTGCAGGGAACAGTTCTTCATGGAAAGGTGCTGGGACTAGTTAACTAGATGACAGAAAAGACTCTCTTCCACCTCTGCCTTCTGATTCTACAAGCTAAAACAAGAAATCTTGAGGTAAAAAGAGAAGGTGCAGTAACTTGTTCATATTGGGATGTGTGTATATTTTATTCCTTAAGAATAAAACTTGATTTGTCAAGAAACATTTTTCTCTTTGCCAGTTCAAGATTCTTGTTTTAGTTTGTGAGATAGTCACGGAATCAAAAATTCAACAACAACTGAGCTATGTTCGATAGTTGCAGGGATTTTATCTTTTAATTCCTAGTAAACCAGTTGGAGTGGAAAAGAAGGTCATGGTATTTGTAATGATAAACTAGCTACCTAATGTTCTGTTATAGGGAGTTAAAGAATAACTCTTGGTATTCTAGTCCCTTTCTTGCGACTTTTTTTTTCCCACAGATGAACATGTTTAGAATGGTTGTTCTTTGGTGATAAAACACTGGCTAATAGCTGCTAATGTTTTTTGTTAAGGCTTGCATTTCAAGAGCTACCGTTCTACCACATGTTTTCATCTTGTAGCCCAAGGTCAGGGTTGGCTGGAATGGTTAGTAAAGAACAGTTTAAAGAAAGCATTAAATAATGTTGTGAGCTTTTTAAAAAACTAGCATTTGATCTCTTTAATGATAGAGACATAAAATTGGTAAGCGACAGACAGACCACTTCTCTGGTTTAGTTACATAACCCGACTTCTCCCCATATTAACTTTGAAGTAACATTTTGGGGCTGGATTCTCAGCTGGTGTCAGCATAGATATGTTGACTTCAGTAAAGCTATGCTGACTTTCACCAGCTGAGAATATGACCTTTAGAAGGATTTGTGGGAAAACTGCCCTCCATTTTTATGGAAACATGTCAAAGTAACATATTGTGTACCGCTTCTTTAGATTTCTTATTCTTTAATTTTGTTAAGCATTTTCTGTATGTATATATGCACAAACATCCCAAAGTCCACAGAAGTTGGGATTTGCATGCACAATTGAATTATGTGGGTATCTGGGGTTACTTGAGGTGAGGGGAAGGTCTATCTTAATGTATCTGTTTTAGATTGTCTACTTTGCTCTTAAGGTTATGCAAGCAAATGGTTTGAATGAACGTACTAACCTTCTTGTGGAAGAATACTCAACATCTGGTCGCCTGGACAACATCACACAGATCATGAGTTTACATACTCAGTACTTGGAGTCTTTCCTCCGCAGCCAGTTCTATATGTTGCGTATGGATGGGCCCCTTCCTTTGCCTTATAGGCACTACATTGCTATAATGGTATGTACCAAGAATCCTTATATTAACACACACTTTCCTCCCTGTCTCCTTAATACCCCTCCAAAAAACAACACCTCAAACCTTGTTTATAAATAGACCTGCTTTAACAACTTGTCTTCCTTTCTTCCTATGGTGCAAGCTCTGCAAGCCTGAGTCAGTTCACTTAGGCCAGGTCTGCACTACAAACGTACATTGGTATAACTAAGTTGCTGAGGGGGTTGAAAAATCCACACTCCTGAGCAATGTAGTTATACCAACCCAACCCCCAATGTAGACAGTGCTATGTAGAAGCTCTCCTGTCAACATAGCTACCGCCTCTTGTGAAGGTGGATTAACTATGCCGACAAGAGAAGCTCTCCTGTCGGCATAGTAGCGTCTTCACTAAAGTGCTACAGCGGCATAGCTGCAGAACTGTACCTGTAGACAGGCCCCCAGACGCTGAGACTTGCTGCTGTGTGGTGTTTTTGCAGTGTAGATGTAACCCACACACCTCCTGGGTGTGGTGTTCTGTCTCATCTAGTGGCACTGAGACCACTTAGAGACAGATTAATGAGTCTGCCCTACAGCTTTAGCTGACAGCTATGTGGCTTTCAGCTCTTTCAGTAGAGGCTCATGCATTTAGCTCCAGAGGTTCCAGGTTCGATCCTGTCTGCTGCCGACTGGGGTCTGTTGGTGTTACATAGACCTATCTAAATCTGGTGCCCTTGTAATACCTTTTCCTGACTGTTTTAACTACTTTAGGCTGCTGCCAGACATCAGTGTTCCTACCTAGTAAATATGCATGTCGATGAGTTTTTGAAGACTGGAGGGATTGCAGAATGGTTGAATGGTTTGGAATATATCCCACAAAGACTGAAAAATTTGAATGAAATAAACAAACTTCTTGCACACCGACCCTGGCTGATCACAAAAGAACATATTCAGGTACCCATCAAAATGTATCTAGATTAGCAGTATAATTTTATTAATGAAAAGTGCTAAATAATATGCAAATATCTACTTAGGCTTTATATTATTGTTTTATAATTTCATTATTAAATGAGAAATCTACATATTTAGTAGAAATTCTGAAGATATTAGAATATTAAATAATTGTATGACTATTCCTATCAGAAAAAATGTTGGTTTACCCCTCCCCTCCCCAAAGATTGGAATTAACACGAATAATTCTAAGTAGAAAATAGGACAGCATGTGCACCTTTATTAGGTTGCGGGTGGTTTGGGATGAAAGAAAAATTATTTTTGGAGGCTGGGAGTCAGCCATTCCATCCATATACATTCTCATACACTTTCTGTGTTGGTCTCTAGAGCTCATATATTTACCCTCTCTATTTTGTTCTCATTTCAGAAACTTGTCAAGACTGGAGAAAATAATTGGTCTCTTCCTGAATTGGTACATGCTGTGGTCCTATTGGCACACTATCATGCCTTGGCAAGTTTTGTATTTGGTAGTGGCATTAATCCAGAGAGAGATCCAGATACCTCTAATGGGTTCAGACTTATAGCAGTCAACAAATTCTGTGTCTGTGATCTTGCCAACGACAACAACATCGAAAATGCATCCCTCACAAGTAGCAACTTTGGGGTTAGTGTTGCAAGAGTATTCTTTTGCTTGCTTCTGTTTTGTATTAGGTTTTTTCCACTCTTTCCTATTTAAGCCTGACTATTTTGTTTCTTTTGCATATACTGTTGGAATGCTAGGGTTCTGGTGGCATATAAGATTTTAGCTCTGACAGTTTGCAATATATCAGATTCAAAATCACATAATTCTAATTACAAGCTTCAGTTGCAAAGTGATTTTTAATAGCTGATCTCCTGAATTACTGGGTAGATTAAGGCTTCTTTTTCTTAGAAAGCTGGAAGCCCTAACTTTTAAATAGTATAAATTGCTGTTTGAGCTCCAGAGGTTCATGAAATAGAGGGTGCTGCGATCAAAATGGGAAAAATTTCAACATGGTAATCAGAATTGTGATCTATTTAAAGTCAATGATCTCAAAACAGGCTAATGTTTGAAATGCATCTGCAGACAAGACCAAGTACTTACTTCCAGGATCAATAAACTTTTTTCAAACAACTTTTTTTTCCTAAACCAACCAGTAGAAAGAATTCTGATTTCTAGTTAATTATATCCTGTAAATCTGGGTGTGTGTTACAAATCTAATTTTGAAATGCTTTGAAAATTGTACTACAGGTTGATGTGCTAGGCTATTTTGGGGGTTCAGGGGACCCTTGGTGCATTTTAATTAGTAGTTCTTAAGTTCACTGCTAACAAAATAAAAACTTTTTCACAAGTAAGAGATTGAAAGGACAGAGAATAACAGATTTAGGTTATCTGAATGATAAATGCAGTAGATTGCAACTGGCCTTTTTTGTTGCTACAAGATGTACTTTTAATATGCAGTCTCTTCCTTGTAATATTTTTATCTTCATAGGTAAAAGCAACTAGTTTGGATTAATAAAACTTTAGAATATTGATTTACTCTCCTAGGTTGGGCTCCTGTATTGCTGGTGTCATAGACAATGTGACTCATTAGTAAGATGGCTGTCAGCAGCAGTAGAACCAGAAAAGTCAATTTTAATATTTAAAAACTGTCTTCCAGAATGCATGTCAATGTTTATTCAGGGATAAGTGATTTTTTCTGAACCTTCAGAATGTTGCAACATGCATTATGGATACAGTTTTTCCTCTTTCAAACAATGTCTGCATTTCTCAATTACCCTCCTGCAATAAAAAAAGTTTGATAGTCTTGAATAGTGCTCCCAGGTGTCGTCAGTAGCTACCAGTGTGTAGCTCTGCTCCTGTTCGATGATGATAACAGTGGGCTGCATGTGTGTTCCCTCTGTGTGCTGTCCCAGCTCTGCGCAGATAGCTGACACAGCAAACCCCGAGAGAACCCCCAAAGACCACAGACTCTAGTAAGGTACAAAGGAACCCGAGCCAGGTTTATTGTCAAACAAAGCACAATAATGGTTTCCTATAGACTCTCCAGGACATACTACGAATATGTACCCCGGCAATGGACACAGCTCAGTCAGTGGCGGGACGCTCCACTGCCCCCTAGGCTGGACAAAGATGCGCGCTCTGGAACCTACTTTTATACAGTTACAGGACAGATTACTCATCCCTACTGACGTATTGAGGTACAGCCCCTTGGCTCATTAGAGTGCTGTCTCCCCTTTGATCATGTTGTTCCAGACAAACAGATCTATCCATCATGCTGTCCTGTCTTTAAGATGCACCTGCCTGTTCCTTGTTATGTCTGTGGAGTGTCCTGATGTCATCTTGGTGCAAGTTCCTCTTCTCGCCACTTCTTTGAGTGAGGCCTGCCTCTGGCTCACAGCCCAGCTTTTGCTTAGCAATGCCTGGAAGTACTTTGGTTCAGGCTTCAGGCCTCAGACTGGGCCTCTGACACAAGAGGTTATGTTTCAGGGCGTCATCTTACTACACCAGGTCCGTCCCTTTTCACTGCCTTTCCTTGTAACTTTTTAGGTATGTCTACACTGCAGTGTAAGCCCAGGCTCAAGCCTAACCCCACCCCTTCATCTACACACATCATGCTAACCCAGGGCTAAGACCTAAGGCTGCTGGGAACAAGCCTAAATCACACCGGGACTCAGGGTTTGAGCCCTGTTGCTTTGCAGCCTCACTTAACTCTTGTTCTGGGTGTCTGCCAGAAGTATCCCATAATCCCATGGGCTAATTTCCTTAATCCTCTCTCTGCCAACAATCTTTAATTGACTGAATTGAAAATGGAAGCCACCCTCCCCAGTGTACAGCAGCAGCTCAGTGAGTCAGCATTAACCCTTCCATTGTCTTCTAATCATGGAGCTGCAAACACACAATCAGAGAGCCTTCTATGGTTGCAATGGAGGCCCAACAGAACAAGCCTTTTGCAAAGCATGCAGCAAACCTGGAGGAGACAGAAGCCACACCTGAGCCCGGTAAGTTTGACTCTCATTTAAAGTTTATTATTACAGTAGTGGGAGGGATTTCTACTCTAAGAACCAGTGCAAAAGTTATGAGAAGCCCTGGCTACTAGCATGTATCTGCGAATGGCGAATTGTATCCCAGTGCCTTGTCATCCCCCCGTTTCTTCTCTCCTCCCCCCCCTCCCCCCCATGAAGTTCAAAATGGCAACTGGGAATTGCAAACAATAAAGACCTGCTTTTAAAAGGCTGCTTTTTTTTTTTAAACACAGATGTTTGCTAGGGTCATTCATGTTTTCCTTTAAGTAATAATGTCTTTAGGTTTGTGGCTCTGTATTGATTCAATGGTCTATGCAGCTGGAGGGGGAAGGGGGGAGGGAGAGGGAGAGAGAAAATATATATGAATGAATGAATATGAATGTGTGTTCTATTTCAAAATCTAGTCCATGTCAGTTAAAGGTGGGCCAGGCAGTCTGTGGGTGACAAAATGATTTCTTCCAGGTATGACTGAGGTATGAATTTTTGTCCAGAAATGTGCTGTGGATGGCGAGTAGGAAGGCTGTGGAGTTTTGCATGTAGCATAACAGGCTAAGCTAATGCAGCATTGTTAATTTCCTCATGGATTCTGACCCAATCCTGATTGCTGATGGCTGCAAACTTTTTTCCTGAGGTAGGAACTCCACATTGATAGTCACATGGTGGGGAAAGGTGTATTTTCCAGGGTCCCCCCAGTAGCTGACTAGTCCATTCCACATCCCAAGTAGTTATTCAGTTTTCGTAAAAAAATAAAAAGCTTATAATTTTAAACTTACCCCTGTCACTGCACTTCTGTAACTGACGTTACCCAGGATATGTCCAGAGAGATTCTGTGGACTGAAGCATCCCTTTCACAATATATTTTGGTTCAGTTTTGAAATGTAACATTTTATTGCCTTGAGATTCCATAAGAATCAATTGTGCTCCTCCACTGAGCTATTTTTAGACAATAACCCTTTGTTTCTTGTACTATTTCAGCCCTCTTGACCTCCACTGGCTGTTATATATCCAGAACTTCATTGCTGCTCCAACATACCTGCACAGACCATTCCAAGCAGAAGCATTTCCATGATGAAATTATGGTTCAGGTTCTTTAGAGGGTAGACAAGCAGGTCCAGTACCAACAAAGGGATGTAAGACTGGAGCAACAGCATGCTGAGAGGCAGGAGGAAAGGCTTAGGCTTGCCACACCGCTGGAAGAAAAAGTTTCAGCAAGGGAGCAAGCACCTTCGTGTAGTTCCTGGAACAAGACCAGGAGCTAAGGGAAGAGGCCAGAGCTCAATAGTGAACGGTTGCGGAGCCCATCTCCAACATGCCTGGAAGAGCATCGGCAGCTGCTGCCTCTCACACACCCCTGCAATGTACCCTCAGACCAGAAATAGCTTGGGCAACTCAGTGTTGGGGTGGCCCATACATTTAAGTTCCATGAGTGATTGGGCAGGGCAACTAAACCCCACGCAGCCTTCATTCGCTAAGCCCTCTCCCGTGGCTACCTTCATCCCTGTTCTCTCAGTGCCAAGTGCATGGAAACCAAAGAAAGAAGGAAAAGGAGAATGTAGGACGGGACACGCAGCAGTAGGGCGTTTGTGCCATGTTTCCTGCCCTTATTTTTCTTTGGAAATGTTGTTCTGTTACTTGTTTTGGGGTGTTGTACTGACGGCTGCCCTGCCTAGCATGGATGACTGTTATACTGTTTTAACACACTTTTATAAATAAAGCCTTTAATATCATCAAGAAAGTTTACTATCATTGCATCACATGATTCAATCATGATTTGAGATAATAATAAAGCTAAAAACAGTATCAGAAGCAATTACACATTACTAAGGAAACACTGTTCCTTGTGCAGTTAGGTACAGTGATTCACAGTGCAGTACCTTCCTTATATGAGCCTATATTGTGATTTACCACCCCCCACAATTCATTATTATTTCATGTAATTCATAAGTTTAATTGCATGGCAATCAAGCTCAGACCCCTTCCCCCCACAAGCACATTTTTACAGGTACTATTCCCCCTCTTCCACTGGGCCATGCGAGTTCATTATATGGGAGCACAAAGCATCCCTGTCTTCTGTTACCTGGGTGCAGCCAGCTCCAGCTGTGGTAGGTGCACTTTCCTGCTGAGTGTACTGATTCAGCAACCCCTCACTATCATAGGCCCATTCAGGGGGGAATGGCTCACTTCTGGCTTCACAAAGATTGTGAACAGCATAGCAAGCCATAGAAATGCAGACAGCACTGATGACACTGGCATCCAGACAGGTCTGTAGAGATCTCCAATGGGATTTTAACCTGCCAAAAGCAGGTTCTACCCATATTATACAACCATTCTGCACCTGCTGAGTGTAATTAAACCTCCTTTTGCCAGGGCCTCTGAAATCGGGATGGTTTCATAAACCAAGGCAAAAGATGTGGGTGTGTTTGGCGGGGGGGGAGGAGTGAGATGTCGGGTGCCCCAGAATAACAGTGTGGACAGTAACTGTTTAATACAATGTCATTTGGGGAATAGTGTGCCATTCTGTCCATGAATGTAGACTCTTGAGCAGCGAAAAACTTTTCTTCATTAACTCTTCCAGTGCAGCCACTGATGACATTCATAAATTGGCCTCCGTGGTCTATGAGGGCCTGCATAACAGTGTAGTAGTACCCTTTGCAGTGTAGGTGCTCATGTGCTCCTTGAGGAGGGCAAACTATGGGCACGTGAGTCCATCAGTGGCCCCAGCACAGTTAGGAAACCTCATTCTCTCAAAGCCAACAATTACCTCAGGAATATCTTTAATGCCTGCCACTTTGTGGTAAACCACGTGCCCGATTGCCTCAGAAAACCCACAGTTGACTTTCCAACACCAAATTGATTGACAACAAACCTGTAGCAGTCTTGGGTAGCCAGCTTCCAGACAGTTATGGCAACCTGCTTCTGGATAGGCAAGAGTGGTCTCGTGTGTGTCTTTACGCTGGTGACTCAGAGCAAGCTGCTCACAAAGCCCCAAAATGTTGCTTTCTTCATTCAAAACTTCTGGACCCACTGCTTGTCATCCCAGGTCTGCATGAGTATATGATCCCACTGATCTCTGCTTGTGGGCATGCGCCGGTTTATGTAGGGAGCATCAGTGACTATGCTGATTGTACTGAGCAGCATCTGCCAGTGTGAGTCTGCCATGTCTGGATACTTCTCCTCTGCTGCCACTCCTTGCACCATCATGAAATCTGTCAGGTACTTTTGGTAGATCAGAAAAAGCTGCTAAAATGTCCACCAGTGCCTCAGAGAAGCTCTATCTCTTTCTTGACACAGGAGTGAAAACACAAGCAAGAAGTTCTTCAAAAGCACATCCACCATGTTGCTGCTCCTGGTAGCGGGGAGCCCACATATCAAAATGTCTCCCTGTCAGGCTATGTTGGCAGGCTGTTCAAGCTTCCTTTAATGTGCAGCATGGGCAATAAAATTTTCTGACAGTGCATCACAGTCAAAGGGCTAGAGGAGCCATGTTTTGGGAGGGTGCTAGGGACTCTGGGAGATGGTTGGTTTGATTTGGATCAGTGTGCTGCAGTGTGGACATCAGAACCACAGTTTTGAGCCCAGGTTAAAAAAGTCTGAACATACAATTAAAATCAGTGTAGATGGTCAAGCCCAGGGTTCTCTAACACAGGTCAGCTGACTCGAGTCCCACTAACCCTGGGCTTACATTGCAGCATTGAAAGACTTTCAAAGATGCATGTCATATAATGCATTCAAAGTATATGTACTATATGCTGGATTTTCAAGGATGCAGATACCTTTTGAGAATATTAAATTTGAGCTTTTACTTCTAGACAGCTATGATGCCATTTACTTTCTAATTTTCCAAAATATCTTTTTTTGTTTTGTTTTTTTTCCCCTCCAGATTGCAGATTCTTTGAGTGAGCTCGAGGCCTTAATGGAAAGAATGAAGAGGCTGCAAGAAGAAAAGGAGGAAGAGGAGGCCTCGCAGGAGGAAATGGCAACTCGCTTTGAAAAGGAAAAGAAAGAGAGTCTTCTAGTAGTTACTGGAGGTACTTCACCCTCTCTGCCTCTCCTTCTTTCTCTGCTCCATTATAACTAGAATTCTCCAGTCCAATCCAGTTAGTGGATTTTAGCAGTTACTCTAATCTGGATTTTCACAGGTTAGTAAGGCTGGTTCATGTGTCTGACTCAGATTTCTTGATTCTCAAAAATATTAACCTTCATTGTTACTAGAAATTCAGTCTTCTTTTGTCATTAAGAAACTTGCACACAACTTGAGGAGAAACTGCTTTTTCATAGTGCTTTGTATCTTTAAATCCCAGTTCATTCCTTAGTAGGATTTTTGAATAGCAGACTTCTACAATATTTTCAAACAGTGTATTAGCAAGGGACTTTCTAGAAAGTCTTGAAAGCTGAAATTTTCTGTTCAAGAAAGAAGTATAACACAGACTGTGGCAGCGCAGGCTTCCCTACATTACTCCATCATTGAGCTTCAACCTTCTCCTGAAGGGACAATCTCTGGGAGAGGGGGGAAGGGAGATGGATTGAAATGATCTATTTTTGAGATGTTGTTTTGTTATCCTATAGCCCTTTCCTGTATTGTGCTGGAGGTTTGTATAAACCATTTTTAATTTATTTCTAAGTTATCCTTCAAAATTCAGAGTTGGAGTCTGCCTTGCTATGTTTCTCTTTTAAACTCCTGAGAATAATAGTTTCATCCATTGACAAGGTATAGCTAAAGTCTGTTTAACATTACTCCTGGGGGAATTCTGCACCTAAAAATTCTGCACCAAAAAATAAATTCTGCACACAATATTTTAAAATTCTACATATTTTATTTGTCAAAATAACACAATATAATCACGTTTCAATTATTTTTGTAATTTATTTCAAAATACCTGTCAGCAAGTATGTCTGTAACAATACAGACAACAAAAAAAGATTCAGGAAATGTTTTTTGACAAATAGATTCCTTACTAGGAATATTAATGCAGAACTCTAAGTAATAATTCATTTAAACTAGAGAACAGAACCATATTTCCCCAGAAGCAGTGCAGAGACTTGGGAGAGTCAGGGGTAACGGAGGAGCAGAAGGAGAGGGAAGTAATTGATGGGAAGGAGCATGGGTATGAACTTGAAGGGTGGTTGTGTATGGGTGGGAAAAATATGAACAGGTTTTTGGCAGGGACGGGGGTGGTGGCAGGGAAGGATTGTTCGGCTGACCCCTAGCCTCTCCCATTGAGTCAGGCACAGCTGCCTCTGCCCCCATGTGTCCTTGCACCCCTTGTCCACATGTGTCCCTCCACCCCCATTCAGACACCCCTTCCCCATATATCTGTGCACCCCCTGTCCCCATGTGTCTCTGTGCCCCTACTCAGCCGTAGCCCTGTACTTCTCCCGCTCTGCCCATGTGGCCCTGAACCTCCCTCCCCCCTGTGGCCCTGCACCTCCATTCCCATTCAGCCCCTGCCCAATCTGTCCCCCCACCCCAGCAGCCCCACGCTGTCTGTCTCCCCATATCTCCTGACCTGGCCCAACAGGCACTGTGAAAAAGGCAGGCGCTTTCTCTTCCCTAGGTGGCTGGGGCTTGCCAGGAGCGGCTGCTGTGTTCTAGCACCACAGTGCCCTCTGGTGGGCAAAAGATGGAATTACATCAGTTTTTTCAGCAGAAGCTATTTTCTGCAAAAAAATTAAAAATGTGTGGCACATGAAATATGCGTGTGCGCAGTGGCACAGAATTTCCCCAGGAGTATAACAGGTGCATGACACTATTTAGGGTACAATCTGGACTGTTGAACAGCTGTGTCCCGTCAATTCTCCAACCTGGGGTGCCTTTCACACTGCTTTGCTGTGAGCAACCACTCGCAACACAACCTCTAGCATGTAGATTACTCCCAGCTGTATTGTGAATGCTATAGCCAGCCACTCGTGAATTATATTGTAGAGCATGGGTTGGCAACCTTTCAGAAGTGATGTGCCGAGTCTTCATTTATTCACATTAAATTAAGGTTTCGCATGCCAGTAATACATTTTACCCTTTTTAAAAGGTCTCTCTCTATAAGTCTATAATATATAACTAAACTATTGTTGTATGTAAAGTAAATAAGGTTTAAAAATGTTTAAGAAGCTTCATTTAAAATTAAATTAAAATGCAGAGCCCCCCAGAGCAGTGGACAGGACCTGGGCAGTGTGAGTGCTACTGAAAATCAGCTCATGTGCCGCCCTTGGCACACGTGCTATAGGTTGCCTACCCCTGTTGTAGAGCAACACCAGCAAATTCCCAGTCCTAGACTTGTCCTCAGAAATATGCATCTTGTATTGCCCAGCCCTCTCTTGGACAATACAAGCTCATGTAAAGTCTGTCATTTTATTAATAAAAAATGATATCCACAAATCCTGTTACCTCAAATGGAGTTTCCCAAACACTTCAGTCCAAACACAGCGGTCTAGATAAAACAATAAAACAAGTTTTATTAAGTACAGAAAAATAGATGTTAAGTGATTACAAGAAAACAAAAGGTAAAACGGAACCAACATGTAACTTAACAAGCTAAATGAATTCAAAGCAAAGGTTTCTCTTACCACATGCTTTTGCAGTCTTACTGGCTGGATGCCTTTCAGCTAGGACCTCTCCCCCCAGTCCAGTGCTTCTTTCCTGGTCCTTCAGGTGTTCTGGATGCTGTTGTCAGAGAGAAAGGGAGGAAGCACTTGGTGTCTGTTCCCCCACTCTCATATTTTTTCCTCCTATTTGAGAATGATCTCCAGCTGAGGTTCAAGAGACAGAATGTCTGTGGGTAGGAACCTCCAGCTGTTCCTTTGCCAGCATGTACATTTCTTGCTCACACCCTTTTTTCCTGCCAGAGAATGGCTGTTTTAACCAGGTGATAAAATCATTTGATTTTGTTGACACCTGGCTGAGGCATCAGTTTGCCTTTGTCTCTAAGGAACTGGTTTGTGCCTGCTTTACCAAACTTGGAACATGCCTCAATTATGTCATACAGTAGAATTTTAGAACTTTATTACAATGTTGCCATATATTTTTACTAGGACAATAATGATCAGCAAATTATGAATTTTCAAATGATACCTCACAAAGCATACTTCGCACAAAATTTATCATAGTCTTATAAAAGGGGTGAACATAACAGCACAGACTGTCACAATGTGGTACGGTAGATGCTCGCTATAACACCCTTCACAATTACAAACCTTGGGCTAAAGCGAACCTGGTCTCTGGATCCCTCCTCCCGCCCCGGGGCCAGAGGAGCTCTCTGCCCTCCGCCACAGACCCAGCAGGACTCTTTCACTATAACAAACCACTGGCTATAACGAACAAATGGCTTGGATCCCTAGGGGTTCATTATGGCAAGGGTGTATTGTATTAGTATTTCTTGGGAACTGTAGTAAGAGAAGATGGCTAGAAATGCTATGCTTCTTAGCTTACCTTTTTGGGGGGAGGAGTGGGAAGCTATTTCATAGATTCTGATCTGTGAGACTCCCATAGTTTTCCCAAAACACTCTAATGCTAGAGTTTGTCTTATAGCTGCAGGAAGCAACAAATGGGAAAATACAAACTGTAAACCAATGAGAATTAAATCTAACTTGAAATAATCTTCAGGGGTGATTACCTAGGGCAGGTGCCATGCAAGTTTCTTCCCACACAGTTATGTCTTGATTGGTTAATGAGCCAGAGAGAAGATAAAACATCCCTGTGATTCTTAGATTAACTGATTTTTTTTTAAGTGTGAACAGTGGACATCTGGCAATATTTCTGTCAGTGCATGTGGAAGTAAGCCAAGATTTAATATCAGGGTCAAATGCAGTCAGCTATGTGGTAATCAACTCCTGTAAAGGTAGTTGCACAATCAAGCCACCTGTTTGTTTGGTGGAGATAAATTGATTCCTGCTAGAGAACCTGTCCTCATTTAGTAACGCATTGTTGGAGCTCTTTAGAGATGCGTAGTTACTGTAACTCTTGGCAAAAGCTCAGCCTGAAGCTTGATGAACTGTAGAGTTCACTGCTTTCATATTGTTTTGAATTGGTATCTACAAGCCAAATCTTGTATCATTTAGTTCTTCTTCAAATGATGGTCCCTATATGTATTCCAAACATGGGTGTGCATGTGCGCCATGTGCTGGAGCTGGAAGGTTTTGCAGCAATGTTCATTGGCCCTCACATGCAATTGTACATAGCCTCATAGTGCAGGAAAAATTATGAGAGGCTGTGCAGGATGACACCCCCTCAGTTCCCTCTTACTGCTGCATGGTCAGAATCGGAATCCTTGTTCCTCTGGTCATAGCTTGCCTGCAAGTACACTGTCCATGTACATATTTAGTGTTTCTTTTTTCTTTACTATATTTAGTTAGCGTTTTAGTTAATTGATCCTCACCCTTCATTAAGTCTATATGAATGCTTACCACAGCTCATAAGTGTTTTGTTATATGGCATTTGCTTTCTTAACACTTCGCTAGTTTGTATATAGTAAGAAAAACATGAACTACAGTTGTGTGTTGTAACTTAAGTTTTTTTTGTTATAAACAATACTGTAAAAGACATACCACTCCTTTCAGTCTTATACAGCCTGCTATAATCTCAAATTCAGTAGAGCCAAAACTGAACTGAACTTTTCTCTCGAGCCCTATGCTATCTCCATTCACCGTTAATTGAGTCACATCTTAATGCTGCCTAGAGTGTTAGGAAGAATTAGGGTCATCTTTGGTATCTACCCCTTCAACCAAGCTATGATTAAGTCCTAACCTTTCTTTCTTCGTCTCCAAAATTGAACTTTTCCTCCCTATTCTAACAAGTAAATTACTGATCTACTCCCAGGTCATCTCAGACCTTCACCAATCTTCCCCTTCTCTGGATTTCTTGTTACTAACCTCACTCCCTCATCCCACCCTGCAGTCTGTTTAAAAACATCTTGCCCATTGGTTCAATGAAGGGTTTTAGAAAATCTCTGAAAAAGGGAGAAGTGTAAAAATAAATTTAAATATTTACTTGCAAAATTAAGAATAAAAAATTGAAACTCTGGTCCAAAGTAAATCAAGCAAATTACTATGAATTAGACATTGACAAATGTATACAAGCGTAATATCATAAACTGAACGGAAATTGATTGAAATTCTCCCAATACTCTTCCTACACCAACATCTTATCCTCTTCTTTGTACACAGAATTAGTTGCAAACTTTAAATAATGTGTTCAGCACGCTTTGTAGTCTTTGAGGGAGAGGATCAGAAGGCTACAACAGCCTCCATACTTATCTATCTTAAACACAGCATTTTGCTGTCCTTCTCAGCATTTGATGATGAAATGGTTTCCGCGTCGGATGTCTCCCGCTATATCGAAGATCCTGGTTTTGGGTACAAAGACTTTGCCAGGCGGGGAGAAGAGCATCTGCCAACATTCCGAGCTCAGGTACTTAAATGCACTTATTTTTTAAAATAAATTATCCCCAGCATTTTAAGGGCATGACTGCGTGAACACGTGCTGTGGAGAAAGCTGAGGCACAAATTGATAGCACACCAGCATGCCTTGCACTAACTGCCTGTGTGGACTGTGCTGTTGCATGCTAAAAGTTCCCTAATGCCCTTTGATGTACTGTAGATTTATGCCCCAGTTTGCTGTGCAGCATGTGTTCATGCAGACATGCCCTAAGTCTTTCTTTACTGGAAAAATAAGATGTCATAGTAGCAGGACATCCTTGTTAAATGTCCACGTCCAAGCAGAGGATCAAGAGCTGGTCTACAATGAAAAGTTAAATCACCATTGCTAAATCCCTCGGGCGGGGGGGTGAAACAGCCACACCACTGAGACACACAATTAAGCCAACCTAACCCCTGGTGTAGACAGCGCTAGATCAATGGAAGAATTATTTCAACCTAGCTACCACCTCATGTGTGTGTTTCTACTGAAGTGCGGTGCTGCAGCTGTGCCACTGTCATGTTTTAAGTGTAGACATAGTCCTTATGGTATATTTTCATATTTGTAGCATTTTGTTCAGTCAGCTGTTAAATATCTCAAATGAAGAGGCTTCCATTACTTCACTTCGATTACTAGTCCACCCTCTATTAATTATCAGAGGGGTAGCCGTGTTAGTCTTGATCTGTAAAAGCAGCAGAGAGTCCTGTGACACGTCTGTTAGTCTATAAGGTGCCACAGGACTCTTTGATCCTCTATTAATTGTAAACCTCAGGCCGGGGGTACTAGGTCTTCTGTTGTGTTAGCAGAACAAACGTATGTAACGGACATCTTTTTGTTATGTCCATGCAGTGCCTTGCACTATGGGGTCCTAATCCATGACTAGGATTCCTATGCACTATTGCAATATAAATTTAAAAAAATAGGGACAGCTCTAGGTGTTTAGAACAGATCACCAACTAATATCAGTTTGATCTCCTGGGAATCTAATATTAATAAACTGCAAGTTATGGGAAAATCTTGAAACATGTCAGAGCACTTGTAGACAAACCAAAATAGGTGCAAAAAAATTCCTTGGTAAAGTAAAGGAGTCATGATTCCTGTCAGCAGACATACTTAGGGCTAGTCTACACTTGAAAGTTAATTTGGATTAAAGTAGGGTGTGAATTTAAAGCACAGTAGCTATTCCTGAATAACTCAATGTGTTGACAAGCCCTTACATTTACAACAGTCTGTGCTGATCAGGATGAATTCATGCTGCAATTTTTCATGTAAAGTAAACCATGTTTTGGGAGGTGACGCAAACACCACCTTAGGTGTGTATTGTGGACAAGGATAAGGCAGTTTGTGTCTGAGATCAAAGATACTGCTGACTTCTCTATGAACTTTAGAAGGCTCCCCTGGGAGAAGGCTGACAATTGTCATTGACTTGAGACAACATTAGGCATGTACAGCACTGCTTCAGAAGAGCTTTATGGAAGGTTGCACTGAAACTGAAATGTCTCTTCCTACAGGCAAGGATTTTAAGTTACTGACTTCCAACTTCAAAAGTTTCACATTCTTCTAATAACCAACTTGTTTAATTGTTCAATAGCTGAATGATGGTAGAATGTGAGACCTTTTACCCAAACCAGATCTTCTATTGTAACAATTGCATTACAGAAGCATCCAGAGGCCCCAGTGATGGAGCAAGGCCTCGTTGTGCTAGGCACTTCATGAAATATAGGATAAGATAATACCTGCCCCCAAAGAGTTTGTTTGAAGTAATATCCTGTGAAAGTGTTGCTGCTCAGGCACAGCTGGCAGCATTTTTCAAACTGCTAACTCTTTTCCTTAGTCATTGCTGCAAGAGTAAAGTTATGTCTCTAAGGAACAACACATCCCCATGCTTCTGCTCTGGCTCCTAGCTTTCCAAAGCAGCAGTCTCTGAATAATATCTCTGAATATTTTCCAGTCTGAACCAAATCTGCAGGACCTAAGGACTAAAGCAGAACTGACCAGGGAAAACTTACTGATTAAAATTGTGTGTGTGTGTGTGTGTGTGTGTGTGTGCGCGCGCGCAGGGGAATTAATACATTAATAAAGCAGAAAGAGAGACAAAACAGAGAACAAGATTTTCAACTGGGGGAGAAACCAGAGGGAGGATCAGGTGGGGGAAGGTACTATTTGCATATTTATGCATCGCTGGTGTATTTCTTTGTGCACTTACAGGACTATACCTGGGAAAATCATGGCTTCTCCCTTGTGAACAGGCTTTATTCTGATATTGGGCATCTCCTGGATGAGAAGTTTCGGATGGTCTACAATCTCACATACAACACTATGGCTACACACGAAGATGTTGACACAACCATGTTGAGAAGAGCTTTATTTAACTATGTTCACTGTATGTTTGGAATCAGGTATGTAACCAATTGACCTCTCTAAGTGTATTTGGAAGCATGTAAGCAAAATATATTTACTTTGGGACAGGAACACATTAGGTTTTGATCACACTAAAGCAGTGTTTTAAAATTGGTGTCTTTGGCTTTTAAATTTTTCTGCAGTGAAATTGGTACAAATACTGGTGGTAGTATAATTTAATCTCTCTATTTTAAAAAAATTAGTTGGTATTACAGAATCAGATTAGGATTGATATTTTTACAGAAATCTGTCTTCTCTGAACTCATGGACAACATTGTCAGTTCAGAAAAAAGGAAATACCACACTATTTAAAAGGCTCTTAGGAGTAACTTTTGTTGTTCTTTAAGTAGTGTCCCTATGGGTTCTCCACATCAAGAGGTGCAAACACACATTTGCTGTTGATCAGTGATTTGTCAGCAGTGTCTGTGGGTCCATGCCTGCACCCCAGATACTTTCATGCTCTGGTATGGGGGTGTATATATAGGTAGGAGGCAGAATCACTGCCACTCCAGTTCCTTCTTAACCGCCAATGTCTTGAAGTGGAACATTGTTGTCTGTTCGCTAGCTGTGTAGCTTGCTACCTCTCTCACAATCCTTTCTTTTCTCAGTATATTCTTTATTTTTGGTTTTTTAGCACCGTTTGTACTTTTTTTGTGGGAGAGGGACTGTAACCCCTTTCTCTTATTTTGCCTCCCCCACCATCTTATGCTGATGATTTCAAGGCCATTCAGGACCTTTCTGTGGCAGAAACCCTGCATATTCCATTATAGGAGACACAAGAATACCAACATTCCCTGTTGGACATTCTTCATACATCTGCAGGCAAAATCACCTTGCCCATCAATGATGGTCTGCTGACCTCTGTGTGGGGAAACTCCAATTGCTATACCAACTATGTGTAAATGGGGTGACAGAAAATACTACCACCCAGCCAAAGGCTCAGAATTTTTTTTTTCCCCCTCGCATTCTGAACCCCACTCCCTGGTTCATAGAGGCAGTTATTGAACGGAACAGATAACATTGGTTCCGCTCAACACCATCCAACAAAGAGCTCAGAAGACTGGACCTTTTGGGATGCAAGAGCTACTCTGCTTCACTGCAGTTCAGAGTAGCCAATTACCAAGCCCTGATAACTTGCAATAATTTGTAAAATTGCATTTTGCTTTCATCTTCTATTGAACTCCTGCCACATGATCACAGGGAACAATTTCAAGCCCTCATAACAGAAGGCCAGACAATCAGCAAAGCATCTTTCCAAGCTTGACTCAATGCCACTGATATAGGTGCAACATTCCATGGCTACAGAAGTAGCCATGCACCAAGTTTCTTGGCTGTAATCCTCTGGTCTGCCTCAGCAGGTAGAGAAATCGGTTGAGGACCTTCTTTTGAAAGACCCAAGATGTTTAGTGAAGCCATGGATGGGTCTCTTTGTTCTCTTAAAGACTCTTGGGTGACACTATGATCTCTGGGCATCTATACGCTCGTGGCAAAGAGAAAGTACAGTAAATTGCAGAGGGCTCGACAGTCTTACCCAGAATGGCCAAGCCCCCATGAAAGAAGCCAGGATAACGAAGAAAAAGGGCTGTCCTTACAATAGACTTCCAGTCAGCAACATCCATGAATCTTCTGATATGGAACACCCATAGGGACACTACTTGAAACAGGAGAAGTTACTGGAGCCTAACTGGAGTTTGTCAAGATGTTTCCCCGTAGGTGTTCTACGTCCCATCCTTTTCCCCTCTGCCTCAAAGTCTTTCACTGGACTTTCATGGTTGAGAAGGAACTGGCCTGGCGGTGGGTCTGCTGTCCCCTCCCCATATTCCCTCATACCAGAGCATGAGGGTGTCTGGGGTGCAGGCATGGACTCGCGGACATAGCTTGCAAAAATCTCATATCAAAAGTGCATAGGCATGCACATGTCGTGACATGGCGCACCCACAGGGTAACACATCTCTAACCACTCCAGTTACTATACAAGGTAAGTAACCACTCCTTCTAGTATTTCAGTTCATAAATACATGTCGTTTCAGAATTTAAAAAGCCATGTGGGTCCAGAAAAAAATATTGAGTCTGCCTTATTTTGCTTAGGTATGATGATTATGATTATGGAGAAGTTAATCAGTTACTTGAACGCAGCCTGAAGGTTTACATTAAGACAGTGACCTGCTACCCAGAGAGAACTACCAAGCGCATGTACGATAGTTACTGGCGTCAGTTCAAGCACTCAGAGAAGGTAAGTGTTTCATAGCCAAACATTACACAAGAGGCCCTGTGCTCTGTAAACAATGCAAATAGTACGGTGGCCTGCAAAAGGGGGTGGGTGTGTGGGTGTGTGTACTAGAGTTAACCATCTTAACAATAAAGAAAAAGCTTAAAGAATTAACTTAAATACTGTACAGCAGAGCCTACAAGTTAGTTCAATGAATGTTAAATTTCACTGTTGCAAAAACATTTTCTTAATGAGCACACTATGGACAATCTCTAGTGACTCCTACATGAAGCTAGATCCATAGATCTGTATATAGAAAAATGGGCAGATTTGGAAATGGTGAAGTTGGTGAACTGTTCCGATACTTCTTGATTCTTATAGAGAACATAAATTAACTTGTACCTACACTGCTTTTCATTGGTAAAATACATCGGTTTGTGTGTGTGTGTGTACATACACACTATTTTAAAGTTTAGTACCAAGCATTGATACTTGTATGCCTTTTTAGTATGAGCGGCATGCAAATTATGCTCTATATTATGCAAAATATCTTATTGGGCCTGTGGCCATGTGACTTGTGCACACTACAATAAACAGGAATGACATAAAAATCGCACTCCTGAGATGACCCACAATACTGCCCATTATTTGACCTTTCTCTAATCTATACAATTTTCTCTAAACTACTACTATAGATGCCTGCAATCATGATGATTAGATCTTCGACACAAGCAAGCGTTCTTAAAAGCCTGTAATAGATAAGTTAGGATAAAGCTATTGTTGATCTTCCTTTATTTATAACTGTTATGGTCTCATAATATCACCAGCTAAGCTGGAACAGACCTGGTCAATAGTTGGGTGGGATACATAAAAGGGATACATACTAGAAGTTGCAGGGAATGGTGTGGGGGATTCAGTAGATGGTATTCTTCACTCCTAAATTGGTATCTGAGCCAGTGCCCCAGCATTGTACCTGGAGACGTGCTGCTAGAAGTTCCTGAGACAGTTGTGCGGTAAGGCCAGATGCTAACGCAGCGGGCAGCGATATGTTCATTTCTGTTCCTTGTTGTTAAGTAAATGTCATTCTGAAACCAGCCTCAGTCTTCAGTGGAATAATTTGCCATCCCTGAGGTTGCATTTATTTGACAGTTGACTTCATATAGTACATATGGAGTGTGGCAGGTGGATTGATTATATAACACTGATAACAGAAATCTAGTCCTTGGAGTATAATGCTCATAGGGTGAAAGGAAAGTCTTCCGTTATGATTTCCATTACTGTACAGCATTGTTTTGTTGTGACTTCTGTTAAAGCAGATGGAACACTGCTTAAAGCAGTAATTAAGGCTTGTTACCTGGGAGTCCAGAATGTCAGATAAAATTGGCATATTAGATAGCCATCTGGAGAAGAAATGGCAACACTTCAGTCTAGTACATGGCACTAGTGATGCAGCTATTTTCATTTGGCAGAAAAATCTAAATCTGTAAGATAATTGGGTGATTAAACTCTTCTGCCTGTTGATATGTAATGGTGAACTAAATGACTAATTTTTTTTAAATTTTAAATAGGTCCACGTAAATCTACTTTTAATGGAAGCCCGTATGCAAGCAGAACTTCTATATGCCTTTCGTGCCATAACTCGTCACTTGACCTGAAGTATCAATTCGGAGGGAGCGAAGGAAGTTCAATTGATATGTAAAGGCCTTTTTGAAATAGATACACACCAGAAGCTGTATGTGATGTAGCATCAAGTTACTCAGTTCTCTAGTGTCAAAGTTTAGCCGTGTTTTTGGCGGCTGTAATGTGCAATGACGTGTTTTATTTTCTTGATGCTTAACATTACTAATGATAGCAAAAATAACACTGAGGAGCACTACTTTTTCTGGTTGGATTTCAGGATACTGGTCAAAATCCTAAAACTAGTTTTGTTATACTCAACTCTAGCGCTTTTGTTTTGAAACACAGGAAAAAAGTGTTTATTTTTTCAAGCAATCCTTTTTCAGATTAGTGGAATTCAGGAAAGGTTTTTTGGATGTTCTAAGAGATCTTAATACAATGTCCTAACGCTAGTAGAGAGAAGCATGTGATGTATTAAGCTGAACTGGCTACTGGATTCTTTATCTCCTGGAGACTACTTGTCAGGCACTGTTTTACTACAGCAATTGAAGGTGATGTGAAATATAATGACAACATTGTCCACGTTTTAATGTGACATTAATCATGATAAATTCTACAGCATGCTACTGAAATGCAAAATTCAGTTATTTTTTTCCTTTCCTCTTTCCAAAAGAAGAGGTTTCACAATTATCCATTTCAGTTGTACATATTATGGTTCAATCATGGATAATCTTGTCTTACTGACAGTCACCCTCAATCTTCTTTACAGCATACATGCTCATCATAGTGTTGCTTGCAAGTTCACCTAGTTGGCGCCTGTAAACGTAATACAGAGACTGACCAAAAAAAATTTTTTTTGCACTCTCCTTTCTCCAGTGCATTTTTTAATTAAGTAAAGCAAAGGAAGGCTACCATACCTGTTCTTTTCCTAGTAGCTTATAGACATTTATTTCCTAGAATTTTTTCATTCATAGTGTCTGAACACTTTAATATTCAAAGCTAAAATTGTGTTTCTATGCATTAATGTGTGTGAACAAAAGAAAAGTGCAATATTTAAAAAGAAAGCAAGCTTTTCCCTATTGTCACTACTGAAGTGCCCTTTTTATACAACCATAAAGAAATTTTAAAACAATTTCTTTATTGTCCGAGACTTCGCATTTTTGTTTTAGCTTGTATGGCTTGAGCAATCTGATATTTAAGTGCCAAAGCAGCCACAAAATAAAATGTACTTGGACAACTGGTAATATTGGGGAAGGGAAGAAATAAGCTGCCAAAAAGTCACACTTTTGCATTATTTTGTGTTGCTTGATTAGACTGATTTTAAGAGCACAACATTTCAGTGTTTATAGCTTTACTTTGGATTGTGTTAATGAACCAGTGAAGTGCCTAAATTGATGCTTAAACTTTCCCAGTAGGACACAGCTGTCACTGCTAAAAAATCTTTTGTTTTGGTTTTTGTTTTTACTATAAGAAGGGTGACTTTTTATTTTGCTTTTACATGTATTAGAAACTAACCAGTTAGGGTTTTTTAAAATTCCTCTGAATTGTAATAGATGTAAAAAAGCGTTTCCATTGAAGACTGCAGAATAGCTTTTTTTAACATTGTAGTCATATTTTTACATCTTTCATTGAGGGAAAACAAACAAACATGGACCAGTATGCTACTAAAGTTAGTTTTCATCCTCCTTACTTCTCTTAATAACTTGCTGTGACACCACATGTTGGGAGTTTTTGCTTTAGCTGTCTGTTCCAGATTGGAAAACTAAATGATTGTACATTTAAATACACTTTTTCTGCACTTTTGGACAGCAGTCTATTTGCATAAAAAGCCTTGTGAGAGAGAAATTACTAATTTTTTTTAAAGACAAGATAAGAAACTATCCATCAAACTGTGCATCAGAATCTCTCCTGTATAAAACATTGCATAAATAAGATTTATTAATCTTGTATAGCCAACTACAAAGATTATTCAGACAAAGTGGTGAGAGGTTGATATGCATAACCTTAGATTTGACTTTAACTTGTTATAATCTTTTTCAACTTAACTATAGTGGCTGCACCTAGTGAGTTTTTGCTTGTAACAATTAGGATGTTCTTCAGTTAGTAACTTTGCCTTTAAGTGATGGCAACTGTACAGTGAAATTCTTTGATATGAGAAGCCAGGTATTGCTCAAGAACAGTTAGGTTTTGAAAGGAAGGCGAGACTAGTTTTAGGTAACTATCATAACCACTTAATTCCTCTTCAGAAATATAAGGATTTTAACGTAGCTTGAGTGTTAGTTGTGGAAACTTTAGTGCCTTTATTTTAATCTTTCGCTACAGAATTTACTTTTCCAGCTGAATTGCCTTCTCAGCAAAGTATGTGATTAGATTTTGAAATACATAAACTGTAAATGAATTGATGTCTTCATAGTGAATCAGTTTAAAAAAACTACAACAAAACTTGATTTCAGAAGGTGCCATATTTAATCTAATATGGCCTGCATGGCATTCCACATTGGGAAATGTCATTTGACAACCAGTTTGCTGTAACTTTTCTATATAAAATGCAAACTTAAAAGTTACAATGCTGTTTTTCCACTTTTTCCAGAGTATTGAATTTACTGTATAATCATTTATAGCCTAGCTTTTATACTCAAAATGTGATATTTTTAAAATATAGATGTTTGTTCAGGACAGGTGTTAAAAATATACGATTATACCGTATATTTTACCTACACCTTAGGCTCACTTTGTGCCAAACTTAAATGTGCAACTGTTTTAAAAAAAAATGCACGTGTGAATGTGAATCCTCAAACTTCATTGCTTGTTAACTTCCTTTGTCAGAAATGTACCTTAATAATCCATGGGAGTACATGCACAGATACTGACGTTTTGCTTTCCCTTGCTGGGGTTTATATTTACCAGCATTAACATTTAATCGTCAAAATCCCAATCTTCACCAAGGTAAAAAGACACATGCATCACCTCCTATTTGCTGAAGAGAAGGCCTGAGCTATTGGCTCACGAGGGTAATGACTTACCAGATACTGTAGTAAATGCTGTAAATAGGGAATCACTTTTTTTTCTGCGATTGGAGTGCTTATTAACCTTAAGAGCATTTTAAAAATAGTTGTATTCTGGTCAGGTGCAGAACAACACTCTCCGAAATTGTTTGTCTGCAATGAAAGTAAGTGGGGAGAAGTACAAGTTAGAAAAGCCATTTGCATTAGCTCAGGATTCTGTGGAATATAAAACTGGCAACTGAACATCATGGGATTGTAGTCATAGAATAGCTTAAATGAATTCTGCTAACAGCAGGTGATTCAAACTGTAGTAGAGTCTCATGAGAACTAATTTTTTGATATGCTTCTGTAGTTCACTTATCCATCAAAATCCATGGTGCTGCAGTTCTAGTGCATAGGATGCCTCCATGAATATTGCCGTGATTTACGCAGAATTGGGCCAGAGTTTTTTTCCCCCAACAGCTTTAAAAAAAATAAAAAATTAAAAAACAACAAAAACAAGCTAATTTGTTTAATGTTTTAGCAAGAGGGAGCTACAAAATCATCTACAAATCTAAAAATTACATATTTAGGGTTACCATAAATTTAAGGCAGATTAGAACAAATCAGAAAAACAAGGTTTTTTAATAATAAAAAAAGCTTAAATTGAAAGGGACAAAGGGCCAGATTTTTAAAGGTGTTTAGGCACTTAAACATGCAGATTAGGTGCCTACTAAGATTTCCAAAATGCCTCCCCATTACGTTCAATGGATGTTAGGTACCTAGGCACTTTTGAAAATCCTGGTAGGCGCCTATCTCCATCTCTGAACCAGACTTTTGAAGGTGTTCAGTTGCCAGAAGTTAATAGGATGGAAATTGGTTTCCCTGGATGTTAAAGTAATAGTGTGATTTGCATTGGCTTATTGACATGCCTAGTTTTATTAACGTTTTCAAAGGATGTTAATCTGGAGGCTGCTACCCTTGTAGAGTAAAATCTTGACATCCTTTCTCTTGCACATGCATTTGTTCATCATAAGTACATGAATCTAACAGATGTGCTCAGACTGACCAGTTTAGAGTCTTGTCTTCTAGGGGGTCAATTCTGCAGCCTCCACTTGAACCAAGCACCCGTTGGATTCAATGGCTATACAGCCTATGTCAGGTCTTCAGATCCATAGGGCTTGATCCAAAACCTATTGACTTTGTGTTGACTTCAGTGGGCTTTAGAGCAGGCCCATAGTGCATAAATAAGAGGGAAATGGATTAACCATCAGTATCTGAAACTTAGCCCTGGCTGATCTAGGCAGGTGCTCTGCTTGTGGCACATACATGCTGCCAACCACAAGACCAGGCCAAAAGTGTCAGATTTTTCAGAATCAGCTTTTAAATTAGAGGGAAAGGCCCCATCCTAAGTGGTGCAGCCACTTGTTTCTTCACTTCTGGAAGATTTTAAATCAAGAAATCTTTCCCAGGTGAAAGGGTTTGGCGAGCTGTACACATCACACACCCCTTAGGCCTGGGAGACATGTAGGAGAAGAATAGCAGAGGTGTCCCAGATTAGGACTGATGCATTGGCAGAGCAGTGGGCAGATGCTTGAATAGCATCTGTGTACTCTATGCTATTTTAACCTTTACAACAGCTATATTTGGCCATGCAGTCGGTCCCCACAGGCCCCCCATTCCCATCTCCTGTCCAGCTGAATAATCCTCCTGCTCTTCGCCAAGGGCTCTGAGCCCCTCTTTTCAATGGCTAAACCTGCCTACAAAAAGGTCTCTCTCCCACCAAATGTTGAGATAAGTTCCCAGTCCTGATCTCCGACCTGTCAAAGCCTAAAAGTTCAGTATTGAGGACCTGTTTTAAATAGTGAAATCGCACTAACTATCAAGGAGGGAGACTAGCTTAACAGAGCTTTATTTCAAAGGGTCACATTCTGCCATCCTTATGATATGAAGCCACTGTACCCCTCGTGGAGGCACTCACTATGGGCAATTGGGATCAGATTCTGGCTCTGATTACAATAAAAACACCTAAAGAAGAACTCTGTGCAAGCTTGAAAGCTTGTTTTTCACCAACAGAAGTTGGCCCAATAAAAGATATTACCTCACCCACCTTGTGTCTACAATAAAAGAAGTCCCCTAGTACTTACACTTGACCCACTCGTGAAGGCTCTTCTCAGGCAAAACTGCCCTTGACTTTGGGAGTTTTGCACATGTAAGGGCTTTAAAACTAGACCACTCAGTTCTCTTACACATACCTTTATACAACTGAGTAAGAGACTAAAACGAATTTCAACAGGGAATCACTTGAGACTATGTGAAAACCCCTTTAAAATGGGGTAGATTTCATAATGGCCTTTAGAACAAATCTTTTTTTTTACTTCTTGTGGGACAACGCCTAAGCATAAATACATCTCCTCATGATTACTTAAGACAGCAAAGGTTTTTTTACCCCGTTTAAGGGGGCCTGATTCTGCTTTAACTGAAATCAGTGGGAAGTTTTGCTCTTTATTCTGATATCATTATAATGTCCTTATGGTACTGATGAATATACAAAATAATGGGCCTAACCATGCAAATACTGTTACCTGAGTCAATTTACTTGTATGAATAAAGTTACTCACATGCTTAAGCATCGGCTGGTTAACAGGAAGGAAGTAATAAAATTAGGAGGGGAATCAATGTTTTTATTCCCTAAAATAAAATATCGTTAAATGGATAAAAATACACAGATTGTACTTCTGTATGCAGGGGAAATGTTGGCAACACTTTATTTTCCCCCAAGATCACCAGTGAGATTTCCTTACAAGAGATAGGGCTTTGAGTTGCTTGGTTGCAATGGAGTAATTGTGGTATCTTGCCCATTTTATCATTCTGCAGTAGAAAGGAATAGGGGGAGCCAGCCTTTAATTTTTGAAAGCACAAACAAACTGCTGTTCGAATCTTCATTTCTGGCAGTTGTTATAAACTTCTTTAAGGCAAAGTTTTAAGAATTAATGGAGCATCAGAGACCTGTCCAGCTTTAAGGATGTAGATAAAATGGCACCAAATTCATCCAAACAAACTATCATCTACACTTTGCCGCATCCAGTTTTACATTGTTTCTCTTCATGCTTAATTCATTGTCACCATGATTCAAACAGTGCCCCCCACCAATACACATGATAAATGAAAAAGTATTGTGTGATTTCAGGGAACAATATACTAATGCTGACAGGACAGGTACAGCCACTCAACAAACCTCCAAAAGTAGGATAAATGTTGAGATCTTGTAAACTTGGGCTCCAGTCTTGAGACTCTGAGAAAATACACAAAGCCACAAAATACTTTCTTGATTATGACAGAACTGGATATAAACTGTAGCTTACAAGATAGGATTTTAACTTGAAATCTGTACCCCAGTTTTTGCTGGACAGCCACATCATGAATGTATATGCTATATCTTTGTATCTGAAACACAA